>NC_140579.1:92037850-94750850 GCF_964204655.1 Triturus cristatus | reverse complement strand
AATCCGATCACACAAAAACTGCTGAGCACAACTGGTGAAGGTAGGAGCAGTCAATTTGCTGAACTTTATGCTGTTTATCAAGTTCTGAAACAAGAGTTACCTGGCACATGTCATATTTTCACCGATTCTTGGTCTACTGCCAATGGACTGGCAGTTTGGTTACCGACTTGGCATTCCCATAATTGGAAATTGCATTCAAAAGAATTGTGGGGAAAAGAATTATGGCAGGAGATTTGGGAGATGCTCCCACAGAGTACTGTTACAATCTTCCATGTGGATGCTCACACCCCGATAGATTCTCTTGACAAATTTTTTCATAACATTGCAGATGAGAAATCTAAAATTGCTGAGGCAGTGGTGGACAGGCAAGATTCTGATATTGCGGGATTGGCGAAATGGGCCCACCAGAAGGCAGGACATTTTGGAGAGAAAGCCACTAGCAGGTGGGCTGCTGATCGAGGAATTTATATTCCCCTAGATTTAATCAAAAATGTTATTTTACATTGTCCCGTTTGTCAGCATATCAGACAGCGCAAAGTGCCCCAAATTGTTAAAGGTCATTTACATCGCGGGAAACTGCCCGCTCAAATTTGGCAGGTTGATTACATCGGTCCACTTCCCATGAGTAGGAATTGTCAATATGTTTGCACTATTGTTGATACATACAGTGGCCTGTTGGTAGCCCTTCCCTGTAAGCAAGCTACCCAATTGAATACCATTAAGACATTGGAATTGATTATGATGTATTATGGTGTGCCATTCCAAATTCAATCTGATAATGCATCCCATTTTCGTGGAAGATTGGTACAGGAATTCTGTGTGGAAAACAATATTGAATGGGTATTTCATATCCCATACTATCCACAGGCCTCGGGTCTTGTGGAGAGGTTGAATGGCCTGCTGAAGGAGCAACTGCGCAAATTGACAGATGACAAGTATAAGAATTGGCGAGACTTTTTGCCCCAAGCGCTATTAATTTTGAATAACCGTCCTTTTCTAAATGCTGAATCTCCACTTATGCGTTTGTTTCCTCCGAACGTTAATGCTCAGCCCAATGAAATCAGAGAGACTGTGATGTACTGGGAAATTACTCCCGGAGCTTTGGCTCCATGTAGAGCGACCCCAGGGTCGGCAGGTTTAGACTTGCATGCCATGGATGACACCGTTATAAAAGGTAAAGATCGGGTCATCATTGCAACCGGTGTTGGTGTTCATATACCACCTGGGAATTTCGGATTAATCGCCCCTAGATCGGGGCTGGCTGTAAAAGGCATTCAGGTGCTTGGAGGAATCATTGACAGTAATTATCAGGGAGAGATTAAGGTGCTCCTGCTGAATAGCAGTGAGGTGGACTTACTGATACATCAAACTGACCGAGTGGCTCAATTACTCATAATGCCTGTTTTCAGTGGTACAATAACGAAAGGCACTGCCCCAACTTTGCTAACTGTACGAGGCCAGAAAGGTTTTGGCTCCACAGATAACCCTGGGGCCAGGGTTTGGGTGCAGTCGCCTAAGAATCCCCCTGAACAAGCAGAGGTCATTGCCACCGGTCACGACAATACCATTTTAGTTATGAGACCAGGGAAAGATAGCTGGGAAGCGGTCCCGGCTGACAAATGTTACTTACGAGAATGAATAATGCCTGTATTTGATTCTCTTTCAGATCATTCTTTGGACTATTGCTGCAGGATGTGTCGGCGTCGGACTATTTTTGGGTTGGTTCGACGAGAGAGGAGGGATCCCGTCAACCCGGGATGAGTTACGAACCCGAGTGTCGCGTTCCTTCGCTGCGTGGGATTCGTCATCGAACTTTTGGAGCTCACTGGCAAAAAGGGTGACTGATGCCCCTCACTTCTGTTTGACACCGATGAGATCTGTGCATGACATCTTGGCAACCTGTCTGGTTGCTGTCCCTGCTTCGCTAGAAACTTTGACTCATATTTTCAATATTTCAAAGGCTCGCCCCAATGTTCTTCTGGGCGATTTCGCTACCCATGTGTATTGCCCCTTGTGTACTGAAATACCAGACCAGATACCCCCCATCCAGTCCCAAATAATTACCTATAATATCACACAAGGAGATTTGTGTTTTTTCCTTACGTGTAATCCTAGTGCAATTTCTGAATGTCTGCGTCTAAAATTGAAAGGTGCTACTTCCTTTACCTTTCATGAGCGAACTTTGTGCTTTCAAAGGACACCGAAAACATGTGCTTCTGTCCAGAACAATATGACTTGCAAGAGTTTGGTAGTTACCCCCAGTCATTATCGCACGATGTTACTACCTGCCGGATGGCTTTTCTCATGTGGTAATACTTCCTGGCCATATGTCCCTGCAAATATTTCTGGAGGCCCTTGTGCCATTACGAGACTCAGTTTACTGATGTTCTCGTCACATCCGAATGCCAATTCTCGTGTGATTCGAGATACAGTGATGTTACAAGAGGATTGTGACTCGTCTTTGCATTTATATTCCAAGTCTGAATACCTTAGCCTGGCTATTTCAATTATTGGTGTTCCTGCTTTGGCGGTTTATAATGCCAAATCTATTGGGAAAATGGCCTGCTGGATGGTAAAATCCATTAATCATACTTCTACAGTCCTGTCTGACATGCTGTTAGACGCCCAGGGTGAACGTAGAGCTATCTTGCAAAATCGAGCGGCCATTGATTATCTTTTGCTTAAACATGGACACGATTGCTCTGACTTTGAGGGTCTTTGTTGTTTTAACTTGTCTGATCATACACAATCCATTCGCGCTCATATTGACAAGTTACATGACTTGACGGAAGAAGTTAGAAAACACATTGACCAGGGCTGGTTTGACTGGCTCTTTAATTGGTTGCCTGATTTGTATCTGTTACGTCAAATATTAGGAGGTATTCTGATTACTATCGCTGTTTTGATTTCTATCTGTTGCTTTATTCAGTGTATTCCTTCACTACTTCAATTCTGCACACTTGGTACTAGACATAGATCAGTTAGTTTTGTTTCATATTATTCTTCCACCGATGTTAGTTCTGTTTAATGAATGTATAATAGACTGAAGTCAAGGGTGAAATGTACTGCTCGATTTTCCCGGCCTTTTTGTGTTAAAGGGTGACTAGTGTGACTTCAGTCTCTTACCATCCAAGCCTAAGGGTTAGAGTAGTGAATGGAGCCTATTTACTAGGTACTTCGATATGATCCTGTGTTCTTCCCCATAGATCAGGGCTTGCACACATAGCCCAGGGGATAGATTCGTTAGTATTAGGGATAACCTGTCCTGTAGTGAGGGTATTTCATGGAGCCGTGCTGAATTCAGGCCTGGTAGGCCTCAAACGGGAGAGACTCCATCTTTCTTTCTGCTCCGGCAGCTTGAGATGCTTCTAGGTTAAGGGTAATGTTTTAGTTATGAGGTGTTATTCGCTTGGAGAGAACCGGTTCAGGCCGGCCCTTATCGAAGGATTGTATTTTTCTTCATGCCGAAGACACTACATCAGGCCGGCCGGCTGGGAACGTGTCCTTGGTACGGGGAGGTACAAGAATTTGGTGGGCGGCAGGTTACGGGCCGGAATTTTCCATGAGGAAATGCACCTTTATATTAGTGAAAGTCTGAGGCAGATACTGGCACTTGCTTCAGTCCGTAGGCGGCATCTAGCCGTTAGCAGTAAAGCTACTACTTATTCCAGGGAAGACAGATGACAAACTTGAAGGCGGAGAAAAACCGAGAGACAGATACTCTTCTAGCAGAATAGCCAGAGAGAAGAGAGTAGCCGATGAGGAAGAGGTCCCAGTGACTCGGAGAAGAGAGAAGGGAGTAGATCCGTGACTGCGGAGGTGTGACTTCCAGGCGAGCCGAGGCACAGACGAGAAGGGAACCTAGATGACCATTGAGTTCAGGCCACATACGACTAAGGTGATGTCGACCCCTTTTTATTAGAGTGTACAACCTAATCTTTCACTTTTCTTTGCAGGATATGTGTTATATAGTAATGTTATGTGATTGCGTATGTAATGAGTAATAAAGTACCCAGTTTGTAGTGAATCAATATGTGCTGCGTGTTCTTGTATAAGAGGGTAGCCTATTCTTCTAGTCAGCTGTAACTTGACATGAACAGATGTTAACCCTGATCAGGTAAGTGGTAACTGAATAAGGGAGAGAGGAGCCCCTTGAACCAGAGAACAGCTTGTGCTCGAACTGGCAGTCCTTGTGTGATCTGATAAATAGTAAAACTGATTCCCTTGTTGTATGTTATGGTAATCATAGGATGAACTTGTGCTGAGGCTGCCGTCTGGGTAGGAAGTCCTGGGTCCGTCTGGGACCGCGAGGCTGAGGCTGCCGTCTGGGTAGGAAGTCCTGGGTCCGTCTGGGACCGCGAGGCTGAGGCTGCCGTCTGGTTAGGAAGTCCTGGGTCCGTCTGGGACCGCGAGGCTGAGGCTGCCGTCTGGGTAGGAAGTCCTGGGTCCGTCTGGGACCGCGAGGCTGAGGCTGCCGTCTGGGTAGGAAGTCCTGGGTCCGTCTGGGACCGCGAGGCTGAGGCTGCCGTCTGGGTAGGAAGTCCTGGGTCCGTCTGGGACCGCGAGGCTGAGGCTGCCGTCTGGGTAGGAAGTCCTGGGTCCGTCTGGGACCGCGAGGCCGCCGATTATAAAAGGTCTTGGTATATATAGTAGGAATTCCCTGTCCTTAGGTGGTATATATGCATGTGGTTACTTATTGTGAATAGGCCCTAGGGAGGGGGTAACGTTCTGGCTGGGTTAGAGAGGCTCTGATGAGCGGGTTCTATCTGATCCGAAAACCCAAGCAGAACACCTGGTTAAACTGCCTATCTAAGCCTCGGAAACCATACATGCCAACCAAAGTTTTCAATCTGCTGGGAAACAAGTCATTAATCAAAATTAACTGTTGGTGTTTGTTAGACCTGTCAGCCCTAGGGTGGTCTCCCCTTCTATTTTTGATCGTGCCTCATTTTTTCCACCCTCATTTTTATGTTGGACTTAGGTCTCCGGGCACCTTTTCATTGCCAATCAGTGTTAAGGTGCAGGTGCTCCCTTCTCCCAAGATGGCTGCCACAGGCCCCTGCTACTGCAGAGTGGTCTTCATTAGTAGCACCCTAGCTCCTGGAATGTGCTGGAACCTTCTAGAAGGGAGGTGTGGTTTTTACTTTTGCCGCCTTGGCTAGAGGTCACCTGACCTAGGGCTACTTAAGTGAGGGAGGGAACTTTTTCTACTTAGTTGGCCAGTTGCGGTAAAGCAGAGCTGGAGAATCCACGCAGGAGTTTTAGGCGGTAGGGCCTAGCCAGGGACTTATGCCTCTGAGAGTGACAGGATTTAGGTGCTGCCTCTTAAGTGAGTGAGGGATCCTGTAAAGCCCACTGATCTAGCCCAGCAGTAGGAGGACCCGGGGAACCTCTGCCCAGCCTGACTGGAAGGAACTAGTCGCCAACTCAATCCCTACCCCCCAGGAACAGAACTCCCCAAGGGCGCCAGAGACATCTGCGCCATCAGGACTTCATGTAATAACTGAATGCTGAACCTGAATGCTGAAACTTCATGTCACAACTGAATGCTGAAACTGAATGCTGAAACTTCACGTCAAAACTGAATGCTGAACCTGAATGCGGAAACTTCATGCCAAAGCTGAATGCGGGACGGCTGAGGATCAACCAGGTACTAGCGCTGTGACCCCTGCGCTCCCTGACCCGGCCTGGGATCCCCTGCCTCAATCCACGTTGAGCGCTGAGCTCTCCCGCTTAATTTGACCCACCCCCCTGGCGCGGGGACCAGAGCGCGCTCACCGCCGCGGCCCGGAGACCGGAAGCTTGCACCATCATCACGTCGAGGCCCGCGGAGAAGCCCGGGGCCCCGTCGCAGCTGCTGGCGGAGGTGTGAGAGGCCGTGACCTGCCCCCGTCGCGGAGGTATCGACTGCGGAGTCCGGAGCTGTGTCGGACGCCCCAGGACGCCGAGATCAAGGTAACCCCCGGGGGCTGGGAGGTAGCGTGGCCGAATGGAGGCCGGGGACTTACCCCCCCTGCTCCCCGGGAGGCTTGGGACGGACCCGGTGCGCCCCCTACAGATCGGGAGCGGCACCGCACCCTGAGACACTGGTTTCCCTCCGTGGGAGTTCCACCCGTTCACCGGAGACTCTGACACCCCTCCGAGGGATTACCCCTTCCTCAGAGACTGCCGCGTATCAGTGGACCGCCTACTTGAGGCTTGTCAAGTACGAGTAGCGCTGTGCTTTCCCGAACGGCTCCAAAGGGTTCAATGCTTACTTATTACGAGTAGCGCTGTGTTTGTAGGCTCTGCTTGGAAGTGTTCTATGCCCGATTATTACGAGTAACGCTGTGTTCATAGGCTCTGCTCAAAAGGGTTCCATTCTTACTTATTACGAGTAGCGCTGTGGTTGTAGGCTCTGCTCGGAAGTGTTCTATGCCCGATTATTACGAGTAACGCTGTGTTCATAGGCTCTGCTCAAAAGTGTTCAATGCTTACTTATTACGAGTAGCGCTGTGGTTGTAGGCTCTGCTCGGAAGTGTCCAATGCGTGTTTATTACGAGTAGCGCTGTGTTCATACGCTCTGCTCCAAAGTGTTCAATGCCTGAGTATTACAAGTAGCGCTGTGATCTCGCACGGAAGCGCTAGTGGTGCCATGAGTAGCGGTAAGCCCGCGAAGCCTGCCCTGAGTCACTACTAGTTCCCAGGTGTGGCGCTACGATTCCCAGTACTATCTTTCACCGCGCTGATCATTAGACGCTACGTGGGGTGCCCACGGCAGAATGCAATACTAGAGTTGGGAGGGGCAAAGCGCTAGGATTAACCGCTGTGTTTACCGCTCCCCCAGGTTCACCAGATATTACCCATGAAACTATGACGGAGTGCTCCTGCAACTGGTGCTAAGGTATACAAGTGTGACCTATTGCCCCATTGTAAATCGCTGGTGAATATAACGCTGATGTAATCAGGTACTGCCTAGGGCACCATTATGAGATGCTGGTGAATCAAATGCTATCCTATGTAAATAATGCCATTGCCATCTAATGAACTGCATTTGCATCTAACTGCTTAGATAAACTTGAGTTATTTGCATAAATTCTACTGTGTGGCATCCCTTATTGTGTGCGTTCCCTGTTTCAGAGGATGTGTGTGTTGTATGGTCGCTTTGCACATAAGCCTTTGGGTGCCCAGCCGCTCGAGCCACGTTACCCCCTTAGGGCTTGGTGACCCCAGGTTTTACAGTGTTTCTTGCTGTAATCTACGCATCTGGCTTATTAAACTGTCTATCTAAGCTTAAGAAACTCTTCTTATCAACCAAAGTCCTTAACCTGCTTAAAAACGTCATTCACAACGTACGTTTGAGTTTTACAAGCGTTTTAAGGAGGTGTTGGAGAGGTTTAGATTACACAATCTCACTGTTAGAATTGATAAATGCAAGTTTAGGAAATCTTCTATTGATTACCTGGGACACACAATATCTGGTAAGGGAATTGAACCTAAGAGTGACTTGGTTAAATCAATAGAAAATGTATCATCACCTAAAAGTAAAGAAGACCTCATGAAATATTTGGGGATGGCTGAGTATTACAGCTAGTTTGTTAAAGGTTTTGCTGAAAAGTGTGTTCACATGCGTACCCTTCTT
Organism: Triturus cristatus; assembly: GCF_964204655.1. Classification (NCBI taxonomy): domain Eukaryota; kingdom Metazoa; phylum Chordata; class Amphibia; order Caudata; family Salamandridae; genus Triturus; species Triturus cristatus. The sequence goes on along the minus strand of NC_140579.1, from coordinate 94,743,229 downwards.
TGCAAAGGTGTAGAGTTTATATGGAGCAAGGAATGTGAGGCAGAATTTGTCAAGATTAAAGAGTATCTAAAAGAGACACCTAGATTAGGGAGTTTTGAACCTGCAGCCAAATCGGTTTTAGTTACCGATGCAAGTATGAAAGGTTTGGGTGCTGTACTACAACAAGAGAGTGAGGGTAAAACAGATGTCATTCTTTTCCTGTCAAGCAGTCTTAGGGGAGCTGAATCTCGTTACTCAGTGATAGAAAAGGAGGTGTTAGCCGTCCATTGGTCCATGAAGAAGTTAAAGAATTTATTGTGGGGTACCAAATTTGTGGTTCGAACTGATCACAAACCCTTAGATGAAGTTTTTAATAGGAAAGGAACGGATGCCATCTCGAGCAGGATTTCAAGATGGGTTGTTGACCTACAAGGATAGAGTTTGAATGTGGAATATTTACCTGGAGAACGTAATTATACAGCTGATGCTTTGTCCAGACTGGTCACACAAGATGATGGTTGCTTTGACCAAGAAGAAGAGGAGGAGTTTGAATGGGTGTGTGCAATTGAGTGCGGTGGCATAAAAGATGATAAATGGAGGGAAGAGTTGAGAACTGATGAGGAACTTTTAGAGTTATCTTCCCTTTCAAAAATTGATAGGTTAAGAGATGTCAAGGTGTTTCAGAGGAGTATTAGAATGTGAGGGGCGAGTTATCCATGTCTGATGGTTTGATGTTTCGTGGTACCAGATTAATTCCCCCTAGGTGTCTTCGTGAAGAGTTGATTACTTTAGCCCATCAAGGAATTTCTAAAACCAAAGAAAGCGTTAGGCTTAACTATTGGTGGGCTGGGATGGATTTAGACATTGAAAGATTAGTGCGAGAGTGTATTCCTTGCACATTAAGTGAGAAATGTTTTAAACCAAGAGTCCATACAACGGTCATAAGGGATAGACCGAATGCGCCTTGGGAGGAATTAGCTCTTGATATATTGGGCCCTGATAAATGTAAAGATGGTGAGGTTTATTTGTTTGTTCTTATAGATTTGTATTCAAGGTGGCCCGAAATTAAGATCACAAAATGTATCGACACTAAACATGTCATCTCATTTCTCATGGATGTTTTCACTAGAGAAGGTCTCCCTGGATATCTCCTTACAGATAATGGAATGCAATTTGTTTCTAAAGAAATGGGGGAGTTTTTAGAGAAATGTTCTATTAAGCATAAGCGTTGTTCTTTATACCATCTGGAAAGTAATGGAATGGTGGAAAGGTTTGTCCGAGTTCTTAAAGAATCTATTTCACTATCCAAACAAAATAACGTGGATTGGAAGGAGGGGGTTAATAAAATTGTAGAAATGTATAGAGTTACGCCTCATACAACCACTGGTTGTACACCATTTCTTCTTTTTAAAAACAGACATCCCAATACTTTCATCACGCCTTTCTGGGTGAATGAAAAGGTGGTCAAGAGAAATAGAGGTAAGTCTTTCCTTGGGTCATGGGGGAAAAGAGAGGCTGACAAAGTTATTGATCTCAAGTTCAGGTTTGACAAAAGGAAAGCTGTAAAGAAAACACTTGTTAATGTAGGAGATTTGGTAATGATTAGGGCACCACCTGGACGGAAGTCTTCTGAGTTATTCAAAATGATTCATAAAGTTAAAAAGGTTTTTACAAATGCAATCAAAACTGAAGATTCTAGGATTTGGAATCTTAATAGGGTGGTTGTTGGTAATAAATCATTGGTAAACAGTGAATTGGATAAAACCACTGTCAAGTCGGGTAACAAGTGTCTTTCAAGCTCTTTGAGAGAAAAAAGTAAAAGGATTATAAAACTTCCAGCAAAATTCAATGACTTTGTTAGAGAATAATATTTTTGATATCTTGTGTCTTTCTTCCATATTCTTGTTCCTTTATTATGTGGGAGGAAGATGTGTAGTAATGTGCATGTTATTTATATATTTATCTTGTACATAGTAGTAGTTCTCCTTTAAGAAATAGGTACTGGAGAGGTTGTTGTTATTGAAGTAGCTCCATGGTGATGGAATACTGTGGTGTGGAGATTGGTCAGTTGCACCTGACAGATTGAACTTGATGGATGGGATCTTATTTCCTTTACAATAAACTTACTTCATTTTCATCTCAACCTGTACCAGCAATTTTTATTTGATAACTTTAAAGGTCCCTTACACCAGGCCTGAGAGCGTAAACTTGTTTGAGTTCAGCCACTGCGACCTGGGAGGTACTAAACACCAATATAGCGAGATGAGGCCCTGGGCTCTCAGCACACATATTTGTATTACTGCGTTACAGCAATCACAACCAACAATGTGCTTTCAGTATAGCACTCACGTCAGTCTTACAGCTTTGAGGCGCTGTATTTAACACGCACAATTGAAAAGATGAAAGGCGAGTCACACCTAAAGATTGATTGCAGCAGCCTGCACACATCTCTGAGGCAGGTGGATCCCGTCGGTGCAAAGTGTGACTCGCCTGTAAATCCACTCATTGCGGTTTCAATGAGGTCCTCGGGCTCCAGTAATATGCAAGTATTTCTGCACTTAGGACTATCCATCAGGCTCCTGACATACCATGATAGCCGTTAAAACTACAGCACAGCCAGCGTAGGTAAAACAAATGCATCAGAACAGTCTGAGACACTGGCATCCAAGAAAGCTTCTCTTCTACATGCAAAACATGTTTTCAAAGTTGACACAAACAGACTCGTAAAATGTGTAAAACAGAGTATAGTCATAACTGCTTCCTCTTGAATCGAGGCAGCCTGACTTTGCTCTCGCCTTCCGATGTGTATACTGGGGCTGAGCCGGTCACAGGTTTGGACAGTACAGGAGAAACAGGTCTGTATGTGGCCAGATTTTACTGTGAGCTGTCCAGCTCACTCTTTCATCCTTCCAAGGGCGATAATACAACTGAGTTTCAATTAGTTGATAGGGGCAGACCTCAAGCAAGCACCAAAATACACGTGAGTAACATTACAAGTCATTTTAGAGATGAAGATGAGGGACTAAAGGATTGATGGGTACCCATTTAGGGGGGAGATTTTGGGGGGCAGAAGAGGGACAATTGTGTTCTGTGTTTTAGAAAGGGAGTAAGCAAGGATTAAGTCAAAATATCAACTTTTCCAGTGAAAGTGGTTTATCTCTTTCCTGCATAGGACTTATCAGCGTGGAAATCCATCTTTCTATTTTGAAATTTTAAGAGTTTCCGTTTACCAGAGCAGTATTTGCGTTTCAAATTTAATTGAGTGCATGGCCTCAACAATCGTGTACGGACCAGCAAAGTAATTGAAATTTTGCCACAATTCAAGGTTGAATGCAGTGGTTATATTCTTTTGCTTGCCATGGTTTTATTTATTCTGTAGATTTTTTGGTTTGTGTTTGATAAATTAGTAGTGTGTAAATCGCTGTTAGAAGGGTAACATTTGCTCTAATTGTAATATTAATCCTGTTCAATTGGGTTATTAGACTTTTTCCAAAGGTGGCTGCAATCTTTTTTGCACGTTCTATTGTATTTGTTTTTGGGGGTCCCATTTTTAAATGAGCACTGCGAATCACGTACTTCCTTACAGAATGCCATGTAATATTTAGGGGCATGATGTTAATTTGCCGCAAATGTTCCCTTGTGGCAGGAGTTTGGAGAGGCAGAATATGATTAGTTAAGGATGGCACATTTGCAAGATAATTTACATGGGAAAAAGTTACTAGGAGCTTTGGTGTCTTTCACCAAAATAAAACAAATGTTTTTCAAGTTCTCCAGGTGCTGTGTTGTGCTGAGCTTATTTTCAAGTACTGCTATACACATATTAATGCCATATAAACAAGTTCTAAACCCTTCCCTCGTATCCCTCCTAGACTCATCCAATACCTCATCTTTCTCCGTAATACAATTCTAGAAACTCTTCCCCCTCTACCTTTCCTTATCCCAAACCTCCTCCTACTGCTATGATCTCCAAATAAATACTTTTTAGACCCTTCCCTCTACTATTCCTCCACTATCCTTTTCAATCCAACTAACAGACTCACATGTCCACAGCTCAAATTAATTTTGTATTTCCCTATACTAACTCACCACTAATCCTTTTTGGGTTCCGGAGTAGCGTGCTACTCACTGAAAAGCACCTTGACAGGGTAGTAAGCACTATATCAATGCAAATACAAATCAAGGGTCCCTTCCAGTGACTATTCCCCCTACCCCCTACTGCCACCATCTAAAGCCCATGCTCTGCATGCACCATGCGTTGATGGGCCCTTCATGCCCAAGTCAAAGGTCCCTCCCATCTGTCCCACTTCCACCCTCAATCACCCACATCCCATGCGAGGCTTCCCTCCGAGGAGTCTGTAGACGTGCTCTACATGTACCAAGCGTCCACATACCACCTCTTTCCCTCAGAGGCTTGGAACTGCTAGCCCCAAGTCAGCACAGTGCCACAGAAAGCAGGATGACTAGCAACCCTGGGCTATTGAGCTTGGCTTAACCTATTGTTGTAATCTTCCGTGTTCCTTGCCTTTTTCCCCCTCTCCTGTCCTGGGTATTGGTACTGCCCAGGTTGTAGAACCTTGGATTTGGAGTTCGCTTTAGAATGTTGGGTGTGTAGGCGGTTGTGAGCAGGATGTGGGATCCTATTGGAATAAACGCTACTTTTTCTTCACTTCTCCTGGCGTTATATTCATTCATTCCTAACATTTTGGCGACGAATTCAACTTACCGTGCTGGGGACGGTGAGGATCCTTTCCCCAGTGTTCTTGCTGCCTGCTCGCTAACACCTTCACCGGAGGACTTGGTGTCGATCTGCCCCGTTTTCCTTCGTCTTCCTGTGGAGCCTCTTTCCATCGTAGCGGACTCCCTGGCTACTGGAACTGTCCCTCACGGTGGGTGAGTTTGTTTCTTCCGCACTGGGGCATTTCCACCGTTCCAACTCCTCTCGCCATTATCGTTGTGTCGATGACGTTCTTGGAGGGAGGTTCTTCTCGTCTCTTCAGATGATATATGCGTTTGGTTAGAGGCTGGCTTCCAGTTACCGGTCTTTTTCCCCACCTCCGTGAGAGTGCCCCGCTTCCTCGCTGGAGTTCTCTTTGGTCTGTGTGGCGCAGTGTTGCTCCAGTGGTTCTCTTTCCAGGGAAGCCTACGGTCTAGGTTCCCGCCTCTTCCCGGGGACGTCATCTCCTTCGTTGTTTTCCCCGCAGACTCTGCCCTGAGACACTGCTTTATTTTCCTGCCTACTTCATTGGTCTCAGCCTGCATTTTTTTTCTTTGGAGGTGGTCCACGCTATGAATGTTCCGCCTTTCACATGTGACAGGATTACTCATTTTTTCGAGCGGTGATTGGCCTTCCTCAGCAGACACTACCTATCAGACACTACTCCAAGGTTTTCAGCCTGCATGCTACTTTCGCTGACAGGCTCAGCTTACACTTCGTGTGTGGTTTTATTAGAGGTTTTTAACCCAGTCTATGATCCGGTACTGTTGAAGTTATCTTTCTCATTCATTTGCCTGCATATTTCTACCCGCTGACAGGCACAGCTTATTATTGGATGTTGTTTGTTCATTGTACATTCTCTTTTTGACTGGCACAGCTCATTTTGATGTTGTTTGTTTTTCGCACATCCTCTTTCTTTTTTTCTTTTCTCTTCTTTATATTTCCGGTTCTTTCTTTTTCTTCTTTCCTCATTTTATTCCATCACCTGTTGCTCTCTTATTTCTCCTCCTTTATTTTTCTTTCCTTTCTGCCTCCAGCATGTCTGCGTTTGCTATGTCTCAACCTCCTTCATTTCTTGATGAAGCTGGAGATCCTCTCATTCCATGGAAAAAGTGAGTGAATCTCTTTGAATCATATCTTATTGCTATAGGTGGTGACAGGTTTTCCGCTGTGCGCAAACAACATATCCTCCTGCACAACCTGGGGAAGCAGGGTAGGGACATTTTTGATGACCTTCCTGATTCTATTGTTGAAAATGTGAATATTGATGTTGATGGTGAGGGTGATGTCCAACAAGATGTGTATCAATTAACCTTAAAAAAATTGGAGGCGCAATTTGGGGAAAAAATTAATATTGTACTAGAGCGTCACAAGTTTTTTTTGCGTGCTCAAGGAAAAAATGAAAAAGTGATCAATTATATTGCAGTTCTGAGGGGTTTAGCCTCTATGTGTGAGTTTGGAAATTTAACTGAGTCTCTTATTAGGGATCAGCTGGTAAGATGTACTAGTGATAAGAAAATTCAGGAAAGACTTTTAGCTGAAGCCCCAGATTTGAAACACGCCATTGCCATTGACAAGAGCATTGAACACACTGCATATTGTATGAACGAGATGAAAGATGATGTTGATGTTAAGCTTGTCTCAGAAAACAATGTAAACAAGATTTCTAGCAAAGATTCTAAACATAAATCCCTACCTACAATTCCTGAGATACATACTACTTCTGGGAACAAGTTAAGATGCTACAGGTGTGGTAATCCTAATCATTTAGCTAACAATGTGAAATGTCCCGCCAGAAGCGTAATGTGTAGCAAATGTAGAAAAGAGGTAATTTCTCTAAAGTGTGTCACGATTTAAAGAAAGGTATAACTCACATGATATCAAGTGAACCTATTCCTCAGCTTCCCGAAGAGGATATTGTTTCCAAGTATTTAATTGTTCTGAAAGTTGTAGCAATTCGTACCCAAAGTGTGAAATTTTTCTAGACAGTGTCAAGTATGTAACAACAAAAACCACAGTGGTAGGGACAATTTGCGCTGAGAAATGAATTGTTAGTACTGTCTATGAATATGAACCCTTGCTACTAGGTTAACAATACGACGACCACCAACATCGTAATATAGGCAAACAAAGTTAACCTCAAACATTAACAAATTTGGAAACCGAGCAAGAGGGTTTCAAAGTAAACGATCATGTAATAATGCAAATGCACATCAAAATTAAAGATCTCAGATTAAATTCCAGATGTTCGTATCTTGTCTTTATTTCTCGAAAAAACTTCTTCGCTGCAAGCCCACTGCCAGCCAACACGTGTTTCGTCCTGACATTAATAGGTCATGGACTTCATCAGGGCTGAAGACAAAGAAATAACCGAATTTCATAAAGTATTTGCTAAATGTAACAACAGAATATGTACAAATATTCAAACATCAAGAACTAAAAAGCAAAATATGCAACTTGTTAAGCTGCTCTAACCTGATAGATAAACATGATGGTTGGAGCAAGAAATATGAAGTATAATATCACCGAAAAATTTGAAATTGTAGATAATGTGTATAAAAGAAAGGGGGAAACTGCAGGGAGGGAGTGAAGATTGTAAAGAGAAAGAAAAGACCCTGTGAACATCAATAGATTAAGAGTTCAATAAAAGTCATCAGAAGATATGTATAGTCTAGTGAAATCAAGATAGGTTAAATGAACTAAGAAAAGGTGAAGGACAAGTTAAACTAAACACTTGTGCCCAATAAAGGGGCAAGATAGAAAAAGAATATTATCTTAAACCAAGGAGAGCCAGGTCAAAGTGACCTGCCAGTGTTGTTAGGCTATTCACTATTGTGATGTACTGTCAATAAATACGAATTGGTCTGAAAATAGGACATATAATTCAGAGAACTCACCAATACTTGGTGTTATCAATAAACGTATCTTATAGGTCCAGGAGTCAAGGAAATAACGTTCGCAACCTGCGAGTAAAAATTAATATTGCTAATATTCTGTCCAAGTAACTAAAACAATAATGAGCCAGTAGTAGTTGATATTAAAAGCGTACCAATCAAATTGCGGGCTGATGGCTCCAATCCAAAGGTATTCAAATTATGTCGATCTGATATTATCAGTTCTAGATATCATTCATATAACCTAAAACAAAAAGTAAACTGAACTTCACCATGCAGTCAACAACGATAAACGAAAATTTAAGAGCTGCCTTTCTCAACAGAAGTAGTTGTAAAGGAAACACTATTTAGTAACACTATCTAATTGTGTCCATAAACAAACTAGCAAAGCACCAGAGGACCATATCGCTTAATAGTCTGAGGTAGGGCCAAAACAAGAATCTAGATACCCGTGGAATATATAAATATATATATGCTGCTTCTCTAAATAGTAAATGGTGTCAGTAATAATAGTCTGAAATGTACCACCTTGATAACGCGCTGTAACGCGAGATAGCGAAATTCATCATCACTTAGTAAGCCCACAGTGTTCCACTCTTTAAGTTGTTCATTAATCACTGTCTTGATAGATAAAATAGGGTTGTTAGAAAGTTTCTTGTACCAAGCTGTATTGTTTAATTGACTAAGGGCCTCCTGTACATAGTATTCTGTAGACATTATTACAATGTTGCCTCCCTTGTCGGCTTCTCTTATTGTAATTGATGTATCCGCCCTCAGCTGTTTCAATGCAAGTCTTTCTTTAGATGTTAGATTATCCACATGGGGGAAAGGTTTCCGATGGTTAATGCTTTTTTCTAGGGCATCTAAGTCCTTCTCAACCACAGGGTCTTTTCTTTCTCTTTACAATCTTCACTCCCTCCCTGCAGTTTCCCCTTTTATTTTATACACATTATCTACAATTTCAAATTTTTCGGTGATATTATACTTCATATTTCTTGCTCCAACCATCATGTTTATCTATCAGGTTAGAGCAGCTTAACAAGTTGCATATTTTGCTTTTTAGTTCTTGATGTTTGAATATTTGTACATATTCTGTTGTTACATTTAGCAAATACTTTATGAAATTCGGTTATTTCTTTGTCTTCAGCCCTGATGAAGTCCATGACCTATTAATGTCAGGACGAAACACGTGTTGGCTGGCAGTGGGCTTGCAGCGAAGAAGTTTTTTCGAGAAATAAAGACAAGATACGAACATCTGGAATTTAATCTGAGATCTTTAATTTTGATGTGCATTTGCATTATTACATGATCGTTTACTTTGAAACCCTCTTGCTCGGTTTCCAAAAGTGTCAAGTATGTAGTATATGCAGACTCTTGTTCCCCATATACCCTCATCAACTAAGCTACTTTACATGCCAATTCAGGTACAGAAAAGTATAGTCTATTGCCTCCTGACATCCGGCCGGGTGGATACAATCAGGATCCCATACCTCTGGTGGGGATGCTGCTTATGCATATAGACTTCAAGGACAGATTGACTGTTGGAAAAGTCTACATTACTAAAAATGGTTCTAATTTACTTGGTTGGAAACATCAAAAAGATCTAAGAATAAAGCTGGACCCGAATGCACCCGAACCAGTTTACCTGGTGGATAGATCTAACATTGGAATGGAAATTTGTGGAAAATTTCCGGAGGTTTTTACGGACACTCTAGGTCTCTTGAAAGGTTTTCTTCACAAAATTAAACTCAAGTCAAATTCGAAACCAGCTGTCCACAAACCTAGATCTATTCCATTACTTGTAAGAGAACCACTTAAAAAAAGAACTGGACAGATTGGAAGCCAGCAAAGTCATTGAAGAGATCGAAAGTTCAGAATGGTTGGCCCCCATTGTAGTAGCAGCCAAGGGTGGTGGCAAGGGCATTCGTCTATGTGTTGACCTCAGGGATTTAAACTCCAACATTTGGGTGGATAGACACCCTCTCCCCAATATTAATGAAATGCTTTCTGCCATACAAGGGGCGAAATTCTTTTCAGTTTTAGATCTATCCTCAGCCTACCATCAGGTTGCTCTGCATCCAGTCAAAACCTCTCACTTCTTTTATAACGCCGTTCGGGGCTTATCAATTCTCTAGATTACCATTTGGTCTAGCTTCTGCTGCAGCAGTATTTCAACGTGTAATGCATCACTTACTACAAGGTCTGGACAATGTGCTTTGTTTCCAAGATGACATCCTTATTCATGGTTCGTCTGTGATGGAGCATAACAAAACTTTAGAAGCAGTCTTGATTAGACTCAGTAAAGCTGGGTTCACCACCCAGAAAGACAAGTGCAAAATTGGGGTGGAATCTGTAGTCTACCTTGGTCACACTATTTCAAGTGAGGGGATCAAACCCAAATACAACCTGATAGATTCTGTCAAACTGGCTCCAACTCCCAAAAATAAAGAGGAACTCAAATCCTTTTTGGGTTTAGTTGAGTATATGTCCAAGTTTGTCAAGAACTTTGCTGATCATGTCCATCCTCTCAGAGAACTACTAAAAAAAGGGTCATCATTTGAGTGGAATCAGCAGTGCCAACACACTTTTGTACACGTCAAGGAAGCCATTACTGAGGCACCCATCCTAAGTGCATTTGACCCTAACGCTAAAACCATCCTGACCACGGATGCTAGCATGAAGGGGTTAGGAGCGTCACTCACACAGATAGTAAATGGCCAAGAGAAAGTAATAGCATTTGCCTCGAGAACCTTAAGAGATGCTGAACTCAACTACTCCACAATAGAGAAAGAGGCACTAGCCTGTTATTACTCCCCAAAACGTCTTGAAAATGCCACTCCACGTATTTCCAAGTGGGTACTGAGTCTACAAGGCTTCAACTACTCCATGGTTTACATTCCAGGCATCGACAACCAGGTAGCTGATTGTCTCTCGAGACTTCCTGTGTCCAGTGAAGATCCCATGTACAACCCTCCTGATGAAACCATCCTTACTATTGAAATTCCAGCCTTCAATAAAGATGAATGGGAGAAATCCTTAAAGGATGACTGTGATCTCGCCTTACTTAAGAGTGTATTTAGCAAAGGATGGCCTAAAACTATAACAGACTTTCCCGAAGCTATCCGCAAGTTCTGGATTGTAAGAAATGAATTGTCTATTGTAGGTGACCTTATTTATCGAGGCAGCAGAATCATCCCTCCAAAAAATATGTATAAACGGCTAATTCAAATTGCACATGAAGGCCACCCTGGTAGGAACATGACTAAGAGCAAAATCAGACAGAACTATTGGTTCCCTAATATGGACTCTCTAGTCAAGAGTCAAGTAAAGAATTGTGTGGCATTAGCGACAAAACTAAAATCATCCGCAAATCACCGCTTATGCCGGTGACAATTCCCACCAAACCTTGGGACAAATTAGGGCTGGATATTATCGGTCCTTTGAACCCGTTATGTCATTCTCATAGGTTCTTGTTTGTTCTTATTGACTACCATTCCCATTGGATTGTTACGAAAATGGTTTCTTCCATCACTACCACATCATTGATTGAATTTTTGAAGGAAACCTTTTTCAAAGAAGGCATTCCTAGCGTTATTATAGCAGACAATGGAGTTCAATTCACTTCAGATGAAATTAAGCAGTTTATGACCTCATTATCTGTTACTCACCTCAGATCCCCCCTTTACTGCCCCAAAGCTAATGGCCTGGTAGAAAGGGCTAACAGGATGCTAAAGGACACCATTCAACTTGCATTGTCTTCACGAGAACCGGTTGTGGAGGCCATTAGAACAAGCATTTGCAATGCAATAGGTCTCGCATTTACGGGAGTTTGAGCTATTGGCATTGTAATTGACAATGCGTTTTATTTATGTTTTACAAACAAAAACTAGTGACACCACGACAATGTTACTGCTCCTGAGTTTCAAAAAGAGGCACAAGAATCCAGAGAAGACATGGCGAGTAAGTTGGCTGAAGAGGTGGGGGTGGCAAATGGTGTTCACGGGCGCTTTGATGTCCTCAGTGGCCGCGCGGCTCACTGAAAACATCAAAGCGCCCGCGAAATGTAAGTGATCGCAATCGCGATCACACTTCAAAGCGCGTCTGTGTGACAGGCGAAAGTGAAAGACAACGAGTGCTTTCAGGCTGCCAAATGGTGCGCGCGCCCGGCACACATGAGTGGTGAGCTGTTAAATTTTGTGGCACGATGTGGAAATATGCGGTGTGGATTGGGGATATGTAGTGTGTTGTGGAATTGTGTTGTGTATTCGATATATGTTGTTTCGTATGGAATTGTGCGGTATGTATTGGAAATGTGTGGAGTTGAATTGTGTGGCTTGGAACTGTGTGGCGTTGAGTGAAATTATGCTTATTGGAATTATGTGTCATGGTGTGGAGAGCATTTATGTGGATTGCTGGTATGTGGGATAAAGTACATTTATGTGGGGTGTGTTGTATTGAGTAGAGTGTTATTATGTGGAGTGTAATTATGCAGCGCTGAGTGGCATTGTGTGGAGTATAATTATGTTGTGTGATGTAGAATTGTGTGGCATTAAATAGTGTGGTGTTGTGTGGGATTATGTGGCATGGTGTGGAGTAGCATTATATTGTCTGGAATTATGTGGCATGCTACAAAGTTGAATTTATTGTGTGCAATGGCCATAGGTCTCACTTTTGCGAGAGTTAGAGCTATTGGCGCTGTAAATGACAATGTGCTTTACCCATGTGTTATGGAGCGGAGTGCATGAATGTGGAGTGGAATTATGTGCGTTAGATTGAAATTGCTAATTGTGGAATTGGGTGATGCGTAAATGTGTGGTGTAGCGCAGATGTGTGTACTGGAATTACGTGCCATTGTGTGCAGTGGAATTATGTGGATAGTAATTATGTGGTTTTGAGTGTACTGGAATTATTTGTAGTGGGATTGTGCATTGGAAAGACTGGAAGGGCTGGGGCAGTATTAGTGAAATGGCAAACTCTGCTTTCACGTGCAACTCACTGCCACTGTAAAAGGTGAAAACAATGGCGCCGGTTAGTTAAAGTAAAAAAATCCATGTTACCACGTTGGATACACTGGAAGGGCTGGGGTCGTGTCAGTGGCACGCAAAGTCCTGCTTAAAGTGCAGCTCACTGCCACTGTAAAATACGAAAAATAAGGTGGTTTTTAAAGCTAGATATGCTATACATTTGTGTCTCCGCACAGACCGCACATATGGAGGGCCCATATTCTGTAATCAGTCGTTGCACATAATATATCTCTTAATGCAAATACTATATCTCTTACCACAGCTGTTTGCTGCATTCATGAACCACAAACTGTCCCGTGGCCAGTGACTCTCATAACGTGCATCGCTGAGGGCAAACCATCGGACTTTCATGTGCTAACTCTTGGAAGCTGCCTTTGCGCCTGACTAGATGTGTGTGTGTGCTATTTCCAAGTCACAAAATATAAACTTAGTCACTCATAAAAAATAATACATTCATATCATTAGCAAGTCGTGTTTCGGACCATGTTTCTGAAAGCACAGCTGTGTGTCCTCAAGGCCTCCCTGGTTGACACAGGCGCTCTTACAACCTTTCATCCTTAATGAAAGACTCAAAGTTGCATTTATTCAATTTATTTATGCCCTACTTTTAGGAACACATCCATTTCGTTTGTGTGCACAAATTGAATGCAAGCACGATTTCACATTCAGAAATAAAGTGAATAGAACAGCCCTGGGCACAGCAGTTTGAAACGAAAATGTTTCTCTTCCGGGCAGAGCTGGGAGAATTCAAACTGGAAAATACCCATTAAAGTGAAGCATCACTTTAACATATGGCCACTTTGGGTGATCGACGGTGTTTAGGGCCCATTGATGGTGGAGACATTATAGCGCCGATAAGATCTCTGCAGACCACAGAGCCGGCCAGCCTGCTTTGTTTCCGGATTGTCACTTTCATGTGCACAACACATGCTGTGGGCTTTCAACCACACCATTTGCACTGTGCCCGCCCCTACTCCCCCCTCCCACTCCCTCCTCGTCAACTTCAGTGCGCGCTTGTTTTGTTAGATATTCTTTGAATTTTTGGCAGGGGAAGGGGGATAAAAACCTCACTGGAAGTGCCTTTACATGATCCTGGTATAAATCCATTCAGAGCTTTTGAGAATGATTGTTTAGAAAGTGTTTCATTCAGGGCATGAAGAGGTTCAAATTTAGGGTTATCTGGACCTTTAATCCACGGATCCTCTGCAGATTTGCGAATCCACGGATGTGTGCAAATCTAGTTCATTAAATAAAAGCACAGCAATGAACAAGGTAGCTTTTTCTCCTGTCCTTCCATTGGAAATTTTCAAATCCAGGTGCCGATTTGTGAGTTGCTACACTCTGATTGGCTGTCCAGCACAGAAATATTTCTGCTGCACATGCATTACCCACTGAACACCGTGTTGGGAGCAGTTAAAACAAAAAGAGCATAAGTGGGTAGGATATGCCTATCCTAATCCCCAGGCCTGTGTGAGGGAGATTTCAAAAGGACCTCCCTGCATTAAAATGGATAATTAAAAAAAAAGCTTTTTCATCATAGGATTCGCGAAATCTGTGCACGTGTGGCTATCCCCTGGCGGGAGCGAGCAAGGACACCATATGTTTGTAATTAACTTGCAAACATATGGTGCCCCTGCTCGTTCCCACAAGGGAAACATGCGCAGGCCCCCTCCTGTCTCCCCTCCCCCTGCTGCCTCCTTCTTTAGCGCGAATCGCGCGCAGCATGCATGTTTGAAGTGTTTTTTTTTTTTTTACTAGGGTTTCCTTTTCCAACTATTGCAGTTTTTCGTTCTGTCCATTTGTTTAAACTGACCATAATGAAGACTACCACTACGCAATTTTTACATGAATAGCTTTAATAAATGTTTTTGCCCGCGTACGCGTGTTTTCTTTTCTTTCATGGCGGTGAAATAAAGCCAAAGTGCCTTAAGCTTTTTCACTTCTTTGCGCGCGTGTTTGTTTTATTTGTACCGGTGGCACACGTTGAAAAATACAACAATGAAACTATGTTAACATAAATTTAACATGATGTATTTGCCCTCACGCGTGTTTGTTTATTTTCTTTCATGGCGGTGAAATAAAGCTGAAGTGTGTGAAGCTTTTCTACTTTTTCATGCCTTACATCAGTCGGTATTGTTTCAAGACTACCTCCTGTGTCGCTTCTGTTTTAAAACATCCATATATGCGGTTTCACTGTTGAGGACGGTTCTGTAGCATCTCTTTGTCGCTTGCTTTGTTGTCCGAGATGTTTGGCCGTTTATTCCATTTATGTTGAAGATTGTTGAGTTTATACCCTTATTATAAGAGTTCCCCAGCATGTCCGTGGGTGGCAGAGGAGAGGACTGGTGGCACTGCTAGGAGAAACGTGTGGTACTGTCTTGAACTGACTTTTCAGCCCCCGCCTGCCTGCTGGGTATGCAGAATACTGAAGTACCAAAACATCCCGTGCCATCCATCCTGATCACGTGCGAGCCAAGCCTCCCCTGTCCGTGTTTTTAAATGCAGATGACGGCTTCGGTCTAGTCCCCTTGCACTCTGGGGAGTCAATTGCCTTAAAGCTGGCTTTTAAACAAAGTAATTAAAACAAATAGTCAGAGAAAAGGCAGCAATTTAAGAAAAATACAGACATTCCCATGGGTGATACGTTCGCCGATTAACCCTGCGAAGTAAAAGCTATTGTTATTTTCAAAACACACGGAAATGTAATTCACAATACGAGGTTGACAAGCTGTGACCAAAGTGACAACTCCGCACTTGTGTGGTCTAACAAGCGCGCACTGAAGCTGACGGAGTGGGAGGGGGAGTGGGGGCGGGCACGCAGGCTGCCAAATGGTGCGATGAATCACGGCTAAAGTGAAAGCAAACAAGTGGTTGCAGGACTCCAAATAGTGCGCGCGCCCGGACGGGTCACATGCACTGTAGTTGGAGGCCTGCAAAGCCACTGTTTGCACTTCCAAAACGCGCTTACTATAAGTCTCGCCAGAGCCAGCGCTAGTCAGGCGAGACCTAAAAATGTTGTGGTCGTACCATACGACACCCAATGCTGTCTCTGGAGTTTCTCCATTTATCTCACTTAAAGGAAGAAAACCTGGTTCAAAACTCCCACCCAATTGGCTTAATGGTGGGACTCCTGTGTGGGTGGACAGGGAAGATGTTCTTAGAAAAGCTGAAAAACATCAATCAGAATATAAGCACAGGTATGACAGTCGTTGGGGAACATCCACCAAGTGTTGGAGAGAAGGCCAATGGGTGGTTGTCAAAAAACCCAGTGTTACCAAATCTAAGATCTCCTCATATTCTAAACCACAGAGAATAAGACGTGTTCACAACAACTCTGTAGTGCTGGAAGACGGAAGCATGTGGAGCACGGACAACATTGCGGGCTGTCCAAGTGTTTCTGGTTCCATGCCTTCTTTGGGTGACAGTCAGAGCAGTCCAACTTCCACGGACAGCGATCCCAGAAGTACAAGGTTACGCAGACCACCTATTTGGCAAGCTGATTATAATATGTAACCCTTTGATGTACTTCTCTCTGGTTTCCGCATATGCCACCTATCCTCTTGTGTTAGACTAGATGTCAACTATGTGTTATATTACACTTGTATTTGCTCCTTTGTATCCATTTACCTCTTAATTTCCCTTTTGGGATTGCAGTTTTTTACCATGTTTTTGGTTATCCTCCTTTTAGTAGGGAGGTGTGTTGTAATCTTCCGAGTTCCTTGCCTTTTTCCCCCTCCCCCCTATCCTGTCCTGGGTATTGGTACTGCCCAGGTTGTAGAACCTTGGATTTGGAGTTCACTTTAGAATGTTGGGTGTGTAGGCGGTTGTGAGCAGGACGTGGGATCCTATTGGAATAAACGCTACTTTTTCTTCACTTCTCCTGGCGTTATATTCATTCATTCCTAACACCTATGTTCCAAAATGTTACCTTAAAGGAGAATGAGGCAAACAAACACGCTCAGACACTTTACTATTTCAAATTTGAATACTCTGCTAAAACAGTTTCCATGATCTACGGCTGAAAAGGAATGATTACAAGTAAAATAAAGTGCCGCAACATTTCCCTTTTTGTGCCGCTAAATTTTCAAATCCTTGCCGCATAATCCTGGGGAGATCTGTCCAATGTAGGACCGGACTTTCGCTTGCCCTTCGCTGTTTTCTCTCTCCTATTTACGACTCTCCTTTTCTCTATTTTTAAATTCCAACATCCTCTCTATCCTATAACAGCTCTCTGGCAGCAGCCTGAATGAAGACACACCGTCAAGCTAAATTAGTTTCAGAAAGCTTGAAAAGCAACTTCCGCCATTTGCCCCTTGGTAGAGATCAGTCGCGCGCGCCTCCCGGCAGCCTCGGTGCTGATTACTTGCTGCACCACAGACAGTGCGCCCACCTGCCCAGGTACAGCTCCAGGACTCCAGCCTCCTCTCTCCGAAACTACGGGAGCAGCCAGCGAGACGCGCAGAACGGGCTAGAGGTGTCAATCGAGGCTATTACAGCGCCGCCCACAGAAGGGGAGGAGAAACTGCAAGACTGGATACGAAGGAACTCAACGCTCCCCCAACTCCTTCCCATGAAGGACTGTAGACACCGCGTGACTTCCCGCCAGGCGCGGCAGCCTGGAAAACCCCATCCGTTCAAAGAGCCCTCGCAGCTCCCAGGGCACCTGCACCGCTCGGGCCTAACACCCACGGTATGAGGAGGGCGAGAGAGGCACCACCCAGCCGAGCGCCCAGGGACGGCCCCTGAGGGCTCTGCACCAATGCGTTGGGCCGCCGAAAGGGAAAGTAAAAGAAGCCGGACTGCTGAGAAAGAGGGCGGGGCGGGGCGGGGCGGGGCGGGGGAGGGGAGGGGGGGGGGGGGGGGGGGAGTTGGAACAGGAAGAGACAGCAGCCGGGGAGACGACTGTAAGATAGGTGCGCTTGTAACTCCTGCATTATGGCGAAGTCAGCCTGCGCCCTCAAAGTCAGCGGCAACGGCAAGAAGACGGTAATTCCAATAGTTCATGATCTGCCAGTGTGCGCTTCACTCTGTATTGTGTCTCCTCTTTCTTCGTTTTATATGGATTCTCATCCTACCAGTATTCTCTTACTACTGACACGTGATCCCTTATCTGTGTTTTAGTGCTAGCTGTGCGGGCAATAGCACTCTGCTTGTTGGGAGTTGTATGTCCAAACTTCTAGTGTGACTAATTAAACCCCGGAAAATGGATAGTGAAATGAAGCTAGGAGTGTGACTGAAGCAAGTGAAACGGGACCACTTGACAATAGGGCTGTCTTCTGTACATTTTTTTTATGTCTGCCTACCTCAATTTTCTCTCCATGTCAATCTAATGACCTCTGCCCGTTTCAGCCACTGTTAGCCTGGCCATTAACCAGTTACCAATACCACAGCGGCACCTGGGCCGGGTCAGGGATATGGTTGGCTATCAAACTCTTACGGTACTACTATCTTAAGTACCTGGATAGCAAATACCACACTTCAGGAGAGGACTTTATTGCTTTACCACTAGGAAAGAATGCCCCTGTCCACACCGACCCGCTATACATCTGGGAGAGAACTAACAAGGTTTGCTAAACCTCTAGAAGGAAAAATTCATGTCTTTAGGAGAGAAAGCCACCGGTATAATACAAGGTTAGAACCCCCCCCCCCCCCCCCCCCGAATCCCTCCTCCGTGAATGAATCCTTCTGGCAGCATAGCAGGGGGCATACCCCCCTTCCGTCCCACCTACAGAGAACCACTCCCCCAAACCAGCACGTGCTATCCCACCAAACGATATGCATTCTCTGTACCACACCATCCTTACTAAGCCCCTAAGTGATAACCCCTCCCCCTTGGTATACTGCTAGCAAATAATTAAGTACCTGCAACCCTACTATGGTGAACCCACTCCTGCTTTGGCCCCATGAGGGAACACCCTACATTCCTGGTGTGGGGGAGAAAATCTCCCTATGCAACTGAATGAGAATCCCACCTTACCATATTTAGCAGACCCTTGCTATTTTACCAGGTTAAACCTCCCTCTCTACCACCAAGACAAAACTCTTCATTATACTGCCCGAAAATAACTTCCTAATGTACAAGTTAAAGAAACTAGAGCGAGGAGCAGCACTCCACTTTAGCACCAGGAGAGAGGAAATCCTATTCTACCAGCAGGACAGAATATACCACGCCTTCCCTTCAGCAGATAATTCCTTGCTTAAGTACCTGGAAAGATCAATCCCGTTATGTCTGAGGAAAAAAATCCAACTATATTGTGGGGATGGAGCACTCACTATATTAATAAGTTGCAGCACACCTTCGCTCTCCAGCCAGGATAGGGCAAGCCGTACAGTATTAATTTCAGAGAACACGCCCACTAGACCACCTGTAGAGAACACCCCGCCATTTGTGTTGCACGTTGGAATGTAGAAATGCTCAGTCAATGCCAGTAGATTAAGAGCAGGTTTATGGTAAGTTGAATGGGTACATAAATGACCCAACCCGGAGCAGGTGTTGGTGGATGCTCGGCCCCAGTCTGTCTGACTCAACCGCCCTCCAGGGCCCCCTCATTACTCTGGCATTCCAGAACATCAATTATGACTAGCCACCAAACTACACCAATAATTACCACAGTACAACATCAAACGCTGACACAACCATTCATACAGCCAAGGAAACAAAAGCAAAAACCATGAATCTTTCAATATTCATACTCCGTTAACTTGCAACAGATACATTTTAACCCACGCGCTCATCCCACGAAAGGGCATCATATGTTTTAGCATTGTGAAGCTTTCAACCCATACACTTATCCTCTGTAAGTGCATTTAGTGTTTTTGCATCCAGTATCTTTCAACCTACACACTCATCCCACGTACGGGCATCTAATGTTTTAACAATGGGTAACTTTCTCCCCACTTACTTATCCCCTGTAATGGCATCATATGTTTTAGCAATGGCATTCTTTCACCTCTTATTCTCCCCTACCACTGAGTGAAAATCACACCAAACAGGAGTCAGCACTGCCCTGCCACTGAGGGGGAATCGCACGAAGCGCGGTTCAACACAACCTGAGCATTTCTCAACACGAGCTAGTACTGGAACTTTTTTTTTGTATAGTAGTATACTCAACCACTGAGGGAGCAGTAATAGAATGGGGTTAAAAACAACCCTATCATCACCAGAACCGCAGTCATCTTATAAAGGCTCAAACGGCAGAACAGCTGTAGAACAGAGAGCAGAATGTCCCTTTTTACAATGTGAAGTATGACTCATGGAACCATAAACTGTCCAGTTCGGACAGAGATATGCTCGTAATATCTAACAGAGTATAGTGTATGTCACGTAGTAAATAAAACATACCACAGACACATAACTCCTTGTAACAGTCGGATTACAAATGGGAATGTCAGCATACAGAAATATGACTATTATACGCTACTTGTGCATAACTTGTGCATAACTTGTGCATAACTTCGATGCCGCAACTCGTCAATTGGTGGTGCAAGCAACGGTTTTGGCACGGTTGGACTATGCCAGCTCCCTTTTTATAGGATTAAACCAGGCTGAGTTAACCCGACTTCAAAGAGTGCAGAACGCTGCGGCCAGAGCGATCATAGGTCTTCCTAGGTTTTGCTCGGCCGGTCAATCTTTGCGAGCCTTGCATTGGTTACCCGTTAGGCAGCGGATCCACTTTAAAGTTTTGTGCCTTTCCTTTAAAATTCTGAAGGGCCTATCACCTCCCTTACTGCACCAACTCTTGCGCCCTTACATCCCGGGCCGCACTCTGCGCTCGCTAGACCAAGAATTAGCGGTAGCCCCTCGGTTCAAACTCAGTCGGGTGGGGGGTCGCTCTTTTAAGGTGCGGGCAGCCGCACTCTGGAACGCTCTCCCTTTGAAACTCCGGACCTTTGGTGACCTGCTCTCCTTCCGCAAGGCCGCTAAAACTCATTTATTTTCTGAGCTTTGTTAAATCCTTCACCCCCCAATTTCTTAATAATTATTTCTGTTTCCCAGTTGTGTTGTGTTCGCCACCTTGTCGGTGCGCCGGGACGCTCCTTCGCTGGAGCAGCCGTGCGCAATACAAATAGCACTAACATAACATAACATAACAAGAAAGGACTATCTAAAACAAAAAAGCAGGTATCGCAGGACGAGAAACTGCAAAAGAAGCACATCACTGTGTCATTATATAACAAGCATTTGCAATGCAATAGGTCTCGCATTTATAAGAGTTTGAGCTATTGGCATTGTAAAATTACAATGCCTTTTATTTATGTTTTGGTTTTAAAACAATTAAAAGGCATTGTCATTTACAATGTTAGTAGCATAAACTCGCATAAAAGCTGTGTGCGGCGTGCAGCAGTGTGAGGCGTGCAGCAGTGTGAGGCGTGCAGCAGTGTGCGGCGTGCAGCAGTGTTTCGTGTAGCAGTGTGAGGCATGCAGCAGTGTGGCATGCAACGGCGTGCAGCAGTGTGCGGCGTGCAGCAGTGTTGTGCAGCAGTGTGGCGTGCAGCAGTGTGCAGCAGTGTGGCGTGCAGCAGTGTGTGGCGTGCAGCAGTGTGTGGCGTGCAGCAGTGTGTGGCGTGCAGCAGTGTGTGGCGTGCAGCAGTGTGAGGCGTGCAGCAGTGTGAGGCGTGCAGCAGTGTGAGGCGTGCAGCAGTGTTTGGCGTGCAGCAGCGTGTGGCGTGCAGCAGCGTGCGGCGTGTAGCAGCGTGCGGCGTGTAGCAGCGTGCGGCGTGTAGCAGCGTGCGGCGTGTAGCAGCGTGCGGCGTGTAGCAGTGTGAGGCGTGCAGCAGTGTGTTTCGTGTAGTAGTGTTTGGCGTGCAGCAGTGTGAGGCGTGCAGCAGTGTGAGGCGTGCAGCAGTGTGAGGCGTGCAGCAGTGTGCAGTGTGTGGCGTGCAGCAGTGTGAGGCTTGCAGCAGTGTGTGGCGTGGTTTGTAAACAACAAGAAAAGCAGACATCAAAGGAAGGGTGGGAGGGAACGAGCATATGGGGTGTGAGTTATAACGAAAGTTAATTGTTGTAAGAGGGGAAGCAGGAAGTGAGGCCGAGCGCGCGCTGGCGAAAGCAGTCTGCTGCTTTCAAGTCCGATGCCAGCTTCTCGCTTGAATGCCTCACATGCACTGGCCATAAACCGCATTCCTAAGGTCTTGTGCCCCTTACTAAATCTCTCTGAATGCGTGAGGCGGTGCACGCGCAGGAAGTAGCTGGTGGCAAATGGAATGCGCGTGGTTGTGCGCGTAACCGCCACCCGATCCGTCTGGGAAGCCTTTGGGAGCATTTTCTGAAGCCCCTACATAAGTCTCGCTTGGCGATCGCTTACGCGATAGCCAGGCGAGACCTAAAAAGTGTGCTCCCATATAGCCTAGAAAAGCAAAGCAGTGAACTGCTCAAAATGTACCAAGCTATTAAAACTTAAACACCTAGAAAGCGTGACCCACGGTAAAAAGGAGAAGCAAATGTTAGGCAAAATATAGTTGTAAATAGCCGCGAACTGTCATATCAAACAATGTTCGCATGACGTAAAATGGAATGCAGATCGCCATTTTAGCAGACACCACATTTTCATGCACGGAGTTATATATCCCATATTACTACCAGCAGACGGCTCCCAGTTATTCTGAAGAAGATTGAGGAATAGTGCTGATAACATTTCCGTAGACAAACCAAAGCTTCCTAGCGTCCTACCAGTCAAAAACAAGCATTTGCACTGGGTCTCGCATTTGCGCTAGTTGGAGCAATTGACAGTGTAAATGACAATGCCTTTATTTTTGTTTTCGTTTTCAACATAAATACAAGGCATTGTCATTTATAAATAATGTCAATAGCTCAAACTCGCGTAAATGCGAGACCTATTGCATTGCAAATGCTTGTTAGTAGGCACTTCTCAGTGCAGTGCTGTAACGTGATATGCTAATATCACAGCTTCAACGTGTTAAAGAAATAAACCTTTTTTTATACTGAAGCGACTTTATCATATTGTACGTGATTTTTGTTGTATGATTCACAGGGAAAACATTCTCAGGGCTTTAAGAGCCAAGCCAGACCCTTGGCTCGACTTGAACTGTTAATTTGTTGGCTCGCCCACCTCTACTTCTTGGAGGGCTAAGGCAGTTCAGTCAGCAGTGATTCCATTGTAATCAGGCGGAGAAGGCTCTTACAAGCTAAAGGTTTCTTTGTTCTTTTATCATTAACATAATGTCGCCCAAGAACCAGCTTTGAAACACACAGAATCAAAATTTCAATACAAACTTTTCTGGGTGTAAACCTTAAGAAAAACAAGCATTTGCAATGCATTAGGTCTCGCATTTGCGAGATTTTGTGCTATTAGTATTGTAAATGACAATGCCTTTTTATTTATATGTTTAAAAAACATACAATAATAAAAGGCATTATCATTTACAATACCAATAGGTCAAATTTTCGCAAATGCGAGACCTATAGCATTGCAAATGCTTGTTAATGAGATGCACGCATTAAGATTCGGCGCAGCATCGCAACTAGTGTGGGCATAAACAAGTTGCCCAAAGCCTGGAAGCCTTCTGCTGCCGGCGAACAGCTCGCATGAGATAGCATGAAACAACCAGTAAAATGTACATGCTGTGAAAATTCAGCTCAAAACTACGACTAAACACTAAGTTGAGTACCCAAAGCCGAGCGCAGAAATACCTTCACAAAAACAGATGTGGATGAAGTCATTAAGGTATATTTGCTGATGACTATATACAAATAGACTTGTAGCAGGAGAAATAAACACGGTCCATAAACGCGTTTGCCTTGCGAGGACACAGAGACTGCCTGGGAGCTGTTACACATGGTTGAACTGAAATGCTAACTTACACTTTTAAAGGTGCTTATAGAATTAAGCATGTCAGAGGAAATCGTACATTTGTTTGCAGTTTTGTATAGCGCAAACTCGACCTGAAGGTATTAGACAGGGGTGTGGAATTTAATAAAATATCTACTTGTCCATGGGGCAGGTTGCTTCATAAATCTACTTGTCCTGTAACAAAATCCAGTTGTCCCTTTTGTGCAATGTAATGCGGCGACAAATTATGACAGCAATCTCATTATATTAGAGTTCTGAAAAAACATCCCTGTTTATGCCAGGTCTCCTTCATAGTAGGGTTTAAATACCAGCAATTCCCTTATGTTGCCACGTTTCTGCAGATCTACATACTGGGGCTGAAGGTAAAGGTTGTTCCAGGGTTGTAAGATCCTCCTGAGTGTGCAAATCTACTAACTTGCATGTTTTAAGAGTTTTCACCAACTTTTTTCTAATCCTTTCCCATACTGAGAAAGGTTGGATATTTACTCCTGACAGTGGCAGACCTAATACTTCTTCAAGGCTTGAGAAATAAGTGGTTAGAGGGAAAGTGAACTTGCAAACACTCCGATTTTTGCATAAGCAGATCTACACCTGCATATTTGATCATTCTAAAATGCAGTTAACAAATATTTTCTAGGAGTTCTATTTCTTGGCCTACTTCTGTAAAGTCTTGTGAATTCACAAAAGTTGTACAATTGCACTTAATCCAAGGACATGGGTGCACTTTATTTAATAATTGGGCCCCTATAGGTCTGGTGTTAACCATGACCTTTTGTGTGTATTAAAATGTTGTCTCTCCTTCTATCGGCTAGCTTCACTGGTAGTGACAGCATTCTGTTCTTTCATAAGGAGCATATTGATACAGTTGTTTTGTTCAGTGCCAGGAACTGCTATGCAATGTGTGCTTTTTGAGACCAAAACAATTTTTGCTTTTGCCAATGTTTGTTATAATGGCAAGAGC
Organism: Triturus cristatus; assembly: GCF_964204655.1. NCBI lineage: Eukaryota > Metazoa > Chordata > Amphibia > Caudata > Salamandridae > Triturus > Triturus cristatus. The sequence continues at coordinate 94,718,846 of NC_140579.1, read as the reverse complement.
CCAGCAGCTCCCACACTAATAATGTTTTACAAAAACCATGCCAAAACAAATCACGCATTGACAAAACCAAAAGGCTGACCAACAATTTCAGATCTACTGGCTTTACCAGTGCTTGTTTATTTTTGTTTCCCATAATCTTATTAAAACTAGTTACACTTATTTTCCATTATTAGTATTTTTGAGAAATACTATCATGCATCAACACATTTTACTAAATGATGCCGCAAAGAAATGTTACCTACATTCGCACCATGCGCGTCTGAGACTCACTTCACCTTCAGTGCACACATTGACCAGGCGCTCTTTACCAACGCCTCCTGTGCACCACGACACACTCCCAGCGCGTCCGAGTCTCGCTTCACCTTTGTGTGGCCAAGATCACAGGGCACACCTTCTGAGGGCCTCAAGCTGCCACAACACGCGCCCACCGTGTTACTTGAATTCGCCGGAAACTTTTATGTTCCTGTGTTTCAAACAGGGAGCCAGCTCACCTCAGGCCCTTGGGGTTACAAGACACAGCACAAAGCACAGTCTTCTACAAGCAGGGGGACCAAGGCGCACAAAGCACAGTCCCAACAGCCTCTTCCTCTGTTAAGACAGCAAACTGCAGACCAGCCCCAGATCGCAAAGCAAGGATTGGTCCTTCCCAGCAGTCTATTCAGTTGTTCCTTCCTTAGCAGAGGTTCCTCTTGACCACAAAATGGGTCCAAGCCTTTTCAGTCTCAATCCATTTCGATTCCTATTCCAACATTCAGGGGCCTCAGCACTCATAGTTTTACCCCTCAATGTCTTTGAAGTTCGTTGTGCTGAGGGGTCCCTGACCCCTGCCTAAATCAGTTCTGGGTGTCTCGTTCCCAGTGTCACCTTTCTCCCTTTGATACTGGGGGCTGGATCCTAAATCACTCAGCTGGATATGGGTCAATTGTTTTATAGCTGCAACCTAGGCCTCCTCACCTCCCGCGGTTTCTCCTACGCCCTCTCTCCAGATGCAGGTCAGCCTGGTGCCATCTCACCCCTCCCCCCTGAGATCCAGACAGTCAATCCACATACAGCAGAGACACACAGAAATGCTTAAAGCACAAAACGTAGCCACTTTCTAAAAGGGTGGTTTCTGAACACAGAGTGACAAAACCACCTTCAAAGAAAGATGTGTTATGACACTGTGAGTTCATACATACTAAACTTCACCTCTCTATTTTAATCCTATGAGAAACTAGACTAACAAACACAATACCCAGCCTCCCCCATTCTGTCCTATGGGCAGAATGTCCTTTCACCAGTGAAAAACAGAAATGGAGTGCTTTTCACTGTCGACATAACATACACACCTTAGGATATGTCCTGCCTTTTACCAACACAGCACCCTGCCCAGGGGTTACCTGGGACTTACCACAGGGGTTCCCACTGTCTATGCAAAAGGGAAAGTAAGGCCTGACAAGTGGTTGCACGTATCAGGACAACATGCTAACTTAGCAAACTGTGTGCAGGCCCTACAACTAGGAAAGCATCCCCTTGTTCACACCGCTTAAGGAAATCCCCCAATAAACCTTCAGGAGAGAACTGGCCAGCTTTTGGTAAACCTCTAGGATAAACACCCATGTCTCGACGTGAGAATGCCACCGCTAGACCACCAGGTGAGACTCCACACCTCCCCCCCCCCCTCCCACCCACTTCTTGCCCGCCGTAGTGACCCCGTGGGCAAACCCTTCTAGTAGTATAGCAGGGGATAGGGCCCCCTGTCCCACCTACAGCGTAACACTCCACCAAGACAACCCTGCGCTATCCCACCAGGCGAGAACCACCCCATGCTACATTGCCAAGAAATAACCACCCCACCCTTGCTAAACCACTAAGTGAGAAACCGTCCTCCTTGGTAAACCTCTAGCAAAGAAGTACCCCATAACCCCCCCCCCCCCACCCCCGCCTCTCAAACTAGAGTGATCTCACTCCTGTTTTGTCACCATAAGAGAACACGTTTCTGCTTTGGGGGAAAAACCCTCACTATACAATTGTAAGAAAATCCCACTATACCAGCAGTAGCAAAGCCCTGCTGTTCCACCAGGGTAGACCATGTACTTTACCACTAAGAGAAAACTCTTTGCTATACTGCCTGAAGAGAACTTCCTGCCATAAAACATAGAGAAACAACCACCATGAGAGAACATCCAACTCTAGCACCAAGAGAAAGGGAATCCTACTCTGTCAGCAGTACACAAGATACCACGCTGTCCCATCAGCAGATAATTCCCCACTTTAATATCTGGAAAGATGAATACAGTTATGTAACCGACAGCAAAACATTCCAACGATATCTATGGGGATGGAACACTCTCACTATATTTATAGATAACGGCACACCTTCACTCTACAGCCAGGATAGGGCAATCCATAAGAGAGAATACGCCTTCTAGACCAACAGTAGACAACACCCCACCATTTCATCATAAGAGTACAGCCCACTGTACCTTGAGTAAAGAAAACACCCTACCTTACCACCAGAATGTTATCCACAAAATGCTGCTACTGCTCAAAAAGCCAGGTCGTGAGTCTTCTGAAGGTCGGCAGGTCGGGTCTGCCATAGGTGGATGGGGAGGGAAACCGATCTGCCGCCAGAGGTCGCTCTTTGGATGCGGGGTACTGTGGCGAGGGCGAGGTCAGCGGAGCTGGCGGGTGGGGGGTGTAGAAGCTGAGTCGTCTGTTGAGGTACGCTGCCTTGTGTGCGTGGGTGAGGAGCTTGAAGGTGATCCTCTTGTTGACATGGAGCCAGTGCAGGTCTCTCAGGTGGGGTGTGATGTGGCTGCGGCGAGGGATGTCGAGGATCAGGCGTGCGGAGGCGTTCTGAATGCGTTGAAGTCGTTTCTGGAGTTTGGCCGAGGCTCCTGCGTAGAGGGCGTTTCCATAGTCCAACCTGCTGCTGACGAGGGCCTGGGTGGGGATCCACTTTTAGATCTTGCGGAGCATGCGGAGGGTGTTGAAGCAGGAGGACGAGACGATGTTGACCTGCTTTGACATGGAGAGGGTCGAGTCGAGGATGAACCCTAGGTTGCATGCGTGATCGGTGGGTGTTGGAGCTGTTCCCAGTGCGGTCGGCCACTAGGAGTCGTCCCAGGCCGAGGGGGTGGAGCCGAGGATGAGTACTTCCGTCTTGTCCGAGTTCAGCTTCAGTTGGCTGTTCTTCATCCACTCGGCGAAGGCTTTCATTCCTTAGTGGCGGTTGGCTTTGGCGGTGTGGGGGTCTTTGGTGAGGGAGAGGATCAGTTGGGTGTCATCGGCGTAGGAGATGATGTTGCGGTCGTGCAGTAGGGCGACGTGGGAGAGCAGTGCCATGTAGATGTTAAACAGCGTTCGGCTGAGGGTGAGCCCTGGGGTACGCTGCAGATGATCTCTGTGGCTTCGGAGCGGAAAGGGGGAGGCGGACGCTCTGTGTTCTGCCGGAGAGGAAGGAGGTGGTCCAGTCCAGGGCCTTCTCTTGGATCCCGGCGTCGTGGAGGTGTGTGCGTAGAGTGTGGTGGCAGACCATGTCGAAGGCCGCTGACCGGTCCAGGAGGATGAGGGCCACGGTTTCTCAGTTGTCGAGCAGGGCCCTGATGTCGGTGGCGGCGACGAGGGCAGTTTCGGTTATGTGGTTGCTGCGGAACCCGGACTGGGACGGGTCCAGGATGCTGTTCTCCTCCCACTGGATTCGAGCAAGCCTGGCTGATGACGGCTGATTAGCCAGAAACCGGTACCAGGATGCTTTTTTCAGGTCCAGGGAAGACATGGCTTGGCAGTTCGCGCTGGACTGTTCCCATGAGGCAAAGGGTCAGACTGATTTGTATATGGCCATGTCTGAACTGGGGTGGCGGAGTGAGCTAAAGAGTGATGATGGATTAAACCCAGATCAGTTGACTGGAGGTGAGTGCTTGCAATGTTCAACACTCCGTCCATCATCCCCTTTGGTTTTGCTTTGTTCTCCTCGAGGTAGCGGGTCAGTTGTTTGTTGACGGTCTTCTCAATGACCTTCGACGGGAGCAGGGAGATGGGCCGGAAGTTCTTTGGGTCCGCTTTGGGGTTCTTGAGTAAGGCGTTGATCTCTGCGTGCTTCCAGCTCTCCGGGAAGGTTGCTGTCTCAAAGGAGATGTTGATGGCTTTCCGGAGATGGGGTGCGAAGGTGGTGCTGGCTTTGTTGAAGATGTGGTGTGGGCATGGGTCTGACGGAGATCGGGAGTGGATGGTGTTCATGATTTTGATGGTGTCGTCATCGATTATGTTGGTCCAGGAAAGTAGGCGGTCGGTGCGGATGGTGGTCGTGGGGGCGGAGGTCTCCGTGGTTGTCGGGGCGGTTGTGGTGTTGAAGCTGTCATGGATTTCTGCGATCTTGCGATGGAAGAAGATGGCAAGGAAGTCGCACAGGTCTTGCGAAGGTGGGATGTCGTTGGTGTTGGAGAGTACCTTCACGATGTTGAAGAGCTCTTTGCTGTTGTGTGCGTTGTTGTCTAGGCGGTCTTTGAAGGAGGTCCTTTTGGCGGATCTGATGAGGTGATGGTGTCTGCAGGTGGCGTTCTTGTGGGCTGCGTAGCTGTCCGGTGTTCGTTCAGGCTGCCATTTCTTCTCAAGCTTTCGGCAGGTTTGTTTGGAGGCCTGGAGGTCTTCAGTGAACCAGCTGGCTTTCTTGCTGGTGTGGTTGTTGGAGGGTTTCTTGATCGGGGTGAGGGTGTTCGCGCAGTCGATCCACTGTCTGAGGTTGCGGCCGTCGGGGTCGGTGGGTGGGCTCCGGGCAAGGGCGGTGGTTAGCTGGTCTCTGGTGACTTTGCTCCAGCAGCGGCAGAGGGGATCTGTTGGGTGCGGTGGTGCATGGTGGGTTTCCAGGAGGTGAAGTGGATGCAGCGATGGTCGGTCCAGTGGAGTTCGGTGGTGTGGTTGAAGGAGACGTGGGAGCTTGCGGAGAAAATTGGGTCAAGCGTGTGGCCGGCGGAGTGGGTGGGTGTTGTGACTAGTTGTCTGATTCCGAGGTTGTCGATCAGGGTGGTGGAGTTGGTGTAGTTGTTGTTCTCGAGGTGGAAGTTCAGGTCCCCGAGGAGGATGTAGTCCGTGGAAGCGAGGGCGTGTGTGCTGATGAAGTCGGCGATGGAGTCGCTTAACTGTGGTCGGGGTCCGGGGGGGTCTGTAGACGAGGGTTTCTCTGAGGGTGGTGTTGGGGTCGGTGTGGACCTGGAAGTACAGGTGTTCGGCGGTGCTGAGGGTGTCGTCGGTGTTGGTCGAGACTCTGAGAGTGTTCCTGTGGACGATGGTGCGGTCCCTGCGGGTGATCTTGTAGCCGTCTGGGATGGCTATGGCGATGTCGGGTGCCGAGGAGGGGTTCAGCCAGGTCTCCGTCAGGAAGGCGACGTCTGGTGAGGTTGAGTCGAGTAGGTCCCAGAGTTCAACGGCGTGTTTGCGGGCGGAGCGGGTGTTAAGAAGAATGCATCTGAGGTAGTTGGGTTCTTTCCTGGTCGGTGGGTTGGCGGGCCGGATGCTATTGACTCTGCAGTTCCGGCAGGAGAAGGGTCCTTGGGTGCGCTTCGGGGCGGCCAGGCAGCAGGTGCGTGGTCATCCGGCATTGAGTGCGTGGAAGGTGCTAGAGTCGTAGCGGAGACTGGCGTTTGCGGCGGCCAAAGGTTCTGGCGCTGGGCGCGGGACGGGCGCAGACGGGCTTGCCTTAAGCGCTTCTTCGGCGCGTGCTGCCATAAGAAGGGGAGGGAGGAGCAGCTGGGAGGAGGGAGTGGACGAATGGGCAAGCGGGGGGACGCAGTGGCGGGAACAACCGGGGGCGAGGGAACAGAAGGCAAAAAGAGGGCACAGAATACAACGGGGGAAATAACGAGGGAATTAACAGTGAACCGTGATCAGGGAACATAGAGGCAATACAGTACAGAGCAGGGGGGGGCGGGCCGCAGGAGACGCAGCGGCGGGAGAAACGGGGGCAGGGACGGTGAGGGAACAGAAGGCAAAAGGGGGCACAGGGCACAGAATACAACGGGAGAAGGAGGCAAAATTAACAGAATAGCAGTCAAGCAGAGGGGGAGAGAAACGAATCAGTTAAACAATAAACCAAGAGCAATACAGTACCAGCAAACCTACAGCCAGCCACTGGCCACCAGGGATGAGGCGCAGGTGGTAGCCTGCGGGTGGAGGAGGGCCTCGAACTCGCGGCAGCAGTGGCAGCAACAGGCAGCAGGGAAACGCAGGCACAACAGGTGGTGCTGTCGCGGCGTGGGGAGCGACCTGCCTGGAGCAGGGTCAAGGGTCGCTCTCCTCACCGCGCAGCGGCCGCCATAAGAAGGGGAGCTGGGATGTAGGAGCAGCTGGGAGGAGGGAGTGGGTGAGCGGGGGGGGCGGAGGGACGGAAGGCAAAAAGAGGGCACAGAATACAACGGGGGGGAATAACAAGGGAATTAACAGTGATCAGGGAACACCGAGGCAATACAGTACTGAGCAGGGGGGGCGGGGACGCAGCGGCGGGAGAAACGGGGGCAGGGCCGCCGAGGGAACAGAAGGCAACAGTGGGGCACAGAATACAACGGGACAAGGAGGCAAAATGAACAGAATAGCAGTCAAGCAGAGGGGGGGAGAGAAACGAATCAGTTAAACAATAAACCAGGAGCAATACAGAATACAGAGGGAGAAAGGAGGCAAAATGAACAAGATAACCGTCAAAACAGAGGAGGAAAAAATGAAACAGTTAAACAATAAACCAAGAGCAATACAGTACCAGCAAACCTACGGCCAGCCACTGGCCACCAGGGATGGGGCGCAGGTGGTAGCCTGCGGGTGGAGGAGGAGGGCCTCGAACTCGCAGCAGTGGCAGCAACAGCGAGCAGGGAAACGCAGGCACAACAGGTGGTGCTGTCGCGGCCTGGGGAGCGACCTGCCTGGAGCAGGGTGAAGGGTCGCTGATAATGAGGCCACTACCAGATTGGTGAGAAATGGCTGTCGCATGTTTATATGTAGAGCATGAATTATATTGGACGACACCTAGAAAAGTGTCGCCCCCTGCCAATAACAGGTAGCTAGCGGCACTGGTTGGGACTTGGAATGTTTTAAAATGTAGGTGTGTGGTAATTCTCATGTTCCACAGAATATCAGTTGAAATCCATGTAATTATCCTCCGGGTATTTTGGGTGGTAGTTCTTAATTAACTTTGGTCTTACTCTAAACTAATAAGGGGCTCTGTGTTTTTAATACACGTGGAGGTACATTATTATGAGTTCTCAAATTTGTACGGTCTAATGTGTTTATAGTGAATGTGAGGAAATTGTATTATATGGTGTGCTTGTGTGACCTCACTGTGTAATACAACTACCAACCCCTTTCGGGCCAGTGGGTTTCATTTGTTAAACCCTTTATCAGCCTTGGGTAGCTGTGGCTCTGAGCAGCAGGGCCTGCACAAATGAAAACAGTCTTTTAACAGTACCAAAACAAGTAAAGAAGTAACTGAAAATCTGACACAAGTTTATAAAAATAAAGTGTCTTTTTTTCGACACCATTCCAAAAAAGATCCACTGGAATGTTCCGGAGATATAGATTTTAAAGGTGTAGTAAATATGTGCTTTTTACTCCACCACAAAGACACTTAAAAACGTTTTGAGCAAAAACTTTGGCTAGTTGTAATGCGGTCGTTTAGATGTGCTTTGGGTGACCAACTCCGGCAGGGAGCCAGTTTGGAGGGGGAGGGGGCAGCAAGGTTCTCAGAAACAGTTAACTCCAGAAAAGAAGCAGTCTCCAGTCGGTTCCAGGCACTTTATCTCCTTGCCATAGGCTCCTATGGAAAGGGATCTAGTGCAAGGGATACAGGATGCTGAAGATTCTTTAAGGATGCTGTGGATGCATTGTGGTCGACCGGGTCTTTATGCGGCTACAACTCAGTCCCCGAGCTTGGTTAGACGGTCCTGGCCACAGGGTTGATGTCCTTCAAAGTCCTCTTGAGTCTGGTAGAAGTACACTCGCCACTGGACTACCAGTCGCCCGGTTTTGTGTTCGCAGGGGAATCCTTCCTGGAGCAGTAACTTGTCTTCTGGGCGACCGAGCTGCACTCTGATGACTCTTCTGGGTCCAGCAGCTTGGGTGCAACTTTGAGAAATGGGTCCTGGTCTCTGGTGCTCAATGGCGACAAGAAACGGTACCTTGAAGATATGGGCTACCAACTTGCCCCAGGAGGCTTATTCAGCTGTTGATGCCCTGTGCTATGAACAGAAGGTCATCCAACTGTCCCTTGGAGTCATTTTCTTCGGAGACGACTTCTGCATGAACAGAACACAGCAGGCACAGACCCTTCTCCTTTGTTAGGGACGTTCAGCAGGTGCTGTCCACGCCAGTGCAGCCTCTTACTCGGTGCAGCAGGGCAGTCTTTCTTCGTCCTTCTTCCAGGCCAGTTGAGATCTGAGTTCGGGGTGCCACAGGTGCCCTTTTCTGCTCCGAGAATTCCCTCAGACTAGGATGCATTTGGTAGCCAATGAACTACCAGATTCCCTTTCTCCTGATGACCACTTCCTGCAAAGTGTGGAATCTTGCTATTCTAAGATGCACCGTTCTGCCCACTTCCAACAGGGCTGAACCCTCTCTTGGCTTCCAGAGCCCCCTAATCCAACTCAGGTTTGTGGCTACCAAGGGGGCTACACGCCCTTGGAAAACGGGTTTGGCAGCTGGTTTTCCCTTCCCGGTCTCTAGTGTCACTGTCCACCTAGACAATAAAGTAGCCCTTCTCAAATTTTTTCTATTTGCCATTCAAAGGCGGCCTCACCTTTTTGAAGCTCTCTTTTTGAGCCAACACCTTTGCCACTTCTCATGAGGGGGAGGTAATACCTCTCTCCAGTGCAGGCCGCTATTGTAACCTCTCCTGGGAATCGTTAGCACGTCTCCCAGGAGAACAGAAAGCAGCAGCGTCAGGGCAAAGTTTCATGTGCAGCCGTTAAGGGCACAGGGGACTAAAGGCAAATTGGCAACTTTGTAAAAGTTGCACACTACAACAAGGTACATTAATTGCGACTTGAGAATCAAGTCAGGCTTAATGAAAAGATTGTTCGAGGCATATGAGCTGCAGATCACACACTTAGCATAGATCGCCATCTGGTGTTGGGCCCGGATGTTTTGTCCTGGAAAGTCTTTAGAGGTCACGAGGTAGGGGACTCCTCCCTTGGATCACAGTGCACATGGGCATCGGCTCCATCCTCAGATTGTTTTTTTCCGCCATCGGCCTCGGATGTGTTTCTCGCGCTCCACTTTGGAACCGTTACCGATTCCATTTCAACGCGCAATGCTTCACCCTTTCTACGGTATTGTCTCGCTCGCGAATCCTACTCATCGCGTATCTCTCCAAGTCGAAGTCTTCGATTCCGGTTGTCGACTCGGGCCTACCTGGGCCTTAGCATCTGGCTCATGGAAAGGGCGCCATTTAAGAAGTGTCCTCGAGGTGGGTCGAAGTTTCACCACACCGATCTGCATGAGGTGTGTAACCTCTGCTCGTCACCGTAGCATGAGGCCAGAGAATGTCCAGCTTGTGCCTCTTTCCTCTCCAAGAAGACTATTTGGGATCGGCGAGCTCGGAGGACCATGGCTCGCTCGTCGACAGCAATCCCTGACGACATCTTCCAAGAGGGCATCGATGTACCAGAGCGGATTGAAGAAGGACTTGTCAGCGCTTCCAAAGCCGATGACTCCGACGTAACAGAAATCACTCCGGCGCAGAGTGTCGTAAGTAAAGACGTCGACACCCGACCCCCTCCATACAAAAAAGGTTTCGGTCACACCTTCGGGCCCAGGTGCACACCGACACACCGCTTCCCATGCCCCGCCCTCGGGCCCGGCAAAGAAGCCTACCAAGCATTCAGCGACTCTGGCTCGAGTCAGCCTGCGTCTGGTGCCGAAACTCCATCTTCGGCACCGAAAAAAGAAACCGCCCTCCACCTCCGTGTCGACCGCTGCTTCCATCTCAAAGCACTCAACACTGAAAACAACAAGCACCGACTCGCCGGCACCGGAAAAACACTCGAAGCCGACCAAGAAGCCACTCTCCAAGAGTTCGGACTCGCACTCTTCGGAGCCGAAAAATCATCGGGACCGAAAAAACACACAGAGACTGCAAAACAACATGGGTCCAAACCCAAGGACACTCCAGAGCCGGTGCCGAAAAAGCCCTCGGAACCGAAACACTCTGCGCCGAAAAACCAACCTTCATCAGAAGAGCTTTTTCGACCAGACCCTGCACAAAAAACTCTGGTTAAAGACCATAAAACTGGTCAAATGACACTAAGCTCCATGGAAAGACCACTGGACAAGCCTACACCTGCTCCACCACCTAAGAAGAGGGACATTTCTACATCCCCTCTTAGAGTCCCTTCTCCACCTCCTCTACCTCATTCTCCTATTCCATCTCCTACACCAGTAGACGATGATGACACCTCTGATGACACGGGGGGGGGGTGCAGACGATGTTCCACAAGGGGATCCCAGCCCACCTTGTTCCCCTGACCCTTGGGATGACTATGATACGGCTGATGTCCCTAATCTCCCGCAAGATGACATCTACCCCTCTAGGCCTTCCCCGCCAGAGGACACCATGGGCTTTAATCAGCTCGTACACACAGCTGCCCAGTACCACGGGGTCGACCTACACACAGACCCATCGAGGAGGATTTCTTGTTGGACACTTTCGACACCACACAAAGGTCAGCATCTATTTTATAACATACTAGAACAACTATGAGTCTCATACAATTGAAGACCTTGACATAAGTATAAAGGTGATGCTGGAAATTAGTGAAGCTGTGGATTCGAGTATGCATGTGTGTATGTATGCATAAGAGTAAAAATTCCCATCATCAACCTCAAGAGGTTAGTTTCATCATCTGGGAATGGAGGACTTGAAAGAGTACCATCTTCTACTTGGCAATTTGTAGATCTTGGTCTCTTATATGTCCCAACCAGTGGCTGATGTATTAATTGTTGTTGGATGATGGGAAAGTATAATGGTTGCAGTGCTCGTGAAATGTGATAGTGGGAGGGTGCTCGATAAAAATTGTCTAACAAGGCACTAAACACATTTTATTAGATCGCTACCTTGTTGGCAATGTATAAAAACAGTGCTATAACAGTTTTAATAATATAATAACTGTGATGGAAAAAGGGGGTCTACATGTTTCTAACGGGTGGAAATTCACCCAAGCATTCGTCAGGACCAGTTTAGCTACTGCAAAGGTGAAACAGTGCTCGAGTGAGCAGTAAAGTGAATAATACAACCTGGACCCAATCGAAGGGCCTAGAGACTCTGTAGGAAGTAATTTTACTCCATTAACCTACAGAGATGAAAACACAAAAAAGAGAAAACACAGCATGGCAAAAAACCTTTTAAAAAAGTGATATTGTCAAGGTCAACGTTACAGCATTCAGTACATTTATCTGGTATGCAAATACTCTTAAATGTATCAAGACTATGATAAGTCTGTATCAAGGTGAAAAGGGTAGAGTTTATGGCACTTACCCAATATGTTGTGGGTGTGCACCTCACCTCACCTGGCTACTGCTCAGGTTACGGGAGGCCCCGCTCTGTAGAAAAATCAGAGGGTTCACAAGTGTTATTGCTCAGAATATGGGCATGTTTAAACCGCTGGCGCTCGCTCCGCGAAATGCCAAAAAACGTCTAAACTCACATGATGTCATTCGTATGCTACATAATGATAAAAAATCCCTACGGACTAGCCTAAGTGGTCGCCATGGTAACAATTAAAGCGAGAAGCTCCGTCTGTAGCGATATAGTAAAACAAAGCTTTGCCTCTACCAAAGTGCCCTGAGAGCACGATCTGAGGCAGCGATATGCTCGCTTTGTAACAGTAAACAAAGTAGAAAGAGATTTCTACTCGCCTATCCGTCGGTACCTCAAAACGGGACTGAGCTCGTAGGGGAGGCAACCAGCGGGGTGGAAGCACACAGCTAAAGTAAAGAAAGCCGGTGTTTGTTGTCAAGGCAACCGAGTGAGTGGGACTCTTGTGGATTGCGTCATCACGTCACGTCAAGAGAGCCTGGGATATGTAGTTTATTAAGAAAGCGCTAACAGGTAGATGGCTGAGGAACAGAATCTCATAGAAAGGCCACGAAGTCGATCTCTATTGTTCTCCCTGAGATTATAGAAGAGTAACAAATATATGGAGAAGGCAGTCGCTAGGGTGGGTGTAACCAAACACCAGCCTGAGTGGTTTGATGGTGTGAAGGCACATGATATTCAGGTCATATCGACCCGAGCCAACTGTTCAGTAGGATCCAAATATATATCACAGCTTAGAGTGACGCCCAAGGAATGTCATCATTGAGCCCATCCTGATCACTATGAAGTCTAAACACCCATTTCTGTTCTTTTTGAAAGAGGTAGTTCGTGACATCTGTGATGTGTGATGGAATGAATGGTTGTTCCAGGACGAGCCATTGCATGTCATCTGGTTTGTGATTCGATGTCAGGAAATGTGTAGTCATTTTAGTTGCCTGCTTCTTACGTCTGATTGTGCTCTTGTGCTCACTTATTCTTACTTTAATTTTTCGAGTGGTCATCCCTACATATTTCAGTGAGCAAGGGCAGGTAATCAGATAGATAACTTTCTCTGAGTTACAGTTTGTATGTTTGTGAAGCACCCATGGTCTTGAGGTACCAATGTCTACTGATTTAGTGTGTGTTGTCTGTGGGCACACTGAACAGTTACCACAAGGATAATGACCTTGTACTGGTGGCAGGTCCCAGAGTGTTGATGTAGAGGGGTTCCTCATAGTTTTGGGTCGTGTATGTACAAGACTGTCTTTTAGACTCGTCCCTCTCTTAAATGAGAAGAGGGGGGGAGGTATAGCTTCATTGTTCAGATTCAAGATGCGCCAATGTTTCCGCACTACTTTCTGCACATGGTTGGACAGTGTGCTGAAAGTGTTGACAAAGGTCAATCTCGTCAGTGGAGGTTTAGGTATTGAGGGAGCAATGAGGGCGTCTCTGTTGTTATTCGACGCTCTTTTTTTGGCTTGTCTTACCAAGAAAGGAGGGTAATCTTTAATTCTAAGTTGTTTGGACAAGTCAGCAGCGTGTTTAACAAAAGTCTCCTTAGTGGAACAGTTCCTGCGTATCCGCAGGAATTGTCCAACAGGCAGGTTCTGTTTAAGAGACTTGGGATGATGACTTTGAAAATTCAGTAGGGAGTTTTTTGCTTGGGGTTTTCTGTACAATTCACTCCCCAGAGTACCTTCTGTTGGAAAGATGACAATATCCAAAAAAGGCAGCCTTGTTTTATCATGTGTCACTGTAAAATTCAGAAAATTGTTTTGTGCATTGAGCCATGTATGAAAATCAAGCAAAGTGGTCACATTGCCACGCCATATAACCAAAATATCATCAATATATCTTTTCCAAACGACAATCCTGTCGTGGAAAGGATTGGTGTTATTCAGCACTTTGTCTTGTTCAAAAAGATGAACGTAGAGGTTCGCCAGGCTGGGCGCAAAAATGCTGCCCATCGATGTACCTGAGGTCACGAAATTTCCAGTGATACCCTATTTTTACGTCCTCCCTAAAATACACAAAGCCACTAGACCACCACCAGGACGCCCCATTATATCGGGGATAGGATCACTCCTGGAACCTTTGTCCACTTTCGTAGACTTTTTCCTACGACCGTTTGTCAAAGAGATGCCCACATTTTTGCAGGACACCAAAGACGTTCTGAGACTGTTACCTGAGACTACTTTTGACACCGAAACAGACCTCTTGGTGAGTTTCGACGTTGAATCCCTTTACACTTGTATTCCCCAGGATGAAACATTGGAATCCATCAGGGGTTTACTTGATACCAAAGATCTAGACACGTGCACACCTATCAATTTCATCATGGAGTGCGCCAGGCTAGCAATGAAAGAGAACTTTTTTAAGTTTGAGGAAACCATCTACCTCCAGACCTCAGGTACATCGATGGGCAGCACTGACGAGATTGACCTTTGTCAACACTTTCAGCACACTGTCCAACCATGTGCAGAAAGTAGTGCGGAAACATTGGCGCATCTTGAATCTGAACAATGAAGCTATACCTCCCCCCCTCTTCTCATTTAAGAGAGGGACGAGTCTAAAAGACAGTCTTGTACATACACGACCCAAAACTATGAGGAACCCCTCTACATCAACACTCTGGGACCTGCCACCAGTACAAGGTCATTATCCTTGTGGTAACTGTTCAGTGTGCCCACAGACAACACACACTAAATCAGTAGACATTGGTACCTCAAGACCATGGGTGCTTCACAAACATACAAACTGTAACTCAGAGAAAGTTATCTATCTGATTACCTGCCCTTGCTCACTGAAATATGTAGGGATGACCACTCGAAAAATTAAAGTAAGAATAAGTGAGCACAAGAGCACAATCAGACGTAAGAAGCAGGCAACTAAAATGACTACACATTTCCTGACATCGAATCACAAACCAGATGACATGCAATGGCTCGTCCTGGAACAACCATTCATTCCATCACACATCACAGATGTCACAAACTACCTCTTTCAAAAAGAACAGAAATGGGTGTTTAGACTTCATAGTGATCAGGATGGGCTCAATGATGACATTCCTTGGGCGTCACTCTAAGCTGTGATATATATTTGGATCCTACTGAACAGTTGGCTCGGGTCGATATGACCTGAATATCATGTGCCTTCACACCATCAAACCACTCAGGCTGGTGTTTGGTTACACCCACCCTAGCGACTGCCTTCTCCATATATTTGTTACTCTTCTATAATCTCAGGGAGAACAATAGAGATCGACTTCGTGGCCTTTCTATGAGATTCTGTTCCTCAGCCATCTACCTGTTAGCGCTTTCTTAATAAACTACATATCCCAGGCTCTCTTGACGTGACGTGATGACGCAATCCACAAGAGTCCCACTCACTCGGTTGCCTTGACAACAAACACCGGCTTTCTTTACTTTAGCTGTGTGCTTCCACCCCGCTGGTTGCCTCCCCTACGAGCTCAGTCCCGTTTTGAGGTACCGACGGATAGGTGAGTAGAAATCTCTTTCTACTTTGTTTACTGTTACAAAGCGAGCATATCGCTGCCTCAGATCGTGCTCTCAGGGCACTTTGGTAGAGGCAAAGCTTTGTTTTACTATATCGCTACAGACGGAGCTTCTCGCTTTAATTGTTACCATGGCGACCACTTAGGCTAGTCCGTAGGGATTTTTTATCATTATGTAGCATACGAATGACATCATGTGAGTTTAGACGTTTTTTGGCATTTCGCGGAGCGAGCGCCAGCGGTTTAAACATGCCCATATTCTGAGCAATAACACTTGTGAACCCTCTGATTTTTCTACAGAGCGGGGCCTCCCGTAACCTGAGCAGTAGCCAGGTGAGGTGAGGTGCACACCCACAACATATTGGGTAAGTGCCATAAACTCTACCCTTTTCACCTTGATACAGACTTATCATAGTCTTGATACATTTAAGAGTATTTGCATACCAGATAAATGTACTGAATGCTGTAACGTTGACCTTGACAATATCACTTTTTTAAAAGGTTTTTTGCCATGCTGTGTTTTCTCTTTTTTGTGTTTTCATCTCTGTAGGTTAATGGAGTAAAATTACTTCCTACAGAGTCTCTAGGCCCTTCGATTGGGTCCAGGTTGTATTATTCACTTTACTGCTCACTCGAGCACTGTTTCACCTTTGCAGTAGCTAAACTGGTCCTGACGAATGCTTGGGTGAATTTCCACCCGTTAGAAACATGTAGACCCCCTTTTTCCATCACAGTTATTATATTATTAAAACTGTTATAGCACTGTTTTTATACATTGCCAACAAGGTAGCGATCTAATAAAATGTGTTTAGTGCCTTGTTAGACAATTTTTATCGAGCACCCTCCCACTATCACATTTCACGAGCACTGCAACCATTATACTTTCCCATCATCCAACAACAATTAATACATCAGCCACTGGTTGGGACATATAAGAGACCAAGATCTACAAATTGCCAAGTAGAAGATGGTACTCTTTCAAGTCCTCCATTCCCAGATGATGAAACTAACCTCTTGAGGTTGATGATGGGAATTTTTACTCTTATGCATACATACACACATGCATACTCGAATCCACAGCTTCACTAATTTCCAGCATCACCTTTATACTTATGTCAAGGTCTTCAATTGTATGAGACTCATAGTTGTTCTAGTATGTTATATTGTTGATTAGGGGATGTCACAACTATTAGAGTCTTTAAACTTTTTCCCTTTGACCCCCACTCTTTTTCGAGATATTATAAGACAGCATCTATTTTACCCATGCTCAAAGAAGTTATTAGACATGCTAGTGATGTATTCAAGATCCGGTTAGGGCTCGAATCATCAACCCTCTCATAGAAAAGAAATACAAAGCTGCACCTAAAGACCCAGCTTACATTAAGGGCCCTGTTCCATTAGACTCTATGGTGGTATCCAATGCCAGGAAGAGAGCTAACTCTCAGACATCAGGTGACGCAGCCCCACCCGATAAAGAGTCTAAACTCTTGGACGCCTCCGGCAAGAGGACAGCCTCAAAAGCGGCTAACATATGGCGCATTGCCAACACTCAGGCCCTGCTAGCCAGATACGATAGGGCACATTATGACGAGTTAGAATCCCTATTGCAACACCTCCCGGACAAATATAAAAATAAAGCCAACGACCTCATACAGGAGGGTAAACTAATAACCAATACCTCCATTCGCTGCGCTCTATATGTGGCAGATACCGCCTCCAGAGCTGTAAATACCAGTGTCCTTTTGCGTAGGCACGCTTGGCTACGCATTTCAGGCTTTAAGCCTGAGGTACAAAGTTCAATCCTGAACCAACCATTCGACCAAGAGCACCTCTTTGGCCCTGATGTAGACTCCTCCCTGGAGAAAATGAAAAAGGACACTGACACAGCCAAGTCAATGGGAGCCTTGCAATCGCAAGCTCCCAGGCGTTCTTTTCGTCGCTCCTCCTACAGGGGCTACTCATCAGACAACCCTTCCACCTTTTGCAAGGCTTCCACCCAGTTAACCTTCACCAGAGGTTACCAGAGAGGAGGTTACTGAGGCAACAATAACAAGGGCAGAGGCAAGACTAACAACACCCGCTCTGCCTCCACCCCTACCCAATAACTTCCCTCCATTTCCCCCGGACCATTCTACTCCTGTTGGGGGAAGATTACAACAGTTCCTTCCTGTCTGGACCAACATCACCACCGACAGGTGGGTGTGACAGTTCAATCAGGTTACTGTCTCGAACTTACCTCTAACCCCCCCAAACATACCACCCAAACAGCGTCCAATGTCACAAGAACACCTATCCCTGCTAAAGCAGGAGGTAATCTCCCTTCTATAAAAAAATGCAATAGAACTGGTTCCCCTGCGCCAACAAAACACAGGAGTCTAATCCCTGTATTTTCTCATACCAAAGAAGGACGGCTCTCCGAGACGTATTTTAGACCTCAGACCCTTATACCTATACATACACTCAGACCATTTCCACATGGTCACCCTTCAGCAGGTCCTTCCTCTTCTTTCACAAGGCGACTTGCTACCATAGATCTCAAGGACACCTACTTCCATATTCCCATTCACGCAGCTCACAGGAAGTATCACAGGTTTGTAGTGGACGGGCAGCACTATCAATTCAAAGTGCTCCTGTTCAGAGTCACAACAGCACCAAGGGTATTTACCAAGTGCCTAGCGGTAGTCGCAGCCCACTTAAGAAGACAGCAAATTCACGTCTTCCCATATCTCGACGACTGGCTCATAAAAGCCAGCTCATACAACCAGTGTGTACACCACACTCACGCGACTATCCAACTACTCCATGACCTAGCAGTCGTGGCAGCACACCTCAGGAGACAACACATCCATGTCTTCCCATACCTAGACGACTGGCTAATAAAAGCCAGTTCATACAACACACGCATGCCACTATCCAGCTACTTCACCAACTGGGGTTCACAGTAAACCACACCAAGTCTCATCTGCAACCATCCCACACACAACAGTACCTCGGTGCCACCATAGACACCTCGAGCGCTAGCCTATCCCACTCCAGCCAGGATAGCAAGCATGCAGGCTCTCCTCCCCAAATTTCAACCTCAACACTCCCTTCCAGCTCGAGTGTTCATGCAACTCATAGGGATCATGGCCTCTTGCATATTTATAGTGCCTCACGCAAGACTCCAGATGCGTCCACTACCAGAGTGCTTAGCACGCCAATGGAACCAGCCTCAAGGTCAGCTAACAGATCTGGTGTTGGTAGACCGTCACACTCATCGCTCTCTGCAGTGGTGGAACACGAAAAACCTTTCCAAAGGGCGACCGTTCCTAGAGCCAGTTCCGCTAATTGTCATGACAGCGGACGCATCGCTCTCCGGATGGGGAGCTCACCTATTTCATCACACCATGCAGGGCAGATGAACACCTCAACAAAAGTTACCCCACATCAACCACCTGGAGTTACCAGCCATGTTCTTAGCCGTAAAAGCATTCCAAAAGCAAATATCAGGCAAAGCTGTGTTAGTCCGCACAGACAACATGACAGCCATGTACTACATACAGTAACAAGGCGGGACACACACTGCAGCTCTCTCAGCTAGCACAGAGCATATGGAGATGGGCTATACCACAGAATATATTTCTCCTAGCCCAACATGTCCCAGGAGTCCAAAACACCATAGCCGATCTGTTAAGTCGTCAAACACAACAGATCCACGAGTGGGAACTTCATCCGCAAGTTCTTCAGCCATTCTTTCAAATGTGGGTGCAACCACAGATAGACGTCTTCGCCACCCACGAAAACGCCAAATGCCCAAGTTTCGCCGCCAGATATCCACACCCATTGTCCAAAGGCAATGCGATATGGATGAATTGGTCAGGCAGATTTGCGTACGCTTTTCCGCCTCTCCCACTCATTCCACTGGTGGTGCGCAAACTACAGCAACACTCGCTGACTCTCATTCTAGTTGCTCCAACTTGGGCCAGACAACCGTGGTACACCACATTACTGGAACTGTCCGTAGCTCCGCACCAAAAATTACACCTCTCACCACGCCTCTTAACCCAGAACCATGGAGAGATCAGACACCTGGACCCAGCTCAGCCAAACCTTGCGATATGACTCTTGAGGTCTTAGAGTTTGGTTACCTTAATCTTCCCCCTGATTGTATGAACGTCATTAAAGAAGCTAGACGTTCCACCACTAGAGCCTGCTATGCAGCCAAGTGGAAGCGATTTGTGATATATTGTCATAACAACACCATCAATCCCCTAGATGTGCCTATCCAAAACATCATAGGGTACCTGCTACACCTCCAAAGGTGCAACTTAGCCTATACGTCTATTAGACTGCACCTTGCTGCCATAGCAGCATACCTACAAAATAGACAACACTTGTCACTTTTCAGAGTACCTGCCATCAAAGCCTTTATGGAAGGCCTTAAAAGGATAATTCCTCCAAGAGTTCCACCCTCACCTGTGTGGAATTTAAACATCATTCTCACAAGACTAATAAGCCCTCCTTTTGAACCTCTACATAAATGTGAGCTACAATTCTTAACATGGAAAGTTGCTTTCCTAGTGGCCATTACTTCTCTTAGGAGAGTTAGTGAGCTACAGGCACTAACTATCCAGGAACCTTTTTTGCAAATCCATCATAATAAGGTTGTTCTACGAAGTAATCCTAAATTCCTTCCAAAAGTCATTTCTCCCTTCAACCTCAGTCTGTGGAGTTGCCCGTATTTTTCTCGCAACCGCAGACAGTCACAGAAAGAGCTCTTCATACTTTAGATGTTAAAAGAGCATTGCTTTATTACATCGAGAGAACACAACCTTTTCGTAAGACCAAACAACTTTTTGTGTCTTTCTCACCACCACACAAAGGCAACCCCATATCAAACTCTGGGATAGCTAGATGGATTGTTAAATGCATACAAATATGCTACCACAAAGCAAAACGTACTTTATCTGTTCCTCCGAAAGCCCACTCTACAAGAAAGATAGGGGCTTCTTTGGCATTTTTATGGAACATTCCCTTAGATGATATCTGCAGGGCAGCTACATGGTCTACACCGCACACATTCACAAAACACTAGTGTGTAGATGTGTAAACAAAACAACAAGCTAGTGTGGGCCAGGCTGTTCTCAAAACACTATTTCAAACTACTGCAGCAGGTACTGGTGGTCGCTGCTAAGGATGGGTACTGCTATACAATCTATGCTAAGTGTGTGATCTGCAGTCCATATGCCTTGAACGGCAAATGCTACTTACCAGTATGCATCTGTTCTTGGCATGTAGAGCTGCAGATCCACACATGCCCACCCGCCTCCCCGGCTACCTTTATCTGTTCCAGTACCATCTTATTTAGATACAGCATACATAGGCATCTTTCCGGTTTCTTACAAAGTTCCATCATTTCCCTCAATCGCGAAATTTATAGAGCGCACTACTCACCCGCGAGGGTCTCCAGGCGCTGGGAGGGGGTGGGGGGCGCTACTGCTCGAAGAGCCAGGTCTTGAGGTGCTTCCTGAAGAAGAGATGGTCCTGGGTCAGACGTAGGTGGGTGGAGAGGGTGTTCCACGTCTTGGCCGCTAGGTAGGTGAAGGATCTTCCTCCGGTGGTGGTTCTGCGGATACGTGGGACGGCGGCGAGGCTAGCGGAGCGGAGCTGGCGGGTAGGTGTGTAGAACGTGAGGCGGTTGTTGAGGTAGACGGGGCCAATGTTGTGGAGAGCTTTGTGTGCGTGGGTGAGGAGTCTGAAGGTGATCCTCTTGCTAACGGGAAGCCAGTGCAGGTCTCTCGGGTGGGCGGAGATGTGGCTGTGTCGGGGGATGTCCAAGACGAGTCGTGCGGATGCGTGCTGTATGCGCTGGAGTCTTTTCTGAAGTTTGGCAGTGGTCCCTGCCTAGAGAGCGTTCCCGTAGTCCAGTCGGCTGGTGACGAGGGCCTGGGTGACCGTTTTCCTGGTTCCAGTGGGGATCCAACGGAAAATCTTTCGGAGCATGCGGAGGGTGTTGAAGCAGGAAGAGGTGACGGCGTTGACTTGCCTGGTCATCGTGAGGGGGGAGTCTAGGATGGACCCCAGGTTGCGTGCGTGGCCCGTGGGCTTGGGGGAGTGGGGGGCCACCAGGAGTCGTCCCGAGCGTCGATGGATGGGCCGAGGATGAGGACTTCCGTCTTGTCTGAGTTCAGTTTCAGCCGGCTGAGCTTCATCCATTCTGCGACGTCTTTCATACCTTCCTGGAAGCTGGCCTTGGCGGTGGCGGGGTCGTTGGTGAGGGAGAGGATCAGTTGGGTATCGTCGGCGTAGGAGATGATGTTGAGGTTGTGCTTGCGTGCGATGGCTGCATGGGGGCTCATGTAGACATTGAAGAGGGTGGGGCTGAGCGAGGAGCCTTGGGGTACGCCGCAGATGATCTTGGTGGCTGCGGCGTGGAAGGGCGGGAGACGGACTCTTTGGGTTCTGTCGGAGAGGAAGGAGGTGATCCATTCCAGGGCCTTTCCTTGGATTCCGGCGTGGTGGAGACGGGTTGTCAGGGTGCGGTGGCAGACCGTGTCGAAAGCAGCCGAAAGGTCGAGGAGGATGAGGGCGGCGGTTTCCCCGTTGTCCAGCAGGGTCCTGATGTCGTCGGTGGCTGCGATGAGGGCGGTCTCGGTGCTGTGGTGCGCTCGGAATCCGGACTGCGATGGGTCGAGGGAGCCGTTCGTCTCGAGGAAGGCGGTCAGCTGCTTGTTGACAGTTTTCTCGATGACTTTAGCGGGGAAGGGGAGGGGCGAGATGGGGCGGAAGTTCTTGAGGTCAGTGGGGTCTGCGGTGGGTTTCTTCCGGAGGGCGTTGATCTCCGCGTGCTTCCAGCTCTCCGGGAAGGTGGCGGATGTAAAGGAGTTGTTAATGATGTCCCGGAGTTGGGGTGCGATGATGGAGTCCGCTTTGTTGAAGATGTGGGGTCGGCTGGGGAGCCGGAGAGGATGGTGTTCATGGTGTGGGTGGTGTCGTCCGTGCTGACGGGGGTCCAGGTGCGGAGGGTGGTGGTGGGGGGCGCTGGTTCGGTGGTTGGGTCTGTGGTCTGAGCGCCGAAGCTGTCGTGTATATCGGCGATCTTGCGGTGGAAGAACGTGGCGAGGGAGTTGCAGAGGTCTTGTGATGGCGTGATGTCGTTGTTGTTGGGGTTGGAGAGCTCTTTCACGATGCTGAAGAGTTCCTTGCTGTTGTGGGCGTTGTTGTCCAGCCGTTCTTTAAAGGATGACCTTTTGGTGGTGCGGATCAGCTGGTGGTGTTCGCGGATGGCGTTCGTGAGGGAAGTCATGTTTTCCGCTGATTGGTCGTGGCGCCAGGCTTTCTCGAGGGCACGGCAGGATTTCTTGGAGTCTTTGAGATCGTTGGTGAACCAAGAGGCTTTTTTGCTGTCAGGGTTGTTAGGGGGGTTCTTCAGTGGTGCGAGGGCATCGGCGCAGTCAGTGATCCATTGTGTGAGGTTGCGAGCTGCTTCGCTGGGGTCCGTAGTGTTGGTGGGTGGGTTTTGGCTCAGGGAGGTGGTGAGTTGGTCGGTGGTGATCTTACTCCAGCATCTTCGGGGGGCTTGTTGCGGGCGGTGGTGGGTCGTTGTTTTCCTGAAGCTGAAATGGACGCAGCTGTGATCGGTCCAGTGAAGTTCGGTGGTGCGGTTGAAGGAGACGTGGTTGCTGGAGGAGAAGACGGGGTCGAGCGTGTGGCCGGCTCGGTGGGTGGGGGTGTTGACCAGTTGCTTGAGTCCGAGGTTGGCAAGGTTTTCTAGCAGGGAGGTGGTGTTGTTGTCCTTGTAGTTCTCCAGGTGGAAGTTGAGGTCCCCTAGGAGGATGTAGTCGGAGGAGGCGAGAGCGAGCGGGCTGATGAAGTCTGCGATGGCTTCGCTGAAGTGGGTGCGTGGTCCCGGGGGTCTGTAGATGAGGGTACCTCTGAGGGTGGTCTTGGGGTCGATGTGTATCTTGAAGTGAAGGTGCTCGGCGGTGGTGATGGCGTCGTTGTTGTCGGTCATGATGCGGATGGTGTTTCTGTGGACAATGGCGATGCCCCCTCCGGCTTGGTTGACGCGGTCCCTCCGGATGATCTTGTAGCCGTCCGGGATGGCTATGGCGATGTCGGGGGCTGAGGAGGCGTTCATCCAGGTTTCCGTGAGGAAGGCGACATCCGGCGCTGTGGAGTCGAGGAGGTCCCAGAGTTCGGCGGCGTGTTTGTGGATGGAGCGGGTGTTGAGCAGGATGCATTCGAGGTGATCGTGGTTGTCGCCGGTACTGGCGGGCGGGCGTGGTGCTGAACCGGAGGAAGGTGAACTTGCAGGTGAATGCTCCGTGGGTGCGTTTCGGTGTGGCTTGGTAGCAGGCTGCCTGTCGGCCGGTGTTGAGTGTGTGGAGGGCGGTGGCGTCGTATCTCCGTCGGGTGGGCTGGCTCCGGCGGGGGCCAGGGGTTCTGGCACTGGGCGCGGTCCAGGCATGGACGGGCTTGCCTTTGGCGCGCCCGCTGCGCGTACGCGCGGTCCCCGCCATATATGGCGAAGTGGGAGGGAGGAGCAGCTGGGAGGCGGGAGCGGGGCGGCGAATGGGGAGCGGGATCGGGAATATCAGGAAAGGGGGCGGGGCAGCAGGGGAGCCGCGGCGGGGAGCGGGGGGAGACGAGAGCGGGAAAAGCAAGTCACGGGGGCAGCGGCGGCGAGGGGGCGAGCCTCGAGGACAGAGGCAGAACAACGAAGCAAAACAGCAGCAGCGGTGACCAGGGCACATGGGGGCCGTGCGGTGAGTGGAGTGACCGGCCCTGCTGACGAAAAACAATCTGAGGATGGAGCCGATGCCCATGCGCACTATGATCCAAGGGAGGAGTCGCCTACCTCGTGACTTCTAAAGACTTTCCAGGACAAAAACAAGTGCAAACATCCGGGCCCAACACCAGATGGCGATCTATGCTAAGTTTGTGGATCTGCAGCTCTACATGCCAAGAACAGATGCATACTGGTAAGTAGCATTTGCCTTTCTTTAGTTTTTGTTTATTGCATTTCAATTAAACGCACATAACAAATCAGTTAACATCGATTGCCCACTGATATTGATACATTCGCAGATGACATGCCATATAATGATACACATTCCACATAAAACACTATTTCATTTCACTTTTTACCACAGATTTTGTTCAGCCGGGGTTCACTTCAGAAGTGCCAGGAGGTACGCTGTCATTGGTGACCAGAAGTCTCTCGATCTGGAGACCCATGGCAATTCCTCCGCATATGTTTTCAGTTGGTCCCTGCAATATGCTGTTTCCTTATACCATCCCTCTATCTTAGGATATGCTTGTTGACCCTAGTGTTTTGCAATCCCTGTTTTAGCCAGTAGCAGACTAATAGCCACAAGCTTACGACCAGCCAGTTTCAGTTATTTCACGTATCCAAGTAGTCATATTTTGGGCGTACATTGAACTGTTTCAGACACCACCTCGGTATGGATGCGTGTAACCTGCTCTCAGTAGTGGAGTATCCCGGTGCAGCTCCGTTAAATGTGTAAAGGCACAGTTGTTACGATCTGGAAGACTGGAGGAAAAAGTGAATAAAAAGTATAAAAGCATACTTGTATTTTGATAAAGCAATGCCCCATGAGACTTAGACGGGGGAGCCTGTAATCGCACTCTGTTAGTGGAGAAAAGATGCGGTCAGATCTTGGTAGTCAATAGGTCAAAAAACCACTGACATCTCTGTACCGGCTGTGCCGTACTTACATGATCCAGGACGCTGTCTCAATCGAAATTCCCCTACTTGCAGCTCTGTCGATAGACAGAGACCGCGAGGGAGCTTCTATTAATAGTGCACCTAATTAGTCCTTTTGCTGCCAAATGCGGGAGGGGGTAGGACGCCATGTATGCACTGCTTACGCCGACCCGGAAGTGGATGGAAACAGGTGACTGTTTCCAGCATGTGCATTTTGACTAGACCACTCAATTACTTGTGGTCGATGCGAACGAAATTATTGTATTAGGGAATATGAAAAACTGGGAATGGAGCCAAAAGATACATATTACTACCTCAGACCCGTGGTGTGCAAATATTTGGATGGAAAAATAGGCTTCTTAATATGCTTGAAAAATAATAATTACAGAGCGTCAGATCATACTGTAAGTAACGCATAGAGATCTAATTTCCCGTTAGACAAGCAAAGTTCATTGTGGCATTCGACGCAGGTAGAATGTTTAAGTGCCATATCCTCTGGGAAAAGAAAAAACAAAACATAAAAACAACCAACAAACCCAAATGGTCGTGACCGATGCGAGGGTTTGTGGATATTTATATGCTGTATTTCAACAGTGGGGGACGAGTAAAAAAAAAACTAAAAGAGGACCCAACCATCATAGTACTTGGTTGTACTCCGCACCATCAGGGTGCTAGTCACGGTTGCCCACTCTACAAGGTGTTCTCTTTCGGTATGGATCGTGGCACGACCTTTGCTAGTGGTTGCCATTAGATTTAATTATGGGGCGTCTCAATAGCGAGTTTAGACTAGAGGGGGTAACTCTGGTGATTACCTCGGTATGGGTACTAGAAGAGAAAGTGATACATAGCTGAGAGTATCAATTGAACTGACTCCAGGAATTTCATCGTTCTGGCCCTCTGTTGGTGCCCAGGCGGAACACCCATCGTTGTTCCTTCTCGAGTAGGGCGCTCTCGGTTTGTACTTGTTCACTGACCGTCCACTGTAGGTTGTCCACTGTGTGTTCCGTTGTTAGGTAGTGTGTGGCCATCTTGGTGGTACTTCTCTTACACCGGACGTTACTCTTATGTTCACCAATCCGGATTTTGATTGGTTGTGATGTCATGCCAATGTACTCCAAACTACATGGGCATGTGATCATGTATATTACGTTCCTGCTATTGCAGTTTGCGAACTTTCTCTGTCCCCATTCACTGCCATTCCTGAAATGGATGCGTCTGCTTCTCTTGGTGAGAAAGCAGTTGCTGCAATTACCACACGGGTGGTGCCCCTGGACTGGAGGGAGGAGCAGGTTCCTCGTGGTTGTAGGTAGGTTGGGGAGGTTTTGTAACAACCTTCTTCTGGTCACCCCCAGTGGCTGTCCTTGTCACACTAGTCTTGACCCAGTGGTCTGCCTTCTTTCCCAATTCTTGGGGAGAAATTAGACCTAGGTCTACCAAATTCTGATGCAACTTTTCATTTGTGCAGTTACTTAATATATGTTCCTTAATGAACAAATTGTACAATCCAATAAAATCATGCACACCATGTCCAGCTAACCAATCATCCAGTGTCTTTACTGAGAAGTCTACGAAGTCAATCCAGGACTGGGTCTGGGTTTTGTGAGCCCCCCTGAATCTAATTCTATACTCCTCAGTAGTGAATCCAAATCCCTAAATCAGATACTTCCTCATGAGGTCATAGGATCCTGCATCTGGCCCAGAGAGTGCCAGAAACCTGTCTCTGCAGTTACCAGAGAACAGTTCCCACAGGAGTGCCCCCCAGAGGTTTCTTTACTCTTCCTATTTCACAAGCCCTCTCAAAGGCTGTGAACCATTTGGTGATATCATCACCTTCCTCCAATTTAGGGACAATCCCTTTGGGGGTTTTAAGATCAGAAGTTTGCTCCCTATCCTTGTTTTTATTATTGCTGCCACCATTGATGGGTGCTAAACCCATCTCTCTCCTTTCTTTTTCTAGAGCCAGGAGCCTGGACTCTAGATCCAACCTTTTGGCCTGGTATTAAAAAGCTGTCCTCTTCACTGGAGGGTCCCCCAGTGATCTCTCTGGTACCTGGTTCACCTGTGTGAACTCTAGGTTCCCAGATGCTAATTCTTGGATTCAAGGGTATGGGGGCCCTCGGGCGCTCAATGGATTTCAATGGGAAAGCTCAAGGACGAACAAAGGCTGCAAGCTCTGGGACGAAGATTCTTCAGGTGCCACCACCACTTCGAGAGGTAAGTTGGGTAGTAGGAGGATAGGTAGGTACCCAGGAGTCGGGCACAGGGCGCCGGGTGCAGGGGTGCCTTTTGATGTCGGGAAATCTTACCCTCTTTTGATCGTGGTTGGGGGGGGGGTCCCTGGTCCTGAGGCTGCAGACGTCGTCAGGAGCGTCGAGGTGGGTCCTTGAGTGCCGGATTCGTGGTCACAGTCGCCGGGGGGACGTCCTCGGGGTCTTTGTCTTGGCGGTTGCAGAGTGTGAAGGGTTCGCGGTTCCGGGCTGATGCCAGGGATTAGAAGCAGTTTTTGAGTAGAGCCTCTACTCATGGGAGTCCCAGGTGCTTAGAGCCAAAAGGTAGCCAGGTCCTCCGGGCTTTGTGAGGTTGCTGGCCACAAGAGGTGCTGGGTTGTAGCAGGACCAGGTTCGAGGGTCGACAGGCCGGTAGGGCTGGGGCCAAAGCAGTTGGTGTCTTCCTCTTCTTAGCAGCTGCCCGGCAGGTCTTCTTTCTTCTTGTTTTTCTTTGCTAGTTTAGAATCTGGAATCTGAGGAAGGAAGGTTCAGGGTGCCCCTAAATAGTAAATTTAGGGGTGTTACAGGTACTCGGTCCCTGTCCTGGGGTGGGCACACTCCCTATCCTGCCACTCTCCTGTGGGAGGGGGCAGTGGCCTAGTCCTGATTGGGTAGGGCTCCCCATCTTCAAGATGGCAAGAGCCCGGGCATGTGCTTCACCTCGCCTCCCCCTCGGGTGGGGTTGGCAGGGCTGGCACATCCCCTGTCCTTACTTGGGGTTTCCGGCCAGTCTTCCCGCCAGAGTGGGGGTCAGAACCGGTGGGGGCCAGTTGCTGAGTACATCAAGTGGCCTGGAGAAGCTCAGAAAGGCGGCATGCCTTTGAAGCTTCCCTCTGCCCATCCTGGGGGAGGAGACCTAGCACCTCGCCCAGGATGTGCATTGTTGCAGGCCCAGGAGAGCGGGGGGCTCTCCACCCAGGGGTCCAGCAACATGTCTACTGTGTGGCAGCCTAGGCAGCCTCTCGGACAAGACGTGGATTGCAGGTTAGGTTTCAGGGGGCATCTCTAAGATGCCCTCTGTAGTGCTTTGTACATTAAATCCCACACCGGCATCAGTGCGGGTTTAATGTGCTGAGAAGTTTGATACCGAACTTCTCAGTCTTCAGTGTTGCAATTATGGTGCTGTGGAGTTCGTGTTTGACGAGCTCCCAGTACCATATACTCTTAAATGGCAGCACTGCACTTACAGTGCCCAGGAATGGACCTGGGAACTGGAGGGGCACAGGGCTCGTGCTCCTGTGCCCATACCACTGGCATAGGGTACCCAGCTAGAGGGGTGGCTGATGTATGCCAGGGCAGTGTAGGTGATGGGCATGGCACACAAGAATGTGTGCCATGTTGACTCTTTGTTTTGTCTTGTACCCAGACACTCAGCCTGCAAGGGTAGTGTGTGTCTGTTAGGGTACAGGGTCTCTAAGGGTGGCACAAATAGTGCAGCAGCCCTTAGAGGCCTTCCCTGGTCACAAGGCCCTGGGTACCTATGGTACCATTTAAAAGGGGCTGACGGGTGGCCAGGGTTTGCCAATTTGGGTTTTAGTTTTTAGGGAAGGAACATAGGCCCTGGGCACCTGATTGGCAGGAGTTCAGGGCACACTCAGTCAAAGTACATTCAGCAATTCAGCAAAAAGTGGGGGCATACCATGCAAGAAAGATGGCACTTTCTCACAGCCTGCGTGTGGTCTCGTGTGAACTAGCATATCTTTCAGGTTTCTTCCCCTCTTGTGTGCGAACCTAGGTTTTGGTAAACTCAGACTCCCACAATTCAGGATCCTCCAGTGCTTGTTCACAATTTTTGATATCTGTTTTGAGTGGGTGTTAAATGTGGTGACACAAATAGGTCTCTCTTGCTTTTTTTGTACCTTCTCTTCTAGGAGGGCCTCTCTGTTATTACGGGCCCACTTCATTGCTTTATCGATGATTCTCATGGGATAGTTCCCGATTGTGAGCTTAGTTTTCAGATCCGAGGCTTGTCTCTTGTAGTCGCTCAACTCTGTGCAGTTCCTCCGCAAGTGGAGAAACTGCAGGGGAGGTCGTCACGTAGGTGGCGAGGGTGGAAACTGTCGTATAACAGACAATTGTTGGCAGTTGGTTTGAAATGTGTTGTGGTCTTAAGAGTGCCACTGTCTGGGTATATGTTCAGATCTAGGAATACTAGGTTGTGACGTGACATGGGGCTGGTAAACCTGAGGAAGGCATTTTGCTGGTTGAGCCAAACCATAAAGACTTCGGTAGAAGGGTCATCCCCTTCCCAAATCACCAACACGTCGTCAATATATCTCTTCCAGTTTTTGATGTTGTGCAAAAAGGGGTTGTCTGGATGTAGTATTTTGTTGGTCTCAAGGTGATGCACATAGAGGCCAGCTAGGCTGGGAGCAAATAAGCTCCCCATGCTGGTTCCGTGCTTCTGTAGATAGAAAGTGTCCTTATACAGGAAAAAATTATTGGTGAGGGCCAACGAGACGCACTCCATTACTAGACTGCGGGGTGTCTGGTAATCTAATGTGGTGGAAAAAAGGATCTCCTCGATTATGTTTAGTGTCTCGTCGTGTGACAAACTCGTATACAGGCTCTCCACGTCGAGCACCATTAGGAGTTGTTTATCTTGATCATAGGTGGTGTCTTGAAGTAGTTGGAGGACAGCTTTTGTGTCCTCTAAGTAGGTCCCAGTCTCTTGGATAAGGGGTCAGAGAAAGGCATCGGCAAATTTGGACAGCGGTTCTAGGATAGAACCTATGCCTGATACTATCGGGCGGCCTGGTGGTTGTTGCAGGTTCTTGTGAACCTTAGGGATGGTGTAGAAGTATGGTGTTCTAGGTGATTTCTGGGTCAGAAATGTTCCCTCTTTCTTTGACAGCCAGTTATGTGCCATTGCTTCTTCCACCATTCCCGCTATTCGGATCCGTATGGATTCAGTCGGGTCGCTGTGCAGGATTTCATCATTTCTTCTGTCTTCCAGAAGTTTCTTGCATTCCATGTCGTAGGCCAATGTTGTTTGAAGCACTATTGCGCCGCCTTAATCCACTTGCTTAATTACGATTTCACTGTTTGAGGCCAGCTGTTGTATAGCCTCCTTCTCAACCTTGGATGTATTCTGAAAAGTGGTGGTTCCCTGTGTGGATAGATGCCCTAGCTCTTCCATGACCGCTTTTTCAAAAGCCAGTAATTCAAATGGTAATGTGTAGTCTGGAGGTGTGAAGTGGGATTTCTGTCGTAATCCTGTATCGGAGGTTTCTACCGTGGTTGTATCTCTCTCCTTGAACGCCTGCAGCTTTAATTTGCAAATGAATTCCTTCATTTCTGCGTGTACTTTGAATTTATCCATCCTATTAGTAGGTACGAAACCCAGCCCTTTCTCCAGGACACGTGTTTGTATCTCTGTGAGTTCATACTTTGTCAAGTTCACTACTAATTGCCCCTTTTGCTGGTGGACGGTTGGTTGCTCGATGAGCCAGTCATGCTCCTCGTTGAGACCCGTGGGATCTCTTCCTCTTCTGTCGTCCAATGGACATTGTTGCCTTTCCTGTTCCTGCCTCTCCGGTGGTCCATAGGGGTATGGTGGGTAGGAAGGTGGCCCTTGATAGTTACCCCACCCCCTATGTCTAGGATTGTAGGGTCGGTGTGGGGGACCTCCTCGTTGATTTTGGATATGAGCTCCTACTGGGGTTAGAGCTGTTGGTACTTGCCGTACCCTGATCGCTGTTAGTGTTCCTGGTCGTGTAGTCCTCACGTGTGTATGGGTACACTCTCTCATGGCTGAAGCGAGCTGTGTCCTTTTTCAGTTTGTTAAACTTGCTTTGTTTGAGTGTGACCTCAAACTCAGTCATCTGCTGGTTAAGCTCCTCCAAACGTTTCTTTAAGACAGTCGGGATTGATAACTTTTCAACTGTACTTCCAATACTACATCCAGACAACCCCTTTTTGTACAACATGAAAACCTGGAAGAGAGATATTGACGATGTGTTGGTGATTGGGAAGGGGATGCCCCTTCTACCGAAGCCTTTATGGTCTGGCTCAACCAGCAAAATGCCTTCCTCAGGTTTACCAGCACCATGTCACATCACAACCTAGTATTCCTAAATCTGAACTTATACCCAGACAGTAGCACTCTTAAGACCACAACACATTTCAAACCAACTGCCAAAAATTGTGTGTTTACGACAGTTTCCACCCTCGCCACCTATGTGACGACCTCCCCTGCAGTTTCTCCACTTACGGAGGAACTGCACAGAGTTGAGTGACTACAAGAGACGAGCCTCAGATGAAGCATGACACCAAGAGCCCTTTTGGTGTGTGAGGGGTATTTAAGAAACACTATGTGCTTCCCACCATTGTAGGCAATACACATGACCTGTAATTTGTAACGTTCCTTTTTGTACCCCCTGATGGTTAATCCCATTGTTTAGAATACAGAACTAAAGGTAATGCCATCGCATGCAGCAGAGTTCAGTGTGCTCTGTGTCCCAACTGTTGCCATGCCTTAGTAGTGCAATGAATAGTGCTGATTTCCATGGATCTATTAGTCTTTATAGCGTGCGGAATCAAGGCTGGAACTGGGTGTGCAGCATCCTGTTCGATTGCTAGGTGTGGTGTAAAGTCAGGGGGAGAGACCGAATAGTGTGCGTACTGAGCTTGAGTGCATTAGTAGTATAGTCACATATCCAGGGCTGCAAATCCACCCTTCTCGAACGGGAGAGTTGGTATCCTCCATGATTCCATGGTTGTTTGCCTGCCCTGCTCAAGGTTATTAAGAGGGAATTAAGCGATTTAAAGAACCCCTGTGTAAGGGTAATTGGAACTGTATTGAATAGATTGAGACATTTTGGCAAGATTATCATTTTCGTGATGGCAATCCTATAAGCAAGGGAGAGTGGCAGGTGTGACCATCTGCGTACCTTTTTTTCTAATTGGGAATGCGTTCTACCTTAGTTATATCGAACCACCACTTCAGTGTCCCTATGAATCCAAATCCCCCTGATATTTTACTGGATCACTGTGCCACACCAATGGGAACTCCAGCTCGCAGGGTGTTGTGCAGGTAGTGAGGGGCACCAAAAAAAGGTTTCTCCCAGTTTATGCTGAGGCCCGACAACCGCTCAAAACAGATATATTCCAGAATGATCGTGTCCAGGTAAAGATCTGGTTCCTGAACTTAAACGAGCATATCGTCTGTGTACATCGAGATCGCTAGTGGTCAGAGTTTAAAACGTAGTGCGGCTGCCGCATGTTGCTGACGTATAACGCCCGCCATAGGTTCTAGCGATGGAGGATCAGCGACAGCGGGCAGCCTCGTCTCATACCTCTGTGTATGGGTATTGCCCCAAATGTAATCCCATTTATCCTGGGTCGAGCCGCAGCAGCGCTATATAATAAGGGGACCCAGAGGAGGAAGGCAGGGGGCACCCCCATCCGGAGTAACATAGCGAACAAGTAGGACAATTCAACTGAATCTAACGCTTTTGCGGCATCTAGCAAGACTGCCGCGGCTTTCAAAGAGGTGTCAAGCTGATGGAATAGCTCAAAGATAGTTCGTAGATTCTGCTTTGTTGAGCGAGTAGGGATGAAGCTGGATTGATCTGGTAGGGTCATGTTGATGAGCAGTGGTTGCAGTCTGGTAGCTTATATTTTGGCCGGTATTTTCGTATCTGTGTTAACGATAGCGGCCGATATGAGGAGCATTTGTTCGGGGGCTTGTCGGGCTTTAGAATGGTTATCAAAGGGGCCTCCCTATGTGACAAGGGGAGCACTTGCTTGTCGGATGCTTCTTCAAACATCCTAAGCAAGTTTCGGGCCACGAGATCTGCGTATTCCATATAGAATTCGCCTGACAAGCCATCTAAGCCCGGGGCTTCATTGTTGGGCAGTATACTTATTACTTCCTTAATTTCCTCTACTGTGACTGGTTGTGTCAAGTATTCTCTTTGGCCCTTTGATTGCCACACCAGATCGATATTTTCCAGATAGCCTGATATCTCGGCCTCTACCGCCCCTTCGTGAGAGCCGTATATTTGGGCTTAAAAAGCAGAGAATTTCGCACCAGTAGCGGGGGGGGAGGTGTCCTAGCAAGGTGTACCATTGGGCCCATCTATCTTGGTCACATGTGACTGCGCCCACGGAGCTCTCAACGACATAGCCAAATGACACCTCGGTCTGCCAGCTCCATCATACGCACGCGCCATGTGCCTACAGGACAGATGGCGCGATTCCTGCTCTCTCATAGTCACGTACTCGGAGATTTGCTCCCTTATGAGTGCCAGGGTGCTTGCCTTGGGGACGCCCTCATACTCCTGCAAGTTGTTCTCCAGTTTCTTTAACGGAGTGCTGATGTCCCTTAAAACCCCTGTTTGCGTACCCATGCATACCTCCCCGAATGGTGGCTTTGAAGGCCTCCCAAAGGACCCCAGCGCAATCCACCAAATCTTTATTTATGGCTAAGTATTCCACTATAGCTTTCCTCACGGCTCCCTGAAAATTGGGTCGAAGAGCTCAGTTGGGTGTAGGCGCCACTGGAACTGTCGAAGCGCGTGCGTTGGGATAGACCGCGCTATTAGCACCTGTGCGTGATCAGATAGTGTTTTGTGGCAGGTGGTGTATATTTTGCATCCAAGTGTTCAACCCGCTTGTCCCAAGCCAGTAATCTAAGCGGGACCAGGAAACATGGACTGATGAGATATAGGTACTCTCCCTCTCACTGAATGTCTGAGTCTCCAAATGTCAATGAGGCCAAAGTCCTCCATTTCATTACGCATCAGCTGCGCCAACTGTTTTCCACTCAATTCCCTCTAGCTGATCTGTCCATGTTAGGATCCAAGTATAGGTTCATGTCCCCGCACCATATTGTCGCCGAAGGCCGCAATGCCCTTCGCCGGCGCCAAACGTGCGCATAGAACTCTGGGTCGTCCACATTGGGACCATAGGTATTCTAGATGGTCAACGTTGTGCTATATATTGTGCCCTGTGCGATCACATACCGGCCGTATTTGTCGATCTCGGAGTATGTTTTCTCAAATGGGATCCCTTTTTTGATCAATAGCATGACCTCCCTTGCATAGTTGGAGGAAGTAGTAGCCACCTAGTATCCCGCCCACCTGGCTCCCACCATCTCTATAGCCCTGCCCCTGAGGTGCGACTCCTGCAACAGCGCTATGTGCACCTTATGCCTATCCAGATAGGCTAGCACTTGTCTAATCTTTTTGGGATTATTGAGCCCCAGTACGTTCCATGTTATAAGTAATGGTTCAGATCGTGGTGGTTTAAACGTCTACTTTATCTGCACATGTGTGTGTGTCCATTCTGGGCATGTCATCACATCTGGCACTATCCGTGATTATACATGTGTAGGCATATAATATGAAACAAACAAACCTCCCACCCCCTCTCACTTCAGCAACCCAACCTTGCTAAAGGCATCTTCCCTAGGTAACTGAACTTCTCTGATGCAGTTTATTAAGAGTCTATACCATAATCGAGACATGTCCCATGTGGAGTGGGGATCGCCCAAGGGGGTGGGGGTGCGGCAGCTAGTCACCCGGTTAACCTCCTGGTGGACGGAGGCAGCCAGGGAGCTGATTCACCGCTATTTGGGCATGAAACCAACAGACAAGTAGTCTGGGCGGATACACCATGTGCACGGTCCATGGTGGTTCACCTGCCTCAGTGCCCTCACTAGGGTCTCTTACTTCATCGCAGCAGCGCCACGCCTGTTCAAAATAGTACTTACTAATTGTTCGGACCCAGCCCGGGTGGCCCCTATTCCAGCAGGGTTGTAGTCAGTACAACCATCTCTATTCTCATCAGCCAGCTGGAGCCACCCACTCTTGGAGCCACCTGCTGGGGAGTACTGTCATGGCCTGCTTATTTCTCCTGGTCGGGCTGCCGTGGGCCCGTGATCTGCTTCACATATTCCATTGCTAGTTTACGAGTGGTGCATATCTTTTGTGTTCCCTTGTAAACGATCCTGAGTTTGGCTGGAAATAGCATAGCATACTTGATGCCCTCCTTTTGCAATTTCTTTTTTACTTGAAGGTATTCCCTGTGAGCGGCCTGCACTGACGCTGTAAAATCACGAAAAAAAAGGAGGTGCATCTCTGAGTGTTCGGCCATTCGCATGATATTCTGGAAGTGAACCAGCCAGATCTTTCATAATTTGTTGTGCTGTTTTAGGCGCAACTTAAATGTTCAGTAGTAGTTTAACTTAATACCATCTGAAGTATATATGTAAATAGCAATGAGCGATAGGGGAAAAACCTTCCACCATGTGACGGGAGCAATCAAGTGTAATATATGAAGGCAGAAGCATTGGCATGCATATTATTATATACTTATTATTCTTTATTTGGAGGTTACATTTTGCAATGGCAGTTTATCAAACATCACATATGTCATTGTGCCAATAACTCATCCTGACATTTTAAATACGATCAATATCTTGACATTCAGGTTCACAAATTCTCTGTTCATTGTGGGCTCCTCTTTAGTAGTCTTGGTTATTCAAAGAATTGCTATTCGTATGCAGAAACACTTAAATGTTTGATTAGACTGCTTCTCTTGCAAGAATGAGTTGGTGACAAACTGCCTGATTTTTATGCTGGCGGAGAGGGTTCTCCATCGCAACAAAGTTCCCTCCCCACCAATATAGAAGTTCACCCGCCAAATTTAATTGCTGGTGGACCATAAGTTTTGCCACGGCTGAAACTGCTCCATCTCCACTATTGCCAAACGTCTCCGAGTAATGGCTGTTCGAGAAATGGCTATATGTCCGCCCACCCAATCATGCTAAGTGGACATGTAGTAATTTTTTTTATTAGTCTGTCACCGCTAGGCAAACCCTGGCAGTGAGGGACAGTAAAAAGCAAGTAATGACTCCCATGTCGAGGGGAGCATTACTTTTTGTATTTTCAAATAGAAAATCACGTTTCTGGATTTTCTTTTTGAAAATAAAAAAAGAAAACTGTTTGGTACAGGGCTGTGTAATGATGACACAGCCTTGCACCAAACAGCGATATGCATTCAGCAGTTCTGTCCATGCATTCTAAAGGACCACCTGCTTGGCTGTCATTTCTAAATTTGATGGTTGGCCCCTCCACCATGGGGAGAGAGTAATTCCGCATTTAAATCTGACCCAAGGACTTTCTGATTACTTTACTCGCAGTCCTACAAAGATTATTTACTATTATGAAGTTAATTTAAAATTATGCCGTTTGTTTTTTGTGGTCAAGATAAAGGTCTGCCCGCCAAATTTAAAAGCAGGCTTCAAGCTTTTCTTTTTGAAAATAGAAAACAGTTTTCGGCACATCACCATCATCTTGACAGAGCCCTGCACCAAACTGTAGATGCCATTGACAGGAACCTCCTTGACAGCAATTCCTGCCAACGCTGTCAAAATGACTGCCAGCTTGGCTGTCCTTTCTAGATTAGGCGGGCGACACCTCCGTCATGGCAACTGAGTAATTTACTCCATCTCCCTGGTGGAGAAACTGGCCGCCTGCCTATATTTAAATTAGCCTCCCAGTGTAGTGATACAGAATCTCTTGCCAGTCAGTCCAAATAATAAAAAGCATTGGCAATACCAACTGTTATGGCTTAAGTAAGTCAGCGGTGTTTATTCTTTTTGAAATCGTGAAGCTTGTAGTAAAAGTTTCAAAGTAATAAAGAGTAAAAAAAGACCGGCATCTAAAAGTGATGTGTGTATGTATATGTATTTATTATGTGAAACAGTGAAAAATGACCACTGCAAAAATGGACTAAAACAAATTATGAAATTAAAGTAGCTATTAGCCCTCCAGCCCCAGTAGTGAAGTGGACTACATTTTAGGTAGCTGTGCACATGTACACAAGCAAAATGCCATTAGTGAAAAGATCCAATGGCTGAAGTGAATGACCCGTTGACACATGCTGTGGTGTGTGGAAACAAAATGTGAATAATGCTTGAACATAACACTGGATGAAGAGGGCTAGCCAAAAGTCTATATGTATTTTTTTTATTATGATTTTTTTGGGGAAAACATGAGCCTGGTGAGACAGCTAAAGTAGTAGTATGGCCATTCAAAAAAAGCAAATTGTAACTGCTCCACATTTTTTTTTATACTTGATGAATAATTTTTGTTTGGATGCTCTGAGTAAACCCAAAAGCTTATTGATAAAAACAAAATCACTTTTACATTTTTCTCTCATTAAGCCTACATTGTGAAAAAAGAAACTTTGAGGACCAAAAGCATCAGTTAAAGAGCCTTTTAACTGTGTCTGTTTTCTATTTTACAAACTGTTGGAAGACCTTTACTTTCTCAGAGTGCTTATATGTCTTCATACCATTCCTTTTGTGGGATTGGGACTACTCGGGGACAGCCAGTACATAAATCACAATCCTTATTCTCACCCTAAATCCCTGTTAGACTTGGGCATAGATTTTTTTTTCTTATTGTTGGCTTAGCCTTAAATGTTAATCCTTGTCTTGAAGTGCAACGTTTAGAAGTATTGGATGAACTAACAAAAACGGCATAGAGGTTGTATTTTACTTCCATTCTATGATCGCCTTTCATAATTGAATTCAAGCATGTATATAAGTTGAGGTGAGCAAATTAATGTTCCTTTGTTTAAACTTATAGCTGATGTCTGTGTTAATATTGTGGTTTGTGTTCATGGAATATTGTAAGACCTGATTTATAGACTCTTTAGAAGTTAAGAAATCGTCACTATTTTTAGGTCTCGGCTAGCGATGGCTGCGCTTGCGCAGTCTCGCTCGCGAGACATAATGACTTGGGTGAAGAGGGGCTTGAACCCGCCCCTCTTCTTCCCTGTTCTCCATTGGCTGGCCTAGTAAATGCTGGCCAGCCATTGGAGAAGAGGTCCCGTCACTCTAATCCTGCCCCGTCCTTTTCGGATCGGGGGGCGTGTTTTTTGCGAGAAGTCTCAGGGAGGAGACAACAGCAAAACACGCCCCCCAATCCGAAAAGGACACTCCCTTTCTCCGAGGCATTTTCTGCTGTGCCTCGGAGAAAGGCGGTGGTGTCTTTCGGTGCCCTCGGCTTGTTAATCCAGTCACAAGAAGCTTTACGTGGGGGTGCGCGCGCGCTGCTTTGAGGTCCCCCTTCCCGCAGAATCGCTGCTCGTGGTTTGGCTGCCTTGCTTCCCGTTTTAGACCAACTTTGATCCCGACCGGGGCGGAACTCTGCGTGTCTCTGGGAGCAAGCACATTGGAGCAAGTTGGTGTCCGAGGGGAGCTCCGGCGATCTTGGGAAAGCGAGCATGAGCCGCACGGATTACTATGTTTATCCTATCTCGGATTACCTCTGAGCTACACAGCCTGCGGACGACGAATACGAAGACCTCTAGGAAACCTCGGACAAACTGCACCGGGCAAGCAAAAACATGGATCTGCGAGCACGTAAGAAACTTCGTCAGCTGTCGCTGCCCCCCGCGAGCCCTTTGCAGGCTCTGCTGGTGGCAGCGTTGGCCCTAATGGGGTGTTTCGGCATTCAACTGGTTGCTGGCGCTCATTGCTTGTGGGGGAAAGCTGATCTGTTTTTATTTCTGTGTATGATCCGCAGTGTTGGAAAGTGTATTTTTAGCGTGGCAAAGGAAAGCAGAGAATCACATCTGTTAAGTCTGAAGTTTAAGGAGGGACGAGATTTTTTTTTTTTTAATTAAAAAAGTAAATTTTCTTTTGTGACCAAAAGGCCACAGAATGCTAAAAATGCCCCATGTAAATAAAATAAGTGCCGGATATTTTCTCGCGTTACATCGAATCGGCTCCTTCGCCGCCTGTAATATCATGAAGCAACAAGATGTAAGGGATCCAGGTCTGCTCTGTCCCTGCTGGAATGCGGCTGTGTGTCTGTCGGGGTGGGGTGGGGCACTTCTAGGGGAACAGACTCTGTTAAAGGTCCTTGTTTACTTTTCAAACACAAGTTTCTTAATCTGACATGTTGCTGAGTCGACTGTTCGTTTTTTTTTTTTAGCCCATCTCTGGTAATGTGAGTGGAAAGTCAGCCTTCGTGGCAGTGCTTAATTTGAAAAAAAAAAAAAAAAAAGTAAATTCAGTATGCTGAGTCATTTCTTCCCTGATTTTGCACTCAGGTTTTCTGATTCTACATCCGAATCCCAACCCAGGCAAAGTTGTTTCTGCAATTTTGCTACTTGCAGTGTACACCATCATACATTCAGGATTAGGATTTTCGGAAGTCATGCATGAAAAATGTGGAAACATGAAATATCCTGTGGTTCAAATATGTGAGAGACACCCTAGGCAAGATTGGGTGTAGTGATCTATGGGAAGCATGCAAGAACCACCCAGCCAACAGCAAATCCACGATCAAACCCAACTATCAGTTTAAATTGGGTCAGATTCCAATATAGGCACTATGAGGGACCAATTTCTCAAAGTTAAAGTATCCAACAGCCTTGAATTTTTCTTTGATGCTATCAAGCCCCTAAAAAAACTGCCTTTAATGGGACGTTTTTGCCCCACTTGTGGAGCAGAGAGGGAAACTATAGAGCATGTATTCTTTCTCTGCCCCACCTATACATTATCCAGGAAAAAGTGGCTTATCCCTATTTGCCAGGTCATGGGCACCACAGCTCATATTATTGCATTCCAAATATTTAAGAACGATGTAAGTTACTTAACTGTCTATGCAGTATCCCGTTTTCAATTGGCAATGTGGAGAATCAGACTGTGGTGTACACAAGATAGAACGTCCCTAGCCCGTAGTGTACAGGCTTCTTTTAACATAAAACTAGATGGGTTTATTCATACATTTTTAAATTAAATTGTCCCAGTCGTGTTTATATTTTCTCCAGTCCTGTGAATTTGCTCAAAGATAAAAGCCAAATAATCATTAAGAAGGGAACTAATGGATGAACTATTACATATTTTTAACATGAGGACGCCTGACTAACCAGGGCTATAATTAGTGACTGCTTGAATTGTGACAAAGGTATGTCAATCCCATGGTTGGCTTACGTGAAAAGCTCTTTTGATGAGGATGGTCTGTCATATACTTTTTCTGATACCACCACACATGTATCCATTAATAAAAGAAAAGTTTCATCAATGTTATTAGCACAATCGCTTGATAAGAGGGTTTTGGAGGAGTATAGGAAAGCATTGATTGGAAAATATCTGTCCATGAATACGGAGGTTACATCAGGTAGCTACATATCGAAACCAAGGAGGACCTGGGAGCGCTCTCTATTATTTAGATCCAGGGCAGACAGTAAAAGACCTACTTTGCTTTCCAATACGGTATCACACCAACTTAGATGTGATTGCATGCCTGTGTTGTAATGGTGTTACTCAGTCTATGATTCACTTACTCTTATTCTGTAAATTTTACGTGTTATACACGTAAAGCTTCTTGGCTCCATTAATAGGGAGAGAATGTGGCCTAACGGCTAGGGCGGTCACCTCGCAGCTGGGGAATCGGGTTTGAGTCTCAGCAGGGACGCTCCACATTCTGTGATTCTGGGCAAATCACTTAATCGCCCGTGCCTACCCAATACTCGGCATTGTTAAAGTTAGAGCTATTGCCATTGCTCATGACAATGCCGTTTCTTTAAATGTTTTAAAAACAAAAAACATAAACAAAAATAATGTCATGAGCAATGCCAATAGCTCTAACTTTACCAATGCCGAGACCATTGCATTGTAAATGCTTGTTCTTATTGTATCTGGTCATGTTTCTAGGACAGGGCTTCACACACTCTGACCTGTGTGTGCCCCCTGTTGTGATGTCACCACATTGTGATTGCTGGTGTTGGTGCTCTCCTCACCTCTGCATCACATGTATTTGTGTTAACAATGAATCTGTTTGTACTGATCAGTGTTTGTTTTCAGGAGGACGCTCTGAATATTTCTGACCTAACATTAATTCATGCGGAATTGGATATTCCTATTCCAGACCCTCCTCCAAAAGATGAGGTGAGCAAACTTGAGTGATCATACCATGTGCAGTGCGTCTAATCTATCCATACCTACCTTGATAGATCCCTGACAGTCTCTCATTACCTATTTCCATCTAGGGATCCACTAAGATGGAAACGGATAAGGAGGAGGAGAAAGAGAGTAAGAAGTTACATTTCTTCTTGGTAGCATCAGTAACATTAAGCAGGGACCCATATGAGGCCATTGGTTGATTGTTCGTGGCTGAAAACAAAGCACAGTATTATGCACATATTTAAATTATAGCCATAATTAGAATTTGGTTTTCACTTTTTTTTTCTGCTTGTCTGAAAATAACGGTAAGTGGCTCAGAGAGGGAACTCTCTTTGGTGTCTGGGGCTTGTTTTTAAGCATTCCTTTTCCCCACCTTGGACGCCCACAACTTCGTAGGCATAAATATTCTACAGAGGGGGTTTTCAGATCACTTATTTATAATTCTATGCTTTTAAGTCAACAGCGAAAGGCCACAGAGCATGTGGAGGTTAAATGCATGGTAGCTGACACACAATGATTTCAATGCAGCCCTAAGACGGGATGCAGACAACTTTTTTGCACTTAATACCAATTCGGTACAATCTGCAGCCACCCTGTGGGAGCCTTCAAGGTCGTGATTAGGAGTTGGTCCATGACTTGTGTTTGAGACCAGAAGAGGCTCAGGGACGCCACCATCGTAGAGTTGGAGATAGAAATTGCCCAGGTCATTTCACAAGATCCAAAGCTGAGGGCAGACCGACCAAATAGCGGAAGCATAGTTAAAACATGCACAACTGCATAACTTCTTCATGGGCCCAGCCACAGGGCTTCGGATGGCTTCGCAGCGATGGATGTGAGACAGGTGATATTCCAGGCAAACTACTTCACTGGCTACTAAGAAACAGTCCCCCACGCTCATTCCTAACCTGAAGGCCCAGGGGGTTATGATATGATGACTGCGAAAGACTTTTCTGAAGCATTTGCAACTTACTACAGAGCGTTAAAAGCTCTGCCCCCTCCCCAGATCAAGCAAGCAAATCCCCCTACTCATAGATCTCTACGTGCAACAACCATAACCAAAGCAGCCCAGATTCGACTTGAACTAGGCTTATTAAATTATGAAATTTCTGGCACAGGATTGTATTTAAATCTGTGCCACAAACTGAGACAAGCAGACACAAGCTCATTGGAGTCTTTAATTTGGTTGGACATTTCCCAGAAAAACCCACGCAGCTCTTATAGCCGTCTGTTTAAGGATTCAATCCAAGAACTGTCTGCGGGTGCTCTATGGGACCTTAACCCCAGTAGGTCAGCATTTAAAACTAGCATTAAGAAATGTATTCGAACAAGGTCCCTACTTATTGACAAAGCTCACTTTGCCAAACGCAGACACGCGTGGGCCACAATGAGTTCGTATGGTCGCCTATCCCCCGCTTCCTACTTATCCTGTACCTATTCCTTGCACCTAAAACTTAGTTTTATGGCTGTCAGACTGGGCGAATGGCAATTTTTAAACGACATGCCCGCCTGGCGCCGTCTGTCAGCGGGAGTAATGTGCAGAGGGTGCGGCACGACTCCTGAAACCCTGGTTCACATAGTGTGCCTTTGTCCCACTTTTATGTCACAACGTAGACTTAAATTGAAATCTGAGTGGAACAGGCTGGGAATCCGGTCGTGTAAACAAACAATTATTGCAGCATTAATACCAGATAACATAGCTCTAAATATTGCTTTTACAATCTTCATACGACATGCATACCTCACCTTCAGATAGTAACGGGAATGGCTTGCCATTACGCTATCTTTTTAGGAGCTATTCCGTATCACACTGCAACCCTTTTTATGCTGCTAAAATTGATCCTATTTGACTACACTGTATATTCTGCTGTTACTTTACAAAACATTGGATTGCATTTATGGCTGATTGTTAAGACCCGAAATCGAATGCATTTTATATGTCACTGTCATTGTTGTTTGCACATTCTGCTTTTTATTATTCACTCATCAGTGAAGTTTTTAAAGTAATTTGAAGATTTTAATAATTATTGTCCCATGTATTGTTACTGTAATTTCGAGGTGTTCTTTTAAGGTTATTTTTATATCCAAATAAAGCATTATAAAAAAAAAAATTAAAAAAAAACCATAACCAAAGGAACGAGAGACTGAAGGCTCCGACTTCTGAGGAAGAGGTTAGGGCTACAATCTGAGGCCTAAATTCTGGGAAGACTTTCAGCTTCAACTGGTTCCTGGTAGAATTCGACAAGAAATTTGCCTCATTAGTGGACCCGCACTTGCTGTTGTTTCTCACCAAACGTGGGCTACCACTCTGGACCCAGACTCTCACAGACCTATATATTTGTTCAAAATATTTCCAAGGTTGTTGCAGGTCTGCTTGCACCAGTTGTCCATACTCTGATCCACAAGGACCCAGAACTTCATGCCAGAACGAGGCACCCAATGCTGCATCATGCATGTGCCTACAACTGGCGCTGCACAAATATTGGACTGCAGAAGGCCCTGTACTTAATTTCGAATTTTTTTTTAATTCGATTGACTTTGTACCCAAGTTGGCACAGCTCTGGGCCACATGTAAGTCCCTTGTAAAAGGTACCCCTGGTACCAAGGGCCTTGTGACCAGAGAGGGCCTCTGAGGACTGCATCATGTACAGTACCACCCTTAGAGACCCCGCCCCTTAACACACCTACAATGCCCTGGCAGGCTGCGTGTTGTGGTGCAGACCAAACTGAAGTCAACATGGCACACATCCCTGGGTGCCATGCCCACCAACACTGCCTGTGGCACTGGTAAGTCACCCCATTAGCAGGCCTTAGTCCTAAATGCAGGGTGCACCATACCCAGGTGAGGGTATAGCCACAGGAGCAATATGCCCCTACAGTGTCTGTGCTATTCACTGTCATTGTAAGTAAAGTGGAGCGATTTTGAGTGCATGGGCTGGGAGTTAGTCAACACGAACTCCACAGCTTCATGATGCCTTTATTGAAATCTGGAAAGTTTGGTATCAAACTTCCCAGCACATTAAAACCACAATAATGCCAATGTGGGATTTAATGAAAAATGCACTTCGAGGTCATCTTAGCGATGCCCCCTGAAAAACGACCTACCCTGGTGTGGGCTCTGACTGACTCCCAGCCATCTGCCACCACCAGACAGGTTTCTGGATCCCTGGGTAGAGTCTGGAAACAAAGCACATCCTTGGCAGAGGTGTCATGCCTCCTCCCCCAGGAAGGGCAGTGTTCACAAAGAGGGAACATCAAAGGCATGCCATCCATCTTTGTTAGCTATCCCAGCCTTTTGCTACTATCAGCAACTGGCTCCCACCGGTTCAAACCCCCACTTTGGGCGTGAGAACCAGTGGGAAAACCTAGCCAGAAAGAGAGGTGGGCCCATCTTTCCCAACCCCACTGCTCAGGTGGAAGAGGCAAAGTGAAGGCCATCTCTCAGTCCCCGCCATCTTGAAGATAAGGAGACCCCTCCAATCAGAAGAGGCCTTTGCCCCCACTCCCACTGGAGGGTGGCTTATTAGGTGATTTAGACACCCCAGGGAAGGGACCCATTGGTCCCAACCTTCACAACCCTGCAACACCCCTAAATCTAGTATTTAGGGACACCCCCTGAACCTTGCCTCTTCTGATTCGACGTGACAAGAAGTACCGAACAGCTGTGCTGCAGAAGAGGAGGAAGACGACAACTGCTTTGCTTTCAGCCCTACCGGCCTGTCTCCTGCTCTGAAACCCATG
Source organism: Triturus cristatus (assembly GCF_964204655.1). Taxonomy (NCBI): domain Eukaryota; kingdom Metazoa; phylum Chordata; class Amphibia; order Caudata; family Salamandridae; genus Triturus; species Triturus cristatus. The sequence goes on along the minus strand of NC_140579.1, from coordinate 94,674,155 downwards.
CAAGCTGAACCCGGTGTGTTCTACAGCCAGCAGCATCCAAGAACCCTGGTGACCTGCCCTGTCTTCCTAGAGAACTCTGATCTCCTGTGGACACCTGACTTGTCCAACATCAACCCAAGCCAGGACTCCAGAGCCAGCCAGATTTGCGAGTCCTCATCAGTCTGCACCCTACACCCAAGGCCCAAGTTCGAGTGGCCCAACACCCTAGTGAGGTCCCCCCGGCGATCCTGATCTGTGTTCCAGCGTTGGATCCCGACACGAAAGACACACCTGCACCGAGTCCTGTGGTGCCCAACCAACGGTGTCCTGGTGTCCAGGAACTCTTCAAATTCATCCCCCAGTCATTGTTTTCCTTCGAGTCTTCTGGCTCCAGCCTACAGTCCTTTTCCTCAACCGACATCATCCATAGGAAAGCATTGGGCTCCTGACATCTCCTGAGCACCCTGCACCCGGCTGCCCTTGCGCCGCTAGTGGTGTGGATGTGGTGCTAACCTGGGACCCCCTTTGCCCTTACCTTAACCCCAGGAGCTTGCCTCCCAAGACTGAGTGACCTGCCCAGTAGCAGCCACCAGCCGAGGTGCCAAATTGGCTAACATTGGCACCAAGCCGCTCTAGTGTCGCTGGTGGTGCCCCTTGAGTGCCAATCTGAACCTTGGTTCTAACCCCCAACCCTTCAAAACTCCAATCCTAAAACCATTTATTTACCTGTAAACCTAACGCTTCGTTTTTCACCATAGGATTGTATGGTGGGTTTTCTCAGAAAAATCTTTTAAGTGTTGAACTGTCTTGTACTGCAACAACAGTAGCTTAGTGCCTTTAAAAAAGTTACCCTGTTTACTGATGTCCTGCGTCGCTTAAACTGTGTTAGGACTTTGTTTCATGCCAAACTAGAAAAGTAATCTGAAAGTAATTACAAGTGCCTTTGAACAATTTACAAATCGTTTTCTCAATATTCTCTGAATATGTCTACAAAACCAGTGTTCACTGTATTTTGAAAAGTATACCTTACCTGCTACTGAGTAAATCTTGGTTCTAGAAATATAACCACAAAATAAGTACTTTTTGTACAAACCATTGGTCTGGATTCAGTATTTGAGTGTGTGACATCATTTCTTGCCTGAGTGTGTACAACAAATGCTTACCACTACCCTCGGATAAGCCTGAATGCTCAACCACACTACCACAAGAGTAAGGTATTATCTACTTTACCTCTGCTATAACTTTGGGGATCTACTGGACTCGGTGCACACTATACTTCAGTTTTGTATAGGGCATACAGAGCCAGATTCCTACATATGCTTTTCGTCTTTTTTCCAGTTATATGAATGGGGTCACGAGAGGTAGCAGTAGCCGCTCTGTGCTAGCACTGACTCAGCCTATGCTACCCCTAGTCCCAAATCATGAAGGCAGCAGCAAGAGAAAAGGAGGGCTCTCGGAGCCCCAGGCTTTGAGGAGCCAGCCCTATCTGTTAAGGAAGGTGATGTAGGATGCCATAGAGCACAAGATCTTGCTGCCACTAGCATTTTGTTATGTTGGTGTCCATGTATTGATATTTACCTTTACAGGTCACATTCCTACCTGATGTATCTTCCATCTTCTTGTCCTCCGTAGCTCCCAAGTGTGGGTTCCTGAAGGGAAATGAGCAGATCCTGAGCCTGCTGAATCGTGTAAAGCCGGAGGTGCGCATCCTAAAGGAGAAGTGCATTCTGGTAAGGAGACTTTATGTACATAGGTCAGGGTTCTGGCTAGGAAAGCTTCTCCTAGCAGGGATGGGAGGCACCCAAGAAAACAATATTACACTCTGCATGCTTAGGTTCAACCAGACAATGTGAAATCTTTCCAGGGCAGAGCAAGCTTCTCATCATCATGGTGGACTTGTGCCATGAAGAAAGTCCACCTGACAATACGAGCTTCCTTTCTGCAGCAAGAACCGCCCTCTCCTTGACAAGGCAAACCTCCGCCAAGCTGTGGGAGAACCTTTCTATCAGAGTGTGCTTCCTACCAGGAGGAAGAGCTTCCTCTTGACAGAATAAGGCAAGGTTGCTCCTTGCACTTCAGTGTCATAAACCCCATGCAGTCAGAGGCTTTGGCATTGTCCTGTCACTGCTACAGGACTCCAGCAGTGTGATCTAGTCCTCAGCAGTCTATGAATACTCTAAAAGGCTATTCTAATAGTCAGGGCTTTTAAGTGGGATGAAAAAACTGGGGGAGGCTCCCACAGGAGCGTGACCGATGTAATTGAGGGCGTGGCTTAAATCACTTAAGCTAAAAATCTGTGCTCAGCATAGTGTACTGCCCCAATGGTATTTTGCTGCTTCTGTCCATTCATCAAGATATAAAACACAACAAGTAACATTACACCTACAACAAGCCCAAACTATTGGCTTTTTCAATGGTTGTAAGTTGCATAAGATAAATAAGCAGCAACTATGATTTGGTTGTATATAATATTGAAAATGCTTCCGTTCTTGTGGGCCAGGTTGTGGCTAAGGCGAGAGCTGCCAACTTTTAGCTGAGAAAGCAGGTTCGAGCCCCACGTCGGCTCAACATCCTGTGATTTAAAACATGAATATGTCCTTGTGTAAGGTGCTCATGTTTGCGCTATATAAAACTAAACCAGCATCTGCAATGCAATAGGTCTCGCATTTGCACGAGTTTGAGCTATTGGCATCAGAGAACCACTTTCTGAAGAGGGTTGGTTTCTCTCCCTCTCTCCACTCCCCTGCTACCGCTACGTATGGATCTGGGCAAAAATCCCATCAGGGACATCGCAAGATTACGTCCACTGCTCTTTTGGGTCCGCCTGAGACGCACCCCTGAACTGGCTAGATACGCTGACGCCTTGGATGAGATCATCAAGCTAAACACAGGTACCAAGATTAAATGGCTCTTCAACCTTAAGCGTTTGGTGACTGATATTGGCTATGGTGGGGAATGGCTTAACCAGACCCCACCGCCAAAGCAAGTCATCAAAAAAGCATACTGGGCCTGGGTAAAGGGAGAGGAAGCAAGAAACCCTAAGAGAGGTTCCCTCACTAACTTTTTCCTTGAGCATAAGCTGGCGGCAAAATCTGAGCAATACCTTGATTACATCCAATGCCCCCGCGATAGAACACTCTATATGAAGTTTAGGTTCGGGTCCCTGCCACTCAACTCCTGGGTTGCAGGGTGGAATGGTCAGCCTTTGACACCTGCTGACTGCCCTGGGTGCCCTACCCCTAATGAAACCATCCCCCATTTCCTCTTTGCATGCCCAATGTATAGGGCGGCCAGGAGGAAGTGGCTCAGACCCATCTGCAGGAATCTGGGGTTTTAGAATTACAGGGTGGCACTTCGCTGCCTCTCTACTGATGCTTCGTCCCTGGTGGTGGTATGCGGGGTAGCCAAATTTTTGGGGTGTGCCTGGCTAATCCGTTCTAAACTGTTAAAATCTCATAAGACTGCGTTCACTGGAGACCCATGAGCATTCGTCCCTGATACATCTCGAATTGTTCTGTTTTATTACCTGTCTTTAATCACTTTTTCTTTTTAAATCTTTTAACATCGTTGTATATAAATGAATTTTAGGATGTTCGTAAATGTACATACTTTTATGATATTTTTTTTATATCGGATAAAGTGATACAACAATAACAAGCTATTGGCATTGTTAAATGACAATTCCTTTTATTTATGTTTTGGTTTTTAAAACATAAATAAATAGCATTGTCATTTACAATGCCAATAGCTTAAACTCTTGCAAATGCGAGACCTATTGCATTCCAAATGCTTGAAGACATCGCTCAGTTGGCACCTTCTGTCTCCCATGGCCCCCGAAGAGCTCCCCGTTTGCTACGAGTTAAATAAGCAATCCTGGTGGTCACAGCTGCGCACGAGAGACCCACCTGCAGTAAGAGAAAGTCATTAAAAAAATAGTACTTACAGACTAAATAAGACCTACTGTGTAACAACCGATGTAAAAGGGCAAGTCCTAATGGGAGGTACTAAGGAGGGACTAACAAGCCTAATAATGAATCAGAAGCCATCATTTACGAAGGACAATGACACAAGCCAATGAACAACATGGGCGGAGAGTGGGCGGGGCTTCAAGTACATAATACAATACAGCATGGCTGACAGAGCAGCGCTTGCGCTGTCCAGTCACCACCTAAAAATTACTCTTTAAAGTCACATCAGAAGTATCAATTCCCCCCCCCCCCCCTTTTACCTTTAGACCCTTCCCAGCACCTGCTTTTAAGAACTGATGGTCCCACTTAAAGCCCTGCTTATAGTCCCAGGTTACATTGTAGAAAGAGTGCGTAGTGCCCTGAAGACAATTAAAAAGTCTTATAGACATATTTTTCAACAAAATCTTTTATTCTTAGAAAACAAAATCTTTTAGGTGATATTTCAGTGGTGATCCAGCGGGTTACCAATCTCAGGCACTCAAACATAAAATACTCACCTGGGCCCATAATTACACATTCACATAGGCTAGTAAATACCTCTTGGGGTCCATTTTTATAGATGCTTTATGAGATTGTTTACCTGTCAATATTTTAACTAATTTTCACTGATCAATAAGTTCTTTACTCTGGTCAATGGACCTATTAGTTGTAATTTAGTTTATGGCGATATGACAAAGTTTATATTTCTTACTTGTTTTATCTAGTTAAGTTCATGTGAGCCAAAATCAATAATACAGTATGAACTCAGTTTCTCCGAGGAAAGAAAGTCAATTAATTTATTAATCAGTCGCCTATATTAAAACAAAGTTTCTCAATAACAATACTCAAGAAAAAGAGGATAGAGAGATCAGTACAAATTACATACTACACAGAAGTATATTTACCTAGAATGGAGTGGAAACCAACCCCTTGGCCAAGGAAATTGGAAGGGTCCCCTGAGACAGCTCAGGTGACAAAGACTTCAGGACAGGTTCTGGACAGGATTCAGGACAGGACAGATGACCTCTTCTAGATCCGACGCCTGCGTCGCACCCCCCTTTGACACTATCTTCCTCCTCGATTCTTCCGCGATAATCTTCTAATTAATTTGCTCAAATTCAAAGTCTGCAATATCGATTCTTCTTCAGCATTCGTTCAGCTCTCGGACAGCATCCCAGGATCACGAGGTGTGTCAAACTAACTAAACTACCTCAATTATACCTTTCCAATGGCATGTACCACCCCTAAATGTTTCAACTTCATGGAACCCCTAATTCTGATTGGACAAGCAAGGGGGGATGATCAGCACACCATGCTAAGTTTTAATAATTTTCTTTGGCTCTTTGTTTAATGTTCCCGCCCCTTAATTCTTATTCCCAAGCTTTATTTCCCACCCGTATTCACATCTTTATCAGGGAAAAGTATACATATGACATTCATCTCTTCAACGTGCAGGATGTCCATCAGGTTCCCAGGACATGTAGCGAAGATGGCCTTTGATGGGTTTCAAGAAACAACATCATGGCTTCTGGCTTGTTATTACTGCGCCTGCGTGAAAGTCACGTGTGGTACAGGCTTCAGTCCTGCCCGAAGGCCCAAATACGAACTAATAAAGAGGTCAAAGAAAAACAAATTAAAATCAAAATAAAATGATTTCGCTGTATACCACCTATCTCTACTGTAATCCCATTTACTTATAATAACTCTCCCCGCATTAGCATTTAGTAAATAGCTTGTTTTAGTTTTAGCGAAGCAGATGCTTAGCTTGTGAGCTTTCAAGCTGCTATTTTAAATGCGATTGTGCAGGTGCGAGTCCTTGCTCCATCAATCCCCTCTCTGATGGCATTTGTGCCATCACAAAATTACCCATCACCTAACCAGATGTCAACTTTAGCACATCTCGATTCCCTTTTCAGTCTTCATTTCCTTCTTCATTTTTTTTTAATTGTTTTTATTGGTTTTAACATTAATAGGTCACTTGCAATTATGAATGATATCAGGTACATCTCATGATACACAGAAATCCTCAGGGAAAGGTATCCTTTACAATCAGGGTGCATTCAATCATCGCATGTCTGTGCATTGCAGTTCCATTTCTGTTGACGGGGAAACACATAGGTCACCTTAATAAGCATTCCATTTGCCCCACTTTTTGTCCCATTTCTTAAGGCACCCCCTCGCTTTGAACACCTCTGTTCGAGGCATGTGAGCTGCTGAATTTATAAGTTAGCATAGATCGCCGCCTAGTGTTGGGTCCGGATGGTTGCACTTTGTTGTTGTCCTGGAAGAGTCTTTTTGTAGTATCGCAATAGCGGACTCCTCCCCTGGACCAAAGTGCGCATGGGCATCCTCCTCCATCTTCAGATTGTTTTTTTCCGCCATTGGGTTCGGATGTGTTACGATAACTTCGGATCGAAGTAAGATTAGATTTAGTCAAAACAACTTTTACTCGACGGTATTGTCTACGCTCGGTACCCTTTAACTTATTAGAATCAGTTTCCAAGACTTTTTTGTCGAATCGGGCCTTTGGGCCTTCTCGACGCCACGTGGTCCAGTAGTTCATGGAACGGACCCCATTTAAAAAATGCCCTCAATGTGGGTCTAAGTTCCCACATAGTGATCATCATACAGTCTGCAATAGGTGCCTTTCTCCGTATCATCGAGAAGAGGATTGCTCAGCCTGCGCACAGTTCCGATAGTAGAAAACTATCCGGAACAGAAGAGCAATTCGAGAAAGCATGCAGAGATCTGTACCTGATCCTGAAGACATCTTTGAGGGCGACGCAGAAAGCGTGTTTTCAGAAGCAGACGATCCAGATGATCTCCAGATCGTGACGGTGGAGGATCAATCCGAATCAGACGATCCACTCGCACCAGGTCAACACGTGAGTACAAGCCCCGTCCCTCGACCCGAGAATAAAGCCAAGGTCAAGACATCGCCAACCGGCCTTCGTCAAGACCAGCATAAGCGTTCGGAAGCCCCACCATCGAGTCCGGCTCTGAAAAAATCACCGAAACCAAACAAAAGTTTGGAAGCCCCGCTACAAAGCTCGGCTCCGAAAAAGACTGTAAAATCAACTAGTGACTCGGTGCCGACAAAACCACACCTTGACACTAAAAATACCTCAACCTCGACACCGAAAAAATATACGGAACCGAGGCAAACGGCCGGCAGCAGTGGCACTGAGCCGAAAAAGAGAATCGTCGAACCGAAAGCCCTTAAGGTCGACCCGAAGCCAATAAAAACTAAGGCTCTCAAGGAAAAGGGTTCCGACCCGAAAAGTCGAGAACCGAAAGACACTAATAAAAAGACTATCCAAACAAAGGCTATCCAACCGAAAAACACGGAGCCGAAAACGATTCGACCGAAAACGGTCGAACCGAAACAAAAGATCGTCGAACCAAAACCCGTCGATCCGAAAAAAGGAAATAAAGACATTCCTTCGAAGCCGAACGGTTCCAGCTCCAAAATTTCGGTGCCAAAACGTCAAAAAATACAAGAAACTCTATTTTTCCCGGATTCTATCGATCCAAATCAATACAGGCTATCTATAGACCCACAAACAGGTCATATAATAGCACATAAGAGGAAATTGGACACTGAAGCACCACCTCCAGTTCCTAGCAAGAAAAAGGACTCTGCTACATTTCCTTCTACACCTCTTATTCCCTCTCAGCCTTCTCCTCCCCCCTTACCGCACACACCTCCTCAAGACACACATATGGAAGAAGAACAAATTATTCCTCCACAAGAGACACCTATAGAGGAAGATCAGGAAATACCTCAAGATGAGGAAGATTACATAGACCCTGATGAAGAAGAGGCCCCACAAGATGATTGGCAAGACCCAGATTATGGGGACGAACCATCAAACATGCCTACACCATTGCCATACCCAACTAAACCTTCTCCACCTGACGACACCATAGCCTTCCAACAACTAGTTGATAGAGCAGCTACATTTTTTAAAGTAGACATGCATACTGACCCGGTGGAGGAAGATTTCCTATTTAATACTTTTAGTACAGTAGAGAAATCAGTACGCACTTTACCCATGCTCAAGGGGATGGTAAAACATACTCCTGACATATTTAAGGACCCGGTGAGACAGAGAATACTCAACCCAAGGATAGAGAGAAAATATAGACCTGCTCCTTCAGACCCAACCTACATCAAAGGGCAACTACCATTAGATTCCTTAGTGTTAGCAAATGCTAGGAAGAGAGCAAATTCCCAGACATCAGGGGAAGCACCACCACCTGATAAGGAGTCAAAGCTGTTAGATGCATCAGGCAAAAGGGTAGCCTCTCAAGCAGCAAATTCATGGAGGATAGCAAATACACAAGCGCTACTAGCAAGATACGATAGAGCGCATTATGATCAATTAGAACAACTCATACAACATGTTCCAGAACCCTATAATAATCAAGCACATGATTTAATACAGGAAGGTAAAGTGATAACAAATTCATCAATTAAGTGTGCATTAGATGCGGCAGACACGGCGTCAAGAGCCATTAACACCAGTGTACTGCTTCGCAGGCATGCATGGCTGCGTATTTCAGGCTTCAAACCAGAAGTGCAGAACACCATTTTAAACCAGCCTTTGAACCAAGATGCACTATTTGGCCCACAAATAGATAACATCTTAGAAAAAATGAAAAAAGACACCGATACTGCAAAGTCAACGGGAGCTTTGCAGTTCTAGTCTAATAGGAGTTCTTTTCGTCGCTCCTCTTTTAGAAGAGCAGGCAGAGGTCACACAACACAAACGGGGAACAGCTACACCTCTCCCACACAAAATAATTTTGGTAGAGGGAACGGTAGGGGGAACTACAGAGGAAATAATACCAAGGGTAGAGGACGTAGAGGTAACAATACCCGACCCTCCTCTACCTCCCAACAGTGACTCTCACACACTACCCCCAGACCACATAACCTCAGTCGGATGCAGATTATCACAGTTCCTACCGGTGGGTAATACAAATTATCCAATATGGCTATTGCCTAGAACTAACTTCTACTCCACCCAACATACCACCCAAACACCGACCAATGTCAAAAGAACACACAACACTACTTCTGCAAGAAGTAAAGTCAATCCTAGAAAAGAATGCAATAGAACAGGTACCATTGCAACAACAAGGGACAGGAGTATACTCACTATACTTCCTTATCCCCAAAAAAGACGGGTCTCTCAGACCAATATTAGACCTCAGACCCCTCAACGCATACATACACTCGGATCACTTCCATATGGTCACGCTGCAACAAATACTCCCATTATTACAGCAAGGAGATTTTCTTGCTACGCTAGACCTCAAACACGCATACTTCCACATTCCAATACATCCAGCACACAGGAAATATCTCAGATTCACAGTGGAAGGCAAACATTATCAATTCAAAGTACTACCCTTCGGAGTCACAACAGCACCAAGGGTATTTACCAAGTGCTTGGCAGTGGTAGCAGCACACCTCAGAAGGCAACACATACATTTGTACCCCTATCTGGACGATTGGCTAATAAAGGCAAACACATACAAACAGTGTGCAAGCCATATCAACAGGACTATTCACCTCTTACACGATCTAGGGTTCACTATAAATTACCTCAAATCCCATCTACAACCCTCCCACGTACAACAGTACTTAGGAGCAACAATAGACACAACCAAAGCCAGAGCTTACCCAAACCCAGTCAGGATTGCGAATATGAAATCACTACTACATAGATTTCAACCACAACACTCACTCACAGCCAGAGTGTTTATGCAGCTGATAGGCATGATGGCCTCATGCATATTTATAGTTCCATATGCTCGTCTGCAAATGCGTCCCCTTCAAGAGTGCCTAGCACGTCGGTGGAACCAAGCTCAGGGACAATTAAACAACCTAGTGTTGGTAGACAGTCACACGCATCACTCTCTGCAGTGGTGGAACACAAACAACATTTCCAAGGGGCGACTGTTCCAAGAGCCAGTTCCACAGATTTAGTTAACAGCAGACGCATCACAGACAGGGTGGGGAGCCCATCTACTTCAACATACTGTTCAAGGACTTTGGTCACAGGAACAAAAGCAATTCCATATCAATTATCTAGAACTCCTGGCAATATTCCTGGCACTAAAAGCTTTCCAGAAACATATAGTCAACAAAGTGGTATTGATCCGGACGGACAATATCACAGCAATGTACTATATACAAAAACAGGGGGGGACACACTCTCCACAACTCTCTCGTCTAGCACAGAGCATTTGGAGATGGGCCATTCCGCAGAACATTTACCTCCTAGCGGAACATCTCCCAGGAACACAAAACCAACTAGCAGATCTCTTAAGCCGATACAGTCAACAAATACACGAGTGGGAGATTCACCCACAGGTACTCCAACCGTTCTTCCAACAATGGGGGCACCCAGATATATATCTCTTTGCCACACACGAGAAAGCAAAATGCCCCTCCTTCGCCGCCAGATTCCCGCACCCTCAGTCGGAAGGCAATGCGATATGGATGAGTTGGTCAGGCAGATTTGCGTACGCTTTTCCGCCAACACCAATGATTCCATTAGTGGTACGCAAGCTCATACAAGAATCACTAAAAATGATTCTAGTTGCTCCCACATGGGCAAGACAACCCTGGTACACAACGCTTCTAGAACTATCAGTAGTCCCACATCACAGACTGCAACTAACTCCAACACTCCTTACACAGAACCATGGAGTGATAAGGCATCCAGACCCAGCACAAATGAACCTAGCGATCTGGCTCCTGAAATCCTAGAATTTGGATACCTTAAACTGCCTTCAGAATGTATGAACATAATTAGGGAGGCTAGATGTCCCACTACTAGAGCCTGTTACGCATCAAAATGGAAGAGATTTGTGATATACTGTAAGAACAACAACATAAATCCTTTAGACGCTTCCATACAAAATTTAATTTGCTATCTACTACATCTACATACATGTAACCTTGCATATACATCTATAAGGTTACATCTAGCGGCTATTGCAGCCTACCTGCAAAATAGACAGCACCTGTCTCTATTCAGGATACCAGCCATTAAAGCCTTCATGGAGGGCTTAAAAAGGGTAATCCCGCCTAAAATTCCACCTGCCCCACAGTGGAACTTAAACATAGTTTTAACAAGACTCATGGGACCACCCTTCGAACCATTACACTCATGTGAGATACAATTCTTAACATGGAAGGTGGCTTTTCTTATTGCAATTACTTCACTTAAAAGAGTAAGTGAATTGCAAGCGTTAACAATACAGGAACCATTCCTACAAATACACAACAACAAAGTAGTCCTCAGGACAAATCCAAAATTTTTACCTAAGGTAATATCAACTTTTCATATGAACCAATTAATAGAATTACCTGTATTCTTCCAAAAGCCACAAACAGTAGCTGAAAGAGCACTACACACACTAGATGTTAGACGTGCACTACTGTATTATATAGACCGAACAAAATCCTCCAGGAAAACCAAACAATTGTTTGTAGCTTTTGCACCACCACACAAAGGTAATGCAATATCAAAAATGGGAATTGCTAGATGGATAGTGAAATGCATTCAAATATGCTATCACAAAGCTAAAAGAACATGAACAGTGCCCCCAAAAGCACACTCTACCAGAAAAATGGGGGCATCCATGGCATTCCTAGGGAACATCCCAATAGAAGAAATCTGTAAGGCAGCAACATGGTCTACCATACACACCTTCACTAAACACTACTGTGTTGATGTGCAAGCCAAGCAGCAAGCCAGGCTGTACTTAAAACTCTTTTCCAAACTACTGCAGCTGACACTGGTAGCCACCAATAGAGGAGATACTGCTATACAGTCTATGCTAACTTATAAATTCAGCAGCTCACATGCCTCGCACTGTAAATACTACTTACCAGTATGCATCTGTTCTTGGCATGTAGAGCTGCTGCATTTATAATCCCACCCTCCTCCCTGGTGACAGTAGCAGCTTCAGCATAATCTTAATTAGATACATTTACATGGACATCTCTCTCTATATTTCCTACTTACTCCATCTTTGCCACCAGCGGCGAAAAAACAATCTGAAGATGGAGGAGGATGCCCATGCGCACTGTGGTCCAGGGGAGGAGTCCCCTATCGCGATACTATAAAAAGACTCTTCCAGGACAACAACAAAGTGCAACCATCCGGACCCAACACTAGGCGGCGATCTATGCTAACTTATAAATGCAGCAGCTCTACATGCCAAGAACAGATGCATACTGGTAAGAAGCATTTACATTTTCTGCTATCATGCATTTGTCATATTCTCTGACCCACATTCTGAGTGAAGGCTTGTCCGCCACCCACCATTTCCTCGCTATCTCCCTGTTGCAGGGATTCTGCTTATACACAGAACTATGCGTAGAACCCCAGGACCTCAGTGAATTGTGGTGTACCAGAAACTCACCTCAGAACCCAGTATCCGGCTAGCATAAGTGTCCCATTCGTTATCCGAGATTTGGCTCGGCGATCCCAATGAAAAGACAACCCAGAACCAGCGACTCAGTGTACTCTCAGGAATGGTGGGAATCGGAAATACCTGTTTGTATATTATTCTCACATCAGTCCACAACAAGAATCAAATGAGACACGGTGAAAATAAAAAGAGTTTATTTTTATAGACCACGTGTCCTAAGATGCAGTACTTTGGCTAATACAAGCAGACAAATGATTAGAATCAAAACCATCAGCATCGTTACAATACCATAGAATATAAAAGGGGTGATCATGTTATAATGACGGTGGATACTACCACCTTCCCTTTACTAAGAAGCTAATATTATTATTATGCTAATAGAAGGTCTCTTAGGCTTGAATAGGGGACCCCATACCTCAAAGATCAGCTTAGTGAAATCACATCACAGGAGCATCAGGAGTCTTCTCGCAGGAAGGCTCGTCTTCGGTCTGAATATTAAACATGATGTCTGCAATATGAAAAGCACCAACTTTCAGGTATTTGCAGCTGCCTGTGTGTTATGGCTAAATAGTGGGTCGATCAACCTAGAGTGGAAAACCTGCATTGTCTAACAACCCAGACTGTTTGTCACGCCATGTACAGACCAAGGTCGCTGCGCAGAGCTCGGGATGGTAACAACAGATTGCTTTCGTGTGAGGCAAAGCTCGAGTCAGCAGTTTGTTTAAACAATAACATGTAGATGCAGTGTCGTGCGCAAAAGCAGCAAGATGGCTTTCTAACAGCTAACGTGGTTATGCTAACTTAACAATGTATGTACGTATGAAGGGACTCCTTACTACATGCCCCCTTGATCGAAGCACTAACCAGTAGGCAAGAAAAGAGAGAACGCAGAGTTCAGTTGCGACAGAGCAGAACAAGGCGTATTCAATTTAAAAAACAAGTTTCAGTTCAGGCAAAGTCCGAAAATGAAAAACGAAAAGGGGAGAAAAAAAATAAAAAAACCTCAAACGTGTAGTGGGAAAAAAAAATGAAAAAACGCTGCGCCGGGCAGCAGTCCAAAGGCACAGGTAATGTTCAAGACATGGGAGTAAAAACATAGTGGACGACAGTTCACTCAATCCATGAACGTATATGCAGCATACGTGGCAACCGCTTCCAACAGGAAATCGTTTGCAGAGCCACTAAAAGTCTCAGCCATCCAGTTAATCAAAGAAAAGGAACATACATGTTCTTCAATAAGCGGAGCCTCTAGCACGATCAGAGGGCAACCGACGTGTTCCTCCAGATAGCTCATATTCAAGAAGTCATAGGCAGCCCTTGCGATGTCCCAATTACCCAGGATACCATGCGCCGCACCACAGGCCATAATCCGAACACCAGAACAGGCAAACTCGTGAGAGACTAAGGGCCTCATCAGTCGATCATAATCCGGCACCGGAGACACCGTGTTGGTTAAGCACAGATCCAGAGGCCATTCAAAGGGACAATCTAGGCAGTGAAAGACAGGTTGCACGCAGGTGAAGTAGGAATACCGGAAGGATAATCCATACGCCAGGCTTAAAGTCGCCAATGGCAGCGTACCATAATAGTCAAGCATCCTGTCACGAAGAAGATGCAGACGGGACAGGTTGTCGTGTGGCACAGAAAGAGCAGCCATTCCGTAGTATGAAAAGTAAAAGTAGCACACCTGCCACCAGCGCCAGAATCAGCGGGACACCTCCAAAGACGCTCGAGAAAATAGAGTGAAAAAATGCCGGAATCACACCAAAAATAGTTTGGAAGGAGGTCACGAGGCCTGAGCCCACAAGTTTAAAAAAATGAGCCAGGCCGGTTGTGGACGAGGCATTGAAAATTGTGTGGATCAAAGCTCCAAAATGTAGGGGGAGGTCAGTATTTAAAAGCGCCTGTACCTCAGTGCGCGTATTTGCTACGTGAAGGGCAAATGTTTCTCAGGAGGAAGTCAATGGCACCTCCTTTTGGGACAATAGAGCTCTTATTCTGCTCATCTTGTTGAACTCTGCTTTCAAGGTCGGAATCGAAGGCCAGATGGAAACATCCAGCCGCCCATGCGGGGGTGGAAATAGAACATTATTGCAGCAGACTACTCTCTGCGATACAGTTACTATATATGGGATTCCCACTAACAGCCCGCAGCAAGCTTCATTATTCAAAATCAAATAACTACCGTTTGCAAGCAGCGTGAAAGATGGTGTAATCACTGGCACCGGGATACCTTTGAGGACGCAGGCCAAATTCGGGGCGTGTACATTGCAAGCACCGTGCAACTGAATGTGCCTACATACTACAGAATGATCAGGTGTCGTTGTACATTCCTCTCCTTTCAGATAAACCTCAGTACCGTCTCTTGTACATCTATACGTAAAAGGGAGGGACCAAACCTCATGTATGAAAGCGGTACCCAGCTGTTCATATCTACCTAGAGCATAGTGTCTCATACAGGACGTAAACTTAAAAAGCGCGAACGGGAGAGTGATCAACCCATGTACTAACCACACGGCCGAATTCAATTCCGCCACAGAGAAAGGCAACGGCTCTAACTTTTCAATATGTAACAAAGAATATGTAGCATCTTTCATGGACATGAACTGCTGTTTTTCAGTAAGGTTAAAGGGAAGAAATAATGATGTTGTATTCAGAAAGTCCCAGGGGACCTTCCCTGCCTTTAACGTTTGTAATGTCCATGCAATCTGCATAACAGAACGCAACTGGTTTTGACCATGATACAATACAGATATATCATCATGTACAATATCAACAATTGAAGAAACAATATTGTCTAATGTATAAATTCTAGAAGAAAGAGTGTTAATGCTGTTATCAATAACTGCTAATACCTTTTCCATATTCGCTTGATCAATAGCTCTCAATCTGGAAGCCGCCTCAATTTGCGACAATTTCCATACTTCGTTGTAAATAGCATACGCCCACCTTTTTGATCTGCCACCCACAGGACCTTTAACAAAATCATTCAAATCTATTTTGTCATGCAATCTTGATAAATGAACTTTGACAGATGCCAAGGTGGAATGTCGCAACCATGATTGACATAATTTCCCTACAGAGTATGTAGTTACTGTATGCGACGACTCAAACCGAGGGTCTACGCGTTATTGAGTATACCCCGGTTTCAGACCTAGAAAACGACGTTGACAGGCATCGGAACTGCTTTGCCAAATCAACCATCCTTCACTACTAAATTTCGAAATATTGAAGGATGTATTAGAAACCAATGACTGCAAAGCAGGAAGGGACAGATCTGTGTGGTTATCCCAATTGGGGTAAGCGCCCAGATCCGGCACAGAAGGGGAATTTAGTTTTTTAGAAGTGGCCAATCCGAAACAGGTGGTTTGGAAGATGGTTGAATTCAAAAACAACATATGATTTGGTACGAGACAGGCACGATGTAAAGCTTCAGTTCCCTGAACCTGCCACGGTTTGGAACCCCAAACCGACTTAAGATCAATAGTAGCCTTCCATAGATCATAACCTTTGATTGACAACTCATCCATAAAGGACTTAGAATAGAGTAATTTGGTGTGTGTCAGTCGAACCTTTGAGGCAGACTCAGGCATCATTTTAAAATAATAGGATGCCGGGTTGGAAACACTGAAATCAGTAGAATAAGTATACTTTTCAACTAATGTAGGCGAACTGCCTAAGGACGGAGTGGGACAGTGTTCCCATTGGGTAAAATTTACAAAATTTCTAAATGTATTCGCCTTATGCAGGAAGTGATTGCCATAATGCTGAAAACAATACTGTTCCGCATAGTTAGCCGCATTTTCATATAAATCTTCAGCATCAAATGCGGCATAATATTTCAAATCAGAAAACAGTGCTTCAATGGCATGAACATCCCAATCATCAGAACGTATGTTCTGCTTAACCACATCACCCATAGAAACACGAAATACATTAGGTACATTGATGACCTCTGTAGGCCCATGAATTTGGAATTTACCAGCATCCCACGCGATTCCATCCAAAACGGGCCAGGCAGTAATATTCACAAAAGTCTGGTCCCTTTTCATGATGTGGGACGAGGAGTGGGGGGCCAAAGTTCCATTGATAAGTCTAATTGTTGATCTCTCTTTGAGATAGTGGCCATCCACCAGACGGAAAAACACTATTACAAATCCAATGGACATAAACATAAAATACTGAAAAGCAACAGCCAGATGTATGTCCAAGGGGTAACCAAAAAATGTCTTTTAAACCAACTAGCAAAAACAGCAATGTTCGAAGGGGGAGTGGAGGGCAATGAGTTAGTGTCAAAGGAGAAACGGGACTGGTCAACCGCCGTAGATTGTAAAACAGGCGAGTGACCATTTGTAGGATAAGCATACTCAGTCTCGTCGGGCAGACCACCAGCCGGTGGTATTAACAAGGGATCAGTAACTGACTGCATCTCGATGGCAACATCAGACAAGGTGGTAGAAGCAGGAACCAACACTGAATTTCTTTGTATCGTCTGGCATGAAACTGCTGGAGTCAGACTAAGAAGTATCGGCCACTCGCTGAAGTTTGACATTGTCAATAGAGATGTACCTGTTTTCTTTTCGACCAGGAGGTGGAGGTAAAATGACTGTTCTTGTACCCTGCACTCCAAGCACTGGAACCGGTGCACGATAAGAGGGGCCGAACTCCTTCTTGTTCTCCACCTTCTCACGGACCAGGTCTCCAACTCGGGGTAGCCAGCCGACTACCGGAATCTGAACCTCAGCTTCAGACGTGAAGGGCAAGTGTTCCTTCGAAAGAGTGTCTCTGGCTTCTTGTAGAGTCTGCAAAACAGCACAGTGATCATCTACGTCAAAGGGTGCGGTTGACGCCGCCATGTCTAGACCATCAAGGTCCGGAACAAACATTCTGATTCCGAAGAGCATCATGTACGGGGTACGCCCACCCAGACCCCTTCTAGGGAGATTAAGTGCACGTTGGACGTTATACAAATGGGCTAGCCAGTTCTGGCCTGTGCCTAAAACACGTGCTGTCAAAGATTGCTTTAAGTCCCGGTTCATTCTCTCCACCACACTATTACCCTCCGGTCGGTAGGGGGACGAAAATTTGACTTGGACCCCCAAATTTCTCATAGCCTCCTTGTAAGCCTTAGAGGCGAACGCAGGGCCCTGATCAGAATGGAAGGTACCACACGCCAAAGTTGCCACAAAGACACGCAAATCCCTGATGACAGTCTGCGAGTCAGCACTCCTTTGTGGCCATACCCAGAGAAAACGTGTGCACGAATCCACTGCAACCAAGATATACTTGTACGCATTATCAGAAGAAAAAGGACCGCAGTGATCTAAATAAACACAACCAAATGGCTTATTTGACATGTACAACTGTGTTTGTGGTGGGCGCGCAACAGTGGAAGGTTTAATCTGTTGGCAAATGTCACAATCAAGAACATAAGCGCGCGCTTGTTTATATAAACCAAACCACCAGTAACGTTGTTGTAATAGAGATATAGTAGCGGACACGCCGGCGTGGGCTGACGCCAACCCCTCGTGCGCTGCTAGTATCAGAGCTGGTCTGCAGTCCGCGTTGGGAATAATTCTGTCACCAACGTCGTTAATCCTCACTAACGGGACGTTATCAGGACTTAAGTGATAAAAATAACGAGAAGGAAAACCCTTCGGGTAATCACTTCCCTTCTCTGTAGCAGCAATAGCTGCCAAGATGTCATCATCAATCTTACTTTTGGATCTTGTAACTGCTGCCACTAAGTATGTAGCCACTGCGGTTTTTGCTGCCTCGTCAGCCAAGCTGTTACCGACAGCATGGACACCAAGTCGTTGGTGACCAAGAGTGTGAATAACATTCACGAGAGGGAGACGGTCTTTAAAGTCTGCCACTCGAACCCAAAGCAGTTTATGCTTAATTGTGCTACCTTTGGTATCTCGATAATCATTTTGAGACCAGAAGTGTAAGTTGTCATTGTAGGACTGGACACAATAAAAGGAGTCACTTACTATAAGAGTCGTGACTCGGGGATCAGCAAACTCCAGTGCAAGCACCAGAGCCCGAAGCTCCGCCAATTGCGCGGTACAATCACCCAATGACTGCGTATGCACTACATCAGATTGGAATTCACCATTTACGAATGTACCCACGACAATTGCGCAAGCCGCTGAATAAGCATGCTTCGATCCAATCGCGGGCTGCGCCGAGCCGTCAGTGTATATGACACAATGGTATTCTTCGAGCGGGCGCAAAGACAGAGGAGCTGGATGAACGAATTCATACTGCAAGTACTCCTGAGTCTGTAATGAGGCGTCAAAGATATAAGTGACATCTGGTGATGTCAGAGTTGTGGCCCATTGTATCCACCGTGGATGCAAAGCTTTAGAATTTGGTACACTTGCTTTAGTCACTGCCTCTAGGGCAGGATACGGTGTTACAACCAGAATCTGTTTCCCATGCGACAGTGCGCGTTCTTTAAGGATCGCCATCTGTACTGCCGTCAGAACTTTCTCGACCGTGGAAAAACGTAATTCAGCAGAGGTGTGCAAGTGTGATTTATACGCAATGGGGACTGTATCGCCCTCATTGAACGTCAAATACGTGAAACCCACGGGGCCTGGTACTATTCTTATTACCAGGTTAGTGCGGTTATCATGCGTCAGCAAGTATTGTGAAGCAAGAAGATCAGCCTGTAAAGACTGTAAAATAGCAGAGTGTTCTAGCTGCCAGCTAGACTTCGAAAAAGAAGGTTGTACCAAGGCGTAAAGCGGCTTGATACGCTGGGCATAATCAGGAATATACGTACGTCCGAAATTCAGAAAGCCCAGCAGAGATTGTAATTTTTTCAGCGTTGTAGGAGCACGCAAGCATGCGCACTTCTCCAGAAAGTGAGGAGCCAGTCCCTTACCTTCATTGTTGAGCTTGTAGCCCAAAAACAACACTGTATATTCCGCGATGTGAGACTTCGCAAAATTAAATTTGTAGCCATAGTCAGCAAAACTCACTATAATATTGTCGACTCGAGACAGATGTGGCATCAGCTCATCATCCGTGAGGTAGATATCGTCAACATAGGAGTATGTGTCGGGGTCTATTCTTTCTAAGAGAGAAACCACGCGAGCGGAAAAGACGCCAGGGCTATTTTTGTAGCCCATGGCCAATCTCGTAAACTGTTTTTGTTTGCCGCCCGAAGTAAACGCCGTCCAATGGCTACTCAGTGTGGACAGGTTGTGGCTAAAAAAGCCATTGGAAATGTCAAGTGTCGTTTTAAATCTTTTACGCACGAGACTGTCGACAAGAGCCGAGCTGTGAGTATTTTGTACCGCGCAGGTCCGGCAATGCGAATTTAGGTGCCGGTAATCCAAAACTAAACGGTACGAGCCGTCAGGCTTCGTTACAGTGAATAAAGGGTTATTCATAGGGGACACACAAGTTTCAATAACACCCTGATATTCCAATTGTTCAAGGATCGCCGCGATGTGCGGTCTAGCTTCACGACGCATGGGATATTGGGGTTGAGGCTGGGGCATAGACCGCAATGGAATCTCATGGCAGGGGGACAACCGGTCCCATCCCACCTGAGTACGATACACCGCCGGCGCAAGCGCCAGCGCCCACTCCTCGGCGTACACTTCAGCCTGGTCCTTAGGCACTGTGTGCGCAAAGGACGGGAGGATTACCTCCTCCCCTCTAGGAGCTTCTAAAATGAAAGCTGGGGGCCAATCTGCCTCCGCTAGGAGGATATCATAGGTGGTAGTCAGATTATCCCAAAAAATCCCCTTTATTGTACGTTGTATGTCACCCTCAATTAGTAAGACTATTTCATAAAGTCTGTCAGGGGGAGCCACTCTGGTGTCAGCTGTCTCAACAGTAACCAATATATCAGTTGCTGTCGCCGCCAGAAATGGACGCAGAGCTTGACGGACTATGGTAATTTCCGCTGCGCTGTCCAGTAGCGTCAGCGCCCATGTCCGGTTCCGAAGCTGTGTCCGCACTATCTGAGGCATACCTTGCCGTCAGAGCAGCCACTTTCTTCTTCTGAAACGGGGGTCTTTGTCGTGCAAATTCGTCCTGCTTGCCTTTACCCTCAGTCTGCCGGGGCTGGTCACGTGGTTGTGGAGCACCCCGACCTTTGCCACCGCCTCCGCCACCGGACTGTGAAGCCGATGTTTCCTGTGAAGAACGAGGAGAACGTTGTTCAGAAACCTGAAACCTATCAGGAGACTTAATAGTAGCACGATCTCGCAGATCATAAGTGCGTTCACTACCTGACTGAACGGGAGAGGCAGGCCGAGAGCCCTGTTTCTGCTGCTGCTTTCCCTGTTGTTTTGACCGCCAATTTAGTTTCGGAAAGTTTGGACGGTCATCCTTACCAGAGGCTTCCGCCTTACCCTGCTGCTTAATCTCGGGAGTTTTGACCACAGGTTTAACTCCTAAAGAGCTACGACCCAAATCTCTGTACGCTGACGATTATTTTCGCAAATTCCCGCGGCTTATCCTCATCAGCAACTTTCTTCAGTTCATTACGAACTTGGAACTGCATAGCATCACCTTTAAGATTACACATCATCATGGAAGCCACCAGGTCAAACTGTCCGAGGAGCCGCATTCCTAATTCTACCGCAGACTCCGCACCGTGGTTATCTTGAACACGCTTAATAACGGAGGGTAGTACCGACATAGACGGAGTGCCAAAGCACTGCGAGTACGTCGCCGCAAAGACCTTGCCCCAGTTTACACAATCTTCAATGTCGGGGACCAAGTCTTTAGGCAAACTAATGGTAAGGATCCTGTGTTTTTCCACAGGAGATGTATTCGGGTATACCGCTTCTATTTGGTCAAATTTTTCAGCAAGCCAAAAGGGGAAATCATCCCATAACAGAATTAACCATAACAGGACTAATGACCACCGCGTGGTGGTCAGTAGGCTGTCCCGCAACAGCAGGTGCCCCCGCCTGCATATTGCGCGACACGTACTGTACCAACGCCCTATAAACTGTAATAAGGGCAGTGTGTAGTACACGCAACTCAGCCACCGTCACCGTGAGGTAACGGGGATGAGGCGTAAATCCGGCTAGTACCGGCCAAGTGGCCCCTGCAATCGATAAAGGGCCCATTCTCGGCGGTATAACCACATGGGGAAGGGCGCCATTAAACCAAATAAGATGCTGCCAAGCAGATATTGGTATTTCCTGTGTCCTATACGGCGTATAGTTCGCTGGCACGGCAGTGGCAGTGTAAGAATGAAAGGTATTATCGTCCTCACTCACTGCCGGAATCGTCACCCAAGAGTAGAATAACTCATAAGGATGAGCCGCATCGGCTCCTACCACAAAGATGACGTTCATGCCAGTGTCCGGCACCCCATACTGCGTCAAATGACGTTTCAGAGCTGCACGGCTATGCGCCGCAATATCTACCGACATAAGGACAAGCTACACTCGAATTAATCAGTAGCACAAGGGTTCAATAACCTTTTTAATGATCAAGCTTGAAGAAACCTATATCAACAGAAATAGGTAGGTTTAAATCCGTCAGACTTGTTATCCGGAAACAAGAATGAGGGCGTTGTGGACTAATATAAGCACTACTAAGGCGTTTCAACTCATAGACCAAACGTTAGGTGCGCCATGTTGCAGGGATTCTGCTTGTACACAGAACTATGCGTAGAACCCCAGGACCTCAGTGAATTGTGGTGTACCAGAAACTCACCTCAGAACCCAGTATCCGGCTAGCATAAGTGTCCCATTCGTTATCCGAGATTTGGCTCGGCGATCCCAATGAAAAGACAACCCAGAACAAGCGACTCAGTGTACTCTCAGGAATGGTGGGAATCGGAAATACCTGTTCGTATATTATTCTCACATCAGTCCACAACAAGAATCAAATGAGACACGGTGAAAATAAAAAGAGTTTATTTTTATAGACCACGTGTCCTAAGATGCAGTACTTTGGCTAATACAAGCAGACAAATGATTAGAATCAAAACCATCAGCATCGTTACAATACCATAGAATATAAAAGGGGTGATCATGTTATAATGACAGTGGATACTACCACCTTCCCTTTACTAAGAAGCTAATATTAAGATTATGACAATCGAAGGTCTCTTAGGCTTGAATAGGGGACCCCATACCTCAAAGATCAGCTTAGTGAAATCACATCACAGGAGCATCAGGAGTCTTCTCGCAGGAAGGCTCGTCTTCGGTCTGAATATTAAACATGATGTCTGCAATATGAAAAGCACCAACTTTCAGGTATTTGCAGCTGCCTGTGTGTTATGGCTAAATAGTGGGTCGATCAACCTAGAGTGGAAAACCTGCATTGTCTAACAACCCAGACTGTTTGTCACGCCATGTACAGACCAAGGTCGCTGCGCAGAGCTCGGGATGGTAACAACAGATTGCTTTCGTGTGAGGCAAAGCTCGAGTCAGCAGTTTGTTTAAACAATAACATGTAGATGCAGTGTCGTGCGCAAAAGCAGCAAGATGGCTTTCTAACAGCTAACGTGGTTATGCTAACTTAACAATGTATGTACGTATGAAGGGACTCCTTACTACATCCCTTTTAACTAAGGTGTAGCCCAGTGTCGTGAATTGTTCGGTGTCTGTGAGATCGGTTTGCTCCCATATATTTAGGAGACCGAGGCGTGATGGTGAGTTCCTTCCCCAGGGCGTCCTGTATGTGATCCGTGGCCCCTTCCCACAGCTGCATCACTCCCGGGCAGTCCCATATCGTGTGATAAAAAGTTGCGTCTTGTTGGCAGCCTCGCAGGCAAAATGGACATCACTCCCGGGCAGTCCCATATCGTGTGATAAAAAGTTGCGATAAGTTGGCAGCCTCGCAGGCAAAATTTACTCGTCCTGGAGCCTATCCTCGCCAGGGTTATTCCAGTCAGATAAGATCTACGTACAATTTTTAGTTGAATAAGTCGGTACTGGAGGGTCATGGCTGCCTCCCTGGGTGACATCAGTGCCAGTCTTCGTCATTAATGGGCCCTAAGTCAAGCTGCCATCTTCCCTGGAGTTTTTGGAATGTATCGGGTAGATTGTTGCATGATTTTTTTATGTTAGCGATATGGCCTTGGTGACCAGTGGTCCGTCGAGGAGCCTATCCTCCAGGAGGGAGGAGTCTGGGATATCTGTCATGTCCGGGAGGGCGGTGGTAAGGGCGTGTCTAATTTGTAAGTATCTAAACACCTCCCCTTGGGCCAAGTCATATGTCTTCTGTAAGTATCCGAATTTGAGAAGTGCACCCCTCTTCACCAGGTCCCGGGATGGCTACCCAGAAGTCCCAGCTTCTGGGTACACCATAATAGCGTAGCTTTGGTGAGGGTCCTCGCCCAGCCTAAACGGGAATTTGCCTGGTGCCATATCGCCGCTGTGGGGCCTACATACTGTCCTTTCCAGGCCTTAGAATACAATGCCTCCAGGTATCCAGCTCTTCCCATTTGGTACTTGTCATCCTCCATTTTTATCTTTTAAATTTTTCATCTTTTTATAGAATTCTCCTTTCATTTCTACTAATAGGATTTCTTCATACTTTCTTTTCTTTCCCTTTTCATTCACTTCATATCTTTTTCTCTTTCCACAACATTTGTACCATGTCATTATTGCTAAGACTAATATTATTATTCCAAGTATAGGTAGTATTATTTGGCCTACAATACCTTTGCCTATATTAGCAAACCAAGTCCCTATTGAAGTAATACTATTTGTTAGTTTCTTCCAGTCACTGTCAACTTCCAGTGGTTTCAAATCTTCAAGTTTCAAAATATTTTTAATATATCCTCCAATTTCAACACTTTTATCGGGAATATAATTGCAACAATGTTGCACTTTCAGCATTTTACAGACTCCACCCTCTTTTGCCAGTAATATATCAAGAGCAAGTCGATTTTGTAAAACCATTGATCTAATTGCAACCATTTCTGTGTTGGTCATTAAGAACCCTCCAGCAATATCAGTCGATAGACGATCAACCACTGTAGATAACTGACAAATTTTCCGTGAATTCAGGATGACTCCCACTGAAGGTATAAATGCACTAAATATATCACCTACTATTTCTGAAAAACGATCTCTTTTGCTACGTGTTAATCCGTTATTGTTTTCATTGCTTCTAGTGATTCTTTATACATGATAGACTTTAGGGAATACTATTCCAAAATATCAACTCCCGTACCATCTTGCAGGAAGCCTGAAATAAGCTTTATTCCTGCATACATAGTAAACTTCAGGAAATACTGGCTCTGTTCCCCCTTTTAGTCCCCATCCTCCAATAACCAGGAAATTATGTTCACATTCACTGGAACAAATAAACACATTGTTACAGTCCGTTTTTAACCTATGAAGGCAGATCTTTCCTTTCTTTTCAAAATCTAGGGCCATCGCAGCATGAGTCTTGCCAGCTGTATATATTTCCTCCTTCTCAGCCCATTCAGGAATCTGAGGTTTCATTTCAGAAGCCTTTCTTTGGAATTCCTGTCTCCTTTCTTCTACTAAATTCAAAAATGTATGTTCGAGGCATATGAGCTGCAGATCACACACTTAGGATAAGATCGCCATCTGGTGTTGGGCTCGGATGATTGCAGGTTGTTGTTGTCTTCGGAAGAAGCCTTTTGGTCACGAGATAGGTCAGTCCTCCTCTGGACAACAGTGCGCATGGGCATCCACTCCATCCTCAGATTGTTTTTTTCCGCCTTTGGGTTCTGATGAACTTTTCCGCTCCGGCTGAAAACTTTCAAAAACCAAGCTTTTCGAAGCGAAATTCACACTTCACTCGACATCGAACATTCATCGGACCGGTTCCGGATACGGCTCATGGAAAGGAAGCCTTTTAAAAAATGCCCCCAATGTGGAGCAAAGTTCCCGCACAGTGACCATCACGAGGTTTGCAACCTGTGCCTCTCGCCGAAACACGAGGAGTCCAGCTGTCCAGCCTGCGCCGCAATCCGATCCAAGAAGACTATCCGGCATCGGAGAGCTCGACGCCATATCATGGCCAGACCAGCTCCGGAACCAGAGGACATCTTTGATCAGGGCCCGATGTCCCGGAAGAAGATTCCGAAGAACTCCAGATTATATCTGAAGCAGACGACTCAGACGACCCCATTACTCCTGGGCAGCGCGTGAGTACCTTGGCCCCTACCCTCACCCCTCCAAAAAAGGCACTGGTCAAGACTTCGCCAGCTGGCCCCAGTCGAGACCGAAAACAATCTTCAGAAGCCCCGCCTTCGAGCCCGGCTCCGAAGAAATACAAGCCTTCAAGTGGTTCGGCCCCGAGTAAACCACATATTACTGTACCCCCAGCACCTTCGGCACCGAAGACGCAAGACCTCTCGGCACCGAAGCAGGCACCGATACCAAAGTCATCGAGGCCCATTGACAAACCGGCATCGAAAGCTCCCAAGCTTAAAGATCCCGTTTCGGCACTGAAAACCCTATCGGCACTGAAAACCCTATCGGCACCGAAAACCATCGTCGGCACCGAAAACCATCGTCGGCACCGAAAACCATCGTCTGCACCGAAAACCATCGTCGGCACCGAAAACCATCGTCGGCACCGAAAACTTTACCGGCACCGAAAACTTTACCGGCACCGAAAACTTTACCGGCACCGAAAACTTTACCGTTACCGACACAACCATCTAAGGGCCATTTTACTAAAGACTCGACCGATCATCCAACACATAGATCGGAACCCAAAAAATCGACAACAAAGCCAATTACGGAGGATCATGAACTTTTCCACCCTGATCCAACGCAAAGAAATTTATATCAATCCTAAAACTGGACATGTCACGGCTGTGCCATATAAAAAGAGGAAGCTGGACTCAACACCTTCTTCAGCTCCTATAAAGAGAAAGGACTCAGCCACTTCACCCATTTGTCCTTCCTCTCCTGTACCACCTCTTACCCCACCCCTCCTGTCTCCACCTCCTTTACCTCTACCATCCCCTTCACATACACCACCTCCACAGGATGATGATGATGATCTCTTAGGGGGAGGGGGTAATCCGGATGATCTTTATGATCCTAATGATCCTTTCGCAAATCCGGACACGGTACCCTTAGACGACTGGGCGTACACACTACCTGATGTTCCCGATCCAACTGCATACCCTTCCAAACCCTCCCCTCCAGATGACCACTTAGGGTTTGGGCAACTCATCAACAGGGCAGCACTTTATCATGGCGTCACCATGCACTCAGATGCGCCTGAAGAAGATGTTTTGCTAGACACCTTTGAACAGTCCCAAAAAACAGTTCAAATCTTACCTATGATCAAAGGGGTCATAAAACACGCCCCAGAAGTGTTTAAAGACCCCGTACGGGCCAGGGTTCTTAACCCCCTAAATTGAAAATAAATATAGACCTGCCCCAGAGGACCCTGCTTACATTAAAGGACAGCTCCCTCTAGACTCTTTAGTAGTTTCTAACGCCCGAAAGCGGGCTAACTCCCAAACAACTGGAGACACACCGCCACCAGACAAAGAGTCTAAGTTATTAGAGGCCTCAGGTAAAAGGGTTGCAGCACAAGCAGCTAACCATTGGCGTATTGCCAACACACAAGCACTATTGGCACGCTATGACAGGGCTCATTATGATCAATTGGAAGACCTTTTACAACAATATAAGGCCCAGGACCTCATCCAAGAGGGAAAGCTCAGATCTAATGCATCAATTAAATGTGCACTAGACGCTGCGGACACTGCTTCTAGGGCAATCAACACCAGTGTACTTCTTAGACGCCATGCATGGCTACGTATTTCAGGCTTTAAGCCAGAAGTACAAACTACAATATTAAATCAACCATTCAACCAAGAACAGTTGTTTGAGCCAGCAATAGATACTGCATTGGGAAAAATGAAAAAAGATACCGAGACTGCTAAATCAATGGGAGCATTACAGTCTCCACAACCACGTGGCTCCTTTCGACGCTCCTTCTATAGAGGAGCCTCCAAAAATACGGGAGCAGACACCTCGTCCACTTTCAAAACCTCTACGCAAACATCCCCCAATAGAGGCTATTTTCGAGGAGGATATAGGGGAAACCATGTCAAAGGAAGAGGTCGAGGTAGTACCAACACTCGTACCTCCCCCACCACTAAACAATGACTTTCCTCCACTCCCCCCAGACCATTCCACTCCAGTCAGGGGAAGACTCAAACAGTTCCTACCTGTCTGGAATTCCATTCCAAGTGGGTAAGACAAATTATCCAATGTGGTTACTGCCTACAACTCACAAATACCCCCCCCCCAACATACCCCCCAGACATCGTCCAATGTCACAAGAACATCTTACGCTCCTCAAGCAAGAAATTCTTTCCTTACATCAAAAACAGGCAATAGAGCCAGTTCCACTCCAACATCAGGGCACAAGAGTATACTCTCTATACTTCCTAATCCCCAAAAAGGACGAGACGTTAAGACCTATACTCGACCTCCGACTACTCAATCAGTATATACACTCGGAACATTTCCATATGATCACTCTTCAGCAAGTGCTCCCACTACTACAACAAGGCGATTTCCTTGCCACACTAGACCTCAAGGACTCCTATTTTCACATTCCCATGCACCCTGCTCACAGGAAGTACCTAAGATTTGTGGTGGACGGACAGCACTATCAGTTTACTGTCCTCCTATTCAGAGTGACTACTGCGCCCAGAGTCTTTACAAAATGCCTAGCAGTAGTAGCAGCACATCTCAGGAGACAACAAATTCATGTCTTCCGATATCTCGACCATTGGCCTCATAAAAGCCAATTCATTCAGCAAATGCGTTCTACATACTCACCAAACTATCCTAATCTTACACAACTTGGGATTCACCATCAATTATCCCAAATCTCATCTACATCCCTCCCACATACATCAATATCTGGGAGCTACCATAAATACCTCCAAAGCTATAGCTTACCCCAGCCCAACCAGGATAGCCAACATACAAGCTCTCATCTTAAGATTCCAATCCCAACACTCTCTTCCAGCAAGAGTGTTCATGCAACTCTTAGGCATGATGGCGTCATGCGTATTCATTGTGCCTTACGCACGACTTCAAATGCGTCCCTTACAAGAGAGTCTCGCACGTCAGTGGAATCAGGCTCACGGACAACTTTCAGATCTGGTGTTGGTGGACAGCCGCTCGCATCGCTCACTAAAATGGTGGAACACCATAAACTTGTCCAAAGGGCGACCGTTCCTAGAGCCTCTTCCACAGATAGTGCTGACAACCGACACATCTCTTACAGGATGGGGAGCCCATCTCCTAGGACACACCACTCAGGGCAAATGGACCACACAACAAAAACTGCTCCATATCAATTACCTAGAACTTCTAGCAGTGTTCCTGGCGTTAAAGTCATTCCAACCACATCTAAAGAACAAGGCTGTCCTAATCCGGACGGACAACATGACAGCCATGTATTGCATACAAAAACTGGGGGGGACACATTCTCTCCAGCTATCACAGCTAGCACAGAACATTTGGAGATGGGCAATTCCCCAAAACATCTACCTACTAGCAGAACACCTTCCAGGGGTTCACAACCAAATTGCCGATTTGTTGAGTCGACAGACACAACAAATCCACGAATGGGAATTACACCCACAAGTCCTACTCCCATTCTTCCAATAATGGGGCCATCGAGACATAGACCTGTTCGCCACACACGAAAACGCAAAATGCCCAACCTTCGCCACCAGGTATCCCCACCCACAGTCAAAGGGCAATGCGATATGGATGAACTGGTCAGGCAGATTTGCGTACGCTTTTCCGCCTCTCCCACTCATTCCATTCGTAGTACGCAAGCTCAGGCAACAGTCCCTCAAACTGATACTAGTGGCTCCTACTTGGGCACGTCAGCCCTGGTTCACAACACTACTGGAACTCTCTTTAGTTACACATCAAAAGCTGAACCTCTCCATGTCCTTGCTAACCCAGAACCATGGAGAAATCAGACACCCAGATCCACAACAACTCAACTTAGCGATCTGGCTCCTGAAGTCCTAGAGTTCGGTTACCTCAACCTACCACCGGACTGCATGAACATTATTAGAGGCCAGACGGCCTACTACCAGAGCCTGCTATGCAGCTAAATGGAAAAGATTTGCCATTTACTGCAATAACAATGATATACGCCCACTAGACGCATCCATCCAAGACATCATTTGCTACCACCTACACTTGCAAAGATGTAATCTAGCGTATTCTTCCATACGTCTCCACCTAGCAGCATTAGCAGCCTACTTGCAAAATCGACAACACTTGTCACTATTTAAAGTGCCCGCGATCAAAGCCTTCATGGAAGGTCTTAAAAGAATCATTCCTCCAAGATTACCACCCTCTCCAGTGTGGAATCTAAATATTGTGCTCACTAGGCTAATGGGTCCCCCATTTGAACCTCTACATAAATGCGAGCTACAATTTCTCACATCGAAGGTGGCTTTCCTAATTGCTATCACATCCCTTAGACGGGTAAGTGAAATACAAGCCTTAACCATACAAGAACCATTCCTACAATTACATCGAAACAAAGTGGTTCTTCGAACAAATACAAAGTTCCTGCCAAAAGTCATTTCTCCATTCCATCTTAACCAATCAGTCGAGCTACCAGTGTTCTTCCCAAATCCCGACTCTGTAGCTGAACGAGCTCTTCATACCTTAGACGTTAAAAGAGCCCTTCTTTATTACATTGACAGAACCAAATCTTTCCGCAAAACCAAACAATTGTTTGTTGCCTTCTCCCCGCCACATAAAGGCAACCCCATTTCCAAATCAGGGATAGCCAGGTGGATAGTTAAATGTATCCAAATCTGTTACCAAAAGGCTAAACGCACTCTTACAGTTCCCCCTAGAGCGCACTCCACACGCAAAATAGGGGCTTCCATGGCATTCTTAGGAAACATACCCTTAGAAGATATTTATAAGGCAGCCACATGGTCTACAACACACACCTTCACTAAACA
This sequence comes from Triturus cristatus, assembly GCF_964204655.1. Taxonomy (NCBI): domain Eukaryota; kingdom Metazoa; phylum Chordata; class Amphibia; order Caudata; family Salamandridae; genus Triturus; species Triturus cristatus. Next base: position 94,643,816 of record NC_140579.1, on the reverse strand, counting down.
CTACTGTGTTGACGTGCAAGCAAAGCAACAAGCTTCTGTGGGTCAGGCTGTCCTTAAAACCTTATTCCAAACTGCTGCAACGGATACAGGTGACCACCGCTAGGGGAGATACTGCTGTATAGTCTATCCTAAGTGTGTGATCTGCAGCTCATATGCCTCGAACGGAATATGCTACTTACCAGTATGCATCTGTTCTTGGCATGTAGAGCTGCAGAGCCACACACGCCCATCCGCCTCCCCGGGACCTGTATCCGTTCCAGCATTGTCTTACTTAGACATTACACATGGACATCCTTTTCTTTATTCTTACACACTCCATCGTTTCCCATCATGGCGAAAAACAATCTGAGGATGGAGTGGATGCCCATGCGCACTGTTGTCCAGAGGAGGAGTCACCTATCTCGTGACCAAAAGGCTTCTTCCGAAGACGACGACAACCTGCAATCATCCGAGCCCAACACCAGATGGCGATCTTATCCTAAGTGTGTGGCTCTGCAGCTCTACATGCCAAGAACAGATGCATACTGGTAAGTAGCATATTCCTTTCTTCTTCGTGTAATAAACATTTTAAATTGTTTTTGTGTGCTTCTGCTATATCCATTGTTTTCATGGTTAAGAAATATTCACCCATAAATTGTGCATCTTTAGTACTAGGGAACTGGATTCATACTCTTGCGCATAGGAACCTCAGAAAATATCACATCTACATTTGAATAATACTGTAATCTCCCTGTTCTATAAAATAAACTAGCTAAAATACTACATGAAATACCGTATGTTAATGGCAAATGCTGATAAGTGTCACCCTCTGCTACTGATGCTGGTAATTTCATACATACATAACAATCACTAACCTCCATTCTGTCTACATACTGAACCAATAACTGTGAATGCATTTAAAGCAGTGTAATTATTTGTTAGTACGATGTAAATCTAACTCATCTGGTGCTTCTAAGTCTACTCTACTTCCCTTTGTTAGCTACTCTTTCTTTAGTATCTGTGTTATTTTTCTTTTCTGTCACCATCAAATAAGGAATAGCTATTGTTAATAGTAACAAAATGATAATTACTAAAAATATACTACAGATGCATATTCTACAACATTTCTTTATACAATTTCGTTTTGGTCTTCCAGTAACCCTATCATCAGCCATTTTAATTTTTGAAGATTTCTCTTCTTTCCTTTTGCTTTACTTTGCAAATTTTTATGTTTTCAGATCTTAAAGGGGGCCTCACTTCCCCTCCGTCAATCGTTTCAACAATTATTTCCTCGTCACTTTCTTCATTCAAATCTAGATTCTCAAATTCTTCAAGAATTACATAGGTCCACTCAGGACCTTTGAACGTATTATTCACAATTCGCAGTCTTTGGCGGCTTCGCCTAGGCTTCTCAGTCGATTGTCCAGAGTGACTAGAAATATAATTTACTTGTTCAGGTTCTTCACTTATGGTTTTTAAGTGGTACTTAAATCTTTTAACACCACCTGGCCAATTATCACCTTTTCTGACCTTTTTGGCTTGTACTGCACTTTCACTGTCCTCGTCTCTTTCGAGATATTTTATTTTTGTTATGTTGTGGCACAATTTGATTTTCCTAGTCTTCAGAGTCCCTCTGTCTGTCCTTGTTCAGGGCTTATTGTAGTGACTTCATCTGCCTGAGCATGTTCTTCCCTTATCTGATCCTGTTCAGGGGTTGTTTCAAATTGCTCTTCTTCCTGAACTTGTTCTTCTTCTCCTAACTAGTCCTGCTCAGGTCTTATTGCACTTTGGTTTTCTGCAGCCTGAACATGTTCTTCTATACCTATCTGTCCCTCCTCAGATCTGTGAATGTGTTGGTTCACCTCTGTTTGAGTATATTTTTCTCTCCCTGTCTGATCCTGCTCAGGGTCGCCAACAGTTGTATTTACCCTTTCCTGAGCTTATTCTTCTACACCTGTCTGATCCTCTCTGGATTCTTGCCTTTCTAATCTGGTTCTGCTTCTTGTATTAATAGTCACCTCAGGTATGTCAACCACTGGTATCCAATCTTCCTGACTTCTGCTCGGTTGTTCTCGATCAGCTACTTCAGAATCTGTTGTTCTAGATTCCTCAGCTGTACAACCTTCAGCACCCTCAACTGCTTGTGTCAGTTGTGGTTCACTTTCTTCAGGAGCTCGTACCCGTTTGGTATGACTGGCATATATCCAGTTAGGCAAACCTGCACATTTCACTGCTGTTGTTGTGACCAGTATGACCTGTCGTGGCTTTTCCCACCTGGGTGCTAGGCACGATTCTCAGGTGTGATTCTTCACTACCACCCAGTCTCTGGGATTTAGATCATGTGCTTGATCCAGCTGCTTGGCAACTGTGTCTTCTCCAACCTGGTGAGAGACAGAATGCACTAGGTCAGCCAATCCTTTGCAATAATCTAGTGCCAGATCATCAGTTACACTCCATAGTTTATGTCCGGGTATAAATGCTAGCCTCATTGCTCTTCCCATTAGAATTTCATGGGGACTCAGTCCTGTGTTTCTATCAGAAAGAAGAAGAGGTAATGCATCTGGCCAACACAGTGATGTGAATGCACGCACCTTTGCCAATCTCGTTTTGATTGTGCCATTCATTTGCTCTACCACTCCGGAAGCCTCTGGGTGATATGCACAGTGCAGTTTGTGTTCAATTTTAAATGCTTCACAGACTAACCAAATTATTTCGTTATTAAAGTGAGATCCTCTATCTGATTCCAGTTATTGGAAAACCAAATCGTGGAATTAGCTCCCTCAACAGTAGTCTGGCAACTGTTATGCTGTCATTCCTTGCTGTCATTCCTTGTAGTAGGGTATGCCTCCACCCACCGTGAAAAAAAACTATGACAAGGACGTACTTCAATCCCCTGCATGGTGGTAATTGGATAAAATCTATCTGCAACCTCACAAATGGTCTTTCTGCCTTTCCAATTCTTTCCCAACTGACCACTGTTTTCCTGCCTGGGTTTATTTGTTGACAAGTTAAACATCTCTGACAAAGACTCTCTGCAACAGTCCTAAATCTTGGAGTGTACCAATCCTGTCTAAAGAGCCTGATCATGGCATCCCTGCCTACATGTGTGTCTCCATGATACATTCGGGCCATTTGAGAGAGTAAACAATTTGGCATTACTGGTCTGCCATCTGGGTAGATCTACACATCATCTCTGTTCTCCTTTGACACCCTGTTCTTATCCATTCCTCCTTTTCACTCACTTCCGCTTCATCCTGTAGTTGTCTCACTTCATCCCATGTTTCTAGTGCTGAGAGTAGCATAAGTTGACATCTGAGTCCACTTGTTTAAATTTTCTTGTTTGTTGCCACTTTATATCTGGCACAGTATTGGGCAACCTGGTCAGCGTATTTATTACCAGCTACCACATAGTCCTACCCTGACTGATGCGCAGCACATTTGACCACTGCCACTTCTTTTGGCAACTCTATTGCTTCTAACAGTTCCATTTTTAATTGGGGATCCTGAAGAAGTCATGAAATCCCTCTACATCCAGAGCTGGCAAAAGTTGTGCACAACCCCGTATCAGTGTAAATGGTTACTTTCCAATTCCTCCCAATTTTGCATGCTTTAATTAAAGCTATCAATTCGGCTACTTGTGCAGACTTGACTCCTGGTAAATAGGATGCTTCGACTATTCTAGCCAATGTGCATACAGCATAATCTGCACTTAATCCTCCTTCTTCATATCTCATACATGAGCCATCTACAAATAGCTCATGTTCTGATTCTTTCAGGGGTTCCTCTTGTATGTCTGGACGAGGCTTAGTACATCCAGACAGTCATGTTCAACTTCATCTCTTCTTCTCCACATACTTCTGGCAATAAAGTGGCAGGGTTTAATACAGTACACCTGACCACTGTCACGTTTTCTGCTCCTAACACTATTCTCTAGTACTTAGTCATCCGACTAGGAGTAAGGTACTGTGTTCGTGTTCTAGTCAAAAGAATTTCCACTTGATGTGGAACAGATACTTTCACAGGATGTCCCCTCACAATGGACTCACTTTGTTCAAGGCTCATACAGGTAGCAGCTACCACTTTTAAACAGCCAGGTAATGCTGATGCTACAGGGTCCAAAGTAGCAGAAAAGTACGCTACTGGACGTCCCATCAAACCATGTCATTGGGTTAGCACAGAAAGGGCACAATTTTCTCTTTCACAAGAGAATAATGCAAATTCTTTCATATAATCTGGCATACCTAGAGCTGGAGCTTCACACAAACAATTTTGTAATTTCACAAAAGCTTCCATGCTTTCATCGTCCCAAACTATTGGGTCTTTTGCTCTTTTCTGTGTCATCTGTATTAGTGGTTTAGCAAACCAAGAAAAACCTACAATCCACTGTCTACAATACCCCACTACACCAAGAAACATTCTGATTTCTCAGAGTTTTTGGTAACTGCATCTGTTTTGTTATGTTTATTCTTTCAGGGGTCACTTTTCTCACTCCTCTTTCTATTTGGTGTCCCAAATATTTGACTCCAGTTCGACAAAATTGTAATTTCTCTGGAGACACTTTGTGTCCACCATCAGCCAAATGATTCAGCAAAGCAATTGAATCGGTAACACAATCATCTCGTGACTTTGATACAATGAGCAAGTTGTCAATATATTGGACTAGAACTAAATTTCTGGGCATCACCGTCCTCAAACTTAAAAGAAAAGAGATACTGGCAGCTGGGTGTAAAGGAATGGTGAAGAATGCTTGGCATAAATCAATTACAGTAAACCATCCTGCATTCCATGGTATTTGATACAGAATCACTGCTGGATTCGGTACTATAGGACAACAAGGCACAACAATCTTATTGATTTTCCGTAAATCTTGTACTTTCCGGTATTTTCCACTAGGTTTCTTAATGCCATTTATAGGTGAATTACAAGGGCTGCTCGTTATCTCTTTCAAAATGCCTTGTTTAATCATTCGATCAATTTCTGATGCAACACCTGCTTTGACTTCTGGACTCCTTTTGAATTGCCTAGTATTTGGGAAGATGGCACCTTCCTTTAGAGTCACTTTTACTGGATCTACATTTGCCATTAACCCTATTTCTTTTCGGGTGAAATCCCACACCTGGATTTACAGTCAATTTTAACTCATCTGGTAAATCATCCTTTGTCATTATTGAATACATTTCGTCTACTTCGGTGATTTGTTTTGCTAGCATAATTTTGTAGACGCTGTCTTCATCAGGGGTCAGTATCGTAACACCATCTGGTGTGCAATAAATTGTGCAATTCATTTTGCACAATAAGTCTCTTCCTAGCAAGTTTACTGGACTAGAGCCGCACACCACAAATTTGTGCATCTCTCTGAAATTGCCAATGCGTACCTCCATGGGTTCTGTGATTGGGGTTCTAATCTGTTTGTTTGAAACGCGTACTACTTGGATGGCTTCTCACGAGTGGGATAGGTTTGGGATGTGTGCTGTTCTCACAGTAGAACGGGTAGCACCAGTGTCCAACAAAAAGGTAATATCTTCCTTCTACCTTCCCATCAATATATGGACCTGACTGATCTACCGGCAAGGATGCGCCAAGTACATACTCCTCTTCCTCCCCCCTCAGGCACCGTTATTGATCAGCCTCATGGGTGCAACGATTCTGCAAAAGAAATTGGAAGTTACAGAATTTTTCTTACCACTTTCTCCTGGAGATCCGGTGTCCGCACTGTACTTTGCTCTGTTCACAAAATTTGGCATAGGGGCAGGTGGCAACTGACTCTGCTGTTTAACAACCTGCTGCGGTTGGCTCATTATCACCTCGTTCTGCGTCATTGAATTTAAATTATGATTTGGGCCATTATCTTTCTGAATATTTTTAAACTAGTTTTTCCCAATTTTCCGCACCCATGACGAGGCAATTTCTGCTTTGCGTCCTCTCTACTCATTCGTCCTCTTGGTTTTCCCCCATTATCATTCTGACCCTGTCCTTTCATTTGATCATCAGTCTGTTTAATTTAAGCTCTTGATGTTCTGCTAATTTCACTTGTGCCCACATCACTTTTTCCTCCAACATTTTACGTCTATTCTCAATGTCGTCCCGACAATATTTAGCATATTTTAGAATATCGTCAATTGGTTTTCCCTCCAGCACAGCATATGCTGCTGAATCATGTGGGAGATTTCTGGTCTTAAACCAGACACAAACTGATACAGAAAGTGACTCATATTTTTATCTCCAATGTTCTCAAACCCGCTATACTGCTTAAATACCTGTAAGAGGCGTTCATAAAAAGCATTTACAGACTCATTTATTTATTGGGTTGTTCTATCTATCTTTACCCAATCTGTTTCTTTTGGTGGAATTTTCCCTTTCAAGAAAGTGATCACCTGGTGATATTTCTTCATTACCTCCTCTGAAGGGGCTCCGGTTTTCTCATCTCTTGGGTACTCCTCATTAAGGCCAATCAACTGTGATTTTGCATTTGGTCTATAAATCAGCAGGCACCACTATATCAAATAGACCATCCAAATCTTTCAACCAAACCTTAGAAATCTTCACAAACCTTTCAACTTGCCTGTACCATTCAACTGGTTTTTCTCTTAACTTTGGAAAATCATTAGTAAATAACAAAATAACCTGTCAAGTCCATGGAACATGTACATATGCCCCTCCTGGAACTTCTCTCATGGACACAATCTCTCTGCATTTCCTGATTCTTTCAATAAGAATTCAGATGTTGTTCGACTTGCCTGTGCTTCCTCCTTTTTCTTCATCCACCTAGCTTTCCATCCGTCTAAGTCTCCCCACTTTTGTAAGATGGTCATTAACTCCTTAATCTGCAATTTTCTTCCGGACACATTCATAATTTCCAAGTCCTTAACAGTAAATTCTGCTCTATATGTTTTCTGCAATACTTTAGATCTCCCTATTTCAATTCCCATTTCAGAGGCAAGATCTGTCAATTTCTCATGAAATATCTTTGTATTTCTACTGATGCTTCTACAAATGAACAGTAACTCTTATTCACTGTAATTGTTAAGCCTATCTAATCCCACATTTCCGGTTATCATTTCTTCCAATTCCACTTTTAATTTGTAAATATCTAAAATCTTTGGTTGTTGATTCGGTTTGTCGATTTCCTGTGCCCATCTCTCTAAATCTTCCGGGGATACTATTGTGGCACTTTTAGTTCCTGTAGATGTTTCTAATCGTATTTATTTTGAGCAGCTAGGTGTAACTCTTCTCGGGGTTTCCTCTTACCGGCAAATCCAATAATGAAATTACTGAATCGCATTCACTGGCTTGATCCTCAATTATTATATTTTCTTTTCTAGGTTCGATTATGGGAGTAGTCATGATGGGTGGTCTGGGACAGTTCATTTTATCCCATACAATGAAACAACAGGACCTATTGTCACTGGTATTGTCAATGCTTCAGGGTGTGTATTCAATTGGGTTATTTTCTGTATCAATTCTTCTCTAATTTTATTTATTGCTTTCCTTTTCATGGAGTACCCTCCCCATTATTGGTTCATGCATCAACTGTGGAACCAAAGGTGTTCCCAAAACCGGGGCACTTGGAGTAGTTCTATTAGGTCCTTCCTTATAGGGTGGTGGATTTTTTGTTAAAATGTCCTCCATAAACTCATCTTCTGATTCCCCACAACCTGTCATTGTTAAATTCTTGGTCTTCCCTGTGCATTTGCCTCCTGACTGTTCCTCAGCCATTAATACAGGATACAATCCTTCTGTAATCATTGCTTGCCTCCATTGTTTCATCTGACTTTCTCGTGACTCGCGCATCTGTTTAGGGAAAAATCCTCTAACTTCTACTACTTCTGGATCTGTCGCACTCAAATGCCTCAGTTTCCCATTCTTCTAATGCTTCATACTGTGTTAGTCTAGGGCTGGGCTCTAATTCATTCATCCGCATTCTTAAATTATGAAGAATTCTCCCATTAAACGTACCATTTTCTGGGAAAGCTAACACTCCATCACTTTTTGTGTATTCTATCCAATTTTCTAACCACACACATGTATGGTAGCCTTTCTCCATCATCATAAATGAGGCAGGTGTCTTCCGTGGTGGGATAAGAATTCCCTCTCTAGTCTTAATAGGTTTATCTTTCTTGAAGTAATTTTTTATTTTCTGCATAACATTTTTCTCTTTTCTCCATACATTTTAGGTGATGACCTTTTTTATATACACTTCTCTAGCGAATCCTAATTATCTCCTAGCTGCACGATTCCCTATTAATTTTGGATCGTATTTCCACATACAAACTCCACTGTCCAATACTATCAATCACCGCTTCTATTTTGACAACTAATAAGATTCTTGCTCACACTCTAGGTTTGACCAATTCCAGCGAGGCTTCTTTCATTTGACCAATCAAACTCAGGCCTACGCTATCCGTCTAGCCAATACAAACGCAGCCTTTTTGTGACGTCAGTATCACTCCTTTACAAATTTGCGTTAATTACACGCCCACTGTTTCAACCAATCCCAGCGCAGCCCCCTGTGACGTCTTTGCAACTCCGGCAACTGACCCTCCCTTCACAAGGTAACACGAAAACGTATTTTCTCACAACTTTGCATCAAATTTTCATTAATAACGTAAAAACATTCGCTACTCTGTTCAACAAAAACCAAAAGATAGTTTTATTTCTTTTTCTGCGAGTAAAACCTTCCGCTTACTCTTCATACACTGCGAGTAAAACATTTCCGCTTACCCTTCACTCAATCTCTGATGAACCTGTACTCCTTCGGTATTACCCTTTCTAGGTGATATAAAACCAAAGTTTCACCAGAGAACTCATTTGCTATCAATCACTCTCACTTTAATACAAAAATAGTCCCTCATTTAACACTGCCAGCCCTGCATAACTTCTCAGTGCTCTTCCAACAGACGAGTAACCTCACTGCAGTATGGCTTCCATTTACCATCCGCTATTCACTTCCCGGGAATTTTCAGACAACATAAAACAAAACACAAACTGGTTTGTTAGCATATAAAATCAATGTTCAATACCTATCACCAGACTAATCAATAATAACTATAGCTCTGCTACCAGAAAACTGATCCAGCGGGTTACCAACATCAGGCACTCAAACATCAAATACTCACCTAGGCCCATAAACACACATTCACATAGGCCAGTAAATACCGCGTGGGGTCAACTTTTATAGATGCTTTATGAGATTATTTACCTGTCAATATTTTAACTAATTTTCACTGATCAATAAGTTCTTTCCTCTGGTCAATGGACCTATTAGTTGATTGATTGATTGATGTACTTATAGAGCGCAGCTATCACCCTACGGGCATCTTGGCGCTTGCATTGGGAACCCGTCCTGGTTTTTCCCTGTAAGATAACCCGTACTGGGCATCCCCAAGGTGAAAGCCAGGCATCCCGCCGCGGGGGGCCGTTGTGGAGATTAAGCAGGCTTGTTGCCCAGAGCTGCATAGTGTGAACTCGTGCTTAGAGTGGGCACCGAAGCGAGAATTATCGAGTCCGTGGACAATTGGGCTCTGGACCCTGCCGCGTCGGGAATCGAACCCAGGTCCCGGGTCTGATCTCTGCTTCAGGGTATGCCTCCTCTAACCAGTGAGCTACACTTAGTTTATGGCGATATGACATAACGTTTATATTTCTTACTCTTTGAACAAACCACAGACTCTGGAAAAGTTTAAATGTTTTATCTAGTTAAGTTCATGTGAGCCAAAATCAATAAGGAAAGTCAATTAATTTATTAATCGGTCACCTATATTAAAACGAAGTTTCACAATGACAATACTCAAGAAAAAGAGGATAGAGAGAGCAGTACAAATAACATACTACACAGAAGTATATGTTAAAGGCATATGAGCTGCAGATCACACACTATGCATAGATCGCCATCTGGTGTTGGTCCCGGATGTTTGCACTTGTTTTTGTCCTGGAAAAGTCTTTGAAAGTCACGAGATAGGTGACTCCTCCTTTGGATGATAGTGCGCATGGGCATCGGCTCCATCTTCAGATTGTTTTTTTCTACCATCGGGCTCGGCTGTGTTTCTCGCACTCCAGTTCGAACCATCACCAATTCCACTCTCGACGCACAAACCTTCACCCTCCGTTATTGTTTTCGATCGCGATACCTAGTCGTCGCGCATCTCTTCAACATCGAAGTCCTCGGTTCCGGTCGTCGACTAAGGCCTTCGGGCCTACTTGGGCCTTGGTATTTGGCTCATGGAAAGGACGCCATTCAAGAAATGTCCTCAATGTGGGTCGAAAGTTCCCCACACCGATCTGCATGAGGTGTGCAACCTCTGCCTGTCACCGGTGCACGCGGCCAGAGACTGTGCGGCTTGTGCCTCTTTCCGCTCCAAAAAGACCATTAGAGATAGTTGAGCCAGGAGAACAATGGCTCGCTCGTCGGCACCCATTCCCGATGACATCTTCCAGGAGGGCATCGATGTACCAGAACAGGAGCGGATCAAAGAAGGCCCCGTCAGCTCCTCCGAAGCTGATGACTCCGACCTCGAGGACATCACTCCTGGGCAGCGGGTCATAAGTAAAGATGTCGACCCCGACCCCCTCCCTACACCATCGAAAAAGGCTTGGGTCACACCTTCACCTTCGGGCCCAGGTGCACACGAGAGACTGCTTCCCATGCCCCGCCCTTGGGCCCGGCAAAGAAGCCTACTAAGCCTTCAGGCGAATCGGGCTCGAGTCAGTCTGCCAACGGTACCGAGCGGTCACCGACACCGAAAAAGAAACCGCCCTCCTCCTAGGTGCCGATCGCTGCCTCCACATCCAACCACTCTGCACCAAAATCTACAGGCACCGCCCCAGCTACTCCGAAAAACTCCTGGATCCGAGCAAAAAGTTGATTCATAAAGCTTAGGATTCATACCCTTCAGAACTGAAAAAGGCCTCGGAACCGAAAAAACACCTGGTTCCACAAGCGGCCACAGAGACTGTAAAAACATCACAGTTCCAAGCCAATGGAGCACAAAACCGTTCCAGAGTTGGTGCGGCGCAAGTCTGCCGAAACGGTCGATGCCGAAAGACCAGCCTGTATCAGAAGAGCTGTTTAGACCAGACCCTAAACAGAAAACTCTTCTAAAAGACCCTAAAACTGGTCAGCTGACTTTGAGTACAAAGAAGAGACCATTGGATATGCCTATACCGGCTCCACCACCTAAAACAAGCATTTACAATGCAATAGGTCTCGCATTACTGAAAGTTTGAGCTATTAGCGTTGCATTATTCTTAGCAACGCCATTAGCTCAAACTTTCAGTAATGCGAGACCAATTGCATTGCAAATGCTTGTTCAAATAAGTTAACCCGTGGCAGTGCAGATAGCTGCTCTGCCTTGCTGCTGCTGATCTCTATTCCTTGAATTTTTGCACATTGCTGAATTTTGAAAGCTGCTATATTTTTTAAACTGCTGTGTGCTCTTAGATTGAATTTTTTTAAAAACTATTTGCGCTTGGAATTGTTCTGGGGAATTTGACGTGCGGTGGGAATCGAACCCTGACCAAAGGAAGTGGGAAATTGCAACAACCCGCCATTTTAGCCAAGGCGCGGTCTAGTTGTTATGTACACGGTGCCTTTAAAACGGGACGCTGCGCGAGTGCGCTCGAACCCGTGGTAGTGCAAAATAGCTGCTCTCCCTCACTGCTGCTGATCTCTATTCTTTGCATTTTTGCACATTGCTGAATTGTGAAAGCTGCTATATTTTTTTAAACTGTTGTGTGCTCTTAGATTGAATTAAAAAAAAAACTATTTGCACTTGGCATTGTTCTGGGGAATTTGACGTGCGGTGGGAATCGAACCCTGACCAAAGGAAGTGGGAAATTGCAACGACCTGCCATTTTAGCCAAGGCGCGGTCTAGTTGTTATGTACACGGAGTCTTTAAAACGGGACGTAGGACAAAGCCTGGAAAGCAGGTCCCTTGCCCCTCTGTGTTTTGGAACACGATGGATAACAGTGATTTGATAATGCTTGTAAATACACGCTCCTTGAAGCAGCATGAGTTTCAAATCTTTGATGTGCTCTCTGAGCTTAAACCTGATGTTTTGTTTTTGACGGAGACCTGGCTTCACGAAGTCTCAAATTCGACTATTGCAAACGCTATTTCCCCGAGCTACCTAATATTGAGGAAAGATCGTCGTGGGGGGGCGAGGTGGGGGAGTTGGTATTATTTATAAAAGTTTGCTTACCTGCAGTGCATTACCTACTCATGCGTTGGAGGATGCCGAAAGTCTTGGTTTTTTTGTTAGTGGTATCTGCCCACCAGTCAATTGCAGGTACATTAATTTACCGTATACCAATAGGATCCACAGGGATCCCAGTAAAAACCTACCTTTGGTTAGGTACTCTGAAAATGGCAGAGTCCTAGACAAAATTATTCCTGGAAAAACACTTGTTTTTCTAGAGTCCCCTCACTCACCTAGGGTTGCCCCAGGGTGACATGCTTCATCATAGGGGTCCTCCCAGGCATCTACTGTCTGGGGCGTGCTGCAACTTGCGGATTACGTAGGAGCACTTATTTGAACTATGTGTTGTGCTGTGAATGTGGAGTGACAAAAGTGAATTAAAAATTACCTAGATAGTGAGCCCTGACTTTATTCTGCTCCTATCTGGTAAATATATATTTAAAGGGGCTAGTAACAGAGAACAGTGACAATTATGTGAGGCTGTCCCTATTTACTTCGTCGACATGTTTCGTGGTTACCCCAACCACTTCCTCAGGACCACACAAGGGCCAGCCCTGTGTGTACCACTCCGTGAATTACATTGAAAGTATTTATTTGTAGCAAATGTACTAGGTATGCTTATTTCTATACATACGGTTCCCTTGTGGAAAGAATAATCCGTAGTCACATCTGGATGATGTATCTGTTTAGAGATATAATGACACACATAGATTAGATATATACACCTGTCCACTGGGTGTTGTGGACAGGGAAAACAAATTGGTGTACGTTACATCGTGGTGCCAGGTATCTCCTGTAACAGAGTTTACATTTTTTCTTAAAGTGCTCGAGTGAAAAACCTGTGGACACACAGACATACAAACATAAAAACATTATGGATTCCGCTGTTTTCACCTACTTTAAAAAAAAGTATTATTATACTTCATGGTGTCGCTGGGGCGGAGGGTCTCTAGATCCCTAAATTAGAGAATTAACGATGGTGAGTAAAATCTCATTATTAGCGAGCCAAGGAGCTAGATAAGAAAAAAGGTTGCCAGGAAGTAGTGGAACGTGGGGTCACCGCCGCGATAGAGTAGCTGTGAAAGAAAATTCTTAATTGTCTAGTTAGCACCTCTAGACGTGAGACCTATTCTCTCCCAGGATCACCGCATAATAGCGTGTGAATCAGGGAGCTCAGGTTATATGCACTGTAGAGGCGGAAAAACAGCTTGTGGAGTAGGCACTGGAGCGCTAAATCTCATAATGATGGGCGCCATCTTGGGGGTATACTGCTTTTGCATGTGACCTGATAAGTCCTTTGTTAAGGTTATCCGTATAATTAGTAGCTGAATAAAATAGGCACATATTTCTAAAACTCAATTTTAAGGGTACCACAAACCAAAATAAAGGTACTATTTATTAAAACAAAATTGTAGGTGATAAAAAGTTTAAGAAAAAAGACTAATGGTTATGAAAAAAAGACTTTGACCTTGTTATTTATAAAAACTTCTCTATTGGTGAGCGCTCCGACGTGTATTATTTATATCATTATTTATAATTAATTCATACCTTGGAGGTCTCTTGATATGGAATTTGCAAACATTACAATTATATATGGGTATTCGTAGGTACCCATGGATTGTACATATAGAGTGGCAGAGTGCATGCCAAGCGATTTACTGTTTTTGGATATCATATAGAAGATGTTTGGGCTTTAATAAATCCTCCTTGGTTCACACCTTCGTATTCTTTAATATGGAGCAAATCGAATTATATATGGGTTATTATGGGTATACCAGTTTGTACTGGTATACCTTAAGGCCATGACAAAAGATGAAATGTTGCAGTACTACAACACAGTGGCGGCTCCTCCGCTAAGGCGGAGGAGCGTCACCCTGCTGCTCTTGGAGCAGTGTAAAAGCAAAAATAAAATGATAATAACAGAAGTTACTTCTGTTAATATCTTTTTATTTTTAGTACCAGCCAGGTTGGGTGGGGCGGGACTGAACTCCCGTGACGTCCGGGATGAGGAGGGGTTGCTGCATTCCGTCCCTCTAGGGCTGGCCAAACAGTCATGCGTACTTTGCGTGTTCCCCACCAGGCTGCATTGGAACATACCCAGCCTCTCATTCCCCGTCTCAGCGCCGAGCCAGGCAAGCAGACCAATCACAACACTGCATTGCAGCACTGTGATTGGCTTAGAGGAGGGAGCCTGTGTGCTTCTAGGTTCCAGCCACAGAGAGACGAGGAGGGACTGTGGCGGCGAGGAGGTAAGTGTGTTTTTATTTTTATTTTGTACCCCCGACCCTGCCCCCGCACTCCACTCTCGTTCCCTGCCAGCTGCAACTGCTACAACCTATACAGCAAAAAAGGGAGTCAGAGACTCTTTGAAACTGAGAGAGCTGACTGACAACATCCCCCTGTGATAGAGGAGGTCAATGATGCCAGGTTCAGTGTGATAAAAGGTGTTTGCCGGAAAAACATATACAGTAAGAGTAAATCCGGTGACTGCTAAACCTGATATATACTTAAACGTGTCCACCTCAGACGATGAACAGAAAGGTGCCAAATGAGAAGAGTATCAGGATATATCTTCCTTAGTCAGGGGGGGGGGTGAATTCCAATATTCCGTTCTCTTGGGAGGGACTCAAAAACGGTACAAGTCTGACTGCAAACGTAAAACCTCAAGTACAGATATGCTGCTCTGCCCAGGTGGTTTTCGACATCTACATTTTTATAGGGCTCATTCTTCATCCAAATAGTAAAAAGGCTATTATCATTCAACTACAGAAAACAAGCACTGGCAAAGTAGATAGATCTCATCTTTGGAACCTATTGGCTTTGCTAATAGTTTTTAACCATTCTGCTTAGCAACCCTGATGCCGTGCTGCCTGGCTAAAGAAAAAGCAGATTTTAAAAAGAAGCTGATCCGTTTTGGAAGCACAACTTACCACGCATGTGGGCATCCACTAAATTATGTTGAAGGTTATTTTTTCTTTTTAGTTACTGATGCAAGTTGGATCGATACTTAGAAGAAAAGAATGTGAAAGTGTTTTTTGTTTTTTTAAACGAATGGGTAAAAACAAGAAGGGGTGGTTGAAACAACAGAAGCCAAGCTACAGGGTGAAGGGAAGCAGAAATATACAGGAAGGTAACACAGGGGCTTGAAAGGGGGTTGGAAGCTTCGCTGGGGCATGGGAGGAGGAAAGGATACAGAAAGATTTAGCATAGTGCAGTGCTGTGAAGGGGAAGCAAACAGGTGAAAAAGAGCAACATAGAGCACACGAGGAGAAGCACACAGGCAAGAATGCAACACAGGGGGTGTGTGGCAGATGCACACAGGCGAGAAAAGAGGAACAGCAGAGTGCGGCTGGGGTAGGAAAAGAATATAAAGTAGACAGATGGTAAACATATGTGCTCTCGTGCAGTGCTTAAACAAAAGAAAATAGTAGCCCCTGAAAAGTGAGCAGTGGAGGGACACAAGTAATGCGTTCATGCTCCAAGGTATGGAAAAACCCAAGAACAGCAAGGAAAGCCTACACACGTTAACGAATAAGCAAGCAAATATGAGACTATGAAGCCACGCAAAGGTAAGTAATGGCCAGATTTTAAGCTCACTGTAAGCTAACAGTATGTCTTGCAAAAGACAGCACAACATGCACTGTCTAGGGGGCAAGACTTAAAAAACCTTGCAAGATCCTAAGAAGCCACTAAATTATAGACAGTTATTGGACATTCACATGGTCAGTAAGCACCTGCAAAGAAGGCAGTGACAGTTCAATCCCAGCAGCATGTAGTGAAGGAGGCACTCCATGCCTCCTTCACTTCTGCCCCATATACTTCTGGGTACCGTACAACCTGGCTCCGGTCAGGAATGTGGGACATAGAAGTAGATACTGTGCAATATATTCAACTCATTGCAGATCAATCTGACCATGAGTACCTTGTGCTTCTGGATCTCTCTGCAGCCTTGGAACTGTGGACCATGATGTAATCAGCCCATTTAACAAGAATTGGGGAGGTAACCGGTTCTGAACCATCATGATTTTGTTTCTTGCCCAAACATAGCTAGACTGATGTACTCTGAACTTTATGTGCAGTCCCAGAAAACTGATATGCAGAGTCCCAAAAATATCACCCTTACCTTCATAGACTTTATTCCGTATATTCGGCATTTGTGGAACATAATCAATCACCTGGTGCAATCATATGCTGATCACATCCAACGTATGACTGAAATGAATGGGAACACCTCAGCAAGACACTTGAAGAAATGCTAAAATCAAATTAGGACCTGGAGGTGCTCTAGCTGGATTCAGTTAAAGGCAGCCAAAACAGAAATCAGACAAGATCAGTCTCAATGGCTAGTCCTCATTGGAAACCCTCCTCTTTCAATGATGGTTCCTGGTCGACTCAACTAAGTAATACGGTCTTGCCGACCCCATCTCGAGTTTATTCTGCAAAATAGTGCTAAAGCACAGACACATTTTTGTAGTGTAAATTATATAAAAGCCATCAATAATTTTGATTCTAATCATGAGTTCAATTCTTGGGAATCCCTAAATACCCAGACACTTATAAGTAGGAGTCCTCTGCTCTGGGCCTGGGGCATGCTCAGTGTTCGCTGCTTCAACTGGAAAAAGGATGCTATTTCTGAGCCCAACCGATGTAGGCTAGAAATGTGCACAACACGTGAAACAATAACCCAACAAAACCAAGGGGGGCACAGAGGATATTCTCTTAACAGTAAAAGATAGACAAGTGTTCTCCTCCTGCATATCACACCTCTCCGGCATTACAAGTGCTTTTACATATCCTGCTTTGGTAAAACAGATGTTTGTTATTTGTACCTTTATGCACCAACGTTCGAGGTGGGAAAAACATTTTCCACTTCTGTGGTGGTTAATGTTCAGAGTTTGTCGTAAGTATTCCCCTGTTATTCGCATTGGGTTTTCAGAAATGCACCTCTTCCCCTCAGATGTATGTGTTTCTAATAAGAACACAGAGAAGCCATTTGCAATGTAAATCACAAACTAACCGGCTTTGCAGACAATCACTTCTATTTATGTTGCTCTAGATCCTCTCTGCATTCCACAGAAGTGAGTTAGGGCTTTTCACATTTGAAGATAGAAGGTTTCAGTTATTGAAGTGAATCGTCAACTAAAAAAGTCTGGAAAAGTTGGAATATGAGCAGAATGATCACTTGCGAAAAAACAGAAACCCCACAAACATCTTTACATAATTCAATTGCCATTCACTTTCACGAGTTTCTTCTGCACGTTTTCTTCATTAGAAGAAATCAACTGTGACATCTGAAACCTAAACATGCAGGAGCATGCAAGAGGGCTCAATAGCATGCCCTTTCCATGCTCTGTGGCCATCCCTCTCTTACAACTGTCTGATGAGGAGCAGAATACAAATAGCTATTCGACTTTGCTACAAAAAGTCGTACAGAAGTAAAACGTGATGAGATTGTTCTTACTTGCATGGCAGAACGCGGACCACATCTTTCTGTTTGTAGCTCTCGATGCATACGGCACAGTGATCAAAGTCGGGGTTTGTTTCCTGGAGGCAAGGAGAAGGAGATTTGAATTGAGATCAGAGCACGAAAAATCAAATCTATACACATGCATACTGCAGACCACAACATATGCATAGTTAACTCTGGCCGGGTACATTGAAGAAAAGTTGCAATCAGGTCAAACCGCCAACGCAACGAAGACTACTGGTTATACTGTAAGGCCAGAGCACTATTGCCAAATCTTTGTAGCACACTTGAGAGGAGTCTTCCTTCTCATTCTGTGGCACTCTCCATCATTCCGAATACTGAATTTCTCAGTCTTACCAGAGAAGGTCAGCTAGCCAGATGAATCTGAAATCAATTTGATGCCCTAGAAACCAAAGGGGAGGAAAGCAGAGACAGTCTGTCCTCCTATCTTGGGAGGGGGCTTGTGGAAAGAGCGTAAACTCACCGTGAATATTCCCAAACAGCTGTACTAGACTGGCACTCTTGGAGGACTGTACTGGCTTGTCAAGGACAGGAACTTAGAACCACCTGCAATGATCTAGTCAAAACCTTAAGGAGTTAAAAACAAAACAAACAAAAAAAAGCGCTGGCCAGAAGGCGAAAAAGATGGGGATGTAAAGGAATTTGAAGCATAGCATGGGAGGGGATCACCCACCACATATTCATCTAATATTCGAAGGCCCACTTCACTGGAAGAGAACTGGAAAAAACAGTAGTTAGCAAAAAGAGGAGCTGGTAGAGTTTCTTGGTGAGGAAAACCTGTGAGATGGGGGAAACACGTGTAACCTAAATATCATACGGCCATGCAAGCCAACTATTCCTTCGTCCTCTGGAAAGAAATGGAAAAACAAACAAGTAACAGTCTAACTTGCATGCCTGTCATACAAACAGTGGACACATTGTGGAAGCAGAATGTCACAGCATACCCATATCACTGCTGACATAATGGGAAGTGAATAGCAGTGCATCAGTCTGCGAGATGCTGGTCCCACTTCTGTATCAATCTCATTAGTAGTGTGTGTAGCAGGTGTTCAACAAGCATTTACAATGCAATAGTTCTTGCGTTTGCGAAACTTTGAGCTATTGGCATTGTAAATGAAAATGCCTTTTATTTATGTTTTGTTTTTAAAACCGATAAATAAAAGGCTTTGTCATTTACAATGACAATACCTTAAACGCTCGCAAATGCGAGACCTATTGCATTCTAAATGCGTTTGCGCTGTAAAAAAAAAAGTCAAAACGCGTTGGGAGAGAGAGTGTCCTGCCTGCAAAGGCAGGCAGGACAAAGCTATTTGAGCTGTTTGGCAGTATTTGATGATAAAATAATATGCTTTGTTCTGTGTGGCATATTTTGTAGGGCGAGGGCTGTCACGAGAGACGTTGAATCCAGATAAGTTGAAAATTTGTTTCAGTAGAAACGGGGATTTGATAGCTGTGGACTGCATATCAGAGGCCACTAGGGAAGTGCGGGTGGGGGTAGGAGTGTGGTATGAGTGAACTGACAGTGCTAAATTACAGTGCCTCAGCACTGGTAATGCTGAGCACAAGTTCATGACGCTAGGAAGATGCAGTGTTAGTGTGTGTTTGTGAACATCCTTCAGGGCAAATGTTTCATAAGTGGGGCTCTGTTGATGTTTGACGAAGGACTGACCTTTGGACCTCTTAGTTCATCACGTCACCAGAATCCCTTGATGTTCCAGGCCAGTAATATATGGCGTTAAAAACAATGATTAGTTAAGGGAAACCCCAGAACCGCGAGTTGCTGGCGACGTCATTAAATCTTCTGAGTCCTCTGTATCAAGATCGTTTCCTACAGTGACTGTAATTGGAACCTGCTATGAATGAATGAATGATTGCTTCACTACAGCGCTCTAGGGAATCGGCCTCAAAGCGCTGGCTAACGTGAACCGCGTCATGCTCCTCTTTTCTCAGTAGAGCTCTGGTTCTCAGAGACCAAAGGCGTGAGGGAACCG
Source organism: Triturus cristatus (assembly GCF_964204655.1). Lineage (NCBI taxonomy): Eukaryota > Metazoa > Chordata > Amphibia > Caudata > Salamandridae > Triturus > Triturus cristatus. The sequence goes on along the minus strand of NC_140579.1, from coordinate 94,624,162 downwards.
AGTGCGGGGCGCCAGGGTGGGCTGCAGATGGCCCTAATTATATGATTAAAGGCAGTAATTCTAAAGGCGACAAAATCAGTGCTGGGAAAATCGAGACACCAGTCAACTCTAGCGAGGAGACGTGCTGCGACTGAGCATTACAAGTAGCCTGAAAATGGTCAAATGCTAAATTATGCTAATGAGGCAGTGAGGCCCTCATAAGAAGTTACCATGTCACGAGGGACACCCTTTCCGTGACTTTCTGTTAAAAAAAACCTATTGCATTTTAGGAGTTGTGGTCTTGGTTTGCGTCTATTGCATCCTATGGGCTAATAATACACCTGAAAACGGTGACGTGACAGAGGACATGGAGTGATCAGGGAATAGCAAATTTCAATACGTTTAAGCACACTCCCTGTTCAGAGCAGGTCGGCGTCGCCTGAGGACAGAGGGAGGCAAGCTTATCACACATGTCTCATATGAGAGAGGCCGTTTTACGGGTCATTAAAGCGCAGTGAGAGGAGGGGAGGGAAAGAAGACGGGAGAGAGCCTGGATGGAGAGAGGCAGGGAGAGAAACAGTGAAGAGGGCCGGGAAGGGAGAAACCGAGGGGGCAGAGTTATATTGGATGTTGAGGAGCGGGGGAGAACGGGAAAGGCAGAAAGGGGCATTTTATGGGTCATTAAATTCAAAGGGGAGACTGGAAAAGCTGCAAAAGTAAAATCGATTGCGTGTGTGTGGCTGCAAAAGTAAAAGCGATCGTGTGCGTGCGCACATTCAGCTCTTTTTCAACGCACATACTCTTGCTTGTGGCGTGCCGCTGTGCACTCCCGCAAGCTGTATGCCGCCACAAGCATGAGTATGTGCTTGGAAAAAGAGCTGCACGACGGCTAAAGATCTCCTATGCAGTGCATGCGCACTGCGTAGGCGAGACCTAAAAAGGGTCATTGCCACAGCTCACCTCAGGGTCCCTTCTCCTCCACCTCCACCCCCTCCTACACCATCTCCTCCACCAATGGATGATGACACCTCTGATGACACAGGAGGGGGTGCGGATGATGTGCCACTAGGGGGTCCACCTTATTCCCCGGACCCCTGGGATGATTACAGTACGCCAGATGTCCCTAATGTTCCACAGGATGGCATCTACCCCTCTAGGCCTTCCCCTCCGGAGGACACAATGGGTTTTGATCAGCTCCTCCACAGAGCTGCCCAATACCACGGGGTGGATTTACATACTGACCCTGTGGAAGACTATTTCCTTATGGGCACTTTTGATAACCGACAAAGGTCCACCACTATTCTGCCCAAGCTAAAAGGAGTCACGAAGCATGCACCTGAGGTACCTAAAGATCCTGTTAGGGCTAGGGTTATTAACCCCAGGATCGAGGAAAAAGTACAAGGCTACCCTAGCAGACACAGCTTACATTAAGGGCCCCCTACCACTGGACTCCCTTGTAGTCGCCAATGCTAGAAAGAGGGCCAACTCTGACATCAGGGGACGCTCCACCCCCTGATAAAGAGTCCAAACTCTTGGACGCCTCTGGCAAAAGAACCGCATCACAGGCAGCTAACATATGGCGTATTGCCAACATGCAAACACTGTTAGCCAGGTACGATAGGGCACATTACGACCAACTAGAAACCCTATTGCAACACCTCCCCGACAAATATAAGGACAAGGCCAATCACCTTATACAGGAGGGGAAACTTGTCACTAACACCTCCATTCGTTGCGTGCTGGACGTGGCAGATACCGCCTCTAGAGCTGTCAACACCAGTGTTCTCCTGCATAGTCATGCCTGACTACGCATTTCAGGTTTTAAACCTGAAGTACAAAGTTCCATCTTAAACCAACCATTCGATCCGGAACTTCTATTGGGCCCTAAAGTAGATTCATCCCTTGAAAAGATGAAGAAGGACACGAATACAGCTAAATCAATGGGAGACTTGCAATCGCAAGCTCCCAGACGTTACTTTCGTCGTTCCTCTTACAAGGGAACCTCCAGAGGCTACTCCTCTGACAACCCCTCCACCACTTATAAGACTCCCACCCAGTCTACATTCACCAGAGGTTACCAGAGAGGAGGCTACAGATGCAACAATAACAAAGGTAGAGGCAAGACCAACAACATCCGCTCTGCCTTCACCCCTACCCAATGACTTCCCACCGTTCCTCACCCGGCCCATTCCACTCCAGTCAGGGGAAGATTACAACAGTTCCTGCCTGTTTGGAGCAACATCACCACAGACAGGTCGGTGAGACAAATCGTTCAATCAGGTTACTGTCTAGAACTCACTTCTACCAACCCCCCCCCCCCCCCCCCCCCAACATACCACCCAAACAGCGCAATACCACCCAAACAGCGCACAATGAAGCAGGAAGTAATCTCCCTCCTAGAAAAGAGTCCAATAGAACCAGTTCACCTGCACCAACAAAACACAGGAGTTTACTCTCTGTATTTTCTGATACCAAAAAAGGACGGCTCTCTGAGACCTATTCTCGACCTCAGATCCCTAAACCTGTACATACACTTCAGCAAGGCCTTCCTCTTCTTTCACAAGGCAACTTCCTTGCCACTCTAGATCTCGAGGACGCCTACTTCCATATTCCCATTCACACATCTCAAAGGAAATATCTCGGTTTCGTAGTGATCGGTCAACACTACCAATTCAAAGTACTCCCTTTCGGAGTCACCATAGCACCCCGGGTATCACCAAGTGCCTGGCGGTAGTGCCAGCTCATCTAAGAAGACAACACATTCACGTCTTCCCATATTTGGACGACTGGCTCATAAAAGCCAGCTCATACAACCAGTGTATACTCCACACTCATGCCACTATTCAACTGCTCCACGACTTGGGGTTTACAGTAAACCACGCAAAGTCTAATCTACAACCGTCCCACATACAACAGTACCTAGGTGCTACAATAGACACCTCAAGAGAGCTCGCTTACCCCAGTCCAGCCAGGATAGCAAGCATACAAACCCTCATAACCAGATTTCAGCCTCAACACTCTCTTCCAGCTCGAATGTTCATGCAACTCATAGGGATGATGGCCTCTTGCATATTCATAGTGCCTCACGCAAGACTCCAGATGCGTCCGCTGCAAGAGTGCCTAGCACGCCAATGGAACCAGGCCCAAGGTCAGTTAACAGATCTGGTGTTGGTAGACTGTCGCACTCATCGATCTCTGCAGTGGTGGAACACCAAAAACCTTTCCAAAGGGCTACTGTTCCTAGAGCCAGTTCCACAGATCGTCCTCACAGTGGACGCATTGCTCTCCGGCTGGGGAGCTCATCTTTTACATCACACCATGCAGGGCAGGTGGACTCCTCAACAGAAATTACTCCACATCAACCACCCGGAGTTACTAGCCATATTCCTAGCCCTAAAGGCATTCCAGAAGCAAATATCAGGCAAGGCTGTCCTATCCTAGTCCGCACAGACAACATGACAGCCATGTACTAAATACAGAAACAAGGCGGGACACATTCTCTACAGCTCTCTCAACCAGCACAAAGCATTTGGAGATGGGCTATGCCACTGAACATTTTTCTCCTAGCCCAACATGTCCCGGGAGTCCAGAACAACATAGCCGATCTGTTAAGGGGTCAAACTCAACAGATTCACGAGTGGGAACTTCATCTACAAGTTCTTCAACCATTTTTTCAAATGTGGGGCCAACCACACATAGACCTTTTTTCGCCACACACGAAAACTACAAATGCCCAAGCTTCGCTGCCAGATTTCCACACCCATTGCCCAAAGGCAATGCGATATGCATGAATTGGTCAGGCAGATTTGCTTACGCTTTTCTGCCTCTCCCACTCATTCCACTGGTGGTGCAAAAGCTACAGCAACACTCACTGACTCTCATTCTAGTTGCTCCAACTTGGGCCAGACAGCCATGGTACACCACACTGCTGGAACTCTCAGTAGTTCTGCACCAAAAACTGCACCTCTCCCCACGCCTCTTAACCCAGAACCATGGAGAGATCAGACACCCGTACCCAGCTCAGCTCAACCTTGCGATCTGGCTCCTGAGGTCTTAGAATTCGTTTACCTTAACCTTCCCCCTGACTGTATGAACATTATTAAAGAGGCTAGACGTCCCACCACTAGAGCCTGCTATGCAGCCAAGTGGAAAAGATTTGTTATATATTGTCATAAAAACACCATCAATCCCCTAGGTGTGTCTATCCAACACATCATAGTTTACCTACATCTCCAAAGGTGTATCTTAGCATATACATCTATTATGTTGCACCTCGCTGCCATAGCGGCCTATTTACAAAATGGGCAACACATCTCTTTTCAGAGTACCTGCCATCAAAGCATTTATGGAAGGCCTCAAAAGAATAATTCCTCCCAGAGTACCACCCTCACTCACCTGTGTGGAATTTAAACATAGTTCTCACAAGACTAATGGGTCGTTCCTCTGAACCTCTACATAAATGTGAGCTACAGTTTTTAACATGGAAGGTTGCTTTTTTAGTGTCCATCACTTCTCTTTCTTACAAATACATCATAATAAGTTTGTTCTCCGAACTAATTCTAAATTCCTCCCGAAGGCTATTCCTCCCTTCCACCTCAATCAATCTGTAGAGTTGCCAGTGTTCTTCTCGCAACCACGAACAGTCGCAGAAAGAGCTCTTCACACTCTAGATGTCAAAAGAGCACTGCTTTATTACACTGAGAGAACAAATCCTTTTCTCAAGACAAAACAACTTTTCGTGTCCTCCTCACCACCACATAATGGCAACCCCATCTCAAAATCTGGGATAGCAAGGTGGATTGTCAAATGCATACAGATCTGCTATCCCCCTAAAACCCACTCTACCCGAAAGATAGGGGCTTCAATGGCATTTGTAGGGAACATTCCCTTAGATGATATCTGCAAAGCAGCTACATGGTCTAAACTGCACACATTCACAAAGCACAGATCTGTTAGGGTCAGCTAACAGATCTGGTGTTGGTAGACGGTCAAACTTCGCCGCCAGGTATCCTCACCCACTGTCCAAAGGCAATGCGATATGGATGAACTGGTCAGGCAGATTTGCGTACGCATTTCCGCCTCTCCCACTCATTCCGCTAGTGGTGCGCAAACTACAGTAACACTCATTAACGCTCATCCTAGTTGCTCCAACTTGGGCCAGACAGCCATGGTACACCACACTGCTGGAACTCTCAGTAGTTCTGCACCAAAAACTACACCTCTCTCCACGCCTCTTAACCCAGAACCATGGAGAGATCCAGCACCCAGACCCGGCTCAGCTCAACCTAGCGATCTGGCTCCTGAAATCCTAGAATTTGGTTACCTTAACCTTCCTCCTGACTGTATGAACGTCATCAAAGAAGCTAGACTGCCTACCAATAGAGCATGCTATGCAGCCAAGTGGAAGAGATTCGTAGTATACTGCCATAATGACGACGCTAATCCACTAGATGTGTCTATCCAACACATCATAGGCTACTTACTACACCTCCAAAGATGCAACCTAGCCTATACCTCGATCAGATTGCATCTTGCTGCCATAGCAGCATATCTACAAAATAGACCGCATCTCTCACTTTTCAGAGTACCTGCCATAAAGGCTTTTATGGAGGGACTCAAAAGAATAATTTCCCCCAGAGTACCACCTTCCCCTGTGTGGAATTTAAACATCGTTCTCTCAAGACTAATGGGGGCTCCCTTTGAACCTCTACATAAATGTGAGCTACAATTCTTAACATGGAAAACTGCTTTCCTCGTAGCCATTACTTCTCTACGAAGAGTTAGTGAACTACAAGCACTAACCATTCAAGAACCCTTTCTCCAGATGCATCTTAATAAAGTTGTTCTCCGAACTAATCCTAAATGCCTCCCTAAAGTCATTTTTCCCTTCCACCTCAATCAATCTGTAGAGCTGCCTGTATTCTTCTTGCAGCCACAAACTGTCGCAGAAAGAGCTCTTCACACCTTAGATGTCAAAAGAGCAATACTATACGACATAGAGAGAACAAAACCCTTCCGTAAGACCAAACAACTATTCATGTCTTTTTCACCACCACACCAAGGCAACCCCATATCAAAATCTGGGATAGCTAGGCGGATTGTCAAATGCATACAGATTTGTTACCATAAAGCAAAACGTACATTAACTGTTCCTCCTAAAGCCCACTCTACACGAAAGATAGGGGCTTCAATGGCATTTTTAGGAAACATTCCTCTGGATGATATCTGCAGAGCAGCTACATGGTCTACACCACACACATTCACAAATCACTATTGTGTCGATGTGCAAACTAAATAGGCTAGTGTGGGCCAGGCTGTACTCCAAGCACTATTTCAAACTACTGCAGCAGATACTGGTGGTCGCCGCTAGGGGTGGATACTGCTTTACAATCTATGCACAGTGTGTAATCTGCAGCTCATATGCCTCGAACGGAATATGCTACTTACCAGTATGCATCTGTTCTTGGCATGTAGAGCTGCAGATCTACACATGCCCTCCCGCCTCCCCGGGTACCTTTATCTGTTCCAGTATTATCTTACTTGGATACACCACACATGAGCATCTTTCCTGTTTCTTACTAAGCTCCATCATTTCCCTGCTGGCAAAAAACAATCTGAGGATGGGGCCGATGCCCATGCGCACTATGATCCAAAGGAGGAGTCACCGACCTCGTGACTTCCAAATACTTTCCAAGACAAGAACAAGTGCAAACATCCGGGCCCAACACCAGATGGCGATCTATGCACAGTGTGCAGATCTGCAGCTTTACATGCCAAGAACAGATGCATACTGGTAAGTAGCATATTCCTTATTATAGCATTCATAGTTAGTCTAGTGATCTTGGACAGAGGTCACACCAGCCTCAGCATGTTTGTACATTTTCAATCGCAAACTATTGATACATGGGTTTGTGTTTGGAAACAAATAGTGGCTAGTCTCCAGCAGTGCCATAGCGTTGTTACAGGACCCAACAGTGTGACTTTTCCTCAAGCAATATTAAGACTGAAGCAGTGTGAGCGTCTTGCCAGCAGCCCTCTAGCAGCCACTTCATCAACACCTCTAATTTACCTCCAGTAGGTTTTACAACCCAGGCCAGACTGTGCGGCACCTTGCCACCTGAGATGTTGCAAGAGGGATATCCGCTAACGAGGCCTGACAGACAACCTGTGATGAGTTTTTGTAACCTGATTCTGAAACATCAGTGCCTGTATATCGTCCTCTACGCTTGTATACAGGTGGTGAACCAAGATCACAGTCTGTTTAAACTGCAAGCCCTCTTGTCAGCTGTACCCTAACTAAAGGAAACACTTGGATTCTCATTCGTTCGAGGGGTTCAAGGTTTAGATGAGGCATTATTCTCGACTCAATGATTGCTGTCCTTAGAATAGGTAAATACAGATGCATTGTTTGACCCATTCAAGAAGTCAGCATGATTTTCTTGCTGCCGTGCCCACCTCTAAATCGGTTGACTGGGACGAGAAACTGCCTCTGCTTCCGTTCGTAACGAACAAAGTACAACATCTAGGCTATGTTGATATTCTTTTTCCTCTACTGCCAAATATTATCCCTTGATTTGTAACTGCCTGCCTATTGTAGACACTCTGTGTGCACTGGATGCCGTGTGCCATGTTAAAATGCTGTTACATTTTCATTGTTTACCTTCTATTAAAATCAGGTGGAGTTTGTTCAATGCGTTCAGAGTGCAAAGTGGGTCTACGGTTCAAAATATAGCCCAATGGTTATTTCTTTACAAAGCACAAAAGCAATCCAATAATTTTATCAGACTTCTACTAGACTATGGACTCTTTAATCTCCATGAAGCACTATCTACATTTACATGCAGGCAAGTCATGTGAACCATACGTTAAACTTAAGATACTGACAGTAGATCATCTGATAGAAGTCCAGTCAAAGCAAGCCAGGAATGCGTGTGTTCAATCAAATGCCTAAATACTCCACTATAATAGCAGAGTCGAGTGTGCTATCTATTGGTGGGGTGGTCCTGAGCAACACTTAAACCAGTTTTCAGATCTACACAATCTTTACAAAATGAAGTGGGACCTTCTAATTGATTGGAATGCCTGATTTAAGCATTGGGGTCACAACCTCGAAATCTGCTGGGGCCGTGGACGAGCCGAACAGCTTCTAAGGAAGCTTTAGCCTTCAGATGAGTGTTCTATAAATAAACATTGCTCAGCATGTGTACGTTAGCCTTCACAACTCCCTATATAACTGTTTCTATTCAAAAGGTATTGTGCAGGTTTTCTTGGTTTCTAAAACTTGTTCAGGCTCTAGTGACAGGATCTCAATCTAGATTAGGACCCCTTTTTGTTTACCACTCAACTTGTTTTGCCTTTGCAATCCTATTTTGTGTAGGTAAGGTGAGCCAGTACCTATGGAAGGGCCATTGTTGACCTTGAATGAAAGTTGCGCATGTACACATCTGATCTGAATGTATAGGGCTGAAGAAAGATTTCTCTCACAATTACTTCAAAGCATGTTTAGCACTAGAATGTTTTCCCCAGTATTGCCTGTGAGTGCTGTATAACTATTGGAGTCTGAGTTCTTACTCAGCAGTGCCTGTACGGGACACCAGCAGTAGCTCACCTTCCAGTATTAGCGTCAGTGCTATGAGACTCGGCCAGTGCCCAGAAAATCTGTAAGAGCTTCCTCCACCAGTGTCCTGTCTGGTCTAGATGACTCCAGCATTGTGACCAGCCACTCTCCCTAATTTTCTCCAAGTACTTCATGTCCTTAGGGAGTGCCTCATGGCTCCAGCTGAGATCTGGGAGTGCTGTACGTCACCAGCAGTGTCAGTCTCTTCCAGCAGTGTATTGTCAGGTCTTTATCACTCTGGCCGTATGTGCTTCATCTAGAAGTCTCAGTCAAAACTAAAAGATTCAAAAGATGCGACTAGTTCCAATTCTAATAGTGCTGTCAGTTCTATTGAAGTCTAGTGCCCAGTGAATACTAAAAAAAAAAAACTACCTGTGCTGTGTGATCGTCTTCCCATAGTTTGCGTCCGTGATGTATGCCTGCAAAACTTTGAACTTCATACAGATGTGCCCCATAAGTGCCATGTGACTCAAATCAATGTCTTATGGGTGCTTAAGGTGTCCATCAGTGTACATTGTTTCTGGCTCTGCCTTGTCAGTGCTTAGGAGCGCACCCACAGTGCCATCAATGTTGTATCGTTAATGTTGCATAGTGTAAGTTCTTTCTGGCTCTGCCCTGTCAGTGCTTTAGAACTCTTACTGTGTCACCATCCTCACCCACAGTGTCATCTATGTCGTATAACCCTGGCATTGTGATGTTTTAGAGCTGTGCCAGGCTGTTGCCCTGGGACTCAGTGAACCTCCACAACTTATGCCACCCATCCTATACTACTGTGCACGCTTTGTCAAGAACTACCTGGCTGACAGAGCTTTAAAACCTGGGTCAGTAATTAAAAATGTACTCTGCCTTAGGTCATCACCTGGATCCAACATCTGATCCCCAAAATTGAAGATGGAAATGATTTTGGAGTCGCAATTCAGGTAAGTGTGTTTGTGTATGTGCAAAAGATATTATGCAGTTATTTTAATCTGTAGATCTGAAAGAGACACGTTATTGATGGATTCCTTACCTTTGAATATCCCCAGGCGTCAGACTGGATCCGGAAAGTTTTGCTAGCAGTACCCCTGCGCATCAGTAGGTGGCATCATGCGGCTCTGCGTCAGTCGCTGGCGTCGTAAGCGCCGAGATGACGTCACAGAGACTACTTAGATGCCACCCAAGCGCTGACGCACATCCGGATAGAGCATGTACCTTAGTCACTTTTTGACTACTCTTTTGAGACTTTTTGTCTCCCCTTTTTTCTCCTGGTGCACGTAGGGATGCCTGGCTTTAAGTCTTGTGGGGCCTGCCGTCGCAACATGTCAGTGGCGGACTCCCATGATGTTTACCTCTACTGCCTGGAGACAGAACATGACTCTCGGTCCTGCAGGGACTGTCGAGCCATGGCCCTGAAGGCCTTGTGGGAGCGGCGCCGGAAGCTGCTGGAGGTCCGGCACTCGTCCCAACGCCGCTCAAGGTCCAGGGACCGCTCGCGGGGCCCAGTCGTTGCTCCTCGGGCTCCAAGTGTTCGCCCTCGGATTCTGGTAAGCGACGACATAAAAAGAAGTCGAAGAAGCGTGTTCGCTCTCCGACGTCCCCCTGTCGGTCCTCGGATGCGGACGAGGGGGACAGGGGTTCTGCCCCTGCGGCAGCCTGGGAGTCCTGCGGCCTAACCGCCTTACCCGGGTCCGTCGGCGACTCCCAAACAGGTACAAAAGTTTCTTGCCACCATGGACCGCCTTTTTAGGCCTCTGGCTCCTGCCGGCGCGCCTTCGGGCCCCGTGGTCCCGTGTCCAGATCCTGTCGGCGCCGCCGGCGGATCCAGCTTTGGCGCCACAGGATCCTACGCCGTTGGCTCCGGCCCCGGCGCCACGAGGTCCAGCACTGAGGCCTCCAGCACCACAGTGGGTGCCGCTTGTTCCTCCCTTGCCCCGGTTCCAGGACTATTTTGTTCCTACCTGGGATCCGCATTGGGAGACTGCGCTGGCCCGGCCCCAGCCGGCGCCGAATGGCACCGTTTCCGACGCCGTATGTCCCTTCTTCGGCTCTGCCGCCGCGACCGGTTCCTCATGCAAAGAAGGTGGAGGATGACTAGGAGGGGTCCGAGGACCCTCTTTCCCGTCAATGTGACTCCGAGCAGGACTGGGTGGACGATCTGGAGAATGCTGGCGACCTCTGTCTCTTCTGATCCGGGGTTTGCCACCCACAGTGGAGGAGGGTGCTTCCTCCTGTTGCAGGGATTCTGCTTATACACAGAACTATGCGTAGAACCCCAGGACCTCAGTGAATTGTGGTGTACCAGAAACTCACCTCAGAACCCAGAACCCAGTATCCGGCTAGCATAAGTGTCCCATTCGTTATCCGAGATTTGGCTCGGCGATCCCAATGAAAAGACAACCCAGAACAAGCTACTCAGTGTACTCTCAGGAATGGTGGGAATCGGAAATACCTGTTCGTATATTATTCTCACATCAGTCCACAACAAGAATCAACGGAGACACGGTGAAAATAAAGAGTTTATTTTTATAGACCACGTGTCCTAAGATGCAGTACTTTGGCTAATACAAGCAGACAAATGATTATAATCAAAACCATCAGCATCGTTACAATACCATAGAATATAAAAGGAGTGATCATGTTATAAATGACAGTGGATACTACCACCTTCCCTTTACTAAGAAGCTAATATTATTATTATGCTAATAAAAGGTCTCTTAGGCTTGAATGGGGGACCCCATACCTCAAAGATCAGCTTAGTGAAATCACATCACAGGAGCATCAGGAGTCTTCTTGCAGGAAGGCTCGTCTTCGGTCTGAATACTAAACATGATGTCTGCAATATTAAAAGCACCAACTTTCAGGTATTCGCAGCTGCCTGTGTGTTATGGCTAAATAGTGGGTCGATCAACCTAGAGTGGAAAACATGCATTGTCTAACAACCCAGATTGTTTGTTACACCATGTACAGACCAAGGTCTCTGCGCAGAGCCCGGGATGGTAACAACAGATTGCTTTCGTGTGAGGCAAAGCGCGAGTCAGCAGTTTGTTTAAACAATAACATGTAGACGCAGTGTTGTGTGCAAAAGCAGCAAGATGGCTTTCTAACATCTAACGTGGGTATGCTAACTTAACAATGTATGTACGTATTAAGGGAGTCCTTACTACATGCCCCCTTGATCGAAGCACTAACCAGTAGGGAAGAAATGAGAGAACGCAGAGTTCAAATTCGACAGAGCAGAACAAGGCGTATGCAAGTTGAAATCAAATTTCGTTTTAGAGAAAGTTCGAAAGTCAAAAAAAAAAAAAGGAGAACGGGAAAAGAAAAAAAAATGAAAAATGCTGCCTTAGCCAGCAATCCAAAGTCACAGGTAATGTTCAAGACATGGTAGAAAAAAGATAGTGGATGACAGTTCACTCAATCCATGAACGTGTATGCAGCATACGTAGCAACAGCTTCCAGCAGAAAATCGTTGGCACGGCCACTAAAGGTTTCAGCCATCCAGTTAATCAAAGAAAAGGAACATACATGTTCAATCAGCGGAGCCTCTAGCACCATCAGAGGGCAACCAGCGTGTACTTCCAAATAACTCATATCCAAGAAGTCATATGCCGCCCTTGCGATGTCCCAATTACCCAGTATTCCATGCGCCGCACCACAGGCCATAATCCGAACACCAGAACAGGCGAACTCGTGAGACACTAAGGGCCTCATCAGTCGATCATAATCCGGGTCCGGAGACACCGTGTTGGATAAGCACAAATCCAGAGGCCATTCAAAGGGACAATCTAGGCAGTGAAAGACAGGTTGCACGCAGGTGAAGTAGGAATACCGGAAGGATAATCCATATGCCAGGCTCAAAGTCGCCAATGGCAGGACACCATAATATTCAAGCATCCTGTCACGAAGAAGATGCAGACGGGGCAGGTTGTCGTGAGGCACAGAAAGTGCAGCCATTCCGTAGTATGAAAAGTAAAAGTAGCACACCTGCCACCAGCGCCAGAATCAGCGGAACACCGCCAAAGACGCTCGAGAAAATAGAATGAAAAAATGCCGGAATCACACCAAAAATAGTTTGGAAGGAGGTCACGAGGCCTGAGCCTACAAGTTTAAACAAGCATTTGCAATGCAATAGGTCTCGCAGTTACATGAGTTAAAGCTATTGGCATTGTAAATGACAATGTCAATAGGCATTGTTATTTGTGAGACCTAATGCATTGCAAATGCTTGTTCTTCCACCTATTTTACTATGCGATAGTGCAAGTAACCCATCTGATTTAAAAAGCTATTTATTTAAAAAAATTTATATAGCGCTAGCTTGACCCGTAGGTATCAGAGCGCTTTACATACATACTGTAAAGAAAAACAGATGGAAATTGCATTACATAGTAGGCAGGCAGTAAGGAAGCACAAGCATTGGAAATGCAATAGGTCTCACATTTGTTTGAGTTAAAGCTATTAACGTTGTAAATGACAATGTATTTTACCCATGTGTCATGGAGTGTATGCATGTGGTGCGTTGTGGAATTATGTGGGTTGGATTGAAACTGTTAGTTGTGGAAGTGTGTGTTGTGGAATTTAGTGGTGTGGAGTGGATTTGTGTAGTGGAATTATGTGGTATGGTGTGCAGTTGAATTATATAGATAGTAATTATGTGGTATTGAGTGTACTGTAATTATGTGGACCGGGATTTTGTGTAATGGAGTGAAATATGTGGAATAGTATTTTGTGTCTTGTGTAGTGGTATGAAGTAGAGTTTATATGGTATGCTGTTGCATTCTGTTTCATGATATGGAATGTGGTGTGGATTGGACGTATGTGGTGTGGTGTAATTGTATTGTTGAGTTGAATTATGTGGTGTGATGTTAAATTATGTGGTGTGGATTGGAAATGTGTGGAGTTGAATTGTGTGGCGTGTAACTGTCTGGATAACTTTGCCTTTTTGGTGCTAAAAAACCCAAATAGTAACTAAGATCCAAATCTGTGTCCCTGAGATTCGATCAAAAAGTATGTGGGTAATTAAGACACTTGCTTTGCCGCAAGGCCATAAATCTACATAATCTTTTAGTTCTGGACATGGCCCTAGCATATACATTTGCAATCATATCTAGGAACTCAATAAATAACCATGTAGGAGGCCAAATCAGCGGCACACATTTATGAACTTGGTACCGAGGCTGGACAGGATAACCAGCCTTGCCATCTTGATCACACCTCCAATAAAGATTGCCTATTTGTGCACTGAACGCAAGTAGTGGCTCTGGATGCTTTAAACATCATTCCACTTGGACTAGTCCGATTACCCAAACCAAAAAATCCAATTACTATAGGTTTTATTCTGATGCACATCTAACACCTGAGTTTGAATGTTTGCCTTTTATTTGAATAGTTTTAAGCCTTACTAAATTATATAAACTTAAGCCGCTTTCGCTCCCACCTTAGAACATTTCAAGAAGCAGGACTTCTTGTTGACATTACAAATGCATTCCCGGAGTCATCAGCATTCATGCCCTTTAGATAGGCTAGCATGAATAGCACCAACGTTGTGCCTTTACAAGTGCCACAGTGGGAAGAACCCAATATAACTGGCTGCATTCTGTAAATGAAGATATGCAAGTATGCCTATCCACCTACCAAACATGGCATAGAAAGTACCTGAAAGTCGGGAAGCCGCGTCAACATTGCAGTGTTCTAGAGGAAGATAGGAATATTAAAGTAACTGTGGCTGAGTGCTAATCCAAAATAACGTGCTTTGCTGGGTGTAATGCATTGAGTTATGTGGCGCACATATCAGTTTCCATCCGATAACTTCAGCAAACATTACCATGGTAAGCGGATTTGCTGTAAAGTTATTACTGTACATTCCGAGCTCGCAGAGATATATGGGTTTTAGAAGTTACGATTAACATTGGCACACACATCAGGCCGCTCTTGACAAGGTCTCTAGTGGTAAGCGTACCTTTCTAGAATTAGAGAAATAGAAACTGGGGTGGTAATATGCAACAGACATGCCAACTGCCACTTGACTATCTTCCCATTAGAATGAAAGCAGAATTAAAAGGGTGTTTAACTTGATAGGAGTGGAAAAACATCAACTACAGGCTATGGAGCAGTGGGAAACACTGCAGACTTAGCATTATATCCGCACTGGCACTGCGGACAATCGATTAATAGCTAAGGCTACTGAAATTCTGCAATACCGGGAGATTATGCTGCAGGGTTAAATAGATTTTATGGCAAGTAAGAGCAAAATATACGATTTACATAACCTTGGCATATTCACACATTAACATTGTCTGGGCAAAGGTTTAACCTCATTCGCACCATTTTAACATCCAAATACACTAGTAAGCAAATCAAATTAACAGGTGGCCAGTCAACCTGTGCATAAGGTGTTGCACAGCAACCAGTGTAGCTGCAATTTTAGTACCTTTTGAGCTAGACACTTTTTGGTTAAAATCTAAAATATGCAGCGGATAATTATGCGGCAAATCCGTAATTCTGCAGCTCTGTTAATAGCAAAGGCAATAGATGTGAAAGTGGCAATTAAAGTGCAGTTTAGGTCATCCATTTTCGACAGCTTAAAATATAATATATTTATAATAATAATAAATTTAACAGAGATGAACACATTTCTGCATAATTCGGCTGCAACCGGTTAAATTAAGAGGGCTGTGCAGGTTTTATTCATTCAACTCGTTCTGGGAGTTCCACCCGAAGCCTCTTTCCAGTAAAAGGCATGTAAATGTAGTCTCTGAAGGGACGTGCTTGGCTCCACCCGAAGCCTCTTTCCAGTATATCTTATTTAAGATGAATGTAAATGTAGTCTCTGAAGGGCGTGCTTGGCTCACGTTTTGCTTTTTGACTAACTGCTGATGCCTAAAAAATGTGGAAAGATGAGGAAGCTTCTGTGAAGTATCGCATGACTGGTCAAAGGCAGTAACTTCCTTTTACCTGTCTCGGTTCGTTTAATCATGGAAGAGGTCTCCAACAGCACTCAACAACTTTAACTAAATTATTCAACGCGATTATCAGAGTGTTAGTTACCAATGACTGTACTTTAGTACGCCGACTCATGGTGGATGTGGTTTGAAACACTCCAACTAATTAAACCAAGAAAGGCAAAAAGGTTGCGGTTAACAAACACATGGGGTGCAACATACAAAGCTGGGGACTTTAAAACTGGGGAACGTGGTTCTAGTCTCGGCATAAACTCTCTGTGCCTTTCAAAAATAAAATGCAGACACATGTTGAGTATTAAAAATACAGCAAAGCAAAGGCGAAACCTGCTATTTGTTGTTGCATGTGTAAAATTTCAAAGAGGAGGCAGGCAGATGCAGTGTGGTGTGAGAATACTTGTGACAACTGAAAACAAGCTTTGTGACGCGGCCGCGAAAGTGAAAGTGATCGCGATTACGATCGCGATCGCGTGCTACGGAGGAAAGACACATGGCGCTGCGCGCGTGCACGTTCACGTGCACTGAAGCTTTAGGCCACGGCAGCACTTTGAAAAGCCTGTATACAAAATGTCTCGGCCAGATCAGCGCAAGCGCTGGATCAGACGAGACCTAAAAAATGAGCCAGGCCGGTTGTGGACGAGGCATTGAAAATTGTTTGGATCAAAGTTCCAAAATGCAGGGGGAGGTCAGTATTCAAAAGTGCCTGTACCTCAGTGCGCGTGTTTGCCACGTGAAGGACAAATGTTTCTCGGGAGGAAGTCAATGGCACCTCCTTTTGGGACAATAGAGCTCTTATTCTGCTCATCTTGTTGAACTCTGCTTTCAAGGTCGGAATCGAAGGCCAGATGGAAACATCCAGGTGGAAATAGAACATTATTGCAGCAGACTACTCTCTGCGATACAGTTACAATATATGGGATTCCCACTAACATCCCGCAGCAAGCTTCATTATTCAAAATCAAATAACTACCGTTTGCAAGCAGCGTGAAAGATGGTGTAATCACTGGCACTGGAATACCTTTGAGGACGCAGGCCAGATTCGGGGCGTGTACATTGCATGCACCGTGTAACTGAATGTGCCTACACACTACAGAATGATCAGGTGTCGAGGTACACTCCTCACCCTTTAGGTAAACCTCTGTACCGTCTCTTGTACATCTATACGTAAAAGGGAGAGACCAAACCTCATGCAGGAACGCGGTACCCAACTGTTCATATCTACCCAGGGCATAGTGTTTCATGCATGACGTAAACTTAAAAAGCGCGAAAGGGAGCGTGATCAACCCATGTACTAACCACACGGCAGAATTCAATTCCGCCACAGAGAAAGGTAACGGCTCCAACTTTTCAATGTGTAACAATGAATATGTAGCATCTTTCATGGACATGAACTGCTGCTTTACAGTAAGGTTAAAGGGAAGGAATAATGATGTCGTATTCAGATAGTCCCAGGGGACCTTTCCTGCCTTTAAAGTTTGTAAAGTCCATGCAAACTGCATAACAGAACGCAACTGGTTTTGACCATGGTACAATACAGACATATCATCATGTACAATATCAACAATTGAAGAAACAATATTGTCTAATGTATAAATTCTGGAAGAAAGAGTGTTAATGCTGTTATCTATGACGGCTAATACCTTGTCCATATTCGCTTGATCAATAGCCCTCAATCTGGAAGCCGCCTCAATTTGCGACAATTTCCATACTTCGTTGTAAATAGCATACGCCCACCTTTTGGATCTGCCACCCACAGGACCTTTAACAAAATCATTCAAATCTATTTTGTCATGTAATCTTGATAAATGAACTTTGACAGATGCCAAGGTGGAATGTCGCAGCCAGGTCTGACATAATTTCCCTACAGAGTAGGTAGTTACTGTATGAGATGACTCAAACCGAGGGTCTACGCGATGCTGCGTATACCCCGGTTTCAGACCTAGAAAACGACGTTGACAGGTATCGGAACTGCTTTGCCAAATTAACCATCCCTCACTACTAAATTTCGAAATATTGAAAGATGTATTAAAAACCAATGACTGCAAAGCAGGAAGGGACAGATCTGTGTGGTTATCCCAATTTGGGTAAGCGCCCAGATCTGGAACAGAAGGGGAATTTAGTGTTCGAGGCATATGAGCTGCAGATTGTACACTTAGCATAGGTCGCCATCTGGTGTTGGGCCCGGATGTTTGCAGTTTGTTTTTGTTCTTGGACAGTCTTTGGAAGTCACGAGTTTGGTGACTCCTCCTTCGGTCCGTACTGCGCATGGGCTTCGGCTCCATCCTCAGATTGTTTTTTTCCGCCATCGGGCTCGGATGTGATACTTCGTGCTCCGGCTTCGAACTTCTACGGTTCCAGCCTCGACGGAAAATCCTCGATTCTTCGAGTTCCTTCATCATCTTCATCTCTCGAAGCGGCACTTTTCTCCATCCCGTACATCGACACCGGCCTTCGGGCCCTCCGCGACTCCGGTCCCGGTCGATGGAAAGGACTCCGTTCAAAAAGTGCCCAAAATGTGGGTCTAAATTTCCCCACACCGACCTCCATCAGGTGTGTAACCTTTGCCTCTATCCGGAACACGAGGCTAGAGACTGCCCCGCCTGCAAGTCTTTTCGATCGAAGAAGACCATCCGAGATCGAAGAGCTCGACGCACCATGGCGCACTCATCCTCGGCAGCTCCACCGGACATCTTTGGAGACGACGCCGAAGCTTCGGGGCAAACACACACCGAGCAGGAGGAAGACGTCGTCAGCGCTTCCGAGGCCGACGACTCCGACGTGGAGGACGTTACACCAGCGCAGCGGGCCGTGAGTACTATGCCCCCTCCCACCCCCGCGCCGAAAACCAAAGAGACTCCGGTTACTCCCTCGCCTGCCGGCCTGGGCAAAACCAAAACCAAAACTTCGATCACCCCACCTTCGGGCCCGGTGTCGAAGCACCCAAAGTCTCATGGCAGCTCGGGATCGAGCCAGCCGACACCCGGTGCCGAAAAACAGCATCCGGCACCGAAGACTGCAAAATCCAGCTCGACTCCGAAACCACCGGTGCCGAAGCCTGGACACTCGGTGCCGACCAAACACAAACACAAATCTGTCGGCACCGACGCTCCGGCGCCGAAACATCCTTCGACGCCGAAACACCCGGAGACCTCAAAAAAGCATGGCGCACACAGACCATCGAAACCCCCGGTTCCGAAATCACCGGTGCCGACAGACGACTCGACACCGTTGGCTCTGTTTACACCAGACCCTTTACAAAAGACTTTGTCCAAAGATCCAAAGACTGGGCTTTTGACTTTAACTACCAAGAAAAGACGCCTTGATGCTCCGGCTCCTCCTCCTCCACCCAAAAGGAAGGACTCTGCTACTTCTCCCCTCAGAGTACCCTCCCCACCACCGCCTCCCCTACCCACTCCACCTCCTCCACCGCCTCCACCTCACAGGTCTCCGCCACCTTTACCTCACTACGATCCGGCCCCATCCCCAGATCCGGATGATGGGGATCCGGACAATTACCCGGCGGACGCCCCAATGGATCCCACTCCACCAGGGACCCCAGATCCATGGGAGGATTACAATAACCCTGATATACCCAATGTACCTCAGGACGACCTATACCCATCAAGGCCGTCTCCTCCAGAGGACTCCTTAGGGTTTCATCATTTAGTGCAGAGAGCAGCACACTACCATGGGGTGGACATGCACAGTGAACCAGTAGAAGAAGACTTCCTACTGGATACATTTGATATACAAGACAAATCTACTTCCATTTTACCCATGCTTAAGGGTGTCACCAAGCACGCTACAGAGGTGTTCAAAGACCCTGTCAGAGCCAGAGTACTGAACCCTAGAATAGAGAAGAAGTACAAGGCGGCACCCACAGACCCTGCTTACATCAAGGGCCCTGCTCCCCTAGATTCCCTAGTTGTCTCCACAGCTAGAAAGCGGGCTAACTCCCAATCCTCAGGAGATGCCCCACCGCCAGACAAAGAATCTAAACTTCTGGACGCGTCTGGTAAACGCACCGCCTCCCAAGCTGCAAACATGTGGCGCATTGCAAACACACAAGCACTGCTTGCGCGATATGATAGAGCACACTATGACGAACTAGAGGCTCTTATGCAGCACCTTCCAGAAAAATACAAGCACAAGGCTCATGACCTTATACAGGAGGGTAAACTAATCACAAACACCTCCATTAAGTGTGCCCTCGATGCAGCCGACACTGCTTCTAGGGCCATAAATACCAGTGTCCTGCTTCGCCGCCACGCCTGGCTCAGGATCTCAGGGTTCAAACCTGAAGTCCAGGCATCCATACTCAATCACCCCTTTGACCAGGAAACACTCTTTGGGCCAAAGGTAGACGAAGCGCTCGAAAAGATGAAGAAAGACACAGACACAGCAAAGTCTATGGGGGCACTCCAAACACAAGCCTCCAAACGTTCCTTTCGACGCTCGTCCTTTCGTGGCACAGGTAGAGGCTCCTCCACCGATAACGCCTCTACCTCCTACAAGTCCCCTCCTCAAAATACCTTTTCAAAGGGCAATCAGAGAGGTGGTTACAGGGGTAACAACAATAAGGGCAGGGGCAAAACCAACAACACCCGTTCTGCCACCCCCCCCGCACAATGACTCCCCTCCGCTCCCCCCAGACCATTCCACTCCGGTCGGGGGCAGACTACAAAACTTTATCCACGTATGGGAGTCCATAACATCGGACAAATGGGTGACCCAAATCATTCGGTCAGGGTACTGTCTAGAGCTAACATCTACCCCACCCAATATCCCACCAAGGCACCGTCCAATGTCTCAAGAACATTCCACACTGCTCAAACAAGAGGTACTTTCACTCCTGCAAAACATGCTATAGAGCAGGTCCCCGTCAAACAACGAAATCTAGGGGTCTACTCTCTATATTTCTTAATACCAAAGAGAGACAAGACCCTCAGACCCATTCTGGACCTCCGGCCTCTAAATGCCTACATACACTCAGACCATTTTCACATGGTCACTCTACAACAAGTCCTCCCACTCCTCTGCCAGGGAGACTTTCTCACAACCTTGGATCTGAAAGACGCATACTTTCACATTCCAATACACCCCTCTCACAGGAAATACCTCAGGTTCGTGGTGGACGGGCAACATTACCAATTCATGGTTCTCCCCTTCGGGGTCACCACCGCACCACGGGTGTTTACCAAATGCCTAGCAGTAGTAGCAGCACACCTCAGACGTCAACATATTCACGTCTTCCCTTACCTAGACGACTGGCTGATAAAAGCCGCGTCCTACGACCAATGTGTGCAGCATACAAACAGCACCATCAAACTGCTCCACCAGCTAGGCTTCACGGTGAACTACCAAAAGTCCCACCTCATACCATCTCACGCAAAGCAATACCTCGGGGCCACTATAGACACCTCCAAGGGTATTGCCTATCCAAACTCAGCCAGAATCACAAGCATTCAAGCCTTACGCAAAACATTCCTTCCTCAGCACTCTCTTCCAGCAAGAGTGTTTATGAAGCTCATAGGAATGATGGCGTCTTGCATTTTCATAGTGCCCCAGGCAAGACTCCACATGCGTCCACTTCAAGAGTGCCTAGCACAACAGTGGAACCAGGCCCAGGGTCAGCTGACGGATCTGGTGTTGGTGGACGGCCGCACACATCACTCTCTGCAGTGGTGGAACACCACAAACCTTTCCAAAGGGCGGCCGTTCCTGGACCCGGTTCCTCAACTGACTCTAACAGCGGACGCATCGCTCTCCGGCTGGGGAGCGCACCTTCTACACCTCACCATGCAAGGTCTATGGACGCCACAGCAAAAATCGCTCCACATCAACCATCTGGAGCTCTTGGCGATCTTTCTAGCCCTAAAATCTTTCCAAAAACAGATTTCGGGCAAAGCAGTCCTCATTCGCACAGACAATATGACTGCAATGTATTATATCCAAAAACAGGGGGGGACACACTCTCCCCAGCTCTCCCGCTTAGCCCAGAGCATATGGAGATGGGCAATTCCTCAAAACATCTTTCTCCTGGCACAGCACGTTCCAGGCGTACAAAACACCATGGCAGATCTGCTCAGCAGACAAACGCAACAAATACACGAATGGGAACTGCATCCACAAGTTCTTCACCCATTCTTCCAACAGTGGGGGCATCCTCAGATAGACCTCTTCGCCACCCACGAAAACAAAAAATGCCCAAGCTTCGCCGCCAGATACCCACACCCATTGTCCAAGGGCAATGCGATATGGATGAACTGGTCAGGCAGATTTGCATACGCCTTTCCACCTCTCCCACTAATTCCATTAGTGGTCAGGAAGCTACAACAGCACTCCCTCACACTCATTCTGGTAGCTCCGACGTGGGCCAGGCAGCCGTGGTACACCACGCTACTACAACTGTCAGTGGTACCACATCAAAAACTGCATCTATCCCCATGCCTCCTAACCCAGAACCATGGAGAAATCAGGCACCCGGACCCAGCTCAGCTCAACCTGGCGATCTGGCTCCTGAAATCCTAGAATTCGGATACCTTAACCTTCCCCCTGATTGTATGAACATCATCATGGAAGCCAGACGTCCTACCACTAGAGCATGCTATGCCGCAAAGTGGAAAAGATTTGTAATTTACTGCCGCAACAATACAATCAACCCTCTAGATGCATCCATACAGCACATCATATGCTATCTGCTCCATCTTCACAGGTGTAACCTGGCATATTCATCCATACGCCTACACCTAGCAGCGATCGCTGCTTATCTACAAAACAGGCAGCATTTATCACTCTTCAGAGTGCCCGCTATTAAAGCCTTCATGGAAGGCCTTAAACGACTAATTCCTCCCAGGGCACCACCTTCCCCTGTATGGAATCTAAATTTAGTTCTTACACGACTAATGGGTCCGCCCTTCGAACCAATGCACAAATGTGAGCTACAGTTTCTCACCTGGAAAACAGCTTTCCTTGTAGCTATCACTTCCCTTAGAAGGGTTGGTGAAATACAAGCGTTCACCATACAGGAACCCTACATACAAATGCATCACAGCAAGGTCATACTTCGCACAAATCCGAAGTTTCTGCCCAAAGTCATTTCCCCCTTCCACCTCAATCAATCAGTGGAATTACCTGTCTTCTTCTCGCAACCCCAATCTGTTGCAGAAAGGGCCTTACACACACTTGATGTAAAAAGGGCGTTACTATACTACATACAAAGAACGCAACCCTTCAGGAAGACTAAACAATTGTTCGTTTCCTTCTCTCCACCACATAAAGGCAACCCCATTTCAAAATCAGGGATAGCTAGGTGGATGGTAAAATGCATACAAATTTGCTATCAAAAGGCAAAGAGAACATTATCTGTTCCCCCTAAAGCCCACTCTACAAGAAAGTTAGGGGCTTCTATGGCTTTTCTAGGGAATATACCCTTAGATGACATCTGCAAGGCAGCCACATGGTCTACACCGCACACCTTCACAAAACACTACTGTGTAGATGTGCATTCCAAGCAGCAAGCTAGGGTGGGCCAGGCTGTACTAAAGACACTTTTTCAAACAGCTGCAACGGATACCGGTGATCGCCGCTAAGGTTGGGTACTGCTATATAATCTATGCTAAGTGTACAATCTGCAGCTCATATGCCTCGAACGGAATATGCTACTTACCAGTATGCATCTGTTCTTGGCATGTAGAGCTGCAGAGTTGTACATGCCCACCCGCCTCCCCGGCTACCTGTATCCGTTCCAGTACATCTTATTTAGATACAACACATGGGTTTCTCACTGTTATTACTACGCTCCATCATTTCCCTGTTGGCGAAAAACAATCTGAGGATGGAGCCGAAGCCCATGCGCAGAACGGACCGAAGGAGGAGTCACCAAACTCGTGACTTCCAAAGACTGTCCAAGAACAAAAACAAACTGCAAACATCCGGGCCCAACACCAGATGGCGACCTATGCTAAGTGTACAACTCTGCAGCTCTACATGCCAAGAACAGATGCATACTGGTAAGTAGCATATTCCTTTTTAGAAGTGGCCAATCCGAAACAGGTGGTCTGGAAGATGGTTGAATTTAAAAACAACATATGATTTGGTACAAGACAGGCACGATGTAAAGCCTCAGTTCCCTCAACCTGCCACGGTTTGGAACCCCAAACCGATTTAAGATCAATAGTAGCCTTCCACAAATCGTAACCTTTGATTGACAACTCATCCATAAAGGACTTAGAATAAAGTAATTTGGTGTGTATCAGTCTAACCTTTGAGGAAGACTCAGGCATAACTTTAAAATAAAAGGATGCCGGGTCGGAAACACTGAAATCAGTAAAATAAGTATACTTATCAACTAATGTAGGCGAACTGCCGAAAGAGGGGGTGGGACAGTGTTCCCATTGGGTAAAATTTACAAAATTACGAAAAGTGTTTGCTTTATGCAGGAAGTGATTGCCATAATGCTGAAAACAATACTGTTCAGCATAGTTAGCCGCATTCTCATATAAATCTTCTGCATCAAAAGCGGCATAATATTTCAAATCAGAAAACAGTGCTTCAATGGCATGAACATCCCAATCATCAGAACGTATGTTCTGCTTAACCACATCACCCGTAGAAACACGAAATACATTAGGTACATTGATGACCTCCGTAGGACCATGAATTTGGAATTTAACAGCATCCCACGCAATTCCATCCAAAACGGGCCAGGCAGTAATATTCACAAAAGTCTGGTTCCTTCGCATGATGTGGGACGATGAGTGGGGGGCCAAAGTTCCATTGATAAGTCTAATTGTAGATCTTTCTTTAAGATAGTGTCCATTCACCAGACGGAAAAATACTATTACAAATCCAATGGACATAAACAAAAAAATACTTATAAGCATCAGCCAGATATATGTCCACGGGGGAATCAAAAAATGTCTTTTGAACCAGCTAGCAAAAATAGCAATGTTCGAAGGGGAAGTATGATGCAATGAGTTAGTGTCAAAGGAGAAACGTGACTGGTCAACCGCCGTAGATTGTAAAGCAGGCGAGTGACCATTCGTAGGATAAGCATACTCAGTCTCTTCGGGCAGACCACCAGCCGGCGGTATTAACAAGGGGTCAGTAACTGACTGCATCTCGATGGCAACATCAGACAAGGTGGTAGAAGCAGGAACCAACACTGAATTTCTTTGCATTGTCTGGCAGGAAACTGCTGGAGTTAGACTAAGAAGTGTCGGCCACTCGCTGAAGTTTGACATTGTCAATAGAGATGTACCTGTTTTCTTTGCGACCAGGAAGTGGAGGTAAAATGACTGTTCTTGTACCCTGCACTCCAAGCACTGGAACTGGTGCACGATAAGAGGGGCCGAACTCCTTCTTGTTCTCCACCTTCTCACGGACCAGGTCTCCAACTCGGGGTAGCCAGCCGACTACCGGAATCTGAACCTCAGCTTCAGACATGGAGGGCAAGTGTTCCTTCGAAAGAGTGTCTCTGGCTTCCTGTAGGGTCTGCAAAACAGCACAGTGATCATCTACGTCAAAGGGTGCGGTCGACGCCGCCATGTCTAGACCATCAAGGTCTGGGACAAACATTCTGATTCCGAAGAGCATCATGTACGGGGTCCGCCCACCCTGAGACCTTCTAGGGAGATTAAGTGCACGTTGGACGTTATACAAATGGGCTAGCCAGTTCCGGCCTGTGCCTAAAACACGTGCTGTCAAAGATTGCTTTAAGTCACGGTTCATTCGCTCCACCACACTATTACCCTCAGGTCGGTAGGGGGACGAAAATTTGACTTGGACCCCCAAATTTCTCATAGCCTCCTTGTAAGCCTTAGAGGAGAACGCAGGGCCCTGATCAGAATGGAAGGTACCACACGCAAAAGTTCCCACAAAGACACGCAAATCCCTGATGACAGTCCGCGAGTCAGCACTCCTTTGTGGCCATACCCAGAGAAAACGTGTGCACGAATCCACTGCAACCAAGATATACTTGTACGCAGTATCAGAGGAAAAAGGACCGCAGTGATCTAGATAAACACAACCAAATGGTTTATTAGATATGTACAACTGTGTTTGTGGTGGGCGCGCAACAGTGGAAGGTTTAATCTGTTGGCAAATGTCACAATCAAGAACATAAGCGCGCGCTTGTTTATATAAACCAAACCACCAGTAACGTTGTTGTAACAGAGATATAGTAGCGGACACGCCGGCGTGGGCTGACGCCAACCCCTCGTGCGCTGCTAGTATCCGAGCTGGTCTGCAGTCCGCGTTGGGAATAATTCTGTCACCAACGTCGTTAATCCTCACTAACGGGACTTTATCAGGACTTAAGTGATAAAAATAACGAGAAGGAAAACCCTTCGGGTAATCACTTCCCTTCTCTGTAGCAGCAATAGCTGCCAAGATGTCATCATCAATCTTACTTTTGGATCTTGTAACTGCTGCCACTAAGTATGTAGCCACTGCGGTTTTTGCTGCCTCGTCAGCCAAGCTGTTACCGACAGCATGGACACCAAGTCGTTGATGACCAAGAGTGTGAATAACATTCACGAGAGGGAGACGTTCTTTAAAGTCTGCCACTCGAACCCAAAGCAGTTTATGCTTAATTGTGGTACCTTTGGTATCTCGATAATCGTTCTGAGACCAGAAGTGTAAGTTGTCATTGTAGGACTGGACACAATAAAAGGAGTCACTTACTATAAGAGTAGTAACTCGGGGATCAGCAAACTCCAGTGCAAGCACCAGAGCCCGGAGCTCCGCCAATTGCGCGGTACAATCACCCAATGACTGCGTATGCACTGCATCAGATTGGAATTTACCATTTACGAATGTACCCACGACAATTGCGCAAGCCGCAGAATAGGCATGCTTTGATCCAATCGCCGGCTGCGCCGAGCCGTCAGTGTATATGACACAATGGTATTCTTCGAGCGGGCGCAAAGACAGAGGAGCCGGATGAACGAATTCATACTGCAAGTATTCCTGAGTCTGTAAAGAGGCGTCAAAGATATAAGTGACATCTGGTGATGTCAGAGTTGTTGCCCATTGTATCCACCGTGGATGCAAAGCTTAAGAATTTGGTACACTTGCTTTAGTCACTGCCTCCAGGGCAGGATATGGGGTTACAACCAGTATCTGTTTTCCATGCGACAGTGCGCGTTCTTTAAGGATCGCCATCTGTACTGCCGTCAGAACTTTCTCAACAGTGGAAAAACGTAATTCAGCAGAGGTGTACAAGTGTGATTTATACGCAATGGGGACTGTATCGCCCTCATTGAACGTCAAATACGTGAAACCCACCGCGCCCGGTACTATTCTTATTACCAGGTTAGTGCGGTTATCACGTGTCATTAAGTATTGTGAAGCAAGAAGATCAGCCTGTAAAGACTGTAGAATAGCAGAATGTTCTAGCTGCCAGCTAGACTTCGAAAAAGAAGGTTGTCCCAAGGCGTAAAGCGGCTTGATACGCTGGGCATAATCAGGAATATACGTACGTCCGAAATTCAGAAAGCCCAGCAGAGATTGTAATTTTTTCAGTGTTGTAGGAGCACGCAAGCACGCGCACTTCTCCAGAAAGTGAGGAGCCAATCCCTTACCCTCATTGTTGAGCTCGTAGCCCAAAAACAACACTGTATATTCCGCGATGTGAGATTTCGCAAAATTAAATTTGTAGCCATAGTCCGCAAAACTGACTAATATTGTCGACTCGAGACAGATGTGGCATCAGCTCATCATCCGTGAGGTAGATATCGTCAACATAGGAGTATGCGTCGGGGTCTATTCTCTCTAAGAGAGAGACCACGCGAGCGGAAAAGACGCCAGGGCTGTTTTTATAGCCCATGGCTAATCTTGTGAACTGTTTTTGTTTGCCGCCCGAAGTAAACGCCGTCCACTGGCTACTCAGTGTGGACAGGTTATGGCTAAAAAAGCCATTGGAGATGTCAAGTGTCGTTTTAAATCTCTTACGCACGAGACTATCGACAAGAGCCGAGCTATGAGTATTCTGTACCGCGCAGGTCCGGCAATGCGAGTTTAAGTGCCGGTAATCCAAAACTAAACGGTACGACCCGTCTGGCTTCGTCACAGTGAATAAAGGGTTATTCATAGGGGACACACAAGTTTCAATAACACCCTGATATTCCAATTGTTCAAGGATTGCCGCGACGTGCGGTCTAGCTTCACGACGCACGGGATATTGGGGTTGAGGCTGGGGCATAGACCGCAATGGAATCTCATGGCAGGGGGACAACCGGTCCCATCCCACCTGAGTACGATACACCGCCGGCGCAAGCGCCAGCGCCCACTCCTCAGCGTACACTTCAGCCTGGTCCTTAGGCACTGTGTGCGCAAAGGACGGGAGGATTACCTCCTCCCCTCTAGGAGCTTCTAAAATGAAAGCTGGGGGCCAATCTGCCTCCGCTAGGAGGATATCATAGGTGGTAGTCAGATTATCCCAAAAAATCCCCTTTATTGTACGTTGTATGTCACCCTCAATCAGTAAGACTATTTCGTAAAGTCTATCAGGGGGAGCCACTCTGGTGTCAGCTGTTTCAACAGTAACCAAAATATCAGTTGCTGTCGCCGCCAGAAATGGACGCAGAGCTTGACGGACTATGGTAATTTCCGCTGCGCTGTCCAGTAGCTTCAGCGCCCATGTCCGGTTCCGAAGCTGTGTCCGCACTATCTGAGGCATACCTTGCCGTCAGAGCAGCCACTTTCTTCTTCTGAAACGGGGGTCTTTGTCGTGCAAATTCGTCCTGCTTGCCTTTACCCTCAGTCTGTCGGGGCTGGTCACGTGTTTGTGGAGCACCCCGACCTTTGCTACCGCCTCCGCCACCGGACTGTGAAGCAGATGTTTCCTGTGAAGAACGAGGAGAACGTTGTTCAGAAACCTGAAATCTATCAGGAGACTTAATAGTAGCACGATCACGCAGATCATAAGTGCGTTCACTACCTGACTGAACGGGAGAGGCAGGCCGAGAGCCCTGCTTCTGCTGCTGCTTTCCCTGTTGTTTTGACCGCCAATACTGTTTCGGAAAGTTTGGACGGTCATCCTTACCAGAGGCTTCCACCTTACCCTGCTGCTTAATTTCGGGAGATTTGATCACAGGTCTAACTCCTAAAGAGCTACGACCCAAATCTCTGTACGCTGACGAGATTATTTTCGCAAACTCCGGCGGCTTATCCTCATCAGCAACTTTCTTCAGTTCATTACGAACTTGGAACTGCATAGCATCACCCTTAAGGTTACACATTATCATGGTAGCCACCAGGTCAAACTGTCCGAGGAGTCGCATTCCTAATTCTATCGCAGACTCCGCACCGTGATTATCTTGAACACGCTTAATAACAGAGGGCAGTACCGACATAGACGGAGTGCCAAAGCACTGCGAGTACGTCGCTGCAAAGACCTTGCCCCAGTTTACACAATCATCAATGTCGGGGACCAAGTCTTTAGGCAAACTAATGGTAAGGATCCTGTGTTTCTCCACAGGAGATGTATTCGGGTATACCGCTTCTATCTGGTCAAACTTTTCAGCAAGCCAAAAAGGGAAATCATCCCTAGTTTGGGGGCGCTTGCCCATAACAGAATTAACCATAACAGGACTAATGACCACCGCGTGGTGGTCAGTAGGCTGTCCCGCAACAGCAGGTGCCCCCGCCTGCACATTGCGTGACACGTACTGCACTAAAGCCCTATATACTGCAATAAGGGCAGTGTGTAGTACACGCAATTCAGCCACCGTCACCGTGAGGTAACGGGGATGAGGCGTAAATCCGGCTAGTACCGGCCAAGTGGCCCCTGCAATTGATAGGGGGCCCATTCTCGGTGGTATAACCGCATGGGGAAGGGCGCCATTAAACCAAATAAGATGCTGCCAAGCAGATATTGGTATTTCCTGTGTCCTATACGGTGTATAGTTCGCTGGTACGGCAGTGGCAGTGTAAGAATGAAAGGAGTTATCGTCCTCACTCACTGCCGGAAGCGTCACCCAAGAGTAGAACAACTCAAAGGGATGAGCCGCATCGGCTCCTACCACAAAGATGACGTTCATACCAGTGTCCGGCACCCCATACTGCGTCAAATGACGTTTCAGAGCTGCACGGCTATGCGCCGCTATTTCTACCGCCATAAGGACAAGCTACACTCGAAGTAATCAGTAGCACAAGGGTTCAATAACCTTTTTAATGATCAAGCTTGAAGAAACCTATATCAACAGAAATAGGTAGGTTTAAATCCGTCAGACTTGTTATCCGGAAACAAGAATGAGGGTGTTGTGGACTAATATAAGCACTACTAAGGCGTTTCAACTCATAGACCAAACGTTAGGTGCGCCATGTTGCAGGGATTCTGCTTATACACAGAACATTGCGTAGAACCCCAGGACCTCAGTGAATTGTGGTGTACCAGAAACTCACCTCAGAACCCAGAACCCAGTATCCGGCTAGCATAAGTGTCCCATTCGTTATCCGAGATTTGGCTCGGCGATCCCAATGAAAAGACAACCCAGAACAAGCTACTCAGTGTACTCTCAGGAATGGTGGGAATCGGAAATACCTGTTCGTATATTATTCTCACATCAGTCCACAACAAGAATCAACGGAGACACGGTGAAAATAAAGAGTTTATTTTTATAGACCACGTGTCCTAAGATGCAGTACTTTGGCTAATACAAGCAGACAAATGATTATAATCAAAACCATCAGCATCGTTACAATACCATAGAATATAAAAGGAGTGATCATGTTATAAATGACAGTGGATACTACCACCTTCCCTTTACTAAGAAGCTAATATTATTATTATGCTAATAAAAGGTCTCTTAGGCTTGAATGGGGGACCCCATACCTCAAAGATCAGCTTAGTGAAATCACATCACAGGAGCATCAGGAGTCTTCTCGCAGGAAGGCTCGTCTTCGGTCTGAATACTAAACATGATGTCTGCAATATTAAAAGCACCAACTTTCAGGTATTCGCAGCTGCCTGTGTGTTATGGCTAAATAGTGGGTCGATCAACCTAGAGTGGAAAACATGCATTGTCTAACAACCCAGACTGTTTGTTACACCATGTACAGACCAAGGTCGCTGCGCAGAGCCCGGGATGGTAACAACAGATTGCTTTCGTGTGAGGCAAAGCGCGAGTCAGCAGTTTGTTTAAACAATAACATGTAGACGCAGTGTCGTGTGCAAAAGCAGCAAGATGGCTTTCTAACATCTAACGTGGTTATGCTAACTTAACAATGTATGTACGTATTAAGGGAGTCCTTACTACACTACACGATGGTGCTCCGTCGGGCTGCTGAGATCCTCAAACTTGATCTTCCCAAGGTGGCCCTCAAAACTAACCTCCTAACTGAGGTGCTTCAGACGGCGTCGACTTCGTCGGAGCCACTGCTTCCCTTCAACGACGTCCTCACGGACGTCCTGTTGGGCACTAGGTCGCGGCCGGCCACATGGCCCCCTGTGGATAAGAATGTCGCCAGGCGTCACCGCCCAGTGCCTGGTGACCCTGCGTTTCGGACCACTCATCCCACGCCTGAGTCTGGTCATCCAGGCCTCAATGTCACAGAGTGCCTTTCCCACAGCTCCACCGGATAAGTACTCTAAGAAGCTGGAGCAGTTTGGTAAGCGGTTGTTCTCGTCGGCCAGCTTGGGGCTGTGGTCGGTGAACACCGCCTGCTTGTTGGGCCGCTATTCCCACACGGTTGTCCTGAGGAGGTCCCTGCTGTGCTTTCCCAGGCAGTTCCTGAGGGTAAGGATGCGGCTAAGTTCGCCATTCGGTGTGGTTTGGACACCGCTGACTCGTTGGGCAGGGCGATTTCTCCGACTGTGGCGTTGCGTCGCCACGCCTGGTTGCAATCCACTGGGTGCTCGCCTGACGTCCAGTGCTCGCTCATGGACATGCCCTTTGATGGCACTCGCCTGTTTGGCGATAAGAACTCGCGGGCCATGGCCAAGTTCTTGGGACTTTCCAGTAAGAGCCCAGCCACTCCTGGGTTTCGTTCCTTTTGTGGCCAAGGCAGGCGCACCCAGACATGTTCCTTCAACAAGCCTGTGCAGAACCAGCCTCAGCGCGGACGCGGCTTCCACAGGGGCGGCTCTGGGAATCAGCTTGGGGGCAGTCCACCTCTGCCGCTTCTACCTCTAAACCTTCCTAATCTGAGCTTTGTGGAGCACCCCACGCCGGTGGGTGGCAGTATCCACCACCACCTCCACCACTGGCACGATATCACATTGGACAAGTGGGTGTTGCAGATCATCCGCGGGGGTTATGCTCTTCCATTTCAGTCCTCCCCTCCCGACATGCCACCTCGGTGCCACCGCATGTCGGAGGATCACTTGCTGCTTCTTCAGCAGGAAGTTACGGCCCTCTTCAAGGGGGCCCATCAAGCGCTTTCCTGGGCCAGAAGTAGGACGTGGTTGTTATTCCCACTACTTTCTGGTCCCCAAGAAGGACAAAGGGGGCCTGCGCCCCATCTTGGACCTCAGGAACGTTAATCGCTTCCTCTGGAAGGACAAGTTCAAGATGTTGACTCTGGCTCAGTTCTTGGCTGCCCTCGACCCTGGCGACAGGATGGTAGCGTTGGAGTTGCAGGACGCATATTTTCACACACCCGTACTGCCGGCCCACCGGTGTTACCTGCAGTTCACGGTAGGCCCGAAGCATTTTCAGTTTGCCGTGCTCCCCTTCGGCCTTACCAGCGCCCCTCGGGTGTTAACGAAAGTGATGGCGGTGGTCGCAGCTCACCTGCGCAGGTCAGGGATGTCAATCTTCCCCTACCTCGACGACTGGTTGTTGACAGTCGTCGCCCACCTTCAGACTACGGCCGACCTCCTACATTTGCTGAGGTTCTCCATCAACGTGCCGAAGTCACACCTGAGTCCCTCTCAGAAGCTCTCCTTCATCGGAGCGGTTCTGGATTCGACGCTATTTCGGGTTTATCCTCCCGAGCAGCGAATCTGGGATATTCAGGCTATGATTCCGATCTTTCAGCCTCTATCCCGGGTTTCAGTCAGGATGACCCTCCGGCACCTGGGCCTGATGACCTCCTGCATCCTGCTAGTGCAACATGCCAGATAGCATATGTGGGCTCTGCAGTGGGCTCTGCAGTGGGACCTGAAGTTCCAGTGGGCGCAGCATCAGGGCAACCTGTCCGATCATGTCCAGATCTCGGAGGGCACTGCACGACCATTGCAGTGGTGGATCACGAATCGCGATTGGGTCAGTGGCAGATCCCTTCCCCAACCGGAGCACACAGTGGTGACGGATGCATCCCTCCTGGGATGGGGAGGCCATTTGGGAGAGGCAGAGATCAGACGACTCTGGTCTCTGGCGGAGTCCCGGCTCCATATCAACCTTTTGGAGCTTCGTGCGATCCAGCTTGCACTGAAAGCATTCCTTCCCTCTGTCCGAAGTGTGGTGCAGGTGTTCACGGACAACACCACCGCCATGTGGTATTGCAACAAACAGGGCGGGGTGGGATCCTGGACCCTATGTCAGGAGGCTCTGCGCCTCTGGACATGGCTGGAACGTCAAGGCATTACCTTGGTTCAACACCTGGCAGGTTCTCTGAACACCAGGGCGGACGAATTCAGCCGCTGGTGCTTGATGGATCACCAATGGTGTCTGCACTCTGACGTGGCGCAAGGTCTCTTTCTGCAGTGGGGATAGCCTTGGTTAGATCTATTTGTCACCGAAGAGAATGCGCAATGTCATCAGTCCTGCGCGTTGGAATTTCCAAGGCGGCGCTCGGCGATGCTTTTCATCGCAAGTGGATTTGCGGTCTGTTGTACGCCTTTCCACCTATACCACTTTTGCCCAGAGTGCTGAAGAAGATTCGCTGTGACCGGGCCCAAGTCGTCCTTGTGGCTCCGGATTGGGCATGAAGATACTGGTATCCCGAGCTACTCGGCATGGCGATCGATCCCCCCCGATCGGACTGCCTCTTCGGGAGGATCTTCTGTCGCAGCAGCAGGGGACGGTCCTCCACCCAAACCTGTCCAGCCTCCACCTCCATGCATGGAGATTGAGCGGCGGCAGTTGACCGCTTTTGATCTTCCTCCCGAAGTCTGTGATGTCATTCTGGCAGCCAGGCGTCCCTCCACTAAGACGGTATACGCCTGCAGATGGAACAAGTTTGTGGTATGGTGCACAGCTAAGACTGTGGATCCCCTTTCTGCCCCTCTTTCCGAAGTCCTTCTGTTCCTTCTTTCCTTGGCCCAGCAGGGCTTTACTCTGGGTACTGTCAAAGGTTATCTTTCGGCCATCTCTGCCTTTTTACAGCTTCCAGATCAGCCTTCTATTTTTAAGTCCCCGGTTGTTAACCGTTTCCTAAAAGGCATTACGCACACGTTTCCTCCGGTGCCGTTCATAATGCCTCAGTGGGACTTAAACCTTGTTTTGACATATCTAATGTGCGCTCCCTTCGAGCCCCTTCATACCTGTCCTTTGCGTCTTCTAACTCTTAAGACGGCTTTCCTGGTAGCTATCACCTCTGCCAAAAGAGTGAGTGAGCTTCAGGCTCTTTCTTCTAAACCTCCTTTCCTTTCTGTTCATCCGGACAAGGTGGTTTTACGGACCCGTCCTTCTTTTTTGCCAACGATTGTCACGCCCTTCCACATCGGGCAGACCGTCACTTTGCCCACCTTCTTTCCGCCTCCTTCAAGGGAGGAGGAGAGGCTCCACCGTCTGGACCCAAAACGCGTGCTCGCGTTTTATCTGAAGCGTAAACAGCAGTTCTGGGTGGATGACCAGCTCTTTGTTGGCTACGTGGGCGCCCAAAAAGATCGGGCTGTGCACAAACGGACCATCTCACGGTGGGTCGTTCTGTGCATCAAGGCATGTTACTCCTTGCCTAAGAAGGAGCCTCCTGTGGGGCTACGTGCCCATTCGACCAGGGCAACTGCAGCCACTACTGCCTTGGGACGTGGCGTTCCCTTGCAGGACATTTGTCAGGCAGCTACGTGGGCCTCGTTGCACACGTTTACCAAGCATTACTGCCTTGACAGTCAAGTCTGGAGAGACGGCTTCTCTGGCTGTTCTGTCCTCCGTGACTTTCTGGTGTGATCTTGTTCGCAGACCCTCCACCGGGGTTGGTATTGCTGGGGTATCTATTCTAAGGTAAGGAATCTATCACTAACGTGTCTCTTTCAGATGCACAAGTTACTACTTGTGTAACGATGTATCTGTAAGAGACATTATTTAGTGATAGATTCCTTACCACCCCACCCATCCTCCCCGTTCTGCAGACTGATTCTAGGGTTAAGGTCATCCCCCTTTCAGGGCCCTAGTTGAATGGCACCAGTGGTCAGTTTCTTGCATGGCTCTGCGTTCCTGGCGCGGAAAGTCATGTACAGAAATGACGTCAGCGCGCATGGGTGGTGCCTAAGTAGTCCCCGTGACTTCATCTTGGCGCTTACGATGCCAGCGACGGACGCGGAGCCGCATGACACCACCTACTGACGTGCAGGTGTACTGCTAGCAAAAATTTCCCGATCCAGTCTGATGCCTGGGGATATTCTACGGTAAGGAATCGATGACTAACTAATGTCTCTTACAGATATATCGTTACACAAGTAGTAACTTGTGCTTTACGAAATCTCTCAGTAGTTATGTAACTGAGACTTGTACGTGTAACACGTATCACGTGTCCCTTATGAACTAAATGCAGAGGTAACTTAAAGATAGAGCAGGAGCTGTAAAAGTGTGCTTATTCTGCTAACATCTTCAATTTCTCAGTTCCTGAAACTTGGAAGAATTGAGAAACGTCAGCCACCTGCAGGTAACGTCCAATATTTTGTTGGCTACACTGACGGGCAGGAGTGTATTTTCTGTGTAGTGTGAAAAATAGTCTGCAAGATATTGTGGGCCCTTACCATTGAACAGATGATGATGAATACCCACAGACTAAAAAAAGACCCTTTATCTCAGGGAGCAAATGTAAAGCTGGAAGTTTTGAAGTCATGTGATTGTAATACCCGAGGTTCATTAGGGGCATGCACTGAATAGAGCTTTTTTAATCAAGGGATACCTAGGCAGTGCAGGGACCGTGAGCAAGGCTGATTAGCTTAGTCTGGCAATGAACATAAAGTCTGGAATCTACTGAAAAAGAACACGTTTGTCAAGTGATTTCAGATTAAATAAACCACTGGTGTAAACTCTTGAAAAAAGGATCTGTGTACATTGATCTTATTCCACAATTCCTTGACCTGAAAGGTTAGAAGGTGTATTTTGAAGGATCCATGTATGAAAGGCAAAGTACCTACGTCCAGACCTGAGAGGATGAGCCAACTCACTAGATATCGGTTTTGGTGAGATTTTACTTGAACATTTAGACAAATTTAGCATTTCCAATAGAGAAGCTAGGCGAGAGGTGAAACCTTTTACTATTTTCAGAATAGTTTACATTGCTTGTGCTTGCTTGGAGATCGTTTACTCAAAAGATGATGTGATCCTAATATGCGAGTAAAGTAAATATGAAATAATGTCAACCAGAGGATGATCTTGAAGGGTTCCTTCTGATCCATGGCTGAGGATTGGAATTAAAATATAGAATAGCAATACATTTGGTTCTCCTTTTTACCTGGGAGTGTGTGAAATTTGTGTAATTGGCTTTCGTGCACATATGTGAACCTCCGCCAAATTTATGCAAATTACGTGAAATGCCAATCTGTGATTTTGAGTTCTATTTTAGCACAAAATGCACCATCTGATCTATTTTTCACACTCCGTGCTAGAGAAAATTGCAAAAAAAACAAAAGCACAGCTAACTGTAGCCACTGGCATTCTGTAGTCCCTGTGCTTTCACTGTAAATCTTTAGAACGAATGCCGTGTTCACTGTACATTTTTAACAGGAATGTAAAGAAATGACACCGAGTGGTGTAATTTCGGGAATTTCATGTAACGTGTAATTCCCAAAATTATTCTTATTGCAATGCATATTTTAAATGTAACTTAAGCCTAAATGTAGAGTTCTTCTTTCATATTCATAAGTGCTAGAGTAGTCTTTACCATGCACAAGATCAAAGAATACCTTTTAGGATATTAACATATACCATCTATTTAAATATTTGAACATTTTGTAATATAATTACATCCTTCCAAAATCCAATTTTTCTGATTTTCATTTGTTTATTACAAATAAATGCCCATTTAACAATAAATGATACATACAACAACCTTGTAGCATAACCCTTACTTACTGTGTTGCCCTAAACTGTGTAGCTGAGGCTAGCTTTTGTGTCCCATGGCGGGAGTAACAAAAGACTCCTCAAAGGGCACCTTGGTCAGTTGCAGCAGTTGAACTTCCAAAAAGAGTAATGGGAGGGACATAAAGGGCTGCTATGAACAGTGCTACCTGAGCAAGTCCTACTTCCTCCAGGTGATTTGATAGCATAGGGTTGCGGGGAGGTCTATTCAACCTTTAAGAAAAGAAATTGTGAAAATGGGGCCAAAAATGCACAAATTAAAATAAAATGGATCAGTTGCATTTTATGGCATTTTCAAAACAGATGAGGAATGTAACTGGTCCAGTCTAAACCGTGGTGGATCTTTAAATACCCCAGTATGAGTCACACACACAAATGAGGTAATTTAGCGAGCTGTAAATGCTCTAAGAAGATTGGATAGAGGGGTGAAGCTCCTCACCCCTAGAACCTTTTCTAAAAAAAAAAGAAAATAGCCAAATAGTACATTTTACAGCATAGTTTTCCCTAAATTGAGAGCTTGGTTTTCTCAAGGTGCTCCCTGGTAAATTCAGGTGTTAAAATTTAAAAACGTGGGGTGACAAAGTGAAGCGACTAAGGGTGAAAGCCATTGAAGTCTAACAGAAGTGGGTGTTAAGCATCCAGTATAAATTGAGCAAAGGAACACCAAGGGTAGCCTTCATTACTCCCGGAGGCTGGATAATTTTGTAAAACAATTGCTAAATAATGTATTTCATTTAGAGCTTAAACTGGACCAAACCCATGAGTCCTGAAATAGCACTCAAGATATGACCCTTTCCGGTGATATCTCGGGCTTGCCCGCCTCCATAAAACTGAAACACTGTAGCAAGACATTTGAAAACATCACTAAAAATTGTCTAGCAGACCTTGGTGATCGAATCAGTCAAAATATCTTAATATGCAATTTCACATGCTCTGTCAGTTTTTAGAACATATATAGCCTATTCTCTTACTTCTGCATTCCACTTTCCTATATTTTCCAGTCTTTCCACTTGCAAGTAGGCTACCAGGCATACTCTAGGATTAAAAATCTACTTTGAAGGGGCTCGGTGTAAAAATAAAAAATCATAGAAACCTCACACACTCACACATTAGACAGCTGAGGTAGAATTATCTTAAAGAATAATAGATCAGGTAATTGAGTTAAAGACTCTCTAGTGCATAAGGCGTTCAATGGCAAGACACCTTCTTTCTTTAAAAAACTGCATTTTGAAGTACAGTCCTAGGAGTCCTCTTCATTCCTCAGAGGGTAATCTTCCAACAATTGGCAGAATATGGAAAAGTAGGTCGGGTGGTTGAAGCTTTTCCTTCTGCACCCGCAACTTTGGTATTCTCTGCCCTGATACCTCTGCTTGGAGATGTCTCTGTCTAAATTCCGATAGCCCTTAAGAATTTCCTCCAAACTTTTTCTCCTTCTTTACCACATGAAGACGAGTGACACCAGAAAATACTTTGGTGAGCTGACTATTCTTTGCTAGTAACTCCTGCACCTTCCTGTGTGCCACAAACCACACCACAGTACCCTAAAAAGGCATGCTAATCATCAAACAAGCTAGTGATGAGGGGCAACGTCTTCTGAAAAAGATGCGACTCAGACTTGAAATTTTGACTCCGATTCCCACCGCTCTTCCTCTAGAACTACCTACTTCTATCCCCCATTAAAGGAACTTCCTGATTGTGACATCTCTATTTGTTTCTCCAACGCTTCCCTTCCTTTTCGACCCCACACTGGTGTCCTGTGATCTGACGGTTGTTTGTGACCAGGAGTGTATATTCCGTCCTATTGGCATTTCTATAAGGAAGTTCTCATTTTGATCTTACTGTGTCTTGCTGCCCATTGCCTTCACGTTTGATAGTGGATACGATGAAGACGTATAATGTAAAGTTGTAATGAAAATCATTAAAGCAATAGTGGTGGACAATGGTCAGTCACCCCGGAGAAAACCTTAACATGTCATCTAACACCCGCTCCTTTATGTTAACAGAGAAAGGTGAACCTTCTTGCTGCCAGGCATTGAAATGATTGCATCCCCTGAAATGTATCCCGGTCCAATAAATGCCAGGGCCTCCTAAAAACCGATAAGTGTCTGGATGAGGTCTCAGTAGTGAAGATCACTGCTTAGTGGAACAAACCCTACGCCACTGAGACCGCTACTTGAGAGTGCAGGTAGTCCCTGGTGTTCTACAGTCTGCTTCTAGCAGAAACAACCAGCAAAATCTGTCAATCTGCAAAACCTGAGTTGAGGGGTGTGGCTTAGCCGGGGATGGAGTGAGATGTACCTCCTGCTGCTCCAACCCCGGACAGCTTTTATCTGAGAGCAACAGCACCCCATACTCTACGCCTTTCAACTGTGGGAGATAACGTAGACATTTGGGGGTACCCCTTGCCTGTGGTTGCCTTCATCCAGATACAGGAGCAGGACATTGGCCAGTGCTTACAGTGATGTTTGGTGCGGCCATGAGACACTGCCCGCCATCTTTTTGCCCCCAGTCCACAGGGACACACCAGGGGGGACACCACCAGGGCTTTGGCGTAGCTCCCGCACCATCTGTGCCACACCTGGGGGGCCCCAGGGCACGACAGAGGAGATGGACGCCTTTGTGGCGACAGCGGCAGACTCTGGAATCCTACCAGAGATTAGGCATTTGAGGCCTGAACGGCCTGGCCAGAGTGATCGTATTGAGGCCCCAGTGGGGACTCCAGGACCATCCCTGGTGGGTCCCTCTGCACAGCGGTCACCCCATAAAGCTTGTGGGCACCACTGTGGGCACGGCCATAGCCCGGTCAGCCTGCCCTATCTTTTGAGGCCTAACTGGGTCTGCAGCTAACCACCAGCTCCTTGCACTGGAACCCTGGAGCAGAACCTTCATACTAGCGGCGACCAGACAGACCCTTACTGCAGTAGGGGATTCTCTGAACATCAGGGGAGGACTGGAGGAGAATGACATCTGGATCCGCTGATCTGAGCCATTGGGAATCCCACATGCCCCTGGTGCTCACTTGGGGATACTGGGGCCCCGCACCGGGAAATGGAGGGGGGGCTGTGACGCTCTCAGCTCAGTGTGGCACAGACACCCTAGCAGCGGCTTAGCACTGACCCCTGCAACACCAACCTTGCATGACAGGTGGTCTTAGTCCGGTGGCACTCTCACTGGCATTGCACCCACCACCCCCTTCCTCACAGAGCCTCAGGCCCTCACTGCTGTGCGGTTTGAGAGGGCCCCTCGTCAGCACTGGAGCTCAAGGACTCCGCGGACAGGTCTTTCCGCCCACACCTTTTCACCTCCCTACCCTCCTCTCGTTTGAGCTTCTGGGCTCCTTTCCCAGAAAACCGCATCACCTTGAAAAGTGCCACCCAGCAAGGAACTCACCTGCGCTACCCCAGTCCCTCCCACATCACCGATCCCCTAACTTTGCTACATAGTCCACCTGCATTTGGTGCCACCGTAGTAAATGAAAGGCAGCCCAAGAACAGTTTGGCGACAGACCTCTGGTACCGTACGGTATCTGTGACTCCTAACTCCACCCCATCACTCAGGCTCCCTGAAGACTGATTTCAAGGCATACCTCCAAGACCTGCACAAGGAGGTCACAGACCCGAGGTGGTAGAGTAGACCGAGTGGAACGCTCCTTAGATACCAGGTCAGGAGAACAGGAGATGCTTTGGCAGCAGTTGCGCACCCTGGATGACCATCAGATTAAACTACAGGCGAAGCAGGAGGACTTGGAAAACAGAAGTTGCCACAAGACCGCATATCTCGAACAAGCTACTACTACTACTACTCCTGCCCTCTAGAGGGGGGACTGGCTTGCCCCAACTTGATTGAGTATTACAGGGCAGCTTTACTGGGCTGCCCTCCTCCAATATATCTTGGAGTGGGTGGTTCTGGAATCCGAAAAAACCTGGCTACATGTGACCGAGAGGTGGCTTGCAGGTCGCTATAGGACCTAGCATGGCCACCGAAACACCAGTGCCCTAAGAGTACGTAGCAACGCCTACCCAAACTGTACTTGAGATTTGGGGCCATGTAGCCACCAAGAAAGGCTTTACATCCATTCCCTCATTCAACACCCCCTTTCTCTGCAACTCAGAGGGGGCGTGGCAGGAGGTGAGATGTGGGTGTGGGACACCTGACAACCTATTCCATAGTCCTCTAGTCAAATTCTTTTACTAATGCAAACAAGAATTCTGATCCCTCGAAACTGCTGGCCTCCAATACC
The DNA here is from genome assembly GCF_964204655.1 of Triturus cristatus. Classification (NCBI taxonomy): domain Eukaryota; kingdom Metazoa; phylum Chordata; class Amphibia; order Caudata; family Salamandridae; genus Triturus; species Triturus cristatus. Next base: position 94,583,191 of record NC_140579.1, on the reverse strand, counting down.
CTGTTGCGACACTGGGCCCGCCACCCTTCAAACTCTGACAGCAGCATAATCGCTCACTTCATTAGAGAGGTTGGTCCAGTCCTTCAAAGGCACCAAAGGACTTCTCACACAACTACACCACAATACAATCGATCACGTGCGATCACTCAAGTCAAGCAGGCCCACAATGCTGCTGCTCTCTTTGCTCACTGCTCACCACCCCACCCCCGACATGTTTGAACCGGCGTGCATAGCTGTCATTTGCCACATGGCATTGTTAAGTGTTTGGGCAGATGCCTGTTGTCCCTCTGCTCTACCCAAGTTCAATCTCGCACAGCCCCCTCTCACGCCAACTCCATGAAGCCTCGTTTAGCCGACATTTCAACGCCTTTGTGTGCACCTCGCACTCACTGACTACACTTTACGCAACTGCCCGCCCCAGGGGTGTCTGGTCAAACACGCACAGTGCTGTACTTTTCTCTTGAAACATGTCACCCACCAACGTAATTACTTGGAATATCCGGGGATTGCACACACCATCACGCAAATATAACATCTATGCGTATCTTGAGCGTCACAAAACTCACATCGCGCTCTTGCAAGAGACGGACGTAGCGCAGCCTGAGATCCGTAAACTGCAGCAGCGGTGGAATGGGCAGGTTCTGGCTACAGGCTATTCATCATACGCCAGGGGGCTTTAATCTGGATCAGGCCCAGGACACTCTTTACACCAGAAGAGACTGAGATTGATGCCTATGGCCTATGGCAGATATGTCCTATCTAAAGAGCAGCTGAGTGGGAAGCACATGGTGATAGGCTCCATTTATGCCCCAAACACGATCCAGAGCACGTTCCAGCATACGCCGTCCAACATACTATCGCACTGGTGCGATGTGCCATGGTTGCCCGTCGGGGATTTTAACAACACCATTGATAGGTCCTTCCCTCCACTGAAACACACACACACTAATGCAGCATCTAACACGTGAGGACTGGGTACGCTGCTGGGGGCTGTCGGATGTCTGGAGGGCACTTAACCCGCAGTTGCTCTCTACTCTACTCGCACCCGCATGGACTACACGTTTGCATCGACCGCTTTGTTGCAACCCAGCAGGTGCCAAAGCAGATTACATGGGTAAAACACATTCAGACCACAACACCCACATGCTGCAGGGTGATGAAGAGAGACCCACTACCCATCTCTGGAGACTGCAACCCCTGGCCCTGGAAGACCCTCCCCTTCCGGCAGGCAATAGTCGCATATTTCAAGGAAAACACTGGCTTGATCACGGACACTGGGTTGCTATGGGATGCGGGAAAGCCTGCGATCAGAGGGTGATGCCGGAGCTTAAGTAAGTCCGTTAGAAAACAACTTGACGATGAAATAAGCTGCATAGAGCGTACCCTCACTAGACTGGAGACCGACCTGGCTAGCGGCATGCAGCAGGCAATAGACGGCCAGAGACAAACACATGGCGGTGCTAGAGAGATTATGCTACCTAAATTACACCTCACATGCAGCACGCACACATGCCGCAGCTGATGGGGCAGGCAGACTACTCGTGCTGGAGTGGGGGACCCTGTCGTGTACACTACGTGAGTCAATGCTGGTGTCGAAGCCAAACAGGAACGCGGAGCTGCTGGGCTTATACTGCCCACTTGCACTCCTAAATACTGATTATAAGATTTTAGCTAAGCTGCTGGTGTGCAGACTGGCCTCGCTGGTTCTGAAGCTGGTTTACATGGACCAAAATGGTTTTGTGCCGGCTTGCAGCACGTCCCTAAATCTCCGCCGGTTCTTCAGAATGGCTCACTATGCTAGGGAGAACTGGGACCATTCCGGATGCCTAATATTAGATTTGGAAAAGGCCTTCCACACCTTGGATTAGGGATTCTTGTTTGCTGTGCTCCGTAAATATGACCCGGGGGAAGAGTTCCCAAGCCTCGTACGACTTCTCTATACCCAAGCAGTAGCTAGAGTTAAGACTGGCCCGCACCTATCAGATCAGATTCCAATCGAGCGGGGTACGCGGCTAGGGTGCCCGCTCTCGCTGTTACTATTTGCACTGGCCATCGAGCAGCTAGCTGAGTCACTGCGTAAAACGCAAGATGAGTGTGGGATCCCCTTGGGTGATGGCATGTCTCATTATACGCGGACGACCTGCTTATTTACCTCCAAGGATGTTAGTTCGTCTTATGCTTCAATAGAGCCAATATTATTTGAATTTGCTAACGTTTCAGGACTCCATGTAAACTGGGACAAATCATGCATGTACCCTTTCTCGGAGACCACTTTGAACCCACGATTGTCCCTCAGCAACAAGCCAATCCATTGGCAGGAGTCGGCATTCCGATATCTGGGGATACTCCTCTGTAGAGGGCCTGCAGACCTTCTTGAAGGTAAACTGGTGCGAGCTATCACTGCGATACGTGCGCAGAGGACTTTCTGGGGTGCTCTTCCTCTGACGGTCATTAGGAGGATAACGCTACTCAAGATGGTGGTACTCCTGCGACTGCTGTACCACTTCGTAAATGTGCCCTTATGCCACAAACCAGCGCTGTTCAAAAGCTTAGAGCTCGATGTCCAGAAATGTATTTGGGACGGGTCGTGCAGCAGGGTGGCGCTAATCAAAATGTACCTTTTGGCAGCCAGCGGGGGCCTCTCGCTACCCAACATGGAGCAGTACTATCTTGCAGCGCAGCTCCAGTGGGTGGCGAGATGGCTTGATGCGTCCCATCTGGAGGAGTCAGCGACTTGTGCCCCGGACTCACCCACCCACAGATAGTGGTGTTGTTCCACCCTACCGACGGGGCAGGCGGCCTGCCCAGCTACTAGTGGAGGAGGCCCACTAATGCTTCCATCGCAGTCTGCGAGTTACGCGCCATGTGAACCCCATTCTTGGCATGCCCAGGGGGCACCAAGCAGTCACCACCGGGGATCTGCCCCAATGGGAGGAGGTGGGTATCCTTACATTAGGGTATTTATATAGCGATGGGCAACTCCTGCCGTTTGGTACCCTTGTGGAAGACACAGGCCTCCCCCAGGGTGAATTCTTGTTGCAAGCGGCAGTGGTGCCCATGCTACAAGAGGCATGGGGCTAGGTTGCGCAGGAGCCGGCCACGCATCTGACTGTGCAATATCTGCATGAACTGGACACGGGCCGCCACTTAGTCAGATGGTTCGCGGAATCCTTAAGGATACACACCGTGCCGCAGCTGGAATCCCTCGAGCCCACTGGGACATGGATTTGCAGCGCCCCAGCACCGAACGAGAAAGGGAGGATATCCTCAGGAGCTAGGTTCCCGCTCATACAGTATTATATAGTCCACTGAGCATACTTGACCCCAACCAAAATAAATAAATACTTCAATCGTACCGACGCCAGCTGCCTCGCGGTGGTGAGCAAGGAGCGCACACTTACCTGGTCGTGGGAGGTGTGTATCTTGGGTTTATACAAGTGGTCGAGTAAGAATAAAGTGACATCCCGCTACATTGAGTTAGGGCTAATAGTAGCCAAGCGCCTACTTAGGAGGCAGTGGAAATCCCCAGGGACACCCCCCACCCCTCCACCCCCAGCGAAATCCTGGTACCAATCGCTACTTTGCTGGGCAAAGGCGGAGAGCATAGCGCTACGTCGAGAGGATGCGATAGGCATTAGGAAGCAGCCGATGGCAACCAAATGGGACGCAATCCTGACAGACTTTCGCGCCATGTGTCAGAATCCCTCCGAGGACTCAGACAACACGTCTGTAGCTGTGTTCTCCACCTCCCCGCTGACATTCACCCAGGTCTAACACGACGCATGACAACCACTATGAACAATGCACATGTGCGTAGATCAACAACAAGACAGTCAGAGAAGCATAGTTCGGAACGAGGACCCACCATCGATACCTTCAGTTCTTTTACAAGAGGACAGAATATCCACCCTGTTAAGTCAATTGTTATCTTGCTAGCTGTTTTCAAAAAATAGTTTTTCATGGAAACATACTATTATGTACGACGGCTCAGACTACTTATTGATTTAAAAAAATTAAAAAATGGAAAAGAAACCCTTGCATTGTTATGTAACTAGTGAACAGATGCGTACCATAAAATGGAAAAAAGCAATAAACAAATTTAAACAAAGAAAAAAAGAAATGCTTGGCACGTCAGTGGAATCAGTCACATGGTCAGTTAACACATCTAGTGTTGGTAGACACCCGCACCCATTGCTCTCTGCAGTGGTGGAACCCACAACATTTTTCAAAAGGGCGGCCTTTCAGCGACCCTGTTCCACAAGTCGTGCTAACAGCCAGACGCATATCTGACAGGTTGAGGAGCACATCTCCATCATTACACAATACAGGATCTCTGGGACGACAAACGCAAACCACTCCACATCAACTATCTACAGCTTCTAGCAGTATTTCTAGATCTGAAGGTTTTTCATTCTCATCTCGCAACCAATGTTGTCCTAGTCCACAAAGACGAGACAGAAGATGTACTATGTACAAAAACAAGGTGGGGCGACACTCTCTCCAATTGTCACAACTGTCTCAGCCAATTTGGAAATGGGCAATCCATCACAAAATGTACCTTCTGGCTGAAAACCTCACAGGAGTAAACCATCAAATTGCCGACCTCCTCAGCAGGGGACAACAAATACATGAGTGGGAACTTAATCCCCAAGTTCTCCTTCCATACTTTGAACAATGGGGATATCCTCAAATAGATCTGTTCACCACAGCAGACGATGCACAATGTCCAAGTTTCGCCTCCAGGTCCCCACACCCTCTATTCAAAGGCAATTCGCTTAGGATGAATTGATCAGAGATATTTGCCTGCGCTTTTCCGCCTCTCCCTCTCCTTCCATTTCTGGTTCGGAAGCTCAGGAAAACATCCCTCACACTGAATCTAGTAGCTCCCACATGGGCCCGTCAACCGTGGTACACCACCCTGTTAGAACTCTCAGTCGTTCCATATCAAAAGCTACATCTCAACTCCAGTCTCCTCACTCAGAACCATGGAGAAATCAAGCATCTAAATCCCAAGTAACTCAACCTAGCGATTTGGCTCCTGAAGCCATAGAGTTTGGAGATTTAAATTCACCACCAGACTGTATGACTATTCTGAAGGAAGCAAGAAAACCTACTACCAGAGCTTGCTATGCAGCAAAATGAAAACGGTTTGTTGTCTACTGTAACAACAACCAAATTCTACCTCTGGATGCTTCTATTCAGAACATTGTTTGTTACCTTCTGCACCTACAGCAATCTGGGCTGGCTTGCACATCAATTTGGTTGCATCTTGCAGCAGTAGCTGAGCTACATATTTACAAAACAGACTGCATTTGTCTTTGCTCAAAGTTCCTGTCATTAAAGCCTTTATGGAAGGACTAAAGAGTTATACCACCAAGAATTCCCCTGGCACCAGTGTGGAATCTTAATATTATACTTGGACATATGGGTCCACCCTCTGAACCACTACACACGTGTCCTTTACAGTTCAGGAAGGTTGCATTCCTCATTGCAATAGCATCATTAAGGAGAGTTGGTGAGCTGCAGCAATTAATTTTAGGAGAACTGTTCTTTCAACTCCATAAAGATGGGGTTGTTCTTCGCAACAATCGCAGATTCCTTCCTAAAGTGGTTTCTGCTTTCCATATTAATCAATCATTATAGTGACCTGTCTTCTTTCCTCAACCTGATACAGTAGCACAGCGCGCTCTTCACTCACTTGACGTCGGAAGAGCTCTATTGTATTATATCAAAAGAACAAAAGATTTTCATAAAACAAAGTAACTGTTTGTTTCATTTACACCACCTCACAAAGGCAATCCTATTTCTAAATCGGGCATTTCAAGATGGATTGTTAAGTGCATTCAAACTTGCTACGCAAAAGCTAAAAACTTTGGGCCAGATGTACAAACACTTTTAGCATGCGCAAACAGGTTAGCGACCCGTTTGCTAATGCTAAAATTGTCATGGCCATGTACCAACACATTTTTTGCGAGTCGCAAATGAATTGCGACTCGCAAAAAAATGTTTAGAGACTCGCTATTTGGAAGGGGCTTTACCTTCCAAATAGCGAGTACTTCAAGTAGCAGGTATCCCTTCCACTTTGCAAATAGTGGTCCCAGGGACCACTGCCTGCCCTTAAAACAATGAAACGAAAACGTTTCGTTTTCTATGCTTTTTTTTAAATGAATCCCGTATTCCTTTAACGAAAACGTGCTGCATTTAAAAAAAAATAAAACTGCTTTATTTAAAAGCAGTCCCATGCATGGTGGTCTGCTGAGCCCAGCAGGCCACCATCCCTGGGAGGGCCTGTCATTCCCAATGGGGTCGCAAATTGCGAGAGGCTCCTCAATCTTAATGAGCCTCGCAATTTGCGACCCCATTCGAAATCGCAAACCGTGTTGAACACACTGATGTACGTTTGATTTTGCGCTTTCCAATTTGCGACTCGCAATTTGTCGCAAATTGTGAGGCGCAAAAACAAATGGTCGTTCATCTGGTCCTTTATCAATACCCTCTAGAGTGCATTCCACTCGCAAAATAGGGACATCTATTGCCTTTTTAGGTAACATCCCTATAGCTCACATCTGTAAAGCAGCAACACGGTCTACACCACACAGATTTACTGAACACTATTGTGTGGATGTATTAGCACGCCAAGAGGCATATGTAGGCCGAGCAGCGCTAAAGACACTTTTTCAGAGAACTGCAACATCCTCTGGTTAGCCCCCACTTCGAGAGGATACTACTATATAGTCTATGCAAAGCACGTGTATCTATAGCATACATGCCTCGAACAGATTAGGTTACTTATCCAGTTAGCATCTGTTCTTGGCATGTAGAGCTGTAGATTCACATGCGCCCTCCTGCCTCCCCGGACACCAGTAGTTGTTGCAGTTCTCATTATTTACATCACATACGCATGAACATCTCCGTACTACACTTATTACATTCTCACACTCTTGCGGGAAAACAATCTAACAATGGAGTCTATGCCCATGCACACCATCACCGAAAGGAGGAGTCACCTTACCTCGGAACTGGAAAGACTTCTTAAAAGAAAAACAATTTGCAAACTTCCGGACCCAACACTAGATGGCAGGAGTATGCAAAGCATGTGAATCTACAGTTCTACATGCCAAGAACAGATGCTTACTGGGTAAGCAACATAATCCTTTTTCCTCAGTTTTATGTATTCAGCGTACAGTTGTTTTTCATCAATATTTAATATGTGGATCTGTTCAGGCCATTTTATGTTGGGAAAGAGGAGATGAGAATTTGATTCCTCAGTGCTCTCAGAGCATTTTACTTTTTCTTTTAATGACCAGGAAAAAATTGTGTTATTATGTTAAGTACCTATGATTACAAGGTGGTGCTTTGGCTGAACACAAAGGGCAATTATGGTTTCACAGCTGAGCAGTGTCTCTGTAGGCGATATTTGCAGAGCTGCAACTTGAAGTTTCATCTGTGCATCCACTAAACATTATTGCTACCGCTCAAATGCCAGAGCAGGTCATGTCGTTTTTAATGCCGCTCTGAAAACTTTATTTGAATAAGGTTTTGGCTGCTGTTGTGTATATAGGTCCTACTGTCCTTAATTTTCTATGGCAAGTCAATGTAGGGATGTGCATGTTACTCTAGTCTTGCATTCATAAAGGCCCAACCATCCTCCTCTAGTAGAGTAAAACATTGCACTTTTGGGTTCTTGTACTCATTCATAGGTCTGAAGCTCTGGAGCAGCAGCCAGTGTAAGGCACGATGAGATATGGAATCAACTGGCTTCTCATAGATGAAGTGTTCTTTTCAGCTTTCCTTCGCTGCTGCTTATCTGGCTATACTGCCCTTTAATTTCAGTTATGTTTAATATAGTTTGGACAGCTAGGTAAGGATTATGCTGCAAATGTTTTTTTTTGTTCTCATTACATAATATTTGGACATTTATTTTTGATATTTTCTGTTTGTGTGTGTTTATTTTTTTGTTATGTAACAGTGTTAATGACTTAATTGAATATTCCTAGGATGCTTAGCTTGGATTACATCTAAATAACTTGCTGTTCCCTTAAGAGTTATAAGTACTTTAGACTGCCTGCCTTCTACTCACACGAGTGGGTCTGTGAGGATAACATGACAAAAGAATGAAGACCTCGGCTCCAATGCCATCACCTTTTGCTCAGGACCACAGTCCTAATTGATTCAATGTTTGTTGCACCCGAGCCCTGCATCTGCTTTTCTAAAAGGAGAACCTTCTGATGCTACAAACCACTTGCCTCTTTCACACCTCATTAAACATTTCTGGTCTCTTACTCTCTCCCTGCCATATTAGGAGAAGGTCCTGGAAAGAGTGACAGCCGTCAAGACCAAAGTTGAAGCGTTCCAGACCAACATTGCCAAGTAAGTCTGTATTGAGGGTTCTGAGGGAGTAACGGCAAGAGAAGTCTAGAGGAGAAAAGAGGAGAAGAGTTCAGGGAGATAAAGGGATTGGATGAAAAACGGGGAGGTTATAGAGAAGAAATAAGGGTGGAGGAAGTAAATCGGTAATGGAAAATAGAGAGATGGAAGAAAGGGAGGAAGAGAACAAATGAAATAAACTACTGATTGGTGGGCTGGTGTTATCACTTTTCATGCTTGTCTTCAGGTATTTCTTGGAGCGTGGCGATGCAGTAGCAAAGGCATCAAAGGAGACGCATGTGGTGAGTGTGACTAAGCATTACTTAATCTGTCCCAGATATACTGGCTCCCTCTGCCCTTTAAATTCTGCATCCATTCTCTGTCCAAAATACTTCCTCCCTTCCCCCTCCAACAGGGCAGAGTGGGGAGAGATGGTGTTACAAGGGGCAGAATTGATCTGCCCCAGAGTGTTTCAGTAGGTGAACCCAAATGTGCAGCAGCCAAGCTATATGTCACATCAATAGTTCTCTAGCTCAACAGTTCTTAACCTTTAGACTTCTGTGGACCACTGAGTTAGTAATGGATGTCTGGAACTCCCGACCTAAGCAATTCTTATGATATGAACCTCAAAACAATACATAAAAATAAGTATAACAAAACAAATGTTCAAATAGTGAAATATTTTGTTTAATTCACAATCAAATGTGGAAAACGTTTTAATATTCAGTTTTGCTTCTTTAATTGTCTATATACTTAATTTATTTAAATATATGGATTTTAATATTATTCAATTTTGTAAAACCTCAAAGGGCACCCTGAGTAGGCCTCGGACCACGGCTTAAGAACCACTGCTCTTGCTCTTTCCTATCTTTTGTGTGCAAGTTTTTTCTTTATCTTCTCAGATCTTCCAATCTCCTTCTAGATTCTCCTAAACTGCATTTGACTCTTCTTTGATTGCCAAGTCTGTCTCGCCCTTTCTCTGTTTTCTCTGATCTCCAACTCAGAACTTTCCCACTTATTCCCCTGTGAACTCCCAAGTTGCCCTCCTTATTTTCTGATTCCCAAACAACTGATCTTTCTTTTTTTTATAATGAATACCTTTTATTGACATTTCGTAAAACTCTGGTGACCACCAATTATTTCTATTATTATTGATAATTGGCATTGCCTCTGGCTGGCCAATAGTATTACATTAAGAAGTATAAAACATAGTGTTGAATATATACATTTCATGGTATTGTAAGTCTCTTGAATCTGTTATTTTTTCCACCTTGACGTGCAAAGATACTAAATCAGTTTTAACTTTTTCTCACTCAATTTGATATTGTTACATTAAACATTATTAGTTATTTTACTGGTCTTCTTGCACATCCACTACTTCATCAGTGGGCATTTATTGTTTTTTACACAATAAAACAGGACCAGGACTCTTTCGCGTAGTGGTACTAGAAGGAAGGCGCTAGTATAATTTTCTAATTTGACATCAATTATAGATTTACAGTGATTGAAAATTCTCAATATGCTCCCTCACTAATGCGTAAGATGTACCTAGTAGGATTGTGCATGTGGAGCCCCAGACACCACAAAATAAGTCTCTATATTCAGCATGTCCGTTAGGATTTTGGGAACACCATTTTTTTCACATTTTCTGTAATCTCTCCCTTGAGTAATTTGTCAAGGACCGTGAATTGTGCTTACCCAAACTTATTGGGAGTAGCCACTCTCCTACGGAGTTTTTTTCTCTCTATTGTGAGGAACCTAAGTTACCTAGTCTGTTTCCCATTTCTCCATTCGGCATAGCAACATTATCTGGCATACTTCTACTTTGTTTATGAATCTGGGGCATCTCTTTTGTTAGACTCAGTCTTCCAGTGGGTTCTGTACTGATATGTTTTTATTTCGATTAGTCATGAACCCCCTGCAAACCACAGCTGTACTTGGTGCTTATCCAAGTCATATTCCGAATGTGTTTCTTTATATGTATAAGTATGCCTTTGTTTCAAATTTAAAACAAATCCTGGATTCGGGTCCCATTTTCTGAAGCCTCCACCTTTGTATATCATACCTGTCTAGAATGGTGTTTTCGTATTCTTCCCTCCCATCAATAGCATCTATTGCCTTCCACTCAATGTCTGCAGAACTACTTGTGACACTGGGGGCGCGCCCCACCCACCTCTTAAATTACAGAAAATGCTTAGCACTTTGCAGATAAATTGTCTGAGCTGTAAAGAGTATTTTAAGCATGTTTATAAAATGGGGAGTCATAGTTGCTTTTCCTATTGTGTTCCCTCTTCTGTCTTCCAAAGGTCGAAGTCTTGGTACCATTGGTTTATAATTTGTCCCTCAGTTTGCAGTTTCATTTCTCAACACAAATTTTCGTAGGTACTTGAATCTATCAATCTCTAGTTTGCGGCACCTCTCCCTTATACCAGAAACACCACTGATGGCCCCCGTGCTAATGGTCCAGTCTATATCTATGCCAAACACCTCCATCATGTTCTTATTCAGACCCTGGAGAGCATTGTGAGTCTCCCATGCAAAGCCCTATATTGTCCATATAAATAGCTAAATAGTTTCCCTTTCCCCATACCATGTGATACACGTCATCAGTTTATCTTGATGCAACAATTCTCTGCCAGTGGTGTAAGAGCTCAAGCAACATGAGAAGGGGCATCAACCGGCTTCTTGGTCTAAAGGCGCAAAGCATGTAAAAGGTAGCCTTAGTTGTGATTTAGTGAAGTATTTGTGCTCATCTAAGAACATTTGCTAAGTTCCCAAGATCATCCATAATAAACCACACTTCTAGGGAGTTATGTTCTTTTCCACATTTAATTTTAGCATTTGAGACAGGTTCCTCAATATCATCTTCCTGAGTTGATCCCTGTACCCTAGTCCACTGTGGCCATGCATTTCAAGTCATTTATTTTAGTGGAATAGCCAGAGATAGCAAAACAAATGCCTAAAAGAAGCAAAGGATATTTTGAGAGTATCGGAGGTAGTGCATTTCGGACTGCCAAACCGTGAAAGACAAAAGCCAGGCACCACACCCATCCTGATCATTTAAAAAACATCACAAGAAAGAGTACTGCCAGACCATCTATTGATTCCATGAGGAAGGCGAGACCGGCATCAATGCACCAGTCGATCACAGTGGGCCAGTCACCAAAGAAAGAGGGCCAGATATACATGTGGCCGCCCGGGTGGCCACGTGTTTGACAGCTCCAATTTGACAAATAGGCCCTGCAGACTGGGAGCAGGGAGGCAGTGGCGAGGGCTTCACTGTTAGAAGTGTCACACTAATGTCCTGAAAGGGGATTACTGTTCAGTAAGCCTTAGGGGAGGACTTCTGTTTAATGTACAGCATAATTGTCGAATGTGGTTTAGATATGTGGGTGGTGTGGAGGGCTCAGAAGTTAAATTGAGTGGCTGTAACGTTTAAGGAAGTGATGAGAGAGATGGCTATCCCAACTGCCAGAAACATGTAGAGAGAGGTCCCTGCACATCATCTGCTTTCATATGCAGGGGCTAAATGCTATGGTGAATGATAGATGACCCTACATTCCCTTAAGAAGCTAAGGACACACATCTGCCCCTTGCGGGCAATGCATCTGTTACATAGGGATGTATGGAGGGTTTGTTCTACTGCGAACACTAAAATGGCAGGTGTAGGGGTGCTTTTCTCACCACGTGGGGTTCTCATTTGGTGAGAGTTATGCTGATTAAGGGGGATAGTGGCTCCTATTGAAAAGACATTTTTGAGAAAAGGAGGTATGTGGCTAAGGACCTGTGAATATGGGTGAAGGGGGCTGAAATTCTGTGCTTGATGCTAGTGTGACAAGAATGGACATGCATTTGGTTGGGGGAAACAGCCATGATGTAAAGAGATAAATTGCATGAGCTTGAGAAGGTGGGTCTAATAGATGTGTGGCAGGCATGCAGCATCATTCAGACTATTCCTGCTGCTTAACCTCACATAAATCCTATGCCAGAATACACATTATTTTTCAAGACAATACATTCTTGTGCTGGGATGAGGGTTCTTTCCGTTTCAGATCACTCCCTAGTACTGTGCCAGATGCAACAGAATAGGACACTCAAGTGGCATGTGTGCTTAAATGATACATTACTCAGTCACAAGGTTTTACTACCGGCAGTCTGGGATCATTTGGAGGAATATCTAAACTTTGACACCGGAGACTAACCTTTAGGGACGTCGGATGACCCTATCCCCTCGTCGTCACGCCTGGCTGAGGACGACTGGCTTTTCCGGGGATGTCTAGAACACTCTGATGGACATGCCTTTTGATGGCACTCGCCTTTTTGGCGACAAGGCGAATAGTGCGTTGAGCACTTTAAGGACTCGCGAGCTACGGCCAAGTCCTTGGGCCTTTCGGCCACACGCACTCCTTCGGCTTCTGCTTTTCGTTCCTTGTGTGGCCAAGGAAGGGGCGCACAAACACGTTTGTTTCAGAGCCACAGGCCTGCGCAGCAACAGTCTCTGCGCAGCTGCGAACGTGGGACCCGCCGAGGTGGGTCACGGGGCCAGCGGACCCTATGTCAGGGGACTCTGCGTCTCTGGACATGGCTGGAACATCAAGGCATTTCCTTGGTGGTTCAACAATTGGCAGGTTCCAGGGCGGACGAACTCAGCCGCAGGTGCATGAAAGATCATCAATGGCGTCTTTACTCGGAGGTGGCGCAAGGTCTCTTTCAACAGTGGGGAGATCCTTGGTTAGATCAATTCGCCACCGAAGAGAACACGCAATGTCAGCAGTTCTGCGTGTTGAAATTTCCAAGGTGGCACTCGCTCAGCGACGCTTTTCGTCACAAGTGGAGTTGCGGTCTATGGTATGCCTTTCCGCCTATACCACTTCTACCCAGAGTGCTGAAGATGATCAGGCGCAACCAGGCCCAAGTCATTCTTGTGGCCCCGGACTGGGCTCGAAGAGTTTGGTATCCCGATCTACTCAGTATGAGCGTGGATCCCCCGATCTGACTGCCTCTTCGGGAGGATCTTCTCTGTCTCAGCAGCGGACGGTCCTCCACTGAACCTGTCCAGCCTCCGTCTCTTTGCGTGGAGATTGAGTGGCGACAGTTGATTCCATTTGACTTGCCTTCTGAAGTCTGTGATGTCATTCTGGCAGCCAGGCGTTCCTCAACTAAATCTGTATACGCCTGCAGGTGGAACAAATGTGTGGCTTGGTGCGCAGCAAAGGCTGTGGAGCCCCTTTCTGCCCCTCTTTCAGAAGTCCTTTTGTTCCTTCTTTCTTTGGCCCGGCAGGGCTCTGCTCTGGGCGCTATTAAGGGCTACCTTTCTGCAATTTCAGCCTTTCTCAGGCTACCTGATCAGCCCTCTCTGTTCAATTCCCCTGTTGTGAATAGATTTCTCAAAGGCATTACTCACCATTTCCCTCCTATTCCTTTTGTGATGCTGCAGTGGTACTTGAATTTGGTTCTTGCCTATTTGATGTGCGCTCCCTTGGAACCGCTTCACAACTGTCCTCTTCGTTTACTAACTTTAAAGACTGCTTTCCTGGTTGCCATCACCTCCTCTAGGCGCGTGAGTGAGCTCCAGGCTCTTTCCTGTAAACCTCCTTTTCTGTCTGTTCATCTGGACAAGGTTGTGCTCCGCACTCGTCCTTCCTTTTTGCCAAAGGTTGTTACTGCCTTCAACTATCACCATGCCCACTTTCTTTCCGCCTCCGCACCCCTCCAGAGAGGAAGAGAGGCTCCACCGTCTGTACTCAAAACGTGCGCTTTCATTTTACCTGAATGCTACACAACAGTTCTGGGTGGATGACCAGCTCTTTGTTGGCTATGTAGGCGCCAAGAAAGGCCGGGCTGTACACAAGAGGAGTATCTCCCGCTGTGTCGTCTTGTGTATAAAAGCCTGTTATTCTCTGGCTAAAAGGAGCCTCCGGTGGGGCTGCGCGCCCATTCTACCAGGGCGACAGCAGCTACTACTGCAATGGACATGGTGTCCCCCTGCAAGACATCGGTCAGGCAGCCACGTGGGCCTCGCTGCACACTTTTACTCCACATTATTGCCCTGACAGGCAAGTCTGGAGAGATGGCTTCTTTGGCCGTTCTGTTCTCCGTAACTTTCTGGTGTGATCTTGGTTCGCAGACCCACCACCAGGGTTGGTATTGCTGAGGTATCTTTTCTAAGGTAAGGAATCTATCACTAACGTGTCTCTTTCAGATGCACAAGTTACTTACCTTCGGTAACGATATATCTGTAAGAGACATTAGTTAGTGAAAGATTCCTTACCGCCCTACCTATCCTCCCCGTTCTGCGAACTGATTTCTGGGGTTAAGGACATCCCTTTCAGGGCCCTAGTTTCAATGCACCAGTGGTCAGTATCTTGCATGGGTCTGCGTTCCTGGCGCGGAAAGTCGTGTACAGAACTGACGTCACGACACCTACGACGGACTAATGTCTCTTACAGATAGATCGTTACCGAACGTAAGTAACTTGTGCATCAGATCCACCTATTGGTGATCACCTATGTGATCAATCAGGATAGTTTAAAAAATGTATAAAAACAATTGTTACGAAAGTCAGCATCCAGTGTTTGTTTACTTGCGTGTTCTCCGAGCATTCAGTTACCACGTGTTCCATTTTCAATCCAAATGTTTACGTAACCTTTAAACACAATATCACTGCTTGGTAATTTAGTTGTTCCTAGTTTCAGTACCTCCCTTCACAGCTCAGTATATGGTTCAAATGTTGTTGTGACTCTGTCCCTGGGTAGCTGTATAAAGAGCTATCTATATTCAAATGGTATGCATGTTTTTAACTCCGACGTAATATGACCCGCTCACCGCTACCAATTGCATGCATGTTTGTGCACTCCTGTGTAGATTGGAGTGATGTTCATGGAACTGTCTGTGCTTGCATGGTGACCTGAGTAGCTTGTATTTAGAATTGAGTGAATATTTTTATAATGTTTCGTGGATACCCCCATCAGAATCACTGAAGTTTCTATTTCCTCAGTATGTGTGTCTCCATAACTGCCTGAGTTTGGTGTGCATGCCAGCACTCCGGGGTGCCAAGCCCATCATGGAGTGTTTAATCTATTGCACTGTTCTGTTGACCGTTACTTGCAATGGAAATATGTAAGATAGACTACTATTTTATGACACCTGTATGTTATGAGTGAAGTCAAAGCCCCCTAACTGTTAACCCAGCGTTGTTGTGCTGTGTGCGTGTATGTACCTCATTTATAATAGTAGAATAAGGCTCAGAGTGTCAGCATGAGCCAGAACTGAACCACATTGTGAAGTTTAACTGAATTATAATGACGAGTGCACATTATTGGTACATAGATCTCAATGCCCCAATCTGACACTTATCTTACTCTGAACCATCATTCTTACTCCTGATTACCCAAGTCTTTGGTTGCTCCACGTCGCACACTTGTTGATCTTCAAATTCCACACCTCATTTCGATGCCTTTTTACTTCTTTCTTTTCCCAAGTGTTGGCTTTCCTCCTCGTAACACAACAGACTCCCTCTTACTCCAGTCCCAAAGTCTCTCTTGTTTCATTCTGATCTCAAGTGTTGTTGTCACCAGTTTGTTATTCTCACTCACCACAGATGGATTACCGCACACTTGTGCATGAAAAGGATGAGGCAGTGTATGCAGAGATACGCAGCATTTTGATGGACGTGCGTGGCTTCTATGTGAGTATTTGGCAGGGGACAGGAAAAGTGGTTAGGCCCTTATTTTGTTTTGCACATTTGCTTTCCTATGGAGTATTGCAGTAATAGTAAAAATGTACTCTATTGGAATTGCCAGGCATTTTAGCATTATCACAAGTTGAGTGTTGTGGTATTACCAGATTGCATAGCATCCCATAAAAACTATGTTGCCAGTAGCAAAAAGCTGGTGGTAACCACACACATAAAGAAGCAGAAAACTTGTATTAATGTTAACTAGACCAAATTAGTCCCGGTGTTCTAGACACGTGAAATCCATTGGTAATACTGCAACTCCCGACTGTTACCACAAAAGAACAAACCAACTTTACCACCTCAGGATATTTCCTTTTCAGTTTATCATGTTTCCCCAAGTGGTAATCGTAATAATTTAACCCCACTCATCATTTTTGCTTATCATCAAAAGTTCTGCTTCCATACTGCTGATGCAATATTAAGGGGTCTGTTGTCCAACACTTTCCCATGTGATATTATGTGATCTCTATGTTGCTTGGTTTGCGCAATACATAGTGTAGACTCAATTTTCTTGAATGTAAGGTTCACAGCCTTATTGTGTATGTGCTTTCATTTGGTCATTCTGTTTCAAAAACCGAATTACTCTGTGTGCCACATCACTCTTGTGCCTGTTAGCTTTGTGCACACAATGACACACAATCTTACTGCCAAGGCCTAAAATTTACCTTAACACATAACAAAACTTCCATACCCTTCCTGGACCTCACTATTCAACATACCAACAGTGAATTAATCACCAGTCTGTACAGGAAACCTACCGAGAGGAACACTTTACTGAAATACAGTAGCAACCATCCACGTGCTTTAAGAGACTCTCTTCCTTATTCACAATTCCTCCGCGTCAGGAGGAACTGTTTTAAGAAAGAAGACTATTTCCAAGAGGCAGCAGTCCTTTCATCTAAACTACAAGCCCGAGGGTATCCCAAAAGATTGGTACGGAATGCACGCAAAAGAGCTTGGT
The DNA here is from genome assembly GCF_964204655.1 of Triturus cristatus. Classification (NCBI taxonomy): domain Eukaryota; kingdom Metazoa; phylum Chordata; class Amphibia; order Caudata; family Salamandridae; genus Triturus; species Triturus cristatus. Next base: position 94,566,125 of record NC_140579.1, on the reverse strand, counting down.
ATTGCCCAAGAGAAATTCTTCTATCTCCCAAACCCAAGACTGACCAGAACCGCATTGTATGCGTTACCACCTTTTCACCCGTCTCTTAACGCCATACGTAAATCCATTCTTAAACATTGGACGATACTGAATGCTGGCACTAACATTGAGCGTCCCCTGTTCGCTTTTCGCAAAAGTAAAAACATCAATGATCACTTAGTCAGGGCAGCCCTCCCCGCAATCAAACCACCTGCCACTCTACCTGAACTATGGGGTCTGAATCCCTTACTAGGGCATGCCAAATGTGGTAATTGTAGTGTTTGTGAGTTCTCAATTGAAGGTCAAGTTTTCACTTTCAACAATGTCACAATCACACCCAAAAATGTCACCAATTGTAATTCATGCAATGCTATTTATGTCATACAATGTCCTTGCGCAAAAATATATATAGGACAAACAACTCAGAAGGCTCGCATCAGGATTTGTCAACACCGCAGCCGCATTCGTTGCAAGACACCCAACGCACCACTGGTTGAACATTTTTCAGAGAAAGGACACCGTGAAAACGACATTAAATGGACAATCTCAATGATCAAACCACCTCCAAGGGGCGCTGACATCGGCAGTATGTTGAACAAAGAAGAACTCAAATGGATTTTGCGCACCCAAAGTATTAAAAACGGCCTGAATAGGACCGAGGACTGGTCTACTCTACTTTGAATTCTAACATATGCCTTCCACTACTTTTACTCGTGTCTCCCGTATTGAATTGAAATTTTTATTATATGTAAGCCTTTTCCCTCCTCTGTATTGGTTGAATTCTATGGGTGCCTTCTCTGCTTATTCTCGTGCCATACTAATGGTTTCAAATGGGCAAATTATAAGAAGATTATTCTAGCATGTTGCACCCTCTGTCAGCATGCTTCACTCACAATCATCCAAGCATCCTTTCTGTTCTCTCACGTAAGATGGCCGCCCTAGTCACCTCGTTAGTTTTTATCCTATCACGCGCGCTATTTAACCGACTCCCAGCATTCCCTCCCACTCCGAATTCCCATTGAGCCAGCGCACACCCCGCATGCCATCGGATTCTCGTGGCTTGCTATCTCGGGAAGACCGTGGTCCACCTTGCTCGCCGTCCACATTTATCTTCTCTCTCCCACGCTTAGGCTTACAATTCAATTCCCTTCTCCTTTCCCCAGACCTTTCCTTATATACACGCTGTCACGCACCCAACCGGGGCGTTGGAACTCAAGCCTTGCACTGATTCTCCTCAAGTCAGCAATCCAATCGAGCCAGCGCGGTCCTTGCACGTCATCGGATTCGCGGAAATTGCTAAATCAGTCGAGGTAAGACCCCGGTCCATTATACACCCTCTTGTTATACTCTCCTTCCCCCTCACCACTATATTCCCTTCTTTTCCCCAGACCGGAACAAGCCCAATTCATTGAATGCCCGCTGTTAAGCACCCACCCGGGGCGTGGAAACCCCTTACTGCCTTGAACCGCTCCTAACTGGTAAGCGTGGTTTTATCATCGTTGCAACCTAGCACGATCCCTTCGCATCTTCCCGGTTAATCAATTTTAGTTCCATCTTCCAGAATTGACAGGTTTTCCTTGTATCCTTGGCCATCTCTGCACCGGAGAACGCGGACACCTTATCACTTAAGGTACATGTTCTAACCATCGGCAACTCACCGCGCTCACGCGCCACTTGTACAGTTAAAATCAACTGCTTTCACGCGGCTTACCGCTGTTCCCTCACTTAATCTTTGCCATCACTGGCAACTCACCTCTTAACTGCCACCAGACTACCATTCTCACCGCGCTACTTTCACGTCGTGATTCACGTCTCGGTTAGTTCATTTAAAAAAAAAAAAATCTAATTTTTCGAATTCACACTGCAATTCATCCTGGGCTATACGGAACTGCTCTAATTCACGAAGAAATCACATAAATTATATCTGGTTCTTGGTTCCAACTGGCTCCATTGAAATGTATTCAAATTGTTTAACCTGCCATATAGGCTCCTGGGAAGCTCCTTTTAATTTGTAATGTTTTTGTCTTTTTTCCCCTTTTTCCCCAATTATTGATTGTCCTCACTATTAGTGTTTCTGAATTGCTCAGGCTTACATTTCCCATGTCCTGATGATGATCCCAATATTCTGCTATAGGGATCGAAACGTCGTCGACACTATAAAACACCGTACACACTAAATAATCCTATTACAATGTGTCACGGTTGTAGCCAATCATTACGCTTGTAAAAAAATGTTTGTATCCTGGTACAAGCATCTGTTTCTTTCGCCTGTTTGCCTCATTTTAGGTTTTTAGGGTTAAAAACATGTCTTTGTAAAGTGTATATTGTCAACTCTTTTGTTTTATGTGGAATCGGATACAGGACTCTGTCCCACTACTAACCATTTTTGTTTCTTTATATTGTCAAATTCTCATTAAAAATTGTACTATCCGGCTGGATAGATCAAATATAGAATTGATTTCTTTCTGTATTTATTCTTCGCTTGCTTAATCATTTTTACAAGGACCAGTGTTCTTTTTAAAAACAAAATCTTACTGCCTCATTTGTAACCTAGCACAGCTGTGTTCCTGCATGTTCCATGCCACCTTGAAACGTACGTGGTGCTAGTCTTAAAGACTTTCCTCTAGCCTTTAGGATAATCTGATATGATATTGAAATGAGGCTCAACTGTTGCTTCTGGCTTCTGTTTTACGCCTTGGTCTATTGTTATGGAGGATGACGAGATACATGCATAAATAATGCCTATTTAAATCCAAGTTTTGTTTTTTCTATTTGCAGGCTGAGCTTTATGACATCATCATTAAGAACGTGGAAAAGATCACAAACCCCAAAGGGGAGGACAAGCCTCCGATGTACTGAAAGCTGAGAGCACAACTCTATCTGTTTCTCAGAAGCCTTCATGCTGCAAGACTCAACTGCTATAGAAGTGGCAACCCACTTTAATTATGAATTGTCACAAAATAAAAAAAAATTGAACCAGTGCTCTGCATGTTGCTTTCGTCACGGCCTTATAATATGATAAATGCAGTACTATCTGGAAGGTGACTATTGATGTTGGATTTAATGCTCCTTGGAGATGTATAAACTCCACTTCTTTCTAAAAAAGAGAAGAGAAAGAGTAAGTCCAATCTTCTGTGGGTGATTTTCTAAATACTAGGTTAGTTACACTAATGGTTCCCTCAGGGTACTTTTTTTATTGATAAACTTGTATTTTAACAAAAGGCTAACATCAATAATTCATAGAATGATCAATAACGGCAGCTTTATTAATTAGATGCAAATAGGTGAAACATAGAATATAGACCAAAAAGAAATGAATTTTATCAGAACATGCTGGAAGCAAATGATAGAATTAATTTGATTTCAACACAATACATTGCTTCCTTTCTTCGATTTGTTGGGAAGCAATCTCTTTAGTATGTGACCATGGACAGGCCAAACCTTATCAGGAAGAGCAACAATTGTTGTGCCAAATATTATAAAATTCTGTGGTCCAGTGATAAAGAAATGTTTGAGGCATGTGTGGATGTTGATAAACATGCTATGGATAATCTCACCAGTGTTGGGCTTGGATGTTTTTAAATGTTTTAAAACTGTGAAATTGTTACCTGCCTGAATTACGAAGCTGGTCGTTTCCTGTAGGCACTCTGCTCAAAATTCAAACTTGAACTGCACTTCCGCTTAAGGAACGCGGTCTAGTGCTGAGTGGGAGTTGTCAGCTGCTGCACAGCAGAGCTGATTGGTTGGTGGGCGGGAGGGGACTGCCTCATTAGGGCGCTGGAGCCGACGCGCAGCGGACAGAGAGAGACGCGTCGAGACTCTCAGACGGTCCTCCGCGTGTGTATATTTGACACTGCATTGCTATCGGTACCTGTTTTTAAATGTTTTAAAACTGTGAAATTGTTACCTGCCTGAATTACGAAGCTAGTCGTTTCCTGTAGGCACTCTGCTCAAAATTCAAACTTGAACTGCACTTCCGCTTAAGGAACGCGGTCTAGTGCTGGGAGGGAGTTGTCAGCTGCTGCACAGCAGAGCTGATTGGTTGGTGGGCGGAAGGGGACTGCCTCATTAAGGCACTGAAGCCGACGCTCAGCGGACGCGCGCAGCGGGCGCGCCGCGGGCACGCCGAAGGCGCGCCTAAGGCAAGCCTGTCTGCGCCCGGCCGGGACCAGGGGCCACAAGTCCTGGCCCAAATATTTTGTACTCAGCTACCGAACTGCTGTCTTTTGCTACAGGCAATTATACTCTAAAGCACCCCATCTTTTCAACATTGAAAGCTGAAAACTTCCTAAGGAACCCTGGGATAGCCTCTGATCCTTTAGTTGGGCCCTTAGTTCACCTTTCTCCCAGACTAGGGAACCCACTGGGTTTGACAGTGGCAGTCCTGAATACAAGATCTGTACAAAAACATTATCTAGAGATTTTTACTCTCCTACAGGAAGGGGTCATTGATATTCTCTCCCTGACAGAAACCTGAATGGGGGACGCATCAGCCCCCGATATCAATAGTTAATAGCTCTTTATTGTTTGATTTTAAAAACCATTTACAACTGAACATGCTAAAAATTGAATAATCTAGTTTAACTATAATAAAAGTTTTAAAACAATTAATCAATAAAATAAAATTCAGTGATCGTAAAAATCTGGTAATATTCTGATGCAATACGTCACCCTAGATTTCATGTAGTTTTAGATAAAACATCTTTTAGTTCAGAATCTCAACTCTAACTGAAATGGAAGTTTGGCTTCAAGAAGTCTTGACGCTTTATCAACGAATTTCGCAAGCCCAATATTTAACTTGGTGTTAACAGGGTTAAGGGCAGCCAATATTGCTTGACGGCAGGAGCGTACACCCAATATAATACATTGGCCTCTCAATAACTGCCGTCTGGCTTGAAGTAGTACTGGGCATGCACAAACAATATGTTCCATTGATTCAGTATGATAACCGCACAACCTGCATGCAATGCTACAGCCCGACCGGCGCCGTGCCGGGAGATTCTTCAAAAAGGGCCATTCTCCCATCCTCAAGGCTAAAAACTTGCGTTTCCAATAAAGTGCATATGTGCTAGACAGATAGGGCAACTGGACGCCCACTTCGTAATTGGCAATTACCGCCCAGTCATGTCCCCTCTTCTATAGTGTTGCCCTGTCTGAATGGAAGGACCACGACCTAACAGATTTCTTTGACAGATTTTAACACTGATGGGGAGAGATTTAAGTCCCATAGATCTTTTACGCCTAACAGCTGTAAACTGTGATCCAAGAATTGTTGGTGCTTTTGACTGGTAGGCTTTTTCTGTATTTCCTGCCAGAGTCGGGCCTCCAAAGAACCCTCCCGGGCCTGACGCAGTCTATGGCACAGTTTAACGAAGGCACCTGCCTCCACGCCGAGGTGATCTTGGAGTCCCAGTTCTAGTCTCACCTGGGCTGGTGATGCAGATTTTGGCAGCCGGAATGCTCGTTTGAAGATTTTTGTAATTAATTTGTTTATTAATTTTACTGGTTGAGCCCTTGGTGATCTCATGACCATATGTCAGTGAGTTGATTACTTTGGCTTTCATTAAGGCTGGGACCTAGTAGCTGGTTTGACAGTTTTGCAGCGGCCACCTCTAATGAGAGTGCTTTTATTTGTAATGCTTCCTTGTGCTTGCCAAAGGAGCCACTTGCCTCCAGGAAGATGCCCAAATATTTATAACTGGGAGTTGAGTCCAGCTTTGTTTTATTAAAGTACCACCTTTCTATTGTCCTTTTTTGCTTCCCAAAGGAGTTAGTTTTGGTTTTTGACAGGTTAAGTTCTAGATGATTTTTTGTCGAGTATGATAACAATTCGTCCAATAACCTCTGTAGACCCACTTTTGTGTGACTTAATAGCACCAGGTCATCGGCATGAAGTAAATTGGTAATGCGGGTCCCATCAAGTTTAGGGGGATGACAATTTACTCTATCTAGTGCTGGGGAAAGGTCCGATATGAATAGGTTAAACAGGAGTGGAGCCAACACACAGCCCTGTTTGACGCCAGTTACAGTTTGGATCTTCCTGGAAACATTTCGGCCTTCGCCCAGCTTGATTTTAATCCATCTTTCAGCATGAAGCTGAATTATTGTCTGTAGAAGAGACTGTGGTAATCCCCATGATTTTAATTTCTGCCATAACAGGCTTCTGGGTACGCAGTCGAAAGCTGCTTTGAAGTCTACGAAGCAGCAATGTAGCTGTGTGTTGGCATGCTGCTTTATCCATCAAAACTGTTAATGTTAGCAGATTGGTTTTGGCTATGAAGCCTGTCTGATTAAAGGGGAGACGCGCAGTTGTTTCGGCCCAGGCCTGCAGCTCCTCTAGTAAGATGTTTGCACTTCTTGACGTGGAGTCCAAGTATTTTGCAATCATTCGATAATTTTTTGGCTCGTTTCTCTTTCCACCTTTATAAATCGGGTGAATGACTGCTCCTCGCCAGGATTCTGGGATCGTGTTGTTTAATCTGCAATAATGGAACAGCGGGGTCAAATAATCTGACCATAAATTAATGTCGGATTTAAACATTGCTTGGGGGAGGCCGTTCGGACCAGGGGCTCCATCCGCTCTTGCTTTCCTTATGTGGTTTGAGATCTTATTTTTTAGTACTGCTGGCAACACCGTAGGCTCTGGTTGAATGTCATTCCGTTCCATAGCGTCCTTTTTTGCCGGGTCTTCTGATGGGGTGTTTTCGGGCCAAGCCCTCCCCTGGCTCTCTGGACTCGAGAAAGGGGACTTGAAGCTTACTGGGTTGGCAGAATCGAGGCCAACTTTGTTGTCATGTGTGTCTCCAAAATGGAGAGATAGAAACTTGCTCCAGTCTGCTTCACTGATGTTTGCGCTGCCATGCCCAGTTACACTTTGATTACTCCTGTTCACTAAGGACCAGAATTGCTTCGGATTAGGATTTTTACTTTGTGGATGAGCTTCAGCCAGAATCGATCCGAGGCCTTTAGTTTTTCCTTTTTAATGGTTGTTCTGAATAAGGCTTACGCTTGCTTGTAATTATTAAAGTAGATTTTGTTGCTGGGGAACTTTCTTGAAAGACGGAGTGCTCGATTCCTCTCGGTTCTTAATTTCCTTGTGGCTTTTGAGATGAAAAATTGAGAGGTTTGGTTTCTCGGGCCCCTCCTTAGGGGTAATTCATTGAGAAGAAGATTTATAAGAGAGGCCCAACCACTGACCACATGGATATTTGAGTCTCGAGATTGATGTAACAAAACTCTACTTTTTTCCATCAGAGATGGAGCCATAGAATCTGACCACTTTAACCGCTTAAGATCCTCTGAATGGCTGCCTAAATGAGTGTGAGCCAATTCCTGATGATATGAGTCGCCAGTAGATAGTGTTATTATTTGGGCCCGATGGTCACTGTCTCCCTGTTGGGCAATTTGATAGCTCTTGATCCAAGGCAGTATTTCTCTGCTCCCTAAGGTAAAGTCCAAAAAGGAGTGGGAACTGCCATTTGACCAAGTCCAAGCAGGCGGAGTATCGAAAGAAAATCGCCCATTCAATAAAGTAAATCCCAAGTTGTTAAACTGTGATCCCACATATTCCCCCAGTTTTGATGATTTGTTCCCAACAGGGATTACCTGAGGTAGAAAATGTGGGGGGGTTCTGAAGTACTGGGTTATTTAGGACCCCAGCGGTGCCAGGGGTAGCACCCTATGACTTCGAGTTCTTCCTGTCTTGGACCACAGAAACACAGAGTCTTGTGGTGGCGTCAAAGATCGTTTTATTGTTGACTGCAGCCAGTAACAGCAATCCTAGAAGTACACACGGGTATGTTCTCAGGAGACTGCTCAACCTTACAAAACCAGTCTTCTCCTTGTATACAAAATATCATGCTTCAGGCACACATTCCTCGTTTTACGATATGGTCATTCATATGTATTCATTACAAACGAAAAGGCAGAGTCATGATGACCATCCCACATTTCAGTTCAGCCAACCCACAATTATTTACCCAGCGAGGCTCAGATCCCTCGTCAGATATCAGCAGACCCCAATAAACACGGGCACCTCCTCCTCGTAAAACAGGCGATAAAGCTGGAAGCAGAGTCAGGTGTGAAAGAGATTAGCCGGGGGCTTGTGTGGGATGAAAGGCTTTATGGTGTGTCAAACCCTGATGCTAATCGCACGTGGCCGTAGGAAGGGGAGCTCGTGAGACCGGACTGACCTCGGGCAGTGGAGCCAGTTCGCACAGGTCACAGAGAAGTCAATAGAAGGTACATGTGTTCTGAAGGCCTGTGCATGTCCTTATTGTGCAGCCTATGTGAGGGCAACCATAAGATGGCTACCGCTCTAAAATGGAACCCACAAAGTCAATGTGTAATATCGTATACAAAGTGAATTTATCGATGAAGCGTTATGCAAAACACTTGTACATACCGCATTGGCCATTCGCGGTTCGCTGATACCGAAATGGGCAGGGTAGGGCCATGCCTCCTACGTGGTCCCAAAATTTAAAGTACCACAGACCCTCCTTTTGCCCTTACATAGGCAATAACTATACTCCTATTAATCAGAGTCCAGGTCTATATTCATAAGGTCATGGAGATGTTGCTGTAGCATCATCCTATTGCTTAGCTCGTCCCTCGATACAGGTTTCCTTATACACGATGTAGCACAGAGGCCACATACTGTAGGAGCACACTGTACACACAGACAGAACAGGAAAAGAATGGCTAAGATCATTCCAATGACCATCAGAATCTTCCATCCCCAGGCAGATATCAGTTCCCAGAACCACCCCATCAGTGACCAATCTCCTTTATCCACGTGAATAGATTCAGATATTTTATGCAGTTTGGAGATTGCTTGATAAACTGTTGGAGCGTTATCTGGTATGAAAATGCAACAGCTAGATTGGATGACCTTACATACCCCACCACGGTCTGCAAGTATGACGTCTAGAACCATACGGTTCTGCAAAGTCATGAGGCGATCCGCTTGGAGCTCAGCTGTCAAATTACCAAGGGCACCAGCCGTTACATTAACAGTGGATTCAACCACACGAGTCAGTTGTCTCAGTTTCCTACTATTGACCATCGGTCCCCAAAACAGCAGGAAACCCATAAAGAAGTCTCCCGCTTCCTGACCGGCAGTATCCTCCTGACTAATCACGCCTCTCACAACTCTGGTCTTGTGATAATCAGAGGCAGCAGTAAATGTTGGCGGTAGCAAGTTTGCAATATAACGTGCCCGAGAAATCAGGGGGCAACCATGTATATGCTCGGTCATTGCAGACAAAATATGTACCCTTGGCAGCCAAAAACGCAGGGGAAAATTGTGATGGAAAAGTGTACGTTTCAGTACAGTCACTTTTCCCCAGTTGAGCTCTTGGATTCTGACCATTACCTTGTAAACAGAACCGACCTATGTGGGGTACGACCCAAATTGGGGATGAAATTTTGCGCTGCTTTTCGCCCAGACTAATGCTATACCCTGTCGCGTTCCAACCTACATAAGCTCGTAATTAATCCTTGGGAATAGATGAGTATGCATCGATATCTCTGCTCATATCAGCAACTCCTTTCATTAAGGCCTTATTGTTTGTGCTAGGTCTGATGGAACGCGGTTGTCGCGGGGAGTAGGCATCTAATGCAAAAAGAAACATAGTCTGGAATGCCCATGACGATCCATTATAGCTAAACGGCAGCACTAGATATGGGATACCCTTGTTAATGGTATGTGGCATTAAACCACACACACAGCAATTGGTTGTATTCATAACTAGTTGGTGTTGGTGCAGGAGTTGAATAAACGAGTTGTTTACAAACTCAGACCGTCTAGCTTGTTCGTGTTCAGGCAGAGGGTGGAAAGAGCGTAAGGAGACAGTAGGAGGAGGTATAGGCTGTACAGTGGGTGCAAATGGCACTTGAGAGGACAATAATACATATCCCACAGTAAACATCATCATACTAACTAGTGCAAACAGACATCATAATACAAAACGTTTGCTCTTCATTATTTTACATATTTTTTTCTTAAAGTTCATTTCCTCAGCGGGTCTCTCCATCTTGAAAAACTCCATCCTCTAATCGTGCTGTTCGCGGCGGGTGAGTTTCTTCTGCTTAGGAATACACCTGTCAGTCCAGGGAACGCCCCAGACTAACCAGAACCGTTGACCTAACGATTCCGGCTTGTACCCCAAAGTCTTGGCACGCAACCCTACAGCTGAACCTGGATGGTGGTTTGAAAAAGAAAAAACAAAAATAAGAAAGTTTCTCAGATGAGAGAGAGCTGTACTGTCAATATCAAAGAAAAATAATTTTTATTTGTCCATAGTTCTAGGCCTCAAGTTATAGCGTTCTCGTCCGGGTACTGTCTGATCTTGAAACAAAAGTTTAGTCTCGGTAGTATCCAATCGGATTGACGGTGGCACAGCTTCTTGCAGAATATTGTCACTTTTTTGTTCAGAGCTTGTTCCTTTCACACGCGCATCGCTAAAAGGCAGAAAACGAGGCACGGTCTCAGTTTCAGAATCAGCGATCCCCTCCTGGACCCACCGGTCATATGGCAAAGGCAAAGGGACTCTTTTACAGTGGACGCCGTGGATCCAGTTCTTCTTTCCTTTCACTCGAACAGCCGATCTTGTAGAAAGAAGGACGAGATGGGGGCCAGTCCAACGGGGCTCATCATTCTTTGCCCGCTGAAAATTCTTCACCAGCACCCACGTTCCAGGATCGATGGGATGTCCTGGAGCTTCAGAGGCCTGAGGCAGAGTATTGTGCACCTGTTGGTGTAAAACACGCAATTTAGCCGTCAATTCATACAGATAGTCGAGCAGTATTGGATGTTCGATTTCACTGAATTTTGTGGGCCTTGGCACTCCCCATATGTTGGCCGGGCGGCCAAACACTATCTCATACGGACTAAGTCCCATTCGTGAGTGCACAGTCATTCTGGTTGACAGGAGTGCTAAAGGCAGAGCGTCAGGCCATTTAAGACCAGAGCTCGCCTGGATCTTAGCCAATTTAAGTTTTAAGGTGCTGTTATAGCACTCTACTAATCCAGCTGATTGGGGGTGATTTGCAGCGTGGAATTTCTGCTGAATCCCTAGCCCCTCACATACTTCTTTCATCACTCGACCCACAAATTCACTCCCATTATCACTCCAGACCATTCTTGGCATTCCAAATCTAGGGAAAAATTATTTGAGGATGGCATTAGCTGTGGATAAGGCAGTATTGTCTTTTAAGGGGTATGCTTCTATCCACTTTGAGAAGGCACAGACAACAACGAGTACATATTTTAAATTGTTGCACCTTTCCATGTGGATGAAATCTAGCTGCAAAACCTCAAACGGATACGTCGGAGGTGCAAAATGACCAGCTGGAGTTGGGGTTCCCCTACCAGGATTGTATTTCAGACATACCATGCAATTCTTGACCACATTCTCTGCACATTTGGGAATTCCAGCATTTTGCCATACTGGAGCCAACAACTTGCAAATCCCTTTTACACTAATATGGGCCATTCCATGAGCCATGGTCACCACTGCAAGCACATACGCATCGGGTAACAACCAATGCTGATGTTCTGACAAATCAACCCAACAACCTTTTTCATCCAATTTACCCGTACTTTCTCTCCACTTGCTCAATTCTTTCTCTGTGGCTTCAGCTTGAAGGGACTTCACGCTCTCTATCGTGTCTTCACACATACCAACATCACCAACCCATCTTGTAGGGCCTGCAACATACATTCGATTATTTACATTCTTTGCGGTTTCTTTCGCAACTTCTTCAGCAAATGCATTACCATGACCAACATCATCGGTAACTTTCTTGTGCGCACTGCATTTTACAATCGCAACTTGTAGCAGCAAGGTCAGTGACTCAAGGAGATCATTCACCCACTGACCATTCAGAATTTTGGTTCCATGCGAAGTCCGGAATCCACGTTCTTTCCACAAGCGCCCAAAACTATGGGCCACGCCAAACACATACTGACTATCGGTGTATATGTTCACCTTCATACCTTTCGACAACACACATGCTCTCGTAAGTGCAATTAGCTCTGCTGCTTGAGCCGAGTTATGTGGTATACATGCGGTCTCAACAACCGTGTGCAAAGTCGTGACAGCATATGCAGCAGTCGTATCACCATTCGGAAGCTTGAAGCATGAACCATCCACCCATAAGGTACCATCACACTCAGTCAAGGCAGTATCTTTAAGATCCACTCTCCCTTTTGTTTCCTCTTCTGTTCTGAACGGACAATCATGCTGTTCAATCTCATCTGTGTCTGCTGCAATCGGCAATAAAGTAGCTGGATTTAATGTGTTGCATCTGTTTATGTGTACATGACTCGCTAATAGTGTCAACTCATAACCTGACAATCGAGCACTAGTTAAGTGCTGTGTCTTGGTCCTGTTCAACGGCGTGTCCACTGCGTGCGGAACCATCACAATTAACGTGTTATTCATTACTAACCCAGCAGACTGTCGAATAGAGACAACTGCTGCCGCTGTGGCTCTCAAACAACTTGGCAATGCTTTGGCTACCGGATCCAAAGTCGATGAAAAATACGCGCATGGGCGCTGTTTGTCTCCAAAAGACTGTGTCAACACTGACAATGCACAACCTTCTTTCTCGTGAACATACGATGTACAAGGCTTGCTGTAGTCTGGAGTGCCCAACACAGAAGCTGAACATAATGCCTCACGCAATTCAGAAAAACTTTTCTGACACTCTTCAGACCATGGGACGAGATTCAGTGTATCTTTACATGTCAATGCTATTAAAGGTTTTGCCAGCAAAGAAAAACTCGGGATCCACTGCCTACAGTAGGAAGTAATACCCAAGAAAGCACGCACTTCTCTCTGTGTTCTTGGCACGCTCAATTTTGCAATGGCCTGAATTCTATCTGGGGTCAGTTTCCTTCCCTCCTTCGAAAAGAGATGACCTAAGTAGGGCACTTCTTGTCGACAATATTGCAGTTTTGAGAGAGACACTTTGTGATGGAAGGCAGACAAATGACGCAACAATGACACCGTAGCTTCTTTACAAATCTCCTCAGTATCCGCGGCGATTAGTAAATCGTCAACATACTGGATAAGGGTGGCACCACTAGGTAAAACAATTGCATCGAGCTGTGCTTTTAAAGCTTGGCTGTATATTGATGGGCTTTCACAGTAGCCTTGAGGAGCGCGTTTAAAACGGAAGCTACGACCTCCTAGGCTAAAACCAAAAATGTCCCTACTTTCCTCTGCAATCGGGATGCTAAAGAAAGCATTCTTTAAATCAATCACTGAGAACCAAGCAGCGGAAGCTGGAATCATAGTTAACAAAGCAGTTATATCAGGGACAACTGGAAACTGTGGCACAACAATCTTATTTACCTCTCTAAGATCGATCACAAATCTTTAAACAGGTGGCTGTGAAGGGTCAGTACGTTTTAAAACAGGCAAAACAGGGCTACTGCAAACGTTACCTCTTGTCTCTTCAATTACATCCTTTTCAATCAGATCATAGATAATCGCTAGCAACGCTTTTTCACCTTCATTAGAGATCTTGTACTGGGGAATGCGTGGCAATTTAACATTGGCTTTCAAAGTTACCACGTATGGCGGTATTTCCAAAAGGCCCACATCATTAAGACCAGAAGCCCAAAGAGCATCCGGAAGAGACAACAATTCAGCTGGCAGTTCATTCCTTGACAGATACATTGGAGAAATCACTTCCCTACCAAGTGTAAGTTGTACTCCCGAGGGGGAACAATATAATGTTGCATGTAATCTCTTTAACAAATCTAATCCTAACAGGTTTTCACCACAACCTGTCGTTAGGATAAGGGGTGCTTTCAGCTCACAAGGTCCAACAGAAAGGGGCATAGGACTAGAGATCGGGTTCCTAACCGGGGCGCCAGAAAAACCTACTGAAACATTCATGTCACCAGACAAAGGTGCGCCAGGGAGTTTTGAATGCATAATTGAACTTTTTGCAGCACCAGTATCCAACAGAAAAGGTTCTGACACACCCGCTGTAGTCACCTTGACATATGGTCCACTTTGATCCACTGGCACTGAAACAACTCCCTCTCTTTGTCTACGGCTATCCTAGTAATCATTACTTTCTACATTTTCATCTTCTGTATAATCGTCATTGTTCTAGTACTGAGCTGTCCTACCAGTTGCATTGGCTTGCTGATCAAAACTATTAATCGTATTTTGAGATGGAAGAGGACGCGCGTTCTGGGGAACATTCCCGCGTCCCCTACCTCTAGGAGCTTGTTGACCACCTCTACCTCTGGTGCTAAAAGCGCCATTAGCGCGCTGTAACAGAATAGGACAACTATACTTGAAATGACCCTCTTCCTTACAATATGAACATTGATTAGGGCCTACAGGAACGCGCGGTTGAGAATACTCATACCTTTGCACGTTTCTCTGAAACTGTGGCGGTTGCTGATAATTACTCTGGCCACCACGTGGCGGGTAAGCCTGCTGTAAAAGAACCTTCGTTTTTAATTCTTTCGTTTTCTTGTCTGCTTTATCTTTCTCATCCTTATCTCTATTTTCGTAATACTGTGCAGTAGCCAGTATTTGCGCTGATGAGGAAACAGCCCAAGAACTCTCTGAATCTTTTAATTTCTTACACAACTCGGGAAGCAAATTATGCACAAATTTATCAACAAATAATCGTTGACCACCTTCCGTATTCATATCTTGACCACTGTGGTCAATAAACGTTTCCTCAAACCTGGTGAAGAAATCAGACACTGTTTCATCTTTCTTCTGCTTACACGCAGACAATTTATCCCAATTCACACGCATCACGGGCATTAAAGTCTTCATGTAAGCAATGATTCTAGCAGGGAGTTCTGCTACCAAAGGGTCAGGCTTGGCACCACCATCTTGTCCATCATTAGCAATAATAATATTAGCCCATGTGTCACCTAACTCTGCAGCATGATCTGCATTACGAATCAATCCCCACAAAGGCTGTGGAACAACATTTCCAAACAACATATCAATGTCAGCTAGATTCATGATACATGATCCTGCCGTCTGTGACAACTCCTTATAATATCCTGCAGGAACGGGGATCAGGCAATGTCTGTTTAAGCGCTATTACTTCAGATCGTTTCCAAGGGACATGCACCCAAACGCGCTGGAAATGAGCTGGAGCAGCAGCAATGCCGCGACCGGCATCCGCCGCAACGGCTTCCTTCCATACCGGAGGGACTTCTCTCATAGGGTATTGTTGCACTTTTCCCTTTTTCCCTACAGCGAACTCTTGTTCGAACAGTGACTGATGACAACCCCCATTCCTGAAGGACAACAATGTCGTAACTGATCTATCAACGTTGGGGCCCACAGTCGTGCCTTTGTCAAATTCCAACCGTAAGCGACACAAAACCTGCGGGCTTGAGTCTAAACCATGATCTTCCAATTCCTCACCGAGGAATTCACACATCTTATCAAAAACATATCTTTGCTTTGGTGTTTCCCATTGACGAAAGACACTCATGACAGACTCCACATTATACCTTGATGGATGAACAATCCAGTTACGTGCCATGTGGTCTAATACTTCTTTCTCTTCAGAACCAGGCCGCTGACTACGCAACTGCTTACGCTTTGAGTCAGGGGTCGCACTAGACGACCCAAATAAAGGCGATATGAAACTAGTGACTGCACTAGCTATGCTTTGTCGTGTAGTAGGAGAGGGTGAGGCAAGAACAGGGGGAAAGACAGAGGGAAACACAGTAGGTGTAGATGCAGATGCAAGGACAGTATCTGGAAGAGCACCAAGGGAGGCAGTTGATGGGGCAGGCAAAGTCGCAGAAGGCAAAGGGGATGCAGGCAGCAAAGTCGGCGGCCCTTGAGGGGGCTGCACCACAAGAGCAGGCGCCGGCTGAGGAGGAGCTGGCGGCTGCAGGAAAGCTTGCGGCACATTAACTGGAGGCTGCGCATTCAAGGGTTGCGGAGGTGCTGTAGCACTCTGCGCATACGGAGGTGGCGAACTCAGCAAATGTGACATTAGGGGATCTTTCTCCTTCTCTTTTAACACAACCTGTTGAAGGTGCGGCAAAACTTGGTAACATTTATCGATCCCTAGTTTACGCTGTCTATGTAACTGCTCATTCATTTGTTCCTCCTCATTATCTTTAAATTGTACAGCTGCTTGCATTATCGACATACCTTTTTCTCTCTTATTTCTTTTTGCTAATTTAATTTCTTTCTGTTTGGCTTCCTTTCGCCATAGGCGGAAAGAATCAAACATCGCCGGCCGGGCTTTCTTTTTAAATAATTTAACTTCCAAATTGTCTAAGATATCTGTGTCGAAACTACCATTTAGGGGCCATTTTAAAACACCGTCCTTCCTGGTGTATCGGATCCATACTTCATTATATGCAATGGGGCCCACGCCATGTTTTACATAAAGCTCATAAGTTGGAGTTCCAATTGGAGGAACCGGACACGAATCCTCTAATTGGGAATCCCTTTTACAACCAAAACAAAACGAGTTTCCAAATATACTAGAACCAAGCATCTTCGCTCACTAGTCTAGTTTCAAACTTCAAAGGATTATCAAAACGCGATAGTCTTGTGAATACACGAGTCCTTCGGCTTTGGCGCTTGCAAGCTCCAAATCAAAGCGATCCCGAAGGGATACCAAAACTAAGAACCAAACTAAGAATTAGGAGACGCTCCACTTATACTTAACTGAGGTATCGATGACGTCACCAGAAGACTGGGTTAATCGTTTCGCTGTACCAAATTATCAAGGGTCCAAAACAGGGCGATAGTCAGGGCAGCAGTCCTTCGTAGCCGTCAGCAAGCGGGGAACCTCGCAGCAAAGACTTTCGGACCACGTCGACATGCAGGGGTCGATGAAGTGGCGGCCTTCCTCCAGAATTTCCACACGAAGCTCCTCACGAACCTCTGGCTTGGACCAGTACCGCTGAAATCGCCCCGAGTTGGGCGCCAACTGAAGTACTGGGTTATTTAGGACCCCAGCGGTGCCAGGGGTAGCACCCTATGACTTCGAGTTCTTCCTGTCTTGGACCACAGAAACACAGTCTTGTGGTGGCGTCAAAGATCATTTTATTGTTGACTGCAGCCAATCCTAGAAGTACACACGGGTATGTTCTCAGGAGACTGCTCAACCTTACAAAACCAGTCTTCTCCTTATATACAAAATATCATGCTTCAGGCACACATTCCTCGTTTTACGATATGGTCATTCATATGTATTCATTACAAACGAAAAGGCAGAGTCATGATGATCATCCCACATTTCAGTTCAGCTAACCCACAATTATTTACCCAGCGAGGCTCAGATCCCTCGTCCGATATCAGCAGACCCCAATAAACACGGGCATCTCCTCCTCGTAAAACAGGCGATAAAGCAGGAAGCAGAGTCAGGTGTGAAAGAGATTAGCCGGGGGCTTGTGTGGGATGAAAGGCTTTATGGTGTGTCAAACCCTGATGCTAATCACACGTGGCCGTAGGAAGGGGAGCTCGTGAGACCGGACTGACCTCGGGCAGTGGAGCCAGTTCGCACAGGTCACAGAGAAGTCAATAGAAGGTACATGTGTTCTGAAGGCCTGTGCATGTCCTTAATGTGCAGCCTATGTGAGGGCGACCATAAGATGGCTACCGCTCTAAAATGGAACCCACGAAGTCAATGTGTAATATCGTATACAAAGTGAATTTATCGATGAAACATTATGCAAAACACTTGTACATACCGCATTGGCCATTCGCGGTTCGCTGATACCGAAATGGGCAGGGTAGGGCCATGCCTCCTACGTGGTCCCAAAATTTAAAGTACCACAGTTCTTGGAGGATCCAGGCATGTATCATCTACATGGTTGCAAAATAGATTAGTGTTGAAATCACCCGAGATGATACTTGGTGTGCTTCCATACTTGCTGATGAGATCGCAGATGGAATTGATCAAACTGTCCATTTTAGATTTTTTCTTAGTAGTGCCGGGGGGGATATAGACATTAAGAATTAACAACTGAGGGTCGATAGTTGAGCTTCCCAGGGTTATTCCAGAGAGCCATTCCTCCGCGAAATCGATCTGTTTGACACTTGTTGATATTTTTGTTGATACGTAGATCGAAAGACCACCCTTAAGACGACCAAACTTGGACTGCCCGGTGGCAGGTGTCCTACACTCCAAGAAACCCGCTATTGGGATACTTTCTCCTGCCCAAGTTTCCTGTAAAAGGATAACGTCGTATTCTTTTAGAAAGTCCATTATAGCTGGTGATTGTTTTTCCGAGCCGAATCCATTAATATTCCAAGAACATATTGTCAAGTTATGATTAATAATGGGTCAGTCGGTCTGATTTCGAGATAGAACCCCCGGCTACCATGACCAGTCTGCAATGCCACTGTTTCGCTGGTTATTTGCCGGCTCAGGATTGCCTGTAGGCGAGCTGCCTCTGGCGGACCTCAGTACTGAATAGGGGGCTAAGATGGAACTTACAGTGCATGCCTGATTCGTTTCAAATATTGAGGGATAACAAGGAACACTCGGGGTTGTTGTTATAATACCCCATGTTTTGAACTGGTCGATTTTGGTCAACACTAGATCCCGAATTGCGGACGTTAAGAACGTTATTTGGGTGGCTTCGCCCGTATTGGATCCAGTGCTTGGAATAAATTCTATCGCAATTATATCCCTCGATTGAAGATGATTTAGATCTGGTAATGATTTGAAGAGTTTTAATATATTTCCTCGGTTAAGAATGTCATGTGGGCCCCTTGAGATATATTCTGGAGTAAACAGCAATTTGGTGTTTGTGTGCTGTTTTGGGGCTCACAAGGCTCGTTGGCCGTTGCTGGCTGTCTTTGCTTGGGGTTTGCTTTGGAGAGCTTTCTTGACAATACGGATATGGTGGGTGAAGAAGAGAACTTTTCCATGTGGTTTATATTTAAAGAATGTGGGGGATGACTTTTGTTTATAAGCTCCAAGTTGCGAAGGTTTGCTAAATTTAAGTCTCTTTTACAACCAGAATCTATAGCTATACTTTGTGTACATGGTTTATTTTTGTTGGCACCAGTGAGGGGTTGAAGTGAACTGAATTCTTGAGCAGTAATTTGAGATGATGCGAAGCTCTGTTGAACAGCTCCCGGAACTAGGTGCTTAAGTGATGGTTGTGTAGAGCCAGATTTTGCTTGAATTGGTGAATGAAAAGAAGATTCCAAAGCTTGAGATGTCGCTGATTGCCTATTAATCCGGGTTGAGAGGGCTATCTGTGTTAGCGACTGATTTAACGGGGGTTGAGGGCTTGTCCGTTCTCCTTTCGAAGAAGGTATTGGTGCTGTTGATGGTTGTTAGAAAACCGGGCAACCGGGTTAGCAGTCACCCGGCCTTTCCAGCATAAGGGGTAGCTTGGCTCGAGCGGTCGGGGGTCAGGCACCGTGTTAAGCGTACGTCACACCCTCACAATAACCATGCGTTCATCCGTTCCAAAAACGACTCTACACCGTAAAAATTTATGAAAGAATCTTTGTGTTTATCTTAATTTTCTCTTAGTTGCAGGGTTATGTCACAAATACAATACAAAAGGATTTTCTTCAGAAATAGCAGGTCAATTAAATAATAACACTTTACAGGTACAATAAATAGGATTAGGTCATAAATACACAAGGAATAAATAGAGGTGTGATAAATACATAGGGCAAATAAATACTGTCAGACAATAAATACCAGGCGGGAATAAATACAGTCAGACAATAAATAACACTCCTTCAATGAATAATATAAGCAGTCAAACAATTGCAAATCAGATCACATTTATGAGGTAGATTGATTTTACCATGCCCAAGTACAGCTTGTGGTCACTGGGGTGGCCTGGGGATGTCCCACCTAGTGTGGTCACGGCTGGGGCCTAAGCTGAGGTAAAATGAGGGTACCCTAAGGTTCTGGCTCACCAACTACACAGTCCCTCACACAGGTCCCTGCACCAGTCTCAGTTCACCCCCCATAGCACCCTCAGGTTGGTCCTAACACCCCTCTAGCCCCTAGAATTGTCTTTTAGGGCTCCACAGGGCCTCAGATGCCCTTTCTACCACTTACTGCCCTTTTCTCGGTGTTCGGCTCCACTCGGCGCCGGGTCGACGTCGATGGGCGGCTCCGGTTCGATGACGAGTCGATCGGTTCCACTTGACGCCGTGTCGATGCCGTCGGCCGGTTCCGGTTCGATGTCGCTGGGCGGCCTCGGCTCGATGTCGGGTCGATCCGCTTTACCTGACGCCGGGTCGATGCCGTGAGGCGGCTCCGGATCGATGACGCTGGGCGGCCTCGGCTCGATGTCTGGTTCCGGCGTCACAGGGTCACGGTCTCCCCGCTTCCGGGCGACTCCGGGGTGCGACCTCCACTCCCGACCTCCGTCGGCTCCACTTCGGGTTCCGGCGACTCCGGAGGGCGGACTTCACTCCCCCGTCGACGCCTCACCTCGACCTCAGGTGACTTCTACTTGACCTCCGGTGTCTCTCCACGACCTCCGTCGGCGCCCTCACTCGACCTCTAGCGGCTCCGGGTACGACGTCTGCCCTCTGTCAGCGCCGCTTCTCCACCTCGGGCTCCAGGCCTCTCGACGTCGGGTCTCCAGGAGGATTCCACCAAACAGGTCAGGAACTTGCTGTTCTTCTCCTTTAAGGCCTGTTCCGGCTGTTCAGGTCCTTAAGATGATTTTCTGGTCTTTATCCCACACAGGGCACTAGGCTGGGCTTGGTCAGTAGGGACTAGCATCAAGGGTGGGTTTCTGGACCCCACTCCAAGCACTGGTTTCCACCCCTGCTGCCTCACTCCTTCCTCCTTCTGAATCTCTGTCCTCTCTCTTCACTAGTCAGGTGCCAACTGCCAACTCCAACTGCCAACTCTGAGCTGGCTTCCCAACATTCTAAACCTGCCTCACACTGTCACAGGGTTCTAGAATGTTCTGGAAGGTACTAGTAGGTTCCAGTGATGTCACAGGTGACAATGGGTTGCCACCATTTAGTGTCTCAGGCCCTCAGACAGAAGTTCCAGGGGTAGGGAAAATGGCTCCCTGACACTGCATCAACACTAAAAAGTCTGGTGTTTCCCAAAAAGGAAAAATTCTAACAGGGTTTGAGGCAAAAGTGGGACAAAATAAATAATGATGAGGAGGGACCACCCAAAGGGCTGACAGGTCTAACAATGGTGCATTACCTAAGGGGGCTGCCTCGTCCCTGAGGGGGTTACTCGTGTTTGAAGATGTTAGGCCGATTGTTAGTTTGTTACAGCTTTTTCGTTGTCTTTTCTTTTCCCTTTTCGACAGACGGTGTGATTTTTTGGATGCTTTAATGGAAAATGGTTCAGCAGCTGCTGTGTCGATTGAGTTAGGAGACTTTGTACTGGAGTGGACTTTCAGGCAAGGAGAATCCTGTGGCTGACTTAGGGCCTGATTGGAAGGATCTTGCGACTTGAACTCCAAGGGTTTCTTTATTTCCGTTAAAACGGCTGAAAGAAATTGAGGTAGAGATGAAAGAGAATCTATGATGGGCGAACAGCAGCACACTGATTGCACCAGCTGTGTTTGGGCTTGGGCTTTTTTAATAAGAGCGTTAAGCGCCTCCAGTTTTTGATCGATCCCAGCGGTGTACACTGCAACCGTGTTTAGCAAGTGTACCTGCATGTCCGTCTTGTCTGAGTGGTATTTTAAAGCAGCTGACGTTGTTTGAAAGGTTTGTAATAGTTGGGACCATAAGTTGTTGAAATTGGCCGGTAAGGGTGTTTTTTGCCTATCCGGCTCTTTATGCACAGTATTGAAAAAGGATAGGTCCAAAGAGGTGTTTATGATATTAGTATTTGGGTCTTCAGGTATAGGGACTTGCTCAGATGCCACCCCTTGATTCATTCTATTCAAACGGGGGCCTAATTCGGATTGAACTAAGTTGTTAAGGGCCGCTTGTGAAAGGGCCCTTGCCTGTAATGGAGCGGCTATTGGACTCTTTTGTGATGTGTCCTGGTTGAGATTGACTGAAGAATAAAATACGGACGGGGAGAGCAAACTTGAGTTTAAAATTGGTTTGGTGATTGAAGGGTCAGCATTACTGTGAGTTGTTGCCTTTAATGAAACTTGATCTGAATAGATTGATTGTTGAACTGAAGGTTGAGGATGAGCCTGTTGTAATTGGGTAAAGTCCTGGGCTTCGGGAGCATCCTTGCGAGGAGATTCTGTTATTGAAAAGGCACTCTGTTGACTTAAATCCATTGACCCTATGAATCAATGGGAAAACCATTATTTGGTGTAACCGTGGCTCGGGGCTGCTTGAACAGGTACCTGCCGAGAAGGGGATACCTGTTGATTATTCTGAGTACATGTGGCACTCTTCCGGGCTGTGGCTGGAGCTATGGACCTGAAGTAGTCCCTTAAAGAGACCTTATTTTTTGCTGATTTTGGTTGTTTTTTAGAGCCAGGTGTTTGTTCCTCAGTCGTTGGGTGGGCATGTGCTAGTCCTGGATCTGAGGTTGTCCTTGTGGTTGCTAATGTATGGGGTGGTGTGGACATCTTTGGAGAGGTTGCCGATAGCTCACAGAAGTCCATGTTGTTTGCTCCTTTTTTTGGCGGTTTTACCAGGGCTTTCCTTACTCGTCCTGACCTCATTCCAGGCGCCCTTCCTTTTCCCCTTTTTTTTTTTTTTTTTTTTGTGATTTGTGTTTTGAATGACTGGAAAGCTTCCTAGTGTTCCAAAAAGGTTGCGATTGAATGGCTTGGTGAAGGAC
Source organism: Triturus cristatus (assembly GCF_964204655.1). Lineage (NCBI taxonomy): Eukaryota > Metazoa > Chordata > Amphibia > Caudata > Salamandridae > Triturus > Triturus cristatus. The sequence goes on along the minus strand of NC_140579.1, from coordinate 94,543,370 downwards.
CAGGTCAATAGAAACACGGTAACCAGACTTAATTAAAGGGGGACCTTGACTTCGCCTTTAATTTAAATTGGTAGTGAATTGATTGCGGAGTTATTAAATTGTTAGGTAGATTTTGGTGAAGTTGTTGGGTTAATAGATGAGTGGCGCCTGCTCTTGCAGTTCACTAGTTTCAAGAGGTTTCAAAAAAGTTTAAGTTCTGACCTCAAAAGTCTCAGAAGTCTCGGGGACCAGAGTTAGGATCAACACAAATTCGAGCTTGAGTTCTGGCTCGAAGCCCCGGGTCATGCTTCACCCCGGCACCTCCGACACCTCCGGCGTCCCCGGCAATGGCCGACCACGATGTTTTTCACTCCCTCTCCATAACCGTAGTCGAAGTCGTAGTCGTGGTCCGTGGCCGTGGTCGAGATCGCGGCCGTGATGGGCAGCCATCGATAACTACCGCCGCGGCCTTGATTTTTGACGGGATTGTGGGGAGTGCGGGGGGGGGGGTTTGCAGGGTCACAGTAGCCACCAACCTGAAGCTGACCCCAGGCAGTCCTGCCGCGGAACCGCCTCGTTGCTCCTCGCTCCACACTCAACTCGGCTCCAAGCTCGAGGCTCCGGGCTCCGCGCAGCTCCACACAGCTCCTCCTCCGTTCTGCCCTCAGCTGCACGCGGCTAATGACAACTCTCCGCCTCGGGCTGAACAGGCCAGCCTCCCCTAGGCTGACGGCCGATGTTTCGATAGTCCGGCAATCTGGCGATCCGAACAATCCGGTAGCCCGGTTGTAATGGAGAGGGGGGTAGGCAGAAACCACGTCTGGGGCCTCCTGCGGCCTGCGCTGTTGCTCCGCTGCTGCTGCTGCTGCTTCGCTACCGCTACCGCTTCCGCTCTCTGCTGCCCTCTGCTGCTCTCTGAGACTGGTAGTCCTAGTACATCAGCATGTGTAGCACAACAGACATTTGAGCCCCCGATATCATTTCGTCCCTGCCAGAGAATTTTGACGCCATGTGGCACAATAGGCAAGATAACAGAAGAGAGGGGGGGGTTGCGACCTTTTTTAAATCCAGTCTCTTGGCCACCATGATAATTTCAGAAAGTTATGATAACTCTGAAATTTTAGGAGTCAAGTTTACCTTTGACTCCTCCTGTTTCGTACTCCTGACAGTCTATCGTCCCCCGGATGCAACCCCTGGCTTCTGTGATCTCTTTGGCAAAACTCTATCGGACCTTAGCACACGCTATCAAAAACTTATGGTCGTAGGAGATTTCAACTTCCACTGGGAAAAATTCCCACGAGAGTCACAAGCTCATCAAATCGACATGACAATGTCGAATGTAGGATTTCACCAATTGGTAAACTGCCCCACTCACATCAAAGGGCATACCCTTGATCTGGTTTGGTCATCTAACCAGCAAGATAGGCTCCTAAACATTCTCCCTTGTGCTTGGTCGGACCCCTCCTTAATCTCCTGCTGGGTCCCTTTGGATAGGTCTCCCACCCAATCTCCTGCGGAATGGAGGAGGGTGCGAAGCTGGCATAAGATCCAGACGGCAAATCTCACAGACATCCTTCTGAGACTCCCGCTATGCTGGCCAGAGGGGGGCCACACTAACATTGACATAGCCAGCCAATCCCTTAATAACACCCTTCAATCAGCTATTGACCATTTAGCTCCAGAACGCAGGGAAAGAATAAACCCCAAACGTAAAGGGGCTCCTTGGTTCAATGAAGCTTTGCGGGTAAACAGACAGAGCTTGCGTAAAGTGGAGAGACAGTGGAGGAAAGCCTATAACCCCACTGATCTGATCCTTTATAAAGCTGCTCTGGCCCTATATAAGAAATCTATTACCTCTAGGAAAGCTGAATATTATGAGGCTCGGATTACAGATACCCCTACTAAACAGAAGGAAACATTTAAGATCTTAAAGGAACTCGGCAAAAAGGTCGACGCCAACTCAACCTTAATACCTTTTGACGTCAATACCTTGCAGACCTTTCTTCAGAAAGTGATAGGGATTCTCCATGAGATCGATAATTCTCCTATCGCCCTGAGTATCCAGGAACTGGCGCTGCCTCCCACCTCATCAGTTCAATCCCTTACGGACTTTCCCCCTCTGGACTCAGAAGCTCTGGCATCATTGATAAACAAAACCAAATCCGGTTCACCGGCCGATCCATGTCCACCTAGGATCTTCCAGATGGCCCTCCCAATTCTGGATTGTCAGATCCTCACACTTCTTAATAACTCCCTGGCCACTGGCCAGGTACCATCTAGTTTGAAGGAGGCTAGAGTTATCCCCTTATTGAAAAAGCCAGGAGCTGACAAGGCTGAGCTGAAAAACTATAGGCCTAGCTCGCAGCTCCCCTTCCTAGCCAAGGTCATAGAGCAGCATGTCTTGAAAGTAATATCCGGCTTTCTTGAAAAATCTGAGCTACTCCACCCACGCCAGGCCGGCTTCAGAGCTCACCATAGTACGGAGCTAGTTATGTTATCTGTTCTGGGCGATCTCAGATTAAAGGCTGACAACAGAGAGCCGAGTGCCCTAGTACTCTTAGATCTCTCCGCAGCATTCGACACGGTCAGTCATTCTATCTTACTGACTCGACTGGCGGATTTGGGATTTAGAGGTCCCGTCTACAACTGGCTAGAGTCCTTTCTATCTGGACGATCGCAAAGCGTTCAACTCGGTGACCATACTTCAAATAGGGGCGATATCCCCTGTGGTGTGCCTCAGGGCTCTGCATTATCCCCCCCTGCTGTTCAATATATACTTGCAGCCCTTAGTGACTGCACTGGCCAAACTGGATTGCAGAGTTTTTAACTATGCTGACGACACTCAGCTTATCCTGTGGATCGACAACTCGGCCCATGCTCTAGAGACAGTTCAAAACATTCTAAGATTTATCACTAACTGGATGACGGTTAATTCTTTGAAAATTAACCCTGACAAAACAGAGGTTCTCGTCATCCCAGCAATTAACAACTCCTGGAGTGGCTTGTTTTGGCCAGAAGAACTTGGGGCCCCTCCATGTCCATCTCCAGTCGTGAAAAGTCTAGGAATCAAGATCGATTCAGAACTCTCTTTGAGTCACCAGGTCTACTCAGTGGTGGGCATCTGCACCGGCGTCCTGAGACAACTGAGGAAACTGGTCCCCCTCTTATCAATCTCTTCCTTGAAATCCATAGTCTCGGCTACTATTCTATCGCGCCTTGACTATGGGAATGCGCTCTATCTTGGACTCCCTCTGAAACTTACGAATCGACTCCAGATTGTACAGAACGACGTTACCATGGGTGGACGAGCTATCTCATTCACTCTGCCACGACTTTGGAACCAACTGCCGGATACCCTACGAAAGGAACCGGGTTTGCTCCCTTTCCGGAAGCTACTAAAAACTTTGTTATTTATAGACACATTTTAACCTCACTCACCTCCTAGGACTGTCCGCACCGGCTTGTATGCGACCTCTACTCTGTCAAGCGCTAAGAGACCTGTCGGTATTTATGCGCTATATAAATAAACCTACAAATACAAATGTGTGCAAGTTGCTTTTCTTCAAAGAAAGTCTTTCGAGTCAAGAGGTATTGTGACCCCTCTTGCTGGTAATGCGCATGATCATCAACTCCATTGTTTGATTGTGTTCTTCCAACATCTGGTTCGAACATGTGCTCCCGTGCTCCAATTCGACACCGTCATGGTACACTCTTCTCTTACACGGTTCCTACCTACGTCTGTATTGTTATCGATCGTGTTAATTTTTCCCTTCCGTTCAATTCAACAACTCCTGAATCGACCGGGTGGTTTTCCATCACCCACATGGGCCTTCGCCCTTCAGGACCTTCTTCAGTCCTAAGGCATATCACCCCACCATGTTCCCCAGCTGATGGAATTTACGCTTTTCCGCTACTGTCCTTGCTGTCACACAAAATACCCTCGGACCGGTCTGCATCAGGTCTGCAATCTGTGTCACTCCCTCGAACACAACGCGGCTGGTTGTGACACATGCCGCTCCTTCCTTTCAAAGAAAACTATTTGCGACCGTAGAGCTTGATAACTCGAAATGTCACAGTGGAGAAGAGACGACACGCCGGATCTTTTCGGCACCGAGGACATCGATGGGGAGCATCATGCAGAAGCGTTGGCTGTGGACAAAGGGACCTTCTTCCCCAATGACCGCTCCGGCTCTGACCTGGAAATCCAGAATCTGACACCAGCACAGCCAGCTGTGAGTACTCTACACCCCCACCTCACCACCGATACCCATGCAGAGCAACCCTTCTCAAAGGGTCGAATAGTTACTCTGGAGCACCAAAGACAAACTGCCGGACCACAACTGCCTTCGGGCCATGGTCAGTGCCGACTGACCACTTCAGACATAATGCCCAACTCGGCACTGAAGTAAACATCGAAGCTGAGTACTTCGCACACGGGCCGCTCCCGCCTAGGAGTTGAGCCGAACTGCGCAGTCAACAACACCGGCATCTTAACAGAAACCGCTGTTGGAGCCGAAAACATCAGTGTCAGAGCTGAGACCATTGTGTCCCAGCAGCAAGATCGGCTAAGGATCGGGAACTGTCAAACCGATCCTTCACAAACTACAAGAAGAGATAGACACCCGCCAGAAACACCTGATGATCCATCCATGTACAGGCCGGATAATCGCCAGCCCTCCTGGATCTGCTCTCAACAATCTAAACTGCAACTGTTCTTTGAAGAAGCCTTGGATATGCCACCTCCACCAAAGCAGCGGATGAGAATGGACAAGGCTCCTAGCCCTTTACATTTCACTATTCCACCACCCTACCTGCTCCACAACACTCCCCCTCACCTCCTGCTTCTCCAGCTGACCCTATATTATACACACCTTAAGGGTTGCCTTATTCAGATATAGGGGACAGGGTCATTGGGATGCCTCTAACATTCCACTGCAGGATGACCCCTGTGATGCCTATCGTATTGATCCACCAGCAGAGCAGCAGAGATCGTGAACCTCCGCCCTGCCAAACCCTTCCTTCCTGATGATACCACTTACTGCCACAACCTCATTGATAGGGCTACCACATTCCATAAGTAGATCTGAATACACAGCCGTTAAAGGATGATTCCCTTTTACAGACCCTTTCCTCCACACAACGCTCTCCTCTGTACCACCCCATGCTTAAAGCCCTGCTCAGTCACACACCATACATCTCCGATGACCAAGTTCGAGCTAGGGTCATTATACCAAGGGTGGACAAGATATACAAGGCTTCTCCAGCTGACCAACTCTACAATAAAAAGGACAATAAAACCGATGTGTGCCCTTTAAACCCCTCCATATAACGGTTCCTTTTGCAGCTGCTCCTAAAGTGAAGGTTCTAAAACCACTTCCCCCTAAAACCTTCATGTTATACCAACAGCCACAAGCCCAAAACACTTCTCCCAGGTGATATTTTTGAGGCTCCTACAGAGGGAACAATTCAAAAGGCAGAGATAAAGGTGGTTTTGCCACAGGATTTGCCACCACCAGAAAGCCCTGACTTACCTCTCATTCTCCCCAATCACATGACACCAGTCGGAGGTCGTCTCCAAGGGTTCTTTCCTGGTTGGCAGAACGTCGCCTCCAGCCAGTGGGTGTTCGATATTATTCAACATGGTTATTATCTGGAACTCACTGCCACACCTCCCAACATTCTACCTCGCAAACACAAACCCTCCTCACAATACCAGAGGTTACTCAGGGATGAGGTACATGTGCTCCTCCAAAAAGGAGCCATAGAACCTGGCCCTCACCATCAACAGTGTACGGGAGTTTGCTTGCTATACTTCCTTCTCCCCAGAAAAGACAGGTCCCTCAGACCAATTTTGGATCTCCGGCCCCTAAACGAATATATTCTCTAAGAACACTTTCATATGATCACTCTTGTCATCCCGCTATGATAACAGGGCAACTCCATGGCCACATTCACATTCCTGTTCAACTGGCACATCATTGGTACATCAGATTTTTAATAAGTAGACATTACCAATTCACGGGACTCCCTTTTAGAATCCCTACCATACCCAGGAACTTCACCAAGTGCCTCACAATGGTGGCTGCTCACCTATGCAGACAGGGCATTCACGTCATTCTCTATTTCAACGATTGACTCATCAAGAGTGGCAGTCCTCTACAATGTCACCAACACACTGTAGTGTCAATCATCCTGCTTCACAAATAGGCTTTACCATCAACGCTTTAAAATTCCTTCAGATCAAACCTTATCAAGGGACAATCCTCAAATCAGAGATGGGCATACCCTACCCAAATGCTGTAAGGATACACTGCTTTAAGGCAATTATTCCTCAATTTAAACCAAATCAACCGGTTACAGTCAGGACAGTTATGAGCCTCCTAGGCATGATGGCTTCATGATCGCTATCGTACCACTTGCTAGGTTACACATGTGTCCATTACAGAAGTATTTAGCGCACCAATGCTCTCTAGCGGAGGGTCAATGGATCTAGTGTTGGTTGACCGTCAAACTTGCCACTCTGCAATGGAGGAACACCAACAACTTGTTGAAAGGACAGCCATTTCTAGACGCAGATCCTCAGAAGACCATAACAGATTCCTCCGTTACGAAATGGGGAGCGCATTCACAGAATAACTGTCCCATGGTCAGTGGAATCCCAGTCAACGGCTTCTTCACATAAATCACCTATTGTAACTCTGTGTTTTCCTTTTGCTGAAAGCTTTTCATCCACACAGAACTGGCAAGGTAGTTCTCATCAAGATGGACAAAATGACTCATCTATTTCTTCAGAAACGAGAGCACCAGATCCCTCCCAACTCTCTCGCCTAGCCCAAAACATTTGAAAATGGTCTGTCCATCACAAGATGCCACTCTTAGCAGAATATTCACTAGGAGTGAACAACTACTTTGCCAACCTCAGCGTGATGTGACAACAAGTCCACAAGTGAGAACTCCACCTACAAGTTCTCCACTGCTTCTTTCAGTGTTGGGACTACCAGAGATAAACCTCTTGGCCACAATCAAAAATGCCAAATGCCCAAACTTTGTTTCTCGGTTTCCACAGACCAAGGGCATTGCACTGTGTATGAGTTGGTCGGGATATTTGTTTACATATTTCCTTCTGTTCCTCCGTTTGTTGTTTGGAAACTTCGACAGACCTCTCTCATCCTCATACTAGTGGCTCCCACATGGGCACCCTCCTCAATCTCTGTGGTCCTGTAAGAGACCAACAGGCAGGACCTTCTCACGTAGAACCATGGAGGCACCCGGATTCCAGATCGCTCAACCTTGCGATCTGGTTCCTGAGGTCCTAGAATTTCGGTGCGTTAATCACCCCATAGAATGCATGGACATTCTAAATTAGGCGCTTAGGCCTACTACTCAGGCCTGTCACATTGCTAATAGAAGAGATGTTTTCATTATTGTTGCTCCAAAAATATTGATCCCTTAGCAGCCAAAGTACCTTCTTTGCAACCTCTTTCACTTACAAAATTCAGGTTAGCTTTCACATCCATAAGACTACACCTGGCGTCTGAAGCCGCTTACCTTCAGAACGGGCAACACATTTCCCTAATCCGCATTCCTGTCGAAGCCTTCATGGAAGGTCTTAGGAGTCATTCCTCCTCAAGTCCCACCACCGCTGTAATGAAATATTAACACTGTATTGATCTGATTAATGGGCCCGCCATTCGAATCCCCCAGCCTTGCCCCTCCAGTGTCTATCCTGGAAGGTAACATTTCTGGTCACCATCACTTCCCAGACGACATCCTCAGACTAAACAATACCTTAAAAGAAATTCAACACTGGCTGTCCCTAAATCACCTTAAACCTAACCAGGACAAAACGGAGATCCTCCTCCTCTCCAACAAAGAAGAGATCCAACAAATTGCAGAATGGCTTAAAGCTTTGGATACTCTAAACGGTAATCTCACCCTGGCTAACTCCGTAAAATCATTAGGAATCACCCTGGACATGACCAAACACATCAAAAATTCAGCAAAGACCGCCTTCCTCAACCTGAAGCTTCTCTACAAGATTAAACTATTCATTCCTAACAAAGACCTCAAACAAGCCACCCAAGCACTCGACTACTGTAACGCAACCTTAACCGGCACCGCTAAAACCCACCTAGCTCCCCTCAAAACAACCCTCAACGCTGCAGCCAGAATGGTCACTGGAATCAGGAAATATGATCACATTTCTCCTGCACTAAGAGAACTAAAATGGCTCCCAATTGATCAGCGGGCATACTTCAGAACGGCCTGCCTCACACACAAAGACTTACACACAGGAAACCGGACTACCTGGCCACCAAGCTCAAGAGGGCAGGTCAGACAAGGAACCTCAGGAGCTCCAACTCCCTCCTTCGCATCCCCATGAGAACACGCAAACAATCAACCACGGCTAGGTCTTTCGTGGGAAACGCGGCCAAAATCTGGAACTCCATTCCAGCAGACATCAGAACGATCCTGTCCTTCACAAAATTCAAAATGGTGTGGCTGTTATGACCCGTAGTAACTGATGGACTTATGTTCAACTACAATGGTGTACGAGCAGGTGCTGGCACTTGTCAGGATATGTAGAAACAGGGTTTCCTTTACACTATAAACACTTTACGGGGCAAATAGCAATGACATATCCATGTTTCAAGAGCTCCTCTTTGAACTATTTAGTTGGGACAATCCAGTGTTCGTGGGGACTTCAATTTTACTCTTAATTCATAAACCAATTCCACCAATATAGATCGCAATAAACTTAAGCATCATACCCCAGCAGCTGTCAAACATTTGATTCACACGTATGGAGTAATTGATAGCTGGCGGTATACTAGACCTAGTACTTGTAGTTTTACATTGTACTCTGCTCCCCATAACCAGTGTTCTAGGATAGCATTGTGTGTCTCACAAGCTTTAGCACCATATTTGTCTGCCGCCCTGTTTTGGCGTATCTTTTTGAAACATAATCCAGTGGCTCGAACCGTTTCTAGCGCACCATATAACCGGCGCAGATCCCATTCCTTGTGCTTTTCTTTTTTTGTTTGCTGAAAATCATGGTTCTGCTCCCTTGCCCTTAGATGGGGTTCTATGAAAGCTGCGATACAGGGGCTTCTTTTAGTTACACTATACATTAAGATCGGGAAGCTGGCAAGGAAATTGATCTACTTCACCAAGCACATTTGGCTCTTGAAGTCAGTTATGCTGACCTCCATCAAAAGGTGTCTGAGCCGGGAATGTTTTCTAAGCTTGACAAAAGTGGAACTCCAGAGGGTAGTTTGGGATAAAGCTGTTAAATGTTCTTGCAACACACTGCTTAAGCACTTTAACAATGCGAACGATATGGGCTGGGCTTTATCCCTACAAATTAGGGAAAAAGAAAATAAGGGTTGTATCGCATCTTTATTTGAGGCCAGTGGCAAAATCCAGACAGCTGCCATAAAATGTATGCAGGTTTTTAAGAAATACTATGGGTATTTATATGCAGGAGAGACTGTACCCTTCTTTATGGAGATTGATCAACATATGTAATCAATTATCTCTAATATGGTTCCTGAGTCTGAAAGATTTATACTTGAGTCTCCATTTAATTTACAACAAATTGTCAAAGTGATTCAGACTTTGGCAGCGGGAAAAGCAGCCAGACAATCTCTTCAGATTTTTATATTTGGATATTATATGCCCAATCTGTAATATTCCTGCAGTCTATAGAAGAAGGTGAAAAAGCAGTTGCTCCATGACGAGCAATTTTCATTACAATTTTTCCCAAAAAGGGCAAGGATACTCACCTCTGCTCATTGTATTGACGCATATATCATTAGTCAACGGTGATAGTAATATTTACTCAAATTCTGTCTATTCGGCTGGCCCTAAGAATTGGCAACTGGTTGATAACATGCAGCATTGGATGTTCCTTCACCAGTATGTACGAACATGGCCATCTCCGTTTTTGACTGAGCTGGGGTTCTTGGAATTCTTTACTAATGAAAAAGACATTACTCATAAAAACACAATCGCATTGTGCTTTGGCCGTTATTCCTTCAGGGATATACTCCCCTGAAGAAGGGCTAGTCCTGAAATGCATTGGGATGTTTGATCAGACCCCCCAGCTTTTTGCGATTCACGACAAAATCGCAAAATTAGCTGACTAGCGCAATGGCTGCAATATTTGCAATTACTGCCGCCATATTTACAAAAAAAGCGTCAGCAAAACAAACAATGTGCTTTCATTGGATGTGGGTGCACATGTCACTACATGCCGCCGTCCAATACCTGCTTCCTCCTGGAATGGGGGAATTTAAAATTTTCCAGCTATCGCAACAAGAATTTTAGATTCTATTAAGGACACGGAGGCGAGGATTATGCGTACTCAATTTCTTTACTGACTCAACAGCAGCCAATGAAAAATAAACTATATTTAGTAAAAACATCATTTCCCATGAGGCTTTGAACCATGCCCCCTCAAACAGCCAATGGCAGCACATCATAGTGAACAAAATAGAGAGGCACCATCCTGGCTTACTCTTTCTTTGCAAAACCAGTCTATAATGTCTGAACGAAGAAATAGTTCCAACTCTCAATAGAGAGCCAAACAGCAGAGTCCAGTTCTCAACAGAGAATATATTCCATGAATCCTGGGAGCCACATCCATCCTCCAACAACGAGGTGGTCCACCTCCAACCGTATCCGCGACTTAGTTCTGTTTAAAATCGTTCCCTGAAACAGAAACAGGTTTGAAAATAGGGAACCCACAAGGTTTGACTTCTCAGGGTGGGTATTAACAAATTATGAATATACAAAATATACAACTTAGCAGTTGATATTAACTGTCCCAACGGGTGGGATAATCCTCGCCTCCGTGTCCTTAATAGAATCTAATATTCTTGTCGCTATAGCTGGAAAATTCTGTATTCTATGGCAGGACCGGAGGCTTCTGCTTACGCTGGTTCAAAGCTCATCAATAACAACAGATGAAACATGCGAAACAGGCTTTTAATAAAACACCTTAAAAATTGAATCGGAAGACAGCTTTCAGGATATCTTCTAAACAAGATCCTAACGTGTGCTTTGGAGGCCATGGCGCCTCTAGCGGAATGAGCAACATACACAGAAATATCAATGCCTGCTTCTGACATTACCCATCTGACCCACCAAGCCAAGGTGGCAGCTGAAACCGGTCTAAAAGGTTTTTGAACCGCTAACAATAATTGACTCAAGGGGTCAGACCTATGCGCAAGAGTGCGTTCCTCATAAACCTTTAAACATTGCAAAACACATAATTTAACATTGTGTGGAAAAGCAGGATACTCACCTGAACGTTTTTGTCCGTCTCCTAATGATGAAAGAGACACCCTGTGGGGAGAACATTCTTCCCGCCAGATCCAGAGCACGCACATAAGACACTCTGCGACACGAGATTAAACACAACAACATGGTGAGCTTGGCCGATAACTGCTTCAAAGACAAATCTTTATTATCCGGCCAAGATTCGAGTAAGGAGAGAACCTTAGAGACGTCCCATAACGTTGAATACCTGGGACGAGGTGGATTAGCCACCCTAATACCTTTGAGTAATTTACACACTAGGGGATGCATCCCCACAGGTTTACCATCAATGGACTCATGGCCTGCCGAGAGTGCCGATCTGAAGTTAACTGACCTGTATGAAAGACCAGATTCAGCACACTCTGACAGAAAATTCAAAACTTCTTTGCCTGTAATCTTCAGATTCACAGGAAGTGATACCTGTTGGTAGAATGGCATGAACATAGCATTGTTATTGCTTCACTCTTAATTTCTCCCCTGCCTCACTGTTCCTCCTGTCACTCCTCCCACACTCTTGTGGCAGTGTAGACCTGTGTCACTAATAGAAGCTGCTCTAGTGGCTCTGGGCTTGTCCGGGTTGTGTCTTTTGGTCTCTCTTGTTCTTCTATGCAAGTATACGAAGGTTTAACTTACTCTGGGTTTGTCACTTGCCTCCTCCAGGGACACGCATCTAAGCACCGGTGGAGAAATTGTTTCTAGAAGGATCTGACCCCAACTACTACACTGGAAGCTTCCAGTACATGGACCTCATCAGGAGTGACTATTGGCAAAGCGGCATGAAAGTGTGAGTGAGGATGAGCGTGAGTGCTCCCTGGTTCACACACCTAGTCTGTGCATTAATTTCTCTCTCCCTCTTTCCATGTGAGCCTTCCCTTCCCTCCCTTTGATTGCATCTAGGAAGTGGGTCCTCCCTGCATCTCCCTTCCTCGATGAAGCGGGGGATTTCCTTCCTTCCCAACTCAGGGACATATTTATCAAGGATTTGCGTCACCCTTGCTCTACGCAAGGGTACGCAAGAGCGACGTAAAACCTAAATGATATTTATTGAGGCACGCAAGGCCACTAACGAATTGTGCTGCCTTGCGGTACTCTGTGGCAGAGAGGCGTACCATGGGTGGAGCCAGGCGCGCAACACCCATTGGACTCAAAGGACTTCAGCCCCCCCCCCCCCGTCGTGTGTGGCAGCCCGAGATGAGACAGCTTCCCGGGCACACACACAGCTGCACCCGAGCACTTCACAGGTCTTTAAAAAGACCATTTGCATGTTAATGAGGCCTTGCTGTTGTTTCACCCCTTCTAAGAGCCCCTGCAGCTCCACTCTGCCTAGATTAAGCCCCCCACCCCCGAAATCAGCTCCACTCTGCCTTTTGCTTAAAGATTCAGCCCCCCCGAAATATTTTCTTAGCCCCCCCCCCCCCGAAATTTGGCTCTAGTTGCGCCTCTGGGTGGAGCTTGGGTGCTCCCATACATCCACCCATAGATTCTGACACATCATCTGATTTTACAACATTGGTAGACCTGGGAATGTGTAAAAATTATATGCATCCCCACATGTGACTGCACCCTGCTGGCCAAGTCAGAGGAACAGTGTCACCGGGTTGGTCTGCTTTTGTGTGGTAGCTTGTTCAGTTTTTGATTGGTGGGGATTCGGTTTGGGTAGCTCTCGTCCCCCCTGTGCTTGCCTGTAATGTCTCTTTGTCTTGCTGGTGTGGGAATAGTCTTCTACGCCAGTGCCCTGGATAGTCTGTGTAGTTTCCATCGCTCCGTGTGTTTATGAAGGATCGCACTGGTTCCCCGCTGGCACGTAAGGCGTTTGCCCCCTACCTAGCGTATTCAGAGAATTGCCTTTTGATGTAGCACTGTATCAAGGGGGGGAATGCGAGTGTTAGACCTGTCAGCCCTAGGGTGGTCTCCCCCTCTATTTTTGATCGTGCCTCATTTTTTCCACCCTCATTTTTATGTTGGACTTAGGTCTCCGGGCGCCTTTTCATTGCCAATCAGTGTTAAGGTGCAGGTGCTCCCTTTTCCCAAGATGGCTGCCACAGGCCCCTGCTACTGCAGAGTGGTCTTTCATAGTAGCACCCTAGCTGCCAGGAGCTGGCTGGAACCCCACAACAATGTTGCAACACCAGCCCGCCTTTTTTTGTCCCATAGGTAGAATGGGAAAGCTCCTGGAATGTGCTGGAACCTTCTAGAAGGGAGGTGTGGTTTTTACTTTTGCCGCCTTGGATAGAGGTCACCTGACCTAGGGCTACTTAAGTGAGGGAGGGAACTTTTTCTAGTTAGTTGGCCAGTTGGGGTAAAGCAGACCTGGAGGATCCACGCAGGAGTTTAGGCCGTAGGGCCTAGCCAGGGACTTATGCCTCTGAAAGTGACAGGACTTAGGTACTGCCTTTTAAGTGAGTGAGGGATCCTGTACAGCCCACTGATCTAGCCCAGCGGTAGGAGGACCCAGGGGCCATCTGCCAAACCTGACTAGGAAGGAACTAGTCACCAACTCAATCCCTACCCCCCCAGAAACAGAACCCCTAAGGGCGCCAGAGACATCTGCGCCAGTAAGATTGCTGGAAATTCCTGCTGAAACTGAATGCTGAAACTAAATGCTAGAACTACATGCTGAAACTGAATGCTGAAACTAAATGCTAGAACTGCATGCTGAAACTGAATGCCGAAACCAAACGCTGGAATTTCATGCTGAAACTGAATGCTGAAACCTAATGCTGAAGCTCCCTAGTGAAATTTAAGTTGAAAGTGACTGCTGGACTGCTGGGGATCAACCAGGTACTAGCGCTGTGACCCCTGCGCTCCCCGACCTTGCCTGGGATCCCCCAAGTCAGTCCCACATCGGGCACGGAGCGCTGAGCCCGCCGTCGCCCCTGCTTAACATGTCACCCCCCCCTGATGCGGGGACCTGAAGCGTGCTCACCGCCGCGGCCTGGAGGCCTGAAGTGTGCCCCATCATCGAGTCAGGGCCCGCGGAGAAGCCTGGGGCCCCGTCGCTGCCGTCGCAGCTTCTGTTGGAGGCGTGAGAGGCTGTGACCTGTCCCCCGGTTGCTGAGCGCATTGATTGCGGGGCCCAGAGCCGTGACGGACGCCGCGGCAGAGAAGATCCCCCCAGGACGCCGAGATCGAGGTAACCCCCCGGGGGCTGGGAGGTAGCGTGGCCGTGCGGAGGCCTGGGACTCACCCCCCTGCTCCCCGGGAGGCTGGTGGAAGACCCGGTGCGCCCCCTGTCGATCGGGAGCGGCACCGCACTCCGAGACTCTGATTCCCCTCCGTGGGATTGCCCCCCCTTGCTGCTAGACTGCCGCGTACAAGGGGACCAAGTGCTTAAGACCTGATCATTACGAGTAGCGCTGTGTTCTGAAGTTCTGCTCCAAAGTGCTCGATGCTTCATTATTACGAGTAGCGCTGTGTTCTGAAGTTCTGCTCTGAAGTGCTCGATGCTTAATTGTTACGAGTAGCGATGTATTCTGAAGTTCTGCTCTGAAGTGCTTGATGCTTAATTATTACGAGTAGTGCTGTATTCTGAAGTTCTGCTCTGAAGTGCTTGATGCTTAATTATTATGAGTAGCGCTGTATTCTGAAGCTCTGCTCTGAAGTGCTTGATGCTTAATTATTACAAGTAGCGCTGAGTCCTCAAGTTCTGCGCGTAAGCGCTGGTAGTCTTCCATGTGCGGCACTACGTTATCCAGTCCTATTTCAAAGCGCTGATAATCGCTAGATACAGCGCAAGGTGCCCACGGCAGGTTGAAACGCTAGTGGTGGGAGGGATGCAGCGTGCTGGTTAACCGCTGTGTTCACGATTCCCCCAGGTTCGCCAGGTATTGCCAATGGAACTATGATGAGTTGCAGATGAATCTGACGCTAATGTATTCAGGTACTGCATGGTGCATCATAATGAATTGCTGGTGAATCTGACACTAATGTATTCAGGTACTGCCTAGGGCACAATAATGAAATGCTGGTGAATCTACTGTTAATGTATTCAAGTAATGCCCATTGCCATCTCATGAACTGCGGTTGCATCTAACCGCTTAGATAAACTTGTTTGATTTTCATTGAACCTACTGTGTGGCGTCCATTATTGTGTGCGTTTCCTGCTTCAGGGGGATGAGTGTGTTGTATGGTGGCTTTACACTCAAGCCTTCGGGTGCCCAACCGCTCGAGTCACGTTACCCCCTTAGGGCTTGGTGACCCCAGGTCTTACATTGTTGGCGAGCGGTGGGATTAGGACCTGTGACCATACAGCACCCTTCTGTGAAGCGGAGGGCGCCACAATTAAACGCCTATTGTATTGAAGCTCTGCAACTGTTATTACTGCACTGATTGCATTCCACTGTCCAGACTGAGGGTGTAGAAATCCTGATTAGTTTGAAACTGTCACCCATATCCTAGAGTTTTTCTTCCTTAGTATCTAGGTCCCCACCTGTCACGATGGAGTTCCGGTTAGCAGACCTCGAGGGGTACACTGTAAGGCAACTGAGGGAATTTGGGCAGGGGATGGGGGTGCCTGGGGTGTGGAGGGCCAAAGGACCGGAACTCCGTACCACCTTAAGGGCATGGGTAGAGGCCCACCCAGAAGGGAGAGAGGATGAGGGACAGGAGGCGCCAGATGCACCTCAGGAGGAGAGCGCCCAGGAAGTACTAGACATACTCAATGTGGATAGGTCCGAAAATGTGCCCCCAGGGAGACGTTCTGGGGCCAGTAGTAGGACAGGGTCTAGGAGGAGCGCGTCTCCAGAGGAGTACGAGGACAGGAGGGAGGAGAGGCAGTTAAAGTGGGATCTGGCCAAGTTGGAACAAGAGAGAGAAAGGGAATTGGCCAAGTTGGAACAAGAGAGAGAAAAGAAGAGATGGACTTTCGGGTGGAACATCGGCCCGGAGTTGACCACACCAATGCTGACGGTCTCTCCAGGTTTTTCCGCCTTAGCGATGAGAACTCCCTAGAGGTTGGGTAGCTTTCCCCTCTTTCGGCTGGGGGGGACGCGTGTTAGACCTGTCAGCCCTAGGGTGGTCTCCCCCTCTATTTTTGATTGTGCCTCATTTTTTCCACCCTCATTTTTATGTTGGACTTAGGTCTCCGGGCGCCTTTTCATTGCCAATCAGTGTTAAGGTGCAGGTGCTCCCTTCTCCCAAGATGGCTGCCACAGACCCCTGCTACTGCAGAGTGGTCTTTATCAGTAGCACCCTAGCTGCCAGGAGCTGGCTGGAACCCCACAACAATGTTGCGACACCAGCCCGCCTTTTTTTGTCCCATAGGTAGAATGGGGAAACTCCTTTGAATGTGCTGGAACCTTCTAGAAGGGAGGTGTGGTTTTTACTTTTGCCGCCTTGGATAGAGGTCACCTGACCTAGGGCTACTTAAGTGAGGGAGGGAACTTTTTCTAGTTAGTTGGCCAGTTAGGGTAAAGCAGACCTGGAGGATCCACGCAGGAGTTTAGGCCGTAGGGCCTAGCCAGGGACTTATGCCTCTGAAAGTGACAGGACTTGGGTACTGCCTTTTAAGTGAGTGAGGGATCCTGTACAGCCCACTGATCTAGCCCAGCGGTAGGAGGACCCAGGGGCCATCTGCCAAACCTGACTAGGAAGGAACTAGTCACCAACTCAATCCCTACCCCCCCAGAAACAGAACCCCTAAGGGCGCCAGAGACATCTGCGCCAGTAAGATTGTTGGAACTTCCTGCTGAAACTGAATGCTGAAACTAAATGCTAGAACTGCATGCTGAAACTGAATGCTGAAACTAAATGCTAGAACTGCATGCTGAAACTGAATGCTGAAACCAAACGCTGGAATTTCATGCTGAAACTGAATGCTGAAACCTAATGCTGAAGCTCCCTAGTGAAATTTAAGTTGAAAGTGACTGCTGGACTGCTGGGGATCAACCAGGTACTAGCGCTGTGACCCCTGCGCTCCCCAACCTTGCCTGGGATCCCCCGAGTCAGTCCGCATCGGGCGCGGAGCGCTGAGACCGCCGTCGCCCCTGCTTAACTTGTCACCCCCCCACCCCCCCTGGTGCGGGGACCTGAAGCGTTCTCACCGCCGCGGCCTGGAGGCCTAAAGTGTGCCCCATCATCGAGTCGGGGCCCGCGGAGAAGCCCGGGGCCCCGTCGCTGCCGTCGCAGCTGCTGTTGGAGGCGTGAGAGGCTGTGACCTGTCCCCCGGTTGCTGAGCGCATTGATTGCGGGGCCCGGAGCCGTGACGGACGCAGCGGCAGAGAAGATCCCCCCCAGGATGCCGAGATCGAGGTAACCCCCCGGGGGCTGGGAGGTAGCGTGGCCGTGCGGAGGCCTGGGACTCACCCCCCTGCTCCCCTGGAGGCTGGTGGAAGACCCGGTGCGCCCCCTGTCGATCAGGAGCGGCACCGCACTCCGAGACTCTGATTCCCCTCCGTGGGATTCCCCCCTGGCATCGGAGACTCTGATTCCCCTCCGTGGGATTGCACCCCCTTGCTGCTAGACTGCCGCGTACAAGGGGACCAAGTGCTTAAGGCCTGATCATTACGAGTAGCGCTGTGTTCTGAAGTTCTGCTCCGAAGTGCTCGATGCTTCATTATTACGAGTAGCGCTGTGTTCTGAAGTTCTGCTCTGAAGTGCTCGATGCTTAATTGTTACGAGTAGCGATGTATTATGAAGTTCTGCTCTGAAGTGCTTGATGCTTAATTATTACGAGTAGCGCTGTATTCTGAAGTTCTGCTCTGAAGTGCTTGATGCTTAATTATTACGAGTAGCGCTGTATTCTGAAGCTCTGCTCTGAAGTATTTGATGCTTAATTATTACGAGTAGCGCTGAGTCCTCAAGTTCTGCGCGTAAGCGCTGGTAGTCTTCCATGTGCGGCACTACGTTATCCAGCCCTATTTCAAAGCGCTGATAATCGCTAGATACAGCGCAAGGTGCCCACGGCAGGTTGAAACGCTAGCGGTGGGAGGGGCGCAGCGCGCTGGTTAACCGCTGTGTTCACCGTTCCCCCAGGTTCGCCAGGTATTGCCAATGGAACTATGATGAGTTGCTGATGAATCTGACGCTAATGTATTCAGGTACTGCATGGTGCATCATAATGAATTGCTGGCGAATCTGACACTAATGTATTCAGGTACTGCCTAGGGCACAATAATGAAATGCTGGTGAATCTACTGTTAATGTATTCAAGTAATGCCCATTGCCATCTCATGAACTGCGGTTGCATCTAACCGCTTAGATAAACTTGTTTGATTTTCATTGAACCTACTGTGTGGCGTCCATTATTGTGTGCGTTTCCTGCTTCAGGGGGATGAGTGTGTTGTATGGTCGCTTTACACTCAAGCTTTACGCCCAACCGCTCGAGTCACGTTACCCCCTTAGGGCTTGGTGACCCCAGGTCTTACAGCGAGGCTCTCTGATTCCTCAGTTGTGTCTTGCAATGGCTGCTAGGTGCCCCACCCCCGGGCGCGATGATGTTGCCCGGGGGGGCATTCTAATTCAGAGGCAGGGAGCTTTTGGCGCCTTGGCCCTCTCTCTCCGGGCTCTATTTTCACTGATTGAGGCGTCAGTTGGTGCTACGTCCGCGCTTCAGTGCCCTGCATGCTATGTTCTCGACCTGGGTTCCTTATTTGCTGGGAGGGGGAGCCTGTGGTGTTGCGCCACCGCTAGGCCTGCGTCGCTATTTAATCAACACTGACACTTCATATTATATTGGTGGCTAGCGCGGAACTAAAACCACGCCCAGAGCCCTGGGCTTTTTTATTATCTCCACACACGTGGTCACGGCATCCGCCGAGCCCACCTTACAACTTAACTTTTGGAGGGGTGATTGTTTATGGCACAACCCCTTACGTTGCGAGAGCCATGGACTCTCCCATGGTCTCTCGCGACATTACATTCCTCCTTTATCAAGAGATGCAATTAAAACAAGACACAGTCCCGAAAACTTATACATAAACTCTCAGTCCAGACCGCTCAAAATCGGTCGCAGCATAAAAATGGAACAGCCTTACTTGGATGCTCTAGTCAGTTGCTCACCAGGGCTGCGACCCGACCCACGGTCGCCGACTAGCCGTTGGTTTCATAGTCCTTGTACTTCTGGGATGGCTGAGGACATGGCCGAAGATGGTATCTGTTATGACTGCCTCGTGGCTGCGACCCCGAATGCTGATCAACTGGATCACTGATGGAGTTCGGGCTTTGGTCTCCCGATTCTTGATCCTGGATTGACGGGGGTGGTTGGTCGGTGATAAGGTCCACCAGGTCTGGTCGCCTGGGCCTCGCCATTCCACGGCTAGGGGTTTCGGGTTCGCTCGGGGGTCTTCTGTTCCATCCTAACAGTTCCGAGGCTTCGCCCTCCTCCGGGGGCGGGACTTTCTTGAAGAAAGATACATTGCGGGTAACTGTCTCTAGCCCTCGCTGGGCCGTCATCATGGTGCCTTTTACGGCGGTGACCGTCCACGGGTGGGAAAGGTGTGCGGAATTTCCCACCTGGGTGACGGTCTTGTACTAGCACCTGATCGCCCACAGCAATGGGGCTCTCTCTGGCATGTCTTGTTTGGGATGCCACTGCGTTGGTCTTCCCTCGCCTGTGGTCTGACAGATTCGGGGGACTCGCTGTTTCTGCCCATGCAGGATGGTGGGGGATGGTGTCTGTAACCATCCGGCCGAAGCACAGCCTACTTGTGGAGATGCCGGTAGTGCAGTAGGCGGTGAGCCGGTACTCTTGGAGAAATTAGTATACTGCCCGCTCCAGGTTGAGACCTTCCGCTAGCGCAATCTGGATCGTTTTGTTCAATGTTCGCATTATCCGTTCAACTTCCCCATTGGCTTGCGGCCACCTCAGTGTTACTTTCCGGTGCTTTATATTGTGGGAAGCTAGATACTCGGCTATCTCAGCACTGGTGAACGGTGGCCCATTGTCAGTGCGGAGTTCACCGAAGAGTCCATGGGTGGCTATCACTTTTTCCAATTTGGGGATGACTTCTGCGGCGGACGTTGAGGCCACAATTTCGACTTCCGGATACCTGGAAAAATCATCCACAAGCATGTGTTTTCATCCTGGCAGACTGCCGAAGTCTGCACTCACTCTTTGCCATGGACAGCTCCTCCGTGATGATTGGTGCCGGTTTGCTCGGTAGGCTCGTGGCAAGGCACACGGGACAGCGCTGTATCAGCGATTCCATTTGGTGGTCCAGACCTGGGAACCAGATTTTGCTGCGAAGACGGTTCTTTGATTTGACGATCCCTTGGTGTGCACCATGAGCGAGGAGGGCGGCCTGTCTGGTGAGGCTTGCCGGTAGGACAAGGCGTGGGCCCTGCAGGAGGCAGCCATCGGCTGACACTGACAGTTCGTGGCGGACTTGGTGTAAGAATTTCAATGTTGCTTGGGCTGCTGCCGTCTGCATGGGTGAAGGACTTTGCAGCGGCTGCCAGTCCCCTGAGGAGGCCGCTTGTATGGCTATTTGGAGGCAGTCGTCGTCATGGGTGGCAGCTACGACTTCTTGCAGCGATATTGGGAGCGGCCGGGACCGCTCGACGACCATTCGCACATAGTCTTCAGTGGCGGCTGCTTGTGCGGCTTCTGGAGGGGTGACTGACCGTGCGTGCCGTGACAGGAAGTCTGCTGGGTTTCTGGTGCCCGGCCTGTACTCTACCGTTAGCTGGAACTCCTGTAGCTGCAAGATCCACTTCTCAATTCACAGGGGAGGTCGAGATGAGGAGCCTTGGAAGAGAGGAATCAGGGGCTTGTGGTCGGTAATGACCGTGAACGGATGGCCGTATAGCTAGATGTGAAAATGACGACATCCCCAGAGGATCGCTATGGCTTCACGTTCAATCTGCGAATAGTGCTGCTCTGTAGGCGTGAGGGTCCGGCTCGCATAAGCAACCGGCGCCCATTCTCCACAGGCTTGACGCTGTGCCAGGATGGCGCCTAGGCCAGTGGGGCTGGCGTCGACCACTATCTGGGAGTCGTGGCGCGGGTCGAAGTAGGCGAGCGTGGTGTCTGCGGACAGGGCAGCTTTCGTTTGCTGGAACGCTTGCTCTTGTTCCGGGCCCCAGGTCCAATGGGTGTTGGTTTGTGTGACCTCACGTAGTGGGCCTGTCAGGTCCGATAGGTTCTTGATGAACCTGCCACAATACGTTACCATGCCTAGGAAGCTGCGGACACCCGTTACTGACGTGGGGGCTGGCGCCTCCTGGATATCTTTCACTTTGGTTGGATCGGGCCCGATGCCTTTATGTGAGAAGCGATACCCGAAAAAGCTGATATCAAGGCGTAGGAATTCGCACTTTTCCCTGTGTAAGGTCAATCAGCAGTCCCTGAGGCGTGTGAATACTGCGTTGAGGCGAAGAAGGTGATATCCCAGAGAGGAGGCATGTACCAGGATATAATCACTCACGTTGAGCACTCCCTCCAGCCCTTGCAGGACGGTCTTGATGATGTTTTGGAAGACTTCGGCCGCGCTGGAGATTCCGAAGTTGAGGCGTTTGTATTGCCAGAGCCCGGCATGGGTGGAGAAAGTCGTGATTGGGCGAGAGTCCGGGTGTAGAGGGACTTGATGGTATCCGGACCGGAGGTCCATTTTAGAGAACCACTTTGACCCCGCGAGTTCGCCTATGATGTCATCAATAGTGGGCGTTAGGTGCCGCTCCCGCTTGATAGCGAGGTTTGGGATCCGCATGTCGATGCAGATGCGAACTGCCTCAGGTTGCTTCGGTTTATTCACGGAGCACGATGGGGGACACCCATGGGGTGGGGCCTCGCACCCGTTCAATAATTCCAGCTGCCTCTAAAAGGCGGAGTTCTGTCTCGACTTTTGGGCGGAGGTGGAAGGCAATTCTCCTGTGCCGGAGGGCGACTGGGGCTACCGACTTGTCGATGTGCAGGCGGACCGCTGGGCCTTTGAGACATCCGATTCCTTCGAATAAAGGTGCGAACTCCGCTATCAGGCGATCCAGATCGTGGGCTCGCACCGTGAAGGCAAAGTGGAGGAGGCGCAGTTCTTGAGCAGTGCGGCAGCCAAGCAGGAAACCTGATCCTTCTTGGGAGACATAGATTTTGGATGACTGATGAATGCCGTTGTGAGAGAGGTCAGCTTGTAACACTCCGCACAACCGGGGTGGGGGTCCCAAAAGCGTACACTTGGACGTTGGTGCTACGGAGGACTGGTGGAGTGGGTAATAGTCTGTAGGCGCTGACGGCCATGAGGTTAATCGTTGCTCCTGTGTCGATGAGTGTCGCCACTGGGTGACCTTGCACTTTGACGGTGCACATGGGCGCTGCTGTCGGGGAGGCGGATAAAGCGTGTTGCATGTGCACTACGTGCACGGTTGCGGCATCATCTTCGTCCATGTCACCGTTTGAGGAGACATCCGGGAGCGGCTCAAGCGTCCGTACTTGTCGTGGCGGACCGCGTGACTGTTGCGGAGGCTTCGAGCGACAGACTTTTGAGAAATGATTGACCTTTCCGCACGCTCTGCAAGTTTTCCCTTGAGCTGGACAAGCGCCGTCATGCAGGAGTGGGCCTTCACACCATCCACAGAGGCGGACCTTGGGGTTACGTCTGGAGCTTTGAGCGGAGGGCTTCCTGGGTCTTTGTCGCAGAACTCGTGTTTCGGAACGAACAGCACAGACCGGTTCTTCTTTTACGGCTGCTGTGGCCTTGAGTTCCATATGGGCCGCCCTAGCTTTGGACAGTTCCTTAGAGCGCCCTAATGTCAGGATGTCCTTCATTGGCATGTTGTGTTCTTCGAGAACGCGCTCGCGAAGTTTTGACGAAGCGCAACCCTGGATGAACTGTGCTCTGACTTCATCATCTTCATCCGGTAGGGTGCACGTGCTTGCTAACTCCTTGAGGCGGGCGTAAAATACGTCGACGGATTCATCCGGGATCTGTTTCGCCTGACGGAGAAGAAAACGCTCGTAGTCCGGGTTGACATACGACTCGAAGTGCGCTGTGATGGCATCGCGCATCGTGGCATAGGTATGCGGGGGTCCAGCTTCCTGGACATTCTTTGCGATTTTGTGAATGTCTGCGCCACCCAGGTGGAGGAGCATGGACCGTTGCCGTGGGGCCCGAATCTCCGCAGCCTCGAAAAATGTCTCCAACCGCTCTACCCACTCTTTCCATCGTGCAGCCTGGGAGGGCGGAGGGCCAGTGGTGGTGAAGGGTTCCAGCGGTGGGACAGTGGTCATGGTGTTGCAGCGAAGGGCGTGTGCGCCATGCTCTTCGTGGACTGCTCCCTTGCAGGTGTAGCGCAGCCGTGGCCTATGCCTGTCTTGGGGTCCGTGCGCTGAGAAGCGGTGAGCAGGAGAGACAGCAGTCTGCTGAGGGAAGCAGAGTGGTGTGCAGGGAGGAGCTCCTCACAAGGTAAGGCCTTTCACTTTCAACTTTGTTTTTTTTTTTCAATTGTGGACTGGCCTGGCAGCTCCTCTTGGGTGAGGATGAAGCAAACTGCTGGCTTGAGGAGATGGCAGCGAGGCACCTGTGCTGGGCAGCAGCTTGTGGAGCGTAGGGCAAAGCCACAGGACGCTGCACACGAAGTCCGTTCTCTATTTAATTGTCAGTGTAGGCGGTGCGATACCGCTTAGGGCCAGAGGGGGCAGCAGAGAGGCGGCAGAGGCTTACCGCTACAGTGCGCGGTCTTCCGCGGCATCAGCCGCTGCAGGCACTCCACGGGCAGGCGGGTGTGCGCGCCCGCGCACTTTTCCTGCGTGCTCCCAGCAAGCACCGACAGACTGGCGGGGAGCTCTTGACGCTGCCACCGCAGGCACGGACACGAGGCCGACACCAGCGCTTCCGCGGGGCACATGGAAGGACACTTCCGGCGGGAGCCGCACGGCAGGTACCGGCTTGTAGGGGCAGCCAGGGGCAGCATAGTAGATGCAGGGTAGGTCAGCGATGTGCCGACACCACCTCGTCGCCAATGTGGTGTTGCGCCACCGCTAGGCCTGCGTCGCTATTAAATCAACACTGACTCTTCATATTATATTGGTGGCTAGCGCAGAACTAAAACCACGCCCAGAGCCCTGGGCTTTTTTATTATCTCCACACACGTGGTCTCGGCATCCGCCGAGCCCACCTTACAACTTAACTTTTGGAGGGGTGATTATTTATGGCACAACCCCTTGCGTTGCGACAGCCATGGACTCTCCCATGGTCTCTGGCGACATTACAGGGCCCTTCCCTCTCCCCCTTCACCATGGATGCCTCTGCAAAGAGGGAGGTCCCCACCCCCGCCCCAGTCCCAGCCCACGTTCTGATCCCCGTCCCCGGAGCAGCAGGGGTGGGGGGACTCACCGGTTTCTGGAAGCCTTTGTGGCAGCTGTTGGATCGTCCCCGGCCCCGCCGCTCTGCGGACCTTCTGGTCGTGGCCTCTTGGCGTGTGCCCCCGGCAGTCTCTTCTACCCTCAAGGCCATCGGCCGCGGTGAGCGGAGGAGCTGATTTCAGTGGGGTTGTTCCCCGCTTCTATGCCCCTCATGTCACCTGTCCTCCTCTCGCGGGTTGGGCCTCCACTTCTCTGTCCCGATGCCAAGACGCTGTCCCTGCCGGTGTTGTGTACTCTTCCCTACTTGTCATTGCCTTTTGTGTCTCGGTTATTTCCTCTACCACCTCCACCTGGATTTCCTCCTCCAAGTCATGTGTTGGCTGCCTCCTGGGCCTCCGTCACCCTGCAAGTCTCTGGCCTCGTCTTCTCGGCCGCCGCCTCCGCACTCACTGCTCTCGCTGTTGGTGATGCCGGTGTCTATTGTGGGAGGCACTCGTTGTCGCGTCCCCCTCGGTGCGGCCGTTCGCCTCTTCCTCAGGGTTGGGCCTCCTTCCTTCCTTCACGGCGCTAGGGCATCGCCGTTTGTGGTAGCAGTGCCTCTCTTCGCTCTAGTGTCTCCTCCGTGGGGGTGCCTTTTGTTGCTTCTCCCGCCTCAGCTGGCGATGCTCCAGCACTGTGTGGGGACGTCCGTCAGCCGGCGGTGATAAGATATGCACCGCTTGCCTGTTTGCAGCACGTCTCATGGGGTCGCACTATTGGGATCAGGCGTCCCCCTTGTTCAAGATTCTTTATTTTGGGGGACTAACCGCATTCTGTTCACTCCTGTGCAGTCCGAGACGGCACTGGACCAGGTTGAGTGTCCCGTATGTGTCTTTTGGCTGTTTTCCGAGCCCTTCCGCGTGGATGTTTGAGGATTGTCGGGCCCGTGTCTGGAGCCTCGGGAAAACGCGTCCGCCATTGCGACTGGTTTATCCCACGCCCCGAAGCAAGTTGTATAAACGTTTTTATGGTTGCAAAAAGTCCAAATAGCTGTGTACACCTGCAGAAATGTTTTTTGCTATTTACTAAACCTATTTTATAAATCAGTAATGTTTTAGGCTTCTAAAATGGGTCTGGATTCCATATTGATTCAGTACTTGGAAGGGCATATTGAGAGTGTCCCTTTCAAAAGTCCAATTGATATGAGTTCAGCCCCGTTTACTTTAAGGAAAATGGGCTGATTTTAAAAATAATAATAATAATCTTCATTTGAAAAACTATAAGAGACATGGTGGTCTGCTGACCCTCGCAGATCATTATCCCTCTTTGTGTCTAATCGAATCGAGTAGCTAGTTGCGACCTACCTCACGAATAATAATTGTAACTCATTCAGATTTGGAATGTGTACATAGTTTGGTTCACAGAGGTAGGAAAATTACTGGTCGCAATCTGAGACGTGATGTAATGCGATGTAATAGCACACCTGACCCTTAGTTACCTCAATGACTTGGTTCCTTTATCTTTTGTTGAGAAGTTTGAGACAGGCTCACTACAAAATTTGAGTAGCAAGGGCAAGCACAGTTTTAAAACGAGGCATGTTTAGAATGTTATTTTTTATGGCTAAAAGGGAATTAATGGCAGGTAATGACTATCTGGTACACCATAGTCCCTGGATAATGAATCACCATGGGTATGAAAGTTCCCTTTCTGCATGGTTGCCCCCTAACTTTTTGCCAGCTACCTGATGCAATTTGACTGAGTGTGCCCTGGGTTCCTGCCAGTCAGGTTCCCAGGGCCTGTTTTATTTCCCTAACCTGTATCATTGTTTCCTCAATTGGCACAACTCTGGCCTTCCGGCAAATCCCTTGTAAGAGGTGGCTATGGTAGCCAAGGAAAGGCCACTAACGGCTGCAACATGTATTATGCCACCCTCGGAGACCTCTCACCACAAACAGGCACCAGTGCCATTGTAGCATGCAAGATGTGGTGCAGCTAAAAGTGAAGAGTCAACATGGCACACAACCTTGTGTGCCATGTCTGCCCAGCACTGCATGAGGCCTACATAAGTCACTCTTAACGCAGGGTACCCGATACCTCATGTGAGAACATATCTGCATGAGCAGACAGGTCCCTATAATATCTAGGGCCATTCTTAGATATTATAAGTGCCCAGTAAAGCCATCTTGAGTATATGTTCTAGAAACTGGTCATTATGAGTCCTGTTCCTAGCACCATAATGGCTTTTGTGAATCCTGGGATGTTAGGTATCAAACATCTCAGAATAATAAACCAGCACTGATTCCAGTATCAGATTTATTATTCCACGCTCTCAGAAGTCCCTTTGAGAGGGGACCCCTGAACCAAACCTATCGCTGGTGGGTTCCCGACTGGTGAACAACAGCCTGCCACCATAAGAAAGTTTCTAGACCCCTGGGGTGGGAGCCTTCACTCCCTGAGCCCAGAAACAAAGTCTTTCCTGGGCAGAGGTGTTCACGCCTCCCTCAGTCAGGTAGAGCCATCTGTGGCCAGGGAGCTTCAAAGACCATGCCACCTTTGCAAGTTGACCCCCAGCCTCTCCCGCTATCAGGAGCAGGCCCCCTTTCTGTCTCACCCTCTTTTCAGTAGGAAGACAGGCGGGAAAAATCAGAACAGCCCAGAAGGTATTTCCACTTCTGTCAGCCCCACCCCAAAGGTGGGGGGTGAGGTGAAACCCACTCTTCGGTGCGCGCCATCTTGCAGGTGGCAGTCACCCTCCAATCAGGGTCAGGGATTGTGCCCATTCCCCCACGTGGGGTGGGCACACTAAGGGTGTAGTCACCCTAAGACTAGTTGCCCATTGGCTATTACCTTGAGACCCCTATAAATGATAGAAATGTGTCATGCAATTGCTCTTAAACAAGCAGAAAAATGTCAACAGCCTTATAAAAGAAGTGAATATGTTTACATCATGGGGCGTAACACAGGCCCCCGCATCCCCTGCAGTGCGTGGGGCCCCCAAGCTCCAGGGGGCCCCCTCAGCACTGCACTTCGGCCGGGGAACTCCTGATAGGGTCCGGAGGGGGTCCCTCCACATACCTTGCAGGGGTGCCCCCTCAATTATCGTTACGCCACTGGTTTACATTGGAAGGCAAATAGTTGAGTTCCTTATCCCAACTGGCCCCCACCTTGAGTATTGATGACACTCATAGTCAGTGTGAGTGAAATCCAATCAGGAGCCAGGTACACCCATCAGCCAGTCCAGTAGGAAAAAGAGCAAAGATACGAAATATTGGCCACCCCTTGAAAAAGAGCAAATCCAATGGTGAGAACAGCACCTATTTCTGTCAGCTGGAAAGAGGGTGATTTTAGCTATCAAACATTTTGCTAGTGGCCTTTTTTAAATAAAATACACACTCGTTCTTGCACAGCACTTTTCCCTCCATTTTCCGTTTTAAAAAATTGCAACGTTTTGTGTCTCTGGGGCATACCACAAACACTGGGTTTCCTTAGATTTATTATTATTGTACCAAATTTAGAAATCACTGCTTAATGTCACACAGATGTCATGTTAAAATCACTTTACAGTTTTAAAAAAAAAAACTGCTTGGTTAATACCCCAAGCCCTATTTAGGCCCTAGTCGTATGGCCGTGGTAATGCTGATTCGGTGATACTGCACCCGCAATTACCACAGCCAGAAGCTCTGTTCGGCAGAGGGCAGTATTTGGTGTCATTCTCTTTTCTGGAATTCAGCGTGCGGAAGAATCCAGCACAATGCGTCTTTTTGTCCTTTATGAGGTTTAGAAC
Organism: Triturus cristatus; assembly: GCF_964204655.1. Classification (NCBI taxonomy): domain Eukaryota; kingdom Metazoa; phylum Chordata; class Amphibia; order Caudata; family Salamandridae; genus Triturus; species Triturus cristatus. Next base: position 94,515,072 of record NC_140579.1, on the reverse strand, counting down.
TAAGAAAAGTTGTTGCTTTTCCCCAAAATTTCCGCCACAAGTTACCTGATTAAAGCAAAAGGAACAAATGATAAACGGAATGTTGAACATTGCAAACATTCACACCCAGTCACAAAGATCTGGGTTTAATACATCATTCTTTTGCTCACCATGCCAACCCACTTTGGACCCAGCCATATTCAAATCAGTCTTGACCCTGCTCTTCAGCCCGAACTGCCAAGCCTGGTCCTCCCTGAACCGGGACAAAGCATCCTGGGACCGGTTTCGGTGCATCACCCCTCATCAGCCAGGCTAGCTTGAATCCAGTGGTGTAGTGCGCAGGGGACCCACGTCTGGGCATACCATTCCCACTAAGGGTAACAAAAGCAACAGGAACAAATGATGAACGGTATACTGAACAATGCAAAGATTCACCCTCAGTAACAAAGGTCTGGGTTTAATCCATCCTTCTTTTGCTCACCATGCCAACCCACTTTGGACCCAGCCATATTCAAATCAGACTTGACCCTGCTCTTCAGCCCGAACTGCCAAGCCTGGTCCTCCCTGAACCGGGACAAAGCATCCTGGGACCGGTTTCGATACATCACCCCTCATCAGCCAGGCTAGCTTGAATCCAGTGGTGTAGTGCGCAGGGGACCCACGTCTGGGCATACCCTTCCCACTAAGGGTAACAAGAGCAACAGGAACAAATGATGAACGGTATGCTGAACAATGCAAAGATTCAGCCTCAGTCACAAAGATCTGGGTTTAATGCATCCTTCTTTTGCTCACCATGACACACACCCCAGTTTACCAGATGAAATTTATTTTGGGAAAAAATACCAGGTGTAATAATTTTCACACAGTTTGTGATGTGCTGAAAGGCTGAATTGTGCGTGTCTAATTCACGTGCCCGCATTCACCACATCGCCAGTAACTGCATCTCTATGCACGAAAGCTGCCCCTCGGTGGTCATCCTGCAGGGCCTGAAAATACTTTCTACATAGCAGGGTCAACGCAAAACCAACCTCCTTCCAACCACACCGTACACGTGCAGCCGACTATCATGATGGGTGCGCGCGCTTCAGAAGCAATCTTGAAAGGTGCGCGCTTCCGCATCCACGCGGCGTAGTAAACCCTACACACGAATCCTGCAAAACACATGCAGGCTACACAGTGATCTTTGCAAGCAAGTGCATTAACCCACTGAGCTATCACATCGCCTCAAGTACTCTTAAAGCAAAAGTGACGTGCATAGTTGTATTTTCAACCCGTCACGCGATAACACAGATAAGGCGGCTGTAAAACGAGTTCACTGGCTGCCAAGCTGAAGAGGGCAACGGCGCTTTCGCTCTCAATACTTTGATTTCACATAACTTTGCCAACTGTGCAAAACTGTGAAGTCACCGAAGAAATCTGCAAACTTCTTTATTGATGAAAAGTTTAAGATAACAGTTGTCATTATTTAAAGATAACCTACGCTAAATACCCATAGGTAGACTAGAGGTAGCTATAAATCAATATTCACCTGCTCTGTTGCCCGGTCCATTCCAGTGCAGATATTCATTCATAGGTTCAGTGCCCCCACACCTCCCCTTCCCTCTCTGGCAGCCATATACAGTGCGAATGACGCGCTTCCATGGCTGGGACAGGTGTGCTTCTCCCCTGGGGGCTGGGTGAGTGAGAGTGAATGAGTTTGCTTGCAGCGTCTTCTCTCCTCACTCCGCCTCGGCTCCCACACGCCACGCTCACACGCCCCCCACCTCCCACCCAATCTCCCCGGCTCGAGGACGGGTCGGCCTCGGTCTGAAGGCACCAGTCCGAGACCCAAGCAGGCACTGACTACAGAGGAGGTATTGAACCGTGGGAGAAAGTGCCAGACTGCAGGCGCGGGCTGCTTCGCGAGGAGTCGGACATGTCGGGCACCGAGCTACCCTTACCCGAAGGCTGCGTCGCCCCCCAGTGCTACAGCATCTCCGTGGACGAAGAGAACGTGCTCCCGGGGGCTCTGCAGCTTATCCGCGAGCTGAGGCCGGAGTGGGACCTGCAGCGGGTACAGACCAAGGTATGGGAACCACCTGCATAAATCAACCTCCCCCCCACCCCTATACACATTCCCCATTCGTCCTTCACCGTGTGGGCTCTACAACCCCTACCTCTAACTCCCCTCTAGACACATATACGGAAAGGTTACTGCCTGCTGGTGACAATGGCGTATGCCCCGCAGGTCATACATTCTAACACAGACGGGTCGTCTCCACCCTTCCTCTTTCCGCGGTCGATACAATGAATACTAGTACAGGTGCAAACGCTATACAAAACCACACTCACTGTTTACATTTGGTGGCATTTACATTGCAGTCTGTGGTTATCTTTAATTTCAAATCGTTTTTATTGACATTTTGGAAAACTGACACAAAAAGCGAAAACAATGTACATAAGTAACGCAAAGTACATAAGTAACACAACAGCCAAACAAAAAAGTGATTCAAGTAGTTTGTAAGAGAGGCAGACGGGTATTGGCGAAGTCCTTAGTCGTTCTGTAGTAATAGGATATCGAAGTGTGTGTTAAGCATTCCTGATACAATCAAGACAATGATAAAGACAGTGATGTATTGAATGGCATGAATTTCAACACAATGGTTCGCCCTTCGGGTGGGAGTGTCTCAGACCCCTCTGAGGTTATCTTTGATTTACAAATTACACTGGGTGATGAGCAGACAGTGGAGAAGCGTCTCCCTTCCAATACCACAAAACGAGGCGCTGTCATGGTGTCCAACGTCGAAAGTAGTCCCTTCGTGAGACTGTCAGGGAGTGGAAACCAGTGCTCGGTGACTACTCACCTCACAACTGGCCAGCAAGGCCCTACTGGCTATTCAGCCACTTTGCACTTTCCCTATGAAAGTAGGGTAAGGACTGCTTTCACGGCAGGGGTAGGGGGGCTGGGGGTGTGGCGCCAGTAACCTGCTTTGGTATTCTTAAAATGTTGCGAACATTCTTGGACCTACTCCCACTTGACGCCAAAGAACCATTGTACAGGCCCTTGTTACATCCCGCCTAGACTACTGTAACATTCTTTACCTAGGGGCGACTAAAGGAAGTCTGAACATCTTGCAGAAGGCTCCGAATGCTGCAGCGCGGCTAATGCTCAATATCCCTAGACAGGCCTCGGTGGGGGCGGCCTTGACGGGATTACACCTGCTCCCTATGCAGGCCAGAGTCACCTTTAAGGCCTTGTGATTTGGCCATAGGATCCTTAACAAGAAAGGGCCAAGATTTTGCGCCCCCCCTCTCACCGTTTATAGACCTGCTCGGAACCTGAGGTAACTGGGCACGGCGAAAATGATTATGGCGAAGGTGCAGAAGGTGCGGGCAGGAGGCGGCTCCTTTGGCTTCCTTGTGGCTAAGGCCTGGAATGACCTACCTGTGGACTTAAGGACTTGCCCATCAGAGACTTTTTTGTGGAAAAAACATAAAACCTGGCTTTTCCAGCACCCCCTGGGGTGCTGAAAGTAGGCCTCTTACTGCTTAGGGCCTAAGGCTGGGGGATGCAGGGGTGGATCTGGGCCAGTTGGCTGTGGTCTTAATTGTGCGCTAGCGTGGGGACACTCCGTTGGAGTAACCAGGCACTTTACAAGCTTAATAATAATAATATTACATATTTACACGTTACAGAAACAAACGCAAAACAAGAAAAGGTAAAATCAAACAATAGACGGCAGTCACACAAAAAACACAATAGGATGAAGATTGAACAGGCATAGATTACTAATTTATAATAATGAAAGAACATCCTTGAAGGACATAAAGTTCTGGAAGTGTGTTTGGAAGAAAAGAGATTTGAGGTCAGTTTTGAAGGTCTGGGTAGAGGTGGTGGTACGGAGTAGTGGAGGAAGCGAGTTCCAGATTCTCACCGCTTTGCCTGAGAAGGATTGAGCCATCGATCTTTCCCTTTTGAAGGTAAAGGGCACAAGCAGGACATTTTCTGCATTACGAGACGGTCTACAGCCTCCAGAAATGTCCAGTTTATTCGCCAGGTATCGAGGGTAGGAATTGTGCCAGGCTTTGTGGGTGATGCAGGCAGTCTTGTAGATTGATCTTGCCTCGATGGGAAGCCATCGAAGAGAAGACAAAATGGGTGTGATGTGTAGGGTGACCAACCGTCCGTAAATTTCACGGACAGTCCGTAATTTCGGCCGTCTGTCCGTTGTCCGTGAAGGATTGTTTAACGGACGCCATTTATCCGTAATTTTAACCGGGCACCGGTCGCACCACCCTAAATCCGGCACAGCTTCCACCCACCTCCCTTCGTGACTCTGATGTTGTTGAGGTCGGGTGTAACAGACTCCTATACAGTACCAAAGCTCAGATACCCAGCAGCATTGGAGAGGCACAGCGGGATGGCAACCCTCACACCTTCCGCCCTTGATGAGCTGTTAAGAGGTGATTGAGAGGGAGGGGCTGCAGCTTCAGGAGCAGGGGCATCTATTCAGATGCAAACAGCCCTGAATGCCTCGTGTCTCTGCAATTTAGAGGGGCCTCACACATTCCCTTTCTGCCCAGGGCCCCAAACATCCTAGAACCAGCCCTGATTACACCGAGGCAGCACGTGGTTCTCTTCACAGAGCTTAATTACTGTCCCTAAATTGTAAGCAAACCTCGGTTCTTCAAACATGCAGTCTATAATGTAATAAAACAAAGAAATGGCACAATCGCACCCACACTGATTAACAAAGTATGGAGGACAATCAGTTACATCAGTTCTCTTGGAGTATCTCCTTTAAGTACTGTACATCACAGTGGGGGATGGAAAAGTAACATTTTGGAAAGAGAGCCTGTCTTCTCGTTGTCCTGTCCAGGAGGGGGTGAGGAGCCCTACCCCACCCTGGAAGAGACCAAGATGATACTAGAATACTGCATGCCCACCCCTGTGCCCACCCTGGTGGATCCTGTTCCCCCTCCTGTGATGGCTCCCCCCCCCCCCAGTGATGGCTTCTTGATGGGCCTCTTCTCAAAAAGGCTCAGCTCAAAATTAATATGAAAAGTTGGGCGGGTGAGTAAATGAAGGGATGGGTGGATGGCTGGATGAATTAATGAAAGGGTGAATGGATGAATGAAAGATTGAATAGATGGATAATGAGAGAGGATGGATGGATTGATGAGTGAGTGGAGGGATGGATGAGAGAAAAGGTAAATAGCTGAATGTATGGGTGGAAGGGTAGCTGGGCGGGTAAAAGGGTGGATGGATTAGGTAAAAGGATGGATGAGTAAAAGGATGGATGAGTGAAAGGATGGATGAGTGAAAGGATGGATGAGTGAAAAGGTGGACGATGAGTGAGTGGGTGGATGGATGAGTGAAATGATGGATGAATTGATAAGTGCAAGGGTGAATGAATGGACGGATGAGTGAAAGGGTGGATGTAAGGATGGATGAGTGAGTGAAAGGGAGGGTAGATGGACAAAAGGATGAATAGATGAGTGAAGGAGTGAAAGGATAGATGGATGAGAGAAAGGATGGATGAGTGATAGGATCAATGGATGGATTCATGTGTGGATGAATAAATGGATGGGTGGGTGGATGAATGGAAGGAAGGATGGCTAAGTGAAAGGTTTGATGGTGAGAGAAAGGGGGGATGGATAGATGACTGAAAGGGTGGATGGGTGGAAAGATGAGTGATTGGGTGGATGGATGAGTAAGTGAAAGGATGGCTGGATGAGTGAAAGGGTAAATGGCTGGATGGATGGGTAGAAGAGTGGATGGATGAGTGTACATATGGATAGGGTGAAAGGGTGGATGGATGGATAATGGATGGATGAGTGAAAGGATGGAAGAAGGGATGGATGAGTGAAATGATTGATGGAAGGATACATGATGGATAGGTTTGCAAATGGTTGAATATGTTTGGATATGGCTGGGCTTACTTATATACTATTGCGTGACCTCCTCTGATGTGTCTGTAAAACGTACCTATTATCCTGAAGTTTTGTCCTGAATTTTGACCTCCTGTCCTGAATTTGTGTCCTGAATTTTGACCCTTTGTCCTGAATTTTTACACTCACCGTCCTGAATTTGCACCAATGCCAGTTGGTCACCCTAGTGATGTGGTCACTTCTTTTGGCCCCAAATATAAAACGAGCCACTGAATGGAGAACGGATTTAAGAGGGGCAAGGTGGGATTTGTTGTGGGGGCGTTGCGGTGTGCCGACAGGAGGGCAGGGGTTTATAAAGTGCTAACACTTATGCCGAGGTACATTAAGGGCTGATTGCAAAGTCTTTAACGGGACACCATTGAGACCAAGTGGGATCGACGAGCTGCTGTTTGCGTCTCATTAAGTCGGGCAGCTCTCTTCTGCAATCCTCGGTATATTACGGGTGCAAACTAGGAGACGGGCGTGTGTGCCGGGGCTGCGTGTCCGATGTAGTGACCCACTCTGGGCGCAGCGGAGATCTGTTCACCGGTGCTGGTGGCGGGAGCTTTATTTGTGACATATGTTTAGACCTTTAGACTCTAGAACGGTCTCCAGCTGGGATCCGTTGAGCGAGGCCCCTCCCAAAGCCCAAGTTCACAGTTATTTCTGCGCCTACAGACCTGTAAGCTGTCAGAGCAGGGCTGTAAACGGAGGCTGCCCCGTGAGGGTCTCAGGCCTCCACGGGTATCCAGTAGCGCTAGCCAGGTGTGTACCTCCCTTTTTGATACCCCTGGCATCTTAATGCTTGCGGAGAGCTGCTGCCAGAGAAAGCGAACAAGGCTGGTTACCTGTGTTTACTTTCTGTTGCTTGCCCTTTCTTTAGCCCGTCAGTAGCCCTGGGCTCGTAGACTGCAGTCAGGTCGAAGGGCGGCACAAGGGTCAACCCACTGATGTCAGTGTGCGCGTGATGGCAGTTCCGCTACTCTGACAGTTTGGTTAATCAATGTTCATCCAGGCTTCAAACTTGGACACAGGGACATCTTAAGGATTTTGGGGGCCCTGGGCCAAACATATTTTGGGGGCCCCTGTTCAGAACAGCTTTGAATTTATGATCCAATTTGAGCCCCTGTTTCCCACGCAGTTTCTGCTTCCTCAGCTGCATTAGCGGTCCAGTTTGCATCATAGGCAAACAGACGCGTGCAGCTGACAGCGGTAAGATTTAGTGTTTCCAGCCCTGCTACTAGGTTTTTAATACATTTTAAATTGTATATTGTGTCTTAATTACTCTGTGCTTTTTAACAATTTCTTCTACCTGCGCGCACTTGCACTTTACTTGATTCTGATTGCCTGCACCTCCTTAGCTGCTCCGATTCGCATCTCGCTTTTTCTCCAGTCCTGGTCCGCCGTGGCTGATACGCCGATTGTGCGGAGGGCTGGGGCTGCTATCGGGCTCCTCACTTCCGCCCACGTATTTTCCGCTTCCTCAGCTGCATTAGCGGTCCAGTTTCATCAAAGGCATTAGCCTATATATTCCCGATGCAAACGGACATGTGCCTTCGGCGCGCCGCTGGTGTGCCAAAGGCAAGGCCCTCTGTGCCCGTCAGCATCCCGGAGGCGTCTGGCTCTGGCCATGCTGCCGAGTTCCCCTCCGGTGAGTTTCTTCCACTATATTACAATAGGGAAAAACTGCTTAGCCTTTGGCGGCTACATTATGTCAGTGTACAGCCGCTGATCCGAGCTTGGAGGTAGACTTTCGATTTAATAAGTGCAACTGGTCTCTCCTCCAGCCTAGGAAACTCGCATCCAAGATCCTCCCACGCAACAATAAGTGTAAAAACAATAAGAAAACAGAGGACTTAAAGGCCACCCTTTTAAATTGTCGTTCTACGCAAGAGCATGAACCACACATTTATGACCTACTTTTAGACGAACAGCCTGATCTTTTATTTCTCACTGAGATCTGGCTGTCTGTAGCCTCCAACCCTATTATCACCTTGGCCATCCCTACGGGTTATAAAATCTTTAGAAGAGACCGACAAAGTGGGAAGGGGGGCGGTGTCACCATAATTTACAATTAAAAACTAGACTGCTCTCCTATACCAATGGAAAACATCGAGGGTGCAGAGTCCTTAGGCTTCTGCTGTACCTTATCCCCCCATCATAGCATAGCTGTTTTTTTTCTGATTTACAGACCTCTCGGTGCAATTGGAAGTGTTATTACTATGCTTAATACAGCCACCACCTCCCTGGCCTTAAAATACAACAACTGCCTTATTCTGGGAGAATTCAATATGTTTATGGACAATGGAAAAGACCCTCAAACAATTTCCTTGTTGGGGACGCTGCAGGCCTGCAACATGTTTTCATCTATTTCTTCAGCCACCCATGGGAAGGGTCATACCATAAACCAAATCTTTCACAACGTTGACATATAAGCAAGCCTTCCTCTTCCCATTACCTGGTCTGACCACCTCCTATTAAAATGTGTCATTCCCAACTCTGCCACAGCCCCTCGGGCTAACACAGGGCAGAGGGTCCCTAATTACAGGACGTTCCATAAAATATCCATCCCGATGTTAGCAGATGCCCTCGGTTGTTCCTCACTGGAGCTGTCTGTCTGCCCCGACTCGGTCACCCTCTCAATAGATTCATAGCTCCGTACCAATATTGGTACAGTGGTACCAGTTGTTTCCCGCTCCTCAAAGAGGTCGGCCTCACCAGCTCCGTGGTTTAACAGTTCCCTCAGATCTAGCAAAAGAAATTGTAGAAAAATGGAACGGAATTGGCGTAAATCCTATCTACCTGAGGACAGGAAGGTGTATAAAGACACCTTAAAAGCTCATTACATTCTTGTGAAGGCAGCCAAGAAAAACTTCTTTCAAACCAAAATAGAAAATGCCCAAAATAAGAGTAAGGAAATCTTTAGCATAGTTAAATCCTTTACTGACCCGAAAGCAGGCACAAAGGAAGGGCCATGTACGGAAGAATGGTTTAGGCAAATAGCTCAATTCTTCCACAAAAAGATCTCTGTGATCTAACAAGCCTTCAGTAACATCTCAGAGGAAGAACTGACCTTCTACCTTAGTTCCAATAGCAACTTTCACCTCTTGGATCCTCCATCTTTACTAGTTTCCCTGAGTTTTAGCTTGAAGAGTCACTGACCCTTCTCCAAAGCATTAAGTCTGGCTCTCCTACCGACCCATGTCCAGCGAATATCCTGAACCTATTAGCTCCCACCATAAACCCCACGGTAAACCAGCTCTTTAATGCTTCCCTCCCCTCAGGCAACATGCCGAGATTATGGAAGAATGCTAAGATTCTTCCACTGATGAAAAAGGCTAACGCCAAACTGACAGACCCTGCCAACTACAGGCCAATCTCCCTTCTTCGTGCCCTCTCCACAGTATTAGAAAAGCATGTAAACAAGGTCCTCCAAAAACACATTGATGATGGGAAGCTCCTTCATGAGTCCCAATCCGGTTTTAGGGCTAACTACAGTACGGAGTCCGCTCTGCTGGAAGTGACTGAATTTCTCAAGGGTAAGCTGGACCAGGGAGGCAAGGCTGTTCTGATAGTGCTCGATCTGTCGGCGGCCTTCGATACGGTCCCACATGAGAGGCTCCTGGAGAGACTTGCTGACATCGACCTGGGAGGGCGCCTTAACATGGATGTCATCCTTCTTGGCAAATAGATCTCAGGACATCTGGCTCCCACCTTTCTCATCCCCAGTTCTGGCCATGAATGTAGGTGTCCCTCAGGGCTCCATTCTCAGTCCTACCCTTTTTAATATATATCTACACCCCTTGCATTTCTGGTAGAGGAAGAGAGCGCCAAAATTGGTTCCTATGCTGATGACACTCAGCTGATTTTTACATGTGAAAAAGGAACTGACTTTGATGGTGCAATGATCAGGTCTTGCCTCACAAAGGTTTTTAACTGGCTTAAGATCAATCAGCTGAAGTGCAATCCTGACAAAACTGAAGTTATTTTCTTTGGTAATCCAGAAACGCCTGACTGGAGCTCTTGGTGGCCAAAAGATCTGCTGCCCCCGCCCGCTGAAAAGGAGAAAGTCAAAAACGTAGGAATTGTCATAGACAAGACACTCTCCATGCGCTTTCCAATCCAAACTCTAACTGGCGCTTGCTTTGGCATACTCCGGATGCTAAAAAAATTCCTGCCACTGTTACCGCATGAGAGTAGAAAGATCGTGGTGCAGGCTCTGGTGACATCAAAGCTTGACTATGTCAACAGCTTGTACCTCGGTCTTCCCAAAGCCCTTTTCCAGCGCCTACAAGTAGTACAAAACGCGGCCAGAGCCATCCTGAGACCTAAACCCAGACCTAGTATGAACCCTATTCTTAAGTCTCTACACCGGCTCCTCATAAAAGAACGGATCAACTTCAAAGCGATGACCATCTTCTTTTAAGCTTTCCACGGCTTAGAAGCCGGCTACCTAAATAAGCGCGTTAATCACTGCACAACATCTAGACCCCTAAGATCTTCCAATGCCTACCTGGCCATCGTGCCTAAAATATGCCGTGCCCGCACTGGAGGCAGATCCCTCTGCTTTCTAGGCGCAAAATTGTGGAATAGACTCCCTAAGTCTCTGAGACTAACCACAGACCTACTCTCTTTCAGGAAGAACTTAAAAACCTGGCTTTTTAATAACTGATGGGTCTTCTACGCACGTTTTCCTCCCGCTGTCATGTGCCAGGACACTCTAGTCTGAGTGGCTGCGCACTTTATTAAATACATTATTTAATTTAATTTCATTAGGTCCCTGACAGTGCAAAGGAACACTCGTCCAAGTTCTAAGGGCCTTATTTATGAGGCCTTGTTTCACTTTTATGAAGCCGGTGTGTCACTTTTTGTGACTCACCTGCAGCGACAAAAATGTGCCATGTTGCGCCCTATTGACAAAGTGACGCATCTAGGCAGATGCGTCACTTTGTAAACCCCTGCACCACATTATAACTGCGCCAGGTATAATGTATGCAGGGTGGGTGTTCCCCCGCAAAAAGCCTCGTAGAAGTGGCACATTGAAATCTATGAAAACTCAGTGGGCCACTTCTAGGAGGCCATTGCGTCAATATCTTACACCTGCCTCACAGCAGGTGTAAGACTGATGCAGGCCCTTTCACATGGGGCTTGCCCATGTGAAAGGACACATTGCTGGACTTGTGTCTATTTTCAGACACACCCCAGCAATGCATCAATTTTGCGCCTACAGATACGCCAGAAATACTGACGTATCTTTAAGTCCATGCGACATGATGCGACATACAGTAAATATGACGCATCCGTCATGTCGCAAGGAGGGCGCACTAAGAAGTGACGCATCCCTGTTTTCACACAGCGATGCATCACTTCTCATAAATAAGGCCCTAAATGTGTTTACATCTAATATTCAGGGATAGGTATGTGTGTTTTCAATATTGTAACACAGCAGCAGCTCACCAATATTACTGCAAATAATCTCTGTGACGCCCTCCCATTTCTTATATGTTAGGCCTTGTTTTGATCTAAAAGAAACTTTTTTTCTGTATACTGCATGAAACATAAACACAACATTCGCAGCAAAATAGTTGTACTAGACTCTCACACATCAGGCACATAAAACATAAATTAAAGGAAAACAGTATTTAAAACAATCCGTTTAAGAAATAATCAAGGTCATTAGGGCAAAACTCTGGAGAATGGAGCTGACTCTGTCAGGGGGCCCCCTGAAAGGCTGGGGCCCTGGGCCAGAGCCCACTTTGCCCATGCCTTAAAACGTCTCTGCTTGGACACAGCCCAATCCATGCACGACAGAGATGCAGAGGCTCTAAGAAGGGGGAAGGGGGGGGGGGCGACAACAAAGCGTCCTTATCATGTAAATGGTCTTTTAAAGACCTGTGAAATACTCGGGTAAGACGGACGGCGGACCAGCCAGCCCACAGCTGCTCGAAAGCTGTGTGTGTGTGTCTGTGTGTGCCTGGGAAGCTGCTTCAGCCCGGGCTGACACACAACAGGAGGTTGGGCGGGGGGGCGGGGGGGGGGGGGCTGAAGCCCTTTGAGCCCTATGGTCGTTGCATGCCTGGCTGCTGCGACTCCAGCTCGGCTTTTGATCAAAGACCGAGTGCGGCGATTGCACGTGGCTGGCACCGGCGCTCATTTTTTGGGACCGACATGTCATCAAAGTTTGGCACAGGGTAAGAGAGAGGAAAGCGGTAACCGGAGAAAGGAAGGGGAGATAGGAGAACAGTGACAATAGGAGAAAGCAAGGGAGAAGAAAGTACCTGCAAGAGTGAGATAAAGAGGAATGGAGAGTAGACTGGTGAAAGAAGGAGGCAGGAATAGGCAGCCTGAGTGATCATCACCCTCTACGGCTTTCATTGGGCTGAGACAGAGAACAAATACAGCTGGATAGACCGCTCATCAGTGAGCGAGCTCTAACCCACTCACTTCCAGGCCTGTGTCTCATTTGAGAAAGCACCTGCAGTGAGGAAGACGTCTCCAAAAATGCACAATTGTTAACTATATTCCAAGGATTTTCCGTGCTAACATTTTATGCTGTTTATTGATTGAAATATAAAGCTTGGTGCAAAACATCACATTTCCAAATAGATGCTCGAGTTATTATTGGCAGCTTGAAGTTGTATGTCTCTCACAAGAGACCGTCATTTTGATGGTTGAAGCAGCACACATCTAGGAGCCCACTGTGAATAAGATGGCGATGGGGGGTTGTTTGAATTGTCTCATCTGTGAAAGTGCTTTCTAGCCTGGTGAGGCCAAGAAGCTCTCTGATGGCATCGGTCCTGGGCACCTTTCTTTTCAGAGTGCATGGATGGAAGTTGGGTGAAGAAGGGTCTATGTGGGAGATGTTGGTTGAGGTGTGTGAGGTTCAGAGGCAAACTCCAAACATGGCTGAAAGTTTCTTCATCAGTAGGGTTTAAGAGAAACCAGGGCCACCGAAAAGTGGAGCGCGGTTTTGGTTGCTGGCAGGTTGTCTAGTGAGTGAGCTGGAATTCCTGACACCATCGTCACCGAGGGTAACTCGCCCAGCGAGGCCGGGACTGGACAGGTACAGGAGTGACACTATGTGCAGTGGGGAGTAGCGGTTGTCCAGGATCACCCACCCTGGGGTTGGATGTCTCACATTAGTAATCAGAGCTGCACAGGATGCCTGTACGGCTGGGCAGCACCTGCAGGAAAGAGCTGGAAGCAAAACTCGCAATACACTATGCCATAAACAGGGCTTATCACACTATACACTCTGCACCTCCGAGACTCTACGAACCCTGGTGCAGATGATGACATCTTGGGAGGATGAACAAAGGTTGTGGTGCAAGAGGCACCTGCATTGACAAGCAGAAAAGAAAGGAGGTGATGATAAGCAGGATATAATCAAGCCCGGGTAAAGGACGGCCACCTGGAGAGCAGAGGGCCCATAGGTGGAATGGATGGGCAGGCTGGAAATCACAAGTTGAATGAGTAAGGCTGGAGAGAGGATTCTTTCTGCAAGCAGGTATCTAACGTCCTGGAGTGACCTGGATAAGCATTCTCTGTGCTCGCCCTGGTGAAGTGGAAGTCAATCAGAAAGTTCTTCCAGTCTTTGTATGATCCGCTCTCGCTGCCGGCCACATTTGCAGGGAGGCATGTACAGCAGTACACACTAAGAGCCAGAAAGGTTAGATTCTCAGTTTCCCAGCAGAAGAGGGTGGAGTGGATGTTGGGCCATACCCTTACATAAGATAAACACTCTTTACTTTTTTGAGGAAATCTAGATTATGATGGGGCTACTTGTTGTGAGGATCAAACAAACTAGAGGGTGGATAGATACAGAGGCATCATTTCTATTCTTCCTCATTAAACTATTCCCACTTGCACCAAGACTTGGGCCTGGTTTAGATCTTCGCCTAATGGGTCCACTGCCGATTCCATACACGAGAGACGGCTGCAGTCCCCCTGACTCTGTCAGGATACCTGGACTATGCCAACAGCGGCAGAGGCTGGAACAGCTGGCGGCGGGACTCCAGGCAAGATTGCAGCCGAGCTGATTACGATGGGCCTTCCCGCTGCCCCAACGGGGGCAGAAAGACCTCCTGCTCTCAGGTGGTGGGATGGTAGGAAAGGAGGCAATAACTTATCTAGTTCCTGCTTCTCGCTTCCGTTTCCTGCTACTACGCATTCGTCCAGGCCCCCCCTTTGCTGCACAGACACCACCATGACACCAAATGACTCCGGTGTCGCTGGGATCGAAGGTAAACCACTCATGTATCACTCCCATGTATCGTAGGGGGGGTCATTCAGTGGTGTGTAAATGTTGTGCAAGCAGCATTATAAATGTGACACAAAGGGACATACCACTTTGCCTACATATGCATTGCATGCTAACCTGACACATATGTATTTACACCCATAAATAAGTTGTACTTACCAGCCTTCACTGCACCAGGACCTCACTCCACTGAGGAACCGCCACCCGCAGACTGCAAGCCCAGCAGGACATATAAATAAGGTTGGCACAATTCCACTGGCCTGACGACGACAGAGTACTGTGAGTCAGCAGGGAAGACCACCGCCGCAGCGCTATTCTGTCTCTCACCACAACATCTAAATACGGCGGGCGGACCACTGTTAGCTCGACAGGTTACTGGGACCGCTGCAGGACAGCGGTAAGACCGCCAAGATCTAAATCAGGCACTTAATAAGAAATAGTTCAACACCATCCTGCAAAATCATTTGTGGGGCAGATCTTGATACCACTTCTTATACATATTTAAAAAATTGGTTTATTTTGATGGCTTTGGAGTGCTTATCTTGATTTTCTTGTAGTATCATAGCCCGGTGTCAAGGGCTACCATGGCTGTTAAAGTCCCACTATCTAAGTTACAGGCTCAGCTGGCAGGCGGGGACTATGAAAAGGGACAGGGCCTTTTTTGGGCTACTAAAGTCTGAGGCTTAAGGGCTATAAGGCTATTGGGACATTCCACCTACTGACAGTAGACTATTGTAAATGAAGCAGAGGAATACACAATGATAAGCATTAGAACAAAGGTCAGATTGGGCGTCTTTGCCATCCATTGCCTTTACCAGAGCTCACAACATTCCAATGTTCAAAAAATTCACATTGGTTATGCAAAATGTGTCTTTTTCCAGATAGCTAAAATATCCTGGTCGCAGATCACACCTTTTCAAATGACAGACGATTTGTTTTCTCTTATGATTGATTTCTGCACAGATGAGGAAGATCCTGATTCCATATCGTCCCGAGTAGTCTAACTTTGAACATAAAATACTAGCATAATGCGATTACACCCCAGAGATTGAGAAATGCTAAATGTAATGATATGCTGTTCACTAAATAGGTTAAATGGTCACCCAGGTCAACAGAAATGAGAACCTATGTTAGTGCTGTTCTTTTACAAGAGTAATCAGTACAATGTCATTGAACTTGGCGAAAGCTTTCACCTTACACCCCTCAGCAGACTCATCAAAAGATTGCAGTGAGTTGAGTGGTGACTCACGCCTCATCATTCTATATCACACCCTACAAAAGCGCACAATCCAGAACCACATATGTCCGTACCAATGCACCACACCACACTTACCAGCATTATACAACACTTCTACTCACTACATTATAATACATTGCAAGACACCATACAATATCTCCATTAACCACACCACATAACATAAAATCTCATCATGTCATGTTGTAGAACACCACATACCACATAACACATTTGAAAACAACTGCTCACCACTTCACATTATACCATGCCATACATCATATCATCAAACACCATAAACATGATACACATATCCCCATGTCACACCACATTGCCATAAAGGAGCTCATCCCATTACTCAAGATTTCACAAACAAACTGGCAAATCATTACACAACCAATGCAGACATTTCCAAACAACCCTCTAAAAGTAGGCTAACCCAGCCATTGCATTCCTTCCAACAAATATCACACAGCAAATGTATAGACCTGGTCAAAGCCAGCAGGCCTGACCGCAGCACTTCTGACCCAAGTCCACCACAAACCTTCTGGAACATGTTTCCAACTACTGCCACACCAGTAAGAAGAATCCTCAACAATTCCTTAACTACAGGAATATTTCTAGAAGACCTAAAAAATCATACATACGCCCATTACTAAAGAAAACAAACATAGACCCATTTAACCCTGACAACTACAGACCAATCACAAACGCACCTTTCGGGGAAAACAATAGAAAGAGCAGCATTCACCCAGATGTCCCAATTCATTGAAAATAATTCTATACTTTCAGACTTCCAAACAGGATTCCGTCCAGGAAGAGGCGCAGAATCATCCCTCATTGCCATCCGGGATGACCGTAGGAACATAGTTTACTAGAACAGGATTGCTGCACAACTTCTCTTGGACCTCTCAGCCACCATTGACACGGTTGACCATGACACTCTAATACAAAGACCAGCTGCGTCCCGTCCCGGTAAGAGCGGTGGGGCCGGGTTGGGGAGAGCGGGCATTCGAAAGATGGCCATGACGGAAAATTAAATAAAAAATTAATGTTCCCTCGTCATCGTCTGTCAAAAGCCCCCCTTGCCCGGTCCTACTGCCCCACTGCTCTGACCTGCACGGGCTGCGGCTGACAAGGACTCTACGAAGCCAGCATAGAGAGGCCTGCTCCCGACTGGATCACACCCTACCTTCAAAACAGAACTTATGTCATCCAAACCCCCTTTCTCATCCAAACTGCACTTTACAAAAGCAGGGGTCCCTCAAGGCTCTCACCCATGCTTTTGAACAGCTATATGAAGTCATTACCGACACTGATCAATCAATTTCACTTCATGTGCTATAACTATGCAGATGACACACAAATACTCCTTAAACTGGATAGCCCCAAAGACATTGGAAGCTCATACATTTTCAGTTGCCTCAGAGCCTTTGATCAGTGGATGGCCTCCAGCCATCTCAAACTGAATGCTTCCAAAATGGAAATACTCACATGTGGAGATTGGAATAATTATGACCCACTCACCACCTGGCCTGACGATCTGGGCGGGGCTAAATATATGGAAACTAAGTTCCTGTTTGCAAGTGGGAGGATGTCATTTTCAAATATTGAGGCTTTTTAAAACAATGCCTTTTATTTATGTTAAAAAAAACCCGGCATTTTCATTTACAATGCCAATAGCTTAAACTTGCGTTAATGCGAGACCTATTGCATTGCAAATGCTTGTTAGATTGGGAAGGCAAGTTAACGGAGCAGACTCACCTGTGGGACAGTGACCTCTTGAGGGTGGTGCAAGAGCTAAAGGGATTTCGTGCATGGGCACTCCTGGGCATTGAATCTCTGGGAGATATTTGGAAGGGTCAAGAAATGGTAGACTTCCAGAGACTTCAGGCAGAATACCAAATGCCGGACACCATGCAACTAAAACACGCCCTAAAAGCAAATGTAAAACTGGGAGAGCATATACCGAAATATACACCGCTGGAAGATAGACTCCTAGCAGACCCAATAGCGGAAAAGGCATCCTCCCTTATTTATACAAAACTAATGAATAGTACCCCAGACCCGCTAGTTGCCCTGAGAGGCAAGTGGGAGGGTGATGTTGGGATCCTAGAGGTGGATGATTGGTTGGAAATCATACAGAGTCCAACAGAAGTAGCTATTAAGCCCCGTTTTAGGCTGATACAAATTAGAATAATACACAGATCATATACAACCAGATCGAGACTTTTTCACATAGGCAAATGCAACTCAAATACTTGTGCAAGAGGGTGTGGGGAGGAGGGTATCTTTTTCCATACACTATGGATTTGTTCTGTGCTGCAGAGATTCTGGAGGGTGATTACAAAGTGGTGTCGGGTCTGGTGGCTCAGTGGACTAATGCGTCTACTGCAGGGGCCTGTCTTTGACCTCACGGTCACAGGTTCAAATCCCGGTGGGTCCACTCAGCCTTCCATCCATCTGAGGTCGATAAAATGAGTACCATTGAGTTGGGTAACAACAAACATCTGTTATTCAGCGCCAAGATACCCGTAGTGGTGAACGTGTGCTTAACAAATACACATTATGTTATGTTATGTCAAGGGTGGCGGGGAGGCAGTGCCAATGGAGCCTAAATGGCACCTGCTAAATGTAACGGGGGACAAAAATGGTCAAAGTATATTAAATTGTGGTTAATGCTAGCTGATTTAGTGGCCAAGAGGAATATTGCCAGAAAGTGGAGGAGGTCGCGGCCATCTCCAGTGAGGGACCGGGAGCAAGACCTGGATTGGTGTTGCGCAGCAGAGAAAGTAATTTAGCAAAGTCGGGGATGTCCTGGCAAATGGGACAAAGTCTATGGGAATTGGGTGAAGTACAGAGGGCTGTAGACCTAATGTATAAGACAAGGCTGCCGGGGAGGTGAGAAAGACAGGGCTCGACTGCTCTCAAAGGACGTTGGGATTACTATCGGGACAAGAAATGAGACATGTACAACCCATGGAAGGAACAGAGGCTGAATAATTAGATAAGAGTGGGGGGGAGAACATACTGATCTGTATTTGTGATGTTATGGTATGCATTAATATACATAATAAAATAAAACGATTAAAAAAAACAGAATAGGGCAAGCAGAGAGGTCTGTACCACTCTAGGGGCCCGATTCACAAAGGCAATCTGAGACAAAAGTCTAACTTTACTACATTTGTTGGTATTCCCAAAGGTCATTTACGAGCCGTATCTTCACGTCTGCAGTTGGGCCGTCCTCTCCAGCTCAGGCCAGATGAAGTGTAGTCAATAGGCTGGAATGCAATTTTGACAAAACTGAACTTTAGGAACTTAAGATAAATGGTAGAGGAGGTCATAAAAATCAGAGCCGAAGAGTACGACTTGAGCCAGAGAATACGGCTTGACCCGGAGAGTACAGCCCGACTACGGATGAAAAGATACGACTCATAAATGACCTCTGTGAATACCAAACGTAGTAAAGTTAGACTTTTGTCTCAGAATGCCTTTGTGAATCTGGCCCATTGTCTATAGGGAACTGCCCTAAACTCCAAACAGTGCATACATTACTTAAAACCTACAGATACATTATCATAGTATGATCCTCCTACCACCCTTCCAGGAACTAATAGAATTACATTTCATGTGCCCATTGACAACATCATCAAACTTTTCTCATATCATGAAAGCTTTGGATAGACAATGAATAGACACCTTTTCTCCTGTTCATTCGCTCCTCACATCTCTACCAAGATTTTCTTCTTGGACCTCGCTATCACTAATGCACAATACTCCTTTCTCTGACTAATGAAGCCTTGGAACCGCATCTGCAAAGGAGAGAACATGCAAGGCGACCAAAATGCTCTTCAGATTCAGGCCTAGTTAAATTAGCATGGTTAAACACTAAAATGTGCACTTCGATTACATGGTTATATGTGCATGTATAACTTCAAAACAAATGCATCAATATAAATGTAAACAAGTTCATGCTTACATTGTGTAAAGCACTTTCAAATATATGCAATAAAACATAAGCATGAATATGTATAAAAACGACATTTCGTTCATGGTAAAACATTAATGTGCAAACGTTTATGATTCTCTAGTTTCTCCAGTGAATGCAATTCAGTAATGTATTAAAATACTTCACTTGTCGTTCATAACGTTAGCATCACAGAATATATGGTGGTAAGCGAACGTAAGTCTAGCACTTCTGTGACGTGTAAGGGTAGAGCTAAAATAACACTGCTCCAATTCCCCCTCTCATGGCAAATCAAGCCATCATAATCAAGAAACAGATCTTATCTGATGGCCCAATCAAAACCTCATGGGTTTCATAAATTTTCGTCTGGACTCTTTCAGATGTTTCATGTCATCATAGTATCTACACTCACTCTCTTCTAACTCTACATCTAATCCATTCCTTTTCATTCCTCTCTTTACTTGTATTCTCTTATAACCCTTAAAGACCAAAACCAGGAATACTGAACAAAGGGCAATTACCACAAGGGGATTTAAGATGGATCCCACTAATCCACTTCCAGATCTGCAAACCATTGCAGAAAATCCATTTCCAACTGCTTCTTAAGCACCTGTTGCTTCTAACTCCTTCAAATCTCCCTTCAGTTCAGTGATGTTTTTGATAAACTTCTTCAAATCTTTCCTTTTGTCGAGGCTTAAGTACAACATTGTTGAACTAGTAAAATTCGGCAAACTCCAGCCTCTATCGCGAGGAGGAAGTCCAAAGCAAAATCATGGATCTTACAGCAACCTTTTCAGTATCCATAACTAATAAAGCTCCTGCTGTATAATTAGATAGTTTATCCACTATGGTGGACAACTTTCTAATTTTAATGTCATTCAAAATCACACCTACAAATGGAATTGTTGCACCAAAATATCTCCAATACTTCTGAACACAAGTTCCTCTTTTGGGTTTAGACTTACATTCCCACACAGGATCATCAACATGTACCACATGCTAACTTTCCAGGAAAACTACTCCTAAATAACCTGTACCATACCATCCTTTGAGCAACATAAAATATGTATATGCTCCACAAACATAATAAACTCCAGGAATAACAGGATTCGTACCTGCTAACAAGGATTCCGATGTCCTTTGACTTTGAAGGTGTGTTCACATTCACTCTTACCCACAGATTTTGTGTCAGCTGTAGACTTTGCTCTACATAATTTCCCTTTGGGTTTCCAATCTAAATGCTGCTTGATATTCTGCTATTTGAGGCTCAATTTCTTCTCTAGCCCACTGATATCCAATTTTAACTTTAATTGATTTAGATTCCATCCTGCTCCTTCTGTCCTCAACTGAATTTACAAAGGTCTTCTCTACATTCGTTAACATACAAGTCAAATTGTCTTGATGTGCCTAAACATTGTCTAGTGTATGATGGGGTTAAAGAATCCTTCAGCTCTCTCTATATTTTTAGCCCCAGGGTAACAATTCAAATGCTTAAGTATGGATACTTCTGAAAAGATTAAATCATAATTTGAGAAATGATACCGGAAAGGACCCTGTCTATACAAAATACTTAATAACAGGCTACAAGTAACACCATAAGTCAAAGGAATATGATGGTATGTGATACCGCCTTCAGCTGATGCAGGTAGTTGCGTGCCAACTATAGTGTCAATGTACTCTTAAAGCAACGTATAATATACTTTTGAAGTAACATTTCCTCTAAATACATCAATGTGTAATTCCCTCTCATTCAGTGAATACAATCTACTGCCAGTAGATCTCAGGGTACTAGGGATGACTCTAGATCAAATCTCGGGTAAACTTGGGGATATGGGTAAGTATATTCCTACAAGCAAAAGAATCAGTACTAAAACTACAGTTTTTAACACACCTGCTATTAGGTACCTACGTTTGTTAGTGCTATTGTTAGGCTCCATATCTTTTCTAAAATCAGACCGTTTCTTCTCTGTTGGTTTCCACCTGTGCAATGGGAAAACAAAGTTCAGATGATGTGCAGTGAATTATTTAGAAAGTCTTTGAGTGTCTTCCTTAACCCTACTCTATGTTTTGTCTATGTAATTGACAACCTTACTCTCCTTCAGCAGACGTGGGCCTTGGTACTCTTCTTAGTTCTTTTAAAAAGTCTATTTAAATTGTCTCTTCGCAAGGGCGCATTTCAAAGTTTAATCTAGAAATCAAGCTAATGATAATTTGTGTCTGTATGTTCTGTGGCAAGGTAGAATCAAAACACAGTTCAGCCACAAGAATATATTCACAGAGCATCAACTAGGATCTGCACTTGATCCTCCAGGTCCTAAAATATTTTGTCTTGGTCATTTGCTGCAAAGTATGTCCATTCAGTCCTTTCAGTAGGGTACTCTAGCCCTCTTTGATCTCCTGAGTGCGAGCCCTTCGCCTTCACTGTCACTCAGATCAGAGTCTGCAGTATCCTCTAGAATAGTTCCTCAGGCAAACTCACTCTTTCTCTCTCTTGCCTTCTTGGCCAACTTTCACTTATTCTAACTCGCATTATCACAGCACCAGATCCTTTGTCAGGTTATGAATCTGGCCTTAGCCAACACCACAGGATGAGACTCTCTTGCCTCAGCTTTGACTGTTGACTCATCAAGACCCACCTCAAACCGAATATGTGCTGTTTCAAGCCCTTGTTGGTCCCCCACAGTCTAACCTGCTCCTGATTTCTGTCAGTCATAACTTGTAATTCTGGGAGAGGTGCTGTCACATCATCAAGGGGGCACTCAAATCTGTGAGTGTGGGTGGCACGCACCTAGTTGGGGAGACCTACGCACTTGACAGCAGACATTGTCACTAGAATGGCTTGGTAGGGACCAGGCCAACAAGGCCCCAAGGACATTTTCCGAACCTGCTTCTTCACCAGAACCCAGTCTCTGGGACTGAGGTCATGGCACTGCTCCTGATGTGGTGGGCTGTGGCGGCTCCAACCTGATGAGACACAGAACTCACCACGTCAGTTAGTCCTTTGCAGTAATCAAGAATCAAGTCATCTGTAATGTTCACAAGCGCATTTGCAGGTACCGCTGGCAATCACATTGCTCTGCCCATGATTATCTTATGAGGAGACAATCCTGTTCTCCAATCAGGAGCACTGAGAAGACTCATCAACACAAGGGGCAAAGCATCGGGCCACTTCAAAGACGTTGAAGCACACACTTTGGCTAGTCTGGATTTCAGCGTGCCATTCCCCTGCTCCACAAGTCCTGAAGCCTCAGGACAGTAACTGCAAAGTAGTCTCTGCTCCACTTTCAATGCGGCACACAACATTCTTAGGACCTCATTATTAAAATTAGTTCCTCTGTCCTACTCCTGAGAAGCCAGGAACCCGAACCGGTGTATTAACTCCATCAACAACAACTTTGCTACTGTGAGAATGTCATTTCTTCTGGTCGGGTAAGCTTCAACTCAATGTGAAAAGAGGCACACATTCAACAGGACATATCTCAGCCCATTGCACACAGGCATCCTGATAAATTCCAACTGCATCCTATGGAATAGACCTCCTGATCTCTCTATGTGACTCAGTGTTACTGCAGTTCTCTTTCCTACATTCATCTGTTCATACACAACACATATGCGACACAATCCATCAGCCATCAACCTAAACCTGGGGTTAAACATGTCTGCCAAAACAAGTGCATCATGACATCCCTCCCTATGTGAGCAGGACCATGGTAATGTCGAGCCATTGGGGGCAACAAACTATATGGCAACACAGGTCTTCCATCTGCAGAAACCCAAATGTCATCATCTCTTTTGACACAACCTGCTCTGATCCAGCTCTGCTGTGCTGCCTCGGTCACTTCTTCCTGCAATCTCTTAACCTCTTCTATGTATCAGCTGTGGTTAACAAATGTTTGCAATTGGTGTCATCTGCTGATTCGTTGCAGTACTCGCCATTAAATGTACAAGAACCATAGGCACAGTAACGTGCAACTTCATCAGCATATCTGTTACCGATCATCACATAGTCATCACCACTGCGGTGTGCAGAACATTTCACAACCACAATCTGGGCAGGCAGCTGTAATGCTTCAAGCAGCATTTTTAAATTGTACCCATTCCTTATAGGGGAACCTGAAGAGGTAATGAAACCCCTCTGTGACCATGACTGTCCAAAATCATGAACGACACCAAAGCCGTAGTGACTCACGGTCACCTGTGCAGAAACACAGCATGCCATAGTAAGAGTGATCAATTCACCTACTTGTGCGGATGTTACTCCTTGAAGCCAGGAAGCTTCAATTATGCCTGAAACTGTACAGACTGTTTATTAAACTCTCAAATTTCCTGCATGGTCTCACAAACAAGAGCCAGCCACAAACATTGCAACATCAGATTCAGGTAGTGGCTCATCTTATATCTCTGGTCTTAGCTTGGTGCACAGTTCAGTGACACAGAGACAGTCATGCTCCACTTCACCATCATCATTGTCATCCTTGGGAAGGGGCACAAGGTAGCAGGATTTAAAACAGCACAGCGCTTCAGGGTGACACTGCCAGCCACAAGTATGATTTGCTCGTAATTCATAAGGCAGCTGTTTGTCAAATGCTGTGTTCGGGTATGGGTCAACAGTATTTCAACAGACTGGGGCACAGAGACAGTCATGGAATGACCCATTACAATACTTTCACACCTCCTGATGCTGACACCAGTCACAGCCACGGAATTAAGGCATCCAGGCAGTGCGGCAGCTATGGCATCAAGAGTAGCAGAAGCACTCCTTCTCACTGCAAAAGAGGGGAAACGCTTTACTGTAATCAGGCTTTCCCAGCACCAGGGCATTACAGAGATTATCTTTCAGCTCTTGGGAGGCAAAAAACAGTTGTTATCCCAAGGTACTAGATCAGACACATCCTTGTGTGTCAGTCTCTGCAAAGGCTTGGCCACAAGGGAAAAATTGGGAATCCACTGGCAACAGTAGCCCACTATTCTCAAAAACATTCTGATTTCTTTCTGAGAACTTGGCAGATTTATTTTCAGAATCGCCAGGATTCTTTCTTGTCACACCTTCTCAATATGACGTCCTAGATACAGGACTTCCTTTTGACAATACTGTAACTTACTTGGGGACACTTTATGTCCATTCTCAGCCAGATGGTTCAACAAGGCAAACGTGTCTTGTTTACAAGCCTCTTGTGTATTCAATGCAACCAACAGGTTGTCGATGTACTGAACTAGGACTGAATTATAGGGCATGATTACGGACTCGATTCTTTTTGAGGATCTGATTTGAAGATAGACGGACTCTCCGCATACCCTTGTGTGACTCAGCACCATGCCAAAACACGTTAGTCGAACCAAAATGCAAAGAGGAACTGACTGTCCTCATGCAACGGTATGGAGAAAAATGGCTGTCAAAGGATGATGACAGTGAACCACTCACAAAATCACAGCTAGATTCGGTACCATGGGACAACATGGAACAACAATGGTCTTTCTCAATCCTGCACAATACAGTACTTACCGCTAGGCTTCTGCAAGCCCATGATGGGTGCATTACATGGACGTCCCATTTTCTCCTTCAAAATGTATTGCTGGATCATCGACTCAATCACTGGAGTTATCTCAGCAACAGTTTCAGGGGTCAGATTATATTGTGGGGTTCTTGGGTACTCAACATTTGGCTTTCCATTAATGCAGACAGGTTAAACTCGTCTGATGATACCTATATCCTTTCCTAAAAAATCCCAGACCTCTAGCTTCACAGCATCTTTTAAATCTTAGGGCAAATCATCATTTGTTATCAAGAAGCACAATTCAATATCTGGGTCGTGCTTTGCCTATTTGAAGGCAACATCCCCATCATGGGTCTAAAACTCCACACTATTTGGCTGCAATAAAAGGTGCAATTCAGTTTGCACAACAGATCACGTCCGAGCAGACTTACTGGACTCAAATTACACACCACAAACTGGTGGTCCTCCTCAAAGAACCCTATTTTAACAGGTTCTTCCTTTGTCACCAGACAAGTCATTTGCTGGTTTGCAACTCCAACAACTTGCATTCTTCTTCTTCAGAGGGGTAGGTTTGGAACTTCCACTGTCCTAACAGTAAAGCGGGTAGCACCAGTATCAATCAAGAATGATACGGGATGGCCATTCACTTCACCTTCTACAAATGGACCACTCTGGTCTAACTCTAGGACTGTGCCAAGCACACAATCCTCCTCCCCCCTCAGGCACTGTCATTGTGACAGCTCAGAATCATAATCTTCAAACGCGTCAAACACAGGAAATTGTTGAAGTGCATCCTGATTCTGGGAAGGATTTTGATTCATATTTGGCACTGTGTTTGAGTTAAATCTGGGACATTCACATTCTGTTGTGGAATTGGGGCTTGTGGAACCTGCATTATTGGAACTTGTGGCATATTAAAATTTTGCAGTCTTGGACGCTGGTTATTTTTTGATTGTACATGGTTATTATTCTGGGGCTGGATAAATATTTGATTCTGAACCCTATTACCATTGACCATGTTATTAGAATTAAGATGACATTCCCACTTGCAATGCCCCAACTTATTGCAATAATGACATGGGTTGGTTTTCTTTGAAATAGCTACATCAATCCCAGTACTCGGATCAATCGGAACACCACGACCTCTTCCTTGTGGTTGAAATCCAATTCGACCTTGCATCATAGGAGCTCCTTGCTGATACACTCCGTGCATCGAACAAACATTTCCTACAAAAGGTTGACTTGGGTTTCCCCTCTGTGCCAGTATCATCTGTGCCATCATTAATTTCTCTTTCAACTGCTCCTGCTTTATCTCTCTTTCATTACGACAGTATTT
Source organism: Triturus cristatus (assembly GCF_964204655.1). Lineage (NCBI taxonomy): Eukaryota > Metazoa > Chordata > Amphibia > Caudata > Salamandridae > Triturus > Triturus cristatus. Next base: position 94,488,891 of record NC_140579.1, on the reverse strand, counting down.
TGCGTACCTCAAAATTTCATCGACTGGTTTATTCTGCCAACACATTAAATGCTGCTGAATCATTGAGCCAACTTCATTCATCAATCCTCTCAGAAACTGAAACACGTAGTTTGCCATATCTTTCAGCTCGAGAGTTTCTGTCCCAGTTTATACATCTGCAACAATCTCTCATAGTAGGCATGCACTGATTACTTGGGTTCTTGAGTTGTCCTGTCAGTCTTGACCTAGTCAATCTCTTTAGCAGGTATTTTCGTTTTGAAATAACTCATCACTTGTTGGTACGTTTTCATCACCAATGGTGACGGAGCACCTGTCACTAGATTTCTTGGAGACTCTTTCTCCGGCTATCCTGTAGCCACCTTACATCCTGTCCACAAATTACTTGGTACAACAATGTCAAAAAAGGTATTCAAATCCACCCACACAACCTTTGAAATCTTCACAAATTGCTCAGCCTGTGTATACCACTCCACTGGTTTCTCTCTGAATTTGGGGAACTAATTTGTGAAGGAGGCAAGATCGCTTCTGATCCAAGATACATGGATATAATTCCACCAGGCACTTTACTCAACGGAAATGATGTAGGGCCCTCCCCCACCATTGTGGATGGAGGCGGCTCTCCTCTAGATTTCTTTTCTTCCTTCTTTTTTGCCCTATCATCCCATTTATCTAACTCACTCCATTTTCGGATGCTATTAATTAGTTCCTTAGTCTTCAATTTCATTCCTGATGCTCTAATGGTAGTGATATAATTCTCGTCAAAGCATACACGGTTACTTTGCTGCAAGGACTTAGTCCTAGTCAAATTGACCTTGTACTTCTGAGCTAATTCTGATAGCCTTTCATGAGCATGTCTGGTAACATCTTTACACATGTACACAAGTTCTCTCCCCCGGTAACGATCTAATCAGACAAATCACGGTTTCCAATTATCATTTTTTCCCAGTTCTAGCTTTAACTTCGCCAAATCCACTATATTCTCTCACTGGGGACCGAATTACCTCTCCATTCGTTCCTGAACTCTCACCTTCTTTTGAGGGCCTAAGGATGGTTTTAATCCAATCATTAAACTCTTTAACACTAGGACCCATCTGCGCTACAGGGGCATTAGACGTTATCCCTTCTTTAGGAGTACTGTGATTAATACTCACATGTGAAGTCTAAATATACATGTCAGAACTCCGTGACCTTTACGCAAACCCTCATGTAAAGGTGAATTCTGTCTGGTTCATAGTAGCATCTGCACTTGCACCACAAGGGGTCCCCCCTCTGAGTCAGGACCACAGGAACTTGAGAAAATCCTTCCATTCTCTGGTCCACAGGAGTATTACCTGTGACGCCCATTCCAGTAGGAACTGCCAAATTATGTGCTGTGCTCCCTGCCGATCCAGGCTTATACAGATGAACTATGGGGCCAATAGTGACTAGGACAGTAAGATCAAAACATAAGGGTTAATAGAAGTATTAATCCCTGTGCTCTCGCCAATCTGATTTGGATTTCTTTTCACTGGCGCAATAGCTACTCCTGGGTTTCCACTGGTACCTGCACCACTCGTTCCCTCTGATTGGGGCAAACTGGATGGAGGGAGATACTCTAACAACAACGCATTCAAAAGGTCATCACTAGAATCGCTATTACATGCTTCATCCTCACTCTCTCCATTTTCTGTTCTGCCCTCATTCATCTTCTCTTCCGTTCCTTTCTCTGGTCCTTATCTTGTCAATAAGAGGTACAGTCTAGCTCGCTCTATCATGTCAGTTCTCCACTTCTTCAGTCCTGCATCCCACCTGGCATCAGCGTAAAAACACACAGCTTTTTGTTCTTCTCCCTGATATCGTTCCTTCTGCCTATCATGAGCTGCTTGTTCCAGAGCATTAAGTGCTCAGTGCTGTGCCGGTCTAAGAGGCAGCTTCCTTTCATATATTGTCCTTCGCAAAATCTTTATGATTCTCAAATTAAATGTGCCATATCGTAGAAACGTCTATGCACCTTCTTTTTTAGTGATATTTTGCCATGGGTTAAACCAAATACATGTATGAAGACCTACGTTTATAGTTCTATAATGACCAGGCATAATTTCAGGTGGTTGGGGGTTTGTGAGTACCCCCTCCTCCATTTCTCAGTGCTCTTCCATTAACAGATATGGTACACAATTCCAGGTGGTGATTTTCAATATATTTGTTTATTTAAATGTCCGGTATTCATTGCAGGTGGAGTGGTGTGGCTCACTGGTTAGAGGCGGCAGACCTGGAAGCAGAGGTCGGTCAGGGACCAGGGTTCGATTCCCTACGCGGCAGGGTCTTGGGCCAAGGTCAGTGGACTCGATAATTCTCGCCTCGGTGCCTACTCTAATCATGGATCACACTCAGCAACTCTGGGCAATAGCTTGCTTAATCTCCACTAACGGCCCCATCAGCGCCGGGGATGCTTGGTCTTCACCTTGGAGATGCCCAGTAAGGGACCATCTCACAGGGAAAGCCAGGATGGGTTCCCCAGCAGTACACAGCGCCGGGACACTCTGCTTGAGTAGCTGAGCGCTCAATAAAACACCAGATAACATAACATAACAACATTGCAAAGTAAGGTGCAATAGAAGATCCTCAACAACCAACATGTGTTTCGCCCTACAGGGTCAATCAGACCAGGCCTTCCTCAAGGCTTTCATAGTATTAACATCAAGTTTTTCAATGTCAATTTGGGGTAAATGAATATTGTGGCGGAAGGGTCATTAAGCATATATAATTGATCTGCGGTCTGTACGGCAGCGTCCCTCTTGGTGTGATCCGCAAGTGACGGTACCTCTTCTCCATCTCAAATAGGTATTCTTACATCTCCCCTGAAGGATCTTGTACAGCCTTAAAGAATTTCATTTTTCAATAATAATCAACAATTACCCCCAGTTCCCTAAGTCAGTCAGTCAGTCAAGAGAGTCTTTATTCGATTGTCATCATAAAAGACATACTATACATATTAAAAAAAAAAAAATCATATAAAATACAGTATCAATGTAACAATACAAGATAAAAATATAAGACCAAATAATTTTTTTTTAGTGATCGTAATATTAAAACATGATGACTATACATGGTAAATAGTTATAAAAACACGCAGTAATCCACCCTGTAACCATAATGGTAACAATAGTTAAGATCAACAAAATCACATGTAAGACGTAAATCAAGATTTAAGCTTCCGAGTCCTGAGAATCCAAGCCCAGCTGATAAATTTGGCAACACCTATAACAACAGGTTTAGATGTGTCAGATTTCAAAATTCTACTGGCAACCCGTGCAGAGCGGGTACTCAACAATCGGCATACAGGACGGAGCCACATCTGTCGTGGGGAGAGATATGCCGGAGATATGGGTTTACCCCATCGAACACGGGCATACGTATTGTCATGTATGTTTACCAAAAATGACACCAACTCTTTAGACATACCCATCTCCAAAAGGGCTTCCCATAACTTGGCCCTCGGCACATGTCAAACGCAGACCGTAGGTCCACAAAGGCCGCAAAGAGCATGCCACCCCCCAGAAAGACCTCCTTCCAGTATAAAAGTACAACCCTAAATGCTTGATCCAGGGTCCCTATGTGTGGGCGAAACCCCGCCTGAAGAGGGGTTAACACATTAGATTCGGTCATCCAATTTTGTATGTGTCCCAATACTAGGCGGGCTATGATTTTTTGTACTGCGTCTATAAGACTAATCGGTCAATTGGCCGGGGCAGAGCGATCGCCTTTCTTATAGATCGGCAATATCTCTGCCCCAAGCCACGAGTCAGGGACAGCAGCACCACCCGCAAGGCCATTTGCTAACATCGTCAAGTACGGAACCCATACATCTTGCTCTTGGATGAATAAATCGGCAGGGATACAATCAGGTCCCAGGGCTTTGCCACTCCTAATACTTTTTAGTACGGACTTCACCTCACAGGGGGTAAATTCCAAAGGGGTTTCAAGAAACAGGTACAGAAGTATTAAAAGCAGACTTATCACTGACCATGAACTGCTCCTCAAAATACGCAACCCACTGCAGGGGCTCAACATGGGTAAGTCTTCGTCCCATTCATTGACAATGTGGAGATAAACATTTCCCCGACAGAAAAAAGACCAGAGGAATGCTGGGACCCTAATACTGCCCCTCCCACGGGAGTACATAAGCAGTACTTACCCAGCATCCCCCCTGTTCTTTTTTTGGCGGTTCTTCTCTTCTCCCCCCGCCTGGCTGCCTGGCTGTGCGGATGGGGGGTATATCCTGGTCTGCCTCCTGGCCTGCCGGGCTTGCTGGGAGGCAGGTCTGTTCATGGCCGGCTCTGCCCCTAGTCGCCCGGCCCTTTGCGGCCGGTTGCTTCCGGGTCTCATGCGCGTCTTCCTTGGGCCTGGCCAGGCGGGAGACGCGCCGTGCTTGCTGGTTTCCTCGCGTTCCCGGCTCTGATGGGACCGCTGGCTTGGATCCTTTGGCGGGCTGTTGGGAGGGGGGACGTGTTCTTGGTGGTGTCTCGGCCCCTGCTCCGGGTAAGTACCGCATAGAGGTCTTTTCCTCCCTTTCCTATGCTCCTTGTTGTGTTAAAATCGTGCCCGCCTTCCTGGGGGGCTCTGGGAGGCGGTAGGTGGACTTGTACTGTGCCCACGTTGCTCGTGCTGTTGACATTGGGGCATCTGTCTCGAGCTGGTGCATTTTGTGTGGTGCTCGTGTATGGTTTTGCTGTGGTGTCCATCCCCATGCCCTGATTACGTGCTTGGCATTTTTCACTTTGCCCGTGTGGTGCACGCTAGCGGCAGCCCGGGTGGTGTTCGCATCTCATTACCATGTTGAGTTTGTGTGGCTCCAACGGGCTGTTTACACCGCAGTGTGTGCTCCTCGCTGAGTTGCGCCCTTGGAGCTCGGTGGCCTCGATTCTGGACTCTGTGTCCCCGCTTGGCTTCCTACGTCCTTCTACCCATCCTGCCTTGCTGTGCCTGCTCTAGTATGGTCTCTTGCACAGTGCTGTGTTCGTCTATGTTGTGACTGGTGCTCCTGTGTGAGTTGTACACCTGTTTGTATTGTGCCAGTCCTTGTGCTGCAGTCCCTCACGTAGTTCCTGTGCAGCGTGCTCTGCTTTAGCGGTTGTGGAACGTCGGGCCTGGTTCATGCCTGGATGGGTGGTTGCCTGGCATTGCTGGGTGCTGTGGGCTTTCATTACCCTGGTTTTGGTTCCTGGACTGGTGTCTTTGCCCGGCTGGTTCTCTGCACCTCTGGTCGTGTCCTTCGAGGTTGCTTGGCTCTGGCCCGATCGTCTTCTGGGGCTGTTCCTCCTTTTGCTGTGGCCTGGGTGCTGGGGGTGTTGCGCACTGCACCTTGGGGCTGGCTTCTGCGGCTCTTTTTGTTTCCTTGGACCCTGCAGCCGGTGGTTGCTGGTTGCCCTCTTGGCTGTCCTGGTTTCTGCTGCTGGGGGGGTTGTGCTACTGCTGCGTGTTCCTTCTCTGCCACCCACCGTGCCACCCTGACTGCTCCTGCTCTCTTCTGGTCTCGGAAGTTTGGCGTGGGTTGCTTCCTGGTTGTATGGCTGCTTGGGGCTGCCAGGTGCTGTTGGCATTTGAGCTGTGTGTGGGTTGCCTGTGGCTGGCGTAGGGCCTGTCGCCCTTCCGCCCCCTCGTCGGGTGCCATCCGTTTTTTGCGTGATGGTCTTCTCGGCTGTTGTTCTGCGGTGCTCCCCCGTTGGCCCTGTGGCCTTGCTGCCCTGTGGGTTCCTGCTCTCTGGGTTTGCTGGGGTTCCTTTCTTCTGGAGCGGTTTTCTCATGCTTGCTGTGGTGTGCATGTTTCTGGTCTGGTGCCCTGCTTCTGGGTCCCTCTGCTTCAGCCCTCCTGTTGGTGCTCTGGTGGTCTCGGGCCCGATCTTCGGGTGTGGCGGCCCGGTTGTCTTGGTCCAGGGTTCGTCCCACTGTCAGTCCCGGTCGGTCTGTGGCTCTGTGCCCACTGGGCGTGCCTTGGTGTGGTCGGTCTCTTTGGGGGGGGCTGGCTTTCCTTTCTTGTCCCCTCCTGCTGCGCTGGCTTCTGTGTGCTCCTTTTCATGGGAGCCCTGTGTGGCCTGGGGTGCCGGGGTTTGTGCCGGGGCCCCCTGCGTGTGCGGTGCTCTTTTCTTCCGCCCTGGCTTTGGATGGGGTGGCCTGGGGTGTTTGTCCTCTGCCTTTGGGCTGTTTCGTGCAGTATGGCTGGCTGCCGCCGTGTCCGGATGCTTGTCTCTTTTCCGGGCTGAGGTCTGCTGTCTCTTGCGGTTGCTCGGTTCCTGGCTTCCGGGGGTTCCTTGGCTTGGCCCTTGTGTTCCCCTTCTGTTGCACTCCGCTTGCTTCTCGGGGTTGCTCTGGTTCGTCTTCCTTGCGTTCTGCGCTCTCCTCTGTTCGCATGCTTGCGTTTGCTGGCTGGGGCTTGCTTCGGTGGCCTCTGCCATCGCTTTGGGTTGGGCTTCGCCAGCCTCCTGGTTACGCCGGTGGTGCTGCTCGGTCTGTGGTTGCTCCTGCTGGGGCCCCTTTCTGCTGGGTGCTTCTGCCTGGTGCTTGTTCCCTCCTGTTTCGCGGCTAGTGCTGGTTTTCGGTCCCTGTTGTTTTCAGGGCCTGTTTCCTCTGTGTGCTCTTCCTTTCGGTGGTTGGGCGATGCGCCTGGGGTTTGCTTCTGGCTTTCTGTTGGGGGCATTGGTGCCCCGGGTCCCCTCGCAGCCTAGCTGTTTGCTCTGGTTTAGCTTTTCTTTCCCTAGGGTGCCTGCGCCCTGGGTGTGTGCCCCTCCTGCCCTGGCGTTTTGGTTGGTGGGCGCCTTTGGCTGGTGGGGGGGGTGTTGTTCTTGATCCGGTTCCCCTCCCCCAAGGTGGTGTGTTCTGTGTGGTGGTTCGCCTGTGTTTTCTCCCATTTCCGGGGGTCCCTAGGGGTCCTGGTTCCCTGTCCCTGCTGTTTGGGCCAGACTGTTTTTCGCAGAAGCTTTGTCCTGGTCCTTGGCACCTCGTTCTCCTGTTCCTCTGTTGTTCTTCCTGTTGGGGGTCCACCAGGGGTTCTGGTGTGGTTGCTTGGCCTTGTGCCCCTTTCCCCCTCAGTCCTTTCCTCCCTGGGTGCCTGCTTTTGGACCTGCGTCCTTGCCCTGGGCGTTCTCGGGGTGTCCTGGCCTGACACGTCGGTGTTTCGGCTGTGCCCTTGTGTGCCTTCCTGGGCCTCGTCCTGCCCGCTGTTCTTCACGGGTTTGGTTCGTTGGGCTGGTGTTGGGCTCCGGTTTCTTCCATTGCCCCGACTCTCCTCCTTGGTTTGGCCCTTCTGGTGGGTGGTGGTGTTTCCGCTCTGTTTGCCCCTGTGTTGTGTCTGGTCTCGTTCAGGCTTGTGGGGGCCCTGGTGTTCTGTGGTCCCTTCTGGCTCCCGCTGGCTCTGCTGGGTGTGTTGCCTTTGCCTCGTCCTCCAGTTCGCATTGATGGTGCTGGGTTCGTGTCCTTCGCTTTCCTTCAGGGTTGTCATGTCTGGGGTTGCCTCCTGTTCCTCCTGGTCTGCCGGCTGGGGGCTGGTTTGGCTTGGTCTCCGGCTGTGCCTCCTGGGTTTTGGCTGGCTGTGCTTTGGCTTCCGTGCTGCCTCTGGGGTGTGTTTCCTGGGTTCCCCAGTCCCTTCCTGGTGGTTGGTGTCCTGGCTCGCTCCTGTCTTCTCTGCTGGCTCCCCCCGGTTCTGCTTCCGTGTGGGGTGCCTTTCGGCGTGCCCCCCCCCTCCCCTGTTGGGGTGGATGGTGTTGTCTTGCCCGCTCTGGGGATGTGTTCTCCTGGCGGCTGGTTGTCCGGAGTCTGGTGCTGCTTGTGCCTCTTTGGGTTCCGCTTTGGCTGTGGTCTCGCCGGCCTCCCTGCTCTTTGCTTCGGCTTGTGCGTGGTTGTTGGCCCTATACCCGTCCTGGCTGTGCCTGTTCAGTTCCCTTTGTTGGGTCTGCGTTTTTTTGATGGCCTCTTTGTTGTTTGGTCCGCTGTCTGCTGTTGTTTTGGGGGTTGGCCTCCTCTTCCCCTGCTGCTCTGGGGTTTTGTGTCTGGTCCTCTTGTGGTTTCTGCCTTCTTCCCTGTGAGGCTTTGGCCTCCTGGGGTTTCTGCTGCTCCTGGGCTCTCACTGTGGCTCCTTCCTTGTTGGCTGGGTGCTTGTGCCTGCACCCGGTTGCCCGGCCTTGGCTTCTTACTTTGGCCTTCTCCGGGGCGGCTGGGGTTTGCTCTGAATCTGTGCGGCTGCCGGGGCCTGTATTCCTTCCTGGGGGTTCTGGGGTGGTCGGCCTTGTCCGGTGGCTTCCCTTGGCTCTGTCCTTTTGGGGTTTTGGGCCTGGTTGCTCTGTCTCCGGTTTCTCTGGCTGGCTGCCTCCTTGTGGCTCTGGCCTTCTGTTTTTTTCTTGGTTGTTTCCGGTCCTTGTTTGTGTCCCTGCTGTCCTGTTCTGGGTTGCTGGCCGGTTGCTTCCTGCGGGTCCCTCTTTCTGTGCTCCCTTGGGTCGCTGCGTTTGGTGTGGTTTCCTGGGTGCGCTTGGGGGTTCGGAAGGCCGGGTTTTCTGCTTTGGTATTCTCCACATTGTCAATGAATGGGATGAGGACTTAGGGACCTGGGGGTAATGCTCTATTACTTAGCGGTAATCTTCATTACTCCGGGTCCCTTTGTCCTCGTCCCATTCATATGTCCCTCCCTCCCTCCTGGGCGGCCGGCCGGCCTTCCTGTGTAGGCTTGGTTGTACAGGCGGGGTGCTGGGTAAGTACTGCTTATGTACTCCCGGTGGGAGGGGCAGTATTAGGGTCCCAGCATTCCTCTGGTCTTTTTTTCTGTCAGGGAGATGGTTATCTCCACATTGTCAATGAATGGGACGAGGACAACGGGACCCGAAGTAATGAAGATTACCGGTAAGTAATAGAGCATTACAGTAAATCTTTTTGTGTCAAACCAGGAAATAATTTCTTTACACACAGCTCTTGTTCCGCGTCAACAACCAATACCAGTGCAGCACTCTCTGATGTAAACAACCAATCTCAGTGCGGATCAAAACCAACTATACAATCCCTGCATGACACACTGTGACGTCAACCTCACTCCTCGCAGCAGTTCACCCTCCTTTACAATTTTCACTAACGCAGTCTTCTAAGCATTAAGCACACAAAACAAAGCAACTATAGCATACAACTTTGTCTGCTTCGCTAAAGAATTCAATAGTATTCAATCATACAAGAAATGGTTCAGAGCAACACTTGCCGACCTCCTTAGATACACACTAGAGTGAAACCTCGATCAGCTGAAATCACCCGGATTGGTACAGTTTCCCCCTGTGCACTAGGATCCACTATTTCAACCACACCCTACTCTCACACAAAGGTGAATGTCCCTATCTCAATTGTGCCATCGACAACGTCTCACAAAAAGCACCACTAACCTTAGCAGACAATTACAATATAGTGTCATCGACACTTTTTAGTATCATACCAGGATCTTAGGCTATGTCAAGCCTGATGACAACTTCAACTTCTTTACACCAAGCACTATACTCACACAACGCAAAACATTACCGCATCATGCTGCACAACAACGCAAGCTAGACATAAGCAATAGCAACACGTACACTATTAATACTCACTCTTTCACGGCCACAAGTGTCTCTCAAACATTTTGTGGGCTCAAATATTGTGGTACAAACCAGGATGGGAGGGTCTGAGGGAAGTTTACTAGGAGTTACAAGGAGTTACAGCCGGGAGGAGATCCCAGATGATGAAGCATGTCACTTCGGTGAGTGATGAGATTCTGTCCTTAAGATAGGAATTCCTGTGTAGATTAAGTTTCTGTTGCACTGTAGGCACACATGCTACCATAGTTTTTAGGTGGCATTTTTAGACCTGCGGACTTTATGGTTTTGTATATGCCCAAATATTGTGGACCAAAATATTGACAAGGGAAGTATAGATAGGCAAGCATAGGTTTATATAATAAAGTGCAGCCGTAATACACAGGTTGAAGTGATTGAAGAGTAGTCTTAATTCAAGAATAGTAAGTAACAGCTTGTAAGACGTCCCATCCATGAAGCACCAGGAGCAACTGAAATCTCAGAGTTCTAGAGCAACTAAAACTAGATAAAGGCTCCAGAATGAGGAACTCTGGAACAGGATGAAATGACATGCAGGTCATAACATAGATAAACATGGAAAGAGAATGACTCGCAGCTCATTACACACCTTCCCTCTTTGCACGAGAAAAGAAGAAAGAGGATACCCAGCAGAGTGAAGGGTAAAGGGAGTAAAAATGCAAGGACAAAGAAAAGCAAAGAAAATATTAATGTAAATCAAAATCCAGCAATTTAGTTGGAACTTTCCCAGTGCGAGAACTCCTTCGCAAAGCAGGCAACCCATCAGTATTCTTTCCTTGAACAAATAACTCAATTTGAACGTTGGTATGGATGGGAGCAATCCTGTTTAAGTTCCAGATGCGACAATCATTCAATTTCACTGCATTTTGAAAGAGCTTCTTAACAACAAAAGGCGAGGAGAACTTTGAGACCACACATGATCTCTGAGGAAGACGTACCCTCACTCTGTCACCCACCCGCACAAGGATGTGAGTGAAAGCATGTCTGGCATTGAAATATTCTATCCTTTTTGCAATTTTCAAATTCTGACTTTCTTGCCAAGACACCACACCAGGATCCGCACAGGGGGATAGAACACTAGAGTCTGCACTGGGGGTCACCACACCAGAACTAGCATCCATCCCCACACTCATATTTGTTCCTCATCCACGCCTCGAACATGTGAGTATTGGGAGTCAGTCCACAAAACAGTTCAAAGGGAACTTTACCTGTAGTTGAGTGAGGTGTGAGACGGTAAGTCGTTACTCGTTCCACTACCTCCAACTTCCAATCTTTGTTCTGGGACTTGGCCAGTTGGATTGATTTCTTTAAGACACGGTTAAACCTCTACACCATTCCGTTTGTTTCGGGATGGTAGAGGGCGCAACATTTGTGTCTGACCAAGACCCTTGGAGCTAGCATCGGTGATGAGGATGGAATTGGCAGTGGTGTCAAAGCTGTGAAGAGAGGGTGCACCACTCAAAGCCCCTTTTATATTGTCAAGTTCTGCTTGACACAGCTGCGACCAGGTAAATCTCGCCCCTTTTTTGAGAAGAGTCCTTAGGGTAACGGTGCGAGAAGCAAACTGTGGGACAATCTTGTTATAATACTCAGCCATGCCAAGAAAGGTAACTAACTCGTCTCTGAATTGAGGCATGGGAAGGTTCTTTATGGTCTTCACTAAATGGTCTCTCGGTTTTACACCCACCTTGGATAACTTATGTCTCAAATAGTCAATTTCAGAGAGGTTAAATCTACATTTGTTCTCGCGCAAAGTTAGACCACGTGACTTGAAACGTTCCAGAACGGCCCTGAGTCTCTCATCATGCAGTGTCTGAGAAGGGCCGTGTACCAGAACGTCGTCTTGATACATTTTTATGCCAGGCAGTCCACGTAGAACATCTTCCATTGCTCTCTGGAAGACAGAGGCTGCAGAGTTGAGGCCGAAGGGAAGCCTTGTGAACTTATAAGTGCCAAACGGTGTTATAAACGCTGTGAGGTTGTGGCAGCATCTCTCCAATATTAAGGAGAGGGTACTTGTCAGCTATGACAGCTCGGTTGAGGGAACGCAAGTCCACACATAACCTCACCTCACCGGAGGCTTTGCAGGTAAGTACCACAGGGGCCAGCCAATCACTCGACTCAGTTTCAACAATGATCCCTTCATTCAGTAACTTTTGAAGTTCTTTTTGCATGGACTCTCTCAGAGATAATGGTACACTACGTACCTTGTACGTGACACCAGGTCTCAAGGTCATTCTATGTGTATAGTCAGACAAGCAACCTAACTTTTCAGTGAATACCTGGTCAAACTCACTGCGCAAATCGTTTACTTGGACAACATTGGCAGACTTGGGTGGACCAGCAATGTCGGAGTGTGGTGATAGTAGATCCTCCTTCAGAACAATACATGGATCCCCACCCGGGACCAACATCACACCGAGATCGGTCTAGTGAAACCAACTTACAATGCTGTCACCTCTGGAGGAGATGTAGATTTTCCCAGCAGTGAGTTAGCCTTTGTATTCAATATCACCCTCAAAGTAGCCTAATAACTTTATGGGTTGGCCACCGTAGGCAAGTGGCCTGTTATCAGGTTTAAAGACTTTCACCTTACCCAAAAGTGACGTGTAGTAGAAGATCTTTGGAATCAACGTGATCTTTGTGCCGCAGTCGAAATGCATTTTAACAGGGTGACCACTTACTTGAACACTGTTGATGAGGCTTTTGCGCTTATACTGACCGACCTGAGCCAAGACCTCACCACAATGTAACTCATCAGAGTCAGACTCGTTTGGAACCCAAACCTCCTTCACACGCTTTTTATTTTTAAACTTTGAAACTTTCGGAACACTGCAAGCTTTTGCCACATGGCCCACCTTCCCGCAATTTAAGCATTTAGAGTTCAAGGCAAGACTTGTCATTGGCCAGGTGACCAAGCATGTAACAACAGTAACACCTACCAGAAAAGACTGTTTTAGGCTTTGAAAGTTGAGGTTCAATCTGCTTAACTGTTTTTGTCATGGTAACAGTTTGTACTTTATCATTAGTAGAGCTAGCAGTGACATTATCCTTCTTTATCACATCAACACAAGCAAGGGAGTGTTCAATGCGCTTAGCAATAGAGATGACCTCATCTAGCTTGGGATCGTCTTTTTGCCAAATTCATCCTTGACTTTCTCTATGAACATCCCAACATAAACGTGTCTCGTATATGTTCTTTAAGTGCGGCATCAAATTTGCAAGTGGAAGCCAGTTTGCGCAAATGAGTGACGTACACTTCGACAGACTCTTTGGGTTGTTGTAAGCGCTTCCCAAAGTGGTAACGTTCCAGACGGTGCTGACTTTGGGGAGGTAATGCTGGTCTAGTTTTTTTTAACATATTTCGAATTCATTGAGGCTATCAGATTCAGTATCATTGAGATCTGGTAAATGTTCGAACACCTCCTACCCCTCGGATCCTAGACAGTGTAGTAGTAAAGCACACTTCCTCTCAGCACTTAGTGACACACCACACACCCTCGCATAATTGAGAAATAATTGAGAAAAACCTTCTTCCACTTTGACCAGCGAATGGAAGGTTCACCTGGACTGGAGAGGAAGAAGGGAGATGGTGTGACAGTTTGCATTTTGGGAATAAAGGTGTGCCCGTCACTGTAGATAGAATGGTGGTGAAAGCACGTTGAGTGAGATTGTATCTCTTCCTGTGGTGACGTAAAGACAGAGTAGAGGGGTGTCCTTATCAGTGAAATGAAGTAGGAGGATCACGGCCACTTAGATAATGTGAACTCCCTTTTTTTTTTTTAAGTAGCAAGCTGTGCCTGTCAGCGAAGTAGGCAGGGAATGAGATTACAAGCACAGTATACAGCTGTGCCTGTCAGCGAAATACTAATGTCAGCAGCAACAGAAGAGGTGAACTTATTTCCAGTGGAACAGGCATAAAATATGATGATTGTAAGAACTGTAAACTGCTGCGCCTACCAGCGAAATACTGAAGTAGGCAACAAAAGTGGATGAAGAAAGCAGGCAAAATAAATAGCTTTGCCTGCCAGCGAAGAAACTATGAAACGGCGTACTCATTTACAGTGAAAACAAGCATTTGCAATGCAATAGGTCTCGCATTTGCGAGTTTAAGCTATTGGCATTGTAAATGACAATGCCTTTTAATTATCTGTTTTGATAATTAACATGTAAATAAAATACATTGTCATTTACAATGGCAATAGCTCAAACTCTTGGAAATGTGATACCTATTTCAATTCAAAGAAGCGACCGCCATTGCCTCGGGCTGCTTGGTAAGTGAAAGCGCGCATGATGCGCTGAATGTTGCAGGAAAGCATGTCGTGCCTGCAGTAGGAGAAACTCACTGAATATAATAGAGCTTTCAGACTAAATAAGACATACTGTGCAATAACAAAAGTAAAAAGGCCAGACCTCATGGGAGGTTACAAATGAAGACAAGGTGGTACTAAGGAGGGACTAACAGGACTATTAACAAATCAGAAGCCAGCATTTACAACGGACAATAACACAAGCCAATGACAAATATATGAGGAGAGTGGGTGGCGCTTCAAGTCCATACTTAAATACACTATGCCTGGCAGAGTAGGGCATGCGTTGCCCAGGCTCGACCTAAAAGGGAAACTATTGGAAAAGATATGGCGTGGCTCGAGTGCCTATCGCGAACAAGGAGGCTCCTAGGAGCAGGTGGGTTGGAACTATCACGATTAGGATGTGCACTTGTTTCCCCAGTTCCCTATGGGCCAATAAGCTACATCAACGTATGCTCTCTCTGTGTGCCTCTGTTTTGTTGCTTAGCTTTGTTCTAAAAAATAATAAATGGATGTTTAAAAAAGGGGGAAAATAGATCAAATACAATGTTCAACAAGAAAATCCCTTGACTTAAGATGCCGACAGTTATGGTACCATTTGAAAGATGTAGTGGTCTGTAAGGAGCAGTACGCACCAATAGCGTTTTAAACGTTTTGCATTATTATATTATGATCGCTCTCCCTTAGATGTTCACCGAGGGCATCAGCAACAAGCTCCTGGCCTGCTACGTGGACCCGGGAATGGAGGACGCGGTCCTGGTGCGCGTGTACGGCAACATGACGGAGCTGTTCGTGGACCGGCACAACGAGGTGAAGAGTTTCCAGCTCCTTCGACATCACGGCTGCGCCCCGGACCTGTACTGCACCTTCCAGAATGGTCTATGCTACGAGTTCATGCAAGGCCGGGCCTTGGGCCCAGAGGAGGTCCGAGAGCCCCGTATTTTCAGGTACGCAGGGGTCAGAGCTCACAGAATCACCAAGGTCAAGGCGCCAGCAGTGTGGGCGGGGTGCCTTGCAGTTTGGGGGACTCCAACTCAGTTAAGGGGGTTATCACGGGGTCAAATAGACTGGGTTAGACAGGGAGAGAGGGTAAGTAGTAGGTGCCCCTTCACTACAGACCGCAGGAGCGATGGGGCAGGGAGTTTCAAGAGCCAAGACTGGAGGTAATCTCCAGATCAAGAGGCCCATCGTTTCTGCTCTCAGAAACTCCCCACATTCAGAGGTCTGAAATTCCTATGTCCAGAGTAATCCTCAGGTCAGGGGGTCGAGTGATCTATGCGGAGTGGACTGGTATAGCAAGAAAACTGTGAGAAGGCCATGTCTAAAGAACTGGGACGTTAGAGATAGGGGGTGGGAAATCAGTCCTTCATTGGGTTTCTTCTTCGCGATGTCTGGGCATCATCTCCATCTCGCTCTCTCATTTTCGACAGGCTCATAGCAGAAGAAATGGCAAAGTACCACAGCATCCCCATCCCCAGTGGCAGTCATCTCAAATCCAACCTCTGCCACAAACTGCGTCTACTCTATGCCATCGTGAAAATGGATATACTGGGAGATGACAACGCAGCGAACTCAAGGTATGGACAAGCACAGACGGTCACTGGGAAGCCTGGTGCACACGTAAGCATGCATAAAACTCAGTCTGACACATAACCCCCTCCAGGCGGCGAGTCGTCCCGCCCCGCTCCCCTCCATTGTTACCAACCAACACTGCACGCTTTTACCCTAAATCACCACTGACAACATTCTCTGGTGCCTGAAAAGGTCGCAGTTTATTCATCACATAACATTTTTACATTTTTTTTATACATTTCCAATGCTCATGGTCATACCGTATTCAATGTCCATGCTCTACCTTTACATCTATTGCTCATTGCAATTCTTTTTCTTGCATTATGGACCCAGCCTCCTCAATTTCCTGGGAGGGGAGGGGCCCCCTTTTCGGGCCTCCGTATCACGGGTCTAGGCTTCAGCTTGCTGCCGATTTTGGAGGGTGTCCGTCTAGACCTTCCCGGACTGCCAGTGCCGTCCTGCTCGCCCTGTACCCTTTCGTGGGCTCTCCCTTCTCCCAGGGGTCTCTGTTGTACGGCATCCCAAGAACCTTACGTGAGCATCTACTCTACCTTTCCTGAGGCTGAGTCCTTCCCATCTTCTCCCTCGGTACCCCTGCCATGAGGCATCCCAAGGGTCCTGCGGGAACATCACATCTATTTTCTTGTGGCGGCACGCTGCCCCTTGGCTCCCTCAGTACCCCTGCCGTGAGGCTTCCCAAGGACACTGTGAGAGCCTCTTTCTACTAGCTTCCTTGTGTTTGTTCCACCACGCTTCCTACGGTTTCTCGATCGTAGGGAGCTCCACCCTACTCCGGCCTCTCCCTTTTCTCCTAGTTGAAACCCCTTTGCTCCAGAATCCCCACAATGTTCAGCAAGAACATGTCCATTCCCACCCCGGTGAGCTGTACCCAGTCTTCCAGGTGGTACCATGGGGACCTAAAGTTTATAAAGCCGTGCCTCACGAAACCCCGTCCATTGGCCTTACACACTTTGGCCATGGTGATAATCAGTTTCCTTCTGGATTTCTCCACTGACCCAAGGCAACCGCCCCCCCCCCCGCCAGGCCCTCCGCACTATGATCTCAGAGAAGATTACCTCTGCGGGACGGATCAGGCGTGCCAAAGCTGTTTGGCTTTTCTGCATGTTCTCTAGTAGCGCTCGCCTTCCTAATTTTGCTAAGTCATCCCCCCCCAGGTGTGCCACTACCGCGTCTGGCCTGCCACCTTGTCACAATGCTTCGCCCTTCTGTACCCGCATCACGTAGGAGTGTCCCATGATCCCAAGGACACTGTGAGAGCCTCTTTCTACTAGCTTCCTTGTGTTTGTTCCACCACGCTTCCTACGGTTTCTCGATCGTAGGGAGCTCCACCCTACTCCGGCCTCTCCCTTTTCTCCTAGTTGAAACCCCTTTGCTCCAGAATCCCCACAATGTTCAGCAAGAACATGTCCATTCCCACCCCGGTGAGCTGTACCCAGTCTTCCAGGTGGTACCATGGGGACCTAAAGTTTATAAAGCCGTGCCTCACGAAACCCCATCCATTGACCTTACACACTTTGGCCATGGTGATAATCAGTTTCCTTCTGGATTTCTCCACTGACCCAAGGCAACCGCCCCCCCGCCAGGCCCTCCGCACTATGATCTCAGAGAAGATTACCTCTGCGGGACGGATCAGGCGTGCCAAAGCTGTTTGGCTTTTCTGCATGTTCTCTAGTAGCGCTCGCCTTCCTAATTTTGCTAAGTCATCCCCCCCCCAGGTGTGCCACTACCGCGTCTGGCCTGCCACCTTGTCACAATGCTTCGCCCTTCTGTGCCCGCATCACGTAGGAGTGTCCCATGATCCACCCCCTCGTTTGCGGACCTCCGGGACCTAGATGGGGCGGGAGAAATTGGACTCAGTACGCTGTTGGGCGTATGTAGCGCTTGAATGTGCTGGATGTCCAGCACCCTATTCCCTTCATCAGGCCGTCCTCCAACCCTAGCCCCGCTGCCGTCGTGGCCGCCCCTATTCTGAAAGAGTGGGAGCCATATGCACGCGCGGGGAGACCCTTTTGTCTCCAGGGTTTTTCCCATTACTGCTATGAATTGGAAACGGCTGAGGAATGCCCCTTTCCTATGCCTGAACAGTGGCCCCTGGCTCGGTGCCCTGTGCCCTAGGTGCTCCTTTAGTAGGAACACCGAGCAGCAAGTCGCATCCTTGATGCAGTGTATCCTGGTCAACTTCCCCTCGCCTGCCTGGTCTGTCTTGGACCGCCAGAGCCGCACGGCCATGTGGCCTTCGCCTATTTCGACATCTTTTCTGTGGATGCAAGCTGCCCCAGGGTCCTTAACTGATGGGGCTACAAGCTCGCTGACCCAGTAAGCCCCAAAAAATGCCATCGTGAAAGCTGTGCGAAAAAGCGTTATCTCCTGCTTAGAGGAGGACACTTCTGCTAGTGCCCCAAGCATCCCTTGCAGCATGTTAAAGTGTATGGGTCACCTTGCGTCTTTCTTCGGCTGTTGCAACCTGCCCCATCCCTTCACTGCCATTCTGCATTTGAACGCCCTGGTTGGGTCTGCCTGATCCCCCAATTTTGAGTAGTATGCTACTGCATTTAAGTGTGCCTGGGCCCAGGTTTTTGTCTTCCCTCATACAAATGCCCAGTCAATGAAATCCATGATCTCCTCCTGAGAGGCCCACTGGTTCCCTTCTAGTCCTGTCCTGGCCCTGAACGTATCCCAACACTTACTGTATCGGGTGCTAGTTTTTGGGGCCAGTGCATTGTACAGCTGTGTCTTCAAACCCAGCCTGACACTGAAAGGACTGCTGCACACACAGGGACAAACCAACTCAGCCTGACACTGAAAGGACTGCTGCACAAACAGGGACAAACCAACTCAGCGGGACACTGAAAGGACTGCTGCACACACAGGGACAAACCAACTCAGCCTAACACTGAAGGGGCTGCTGCACACACAGGTACAAACCAACTCAGCCTCACACTGAAAGGACTGCTGCACAAACAGGGACAAACCAACTCAGCGGGACACTGAAAGGACTGCTGCACACACAGGTACAAACCAACTCAGCCTGACATTGAGAGAGAGGGCTGCTGCACACATTGGTACAAACCAACTCAGACTGACACCTAGAGGACTGAGGCACACATAGGTACACACCAACTCAGGCTGACACTGACAGGGAGAGCTGCACACACAGGGACAAACCAACTCTGCCTGACACCGAGAGAGAGGGCTTCTGCACACATAGGTACAAACCAACTCAGCCTGACACTGAAAGGACTGCTGCACACACAGGGACAAACCAACTCAGACTGACACCGAGAGGGCTGCTGCACACACAGGTACAAACCAACTATGTTGACACAGAGAGAGGGCTGCTGTACACGTAGGTACAAACCAACTGAGCCTGACACTGAGAGGGCTGCTGCGCACACAGGGACAAACCAACTCAGCCGGACAATGAAAGGACTGCTGCACACACAGATACAAACCAACTCAGCCTGACATTGTAATAGAGGGCTGCTGCACACATAGGTACACACCAACTCAGACTGACACTGAAAGGACTGTGGCACACACAGGGACAAACCAACTCAGCCTGACACTGAGAGGGAGGGCTGTTGCACACATAGGTACAAACCAACTCAGCCGGACACTGAAAGGACTGTGGCACACGTAGATACAAACCAACTACGCCTGACACTTAAAGGACTGTTCCACATACAGGGACAAACCAACTCAGTCTGACACTGAGAGGGCTGCTGCATACACAGGGATAAACCAACTCAGCCTGACACTGAAAGGGCTGCTGCACACACAGGGACAAACCAACTAAGCCTGACATTGAAAGAGCTGCTGAACACACAGGTACAAACTAACTAGCCTGACACACAGAGAGGGCTGCTTTACACACAGGTACAAACCAACTCAGCCTGACACTGAAGAGGGATGCTGCACACACAGGAACAAACAGACTGAGCCTGACACTGAAAGGACTGCTGCACACACAGATACAAACCAACTCAGCCTGACACTGAAAGGACTGTGGCACACACAGGGACAAACCAACTCAGCCTGACACAGAGAGAGAGGGCTGCTGCACACACTGGGACAAACCAACTACCAACTCAGCCTGACACTGAGAGGGCTGCTGCACACGTATGTACAAACCAACTCAGCCTGACACTGAAAGGGCTGCTGCACACACAGGGACAAACCAACTCAGCCTGACACTGAAAGAGAGGGCTGCTTCACACATAGCGACAAACCACCTAAGCCTTGGCACTGAAAGGACAAACCAACTCAGTCTGACACTGAGAGGGCTGCTGCATACACAGGAATAAACCAACTCAGACTGACACTGAAAGGGCTGCTGTACACACAGGTACAAACTAACTAGCCTGACACAGAGAGAGGGCTGCTTCACACACAGGTACAAACCAACTCAGCCTGACACTGAAGAGGGATGCTGCACACACAGGGACAAACCGACTCAGCCTGACACTGAAAGGGCTTCTGCACACGTAGGTACAAACCAACTCAGCCTGACATTGAAAGGGCTGCTGCACTCACAGGGACAAACCAACTAGCCTGAAACTGAAAGGACCGTGGCACACACAGGGACAAACCAACTCAGCCTGACATTGAGATAGGGGGCTGCTGTACACATAGGTACAAACCAACTCAGCCTGACACTGAGAGGGCTGTTGCACACATAGGTACAAACCAACTCAGCCTGTCACAGAGAGAGAGGGCTGCTGCACACACTGGGACAAACCAACTACCAACTCAGCGTGACACTGAGAGGGCTGCTGCACACGTAGGTACAAACCAACTACGCCTGTCACAGAGAGAGAGGGCTGCTGCACACAGAGGGACAAACCAACTACCAACTCAGCCTGAGACTGAGAGGGCTGCTGCACACGTAGGTACAAACCAACTCAGCCTGACATTGAAAGGACTGCTGAACACACAGGGACAAACCGACTCAGCCGGACACTGAAATGGCTGCTACACTCACAGGGACAAACCAACTCAGCCTGACACTGAAAGGACTGCTGCACACACAGGGACAAACCAACTAGGCTGACACTGAGAGAGAGGGCTGCTGCACACGTAGGAACAAACCAATTCAGTCTGACACTGAGAGGGCTGCTGCACACATAGGGACTGCTGCACACACAGGGACAAACCAACTCTGCCTGACACTGAGAGAGAGGGTTTCTGCACACATAGGTACAAACCAACTCAGCCTGACACTGAAAGGACTGCTGCACACACAGGGACAAACCAACTCAGCCTGACACTGAAAGGGCTGCTGCACACACAGGGATTAACCAACTCAGCCTGACACTGAAAGGGCTGCTGCACACACAGGTACAAACTAACTAGCCTGACACTAAGAAAGAGGGCTGCTTCACACACAGGTACAAACCGACTCAGTCTGACACTGAAAGGGCTGCTGCACCTACAGGGGCAAACCAACTCAGCCTGACACTGAATGGACTGCTGCACACACAGGGACAAACCAACTCAGCCGGACACTGAGAGGGCTGCTGCACACACAGGGACAAACCAACTCAGCCTGACACTGAGAGGGCTGCTGCACACACAGTTACAAACCAACTACGTTGACACAGAGAGAGGGCTGCTGTACATGTAGGTACAAACCAACTCAGCCTGACACTGAGAGGGCTGCTGCACCTACAGGGGCAAACCAACTCGGCCTGACACTGAAAGGGCTGCTGCACACATAGGTACAAACCAACTCAGCCTGACACTGAGAGGGCTGTTGCACACATAGGTACAAACCAGCTCAGCCTGACACTAAAAGGACTGCTGCACACACAGGGACAAACCAACTGCCAACTCAGCCTGACACTGAGAGGGCTGCTGCACACGTAGGTACAAACCAACTACGCCTGACACTTAAAGGACTGTTCCACATACAGGGACAAACCAACTTAGTCTGACACTGAAAGGACTGTGGCACACACAGGGACAAACCAACTCAGCCTGTCACAGAGAGAGAGGGCTGCTGCACACACTGGGACAAACCACCTACCAACTCAGCCTGAGACTGAGAGGGCTGCTGCACACGTAGGTACAAACCAACTCAGCCTGACATTGAAAGAAAGGACTGCTGCACACACAGGTACAAACCAACTCAGCCTGACACTGAAAGGACTGTGGCACACACAGGGACAAACCAACTCAGCCTGACATTGAGAGAGAGGGCTGCTGCACACACAGGTACAAACCAACTCAGCCTGACACTGAAATGGCTGCTGCACTCACAGGTACAAACCAACTCAGCCTGACACAAAGAGAGAGAGGGCTGCTGCACACACTGGGACAAACCAACTACCAACTCAGCCTGAGACTGAGAGGGCTGCTGCACACGTAGGTACAAACCAACTCAGCCTGACACTGAAATGGCTGCTGCACTCACAGGGACAAACCAACTCAGCCTGACACTGAAAGGACTGCTGCACATACAGGTACAAACCAACTCAGACTGACACTGAGAGGGCTGCTGCACACGTAGGTACAAACCAACTCAGCCTGACACTGAAATGGCTGCTGCACTCACAGGGACAAACCAACTCAGCCTGACACTGAAAGGACTGCTGCACATACAGGGACAAACCAACTAGGCTGACACTGAGAGAGAGGGCTGCTGCACACGTAGGAACAAACCAATTCAGTCTGACACTGAGGGCTGCTGCACACATAGGGACAAACCAACCCAGCCCGACACTGAAAGGACTGCTGCACACACAGGGACAAACCAACTCAGCCTGACACTGAGAGAGAGGGCTGCTGCACACACAGGGACAAACCAACTCTGCCTGACACTGAGAGAGAGAGGGCTGCTGCACACGTAGGTACAAACCAACTCAGCCTGACACTGAAAGGACTGCTGCACACACAGGTACAAACCAACTCAGACTGACACTGAGAGGGCTGCTGCACACACAGGGACAAACCAACTCAGCCTGACACTGAAAGGGCAGCTGCACACACAGGTACAAACCAACACAGTCTGTCACTGAGAGGGCTGTTGCACACACAGGGACAAACCAACTCAGCCTGACACTGAAAGGGCTGCTGCACACACAGGTACAAACCAACTAGCCTGACACTAAGAAAGAGGGCTGCTTCACACACAGGTACAAACCGACTCAGTCTGACACTGAAAGGGCTGCTGCACACACAGGGACAAACCAACTCAGCCTGACACTGAAAGGGCTGCTGCACACACAGGTACAAACTAACTAGCCTGACACTAAGAAAGAGGGCTGCTTCACACACAGGTACAAACCGACTCAGTCTGACACTGAAAGGGCTGCTGCACACACAGGGACAAACCAACTCAGCCTGACACTGAAAGGGCTGCTGCACACACAGGGACAAACCGACTCAGCCTGACACTGAAAGGGCTGCTGCACACACAGGGACAAACCAACTCTGCCTGGCACTGAGAGGGCTGCTGCACACGTAGGTACAAACCAACTCAGCCTGACACTGAAAGGGCTGCTGCACACACAGGTACAAACTAACTAGCCTGACACTAAGAAAGAGGGCTGCTTCACACACAGGTACAAACCGACTCAGTCTGACACTGAGAGGGCTGCTGCACCTACAGGGGCAAACCAACTCTGCCTGACACTGAGAGGGCTGCTGCACACACGGGTACAAACCAACTAGGCTGACACCGAAAGAGAGGGCTGCTGCACATGTAGGTACAAACCAATTCAGTCTGACACTAAGAGGGCTGCTGCACACATAGGGACAAACCAACCCAGTCCGACACTGAAAGGACTGCTGCACACACAGGGACAAACCAACTCTGCCTGACACTGAGAGAGAGGGCTTCTGCACACATAGGTACAAACCAACTCAGCCTGACACTGAAAGGGCTGCCGCACACACAGTTACAAACTAACTAGCCTGACACTGAGAAAGAGGGCTGCTTCACTCACAGGTACAAACCAACTCAGCCTGACACTGAAGAGGTCTGCTGCACACACAAGGACGAACCAGCTCAGCCTGATACTGAGAAGGCTGCTGCACACACAGGTACAAACCTGTGTGTAAAACAGCCCCCTCTCTGTGTCAGGCTAGTTAGTTTGTACCTGTGTGTTCAGCAGCCCTTTCAATGTCAGGCTGAGTTGGTTTGCCCCTGTGTGTGCAGCAGCCCTTTCAGTGTTAGGCGTAGTTGGTTTGTCCGTGTGTGTGCAGCAGCCCTCTCTTTCAATGTCAGGCTGAGTTGGTTTGTACCTACGTGTGCAGCAGCCCTCTCAGTGTCAGAACACAACAACAAACCTTTGTGTGAGATGACAGTAGGGGGATTAAGGCAAGAAGTAGAATATTCTAGATCCACATACAACACAGTGGGTCAAGAAACATGAAAAAGTAAATTTTGGTGAGTAGCTGGATCTCCAGTGATTCGCCGGTTCGGGAGATTCCCGGGACCTCCGGTGTTTACCCCAGGGGTCTTTCCGGCGACTATCTTGAGTCCCGAATCTTGCCACAGCGTCTACGGTCCTGAAGGCTGGGCACGTGGGGGATATATCCTCATGCTGGTGGCCGCTCCCCAGGGCCTTATCTGCTGCCAGAGGAGACCCCGGCCTACATATACATTGAGGGTGCTTCTTGATTTCAATGTCAGCCACCCACATATGGTGGCTTTCCAACTTTCGGACAGTTTGGCCCTGATTCGAGGGCCCGGATCCAAGAACCCAGGAGGCAGTGGATGGCTGCGAAGACCACAGTGAGTGGGGGAATAGCGCTTTGCCTGCAAGGGCCCTGTGTGCGCTGTCTCCCCTTTAAAGTGCAGCTGCATGCTGCCGGCCGGGGGTGCCTACGGTGTGCTGAACGCTACCTCTACCCACAGGAGGGTAGGTGGAATCTCTGTGAAACTTATTGTCCTGCATCAAAACTGCCACAGGCTCTGACAGCTACCGTGGACGCTGCTGACATACTGCCACATACGGACCACATTTCCCAGCACTCTGTGCAGCGCGCAGGCTGCTGACAGGGGTAACAAGCGCCAGGAGGCGCATAAGAAGCGGCGGAAGTTACCGCGTTACTGCGACAGACCGAGGCAGGGCTGGGCCACCCCCTTCACATCTAGGGAACAGAAGAATCCAGCGGATAGTAGAGTGGACTCCAGGGTGGCTACAAAGGTACTGTGTGTTTGTATCCTCCACGAAAATGAATCCAGTTTGCAGAATGAGCAGGCGTAAGGCAACGGGCTCTATGGTGGGGGGTGGGGTCAAGGGGACTCTTGATGCCTTTCTAACTAGAGTGGAATCATTATTAGTCCACGAAATTCAGCTAACGGAGAAGAGACTTTCCCCGGACTCCATAGTGGCACAAAAACGATCTTCGATGGGCAGTATAGCCATGACTAAATCCCCCAACGTTGGAGCCCTTCCGCGTCAAGCAAAACTGGGAGGTGGTAACGATTCAGAAGGCCCAATTTCCACTGTTATGCCCACACAGGTTACTTGCTTATCACCCCAATCTATTGAGTCGCAGTCTGTGAGCGGCCCTTCAGAGAATGATGCAAAAGATATTGGGGAGGGCACTGACTCAGGCTTATTGTCAGGGCAGGGGGTTGGGGCGATCGCATTGGCTTTACCAACTATAAGTGTGGAAAGGGCATTTAAACCAAATAGCGCAACTAAGATATCAGATAGCGAAACAGCCTAAGTGAGGCGAACTAGGGGTGGGGGGTCGTCTAACTCCAAACAAAAAAACAAACAAAAGCCCAGATCAGTGTCTAAAGCCAGTAGGCCCACGGATATAGAAGGCGCTGAAGATAACCTCCTGTGCTCCAAATGTGGAGAAGTTAATGTGGGACAGGGAGTGGATGTTGACTTATTGGCAAGGATGGAAATGATGTTAACCACTCTCCTAGGGCCTGTACTGGAGAAAATTAGATCAGTGGAAGAAAAATTGTCGCTGTTTTTGGTACAGAGTAGCGCTTCTACCATCATGGCCAAGGGGCGCACAATTAATAGCCCGGATGCATTGGAGGGCCCCAACCTGCCAGATGTACCAACCATAACAGAGGGGAAGAAGGGGAGGAATAACATCAATGAACGACCACGGGGCACAAATGATGGGGCGAGTAGAGGACCAAGTCCTGGGCTCATAGAAGGAAAGGCACCTAGCATACATATTAGCCCTGGATGTAACAGGCAGGAGAGGGAAGGAATTTTAGGTCATAACACCAACCAAAAATGAATCCCCACTAACATAGGCGGAAGACCAACTAGATATCCCAGACTTGCCATCTCTACTTTCCTACCTACACAGGTGCGGCTGGGGGACATCTTAAGGATTTTAAGGGCCCTAGGCCAAACGTATTTAGGGGGCCCCTGTGCAGATCACATTTGAATTTATGATTCAGTTTCAGCTCTCTTGTGTCCTCTTTGGCCAGATCACAAACAGTGCACAGACACACAGGTTCACATTCTAAATGTGTTTATAGTTAATATTCAGGGATAGTGATGTATTTTCCAATATTGTAAAATAGTAGAAGCTCACTAATACTACTGCAAATAATCACTATGACATCCTCTCATTTCTCATATCTGAGATCCTGTTTGGATCTAAAATAAACATTTTTCATGGATGTTGCATGAAACAAAACCACATTTGTCATAAAATGTCTAACTAAGTGCGCGAAAGCAAAAACACACAATTGATTGACGGAATGCAGAACAAATCAAGACATTCACCCCCAGTCAAGATCTGGGTTAAATCCATCATTCTTTTGCTCAGTCTGGAATCTGGGGATCACGGTTCGATCCCTGGCACCGGCAGCAGATTAGCCCAGCACCATGTGACTCTGGGCAATAGCTTGCTTAAGCTTCCCAACGGCCCCCAGCGCCTAGAGACCCTTACGGGTGATTGTTCGCGCTTTACAAATATGGATTATTATTATTATTATTATCACAACACAAAAAAGCGAAGTTTGTATGCAGCTCTTTAATGGCAGTTCATAGGTCACTGTCCTATGTTAGGATAGTAACTTCTGAAATGCAAGTAATACAAGGATATCTGTGACAAAGGCAGTAACCCACTGAGCTATTCCCATAAATTTCAGTTTATCAGCATTTAAAAACTACCAACAGACAAATGGTTGCACTGGAGTAGGATCATAAATCACCAGTTATCTGAGTTTTTTTTTTTATTGTTGTTGTACATCGGTGGCAGATTCACTGCGAGGGCCAAGGCTCATGTTTGGGTGGGCCAGGCACATGTTTGGGTGGGCCTGACCCACCCGGCCCACCCTCTAGAACCGGGCCTGCCTGGGATGGTGAGCCACGCTCTATTAAGAAAGGGCACTCAGCAAGTCCAGAAGCACGATGTGCGCTTTCACTATCACTAACATATATTAGTGATTGTGAAGGCACAGAAGGCTTGCTGCATGCCTTCTGTTAATAGAGCGCGGCAGGTTGCGTGTCTTTTTAAAAAGGTTTTCATGTTAATTGCAGCGCCCGACATACTAATATACGGGCTGCATTTAAGATGAAAACTTTCAAATAGGCACACAATCTGCCTGCAGCCGCGCTCTATAAACAAAAGGCATGCAGCAAGCCTAAAAGCATGACGTGTGACTTTCACAATCACTAATATATGTTAGTAATTGTGAAAGCACATGGTACGTCGTGCCTATAGTATTACTGCGTGCGCTTTCTTCATAGAGATCGGCTGGGGCAGATTGTCTGCTTTGTTTTTAAGTATTCATGTTGATCGCAGCGCCCGTCGTGCTTCTACAGGGTGCTGCGATTAATATGAACATCTGCCTCAGGGGATGTGCAGTGTGTGTGCGCGCTCCAAAGAAGACACTGCGCGCTCGGAGTGTCATAGGTGCGTGGGCACCCAAGCGCGCACCTTCCGGGGAACAGTGCTCATAATTATTTTTGTCTGCCCCCCTTTTTGAAAGTGTAATATATAATTCACTTTTTTGTGATCACTAGGGTTTGATTGAGCTAAAATTGGGAAATAAATGAATTCAAAGTTGTTCTGAACAGGCATCCTCAAAATATGTCTTGCCCAGCACTGCAAAAATCCATAAGATCACAGTGGCACCACCTCTTTCTTTTGGTAATCTGGTCTTCTGCAGCCTTTAAAACATGGAAGTGTACATAAGTCGCAGGCTAAGTTTCAGGATTAAAAGGAACGAGCTTTGTCTTCCACTATCTTTTAAGGCTTCATGTATTAGGCCTGGGCGTAGTTCGCGGAGT
The DNA here is from genome assembly GCF_964204655.1 of Triturus cristatus. Taxonomy (NCBI): domain Eukaryota; kingdom Metazoa; phylum Chordata; class Amphibia; order Caudata; family Salamandridae; genus Triturus; species Triturus cristatus. The sequence continues at coordinate 94,461,168 of NC_140579.1, read as the reverse complement.
TTTGCTAAGCGGAACTCCGCGAAGTTACAAAAAACTCTGCGAAGTTCCGCAAGTGGCGGAGTGCAGTGCGAACTGCAGTTTGTGCTGGTATTCCTGCCGCTCGGGTAGAAATCCTACCCGAGCGGCAGCTCACGCTCGCGAACTTACTGATCGCAAACTTACCGTTTGCGATCGCGAGCGGGTTAAAAACTCCACTGCACATCGTGAAGCGGAGTTTCTGCACTCCATGAGCTCCGTGGAGTGTGGAGTGCAGGAAACTCTGCAAACTCCGCGAACGGAGCGAAGTTCACCACCCAGGCCTACATTTATTCATATCAGGTTTCTATGTCGGTTTGTGTATGTGTGAAATTCCTTCTGTACTCAATGTTGACTTCCACTACTAAGTCAGACTGTGCTTTGGCACCGGATGGATTTAATTTTTCTGTTCTGTACTCAGGGTCCAAGCCAACGTGCCAGCGATGGAGGTCCTGGAGCAAGAGCTGACCTGGATGGAGTCGTACCTGCCCACACTTGGTTCCCCCATCGTGCTCTGCCACAACGACCTCTTATGCAAGAATGTAATTTACAACGAGACCAAAGGTATGGCTTGTAACCATCTATAATTGAGTGCTCACTGAGGAGATAGGCTTATTTTAAAAGTCTCAAGTACATGGGGATAACTCTGTGATTAGGATTTTTTCATCCCAGGGTGACTGACAAGTTCCCTGAAGTTAAAGGCAACCCTCTCTACATCAAGTGATTGACAGTGGGCTTCAAGGTTATTTAAAACCTTCTTTTCATACACAAGAGCAACTGGATTAATTGAAGAGAGAAAGGTACGATCCTGTTCTAGAAAGAATTTACTCCCTAATACCTCTAGGGTATCCAAAGATATTGGAGTAGATGCCTCACTTACTATATCGTGACATGCTGCATCACTGGTGCCTATCCCCTGGTAAGGTGGTACCCCCAGGGTGGACTCAACCACAGAAATTGGAGCTCCTAGATAAAATCTGGCAGGATAAGCAGGGATCCATAAGAAAAGTTGAAAGTTAAAATACCTACAGGTATACCCAAAGTGTTTCTATATTTGTAGTGTACCTGGGGTATGGATAAACATGTTTTTGAGGGTTGTATTGAATCTAGCTGTTCAATTAACCCTGCTACATACACACTAACATGTTTTGGCCCACAATAGGAGCCCGTCTGGGACCTTGGTCAGGACTATTTAAAGTATTCCTGCCTTGCTACGCATGCATACCATGCACCTTTGTGAGGCCTAAGTGTAGGAAAGTAGTATCTGCTTCTTATGGTTACCCCCACTTTTTGCTGATGCCTCACTGTTTTAGGACTAGTCTGACTGGGATCCTGCTATCCAGGACCCCAGTCTATCTGCTTTCTCCCTTAAAATGCTATGTATGTACTTCAGGTACACTTCAGATTGGACAGTGAGACACCCTTATCAGTCCCTAGTATATGGTACCCCAGAGGCCTCCCATGGGCTGAAGCATGTATTATGCCACCAACGAGTGGCCATTCAAAATGACACCACAGGCCTGATACAGCAGCCTGTGTAAGCAGGTGCTAGCACCACTTACTTAGATATAGGTTCACTATATCTATCTAAATCACTACACTTAAAAACCTATCAGTCACCCCTATGGCAGGCCTTATCAATCCTGAAGGCAGGGGGCTGGGTTTTACCTGAGAGGGTGCCCCTGCATGAGCAGAGCCCCTCTGCAGCCTTCGGAGACCATTCCCAGGGGTTGTCTGTGATGCAGCCAGACATATAGTTTAAGTTGCATTATAACCTCGCAGTAAATGCTAACTTTAAAACGGCTGCTTAGAAACATGTCGTGTATGGTGTCAAACACCTTGGAATCATACCTCCACACCAGTAACTGGTGAGGGAGGTATGATTCCACCCTTCCAAAGGGGACATGTGTGGGTCACCGGTCTACCCGGTACCAGTCTTCTCATCCCGGGCACAACAAAATGGACCCTGCCAGCCACAGACACGATTCTGCTCTCCTGCTGCTGAGCCAAGCTCGAGCAGAGGAAGGCATGACAATAGACATCCTGTCACAGGAAGGTGTGACCATCTCCCAGACAGGATTTAGTGTATTGGGGCTGGGTGGGTGCACTCTGAGAGTGCCAGAAAGCCTGCACTGGGGGGACATTTGGTGTCCCTGTGCATAGTCCAGCTCAAACCAGTTCTGGGAGCCATTGGCTCCTGCTCTGGTGCGAAAATGGAAAGAGAACACAGGTGTAGCCACCCCTCTGTCCTGCCCCTCCCCTAGGAGGGTCCCCTGAATCTGTCCAACCCTTTCCCGTGGGTATAAAGTGGGATACCTGGCTCCAGGACTTTAGATTTTACCTGGACAAGATTCTGCTAAGAAGAAACCAAGTACTTCGACTGTTTGCATGATGCTGGACGACTGAAGAATTTCCCTTGGAGTAAATGAGTTACTCCCCTGCAGAAGCAGGCACCTAAGCACATCTGACCGGTTTGCTTCTCCCGAGCTCCTGAGAACTCCGTAGATTTTAGCAACACAGGGGGTGGGTTTCCGAAGGTCCCTGAAGTTGATCTGATCTCTCAGCAATTCTGGGACCAGTATCCCTCGTGGGGGCCGTGTAACCCGAACCCCTGTGCACTGCGTACATTTGCAAATGCATATGCTTGTTGGCGATTCCTGAGCTTGTGCATTGGACTCCGAGTAGTCCTGACCCCGAGTAGTAATTGCACCAAAGATATCCAGCCTCCTCGCACTGAGTGCTCCGTGGGCTGGTGCTTTGCAGACTTGCTTGAGGTCTCCTCACGATCCATGGTCCGTTGGCCTGTGGGTCCTGGTGAGAGTCACCTTGTTTGTTCTTGGGATTCCCTGGTTGCTCCAGACGTGCCCTGACTCCCCCTTGCTTGGAGAGTCTCCTGGACCTTGCTGGTCCACACCGTAACCTGTCCTTCCTGCATGGGTTGCATTTGCCAAGACTTGTTGGTGCTCCAGCCAGACATTGACCCCTCAGCACTCGACACCGTTCGTGGGACAGCTCAACTTCGGATCCTGGTCATCCTCGACATCTCCTGGTCCCCGTGGCTGCAGAGTCAAGCATCCCTTCACACCTGAAGCACCCGTCATCGGTGGGCATTCAACTACCGACTCCTGGTCACCTGAAGTGACCCAGACTCTGTCCCCTCTGCTTTCAGGTTCCTCTCACCTAGAATCTAGGCTTGGATTCCACTGGTCACTCTTTGCCTTCTCGGCAGCAGTATTTCTTAGCAGCTCTCCACTGAAATCGACAAAGGTTTCCGACACCACTTGACCCCTATGCACCCAGCTCCTCTGGGATAGGTAACACGGGTACCTCGGTACTCACTGGTGGGTTGGCTCTAGAACCTCCTATGTTCCAAAGGGTTTGCTTGAAGTCCTCGTAGAAGTGTCCTTAAACTGTAATTTTACAACCACGACTTTCCCATAGAGTTGTACGGAGCACGCGGTCGTGTTTCCTCACTGCACCCGCACTCCGTGGGCTCCCTGTGTCACTACCTTGGGTGGTTCCTTGGGGTCCCGGCGATTCTACGTGCTCTAGGCACTGTGTCTGGTCAAGTCGTGATTGTTATAAAACATTTTTAGTATATGGTTCTGTCTCTCCCTGAAGCCCGCTGTGTATTGTGCTACTTACGAGTGTTCTATTGATTCAGTATTGTGTGCTTTATGTTCTAATCTCGTGTAGAGGTTAGTAGACAGTGTTACAGTAATAAATACATATTTTAATATAACTATTGTGTGGTTCTCCTTTCATTTGGTCATTCAGGAGGTGATATTCTGGTAAAATAAGTTGCTTGACATTCCTTCAAGATTAAGCCTGAAGGCTGCTCTCCATAGCTACCACTAGGATAGCTTTCTAAATGTTATCTTTGACCTCATACAGCATAAGGGTCGTGTGGACTGGTACAGGGTGCCCACTTTAATTAGTGGACAGCATATACCAGCCCACCTTCTCACACTAAGATTCTCACTTGTCTTGGTCTTCTGTCTTGGGGAATACCTAAGAGACAAAAAGGGTGCGTCAGTGAGGTTGAAGATGGATCCAGAAGTATACTATATCTACTTTAGCCCAATCTGATGTCCCAATCTGAATTCTGTCAAGACGTCTAGTGCTTCCAATGTCCATATCCATATCAGGATCAGGATTGTACTGCTCCTAATTCAGGATGACTTCCCTAGGTTAAAAACTCTGAAAATACTATTATGAGGTGCTACATGAAGTTGTTGTCCCATAACAGTATAATTGGCCTCTATTCCTTTTTCTATTTGTGGTTGGTCAGAAAGGATTTAAAAAACTTTACAGATGCAATTTCTCATGAGAAATACATGCTTAGTGGTTAAATGTAGTGTAAACTGATCACGCACACACTCTGCTTACCCTTATTTGGTGTCTTTCAAGGGTCATGCGTGTCTGGTGCGTGATGATGTCCTAGTGTCACACTCCTTTGGGGGAGGAAAAATAATTAGATATACATTTCAAAAGGACTTTTTCCTATTCTAATAAACATATAGGTGATGGTTCCCAATTGTGGTTGCCTATAGTGAATGAGATTCACATATGTAGATATTTTCCAATCTGGACTCTGAAAATAATTTCATAGTAAGGCTGTACAATACTACTGTCATTCACTTCATGCAGGTCATAAAACCTTTATTGGCCACATGTTCTTAGTGAAAGAATCCTGTTAGGTGATAGGGCTACACCCATCTGTCTGAGCTCAATTTCTTTAGCTGAATGTATAATTCAAAGCTCCCTCCAGCGTTCACAACTGGGGAGAGGATATGGCCTAACGGCTAGAGCGGTCAGCTGTGAAGCTAGGGAACCGGGTACGAGTCTCGGCAGGCACACTCAACATCCTATGATGAGCAAATCACTTAATCTCCTCGTGGCCAACAAAAATAAGAAAATTAAACTGTCCGTTTCAAACGCAACTGGTGCTCATGTAAAACACTCTGAAACCTTCGGGTCTAGTTCGAGCTATATAAAACTCCCCCCAAAAACTATTTTTTTTAAATTATTTTGTATGTTGCCATGCTTTAATGTGTAGTTTGAATTTGCTTAGGTGATGCACCCATCTAGCTGAGCTCCATTTCTTTAGCTGATTGTATAGATAAAATCTCCCGTCAGAGATCACAACAGGTTATTATTTTGTATACCCCCATGATTTAATGTTTAGTTTGAATTTGCTTGGGGCTAGCGGTATATTTGAAGCATTACCATCTCTCACGTACGCACTCATACTGAACCATATGTCTCGTGTCACAATGCTTGGATATGTTTATAGACACCATAATGCTCATCAGGCCCATTCTAGACCCACAATACATTTTAAAGCTTCCGCCATTCCCAATATGTACTCTGTATTATGTCTACGTACATGTGAAGACAACCCTCCAGGGTATGTCATTCATTTGCTTAGCATTGCACAGCATCCATGTGGATCACATGGGTGTTATCATGAGAACCGCCGTGAAGGAATCACTCCATTCCATGTCTCCTCTTTCATTCCATTCCAGTCCAGTTTAACCAAGTTTCCGTTCTCAACTTACTTCGTCAAGGATCTGACACCGCCCGTACACCTACGAGTTACCGCCTTCCAGACCGCTTGCAAGCACTGGTATGGGCTCAGCATCCGGTTTTTACGAGTTCATCGCTGGTTGTGGGCGGTGTTGCTGATGATGCGTTTGTGCTGCATGGCCGTTGGAATGCTGGGAGTTGGAGTTTGGTTTAAGTCCAGCGTGTCTTGCTGTGGGTAGGGTTAGTAGTGGAAGTAAAAACGTTCTTGGTTTTGGTGCTCCATCAGATGCCCAGATAGTATTTTAATATTTATCTGGTCTTCCCATTGATTTTTGTTTAATTCGGGAAGGGTGTTCTCACAAATTTTATAGTAGTTTCTTTCACCTTTGTATTTATTGCCTTTTATTGTTTGGTAACCTCCTGGGATTCTATGTACATAGGTCTGTTGGCTCCTTTCTTATATATTTATATAGAGTCATGTGATTATGGTCAAAATAGAGACCATAGTTTGATGCCTTCTCAACTCATATTATTGTATGCGTACTCTTACACTTGGATTTGGGTCTCCATATTCAATCTCAATGTGTGTTGGTTCTTATCTTCTAGGTGGTATGCCCCTGGCGGTTCTTCCAGGGTTCGGTGGTGATACCCCAATGTCCTATATTAGATGCAGTATAGTCTTAAGAGTATTGCTCATTTGTGTCTATTACAGTGGGTTGGCAGACACTCATTAACCCCTTCAAAAGAGGAGGGTTTGGAGTACCCGACTTTTACTTGTACTATCTGGTGGCACAGACGCATTACACTTATTTTTGGTATCACCCGGACGCGCGCCTGCTATTCCTGAAGCCTGGGCACACACAGGCCTGCCCTTATCCTCTCTCTACTATCCTCCCGCTCGGGCTTAGGAGAACACCGGCTGAGATCCATACACTACAAACCACAAGTTGGGCTTGGGTGCGTTTGCGCAGATACCTGGGGGCTGACCATCTGTACTCCCCGCATTTGCCGGTTCTGAATAATCACTGGATACCTCCCATTACTGAAATGCTGACACAGCATGCACTCACCCGTTGTCAGATACAAAATATGAGGGGCATGTTCAGAGACGGTCACTTGTGCACAGTAGCGGACATGACAGGTGATCGGTACGTAACCACACTAGACCGTTTTCTAGTGCACAGAACTCGAATGGCACTGGTCACTGCACTACGCCCTGAGACAGAGGAACCTCCTGAGCTCCCCCCACTTACAACAATTATTACTACACCTGATGGTGCACAGTTCTCCAGAATATGTCGTCAAGCACAGGCAGTCCGACCAATAATGGGAGGTGGCACGCGCGGCCTGGGAGGGAGACCTAGCGCAGCCTATGACATACAAGAAGTGGGCCTATTAGTTATGCACAGACATGCTTAGTGTCAAATAATTATAAACATAAGTTTATGCACTTTAGGTACCTGCATAGAATCTATGTCACCCCCATGTTGCTCACAAAGATGGATTGTACGAGGTTGAATAGCTGCCAGAGGTGTGCGATGGAGCATGCTGACTTTATTCACTTGGCATGGAACTGCCCTGCATCTAGAACAAATGGTCGAGACTGAGCTCCCCCACACACCCCTGCTGGCCTTACTGAGGTGTGTACTCCCTTTGAATCCGGGGGTTAGGCGCTTCACCGCCTACAGAATTACAGAATTCAGTTTGGGACAACAGATTATGCAAAAGTATTATACGGTTTACTTCTGGATACATCTTCAACCTCGCTGACCCACCCCTTTTGTCTCGTAGTTATTCCCCAAGACAAAAGTCCAAGACAGGTGAGAGCCTCAGGCCTCACGAGTGTGCATGGTATGCATGGGTAGCAAGGCAGGGATACTTTAAATAGTCCTGACAAAGGCCTCAGACCCAGACGGGCTGCTAGTATGGGCCGAAACATGTTGGTGTTTATGTAGTAGGGTAAACTGAACTCAATAAAAAACCTAAAAAATTCCTTTTTATTCATACCCCAGGTACCCTACAAATAAAGGAACACTTGGGTATACCTGTAGGTATTTTTAACTCTCCACTTTTCTTCTGGAGTTCTGTCGATCCAGCCAGATTTTATCTAGGAACTTCCATTTTTTGGGTTGAGTCTGCCCTGGTGGTACCACCCTACCAGGGTGTGGATAGGCGCTGATGATGAAGCATGTCACAATAAAGTGAGTGCGGAGTCTATTCCAATATCTTTGGATACCTTAGAGGTATTAGGGAGTAAATTCTTCCTAGAACAGCACCTTTCTCCCTTCAATTAGTCCAGTTGCTCTTGTGTATGAAAAACGACTTTTGGAGAATGCAACTGGTCTTGCTCTCCATTCTAGTGAAGAATATTTAAAACCTTCAACACAAGGAATCACAGTATTCATTATAGAGTTTGATAGTGATTAAGAGACTCTCTCTCTCGTTTGCATGTTCTTCATGGAAAATTGAAACAATGCCCCAGTTTACAGACCATGCTTGAGGTGATGCTGCACTCACTGAAACAGCACAGCATGATTGGTAGTACTCATTCCGGTGACTGGTAGCACTTGAGGTTGAATGGCATTTTTATGAGATTGCAGGTGCCTTGGTGGGTTAACAGCACCATTCAGGTGATTATTAGAACTGTTATGTAATTGGTATCACTGCAGCAATTAATTGGTAATTTCCTGGTTACGTAGTTATCATTTCTCTTTCAGGCAATTGTCAGTGCCACTCAGGTGCTTTGTATAGTCATGAAGAAGTGACTGAAATGTATCCTGGAACCTGACTGATGGTTTTTTTGTGAGGCGTCTCCTGGTATCCCAGTGAGTTGTGGCCCTGGCACGATGGTCACCGAGGACAAAATGACCTCCTGCTGTTTGTAGTTGATCAGCACCGTAAGACTTGCCTGCTCCTGCCTTTGTCCGTCTATTACCAATACTGAAACTTGTTAGGGCATCAGAAAGCAAAGCAATTTGGGCCTGTGCAGAGCCTATTTAGGTTCTAGTTCTGGTTTTAGCGCAGCTTGTGAAATAAAGGTTTGTAAAGCACATGTATGCCGAGGCTTCTTAGCGCTGGAGCTGTCATTACCTGAGCGGAGGAGATGAACTGGGGATAAAAATTAGGCACGAACAGCCATGTTTTCAGAGCTTTTCTGAACAATTGTCTGTTGGTTTGGCATCTTAAGGTAAAAGGCAGAGTATTTCAAAGTTTAGGGGCCAGATAGAAGAAGCTTCTTCCACCCCATTTTACAGTCTTTACCCTGGGGATGACCACCAAGGAGGCAGTCGATGATCTGGGGTTACGTTGGGGGATGTCCCATTTAATTTGATTATTGAAATACGCAGGTCCTGTCCCGTGAAGGGCCTTGTGGACAATGCAGAAGGCCTTTAATTGTACCCTCGCCGGAACCGGATTCCCTTGCAGGTCTCGGAGCCCTTTGGACACCGAGTTAAATTTGGGTATTTTAAGTAGCAATCGTGCTGCCATGTTTTGAAGGGATTGAAGCTTATGTATGGTCCTTTTATTTGCACCTAAATATAGGGCATTACAGTAGTTAATCTTTAATAAGACTAGGGTCACAATTACTGTTTTCCTTATATCCATCAGGATAAAAGGTAGGATTTTTTTTATAATCTTCAGGGTGTAAAAACAGGAAGATGTAATAGAATTAACCTGATCAGATAAGGATAATTGATCGTTAAGAAAGACACCTAGACTGTTTACTTTACTAACAGGGGATGCCTGCCCCTTCAGGCCACCAAGCTGTGTTCTAGGGTGCAGTGTTTTACCCTAAAAGTAGCATCTCGGTGTTATCAGTGTTCAACTTTAAACAGTTGTCACGCATCCAACTAATTATGTGGACCATACAGTTGTAAAATCTTATTGCTGCGTCATCCGGGTTTGATGATAGAGATGCCACTATTTGAGTGTCGTCCGCATAACAAATAGCAGTGAAGCCGTGGGAGGGGATGAGTTTGGCCAATGGGTCAACATAGACATTGGGCAGGGTTGGGTATAATGAAGATCCCTGGGGCACTCCACATGGCAGGGCGTACAGATGTGATGTATGCCCTCCCATCGTGACAGTTTGTTCTCTGTTTGTTAGAAATTATCTTAGTATCATGGAGGCTGCACCTGTGACCCCCATTTTAAATATGCGCCAAATGAGCACTTGATGGTCGAAATCTATGTTGTTCAGGGTCCATTTTGTCATTGGACTCCAGGAAGTACAGCAGATCTTCATTAAACGCATTTTCCAGGATTTTAGAAGGAAACGGCAAACAGGAAATTGGCCGGTAATTTTCGATCTCAGGAGGGTCTTGGGAGGGTTTTTTCATGGGCCGTACTAGAGATTTTTTCCAGATGTTTGGAAAAGATCCGGCGTTCAGAATGTTATTTAGAAGAGGTGCTAAATGGCTTGCTATGGTACTGGGTACTATGTGGAGAGCCATAGCCAGTCAGGGGTCCAAAGGAGAACCAGACTTGGTAGACAACATAAGTTTTTCCACTCGCTCAGGCGTGAGATGATTGAAATTATCAAGATGGGCCTGCGTAGTTACTTCACAATTCTCTAGGCAACCAGTAACGTCTGAGCTGTCTGCAGCTTGATGGCTAGAAAACTCGGCAAATACACTTTTTACTTTGCTAAAAAAGAAGTATGCTAATTTACAGCAAAAGTCTGTATTGGGAGTGTGCTGTTTGCTTTCGTCTAGTTTGGATAAGATTGTGACCGTTTTGAAAAGCTCACTGGCTGAGTTTTATGCCGAATTAATTTTCTCAGTGACAAAGAGTGATTTTGCTTAGATAATATCCTCTTTGTAGTTTTCAATAGCGTTTCTATAGTGATCTTTTTCCACTGCGGAGTAATCCTTCCTCCATGTTCATTCTTGGGCCCAACACTTTTTAAAAAATTCCTTCAGTTCCGGCGTATACCAAGGTGCTGACGGTTGCTTCCTATGGTTACGTTTCTGTTTTTTAGCGCAAAGCTTGGTAACTGCTGACTCAATCCAGCCATCAAAGTTGCAAGCTGCAGAGTTAGGGTCAGTATTTACACAGGGTGTTACTGAACATAGGGCCTGGTCTAATTCCAGAGTGTTTATCTTGTGCCATGGGTGACTTGTAGTTGGGTTTTTGGTATTGTGTATTGTAGAAATCTCTCCTGGGATAGTGAACTCAAAGAATACAGCTCTGTGGTCTGTCCAGGCCATGGATAGGGCTTTACGGAAAGATATCAAAGCATGGTTGGTATAGACACCATCAAGAGTATGGTTGCCTGTGTGTGTTGGCTCGGTAACGACTTGGTTTAAATCAAAGCTCTTTAGATAATCAATTAAGTTAATGGTATCTCTACATTCCATGGATTCTAAATGGAAATAAAAGTGCCCCAACAAAGTGAAATTGGAGAACTCCATGCAGGATTCCAGAAAGGTCTGCATGGAAGAGACAAACCTATTCCTAGGGTCAGGTGGCCGATAAATCAGAGTTCCGTTAAACGCTGTCAAGTTATTGATTTTAAAGGAAAACATAATGGCTTCCTCCTCCAGTTGGGGGATGCCTAGCTTAATATTATTGCGTTGGGCAACAGCAGCTCCCCCTCCCCATTGCCCTTCTCTATCAATTCTAAAAAAGCTCATAGCCTTTTGGTATTGCCACCTTGAGATCTGGATCGGAAGAGCTGTTGGTCCAGGTCTCTGTTAGAAAAAGTATATCCGTATTGTGCTGGTCTATAAAATCAGCTAGTTCATACTTGTGTTTGGGAAGTGACCTGACATTTAGTAATATGCAAGTAAGGAGAGAGTCCCATTGTTCATAATTATGAATGGGCAAACTATTTTCAAGCCAAGCGTGATATGTGAAGACATCATCATTCTTAATACAAGTTGCAAAATTACAGGTAGGACAAGACCAAGTAAAGGTGTCACTCTAAGCATTCATAGGTGTACCTTTCGTTTGCTTACCTCCAAGTCCTATGTCCAATAGGGCTTCTTGTGAATAAGACCTGTTAAAATTGTGGGCAGGGGTCCTGGCCCATGGCGCATTCCGGCCGCGGACAGGTGCAGACTGGCTTGCCTTAGGCACGCCAGCTGCGCGACCGCTGCACGCATCTGCCGTCACGTCAGCACACTCATTTATCGTATCGGGCAAAACTAGCCCACTAACAAAGATAGCGGCCCCGCTCTGACCTGCAGGGACCGACTGCCGTGCTAATCACTTCTCGTGGCCTACATTCAGAGCAGCAGAAGCAACAGGTGAGGCTAAAACAGCAGTAAAAACACATACAATGACAGTTTCTAAAAATTAATGCTTCCCCCGAGAGCCATAACCCAGCCCTGACTCAGGAGATGCCATGTGCTCCAGTCATAAGGCTGCACATTACTTATTTTCAGGAGGAAAAGTGGGTTTAAAGTCACAGCAAGCCTTCAATAACAACATACAGCTTCCCTATTATCATCCTGCTCAAAACAATGTTTGAAATCTGTGGTAGAAATAGTTCAAGGCATCTTGGTGGGCTCAAGAGACTGCCCCTGAACACTAGGAAAAACTCAAGGCAGTGGTGACCCACAACATTTTGAACAGGTGCACTACAGCACCGAGGCTGGGATTGCACAGTGCCTGCCTCATGCACACATTCAAAAAGTTTTCCAAGAAGTTGGCACCTGTGTGCCTGTCTAAAGAATAGTTATTATGGTGTGGCTGGGCTGCTCTAAAAACACACACAATGATCTACTAGATAATGGCTACTGCTCAATACATGGAAAACCAAAGAATCAATGCAAATAACAGGCCTCTGCGCATATCCACTCACTCATCTACCTCTTCATTTCTCTCAGGGAGTTCAACACCTACTACATTGATCTGTCTGTAACAGATTGTCTCTCACTCTGAAGTCAGAGAAAGAAAAGTAAACACCAAGTTTCCTCGGAAGACAGAGCCTAATATTTGACTTCTGTCTTTGGAATGCACTGCAAATGTGAAAAGATAAGGGCTCCCTAAAACAAATAAAGCCAGCAGAAAAAGCAGAATAATGTGAGTTACAAAACACAAAGCCAATGGTAAGCAATGGGCGGAATGGATTCTTACATCATTGTTGAAAGTATGAGAATTACTTTGAATATATGATGAAATACTTATGCATAGCAGTACAGCAAATCCATCCTCACGGAATACAGCGAGAATACAGAATACGTTAAACTGGCCTGCGCACTGTATTCCATGGCTAATACATTCCAAAGAGTGCAGAATGCATACCAAACCGTTGACACTGGCATGTGCATGTTAATAGAATCACAATGCAACACACTTTCCTGTTTTTAAACGGTAAGGAAATATACAAGAAAATATGAAACACATATGCAAAGTTGCTTAAAATACATAACTAGTGAAAATTTGAATTCTAATTAAAACCACATGGGCACAGCTATTTCATAAATTCAGCATATCTGACGAGAGGCTTTCTGATCCTGCTTGCCCCCTTGACTCTTGAAGCTACTGAATCCTTCATACACTCACTCTCCAAGTTGGAACCAGTTGATCTTTCCCTATTCATTTGCCCCCCCAGGTTGTCTAACAACTCATTGCTCTGCGGAACACTATTGTTGAATCTCACCAAAACTCCTTTGCCTTCATCATCTGCCTCATCAGCCACCTCTTTTTTTAAATTTTTTTAAATCTCTTTTATTACATTTTGCACTTTTATCTGTTGTTACATGTTTACATGATGTCACATTAATTACAAATGCAGAAAAGAACATGTCGTCAGTTCACTTGAACATTCATGGAGTACTGGCATATAGTTAACGACCCAGTCTCTGTGGCTGGAGTTTCAGTAGCCATAATATCAACTATAGAGTTGATAACATTTGCTCGCATAGCTATTAGTTGCTGTTCATTTCTTATTGCATTTAAAGATCAGCGCTTGCAGATATGTGTACAGCCAACTTCAAATTATGGCAGAATTCTTACGATGTGAGCGAATAGCAGAAAAGAGTAAAACAAACCTTAATGAAAAGAAACATTAACTCTCCCGTAACCCCCCTCCACCTCTCTATGTACATACTCGTGTCTAGCTGCTCTGTTAGCACTTGAACCCCCTGTGCCCGGTGGTGACGCATTGCTTAGTGCGGAATAAAACCGGCATTTATTGACTAGAGTGAGAAGAGGGAACATGTGCACATACTACGCCTGCGCTCGTCTGCGACCTGCGCGAGTCTCGGTCCGTGGGGTCCCCCGACTCCTCGTCTGTGTGTTGTTGTAGTTCAGCTAATCATGCGTTCCAGTATGCGACTATGGGGACTTGTCTAAGACCCAATGTTTCCTCTCGCCTGATAGCAATACTTTCTGCTTTAGCCAACGCAAGCATGGAATGCCTCCATGCCTGCGCATGCGGTGGTTCTGCTGCTTTCCATCTTTTCATTAGTAGTCTCTTAGCCACTACTATTCCTAAGACTAAAAACCTGGAAGTCACTTTAGTGGCCACTGTTCTCCGGAACTTGAGTAGCAGCATGTGTATCATGCTGGCTCCCACCTCATTACATCTGGGGCACACTGCATCTGCTCTATTAAAATATCTGTTGATGTTGGCGGGTGTGAGGTAGGCCCTGTGTATTATGTATAGTTGTATTTATCTGAATCGCATGTTTCTGGGTATGCGTGTTGGGCTTTTTAACATCTGTGCCCACTCTTTGTCGGTAAGTGAGCATCCCAGGTCTGTCTCCCATTTTTGGCGGAGGGGGTTCATGCTAATCGCAGCATGAAGAAATTCCTCCAACCTCTGTCTATCTCCCCGCTCACGAGCTCGTGTAGAGCTGCGTCAGTGCTTGGTGTATTTCATGTTGGGTGTAGAACATCTGCCCTGTGTCTGCGCATATGGCGCCGATGGGAGCATGGGTGTGTTCTTGTTTGATCAGCCAGGCGAGGAGCCGGCCAGCTCGATCCGCCGAGGCATGCGCGCGGGCCGTAGGCGCTGCATAATTGTGACATTTCAGGCGCTCTAGTAGTTCAGCATGTTCAGCTCGCAACTGTTCTAAGTGTCGCGGGTCCTTACCGCATCCTACGCCCTCTTGTTCCTGACGCAGCAGCTGGGATTCTATTTTCGTAAGGGAGGTGGATAGGTGTTTGCGAATATTCCATGTGGCTCCCAAACAGTGCCCCTAATCGCCGTCTTAAAGGCTTCCCATTTTATTGCTACGCTGCTCGCTGTGCCCTCATTCAGCTCAAAATATGTGTGCGTTGCCGTTTCTAGTGATGAGCGAAACTCTGGGTCTTCCAGCGCGCCAGTCTGTAGGCGCCATGTCGGTATTGGGGGTCGGCTTGCCTCCCATCCAAGTTGCATCCCTAGCGGGTTATGATTGGAGTGGGTCCGACCTAAGTAGTCTGCCCTCTTGATTAGCGGGAGCAATGAGGATGAGCCTACGATCCTGTCGAGGCGTACATGTAACCCTTGGACCGCCGAGTAGTACGAGTAGGTTTTCGCAACCGGGTTGATGATGCGCTAGAGGTCTACTAGTGCCCAGTGCTTGAGCCAGTTCGTGAGTGTCTGGGCATTGGATGTGGCTTGTGTTTTTTTGTAGAGGCGGAAATGACCTATCGAGATCCACATTGAGCACCGAATTAAAGTCTCCCCCTATCAACCAGGGGAGTCCAGCCCATGAAGCTAGCTTCTCTTAGAGGCTCACCAGGAAAGATGCTTGGTCTACGTTGGGTGCGTAAATGGAACCCAATACCAGTGGCGGACCATTGAGGGGTCCTCTGACAAATGTGTATCGGCCTTCGGCATCTGTGAAGTGTTCCTCTTGCACAAACGGGACCCCTGCCCTTACTCATATCAGTGTGCGCCGAGTGTGTCGTACCAAAAACCTGGCTTCTCCATCTTCTGCGCAGTTTGTCCAGCTCTGTGCGCATCATGTGTGTCTCTTGCAGCAGAGCTACCCGACCGAATAGCGCTGTAGGTAAGCGAAAATCGAGTATCGACACGCAGGAATGTGCATGCCTCGTATATTCCATGTGAGTATATTAGTGTGCATCATGTCTGGCGGTTATGTCCGTTGGGGGGAATCAAGCGAAACGGGCAGCATGCCTTGGGGTGTGCGGTGCGGGAGGAGACTTACATACTTACAACTTCGATTGAAACATTAACTTGTGTAACTATATGGGGCAAACTCTTCGGAGATGTCCGTCCAAACTTTGTCCAACAGTGACAGAAACTAATCCATTGTAACGTCTGGTAGGGGTATGTGTGCCTTGTGCTGGACTATTTTACAGTTGTTCCCTTTATGTTCTCATTTTGCCACCCGCTATCCAAGTTGATGTGCGTGTCGTGTGGTGTCTCTGCCTGTGTGCCATAAGGCCCGAATATGTCCCTGGAGGGGGTGTTTTTATCCGACCCTTGCACTGTCCTATGTAAATGGGGCCCCCCATGAACTGCCCCATGACTGGATGTTTGGCACGGGTTCGGCGTGAACGCGTCAGTGCATGTCGTGTGTCTGTCAAGCGTGGGACTTATTAGAAGGTGTCAGCCCACCTAGGTGTGTGAGGACAGCAACCCAGTATTCGGGATCGGTGGATTTGTATCCCACTTAAGTGGCTTCCCATCTCTGTCATGTTGGCAAGCGCTGTTATGTCTGCATCTAGTGTTACCACCCGTCTACCAGGCTATTGCTCCAGGAATCATGCCTTCACGGCTGCGTAATACGCCTGCACGTGGGTGTTACATCGTTAATGTGCTCGTCTACATCTAAAATAGCTATAGCGTGCTCAGCAACAACTGACGGACATCGTCTCTGATAACAATTTAAGTGAGTCTCTACTTGCGTGGAAATCTTCGATTCTGTGCCTGGCATCTGTGACCTCTCAAATGATGTCATCAGCAGTCTGTGGACTGACTGCCGGCATACGTGCGTCATCTAGGTCATCTGGCATGGGGGTCGAAGAGCCATTAAGTGTCGCTGTTTCGGAGGATGGCGCCTCTTGGCTCTCCCGGTACATCGTGGTGGCGAGCACCGCGACAACCTCAAGGACCCCTTGTCTCTCCCTTTTGCTCTGTCCTGGACTCGGTGCCGTTGTTGTTGATTTCGT
Organism: Triturus cristatus; assembly: GCF_964204655.1. Lineage (NCBI taxonomy): Eukaryota > Metazoa > Chordata > Amphibia > Caudata > Salamandridae > Triturus > Triturus cristatus. The sequence continues at coordinate 94,444,548 of NC_140579.1, read as the reverse complement.
GCGTTTGATCCTCCCAAGCCTCCCTCGTCGTCTTATCCGCCGGCCTGCAGCTCTGGTGGATTCCGCGTTCAAGGGCCGAGGTCCAGCCCATCGCCCGACTCCTCCAGCCAGTCCCATACCTCTTCGGGCGACTCAAAGAAGCGGACCACGCCGTGATTACCAGCTCGCTGAGCCTTTGTTTCACAGCTGTATAGGTACTCCTGCGTCACTGTACTTGTGCCGTGTAATCTGGAAACACCATGACTAAACTGCCGCCTACTTTAAGATCTTTAATTTTCCAAGTTTCGCGTAGGACGGCATCTCTGTCTCGGTAGTTTAGTAACTTGAATAGGAACGGGTGTGGCCTGGCCCTGGCGGTGGTCTGTGAGCCGGCACCCGATGGGCTCGTTCAACTATAAAGTGTGCTGACAGTGTTCCAAGGGGAGGTATGTCTTGGAGCCAACGTTCAGTAAATTGCTCAGGATTGCGGCCTTCTTCTCTCTCCAGGAGCCCCACGACGCAAACATTATTGCGGCGGGAGTGCCCTTGCGCGTCTTCGATCTTGTCCTCTAGCGCATGCATGCAGTCTAGGATGTCCTGTAGTGCCGCTGTGTGGCTTTGAGTGATGGGCTTCAGCTCCGTCTGTGACTGGTCTTGTTGGTGAACCTGTTCGGATAGTTTATGGTGGTCAGCACGTAGCAGGGTGAAGTCCGATGTGACCTTATCAATCTTGGATTCGAGGGACTTTGTCTATTCTAGTGTGGCCCCTATTTTTTCGACTGCTCCCAACACTGAGTCAACCTTAACTGCAAGCGACGCATTCAGTGGATCTCCGACCACTTCCCCTCCTGCGCGCGGTGTCTCTGGGTTACTGGCGTGTGTGATGCCTTGTTGCGTGGTTGTGCGCAGCCGGCTCATTACTAGTTGCTGCGCAGTAGGCATTCACCTGTTCTGGGCGATTGCGGTGTGGTGTCTCTCTTGATGTTGCTGCCCGGCTCTTGGGCCGATATCGCTTGCTGCACGTGTGGGAGGTTTACTTAGGAGTGTTTGTCACTGGCATCGCCGTGGGCGTCCGGATCCACCTCACTGTGTGGTCTCGGTGTCTTCCAAATGACGTATTTCCTCTTCAAAGGGGCGAGTAGTCCGCGGCTCGTCTCCGTGCCTGCGCGTTGTGTCTGGCCATCTCTAGTTAGCATCCACAGGTCTCAGGACAGTTCCACTCGTATCTGTTGGGTGTCCTCACAGGAGACTCCACGTTGCAGGTCACCAGGGGCCAGTTCGCTCCTTGGATTGTCTCAGGTATAGCCACAGCCCTAGGGTGGGCAGTCAGTTCCGCTGTCTGCAGCGTCGGTTGCAGTGCGCCTGTCTCAGTGTTCTCATCTCTGTCGCAGACCATGCCAGCCACTAGGGCTTCCTCTATTCCCAGATGTCTCTCAGGGGGATGCCTCCCTTCTGTTCGATATAGTACTTGGATCACAGTTAGTGTCTCATGCGTGTTGTCCACAGCGATCACGTTGTCTGATTGCCACCTCTCTGTCCCTCGTGAAACCAGAGGTGTCCGTCCTGAGTTTGCAGGGGCTCGGCAGATCTATTGCGCTAGTTTGCCGCAGCGGCTGCCCGCTAGATAGGCCCCTCAGGTGTATCACCCTCCGCGGAGATTACTCCATGTTGCCAGTCACTGGAATTTCCCCAGTTCCCGCCGTGGCCCCAGTCACTACGGGAACGTGCCTCCACAGGCCTAGTGTCGACTTCTGCATGTTCCACTCCTGTTTCAAGGTTGGGCCATGGGCTCCCCACCCGCTGCTTCTCCGGTGCTGTGCGGCCCCAGTAGTCGTGGTCCTTCAGAGGTGGTAGGCAGAGAGATCACGCAGGGTGTGGCAGGGGTAGTCTTGGGCTGCCAGTTGGGTGGCGCCGCTAGGCGGGACACAAGGTGCGTGATTGCTGGAGTGTCCGTCAGATTTCCCGGCTTGTCCGGCTATCGCCCATACGCTCCGTGCTGGGTTCAAGTGGGCACTGCTTCAATAGGCTTTGCCAGGGACTCTCAGCGCAGAGGGTGGCGGGGGGGATCGAAGGCCCAGGAGGAGCGCACGCACAGCAGGGGCGAGGAGGGCGCCAAGCGGTGTACCTGCTGTGAAAGTGCGGTCGTCGGCTATATTGGCAACAGGTTGCTCTAGGCAGTCCGTGGCAGAAGGCTGCCGTTAGTGTTGTCCAGGACAGGTTCGTGCCTCGTCACGCTGTCAGATCCATCAGGCTCAGTCTCTAAGCTCAGCCTTGTGAAGGAGGGTGGTGCGAGCAGGCTGAGGGCCCAGGGCCCAGGGTCATGCAACGGGGAGCAGATGTCAGTGAGCGGCGCACCTGTTATCGAGGCTGGCCATCTGCAGTAGCGTGTTTCTGGTTGGCTGTAGTAGGAGGTCTCCAGAAGCAACACCAAGGATCAGGCTTCCATCTCACTACACGGGTAGGCCGTCTAGGAATAGACACCTACCACAGCAGTTGCCACGCGGCTCCGGCACTTCAAGGTACTTTGTTCCGCGGCAACCAAAACCACTCCGATGGGGCGGGTCACGAGTCTCCGTGGCCCGCTCGGGCATCACAGCAGGCAGTCCTGTGGGCGAGATGCGGCGCCTTACCGCCCGCTGGCGCCACCGCTGCATTGGTCCAGGGCAGGTGATTTACTGTCCGCAGGCTCAGAGAGGAGGAGGCGGGCCACACGTCTCCCCGCATGGACTTGAATATCGTTTCTGCACGGTGCGGCTGCTCGCAGCAGGCAGGTTCCTCCGGAGTTGGATCTGAAATGCAGCATCGCCTTGCCCCTTGCCCCAGCAGTCCCGTGCACTGGAGCAGCGTCTGTGGCAGTTGACTGCAGGGCAGGTTTTGGGCCTTCTCTGGCGAGGACCGACCGGAGCTGAGTCGTGGGCGTTGGGACAGGTCACAGGGCTCAGTATGTGAGTGACGGGATGGAGACTCACCGAGGTGATGTCGAGTATTTGTAAGAGCCTGCCAGCAGGGCAGGGGGGGCCCCCCCGCAGGCGCCGTCCGGAAGCCCGCGGCGCCACCACAGAAGTTGCGGCAGTCTCAACGGTCAGCCCATAGCAACTAGGCCTCGGTTTCGCTTCAGGGTCCTTCAGCGACTAGGCCGCAGGTCACCACCCAGGGATTCCGCGGTTTCACTCTTTTGCGGTGGGAGCGAGAGGCATTAGCGGGGGCAGCAGGTTAATGCCGTGCCGCTCCGTAATTTCATTGGCGTGGATGGCTTGGATGTCGGATCTCAGACAGGAGAATAGAGGGATGCATTGCGGAGCACTAGCCAGTTGCGTCCGCCATGTTGGCTTGCTAGCCACGCCCCCCCCTCATCAGCCACCTCATTACAAGCACGCAGTTTTTCCTGTATACTTTGCCACTTCCTTCACATTCCATACCTTTCCGTCTTGAGTGACAGCACTATTAGTAAATACCTTCACTACTTTCATGGCTTTACCATCCAGATAAGCCCTTTTTTAATAAAATTCCCTCCATCAGAATTCTAACCCAATCTCCAGGCTTGATCTCATGAGGTTTCTAATTCCATTCCTCATTATAGCATTCTTGAGTCTTATTTTGTTTTCTTTTCATCCTCACCGCTACCTCCTTCACATTGCACTTCTCTTCAACTTCCCCACACTTTATTTTGGACCACCATGGACACAAACTGGAAACCAGATTCCTGCCCTTGAGCAGCTTGAAAGGACTGAGTTCTGTGACAGTATGCAGAGTTATGCGATACAATTAAAGTTTTTCTCTCAATGCATTTTTCTTATCTCCACCTTTATGTGCCTCTACAACATAAGCCTTCAATACTCAATTGAATCTCTCAACTTGAACATTTTCATGAGGTTCATATGATACCGTAGTCACATGCTTGATGTTACAATGCTTAAGAAAAGACTCCATCTCTCGAGATCTCAACTGAACCCTGTTGTCGGTAACCAGTACAGAAGAGCTAATTTCACCTCTGGCCACTTAAAATGATAGTTAATCAATACCAAGCCAAACCGTGTATATCAAAAGCAACCCTTTCCCACAGAAACTCGGGCCATTGAACTGGCTTAAGCAGTGCTGTACTGACTTTCAACATTTTCTCACTACTGGCAAACATTTCACATTCTCTGACTGTTCTATCTCCCATTCTATCCATTCCACGCCACCAAAAATCTGTGTTCACTAAACTTTTCATTGCAGTCTTTGAAGGATGTTCTTTGTGAGCCAGTTTAAAAATTATATCTTGCACATCTTTCAGAGGGATGCTTTTCCTTTCCTTGAACAGCAGCCACCTTCAAATCCCAACTCATCTGCCACCTTGAGCAAAGAAAACAATTCTGGTTTGACCTCCCTTTGTTTAGGCCAACTCTTCAACACATGCTTCGTGGCGGCCTGCCATAATTCAACCTTCAATTTACTCTCCTTCCAGTATTCTTCTGAAATTCCCTCAAACTCCTGTGACACTATGTCATGGCTCGTGGCAATCATCTCACATTCTCCCACCATTCTCCATCAGACTGCAGACACAGTAACCGCAATAGGAAATCAGCGGTGACATTTCTCTACCCTGGAGCATACTCTGTTTTGAAAGTATGCCCCGGCAATCTTGAGGTAAATCTCGTAATGTGTGCGGTCGAGTTTCATCCTCCCCCAGGTGACAATATGTTAACCAACGGATTGTGATCTGTCCTCAGGATGAACTTGTTTCCTCACACATAATTCCTGAAATATTCTATCGCCCAGACACAGGCTATCAGCTCTCTCTCAATCACAGCATACCTTCTTTCTGTTTCATTTAAAGTGCCAGATGCAAACGCAATGTTTCATTCCTCCTTCCCACTCCTCTGGGACAACACTCCATCTATGCCATACATACTGGTGTCTGCTGTGATTACGCATTCTTTCCCCATGCAAAAAGGTTTTAACGGGGGGCTCCCACAATGTCTTGCTTTATACTCTCGAAAGCCAAGTGCTGTCTCACGGACCACACAAATTCAACATTCTGCTTCAATAGTTCTCTCAACTGCTCCATCTTTATGGCAAAATCCTTGATACATTTGCTGTAATATTCACACATACCAGCAAAAGACAACAGTTGTTCCTTGTTTGTGGGAGCTGGTGCTGCTACAATTGCATCAACATTGGATTTCTTGGGCACCACCCCATCGCCAGGCAAGGTATGACCAAGGTACTCTATAGATTTTCTAAACATTTTGCATTTAGAACCTTTCAGTGTCAAACCATGTTCTTCCAATCTACTGCAAACCTCATAAATGTGTTGCAAATGTTCCTTCTCTTCCTCAGAAATATCAAAATGTCACCTTGGAAGCATTTTACATAACTATCAATGTCTCTAAACAAATAAAACATTGCCGTCTGAAATACAGAGGTCACAGTGGCCAAACCAAAAGACATTCTGTTAAATTGGTGTAACTCTTGCGGTGTGCTGAATGGCATCGATTGCTTAGAGTCCTCTGCAAGCTGGATCTGATGGTGTGCAAACCTCAAATCTAAAGTAGAGAAAACATTGGCACCCTCTATCATCGATACCACCTCATTGATGATGGGCAATGAGTGACAATCAACTAAGATATTTGCATCCTATTCACTATTCTATTCACTCCTTTTACTGACAAATATAGCTTAACTTGGGCGTACCTACTCTTGAAATTAAAATCTGCACTCACATAAACATCCATGTTAATGGTAGAACTGTCAAAGCTTTCAGCGGTTATGTCAGAAGGCTGTAAATGCTTAATATCCAGTTTACCACCAAACTTTGTTTAAATAGATTGTCTGGTAATTATGGTCCAGGGGCAACCAGAATCCGCCATGAGTTCTAACTCAACCACCAAAATGCACACTACACACTTGTGAGGATTCTTCACCACTTGGTCAGGTTAACCATTTTCACTCTCTTGAAAGAGCAACACGATCCCCTTCCACCCTCTGCAATTTTACCACATTCACACAGTCTTAGGGGCATAATTACTAGAAAATGATGCAGCGTGGCAATGCAAGCCATCTTGCTGCGTCGAGCTGCGTCATTAGAAAAGTGCAGGGATGCGTCATATTTACAGCAATACGATGCATCCCTGTTCTTACCCATGCACTGGGGCACAATTGACTGCCCGGCTCCAAGGCAGGCACCCTTCACCATGGTGCAAGGGCACCTGCGATGCAGGGAGGATTGTTATTGTGCAGGAAGGAATACCTTCCTGCACAAAAACAAGAAAGAGCAAAAAAAGTGGAGAAATAAAGGTATTTCTCTGCATTGCGTCACTTCAACTCCTCCCCTGGGGTGGTGATAGAATCTGACGCATTCCCAGGTTCACAAAACCTTGTGAATCTGGGAATGTGTCAAATTCCATGGGAGTTGCGTGGGAACGGTAAACAGTCTAAATATCGAGTTTTTAATTCCGAGCTACAATAATATTGAGTTTGAAATATCATAGGGACACAATATCGAAGTCAAGAATATCGACGACCAGAATATCGACCTGAAGGTAAGAAATATTGTTTTTGTTAATTTCGAAGTTAGTAATATTGATAGCAAAAATATCGATGTTACTAATATCGATATTTATATTAGTGTTATGTATTTTATTATGTATTTTATATGTTTGTGTTTATATTTTTTGTTAATTATTGTACTAGTTTTAGAATAATTGTATAAAATGTTTAGAAGTAGTTTTTTTTTTTTTTTAAAGTAAATTATGCGTTTTAGTACCGTAGCGGGTTGTGGGTTTATAGGGGAATTGGGTGGGAAGTAATTTAATTATATTAAATTAATTTAAAAAAATGTAGGAATTAGTAATTATTTTCAAGGAAATTTGCGTTTTAGTTTTGTAGCAGGTTGCGGGTTTATAGGGGAATAGGGTGGGAAGTAATTTAATTGTAATTAAGTAATTATTTATTTTTATTTATTGGTATTGATAATTAATTTTATGTTAAATAATTATTAATTGGTAATTTTTATTCATTGGTAATTAATTGTTATTAATGTATTAATTGGTAATTATATTAAGTGTATTAATTTATTATTGAAGTGTGTTTTGAGTTTATAGGGCAATAGGGTGGGAAGTAATGTAATTGTAATTAAGTAATTATTTATTTTTATTTATTGGTATTGATATTTAATTTATGTTAAGTAATTATTAATTGGTAATTCATTTTTATTATTTTTGTAATTAATTTTTATTAATTGATTAATTGGTAATTATTTTAAGTGTATTAGTTTATTATTGAAGTGTGTTGTGAGTTTATAGGGCAATAGGGTGGGAAGTAATTTATTTGTAATTAAGTAATTATTTTATTGTTGAGTATTGATAATTAATTTATTCTTAATTAATTATTAATTGGTAATAACATTTTAATTTATATTTTTATGTTTTGGAAATTAATTTGTTTTTTAATTAATACTTGGTAATTAATTTTATCATGAATTAATATGTATTGGTATTTTTCAATAATTTATTGTTAATTAATTATTAGTTGCTAAATATTTTTTAATAATTATTGTTTTTTGGTATTGCAAATTAATTATTTTTTATTTTATTATTATTTGGTAATTAATTGTTAATAATTATTATTTAATTGTAGTTATCATCAATTTAATTGTTAATTAATTATTAATTGGTAATTATTTTAAGTACTTATTAATTGGTATTGTTAATTAATTTATTGTTATTTAATAATTACATTATTATTATTATTTTTTTTTTAAATTGTAATTATTAGTAAGTTATTTTTATCCCTACGCTATCCAACACTTTCCCTACTGTTGCACTCTCTGGAGTTGGAATAGTAATTTTTACCCCTACGCTAGCCAACACTTTCCCTACTGTTGCACTCTCTGGAGTTGGAATAGTAATTTGAACCCCTAAGCTATCCAACACTTTCCCTACTGTTGCACTCTCTGGAGTTGGAATAGTAATTTTAACCTCTACGCTATCCAACACTTTTCCTACTGTTGCACTCTCTGGAGTTGGAATAGTAATTTTTACCCCTACGCTATCCAACACTTTCCCTACTGTTGCATTTTCTGGAGTTGGAATAGTAATTTGAACCTCTACGCTATCCAACACTTTCCCTACTGTTGCACTCTCTGGAGTTGGAATAGTAATTTTAACCCCTATGCTATCCAACACTTTCCCTACTGTTGTACTCTCTGGTGTTGGAATAGTTATACTAACCTCTACGCTATCCAACACTTTTCCTACTGTTGCACTCTCTGGAATTGGAATAGTAATTTTTACACCTACGCTATCCAACACTTTCCCTAATGTTGCACTCTCTGGAGTTGAAATAGTAATTTTAACCCCTACACTATCCAACACTTTCCCTAATGTTGCACTCTCTGGAGTTAGAATAGTAATTTTAACCTCTACGCTATCCAACTCTTTCCCTACTGTTGCACTCTCTGGAGTTGGAATAGTAATTTTTACCCCTACGCTATCCAACACTTTCCCTACTGTTGCACTCTCCTGAGTTGGAATAGTAGTTTTTACACCTACGCTATCCAACACATTCCCTGATGTTGCACTCTCTGGAGTTGGAATAGTAATTTTAACCCTTACACTATCCAACACTTTCCCTACTTTTGCACTCTCTGGAGTTGGAATAGTAATTTTAAACTCTACGCTATCCAACACTTTCCCTGCTGTTGCGCTCTCTGGAGTTGGAATAGTATTTTACCCCTACGCTATCCAACACTTTTCCTATTTTTACACTCTCTGGAGTGGGAATAGTAATTTTTAGCCCTACGCTATCCAATATTTACTGTTTTAGTTAATGTAGTGTATAATTTATTTAACAATTTTTATTTTTAATTTGTAATATATATTTTTTATATTTTGATTTATATTATTGTTGTAAGCAATGTTCCCTCTAATTTTTTTCCTCTGTGTGCGGCATTGTAAGGTCTCTGTGCACTGCAGCCCAGACCGCGTGTGTGGGTGCAGCTCCAAATATCACTCCAAGGTGCCGATTCCGACCCTGTAAAATATTTCCCCGTACGACTCGTATCCGTATTTTTTTATGTACGAATCGTACAAGGACCGTCCATCCGGTGAAGTACGATTCGTACGTGAAAAATACATACGAATCGTATCGGGAAAAGTCCCCGACACGTCCCCGGAGATTTTTACATACAATTCATAAAAATGAAGTCCAAGCGCACAAGTACGATCCGTACCGCCATTCCCAATACACAAACGTATGTAAAAAGTCCCGTCCGTAGCGATCTCCGTACCACCCGTATCCGGGTAACCTGTGCCTGGGATACGAGTCGTACAGCCCCCACCCCTCTGCCCCCATATGTCCGCCCGTATGTCAGCACTGTACCCCCCCTATGTCAGCACCGTACCCCCCATGTCCGCACCCTACCCCAGGCCCATACTTGTAGGCACCATACCCCAGCACCGTACCCCAGGCCCGTACTTGTACGCACCGTACCCCAGCACCGTACCCCAGCACCCTACTTATACGCACCGTCCCCCAGCCCCTTACTTGTACGCACCGTACGCCAGCCCCGTACTTGGACGCACCGTACCCCTGCCCCTTACTTGTACGCACCGTACCCCAGCACCGTACCACATCCCCGTACTTGTACGCACCGTACCCCAGCACCGTACCCCAGACCCGTACTTGGACACACCATCCCCCAGCCCCTTACTTGTACGCACCATACTCCAGCCCCGTACTTGTACGCACCGTACCCCAGCACCGTCCCCGAGCCCCGTACTTGTACGTACCGTCCCCCAGCCCCGTACTTGTACGCACTGTACCCCAGCACCGTCCCCCAGTCCTGTACTTGTACGCACCGTCCCCCAGCCCCTTACTTGTACGCACCGTACCCCAGCCCCATACCCCCACCCCGTAATTGGACGCACCGTACCCCAGCCCCCTACTTGTACGCACCGTACCCCAGCCCCGTCCCCCAGTATCGAGTATGTATGGACCTTACAAAAACATCGCGTATGCGAGCACGGTACAACAACATCGCGTATGTACGCACCTTACATACGCGAAAACGACTCAAACTGAACCAGGACACTGTAAAACAGCACAAGGAGGGTCAAATCAACTCGCACAACACCACAAAACACGTCTACAGTAGAAAAAACATCAAAATGACTGACCTGGCACATGCAAACAGGCAAACAGAGGCCCAAACTCACAACCACCTCTTATAACACACCCACCAACATTTCAAACTCAGACACACCCACAAATGGACCAATAAAAAGGGCCCACACACACTAACCATGAGCCTTTGTGACAGACTCACTACAGACAGAGCACACCACAACAACTGCACCCATACACCTTTACATATACACCTTCACACAAACTCCTTCACACATAACCCCTCTTCACATTCACACACACACCTTCACATTCACACACACACACCCACATTCACACACCCCCACAACCAGCCACACCCTCACCCCACACCATGCCCACAGACAAGAATCCAAAGTTCACAAGGGAGGAGCTGGACATCCTTGTCAACGAAGTCATCAGAGTCGAGCCACAGCTCTTTGGAACATTGGTCAGACAGACCAGCATAGCAGAAAAATCTCGCCTGTGGCAGAGGATTGTCGATAGGGTGAATGCTGTTGCACCCATCATAAGGACCAGGCACGAATGCCAAGCCAGGTGGTACGATCTGCGGAGGGCAGTCAAGACGAATATGAATGAAGCCTACGCCCAGAGTAACATCACAGGAGGTGGGCTGCCCCAAAGACCAGTACATTCCAATCCCTGGGAGGAGAAGGTGATGGCCCTGCTCCCGTCGGTGGGAGTACACAGACTACAAGGACTTCCAGAGCCTGGTGAGTACACAAACAACTTAGGGAACATGGGGGGAATGCCAGCCACACCCCAACTACACAAACTGCACGCAACTACCCCCAAGCCCTCACCGGACACAACCACACTCAAAAACAACGCTCATGCCACTAACATGTGTATGCCACACTCACAAAGCAAGGCCATGCCATGTTCCATGCTACATGAACCACCAACACAACAATGGATGTCTTCTATGCTGAGAGGGTGGGCCTCTGAAAATGCAACTTCAACTCACAATCACACACCATTGGCCTCATCCCATATGGCACAGGTACATACCCATGCACCATGCTCAATGTACAGGGCCTGGCAAAGTACTGACAAGATAGATGACCCTTGGCCCTGCTGTAGGCAGCACAAGGCCCTCCTCTGACCACTACAAACTCAAACACCAACACAGCGCGCTCAGATAGCTAGGACAGGAACTCACACTCACTGTCATTGCAGCATGCCCCATGTGGAGACAGCTACATCACCTGTGAGCCCACTGCCAAATCACACTACACCCACCAGCAGGCCCTGTCACACACACCCCTCACACAACCACACACCCCCGGGACAGGTAAAGTATTGACACAGTTTCACAATGGACATGTCTCACAACAAGACCAATACATAGCCCCAGAAGAATCCAAGACTAAAACCAACAGGTCAAAGAGTCAGGAGCACATATCAATCTTGCCCCCGCAACATACCCATCCACAAGTGAACATGCAGGAGAATGCTAGGACCATACAACTACCTGGAGGAACTGTGACAACTTGAATATGTATGAAATAAGGATGTCGCATGATACAGCATTAACATTGCCTTTCTCTCACACACAGGGTACCCTGATGGATCTCCCCCCAACAATGGGGGAGAAGAATCACAGTCCCAGGCGCGGGAGGAACTGGATCCCACCGGCAGTGACGCCTCTCAAGACTCCGCGGATGACCCCGATCAACCTGGCCCCTCTAGTGTCCGACCCCCTATAGCACCTGCGTCAGGACCATCTGTGCCAACCACCACCGCCATTCCTGCCACATCCCAGGAGACACCCAGGAGCCCTGCCCGCACTGAACAACTGAGCCAGTCTGACCTGGAGGGACCAGGTTCGCCGGGCACCCAGGAGGAGGCAGACAACACAGCAACTGCCATCCCTCAGGGGTCCCGGAGACCCGATGTGCCCACAACGGCAGGCCAGGCTCGTGTGGGCAGGGGTGGTGGGAGTGGAGGCAGGCGGAGGCGAGAACCTGACCAGCCAGCTAAAGGGACCGGTATGTCACACGTTTGCAACATAATCGACGCATACCGGCGTGACACCAGGGTCCTCAGCCAGGTAGTGGAGACCCTCACAGATATCAAAAACCAGCAGGCCGAGCAACACGCCAGTCAACAAGAACACCAAGGACGGATGGAGGCAAGACTGGCTGAGCTCCTGCCGGTGCATACCGACATGAGCCGTTCACTCCGTCGGATCGCCGACAACATGGGCAACCCTCCCTGTGCCACCAGGCGAAGAACAACACCAGCCACAGGGAGGGAGGAGGAGGACGATTCGTCCGACGGAGCGTCCCGAGCATCGCCAAGGCCTGCATCTGAGGGTCCCGCAAGGAAGGTGAGTCGTCCGCGGAAAAGACACTGAGAGGCAGCGGGCCATCCACATCTCCCAGGTCACCTGGCATGGCACCTGGCCTTCATGTGCAACAGCATCCCCTCATTCACTGACATTCTCTGCAGCATGGACTTGCTGGTCACAGTCTGACCAATGATGCCAAAGACTGTGGTCTGGACTATGATGACTTCAAATGGCAAGCATACCATCTCCCCCTGTGAACTTTGGATTCTATTATCCCTGTACAGCAGCTATTTCTTTCAACAAATCACACCCCAGACCTACAGTAAAACACATTAATTTGAATTTGATGTTGCTGTCATTTTGCATGAGTCCACAACATACGTGTGGGGAAATGTAAAACTATGCCTGAGTGTTGAACTAACGCCAGGTATACATACCCTTGGATCATAGGCTGGTACAGGACACACATGGGTCTCAATGTATCATCCAATACAGACATGGAGCTCAACACTCAAACGTGATGTCCTCAAGCTAATGAGGGTGGGGTTGCAATCCTGTGCAGATAGAACAATGTGGAAGAGTATCATGAAGGCGTAGAGGTCATGGGTTATGTGGAGGGGCCCGGAGAGGGAGTCCCTGGTCGGTTTGGCCAGGTGGGAGATCTATGGGCTGCATGCTGTAGTCCTGTGGATGTGAAGAATGGGGGATTGGGCAAGTTTGGATGCACGGAGTTGGACAATGGGGTTTTTGATTATAGACGTCAAAGGTTGGATTTGTGTCTTGGGTTGGGGCCTGCCTCCTGAGTGTGGGTGAGGATTCTGAAGGTCATCCTGCAGCAGACATTGAGCCATTGCAGCTATCTCAGGTGGACGGTGATGTGTTTGGGGCGTGTGATTTTGAAGATGAGCTGTGCAGATGCACCCGGGATGTGGACAAGTCAGCCAGGATTTTTGCTCTTCTTGCTCTGTAGAGGGTGGTGCTGTAGTTGAGTTGGCTGGTGTCGGGGACCTTGTGGACGGGAGCTCTTGCCTTGGAGTGGATCTATCTGTGGATCATGTGCATCATGCGGATCAAGTTGCAGCATGAGGTACAGATGCTGTTCAATTGCATGGCAATTGTGAGCAACCAGTCCATGGTGAACACAAACTTGTGTGGGTTGCCAATGGGTGCTGGTGCAGTGCCCCGGTCATTGGGACACAAGGAGTTGACACAGCTGTAAGTGGACAATCCGCAGATCAATACCCAAGTCATGGCCAAGTCCATCCTCAGTTGGCTGATGTTTAGCCATTTTGTAACACAACTCATGGCCCCTTTAAGTTAGGAACTGGAAATGGCATGGTCTTTTGTGAGTGTGATGAGCAGCTGGCTGTCAATGGCATACGAGATGATGATGAGGTTGTGTGCGTATGTGATGGAGGAGAGGGGGGTCATGGACACATTGAAGATTGACATGCTGAGAGATGACCCCTGGGGCATGGTCCAGATGACCACAGTGTACTACATGCATAAGGCTCCAGGCAGACTCCCCGGGACTTGCTGGTGAGCGGATACTTGATTTCATTATGGTCCAGACTCTGGATACCAGTGTTGGAGATGTGTGAGCTGACAGTGTGGTAGCACATTGTGTAGAATGCTGTTCAGAGTTCAAGGGGGGTGGCCTCACCATTGTAGAGTGGTGCAAACTTGGTGGTGATGGTGGCCATGCTGACGGTTGCAGTGGAGTGATCACTGTGGAAGATGTTCTTGTGCAGGTTGCCTGGAGATCTTAGCGTTTGACTCACTTTGTCAGTTGCTTGTTGACTGTCTTCATGACGACATTTCTGGGGTAGGCAAGCACGGTGATGTTCCTTGCGAGCCTGCAGGTCTGCCCTACGTTGTCTAAGAAGGGCCTCGGTCACTGCATGCCTCCATCTACCATGGAATGTGCCTAACTCAAAGGATACATACATGACGTGCTGGACGGGGGCACCAAGGATGGGGAATGATGTGTAACAGATGTTGTGTTGGAAGGGGCCTGATGGAGATCCCCAGTGGATGTTGCACATGATCCAGGTGTTGTATTTCCTGCAGATAGAAGTCCAGAACCTGAGGGGGTTTGTTCACGCGGATAATATTGCTGTCTGCCTCTGCGTGCCAAGCCTTGCGTGTATGTACATGAGCCTGCAGTGCTAGAAAGTTGCAAGGGATTGCCTCTGCCTTGCAAGGGGGGGGCAGTCTTGTGGATTGGGAGCTAATGGCAGTGCACTCACAATGCTGATGAGCTTCTTGATTTTTTGTGCCTCGGCCCTATCAGAAGGATCTCTCTTTGTCCTTGATTACTGATATGGTGGTGTCTGTGTGTGCCGTTTTACAGGCTTTGAATGCAAACGATGGTTCATTGTGTCACTAACTTGGCACAAGAGTCCGGCCACACCTGTATGAGTCCAGTAGGTCGGCCTTGTCACAGTTGGATTAACTGTTGTTGTGCTTCACAGGAAAGTCCGTCAATGTGGCAACTTTGGTGGATCATTTGCTGATCCAGTGTGTGAGGTTGCAGGGTGTGGCAGTGGTGTTGGTTCCACTGTCCCACACAGCTTGTCTGGGGTGACTTCCATCAAGCATCTTTGGGGGATTGGTAGTGGGTTGTGTGTTAGTGTGTTGGCTGTCCGAGAGTACTCCTTTGATCCCCTTAAGTCTGGATTTGGGATTGCTCCCTATCCAGGAGACTATTTTACATCGACCTTTGTTTTACTGGAGAAGACTTTGGTCTACTCCATAGTTGTTAAGTTATAAGGAGGAGTTAGTCGATTTACTGTCTATTAGGGGATCGGGTAACATCTTGTGGCTTAAACATGTTAAACAACTTTGCTACGATATACATAGGGAAGATTGGTGGACCTCGCCTGAAACATCTTGTCCTCTGATTAGCAAGAGGGCTCTGGGGGTTATTCTTAAACAGCACCATCTGAATCTCCGTGATCTGGACTCCAGCTTGGGCAGGTTGTCTCTCAAATTCCTGGAGGTGAAGGATTATTATGTTTTTGAAAAATTCTTGGATGACATCCAGCCCTCGCTAGCAAAAAAACTTTATCTTCAATTCAGACACGGATCCTCACCACTGCGGGCTTTGTCAAATAAATGGATGCCCTCCTCTTCTAGGTGGTGCCCCTGCCCTGGTTGCGATCATGTAGAGGAGACCGACTTGCACGTTTTGCTTTTTTGTCCCTCTTATATCAGGCCACGAATTAAATGGATCATTTCCCTTTGTAAATTAAGAGGTTTTAGGGATTACAGGGAAGTTTTTAGATTACTAAAATATGATACAACCCCTGTGTTTGTCTTTGCCACCTCGAGATTCCTCCTCTCTATGTGGTATGCAAGAAATGTAATAATTAAGGCAAATCATGTGTAGTATTATGATGTTTTACTTAGAGATGTATTGTCTCTTTTTTTGGTCATTGATTGTTTCATTGCTTGATTTTTTTTCCGCATATTTTAACTATTTTATCCAATGTATTATGGTTTAGTATGATCTATGAATTTTTATTAATATGTTTTTGTATTATATTTGTGCTTTTATGTTTTTTAACCGAAATAAAGCTCTATGAAATGAAATGAAGTTATGTGCATGTTACTAAATAGCAGCAATCAGCTTTCAGAATGTTCTAAAGAGGTATTTAGCCTTTAGTAAATTTTGACTTAAAAATGAAATTTTTCTTGTGAAATTAACTTCATGTATGGATTTGAAGGAATAGGCTGGCTATTCACTATCTCCTCTAGTCTTATTGCTTATGGAATGAATACATTACTGATGTGTATGCACTGTAATAGTTTCCACATGTAATCAAAAATGTTAATATTGAACCTTGTCCTGGAATTATCCATACACCTGCATACACCTGCAACATACAACATCAATCTGTGTCACTTTCTAACAGTCTGCGTCGCAGGCCTGCACTCTTTTTTTGTGGAGCCAGTGCTCACTAATGTAGCAGTCTAGTCCCAAAGGCTCTAATGCATCCCTGAAGCTAAAAGAGCTTGGCACTGATGCAAAGGAAGGAGAGGGGCTCAGCATAAAAACATTGGGTGCATTTCCTTTGTGTTATTAGAAGGTGGCACTCTACTCTTGTAAATTTAAAAAAACATGAATGTGGTTCCTGTTTCTAATCTCTCTTCCACTTTGCTTCTTCCCACAGGACATGTGCGGTTTATCGACTATGAATACGCTGGATACAATTATCAGGCATTTGACATCTCCAACCATTTCAATGAATTTGCAGGTGAATTTACATTGGCCATGTTCTTCCACCTGCTCTGCTTTACTCACAGATAAACTACAGCTTGAAAAGAACCAGTCTGATTACTTAGGACTGATTTCCCAAATGCAAACTGCAGATCCCCCTCTTCCTTCGCCAGGCAGCTAGATACGAACTTAGATTGACATTCTGTGCATGGTTGTGCATCTTCATCCATTTTGGCTTTGCCTTGTGACTTTCATAACTTACTCTATTCCTAGGCGTGAATGAAATGGATTATAGGCTGTTGCCCAGCAGAGAGACCCAGCTCCAGTGGCTCAAACACTACCTGAAGGCCTACAAGAAACTCCGAAAGGACACCAGTGGGGTGACTGAAAAAGAAGTGGAAGATCTCTACATGCAAGTCAATAACTTTACTTTGGTAAGTTCTAGCACGGTTCATTTGGTATGTAGGCCTTGAATGTGGCCATGAGGAGAACTCAGGGTTCTCCATATGGGGTGCGCTAGAAGTCATTATTGCACCATCTGGTCTGTAAGTAATATGATTTTCTATTTCTGTGCGGCTATTGGTCTGATGCTGGTGTTGGCAGGAGTTGCCATGAGGCATTTGGGGCCCAACTGGCAAAGGTGTAGTGAAGTTACGACGGCGTAGTCTTCGTATTCGTGGTGGAATCTCTCCCCTTGTGGTGAAATCTCTGCGCTCGGGGCAATTCTCAGCACAGCACGCACTCTGCAGTGCGCCATGCAGAGATTCCGCCCAGAGTGCAGAGATTCTGCCACAGATGTGGAGGCCCTTGTTATTATTTGGGGGTATTTAGCTGGACGCACTGCTATTTGAAAGTTTAAATGTTTGTATGGTTATCGGGTCCTCGGGGAATCGCTCTCTGACTACAGAGCGTAATGTGATACAATAAGTCGGTTGCGCCACTCAACTGAGTGGGGTCCCCTGGGCTCCAATGCCCCTCAATTGGGTTTCAATAAAGTAATCAAAAGTTCTACATAGGTTGATGTTTCATGGTGTTTTATTCACACACAAGTTTTCTTTTAGCATTATTACAATGCGGCGTCCCAATGCATTTCGGCATTAACATAACATGCCTTCATCAGGGGAAACGTTTCTATAATGTAAACAAAAAGCGTAGCACTCAATAAATGATTCTGGACAGGTACGTGGTTATATGCAATAACTGTGATGTTACGAAATACAAAATGTTTAAAAACGATCGGTATTTGTGAGCATTGTCATAAAGTACTATGCGTGGTGACAGCATAAATCCGACGTGTTACGTAGTGAGCCGACTTTCTATTATGCAGTTGTCCATAATATCAGAAAGGTCCGTGAAGGTTAGCTAAGTGCATTGTTGAGTGAATACAGAACGGGAATCAATGAAGCTGGCTCGGGGTGTATTATAATAAAACGTGCTAGTAAACGCGTGTGTTTTCGATATTAGTTAGAGTAAGACAAATGAATTTTAGATGTGTGCTATAGTGCTCCATGCAATCCAATATGCGTCGCGGTTAAAAAACATGCTTTTAGAATCGAACAGTGATGTTCTTACCAAGTTAAGCGTAATGATTCTTGCGTAGTGTGCTCCGGAAGTAAAACTCGAGCATGTAACCCGGAAGTGTATTAAATGAACTAGGGTTGCTAAGCAACCGGGGCAACGTTGTGATAAAAGAGTCGGTTGTTAGTGCTAATAAAGTTCGCTATTCCATGAACGGTGAGGAAGGTGATGGAAGGTGATAATGAAAATGAAGAGTTAAATTAACTGTAATGGTGTAGACAGAACATGTGTAGTGGGTGACATCTGTTCCAGCAAGGAGATGGTAACAGTAAATAATAACAGGGAAAGTATCTGATTGAAGGAAAGATAAATGACACATAATACGATGAATGAAACATTAAATATCATGGTGGAAAATTACATTAAACCACATGGTAAAGGCTATAGGCAGGACCAAGGAAGCTAATGATCAAATATTAGCGCTGTTGTAACTTTAAAGGTAACAATTAAATTCCATACGGTCGTTGAGACCATTCGGCTTCATGCTACACAAAAGGGATATCCAGTAATTCTCTATTTTGAGAAGTTCATTATGATTATCTCGACCCTCTAGTCTGGGAACTGTCTCTAATACGCAATAGCGTAATTGACTGATGCTGTGGCCTGCTTCCAGGAAATGCTGTGCCACTGTCGATTTCAACTGTTTGGTGCGAATGTTGGACTTGTGTTCGTTAAGTCGTATCTTAATCTTGCGTTCAGTTTGTCCAATGTAAATCTTCCCGCACGGGCATTTGATCATATAAATAAGGTTTGCACTGTCGCATGTTGCTGTAGCTCTGACCTTGATATTGTTTCCTTTCATAGGGTGACTGATGGTTGTCCCCTTGATTACATTATTACACTGGCTACAATTCCAACAGGGTACTGTCCCTTTGTGAACAGTGATTGTAGTTTCTTTGTACTTGATGAGTTCTCCAAGATTTTTGCTCCTGGTGTAAGCGAATATGGGGTCGGAATTGAAAATGTTATTGAAATCCTGTTCAATTCGTAATATTTCCCAATGTCTTTTTATGATCTGCCTGAATTTGAAGCTAGAGGTCGAATATTTGGATACCACTGTTATGGAATCTTTGTTGGTAGGTGGATTCTTGTGAAGTAGTTGTTGTCTGTTGACATTGTTACAGCGTTGTTTGACCTGCTCAAGTATTTGGGGAGGGTACCTTCGTGCAGTGAATCTAGATGTCATCTCTTTCAAATGGTCATCAAGCTTTGTGGGGTTGGATACTATACGTTTCACTCTTATGAACTGGCTATATGGTAAATGGTCCTTAAGAGGCTGAGGATGGAAACTAGAGTAGTACAAAGTATTGTTCCTATCTGTTGTCTTTCTGAAGAGTTCAGTCTCAAATCCTGTAGCTGTTTTGATTACTCTCACATCCAGAAAGGATATGGATGAGTCTTGTATGTCATGAGTGAATTGTATCCGTGTGTCGATGATGTTGAGTTTTTGAAGCTCATCTTGGAGTATTCTTTTTGGTCCTTGCCAGATCAAGAAAATATCGTTGATAAATCTGACGAACATTTTTCTGTGGAATTTCCAAACTTCTTTCGACAAAATCCATTCTTCTTCAAACCTACTCAAACATATTAGCATACGCTGGTGCTGCTGAATGGCCCATTGATGTACCATTAAGAGAGAATTACTGGATATCCCTTTTGTGTAGCATAAAGCCAAATGGTCTCAACGACCGTATGGAATTTAATTGTTACCTTTAAAGTTACAACAGCGCTAATATTTGATCATTAGCTTCCTTGGTCCTGCCTATAGCCTTTACCATGTGGTTTAATGTAATTTTTCACCATGATATTTAATGTTTCATTCATCGTATTATGTGTCATTTATCTTTCCTTCAATCAGATTCTTTCCCTGTTATTATTTACTGTTACCATCTCCTTGCTGGAACAGATGTCACCCACTACACATGTTCTGTCTACACCATTACAGTTAATTTAACTCTTCGTTTTCATTATCACCTTCCATCACCTTCCTCACCGTTCATGGAATAGCTAACTTTATTAGCACTAACAACCAACTCTTTTATCACAACGTTGCCCCGGTTGCTTAGCAACCCTAGTTCATTTAATACACTTCCAGGTTACATGCTCGAGTTTTACTTCTGGAGCACACTACGCGATAATCATTACGCTTAACTTGGTAAGAACATCACTGTTCGATTCTAAAAGCATGTTTTTTAACCGCGACGCATATTGGATTGCAAGGAGCACTATAGCACACATTTAAAATTCATTTGTCTTACTCTAACTAATATCGAAAACACACGTGTTTCCTAGCACGTTTTATTATAATACACCCCGAGCCAGCTTCATTGATTCTCGTTCTGTATTCACTCAACAATGCACTTAGCTAACCTTCACGGACCTTTCTGATATTATGGACAACTGCATAATAGAAAGTCGGCTCACTACGTAACACGTCAGATTTATGCTGTCACCACGCATAGTACTTACTGACAATGCTCACAAATACCGATTGTTTTTAAACATTTTGTATTTCGTAACATCACAGTTATTGCATATAACCACGTACCTGTCCAGAATCATTTATTGAGTGCTACGCTTTTTTTTTACATTATAGAAACGGTTCCCCGGATGAAGGCATGTCATGTTAATGCCGAAATGCATTGGGACTCCGCATTGGAATAATGCTAAAAGAAAAACTTTAAAGAAACTTGTGTGTGAATAAAACACCATGAAACATCAACCTATGTAGAACTTTTGATTACTTTATTGAAACCCAATTGAGGGGCATTGGAGCCCGGGGGACCCCACTCAGTTGAGTGGCACAACCGACTTATTGAGGCCCTTGTTATGTCATGTTATGTTACGGAGATTTTTATAGCTCAACTAATCACTTGAGGGGTATTCAGGCGCTGGAGCAGGTGTGAAGGTAGTCTGCAGGGTATTAGTTAAAGAGCAAGGTCTTCAGCTTCTTATGCAATTCTGGAAGCGTGGAGGAGGCCCATACTGCGAAGTATGAGAAGGCTAGCCCTCCTGTTCTGCCTCTGCAGATGCGGGGTGTGTGTGTGAGAGAGAGAGACAGAGTGAAGGTGTCTGGTGAAAGTGAAGGGAGAAGTTGAGATGTGCTAGTCCAATGTTATGCAGTGCCATGTATGCATGTATGAAGAGTTTGAATTCGCAGCGTTTGTGTATCAGCAGCCAGTGACGATCTCTGTAATGAGGCATGATGTGGGTGTGGCCAGGGAAGCTCCAGGACGAGTCTTGCAGAGGCATTCAGGATAGTCTGAAGACGGTGGAGAAGGTGGTTGGGGGTTCTGGCATAGAGTGCATTAGCGTAGTCAAGTCTGTTGATGATTAGGGCTTGAGTGACGGTACATCTGGTGTTCTTGGGAATTCATCTGAAGATTTCTTGAGAATACGTAGCATGTGGAGAGGAGTTGGCCTAACGGCTAGGGCGCTTTACCTCGAATCTGGGAAACTGGGTTCGAGTCTTGGCAATAACGCTGAACATCCTGTGATTCTGGGCAAATCACTTAATCTCCCCCTGCCTAACAAAAATGAATGTGTCCTAATGTAACGCAACTGGTGCTATGTAAAACACCTATGTAAAGCGTTCTGATACCCGATTCGGGTCAAGTTCGCGCTATATTAAAAAAAAAAAGTGGTATCAGGAGAAGCTAAAAGTGTTCACCTGAGAGGCTATGTTGAGTTTATCATCTAATATAGTCCCCAGTTTGCATGTATGGTTGGTGGGTGATGGAGTGGGGCCGAGCTCAGATGGTCACCAGTTGGAGTCTCAGGGAGAGATTTTGTTCCCGAAGATCAGCACTTCTATCTGATCCTTGTTGAGTTTCAAGCAGTTGGTCCTCATCCATTCTGCTACGTGGATCATGCGTTCGGTGAAGTTGGATCTGGTCGTGGGGAATTTGTCTGACAGAGAGACTAAGGGTTGTGTGCCATCGGCATAGGAGATGTTGGAGAAGCCGTGCGATCTGATGATGTCTGCGAGTGGTGTCATGTAAATGTTCATTAGGGTGTGGCTGAAGGATGATCCTTGCGGGACTCTGCAGATCAGGTCCTTGGGCTCCAATGTATAGGTGGGGAGTCTGACTCACTGATTTCTCTTTGTGGAGAAGGGGCATATCCATTCAAGGTCTGGGCCTTGGATGCCTGTGTCATGTAATCTTTTGAAGAGTTTGGAGTGTGACACAGTGTTGAATGCTGCCAAGAGGTACAACTGTCCAATATAACATGAAAGGTAGTGATGGTTTTATAGTATTGTACTACCACAGATCTGGCCTCAATCTTATCCATGAGGGTGTTTCTTTTGGTAGCTCTCAGGAGGTTGTGGTAGTACCTGACAGCAGCCTTGTAGGTTGATCTAGCACTGGTGTAATGGTTGGTTCTTCGCTTCTAGCTGTTTGCAGAATCTTTTGGAGTCCTGTGTTCTTCCATCTATCAAGAGACCCGGTTGTTGGTGCTGCGACGTTTGGGAGTTTTGATGGGTGCAGGAGCTTTGGGGCAGTTGTAGATCCATTGTTTGAAGTTGGAGATGTCCTTGTGTTGAACTTGGCCCTTTTTTCAGGTTTTTCCCCCCTTTTTTTTCCTGACCTGTGTTTGTTGGTTTTAGGACTCTGGGCACTTTACCACTGATAATCAGTGCTAAAGTGGATATGCTCGCTGTGTAAATTGTGAACATGATTGGTTATCCGGGATTGGCATATTTTGATTTACTGGTCAGTCCCTAGTAAAGTGCACTGGGTGTGCCGGGGCTGGTAAATCGAATACTACTAGTGGGCCTGTAGCACTGATTGTGCCACCCACTTGAGTAGCCCTGAAAAGATGTCTCAGGCCTGCCACTGCAATATCTGTGTGCAGTTTGCTAACTGCCATGTCGACTTGACAAGTGCACCCTCTTGCCAGGCCCTAACCTTCCCTTTTCTTACATATAGGACACCCCTATGGTAGGCCCAAGGTACCCCCCCTGGGCAGGGTACACTGTATGTGAAAGGTAGGACATGTACTGATGTGTGTATCATGTCCTGATAGTGAAATACTGGCAATTTCGTTTTTCACTATTGAAAGGCTATCTTGCCCCATAGGACAGAATGGAGAATGCTTTGTAACATTTTACAAGCATATCTTCCCATAGGGATAAGATCGGTGAAGTTGGATCTTGTCGTGGGGAATTTGTCTGACAGAGAGACTAAGGGTTGTGTGCCATCGGCATAGGAGATGTTGGAGAAGCCGTGCGATCTGATGATGTCTGCGAGTGGTGTCAGGTAAATGTTCATTAGGGTGTGGCTGAAGGATGATCCTTGCGGGACTCTGCAGATCAGGTCCTTGGGCTCCAATGTATAGGTGGGGAGTCTGACTCACTGATTTCTCTTTGTGGAGAAGGGGCATATCCATTCAAGGTCTGGGCCTTGGATGCCTGTGTCATGTAATCTTTTGAAGAGTTTGGAGTGTGACACAGTGTTGAATGCTGCCAAGAGGTACAACTGTCCAATATAACATGAAAGGTAGTGATGGTTTTATAGTATTGCACATCAGTCATAAACAGTAGATTGGTCCAATTTGTCAGTACAATCCCATAGTATTGGTGCCACTCAAGGTAACTGAATAGAGACACCCCACTACCACAGATGTCACAACACAAGAGTTCCTAATAGCTCCCGTGTGACGCCTAAAAAAAACACTGTACCTCGGCACTCTCCAAATAACTTATAGTTGTCATATAGTGTTACACAATTACAATGAAATATCTGCGATGACTGCTCACAGGAAACCAATCCATACAATTAGATTGCTGTACAATGTCATTTAATGTCAAGTTTGACGTTTCATACAAGAATGTGTAACAAATAGCCAGGGTGTAGTCCAAAACACAAGCAAATATTTCTTGACATGAGTTCTGTTGTCATTAGTAAGTACACGGAGGTCAAGATCATGCGGCCTCACTGTTGGCAATGATGGAAAAACAGCCGACATGTGTTTCGTTACAAGGTAACTTCTTCAAGGCTTTGCGTATGGAAGATGAAACATTCAAGGAGAATTGGAAGCTAGTGTCCGATTTTTATGGAAACGGAAGATAAAGACGACCCTTTAAAAGGTCAATTTGAATCTCAGGCCATTCATCTAGAGTGACTCCCAAAGCAGAGTAATAGTCTGGAGGGAATCGTTTAGTAATGTGTATCTCCATTAGTAACGTGAAGCACCTGTAGAAAGTCCCCACGATTACGAGAATTCCCCAAGGGCAAAAATCGTTAGTGGCCAGTATGTCTCCTAGCGTAGATGCGTACTCTATCTTATTAATATATAAATCTCCCGCTTCGATTATACTGAGAAAAAGGTTGCAGTAGTATACATCTAGTGAACTTGCGTGTGAAGAAATCAAAGGCTATAGAAGGCCTCCCTGGAAACAGCATAAGCGCTGTATTTCGGCGTTGTGTCCTCAGTGATGTAGAAAGAGGTACAACTGTATGAGGGTGGCAGTTTCTCCAAGGTTTAGGAGGGTGCGAATCTTATACCTGTGATGACAATAAGTGCTGTCTCGTGCTTTTCTTGCTGCGGAATCCAGATTGGGAGTGGTTGAGAAGATTGAGGACTGCCAGGTGGTTGGTGAGTTGCTGGTTCATTGCTTTCTCTGTCACCTTTGCTGGATACAATATTAGGGAGATAGGTCTGATGTTTGGTTCGTTGGGGTCAGATGATGGATTTTTTTTTACGAGGGCTGTGACTGCAGCATGCTTCCACTCCTCTGGGAAAGTTGCAGACGCAATGGAGGAGTTGATGATGTAGGTGATCATGGGTGCTCCTAGATGATAGTTATGGTATGGATATGGGTCTGTGAGAGTCCCAGAGTGGACAGGCTTCATGATCGAGGTGGTGTCTCCCTCAGAGAGTGTTCTCCAGTTGGTTAGGTCGGTGTGCAGTATTCTGATGATGTCCTCTGGGTTTGGCTGCTTTTCAAAGTTATTGTAAATCGTCTCAATTTTGTTGTTGAGGTCATTTGAAAGGTCGTCACAGCGTTCCTGTGAGTGGGTGAGGAATTCCTTGATAATGGCAAATATCTCTTTGCGCTGTTGGATCTGGCCTCAATCTTATCCATGAGGGTGTTTCTTTTGGTAGCTCTCAGGAGGTTGTGGTAGTACCTGACAGCAGCCTTGTAGGTTGATCTAGCACTGGTGTAATGGTTGGTTCTTCGCTTCTAGCTGTTTGCAGAATCTTTTGGAGTCCGGTGTTCTTCCATCTATCAAGAGACCCAGTTGTTGGTGCTGCGACGTTTGGGAGTTTTGATGGGTGCAGGAGCTTTGGGGCAGTTGTAGATCCATTGTTTGAAGTTGGAGATGTCCTTGTGTTGAACTTGGCCCTTTTTTCAGGTTTTTCCCTCCTATTTTTTCCTGACCTGTGTTTGTTGGTTTTAGGACTCTGGGCACTTTACCACTGATAATCAGTGCTAAAGTGGA
This sequence comes from Triturus cristatus, assembly GCF_964204655.1. NCBI lineage: Eukaryota > Metazoa > Chordata > Amphibia > Caudata > Salamandridae > Triturus > Triturus cristatus. The sequence continues at coordinate 94,418,882 of NC_140579.1, read as the reverse complement.
TATGCTCGCTGTGTAAATTGTGAACATGATTGGTTATCCGGGATTGGCATATTTTGATTTACTGGTCAGTCCCTAGTAAAGTGCACTGGGTGTGCCGGGGCTGGTAAATCGAATACTACTAGTGGGCCTGCAGCACTGATTGTGCCACCCACTTGAGTAGCCCTGAAAAGATGTCTCAGGCCTGCCACTGCAATATCTGTGTGCAGTTTGCTAACTGCCATGTCGACTTGACAAGTGCACCCTCTTGCCAGGCCCTAACCTTCCCTTTTCTTACATATAGGACACCCCTATGGTAGGCCCAAGGTACCCCCCCTGGGCAGGGTACACTGTACGTGAAAGGTAGGACATGTACTGATGTGTGTATCATGTCCTGATAGTGAAATACTGGCAATTTAGTTTTTCACTATTGAAAGGCTATCTTGCCCCATAGGACAGAATGGAGAATGCTTTGTAACATTTTACAAGCATATCTTCCCATAGGGATAAGATCGAAAAATAAAGTTTAAGCTTACTGAACTCAGAATTTAATAACACATCTTTTACTAAAGATTGTTTTTTAGAACGTAGGCATTTTCTTGTTTAACCATTCTGTGTGCCTCTGATTATTTGTGTATTGACTGTCTGTTTTTTTAGTGACAGGGGCTGGGGAGGTGCATTCGATCAGACAGCCACTGGGGGTGGGGGGGTTGATGTGTGTTCTGCCTTTCCTGAATGAGTCAGGGCTGGGAAGAATAGACCTGGGCTGCATTCAGAGTAGAGGGAGGAGTTCTCACTAGCACCTGAATAGGCCCGGTCAGCATGTAAAGTGGTGGGAGTAGATTTCCGTTGTACCTGAATAGGGCCTGTCCTATTTTGACAAAGGTACCTACCTCTGACAAAGGTACCTACCTCTGCCAACTAGAGACCCCAATTTCTAACACCTTGGCTAGGTTGGGTTGTTGGCGGTGTTGGATTGACTACCTTCGAGAGTGTACAGCAAGTCTAATTCCATTTTTCTGCCCCAGTTCTGGCTGGGTCGGCTGGTGTTGATGAGAGCTTTGGCTTGAGTTGTGAAAATATTGGAAAGGATAATGTTGTAGTCGGTCCATGTGATGGGCGAGACAGAGAGGTAGCTAATGTAGTTGCCAGAGCCGAAGATCATCTCTAAAGTGTGTCCTGCATTGTAGGATGGGTCTGTGTCGAGCTGGGAAAGTCCTATCTTGTGTACACTCTCAAGGAGATTAGTGGAGCTGTGGTCAGAGGGGACTTCCAGGTGGAAGATGAAGTCATAGAGAAGAAGGAAATCCTTGAAATTGAAGGCAAGGTGGGCGCGATGAAGTCTTAGGTGAGGTTGTTGAAGTTGCCTCGTGGACCAGGTGATCCGTAGGTTACGGTGCCCTTTACGGTGGTGTTGTTGATTGCTTGCAGGTTGAAGTGCAGGTGTTCCATGAAAGGGGTGTCGGGTCAGTGGTGGTTGTGCATGTATGGGTGTCTTTGTAGATAATGGCGAGACCTCCGCCAGGTTTATGATGACAATCCTAACGTGCAGTTTTGTTATCATGCTGGAATGGCCACAGCAATGTCGGGAGCTCAGGTGGGGCTCATCCAGGCCTCTGTTAGGAACAGGAGGTCTGGTGTGCACTTGGTGAGGAGGTGCCAAATTTCAATGCCGTGTTTTTTGATAGAGATGGTGTTTGGGAGAATGCATTTGGGTGTGTGCTGAAGTTCAGGTGTGGTGATGGGTGAGACTGTTAGCTGGTGACATGGGGGTCTGAGTGAGGGGGGTGAGTGGTACCATGTTGCTGCAGGTGTATTAACAGTGCAAGCAAGAGAAAGGTCCTACCATGCTGTGAAATGTGGGACGGCAACAGTGGGTAGAGGGGCGTCCGGGGTTGAGTGCATGGAGGGTTGCTGCAGAGTAGTAACGCTGGCTAATCCAACCGGGGGTTATGGCCCCCAGCACGGTCCAGACACTGATAGGTGGAGTTGAGCTTGCCTTTGCTGCGCCTTCGGTGCCCTAGTACTGCACCACTTGCAACAGTCATGCAACCACTTCCATTAAGTAGGTTCTTGGAAAGGTGAGGAGTGCAGGGGCAGTGGGTGGTGTTAAGGGGAGGAAGACACAGGAAGAAGACACGAGAGGAAGATAAGTTAGAGCATGTAAGTAGCGGGGGAGGCGGGAGAAGGAAAAGCAGGGGATGGGTTGTGGGGCAGGGGGAGCCGTAATTGGCCCGGAAAGTGGGGCTGTGTTTCTATATTATCCGATGTGCAAAGGGTTAACTGCTGTTGGGCAAAGCTTCAAGCAAACATCTGTGCAAAAGAGAACAGTGGACACCTTACTCACATGAAACCAGGGTAAGTATTATATAAACAGAAACAATGGTCCCTGTGAACAATGTAATTAATAGCAATGGAAATATGCACAATGGCAATAGGAAAGGGTTACGTAGATGTCCAAAAGAGATGAAAAGACCATATACCACACGATATTTGTAAATTAAACAGTGATTTACTGTTGAATTTACAAATATCGTGTGGTGCCACCTATCTTTAACTGAGTTCTACTTCTGTGATTACAGTGTGTTTGTAAAGCATTTCGATACTTGAAACACAAACACGTTTTTATATTACACAAATATAAAGATTACGAGAATGAATACCAGGGATTCATCTGGGTTCTAAAGGCAAAGCAAACTTACAAATAATGGTAAACTTGGCACAGCTATCTAAATAGTCAACATGAGCCAGAGATGTGGCACATGGAGTGGGCCACTGGATAACTATGCGTCCCGCAAATGTAAAAGTACCAGGGTCACACCTGGAATGAAGTGACATCTTTATTATTTGTAACCAATTAGACATAAGGGTCATAATATTTAGGCAGTCTGTAAAGTTGTTGGAATCATGAATCGGTGTTAGTAAACTTTTTCAAACCGTGTACCTCTTTATGCTGTTTTTATCTTTGTTGTTAAATAAATACACTTTTTTTCAATTTTGAAGCGACTTTATCATATATTCATTATATAGTGCGGAAGTTCATCCTTGGGTGTGTGTAGCTGTTCACCAATGGCAAGTGAAGTAACAGTAGATGATTTCAACACAAAATGAGAAAAGTTGCACTAAGAATCAAAATTTAATTGTGTCATTTGAGTAATGAATGTTCATTGGGAAGGTTTTTCATCCAAAAGTCTCATATATCAATCATCCCATCAAATTCTGTCCATCATCAAGCAAGGAGTCCAAGGAGCGACCCTTGACCCTTTTTAGGCAGGTCGCTCCCCACGCCGCACAGCACCACCTGTGTGCCCGTGCCCTTAGCCCAGCTGTCGCTGACGGAGTTCGAGGCCCTCCTCCACCCGCAGGCTACCACCTGCGCCTCAACCCTGGTGGCCAGTGGTAGGCCAAAGGTTTGCTCTTGCTCGTGTTCTCTGTAATTTGCTTTATTTGTTTTATTTTCTTATTTCGTTATTTCTCCTTCCCTCTTGTGCCATTACTGTGCCCTTCTGCCTTTTTTGTCCTTTTTGCCTTCGTGTTTTCTGTAATTTCCTTTATTTGTTTTATTGTCTTATTTTGTTATTTCTCCTTCCCTCTTGTGCCATTACTGTGCCCTTATGCCTTTTTTTGCCCTTTTTGCCTTCTGTACCCCTCGCCGTTCCTCACTCCAGTTTTCCCGCCGTCCCGTTTTCCCGCCGCTGCGTCCCGTGCGGCCGCGCTCTCCCATTCGTCCACTCCCACCTCCCAGCTGCTCCTCACTCCCACCTCCCCTTCTTATGGCGCCCGCTGCATGGTGAGGAGAGCGACCCTTGACCCTTTTTAGGCAGGTCGCTCCCCGCTCCGCACAGCACCACCTGTGTGCCCGTGCCCTTAGCCCAGCTGCTGCTGACGGAGTTCGAGGCCCTCTTCCACCCGCAGGCTACCACCTGCGCCTCAACCCTGGTGGCCAGTGGTAGGCCAAAGGTTTGCTCTTGCTCGTGTTCTCTGTAATTTGCTTTATTTGTTTTATTTTCTTATTTCGTTATTTCTCCTTCCCTCTTGTGCCATTACTGTGCCCTTCTGCCTTTTTTGTCCTTTTTGCCTTCGTGTTTTCTGTAATTTCCTTTATTTGTTTTATTGTCTTATTTTGTTATTTCTCCTTCCCTCTTGTGCCATTACTGTGCCCTTATGCCTTTTTTTGCCCTTTTTGCCTTCTGTACCCCTCGCCGTTCCTCACTCCAGTTTTCCCGCCGTCCCGTTTTCCCGCCGCTGCGTCCCGTGCGGCCGCGCTCTCCCATTCGTCCACTCCCACCTCCCAGCTGCTCCTCTCTCCCACCTCCCCTTCTTATGGCGCCCGCTGCATGGTGAGGAGAGCGACCCTTGACCCTTTTTAGGCAGGTCGCTCCCCGCTCCGCACAGCACCACCTGTGTGCCCGTGCCCTTAGCCCAGCTGCTGCTGACGGAGTTCGAGGCCCTCCTCCACCCGCAGGCTACCACCTGCGCCTCAACCCTGGTGGCCAGTGGTAGGCCAAAGGTTTGCTCTTGCTCGTGTTCTCTGAAATTTGCTTTATTTGTTTTATTGTCTTATTTCGTTATTTCTCCTTCCCTCTTGTGCCATTACTGTGCCCTTCTGCCTTTTTTGCCTTTTTTGCCTTCGTGTTCTCTGTAATTTGCTTTATTTGTTTTATTGTCTTAATTTGTTATTTATCCTTCCCTCTTGTGCCATTACTGTGCCCTTCTGCCTTTTTTTGCCCTTTTTGCCTTCTGTACCCCTCGCCGTTCCTCACTCCTGTTTTTCCGCCGTCCCGTTTTTCCACCGCTGCGTTCCCTGCGGCCCGCCCCCCACTCTCCCATTCATCCACACCCACTTCCCAGCTGCTCGTCCCTCCCACCTCCCCTTCTTATGGCGGCCGCTGTGCGGCCGCGCCTAAGGCAAGCCCGTCTGCGCCCGTAAGGGGCCGGGACTGCGCCCAGCGCCAGAACCCCTAGCCCCACAAATACCAGGACGCCCTACGCCGCTACGACGCCCACACCCTCCACGCACTCAACACCAGACAACCGCACACCTGCCTCCTAGCCGCCCCAAAGCGCACCGAAGGACCCTTCTCGTGTCGGAACTGCAGCTTCACCAGCCTCTGAGCCTCCAACCCACCCACCAGGACAGGACGCAACCACCTCAGATGCATACTACTGAACACCCGCTCCGCATGCAAACACGCCGTCGAACTCTGGGACCTGCTCGACACATCCTCCCCGGACTTCGCCTTCCTGACAGAGACCTGGATGAACGACTTCTCGGCACCCGACATCGCCATAGCCATACCAAGGTCACCCGCAGAGACCGCACCAACGGAGTAGGAGGTGGACTTGCCATCATCGACAAGACCACCCTCAAAGTCTCGACCAACTCCGTCGACACCTTCAGCACCGCCGAACACCTGCACTTCCAGATCCACACTGATCCCAACACCACCCTCAGAGGAACGCTGATCGACAGACCCCCCGGTCTCCGACCTCAGTTCAGTGACTCCATCGCCGACTTCGTCAGCACGCACGCCCTCGCCTCCATGGACTACATCCTCCTCTGAGACATGAACTTCCACCTCAAGAACAACAACGACGACACCAACTCCACCACCCTGACCGACAACCTCACCAACCTCGGACTCAGACAGCTCGTCACTGCGCCCACCCACTCCGCAAGCCCCCACGTCTCCTTCAGCCACACCACCAAACACACCACGCACCACCGCACCCAACAGGTCCCCCGCCGCAGCTGGAGCAAAATCACCGAAGACCAGCTAAACACCGCCCTCGCCCGACGCCCACTCACCGACCCCACCGACCCCGACGCCAGCAACCTCAGGCGTTGGATTGACGACTGCGCCAACACTCTCGCCCCGTTCAAGAAACCCTCCAACAGACACACCACCAAGAATGCCAGCTGGTTCTCTGCAGAACTCCAGACCTCCAAACAAACCTGCCGAAAACTAGAGAAGAAATGGCATCGCGAACAGACACCGGAGAACCAAGAAGCCCACAAGAACGCCATGCGCCAACACCATCACCTCATCAGAGCCGCCATGAGGACCTCCTTCAAGGACCGCCTCGACAACAACGTACACAACAGCAAAGAGCTCTTCAACATCGTGAAGGAACTCTCCAACCCCAGCTCCAACACCAACGACATCCCACCATCGCAAGACCTGTGCAACTCCCTTGCCACCTTCTTCCACCACAAGATCGCTGACATCCACGAGAACCTGACCTTCCCAACAACCAACGACACCTCAGACCCCATGGCCACCACCCACAGTGACCCCCTGCTCACCTGGACCCACATCAACGACGACGACACCATCAAGATCATGAACACCATCCACTCCAGCTCCCTGTCAGACCCATGCCCACACCACATCTTCAACAAAGCCAGCGCCACCATCGCACCCCATCTCCGCAAGGCCATCAACATATCCTTCGAGACCGCGACCTTCCCTGAGAGCTGGAAGCACGCCGAGATCAACGCCCTGCTCAAGAAACCCAAGGCGGACCCGAGAGACCTCAAGAACTTCCAGCCCATCTCTCTGCTCCCGGTACCGGCAAAGGTCATCAAGAAAGTCGTCAACAAACAGCTGACCCACTGCCTCGAGGAGAACAACATCCTGGACCCATCCCAGTCCAGATTCCGCAGCAACCACAGCACTGAAACCGCCCTCATCGCCGCCACTGACGACATCAGGGCCCTGCTGGACAAAGGCGAAACCGCGGCCCTCATGCTCCTGGACCTATCAGCCGCCTTCAACACTGTCTGCCACCGCACCCTACGCAAACGCCTCCACAACGCAGGGATCCGAGACAAAGCTCTGAAATGGACCACCTCCTTCCTCTCCGGCAACACCCAGAGCGTCCGCCTCCTCCCTTTCCAGTCCGAGGCCTCCAAGATCATCTGCGGCGTACCCCAAGGATCATCCCTCAGCCCGACATTATTCAACATCTACATGGCCCCGCTCGCCCACGTCGTCAGACTGCACGACCTCAACATCGTCTCCTACACCGACGACACACAGCTGATCCTCTTCCTCCCCAAGGACCCACTCACCGCCAAAACCAACCTCCACGAAGGAATGAAAGCCATCGCCGAAAGGATGAAAAACAGTCGTCTGAAGCTGAACTCGGACAAGACAGAGGTCCTCATCCTCGGCTCCACCCCCTCAGCCTGGGACGACTCCTGGTGGCCAACCACCCTGGGAGCAGCACCAACACCCACCGACCATGCACGCAACCTGGGGTTCATCCTCGACTCAACGCTCTCCATGCCCAAGCAAGTCAATGCCGTCTCCTCCTCCTGCTTCAACACCCTCCGCATGCTCCGGAAGATCTACAGGTGGATCCCAACCGACACAAGAAGAACGGTCACCCAGGCCCTCGTCAGCAGCAGGCTGGACTACGGAAACGCCCTCTACGCGGGAGCCCCGGCCAAACTGCTGAAACGACTGCAACGCATACAGAACGCCTCTGCCCGCCCGATCCTCGACATCCCTCGACGCAGCCACATCACACCCCACCTGAGAGACCTGCACTGGCTGCCCGTCAACAAGAGGATCCCCTTCAAACTCCTCACCCACTACACAAGGCACTCCACAACACCGGGCCAGCTTACCTCAACAGACGACTCACCTTCTACACCCCAAACCGCCAGCTCTGCTCCGCCGACCGCACCCTTGCTACCGTCCCCCGCATCCGAAGAACGACCGCTGGCGGCAGATCGTTGTCCTACCTCGCCGCCAAGACCTGGAACACACTCTCCTAAGGCAGACCCAAGACCTACTTACCTTCAGGAGACTACTCAAGACCTGGCTCTTCGAGCAGTAGCAGCACCCACCCCCTAGCACCTTGAGACCCTCACGGGTATGTAGTGCGCTTTACAAATTTCATGATTGATTGATTGATTTCCAAATCAAATTTTATTCATTTTTTTATCAAATGTCATTCTGACCAGCCAATGCGTTTCGTCCCTAAGGACTTCATCAGGGCTATAGATTTAGAACATATACAAACATATAATATGTCTATATATACACTTTTACAGCAAACTCATGTTTAATAATAACACACAGTACATTTAAAAACCAATTGACATGGACTACACGACTCCCTACAACAGTACTACCTTATGCCCAGAGTGAAAATAATGTTGTTTAAAATCTCTACATTACAGAATTATATAGTCACGATAGCAAACCAAGTTTATCCCTGTTAGACAGTGAGTTCAGGTCCCATATTTATTTAAATACATTATTCTTTACATTGATTAATTTAACTATTATCTTATTACAATTCCTTACATATTGATGCTAGAAAAAACATGTCTTACTAACTCAATTGGTATGTCAATGTGCCTAGTATCACTATGCAATTCGTCTCATGGACAGACGTGTGAGGAAAATATCCTAATTCCAAGTAGTTCTATTTACCTTAAATGGGATCTAAAATTTAACAGGATAAGTTCACATACCCCCAGTTTATTAAGCAACCAACTTTTCATGAGAGATAAAGTTCCCTTCATAATCTTGAAATACCACTTCCATTCAAACCAAACTTTAACTAAACATATCCCCATATGTACCGTAACAGCTGTAGCGGATGTATGATACAATTTATAATACGTCCTGTTCCCTGTTATTAATGTATCATAAGTCCGCTGCGGCTGGTTTCATTCAGATGCAAGATCACTTATATTTCAAAAGTAAGCTTGGGGTTGGCATTTTAGTTTGGAACTATGACATTAGGGATTGTTAGGGCACATAATGAGATACGTGATTGAGGCGGTCCAGAAAGTGAACTCCGACACAAAGTGAATGTGGCAATGCACTGTGCTCTGTGATTGGTGTATAGACATTTTAGAACTTGAAAATAAACACATCTTTAGCAGAGACACCCTAGTCTTAAACAAAAAATATGAGTATGATCGAATCATTAGCACTAGAGCTGGTATCTGGGTGAATAAAAGGAAAAGTATCAGACTGCGTGACTCCAAAAAAGCAGGCAAGTCCCTAGACTCCTATCTAAAATTCAAACTCCTGAGACATACTATCAACCCAGTCAAAGTTAAAGACGATACCATTAATAGAAACCTGAGTAATATAGCCAACATTTTCAATGAGTTCTATCAAGAACTATATGAAAATAACACCACTCTAGACCACACAGATTGCAAACGTTATCTAGACAAAGCCAATCTTCCCACCCTAACAGAACAAGAAAAATAATCAATTAATGGCCCATCAACACTGAGGAAATTGAAGAAACTATTAGAAAGCTTAAAATGGCAAAGCACCGGGCCCTAACAGCTATAATGCCAGATTTTGTAAGACATTCTCCACATCCCTAGTTCCACCTCTCTTAAAACTTTACACTCACTTCTCTACAACAGGCCAGGTTACGGGACCCACAGCTGAAGCTATCATAACGGTAATACCAAAAGACAGTAAAGACCCCCTACTGCTGAAGAACTAGTGGCAAATTTCAATAATCAATCTGGACTATAAAACATATGCCATGATCTTTTCCACCCGCCTACAAAGATATATTGTGAAACTCATTCCCCCATCCCAGGTGGGTTTCCTGACACTAGGATATTATGCCATGCCATAAAGAAAACTAAATAATATTACTATCATCCACATTTGCTATTGCATTGGACACTGAAAAATTGCTCAACAAGGTGAACTGGACGTATCTTAATTCAGTCTTAGAGAAATTTAACATCAGCTAAATCTGACCCGTATGATTATGGTCCTTAATCACAAACTCAGTGCTAAGGTCAGAGGAGGAGGCACAAACTCCTCTTTGCTTGAATTGAAGCAAGGCACTAGACAAGCCTGCCCCATTACACCACCTCTATTTCTGTTAGCGATAAAACCTTTTCTACACCATATGAGAAAAGACCAAGACATATCAGGTATCATATTTGATAACACTACAATCAAAGTTGCTGCATATGCGAATGATATCCTGATTGTCTCTGTAAAAGCACATTCGGCCATACCAGCACTAACGACATCTATCCAACACTTTTTTGAGATGTCCGGTTATACACTTAATGAAGATAAATCTGAAGTCAAGCTTCTCAATAACCAGGGTAACAAAGATATATTAGGGAATTCTGGATTAGCTTGGCAGCTTGGCTGCATTAAATATTTAGGATTAGAATTCACCAATGATCTCATCACCACCTTACAGGCTGATAAAAAATCCTTACTTAAGAATATTAACTCCCTGCTAAAAGGATTGTCACCCAAATTCATTACTTGGTGGGGAAGATCAGAAACCTTAACAAGCATTTGCAATGCAATAGGTCTCGCATTTACGCGCATTTGAGCTATTAGCATTGTAAATGACAATGTGTTTTATTTATGTTTTGTTTTTTAAAACATAAATAAAAGGCATTGTCATTTATAATGCCAAACCCGCGTAAATGCGAGACCTATTGTATTGCAAATGCTTGTTAAACCCGCCCTGAATTATATCGGCCACGCCCCTATGAGAGACCCGCCAGTTTTTTCATCCCACTTAAAGCCCTGATGTTAATGCAAAGTCTCTGACTGCAGTGCCTTTGGGCTGATTTACTGCTTCACCCTGAGAGCCGACTTCAAAGCAGGAATGTCGCTCTTCAGTTGAGCTGATTTTCTTTTCCCCTTGGGAACTGCGAAGGCTGGCCTTGAATTGCCGAGATAAATCAAGCACAGAGGGTGGAACGAAAAAAAAAAAACGTGAAATGTAAAATTAACACAACACTGGAGCCCCCGGCACTGAAGGAACAGGACAGGAAGGAATTTTTTTCATAATTCAATATGTATGGAGTTAAATTAAGAGAAAAGGGAGAGTAAGAACGAAACTGAAAGGCAGAGGGAGGAAGTATTAAATATGCCAGAAGGAAGAACGACCGGCCCGTGCAGCGATTGAAGAAAAGCCAAGTGGGCCTGCTGGAGGAAATAAGGCTACGACAGCGTGCTGAAAGGAGGAGCGCGAGAGACCTCAGGCAGATGCTGTCCTTATAGTGTGAAGATAGGAGACGCGCTGTGGAAATAGGAGATCAGCTTGGATGCTGGTGCATTTTTGATTGAAAAAAATATTTAACAAACAAACAAAAATTATCATGTGCCCAGAAAAGGGAGAGAGGAGGGACGAAGGAGAGAGGAGGGACGGGGGAGGGGGAGGGAGCAAAGGTAAGACGGACGGGTACTGCTCGCGCACGGAGCACATTAATGATATTTATAAAGGGAATGAGCAACAGCGGCTAAGCGAGAAACTAGTTTTATATAGCGCAAACTACACCTGAAGGTATTTGTGTGCTTATATGAGCACTAGTTGCGTTATCGACATGTTGGACGGCCCCGGCAGCGCCTGAGGGAGATGGCGACAGGAGGACGCGGCACCGCACATGGGGTACGTAAACAAGCTGTCGCAATTGTGAAACAAGCAGGAAGTGGGATAAGGGAGGGGGTGGCAAATGGTGTGCACTTTCGCGGCCGCTTTGATGTTCTCAGTGGCCGCGCGGCTCACTGAGAACATCAAAGCGGCCGCGAAATGATCACGCAGGCTGCCAAATGGTGCGCGTGCCCGGCGCACATGCACTGTAGTTGGCGGCCTGAAAGCACTAGTTTGCACTTTCAAATCCCCCGTTTACAAAAGCTCTCGCGAGTGCAGCGCTAAAGCGCTGGCTCAGGCGAGACCTAAAAATGAATGATTCTTATCCTCTGCACACGCTCAATTTGCAAGTTAAGTAACATCAAGTAGAAAAGAATTGTATCAATAAAGAGTAAAAGTTCTTGTGTTTGTCTTGTGTTTTCTTTAATCCAATGTCCGCCCAGCTAACACGTGTTTTGTTGAACGGGGAAGACCCCACGACTACTTAAGGGCTGTATGGCTGTAAATTCTAGTTTCAGAATCCTCTCTGCCGGTTATAATTCCGACACAGCTGGTCAATGTATTTCACCACAATAGCCACCAAAATATTCTTAACGCCTGGTGATAGATCCCACCTTCAATACGGCTTGGTGAATCCTCCCAAGTGCGGGGGCTGTCTAAGAGTACAAGTCCCATTACCACCACGGGATAATCATGCCAGAGCGAGTGCGCTCATACAGAGTAACACGTCCCGGGTCCACGTTCTGAACCACCGTTATCCCGTGGTGGTAACGGGACGTGTACTCTGATACAGCTCCCGCACTCGGGAGTATTCACCGAGCTGTATTGAAGGTGGGATCTATCACCAGGCATTAAGAATATTTTGGTGGATATCGTGTTGAAATACATTGACCAGCCGGGTTGGAATTAGAACCGGCAGAGAGGATTCGGAACATAGAATTTACAGCCATACAGCCCTGAAGAAGTTGTGGGGTCTTTCCCGTTTGATGAAACACGTGTTGGCTGGGCGTGCTTTGGATTAAAGAGAAATCAAGACAAACACAAGAACTTTTACTCTTTATTGATACAAATATTTTCTACCTGATGTTACTTAACTTGTAAATTGAGCGTGTGCAGAGGATAAGAATCAATTGCTGTATTGCCCCTAGTGACCAAATATTTGAGGGTATAGGGTGTTTTCCCTCACCTTGTTGCACCGCAGAATTCATATCATCACAGACTATTGCAAACTCGATAGGCGCCATTTCTCCTGATTAAAAGACACCCCTTATGGTTGAACCTTAAAAATGAAGATTATACCTTTGGTTAATTATCTCATCAGTATGCTTCACATGACGCTGTCAGAAGACTTTTAAAGAAAGATAGCTCATGCTTTTAATAACTTTCTCTGGCAAGGGAAGAAACTGATATTCTCACTTAAAAAACTCAGATTGGCCAAAGATAGAGGAGGAGTAGGCCTCCCTATTTTCAGAAACTACTAAACAGCCTATCTCTGTAAACAGGGCACCAACTGGTTTGTTAATAGCTCAGAATACCAACCGCTTTGGGTAGCAATTGAAAACCCACTCATAAACAATATACCCATCCCACCAATCTTAACAATGCACACCTACCAACTCCCACACTCTAAGTACATCATACAAAATACCAAAAAACTCTTATCCAATTCAACTATTGATCTCAGGTAAAAATAGGTAACTCTACCATGGCATCCATATGGCATAACTCCAAATTCAAAGTTGATGGCCAATTGACATACTGACAAGAATTGTCTGTCAAGGACATCAATCTAATCAGTGACATTTACAAAGGCAATCTAGCGCTGCTCTTTTCTTCCCTACAGATTTGGTACACTCTAGATAATCTGGATTTTTATAAATTCCTGAAATTGAGAGAGCAGATTACAAAACACCTATTAATGCATGTTAACCCCTTCCTACCCGCTCTGATTGGACAAATACTTAAAGTCAGTCATTTTGTTTCTAGAATACATAAACTTCTTCTTTCAAACCTCATTGGGGTCCACACCCGTAACAAACTAAGATGGAAAAAGGAGCTGAACTCCAGCAACATTCATTTTGATTGGCGACACATACATAAGACTCCTTTTATAAGCAAGATCTCACCTTCAATTTGCCAAACAAAATATATGATCATCAACAGAGCCTACTGGACCCCTCCAGACGCCATAAGGATAATCTTAGTCAAAACCGGAAGTGCTGGAATGGCAACCTTCAGGAGGGAAATCTGGCTCGTAAGTTTTTTGACTGCCCCATCCTGCAAACTTCCTTGGACAAGTTCTTCGCGTGCACAAAGCACACCTTCAACATTGAACCCACCAAAGAATTCTCTTATGTAATCCTGGGCTGCCTGGATCCTAAACTAAAGAATGAAAATGAGCGATGTCTGTTAGACCTGAAACTCACACTGGCCTGCAAGCTGGTTCTTGACCATTGGAAGCATTCTAGTGTCATCTCGCGCCGGATGTGGCGGGAGCGGCTCACCTTTCAGAGGCGTCGATAACATCTCACTACAGCGCTCGCCATGGCGCCCGGCTCTCAGACTGGCGTGGGGCTCACTTGATGCCCCCCCTCAGTGTGAGCCTCCTTTACCTCAGTACCGCACATGATAGGGTGCGCTCCTCCTGCCATTATAACCGCTCTATCAGGACTCCACCCCGTTATGGGGCCTCTCCATTGCCGTGAATCTTCCCTGACATCTATTTCATTGGCTTCTTACCTCTCAGATCTAAGTGCTGGCAGCTGTTTCCCCTGTGTACTCATAGCAGATAAATATGCCGTCCGATATCCCGCTCGATTTTAATATTCAATACACAAATGTGTTTTATTTTGTAGTGATATGCCTAAATGCTAATCTCTGAACAACTATCTACGAAACCAACAGATAATAGAATTGTTGTTGATGTAGAAATGTGCACTTTCTCTTCTGTAACTCCTATATACTGGTGCAAATGGTATATTGCACCTCTTTTGATTAACTTATTTCAGCCAATATCTTTACGTTTGTTACTCTTTCTGCAAAATGCAATAAAAACTATTTGAACAAAAGAAAAAATATGTATTTCTATATATATATATAGGTTGTCACAGCAAACGTAAACCCTGCTCTACAGCAGGTAAACCGCAAGCCATCTCGACATGAAGCAGATCAAAGATGCCATATCCGGGAGCATGTGCCACCCATGCCATGCATCTGTCTCCCACCCCCTCAGTACAGGTACAGCGGGGGTAGACGCTGATGCGGCTCAGTGCGATGCAATTTCCCCAGCAGAGCCTGTCTCTCCTCCCAAGTTGGCGCCTACCTTCCCTATGTATATCCAAGCGCAGCTGCCACGTGACACATGGTCGTCCTAACTTGCACAGACTCCGCGTGCTTCATATGGATGCACAATAAACATGGGCGCCCGTTGAATTTTTTTCGGGGAGGGGCATCATTCTAACGTCATTCCCTTGACATCCTCTCGCAAAATAATTGTTGCATTAGCCGCTTTGATATAAGTGGAAGGGGATCAGAAACTGACTAACTGAGCGCTTTTTCAGACGTGGCTCAATATGTTTCCACGAATCCAGAATTACAATCTTTTCCTTGCTTCTGTGGTCCGAGGCAGGGTTTCAAAAGTCGAAATGTGTCGCTTTTTTCCAGTCCAGGCTTCTTCCCAGTATTAAAAAAAACATAAAGCAGGTCCAGTGGTTTATGTTATCCACTTGCTAATTATGCAAGGGAGTTAGTCAAATATTGACTTATTTTTGCAAGCAATTATTAAAGAAAGTCAATATTTGATTTATCTGTGGCTCTCATCTCGAAGGAGTTCTTTGATTGGCCGAAATGAATAGGATAGCACGAGGGCTCCCCAGAACAGCCCCACACTCTCTTATGTGTGTGGGCTTCTCTCTTTCTCTCTCTTTGTAAACAAATATTAATTTACACAGCTTGAAATGTTATTAAAGCGCAAATGAAAAATAGAGGTGGGGGGTGTAACCGCCCCTTTGCCTCTCCTGCAGACGCCCATGATTGTAAAGGTAGTGTCACAAGTACAAGGTTTACCTGAATCGTGTGAGTAAGCTCTGCACTGACTAAAACCAATCCTTGTTATACCGCCCCCTGCAGGATGTGGGAGGCACCGCAGATGCCATTGTGGTGTTTCGATGGGTAGGTGGAATCTCTGGCAACCCCAAACAGAACATGCTGGCTTAGCCTAGGCCAGGGAAGGTCTTGGAGATGGGGATTGCACCTCGGACGCCTGTTGCCAGGGCGGGATTGCAGTTAGGCCAGGGAAGTCCCAAAAAGTGGCCCACATTCACGAATTGTGCGCTTTCATGAAACATCATTTGGTTAGTCTCATTGGACTCATTTTTCGAGAAATGCTTGGTAACCTAAGCGTTTTAAAGCTTATAGAATCAGTAAGATTGGTGAAAACGAGAAGCACAGCCTTTTGGCCAGGTGGGTGAGGTGAAATAAAATGACCCAAGGGCCACAACACCTGATCTGGCTAGGGTTACCACCTGGCCTTTTTTTTATTTTATTTTTTGAAAGTTTTTTTACACTAATGTGACCTATATTTTAATATTCTGGCCAGTGCAAAAATTAAGAAAATCACCGAAAGTCTGTATTTTTTCCTCTAATCAGTCAGTAAGGTGAAAGCACTTTAAAATTAGTTCTAAAGCTGCTTTACTCATCCGTGACGAATAGCTAAACTGAACAAAGACAGAAAAGCCATGTTAAAAAAGAATATGGATATTTTTATATAAATTGTGCTCTCTAAATATCATGCTCTGGCCCTTGTAAAATGTTATAACATGAATAAATTGCATTTTTTTCTAATTGCTTTTTTATACTATTACATAGGGTGAACTCGGCGCTAGGGCATTAGAGCGACTTACATGAGCACCAGTTACACTACACAAATCAAATTCCTTCTTACTTCAGGTGCTGGGAGATTAAGTGTTTGCCCAGAATCACAGGATGTTGAGCCAACGCCGGGACTGGAACCTGGTTTCTCACTTCTAAAGTCAGCAGGTTTGGCTGTAACTCCACTTCCTCTCTAGTTTGATACAAGCTTAATAAAGGTTGCCTCACAGCAAGGCCTATGCAAATATACACACACCCTCCAGGCTTCTCTTACTTCACTCCCTCCCCAGCCCTCCATAGCCTCAGGGTGATGGCCTTGCAGTGAATGAGTCAAGCAAAGGGACACAGCTACTGCTGCTCTAGTGGGAGCTGAGGTGTAGATGGCCCATAGTCAAAAAAACCCTCCCCCCAAGTGAGGCCTCTGCATACTCCCACCCACCATTGCCCGAATGTGATGGCCTGGCGGGGAGGGGTTGGGGCAAGAAAATGCTTCTGGGCCAAGCCGCCTGCTCGCAGGGTGGGGCGGCGGGTGTGCCGTGGTAAGAATGGCCCAACAAATGGAGCAAGACCTGTTCCCCAGTAAGGCTGATTGTCACACTTACCACCCTCGCCCGCCCACGTCAGCCTGAAGTGCGATGGCCTGGCAGGGCCGTAATGAAGCAGAGGCCCTTCAAAAAACTGGTCCACATGTCACCCTTAGGCAGCA
The DNA here is from genome assembly GCF_964204655.1 of Triturus cristatus. Lineage (NCBI taxonomy): Eukaryota > Metazoa > Chordata > Amphibia > Caudata > Salamandridae > Triturus > Triturus cristatus. Next base: position 94,401,925 of record NC_140579.1, on the reverse strand, counting down.
GACTATCGCCCAATGCCCGACTGCCCACCTTCCCAATCCGACCCTTCCCCGTGCCTGAGAATTTTCAGTACCAGGGACAGTCATTTTGCTGTGCACAGTGTGCCCTAACACTGCAATGCTCACTGCTGCCCTACGCCGGTGACACCCCAAAGTCCCCAATCCTCTACACCTACCCATACCTCACCGGAGGGTACATGCAGGGTTTTAAGTGGGATGAAAAAACTAAGGGGTCTCTTAAAGGGGCTGGTCTGATGTAAATAATGGTGTGGCTAAAAAAACACTTAAATTAAAAATCTCTGCTTAATGCAAAAAGAACAATTGATGGATAGAATGCAGAACAATGTCATACATTCACCCCAGTACAGAGATCTGGGCCTAATTACCTTGAATTTTTGCTACCTATGCCATTCCAGTTTGAACCCAGCCATATGCAAATCAGTGTCGACCCTGCGCCCAAAGAGAACAGTCCAGCCCAAACTGCCAGGCCAGGTCCTCCCTGGACTGGAAACAAGCGTCCTAGGACTGGTTCCAGGGGCTCACCCCTCATCAGCCAGGACAGCTGGACTCCAGTGGCATGGAGAGCATGGGACCCACGTCTGGGCATAACCGTACCACTCGGGATGACAAAAGCAAAAAGAACAAGTGATGGACAGAATGCAGAACAATGTCATGCATTCACCCCGGTACAGAGATCTGGGACTAACTCCATCGTTTTTTTGCTCCCCATGCCGTTCCAGTTTGAACCCAGCCATATGCAAATCAGTCTCGACCCTGCGCCCAATGGGAGCAGTCCAGCCCGAACTGCCAAGCCAGTTCCTCCCTGGAATGGAAACAAGCATCCTAGGACCAGTTTCGTGATAGCATAGTGTACCATCCGACTGGTATTTTGGTGCTTCTGTCATTGCATCCAGATACATAATACAGCAAGTAACAAATACACCTACAACAAGCCAGGTCGATTAGCTTTGTCAATGGTTGTTAGTTGTGTAAAATAAATAAGCAACAACTATATATTCGCTATGTATAATATTGAAAATACTTCCTTTCTGAAATGATAAAACTGTTAAAGAACTATAACGAGTCTCTTCGAAGTTACATCAAAGGCAGTGAAGGGTGGGACTGCTGCAGAGGTAAGATTTTTTTTTTACTCTGAGGGTGAGGGCAAAAATGGAGAGCCCGATAAGAACCCGTCTCAGCACTGGCTTTTTAGAACTGCTGGTGCGGAGCACCGGCAGTTCCCGGCCCACTTAACCCCTTCAGTGCCCGCCCCTTTCCCCGCCCAGTGCCGGCCGTTGCATTAGCGGGCGGGGTCTATGACGAGCTGGACTCGTCATGGGCACAGCGCCACCGCGGCCCATGACGAGTCCAGCTCGTCATGGGCACTGAAGGGGTTAAAGCCCTGGGTAAGTCGCAAAGAGTTCCGCTCACACCACCGTTCAATATGGAGTAAAATATTAAAAATAGAATTAGGAGATACGCCGAGGACAAAGGTAAGGAGGCAAGGAGCTCAGCAGTCGGTAAGAATGCTAAATGTACGTGTGCATCAGGGCTGGGTCTAGGGCAGTACGACCGGTGCGGCTGCACAGGGCGCTGAACTGTGAAGTGGGGTGCTGACCTGGGGGGGCGCTCTGTTTATCAATCTTATGATTGGAGAGATGAGGGGCACTTTTGCCCAGTGGTAGTGAGACCATCCGAGGATGCAGTCATGGAGCGTGGGGGGTGCCAAAAGTTAATGTCGCACTGGGCGCCACTAGCACTAAAGCCAGCCCTGGTGTGCATCACAAGGATAATGCATAGTATCGTCATTGGCACCTTTCTGTACCCCCTCCAACCATATATACATTTCCCAATAATAAACACACAACACAGATTGTTAGATTGGGTACAAATGCCGCAGGTTTATTACATACACCGTTATGTAATGGTGGGTTATCTTACGGGCGATCCAAGGGCAGGCAACCAACTGGGCCGCCTGCCCGCCTGATGAGCCGGGCAGCACTGGAGCGAACCCCGCCTTTGCTGCCCTACCAGTGATTCTCTTACAGGATCACGTGACCGTTGGTAACTTCTTACTCACGCCCCTTCCAGGGCGGAGCATCGCATAGCAAACCCCCGGTTGTTCAGGCCCACAACCGCCCGAAGGACTAGCGGGGCGCCGACACGGCTTCCAGGACCCTCCCATGAGCCTCCGCGGATTTGGCTCTGGCACCCCCTATGGTGCCGCGCAGAGGTACCCTTAGTACCGGCCTGCTTCCAGATCGCCCTGTAACTCCACCTGCAACGAAAAAGGAAAACATTACAATACTCTCTACCCCCCCACCTGCCACCACCACGCCGGGTAAGCGGTAGGGAGGGATGCGGCGAGGGTGGCACAAAGAGGACGCCCTCATGGTGGGGAAGGGCTATATAGCCTCCCCTCCTGGCCACAATGCCCCCGGAAGTGACGCCCATTGCGTCATGCCCGGGGGAAGAGGGGGGACTCTACCTGAGTCCCTGCCCCCAAGGGGGGCGGGGAGGGGTCTCTGGTGCCCAGACGACACTAGAGTGCTGACCGCTCTAGTGGCCCCCTGCGGGTGCCGCGGTCAGCGGCATAGTATCGTCATTGGCACCCTCTGTACCCCCTCCAACCATATATACATTTCCCAATAATAAACACACAACACAGATTGTTAGATTGGGTACAAATGCCGCAGGTTTATTACATACACCGTTATGTAATGGTGGGTTATCTTGCGGGCGATCCAAGGGCAGGCAACCAACTGGGCCGCCTGCCCGCCTGATGAGCCGGGCAGCACTGGAGCGAACCCCGCCTTTGCTGCCCTACCAGTGATTCTCTTACAGGATCACGTGACCATTGGTAACTTCTTACTCACGCTCCTTCCAGGGCAGAGCGTTGCATAGCAAACCCCCGGTTGTTCAGGCCCACAACCGCCCGAAGGACTAGCGGGGAGCCGACACGGCTTCCAGGACTCTCTAATGAGGCTCCGCGGATTTGGTTCTGGCACCGCCTATGGTGCCACGCAGAGGTACCCTTTGTACCGGCCTGCTTCCAGATCGCCCTGTAACTCCGCCACAGCTCTGGAGGTGGCCCCCGTCACCGCCAGGGCCCACCACCACAGCTGTAGTATACCTGCAACCTCTCATCTCTAGCACCTCACTCGGGTCTAAAAGAAAAAGGTCCATGCCTACTGGCGATAAGTGAACTCCCATCATTGTCGAAGTACCCCTTCACATTCTCTTTGATCATCTCATGTCTGATGAAACCTAGGCCCCTCTGGTCGGTGAGCTTGCGCATTGCCCCATTGAGACGCTTGCGGGAATGCACCACCGCCTCAACTGATTTGGCCCCTCGCCACGTTCTGCATGGAATCATCTCAGACCAGAGGACATCGCACTGCCCTACACGCTTGCCAATCTCGCCTAGGACCCTTTTCGAGGCCTGGAGGAGAAGCCTTCTACCCAGAGCAATGAGGTCATTCCCACCCAGGTGAATCGCTAAGATTTTAGGGGGGGGGCCCTGCGCAACCGGTCTCGCCTCGTTTGTTCCGGAGCCAGCTCCATCTCATGCCAGGGAAACCCATCCACTCAAACTGTGTCTGTGGGAGGTGCCGCATCCAGTTCCGGTGCAATGCCCATTGAGCCATCCTGGAGATAAACGAATGCCCGATCACCCAAACCAGTAGCCCTAGTAAAACAGGAGCCGCCAGGGCCCCCTGCCAAAACAGCTATAGTCTTACCCGCAACCTCTCCTGTCTAGAGCCTCCTGCAAGTCTAGATGAAAGGGAAAAATCCCTACTGGTCATAGATGTCCCCACCTATATCCCTATAGCCCTTGACGTTAGCCTGGGTAAGCTAGTGTCTGATGAAACAAAAGGCCCTTTTGGCCTGTGAAGTATTCACCCCACACGGGAAAGTTCCACTGCGTCACATGACTCAGCCCCGGCCCAACTCGGGCGGGACAGTTTCAGACACCCTAGCTCACAATACCCCACCTATTTGCTGTTCACACCAGCTGCCGCCCTTCTAGCACCGCGTGTTTCTGGACACCTGTGTTTCCCATCTCTGGGACAGCAGCTCACTTGTTAGGAGACCGCTCATACCCCCGCTTGCTCATTTATGCTATTATGGCGAGAAGGATTATACTTAACCTTGGCACAGTCCCTTTACTTGCTACATCAAGGCGCACAGGAATGTCCATGACTAGGCGTATGAGACAATGCGCAAGGCTGCCCTCCAGCACTTGCCCTGCATCCCTTATTCCTTCTGGGAATTTCGCCCGCTCAGCTTCCTCTGGTGAAGCCCCCTAGGCATACCCACTTCGAGAATCTGTCTGATCCGATACAGGGCGCGCTGTCTGTAATACGGTGCCTAACATTTGATGTGGGAGATGTCACACACTGCTTAGGTCATGTGAACCTTAAGGCATACACCATTTTAACCCGGGCGTAACTCTAAATGGGACTGAGCGATACCAAAGGGGGTTGTTGGACAGAGCATTTGAGCAATTCAAGCCCTCGCCCCGTCAACTGATCTGGGTTTAAACCATCATCATTCTTTACCTTACTCCGCCACCCCAGTTCGGACATAGCCATATGCAAATCAGTCTGACCATCTGCCTCTTTTTGCATCTAAATGGGACTGGCTCCACCCAGCTGTAACGCTAGAGACACCTATCTTAAACCTCTTAACTGGTTTTCCCAATTGGCACCCTTCTGGTTGCAGCTGTGTGTTTGTGAAGCGCTCGTGCCCCCGGGGAACAATGTCGCTGAATAGCCAGGATATGTTACCCACTCGCTGATACTTATCTATCGCTAACTGCCCTTACTAGGATTGAAGGGTTGCTGGGTGTTACCAAAGTACTGAAGACTCAATGCTCCAACCCAGTTTGACACCAGAACTTGGGGACAACCCAAGTAGTGACCATGCCTTTCATGGTACATCTACCCCAGTGCTTGACTACCAATGTGTTAGGGACCCCAGTCCGAAAAGATGCCCCTTCTATTGTCTGGATCTAGCCCGCAGGAGGATAACCCAGGGGGGCAGACAAGTCCGTGGAACCAGAGGGGAAAGTTGTGTGCAAATACCTGCCCTTTCCTGAATATTGGAAATGCCCACTGGTCTATAATCCTTGTCGCCATTTGGCTCTAACACAGGGTTTTACCCAATTTTTATGGACTGCAGCACACTTGTTATATGACAACTACCACAACCCGCCTGCTGCCCTGGCCAAAGCGCGGGTAAATATGTCTTTATCTGAAGCGACCTGTAACCTGCCCCTGTTTGCAGAGAGCACATTTAGCTGCCTAGACCAAACCTAGCCAGACGCGACTAGCTTACGAGCCCCACTCCCCCACAACTTAAAATTAAACCTAGGCCCATCAAAGGCCCATCAAACGTGACGCCCCTCAGTGGCTTGACCTGGACTGCTACGACAGGGCGTCATGAGATCACACTTTCACATGTAACTGTTTCCCCCATGCTCCACCCGCTGGGGGATTAGTGTGCTCCACGCCTACTTGCTCGGAGTTGGTGATGGTCCCTCGAGGGGTGAAAGGTCAGACCCTTATCCCTGCAGCTCGTCCATCCAGAAATCTACCGAAAATCTACAGCCTTGCTTTCTAACGCTGTTCCTGGTTCCCTATTAATCATGGTCGAATGGACATATCGCCAGCCCGGGCCAATGCCTTATCCATATTTGTTAGCTGCATGATATGACTAGGCATGAACTCTAGCTTCCCAGAAGAATGTTAGAATCCTCCTGTTCTGCCCTGATGGAACTGCAAGATCTATGAGGAGTTTCCATTAAGGTACAACCTAGTTCAACACTCCACCATAAAATTATAACGTTATCCCCGTGTTGCATGAGTAAGGGCAATCTGTCAAAGTATCCAAACGCAACTAAGGATTCGCTTTACCCTGAAAAGTAACTATCCCTGGCCCCGAAACGGGCAAACAATGCTGGGCTACTCTGCAGCCTCCCTCAAACTTTCATGCTGGTTATTTGCTCAAAAGACTGGCAGCTAATAGCTTGTTAGCCCATGTGACCCCTGCTTGCCATCCTTGCAAGGGGTGGGCCTTAGGGACTACTTCTCACGCACTATTTTTACCTGTGCTCCTAAAAGACCTTTGTCGTGCTGCAGTCGCCTAATGATTCTGGTCCTGCACTAGAAGCTCTCACTTCAGCGTTGGACCAAAACAATTCACCCCGAACCTCCTGAGTCATCGCATCCAGTTATGTCATTAACACGCATTATACCACCTACCGCAAGCAGGACTATGGACTCCAAACTTCAAATCAGGAGTCACAGCCACTACGCCGGAAAACGGACGGGCTCATACCAAACCTATTGATGCTCAAACTGCTTGCTTAACGTTCGGTTTTTAATCAAATACAACGTTCCGAAAACTTTGGCTGCAATCCCATAGGTCGCTACTCTTGAAAGTTGAAGGTGATGCCAGACTTGCTCACCCACACATGCTTCAGCCAATTCGTGCAATCCCAAGGTGTGAAATGCGGCAGAGGATAGCATTCCTCCAACCGTCGCTCACCCTCCTACAATGCCAAAACTGCCCGCGACCTCCGCTCCACGCTGGCATCTGCGAGTTTAGGGCAGAAGGCACTGCGGCCTGCGCGACCCTCTGTGCAGCGATAAACTGGACACGGCAGGCCTGCTGCACCGTACTTGGAGCCCTTGGGAGAGCTGGGGCAGCCCAGCTGGGTGAGAGAACCTGTCACCGAGTGCCCTAATCAGCACGCTGTGGCCTCACCACATGCGAACCCCAGACCAGCGTCCTTGCCTCTCAATGTACAAGCCAAGAAGCAGGGATAGTGAAGCGCGACCCATAAGCATTAGCGCATGAGACAATTTGAAATTTTTTCTTTTAAATCCCTTTAAACATGGCATGCATCATCCTCTTGCGGAACACCCACCCCGAGGTTTTCAATGATGCCGCTGCAGGCAGAGTGTCCCCCTGTGGCGCTGGTGCCCTTGTCTGGAGGAACAACTTCCCTGCGCCCCCTGCATGTGGTGATAAATGCATGCGGTCTCAGCTGACTGCGCCACCCTTTGGCACAGTCCAGCATGAGCAGCATTCCCCTTCCAGGGGATACCCATTAGACAGTGCTCGCATCTGGCTCAAGAAAAGTAGCATATGAAATGACAAGAACCCGCAGGCTGCAGTAACTCGAAGTCACCCGTGCCCGTTATCCGCTCGGACAGGCGGACATGCCACCAATACGCCCAGTGCCACCACCCCGCGGCCACAGAGGCAGGCCCTCGGCCCCTTCCGACGGTGCCGAAATGACACGAGCGCGAAAGGAGAAATACCACAAACCGCGGGACACCTCATTGGCACTGAGATATACATGTATACATGGACTACAATAGATGTATTCCGTACGTAAGCCTCCCATGTTGTCGTGATCGTTCACAGGCTCCGGCATTGTTAGCAGAGGCAGACCCTAGTCACATCTTCCTGCCCCTCATATGCACAGCCACCAGCCACGCCATCCATACAAAACACAATTCAAAATCCACCGAGCACACACGCCTATGTTACCCAGTGATGGCCGTCACTGACAATGCACAACATAGGTGCAGGACCCCGAAACAGCATTACTGCCCACTAATCTAACACAATGATTTACGGGGTGAACCTGCACACTTATCCTGCCCACCGCATTACATAGCACCTAGGCACGAGAGCTAAGTTATTTGCCCAGAAGCACCAACGGTATTGGGGCGCTAACGTGCGTGACCACATTACAATGCACAATCGGGCACGGGAGTCAGTATGCCCAACAGCACAGTACGGTACAAAAGGGGGTGGTGATGGACGGAGTATCGGAACCAATCAAACACTCACACCCAGTCAACAGATCTGGGTTTGATCCATCTCCGTTCTTTAGCCCACTCTGCCACCCCAGTTCAGACATGGCCATATGCAAATCAGTCTGACCTTGTGCCTCATGGGAACAGTCCAGCCCGAACTGCCAAGCCATGCCTTCCCTGGACCGGAAACAAGCTTCCTAGGACCAGTTTCTGGCATTTCAGCCGTCTTCAGCCAGGCTTGCCTGAATCCAGTGGCAAGGTGAGCAAGGGACTCACGTCTGAGCATACCCTGCCAACTTGTGGCGAACAAAGCGGTACAAAAGGGGGTTTTGATGGACGGAGCATCAGAACCAATCAAACACTCACACCCAGTCAACAGATCTGGGTTTGATCCATCACCGTTCTTTAGCCCACTCTGCCATCACCACCCCCTTTTGTACCGCAACAGCACAGTACAGCATGTTACATTAAATACTGCCCTATATTCCTTATTAAATCCTGGTATGTTTGATGTGCCCAAATTTAATAAAAGGTGAGATTATGAACACTCAGTAATTAACAAGATGTGATAAATACTGCATAACTCTGAATGTCAACCCCTGCGCAAAAGAAACAGTTTGTACAGGAGTCGAAAACTACCATGCCACTCATAATGCCCGGTTTTCCACCCTTCTCAGATACACTGGCAGGTTGAACATCACTGTTGACAGCAGGTGCGCAGTGTCAGCAGACATAATATTAAACGGGAACGAATGCTAAATCAAAAGGCCACGTGTGCCATGAAAAGTTGCATTTGAGGGCTTCCTGTAATGTGAACGTACCATCCCCTTTAATTATTTTACCATTATCATGGCTGAGGGAGTAAAGTTGCCAATTATTTCATCCTGTTTACCTACAGCCTACAGCGAGGAGACTCTTATGTTCACTCTAGAGGTCAGGCCGTGCCGTACTGCACTTCTGCCTTTAATCTCAGCACGAAAATTATTTAATACATTTTTAAATGCCTATTTCAAGCTGCATGAAAACACTCAGAGACTCAATGGGTGTTTACTCATTGGAAGGGAACGGTCCTAACAGGGCTAAAATAGAGTCGTTGGCTTTCCTGCCTTTCAGAAAGGAGCTAAGGAAATTTGGTCCGGAGCTGCAAAACACAGAAATGGGGATTGTAATATCTGCTGTGTCAGCTGGGCCCTCCAGGGAGCGCTTCAGACCGTTTGTTATTCTTGCCAGAAATACCTGGGCTTCTCTTGAGAATTGTGCACATCATCTTCTTCCACAGGATGTTCAGCGTAATCACAGAGGCTCGAACCCAGTTGCCCAGGTTCGAGGTCGAGCAGCAGCTGCGCCAAACGTCAACCCGAAGATCCATCAACCCTCACCCAGAACCCTAGCAATCCGTGGCAGCCTGCACCACCAACCCGCTTTGCGGCGCAATTGGTGGTGCCAAAGCACCACCGAGACCCGCCGCAATGGCCCGCCGTGGCACCCGCAGCGGCATCCGGTGGACTCTGGGGCGCCAATGAACTGCCTGACGGCACTGCATCACTCCCAGGATCAACCGCCACCCAGAGCCAAAAACCGGCCACACGCGCCCCCCCACCCTGGGAGGCGGCGAACACCACAAATTTACCCCTGCCGTCACGGCCGACGTGGCGATGAGCCCTCCCTCGACAGCGGCAACAAAGGCGCAAAACCAGCCCCGCACAGGGACCGCAGGCCATAGCGAGCACCGCAAGGCACCCGTGCGGACAAATGCCACCCCCGACCCACAAGCAAAACACAGCCCCCTCGGCCTCCGGAATCTCCGCAGAGGGGAGGGTTGGCATGTCAGGAGAAGCGCCTACTGATTGCAAAATAAACACATTTGCTGGAATCAACAAAAGTGCTTCACAGTATGCCATATCTACATCTACCTTTCCCTTCAAAGCAACAGTGCCTGCCAGTACAAAGCACCGTGAGAAGCATTATGCCAAAACAATCCCTCCAGCGCATTTATAGAGAAACCAACCCGTTCTAGCTTGTGGCGCGGAAACCAGGGCCTGGCCTAGCTGAGGGTGGCAATGGGGCATCAGTCAGAGAGTGTCCCTAGAGGCTTCAGGCCCGCTGTAGCCTTGTCGCAGTCGCAGGGCACACTGGAGTTGGCTAGCCCCCATACTCCGATTGAGATACATATGCTGCCTTGCTGCTGCCTCAGCACCCTTGCTACTGGCCACTAGCAATGCTCGCATAACACAACTCCCCAAAATGCGGTGCCCAAAAATTGTCAGCACTTGACTCATACGCCCGTTTTGATTCTCACCCCTTTCTCAAAGCGGTGGTAATCGCTGAAACAAATATTAAGGGGCACGAAATGATCAGGGAATCCGCCTGGCTGACTACGACTAGGGCCGTGCGGAGCTACACGTCTCCATTCCAGCAGGGCATGTCGCATTAACCAATCTGGCTGAAATCTTTCAAGGCCCATGTGACCACGGCACCCGCCGCTGCTCCCTGTCAGCCTCTAAGCCCCCGTCATGCCTACTACCGCCGGGGTATCAAAACACTGCTTATAAACAGACCCCCCCACAGCATGGGGCAAGGGCTGGGGGAGGGGAGAACCCCGATGGCCGCCCACATCGCCACAAAACTGAAAGCTCAAAGAACTTACTCAATGCGCCCTGACTCACCACTCAAGACACCGACTCCACCTGTGACCCGACGCTAGACCAGAGACAAGACGGGAACCGCGCGTCCAGACGAGAACAAAACGGCCGCAACTCGGTGCGACCAGAATGCGGCGAGGGTGGCACAAGGAGGACGCCCTCCATGTGTCTTGTTTTCGCCTGTCAGATTCCATCTGACAGTGGTGAGTTTTTGGATAGCGAGACGAAAGCCTCATTACTCCACATTCATTTTGAGGTTTTTTTTAGTCGCTGTTAAGGTTGTCTTATTGATGTGTGACGCTTTGTCACAGTTGAGGTTGGATCACAAGGTCAGCGCTGTGATAGGCCGCGGGTTGCGGTCAATTTGGTTTGCGGGAGTGTTAGCAAGTTTTATCGCTGAGTCTTGTATTCGTCTGCCAAATGTCTTCTAGCGGTGATGAGCTTTTGATGGCTGCCGCGGCGGTTGCCTTCTGACAGTGATGAGTTTGGGTACCTGCCAAGGCGATTTGCCCTCAGGCAGTGATGAGTTTTTGGATGCTGTGTTGCTGTTTCAGTTTTACAAGTTTAGCGCTTCGTTGGGCCTTGGGTAGCGGTCAAATGGGTTTGTAGAAATGTCTGCAAGTTTCCTGATCAATGGGTTATCTTTTTGATCCAGTCCTTTGTAGAATGTCCTGTTGAGTTTGCGGAGATGGTCATCCAACATGTCAACACCTAGGTCTCTGTGGAGGTCTGCTGTTCTTGTGAAGATTGGAGCACCTGGTGCAATCCGTAAGGCCCTGCTCTGTAGTCTCTGCAGGTCTTTCCAATGCTGCGGGCGGCAGCCGCTCCAAACTGGTGAAGCGTACGTCATGGTTGGTCGAATTATTGCGGTGATTACTCGCACCTTGCTCTGCAAGGGCATCGACTTGGTCTTCAGGAGTGGGTATAATGCAGACAGCTTTGTTGCTGCATTCTGGCAGGGCTTCTCTATGTGGTTTCTCCATGTGAGTTTTGAGTCCAGAGTCACCCCCAGGTAGGAGCTGCTATTTTCCCATTTGATCTCATCCCCATTGAGGAGGATCGCTGGGTGTTTTCTGTTCAGCTTCCTGGTGAATAGTGTTACTGTGGTTTTGCTTGTGTTCAGGGCGATCTGCCAGTTGCTGTACCATTCGGAGAGTCTGCTGAGTGATGCCTCAAGGTTCTTAGCCACTTCCTTATCGCTGGAGGATTGGGAGATGACTGCTGCATCATCGGCGTAAAGAGCCAGTTCAGTCTTCTTTAGGTCCGTGGGGATGTCGTTTGTGAATGTGTTAAAGAGGAATGGTCCTAGGATTGATCCCTGTGGCACTCCAGCAAGGATTGGGCGTGGTGTTGAGCATTCGTCTCGTACCGCCACGTGAAAGGTCCGTTTTGACAAGTAGCTAGACAGCAGTTTAATCAGGTAGCTTGGAAACTTGAGCTTGATAAGTTTGTAAAGCAGTCCCTCATGCCATACTCGGTCAAATGCTTTGGCTACATCCAGAAAGACTACTCCAGTAGACTTGTTGATGTTGAATCTGTGGCTGATGATGTCCACAACTCTGAGGAGTTGGTGATTGGTTGAGTGGTCTTTCCGGAACCCAAACTGTTCTTTGGCGAGGAGGTTTTCGCTTGTCGCAATGTCCACAAGACGGGCAAGGATAACTTTTTCGAAGAGCTTTGATAGGCCAGATAGCAGACTTATAGGGCGGTAATTTGCAGGATCTCGTAGTGGTTTCCCAGCCTTGGGGAATACGATGACTCTTGCTTCTTTCCAGGCGTTAGGGAAATACTGGTGCTGCATACACGCGTTCAATATCTCAGCTAGGTGATCCACTGCGGCATCTGGGAGCATCTTGATGGCTTGGTTGGCTATTCTGTCCTTTCCCGGTGCCTTGCCGTTTTTTAGTGTCTTTACCAGGGCCAATAACTCGCCTGTGGAGCATTCCTCAATGTTTGCAGCTTCTGTTTCTGGTGGGTGCTCCCGGTGGTGCTTAGCGACCTCTTGCTCGACTTCTGCTGCCAGTTTGCTTGCCTGGTTAGGCCTGTAGGATGCCTCCAACGTGTCAGCGAAGACCTCAGCCTTGTCCCTGTTGTTGCATGCCAAGTGAGTCTTCCCTGGTATCGGTGGGTTTGGTTCTTTCTTCCCAGTCAAGCGTCGGGTCATTCTCCAGAGAGAGTTGTCCGAGTCCTTTAAGTTAGCCATAGCTGCTTCCCACTTTTCACCTCTGTGCTGGCTTATTTGCATCTTCAGCTGTCTTGTCAGCTCGTTGTACTTCTTCAGCAGGTCGGGGGTGCGATTCCTTTGCCACTCTCTCCGGGCTCTGTTCTTGTCAGCAATCGACTGCTTGATGCCCTTCGGGAGGTCGTAGATAGAGCAGCGTTGGAGTTTCTGCTCGGGAACGCTGCACTCGATGGCAGTGTGGACTGCAGCTGTGAAGTGGTGAACCGCCTGGTCAATGTCAGCAATGCAGCGTAGGGGGCCAGGGACCAGTGTCTCCTCCAGGCTTCTCTTGTATAGGCTCCAGTCTGCCTTCTTGTAGTTATGTCTGGTGTCCTGTTGCTGGTCTTCAAGCACGTCACCAACTGTGATCAACACTGGGTTGTGGTCGGACGTCAGTGCAGTTAAGCTTTCCAGCTCCATAGACTGGGAGAGATTCTTCATGACGACGATGTCCAGAACGTCCGGTTTATGCAGTGCAGAGCCTGGATAGTGTGTAGGTTGAGTCGGGCCAGCCACTACAAAGTCCTCCTTCTTTGAGTGGGCAAGTAGAGCGTGACCTTTGCTGTTTACCGCACGAGAGTTCCAGCACTGGTGCTTGGCATTTAGGTCTCCGCCAATTAATGTTGGGATGCGGGGGTCCAATAAAGCATCCAAGTCCTTCGGGCTTAGCTTGCCTGGGGGTGAGTAGGCGGCAATCAGCCGTAGGGGGCCTGCAGATGTCTGGATCTGTATGCCAGTTGCTTCAATACTCCCCACTGGTGGTAGTGAGATCTTGTGGTGCTTCACTTTTGTGCTGACAATCACCGCTGTTCCTCCGCCCTTGGCTCCAGTGGTGCGATCTGTGCGGTACACCCTGTAGTTTGCTAGGTTGAGCTTCTGGCTTCCTTGGAGATGGGTCTCGGAGATAAGCGCTATACTCACATCCATGGTTTCCATCAGGTGCAGGAGTTCTGCAGTTTTCTTCTGAATGCTGTTAGCATTCCACATCAAGAAGAGGGAGTTTTCTTTAGATTTTGCTGCCATTGCAGGTGTTTTCTTCACCGTGGGAAAGTCCGGCGATGAGATTCGCCACCATTGTCACCAAAGGGTGGCTGTTCATGTCTGCGACTGTTTTCGCAATCTTCATGATGAGTTCCTGCCAGTTGATGGCTGAGCCTATTTCACAGGATGGTGCTGGGGCAGTTGGTGGTGGTGGTGGTGGTCTGTCCTGTTTGGGTCCTGTTACTTCTGCGTATGTTCTTCCATCCACACGCGAATCGCTTTGGCTGTTGGTTGGATTGCCAGTTGGGATCCTGTGAGCCAATGCGGGTTTGTAAGTCTTCCTTTGTCCCTGGTCTGTTGCAGTTGAGTGTGGGGAAGTCCTTTGTGGTGAGGACGCCCTCATGGTGGGGGAGGGCTATATAGCCTCCCCTCCTGGCCACAATGCCCCCGGAAATGGCACCCATTGCGTCACGCCCGGGAAGGAAGAGGGGGGACTCTACCTGAGTCCCTGCCCCCAAGGGGGGTGGGGAGGGGTCTCTGGTGCCCAGACGACACTAGAGCGCTGCCCGCTCTAGTGGCCCCTGTGGGTGCCGCGGTCAGCGGCAGAGATGAGAGCTAGGTGTAGGTGTTGTTCACGAGACGGAGGTCCATACCTGCCAGGTTTACCGGGTCCATACGTGACTAGATAGGCTAGTGCTGTGTTTTTTCCCTTAGAATTCTGGTGTTAGTAGTCCTAGTTATAGTCTTGATTAACTAGAACTACAAGTCCCTGCATTCTAATGCAAAAACCATGACGGGCCAACGTAGTGACGCATGTACCTGGACAATTCGGTAGCTATGAGAGGTAGTGCACAGCTAAGTCAAACGGACGTCTTGCTACTCACCAATATTGTGGCCGCTCGTCTGTTTACTGGGTCAGAACAGTACTGGCTCGGAATAACTTCCAGGGATGGAAAAGTGGTTAGGAACAACCATGACTTACCTTCTAAATTCGAGGTATACGTAAGCAGACTCTATGTGAGTGTGGCCTCTTACCTACTTTGAAGCAGGCATAGCTGCTGAATGAGCCAGTGCTACCTGTGTGACACGTTTAGCAAGTCCTGGCTATTCAGGAAACAGCACTTTATTGTACTTCGGGGCTCGCAGTTTCGCTGCTAACAAAAACCCCAGCATGCAGAGTATTTGTGGGCTAAAAAGCCAGGACTGCCTAAAGGAGTCACATATGAATTGGAGCCACCCGGCGGCTATGGGTAGGGAGGGGCAAGGGATTGGGTTTATCTCTTGGGTGAAAAGCAGGGTGAGATGTACTGGAGTTTGCACCAGACTTGAACTTCACTCAGCTGATGTTGTGAGGCTCCTGCTGATGCTGTATATTCCAGGAAGCCCACATTTCACTCCACCCCCACGCGCCCCTGTGTTACTGAGTGCCGTATCCCGGAAGTGTGGGTCAGTGATCTGTAGGTGATTCCGCGAGTGCTTTCCAAGTCTGGAGGGACTTTGAATTATTTGGTAGAAAAGTGTTAATGAACAACTCCAGTGTGCACCCTTGGAGCAAAGGGCTCGGTGATACGACCATACCGTGTTCTTGTGAATAATGAATGGCACGGCCCTGTAGGTACCCTGGGCAGGCTCAGGCGGCCCTTTAGTGGCCTAATAGAGTGTGGGCATCTTTAAGTGTCTTACTGTCCCATATGGTCCCTGGCAGCTGTGGTGACCGCTCTACAATAGCGCTGTTCCAGTGCTGAGCCTTCATGTGAAAACCAAATGCATTCTGGGAAACAAAGGTTGTAGTCATGATCAGCTGCATTTGGATTAATTAGACGAGCACACGCATGATTAGTAGGTTCAAAGCCCAGAGCTATAAACAGTGCTGCTGATGGCATGGAGTGAGATGGCCACGCTGCTGATAACCGAAAGAGCACTCACCACGTCACGCATGCCATGCTTGATGCTGCAGGCACTTCTGGCTTTTCGTCCGTGGTATCTTACATTATAGAACTTGTAGTTTAACTCTGCAACTCATATGTATGGGCCATGAAGTTAAGGAGGGCAGCTGGCGCACAAGATGACTCTTATCACCTGGGGCCAGTTGTCATCTGCCACCAGGGATTGGGATTTCCTTTGTGATCTCTGTGCGGGATGGTACAGGGTGACTCCATGGGGCACGTGACACCTTCAGCTAGTCCTGGCTTGTTTCACAATGGCATTAATTCAACAGCATGCTGTACTTTGGACCTTAACATTGCAAGCTTGCACTCTTCTACCCCAACACGAAAAGTGCTAATGAATAACCAGCATTGGCAAAGCCAGTTGGTCTCAGCTATGCGAGAGCTATTTGCTTTGACAATGTGTTTTAGCCATTATATACACCAGTGTGGTGGCTGTTTAGCATGGCTAAAAGCTAGTAAATTGGGGTGTATTAGGATGGGGTATACTGAGTGGGGTAGATGGGAGTAGGGTAGATTGGGGTAGAGTGTAGTGGGGTATATTGGGGTAGATTAGAGTGAGGTAGTTTGGGGGAAAGTGGGTGGATTGGGGTAGACTTGAGTGGAGTGGGGTAGACTGGAGTCTGGTATTTTGGGTGTTTTCTAGTAGGGTAGGGTGGAATAGCGTGGGGTAGAAGGGGGTTGATTGGGGAAGTGGAGTAGAATGAAGTGGTGTGGGGTAGATTGGGATGGGGTGGGGAATATTGGAGCAGGGTAGATTGAAGTAGATTGGATTGGAGTAGACTGGGGTAGATTGGAGTGGGAGCTGGGGTAGATTAAATTGTGGTTGATTGTGGCGAACTAGGGTGGTTCAGGCTGGAGAGGGGTTGATTGTAGTGGGGTAGATATCAGGGTAGAGAGGAGTAGGATATATTGGGGTAGATTGGAATGAGTGAGGTAGTTCAGGGAAGCATGGAGTGCTGTGGATATGGGTAGATTGGAGTGGAATGGAGAGGGGTAGATAGGAGTGGTGCGGGTTAGATTAGGGTGGAGTGGAGTAGAGTGTAGTGGGATAGATTGGGTGGATTATGGTAGGGTAGGTTGGAGTGGGGTAGATTGGAGTGGGGTGGGGTAGATTGGAGTGGAGTACGATTGAAAACAGTGGTGTGTGGTAGATTGAGATGGTGGGGTAGATTGGGCTGGGTGGTGTAGATTAGAGTGGAGTAGATTGGGGTAGATTGAAGTGAAGTAGATTGAAGTGCGGCAGATTTGATGGGGTAAATTGGACTAGGTTAGTTTCAATCAGTCAATCAATCAAGGGTTTTTCAGTGCAGTTACTCAACCGGAAGAGTCTCAAGGCTCGGGGGGAGGGGGGTGCGCAGCCCCTAGGCACTCGCAGAGTATCGTCGAAGGCAGAGTAGGTTCAGAGGTCTCCCATGGCCCATCAGGGTACGTGCGGTGCTGGACGCTTATGGTGATTCATTGAAGAGCCAGGTGTTGAGGTCCTTCAGGAACTTGGAGAGAGTTGTTGTCTGGCGGAAGTGGAGAGGGAGGGTGTTCCTTGCCTTGGCTGCGAGGAAGGAGAAGGAACGACTTCCTGTTCTCGTCTTCTTGATGCGCGGTACCATGGCAAGGGAAAGTGTTGTGGAGGGCTTTGTGTGCGTGGGTGAGAAGCTTGAAGGAGATTCAGGAAGAGGTGACGGCGTTGCTCTGTCGGTCCATTTTGAGTTGGGAGTCAGGATGATTCCGAGGTTGCGTGCGTGATCCGTTGGTGGGGGTGGGTCTCCGAGGGCGGGGGGGCCACCAGGTGTCATTCCAGGCATCAGGATGTGGGTCTATGCTGAGTATTTTGGTTCTGTCTGTGTTCAGTTGTAGGCAGCTGTTCTTCATCCACTTTGCAACTGCTTCTATTCCTTCTTGCAAGTTGTGTTTCAAGATGTTGGGTTTGTTGGATAGTGAGAGGACCAGTTGTGTGTCGTCTGCGTATGATACAATGTTGAGTCCGAGTGCTCTTACGATGGAAACAAGAGGAGCCATGTGGACGTTGATCAGGGTGGGGCTGATGGAGGATCCTTGGGGACTCCACAGGTGGTTGGCGTGGGCTCCGAGATGAAGGGAGGGAGTCTGACCCTCAGCGTTCTGCCAGAGAGGAATGAGCGGATCCAGTCAAAGGCTTTGTTACGGATTCCTGCATTGTGGAGTCTGTGGGGTAGGGTGCAGTGTGAGACTGTGTCGAAGGCCACAGTCTCTCCTCTGTCAAGGAGGGAGTGGATGTCGTCTGTCGCGGCGATGAGGGCGGTCTCTATGATGTGGTTTGTCCTGAAGCCTGATTGGGAGGAGTCAAGGATGTTGTTCTTGTCGAAGGAGGCGAGTTGGCTGTTGACAACTTTTTTAATGACTTTTGGCAGTTTTTTTAATGACTTTCGCCAGATAGGGAAGTAGGGAGATTGGTCTGAAGTTCTAAAGGTTGCTGGGGTCTGCCGAGGGTTTCTTTAGGAGAAGGTTGATCTCGGAGTGTTTCCAGTCATCGGGGAAGGAGGCGGTCTCGAAGGATCGGTTGATGATTCTTTGTAGCTTGGGGCGATGATGTCTGCGGCTCTGTGGTAGATGTGGTGGGGGCAGGGGTCCGTGAGGACCCCAGAGTGGGTGGTCCTCATGGTCTTTAGGGTGTCTTCGATGCGGAGGGCGGTCCAGCTGTCCAGAGTCGACTGTGTGATGCAGGAATCAGCGGGTCTAGGTTCCTCGTGGATGTTGTTGTCATAGATGGTCTTGATTTTGTGATAAAAGAAGGCGCTGAGTTTGTCGCAAAGGTCCTGGAAGGCTGGGATCGCTGTTGGGTTGGGCGAATTCTTTGATGATCCCGAAGAGTTCCTTGCTGTTGTGTGCGTGGGCGAAGATTCTGTCCTGGAGTGCTTTCTTCCTTCAGTGTCTGATGAGTTTTTGGTTGGCAATGGTGGCTGTTTTGTAGTTGTCGGGGTTCGCTGGGATTTTGGAGTTACTCCATAGTTTTTTGAGACGTCTGCAGGTTTGTTTGGATTCCCGTAGTTCGGTGGAGAACCATCTGGCTTTCTTGGCGTGAGGGTTGGAGGATTTCTAGAGGTTGGTGACGGTGTTGGCGCAGTCGGTGATCCATTTGTGAAGGGTAAGGGCGGCGGTTGTGGGTTGTTGTCTGAGGTGGTGAGAGCAGAGCCGCTGAGGGTGGCGGTGAGCTGCTCGTCGGAGATCTTGTTTTAGGTACTGCGTTGGAGCTGAGGTGGGTGTCTGCGGGGAATGTTCGCTCTGTAGGTGAATTGGACGCGGCGGTGGTCCATACATAGGAGTTCGGAGTGGAGTGGGGTAGATTTGGGTGGCATGTCGTAATTTGGAGTGAAGTCAAGTAGGGTAGATTGGGTGGAGTGGAATTGAGTGTAGTAGATTGAGGTACGGGGAGTGGGAAAGCATGGAGTGCAGTGGATTTGGGTAGATTGGAGTGTGGTGGGGAACGCAGACTCTATCCTATGGAGATGATCAGATAGGAGTGGAGCAGGATAGAGTGATAGATGCGGGTGAAGCGAGGTAGAGTGGAATGGGGTAGAGTGGAGTGGGTCATATTGGGTGGGTTATAGTACAGTAGATTGGTGTGGGGTATATTGGGCTGGGTGGGGTAGATTGGAGTTGGGTAGATTGGGTTAGGATGGGGTAGAATAGTCACTGGAGTAGATTATGGTAGATTGAAGTGGGGTACATTGGAGTGGGGTGGCTTGGATGCGGTAGATTGGAGTGGAGTAGGGTAGATTGGAGTAGGGTAGATTGTGGTAGATTGGAGTGGGGTAGATTGGAGTGGAGGGGGTTCGATTAGAGTGGAGAGGAGTTGGATAGATTGCAGTGGTGTTTAAAGTGGAGTGGGGTAAATTGGACTGGTGTAGATTGGAGTGTAGTGGGCTTGGGTAGATTGGAATGAGTGGGTTGGATGTGGGTACATTGCAGTGGGGTGGATTGGGGTAGATTGGAGTTGGGTAGACTGGGGCAGATTGGAGTGAGTGGGGTAGATTTGAGTGGAGCATGTTAAATTGGGGTGGAGTGGGCTAGACTGGAGTAGGGTTGGGGGGTGGTGTTTGGGTTAGTTGAGTGGAGTGGGGTGGATTGGAGTTGATTGGGGTAGGTATGGGTAGAGTGGAGTGGGGTAGATTGTAGGGGAGTTGGGTAGATTGGATTGTAGTGGAGTCGATTTTGGTAGATTAGAGTGTACTGGGGCAGTTTGAAGTGGGTTAAATTGGGATGGGGTATAATGGGTGGAATGGGGTAGCTTGAGTGGGGTAGGGTAGTGTGGAGTAGATTGTAGCAGAGTGGGGTGGGATAGATTGGGATACATTGGAGAGGAGTGGAATAGACCGGAGTGGCGTAGAGCAGAGTGGGGTAGAGCAGAATGGAGTAAGTGGCATGGAGGGACGTGGAGTGGCATGTTGTGCCGTGGAGTGAGTGGCATAGATTGGAGTGTCGTGTAGTAGAGTGTCTTAGAGTGGAAGGGGATAGAGTGGAGTGCTATGTCGTAGAGTGGAGGGGACTCTCAAATAATAGAGTGGCATGGCATAGAGTGGAAGTGTCAGGACTCAGTCCGGGACACTGTCATGTGTCAGGGACTCTGGCAGCGACTGGTGCCAGGGAAGAAAAGGTAGGCAGAATACTGAGAACAGAGCTGCCCAAGATCACACAGCGAGTCAAAGGAGAAAGGGAATCCTAAGAGGAAGCTCTTTACAAGAGAATAAGAGAGTTAAGGCTCAGAAAGGACAGGCCCTCAGAGGTGATTAGCATTCAGAAAAACTACACACATGACAGGTATGCAAGATATATATACAAAACAACATTAACAATAAAGGGAATGTGGGGTAAAGCACTTGGGAGCTCCACACGGTAAGACTGAAACTGATGTAAGTACCTCACCCACAATTGCTGTTACAGATACTGACTGCAAATACCCACATATAGGATATGCATGCAAAGGCAGGGTCTGCGGAGCTGATACCTGTGGTGATGTTATAAATGTAACTCAAAGACAATACTCACAGTGAACAAGAAACACCACCTAGGTTCTCAGCTGTGGCCACGGATCGCGCAAGGCACTAACAGCAAGGGGGTAGAACTAAACACACGCACGATAGACAAGGAGCTAGCAGGGAGGAGAGCTTAACAGGAAAGGAAGGAAATATCACAGGACACACTTGGCAGAAAGCAAGTATCAAACATACATGGTAATTAGAAGCAAGACAGCAGGAATAGAAAGACAGCAAACTAGAACTGGAACCAAGGAAATGGGAAGAAAGGCAGTGACTGGAAAAGGATATACAGAAGGGGAGGCTACAAGGGTATACTAGAATACTGCAGGTTCAGGAATCAAGTATCATTGAAGGCAGTGCTAGAGCAGGAACAAGAATTGAACTAAGGCTCAGGAGTCAAGGTAGCACTGCAGGCAGTGCTAGTTTAGGAACAGGGAAATTACTAAAGCTCAGGAGTCAAGGTAGCACTGCAGGCAGTGCTAGTTTAGGAACAGGGAAATTACTAAAGCTCAGGAGTCAAGGAACAAGGATAGGTATAGTTCAGGAATATAGAAATAACTAAAGCTCAGCAAACACTGGAAACAAGGATATCAAAAGCTCGAGAAACACTGGAAACACGGGTCGTTCTCACCGGTACACAGCTACAATGACCAATCTTGGGCTGAAGGGAGTTGGGGCTTACAAGAGCTCACAGTAATGACATGCATCCGGTGTGAGCAGGCTAGCGGCAGCCAGCCCCAGGTGAGCTGAATTCCTCCACCCATCCTTGGCCTGCAGGGGTGGAGAGGAAGCAGTGAGCAGGGAATTCTAAGTAATGGAGTTTCAGGCATGAGTAGGCTGGCTTCCACAAAACCCGGCATGGATTGGGAAGGATGGGAATTTGCAAGTTGCATCCAAATGACTGGAAGTCAGTATATGCATGAAGGGGAGGGTCTGGAAGCTTATTGGCACACTGGAGAGCCCCACAATTCATACCCCTGGTGGTGGGCACAAGAATGCAGGGAACAAGTCGTGACAGGATGGGCATGGAGTGGTGTAGTGTGGAGTATGCATGGTGTGGTTGCGCACTGCCATTACAGACAACTCATTTTCAATTGAAATGACCATTACACTTACACCAAAATATGGTTTTACTGCACAGAAATGATGTGTGTAAATGTCATCACCTACTGTATTGATCTGTTTGGAACGTATTCAAATATTTGTTTCTACCACAGTACAGAATTACAAAAACATGTGCTTCATTTGTACTAATTCTGACATATTCTGAAACATCAGCACGGTTCATTTTTACACCCTCTCGTCTTACATGGACACTCAGCAGGATTATCACATAAAGTCAGAAAAAGAAAAGTAAACCCCAAACTCTCTCAGAATAGGGAGCATGATATTTGATGTCTGTCTTTGAATGCTCAACACAAGTGATAAGATAAGAACAAGATTGAAAAACCTGTTTACAGAAAGCGAGTTTGTGGAAGAAATCAGTAAACAAGGTTTGGGCAACGGGAAGGACGAACTCAAGCTGGCAAGCCTAAAGTGAATAAAGCCAGTAAATAGAAAGCTAGAAATTGTGAGTTGCAACTAAGGGTGGGCGGTTAACTCCGCTCCGCCAGTTGAGTTTGCAGAGTTTTAGAACTCCGCATTTTGTTTGGAGTGCGAAGTTTTCAAAAACTCCGCACTCGCAGTGGAGCGGAGTTTACCTGTGCTGAGGAGGACAGGAGTTTAGGACTTACCTACTCCTCCTGCTGGCAGCACCCCGCTTCCGCTGCTCCGGGTGGCTCGTAGAATTAAATTAACAGGAAGAACTGCAGTGCGCATGTGTGAAGGCAGGCCTGACCCTATCGTGGGATTTTATCGGGTCAGGAATGCCTTCACGCATGCACACTTCAGTTTTGCCTGTTAATTGAATTCTACAAACCAGCTGGAGCAGCGGAAGCCGAGTGCAGCCAGCAGCAGGAGAAGGAAGGAAGGAACCAGGAAGGAAGCCGGCGCCGCCATACCCAACCAACAAACACAGGAGGAGGCCCAGGACGGTCAGGCCTTACTACGTGGTGGAGAATGTGGGGTGTGCAGGGGAGGAAGGGGGCAGGGGGTGCAGATGTAACTCTGCCAGGCCACGGAACTCTGCAGAATTTCATGCAGTGTTCCACTAACTCTGTGAAATTCCGCAGAGTACAACTCAGCACGATCTGCCCAGGGTTAGTTACAACCCAGAAAGGCAAAGGAAAGCAACTGGCAGAATATATTCCTAGGTCAGCTTTCTGAATGTCCCCAAGATGTATTTAACAAACCAGACAGCTGCGCTGTCTGGTGAGCTTCAACCTAAAAGGGAGCCGGGGTTTTAAGGTGTAAGACATGACATTGGGCCCCTTGGCAGCTCTGACTTATTTTTCCTGAGCTGTCAAGCTTCCTGATTCAATGGAATTCTCAGCCAGCTCATGTTTTTTCTTTGCAGACTAGTTGTTGTGTTAATGTTTAATTTATTTTAAATAGAAGTGATCAGGGACCAGAATGCAAAGAGAAAAACTCAGTCTGAATGAGGTGCTCACGCATGGAACTGAGACCATTGAAAGCTCTGTGGCTATTACTGTTTTTTGGTAACATGGGTTGCCATTGTCCCACTTTTCTGGTACATTAGTTGCAAATGTTAACCACAACAAGAGCTGCTCCTAGTGTAGTGACCACTATGAATTTATGATTGAAATGTGAGTTTAGGCATCTCACAAAATGTGACGGACTGGTCTCACACACCACCAGGTGTCATGCTTCATCATTGACCAGTCCTCACCCTCTAAAAACTCGGTTTGATAGAGGGCGGGCATGCACCTGGCGACAGGGATGCACTTCTAAACTAAGTGGGGGCCCATGAAAAAGTCCGTTTTGGGACCGGAACTCACGCACCAGGCAGTAGTTTTTAAGCTTTCGACTCCCTTTCCACCTATTAACCAATTAGTGGGCACTATATATACCACAGTCCTGGATCCTTCAGGACTGTGGTATATATACCACATTCACATTTTGTGAGATGCCTACACTCACATTTCAATCATAAATTCATAGGGGTCACTACACTAGGAGCAGCTAATGTTGTGGTTAACATTTGTTGTCGGAGGCTGGTAGCTCCTAGAACTCCGTGCCTCTAGTTCCCCTCCCCACGCATCAATGTGGGGTTTTCTTGTGTTTAACATTAGTTGCAAATACATCACTTTAAGAGATATTGTTTTTCAGAGTGTGAAACAGGATGAGCTTGATACTTGTGCATACCTGAGTAACACTGGTGTATCTATTCCCCTGCAGGCAACTCATTTCTTCTGGGGATTCTGGGCACTAATCCAAGCACGGTATTCCACAATTGCTTTCAACTTCTCCCGGTAAGTGTAATGGGTAGGGCAGACACCAATGTCTAGGGGCATCGAGTGAGTGAGCCCATCAGAGTGGGGTCGAGGGAAGCAAGAACCCATAAACTTTCTGATTCTATGCTCAAGGAGCTCACTCAGTCAACTTAATTTCTTTGCATTCTGGTACCTGTTTATCTCATTATAACTCCAGAGCTAAAATCCCCTGAACCCAATGTGAGTGTAGGTTGTACTACACAACACCACAACCTGTAGCGCGTCATGGAGCAGCATTGAGTCAAACACAGTATATTGCTTTTTAGTAGAACAGGAAAATGAAAGTACAGAAAACAATAGTTTGTGATAAAATAGCACTGCTGGCAGTATTACTTTGCTTTTCCTTCAAACTAGTGCTTGTGTATTCAGATGCTTCAACTGAAAGAATCAATGAATCTATCTTTAGTTATACATTGACATCTTATTGTATTGCATCTTTTGGAGTCGGTGATAAGGACACATTGAGGAGCACACCGTATCAGGATTTTACAGTGTTATTGGTTCTGTCAGCTTTCACACGTTTTACTCGCAGTAGACGTAGTAGTATTGCACGAGGGCTTTATCAAGGCTACAAATAAAAGATAGATCAATTATGCTGTATAGTTTTTGAGCAAGTATATCCCTAGAATCAGTAGGGGGGTCAGGCTCATACACTTGTGCCCTCCTGTGAAACCATGTGTGAAAGGTTAAACGTGTCCGAAAGAGTCAAAATGAAATATTGCCTGTGCTCACCACCTTCCATATTGTTTACACAAGAATACCTAACATTCTTGGATTATTTATAACACTATTAAAATCTGGAACAGAATTCCAACCTATGGCTTGTAACTATGGTGTCTGAAATATTATGCCTCCCCCATTTTTCTCGGCCCGCGTTTGACCCATCACCCCAAATATTTTCCAGAAGGAAAACCCATCACCTAACATTCTTGGGTTATTTATAACACTCTTAAAATCTGGAACAGAATTTCAACGTATGGCTTGTAACTCCGGTGTCTGAAATATTAGGGCACACACTGGGGGTGTAAAGGGACATAGCCCAATATTCATTGGTTGGTTACGTAAATGTATTCTATTAGACAATATAAATAATGGAGCATTTCAAAGAACAAGTATTATTGTACACATAAAGCTACACACAATTCATTACAAATAATTGGATATTTTGAACCGAAAGTTAAATCATACACATGATACATTTAAGAGACAAATGTCAAATTTGTGGGTCGATTACTGAATATGATGGGCGTATATGTCACTCTATTGAATAAACGTTGTTTGAAAAAAGAAATAAAAACGGTTGTCTATCTTCATAAAACACCAATAAGGAGGCAAGAAAGCAAAATTAACTTATTTGAAGTAGTTCTTTCCGCGAGACCGGCACATCCCTCTTGCTCATCACCAACACGGCTTCCTTACTACTATCAGTTTGGTACTGTCCAGTCAGTGTTTGATGTCGGGACACTAAAAGTAGCTTCAAAAATAGGGCCTGAACATCAGTGTTGTCAGAGCAGGTCTGGGATGCTGGATCTAAGTACCTCTGCCATACTGGGGGAGAGGAGGCCTCATTAGATAGTATTGAGTCCTGGGCATTGGTCGGCTTATATGTAAAATATCAGTCCACAGGATGATTAGAACATAGCTTTATAAAATCAGTCTGTAGGCTATATCAGAGGGAGGGATATTAAGTAACACAGGGAATATGCAAGCATGTGGGTATTGCACTCTGTATGCTGAACCATGCAGAGTACTTTGAGCATCTAGTGATTCTACGCCGAAAAAAGAATTAAACATTTTACCAACAATAAAGCATTGGGGGAACAAATGGAACAGAGAAACAGGCAAATTGACAGAAAATGGCACCTGGAGCTGTAACATAAGTACTGATTATAATCAGCAATGATTTTCAGTCATAATACGCATGGATTAGTAACTAAGTCTGGGCGGTGAACTCCGCTTCGCTTGCGGAGTTTGCGGAGATTTCCGTACTCTGCATCACATGGAGCTCGCGGAGGTCCAAAAAACTATGGTTTTTTTCCTCGCTCGCGTTCATCAACATCAAGGTGCCAATTCCGATCCGGTAAAAACCGGGTACGAACCGTCGGACGGAGCCTTTTCTCCGTCCGACTCGTACCCGGTGCGAAATCCATCCGAAAATGCAAGTACGATTCATACGGAAACACCATTTCCGTACGATTCGAACAAAACACCGACCGAACAGAAACTAAACACAATTCCGATCCTGAAAGGAGCCGACGTGACGTCGGTACGCATCCAGCCTACGTTTCACGAACCAGGAAGTACGATTCGAACCGACGTCATCCCGCACGGAAAATATTTACCGGCTGCCAAAAACTGCCGGGAAATCAGGACGACACACGCAAGGAGCAGCTGGACGCGACGAACAGACATGGACCCGAACCTACGTGCCATCCCTGCCCTCCTAGCAGTCCACCTGGCGTACAGGAACCGACGCAGACGCCGCAGAAGGTCAGCACAACAACCAGGGGCAAAGGGGGGGGCAGGGGCAGGACACACAACACCAACACATGGTACCAAATCACACATGGCCTGGACATACCTGACCATCAGGGCCTGGTCACTTCCAGGGGGTGGGGGCAAGGCCAGCAACGCAAGCGTCCGCCACAACGGAAGTGGATGGTCACGCGAACCGGTACGTACCCTACCCAGGCCGCAAGAGCGTGGGTACGGAACGTACCACGCGTCCCCCTACGTCACTCCAACAATAGCGGTACGGCCCGTACCCACGTCAGAAAGGCCTTGGTACAGCTCGTACCAGCATTGCTGGGGTCATGTAGGGGTACGCGTGGTACGACCCGTAGCCACGCCCCCAAGGCCTGTGTACGGTGCGGACCCCACGGCCCGCAACAATGGTGGGACGCACCGTACCCACACACCAAAGGCATGGGTACGGCCCGTACCCAGGCACGCAGAGCGTGGGCAGGGGTATGTACGGACCGTACCCCCACCCGTGGAAGTACGGCCCGTACCCCCACCCGTGCATGTACGCCCCGAACCCCCACTCGTGTATGTACGCCCCGAACCCCCACCCGTGTATGTACGCCCCGAACCGCCACCCGTGTATGTACGCACCCAAGCGCCACCCGTGTATGTACGCCCCGAACCCCCACCCCACCCTGGTATGTACGCCCCGAACCCCCACCCGTGTATGTACGCACCCAAGCGCCACCCGTGCATGTACGCCCCGAACCCCCACCCCACCCTGGTATGTACGCCCCGAACCCCCAGCCGTGTATGTACGCACCAAACCCCCACCCGTGTATGTACGCACCAAACCACCACACCAGCCGTGTATGTACGCACCAAACCCCCACCCCAGCCGTGTATGTACGCACCGAACCACCACCCGTGTATGTACGCACCGAACCACCACCCGTGTATGTACGCCCCCGAACCCCCACCCCAGCAGAGTATGTACGCCCCGAACCCCCACCCGTGTATGTACGGACCGAACCCCCACCCCAGCCGTGTATGTACGCACCAAACCACCACCCGTGTATGTACGCCCCCTAACCCCCCCCAGCCGTGTATGTACGCACCGAACCACCAGCCGTGTATGTACGCACCAAACCCCCACCCGTGTATGTACGCACCTAACACCCACCCCAGCAGAGTATGTACGCCCCGAACCCCCACCCGTGTATGTACGGACCGAACCCCCACCCCAGCAGAGTATGTACGCCCCGAACCCCCACCCGTGTATGTACGGACCGAACCCCCACCCCAGCCGTGTATGTACGCACCAAACCACCACCCGTGTATGTACGCCCCCGAACCCCCCCCCAGCCGTGTATGTACGCACCGAACCACCAGCCGTGTATGTACGCACCAAACCCCCACCCCAGCCGTGTATGTACGCACCGAACCACCACCCGTGTATGTACGCACCGAACCACCACCCGTGTATGTACGCACCGAACCACCACCCGTGTATGTACGGACCGAACCCCCACCCCAGCAGAGTATGTACGCCCCGAACCCCCACCCGTGTATGTACGGACCGAACCCCCACCCCAGCCGTGTATGTACGCACCAAACCACCACCCGTGTATGTACGCACCAAACCCCCACCCGTGTATGTACGCACCAAACCACCACCCCAGCCGTGTATGTACGCACCAAACCCCCACCCGTGTATGTACGCACCTAACACCCACCCCAGCAGAGTATGTACGCCCCGAACCCCCACCCGTGTATGTACGGACCGAACCCCCACCCCAGCAGAGTATGTACGCCCCGAACCCCCACCCGTGTATGTACGGACCGAACCCCCACCCCAGCCGTGTATGTACGCACCAAACCACCACCCGTGTATGTACGCCCCCGAACCCCCCCCAGCCGTGTATGTACGCACCGAACCACCAGCCGTGTATGTACGCACCAAACCCCCACCCCAGCCGTGTATGTACGCACCGAACCACCACCCGTGTATGTACGCACCGAACCACCACCCGTGTATGTACGCACCGAACCACCACCCGTGTATGTACGGACCGAACCCCCACCCCAGCAGAGTATGTACGCCCCGAACCCCCACCCGTGTATGTACGGACCGAACCCCCACCCCAGCCGTGTATGTACGCACCAAACCACCACCCGTGTATGTACGCACCAAACGCCCACCCGTGTATGTACGCACCAAACCCCCACCCCAGCCGTGTATGTACGCACCGAACCACCACCCGTGTATGTACGCACCGAACCCCCACCCCAGCAGAGTATGTACGCCCCGAACCCCCACCCGTGTATGTACGGACCGAACCCCCACCCGTGTATGTACGCACCAAACCCCCACCCGTGCATGTACGCACCGAACCTGCTATAAGAATGGGGTGTGCAAAACACCCCCAGCAGTGCCCAGACACAGGAGGGGTGGGTGCAGGGTCCTCCCAGCAGTGCCCAGACACAGGAGGGGTGTGTGCCTATCACTCCCAGCAGTGCCCAGACACAGGAGGGGTGTGTACCTATCACTCCCAGCAGTGCCCAGACATCGGACAATATACCCCATCAACAAGTTCAGTGACCTACAAGGGTGATACCCCAGATGCAGGCGGAGCCATCGCTGAGCCAGCATGGCTATATTGAAAGGCAACCCTCACACATCCAGGAAATGTAGACACAGCACAGCACAGCATTTGGGAGACACCCTGCAGGAAAAATGGCCTGGGCCACAGAGGACGGAACACACCTTGGGACAATGTCACCATACAGTGAGAGCAAACATGACCAAATACCATTTGCAGAGACCTTTGTGATGGCACGCAGATGGCAGGGTACACCCCATGAGCAGCACACTCCAACATTTCACAGACCCCTAACACATTATCACCACCCCAACGCAGGGAGCACCAGCACCAACAGCAAGTCCAGGAAAGCATCAGTGTGCAAAACAAAAAGAAAAGGCTTTATTCAGCAGGAAAATATATCAGAGAAAATGTCCACTATGTACAAGGGCCATGGGCCAGCCCAGCAGCAATGTCCGGGGGGGGGGTACACATCGGGACGTGTGTCCCCTAGCTTGCCTGCACAGTTCACAAGTCCATTTCATCCACAGAAGAGGGGGCATCAGGGGGGAGGGTGGAAACAGGCACCGCAGGGACAGGAGGGGAAAGGGTAGGTGTTGTGGGTGCAGGGAGGGATGAATCTGCCACAGGGGGGGTGCCAGCGCCAAAGGTGGAGGACAGAATGGCGCTGCACACGTCGGCAAGTTCCCCCAGCGACTCCCCCGTACCCAATCCAACCACAGGCCCCAAGGAGGGGGGGGGGGCAAAGGGATGGGTCGCAGCGCCACTGGGGGAGGGTGTGGACAGGGTGGGGGACTCAACTCCCCTGGCCGGGTCCCGCCTCCACCGCTTGCGGGGTGGTGTCATCCTGGGGCTGGGGGGCACACTCGCAGTGGATGATGCTGTCACTGACTGTTGGCCAGGAGAGCTAAGGGGAGTGGATTTGGAGGGAGTGGGTTGTGTGGAATGCGGACTCCCACTGTGGCTGCGTGTTCTACGTTTCCCCCCCGACCCAGTGGGTGTGCCTTCCTCACCCTGTGTGTGCGTGACAGGAGGTGTGCGCTTCGACTTCCCTGGTGGTGTGGTGCCTGTGTCTGTTGGGGTGCGTGCACGCTGACGTCTGGATGTGCGTGGGACAGGCACGGGAGTGGGAATTGTGGATGGGGCAGGGGTAGGGGGTGTTACGCAGCGCTGCAGGAGATCCAGTGCTGCAGTCAGTGTGGAGTCTATGGACCTCAGCAACTGCCGTTGGTCAGACTGCGCAGCCGACATGCCCTCCATGTATGCCTCCATCTGGGTCAGCACCTGGGTGTGGGCATGGAGGACATTTAGCATCGCAGTCTGACCAACCTGCAACTGCCTCAGGATGTCCACAGACTCCGCACTCACCGCAGCAGTGGTGACAGGGGCAGGGGGTGCGGTGCCTGGCAGGAAGGAGACATGTGGGGACCGAGCACGGAGGGAAGGGCCACGAGCATGTGGGAGGCCGGTGATGGAACCTGAGGTGGCGGGGGGATGTGGAGGGCTGCCATCAGCTGGGGGGGCAGACTCCGCCACCTCTGGGAGCTCAGCCTCGGACCCGTCTGCGTCATAGTCTGTGTTGGCAGTCAACAGGTCCTCCGCCTCACTCCCTTCGGCCTCCGTGCCACTCCATGTGCCAGACAGGACAGCACTGCTGGTACTGGTGCTCAATCTCTCCTCCCGGTCCGTGCTAGTGTCTCCTTCCGTGTCCCCCGGCGATGCTGTGGGCAAGGTGAAGAGACAGGAGAAAATCAGACACCTGTACACTTATGTCACATGAGTCAAATATACATAGGTCACATTGCATAGCCTGAAAAGCAACAGGAGTAACACCTACAAAACAATGTACACATGTAGGCCATGGAACACACAGTTTTTCTACCCACCATGCCACTGAGACACAATGGAGATCATGACACAACAGCAAATCACTGCACCTGAAATTTTAGAGAGGAGTCAGCCTCTGGGGACAAATGTGCACAGCACCTGCACCACACTGCGTCGTCAAAAAGGGATGAGCATGAATCATATCCATTTACTCTTGCCGCATGCTGCAAAGGCAATACATGAAACCAGGCCACACATGACAGGGTCACTGCACCTTGAGCGTATGTCCAGTCAAACATCACACACAGGCTAAACCCAGCAAGGAGGATGAAGCTTCTGACATGTAGGCCTTGTACGCACAAACCACCCACACCTGAGACAATCTCATTGAGACGGAGAAAGTATGTACACCTCTTACTCTGGGATGGAAACACATGGCCTCCACTAATTCATGACTGTAAACACACAGCCCCTGGTGGCCATGTCCACACATCATTGACAGGCAAACATCATCAGATTGTCTCAACAACACACACAGGTAATGCCCACTGTGAGTATGCACAAGCAAAATGGGTCCCCCTGT
The DNA here is from genome assembly GCF_964204655.1 of Triturus cristatus. Classification (NCBI taxonomy): domain Eukaryota; kingdom Metazoa; phylum Chordata; class Amphibia; order Caudata; family Salamandridae; genus Triturus; species Triturus cristatus. Next base: position 94,370,423 of record NC_140579.1, on the reverse strand, counting down.
ACAGTGGACACATGTAGCAACCTGTAGGTCCTAACAGTTGAGCCCAGGGTACAATGCCACCCTACGCAACCCATGGCAAAGACACAGTGAATGGCCATATTGTTGGATGACGCACATGATACCTAGGAAGAGGTGCCCCAGGGCACAGTAGTGCCCACACTCCTCCATGGTCCAGGATGGACATGACTGCAAATTAAGCAACCGTCCCTGCACTTAGCAGGCATCCCACTCAGGCACATCATGTCAGAGGGCACACAATTGGACATGCATGCTGGAAGGCTGTACATTTTGGAGACACACCCCTATGTCGTGATTCACAATCAGTGCCAAGTGACATGGACACCACAATGACTGAAATTGGCCATGGCACACGCAAGGTCCCCATACCTGTGGCACATCACCCCCACACATGATGCTGATAGCATAGGGCACCTGCATGAACTGCCTGCATAAATAACCTTGTGCAAGAGTGGCGACAGACCAGGGAACACATTGCAAGGAGGGGAAGGGAGGGAGTGAGAACAGCACTGTGCTACTTTGTGGAGAAGTTGACGCACTGCACAATCAAACCCTGGCAGTGTATCCATGCAACTGCACACTTACATTGGCTGGGGACACACAACTGACACACATGTACCTACCCCCTTCCTGCTGCTGCCTCTCCTGTAGGCGCCTGTCCATATCGGGGAAGACCACCGCCAGCACACGCTTCTGGATGTGGGTCAGACGACGGCGGCCACGGTTCTTACGGCTCTCAGGTGAGTCCCCCAGCAGGAGCCGTGCAATCCTCCTCGTCCAGCACCGGATGTCCTGCCAGCGTTTCCTCACCTGAGACAGGCTCCGCCTCCGACCCTCTGTACCCCTCACGGCACTGACGGCTTCCCTCCAGATCTCCCCCTTGGCAATGGCGCCTACCTGTGAGGATGCAAAAGAGAGAATACATTAATCCACATGAGCAAAGACACAGAGACACACATATAGAACAATCCTCATTATGAACAGGCCATGGTATGCATGCAACTAATTGCACCTTTGTCATAGGGACATTATCCACTGTGGAAGGCCAAATGCACTACGTGCCAGTGGAAGCACACGGGTGGCATGAGGGGTACCACACACTCACTGACCAGGGATCACACTGTGCCTCACAGGCTACACCAGGATTATGTACAGCACCTCACAGCAGTCACCTGCCCCAGCACACTGATGCTACCTCAGCAGAGTACACAGACACACACAGGTACAGGACAATCACATGGCATTGCCAACTGCGGGTACACACCTCACTCTGCCCATGTGCCAGTAGACGGGGGTGTCACAGGTGTGGGGCTGGCTCAGCACGGCATGCACACAGCACTGCTCCCTGCTCACATCCGATGGCCAGGCCATATCCATCCCTCATGCTGCTTGTGTGCAACACTCCCCATATGCACTCACCCACATGACAGGGGACTAACACACACACCAATGTGCAGGGGACGAACACGGCCTTTGGACACTCACAGCACAGGTACACTGAACAAACACACATCCATGGGTACTGACACCTGTCACACTGGGGGGAACACAGGATCACATCAGGACTGTGGAAACAACATCCCCAGGAGGAGTATGCAGGCAGAATGTGGCATGCACCTTGCATTCATTGTCACAGTAGGCACTATGCAAGTGAGGAGTGCACACAGGAAACACAGCATGCTCTGCATGGGTGACATGAGGCCTTCCACACCCTGGGACCCACTCCAAACAACAGTGCATGTCTGTCACACATGGACACAATGCCAGAAGTCACTGTCACACAAAAGGGGCACAGTCTAAGCTAGTGGAGTCTGCACTCACCTGAACCCCTGGTCGACCATACAGGCTCTGGAACTGTGGGAGGATCACATCTATCAGGGCAAGGTTCTCCTCCTGGGTGAATGGCTGTGACCTCTCCACAGTCCTGGACATGGTGCCAGAGGAATCACTATCAGCAGCAGTGGTCATGGATGAATGGATGTGCAGGCAAGTGCTCTCTCATGGGACCTGGCTGCCTTATATATGCCTGGCTGGCCTGTTCATGTATAGGAGTACAGATTGATTGGTCAGTCACATTAGCATCCTACGTTTCATCCAATCCCTTCAAACCTACCCCAGTGTGTGGCTTTGCATGGTTTCAGTTTTGATAATGATGTCAAGTCAACATCCACATTGCAACAATGTAGATTCTTTCAAACTGACTTCTGCTGTGCACCTGGTGCTCAAATTCAAAAATTTAACTCAGTCTCCATGGCAACCATCAGGCATTTCGGCCCTTATACTTGTCCCTCATGTGTCCCCTATGTGTTTTCATACATTTACACACAGGTACGGTGCGTTCCACGCCCTAGGGCACCCCACAAGCAGTGATACCGACCGTACATGCGCTTGTACGGTCCGGATCACAATATTGCCGCTGGCGTATGCGTACGCCACAGTAGTACGGACTGTACACGCGCTTGTACGGTCCGGATCACAATATGGGCGCTGGCGTATGCGTACGCCACAGTAGTACGGACTGTACACGCGCTTGTACGGTCCGGATCACAATAAGGGCGCTGGCGTATGCGTACGCCACAGTAGTACGGACCGTACAAGCGCGTGTACAGTCCGTACTACTGTGGCGTACGCATACGCCAGCGCCCATATTGTGATCCGGACCGTACAAGCGCGTGTACAGTCCGTACTACTGTGGCGTACGCATACGCCAGCGCCCATATTGTGATCCGGACCGTACAAGCGCGTGTACAGTCCGTACTACTGTGGCGTACGCATACGCCAGCGCCCATATTGTGATCCGGACCGTACAAGCGCGTGTACAGTCCGTACTACTGTGGCGTACGCATACGCCAGCGCCCATATTGTGATCCGGACCGTACAAGCGCGTGTACAGTCCGTACTACTGTGGCGTACGCATACGCCAGCGGCAATATTGGCCCAGGGACCCTATACACGCGCTCCGAGCGTATGTACGGTGCGTATAACAACTGTCAGTGGTGACAGGCGGCACACAGACAGGAATGGAGCGGACAGGTATTGCCAAGGGTGGACACCAATGCATTGTCTGTGCAATACCACCTGTGTGTGACACAGGTGTGTCAGGATGTGATGTGGCACTTTACCCCTGAGGTGTGGGCAAAGCACATGTACGATGAGCTGTGTACACATGTCGTGTGTGATGGTGCGCATTGTACCACACATCCCCTGCACTCCTTTGACATGTGTGCATGTCGTACACACTAGTGGAGCCATGAGTCACTTGCATGTCCCAGTCACGGACACCCGCACCTGTCCCCTGATGCCAGGTACACGGAATATTACATATGACACGTGTATGGCTGCGTTGCATGCTGCAACCATGTCATGTGTGTGGCATGTCTTTCCATGATTTTGCTGTAGGTGTGTGATTCAATGTGTCAGCAGTTGCTGCTGCCAACATGTGTCTGTGTGTCGATGGGCATGGCACACTGTTCCGCACACCAGCCCACATATGTGATTTGCCATGAGGTGTGTATGTATCCAACTACACGGAGTATCAACACAAGTACATATCCACATGCTCCCTATGTATGTTCTGTCTCGACATGTACTCCTCAAAGGCAATGTGTGTGGCCTGTCCTATTCCTATGACATGTGACCAGTGCATATCGCATCCAACTACCTGTCTGTACCATACGCATACTACTTCTGCACATGTGTGGATGTCTGTGAATCCTGTGATGCGTGTGCATGTTCACTTACACTGGCCCACAGCTAGTCTCATGCCATGTCATCGTGATCTTGCCCCCCTCCGTTAGTGGCTGTCCCTTGGTAGGAGTGTAACCTGACTGGCGTTCGTGTCCAGGAACTGTGGCACAGACCTGACTCACAACGTGGCATATGTGTATTGGCTGTGTAACATGTGCTCAGTGCATTGACGATGTTGTTGTACAGTGCTCACTCTTAGGTGTTCCTTCCATTTCACTGCAGGGCTCCGCCTCTCCCTCGACGTATGCCAGACATTGCTGCCCTGCATGAACGGGACTGTATACGCCGCTACAGATTCAGCCAACGGTTGATTGATGAGTTGACTGGCCGGCTGGAAGCACAACTCCTCCCGCGCCACAGGTATCCAAGTGCACTGACACCCAAGTTGAAGGTGATGGCAGCCCTACATTTCCTTGCCACGGGTACGTTCCAACATACCATTGCTGATGTCGGGGGCATGTCCCAGACGATGTTCAGCCGTGTTCTGCATGATTTCTTAGAGGCCATGTTGGTTCACCTGGATGAGTACATTAAATTCCCAAATCGTGAGCAGTTGACAGATGTCAAGCGTGAGTTCTATGCCCTGGGAGGGATGCCCCATGTCATTGGGTCCATAGATGGGACACATGTTGCGTTGGTACCACCACAGGCACAGGAGGTGGTGTATAGGAATCGCAAACATTATCACTCCATTAATGCCCTTGTGGTGTGTCTGTCCAACATGGTGATTTCACATGTCTGTGTTCGCTTTCCAGGATCAGCACACGATGCCTTCATCATGAGGCGTAGCAGGGTGCCAGAAATGATGCTGCAGCTGCGGAACGAGCGAGCATGTATTGTTGGTGGGTAGACTCTGGCAGTTCAGTGTTTGGCGTCATCTTCCAATCTCACTGCCTGTGCTGACACACTTCTGTCCATGATGTTTCCTTGTAGGGGACGCTGGCTATCCCAACATGCCATGGCTGATGACGCCTGTCCGCAACCCCAGCACGGCTGCCGAGCACCTCTACAACAACGCACATGGGCGGACCAGGAGAGTCATTGAGAGGACGTTTGGACTTCTGAAGAGCCGATTCCGGTGCCTCCACAAGACCGGCGGAGCACTCCCATATGCCCCGGTGAAGGTGTGCAAGATCATCATCGTCTGCTGCATGCTGCACAACATGGCAGTGGAGGAAGCTGTTCCACTCATACTGGATCAAGATGACCAGGACCATCCACCCGTGGAGGATGAAGGGCTTGGTGACGGGGCAAGTGATGTGGAGGAGGAGGAGGCTGTGGAGGACATGCGGAGTCGGCTCATACGCAACTTCTTTGCTTAGTGGTGAGTTCCAGTGTCTGAGTGTGCACGCATTGGGCCGTGTGTGGCATGTGTTGCAATGTGTGTGTCCATCTGCATGTCTGCCAAGTGAGTCAGTGGTGTGTATTGAAGTGTCACTCAAGTGATGGCGCAATGGAAGGATGTTGTCTGAGGGTCATCATTGTCACCTGTCATGTTAACAACATGATACGTGTTAAGTACATGCTTGCGGATGTGCTCCTTTGTGCTGAATCCTTGTGTGTCTCTCTTCCACAGGTCCATGTGCATGCTGTCTGCTGGTGGCATTGTTGTGCTCCTGCTACTCCTCATGAACACAGCGACATGTGCTGATTCAGCGTCACATGCACGGGCAAGTGTTGAAATCTCCTCAGGGTAAGGGATGCCTCACGTCGTTTTGGGTGTGTGAATTGTTTGTAGTCTGTGTGCACTTCTCCGGTTCATGTGTGTTCCATTTGCATACATGGTGATCCTACATGGGGAACATGACATGGGGCAGGCTTCACCTGGAGCCATGCTCAGACTTGGTGACTGTCATGTGGCAGGGGATTGGGGATTGTGATGAGGCCATCATTGTGTGTAACACTGGCCTCGGAAACATACAGGTTGCACCGGGTTGACATGGTGTGTGATTGCCCCATCAGGGCCTCAATGGTGTATAGCGGCCTCTCCGTGGCAGCAGGGGGTGTTTAGCTGTTATCCGTCACTTGTGTGCCAGGTCAATGGGATGCCAGCATCTGTGTTGCAATGGGGGGTGCCAGTGTTGCTCCCACATGTACATCCACATGACCTGTGTATGTGTTGACAGAGTATCATTGTCATTCCAACACACATGACTAATAAATTTGTCCCTCTGTCTCCAAGGTGCCTCTTCCCTGTCAATGGTGCCCTGTTGCCACTGTGCGTGCCGCAGGTCTGGCATAGTTTTCATAGGTGGTGCATATGTGTCTATGTGTAGAGTGACAAGATGCTAGGGGTTTGTCAGGGAGTGGGAACTGTATTATGCACAAGATGCACAGTTCCATCCACCTCAAGGCAAGAGAGACCATCCCCCAGGGAAACTACAACATCTGTGTAGAATCCTACCCTGCAGTCTACGGACATGTGCCTCACGACTCCCATGGTACTTGTCCATATCCGGAGTGCATCTGCACAGCTCTGCTACTGCGTCGGGCAACCAGGCCACATCAACGTCCTAACGGGATGGGGGGAATGTTTCACAGCCAGCTGCAGGATGACCTTCTAGATCCACGCCCACACTCATGATGCAGCCCACAACCCCAACACAACCATGTGGCACAGTGATCCTAAACTGCATTCTGGCATCTCCATGCATCCAACCTTGGCCTAGCCACCATTCTCAACATCCGCCTGACGCAAGCATGCTGCACATTGTAGGGACACATGTCTAGACATACCTGGGAGCGGCAAGCCAGGTCACTCCACATGATCCCTGACCTCTGCGCATGACTGTTGCTCCCCTGAATGTGTCTGTAGCCACAGTTGTGCGGGAACCACTCAGCTGGTTGGGCCCAGCACAGGTGAGTTTGGTACTCCATGTCTGTATCAGATGAGACATTGGGACCCATGTGTGTCCTGGGCAAGACTGCGACCCCACGGTTTGGATGGTTGGAGTTAATTCTGAGATCAGGCATGCTTTGACTGTACGACACACACATGTATTGTAATAATGTAGAATCACGGCATCATCTTGTAAGTGTGATTAATTTATTTGTGGTGGGGTACGGGTTTGTGGGGATGACAAGAGGTGCACAGCGGGAGTGTAGAATCCAAAGTTCACTGGGGGAGTTGGTATCCTTGTCGTAGCAAAATGTCAGAGTCCATGCCACAGTCTTCGTCAACATAGGTCAGACAGTGACCAGCAAGTCCATGTGGCAGAGAATGTCATGTGCTGCTATTGGGCCAGAGGGCCAGGTGCCAGGCCAGGTGACCTGGGAGATGGTGATGTTCTGCTGACTCTCACAGTCTTTTTCGTGGACGACCCACCTTCCTGCGGGGACCCTCGGAAGCAGTCCGTGACGATGTCTGTGACGCTCCGTCGGATGAATCCTCCTCCTCCTGATCCCTCCCTGTGTCTGGTAATGGCCTTCGCCTGGTGCCACAGGGAGGGTTGCCCATGTTGTCGGCAATCCGACGGAGTACACCGGTCATTTGGGTTTGCACCGCCACGAGCTCAGCCTGTCTATCCTCCATCCTTCCTTGGTGTTGCAGTTGACAGGCATGTTGCTGGGACTGCAGGGTCTTCATCTCCTGGAGGGTCCCCTTGATGTCATTGAGGGTGGACGCAATCTGGTCCATGCCCCTGGTGTCACGCCGGTATGTATCCAGGATGTTGCTGACCTGGGACACTACCGGGTCCTGAGCTGCCTGGTCAGGTTCGCGCCTCCGCCGTCCTCCACTCCCGCCACCCCTGCCCACGTGCACCTGGCCTGCCGTTGTGGGTGCATCGGGTCTCCGGGACCCCTGAGGGATGGCATCTGCGTTGCCGCCTGCCTCCTCCTGGGTGCCCGGAGGACCGTGTCCCTCCTGGGCAGACTGGCTGGGTGGTCGTGTGCGGGCAGGGCTCCTGGACGTCTCCTGGGATGTGGCAGGAATGGGGGTGGTGGTTGGCACAGTTGTACCTGACGCAGGTGCTGCAGGTGGTTGGACACCAGAGGGGCCAGGTTGGTCTGGGTCATCCACGGAGTGGTGAGAGTCATCGCTGGCGGTGGGGTCATCATCCCGCGGAGCCTGGTCCTGTGTGACTTCCCCCCAGTGTTGGGGGGTGTTCGTCGACGTTGACCTGTGTGTGAGAGAGACAATGTTAACAGTGTCACATGTGGCATCCATGTTGCATGCATTTCTGATTTGGCACTCTTCCTCTGGGTAGTTGGATCTGTCCTGCATTCCTCTCACAGTGCACTTGTGCATGGCTATGTCCCTTGGCCACAGCTGTCAGGGCTTTACGCATGTGTGAGACACAATCTTAGTTGATGCATCTATTTGGGTACACAGTCAGCAGTGTGGTGTGCGGGCGTAGCGAGCCATGCAGAGGCGCCTTACGTGTTGCACTGTACGTGGCCAAATGGTGTTTTGGCAAGGCAATTTGATGTTGCAGGTAGGGGACTGAAGCATTTGTGACAGGGTTCTTACCGACACGGTGGGTGGGTATACTGGGTGTGTGGTTAGGTCTGTGCCTGCAGCACGGATGGACTCGTGCACAGATTGACACATGGACCGGTCTTCATCTACGGAAGGGGGGGTTGAGGCACTGCCAGACCTGGTCTGCATGCACACAGTCCACCGGCTGACGAGTGGACATGGCCACACCACCCAAGGGTGATTTAGTCTCCCTGTGTCTCCCTTCCTCCCTCCCTCTGTCACCCTCCTCCCTCCCTCTGTCGGTCTCCCTCTGTCACCCTACTCCCTCCCTCTGTCTGTCTCCCTGTGTCCCCCCTCTGTCTCCTTCCCTCTCATTCCCCCTCTCCCTCCCTCTCTTTGTCACTCTCTGTCACCTCAGGCCAGCTTCCTGGGCACACACAGTTAGCCGGTCTTTGAATGGCCATTGGCTTGTTCATGTGAGTTAGTCCCTGTTCTCCGGGCACCCATTGGGCAGTGTGTCTGAGTGTAGGCTGCTGCTGTGGCGGTGTGTGCTGAGACTCTATCAGAGCGATGCATCTTCATTGTCTGCTGTTATGTGCAAATTGTGCCTTCAGACCCATGGCATCCTGCATGGCAGCCATCATTTGCAGGCAAGACAGTACTGTGTGGGTACACACAGTTTGTATGGCTGTGCCCTGGGCCATATGGGCTGAGGGCATTGTTGTGTGCTTGTGAGTTGCTCAATGTTAGTTTTGCTGCCCCCACTCCCAGCATCGACCACATCCTGTGTTGTGTTGGTGTTTTGTGTGGCCTGTGACTTGGCATGGCCCTGATTGATGCATGGGGCATGGAGGTGCCAGTGGCATGTGTGTGTTTGTGGAGTGTTGTTGTGTCCGGTGGTGGCTTGGGGGGGGTGGCATGCATGATTGATTGTGTATGGCATCCCCCCCATGTGAGGTGAGTTGTTTGTGTACTCACCAGGGTCTGGGAGTCCTGGCAGTCCGTGTAGTCCCTCCACCGCCAGCGTGGACATCACCTTCTCCTCCCAGGGATGGTATTGTACCGGTCTGGGGGGCGGCCCTCCTCCAGTGATGTTCCCCTGGTTGTGATTGTCAGTCATCTTCCTCTTGACCGTCCTCCGCAGATCGTACCACCTGGATTGGCACTCGTGCCTGGTCCTTCTGGTTGTCCCAACAGCATTCACAGAATCGACGATCCTCTGCCACATGGCGGTTTTTTCGGATATGCTGGTCTGTCTGACCAATGTCCCAAAGAGCTGTGGCTCGACTCTGAGGATTTCGTCGACAAGGATCTCCAGCTCCTCCTTAGTGAACTTTGGATTCTTGGTGGTGGACATGGCGTGGGGTGTGGTTGTGGGGGTGTGGGTGTGGATGGCTGTGGGTGTGTGGGTGTGGTAGTGGAGGTGTGTGTGTGAATGTGATGAGGGGGTGTTTGTGTAGGTGGTTGTGTGAAGGTATGCAAGTGTGAGGTTCAAGTATGGTGGTGTGGGTCGTCTGTGGGCTCTGGCAGCAGTGGGTCTGTTGCAAAGGCTCATGGTTTGTGTGTGTGGTCCATTTTTATTGGTCCATTTGTGGGTGTGGCTGTGTTTGAAATTTGTGTGGGTGTGTTATGAGGAGTGATTGAGTTTTGGGCCTCTGTTTGGCAGTTTGGCAGTTGCAGGTGAGTGTATGTGATGTTTGTGGGGTTGTTGGGCCTGTTTGGTGGTGTGGGGAAACTCTACTTGACTCTCCTTGTGTAAATATGGTTTGTCCGGGTTCAGTACGTGTTTTTTTGGCGTCAGTACGGTCCGTACATGCACTGGTGGGGGTGCGGTCCGTACATTCCCTGGTGGGGTGGTGGTTAGGTGCGTACATACACGGCTGGGGTGGGGGTTTGGTGCGTACATACACGGCTGGTGGTTCGGTGCGTACATACACGGCTGGGGGGGGTTCGGGGGCGTACATACACGGCTGGTGGTTCGGTGCGTACATACACGGCTGGGGGGGGGTTCGGGGGCGTACATACACGGGTGGGTGTTTGGTGCGTACATACACGGCTGGTGGTTCGGTGCGTACATACACGGCTGGGGGGGGGTTCGGGGGCGTACATACACGGGTGGGTGTTTGGTGCGTACATACACGGCTGGTGGTTCGGTGCGTACATACACGGCTGGGGTGGGGGTTTGGTGCGTACATACACGGCTGGTGGTTCGGTGCGTACATACACGGCTGGGGGGGGTTCGGGGGCGTACATACACGGCTGGTGGTTCGGTGCGTACATACACGGCTGGGGGGGGGTTCGGGGGCGTACATACACGGGTGGGTGTTTGGTGCGTACATACACGGCTGGTGGTTCGGTGCGTACATACACGGCTGGGTGGGGGTTCGGGGGCGTACATACACGGCTGGTGGTTCGGTGCGTACATACACGGCTGGGGGGGGGGTTCGGGGGCGTACATACATGGGTGGGTGTTTGGTGCGTACATACACGGCTGGTGGTTCGGTGCGTACATACACGGCTGGGGTGGGGGTTTGGTGCGTACATACACGGCTGGTGGTTCGGTGCGTACATACACGGCTGGGGGGGGTTCGGGGGCGTACATACACGGCTGGTGGTTCGGTGCGTACATACACGGCTGGGGGGGGTTCGGGGGCGTACATACACGGGTGGGTGTTTGGTGCGTACATACACGGCTGGTGGTTCGGTGCGTACATACACGGCTGGGGGGGGGATTCGGGGGCGTACATACACGGGTGGGTGTTTGGTGCGTACATACACGGCTGGTGGTTCGGTGCGTACATACACGGCTGGGGTGGGGGTTTGGTGCGTACATACACGGCTGGTGGTTCGGTGCGTACATACACGGCTGGGGGGGGGTTCGGGGGCGTACATACACGGCTGGTGGTTCGGTGCGTACATACACGGCTGGGGGGGGGTTCGGGGGCGTACATACACGGGTGGGTGTTTGGTGCGTACATACACGGCTGGTGGTTCGGTGCGTACATACACGGCTGGGGGGGGGTTCGGGGGCGTACATACACGGCTGGTGGTTCGGTGCGTACATACACGGCTGGGGGGGGGGTTCGGGGGCGTACATACATGGGTGGGTGTTTGGTGCGTACATACACGGCTGGTGGTTCGGTGCGTACATACACGGCTGGGGTGGGGGTTTGGTGCGTACATACACGGCTGGTGGTTCGGTGCGTACATACACGGCTGGGGGGGGTTCGGGGGCGTACATACACGGCTGGTGGTTCGGTGCGTACATACACGGCTGGGGGGGGTTCGGGGGCGTACATACACGGGTGGGTGTTTGGTGCGTACATACACGGCTGGTGGTTCGGTGCGTACATACACGGCTGGGGTGGGGGTTTGGTGCGTACATACACGGCTGGTGGTTCGGTGCGTACATACACGGCTGGGGGGGGTTCGGGGGCGTACATACACGGCTGGTGGTTCGGTGCGTACATACAGGGCTGGGGGGGGGGTTTGGTGCGTACATACACGGCTGGTGGTTCGGTGCGTACATACACGGCTGGGGGGGGTTCGGGGGCGTACATACACGGCTGGTGGTTCGGTGCGTACATACACGGCTGGGGGGGGTTCGGGGGCGTACATACACGGGTGGGTGTTTGGTGCGTACATACACGGGTGGGGGTTCGGGGCGTACATACGCGGGCGGGGGGTGGTGGGGTGTTCGGCGCGTATGCGGGCACATGTCTCCATGGTTGCTATGGGAGTTCGGTTCGGACGGTGTTTTTTGCGTACGGTTGTGAAATGGGGAGGACGGGAGGGATCGTACTTGCGCAGTCGGACTTTATTTTTCCGCACGGTGGGTTTCTCGCCCGGGGACGTGTCGGTGACTTTTCCCGACCCGAGGACGTGTGGGGAAATCTTCCCAATGCGATTCGTATGGACTTTTTTCCGTTCGAATCGTACTTGGCAGTTTGTACGCTACTTTGACGATTCGGACGGAAAAAAATCCGGATACGAGTCGGACGGGGAATTTTTTTACCGGATCGGAATTGGCACCCAAGTTGGAATGCGAGGAAAATCCACATTCTGGCGAGAATTTTCCTCATTCGTGATCGTCAACATCAAGTTGGCGAGCGCGAGTGTGGAAAATCAACCTCCTGGTGAGATTTCTCAATGTAAGTGGTCGCGAATGTCCGCGACCGCTCACATTGAGGAACCGTCCGTTTGCCTTGAGAATGCTGCCGCTCGTGTAAAAATCTACTCGAACAGCAGAAAGGAAGCAGCACCCTCTTGCGCTATGCGCTGGTGCCGTTCGCGATTATTGCACAGTACGGACAAGCACCTGGAACTGAAAATCACTGTGAACGGCATTTAACTAATGCACTCCTCTGCTCGCAGAGCTCCACGAAGCGTGGCAGAGTTCTTTTGCACATTGATGAGTTCCGCGAGCTACGACCAGGCTTATTAGTAACCACTAAGGTAGAAAGTCGCATTTAAGTTAACAACATCATTCATCTTCAGTGGTTCCTGAGTATTGAGACTGGAAATAGATTTTGTTGGTGACCTCCAAGTATCCGTGGGTGTGCTGGGCGTGCAAGTCACTGGGTATGAGGGAGTGGAACTCAATAGTCGATGTGAATATCTCTTAGTGTTTCTGATCAAGACTCTTGAGGCATGGATAATGCTCTTGGTCGATATTTTTTCTTTACATTGTTGTTTGCGAAATAAAAAGCATTCCAATAAAAAAGATAATATTTTTTTAATCTTAGTTTAAGTGCTTTGATAGTATTTCTGATGTGGATCTGACCGCAAAACGCATGCTAATCAATAGGTTAAGCACAGGAGAATTCTTGCAATTAAGCCAGCGAGCAATTTCTTGATGGAAAGTGTAGGTGAATCCCTCCACTTAAACAATTTCTTCATGTTGTTTCACAGTTTGCATCTAGAGCAATCATGACACGTCAAAGCCTTTCTGTTTAGCAAAGGCGTTGATTATGGTGCTAACTTGCTTGTGCTCTGAACTCAGATGGACCCAACTTCTTCTTCTTAAGATACTGTTGTTTTCTGAGTTATCGCTAGTCAATCTTGTAAACTACTGAATTACCCATGTTCGTTTCCTAACATGTGACTGTACTTTGGAGAGACTTGCAGATATGATGTCCCTCACTGTCAATCAATCAATCCAACTTTAGTCTATAAGTTAATAAAAACCATAAACATGTACAAAAGCCGCAACACAGTCACCAATACAATACATATAAAATCACTGAATCTCTACTTCAGGCTATCTAAGCGCCCGTGTGTCCATCACAGGCGCACAGAGACAAGTCTATAAATCGTGCATCCATGGGTCTTATTATTCAAGCAAAGGGATACGAATATGACTCGTTTAAAACTTGTGCTCTTCCTGTATCATGTAAGCGGGCACAGGAAATTCACTACGAATGCATTATAGAACACAAAAATAAATATGATTCTGAGCTAAAAGTGATCGTACGGCTTCTGAAACGTGCAAATATCCAGGGGTTACTGTGCAAAGGGGCAAAGACAGTGTAAACATTTTGAGAAACATTTTGAGACAAGACATCAACTTGCGTCACCTGCTAGGGTTAATTGCACAAAAACATTGCTTGTAATGCTTAATGCAAACATTGACACTACTGTGCAAAAGAGGCATTATCAAGGGGCTTGAAAGTACCTTAACACCACTGTGCAAAGAGGAATAGGCAGTCCCAACCTATTAGTAATATACTCCTACTTAGCTAATGATTTTATACATGCAATGCTTTAGCAAAGTGCCTAGTGGAATGAGCTTAGAGTCATTGTACAGCATACTTTGTGCAGTTGTGCTAAAAGGCAATATCAACCTGCTTGATGAAGTATTAAAAGGAATATGCAAAAAGGCAAACTTGTTAATGCACACCTATCAGCTTAACAGGCCTAGGTGCATAGTGCAACCGTTAAAGCAGCTATGCAAGGGTAACATTTACAGTGCAATTAGTGAGTTAGAAGTATTATATATGTCCCTTTCTAACCCCTGGACAGAATTCAAGTTAAAAGTTTAATCTGTTTGTTAAGAGTTGCTAAAAACTGCACCAGGCGAATGTTCAGCATAACTCTGTGGCTTTAAAGCCTCTATGGCCGCCGTCCTGCAGGTTCTAACATCTAAGGCTAAAAACTCCTTACGCAGCAATGACCTCCGGTATACTAGCATGTTAGGGGACACACACAGAGTACACATATACATGTTTCTTTTGCCTGGCGACACAAACAGCATAATGCATCTTCCGGTTGGGCCTCCTTCTGCCACTTAGGGATGCAGTCAAGTGTGGGAAGGCGTCCAAATCGCATCTTTACCAGTTCCCTCTTGATAGTCAATGAGAGAGCTGCCTCGAAGTAGGGCTTTTCCTTGCTTGAGCGATATGAGTTTATTACTAACTATCGAACACACACAAATAATCCGAGGTCTTAAAGAGAAAAAATATATCCCTAAAAAGCAGGTGTCTACTGCAAGAGTGTTTAGATAGAAATAGAAAACAAAAGAAGTATATTAGAAAGAGAAATGAACCTTCATTGTCTCAGGATACCCATCAATCATCAATGTGATCATTATCATCATTTGGGTTATCCAAACAACCTCCAGTTGTCCTCTTGATCATAGAGGAATACCAGGTTTATTGTAACCTCTTTCTGGATCGTTCACGGAGAGAACAAGGAGTACAGAAGGAAGATAACAGTGAAAGATGTTCTCTACTCTTTTATAGAGTCACCATCTAGAGTGAGTATCTAGAGTGAATAAGTGCAGTGCAAACAAAATATGTGATTAAAAAAGAATTCGCAATAGAGACGCACTTCTTAACACATGTGTAAAGTCAAATGCGATCCTTTCTTAAAAACAATCATACAGCAGTTGTCAGAGAGCAACTGCTACCATTGGTCGACATGTTTCAGCCGGCTGGACAGATTGTCCTCGGCTTTCTTCAGGACCTTAATTATTGAAAGAACTGTATTCAGCTACTGCAATCGCACCAATATTGGTTGCAAAGTGATATTGAATTATTTATGGATCTAAAAAGGAAATTCTTTCTTTGTTGAATTCCACTGTGAATTTAATAAATTCATTTCTGGTGTTTAGCCATTCCTGGAATGCTATAATAGATGAAGTATCACCTCTCCAAATTACCAATATATCGTCGATATATCGCTTCCATAAGCGAATCGACTCAAAATGGGGATTGTTAGTGTTCAGAACATGATTTTGTTCAAAGGAGTGGACGTATAGATTGGCCAGAGATGGTGCAAAAATACTGCCCATACTGGTACCGGACACTTGTAAGAAGATGTTATCTTCAAATCAAAAGAAATTTTCTTTCATTGCCACTTGGGCACATGCCATTAGGAAGTGAACTGGTGTTATAGAATCCAAAGTAGTATTCGAAAGAATCTGAGATACAGTGTCCAGAGTTTCATCTTGTGGAATTGATGTATATAGAGATTCAACATCGAAAGATACTAGACAATCCAGCCCGGGATCAAAGTCGATCTCTGGTAACAACCGAAGCACGTCTTTAGTATCTTGGAGGAAAGTAGGCATTTTTTTGACAAGTGGTCTTAAGAAATGATCAACGAATGTAGATAAAGGTTCCAAAAGTGATCCTATACCCGATATTATAGGTCTGCCAGGAGGTGGACGTTGTGTTTTGTGTATCTTTGGCAGACAGTAAAAATAATAACAAAAGATATGTGAGTTGTATGTGACTGCGAAGATTGCATCTACTTTCCACTTTTTCGTATTCATTCAAACTAACACCGATTGTCTGCTTCTAGACCTGCTGAAGATACCTTATGTAGATAGAGAATTTTCAAGTTTCATTTCTTCTAAAATTGCCATACTCTTTCATTTAGCAATTACATATGAGAGAATAAGAGTAACCTCCATTTAATTTAGATATATGGAATATATTTATAATATTGATTTTGGTTTGTTATTTTGCTAGAGCGGGGCCTCATAGACAGGAGCTGATGCCCGGTGAGGTGAGGTCAAACCCCTGTATTTTACAGGTGAGCATTTTATCTTTGGTGATAATACGGATGATTAACAATTATATATAACTACATATTAGTTATATATTTTATTTACAATTTTTATTTTTTCAAACTGTACTGACAGGTGTTTTTCAGATGAACTTCACGTTAATGCAGAGGAGTTCTGTATAAATCCTAACTGTATGCTAAATAATTCAATATCACTTTGCAACCAATATTGGTGTGATTGCAGTAGCTGAATACAGTTCTTTCAATAATTAAGGTCCTGAAGAAAGCCGAGGACAATCTGTCCAGCCGGCTGAAACATGTCGACCAATGGTAGCAGTTGCTCTCTGACAACTGCTGTATGATTGTTTTTAAGTAAGGATCGCATTTGACTTTACACATGTGTTAAGAAGTGCGTCTCTATTGCGAATTCTTTTTTAATCACATATTTTGTTTGCACTGCCCTTATTCACTCTAGATACTCACTCTAGATGGTGACTCTATAAAAGAGTAGTTAACGTCTTTCACTGTTATCTTCCTTCTGTCCTCCTTGTTCTCTCCGTGAACGATCCAGAAAGAGGTTACAATAAACCTGGTATTCCTCTATGATCAAGAGGACAACTGGAGGTTGTTTGGATAACCCAAATGATGATAATGATCACATTGATGATTGATCAGTATCCTGAGACAATGAAGGTTCATTTCTCTTTCAAATGTACTTCTTTTGTTTTCTATTTCTATCTAAACACTCTTGCAGTAGACACCTGCTTTTTAGAGATATATTTTTTCTCTTTAAGACCTCGGATAATTTGTCTGTGTTCGATGTATTGGATAGGGGAATTAATCCGACAGGGTCTCTAAATTCCCTTAGACCACTTTGTTGTGTGATATAATTTTATTACTAACTACCCATGTGATTGTTTTGTCAGTGTAGCTTTATCTTCCAACCTACGTTTCTGCTTTATGCACTTTGTTCACAAGTTTCTTAAAAGTATAGCAACTCATGTTCAGTTGCCATAAGTCTTGGATACCAAGATTATGTATACCTTCCTGCAGGTATTTGGCAAATTGACCTTTCCCCCTTGTTAGATGTATCCCTGCGCAGATGAGTTTAGCCAGCGATCCCTCTGGGGCACTCTGCAGTCGATGGCAGCACTTCATGAAGGCCCCTTGCCTGGCTAGTGATTGGTTTACCCGGGCAAATTCTAACCTTGATTGGGCGGGAGAGGCAGACCTTGGCATCTGGAATGCTCGTTTTTATGTTCATATTGTGCAAGTTTCTCCAGCAGGTCCGGATCTTCACCCAGCATTATCTCGCCTCTATATGATTAGGTTGCAATCAGTATTGATTTGATCATTGTTATCAACGCATTTAGATGATGGCCCCACAGACTTTTCCTCCTGGTTTGAGAAGGCCAAGTTTAAGGCCTCAGTTTTTGCAATGATAGCCTTTTTAGATACATCTATGTTGTAACTTCATCATGTTGGACCCATTGAAGCGCCATTTCTCATCTTTTGCTATGCATCGTTTCAGCGGCATAACTTTAAGTTTCTTGAGGTTGATTTCCAACTGGTTATTTACTGAGTACTCAGCGAGCCTGTTGATCAGCCTCTGTAGGCTCACATGATTATTGCTCAACAATAGTAGATTGTCTCTGTACAGGATGTTGCTAAACTGTTGAGACCCGAGGCTTGGTGCGTGAGACACCACTTCTGCCAGGGAAGCTGACAGATCCCCGATGAATCAATTAAACAACAGCGGCGCCAACACACATCCCTGTTCCAATTCAATGGCGGTATTAACCTCTCTTGATAAATGGCACCTGTCCCCCACCTTGATCTTTACACAGGATTGTGTGTATATTCGCTGGATGGTCCTTAAATGGTTTTGTGGAATTCCCCAACGGAATAGTTTTTCCCAGAGCAGGCCTCGACGGACGTAGTCAAAGGCCATTTTGAAGTCCACAAAACACATGAAAAGTGACGTCCCACTGTCACGTGCTTTTTTCACTATGAGGTCCGCAGCCATCAAGTTGGTGGTGGTTCCTTGCTTTTTGGTGAACCCTGTTTGCTTCATTGTCAACCTTTTTGCCTCCGTCGCTCACTCCTGTAGATTTTCAGTAGTATTGTTGAAAAACATTTGAGGTCCTGTAATTGCTAGGGGAAATAGCTACCCCAACACTTGAAGATGGGGTCTATCACTGGGCCTCTCCAGCTTTATGGAATGCGTCCCATCAGCAGTATTTGCTTGAACATCGAGTTCAGGAAGCCAGCTCAGGTTGTGCTTTTGAAGTGCAGTCAGTATGCCATTAGGGGCAGATGCGCAGTTGGAGTGCAAGTTCTCAATTATTTGTTTCCAAGGCCTCCATGGAAAAGTTCCATTTAGTGGTCTAGGGTGTCAGTAGCACCACTGCTATTGGTTTTCAGGGTCACCCACTCGTGTGGACTTGAGCTGTGATCTTTTACATGTGGGGTCAGACCTGGGCCGGGACAGAATGGTACTCTGTGCTTCCCTTATAATGTGTTGTTAGGTATTTAACCCATTCTACCTTGCTATTATTAGCATTGTTTGCCACCCTGGGGCCCTTATCAAGCTCAGTCATTAGTTTCCAGAAGCTTCTGTGGTCGTTTTGTTTAGAGGAGTAAAGTAGCTTTGCCCACAATGCTTCAGATCTCTCTTTCTTTAGCAGCCATACCACCTTTTCGAGGCTCTTACGCTCCATTCGTAGGCATTTTAGCAATTCTAAATCCTATGGTGAGCTCCACAGTTCACGGAGCACTTTGTTGATCCTTGACCTGATAAGGCGAACCGGTTTTGGCTGGATGATTAAAAGCTTGAGGAAATATTTGTACCTTTCTCCAAATTGTTGGCTGGGTCTCTTGCTGCTTCTATGCCTTTATCGAGTTCTCCTTGCTGGATGATATTTCCTTCAGGATTCCCTTGGCCTCGCTTGCCATGCCTCCAATGCTGTCTAGGCTCCATTCAAGGTGTTTTACATTTTCAATGTCAGCTTAAACCTGCACTATCCGCACCTGATCTAATACGGCCATAGCGGTGCTTAGACTGAAGTTTTGCAGGTGATGCTCACTCTCTGATCAGTGCTTCATTTTAAACTAGACTACTCCACTATACATTCTAATGCTCCCCATTGTGTAGTCAAGGTAGTAGATGGTATCTTGTCCAGGCTGGTGTCCCCAGGAGGCGTCCATTGAGTATTACCAGATCAGCTGCTTCGTAGGACTTCAGGAGCCTGTTCCCAAGATTGTCATGGGGTCGATGCAGAGAGTGACTTTGTGCTGGCAGCATCTGTAACACCTCATCGCCTGCCTTATGTGTGTCTTGGAAAAGATTCAGATTAAAATCTCCAGTAATTCCCTGGTTTGCCAACTGTTTATCTCCTTTCCACTCCAGGAACAGCTTGATCAGCTTTGCCACTATTTTTTATTTTTCTCTCGAGTCAATGTAAATATTAACCAGAACCAGTGGAGTTGTCTACTGCTTGTCCCATCGCTCCAGACATAGAGCTAGTAACCAGGGTTCTTCTGTATCCTGCGGTGTTATCTTTGCGGATAGTTTTGAGTTCACATAAGTCGCTAACCCACCTTTTGCCCTTCTGTGGGTGGTGGTTTTGCGAACTCATCTGTTGAATTTATTGACCCTATTTTTTTTGCCCCCAAGAGTCATGCACTGTAATTTTCTCAAACTTCTCGAAGTAACCCTTCGTTGTAGAATGTTCAGTTTTTGTAGCAGGAAGTCCAAGATTCCTGGCACAGATGTTTAGCTTGTCTTGTTTTTTTGCATGATGCCTCAGAAGATGGTCATTCAAGGCTTTACGTTTCAGGATAAATCGCTGATATTTCTAGAGGGTGATTCTTAAACTTCACAGGGATGGTTCACAGGACATCCCTTTTCCACTTGTAGGCTTTCAATTGACAATTCAACATCCTCTATGAGATGCAATGTTGATTTGCTTCAATTAAAGAAATCATTTATGAAAGTAAAGATGATTGGCAAAGCAGTGCCCTGTTAAGCAGTCTGGCAGCCATATACCCCCAGCAGGAGTATACAGCCTATCTGTGTCACAGAAAGGATATCTGCATCTGGTTTGGAATGGGCTATCATTTCACAAGAGGGAGGCCTGGGCCCAAAGTCCACTCCACCCTCTCACATGTAGGGACTAGGATTAGATGGTGAGGCGTGCCTTCATGTCCTTAAGGGCTGTGACTTAAGGTTTACATTTAAATCGCAAATTTAAATCACTGTGTCTGCAACTCCACTCTAACCTCAATTCCAGTAGCTGTGACTCTTTGTGGCCAGAAGCCTGTGCCGCATTTTAAAGAAGAAAGGCAGGGCATGCTTATTCTCACTCCCTTTCGTGTTTTGTCCCAAAAAAACATTTCTGCGTGTGTGCAAATAAAAATAAAAGGGATAAGGTGTCCTGTACATATCCAAGTTACTGTCTTGTCC
Organism: Triturus cristatus; assembly: GCF_964204655.1. Taxonomy (NCBI): domain Eukaryota; kingdom Metazoa; phylum Chordata; class Amphibia; order Caudata; family Salamandridae; genus Triturus; species Triturus cristatus. The sequence goes on along the minus strand of NC_140579.1, from coordinate 94,349,763 downwards.
TGTACGCTACCACAGCCTTTACCCACATGCCTTCACTTTAACAAAACCAGTGGTCCCTTCTGTAGGAACTAATCACACAATTTGAGCACTCAGCTGAATAGGACACAAGAGGTACTAATATGGATAGTAGAGCAAATAGACCATCACTCCTTCTCCCGTTTTTACATAGGTTTCAGGTCCTCCTGAGGGTTTGCCCCAAATGTTTATTAACAAAAAATATATAAACCATTAAAACAACATGCACCATCAAGCTGGGACATAAAACTGTAATGAAACTAGGACACTATAGTGGTCCTCAAGTTTGTGAATGGTCTTCTTGGAGTCAGGACTGACATCTCGAATTATGTGACTAACCTTTTGTTCTCTTCTTGCAGGTATGCAGAATTAAGATTCAAGCAGTATTTTAAGGTGAAGCCCGAGGTGACTTCTTTGAAGATCTCAGAGTGACTGTTCATAGCACCACTAGGCACCAGTGGCAGCCTGAGGCCCTTCAACAACCATCTGGACCATGGTGCACTGATAACGGTTTGACGAATGCAGCCTACTGCAGGAGAAGAACGGCAGCTCACATCTACTGCAAGGACGCCATGTGGGAGGCAGACGGCCCAGATTGAAAGGGGGGGTCCTCTGCACCTGTCAGCACAGCGCTCCTTCTATACCACAGTGTAGGGCGGGGCTTGTCTCATTGCTGCCCCACCCTTGAGGCTGTTGTCTCCATGCTCTCACCCAGAGTCAGCCACAGAGTTCCTCCAGTGCCACAGTGAAGAAGGCTGCCTTCACTCCTCTCCCACCCTCGGAGTGACTGTCACCACCCCTCACTGCAAGCCTCTTCTAACCCATTCTAGAAGGCATGTCACTACCTCCTGATCCAGAGCTTCCATCTCCAGCACTTGAGAAGACTGTCTTTGGGCCGAAACCCTGAACATCCGCTGTCCCACCAAGGGGGGGGGGAGCCGTCTTGCCCCTCTCACTAGAGTTCCCAACCCACTGCCCTATCCAAAGATAACTTATACCTAAGACCTTGATTATCCTCTGTAGGAGGAAGCAGAGGCAGCCCCTATACTGTGGGCTAGAGCTTCTTCAATCCCACCCAAGAGAGGACTGTCGGGCCCTCACCCAGAGCCAACTCTAAACCACACTGAAAGCCTGGCTTACTGCCCTCTTACGCCCGACTCCGAGCACCCAGAGATCCCGTAGTCACAAAGGAGATTATGTCTTACCAAATCACCCACAGCAAGCCCTAACCCACATTAAAGGTCTGACCAACCCGGCACCCAGAACTTCTCCTGTCTCACACTGGAAGGCCCAATCTTAACCCATTCAGCAACAGCACTCCTGGCTTGTCTCATACTGTAGGGTGGCATTTTACACCACTCAGGGATACGTCCCTGGACCCAGTCCCAAAGTGCAGGTGGCCATCTTACTCCCCACAAACCCCCACGCAGAGCTGCCTTTAAAACCCATTGGAGGCCTGTCTTACCAGCATGGGCGTCCGCAGAAATTATTCCAGGGAGGGTGGGGGGCAAAATTTTAACTTCATCACCTTCCTCCGACATGATGTTTGCCAGGTGGGGCACAAGAAACAATGGGGTGCAGGAGGAACCATTGGGGGCAGAAATTTCAGAAATGAAACAATACCGGACAGGCAGCAAACCAAAATATATAGGTTGTCAAAAAGCCCTAAATCTTCATGTTTTAATCAATTCTGAATTCTGAACACGAAGTAAAAAAGTAAATAATTGATCTCATTCTCTTCTCAAACTAAGCGCAGGACAGAGAGAGGCTGCTTCTCTCTCTGAACTCTCTCTCCGTCTGGCTGGAGAGGAGCCTGCCAGTGTTGCCAGATTTTCAGCCCAAAGACGCTCAAATATAAGCCCAAATTCAGCCCAGCGCAGACCACTGTAAGCCCAAAAACCAGCCCAAAGTCGAAAGTCTGCTTTCTTTAGAAGCTAAAGCTATGAGTTACAATTTTGGATGTGATGCATCAATGTACCTTTCAAATGTACACTTCCTAATATATTGCAAAGCATGCATCCCGTAGGAGACAGACTGATCCACCAAACAGACAATAGCATCAGGTGAGAAAGCTCTACTCATCTAGGCACAGCCGACGCATACTTTAAATAATTGTTAATAGGTAAGCAAATAGCTGCACTGTACAGCCAGAGCTAAAAATGATAACCAATTCAGTGGGTAGTGCCTTAAGGAGCACACAGCCATGCAAAGAAACTATTCATACACCAGCTATGACTGCCAAAAATCGCCCTGGGTAGGTAAAATTACACATTCTGATAAAGACAACTTGAATTCATGGTCATCACGCACATTTTCAGAGCAATCTTTCATTTTAACGTAGAGAATTCGGCCACATATGTAAATGTTTACCAAATCCACAACATGTCAAGCCAAAGCAGCAACATGCAGCATCTGCTAACCTTTGGAGCATTTCTACAGGGTGACCCTTATCTGATTTTCAGAGGTATGATATAAAGAGGGAGGCCAGCTTTAGGTACAAGTGAAGATGGTGAAACATTAAAGGAAAACGGGGTTCTCCATCCAAATAAAGCATTACAAACTGAGAATGTTGTGGTCCTTTCTTTTTTAAACATAGTAAGCATAAGGTTTTGCAAAGTACAAACCTAGCTACAGACCAACTGTTGGTTATATAAAACAGGGGTGATACAAAGTTTTTTGGGGGGGAAGGGTTGATGTAGGAGAGTAGGATCTGCTTCACATGGGTATCCCCACTTTTTGCTGGTGTTTCACTGTTTTTCAACCTTAGTCTGGCTGTGGCCCTGCTAATCAAGACCCCAGCCTAGCTGCTTCCTCTCTAAAATGGTTTCCATGTACATTAGGTACATTTCTAATTGGATTCTGGAGTGCCTTATAAGCTCCTAGTATATGGTATACTATGTACCTTGGGCATAGGTACCTCAGAGGCCTACCAGGGTCTGAAGCATGTATTATGCTATCCCTGGGAAGCACTCCAAAATGACACCACAGGTCTGCTACTGCAGCATAGGTAAAGTGGTGCTTGCACCCCTTACAGTGGTATAGGCTACCTATATCACTACCATTGCACACACATATAAAACCTATAAGTCACTCCTATGGCAGGCCTTAACAATCCTGAAGGCAGAGTTCTTGGTTTTTATGTGAGAGGGTGCCCCTGCATGAGCATCGCCCCTCTGCAGCGTTCGTAGTACCTCCTCTGATGCTGTTTGTGGTGCAGCCTGACCATATACTCTTAAGTGCATTATAACCTCACGGTAAATGCTAACTTTGGACTGGCTGCACGGAAACATGTCGTGTTTGGTGTCAAACACTATGAAATACTACACCCCCCCCCGCCAGTTCTGGCGGCGGGGGTAGCATTCCACCCTTCTAGAGGGAGAGACATGTTCACACTGGTCTAACCCGGTAAAGACTTTCTACAGCCCTGGCATCACAAAATGGATGCCACTGCCACAGACACGGGTCTGGCCTCCTGCTGCTGGCCAAAACTCTGGCAGGGGTGGCCTGGACAATAGGTTTCCTGTCCCAGGGAGGTGTAACCACCTCCCCAGACAGGCAGATGTGTATTGGGGCTGGGCGGGAGCACTCTCTGGTGCTTTGAAGTCCTGCACTGGGGGCACACTTGGTGTCCCTGTGCATAGTCCAGTTCAAACCGGTTGCAGGGGCTACCTGCCCCTGCTCTGGCACGAAACTGGACAAAGGAAATGGGTGTATCCACCCCTCTTTCCAAACCCTCCCATAAGGTGGGTCCCTAGAGTATGTCCAACCCCCAAACTTTGTATAAGTATGGTAGCCCAGTCCTTGCGACTTTAGATTACCCTGGACGAAACTCTGCAACATATATCCTGAACCTTCGACGTTCTACTTTAACTAGAAGACTGAAGAAATCTCCCTTGTGGTCAAGGAGTGACTTCCCTGCTTGGCAGGCACCAAAGAAGCAACTGTCTGGTCTGCCATTCTGAAGCCCCCGCCGGACGCCGAAGTCTCTGCATCCCCAGAGGTAGATTTCTAGACTTCCCTGAGGCTAACCTGAGTCCACAGCAAAGCTGAGGCCCGTGGCTATCGTGGGTGACGTGGAACTGTGACCCCTGGACACCGTGATCTTTAGCTGATCCATCATCTTCCTGGTCTTCCTTGAAGTTGTGCTTTGAGCTCCGAGTAGCCCCAGCCTTGAGCACCTCCTACACCGAAGATATCTGGCCTCCACTCCACGAGTGACCCTGGGCCAGTTTTCAGTGCGACCGCTCGAGGCTCCTTCGCAATCGCTAGCCCGTTGGCTAGTAGGTCCCCACGAAGGCATCTCCTCTTCTGATTGGGCTTTTCTGGTTGCTCCAGACGTGCCCCAACTTACCCTCGCTGGGTGAGTCCCCCAGACCTTGCTGGTCTGCACCAACGTCCTTCCTCTGTTTCCAAGTGACTTGCCGTTGCCAAGGCTTGTTGGGTCCAATCTGGTCGTCGACACCGCAGCACTCGACAGACTTCGTGGGACAGCTCGAATCCAGCTCCTGTTCATCGTCGACACACGTCAACTCACCTGAAGCACCCGACATCTGTGGGCATTGGACTATTGTGCCCTTGGTCCCCTCTGCTTTCAGGTTTGTTCCATCCTAGGTTCAGGCTTGGATCTCTCCGGACACTTCTCCTCTTCATGGCAGCAGCACTTCCTGAGCAGCTTCCATTGAAAACAGCGACGCGACGCGACCCAACACCATTTGAAACCTATGCACCCGGCTTCCCTGGGTGAGGTAACTCGAGTACTCCGGTGCTCCCGTGGGTGTTGGCCCTAGACACCTCTAAGTCCAAAAGGGTTCATTCGTAGTCATCCCCTAAGTGTCATTAAACTCTTAATTTCCAACCGCGACTTTCCCCATAGAAGTTAACGGTGATTCGCGGCTGTGTTCTCACACTGCACGAGTCCCCCGTGGATCCCCTGTGTCACTACCTTGGGTGGTTCCTTGTGGTCCAAGCACTTCTACAGGCTCTAGGCCTTGTGTCTAGCTCAGTCATGGTTCTTATACCACTTTATTGGTATATGGTTTGGTACGCCCCTAGGGACCAAACATGTATTTGTGCTTTTACTGTTGAATACTGACTTGTAACTTAGTACTTTAAACTCCAGTCTCACTAGAGGGGTGTGTTTTATCTTAAATACATATATTTTAAATATATACCTGGTGTGGTTGTCCTTTCATTTGATCATTCAAGAGATTATAGACTGGTAAAACAAGCTGCTTTACATTCCTTCAAGTCTTAGCCTGAAGGCTGCTCTCCATAGCTACCACTAGGATAGCTTTCAATAAAGGTTGTCTTTAACCTATCACCATAAGGGGTTGTTTGGACTGATACAAGTTGCCCACCAGAACTAGTGGACAGCATATATCAGGCCAACTTCTCACATTGGTGGCAGCGGTGGGATTCCAGCTTGCTATTGTTTTACCAGATAATCTCAATTGAATTGATCAACTGAAAACCACTAAAGGTACCTTAGGTACATATAATATCAAGTTTAGTATACAGTAAGTTCTACTGAACTTAGAGTTGTGTGTTAAAGGATAGCACACCCTTTCTACAACTCAAGAGAGTTTAGTAGGCCACACTAGTGTAGGTAGTGCAATACACCACACCACACTAGTAATGTCTAATCAGCCAGGAACCAGTGGGTCCCTGCCAGAATCCAGTGGGTTTCTCCCCTATAAATATGAGGATCTCTCCTTTGCACAGCTTAGGGCCTTATGTTCCATTAGGAAGCTGAAGACAGGCAAAAGCCCAACCACCCAGTGTCTTTTAAAGATACTCAGGCTGGATGATCTCTCAGGGCCTAGTGGGTCTGAAGGGGTAGGCAGAGTGGGTGGGGCAGCAGCCAAGGGTGGGCCTAGGGGTGGAAACTACCCTGACTCCACCTCTACTGTTGACCAGACTGATGACAATGATCAGGATCTGGTGAACCCAGCTCCCCTGGATGAGGATGAGGATGAGGAGGATGACAACAATGCTCCCCTCTTTGTTCCTCCAGCAAGAGTTGAAAACAGGGTTAGAAGGGATAGATCTCTCTCAAGGTAGTCTGTCCAGTCTACCTCATCTGTAGGGACCACTGTTTCTTCTCACAGAGGGAGGGATACCTCCGAGGAGAGGAGAGAGACTGCTGAAGTATGAGCAAGACAAGTTCAACCTCAGAAAGCAGCAGATGGCCCTAGATAGGGAAGCCCTAGAGCTCTACAGAGCTAGTAAAAAGGAGGGACTAGAGTCCCTTGGTGGCAGCAATTTCCCTAGAGATAGGGTTAGGTCTAATGACCATAGAAACCTAAGTAAGATTGTCCCTCCCTACCAGAGTGGGGATGACATCCACAAATGGATAACTGCCTTGGAGAGGGCCTGTAAAGTATAGAAGGTCCCCCAAGGGTAGTGGGCAGCAATCCTATGGCTCTTCTTTGCAGACAAAGGTAGAGACAAGCTCCTCACTGTAAGAGAAAAAGATGCTGATTATTACCAGGTCTTGATAAGTGCACTGATAGATGGGTTTGGCCTAACCACTGAGCAATACAGGTTAAAGTTCAGAGATACCCAAAAAGCACAAAATCAAGACTGGATTGACTTTGTTGACTGTGCTGCTAAGTCTCTGGAAGGATGGTTATTGGGCAGTAAAGCGTGTGACTTCATAGGATTGTACAATCTGATAATGAGGGAGCAGATTCTTAATAACTGTCAAAATCAGCTGTTGCACCAGTACCTGGTAGACTCTGATCTGACCTCTCTCCAAGAATTGGGAAAGAAGGCAGACAAATGGGTCAGAACCAGGGTGAGGCAGAAGGTACAGAACCAAGGTGGTGACCCAAAGAAGCAAGATTCTAAGAACTCTGACAAGGGTGGGGACAAGGGTAAAGACCAGAAGTGTTCTCAAGGGCCCCAAAAATCTTCTCCAGGTAGGGATTCACAGGCTAACAAAGGGAAAGGCCAAATGAAACCATGGTGCAAAGTCTGTAAGCAAAAGACACACTGGACCAGTGATTGCACCAAGTCCAAAGAGAATACTCCAGCCCCCACAAATGCCCCTAAGGCACCTGTTCCCCCTAGTGCAGTTACAATTGTTGGTGGGAATACACAGCCAAAGGGCTTAGTAGAGTTGACCCTGGGTACTGACTTGGGCTCTGGCCTAGTCAGATAAACCACTCAGCCTGTTCTTGTCTGTGATGGGGCATGGATATGACCCCCTCTGTGAGTCCCAGTAACTTGGGCAAGTACAGGCAACAGCCTTTAATCAATGGAGTACAGGCATTGGAATTCAGGGACACAGGAGCAAGTGTCACTATGGTGACAAAAGATATTGTGGATCCTGGGCAGATCATCCTTGGTGAAATGTACCAAGTGACCAATGCTAGCAATGTCAGAACAGACCATTCTCTGGCAGTTGTTAACTTCTCCTGAGGAGGGGTAACTGGCCTTAAGAAGGTTGTGGTAAGTGCAGACCTACCAGTCGAATCCTTGCTTGGCAATGATCTAGAGACTTCAGCTTGGGCAGAAGTAGCGCTCAAGACTCATGCAGAAATGTTAGGGATCCCTGCAGATGTGTTTGCTGTGACCAGGTCACAGGCCAAAATGTCTGAAACTGAACAGGCCTTGGATTCTGGAATAATGGACCAAGTGCCATCCAAGAGGAGGAGCAGAAGGGTTAAGGCAGAACCTTCCCCCCTGATTCAGAAGGAGGATCAGTCTCTTGAGGGAGATGATCACAGAACTGTCCCAGAGGAGCTTTAGCCTGATCAGGTTGAGTTCTTGGGGACAGGGGGTCCTTCCAGGGCAGATCTGAGCCAGGAGCAGCAGAGCTGCCCCTGTCTTGAACCCCTCAGACCGCAAGCTGCTGCTGGGAGTGCTAGTGGTACCCATAAGGTGTATTGGGATGATGGACTCCTGTACTCAGAGTGTAGAGACCCCAAGCCTGGTGCCACCAGGAGGTTGGTTATACCTCTGAAGTTCAAGGGCTTCCAATTGACCCTAGCCCATGAGAGCCCTTTAGCAGGTCACCTGGGCCAGAACAAGACTTGGGACAAACTGCTCCCTCACTTTCACTGGCCCCACATGTCTGAAGACACAAAGGAGTTTTGTCGCTCCCGTGTAACCTCCCAAGCCAGTGGCAAGGCAGGTGGCACTACAAAGGCCCCCCCTGATCCCACTGCCTGTGGTGGGGGTACCCTTTGAAAGGGTAGGGATTGACATTGTTGGTCCCATGGATCCCCAAACAGCATCTGGGCACAGGTTTATCCTGGTAGTAGTGGATCATGCTACCAGGTACCCAGAAGCTATTCCCCTAGGACCACTACAGCACCTGTAGTGGCAAGGGCCCTGTTGGGAGTTTTCTAAAAAAGTGGGTTTTACTAAGGAGGTGGTATCAGACAGAGGTACCAACTTCATGTCTGGATACTTAAGGGCAATGTGGAAGGAGTGTAGAGTGGCTTACAAATTCACCACACCTTATCACCCACAATGCAATGGTTTAGTTGAAAGGTTCAACAAAACCTTAAAGGGCATGATTAAAGGGCTCCCAGAAATGCTTAGGTGAAGATGGGACATTCTCTTTCCCTGCCTTTTGTTTGCATACAGGGAGGTGCCACAAAAGGGGGTTGGCTACAGGCCATTTGAACTTTTGTTTGGTCACCCTGTCAGGGGTCCATTGTGTTTGGTGAAGGAAGGATGGGAGTTACCTCTCAAGCCCCCAAAGCAAGACATAGTGGACTGTGTACTTGGTCTCCGCTCCAGGATGGCTAAGTACATAAAAAAGGCAACTAAAAACCTTGAGGCTAGCCAGGAACTGCAAAAAGCCTGGCATGACCAAAAGGCTGTACTGACTGTTTACCAGCCAGGACAGAAAGTGTGGGTGAAGGAGCCTGTGGCCCCAGCAGCTCTCCAAGACACTATTGTTGAACAGAAGGGAGAGGTTACCTACTTAGTAGACCTAGGAACTCCCAGGAGTCCCCACAGGGTTCTCCATGTCAACAGGCTAAAGCCATATGTAGACAGGGCTGACATGGGCTTGCTCATGGCTACTGATGAGGGACAGGAGGAAGAGAGTGACCCACTCACTGACCTCCTCTCACAGAACCCTGATGATGGGTCAGTAGATGGAGTGGCCTTGGCAGGCAGCCTCACTCCCCAGCAGCAAACTGATTGCAGACAGGTGCTCAATCAGTTCAGAAACATGTATTCTCTGACTCCAAGTCAGACTACCTGGTGCACTCATGAAGTGGACACTGAAGACAGTCTGCCTATTAAAAATACGATTTATAGGCAACCTGACCATGTCAGGGACTGTATCAGGACAGAAGTCCAGAAAATGTTGGATTTGGGAGTTCTTGAACCCTCAGATAGCCCTTGGGCTAGTCCAGTGGTCCTTGTGCCAAAACCTCACAACAGTGGTGGGAAAAGAGAGATGAGGTATTGTGTGGACTACAGGGGTCTCAATGCAGTCACTAGGACTGATGCCCATCCAATTCCAAGGGCAGATGAGCTTATAGATACTTTGGCCTCAGCCAAGTACCTTAGCACATTTGACTTGACAGCTGGCTACTGGCAGATCAGACTAGCTGATGATGCAAAGCCAAAAACTGCATTTTCGACCCCAAGTGGGCACTACAAATTTGTGGTGATGCCCTTTGGTTCGAAGAATGTACCTGCCACTTTCCAAAGTTTGGTGAATACAGTTCTCACAGGTCTGGAAGCCTACCGTGCCGCTTATCTAGATGATATTGCTGTGTTTAGCTCCACCTGGGAGGATCACCTGGTCCACCTAAGGAATGTTTTTGAGGCCCTGCAAAAGGCAGATAGGGCAGAGTCAGGTTGTGTACCTGGGCCACCTTGTAGGTGGAGGCCAGGTTCAACCACTGCAGAGCAAAATCCAGACCATCATGGAATGGGTTGCTCCCACTACCCAGACTCAGGTGAGAGCCTTCTTAGGACTGACTGGGTACTATAGGAGATTTGTCAAGGGGTATGGATCCATAGTGACACCCCTGAATGACTTAACTTCTAAGAAAATGCCCAAAAAGGTTCAGTGGACAGCTAGCTGTAAAAAGGCATTTGATGACCTGAAGCAGGCCATGTGCTCTGCTCCCATTCTACAGAGTCCTGACGACTCCAAGTAAGTTCATGGTCCAAACAGATGCATCTGAATTGGGGGTAGGGGCTGTACTGTCACAATTGAATGATGAAGGTCAGGATCAGCCAGTAGCTTTCATAAGCAGAAGGCTGACCCCTAGAGAGAAACGTTGGTCAGCCATTGAGAGGGAGGCCTTTGCTGTGGCTTGGGCTCTGAAGAAGTTGAGGCCATACTTGTTTGGTACTCACTTCCTTGTTCAGACAGACCATAAGCCCCTCTTATGGCTAAAACACATGAAGGGTGAAAACCCCAAACTTCTTAGGTGGTCCATTTCCCTACAGGGGATGGACTTTACAGTGGAACATAGACCTGGGAGTAACCATGCCAATGCAGATGGACTCTCTAGGTATTTCCACTTAGAACATGAAGACTCAACTGGTCAAGGTTAGTTTAATATCCCTGCGTTTGGGGGGGGGGGGTTGTGTAGGAGAGTAGGATCTACTTCACATGGGTACCCCCACTTCTTGCTGGTGTTTCACTGTTTTTCGACCTTAGTCTGGCTGTGGTCCTGCTAATCAGGACCCCAGCCTAGCTGCTTCCTCTCTAACATGGTTTTCATGTACATTAGGTACACATGGTATCAGGGGGCCTTTGATGTTCTACTTTAACTAGAAGACTGAAGAAATCTCCCTTGGGGTACAGGAGTGACTCCCCTGCTTGGAAGGCACCAAAGGAGCAACTGTCCGGTCTGCAATTGGGAAGCTCCCGCTGGACGCCGAAGTCTCTGCATCCCCAGAGGTGGATTTCCAGACTTCCCTGAGGCAACCCTGAGTCCATAGCAAAGCTGTGGCCCGTGGCTATCGTGGGTGACGTGGAACCGTGACCTCTGGACACCATGATCTTTTGCTGATCCATCATCTTCCTGGTCTTCCTCGAAGTTGTGCTTTGGGCTCCGAGTAGCCCCATCCTTGAGCACCTCCTGTGCCAAAGATTTCTGGCCTCCACTCCACAAGTGACCCGTGGGCCAGTACCCAGTGCGACCACTCGAGCCTCCTTCGCGATTGCTAGCCCGTTGGCTAGTAGGTCCCCACGAAGGCAACTCCTCTTCTGACTGGGCTTTCCTGGTTGCTCCAGATGTGCCCCGACTTACCCTCGCTGGGGGAGTCCACCAGACCTTGCTGGTTTGCACTGACCTCCTTTCTCTGTTTCCAAGTGACTTGCCGTTGCCAAGGCTTGTTGGGTCCAATCTGGTAGACGACACCGCAGCACTCGACAGACTTTGTGGGAGAGCTTGAATCCAGCTCCTGGTCATCGTCGACGCCTCCTGGACCTCGTGGCTGAAGAATCAAGGCACCCATCAACTCACCTGAAGCACCAGACATCTGTGGGTATTGGTCTATCGTGCCCTTGGTCACTGGTAAGTGACCCAGACTCTGTCCCCTCTGCTTTCAGGTTTCTTCCATCCTAGATCTGGGCTTGGATCTCTCCTCTCCGGACACTTCTCCTCTTCACGGCAGCAGCACTTCCTGAGCAGCTTCCATTGAAAACAGCAACGCGACCCGACACCATTTGACACCTATGCACCCGGCTTCCCTGGGTGAGGTAACTCGAGTACTCTGGTGCTCCCGTGGGTGTTGGCCCTAGACACCTCTAAGTCCAAAAGGGTTCGCTCGTAGTTATCCTCTAAGTGTCCTTAAACTCTTAATTTCTAGCCGCGACTTTCCCCATAGAAGTTGACAGCGATTCGCTGCTGTGTTCTCACACTGCACGCGTCCCCGGGGGTCCCCTGTGTCACTACCTTGGGTGGTTCCTTGTGGTCCAAGCACTTCTACAGGCTCTAGGCCTTGTGTCTAGTTCAGTCATGGTTCTTATACCACTTTATTGGTATATGGTTTGGTACGCCCCTGGGGCCCAAACGTGTATTTGTATTATTACTGTTGATTGCTAACTTGTAACTTAAGTACTTCGAACTCTAGCCTCATAAAGAGACTAGGGGGGTGCGTTTTATCTTAAATACATATATTTTGAATATATACCTGGTGTGGTTTTCCTTTCATTTGGTCATTCAAGAGATTATAGACTGGTAAAACAAGCTGCTTTACATTCCTTCAAGACTTAGCCTGAAGGCTGCTCTCCATAGCTACCACTAGGATAGCTTTCACATAAGGTTGTCTTTAACCATTTACCATAAGGGGTTGTTGGGACTGATACAAGGTGCCCACTAGAACTAGTGGACAGCATACATCAGGCCAACTTCTCACACTTATCAAGTAAAGGGGAGACATTCTTGCCTTCAGATTGAACCAGCTACATCAACTAACAATTTCTTCGGTACTCTTAGAGCTTAACAAAATTCTCCCCCATTGAAATTCTGCCTTACAAAGGAAAGGGGGAGAGACCCCACCTCCAGATCAAACCAGTCTCACCAGACAACAACTTCTTGGTCTTCGAGGAGGGGGGGGGGGGATGGTGGTGGGTGAGGGGATGAGGGAGGACGGTGCACAATTTCACTTTAACTTCCCTCCATTTCAACCCCTATCAATCAGGGACCGAAAAGTGCACAACAATTAAAAGTTCAAGAACTCCAGACAAACCTGATCTTGCACCTTGCACTGAAACAAGACAATCATCTTTTATTGTTGTTTTTAAAGTGTTTGTATTTGAACCCAGAGTCGGGACTGTATCTGGAGAGGTTTCATCCACTTTTCACAGTAAGTCACTACCCACCTACCTGGCCAAAGGACACACCTAAATGGAGAGAAGGATGGCTAAGTACATGAAAAAGGCAACTAAAAACCTTGAGGCTAGCCAGGAACTGCAAAAAGCCTGGCATGACCAAAAGGCTGTACTGACTGTTTACCAGCCAGGACAGAAAGTGTGGGTGAGGGAGCCTGTGGCCCCAGCGGCTCTCCAAGACACTATTGTTTAACAGAAGGGAGAGGTTACCTACTTAGTAGACCTAGGAACTCCCAGGAGTCCCCACAGGGTTCTCCATGTCAACAGGATAAATCCATATGTAGACAGGGCTGACATGGGCTTGCTCATGGCTACTGATGAGGGACAGGAGGAAGAGAGTGACCCACTCCCTGACTTCCTCTCACAGAACCCTGATGATGGGTCAGTTGATGGTGTGGCCTTGGCAGGCAGCCTCACTCCCCAGCAGCAAACTGATTGCAGACAGGTGCTCAATCAGTTCAGAAACATGTTTTCTCTGACTCCAAGTCAGACTACCTGGTGCACTCATAAAGTGGACACTGGGGACAGTCTGCCTATTAAAAATACGATTTATAGGCAACCTGACCATGTCAGGGACTGTATCAGGACAGAAGTCCAGAAAATGTTGGATTTGGGAGGCCTTAACAATCCTGAAGGCAGAGTGACTTATAGGTTGTATATGTGCGTGCAATGGTAGTGATATAGGTAGCCTATACCACAGTAAGGGGTGCAAGCACCACCTTACCCAGGCTGCAGTAGCAGACCTGTGGTGTCATTTTGAAGTGCTTCCCATGGGTGGCATAATACATGCTTCGGCCCCTGGTAGGCCTCTGCGGTACCTATGCCCTAGGTACATAGTATACCATATACTAGGGTCTTATAAGGCACTCCAGAATCCAATTAGAAATGTACCTAATGTACATGAAAACCATTTTAGAGAGGAAGCAGCTAGGCTGGGGTCCTGATGAGCAGGGCCACAGCCAACCTAAGGTCGAAAAACAGTGAAACACCAGCGAAAAGTGGGGGTGCCCATGTGAAGCAGATCCTACTCTCCTACACATGGTATCAGGGGGGCCTTTGACGTTCTACTTTAACTAGAAGACTGAAGAAATCTCCCTTGGGGTCAAGGAGTGACTCCCCTGCTTGGCAGGCACCAAAGAAGCAACTGTCTGGTCTGCAATTCTGAAGCTCCCGCTGGACGCCGAAGTCTCTGCATCCCCAGAGGTGGATTTCCAGACTTCCCCGAGGCAACCCTGAGTCTATAGCAAAGCTGTGGCCCGTGGCTATCGTGGGTGACGTGGAACCGTGACCTCTGGACACCATGATCTTTTGCTGATCCATCATCTTCCTGGTCTTCCTCGAAGTTGTGCTTTGGGCTCCGAGTAGCCCCAGCCTTGAGCACCTCCTGTACCGAAGATTTCTGGCCTCCACTCCACAAGTGACCCGTGGGCCAGTTTCCAGTGCGACCACTCGAGCCTGCTTCGCGATCGCTAGCCCGTTGGCTAGTAGGTCCCCACGAAGGCAACTCCTCTTCTGACTGGGCTTTCTTGGTTGCTCCAGATGTGCCCCGACTTACCCTCACTGGGGGAGTCCACCAGACCTTGCTGGTTTGCACCGACACCCTTTCTCTGTTTCCAAGTGACTTGCCGTTGCCAAGGCTTGTTGGATTCAATCTGGTCGATGACACCGCAGCACTCGACAGACTGCGTGGGAGAGCTTGAATCCAGCTCCTGGTCATCCTCGACACCTCCTGGACTTCGTGGCTGAAGAATCAAGGCACCCGTCAACTCACCTGAAGCACCAGACATCTGTGGGTATTGGTCTATCGTGCCCTTGGTCACTGGTAAGTGACCCAGACTCTGTCCCCTCTGCTTTCAGGTTTCTTCCATCCTAGATCCGGGCTTGGATCTCTCCGGACACTTCTCCTCTTCACTTCACTTCTCCTCTTCACTTCCTGAGCAGCTTCCATTAAAAACAGCAACGCGACCCGACACCATTTGACACCTATGCACCCGGCTTCCCTGGGTGAGGTAACTCGAGTACTCTGGTGCTCCCGTGGGTGTTGGCCCTAGACACCTCTAAGTCCAAAAGGGTTCGCTCGTAGTTATCCTCTAAGTGTTCTTAAACTCTTAATTTCTAGCCGCGACTTTCCCCATAGAAGTTAACGGCGATTCGCTGCTGTGTTCTCACACTGCACGCGTCCCCCGGGGGTCCTCTGTGTCACTACCTTGGGTGGTTCCTTGTGGTCCAAGCACTTCTACAGGCTCTAGGCCTTGTGTCTAGTTCAGTCATGGTTCTTATACCACTTTATTGGTATATGGTTTGGTACGCCCCGGGGGCCCAAACGTGTTTTTGTATTATTACTGTTGATTGCTAACTTGTAACTTAAGTACTTTGAACTCTAGCCTCATAAAGAGACTAGGGGGGTGCGTTTTATCTTAAATTTATATATTTTGAATATATACCTGGTGTGGTTGTCCTTCCATTTGGTCATTCAAGAGATTATAGACTGGTAAAACAAGCTGCTTTACATTCCTTCAAGACTTAGCCTGAAGGCTGCTCTCCATAGCTACCACTAGGATAGCTTTCACATAAGTTTGTCTTTAACCATTCACCATAAGAGGTTGTTGGGACTGATACAAGGTGCCCACTAGAACTAGTGGACAGCATATATCAGGCCAACTTCTCACACTTATCAAGTAAAGGGGAGACATTCTTGCTTTCAGATTGAACCAACTACATCAACTAACAATTTCTTCGGTACTCTTAGACAGAGCTTAACAAAATTCTCCCCCATTGAAATTCTGCCTTATCAAGGAAAGGGGGAGAGACCCCACCTCCAGATCAAACCAGTCTCACCAGACAACAACTTCTTGGTCTTCGGGGGGGGGGGGGGGGGGGGAGGTGAGGGGATGAGGGAGGACGGTGCACAATTCCACTTTAACTTCCCTCCATCTCAACCCCTATCAATCAGGGACCGAAAAGTGCACAACAATTAAAAGCTCAAGAACTCCAGACAAACCTGATCTTGAACCTTGCACTGGAACAAGACCATCATCTTTTATTGTTGTTTTTAAAGTGTTTGTATTTGAACCCAGTGCCGGGACTGTATCTGGAGAGGTTTCATCCACTTTTCACGGTAAGTCACTACCCACCTACCTGGCCAAAGGACACACCTAAATGGCGAGAAGATCATGACACTAGACACTGGTGTCACCTTTGTGTACAAGCACTTTCGTCCCGGATCGGAGCACAGGTCCCTGCTGCTCTGTGCATGCCAGTGACAACTTTAAAGAGCTCTTCCTGCCTATGCTCTCCTGCTGCGGTGTACACACCAGACACACATTTAAAGGCCTCTTCCTGCCTATGCTCTTGTGCTGCTTTTTAAAAACAAAGATTCAAGCATAAGCACGAGTCGAATCCAATCCTGCACCTTGCTCTGATACAAGACAACCATCTCTTATGTGGCCTCAAAGAGTATTTATTTCAAATAAGTACTGGGACCGTATACGGAAAGGTTTAGACACTCAGCACAGCAAATCATCCCTAGCCCCCTCGGTCAAAGGGCGAGAATATGGGACACTAGACGCTGGTGGGCCCTTGTTGAACAAGCACGTTTGTTCCCGTTCGGATCACCGCTGCCAGCTGGAGCGTGCATGCCACTTACGAACGTAACAGATTTTTATTGTTTATTGTTTTTTATATTTCTTGTTTTTTGTATATTGTAATGATTTTAATTCATCGAAAAATGAAAAGAATTCATATAGTGATAACTGGGCGCATTCCTGCAGTGCCTAGGACCTGCAGCTGTGGTGCAGCTAGGCTTATCTCAGAGGCAGTGTGTGAAGCATTTACGACCATACACAGTAACACAGTGAAGAACACTACAAAGGGACACCACGCAGGTAGTTATAAAAAATATGTATCTTTATATATAGACTTAACACAAGACCAATAACGGTAAAAAGCCACAATACTGAAAAATTGGGTTACTCTTGAAATGCTGCAAAAAGAGTTCAAAGTGTGCAAAGATGAGTTCAGTTCAAAGCAGTGGTCTCTGCGACCCTTTTACTTACAAAGTACCTGGATTTTGTAGCAAAACCAACAAAATGTCGCAAAGAAGCTGTAGCAATGATTTTCAGCACTCGAGGCCGGCGATGCGATGAATCCTTGCTGCGAGGGAGGAGACGATGCGCTGATCTGCTGATGCGTGCGGGGACAAGGCGACAAACATCTGCATGCTAGGCCGTTGATGCGATGACCCCTTGCCGCGAGGGAGGAGACGAGGCGACGATCCTGTTGCGTGTGCGATCGGGTTGCGATGCGAAGATATGGCGCTCCGTGAGGGAGCGACGATCCTGATGCGATCCGATGAAAATGGCAGACGCCCGGCGTCCGTTCTGCGATGTCGTGATGCGATGATCTCGATGCGATGATCTGTGGGGTTAGCGAGCACTTGGCAGCCCGCAAACATGCGATGCGATGATCTTTGGATTTAGCGAGCACTCAGCGGCAGCAGCGCGATGATTTTCCGGTGCGCTTTCAGCTGCGGCGGCTCGCAAACGGGCATTAGCGACGATTTCAGCACTCTCTTCTCTGTCGTAGAACTCGAGGCCCTGGAACTCACAGGAGCCTCACCTGCAGATAGAAATCCTCGCTGGGAGGAATCAGGAGGCTGGTGGTGAAGTCTGATGTGCCTGAGACTTCAGCAGGAGGCTTCTCTCTCCTAGCCCTTGGGTGATTGCTTTAGCAAGATTAATAAAAGTTCTCTCAAAGTCCTTTTCCCTCTTCTTCCAAGTCCAATGGTAACCACTGCAGGCCAATCCAAGAAACAGCACACAAGCACAAGGACAGTCACCTCCTGCAGATTCCTTCAGTTACACGGACAGAGGGTCCCCTTGTTGTCCAGGAGCAATACAAATTGTAGGGGTTTCAGCACAGATATTTATACCCCAAAAGTCTTTGTTCTCAGAAGCCACAAGTCACTGAACCCAGCCAGAACCAGTTCTGCCCAGTCCTGGAGCACTTTGTTTACCAGGCTGCATCCTTCCTTTCAGAAAGAGGGGGTCTGCCATCAGATGAACAGTGGGAGGTGGAGCCAGCATTCACCCTGCCAGGCACAGCCCTGTTCAGGTCAAGGAGCTACCCCTCCCCTCACTCCAAATGCAGATCTCTCTATTCAACCCAGGTCTGACTCAGCCTGCCCTGTCCCTCCAAAATCAGAAAGCCAATACACATAACAGCAGAGCACACTGGAAGGCTTAGGCAAGAAAATACCTACTTTCTAAAAGTAGTATTTTGAAACACAGAATATAAAAATAACCTTCGCTAAAAGATGTATTTTAATATTCTGAGCTCAGGCATACTAAATTTGTTTTTCTACCATTTTCCTTGGGTCAGTTAGGACTAGAGAGTGAAATAGTCAAACTTCCCATTCTGGCCTATGGAGAACAGGTAGCCTTACAGTAGTGAAAAACGAAATTGGGTGTAATTCACTACAAGGACATGCTACACACACCAAGGTATGTCCTACCTTACACATACAATGCACCCTACCATAGGGGTGGCTTACATGATGCCAAGGGAAGGTTCAGGGGCTGGGAAGTGGGTGAACTTCACAGCCAAATTGGCAGTTCTGGACTGCACACAGGCCACTATACTAGGGACTAACAGGTAAACCAAATAAGCCAATCATGGATATACCAATTCACATGTCATATTTACACAGGGAGCATTCACGCTGTGGCACTGAATGGCAGTGGCACAGCGCCCAGAGCATCTAATACCAGCAAAAACAGAGGAGACAACAGCGAAAAATGGAAGGGAGACCCTCGCCAATGGTGCCAGGTCAAACAAACGTAGGGGTATATTATCAAGCACAGCGTCAAAATTATCGCTGCTTTAGCGGCAGAAAACTGCCGCTAAAGCGGCGATAATGGGCTTGATAATATGCCCTTGAGAATTCCCATAGAGGCCCATGTTGACACCAGAACATGGGCTTTTATGGGAATTCTGAAGGGCATATGATCAAGCCCATTATCGCCGCTTTAGCGGCAGTTTTCTGCCGCTAAAGCGGCGATAATTTTAACGCCTTTTCTTGTTAATATGCCCCATAGTATACATAGTGTGTGAGAAAGAGAGATAGAAGGGGAGAGCATGTCATAGGTGTATAAAGAGGCTGTAGTTGTGTATGTAGAAGAGAGTGATAGAATAGGAGAGTGTATTTAATGTTATTATTTGAAAAGGATGGTATTGAAAGTGTGTAGAAAGATATGAAATGAATTAATAGTGTAAATGCTTAATTAGTGTGTGAGTGAACGAGATAGTGGTGTGAGTGACTATGAGTATGGGAGAGGAGAGAAAGGAAGTTGTGTGCAATATCTGAGTTACATGAACTTTTCTAAAAGCAAAAAAACTAAGAAAAATTAACGATGAAAGGCTAACAATATAGAAAATCAGTGTTTTTGGTACCAGCTCTTTCACTAGACTGCTGGTCTAATTCTTTAAAAAAACATATCGGGCGTGGCCGAGATGGCGACCAGGTAGGACGTGCCTGCTTGTCGCTTGGTCTCGCCGACAGGGCCCACTGCCCATACCTTGTCACACCGAACCAGAGGACTGGTTGCCCCGGAGGTCCTGGGGTAGCCTGAGGCGACAGAGTCACAGGAGTGGTAACGGCTGAATCGTGATCCAGAGAAGCCTTGCAGGAGCCTGCAGCCCGGGACTGGACGTGGCCCCGACACAGCGAGAGATCAGCGGAGGCAGTAGCAGCAGTCGACCGGGGGTCCCCAGAGACGGAGAGCGTAGCAGTAGCTGGGCATAGCCCCCAAAGCTGGTGGACCGAGAAGCGTATCCAGAGCCAGGCTGTGAGAGATCGAGGGGCCGGATCAGATCAGGCCCTGGGCCTGCATCACTAGCGGTAGGCCGACTGACTCTGGCCGGCCCGCGCTACTCCTGAGAGCGACTGGTGCATCGGGCCCTAGTCACTGGTGATGGTGCTGGAGCGGGTAATGCAAAATTTTGTATACCCTCCCCAATTTGCATGCTTATACTAATTAGATTAATTGATTAATTGTAATCGTATTAATTGTTTGAAGTGAAAAGTACTAACTAACCTTATTAATAACTGAAATACACGTGGGATTGCATTTGCATGGCCTAATTAATACGTAAACTAAATATGTTCGCATACTAATAATAGACAATTAGAATATTGCATGATATATGTCGCTTTTGTGATGTATTTGTGATTTGTGCTTTATTAAGTGAGTATAAACCACTTTGAGTGGTGCTTTCTGCTAGATAAATACACACACATATGGGTATTAGCGAGGGAATACCATTTTTTTTAGCTATTTCTATGTATTAATTACGTTTTGTGTTTCTTTTGCTTAAGTTGACCATTTGGGCCTGCCACAAGGTGGCTACCCCTGTACCTAACGTAACCGACGACGCTCCACGAGGTTTTGGGTGAAATGCGCCTGCGCTAACGCCAGCAACGGTGGCCTCATCTTGACCCTAACCAGACTGTACCCACTTATGCCGATGCGGTCCAGGCCCAGAGACATCTGGGAGCCCTTCGTACACTGGCTGGAGCAAACCCCGCTACAAATGCTGTAACACGTTGCTCTCCCCTCGGATGGGAGGGGAACGTTAATATTTGCTGCTACTCGTGGGGCGGGTTGGTGGCTGTCAAGGCGGGATACCTGGATGGGCAGATGTGGCAGATTGCCGGTTGGTTGAAGAGTAGATTGCCATGTAATACTGACTTGATGTCCTTTACATTCCGTACCCTGTGCCTTGTTGGGAGGGGAGCTTGTCGTCACTGTCTGCGATGCGTTCATAGCAGTGTGAAGCAATGTTTTAAGTTTGTTATTGAAAATGTCAATAAAAAGAATTTAAAAAAAAAAAAAAAACAGACTGTACCCACCAAGGTCGCCCTGGGAAGCCAACCAGTTTCCTGGGAACAATGGATTGTCTTTAAAAACCGGAACCAGCAAGTGTGATGATCTAATGGACAAACTTAATGAGAACTCTGTAGGACGATCTCTGATTACCCAATCAGAAATGCCGAAAACCAATATTTGTTACTTTTTGTCAGTGATTTTACTATAAATTGTGGTAGAATAGTGAGGTCGGGGCGACGACCCTTCTTCTGATCGTTCTTTGGTTCCTGACGTTATGCTGACGGAGAGGACGGTGACACTGCAGGACAGCTGTTTCCCTGAATCTTTGACAGACTGAACTGATATCCAAAATTTTGACTTAGAGGACCACAATTAGCCAGAATAGGTATATATGATGATTGGCGGCTTGAATAACAAATGATTTAACTTGCATTGATTAGATAAAGATTGATTTGATCAAATTATTAAATGAGTTGGGTTGTTTATTCATGGAAATTGTTTTATTTGAAAGTGAATGGAGAATTAGAGATTACCTAACCAGCAACTAACTGATTCATCACCAATCTATGAAAGGAATACCAAAGGTGGAATTTAGGGCCGAATGAGCTGAAAAGAAGGTTCGGTAGATTTATTGCTCATTTGGGTCGAGGGGTATTTCCTTTCATGACAGCGTTGGGAACAATCATCTCCCGAGAAATACAGACTGATGATGAATGAATGTTGGTGTTATGGGCCCCACCAGCGAATGTATTGATTGAGTTTGTTTGTGAGATCTTTGGTCTGTGCCGAAGGGAGGGATTTTGTATCCCACGCTCCAGCAGTGTTCTGGTAGCAGAATGATGGTTGTTATTGTTTTGGTTTGGTGACTATTGCTTGTACATAGCTTATTGATTATTGGTTATTGATTAGTATTGATTTATGTACTAACACTCTATGTTGAGTGGCGTCAAGTTCTATGTCGTTAGCACAGCTTCTGGGATGTAGGAAGTCGGAAGTTTGTAACGGTTCAGTAGTAGAGCAGAGGTAAGCGATGCTCTCGGGAAAGACGGAATTGTTGTTGTCCTGTAGGTACCCAGGGGAAACGTGTAACGATTGAAGTTGCACGACGCATTGTCTGGGTTCGATTTGGTAGCATCGTCGCGTGTTACCATTAGAGACATTTCCTATTTGAGAGAAGTGTGTATGATAGCGAAGGTTACCTGTGAAATTTTGGTCTTAGGTACCAGGAGTCCAAATGGCATTCCGATAACTCTTATCACTAGAAAGGTAAAAGGTGCTCCCTAAGCTTGCTAGAAGGGTAAAGTAGAGGGAAGTGCTTCTTTATCAACGTATGTCATAATTCTGTAGTAGGACAGACTGTTCGCTGTTCTCGGGAAAGACAGAATTCTGTGTGAATGTACTACATTTTCCGTATGAAAGTGTGTGTATGAAAAGGCATTTCGATTAATTGCGAAACTCTGGTTTTATTTCTCAGGAGCATTGGGTCTCCAACTAGGTGGCTTAATTCTAGAGAAGCGGTTAGTTGATGCTTGCTAGAAGGGTGAAGTAGAGGGATGTGCTACTTTATCAACGGAAGTAACGATTTCGTAGTAGGGCAGAGGTAAGCGCTGCTCTCGGGAAAGACGGAATTCTCGTGAGAAAGGTCTATTGCTATTCTTTGGTTAGCGAAGCGGACAATGGAGACGTTTCTATGTTGTTACTAACAGAATTGTAGAAATTGAAACAAAAACTTACTGAGCGGATTGTGAAGGAGGGTTAGACAGGAGCAGGAGCTGCCGCAGCAGCTGTTGACGTCAGAAAGACCGCGCTGGGATTGGCCAGTTAGCTTCTGATTGGTGCGTTAGTGTACGCTGCGCTAGGATTAGAGAATACAGGGTGACGTAAAACGCTCCGGATTGGTGCGTTAGTGTGAATCGCGCTGGAATTTGAGAATTGTGACAGTGACGTAGACGCTTCGGATTGGTGCGTTAGTGTGAGTCGCGCTGCAATTGGACAGAGTAGCAGTACAGTCATAAGAAGAAACTAGCGATACACGAAAGACAGGAAAATGTATTACGATCCACCAGAAAAGGGGAAAAAGTCATGGTTTGGTAAAGTTAAAAGGTGGTTTAAGAAGGACAAACCGATTGTGACAATGGAAGGACAGTTACTTCCTCCACCGAAAACGCCCGCATCCTTCATGGTTGCAAAATACGGATATCATACTTGTATTTGGTTAGACAATTTGGTAAAATATACGAGAAACGATGGAGTCCTAGCTTTCCCAGAACATGGTTCATTTAATTTGGCAATTTTGAGAAATTTGAGAGAGAAAATGATGAATTTAGAACCAAGACCTAGACCAACACAGTTTGAGGCATTGACAGAGTGGGAAGATGAGATGCACGAACGAGAGAGACAGAGAAGTGGCGGAAGATATAGGTACATGTTTGGTCGACAGTACGGACATGAAAATCATGATGATCAGATGAGAAGGTGGCGGGATGCGAGTATGACTGAAGGTTTGTTCCCCGTAAGAACTGCAGGAGAGAATGAAGGACGAAAATGTGTAGAAAAGAGGCATTATGTGGAATCGAGAGGGTACGGAGTGAATGAATCAGAAGATGATGTTCTCGATTATGAATTATAGATTATGGAAGAAGGTATTCCCCGGTTGCTTTTAGGTCCAAGAGGGGGGAATTTTTTTTTGATATATAGGATTATATGCCTCTTAACCGACCTATCTTATTTTTGTAGGTAAAAAACTCTCAAAGATCAATGTAACAACACCACAATGTTCCCCATAAATACAATGTCTTTACAAAATTGTTGCTTTTTCTTTGTTTTTATTGTTTAGTAAGAAACAAAAAGATTTTTTTGTATCAAAAATATATATTCATATAACATTTACATATTTTTATATTTTTTCTTTGTTTGTGCTTTACATAAATTCTAGAGACGAATGGATGTACGTGATCAATAGATATAAACAACAGTTAAATTGTTATCAGAAACAAAACAATACTTGGATAATTAACAGTGCCCCTCAACGAACAACAAAAAGTGTCTACATTTACATCTTGCTAGCTATTCTTGCATACCAACATTCATACCACGTGCCACAAAATATACAGACAAATAGAATTATAAAAAGTATCACAACCGGATAGATCTCCTGCTAATTACTGTTGTCAAATTTTTATTCTGATGACATTGTTTTCAGACTGAATTTCTTTTTCTCATTAGATTTAAGTTGATCCATTAGAGTTCGTTTTCCAGTTGTGAAGTAGCTGGTCTGGTCTACGTACGTTTCGGTGATAATATAACTAGGATCACCTTCCTCAGGACCATCAAAGAATTAAAAGAGTAGAGGGGAAACTTTATTCTGTTTGAGTATAGTACATATACGTAGTGAAATCTCTGTACTGGTTCCTCTAGGGTAGCTATCTGATAGGACTAGAACCGTTGTTTGCACAATCTGTTATAAATCTGCCAACATGAAAATATTCAGTGTCAGGATGTCTTGTCTTGGTAAAATTCTGTCCTGTGCGACATGTATTAGCCTCGCACGTATGTTGTCTCCTAAGTTGGAGTGTTGCTCCCAGAGGGGTGCAAACGACAAACAAGAGGTTTTTCTATTTTATTTTTTAGGCATCTATTATCCACGTTTACCACATGAGGCTTGAGATGTTGGATATATTAGTTTGTTCTTCCGTAGTTCTGTGGAGCGTAACCCTCTTGTTGTCCGATGCAAGGTTATGGGGAACATTGTGGTGTTGTTACATTGATCTTTGAGAGTTTTTTACCTACAAAAATAAGATAGGTCGGTTAAGAGGCATATAATCCTATATATCAGATGATGTTCTCGATGACATGTTTTATAAAAATCCACCTCTGTATCGACCGGAATCGGAAATATTAACACCAAGTGCCCCAATGAAAGAAACATTACGAATTATTAAGACAGAACCAGTGTCACAAGATTTAGAAAAGAGTAACTCCATTAGAGAAGTAGAAAGAAAATCAAAAAATAGAACAAATGGCGAAAATTCCGCAGATTTAGCAAAAACGACCCTGGAATTAACCGAGAAAATAAGAGAATTGACTAAGAATTTAGAAGCGGTAACTGTTCCAGTAACGATAGGTCCAGTAATGCTCATTTTTGATAAACAAAAAGATAGCGAACATTGCTTAACAGTTCCTTATATGAGCCATAGACAGGTTGAACAGCCACAACCGAGCCAAAATGAGAATCCATGGAGACAGAAGATAAGTATGATACAACCAAATGTTTCAAACAATCCATTCATAAGTCAGAATTCCTCTGAAAGGAGTAGAATGACAGTGGAATCATTATTAGAACCACGAAAGGTTTCAGAACAAGGTAGTATAGAGAAACCAGTAGGACCATCTACGGAAGAACTAAGTGAGTGGTTAAGAAGCTTGCAGAGAAAAGACAAAGAACCCCAATCAATTGATGTGGCCAAGTTACGAATTGTATTGGAAGAATTAATAGTAGGGACTATCCCCACAGAGAAATTGAAAATTTATCAGGATGAGGAATTACTATTTTTGTGCAAAAGTGTGACATGGAGAGCGAAAAACCTACATGAGAGGTTAGAAGAAGTAGCAAATGAAATGGGAATAGACATTGAGAAGGTAAAAGCTCTGCAAAAACCATATCGAATTGATTTCACTGAAAAGGATATTGAAAATCTGAACACTACAGGACGGATAGGTCAGATTAAGGACATAATCATTTTATTAAGAAAATGGGGAGCTGTGGATAAATGGAGAAGTAGGTGGTATTGAAAACGAGATGATGCCCCAGATAAGACATTTACAGCATTTCCTGTAAGAGAAAAGGAAAAGCTAATGACAGAATGCCCTATGAGAGAGATTCCAGGAGGAGGATATGTACATGTACCATGGACAAGACAGGATATTTTGTCTTTTACGAATGATTTCCCTTGACTGCACGAGAAGCCCGTCGAGTGGTACAGACAAGTAGACAGATTTGTAAAATTGTCTAAAGCACTATGGATTGATTTGAATAGTCTATTTGACATAATAGTACCAGCAGATTTATGGGCAGTGTACAAACTGATGATTAATTGGCCAATGCAGAAAGTCTTTGTCAAAGATGCCTAATATGTCAGCAATACAGCCCTGGGAGAAAGACTGTAGTGAGTCTAGGAGCAATAGGCCGAGAAGGAGGGCCTTTTACCAGAATGCAAGTGGATTTCATTGAGATGCCTCCCTGTAACAGACTGAGGTATGTTTTGGTTATGGTCTGTCTATTCTCTAGATGGGTGGAAGCATTTCCAACAAGAGGAAATGATGGGATGACGGTAGCAAAGCTACTGTTGAGAGAGTTCATCCGTAGGTTTGGGTTCCCAGTGACAATTGAATCAGACCGAGGAGGTAATTTCCATAACGAAATTATAAAATGAATTAGTGAAGCATTGAATGTACAACAGAAACTACATTGCGCCTTCCGACCAGAGGCTTCTGGTGCGGTTGAACAAATGAATGGTACTATCAAAAATAGAATAGGGAAAATGTGTTTGGCCACAGGTATGAAATTGCCTGATGTCTTGCCTCTGGTACTCATGACTATTAGATCAATTCCAGACAGAACTACAGGGTTAAGCCCTCACGAAATAATCATGGGACGCGCTATGAGACACGTGTTTATTCCAGTCAACAAGTTGATGACTATAACTGATGACATGGTGTTGGAATACTGTAAAGGCCTGGCTGACGCAGTTCATTCTGTGTTTCATCTGGTTGGAGCGGATGCCACCACTCTTGAAAAGAAGCCAGCCCATGACCTGAGCCAAGGGGACTGGGTGAGGATAAAGGTCCACAGAAGAAGAAATTGTTTAGTTCCAAGGTGGGGAAAGCCAAGACAAGTCATTCTGACTACAACAACAGCTGTGAAGTGTGCTGGACTGAAAAATTGGATCCATGCAAGTCATACATTGAGAATTCCAAATCCAGTGGACAGCACAGAAAAGGAATATTTCGATGAATCAGAATCAAGTACTGAGTCAGGTGACGAAGAGTCAAAAACACGAGAAAACTCTGAAAGGGGGAAACAGAACCAAGTCTAACTTTAGTCCCCAGAAGTAGCTCTCTGAGAAGAAGACTGCAGATTTCTGATACAAGTTCAGATTCTGGCAACGAACAGGAAACGCAAGGTTACAGAAAAGAACACAGAAAGAAGAAAGGAAAAGATAATGAAGAAACAATAAAAGAAAATCGGGAAGAAGTACCAGATGAAAAACTGAGAGAAATTCCACCTGAAATAACCAATTTATGTAAACAAGGGCCAGGTACAGAGAGAGAGGGACAGATTTCTGCGGAAGACCCCCGAGGAGGTATAGGGAACACCAACATCCAGTTAGGTGAAGGGACAAGTAGTCAGCAGGAAGATTGCGTGTCGGAGACCCGAGGAGGGGCAGAAGTAGGGAAAACAAAACAAGTGGTGGAAAAGGAAACTGTTGAAAAGAAAAAGCAAGTTAAGACAGAGTCTGAAGAAAGCGAAAATGAGATACCTGAAGGCCGAGTTCTGAGAAAGAGAGCTTGGAGAAATGAGAAGAACGACAAAGGAGGTAAATTAAAAAGAGCTGCAAAAGACGACGTTTGGTCAAATAAAATAAAGAAATTAAGATATCGACTGACACGAGTGAATTCACCAAGGGCTGAACAAGTGAATGAAGTGTCAAGTCAGGAGAAATCAAAAGAAGAAGAGATATAGGTGGGAATAAAGAAAGTAAAAGAACAAGGAAACCTAACCAGAAGTATAAGTCACCGGAATGGACGTACGTGGCTCTGCCTGAAAAGGGAGAAGAGGCAGATAGTCAAGAAAATCCAGAGGAGACTGTACTGAAAGTGGTTGAAGAAGAAGAAGAATCAGAAATCCTGAGAGTTATCTTGTCCGACATTGGGGAAGAAGAAACGGAAATTCAGGAGATTCTGTATTTGGATGACGAGAAGAAAGTGAAAAACGATGAGATGCCAAACTGAGTAGATTCAGAAAGCTGCTGATGAAGAAATAATAAAATAAGTCAAGAGATAGAAACTGGTAGAACCAAGTAGGTGCTTAGAGCCTTGAGGTAGAAACTAGTTGTGAAGTAGAAGAGGCTAAGTCAAAAGACACGGTCCATTTTAACGAAGATGGCTAATATAGATAGTAGCAAAAGTAGATGTACTTTCATGAAAAGATGGTGTAAAATGTGTTGTTGTTGTACAGGATTATTAATGCTTCTGTGGAGCATACTTGCTCTTCTGATTTCTTTTAAGGTTACTATAGATACACTAGAAGGACATACTGAAAACATAACTAATATAGGGAAAATTCAAAAGATAGTTCCGACCAGAATAGATAACAATCATTTACATAAAGACAGATCTATAACTGATTTTTCTAACAATGTGTTTTCAAAATTATTGTATGAATATGTAAAGACAATGGATGTATGGGACTGCTATGTATGCATGCAGTTACCTGCCTCTGTTTCAGAAGGAGTGACTTATCATCACCTTCCAGCAACGTATGGAATAACATGTTGTGTAGTAGCCAGTTTATTTTATCAGACAGGTAAATTAGAGTATTATTTTTCAGATGTAGATAACATTTTTGCGCAAGTGCCTGCTATTAACAAACTAAACAAGGTAAAGCCTGCTAAGGTATTAGGTGAATTTTTCTTAGAAACTAAGGAACTAACATTAGAATATATTTTTAGAAACAATTTGACTTGCAGTTTGAAGAAAGAGGAAAAGACATTCTTAGACATGGTTGAAGAAAGGAGACTGAAAATGCAAAGAAAGGCAGCAGAAGGAAAAGTGGAGAAAACAGTCTGGGATGTAGGAATGGAAAAACATTTGAAAGGAGAAGCTAGTCCAACTATAGCTTTAGATTGGCCTCGGAAAGGGAAATTATGCATTAGAAGGAATCAAACTGTGTATGATAATTATTTTCTAGGGAATAGTGAGTGCCATGATACATACCGAATCATGGGTGGATGGGGATTTAAAGGTGGAAGAGATCCAGTCTTTCCTGGATTATATTTTATTTGTGGGAACAGGGCATATTATCGTTTGCCCGACCATTGGTATGGCACATGTTATGTAGGCCTGGTTTTTCCGAAAATCTTTGATATGGATATAGGAGAAGATGGTGTACATAGTTTAGGTAAACACTTAGTACGTAGTAAGAGAGAATCTTGGAGAGAACTTGTAGGTGATATTTTTGGAGCATTGATACCAGCAGTGGGAATATCTTTGAATGCAAACAAAATTAGAAAATTATCAACGGTAGTGGATCGCTTGTCAACAAGCACCGCTGGAGGATTTTTATTGGTAGACACTGAAATGGTTGCCATGCGTGCTATGGTAATGCAAAATTGACTTGCCCTTGATATATTATTGGCAAAAGAGGGTGGAGTCTGTGGACTGCTTAAAGTTCAACATTTTTGTACTTACATTCCTCACAAAAGTAAAGATCTGAAAATTTATATTAAGAATATTACAGAATTGCATGACGAAATTGTACCACTGGAGGTTGAAGGTGTTTGGGAAAAGATTGGAAAGAAGATATCAGCTATTAAAAGTTTCTTAGTCAAGCTAGGTAGTACATTTATAGGTAAAATATTGTTTCCACTAACATGTGTAATTTTTATAATATTAGTGATAAGATTAGGTTGTATTTGTTGTAGAAATAATAAAAATAGGAAAAGACTAAAAAGAGAAAAGTTAAGAAGAAAATAAAAGAAACAAGAAAGAGAATTTGAGGAGATAGAATTGGAAGAATGGAAGGAGAGCATGTATGAATCAGCAAAAAGAGGAGACGAAGGGGAAACTGAATTGTGATTAAGAGCAAAAAAACATTTTTAAAAATTCCGTAAAAGAAAGAACAACATTTTTGATTTGTATGGTGATAAAATCACCAAAGGGGGGATTGCTGGAGCGGGTAATGCAAAATTTTGTATACCCTCCCCAATTTGTATGTTTATTACTAATTAGATTAATTAATTAATTATAATCGTACTAATAGTTTGAAGTGAAAAGTATTAGTCAATCTTATTAATAACTGAAATACACGTGAGATTTGCATTTGCATGGCTTATTTAATATGGAATCTAAATATGTACGCATACTAATAATAGACAATTAGAATATTGCATGATAAATGTCGCTTTTGTGATGTGTTTGTAATTTGTGCTTTATTGAGTGAGTATAAACCGCTTTGAGTGTGGCTTTCTGCTGGATAAATACATACACATATGGGTATTAGCGATTGAATAACATTTTACTAGTCATTTCTATGTATTAATTACGTTTTGTGTTTCTTTTGCTTAAATTGACCATTTGGGCCTGCCACAAAATGGCTGCCTCCTGTACCTAACGTAACCGACGATACTCCATGAGGTTTTGGATGAAGTGCGCCTGCGCTAACGCCAGCAACAGTGGCCTCTTCCTGACCCTAACCAGACTGTGCCCACCAAGGTCGCCCTGGGAAGCAAGCCCGCTTTTCTTAGAACAATGGAATATCTCTTAAAACCGGAATCAGCAAGTGTGATGATCTAATGGACAAATTTCATGGGAACTCTGTAGGACGTTTTCTGATCATCCAATCGGAAGAGCTGGAAACCAATATTTGTTACTTTCTGACAGTGATTTTACTATAAATTATGGTAGAATAGTGAGGTTGAGGAAATTGCAGTTGGTTCGATGACTCAAACTTTCGTTCCTGACGTTATGCTGACGGAGAGGACGGTGACACTGCAGGACAGCTGTTTCTCTGAGTCTCCGACAGACTGAACTGATGCCCAAGTTTTGACTTAGAGGACGACAATTAGCCAGAATAGGTAAATATGATGATTGGCGGCTTGAATAACAAAGTATTTAACTTGCATTAATTAGATAAAGATTGATTTGATACAATTATTAAATGAGTTGGGTTGTTTATTCATAGAAATGTATTAATTCAAAGTGAATGGAGAATTAGAGATTACCTAACCAGCAACTAGCAGATTCATCGCCAATCTATGGGAGGAATACCAAAAGTAGAATTCAGGGCCTAATGAGTCGTAGAAGATTATGTAGATTTGTAGCTCATTAGGAGAAAGAGGTATTTCCTTCCATATCAACGTTTGGAACTAATCACCTCCCGAGAAGTACAGACTGATGATGAGTGAATGTTGGTGTTATGGGCCCCACCAGCAAATGTATTGATTGGGTATGTTTGTGAGATCTTTTGGATTTTACGCTGGAGCAGTTTTTCTTGTAGCAGAATGATGGTTTGTTATTGTTTAGGTTTGGTGATTATTGCTTGTACATAGCTTATTGATTATTGATTTGTATTGGTTTATGTACTAACACTCTATGTTGAGTTGCGTTGAGTTATATGTCGTTAACACGACTTCTGGGATGTAGGAAGTCGGAAGTTTGTAACAGTTCCGTAGTAGAGCAGAGGTAAGTGCTGCTCTCAGGAAAGACGGAATTGTTGTTGCCCTGTAGGTACACAGGGGAAACGTGTAATGATTGAAATTGCACGACGCATTGTCTGGGTTCGGTTCGGTAGCATCGTCGTGTGTTGCCATTAGAGAAATTTTCTGTATTGAGAGAAGTGTGTATGATAGCGAAGGTTACCTGTGAAATTCTGGTCTTAGGTACCAGGGATCCAACTGGCTTTCCGATAACGCTTATCACTGGAAAGGTAATAGGTACTTTCTGAGCTTGTTAGAAGGACAAAGGAGAGGTAAGTGCTGCTTTGTTAACGAGTGTTATAATTCTGTAGTAGGACAGACTGTTCGCTGTTCTCGGGAAAGGCAGAAATTCTGTATGAATGTACTACATTTTCCGTATGAAAGTGTGTGTATGAAAAGGCATTCCGATTAATTGCGAAACTCTGCTTTTATTTCTCAGGAGCATTGGGTCTCCAACTAGGTGTCTTAATTCTAGAGAAGCGGTTAGTTGATGCTTGTTAGAAGGGTGAAGTAGAGGGATGTGCTACTTCATCAACGGAAGTAACGATTCCGTTGTAGGGCAGGGGTACGCGCTGCTCTCGGGAAAGACGGAATTCTCGTGAGAAAGGTCTATTGCTATTCTTTGGTTAGCGAAGCGGACAATGGAGATGTTTCTATGTTGTTACTAACAGAACTGTAGAAATTGAAACAAAAACCTACCGAGTGGTTTGTGAAGGAGGGGTAGACAGGAGCAGGAGCTGCCGCAGCGGCTGCTGACGTCAGGACGACCGCGCTAGTGTGAGTCGCGCTGTGATTGGACAGAAAAGAGTACAGTTGTAAGGAGAAACTAGCTATACACGGAAGACAGGAAAATGCATTACGATCCACCAGAAAAGGAGAAAAAGTCATGGTTTGGAAAAATTAAAAGGTGGTTTAAGAAGGACAAACAGATTGTGACAAGGGAAGGACATTTACTTCCCCCATCGAAAACGCCCGCATCCTTCATGGTTGCAAAATTCGGACATCATACTTGTATTTGGTTAGACAATTGGGTGAGATACTGTGGAAATATGGATTTTTCTGATCAGTTATGTCCCCTATCTTGGACCCCAACGGTTTCATGTATGAATCACAAGTACATGTATGTTCCCTCCAGTTCCAGTTATGAAGACGCAAACACATGTGCGTCCACCGTCAACATGTTCTCTGTCAGATCCGCCATGAATAGGCCGGATATTCCATTCCTAAGTATGAAAGGCCACCGGCTTTATATGGTTCACTTATGCCATTTTACAGTCCAGGCAAGTAGGCCCTGATTCTGTCATCAAACTCTTCTTGCCTTCTGCCTCTGAAAGCTCCAGTCTGAGCCTGCATCTGTGACCATGAACTTTGTCTCATTCTCTGCGCGGCTCACGAAGCCTGACATCAGCCTATTCTCTGCCAAAAACTGTATTTCACCTTCGAAATTATCTGCTCCGTTCCCTGCCCAATGCATTCCTGTCTAGCAGTTTAAGTAAACATTCTTCCAGCTACCGAGCAAAGGCTCGGCTTCTCTGTCTTTATGCAAGTAATTCATAGCCCTATTGCTATGGAAGATTTCCGCCCTCGCATCTAGTGTAGACACTTAGACGCTTGTACACGCACTAACAGTCAGTACAGTCAGTATAGTCAGTATAGAATAAGATTCTACTCGAAGAGACCTCTCTTTTGGATAACATAGTTCTTTAAACATGGGATGTTAGATATGATTTGGGATTAGGTTGACTTGACCCTCCAGACTTCTGTCGCCACATGTAGAGCTAAATGTCAAGTCCCCTTCACCCCCTAGTTGC
This sequence comes from Triturus cristatus, assembly GCF_964204655.1. Classification (NCBI taxonomy): domain Eukaryota; kingdom Metazoa; phylum Chordata; class Amphibia; order Caudata; family Salamandridae; genus Triturus; species Triturus cristatus. Next base: position 94,316,753 of record NC_140579.1, on the reverse strand, counting down.
ACATCAATTACACGTCATGCTGCTGCGCGCGCATTTCTGCCAAGTATTTCTGCTGACATTGCGAAATTCTTTCATAGAACCACCCTATTATGACATCACATCTAATGACGTCCTTTCATCACTCCCAGTTACGCCTATTTTTGCTACGCACGAATATATTATCCATACTATCAATTGTTACGCCTCTTGTATTTGCTTCACTGTAATGCCTATTGTATAAAAGTGATTGATTGTCAATAACGTATGTACTTCACTTCCTGAACCTTCGTGGTGATGGAACTTGGAGCAACCGATTATAATCGACCATTGGAATAAAGCCCATTCCGAACCTCTAATACCACGGATTCTGCCTCTTATTTACTGAGCTATTTTATTAAGTTTCTGTATCAAATTAAGTCCCGGTAATTAAATTATTTACCACATGAATGGCGCCCGAACAGGGACACTTTCTCATCTCACGCGCCGGCGGTGAGTTGCAGGCCCGGTCTCCTGCCACAGCTGGACGGACAACAACGCGTACCAGCAGGATTTCCTGTATCTCCCTCCGGTCAAGCGGGGGCGACTGAGGCTGCGATCAACACCCAGACGAGGCGGTGAGAAGTGCGAAGTATCCCGACCAGAGCCTAGCTGAGAGAGCAAGATCCGAGGTATACAGAGGCCCACCAGTTTCCGAAGTCCCGAGTCGAGTCCATTTTCCGAAGTGTTCGAGTCGAGTCCAGTCCGGTTCAAGTTCAGTTCAGTTTCCGAGGCCTTCCGTTTCCGAGCTACCCGGTGAGTACCATTACTGGGGAGGCGTTCTGACGTGCACATAGGTTGTGCCGGTCAAGACGGATTTGGGTACACAAATCCGGTCTGCACTGTTTCAGCAGTGTATCTGTACTGTTTAGCAGTATATCTAGTATATCAAGTATATAAATTCAGAATAATTCAGTTAATGTCGAGTATTATGTTTAGTGATTAAGTTTTCCTTAGATCGTCATCATCATTGTTGCTCAGTTAAATGTTAAATGTTAAATGTTAAATGTTTTACGTACGTTCTGCATATTGTGGTGTGAATGACTGTTCATTATCGTGTTTACTGCATTAAGTTTGTTCAAAATCAAGTATCAGATCAGTTCTCAATATGCCGCTCTTTTCGAAATTAAGACAAATCACAACAAGAAAAGGGGTACTCGAAGAAGCCGTTCCTATTCCTCCTAGGGACACTCCAGGGTACTTCATGTATCATAAACATGGCTTAGACGCTATATTATTTCTTGATTTATGGGTAGACTACACCAAGGAATTACCAGAAAGTCAGAGGTGGCCCGCAGCTGGGACCTGGGATGCAGAGTGCATCATGAAAGTAGAGGAAGAGTTATGGAAAAGGAAAGTCAGACAGTCACAGAAAGACGCCATTGAGTTATGGCGTAAAGAATCTCATAGACGTACAGAAAAAGCACTCCGACAGGAAGAGAAAAATAGAGAGAATTCAAATAAAGTCCGAGAAAATCTATTAATTGAAGAAGGTACCCGAGTGAAATCAGAACAAGTAGACAGACAAAGAAATGCCCTTATGAATGGTATGTATCCCCTTCTGGCCGAAGGATTACCTAAGGCTACTCCGGAGATACCAAAAGACTTGCCACCCCCATTGTTTCCAATAAAAGCACATCCTAAGGGGCATCCTAGAACAGCAGAAGACGTTTTTCTTTCCTCATATTTAGATGACGCAGCTCCCGAGTATGCTAATTCCGCCCCACATAGACCGCCTGCCAGGGAGGTTCAACGCCAAGATCCAGTATCTGTACCTCTACAGCAACAAATCCTGACACAAGTTCCGGCAAGCACATCTGTTTCTACATCTGTTCCTACAGCTACTTCTATAGCCGTGTCCACACCTATAGTTGCTGTATCACGTTCAACGAATCCTTTCACGCCCGATACCCCAGACGGGGCTACGGGAGGTGCTACCAACATTTTTTCTACGCCACCCAGAATAAATAAACTTACCTTTCCAGAGTCAGCACATTCACGTACCCCCAAACTCATAAATGCCCGTACGCTTAAGGAACTTCTTATAGATTGTAGATATGACCCTGTGCCCGGCAAAGAGGACGAAATGACCCTGGCATCATTACGTATCAGACGAGCGGCAGTGTATTTAGGGAAGTTACCAGGAATGACTGCGCATCTAGATAATATATACCATTTTGTTCAAACAGGGCGAGATTCAGAATGTATTAACAGAGCTATGGAATACCAGAAAGTGGAGATACAGGGGGAACTGTTACGTTTCCTTATAAATTGTGTGATCAGAAATCAAGACCGACCGGGGGTAGACCCGGAAGCAATGCAAATTCTTACCAGATGGAGCCAGAATATATCAGAAGGGAGACATGATAAGCAAAATTGTATAATAGCCATGTGCCGAAAGATCCGTAAAGAAATAGAACGCCTACACGAAGAGAGATTAGCGGTAGACCAGTTCGAACAAGGCGAGGAGGAAGGATCAGGACTGCCCACAGGACAGTCAGACACCATAGCTTATGTAGGTAGAGGAAGATCTTGTAATAGTAATAGATGTCTTATTGACCCGATACGTCCGATATGTCCAGATAATAACAGGAATTTCCAAACACCTATAATTAATATAAGGTCTAACGAGCATTCGTTCCAAGCCGCTGACAAATTACTCCGAGAACGGAGGGGTTATCATTTTCTCGATTCTATGGATGAACAAGAATTAGCCAGGTCAGCTGTCCATTGGGTTGACAGTCCCGGAAAGTATGGTGATGATACAGTAGCACGCACATTTTTGAATCTCACCCCAGATGAACAGCGTTTAGCTGGGATTTATATGATTCAACAACTCCTTATACTATATCAGAGTCAGCATTCGGATCCTGGTCCCTTGCCTGATATATTGACTGAATTACTCATGAATAGATGGAGAGGTTCAGGTACTAAATTAATTAAAGAAATACTAGAATCAAGAAAACAGTACATTCTTTTTGTATGCTCAGAACATGTCTCACTGCCCATTAAGGAAAGAACCACGTATTACATGGACAGACAGAATCCCTTACGAGAAGTGCACCCAATAAAAGGCGAGGACAATGAGTTTAAACGCGTGTTTGTATATACGCCCATATCGAAAATAGAATTGTTAGAAATGAAGAAAGTGGTACCCAGTCATGATAAGGACCCAGCGGGTTTCCACCGAGAAATTAAAGACATGTTACTCATGGGAGAGTATACCTATCCCGACATTATGACAATATTAAAAGTATTAATGGCTGCTGGCATTTATGAAAAACTCAGGGAAAAAGAGTGGGAGGTAGGAGACCAAAAGATAGAATGGTCAGCATTAGAAGCAGAAGAAAAGGCCCGAACTGCAGGAGCAGGGCTTGGGGATAAAACTAAAGCACTACCAGGTTTACTAGTACAGGTACTGCCACGTTTATTAACTACGAAAAAGGAAGATTGGGGTACAATTTCAGCCTGTAAACAGAAGCAAGATGAAGACACTAGTGATTTCTATGCCCGATTTGAAAAATGTTTTGGTATAAATAGTGGCATAAAAGCAAGTAGCGAATCATACCCACATCTGTTTGTGACAAAATTAGTAGAAAATGCCTTGCCTCAAGTGAAGAACAGAGTATTAAAATTCGAGAGTACCTGGCAAAGTAACACTCCATCACAAATGTTACAAATGTTACAGTACCATCACAATAGAATTAGAGAGGAACAAGAACATGAACAAAGACGCATGAAAGACACGAAAATGAAAATGCTAGTCTCCCAGACAGTTCCAGCTGAAGGACATAAAAAGGGTACGACACATTCCGGTGATTCAACAGGACCTGTAAAAGGGACATGCAACTATTGTAAAAAGCCAGGTCATTACGTACACGATTGTCCAGTTTTGAAACATAATATCGCCATAGGTAATACAAAAGAAAGACCACGGCCACCTAGACAGGATCAGAATGAACAAGGAGCCCCGCAGCATGCACAGTCCATGCCAGCTCCACCACAGTCTATACAGTTTGTGCCTGCTGCACCAGCGCTGCCTGTTGCTGCCACACAAACGACGACAAGACAACTGTACCAGACCGCACAGTACGACTATCCTGATTATCAACGATACGCATGAACAAGCCTAGAGAGGGAAGTTGACTTACCCCTTATCGAGGTCCCTGTAGATCAAGAAGGACCTTATGTACATAGTGAATTATTAGGCCAAGACAGAAAATTTTTACTCGATACAGGGGCAAGTCGAACAACTATAAAACGTAGTGAAGTTCCAGGGGCACCCCTCTCAGGCTCACAGAATATTTCCCTTGGTTTTTCAGGAAAACCTATTGTTAATGAAGTGTCACAGCCTCTTCCACTTACGATAGGACCTTTGACCCGAACTACAGATTTATTGCTTACTAAATCATGTCCAGAAAACTTGTTAGGAATAAAAACACTGAAAGCTCTAGGAGCTATAATATGTTGTTCTCCGGAAGGAGTAAGATTGTTTTTACGTGATTTTAAAGGTCACTATGTGTCTAGAGACATGGATCCCCGACTGCAGACTTTACCTACACATCTATGGGCACAAGGCCCTACTGATGTTGGTTGCATGAATATTACACCATATCGAGTCACACTAAAGGCAGGAGTGGTACTACCACGAATGCGACAATACAAGTTACCACCAGATGCTGTAGTGGCTTTACTGCAAATCATTGACGAGCTCATTGCCCAAGGAGTGGTTGTGGAAACAGACTCCAATGTATGTAATTCACCGATAATTCCGATTCTTAAACGAACAGATCCGAAGGCCCCGCCAGTATATCGATTGGTTATTGATCTGCGCGAATTAAACAAATGCATTGTGCCACAATTCCCTGTGGTCCCAGATATCTCGTCATTACTGACAGCTATTGATTCCGAAGCAACATTCTTTACTGTAATTGATCTCAAGAATGCCTTTTTCAGCGTCCCAATAGATCCGGAAAGCCAATATTTGTTCGGATTTAGTTTAAATGGACGTAGCTTTAAATTCTCCCGCGCACCTCAAGGATTTACAGAAAGCCCCAGCATCTATAGCCAAGCACTGAAACGAGAACTCGACAGTATCCACATGCCAGTTAACACTGCTCTGCTTCAATATGTCGATGATCTGCTGATCACCGCTAGAAGCGAACCAGAATGTGAGAAAGCATCACTGACAGTTTTACAATTTCTAGCCGAAAAGAAGCACAAGGTGTCCCCTTCTAAGCTGCAATTCTGTGTCCAGCGAGTTGTTTATCTTGGACACTCGCTGTCCAAGGAGGGAAGGCAGCTTACACCCGACCGCATTCAGTTAATAGCTAACATGCCAATACCCAAGACACAAAAGGAGGTACGGGCTTTCATAGGCCTCACTTCATATTGTAGGCAGTGGATCCCTCAGTATGCATTTCTAGCAAAACCACTCATTCAGTTGACAACACAGGAGGCAGCCACATCGACTGTTCTCCCTTGGACTCAGGAACATACACAAGCTTTTGAAAGCTTAAAGAAAGCTTTATGTCAAGCACCTGTCTTAGCAACGCCATGTTACAGTAAACAGTTTACACTTTTTGTTACAGAACGCGAAGGTACTGCCTTGTCAGTACTCACACAGGAACAAGCAGGATCACATAAACCATGTGCTTATTTTTCTAGTACATTAGATCCCGTAGCTCAGGCTTTGCCTGCGTGCCTGAAATCAGTGGCAGCAACAGCTTTAGCAATCAGACAAAGCGATGCCATAGTGTTAGGACATCCATTGACAGTTCAAGTACCACATGCAGTAGAGGTTCTTGTAAATAGAACGCAAACACAACACTTGACTATAGCGCGACTTACAGGGTACGAATTAACATTGTTTCAGCCATATAGAAATCAGACGCTGTAACACATTGAATCCTGCCACACTTTTACCTGTAAACGGAACAGATCCACTAGCCCATGACTGTATTGAAGTTATTACAATAACGACGAAACCCAGACAAGACTTAACCGATGTCCCATTGTCAGACCCAGACCTGACGTTGTATGTAGATGGTTCATGTATGAGAACAAGTACAGGAGACTTAGTGGCCGCTTACGCAGTCACAACAGATACTGAAATCATTGAAACAAATTGTATAAATACCTTGTCAGCCCAAGCCGCAGAGCTCATCGCTCTGACCCAAGCCTGTATTCAAGCCACAAATAAAAAAGTCAACATATACACTGATTCACGTTATGCATTCGGAGTTGTACATGACTTCGGCGTGCTGTGGCGAGAGAGAGGTTATTTAACTTCCCACGGTGCCCACATTCAGCACGGACCCCTCATTCATGCCTTATTAGATGCGATACATCTACCCACTGCAATATCAATCATGAAATGTAAAGCTCATACGAAAGTTACTGATGTCATTTCTCAAGGCAATGATCTAGCCGACAGAACAGCTAAACAGACTGCTCAAACTCAAACATCCGACATGACAAAGACAATAGTCCCGACGCCAACACATTGTATGACGGTTAAAGATCCTACTCTTGATGTAATTGATATACAGACACATGCTACACCAGACGAAATAAAGAAATGGACTGAATCAGGAGGGATTCAAACGGATCAAGGATGGATGATGAAGGAAAAGTCTGTGTGGTTCCTTCCTGATTCAATGGTCCAAGTTATAATTAACACTGTACATAGTCCAGCACATCTAGGAGAAAAAGCTATGCTAGATAGCATTCAACACATTTGGTTCAATAAACATTTACGAGCAGCAGCTAAACAAAAAGTTCGTACCTGTATGATCTGTTGTCAGTTCAACCCAGGAAAAAGCGTTCCCGTAGAACAGGGTGGATTTCAGCCTCCTGATCACCCTTTTGAAGCCCTCCAGATGGATTATATCCAGATGGAACGATGTCGAGGATTCAAATATGTTCTCGTAGTTGTTTGTGCTCTTTCCCGTTGGACGGAGGCATACCCGGTTTCAGATTACACTGCCCCGACTACTGCCAAACAGTTGGTTCGAGAATTCTTCCCACGGTACGGTTTACCACGTGTTGTCTATTCAGATAACGGCCAGCCGTTCTCATCCGAATTAATGAAACACGTTTCACTTTTGTTAGGCTATCAGTGGAAATTCCACTGTGTCCGACACCCCGAGGCAGCAGGTCTCGTAGAAAGACATAATCAGACCCTGAAAATTAGATTGTCCAAAATATGCAGAGAGAAGGGTGTCGACTGGGTAGTAGCATTACCAGTTGCACTCTTTTACACGAGAATGGTAGCACACTCTCGAACAGGGCTATCCCCGTATGAGGTGATCTTCGGCAGACCACCAAATATGTGGGGGACGCCTATACCACGCAAAATAACTGATATTGACTGTAATATGCTGACAGATTACTTGGCTTCCTTGATGTCTGCACTACAATCTTGTCGTTCACAGGTAGCTGCAGCTTTTCCTGACAACACTGAGGTGAAACCCCATGACGTAGTTCCGGGAGACCTGGTCCTGGTGAGGAACTTTGATCGAAAGACTCAGCTGGAACCTAGGTGGAAGTCGCCTCAGCTTGTATTGCTCACCACAAGGACAGCCGTGAAGATCGAAGGCAGGAAAGGCTGGATTCATTCAAGTCATATCAAGAAATTTCATGGACTACAATCAGATGTGAATACCACACCTCGTCTTCACCCATTGACTCAAAACTTCCTTTTGTTGAAAAGAGTAAATCCGAACTTTATAAACTGAAACTCAGGTCCAATCAGTCAAGCAATTTGATTGTTTAAGTCCTCTCCAAGGTGAAGCGGTTGAATTGTCTCTGACATGTATCCCTTGGACCTGAATAGAGAAAACACCCGAAAAATGTTGAAACGACAGGCGTACTGTAAATCACTGCGTAGTCATTGCACAGTGACGTTATTAATTTTGTTTTTCTCAAGTCTTTTAATAATTACTGCAAGTATATTGTTGCACATATATTATCCTATTTCTAGACATATTTATAATATTACTGCTGAACATTCTTTTAGTGAATTACCTCCGCTTGAGTTGTCTTATAGATTTGCGCTGCGCAATAACACGTTTATTAGTATGTTACATCATTCCCATCAAGTTAGCAATGCTACAAATTGTTGGATATGTGGTCGACTCCCTCCCTATCAGAATTATAAAGGAATTCTACCTCTCTTTCCATACCCGTTCACACACAACGGCTCCTGTGGAGCATGGTTTAGTTTAATTAATTCTCTAGATTCGAATTCTGCAGTTTATCAAGATAACTGGGTATGGGGAAATTTGAACTTAGTTTTGCTTAAGGTCTGTTACCCTAACAAGGAGGGACTTCCCCAGAGAACAGGAACTGATCTAGAAAATGAAGTGTATGGATTAGGTAATTTTACGCTTAATCTTATGATCCTAAATGTCGAATCAGAAGCTACTCCAATTTTGCCCGCTATGTCAATATTTCCAGTAAAGGGTGAACTATGTGTAAGAAAGAATGGTTCCATACATATGGGCCATAGTAGATGCACCACTGTAGTAGAATTTAGTGATCAAGGCAAGTCTACATTTAGAGCTTCTCGCCATTCCTATTTCATATGTGGTCAGACGGCATATGTACGTTTGCCTCTAGATTGGGATGGTACTTGCTATATTGGATTCCTTTTGCCACCTGTTTTTCTAGCTCCTCCTGATTATCACAGAAACACTCGTTTAGTAAATAATAGAGTAAGGAGAGATCTCCCAATAGTCGATTACACTGAAACAGCATGGGAAAAATACACAGATTTCAATAAAGGTCTCTTTCCCTATATAGGTACCGTTACTAATAGTAAGCTGATACGTAGATTAACTAGAACCCTTGAAGCAGTAGTGAACGAAACTATTTCCGCCTTAGGCAATTTAACAGAAGAGCAGTCTGCTATGCGGATTGTTGTGCTTCAAAATCGTCTTGTCCTTGACGTCATCCTAGCCGATAGGGGCGGAGCCTGTAGGGTCATCGGATCAAGCTGTTGCATTTTCATACCAGAAAATTCGCCATCTGTATATAAAGCCATAACTCGCCTTCATAAGATTGTAAGCCAGATACATCAGAACCCAGGCACCTGGACTTGGTCCGGTTGGTTTTGGAGTGTATTGTCTACCTTTGGATGGAAGGTCCTATCTTTCCTAGGTATTGGCCTTCTCATACTATTCAGTTGCTGTCTATGTCTACAATGTGGACCAGCGATCTGTGGTCTGTGTGCCACATCGTGTATTCCACCACCAAGATTTCATTCGTCACGGAAGAAGAAAGAAGAACAAATGATGTTATATGAACAGATCAATGGATTGATGAAGATTGATATCTCTTAACGGGCAAGTAGGGGACAAGGAGGGAATGTGGAAATATGGATTTTTCTGATCAGTTATGTCCCCTATCTTGGACCCCAACGGTTTCATGTATGAATCACAAGTACATGTATGTTCCCTCCAGTTCCAGTTATGAAGACGCAAACACATGTGCGTCCACCGTCAACATGTTCTCTGTCAGATCCGCCATGAATAGGCCGGATATTCCATTCCTAAGTATGAAAGGCCACCGGCTTTATATGGTTCACTTATGCCATTTTACAGTCCAGGCAAGTAGGCCCTGATTCTGTCATCAAACTCTTCTTGCCTTCTGCCTCTGAAAGCTCCAGTCTGAGCCTGCATCTGTGACCATGAACTTTGTCTCATTCTCTGCGCGGCTCACGAAGCCTGACATCAGCCTATTCTCTGCCAAAAACTGTATTTCACCTTCGAAATTATCTGCTCCGTTCCCTGCCCAATGCATTCCTGTCTAGCAGTTTAAGTAAACATTCTTCCAGCTACCGAGCAAAGGCTCGGCTTCTCTGTCTTTATGCAAGTAATTCATAGCCCTATTGCTATGGAAGATTTCCGCCCTCGCATCTAGTGTAGACACTTAGACGCTTGTACACGCACTAACAGTCAGTACAGTCAGTATAGTCAGTATAGAATAAGATTCTACTCGAAGAGACCTCTCTTTTGGATAACATAGTTCTTTAAACATGGGATGTTAGATATGATTTGGGATTAGGTTGACTTGACCCTCCAGACTTCTGTCGCCACATGTAGAGCTAAATGTCAAGTCCCCTTCACCCCCTAGTTGCACGTCAATTACACGTCATGCTGCTGCGCGCGCATTTCTGCCAAGTATTTCTGCTGACATTGCGAAATTCTTTCATAGAACCACCCTATTATGACATCACATCTAATGACGTCCTTTCATCACTCCCAGTTACGCCTATTTTTGCTACGCACGAATATATTATCCATACTATCAATTGTTACGCCTCTTGTATTTGCTTCACTGTAATGCCTATTGTATAAAAGTGATTGATTGTCAATAACGTATGTACTTCACTTCCTGAACCTTCGTGGTGATGGAACTTGGAGCAACCGATTATAATCGACCATTGGAATAAAGCCCATTCCGAACCTCTAATACCACGGATTCTGCCTCTTATTTACTGAGCTATTTTATTAAGTTTCTGTATCAAATTAAGTCCCGGTAATTAAATTATTTACCACAATACACAGAAAAAGATGGAATCCTAGCTTTTCCAGAACGTGGTTCATTTAATTTGGCAATTTTGAGAAACCTGAGAGAGAAAATGATGAATTTAGAACCAAGAGCTAGACCGAAGCAGTTTCAGGCATTGACAGAATGGGAAGATGAGATGCATGAACGAGAGAGACAGAGAAGTGGCGGAAGATATAGGTACATGTTTGGTCGACAGTATGGACATGAAAATCATAATGATCGAATGAGAAGATGGCGGGAAGCGAGTATGACTGAGGGTCTGTTCCCCGTAAGAACTACAGGAGAGAATGAAGGAAGAAAGTGTGTAGTAAAAAGACATAATGTAGAATCGAGAGGGTATGGAGTGAATGAATCAGAAGATGATGTTCTCGATGACATGTTTTATAAAAATCCACCACCATATCGACCGGAACCAGAAATATTAACACCAAGTGCCCCAATGAAAGAAACATTACGTATTATTAAGACAGAACCAATGTCACAAGATTTAGAAAAGAGTAACTCCATTAGAGAAGTAGAAAGAAAATCAAAAAATAGAACAAATGGCGAAAATTCAGCAGATTTAGCAAAAACGACCCTGGAATTAACTGAGAAAATAAGAGAATTGACTAAGAATTTAGAAGCGGTAACTGTTCCAGTAACGATAGGTCAAGTAATGCTCATTTTTGATAAACAAAAAGATAGCGAACATTGCTTAACAGTTCCTTATATGAGCCATAGACAGGTTGAACAGCCACAACCGAGCCAAAATGTGAATCCATGGAGACAGACGATAAGTATGATCAAACCAAATGTTTCAAACAATCCATTCATAAGTCAGATTTCCTCTGAAAGGAGTAGAATGACAGTGGAATCATTATTAGAACCATAAAAGGTTTCAGAACAAGGTAGTATAGAGAAACCAGTAGGACCATCTACGGAAGAACTACGTGAGTGGTTAAGAAGCTTGCAGAGAAAAGACAAAGAACCCCAATCAATTGATGTGGCCAAGTTACGAATGGTATTGGAAGAATTAATAGTAGGGACTATCACCACAGAGAAATTGAAAATTTATCAGGATGAGGAATTACTATTTTTGTGCAAAAGTGTGACATGGAGAGCGAAAAACCTACTTGAGAGGTTAGAAGAAGTAGCAAATGAAATGGGAATATACATTGAGAAGATAAAAACTCTGCAAAAACCATATCGAATTGATTTCACTGAAAAGGATATTGAAAATCTGAACACTACAGGACGGATAGGTCAGATTAAGGACTTAATCATTTAATTAAGAAAATGGGGAGATGTGGATAAATGGAGAAGTAGGTGGTATCGAAAACGAGATGATGCCCCAGATAAGACATTTACAGCATTTCCTGTAAGAGAAAAGGAAAAGGTAGTGATAGAATGCCCTATGAGAGAGATTCCAGGAGGAGGATATGTACATGTACCATGGACGAGACAGGATATTTTGTCTTTTACGAATGATTTCCCTCGACTGCGCGAGAAGCCCGTCGAGTGGTACAGGCAAGTAGACAGATTTGTAAAATTGTCTAAAGCACTATGAATTGATTTGAATAGTCTATTTGACATAATAGTACCAGCAAATTTATGGACAGAGTGCAAACTGATGATTAATTGGCCAACTCAAGGATACCCTAGGGATCCTAAAACAGGACCTCTAGACCCTGAGGTAATGAAGAAATATGAACAAGTTATGGTATTTTTGAAAAATAAGGTACCCCCTAAAGAGACAGATTGGGTAAAAATTGATCGAACACATCAAGAAGGTAAAGAGTCAGTGCATGCATATTATGAGAGGCTAATACTAGCTTTTAAGCAGTTTAGTGGAGATGAGAATCTGAGTGAGAAGGATTTGAGTCACTTTGTATACAGATTTGTATATGGTTTATGCCCAGAAATTGGTGAAATGATTTAACAACATACTGTTGATTGGCAAAATAAGAAAATAGATGAAGTACTGAGACATGCTAAATATTTTAGTGATCAGATTGAGGCAAAACAGCGAAAACTGAAGGAAAGGGCTATGTGGGCACAGGTAAAGGTAGCGGAAAGGCAGGAAGCTCAATTAGTGGAACAAGCAAATAACACAGGAACAAGACAGAAATTTGGTCCTGGGAAAGGGAAGGGCAATATAGAAGAAGCTAAAAAGAAGTGTCCATGTCACAATTGCGGTAGGATAGGGCATTGGAAATCCGAATGTAAATTTCCTCCAAGTGCTAACAATGAAAATCCATCATTGAACCCACAGGTGCAGCATGAGGTGAGTGGTCAACTGCAGCAACAGCAGCAGGTTGTTACCTCACAGAATCAGGTGCCAAAACCGCCTTTTCCACAGAGCAGAAACTCACAGAAGTATAGTAGTGAATTGGGATTCTACAATGAAGAACAGGTAAATAAGCTGCCACGCGCTAGCGCTGTTTCGCAGTATTGGCTACAACGCGATGAGAGTGATTCAGAAGAAAGCTATTGATGGTGACGAAGGGAGGAAGGAGATTTCGTACTTGGCGCAACTCTAGAAGTAGACCAGACAGGACCATTTGTAGATGATGTTAAGAATCTTCCTCTCTCGGATGAAACAATCCAAGTAGTTGGTGTATCCAACAGACAGATTAAAACTTACCTTACAGAACCAGTGAGAGTTAGCATAGGGAAATTTTCAGAGATGCACCGCTTTGTTGTGTGCGACACCAGTCCTGTGAATTTATTAGGTAGGGACCTGTTGTGCAAAATGAATTGCACTATATTCTGTACTCCGGATGGAATAGCATTTGAAACACCAGATGATGATGTACTGTATAAGATGACCATAGCTAACAGAGAAAATGAGGCTACAGAGACATATGCTGTATTCAATCCTAATGAATTACCTAAGGAAGGTCTGTAAAAGCTGAAGTTTGGGATTTCACTGGAGAAGATGTAGGACTAATGAGAAATGTAGATCCAATAAAAATAACTGTAAAGGAAGGAGTAACCTATCCAAACATCTCACAATATAAATTGACACCTGAGATAATTGAAGAAGTAACTCCCGTAATAGAGAAAATGATCAGGCAAGGGATCTTGAGAGAAATAATGTGTAGTCCATGTAATTCTTCAATAATGGGACTGAAAAAGCCTAATGGGAAATTCAGAATAGTACATGACCTGAGAAAGGTGAATAAAATTGTTGTGTCATGTTGTCCCATTGTATCAAATCCATCAGTGATTTTATATCAGATTCCCCATGATGCAGAATTGTATACAGTGATTGATCTGTGCCATGCTTTCTTTTCTATCCCATTGCACCATGACAGTCAGCAAATATTTGCGTTTCGATGTGGCGAGCGTATTTTGGCATGGTGCCGAATCCCACAGGGGTATACAGAAAGCCCCTCAATATTTAATCAGCTATTGAAGAAGTCTTTGGAGAGTCTAGAAATGCCCGAGAATTCAGTGTTAGTCCTATACATTGACGACCTTTTGGTGGCGTCAAAAACACGTGAAGCTTGTGAGGTAGACACAATAGCCTTGCTGAATACTTTGGCAAATGGAGGACTTAAAGTGTCACCATCGAAATTACAATTTTGTAAAAAGGAAGTACAGTATTTAGGACACAACATTGAGAAAGGACTGAAAAAAATAACAATAGACAGAATCAGAATCATAAAAGGAATGAGAGCTCCCATGACTCAAAGAGAGGTGAGAATGTTTTTGGGAATGGTTGGATACTGTCGTCAGTGGATTATCAACTTCTCCTTGATAGCAAAACCTTTGGTACGACTGACGAGAAGTGATGTGAAAGACCCCATTGATTTGAACAAGGAGGAATTGGCAGCATTTAAACAATTGAGAGATGGTTTGTGTGAAGCACCTGCATTAGGTATGCCTGACTATGAGAAAGAGTTTGAGTTGTATTGCGGTGAGAGAAATGGATGTGCACTCTCTGTGTTGATACAGAAGCATGGAAAACTGAGGAGACCAATTGCATACTTTTCATCAATGCTTGATCCAGTAGCTGTAGCTTTACCTGGATGTTTGAAAGCTGTAGCTGCAACATGCAGAAGTTTGGAGCAGAGTGAAGGAATTGTGATGGGATACCCATTAAAAGTGTTCGTACCTCATGATGTGGCGATTATTTTAACAAGGAGTGGTACTCAGTATATGACACACAGTCGGCTGACTAAGTATGAAAAGGTCATATTGGGTGCAACTAATATGAGTCTTGCGAGATGTTTGAATGTGAATCCTGCAACGTTGTTGCCTGATGCTGAGAATGTGGAAGTAAGAGATGAAGCAGATCATGATTGTTTGGATGTAATTGATTCTTGCACAAAACCACGACCAGATATAAAAGATGTACCTTTGCCAGAAAGTGATTTTGTGATGTTCGTTGATGGATCCTGTTTGAGAACAGATGAAGGAGTGCTGAGTGCAGCATACGCAGTATGTACAGTCGCAGCAGTAATGGAGGCATCCTATCTGAAAGGAGTAAAATCAGCCCAAGTAGCAGAGCTTGTGGCTTTGACTAGAGAGTGCAAAATTGGAAAAAGTGTGAGAGTGACTGTGATAACTGACAGCCAGTATGGCTTTGGAGTTGTCCATGACTTTGGCAAATTATGGCTACAAAGAGGTTTCCTAACCTCGAGTGGAACTCCTATTAAGAATGCTGAAGTGGTTGGAAAGTTGCTTGAGGCGATACAGCTACCTAGACAATTGGCTGTTGTGAAATGTGCTGCTCAATGTCAAGGTAGTGATTATATCACCACAGGAAATAGATATGTAAACGACATGGCACAATATTGTGCACGGAATCAGAATTCGGTCAATCGGGCTAAGGAAAGAGAAATGTTTTCTTGCTCCTTGATGTTTACTAACATTGTAGGAACTTGGAAAGAAGTAAGACAGTTGCAAGAAGAGGCAGGAGATGAATAAATGAAACAGTGGGTAAAAGCAGGATGTGCACCAAGAGAGAAGGATCATGTGAGGGTCTATCAAGATGGAAGACCAGTTATGCCTGATAGCATGATGTCTACCATGGCATGGATGTATCATGGCCAGGGACACATAGGGAGAGACGCCATGATCAGGTAATTCAAGCAGACCTGGTACAATGCAAAGTTCAGACTTATAGCAGAAAGTCTTTGTCAAAGATGCCTAATATGTCAGCAATACAACCCTGGGAGAAAGACTGTAGTGAGTCTAGGAACAATAGGCCGAGAAGGAGGGCCTTTTAACAGAATGCAAGTGGATTTCATTGAGATGCCTCACTGTAACAGACTGAGGTATGTTTTGGTTATGGTCTGTCTATTTTCTAGATGGGTGGTAGCATTTCCAACAAGAAGAAATGATGGGATGACGGTAGCAAAGCAACTGTTGAGAGAGTTCATCCCTAGGTTTGGGTTCCCAGTGACAATTGAATCAGACCGAGGAGGTCATTTCCATAATGTTAATGTTAACTTGTTAATGTTAACTTGAATTTGTAGAGCGCTTAATACCGACAGGTCTCTAAGCGCTGTGAACAGAACAACGGAAGTGCCAGGAGATGAAAGTATTGTAGCATGGGCACTAGGCCCAAGCCTCCGTGAATAAGAGGGTTTTCAGTTTCCTCCTGAAAGGCAGGAGACTGCTTTCAGAGCGCAAGTCGCTTGGTAGTTTGTTCCAAATTTGGGGCATAAGAGTGGAAAAGTCTCGCCCCCCTGTTTTGGAGTAGTGGAAACGTGGGCATTTTAGTAGACCCTCCGTGGAGGACCTGAGAGTGCGACCGGGGGTATATGTTGTCAGACGGTCTTTGATATATTTGGGGGCTTGCCCAAACAAGGCCTTATGTGTGATGCAGAGGCCTTTAAATTTGGCCCTCTGCTTGATGGGCAGCCAATGTAGTTGTTGTAGTAAGGGGGAAGCGTGAGTGTGTCTGGGTAGTTTAAAGATCAATCTGGCTGCATCGTTCATAACCACCTGCAATCTGTGCAGTAGTGTGGAGGGAAGGCCGATATATAGTGCATTACCATAGTCGATCCGGGCCAAGATCAGGGCGGAAACTACGGTTCTCATTGTTGAGAAGGAGAGGATGGGGGAGAGTTTTCTTAGTCGCCTGAGAAGGCTCACACAAGTCCCGAAGACGGAGGTGATCTGATTTGACAAGGAGAGATTCGCATCGATTTTTATTCCCAGACTTTTTACCATTGTGGCTGGTGCTGGGATTGTCCCCAGAGGTGCTGGGATTGTCCCCAGTTCGTCGGGCCAGAACTGAGAGTTCCAAGGGTTGCTGTTGTTTGTGATTGCTAACACCTCAGTTTTGTCGGGGTTGATCTTAAGCGAGTTAGAGGTCATCCACCTGACCACAAATCTCAAGATATCTTGTACCCTATCGTGTGCCTGCGTACTGTTATCTATTTGGATGATGATTTGTGTGTCATCCGCATAGTTGAAGACTTGGCAGTCCAGTTTGGCAAGCTTCCTGATCAGTGGACCCAGGTAGATGTTAAACAGAAGGGGAGATAGAGCTGACCCTTGGGGAACACCGCAAGGAATGGATCCCCTCTCTGACGTCAGATCCCCCATCTGTATTTTCAGGGTACGATCTGACAAGAATGATTCGATCCAGCGAAGGATCGACCCTCCAATGCCAGAGTCTCTGATTCTATCTAAGAGTTGAGCATGATTGACCGTGTCGAACGCTGCCGACAGGTCAAGAAGGATTAGGACGCAGGGTTTTTTGTTGTCTGCTTTGGTCCTAATTTCATCTAGAACAGACAGCATCACCAGTTCTGTACTATGATGAGCCCTGAAGCCGGCTTGCCTGTCCTCAAATAGATTGTAGGACTCCATGAATTTGGAGAGAGTTTGGAGGACATATTGCTCCATGAAATTATAAAATTATTTAGTGAAGCATTGAATGTTCAACAGAAACTACATTGCGCCTACCGACCAGAGGCTTCTGGTGTGGTTGAACAAATGAATTGTACTATCAAAAATAGAATAGGGAAAATGTGTTTGGCCACAGGTATGAAATGGTCTGATGTCTTGCCTCTGGTACTCATGACTATTAGATCAATTCCAGACAGAACTACAGGGTTAAGCACTCACGAAATAATCATGGGACGCACTATGAGACACGTGTTTATACCAGTCAACAAGTTGATGACTATAACTGATGACATGGTGTTGGAATACTGTAAAGGCCTGGCTGACGCAGTTCATTCTGTGTTTCATCAGGTTGGAGCGGATGCCACCACTCTTGAAAAGAAGCCAGCTCATGATCTGAGCCCAGGGGACTGGGTGAGGATAAAGGCCCACAGAAGAAGAAATTGTTTAGTTCCAAGGTGGGGAAAGCCAAGACAAGTCATTCTGACTACAACAACAGCTGTGAAGTGTGCTGGACTGAAAAATTGGATCCATGCAAGTCATACATTGAGAATTCCAAATCCAGTGGACAGCACAGAAAAGGAATATTTCGATGAATCAGAATCAAGTACTGAGTCAGATGACGAAGAGTCAAAAACACGAGAAAACTCTGAAAGGGGGGAAACAGAACGAAGTCTAACTTTAGTCCCCAGAAGTAGCTCTCTGAGAAGAAGACTGCAGATTTCTGATACAAGTTCAGATTCTGGAAACGAACAGGAAACGCAAGGTTCCAGAAAAGAACACAGAAAGAAGAAAGGAAAAGATAATGAAGAAACAATAAAAGAAAATCGTGAAGAAGTACCAGATGAAAAACTGAGAGAAATTCCACCTGAAATAACCAATTTAAGTAAACAAGGGACAGGTACAGAGAGAGAGGGACAGATTTCTGTGGAAGACCCCCGAGGAGGTACACATCCAGTTAGGTGAAGGGACAAGTAGTCAGCAGGAAGATTGCGTGTCGGAGACCCGACGAGGGACAGAAGTTGGGAAAACAAAACAAGTGGTGGAAAAGGAAACTGTTGAAAAGAAAAAGGGAGTTGAGACAGAGTCTGAAGAAAGCGAAAATGAGATACCTGAAGGTCGAGTTCTGAGAAAGAGAGCTTGGAGAAATGAGAAGAACGACAAAGGAGGTAAATTAAAAAGAGCTGTAAAAGACGACGTTTGGCCAAATAAAATAAAGAAATTAAGATATCGACTGACACGAGTGAATTCACCAAGGGCTGAACAAGTGAATGAAGTGTCAAGTCAGGAGAAATCAAAAGAAGAAGAGATAAGTGGGAATAACGAAAGTAAAAGAACAAGGAAACCTAACCAGAAGTATAAGTCACCGGAATGGACGTACGTGGCTCTGCCTGAAAAGGGAGAAGAGGCAGATAGTCAAGAAAATCCAGAGGAGACGGTACTGAAAGTGGTTGAAGAAGAAGAAGAATCAGAAATCCTGAGAGTTATCTTGTCCGACATTGGGGAAGAAGAAACGGAAATTCAGGAGATTCTGTATTTGGATGACGAGAAGAAAGTGAAAAACGATGAGATGCCAAACTGAGTAGATTCAGAAAGCTGCTGATGAAGAAATAATAAAATAAGTCAAGAGATAGAAACTGGTAGAACCAAGTAGGTGTTTAGAGCCTTGAGGTATAAACTAGTTGTGAAGTAGAAGAGGCTAAGTCAAAAGACACGGTCCATTTTAACGAAGATGGCTAATATAGATAGTAGCAAAAGTAGATGTACTTTCATGAAAAGATGGTGTAAAATGTGTTGTCGTTGTACAGGATTATTAATGCTTCTGTGGAGCATACTTGCTCTTCTGATTTCTTTTAAGGTTACTATAGATACACTTGAAGGACATACTGAAAACATAACTAATATAGGGAAAATTCAAAAGATAGTTCCGACTAGAATAGATAACAATCATTTACATAAAGACAGATCTATAACTGATTTTTCTAACAATGTGTTTTCAAAATTATTGTATGAATATTTAAAGACAATGGATGTAAGGGACTGCTATGTATGCATGCAGTTACCTGCCTCTGTTTCAGAAGGAGGGACTTATCATCACCTTCCAGCAACGTATGGAATAACATGTAGTGTAATAGCCAGTTTATTTTATCAGACAGGTAAAGTAGAGTATTATTTTTCAGATGTAGATAACAAAATTAATTATTCCGAAAACTGTACAATCGACTGACATGGCTTTGCGGGGACCCTGCCGACATCCTGCAGTCTTTTCTGTATCGGCTGTAGGCGCTGGATAGAAATCTGAATCCGCTGCGCCCGCTCTCTCAGGTTTATTATTCTGATCTATTTGGACTATCAGGTGTGCCTGTCCTGGGTTCCAAACTAGAGAGTTTTTCGGGTCCGAATGAGGGATATCTATTTCCATGGACTCTACAGTGTTATAAGGCTGGGTCCCGCCTTGGAGGTTTCTGAGACCACAACCTCTTGGCGGAGGGACACCTCTGTCCCATAGAAATTGATACGGGCCCTGAACCCATTTTTTATGCTTTAAAAACGTTGATGTTCAGCCGCCATCCCGTCGGTCATTGATTTCAGGCGAGTCCTCCCACGTTTTGCACCTGATTGTTGCGCCCTGAAGAAGCGCTGGAGTTCTTCTTGTCAACTTGCAGTTGTTTCTTGTTTCCCCCATTTTCAACTATTAATACAGTTAGAAAAAATTGTAATTAAAAATTTGAACTGTATCATCAAGTGATCTCTTGCCTCATGTATTAACTTTGTTATTGATCATATGTATTCCATATGAGTTGACTTTACAAGGATCACTTGTTTTATATCTAAAATGTTCATGTTTATACTTCGATATTCTGTAAATGTGGAAACCTTACGTTGCAGGACGTATGAGTAAGTATGTGTTTGCTTGCATGAACGCCTGTGTCTGAGTGATTTTGGATGCGCCTGGATGATTGTAGTGTCACTGTCACTATGTTTTATTTAAAGTGTAATATTATATTCATTAAATAAATTTAATATTTTTGGTACTCAATGGGTTTTTGTACCATATTTTGGAAGGCAGTTTCTTCATGTCCGTGGCATGATATCAGTGACTATTAGCACAGTGTGACTTTGGACACAGGCAGAGTATTATTGTTATGATTATAGTCTTGTACAATCGACTGAGTCATACCTTTTAGGGCCTCTCAGTACCTATGAGCGTTTCTTACTGACCAGGTTTCGCTTTGATCTTTTCCAACTCTTGTTGGCACAGCCATGCGGGTGTAGTAGAGGTCAGATGTTAGAGACCTGTGACTGCGACGGTAAGTCTCCACAGGACATGCTTCATTTCTTAATGTTCTGTAAGTATTATGTGACTCCCCTATTTTAAAAAGATTAGAGTTTAGGTGGGTGCGGCCAGCTTTTGTCTATTTACAATTTTTGTCTGATGATGCTGTCTCTTATGTTCTTAACTTTTTAAAATCAGCTGTGAGACTTAGAGCCTGTTGTGACTAACTGATAGTGTTTTTTAAATGACTGTATAGTGCCTTATTAGGCACGTTGGTGATACACCCAGATTAGTCAGGGATTTTGTGCTTATTTTTATGTTCTGCTTCCCTGTTTTAATGTTTTCTGTATATGAATTATATAACATATTTGTATGTATTGTATGAGATTTTAAAGCTAGATTTGTTATTTATGTGATTTTTGCATGAATAATTTGTATCAGATTATATTCAACACTATGTACGGTTTTAGAATACTTTTATGGTTGTATAGAGAAACCGAATAAAGTACATTTGATTGATTGATTGAGCTCATGTCTTATGCCCCCAAATCCTCTAAGGTCAGGATCAACTTTGGAATTTCAACTCCAACTTTTAGCCCTTTTAGCCAGGTATTCTCTAACTTTCTTCAAAACCTCATCGAAATTGCATGTTAAATACCACACTTGCTTAGAGATTGCTTGCTTACATTCTTGAAAGTCCACAATCAACACTAAAGTCATTCCATTCATTCGCATCCATTTCCGCCAAAGACGTGGACATCCTGCTTAAAACATAAGTGGTGAGTAAAATATTGGAGTTCTATAGATGAACTAGCAATCCTGGGAGAAGCAGATAATAACCCATCAGTTACAAGTAATTTGGTAATGGATTTATGATCTCTGCTAAAAGTGAACTCCTGCAATCCCTCCTAGGATGGGTTCTGTTTAAAGAGGAAAAGAAATTAAGTAGGAATTTTTTAGAGTTGGGGGTCAAATTAGCCAAACGACAGTTAGGTATACGATAGTTGTCCCGAGGGTTCCCACATGTGCAGAGTGGAAAAGAGACATAGCTGAATGGGCAAATGTGGAAGAATGACGTATGTGGAAAATCCGCAGGGATGATAAACTTGCAGATGATTTGCAGGCATGGGCTGCTATGCTCACTGAGCTGCTGGAACCCGCAGACACTTGTCCTCCATGAACTGTAGATTTGGTGTACTGCATCTTTGATATCTTGAAACTTCCTTTGGAGTACAGTAGACCATTCAAATTTAGTTTTGGCTAAAGTAGACCTGAGTAGACTCACTTAAATGAAATAATTTAGTGGAAAATTCTTAACAAACTTAGCATAGTTAGCATAGTCAGCCATGTCTAAAAAAGACCTATCATCCTTTGAGTGAGAAACAGAAACATTTTTAATTGCTTCAACCAATTTGGTCTTGAGATTAATACCCTTTCTACTGAATATATGAATAGGTATGAGACTTGTATTCAGCAACTTTACACTTGGTAATTTCTGCTATGAGACCATTACGCTATAAAGTCTACATCATTTTGAATAATCTGGCATCATGTTCTGCTTTGTTATTACCAAAGCAACAATGTCACCTTGAAAACAAATTACCCCCGGCATATCACCGGACAATTGCCCCATCAACTTTAAAAAAACTGCAGCTAGCGATACGAGCCCAAAAGGCATTTAGCAAAATTGATAACATCTAAAAACAGTAATAAATGCAGTAAGGTCTGCTTTCTGCATGCAGGGGAATCTGGCCTCGATAGATAACAATTATTTAGGTGGACTAACAGTAATATGACGAATGGATGCATTTGCATTCGGCATGTTAATTTACCTGCTTTTATCTGACCAAAAAAAAAGTCAACAAAGTGTAAAACGTGTAGTAAAAATATCCAATTGAATATAAAATGTACATAAAATTTAATTTTAAACCTGGGAATGGCATGGTCCGACTTTTGCCTTTCCAAGTTCAATAGTATAAGTACCATTGAGTAGTAAAATAAAACATATATTAACAAAAGGCCACGAAACAACTCAGTTTTAGTAGGCTCTCTATAATCTGATAAGTATTACATAACATCCTTCTAATCTGTTCACTCACCCAATCTACAGGTGATCCTTTGCGGTGCCTCAGTCTCTAAGGATATCAAATATACACCTATATTAGGACTCATAGAATGAATGTGTCCACTAAATGCATCGTTTCTCTGCTTGGATGGTAGTTTATGAATTTTATTGATTGTTTGAAACAAAAAAGGTTTCGGACATAATCATGGAAGGAGCCATTCCGATTATGCCGCATATTTTAGACATCATCTCTCGCTCGTTCCAAGAAGGTCTAGTCCCTACGAAATGGAAACAGGCCATTGTTAAACCTTTGAAAAAGAACCCTCGAATCAAACATACAATACTTGAAAATCTACGCCCAATCTCCCTATTGCCTTTTGTAGCTAAGATTGCGGAGAAAATTACGAATAAACAACTTACTGATCATATAAATAAATACAATTTACTTCACCTTTCTCAATCAGGCTTCAGAAGCGCTCACTCAACTGAATCGGCACTACTCTATGCCACTGAAGCGCTGAGGAAACATGCCGATGAAGGGGACACTGCTGCACTGATCCTTCTTGATCTCAGTGCGGCATTTGACACGGTATCACATCAGCTGCTCCTACAAAGACTGGAAGCATGCGGCATTAGGGATAAGGCCCTGCATTGGCTGAGGTCTTTTCTCTCTGAACGCAGCTTTAGAGTGGCTCAGAAATCTCACATATCAAAGAGTATGCCCCTTGAACAGGGGGTTCCTCAAGGCTCGATATTGAGTCCCACCCTCTTTAATCTATATGTAAGCGCCCTGGCTGAGCATGTAGAACAACATAATGTATCAATTGTCTCATATGCTGATGATACGCAGCTAATAGTCCTACTGTCACAAAAGGAGGAACAAGCAGCTGCTCGCTTCTCCAAATGTCTATCAGAGGTGGCGGAGTGGATGTCTAACCACTGCCTTAATCTAAATGGGAGCAAAACGGAGGTTATGATTGTGGGTAGACAACCAACCATTTGGTCATCAGCTTGGTGGCCAACTTCCCTGGGTCAACCACCCAACCCTAAAACTGAAGTAAAAAATCTCGGATTTTACTTTGACTCTGAGTTGAGCTTTATCAACCAAATACATAGGGTTGCAGGCAAATGCTATGGAGCTATTAAGATTCTGAGAAAAATTCTCAATCTCCTACCTTCCAATGCCAGAAAAACCTTTGTCCATGCCACAATAACATCTCAACTGGACTACGGCAATGTCCTATATCTTGGTACCACGAAGGGAGGAATAGCTAAACTTCAGAGGGTACAAAATGCCGCTGCCCGTCTAGTACTTGGCTTACCCAGAAGAGCAAATTCAGAAAAGGCCCTGGAAAAACTTCACTGGTTGCCAGTGGGAAAAAGGGTCTTTTTTAAGGCTCTATGCTACAGCCATCACATCCTTATGAAGTCCGGCCCCAAATATCTGCATTCTCTACTAATGGAATACAAACCGGGGCGGACTTTGCGATCCTCTGGCATGGCCTTGGCTAAAGTACCCAGGATATATAAAGCCAGATTAGGAGCCCGCTCCTTCAGATATCTAGCGGCAAAAACCTGGAATACGCTGCCAATAAACTTAAGAACAGAGACCTCCGAAACACTTTAACGCAAAAAGCTCAAAACATGGCTATTCAACCTGGCGGCTTTCTCATAGACTCATAGCGAGCGCTCCTCTCTCCTGCAATTTCTTCTCTTGTGTCACAGCGCGGGGACACACCGAAACAGTGTAACCATGCGCTTTATAAATGTATAAAACTAAACTAAAACTCTTTGCAATGAAACTGAGAGGACAGAGAACCAGCTATCTGACTGAAATTTAGGTTACTCAATTCATCCACTGCATGTAGAATGAACTTGATATTTACACTTGGTGAATGGACGGCTGTCCTTGACCTGAGTGGTTTGAATATTGTTATTTTACCAGGTGAAGTCTTGAAGGCCAGTCCTTGCAATAGATGGTAAAAATATCAATCCTCATACTAAACAGACGTTCAAGCCCTGCATCAGTCCATATGAATACAAATACTTAAATACAGCAATACAAGAGCAATAATTTTATCTGACAATGTGTAGATCACTTTTAATATGATGGGTAAGAGGACCATTATTTTCATTGGAAAGAGTATGTAGGTTGATTTTAGTTGTGAACGGCATGAGAACTGGTCCTTGTAATGTTGCATGTTAGTCCTTGCCTTTAACAGCAGAATGATCACTCCTTGCAATGGACAGGAAATTGAAGGTCAGCTATTGCACACAAAGGGTAATTGATCTTTGATCTTTGCAGTAGACAGATAATTAAAATTCAGCCCCTGAAATGATAACTTAGATTAAATATCTTTGCATCAGCTAAAGATTAAAAGTGTTCCTTACAACGGACAGCAGAACAATAAGTCTTGTAATGGACGGAGAATTTATGGTTAGTCATTACTTTACATGGTAGTTGGATCAAATCTTGCAGTGTGAGTTACCTACAGTTCCTTGCACTTCAAGAAGAATTAAAAATAACTGACAGGCACATCCATCTTTGAATGCTTTACACACACCAGATGTCGATCCTTAAAGTAGATTGGAAGATCAAAACTTGCACTTGACGGTTGAGAAATTGAGTCCTGACCTATATGCATTGAATATAATGAGTGGGTCCATTTATGGGAGGTGCTGACAGGAAGTGTGTATATTGCATTGGATTTGAGAACTCAGGCTAAGATTAAAACAGTGTCATATTCCAGATGTTCATATTCCAGATGTTCACTATTTTCTTCCCAACTGTTTAAACTACTGTTGTCTGGATTCAGGCCCCACATTCTGAATTTCAAAAACCTGAACTACCCACAAAAGTGTGCAGGCTGGGAAAGGCTACCTCTATCAGTTAGTCTTTTACTGCAAGAATAAACAACCACAATGAGAAGAAAGGCCCTGGTTACAGGATGCATTCTCTTGCACTTTATGAATGGAGCAAAAAAGTCCACCAGGGTGCGTGACTGTCTTATTTTTAGTATTGCCTAATATTTTGTGTTTTGCTCCTTTGATCTCCAACAAAGAAGCAGCCAACTGCATGACTTCTTGTGAACAGCTTGTCTCCTCTACCTTTGATAAGAAAATACACTTTCATCCAAATAATTTTCTTTGATGGGCGGACCTGTGAAGAAAAAAAATAGATTTTTTTAAAGGTTATCAGAATCATAGAAAGCTGATTAGTAAACATATTTTATTTGTTTTCTGCTGTCTTTGATATATTACAAAATGATCTTGGATCTGATTTATGACCTGATACTAGTGTATATATGTGTAATAGAGAGTTCCCGCTTTGTAAATATATTGTTTCACTGGCAAACTTTATGTTAGGGAAGTTATTGTGCAGCACAAAGATCAGTATCTAGCTTACAGTATTGAAAAACATTAAGAATTTGATTTCATGGGACATTATGATTATGATGCAAATATTCCACCTATGGTGAGCTGCTCAACAATACCTCACCTATAATGTATTGTTCATGACCTCATACAAGATGTCATTAACATCAAAAAGGACATTGAGGACATCATTAGTGACATCACATATAACATTACTATTTGCTTCATCGACAAAGTCACTATTTTCAGAATAGTGATAAAGAAGAGTACCACTGTCAGCACATTAATGCTGTTCTAAAGAATACATAGAAAACAGAACTACTGCAGTCACACTTGTTAATATCGCAGATCTTGCTATATCATTTGGGGCTGAAAGGCACCCGTTCCACTGTCAAAAAAGGACTACCTTACACTGTATACACATTGATGTGAGTGTGTATCTGTACTGTAACACGATGGAAGAAAGAAATTCTCCGTAGTTGATATTCATGTGAATTGTAATGTTACTTATGATGTCAATAACAACATCATCTTTGCTGCGAATGCTGAAGCAGAATATAATATAATTTTTTAATGTTATTATTAAGGGAGAATATGAAGCCAATACCCACTTCCATTTAATAATCGCATAGATTAATTAAATAGACATCCACATTTCATCTACTATGTGGTTAGTATAAATATGCAACACTTCATTAAAAAAAACTTTACACATGTCTATGTGCATTATAAGAGAAATTGTGTAAGAATATTCTATAGAAAATTTCACCAAAGCTTCAAATATTTTTGTTTTGAACCAGTGAGCCACATATAATTCTTCCTTTTTAATTCTATAGGTCTTTGCATGCTACTTGTAAAAAGTAGGAAAAAATTTAGATCTTTACATTTGCAAAATCCATAAGCAGGCAATGTGGATGGAGCTGTAAATTAATTTCTGATTCATAACTGATGATCTTGAGTGTACAATAAATTAGCCAATTAGCACAGGACTGCATTTTTGGTAAATGGTCCCCCTTCAAATAAAGAAATTATTCTCATAAATTTTCTTCCTAATATCTGATGTTAAAATAATATTTTCTTTTATGTATGAGAGACTTTTGGTAAGGTATCTGTTTCCTTGACACTTGAGAAATAATTTCGCCAAAACCCTACAAGCCTTCCACTTGTGTTCTCGATTAAATTGGAGCACAACATTTCAATAGTCTTCATGGAGCATGGATCCATACTTAATAAAATATGGCAAGTGTCATTACATGCCCACATAAGCCAGCCTTTGAAAACTTTTATTGAAGGTTCCAAGGTGGTCCATGGTTTCTGCCCTCATTGATTCAAAAATATGAGAGTTTGGAAATCCAGTTAATTTTCTGTCTAGATACTATTGTCTTATCTATGAGGGATTGATCCCTAAATTTTAAATCTTTTTTTTTTATAAAACTTTTTTATTAATAGACATCAGCTAATCAATTACAGTACAGAGGAAGTAATAAGTCAGGCTACATGAGAACAATAGGTAAAATCAATCATTACAAAATATCCCTTGGAAAGTCTAGGGTGAAGGGTGATCTTCACTGCCGATGGTGAGGAGCGGTTGACATATGTCCCCACGATAGGAATTCCACAAGCCCCAGCCAGGGGTCCACTTCTTAGGGCAACCTCGGGCCACATATACCGTCTTTTCTCTGAACATTGACCAGTCCAGATCTTTTTCCCAGTCACCCACTGTAGGAGGATGCGACGCTCTCCACCGGCGTGCAATGTTTCTCTTAGCGAGCATAAGCCCCAAAGTGACCCATTGTGTCATGTAATCATTCAGATCTGTCGGTTCCCAAATATTCAATAGGCATCTGCGAGCTTCAACGCTGAGTTGCTTGAATAAAACTGTGTTAATGATGTCGTGTACTTTGCGCCAGTAGGGTTGAATACTGCTGCATTCCCAAATTATGTGCATAAAAGCACCCATCTGGCCACATCCCCATCTGCAATCCCCCCCGTCCATTCTCCCCATCCATACCAACTGGGGTCCTGTCACATAAACCCTATGAAGGACTTTAAGTTGGACTAGTCGGAGGCGCGCAGGTATTGCCACGACTCTAGGTGAGGAAACGGCCTCCTGCCATTCCTCGTCGTCCATCTCGATTCCATCTCTGGACCATCGCTCCCGAAGTGATTGAAGAGGCTCTGGCATATTATTTATCAACTTTTTATGTATCAGTGTGATAGTGTTATCAGGGACGTGGCCGTCTAATACTCTATCCTCCAATGGGGAAGATTCGGGAAGGGTGGTACCATGCTGCAGATGGGATCGCAACGCGTGTCTGACCTGTGTGTAACGGAATAGTTCTGAGTCAGCTAGCTCGAAGTGCTGTTGCAGAGTGGCGAATGATTTAACATCCGACTTGTCCCACAGATCACCTATACGCGAGAGACCTATGAGGTCCCACTTGTCAAATCCCTTACTTTTCCACAAACTACCCAGCTGTTCTGAGTCCCATAACGGGGTCGCACATGTAAGCCTTCAATCCCATCCAAGGCATTTAGTGGCAGCGTGCCAAACATGGATCGAATGTTTGGTGGGGCCCGTGAGTTTAAAGCATTGTGGTTTGGAATAAAGGGCTCTATTATAGTTCCCACCAGAGAGAAGCCATCTATCCATATTATAGCCTGGATCCCCAGGACGGGTGTAGGTGCCATGATTGATGGCAGCTAGGTGGGCCGCCTAATAGTACTTTTTAATGTCAGGGAGGCTGATGCCCCTGTCGTACCAGTTCAAGGTGAGCTTACTGAGGTCGATACGTGGCTTTCCATTCCATAGCAAGTCCCGCTGAAGGCCTTCCACCTCCCTGAAGTAGCACTTTGGGGCCAGGTCTAAGGAATTCTGCAGGGCATATAAAAACCGCGGCAAAGACGTAATTTAAAAAAGGGCCAGTTTTCCCTGTAGGGAAGGGCGGGAGTGACTTCCAATTGTTTATGTCTTTCCGCAGCCTGGTTAGAGGCGGGAGCAGGTTCTGGGTATAACGAAGTGATGGATCTAGGGAGAGGAAAATTCCCAAATACTTGAAGCCCTCTGTATGTATCTGTATTGGGCACCCCTTCGGAGGGATAGGCAGCTCTCCTGCCAAGGCAAAGAACAGGGATTTACTCCAGTTAATAGAGCATCCGGAGAATCTACCGAAAATAGCAAGGATATCCAAGATGACAATCAGGGACCTCTTCGGAGAAGTCAGATAAAAGTAGGATATCGTCTGCGTAGAGCGAGATGCGGTCTTCCCACTCCGGGAACCAGCGCATGCCCCGAATCATCGGGTCTCTGCGTATCCAGGATGCCAATGGTTCCATTGCTAGGGCAAACAGGAGGGGGGACAACGGACATCCCTGCCGAGTCCACCGACCCAGCTCAAAGGTGGCTGACTTTTTTTTATTAACTACTGTTGGACTTGGCCCTTTTTGCAGGGTCATCCCTGAACTTTTTGCCTTCCTCCTATATTTTTTCTGACCTGTTGGTGGCTGTTTTATGACTCTGGGCACTTTACCACTGCTGATCAGTGCTAAAGTGCATATGCTCTCCCTTTTGTAAATTATTGTACGAATTAGTGATTCCATGATTGGTTGGTTTGGTTTACCTGTCAGACCCTAGTACAGTGCACCAGGAGTGCCCAGGGCTTGTAAATCCAAATGCTGCTGGTGGGCTTGCAGCACTGATTGTGCCACCCACAGAAGCAGCCTGTAAAAGTGTGTCTAAGGCTTGCCATTGCGTAGCCTGCGTGCAGTCCGGTACTGTCATGCTGACTGGGCAAGTGCACCCACTTGCCAGTCCCTAAACCTTCCCTTTTCTTCATATCAGACACCCCTATGGTAGGCCCACGG
The DNA here is from genome assembly GCF_964204655.1 of Triturus cristatus. Classification (NCBI taxonomy): domain Eukaryota; kingdom Metazoa; phylum Chordata; class Amphibia; order Caudata; family Salamandridae; genus Triturus; species Triturus cristatus. The sequence goes on along the minus strand of NC_140579.1, from coordinate 94,286,736 downwards.
GCAGGGTGCATTGTAAGTATAAGGTAGGACATGCCCTGGTGTGTGTGGCATGTTCTAATAGTGAATTACAGCCATTTTCGTTTTTCACTATTGCAAGGCTACTTCTTCTCCATAGGCCAGAATGGGCAGTTTGATTATTACATCTTATAATCCTAACTGACTCAGGGAATATGGTAGAAATTCGAATTTAGTATGCCTGAACTCAGAATGACCAAATGCATCTTTTATTGAAGTTGGTTTTAATATTCTGTGTTTGACAATACCACTTTTAGAAAGTAGGTATTTTCTTGTCTAACCATTCAAACCTGCCTCTGCTAGGTTGTGTATTCCTTGTCTGGAGTTTGAGTGATAGGGCTGGGGGATTCCAGGAGTCAGGGTGAGTCCGCCCAGTGGTGAATAGAGAGATCTGCATCCAGATGGGAGGGAGGAGTTGCACCTGGGACCTGAATAGGACAGTGCCTGCCCCCCACAGTGCTGGTTCCACCCCCTGTGGTGCGTCAGATGTCTCTGCCCTGCACTGTGAAAGGAGAGAAGGAATCATGTCAACAAAGTGCTCCAGGGATGTGCTTTCCCTCCACAATGCTGGCTCCACCTCCTGTGGGGCGTCTGATGTTTCTGCCCTGCACTGTGAAAGGAAAGAAGGAGACATGTAAATAGAGTGCTCCAGAACTGGTTTGGACTGGGCAAAGGCCCCTCTGCCCTCAGAGGACAAAGGATTTGGGGGTATAAATATTGGGACCCTGATGCCAAGAAATTAGATCACTTTGGGAAACAAGAAGAAACTCTGCTGAGGAGAGGAACCAAGAAGAAACTGAGGAGAGACTATCCCTGAAACTGGGGGATTGGCCTACAGGGGTTGCCTACTGCCAAAGAGAGGAGAAAGGAACTTTGTGTGTACTTTTGCTCAACCTGTGAAGGATCTCCAAGGGCTTGGAAAAGAGCTTGCCTCCTGCTGAAGTCTCAGGAACAACAGACTTCACCCCCCAGCTCCCCAGAGTTCTTTGGAAGTGCCTGCTGCTGTTGTTGGGCCTTCTGAAGGACTGCGTGTCGCAGGGAGCTGGAAGCGCGACTCAAGAAGGAGAAGCATGCCGCAGTGGGAGCTGTTGTCGGAGCATCGCGTAAAGTGTGTCGCCGCTGCAGCTGTCGCATCGACGGGAAGCGTCTCGCATCAGCCAGGAACTGTCTCGCAACGCCGAAGAAGCATGTCGCCATCGCAGCCATCGTAGCTGACGCATTGCACCGCATCAAGAGAAGAGTCTCGCATCGAGGAAGAAGCGTGTCACCATCGCAGCCATTGTAGTTGTCGCATAGCACCGCATCAAGAAAAGCGCCTTGCATCCACGGAGAAGCGTGCCGCCGTCGGAGCTGTTGTCGTCGCATCGCGTAAAGGGGTGTCGCCGCTGCAGCATCACATCGAGCGGAAGCGTCTCGCAACATCGGAGAAGAGTGTCGCTGCCAAGGCCGCTCTCGTCGCATCGCGTAAAAGTGTGTCGCCGCTGCAGCTGACGCATCGAATCGAGTCTTCTCGCAACATCATCTTTGCACCATAATCTTTACGCATCAACATCGTTGCAACACTTTTGTTGCCCTGCGTGTCACATCTAAAACGTACATTGACTTAAAGTGTCACATTTAAGAACTAAAGAGAACTAAGCTAAATTCTACCATCTAAAGTAACAGTATTGTGTATTTTTGTCGTTTAATGGTCTTGTGGTAAATCTATATAAAGAATACTTATTTTCTATATAAAACCTGTGTGGTGTCCATCTGTAGTGTTGTCACTTGATTACTGTATGTGTTCACAAATGCTTTACACACTGCCTCTGAGATAAGCCTGTCTGCTAGTGCCAAGCTACCAAGGGGGTGAGCAGGGGTTATTTTAGGAGTGTACCCCTTTACCCTGACTAGAGGCGAGGGTCCCTATTTGTCACAAGTGCATACCTGTGCCAACTAGAGACCCCCAAGTCTAACAACTACCACTTGCGCTAGAGGTTTAGCATATAGGAGCTGCACCCATTGAATATATTTCGGGCCAAACCCCATCTTCTCCAGAACTGCCCAAAGATACGGCCATTCAATGGTGTCAAAGGCCATGGTGGCATCCAGGGAGACTATTACAGCTGGTTCTAAGATGGAGGCCACTCTGCCTAATACTCCATGCACCCTACGCAAGTTAAGCGCTTTGTTACGATGTGGAACGAAACCAGATTGATCTGGATGGACTAGAGTCTCGATCACTGTGATCAGACGGTTGGCCAAAAGCTTGGCCAGAATCTTGGGCTCTGCATTCAGGAGGGAAATCGGTCTGTACGACCCCCAGTCAGTTTTAGGTTTCCCCTTCTTATGGACAGTGATTATGGTGGCAGTCCTTTGGTCTATCGGTAGGAGCCCCTTTTCCCTTGAGTCCCCATACATGGCCTTGAGATATGGGGCCAGTCTGTCCGGTTTAAGTTTGTATAGTTCGACCAAAAGTCCATTAGGGCTGGAGGCCTTCCCCAAATTGATGGACCTGATTGCTTTCGCTATTTCCTCATTGGATATGTTGCTATCCAGAAAGTCACGGTTGTCTACCAAAAGCTTGGGCAGTGTTATGTCTGCTAGCATCTGACGGGAGTCCTCTATGGAATAGGGAGCAACTGATGAGTAGACAGCACCAAAATGGGCCGCAAACCTGTCAACAATGTCTTGGGGATCTGTGAGGGGGCTGCCTCCTCCCCCCCGAAGTTCCGGCACTAGACGGCTCTTGTTTATCCAACCAGGCTAGTAGTTTCCCGGCTTTGTCTCCCACCTCATATAACCGTCCCTGTGCAGCTCTCCCCAAGGCCCTGGCCAGTCGCCAATGCTCTATATTCCTGCTGTCGGAGCTTGAGATAGTGGAGTTTGTCGGGTGTAACTTCTGATTCCAGGTCAGTTTCTAATTGGCTAATCTCCGCTTCAATGGCCACTATCTCTCTATGGTAATCTTTTTTCTTCCCCGAGATTAGGGATAGGGCATGACCCCGAATTACTGTCTTGAAGGCTTCCCATAGCGTCTGTGGGGAGTCTACTGTGCCCTCATTGTCACTAAAATAATTATCTATTGCTGCGAGAAGTTCCTTGCGAATTTTAGGATCTCGGAAATACCATTGGTTGATTGCGGCCACCCGTCCCACCTGTTTGTAATTAAGAACCACATGAAGCCAGATTGGCGATTGGTCAGAAATACCCCTGGCCAGGTGTTTAATCTCATGGATGTGAGCAATCTGAGATGCGGGGATCAAAAAATAATCTATGTGTGAGAGGCTCCCGTGTGCCCCGGAATGGAAGGTATGCTGCACTGTGTTTAGGTGATAGGTCCGCCAGCTATCTACCATTCAGGAAACCAACATGATGTGGAGCTCACTCCTCGGGGGGGATGGCGATCTAGCTCGCCCGAGACTACTGAGTTGAAGTCCCCTCCCAATATTAACAGCCCCTCTGGAATAGCTAGCAACATAGTCCCTAAGTCTCTAAAGGTGGTGGCTTGTAAGCCAGGTGGCACATAAACCGACAGAAGTGTGATGGGGTGCCCCTCCCATGTGCCGGAGACCCCAATATATCGTCCCCGGTCGTCTGTCCATGTTGCCTGTACCACAAGAGGAAAGGATTTCTTCATCATAATACCCACCCCTCGTGAGCTCGAGGTGAATCCCGCATGGGCCAATAGAAGTTACTGATGCAGTGTGTACAACTAAAACCAAACAGAACACCCCCACCCAACAACCCTCCACCCCGCTGCCCTGCACTCTGGGCCTAGAACTGCCCATCGAAAACTTGCAGAGTGCCTGTCGCCCACGTAAAGAACTAAGAGTAGAAGAAAAGAGGGAAATAAAGCGCTCCGCTTCCCTGTCCCCAACAAAGTCAAAAGTACATCCCCCTTTAAAGAAATGTGTCAAGTCTGAAAGTGTCCACCCTAGTAAAGGATTAGAAATAAGGAACTCCCCACCCAAGCCCACCCCGTCCCAGGCCCCATTCACTCAATCCGGAAATAACTGCTGACACGGTCCTCTCCTCAGGCTGGTCGCCTGGACTCCTCATTCCATGGTGCTCGATCCAGTCTGCCACAGCTTCAGGATGTTCAAAAAACCATGCCCTCCCATCCGCCTCGACTCGAAGACGTGCTGGAAATAACATTGAATATTTCAGGCCTCCTCTGTCTCTAAGTACTCGTTTCACCGAGAGGAACGACCTCCTCTGCCTTTGTACCCTCTGCGTGAAATCCTGGAAAAAGGTTATGTCTGCATTCTCAAAACGGAGGGGGGCCCCCTTCCTGGCATTCTGAAGGATGACATCCCTGTCTCGAAAGTTCAGAACTCTGGCCAACATCCGCCGCGGGGGAGCGCCCGGCTTGGGACGGCCGTCCGGGACTCTATTTGCCCGCTCGATGACAAAGAACTTGCTGAGGCATTAAGGCTGTACATGTTTTAGGATATGGTCTTCAACAAAGAGGTCAGGGGACTGCCACTCTGATTTTTCTGGAACACCCAAAATGCAGAGATTGTTGCGCCGTAAACGGCCCTCGTAGTCTTCCAGTTTTAAGTCTGTGAGTTTGCGGAAGTCTTGTAATGCGCGGACTTCTCCTTGAAGCTGCGTGATATCCCCGACGAGACTTGTGGTAGTGATCTCCATCTGCTTGACCTTCTCGTTTAGCTTCGTCAGATCTGCCCTGATGAGGTTTACGTCAGTTGCCATTGAATCCATTTTATGTTCAAGGGAGGTTTTGACTCCGGTGATAGCGTCCATGACATCTTTTAGTGACAATCCCTGCTCCTCTGCACCAGAGCCACTTTGGGAGGCATCTCTGGACAGTCGGTTCTGTTGCGTGTCTGTAGGAACAGTGTAGCGGTCTAATTTGTTTGTTTGCGCCCCCTTGAGCTTCGGGCCCCGGAGCCTTTACTGCGGTCCATTGCGCTGCTGATCAGTCGCTCTGGCCCTTCCAGGTCACACAGGGCAGGTGTTGGCACGGTCTCTAATTGCACTATGCTGGTGAGTCCGTGGTATTGCAGACTCCAATGGCTCAGGTGAAGGGGGAACCAACACAGTCTCTGTTACCCCCTGAGGGAGCCCACTGCTGTATAGTGCAGCCACAGTTGATAAACCTGGTGTCAGGGCTGAAACTCGAGCCTCGCTAGACCCAATGTGCCCTCCTTCATGGGACGTCACTGGTGCTTGGCCATGCACAAGTACTGTCCGCTCGGGGGGGGTTCTCACCTGCTTTTCTCCGTGGCGATAATATTGCAGGGTCTTCTATGGCGCAGCTCGGGATGCAAACTGCCCGACCGCAGCACTCCCTCGGTTCTCGGTGGTGTTACGGGCCACAGCTTCAACACAATGGGCCCTTGTGTGTAGAGCCCAGCAGTCACTGTCCTTGTCTGCAGCCGCAGGTGGGAGGAGCATAACAATGCGCCACAGGCCTCCGTGGCGCAGCTCCGCCGTCTGCTGATTTTCGGCCCACCGCGCAAGGATGGTGCTGTTTCTGGGCCCTTTCTGCCCCACGGAGCCTCTTCACCGGACCTCTGCTGACTGTGGGTCACGGCGGGGTCCCGGTCTGTACAATGCAGTCACCCTTTCCCCCCAGCAGCGAAGTCTCCAGAATCTCGCACCGCTGCAAGAAGTCTTCCGCACAGCCGAGCCTCGCCCCGGCCTCCCGCGGCACTGTGGGTCCCGGCTTCTGATCAGCGAGCAGGCCTCACTGTTCCAGTCCCAGTATCTTCCTTCCCAAATGCCGGACGCGAGCCGGGATGGGCGGGATGGACACCGCTAAAGTTCCGATGCACGGGGCCACATTTAGAAGGTTCGGATGGAGGTGCCGGATAGACGTGTGGAAAAGTCGGGCGACGGAGCTCTACTCTATGCGGCCATCATGGATCGCTGCTTTGCCACGCCCCAAAACTTTTACATCTTTAAACAGAGTTACAGCGTTTGTATTGGGAATGGAAAAATACTTTAAAAACTGCCCTTTCCTTTTAAAAATACACTGAAGTACCTTATAATGCACTTTCTTTGTGGATTTGATCAATCTCAAAATGTCCTCAATATTAATATCATTTATAATCATTTAAGATTATCACCATTAACCCATGATCAAAGTGATGGTGTGCTACATGCCTATCTTTATATATGCCTTATATACAAAAACACATAATAATACATTTTAATATTGGGGGTGCTAGGCCCCACTCTCTGCTGGGGAATTGTAGTGTCAAATTATTGGTGAGAACATAACATCTATTTTGTTTTAAGTTGCATCAAAGATGCAGAGAGTCAGCAACATTAAATAATGGTAAAATCGACATCCATATTAAAACTACCCTATAATTAATTGTCAGAGTGAGTGAATGCCATTTCAATATCAGACATCCACATCGAATAGCAAAGGTATATAATTCAGATCCTATAGATCAGGTAAAACTGATCCCAAGATAGTACTTTGCTCGACTATTATAAAATTCTCAAATCTCTGTCTCCAATATTTCAGAAATGCAATTGCATATTAAAATGTCTGTTTCGCTTTATTTATTTATATCTGCCCAGTTCTTGAAGGTGTGAAAAACTCTTCAAAACTCTCTCCTTTAGCTCCTTATCTTGCTTCAGAAACTGCAATATTTCATTGGCTTACAATTGAATTTTACCCATATTCTGCAAAGGAGGATCTGGGGTATCATCATTTTAAATCGCGATAGTAAGTATCTCTATAAAAAGTGCACAAAAATGGGGGAAAAAGGACAACCATGTCTAGTTCCATGTTTAACTTTAAAAGAACCAGCTTCAAAAGAATTCAAATTCAATCTAGCCTCAGCATCACTATAGAAATTGCTTAAAATGCTTGTGAGCTGGAAGAGAAAACGGAACCTTTTTAATATACTAAAAAAACTGTTCCAGGACTCAAGGTCAAAGATTTTCTCAGTATCAAATAACAGCACCATGGCCAGAATGTGTTTGGTATTACAAATATCTATAGCTTCTATTAAGTAATTCACAATTGCATATAGTTGACACCTCGCGATAAAACTATTTTGATTCATTTGAATCAGCCAATCCTCCGCACTATTCACTCCATTTGCTATTTATTTAGTTAGCATTTTATAGGTTGAATTCAGAAGACTAATTGGACAAGATGAATTTGTATCTACGAGGTTCTTACCTTTTTTTTTTTTTTAAATGACAACTATCCCTATATTAAAATATAATTAGCAAGCTTTAGGAGTTTGGAATTCAAACCTTCTTAAAATGTTTTAAAACAAATTCTGAAGGAAAAGCATCTTCTCAGCAGCTTTCCCATTAGGGAGATTAGAAATTACTTTATTTAATTTGTCTATTGTCAAAGGTTCTAACAACCGCAGTTCATGTTCCTGATGGAACAAAGAAATAGGGAGCGCGATGACAAACCCTTCCAAATTATTTTGGGTCAATTTTCTGACAATTATTATAAACATTTAACAGACGAAAAAAGGAAGAGGAAAACAAACTGAACCTTAAACCCTGCATGGAGAACCCACAAAGGTAATAAAATTGCCCTCATACACTAGTTAGTGTAATGCAGGGTACTGATTATCCAAATTAACCCCATAAAATAGATTTTTAATATTGCTAAGGGAGCCCCAGAATAAAATTGAGAGAGTACTCTAGTAGTTAGTTTTATGTTTTTGTGTTGATGAGGTCCCACTAGTGGAGGGATATTCTGGTCCTCAGAAAAAGAAAAAAATATATTATGCTCCACACCAAGCATAGGTCTGCAGAGGAGTGTTGTAGCAAGTCCTATGATGAAGCATGACACTAACTAGTGTGTAAGGGCAATTTTAATACCTTTTAGGGTTTCCCACAGGGATTTAAGGTTCACATTGATTTTACTCTGCCCTTTTTCATGCGTGAAGTAGCTGTGCTTAGGAAGGACAAAGGAAGGACAGGACCTCTCACCCCTTAGGGAGTGTTTGTGAATTATTATAAATATTCTTATAGTGATTCAGAAAGACTGTATTAATTTCACTCCTACTCGTGAGCTGTGCACCTCTTTTGGGGAAATATTTAACACTAATCTTACTTCATGCAATTTTTTCCTGTGTTGCCTTGCCAACAGTCTGCTTAGAAATCCACTTCAAAGGGACTCTGTGCGTCCTTGTTATTGTAAGGTCTTGCAGGTACTCTGGAAGAACATATGTCCTTAACAATACCTCAACCACAAAGAAAGAAAGGCCCAACACAATCCTCTTTATGTTTGGGCATCCCGATAATTTGCAATTTAGAGCACCTCAAATGATTTTCCATTTTCTCCTGTCTATATTGAGATTAGATTATTAGTTTATCTAACTGAACATTTCAATCTATTGCGATAAGAAGTTTTTCTTCAGCTTCAGAAACGGGATCTTCTGGATCCTTGAGCCTGTTCCAATGGCTGATTCATCTTATTATCCATCTCATCCAAACACTCTTTAAGTGAAGCGACACTGTCGGCACGGAGGTGTTTCATCTCCTTATCATCCCCAAGATATTTTCTAGTAAGTAGACAAACTTTGGACTCATAATCTCAGTCTCAGATGGATCTGTATAGACTATAGACTTTTGTAGTAAAAAGTCAGCAACAGATTGTTGTTCACTGGTGTCCCCCACCTTCAACATCTCGGTACCTGACTGTAGCAGAGACTACTTCTCAACCGAGGGGAGAGAGTTGTTGATTAGTGTCTAAGGCCAAGCTCCTTTTGCCAGCTTCAAGTATTTGCAAACTGTTACGAACAGAAAATAGGGGAAATACTTCAGTTGGTCCCTTAAATTGTACATTATAATCATGCAGGGCATCATGCATTTTAAAAACATTCTTATAAGAGCCTGAATCATGTACAGCAGATGGAGAGCAAATATTCTGTTCATTGGAGAATGTCAGCTGTAACAAGGGCATAGAAATAGCTGCTACTCTCATCTCGCTAAGCTTGTTGCCCAATTTTTTAACAGGTTTAAAGTTGAGAGGCCTCAGACATGTCCCGGGAGGTTATCACAGCTGGTGCGTTATGTGGAAGCACCAATTCTGCTTGTGGGCTATTCATCTTTGAATTTTTGTATTTGACTTCCTTCATCAGTAGAGAGTAACAAGTTGTTTTAGAGGTCCTGGAAATGCTGCTTACAGTCTTCTCAGGCCTCTGTACCACTCACTGCGCTCTTTTTCCTCTCTACTAAAGTAGGACAACAATCCTGAAACACATGTCTAGAGATACACAGCACTGGCGGCACCAAAAATGTCATGATGTCATTGTTACAATGCACTGCATTTACCATACTGCACTTAGCGAACTGAGTGGTTTGATGAGAGGCAGTGTGCTCACTTCCCCCTTTGTTTGATAAGGCTCCCTTGATGCTGGTTGATGCACTTGTGCTCAGAGATAGATAGATAGATAGATAGATAGATAGATAGATAGATAGATAGATAGATAGATAGATAGATAGATAGATAGATAGATAGATAGATAGATAGATAGACAGATAGACAGATAGACAGATAGATAGATAGATAGATAGATAGATAGATAGATAGATAGATAGATAGATAGATAGATAGATAGATAGATAGATAGATAGATAGATAGATAGATAGATAGACAGACTGACAGATAGACTGTATTTTATTTTTCAGATTATTAAAAATCATTGCAATATAAAAAGAACAATAAAAAGTGATACATATCATGATCAAAAAGCACAAAATGTGACTCTGGTAGGGACCAGCTTAACTAAAGTGCAAGGAGCAATAATAATCACATATAAAAAAAGATTTAACCAGAATAAAACCAGCTCTAAAAAGGTTTGGACTGTCCCAAGAATCACTATAATTTCTACTGAATCTGTTACTGTTTCTAGGTGGGACAAGCCAGCCATGCAAGCATCCTGTATGTGGTTGTTTCTGATGCCAGCGGTATATCTCCGAAACATTGAAAAGCGAACACCCTGCTGAAAGTATTGCAATGGGACTATGATCCAGTGAACGATTTCAGCACATGCAACAACACTGTCTCCCCAGCCCCTTCAACCATGTTAAAGTGCCCAAGGAATGGGGTCTCAGTGATAATGCTACATATATGATCAAAGTTCCGTAACACCCAAAATACTAAAATTTGGCCTGTGGTTGTCAGTCTCTATCAAACAATGGAACCGGTATTCCGCCCCGTATAAAAACATCGATAAACAGGTGTAAGAATGTGATAAAACTTCAGAGCACCCCATAGAGAGTGTCCATCCAATAAAAATCTTAATAACACTTAGGATTAGGAGCTTGCAGTTACCAAAGTCAATGGTTTTTTAGCTTCTTTAAGGAATTTCGCACAACGACCCGATAACCTGGGTGAACAACCTTTACAACGCAACTTTTACACCGCACTACCATTACAACGAAACTATTACAACGCGAAATCTGTTACAACGCATGACATTACAACGCATGCTATTACAACGAAATGCACTAGATGGCGTGCTAACATTAGAAATAGTGTAGTTTTACTATCCAAACACCTTCCCTACTGCAACGTGGACTGGAGTTAGAATAGTAAATTATACATTTCTAATGTCAGCACTCCATCTAGTGTACGTCGTTGTAAAAGCATGCGTTGTAAAGGCTGGCGTTGTAACAGATCTTGCGGTGTAAAAAATGCGTTGTAACGGCATGCGGTGTAAAAGCATGCGTTGTAACGTCATACATCCGATAACCTGTGCTCAGTGAGCGCTACCGAGGCCTAAGAAGACTGTGAGCAGCATTTCCAGCACTTCTAAAGCAACTTGTTGCTCTCTACTGAAGAAGCTTGGGGAGAGGATGGAGTGCGGAGACAGAGAGAGGAATGCGGACTGCAGTTCCAGATCGGAGTGCACATCGAAGCGTCTGTAAGCACACCAGACTGTGAGCAGCATTTCCAGCACTTCTTAAACAACTTGTTGCTCTCCACTGAAGAAGCTTGGGGAGAGGGTGGAGTGCGGAGACAGAGAGAGGAATGCTGACTGCAGTTCGATGTCGGAGTGCGCATCGAAGCGTCTGTAAGCACACCAGACTGTGAGCAGCATTTCCAGCACTTCTAAAACAACTTGTTGCTCTCTAATGAAGGAGCTTGGGGAGAGGATGGAGTGCAGAGACAGAGAGCGGAATGCTGAGTGCAGTTCCAGATCGGAGTGCGCATCGAAGCGTCTGTAAGCACACCAGACTGTGAGCAGCATTTCCAGCACTTCTAAAGCAACTTGTTGCTCTCTACTGAAGGAGCTTGGGGAGAGGATGGAGTGCGGAGACAGAGAGAGGAATGCTGACTGCAGTTCCAGATCGGAGTGCGCATGAAAGCGTCTGTAAGCACACCAGACTGTGAGCAGCATTTCCAGCACTTCTAAAGCAACTTGTTGCTCTCTACTGAAGAAGCTTGGGGAGAGGATGGAGTGCGGAGACAGAGAGAGGAATGCTGGCTGCAGTTCCAGATCGGAGTGCGCATCGAAGCGTCTGTAAGCACACCAGACTGTGAGCAGCATTTCCAGCACTTCTAAAGCAACTTGTTGCTCTCTACTGAAGGAGCTTGGGGAGAGGATGGAGTGCGGAGACAGAGAGAGGAATGCTGAGTGCAGTTCCAGATCGGAGTGCGCATCGAAGCGTCTGTAAGCACACCAGACTGTGAGCAGCATTTCCAGCACTTCTAAAGCAACTTGTTGCTCTCTACTGAAGGAGCTTGGGGAGAGGATGGAGTGCGGAGACAGAGAGAGGAATGCTGAGTGCAGTTCCAGATCGGAGTGCGCATCGAAGCGTCTGTAAGCACACCAGACTGTGAGCAGCATTTCCAGCACTTCTAAAGCAACTTGTTGCTCTCTACTGAAGGAGCTTGGGGAGAGGATGGAGTGCGGAGACAGAGAGAGGAATGCTGGCTGCAGTTCCAGATCGGAGTGCGCATCGAAGCGTCTGTAAGCACACCAGACTGTGAGCAGCATTTCCAGCACTTCTAAAGCAACTTGTTGCTCTCTACTGAAGGAGCTTGGGGAGAGGATGGAGTGCGGAGACAGAGAGAGGAATGCTGGCTGCAGTTCCAGATCGGAGTGCGCATCGAAGCGTCTGTAAGCACACCAGACTGTGAGCAGCATTTCCAGCACTTCTAAAGCAACTTGTTGCTCTCTACTGAAGGAGCTTGGGGAGAGGATGGAGTGCGGAGACAGAGAGAGGAATGCTGACTGCAGTTCCATATCGGAGTGCGCATCGAAGCGTCTGTAAGCACACCAGACCAGTTTTCTTCTCTCAAAACCACTGAGCTCAGCCTGCTGTATGTGCAGGTTTTATGGGTCTCATATCATCAGTTATATCTTCAACAATATAATAAATACTTATTGGACTTCAGAAAAAAATTAAAGACTCTGCTTTTTAATTTATCTTCCTGTTAGTTAATTTGGTGTTGTCATGGTTATTGTGTTCTCTTTTTCTTCTCTAGTCTATCCCTGGCGCCGGGAAACCCACTGCGGGTAGCTGTTGCGCATTATAAGTTTATAAATAAATAAATAAAAATAAACAGTGTCATTGTGAAATCCATTGGTGCATACAGAAAAGATGCTGCATTCTCTAGCCATATGCACTCTCATATACCATATGTCTAGCTGGAAACTTGCACTCAAATGATGCTCCCCTACAGAATCTGAAGGGGGCCCCCTGAGTTTTTCATTTTTCGCCGATATTCATTGTCCTTGGGTGGAATGGGTCGATCTGAAGGGTTTTGGGATTTCTAAGGGGTTGTGCCCCCCCCCCACCTGTGCGGCTGGGGCTGCAGGGGTACCCAGTAGTGGGTGGATGAAAGAATGTATGCATGGGTGAAAGGGTATACGTGGTTAGGATAAAGAAAGGGTGAAAGGATGCATATATGGGTGAAAGCATGGGTGAAAGAATGGATGGGTGAAAGGCTGTGTGGGTGAGAGAAAGGTTGGAAAAAGGGTGGATGGGTAAGAGGAGGAATGGGTGGGTGAAAGAGCGGATGGGTGAAACAATGAGGAAAAGGGTGTATGAGTGAAATTATGTGTGAGTGGGAGAACGGATAGGTGAAAGAATGCATGCGTGGGTGAACGGATGGGTGAAAGGGTAGAGGGCAGAAAGGATTCATTGAAAGGTTGAGTGAAAGGATGTATGGGTGAGTGAAAGGTTGGGTGAACAAGTAGGTCTGTGAGTGAAAGAGTAGGTGAAAAGGTGGATGGGTGAAAGGGTATATAGGTGAAAGAATGCATGGATGGGTGAAAAGATAGGTGGATGGGTGAAAGGATGGGTAAAAGGGTGGATGGGTTAAGGAATGTGTGGGGGAGTGAAAGATGGATGAAAGGGTTGATGGATGAATGGATGCACTGGTGAAATGATGGGTGAAAGGATGCATGGGTAAATGGTTGAAAGAATGCGTGGGTGAATGAGTGAAAGGATACGTGGGTGGGTGAGTAAATGGATGAAAGGATGATGAGTGAAAAGATGTGTGGGTGGATGAAAGGATGCGTGGGTGAGTGAATAGGTGAAAGAATGGATGGGTAAAAGGATGGGCAAGAGGGTCGATGGGTGAAAGGATGGGTGAAAGGGTGAATCTTCGTTCCATCACTGCTTTGGTTCAAAGGGGAGGTACTTTAATTTTCTGGCTACTTCGTTGTCCTCAATTACCCATTTTGGATAAGAATGGTGGGAAAGAGTCCGCAGTTAGCACAGACTTATCACCCTGTGTTGTGTTCGGGAGCCTAGCAATTTTGTTTGTTGAAGCACAGGCCAGATAGCCATAATTTTGAAGTAGGGTCGGGTAACGATGCAAAGAATTTTGCGCAGCAACTTCACACATATAATTTTTTTTAACTCTGCAAGCTTCTGAAGTTTAGAAAAAAGTGAGAAGTACAGCGGTGGTTTATTTATTAGGGTGTGTGGGTGCTGCGCCCATGTTTGTTTTGTTGCCCCAGGTCCCATATTAAATATTATGATTCACTGATCATTTTTCCCTAGCTGCAGTGTACTGTTTTTACTTCAGCAGTTAGAGTCATGGCGGGTGTACGAGTGTGGAGCTTAATTAAATGATTGACACAGCCAGGTTCATGTGGGCCTGGGGTGAAGTGCGCATGTCAGGTTGCCTTACCGTGACTAACTCCACATGTGCACTTGAACCCTCTCCTACCTGCCCAATGTTAGGATGTTGGGGGATTTCTGCCACAGCCCTCAATCTCTTAAGGAGCGTTGGAAGTGTTGGCAGTGCGTGACCGGGCCAATCATTGCGCTGCTCTCATGCTTCTCCTAACAGAAACAGCAAAGGAGCAGCATTTCGATTGGCGCAGGCGACGCGTCACGTAGGGGTGCGAGTCCTGGGACTGGAGGGCCGAGCCGTTAACAGCCATGCATGCCAGAAGGCAGCATGCTCGAAGTCAGGTGTCGCCATTTTAAAAAACTCAGCAGCCGACCTTCTGCTACTGTTGGCCTCTTTGGTAAGGGACCTTGCTTACAACAAAAACGTATTTTATTGTGTTTTGGCGCTGGCGGACAGTAAATCACTCGTGGTGGCAGGTGTGTGAGTGTAGTGTGGTGGAAAACAAGCAACGCATTACTGCTGCGTGAGAGGAAACCTCGTGGGAATGCACTGTATCTACGTTTCACCTGAGTGAAAGCCTTTAAACCTCTCAACCCAGTTAGACAGATGTCCCCAGAGCTTTCACGTTACATTTCATAGTCAGGAGGTGATTCAGATAAGTCACATTGGGGCATATCAGCAACGAGGTGATACAAAATTATCGCCGCTTTTGCGTCCGTTTTCGGGCGAAAAGCGTAGATAATTTTATCGCCTAATCAGCAAGGTCACGCTATCGCGCCAGAATTCTGAACGCCCAGCTTTGCATTTCTAATGAGATGCAAAGTGGGCGTTCCTGCCCTGACATGACTGGAGAAATGTCGCTAAGCGACATTTCTCCTATCATCAAGCCCCACGCTATGAAGCATAGCAGCAAGAAAAGTAGCAAAAACCCCGGTTATCGCTACTTTCCTTACACCTGCTTCAGGCCTGACTTAGCCATGATATCTTATGGAAGGTGGATATCATGGCTACGTTTGCTATGCCCTATCAGCAAGCTAACGCCAAACTTCGTGAGATTATTGCTGGGTTTCCAGCGATAATCTCACGTTTGGCAGTTAGTGCTAGGATTTTTATCGCTTTTGAGATAAGCGTTGCTAATAGCACGCTATCTCAGCGATAAAAATCCACGTTAGCTGGCGATAATTATCTGAGCGCTAAGTGCACTTAGCGATAATAATCGCCGGTCCTTGATGATATGCCCCTTAAATACTTGGCAGAATTTTAGTCAAAATGGTTATTTCTACACATAGCACTAGAAACGTTAGCGCAAATCACGGCTACTCTGGTTCACCAAACTGGATGGTCCTGGGCTAATCGCCTTTTCCTACTCTAACCGTTTCCTTATTAAATGGCAAAGTGCATACATACAGACTGAAAACTATTACCTATTAAAACGTTTATATAAAATAATGTTCAGCTATTGAGTGTGGTTACTTTAACAAAACCCTTGAAGTTTCTTTTTGTTTACAAGTTTCTAATGCATTGAATATTTTTGTTAAATAAAACAATACCTTTTCCTGTACAATGCGGGCTTTGCCAGTGAGTTTCACAATAAGAGGAAGAGAACTGCAATAGTTTCCCAAGGTGACCTCATTTTAGGAGTGAGCTGCAGTTTATCCTTAAACTCAGGAATTTATCTGAAAATGGTAGCTGAAACTTTTTGAGAAACAGCTTTAAAATATAATATTAGACACCTGCTGCTTGTTTAAGGAGAAGCCTTCAAACCCTATCCACGTGTACATGTTCTGTCCAAAATATCATCACAGAAAATGTCTTATGGCTTTGTAAAAAAAAAAACACAAAAGGAAACAGGGGCGGCCTTTCAGGAACCGAAAGAGCTGCCATCAGTGACAAGGAGCGCACATGCTTCTCCTCCAAGCTTCTCAAGTACAGCGCAACAATAATATTGACAGATCTCTTACAGCGCATTAATCCACCGATCTGGCTCTTCGACTTTCAAAACTAGGCGCTTCAGATTCCACATGGATCACAGCAGCTGGAGGTTCTTTCAGCGAGGAAAAATCTGTGTGTGCCAGGGATAGTGCCTAGAAGGACTTCTTGGCCAAATGTTTATAGCTGCGGTAACTTCAGCCCACTAAGGGGTATATTATCAAGACAGGCGATAAAATTATCGCTGCTTTAAAACGGCGATAATGGGCTTGATAATATGCTCTATGGAATTTCAATTGAAGCCCATGTTAGATGTGAAGAACATCTAACATGGGCTTAAATTGGAATTCCATAGAGCATATTATCAAGCCCATTATCGCCGTTTTAGCGGCAGTTTTCTGTCTTGATAATATGCCCCTCAATAGCTTCTATTTCCCCACGTAGATATGTGCGTTCTGAGAACATTAAAGTTTCATTCCCATCTGCTTGAAACAAAGATGCATTTTGATTGCTTAGTTTATGGCCCTAACTTAATTGAGCACTTTATTTTCTCTGGCTAATATTTGCTTTCCAGCCTCTGGCTCTGAGGCACGTCCAATCTGGGCACCATCTGAGCTCTGGAGCAAAGGCTGACGGCAGTGTGAATTTGGTCACAGTGATTGTCAGGTGTTCAGAGTACTTGGTCATTCAATCCCCCGAACTCCACTTATGACAGTCGGGCTCGCTTGCTGCGCACGTTGGCCACAAGGCACTCATCCAGAACTTTTACGCCCAACCGCTTTCAAAAGTCACCAGCCGCCACTGGACGAATAGCCTCTTTGGCCACCTTGCGCGGCAGCAGGAACATATTTCCGCTGAGACTCAGGACCAAGGAGGGCGCAGTTTGGAAGCAAGGCATTGCAATTCCCTGCCACCGGAAGTTCTGCCCACTAGGGGGCTGGAATCGTGGCAGGAAAGTGTCAGCATGTGTCTCTGATGAGAAGCAACTTTTTAAAACTCTGCTGTGTCCAGCTAAGGGCGGCACTTAGTGGTGGTAGGTTGATTGAAACCAATGTGCTGCCAATTGTCCTTTGGTACCACCTTATGCATCAAATGAATCCTTGCCACTTGACGCTGCCCTTCCCTGCTTTGACATTCAACTGCAGGAAATCCTCTAATATGCACGTTCCAAAGAGTGGTGCCGAGCTAGAGAATTGTAAGGGTCAACTCAGTCAGCCCCAGCGAATCACGAAACGTTGCCGACTTCCCCTACGGGTGATATTTCAGGACTTTATATGAATTAATGGGCAACGTTTACATTTCACCCACCCCTAGTTAGGAAGGGAAAGCAACATTTGCATACTTTTTCACAAAACGGCTGATAATAATAAAACGCTCCTAAGCCAATCAGATTTGATTGATTGTTCAAATATGTGTTTGTGAGCGACTGACGACCACAACACACAAAACGTCACAAAAATGTGTTTTAATTTTCGCATAAAATACTGAACGGAATTAAACAGAAACCAATGTCAGGCGGTTAGTTGGACCAAAGTCTATATTCTTCTGATGAACTGATGTACATCTGTTCACCGTTTTGTTCTGTGTGCGTGAGGAAAACTTCTTCACGGACCGCCTATAAAATGTACCCCCATCATAACCAGTCGGCTGGAAAACTTTCCAGCACAGTCGTTAATGCGTGTATTTTAGAAATAAACTTTAATGCAGATTCATCAAATGGGCAGTTATCAGTAATCGAAAAAATCCCTTTTAATATAAAGTGCAGCCTTAACAATCCTGCAGATATTATCAGAAACTCTCTAATGCATACTATTGTTTATGAATGCATATAAAGAATAACGTATTATTAAATGTACACTATCCAGTTATATTTTTCACTCCATATACAGTAGCAGCTGCTACTGGACGGGGGTAGTGGGGCAGTGGATTGAGGAGAGAATTAAAATAAAAGGACTTGCCTGGAACGACCAGCAGCCGCTTCTCCTCCACCCTCGTCCTCTTTATCTTCCTTCTTCCTGTCCCGGTAGGTAGCAGGAAGCACCCGTGCACCAGGCTCCCCTGAGCCAATTACAAAGCTGCAATGCAGCGCTGTGATTGGGCTGAGTGCTGTGGACCGGTGCTCAGATGGGGACAGGGAGCCTGTGCATGCTTCTCACCAGGCTGTGTAATGCAGCCTGCAGGGGAGGATGCAAAGTGCGCATGAAACATCCTTTACCCCGCATGTGTTACTCCGCATGCCATTCACCCTACATTTTTTACACCACAAAATATTTTACAACGCAGGGCTTTACACTGCAAACTATTACAACGCATTCCCCAAACTAACCCCCCGGTGGAGTAAGAATAGTAAATTGCGTTGGAATGGGAAATGCGTTGTAATGGATTGAGTTGTAAAGCCCTGCGTTGTAAAATATTTTGTAGTGTAAAAAGTGCGAGGTAATGGCTCGCGGAGTAAAAGTGTGCGAGGTACAGTGTCCTATTAGTCATGAGCAGTTAAGAAGTGCAAACCACTCTACCCCTGCTCTGGCCATTCCCGCCACTGACTGCAATAGGAAAAATACAATGATAATAATGTCACACTATTACCATTTCATTTTTCCTTCTGAGCAGTGGGGAGCTACGACTGTCCATATGGTCAAGGGACCCCTCGATGACTTACACAAACTTAATGCTTTACAACAGGAGCTACTTTATCTCACATAACATCCGGCAGGGTACCTGACATGTTTATACATTAATGTAGTCCAGGTCTCCACCGTATCACAGGTTTCACGCAGAGGATGAGCAGCCAGGAAAACCTTTAGCATGAATTTCCCCACAGATGGCATAAAGGACACAGGTCCTTGAGCTCGGAGCCCCGCATCATCTGATCCGCAGATAACAGGCAGACAATGGCTGCTGGAACCGACGACCCACCTCTGGCCCATTCATGACGATGAGCTTGCACATCATCTATTTGTGATTTGTGGGTGACAAATGCCTTGTGAGTACTTCCGGTGCATAATACACCCACACACCTAGGGACCGGCAGGCAGAGAGGAGGCTCAGCCTGGCAGTCCAGCCCTCCATGAAGAACAAAGCAGCAGGTACACCCCTCCAGCTATACCATGTAGGGGCTCCCATGAACATATAGAAAGAGGGCCAGAGGCCTCATGATGTCAATAGAGGAACCCTGCTAGTTCAGCTTTCTGCTTCGTGCAATGCATGTCACTGCACAAACATTTAGAGGACGATGTGTGGGAATCTGATCCAGAACACTAGCCCTCGTGGCTTGCAAGAGCCTTGTTGTATGGAGGCCTTACATTGAGAGAGGGTAAGTATTTGTTTCCTGCTTGCATTGCATTTTTCCCTGCAGGAATCCTGTGTCACTCCATCAGGAAAAGGGCTGGTGCCACAGGGCATATCTCTGTTCATCGCTCTGTGAATGAAGGATGAACCCAGATCTGTACCTGCTTTAGCCCTTAGCCCAACTAACACCGTAGATTTTGTACCTGGGGCAGACAAGTGTACGTAGAGGAATTCATACACATGTATCACATTTTAAAAACATGAGCAAATTTGTTTTGAGAGTTTATGTATGAAATAAGGCTTTTTGACTATCAGTAAAAAATACAACCCATATTGGCCCTTAATTTGTCGATGAGAGGGAACTTTGATGTTCGACTCTTGTACACGTTGTGTACATATGAAGCCTCAAATGCTGCACAGATTGTATTCTGATATTTTTTGAGACCTCCACTCAATAGATTCTGATATTTTTGAGACCTCCACTCAAGAGATGCTTCCCACTCTAAACCACATGACAAGGTATCAATGAAATAAAAGATGCACTTTTTATATAAAATCCTGTGTACATGTAGAGTGATTCTTATACTATGAAGAAATGTGGATGGGTTAAAAAGATCTTATTAGTTTAAACGCGAGGAGATAGTCCTTTTTTTGCTAACCAAAACCTGTTAGTTTAAGTGAGTGGTCTACAGATAGCTCTGTAGTGAGACTTTAATTCAGTAGTGAACAAACTGGGGTCTATGACACGTAGTGGTAGGTCGCGGGCTGGTACGAGACAGGCCTTTCTTCTCGGTATATTCCAGCCGGTAAATCATGTGTAATGTACGTGACTGTAGGTAGCAATGCCACGTTCATACAGCTCTTAAGATAAGAGCCTTAATGCAGTTTTACCGGGGTAAACTCCCCCATAGAACAGAAATTCTTCCTCCCTCTGTTTTTTAATCTACCAACATTCGGACTGCTATAGGCAAAATAGAACAAGGGGCCTATATGCGTAGGGAGTGATAAGAGATGTATTCTATAGGCACTTAGGTAATTCTAATGATACCTTGTGATTGTAGACCCTAATAATAAGAAGGGAAATACTACAGCGACATCTCGATAAAGAAGTTGTATTAAGTCCATAAGAAGACGACAAAGAAGTGTGTAGGTGGCATGGCAACTTCAGTGTGTATATTCTCAAGGTAAAACAAGGATTTTATTAGCGCTTTATCTAACTGAATGAATTCGAGCTAGGTACTATTCTGACCCATATCAATTATATTTCCTAGGTGGATTAAGACACTTAACAAAGGACCTGACCATCCTAAGGGTGAATGAATAGCGATCCCTAATAAATAAGGACGTTACTACAATAGAAAGAATAATTCAAAGACAACAGTCTAATACTATAATGGAAGGTGAGAGACTCTTGTTTAGACCAACATACCAACAATTGGCTAGACTAGGCAAAACTGATTTTATAAGTAAAAAACCTTTTCTTTCTGTCATTGACAGAATAAACCAAGGATGTGGCAGACCATCGACAGGACATTCTTCTATTAGATATTTGGAAATTTCTGATCGAATTGATGATAGCCTGCCTCAATTAGGAAAGGTGAGGTCTTATCGGGTCATGCCCTATTAGTCTTGGAGGACATTAATTGTTAAAATGGTGAAAGTGATGCCCCTTTTGGGTCATGGTAGAGATGTTTGGGAGTAAATGTAATTAGTCCGAGAGTGTAACAGTGTGGGTAACCCAGTGATAGGATGGATTGTGACATGCAGGTGAATGCAACTACAAGGGAAACATTGCTTGTGCACATTAAGTCAGATTAGGTTTGTCATTTTATGTTTTAACACATAGGTACAGATCTACTACTGTGCCAGTCCTTGATGTTTCTTCTCTCTCTTTTTTAAAAATCACCACATGAGAGTCATGATTTTGGTCTTGATAAAGATGGAGGTATAATCAAGCCATCGAAACGCGTCGACGCCTATTTTTCTACATCAATCTGTTTTCATGGGCGACTAATAACGAGTACTAAGTACGACAGTACCAGGTTTTACGTCCCATATATGGCTACTACGGATGGGTTATATCTTTAATGACATATTGTTTTTGTCTATATTAGTGACTCTCATTTTTTATGTTTTTTTTAGCTAGTGTTATGAATTTAGGCCGCTCATTTTTATTGTCAGTTATTATTGTTTGATGGTAAATGATCATCTTTATGTAAAAATGTGTTTGCCTTCAATATATGTTGAACAATTAATAAATGTATTTTTTAAGTCTGATTTACAGAAGTTGATAGTCTTGTTTTATGCATTCTCGCCTGCATGTACTACAGTCCTCCCCGGTGGTGGATGAACGAATGAGACCATTAGGTTTGAGTCAGGATACGTGTGTGATAAATTCTACATATACTTCATTATTTAGTCCAAAGGACATTTCATTGATTCACTTAAAAAGATTCACTACAACCGTGTGTTACACAATTTCAGTGTATTTTCATGGTCGTTGATACCTACGCGTGGCTTGCATAATTCGTTTAAATTACAGCTTTATTTGCATCATTACTTAGATAGAATGCAACCTCAGGCTTCTGCGACTGCATAAACCAATCAGAGCCAGAAACCAAAGGGTAAAACATACATATTTGTTATTCACAGTAGAACTTGAACCAACTAATATCGCTTTAGTCTAAGTATTGAAAACAGTAAAATAACTTAGTTGTGGCGCCTTGAAAGCTGTTTTCCTTACCAGAAGGAGGCCTTGGGTACACACGATGAAAGCACAGGAACATCAAGTAGAAAGCGAAAGCCATGCATCCAAACAGCAGCCCACAGACCAAGAAACTGTAGCTGCCCTGCTCAAGGATCACCTGTAGGGAACACACACCACACAGGGCCCTAAGTGAAAATCGTTGAACAATCCCAGAGTGAACTGTGTCGTCTACAGTGGCTGGTTACGGGGAGGTACATTTGATTTATGATGGAGTTAGAGGAAGCCTCCAAGTACTTACCGAACCAACCAACATCTGGAGAACCATCTCACCAATCCCAGCGCCAGTCACCAGCACTGTAGTGGCACAACCTGGGGAAAGGGCACGAGGGGACATGGCTCTGGTGAGAAAGCTATGCAGATACAACAGCCAACAAAAAACAATTCAAGACGCTGAAAAACCCTATGATTGTTTTTACCTGAATGCCCAACTCTTGTGATGTGTGGATGTGCCACGTGTCGCATCTATACACAATATGGACAATGTTTGGAGTGAGGCTAGACTTGTGAAGCTCTGTGTTCATCTGATATGGCAAGCACTCCCACTTTAGGCTGCAATGACAACCTTTATAGGGCCAGCTTTCTTCATAATTGTATAAGTATTTATTGAATCCGATATTGAACCATACCCTGGGTTTCTTATTCTTCGAATGCAATAATTAACTACAAATACTAGTTTTACCCCCAAAATGTAGCATGCTAGGCGGATTTTGATGCTTCCTGTACCAGAATATGCTTTTTACCGGGTAAATGTTTGCAGGTTCAATCTGACGTAATTTATCCTGTGAAAAACCAGATTATCGGATTTTTCTCATATACTCATTTCTGACACCTGTGCAACCGATGGTATACAGTTATGTCGAAATTTTATGAGGTGCTTAAAACGGAGGCCTCTCGTCGTGTTTTTACCGACATTATCTGACAGCCTGCACGCGCTCTCGGAAACCCCGAGCTCTCACGTCAAGAGCATTCAAGAGGCGTCTGAACAAAGAGCTCTTACTGGCACGAGGGAGGATGAGGTGGGCTCAACGCTGAGCGGGCGGCAGGGAGTACAGCACCCTCAAATTTAGGACATAATCTCCCTACACCCAAAGCAAGTAAAAGACGATCTGTTAAGTAGAGGTCAAGCCCATGGGAAAATCAAACGCTAAGCAGGTGTGTTAACTAAATATCAGGAAGGGCAGGGGGACCTTTCCTTCCTCTAACACTCCTCACACTCTTCTTCACCACACTTCCTTCCCTCCACCCTCCTTTGACCTGTGGGGGAAAGATACTTCCATCTAGGAACACATGAAGCTTCGTCAAGAGACAATTTGTATACTCTCCACCTGAACTATTGTGAGCATTTTGTCAGTCCCCACTTGATTTTCTATCTTCATTTGGCCCCTTTGAAATAATTGAAGGAACTTTGTATTCCTTCCAGAGACACTGGCGCTTTGGTTTTATTTTCCACTTATAATTTAATTCTATCTCATCCACCTTATTTTGCAGTTTGGGTGTATTTAAAAATAACGCTTTTTATACTTCACTGGTAAGACCAGTGTCCATATGTTCAGCTTTCGCCAATGGTGCTGAATTCTAGCGCTTTGAAATCAGTCATTAATTCGCTACCACCTGATATCAAGCTCTTCACCTCACTCCAGCTCAAGAAGCCATTTTTTGATTGAAACAAGGCAGAGGTAGAACACTGTGTACACATAAAATCCGCATCTTGAAAATGGGCAATTCACATTTCCTTAGTTGCTCTTCAGGGGTCGGCAGTATCCGGGAATGCGTCATCCCATTAGACTAGTAACATTCAGGGGACATAGTTATAAATAATCTGTCCTAAACCCCCAGGAAGTATCATCTCTGGGCAGCAGTATTTCGATAATTGACTGATCAGGTCAGAAAGCAGCAATCAACATAATAGGATTTCATTTTTAGGTCGCGCATGGACAGCGCATGCGCTGCTGCTGCAAGGCATGCAGTGTTGGAGTATGGCTTTGAAGCCCCACCTACTCTCCGCCCATATTTTTTATTGGCTTGTATCACTGTCCTTTGTAAACGCTGGCCCTCTTTGGTACAGCCTTGTCTGTAACCTTCCATGGCGACTTATCCTTTTACTTCTGTTGCAACACAGTATGTCTTATTTAGTCTGTAAGCACTATTTTCTTCAATGAGTTTTTCCTACTGCAGGCACGACGTGCTTTCCTCGCCATGCGCACTTTCATTTTCGAGCTGCTCCAGACAATGGCAGCCACTTCTTTAAAGTGAAATAGATCTCGCATTTCCAAGAGTTTGAGCTATTGCCATTGTAAATGACAATAGCTTAAACTCTTGTAAATGCGAGACCTATTGCAATGCAAATGCTTGTTATTAGTGAAATCAAAAACTATTAGAGTCTTTGCCCTCATCCTTCTTTCAATCTCTCCGAATGCAAAATCAGTGCACACTGTTTCAGAAACATGCCTGTACTTCTTAGATGCAGGGGAACAATGGCTACCATTAAATCTGCAGAGATGTTTGATTTGTATACTATGTTTGAAATGCACAATTGAAGTAAGAAATACAATTATGATGAGCACCTAAACATCAGAGTAATAAATATTTATTAATTATTAGGGTAAGAATAGAATGAGTGGGTTTGCCCGACCACCGTCTCCTTTTACGGCTACTGTAAACCACAAAGACCGAAGAGCACCTACCTTTGTAATTGAGGATGTCTTCGGTGTAGGCCAGCATGCTGGGAAAGGTGCTGCTAAGGAAGAAGCCGAGGGATGCTGTACCCAGAAACAGCAGGATGGTGCTGTAGGGGGAGATGAGCAGGAGCAGGAGGGTCAGCAGCACTCCAGCCTGGAAGGATAGCATGCCCATGTGTGAGTAGAAGGCAATGCTATACTGTACAGCTCAACCCATCCTGCCCAACAAAGCATGCCAGGCACACACACGTGTGCACCCCCACACACACGCAAGCACACGCAAGCACACACACACACTTGCACCCACACACACTCACACACACGCACAGACTTAAACAAGGCAGGCATGAATGCCCAGGCAGGTGTGAATGCACAGACCAATAATATTTTTATGCCTTTATCATGGCTAACATGAAGTCATACAGCGGAACTAATCACGGGTGCAAAATGCATTCACCACATCATCGTAATCCTCATTAATCTCAAGCAGTGCTTTAAATGGTCCGGCACTCACAGGTACTAAGTACCGGCACTTCTTATTTTTATCACTCTGAGTACCAGCACTTCTCTCCTGCCGAGGAGAGTACTAGTACTCCTGCAAAGCCAGGCTCATTGGCTGCTAGTGCTGGTGAGCATGAGGCTGTCAGAGTGGAACCTTTCTATAACAGCAAAGGCACTTATGTAGCCCTGAGCTGAGCCACTGCTGAACTTTTCAACATGGGCTCCTTTGCATAATGTACTGTATTCACCAGCATGCTATGCTTGGCAGCGCAGGGTCCATTCAGGACCTGGGCTGTCAATACCATTCAGAGTATTGTGTGCATTTGTGCAAACTTGGGAATCGAGGCAGCCCGCTGACAGTGCCAGTTAAGAAAACCACAGGAGGTAAAGAGCTTAAAATGGCTTTAATCCCTAGTGAGTCTTTCGTGAGAGTGTTTGATTATGTCTGTGTTTGCCTGCTTGTGTGTGAGTACTTTTGTATGAGAGAAAAGCGATAGAGACAGAGAATTGCGACACTCAGGAAATGTGTGGGATACTTTGTGTGTGCATGTCTGCTTATTTCTTTCTGTGTGTGCGCACGCCCCTCCCCTAGCCCCGCCCACTGACACCTCTAGGTCACTTTAATGAGTACCTGCACTTATTTATTTACCATTGAAAGCACTGATCTCAAGTGCTTTATAGATGAAGCAGAAAGCATATGCAAAGCGACTTGCATCACACACAAAGCCCAGCACCTTGGCACGAAAAAATACCTGGCACAGAATGCGGATTTCACTGCCTTGGAGTCGCTGGTTCCACGCTTCTAGAACCGCCTTCATTCTATAAACAAAGAACCATTCCCAGTTGTTTTCAGGGTGTGCACCTCATTTACGACACTCAAGTCCACGGTGATACCCACAAGCCCCTTTATAGAGTCATTCGAGATAGATGTACAACGCCTAATGCTAGAGGATCCTTTTTGATACTTTTTGACCCGCCTTGCAGATCTGTGTCTCTCATCATTTCTCTTAACTCTTACTTTATATGACCCACTGCAAATAACATCTGTAAAATGTTCACACTGTAATTTGTCACTATACAAACGTACATGATATTGACTAAGATTAGCCCATGTTGTGGTGGCTGCTAGTTAGTCTATTGTAACTCATTGTCTTCTTGTAAAGTGATCTAATACCTTTAGGTTTGGTATGCATAGTGTAAAACGAACAATACATAAATAAATACACTTGAATTACTCCTGAGACGTCATGAAGATCTAATAACTACAAACAAACCTTCCTGGGCTATGTTATGTTATATAGATTTGTATAGCGCACTTATCACTCCCAGTAAAGTTGCAGGAGTACTTTATAAATATACACGGAGAACAGAGCGGTGCTTATACCACTTCACCATCCCAGCTCCAACTGCCAAACACCGAACCCTCATCACCCATTCTATCCCACATTTTATTGTGGCGCATGACACACATCTTCCCACTTTATTAGCAACAACAGTAATAAATAACACAATAGTAATATACTGACATAATAAGATGCAGTCAACATACTGCTCAGTATGCTTAATATATTTTTTAAAAGCATTCATATACTGACACAAAAGATACAGTATTCATACTACTAAAGATCCTTACTATTCTGAATGAGGGATAGATACATACTCAAACTAATTATACCCCCAGCACCCCAATTTGCACTATAATAAAACCCCATAAAATGTATTAAGACATGAAAACATGCCAAAATTCATCCAACGACATAACTTCCTAAGTAACTTGGGGGCATATTTACAAACATCTATTGCCACCACAACGTCACTTTTCTCCAAGTTGTGGTGGTGATATGAGCTTTGCCTTATTTACAAGGCAGTGTTAAGCCACTTAACGTGGCTCAACACCACCTTATGAATAAGGCACCCATTCATGTGGGCACCTAAGGGGCGGGCAATGGGTGTTGTGGTGGATGTTCCACCGCAACACCCATCGAATTTGACGCTGCTCCATATTTACAAGGGTGGCGTAAATATGGTGCAGCACCAAAATTGAAACAAGGTAAAACCTAGTCTTACCCTGGTGCAATGTGGAGAAATGTGTAATTTCTCCTTGTTTTGCTGTTTCCACGTGTGCTGCGTTGTGCAGCACACATAGAAACATCAAAAAGCCATTGATTGTTTATAGGCAGTAAGGTGTCATAAAAAAATGATGTTTTGCAACTTTTATGTGTGCTGCAATAAGCAGCACACATAGAAGATTGAAAACGCCATTTCAGATTGTTTATGTGCAGGAAGGGACACCTTCCTGCATACAAACAATCATTCCCCTCAATGCAGGAACCCTTGCACTATGGTGCAAGGGTGCCAGCGTTGGCCTTAGGCAGCTAAATTAGCGGAAACTCAGGGCTGCACAGTAAATACTGTGCAGCCCTGTGGGTCAGAAGTGGCGGAGTGCGGTGTGAAGCCAAGGAGGCCAACTACGCGCTCCTCCACTTCCTTGTAAATATGCCCCAAGGTACCTTCTTCCCTCGCTCACTTTGTGGCAACACACTCACTGTGCAATCAAGTTCTTATCCACACATACATTCATTTGCACCTTAGGAGCATACATCCCTTTATCCAAAGACACGTCCAACCACTCGGTCTGATCCTCCAGGATCCTTTCTGCCTCCTCAATTTCAACATCCCCCATCATATAGCCACCACATTCGTCTTCACCCTTTTCATCACTCCCACAAGACTCATTACTCACATTTTTGCACATAGCTACTTGACGTAAATTCCACACTATTCCATCCTCTAATTGTACTGCACTTCCCAACACCTTACTAATCCTCAATGATTCTCACCAACAGAGTTTACCCTTATCGACAATTCCTGGTTTCTTGACTCTACAACAATTTCCCGCCATTACAATTGGTACATTTCACTCTACCATTATGACGTGCTCTTATTAACATCTGATGAGACTCCAACATCTCCCTCATTTCACCATGACATTCAACGCCAATTTGTTTTCAGTACTTCTCCATTAACCACCATGGAGTTAAACTGATTGATGGTTTCCTCCCTCTCAAAAGTTCAAATGGCATTTTCTCTGTTACAGAATGCGGGGTTATTCTATACAATAAGAGCATACTCTTTAATGAGCTCCTCAAAGGAAGTCCTGACTTTGATTCCAATTGGATCTCTTCCTTAATGATCCTGTTATATCTCTCAACTTGACCATTTGCTTTTGAATAGTATAGGACCACCTAGAATGCTCAATACCATACTTCTTAAAAAACAGTTTCATTTTCTCAAATGTTAATTGCACACGATTATCTGACAATAATACTTCAGGAACTCCCCTTGAAAACAACGTCTCCCAAAAATTCTATCACCACATCAGTGGTAATCTCACTTTTCTTACGCACTTCTGGCCATTTTGAAAAATAATCAATCAAAACAATAGCATAACATTCCTTAGTTGGCAACATGGGAAAAGGTTTGAAAAAATCTCAAGTTTCCGCCATGTTCCATTCGGTAACACCACTATCACTGACGGTATCCAAATGGCTTAGCACTTTCGTCACTGACTACACACACACTACAATTCCTTACCCAACAATCGACCATGCTATCCATTACTGGCGACCAAAAATTCTCTTTAATCTTCCTTTTTGTTCTAGACATACCTCCATGACGTTCATGACTCATTTTAACAAAAGTCTTACTTACACCATTGGGGAGAACAATTTTGTCAACATCATTACCTAAGGACAATTTATCCTTCAGAGCCACTCGCATCCACCAAAATCACACAATTCGCTTCTATTTCAAAGGTTTTCCAGCAGATAATTCGTAAACTTTCCTCCTTAATTGATGCAAAACATTCTAATTGCTCCCTCTCCCATACAAACTTCACATTTTTCTTAAGTAACTTCCTCAAATTATCCGCTTTTGTAGAATAATTTTTAATGAACCTTGAATAAAATTCTGTTAGTCCAAAAACTGACATCAATTGCTCCTTGCAGGTAGGATCTGGAGCATTCAATATCGCTTCAACATGGCTAACTTTAGGACAAATCCCATCTCTTGAAATTTCATAACCTAAATATTCCACTTAAGTCTTACTAAAATTACATTTCTCACTCTTCACAGTTAATCCCTTGTTTTGGACAATAGATAATACCTGTTTCAAAATAACATTGTAGTCAACTTTTCCTTCCCAAAAATCAAGATATTGTCTTGGAAAACTCCTGCTAATATTATTGTCATTTCCCTGTGGAACACTGTTAAGGCATTGGCAGGCCCAAATGACATTCTTTAAAATTGAAATGCCCTTTCCGGTGTAACAAATGCAATAAAATGCCTTATAACATCATCAAATTCAATCTTATGGCATGCACTAGAAAGATCGATTGCAGAAAAAACAGTAGCATGACTCACTGACGATAATTCCTGTAAACTGGGTAAGGGAGAAGTATCTCTCCAAATGGCCATATTTAAACACATAAAGTCCATGCATATCCTTAATTTACCATCTGAACTTCCAATTGATTTGATAATATTCTTTTCACACAAATCATTTAACATTTCCTTAAGTTTGCATCTATAGTTCACAGGCACAGTACATAACTTCTGTCTTACAAGGCTAATGTTTTCACAAAGAATAATTTTATGTTTTAAGCTTTACAGCATACCCAAGGATTTACTAAATACCACAGGAAATAAATGTTTAAGTGTCTCATACTCAAGACAGCTGTCATTCAAAATTTGCATCATATAAACTGGTGGTTCAACATTTGGATCCAACTCACCAATATGGGGACAACCTAAAATCTACTCACACTTCTCCACAACATATAATTGCCCATACCATTTTCTATTGTCAAATTCAATTTGTACTCATGCAAAACCCACCATAGGACTTTTGTGCCCCATATACCTTCTGCGACTTAAATCTGATGTGTATAATTCTCTTCCTGTTCACAACCTTTCGAACATACTTCTATTCATAATCATGTTCTGTGCACATGAGTCTGCATTCACCAGGCAACCGTCAATCTCTAGTTTGCATGTAGGCAATCTTACAGGCATCTTCTCCCCCATTCAATATCATCCTGTACACTTAATACCACTCCATGTGTACTTCCAACCTCCCCATCATCATTTCCCGATAAATAGTTTACATTTTTCCTCACACCTTTACAAACTTTACTGGTGTGCCTTCTTCTTGCATGTGCTACAAGTTTTTCCTACAGCAGAACACAATTTGGAATTGGCCAAATGTTCACTCGATCCACATCTATAGCACAATTTAGTACCAGCTTTTTGTGTTTCATTTTTAGCACTTCTCCCTGCCTTTCTTCGTTGTTGTAATCGCACTAACAGTCCAGCATTAACATTAATATTTTCCTTCCGCACACTTTGAATACATTTTTCAGACACCTCAATACTCCTTGCTACATCCAAAGCTGCTTTTAGGCTCAACTCGCCAGAAGACCACAATTTTTCCTCTATCTTCTTGGATTTCGTTTTCATTAACACCTGATCTCTCAATACCTGGTCGCATGACATGTGTTCAAAATTACACGTAACTGCTAACCCTCCTAATGCTAACAAATTAATCAATGGATTATTCGTCTTGAAAATTTGAATACGTTTATTTTCCTACCATATCGCTCATGTAATTGTTTTTGGGTAATTTGATACACATCAGCATCACCAGGATTCTCTAGTTGTGACACATTTTTTAATTCAATTCAACCAATGACTCCCAGTCTATGCTTCAACAGGGATAAACATCTCTCTGGCGTACATGTTTCCTCTTCTAAAACCTCCAGGTAAGCTCCTAGTAAGTTAAGGCATAACTCCCACTGTATCGGAGGATCCCTTAGTTTTGAGAAGAAAAATGATGGAGGTTGAATAGTAGCCATAGTTGTGTACCAAAAGTGTGCACTAACACAAATCTGCACTGAAATGTTACAGAAGGTGTAGAAAACACTGAAGATATTCACAATCCTCACTTTAATACACCCAAAATAAAAGGCATGCAAATCGCAGATGAACTAGCAATCCACACCTAAATATACCTGGTATAGTGCAAGTAACTTGAATACCCTGTGCGCACAATACACTGCAGTCATGTGGAGCAAACAGATACGTCCAATTGAATGATCTCGCTGAAAGCTGACAATCTGCACCAACCTCTTGCAGGTGTGCGAATCACCTGGATAAAATTTACCTCAGTACAATTAAATTCTCTCAAGATATGGTGTGCAAATCACCGTAGATCTGTTAAGTAATCTGCCCACATCTTGCAGTGGTATGTGTACCAGAACTGTACTTATAATACGGATTGCGAATCAACATAGATCCGCCATACTTGCAGCCCAAACCAAAAACGTTGCTCCCACATTGCGTGACGATGCCACCATGTGTCTCGTAGAACGTAATCCCAAGGATATCGCTCTTCAGGCTCAACGCACGCAGGAAACTTGTGAGGATAGATGCTTCAGACTTGGTGTGCGTTGGAGACTCGTGCATCAACACCACCACTGCACGCGACTTTTGTAAACGAAGTAAGGCCCTTGTAGTTAACCAGTCCACTAGTGTAGATTATATAGATAGGTTTATTCAGTTACAAGTAGGATGGTAGGTATTGCCCCACCGGGTGCAGCATCCTGCTGCTCAGCCCCACTCATTCCAACTGACCACTCATACAAACCATGCACTCATGAACATTCTGTTACCTCACATTTATATAGGCTAATCAACAAGGAACTAACAGATAACAAAATACAACAGCGACTATAACATATGATGCGGATCGGTTCAGGACTATGAAACTGAAAATCCTCAAAAAAGGTACCATCCCCCACTTGCCACACAATGCACCGATCCAATAATCACAGCAGAAGTGAGAGTCACATTGGTTAAGGTCACGCTGGACAGCACAACCACTGCCTCACACTGGGCGCTGCTCAACTTCGGTAATATACTTTGTTCCGGGGTCCGGTGCCTATTTTAAGCCACCTTGCACACATCACTAGTCAGCATTTTTAGCCCATATGCACCCACCACATGGCGCCCTCAGATCTGAAGAACTCCGCCAAAGAAGCCACCAGGCCCGTCAGACATTGCAGCGCTGGTCTGACGAGGAGCACCCTATGATGAAGCATGACACCCTAACAGGTGTGTGAGGGCATTATGATCTGAAATACAGAACTCCTAGTGAAGTGATTCCTGGCCAGATAGCAACCTCGAGTGCATCGGCTCCATTGAGGATCGATCTCCTTTCCGTGATTTACATGAGCACTCAGAGAAGCACAGGAGTAGGACCTCTTATAATAATTAGCTCTTCTGTCCTCGTTCTGATTTAACACACTTTCTTAAGATACATGGAAAGTGGCTAGGCGCTTATGCCACCCTACCATCTCAGCTCCAGCTGCCAAATGGTGAACTATAATCACTTATTCTCTCACACAGTTATGTTATGTTATATTGATTTGTAGAGCGCACTTATCACCAGAGAGGGTATGCAGGCACTTGAACAGGTGTGTAGGTTTGTGGTCCCCAAGGTGCTTATAGGAAGAGTCTAGTCTTCAGCTTTTTTGTGGAACTCAAGAAGTAAGGATGAGGCTCTGATGTGTCGAGATTGGCCTTTCCATGTCTTGGGTGCAATGTAGGAGAATGAGCGATCTCCAGTTTTGTTTGAAGGCTTGCAAACGTTATGCAAAAGGGAGCTACAGCACAACCAAACCACCATGAGTTTTGAAAACCACTAAAGACTACTGTTTTCTGTGGATTGTTGCACTGAGTGTGTACCGTTAAGCAGCACACAACCTGCTAAGTGCAGGTCTTCTGTACTCTAGGGCTTTGGGGGGGCGGCCGACCAGCGGGAGGCTCGCCCTCCCGGGGGGTTTTGGGCCAGTGGGGGGCATCCAGAGCACGGGGGCGGACTTCCGGGTCTTGGGCTTCTTGGGCTTGTTGGGCTCCTTGGGCTCCTTTTGGGCTGGTGGGGTTTATAGCCGGCCATTTTGTGTGGCGACCCACCATTTGGTGGATCGTGAAACAACGGCCGGCTGGGGTGGTTGGTGTTAGCTTTGTGATCTTTGTGGGGGGTGTAGAAGGTTGCAGGTGGCATTTGCGGGCTTCCGAGGGACTGTAGAGTGATCGGCAGGTATCCTTAGGTCGCGGGTTCAAATCCGTATCGAAGGAATTTTTTAACGATTCCCTTCGCATTTGGGCAGTATTTCTTCCAGTGTGACCGTGCTCCAGTGAAGTGCACTTTGTGGTTGGGGATATCTTCTTCTGGGGGCAGTGAAAACCGGCGATGGCGCGGATCGACGATCCGAGGGTGGTGGAGGCCATCCGCCTCCTCGCTGAAGCGGGCCGCACGGATCTGTGGCGGCCCGACGCTAAGGTGAGGCCTCAAAGGCGCGCGGCGAGCAGAGTCGCCGCGGCGATCATCGCATGCGACCCGCCGCGTGCACGGCAGCTGGTGGTGGTGGGGGGGCGTGGCCGCAGGGGGGCGGCGGCGGTACCGGTGTGGCGGAAGCGGGGGGGCAGCGGGGGGGGGCACAGCGGCCCGTGCTGCAGTTTGTTGGGGTGGGGGGAGGTTGTCGGCGTGCGTGGGGGGCAGGCACTGGCTGCAGAGGTGGGACACACAGGGGGGGAGGGTGCCCGGGAGGGAGGGGGGTTGGACAGCTGGGGGGAGTGGGGGTGGGGCCTCTCCTTTATTGATAGAGAGCTCGGAGGAGGGGGAGGTGGGCGGCGGGGGGGCATCTGGCGGGCAGGAAGGGGGTGCGCGGATGGCAGGGACGCGGAGCTTGGGACGGGGAGAGGAGCAGGACAGGGGGGGGCCGGGGGGGTGGATGTTGGTGGTGAACGGGTGGGGGGTGGGGAGCCGCAGGGGAGGGTGGTCGCAGAGGGGGCACGCGGGAGGGCCGGCGGGGCAGCGGGGGGGAGGGACCTGGGGGGATGCGCGGGGGACTGGCTTGGGGAGTACCAGGGGGGGCGGGGGTGGGGAGGGGGTTTGGGTGCAGAGCGGGGGGGGGCGGGGCGGTACGGCGGGAACTGGAGGCACTGGAGTGGAGTGAGGTGGAGGAGGGTGCGGGGTGGGTGGCGGGGGGTGGGAAGTGGGGGCCTGGCGGTCATCCCCGGCGCGGTGGGGGGGTCATTCATCGTGGGTCGGGAGGGGCAGGGGCGCGTGGGGAGCTGCGGGAGGGTGGGGGGCGGGCCATTTTAACCCCGGCATGTTGGACTTCACTTATTTGTTTCCACAGGACAGGCTGGCGAGGTGCTCTGGAGAGCTGCATACGGCTCCAATCCGCCGAGAGGATGGGCCGGCTCTGCTCCATGCGGGCGGTCGCGCTCCAGCGAGGGACCTGGCAGCGGTGGCGCGAGAAAGGCGGGGCGGTAGGTCCCCGCCAGCCCCACCCCAATGGGTAGATGCGGCCTCTGGGGGACGGGGGCAGCGGTCCGTCTGTTTAGATCGGGACCCGGAAGAGCGGCATGCCAAGTGGCGGAGAGAGAGTGTGGACCTTAGTGAGCTGCTGCTAACGTGTAGAGAGCGGGCTGGTCTGAGCAGGCTGGAGCCCTTGGAGGGCGGCCTGTGGCAGGACCGCGGGGTGGATGACAAGGATGGGAGAGAGTCACTGGATTATGAGGAGGAGAGTGAAGAGGAGGGGGAAATCCGGGAGCGGGGAGATGAGCGGGGGGGAGGAGAGAGGAGTAATGCCTTGTCTAGTACATTGCAGGAGGCGCCCCGGCAGAGCAAAGCGGCGAGAGTGACAGCCCCCCCTATTCCACTGGTGAGGCGGCGGGATCCGGTGCGGACGCCGACCTTGATGCCAGGTAAGGCAGAGAACGGGGCAGGGAGGGTTTCCAGGGGGAACAGGCGCACGGTTGCGATTGTGACGGAGGCGGGGCGGGGAGTGGTGGGGGGTGCGTCTGAACAAGGGCACGTACGTGTGCGACGCGGGGGTGGGGACGGACGGTGCGGTCCCGGCGGGGGGCTCCATGACTCCAGACAAGGAGGGGGAAAAGGGGAAGGGTGGTAAGGAGGGGAAGGAGAGCCATGAGCTGCCGGTGCGTAAGCTGCCTTATATGGGCATTACGAAACCCTTGGGGGCGCATTTGTCATTGGCCACTAAGGAAAAGATTTGGAAAGGGGACTACGTAGACATCCTGAAGCACTTGCATAGGGAGCTGACGGCGAAGGAAGGGTCCAAAGAGGAGGAACAGGAATTGGCCAAGCGGCCAAGAGTGCCCATGAATATAGAGAACTGGTCCGCGGGGTTTTTGATTTTCGCCAGTGTTTACTGCGAAAAATATCTGGAACGGTCCGTTGCCCTTTTTAAGTACATGGATGTAGTCCGGAGGGCACAAGTTACCTATGGAGGTTACGCTTGGTCACATTACGATGAGGAGTTTCGGGCACGATTGGCCTGGGATCCGGAGGCGAAATGGGGGGAGATCGATTCGGATCTGTACCAGCAGACCATGGGGGGGGCCAAGTTTGGCAAGACAGTCTACACAGCGAGTGGATTGCCCTTGGCGCCCCGCCCCTTTCCCAGCCGCCCCACCCAGGGGGGGTGGGGCAAGGCGACAGTACCGGCGGGACCCCGGTGGGGGCATGCTGGGACTTCAACAAGGGTCTTTGTACGCGACAATATTGCAAGTTCAGGCATGAATGCTCGAAATGTGGGAAACGTCACCCGGTGGTGCAATGCTGGGGGACGGGAGGCAGCCAAGGGCAGCAGCCCGCTCAGGGGGGCTAGCAGGCGGCTGGTAGGGGAGGTCGGGGGGACAAGGGACTGTGGCAAAGGGCTCGTACACCGGTTAGACTGGAGCGGTTGGAACCCCTGCTGGCGTCTTATCCACGGACCGAGGACGTGGGGTGCTCAAGTTGTTGCGGGTGTTTGTGCTGCGTTGTTTGGAGCATGATATTTTGTTTCAGGCACGGCATGTGCCGGGGGTGGACAATGACATTGCGGATGCTTTGTCTCGTTCACAGTGGCAGAGGTTCCATGGGCTAGCCACGGAAGCGGACGACTGCAAGACGCCAGTGCCAGAGGGGATGTGGTCGGTAGGAGAGAAAGGGTCGTACAATTGGTAAGAGGGTCGGTGGCCAGGTCGACGTGGAGGGCATACGAGCAGGCGTGGCGGGAGTTTGTGGACAGTGGGGCGGGGTGGCAGGGGGATCCGGGGGCTCGGTGTGAGCAGGTGGTGCGGTTCATGTTGGCATTGATGGACAAGGGCTTGTCTAAAGCGACAATTGCGGGAAAGCTGTCGGCCATAGCGTTCATGGGGAAGTTGTGGTGGGGCTATGCGCCGTCGGCGGGGGAGCTGGGTGCACGCTTACTGGAGGGTTGGGTGCGGGAATGGGGGGCCATGGCTCGGCAGCGTCGGCCTATTACAGGGAACATGCTACGAGGGGTGCTTCGGCGCCTGCCTGCTTTCTGCCATAATCGGGAGGAGATTCTTTTGTTCTCCACCCTTATGTCGTGGATGTATTTTGGGTCGTTCAGGGTGTCCGAGCTGGTGGGGCACCTAGGGAAGTCTGGGGTGTGCTGGGAGGCTGTGGAACTGCGCTCGAAGACGGATCTGTGGTGTGAGGGGACCTGGGTGTTTCTGGGGCCCGCGTGGGAGGCAGGACATCTGCCCGGCGGTGTGGGGGTGGCGTTTGGCATCGCGTTTGCGGTCTGTGGAGGGTG
The DNA here is from genome assembly GCF_964204655.1 of Triturus cristatus. Taxonomy (NCBI): domain Eukaryota; kingdom Metazoa; phylum Chordata; class Amphibia; order Caudata; family Salamandridae; genus Triturus; species Triturus cristatus. Next base: position 94,249,829 of record NC_140579.1, on the reverse strand, counting down.
AAATCTTTCGCCGGGTCGCGGGGGAACGGGTGACGGCGGCTCAGATGCTGTGGGTCCTGCGGCACGCCCTGCTCGGCATGGGGGGGAGCCGAAATTGTTCGGAACACATTCCTTTCGGATCGGGGCGGCAACCGATGCGGCTCGTCAAGGGTGGGGAAGGAAGGACATTATTCGTCTGGGGAGGTGGAAGTCGGACTGTTACCAGACATACGTTCGGCCGCAGGTTGCAGGGGGGGGAGAAGAGTAGGCGGGGTACTCCCTTTGTGCTGACATGTGTCTCTTTCCTGGTGCGGTGGCCGGGCCGGACGTGGCCGGGTTGTCCATCCTCATCCTGGGCCACTCTTTCATCAAGCGAGCGGAGCGATATGAATGGGACAAGAGCAGGAACCTGAATTTAGAGTTGGATTCTAGGTTGTTTCGATGTCAGTGGCAGGGGCAAGGGGGTATGAGATGGCATGAACTTTTTCCGGTATTGAACAGGTTTGTCAAGGGGGGAGTGTGTCCTGATGTTCTGGTAGTGCATTTAGGGGAGAATGATTTGGTGCAGTGCAAGGGCCTGGCGTAGATAAAAAGGGATCTGCTGGAGATTCGGTCACAGTGGTCAGGTTGCTACGTAATTTGGTCAGAATTCATCCCGCGGAGAATCTGGAGGGGGGCTGCGCGCCCGGCGGCCATAGATAGGGCGCGCCGGAAGATTAATAGGGACATGCGGGTTTTTTGTGACAGGGAGGGGATAGGCAGGATGGAACACCCGGAGCTACGCTATGCGGCAGTGTACTTCTCTAGAGAGGACGGGGTGCATTTGTCTCGGTATGGGATTGGGCATATATATAATTCAGTTGAAGGAGGCATTGGACAGGGCAATGGGTGTGTGCAGGTACCCGAGACGTCAGGAGGCCTAAAGGGGGGGTCAAAAGCCGGCAGTTCCGACTTTCGAGTGGCGTTTTTCCTAGGTCATGGGGGACATATACTGAGTTATGTTTACGGTGGGGTAGGACATACGAAGTTACCTAGTTAGGTAGGGTAGGCAAGTTAGGAATTGTAAGTTGTGTTATGATTGTTGCAGGGGGGAAACATTTTTAGGGGAGGGGGTGGGGGGGTCAGATAGGAAGGCTATATTTTGTGAGGATTAGTTTTGTACGGCACAGGCCAAGGGATGATTTTATGTAAGGTGCAGCTGTTTCCAATAAAGCGGCCTTTTTCACATCAACAAGCTAGCCTGTGGTCTGTGCTGCCCCCCCCCGTAGGGCCCAAATAATTCATGTGCTTCAGTGTTCCTTCTCACTGAGATTGGGTTGCGATAAGTTCCACTGGCACTTTTATGTCAATTGTTCTACTAAATTCTCAAGCTCTGTTTCAGTGGTTGTGCCTACATTAAGTACCTGCATCAGTATTGAAGTATGTTCTGCCGAGGGTAGCTATTGAACATACAACCCGTGTAATCCTACGAGTCCACAATCACCGCTTTATTAAATACTTTGCATGGATCAACATTCATTTTTAACATAGCTTTTTCCACGACATGCACATCTGAAATGTTAAATCTTGAGATTCACACCACTAGGAAAAGGCATGAAACTGATAGATCACACATTTTTGTTCATTTTTTAAGCTACAAGTTATAAAAACAGTTTAACAATTCGCTGAGACTGAGTTCAGTGTTAATTAATTCCTTTTATCCGTTTAGTAAAATTATTGGGATTTATTGACTAACACACATGAAAACTGCTACTACTCAATAGCGATAGCGATTTTAACGAGTTATGAGAAAGTTACTATAGGTTGGTTAATGTTATAAACGATTTTTTGCCTTGTAACTGGCTATCTGGAAAAAGATGCTTAAACAAACATTAAAATCGTTTCATTTTCCTAGATCATCTGTGTGTAAATAAGACATATGAATGTCTGCCTTGGATTGGCCTTTGTTCCTTTTATAGAATGCATTTATGATAAACACTTGCATGCTGTTATGGATTTTCCAAGAAACTGCATGCTTTGTGGTGTTGATGCAGTGGGAGCAACTAATAATGCTTGATATAAAGATCCTTATGTGGATCTCTTGCGCAGCTGTCAGTCACTCAGAGGGTCGTGGTGAGGTGGCTCTGGGATCTAAGGTGATAAAGGGCATGAATTGACGTCCATTGAACCCAGAGATGCTCTCTGACACAGGAGGTGTCTGAGATCCTCTGAACAGATCTGCCAGTTACCAAGACTCTCTTTCACTGAGCTAGGTCTTTCTTTTCAAGTGTGCTTTTGGGTGCAAACATAAGACATTCATAATATTGACTAGACCCTTCACACTAATCTCCTCACATCAAACAAGAGAAACGCCTCACAAAGTGTGGAACACTTCATAACTGAAGCCTTTATAGAAAACTTTGTAAAAGAAGTAACACACTCACTCCATTGCTCACTCCCTCGCTCACCTCTCACAAAAGCGCAGAAAGCTCAAAGCAATACATTAACAAAAATAAAATACATGATGTAAGATGCTTTGGCAGTATTCTAATTACAACAGCTGCTCAGAGATTTCATGCTGATGTCTTAATTGAGGCCCTGCCATGTTGAAAGCCATTGCCAGAAGTGGACCGACTGTCAAGAAATGTGTTGGTGTCTGTGAGGAGACAGACTGCTTGTCCTGCCTAGCAGGGATTCTCCAAATCTCCCCCTTGTCTGTTCACCTGTGACCACAGGATAGAAGATCTGACCTTGGCCAGCCTTACCAGGTTTATGAAGACCATGATGCCCGGGCGCAGCACGCAAGAGGCTGGGATGGAGACCAGCCGCCCCAGGGTGATGAACCCCCAGAAGAGGCTGGGTAGGTAGCCCGCCGTCTTGTGCTCGATGGACAAGGGCTCCTGCACAGCATAGCTATAGACGAAGCCCGAGTACTCTCCCTGCAAGAAGAATGCAGACACTCTTTATTCAGACTACAACAGGCAGCCATGAGTGGGAAGGGCAACAAGGATTGGAACATCAATAAGAATGAAAATGTCAACATTAAGAGTGATAAAGGCAAAACTGTGCAATTAATATTGTTTCTTTCCCTTGTAATATCCTTTTAACGTACCCTGGAGATAATATTTCTTTCAAAGTGTATTGCTTAAAGGTAAACAGGGCATCTTCAACCAGCCCTTGCTATAAGGAAACAGTACTTTTCACTCTGAAACTAGTAGGACTGTAATTATATTGTCCAAGTTAGGAAAATAAATCCAAAAATGCAAAGAGCTGTAGCAATATCCATTTCACTGCCCTACTGAGCATATTCAGAATGTCTGTAGGACACCCTTAGAATGCACACATATGTCAAAGGCAGCCAAGGCCCCCCCTTGTGTCTCGCACTTTTTTTTTTTTAAACAAACTCCACTTGGCCCTGGGTATCTGGAGAAGGAATTTGACAGTGGCAGATTATTTTGGTCACCGGCAAATTCCCTAATGAAATAGCCATTTCTTGGCCGTCTCATTAATATGATTGTGACGTCACCAGTGATGGCACACATATTCGATGGGCTTGAAAGGGATTACCTAGTCCCTTAAAGGTCCATCCAAGGATCGAACTGTAGGGCAGGGTTATGGGAGGGGCTATGGGCAACTATCCCTACCCTCAGCTCTCCCACGCCCTGCCCACCAACTTCAGCCACTTTTTAGGTCTCGCCTGAGCCAGCGCATGTGCTGCGCTAGCGAGACATTTAGGAGTGGAGTTTTAAAAGTCCGACCACAGCTTTGTGTGGCATACAGTGTGCAGTTACGTGCACAGGCACAAACAGAGGCGCCATCTGGCTTTCCTCTCGCTCGGCCAAGTGCGCGCGCCTTGCTTCAATGCCCCTTCACCTCCCCCACCACAGAGCGCGTCTCGCAGCTTGTTTTTTATTTACTTTTAGCGCGAGGCGCCCGCGCTTGTTACTAATGGCGAGGCACTAAAGAGCTTTGTGGATAGGTAACATCATTAGCATGCTACTCACGGGACTACATATATCATTAGAGACTTTGTCATGCACAAAGAGATACGGACGGTTGTCAAGCTGGCACAAGCTTTGTAAGCCATCTGCCATGCAATCTATTCCATACAGTTGTCCTAAACTGTCGCACGGTGTCATATGCGATGTGTCCGGAAGGAGCTCTACAATCTGTCACGCAGGGGCGATGATGCTGCTTCTGCAGGCATCTGAACTGGTCATGGAGAGCTTACAATGTGTTCACCAACTAACAAGGTGAGGGAATCCACGTGAATTAATGGCCAAAGCTGCTGACGTTAGAACTGGGGGAACACGCTCGTGTCCCGGCGCCAGCAGAGCATCCTGTGAGTATGGGCAAATCACTTAATAACTTCTTGTTTATAAAAGAAATCATTTTGACCTTGTGCAATGCAATCTGATTCTCAAGTAAAGCACTTTAATTGCCTCGAGACAAGTTTGTGTGATATAAAACTGCACATTCAGTGATACCCACACCTCAGGCTATTTTCAATGACATAGAAAGCCGGGCTAGACAATCTTAACGGAAGTAACCAAGGGCTCAACAACTCAATTTTACCTTATGTTACAGTATATGTTACAACGTGAGTTCACGCTAGCTTGCTATCTAGGACTTCCTGCATTTTATATATTTTTTCAATTTCTTACATCACCAGTTTTCATCTAGAACATTCTTTAATGTTTCTCAGTTGGGCACATGGAGCAGGAAGTGTGACATACTGCAGTTTCCTCTGCTTGCTGATGAGAGCTTTGTGGATAGGTAACATCATTAGCATGCTACTCACGGGGCTACATATATCATTAGAGACTTTTTCGTGCACACAGAGATACGGACGGTTGTCAAGCTGGCATAAGCTTTGTAAGCCATCTGCCATGCAATCTATTCCATGCAGTTGTCCTAAACTGTTGCGCGGTGTCTCATGCGATGTGTCCAGACGGAGCTCCACAATCTGTCACGCAGGGGCGATGACGCTGCTTCTGCGGGCATCTGAACTGGTCATGGAGAGCTTACAATGTGTCCACCAACTAACAAGGTGAGGGAATCCACGTGAATTAATGGCCAAAGCTGCTGACGTTCGAACTGGGGGAACACGCTCGAGCCCTGCCGCCAGCAGAGCATCCTGTGAGTATGGGCAAATCACTTAATAACTTCCTGTTTATAAACGAAATCATTTTGACCTTGTGCAATGCAATCTGATTCTCAAGTAAAGCACTTTAATTGCCTCAAGACAAGTTTGCGTGATATAAAACTGCACATTCAGTGATACCCACACCTCAGGCAATTTTCAATGACGTAGAAAGCCGGGCTAGACAATCTTAACGGAAGTAACCATGGGCTCAACAACTCAATACTACCTTATGGTACAGTATGTGTTACAACGTGAGTTCACGCTTGCTTGCTATCTAGGACTTCCTACATTTTATATATTTTTTCAATTTCTTACATTACCAGTTTTCATCTAGAACATTATTTAATGTTTCTCAGTTGGGCACATGGAGCAGGAAGTGTTACATGCTGCAGTTTCCGCTGTTTGCTGATGACGGTGTCATTTCCTGTCATTCATTGGTGTGCTCTTCCCGCCACACCTAGGGAGTTCGAAATGAACCTTGGCCCAATTTACTGCGGAGTGAAGCACTTCCAGCTCTTTTATGTTTGTCTAATATCCCCAACTGTACTTCGCACATATGTTCTCAGTCACCTTTCTTTGTTCAAAAGTTACTGTTATTTTTGTCATGATTATTAGTGGGTGATCCAGGCCTTTCTGGAACAAAAGTGATATTGCAAGCAAACCTTTCCTGTGTAAGACCAGTTGACACAATCAAGGTTATCCTAAAGTAGTCTGAGGGCAACCCGCGGCAAGATTAACAAGCATTGAAAATGCAATAGGTCTCGCCATTGATTAAGTTAAAGCCATTTGCTTTGCTAATGGTATTGTATAGCAAAGCAAATGGCTTTAACTTAATGAAAGGCGAGACCTATTGCATTTTTAATGCTTGTTTCTGTTTGTGAGAGGGAGGGTGTTGGGAGAGAAGGCAAGAGAAGAAGCTCCGCCTCTTTTACCCTCTCACCTACCCCACCACCTTATCAACACAAGAAAAAAATGAGGAAGTGGAGATTGAAAGGGGAGGGATTGAGATTGTTCCTAGTCTTGCCTCTTCCAATCCCCTCTTCCTGATTCAGTTTCAGACAACTCTTTTGTCTCCCAATGCTTCTCTGTTTGAGAGAAATATTTGGAAAGTAAGAGGTTGTGAGCCTGTGCACGAGCAAAGATATAAATACTAATTAAAGTTGTTTTAGCCTCAGAAAAATATGTAAACGGCGCTTGACTCCTTGCTGGGGTGCAGACACACACAAACGTCTGTGCCCCAGCAAGGAACTCAAACGTTGTTTGGATTTTGTTGTTGGTTGGATTCCTTCCCGTCGACTTGTTTCTTGGCAGATTTACCCTGAGCTGGATCAGAAAGTGATCAGTCCAGTTCAGCGGAGCTATACTAAGTACCTCTGTTTCCGGCTTCTTAGCAAAGACTAAGTCAAGCATGTTTCCTCCCTTGTGAGTAGGTTTTTGAATGAGCTGCTGCAACCCGTAGTTTCCACAGGTTTGGTTCAAAGCCTTCAGGTGGTTTCCTAAACTCCCCGTGTCCCAGAGTTTGAAATCTCCTAGGAGCAACAGTCTGGAATGTGATGATGCTAGGGTAATAATAGTGTCCAGTAGGGCCTGATGCTGAAAGTCCAGGCCCGGAGGCATGTAGCAAACCATGCCTGACAGCATTTTCCCCTTGGGCTCCTGTATAGAGAAGCCCAGGAGTTCATACCCTGCTATATCGTTAATCAGCAGAGGGACACAGTTCCACTTCTCTTTGAATATTATCCCTACCCCTCCTCCTCTCCCCGTCATGCGCGGCTTCTGAAGGATTTTATAACCTGCTGGGCACGCAAGGCCCAGTTCCACCAAGGAGTCAGGGGTGATCCAGGTTTCTGTGATGAACAGCAGGTCAAAATCTAAATCCTCCAGTAGGTCATTAATCTCCTGATGGTGTTTTATCAATGATCTGCTGTTAATCAATCCACAATGCAAAGCCTGTGGATGAGCCCTCTGCTGCCCTTTGCCAATGTTAAGTAGGGCGTCCCTGGAGTAGTAGAGTCGGCCTGTGGGGATTTGGGCAGCGTTTATTGCGCTCAGCGCGACCGGGGTGCGGACGGGCGCAGATGGGCTTGCCTCTGGCGTGCCCACGGCGTGCCTGCTGCGCGCGCGCGCGCTGCACGCTTGCATTCCCCTGTTTAAATACACCCAACCACTAGAGCGCAAACAAAGATGGCGCTTGGTGATTGGTACAGATCGGTGAAATCTCGCTAAGTAGCGAGGTGAGATGATATTTTAAGGTGCAGGTGAGCGGACTGTGCAAATTGTTTTTTTAAAAAGGTCTCTCAACACACAACAAATTTAAAAAGCTATTATCAGCGAATTCAGAGTAAAAACGTATGCCTGTCCTCGCGTTAGCAATCAGCGGTATAGTATACTTCCAACCCTCGTGATTCCCCCAATCAGTGGTGAGCGTACTACGACAGCGTCTCAAAGCATTAGCTGAATTTCTCAGTTCGTGGGACTGCGCGCTTGCATTCCCCTGTTTAAATACACCCAACCACTAGAGCGCAAACAAAGATGGCGCTTGGTGATTGGCACAGATCGATGAAATCTCGCTAAGTAGCGAGGTGAGATGATATTTTAAGGTGCAGGTGAGCGGACTGTGCAAATCGTTTTTTTTAAAAGGTCTCTCAACACACAACAAATTTAATAAGCTATTATCGGCGAATTCAGAGTAAAAACTTATGCCTGTCCTCGCGTTAGCAATCAGCGGTATAGTATACTTCCAACCCTCGTGATTCCCCCAATCAGTGGTGAGCGTACTACGACAGCCTCTCAAAGCATTAGCTGAATGTCTCAGTTCGTGGGACTGCGCACTTGCATTCCCCTGTTTAAATACACCCAACCACTAGAGCGCAAACAAAGATGGCGCTTGGTGATTGGCACAGATTGGTGAAATCTCGCTAAGTAGCGAGGTGAGATGATATTTTAAGGTGCAGGTGAGCGGACTGTGCAAATCGTTTTTTTAAAAAGGTCTCTCAACACACAACAAATTTAAAAAGCTATTATCGGCGAATTCAGAGTAAAAACTTATGCCTGTCCTCGCGTTAGCAATCAGCGGTATAGTATACTTCCAACCCTCGTGATTCCCCCAATCAGTAGTGAGCGTACTACGACAGCCTCTCAAAGCATTAGCTGAATGTCTCATTTCGCAGACTGCATTCCTAAGGAAAACTCACACATATATTGTATTGCTGGACTCCCGGCACTCACTGCAACATTTCCTTCATTAGTGTTCTGTGATTTCTGTTTGTCCATTTGAGAAATGCAACAAAACATTGAGTTTGATGAAAAACAAAAATATATTTTTCATTATATCTTTAGGGTACAATGGGTTATCGATGAAGGGTTTGCACCAATATATGGCTCTGAATGGACCAGAAACAAACACTTAGGTTCTGTGAGCGTACAAAGAAACAAAATAGGCACATGTGCTTGAACAACCTAATGCTGATTTTTTGGTCTCGTCTAGGCAGCGCTTGTGCTGTCTCTTTGAGACATGCTGTATTCAGGATATAGGCATACAGCTCTGTCCACTTTCCCCCCATCTTTTTAATTGGCTCCTGTCCCTGTCCTTTTTAAATGGTGGCTTTTCATTGGTCAATAGGCGTGTAGTCCCTCCTTGGTATTGCCTTGTCTCTTCTTGTATCCTCTCATGAGGACACCCACTGTTACATGTGCTGTTACTCCCTAGGTTTTCATTACAGCCTCAAGGTGCTATTTTCTTAAAAGGCTTAAGGCAGGACAAACAATTCGTCCTAAGCTAGGCTGGCAGTGGTTACTTCACTCACTAGACCATCTCACATTTACATGAGACCGTCTATAAATTTCCCTGGTTGCAGTACCATATGTGACCAAAAGAGGTCCCATGGACCCTTTTACTTCGGTTGTTACACGTATGCTTTAATTAGAGCCTGGGAGCACTATTTTCTTAATAGGCTTTCTTCTGCCTGCTGTTGCAGGCAAGATACGCTTGCTCTCTCAACGCTTTTTTAAAATTTAAGCAGCAAGGCCAATTCAGATGGGATAATGGCAGACATGCTTTATTTTACCTGAACTTGGGCGTGCTTGTCTTGTTATGGTGGATCGTCAGCTGTCCATTGATGTTCCCATGGCCTTACAACTTTAAACATATAATTACTTATATTTCAAGCAGCTGTTTACTGTTTCGCTTAGGTAGTTTATGATGCTCACTAGGGACCTCTAGGAGCAGCTTGCAGTATTGCACCCAGACATGCAGTGCTGGTGCCTTGCTCACTAGGGACCTCTAGGAGCAGTTTGCGGTACTGCACCAGGCTAGTTAAAGTTTTCACACACAATAAAACTCTTCTCTTGCATTTCATTTCCTCTCAATGGGCATTTAATAGCTCAGCTACATTGAATAAAAAAAGCTAACAAGATATGCACTATGAGAGAAACAGGCATAGAGTCACAGCAGACTACACACATGCTGGAGCGGGTAGTACAAAATTTTGTATACCCCCCCATTTCTGCATATTTATATTAATCCGAATAATCTATTCATTGTAATATTATTAATCTGTTTGAAGTGATAACTCACCAATTATATTAACAAAAGAATTACACGTGGGATTTGCATTTGCATGGCTAAACTAACTGTATACTAGTATATGTATGCATATTAATGGTAGAAAATTAGAATATTGCATGATATATGTTACTTTTGTGACGTAATTGTAAGTTGCTCCAGATGACATCACTGGGTGAATATAAACGCTTTTAATGTTGCTATCATGCTAGATAATTACTTACACATAGGGGAATTAGTGAGGGTTTAACATTTTATTAGTCATTTCAATGTTTTAATTACGTTTTGTGTTTGTTTTGCTTAAGTTGACCATTTGGGCCTAAGAAAAGATGGCTGACTGAGACACAGGACGTGACTTCTACAGTTTCACGAGGTTTCGGGTGAAGAGCGCCTGCGCCACCGCCAGCAACAGTGGCCTCATCCTGACCCCAGGCAAGATGTACCCATCAAGGTCACACTGGGAGAATCGCCAAATTCACGAAACAAAGGACTGTCTTTAAAACCGGAACCAGCATGTGTGATGAATTAACGGACTATGTGAGAACTTTACCAAATGACCCCAAACCAGCCAATCAGGACTGCCTAAAACTGATTTTTGTCACATTTTGACGTTAGTTTCATTATAAAAGTGGGTAGACAAAGCGAAAAAAAAAATCTCCTTTTTGAGCGAACTTTCCTTTTTCCTGACGTTATGCTGACGGAGAGGACGGTGACACTGCTGGACAGCTGTTATCCTGAATCTTTGAAAGACTGAATTGCTGCCTGACTTTGATGATTTAAAGACTTTACCACGACTTGATTGACTTAGAGGACGTCTAATAGCCTGATTAGGTAAATATAATGTTCGGTGATTTGGTTTATGACTTATTGAAATTGAAATTGTTTAGATAAATGAAATTATTATTCTAACGAACAAAGGTGATTTATTTAGAGAAATTAGAATAAGATTAAATGTAGATTAAAGAATTGTGTCACCAAGTATCCAAAATCAACTAACTGATTCATCGATTTAATGGAGGGAATATCTCGAGGTTCTGAGTTCAATAAATGTACTTAATGTAGGTTCAGGTAAATTGGGTTCCTTAGTTGGAAAGGTATTCCTTTCATGTCAGCGTTTAGACAATTTATCTCTCCCGTGAGAACGGATCAATGAAGTGTGAGTGTTGGTGTTATGGGCCCCACCAATGAATGTATTGAGTGAATGTGCTATGGTGATATTTGATCTGTGACGAAGGGAGGATTTAAAATTCCACGCTGCATCAGTTTTTCTGGTAGCAGTATGATGGTTGTTATTGTTTTGGTTTGGTGATTATAGCTTGTAAATTGCTTACTGATTATTGGTTATTGATTGATATTGGTTTATGTATTAACACACTATGTTGATTCGCGTCGAGTTCTATGTTGTTTGCACGGCTTCTGGGATGTAGGAAGTCGGAAGTTTGTAACGGTTCCGTAGTAGAGCAGAGGTGCTCTCGGGAAAGACGGAATTGTTGTTGCCCTGTAGGTGCACAGGGAAAAACGTGTAACGATTGAAGTTGCATGACGCATTGTCTGGGTTCGATCCGGTGACATTGTCGCGTGTTGCCTTTAGAAATAACTTCTGTATGAAAGAAGTGTATGGTAGCGAAGGTCACCTGTGAAGTTTTGGTCTTAGGTACCAGGAGTCCAAATGGCACTCCGATAACGCTTATCACTAGAAAGGTAATAGGTGCTCTCCAAGCTTGTTAGAAGGATAAAGTAGAGGGAAGTGCTACTTTATCAACGTATGTCATAATTCTGTAGTAGGACAGACTGTTCGCTGTTCTCGGGAAAGACAGGATTCTGTATGAATGTACTACATTTTCTCGTGTGAAAGTGCGTGAATGTGAAGGCATTCGGGTTAATTGTGAAACTCTAGTTTTATTTCTCAGGAGCATTGGGTCTCCAACCAAGTGGCTTAAATCTGGAGAAACGGTTAGCTAATGCTTGTTAGAAGGGTAAGGTAGAGGGATGTGCTACTTTATCAACGGAAGTAACGATTCCGTAGTAGGGCAGAGGTAAGCGCTGCTCTCGGGAAAGACGGAATTCTCGTGAGAAAGGTCTATTGCTATTCCTTGGTTAGCAAAGAGGACAATGGTGATGTTACTGTGTTGTTACTAACAGAATTGTAAATTTGAAACAAAACTTAACGAGTGAATTTTGTAAAGGAGGGGTAGACTGGAGCAGGAGCTGCGGCAGCGGCTGCCGACGTCAAAACGACCGCGCTGGGCTTGGCCAGTCAGACGGAAACGTAGAATGCTCCTGATTGGTGCATTAGTGTACGCCGTGCTAGGAGTGGAGAATCACAGGGTCACGTAGACGCTCTGAATTGGTGCGTTAGTGTGAGTTGCGCTGGGATTGGAGAATTATCAGAGTGACGTAGACGCTCCGGATTGGTGCGTTAGTGTGAGTCGCGCTACAATTGGACAGAAAAGCGGTACGGTCGAGAAGAAACTAGTGAGACACGAAAAGACAGGAAAAATGTATGTACGATCCGCCAGAAAAGGAGAAGAAGTCCTGGTTTGGTAGAATTAAAAGGTGGTTTAAGAAGGACAAACCGATTGTAACTAGTGAAGGACAATTACTTCCTCCACCGAAAATCCCCGCATCCTTTATGGTTGCGAAATATGAATATCACACCTGTATTTGGTTAGACAATTGGGTCAAGTATACTGAAAATGACGGAGTTTTGGCTTCTCCAGAACATGTTTCATTTAATTTGGCAGTTTTGAGAAATTTAAGAGAGAAAATTATGAATTTAGAACCAAGACCTAGACCGACACAATTTGAAGCATTGACAGAATGGGAAGATGAGATGCATGACCGAGAAAGACAGAGAAGTAGCGGAAGGTATAGATACATGTTTGGTAGTTCATACGGACATGAGAATCATGATGATAGAATGAGAAGGTGGAGGAATGCGAGTATGACTGAGGGTTTGTTTCCCGTAAGAACTGCAGGAGAAAATGAAGGAAGAAAATGCACAGAAAAGAGACATAATGTGGAAATGAGGGGGTATGGAGTGAATGAATCAGAGGACGATGTTCTTGATGACATGTTCTATAAAAATCCACCCCCATATCGGACAGAACCAGAAATATTAACACCAAGTGCCCCAATGAAAGAAACTTTACGAATCATAAAATCGGAACCAGAGTTCCAGGATTTGGGAAAAAACAATTCCATTAGAGAGGTAGAAAGGAAGTCCGGAAGTAGAATAAATGGTGAAAATTCAGCGGAACTAGCAAAGACAACCTTAGAATTAACAGAGAAAATAAGAGAATTAACCAAAAATCTGGAAGCTGTAACAGTTCCAGTAACGATAGGTCCAGTAATGCCTATTTTTGATAAACAAAAAGATGGCGAACATTGTTTAACGGTCCCTGATAAAAGCAATATACAGGTTGAACAACCAAAATTGAGTCAAAATGACAATCCATGGAGACAGACAATAAGTATGATTGAACCGAATGTTTCAAATAATCCGTTTGTAGGTCAGAATTATGCAGAAAGACGTATAACAGTGGAGTCAATATTAGAAACACAAAAGGATTTTGGACAAGGTAATGTAGAGAAGTCAGTAGGACCATCTACAGAGGAATTAAGTGAATGGTTGAGAAGCTTGCAAAAGAAAGACAAAGAATCTCAGTTAATAGATGTGGCCAAACTACGAATGGTACTGGAAGAGTTAATTGTAGGAACTATCCCTACGGAGAAGTTAAAAACCTACCAGGATGAGGAGTTGTTATTCCTGTGTAAAAGTCTAGAACTCCTGAGGCCTGAGCCAGGAGCATTACCGAGTGAGCGTTTCTATGCTTGTTTGCACAAATCGCATTTTGCACAATATATATTTTAACAGATAAATTGCTGCTACTTGCTTTTATCCTGATATTGCTGCTACTTGCTTTTATTCTGCTATTGCTGCTACTTGCTTTTATCGGGTTTGTAGCTTCAGCTGAATTGGGGGCACGTCTGGGATAGAGGCGGAGCTTGCAATTTTGGCCGCCATTTTGGATGTACGCAGGTCAGCGGGCTAGGCTCCCTGACTGCGTATCAATAGACGACCTGGCGCGAGCGCGCAGCGGGCGCGCCGCTGGCGTGCCGAATGCGCGCCTAAGGCAAGCCCGTCTGCGCCCGTCCGAGCCAGTTCTGCGCCTTGCGCCAGGGACTCTGCTGATTTCGATCGGGTTACCGAGCCAATCCTCAGATACGACACTCTCACCCTGCTGAACCTTAGAAAGGGGACTACCTTAAATTGCCCTTGCTTGGTACAGAAGGATCTGCCCTTAATCCCCCCCGATTACTGTTCAGGCTGTGCCTCCAGTATTCCGAGGATACTTAACATCGCCATTTCCATTAAGGAATGGAAGAGGGGAGAGACTGAGACCAAGAAGGATCGCTCTTTAGCTTGCATTTTGCTAAATGCAAGGTCCCTAGTTAAGCATAGTCTGGAGTGTGCTAGACTTATGGAGGAATTGGAGGTTAAGGTAGCCTTCATAACGGAAACATGGACCGATCCATCTGCAGGGCCAGACATGGTGAAGGCCACCCACCCGGACTTCCTTTCCTATACTATGGATAGGCCACTAAGGAAAGGCGGAGGTCTGGCGGTGATATATCACCATTCCATCAAAGCATCCTTTCAACCCATCCCTATGGATACTTGCGAAGCCCTATTTTTTAATCTCATGTTAACCCATCATCAATCTTTTAAGGGCTGTCTTGTTTACAGGCCACCTGGGATCCGGAACTCCTTCCTGGCCTCTGTTGGAATATTATTGGAGGAGGGGCTGTTGTCCAGGGCCTTCACAGTCCTGGGAGATTTCAATTTCCACCTAGAATTAAGGGAAGATGGGGACACCATGGCTTTGCATGACCTAATGCTGTCAGCTGATCTCAGGCAGCGGGTTGAAGGACCTACGCATAGGGGAGGGCATACCCTTGATGGGATTTTCTCCAACCAAAGTAATCTTCATTTCCAGGGCCTTCTCCCTCTGGCTTGGTCTGACCATGCTGCAGTTCAGTTTGAGATACGACTAGGCAATCCTGGTAAGGAAACCATTGGTCGAAAGAACAACATAAAAATCCGAGCCTGGAGTAAGGTGGAGGAAGTTTCTCTTAATAAGATGCTATCCTCCTCAGCAGTCTGTATGTCAGAGGAAGTGGAGAGCGCGTGTCAAAATTATACGGGCTGGCTGCAGCAGGCTTGCAACAGACTAGCTCCGATTAAAGTACTACGGCCAAAGAGAGCACAGCCCTCCGCCCCATGGTACTCGCAGGAGCTTAGGATCCAAAAGCTCAACTGTAAGCAGCTCGAACGCGCGTGGAGGAACCATTACAAAGAAGCCGAGAGAAAAGCATATAAAATTAGCTTACAGACCTATAAACAATTAATTGCGTCAGCCAAACAGAGATACTTTGCTGCTCAGATTTTAAAGTCTAAAAACGCAGCAAAAGAACTGTTCAAGACGGTGGTGATGTTGGCATCGCCAAAGCCAAGGCCGGTTCAACCAAGCCAACAACTATGTGAAGACCTGGCCGAACTTTTTCTGGCCAAGGTGGAAGCTATTTTCGGGGTTTTTAGTGAGGGAAGTACTGGCTCTATGGATGTGAGCAGGGAAGGCCCAAGGTCAGAGCATGTCTCTGGCCCAACCTTTGACAAATTCCGGACAATCTCTACACTAGATACACAAAAAGCCTTGATGGAAATTAACTCTGGCTCTCCATTTGATCCCTGCCCCAGCAGGGTGGCCAAATTGGCTTTGGGTCCGATTGCAAAGAGGCTTACAAGTATATTCAATCTTATGTTTGAAACCAGTCTTTTTCCAAAGCAGTGGAAACTAGCATCGATTCTACCATTACTAAAAAAAAACAACCTTCCAACCAATGATCCTAATAGCTTTCGCCCGATTGCCAGACTTCCCCTACCAGCCAAGCTGGTCGAAAAATTCTTGAACAGACAACTTAGTCTCTTCTTGGTAGATACGCAGGCGCTTCACCCTACTCAATATGGCTTTAGGCCAGGTCATAGTACGGAGTCCGCCTTGGTTAAAGCCACGGAAGAGATTAGGGAGGCAGTGGATCAGGGAGGTAAGGCGGCACTGATCCTGCTCGATCTGTCCGCAGCGTTTGATACGGTCCACCACGCAATACTCCTTAATCGCCTAAAAACGTGTGGTATCGGTGGTAAAGCTTGGGACCTTATCAGATCTTTTCTTACAGATAGAAAACAAGTGGTAACTCTGGGGGAGTTCCAGTCCAGACCTTTTTCCACGCCTTGTGGTGTTCCTCAGGCGTCATCACTTAGCCCTACTCTTTTTAACATTTATGTGAGCGCATTGGCACCTGTTATTAGTGCATTTGAATTTGGTATCACCTCCTACACAGATGATACTCAAATTGTGGTATCTCTGACTCCAGGGGGAGAGGTTGACACGAAAGGGCGACTGCAGGAGTGCATGTTAGCAGTAGCGAACTGGATGGCTAAGAACTGCCTCAAATTGAATTCAGATAAAACAGAGGTTATTCTGTTCGGAAACACCTCCAATTTCTGGACCCCGGCCGGCTGGCCCGATTCTATGGGTACGCTTCCAGTAGTTGTTGTAAAAGCCAAAAACCTTGGCATAATACTCGACGAAAGACTGACATTAGAGCATCATATCAAGGAGGTGACATCTAAAACTATGTACATCATCAGGATGCGGAGGAAAGTGCTACCCCTGCTGCCCCAGGATTGCAGACACTTGGTGGTCAGGGGGTTGGTTTTGGCTAGATTGGATTACTGCAATGGACTCTATTTAAATGCGCAACACAGAGCATTGAGCAAACTTCAGATCCTGCAGAATGCTGCAGTCCGTCTACTTACGGGCTCCTCAAGATTTGCTTCAGTGTCCTTGGGAAGAAAAACCTTGCACTGGCTCCCTGTCAAAAGCCGAATTCGGTTCAAGGCACTGACCATGACCTTCAAGGCATTGCAAGGCCTAGCCCCAGAATTCCTAAAGGACCGTCTACACTGGTATGTGCCGGGAAGAAGCCTGCGGTCAAAAGTAGCTAATTTGGCCCAGGTCCCGCGCATTAGGAAAGCTCGCTGGGGAGGTAGGAGTTTTGTCTATGGGGCCGCGAAGGCTTGGAATGACCTTCCTCTCTATCTCGGGACCATGACAGATCTTCTGTCGTTTAGAAAGGAACTCAAGACCTGGCTGTTCCTTAAGGAATAAACCCGGTCACCCTTCTATTAGCTCCCCTTCTTTCAGGACTCTCAGGATACTCTAGACAGCGCCAGGACACCTCCGGGTAATTGCCGCGCTCTACAAATTTCAATAACATAACATAACATAACATAAAAGCATAACGTGGAGAGCAAAAAGTCTCCATGAAAGATTAGAAGAAGTAGCAAATGAAATGGGTATAGATATTGAAAAGGTAAAATCCCTACAAAACCATATTGAATAGATTTCACTGTAAAGGACATTGAAAATATGAATACCACAGAACGAATGAGTCAGATTAAGGAAATAATTATTTTATTGAGAAACTGGGGAGATGTGGACAAATGGAAAAGTAGATGGTATCGAAAACGAGATGATGCGTCAGATAAAACCTTTTCAGCTTTCCCTGTTAGAGAAAAAGAGAAGGTAGTAACAGAATGCCCTATGAGAGAAATTCCAGGAGGAGGATATGTACATGTCCCATGGACTAGGCAAGATATTTTGTCATTCACAAATGACTTTCCTTGACTACGTGAAAAACCTGTCGAGTGGTATAGACAGGTAGACAGATTTGTAAAATTGTCCAAAGTATTGTGGATTGATCTAAACAGCCTGTTTGACATAATAGTACCAGCAGATCTATGGACAGAGTGCAAAATCATGATAGATTGGCCAACACAAGAATACCCAAGGGATCCAAAAACCGGTGCTCCAGACCCCGAGGTAATGAAGAAATACGAACAGGGTATTGCTTTTCTGAAGAATAAGTTTACACCTAAAGAGACAGATTGGGTAAAAATTGACAGAACACATCAGGAAAGCAAAGAATCAGTACATGCATATTATGAGAGGCTGATCTTAGCCTTTAAACAGTTTAGTGGAGATAAAAATCTGAGTGAAAAGGATCTAAGTCATTTTGTATACAGGTTTGTATATGGTCTTCGTCCAGAAATTAGTGAGATGATAAAACAGCATACTGTAGACTGGCAGAATAAGAAAATAGACGAAGTATTGAGACATGCTAAATATTTCAGTGATGAGATTGAAGCAAAACAGCGAAAATTAAAAGAAAAGGCTATGTGGGCACAAGTGAAGGTAGCAGAGAGACAGGAAGCTCAATTAGCAGAACAAGCGAATAATACAGGATTAAGACAAATATTCAGTCCTGGGAAAGGTAAAGGAAATATAGAGGAAGCTAAGAAGAAATTCCCGTGTCATAATTGCGGTAGAATAGGGCATTGGAAATCCGAGTGTAAATTTCCCCTCCAAGTACTAACGATGAAAATGCATCATTGAATCCACAGGTGCAGAATGAGGTGAGTGGTCAACCGCAGCGACAGCAGCAGGTTGTTACCCAACAGAATCAGGTGCCAAAACCGCCTTTTCCACACAGCAAAAATTCCCAGAGGTATAGTAATGAAACGGGATTCTACAACAGAGAACAGGTAAATAAACCGCCGCGCGCTAGCGCTGCTTCGCAGTATTGGCTGCAACGCAATGAGAGTGATTCAGAAGAAAGTTATTGACGGTGCCGAAGGGAGGTAGAAGAGTGCGTACTTGGCGCAACTCTAGAAGTAGACCAGTCAGGCCCATTTGTAGATGGAAAGATTAATGATGAAAGCATTACTTTCCTAGTTGATACTGGTGCTACTCGATCAACAGTCAGATCAGCTGATGTTAAGAATCTTCCTCTCTCGGATGAAACGATCCAAGTAGTTGGTGTATCCAACAGGCAGATTACAAACTTACCTTACAGACCCAGTGAAAGTTAGCATAGGGACATTTTCTGAAATGCACCGCTTTGTCATGTGCGATACCAGTCCTGTGAATTTGTTAAGTAGAGATTTGTTGTGCAAAATGAACTGCATTATATTTTGTACCCCGGATGATATAGCATTTGAAACCCCAGATGAAGATGTGCTGTATAAAATGACAATGACAAACAGGGAAAACAATGTTATTGAAACCTATGCTGTATTTAACCCTGATGAATTACCTAAAGAATTAAAAAATCTGTTAAGGCAGAAGTTTGAGATTTCACAGGAGAAGATGTGGGATTAATGAGAAATGTAGATCCAGTAAAAATAACAGTAAAAGAAGGAGTAAGTTATCCAAATGTTCCCCAATATAAATTGACACCTGAAATAATTGAAGGAGTGACTCCTGTGATTGACAAAATGATAAAACAAGGTATTTTGTGAGCAATAATGAGTAGTCCATGTAATTCACCAATAATGGGACTGAAAAAGCCTAGTGGGAAGTTCAGGATAGTACAAGATCTGAGAAAGATAAAACAAAATTATTGTGTCATGTTGCCCCATTGTACCAAATCCATCAGTGATTCTATATCAGATTCCTCATGACGCAGAATGGTATACAGTAATTGATCTATGCCATGCTTTCTTTTCCATCCCATTGCACCATGACAGTCAGCAAATTTTTGTATTTCGTTTCGGCGAGCGTATTTTAGCTTGGTGCTGAATTCCACAGGGGTATACAGAAAGCCCCTCGATATTTAATCAGCTATTGAAGAAGTCTTTGGAAAGTTTAGAAATGCCCTGAAAATTCAGTATTAGTCCAGTACATCGACGACCTTCTTGTGGCGTCGAAAACCCGTGAGGCTTGTGAACTTGACACAATAGAATTGCAGAATCATTTGGCAGATGGAGGACTTAAAGTGTCACCATCAAAATTATAATTTTGCAAGAAAAAACTACAATATTTAGGACATCACATTGAAAAAGGACTGAGAAAAATAACGATAGATAGAATCAGGATCATAAAAAGAATGAGTGCACCCATGACCCAAAGAGAAGTGAGAATGTTTCTGGGAATGGTTGGATATTGTCGTCAATGGATTAGCAATGTTTCGTTGATAGCAAAACCTTTGGTACGATTGACAAGAAGTGATGTGAAAGATCCCATTGATTTGAACAAAGAAGAATTGGCAGCTTTTAAACGATTGAGAGATGGGTTGTGTGAAGCACCTGCATTAGGTATGCCTGACTATGAAAAGGAGTTTGAGTTATATTGCAGTGAGAGAAATGGATGTGCGCTCTCTGTGCTAATACAGAAGCATGGAAAACTGAGGAGACCACTTGCATATTTTTCATCAATTTTGGACCCAGTAGCTGTAGCCTTACCTGGGCGTTTGAAAGCAGTAGCTGCTACATGCCGAAGTTTGTAACAGAGTGAGGGAATTGTGATGGGATAGCCTGTGAAAGTGTTGGAACATCATGATGTGGCAATCCTTTTAACAAGAAGTCGCACTCAGTATATGACACATAGTCGGTTGACTAAGTATGAGAAATTTATACTAGGTGCCACAAATGTAAGTCTTGTGAGATGTTTGAATGTAAATCCTTCCACATTACTGCCTGATGCTGAGAATGTGGAAGTCAGAGATGAAGCAGATCAAGGCTGTCTGGATATACTTGATTTCTGTACAAAACCTCGACCTGACATAAAAGATGTACCCTTACCAGAAAGTGATTTTGTTCTGTTTGTGGACAGGTCTTGTTTGAGAACAGATGATGGAGAGTTAAGTGCAGCCTATGCGTTATGTACAGTTGCAGCAGTGATGGAAGCATCATATCTGAAAGGAGTAAAATCGGCGTCGCTTTGACTAGAGCATGTAAGATTGGAAAGAGTACGAGAGTGACTGTGATGACTGACAGCCAGTATGGATTCGGAGTCGTACATGCCTTCGGCCAAATATGGCTGCAGAGACGCCTTTTTGACATCGAGTGGAACTCCCATTAAGAATACTGAAGTGGTTGGAAAATTGCTTGAGTCGATACAGTTGCCTAGGCAATTGGCTGTTGTGAAGTGTGCCGCCCATAGTCAAAGTGGCGATTATATTGCCACTGGCAACAAATATGCGAATGACATGGCACAATACTGTGCACGAAATCAGAATTCCATTAATCGGGCTAAGGAAACAGAGGTGATTTCTTGCTCTTTGATGTTTACTAACACTGTGGGAACATGGGAAGAAGTAAGACAATTGCAGGAAGAGGCAGGAGAAGAGGAAATGAAGCAGTGGGTAAAAGCAGGATGTGCACCCAGAGAGAAAGATCATGTGTGGGTCTATCGAGATGGAAGACCAGTCATGCCTGATAGCATGATGTCTGCCATGGCACGGATGTATCATGGACAGGGACACATAGGGAGAGATGCTATGGTCAGGTCATTTAAACAAACCTGGTACAATGCAAAATTTAGACTTGTATCAGAAAGTCTTTGTCAGAGATGCCTAATATGTCAGCAATACAATCCAGGAAGAAAGACAGTAGTGAGTCTAGGAACAATAGGTTGAGAAGGAGGGCCTTTTACCAGAATGCAAGTGGATTTCATTGAAATGCCTCCCTGTAACAGACTGAGGTATGTTTTGGTTATGGCCTGTCTGTTTTCTAGATAGGTAGAAGCATTCCCAACAAGAAGAAATGATGGGATGACAGTGGCAAAATTACTTTTGAGGGAATTTATTCCTAGATTTGGGTTCCCAGTGACAATTCAATCAGACCGAGGAGGACATTTGCATAATGAGATCATAAAACTGATTTGTGAAGCATTGAATGTACGACAAAAACTACATTGTGCCTACCGACCAGAGGCATCTGGTGTGGTGGAACAAATGAATGGTACTATCAAAAACAGGACAGGGAAAATGTGTTTAGCCACAGGTATGAAATTGCCTGATGTATTGCCTCTAGTACTCATGACTATTAGATCAATTCCAGGGTTCAGCCCCCATGAAATCATCATGGGACGAGCCATGCGGCACGTGTTTATACCAGTCAACAAGGTTATGACTATAACTGATGACATGGTGTTGGAATACTGTAAAAGCCTGGCTGACGCAGTTCATTCTGTGTTTCATCAGGTTGGCGCGGATGCCACCACCCTTGAAAAGAAGCCAGCCCATGATCTAAGCCCAGGGGACTGGGTGAGAATAAAAGTTCACAGAAGAAGAAACTGTTTGGTCCCGAGGTTGGGAAAACCAAGACAAGTCATCTTGACCACAACAACAGCTGTAAAGTGTGCTGGATTGAAAAATTGGATCCATGCAAGCCATACATTGAGAATTCCAAATCCAGTGGACAGCACAGAAAAGGAGTGTTTTGATGAATCAGAATCCAGTACTGAGTCAGATGACGAAAAGCCAAGAACAAAAGAAAACCCTGAAAGGGGGGGAAGTAGAACAAAGTCTAACACATGTTCCAAGAAGTATTTCCCTGAGAAGAAGGTTACAGATTTCTGATACCAGTTCAGACTCAGAGACTGAACAAGGAGTGAAGTGTTCAAAGGAAAAACGAGGGAAAATCAAAGAAAAATACAGTGAAGAGACAATAAAAGAGATTCATGCGAAGGAAGAGCCAGATGAAATATTGAGAGAAATTCCACCTGAAACAACACATTTAGATGGACAGGTGCCAGATACAGAGAGAGAGGGAAGGATTATTGCGGAAGACCCCCGAGGAGGTGTAGGGAACTCCAACATCCAGTTAGAAACAGGTACAAGTAGTCAGCAGGAAGATTGCGTGACGGAGATTCGAGGAGGGACAGAAGTAGGGAAAACTAAAGAAGTGGTGGAAAAAGAAACTGTTGAAAGTAAAAAGCAAGTTGAAACAGAGTCAGAAGAAAGCAAAGATGAAATACCTGAAGGTCGAGTTCTAAGAAAGAGAGCTTGGAGAACTAAAAAGAATGATAAAGGAAGCAGATTGAAAAGAGCAGCAAAAGATGATGTTTGGCCGAATAAAATAAAAAGGTTGAGATACCGACTGACACGAGTAAGTTCACCAAGAGCTGAACAGGTGAATGAAGTGACAAGTCAGGTGAAATCAAAAGATGAAGTAACCACTGAAATTAAAGAGAGCAAAAGAACCAGAAAACCTAACCAGAAGTATAAATCACCAGAATGGACGTATGTGGCCCTACCTGAAGTAAAAGAAGAGGCGGATAGCCAAGGAAATCCAGAGGTGGTTGTACCAGAGGTGGTTGTACCAGAAGTGGTTGAGGAAGACGAAGAATCGGAAATCTTGAGAGTTATCTTGTCCGATATTGGAGAAGAAGCGGATGTTCAGGACATTCTGTAAACCGATCACGAAGGAAAAGTGAAAAATGATGAAATGCCAAACTGAATGAGACAAGAAAACAACTGACAGAAAGACAATAAAATACCGAAAAAGACAAAAACTGGTAGAACCAAGTAGGTGCTTAGAGCCTTGGGTTAGAAAACTAGTTGTGAAGTAGAAGAGGCTAAGTCAAAAGACACAGTCCATTTTAGCAAAGATGGCAAACATAGATAGTAGAAAAGATAGATGTAAATTTTGGAAGAGATGGTGTAAAATGTGTTGTTGTTGTTGTACAGGATTATTAATGCTTCTATGGAGTGTACTTGCTCTCCTGATCTCATTTAAAGTTACTATAGATACATTGGAAGGACATAGTGAAAACATAACTAATATAGGGAAGATTCAAAAAGTAGTTCCGACTAGAATAGATAAAAACTATTTACATAAAGACAGGTCTATAACTAATTTTTCTAATAATATGCTTTCGAAATTGTTATATGAATATGTAAAAACAATGGATGTAAGGGACTGCTACGTCTGTATGCAATTACCTGCTTCTGTATCGGAGGGAGTGACTTATGGAATAACATGTAGTGTAATAGCTAGTTTATTTTATCAGACAGGAAAATTAGAATATTATTTTTCAGATGTAGATACTATATTTTCACAAGTACCGTCAATTAACAAGTTAAATAAGGTAAAACCTGCAAAGGTGTTAGGTGAATTTTTCTTAGAGACTAAAGAACTAACATTAGAATACATATTTAAAAACAATTTGACTTGCAGTTTAAAGGAAGAGGAAAATACATTTTTAGATATGGTTGAAGAAAGGAGACTGAAAATGCAAAGAAAGGCTTTAGAAGGAAAAGTGGAGAAAACAGTATGGGATGTAGAGATGGAAAAACACTTGAAAGGGGAAACGAGTCCAACTATGGCTTTAAATTGGCCTCAGAAAGGAAAATTGTATATTAGAAGGAATCAAACTGCATATGATAATTATTTTGTAGGTAATAGTGAGTGCCATGATACATACTGAATCATGGGTGGATGGGGATTTAAAGGTAGAAAAGATCCAATTTTTCCTGGATTATATTTTATTTGTGGGAACAGGGCATATTATTGTTTGCCAGATTATTGGTATGGCACATGTTATGTAGGCCTGGTTTTTCCAAAGATTTTTCACATGGATAGAGGAGAAGATGGTGTACATAACTTAGGTAGTAATTTAGTACGTAGTAAGAGAGAATCTTAGGCAGAAATTGTAGGTGATATTTTTGGTGCATTGATACCGGCAGTATGAATATCTCTGAATGCAAACAAAATTAGAAGACTTTCAACAGTAGTGGATCGCTTGTCAACAAGCACTGCTGGAGGATTTTTATTGGTAAACACTGAAATGGTTGCGATGCGTGCTATGGTAATGCAAAATCGATTTGCCCTTGATATATTATTGGCAAAAGAGGGTGGAGTCTGTGGAATGCTGAAAGTTCAACTTTGTTGTACTTACATTCCTGACGAAAGTAAAGATTTGAAAATCTATATTAAAAATTTTACAGAATTGCATGACGAAATTGCGCCACTGGAGGTTGAAGGTGTATGGGAAAAGATCGGAAGAAAGATATCAACCATTAAAAATGTCTTAGTAAATTTAGGTAGTACCTTTTTAGGTAAGATATTATTTCCATTAACATGTGTGATTTTTATAGTATTAATGATAAGATTAGGGTGTATTTGTTGTAAAAAGAATATAAACCAGAAAAAGTCAAAAAGAGAAAATTTAAGGAGAAAAGACGTAAAACAAGAGAGAGAATTTGATGAGATAGAATTGGAAGAAATTAAGGAGAGTATGTATAAATCAGCAAAAAGAGAAGAGACAGGGGAAACTGAATTATGAATAAAAACAAGAAATCACTTTGAAATTCCGTAAAAGGGATACAAAATTTTGATGGTGTGGTGATATAATCACCAAAGGGGGGATTGCTGGAGCGGGTAGTACAAAATGTTGTATACCCCTCCCCCATTTCTGCATGTTTATATTTATCCAAATCTATTAATTGTAATATTATTAATCTGTTTGAAGTGATAACTCACCAATTATATTAACGAAAGAATTACACGTGGGATTTGCATTTGCATGGCTAAACTAACTGTATACTAATATATGTATGCATATTAATGGTAGAAAATTAGAATATTGCATGATGTATGTTGCTTTTGTGACGTAATTGTAAATTGCTCCAGATGACATCACTGGGTGAATATAAACGCTTTGAATGTTGCTATCATGCTAGATAATTACTTACACATAGGGGAATTAGTGAGGGTTTAACATTTTATTAGTCATTTCGATGTTTTAATTATGTTTTGTGTTTGTTTTGCTTAAGTTGACCATTTGGGCCTAAGAAAAGATGGCTGACTGAGACACAGGACGTGACTACTACAGTTTCACGAGGTTTCGGGTGAAGAGCGCCTGCGCCACCGCCAGCAACAGTGGCCTCGTCCTGATCCCAGGCAAGATGTACCCATCAAGGTCACACTGGGAGAATCGCCAAATTCACGAAACAAAGGACTGTCTTTAAAACTGGAACCAGCATGTGTGATGACTTAACCTAACGGACTTTGTGAGAACTTTACCGAATGACCCCAAACCAGCCAATCAGGACTGGCTAAAACTGATTTTTGTTACATTTTGACGTTAGTTTCATTATTAAAGTGGGTAGATAAAGCGAAAAAAAAATCTCCTTCTTTTTGAGCGAACTTTCCTTTTTCCTGACGTTATGCTGACGGAGAGGACGGTGACACTGCTGGACAGCTGTTATCCTGAATCTTTGAAAGACTGAATTGCTGCCTGACTTTGATGATTTAAAGACTTTACCATGACTTGATTGACTTAGAGGACGTCTAATAGCCAGATTAGGTAAATATGATGTTCGGTGGTTTATGACTTTTGAAATTGAAATTGATTAGATAAACAAAATTATCATTCTAAAGAACAAATGTGTCGGGTGATTTATTTAGAGAAATTAGAATAAGATTAAATGTAGATTAAAGAATTGTGTCACCAAATATCCAAAATCAACTAACTGATTCATCGATTAAATAGAGGGAATATCTCAAGGTTCTGAGTTCAATAAAGGTACTTAATGTAGGTTCAGGTAAAGTGGATTCCTTAGTTGAAAAGGTATTGCTTTCATGTCAGCGTTTAGACAATTTATCTCTCCCGTGATAACGGATCAAAGAAGTGTGAGTGTTGGTGTTATGGGCCCCACCAATGAATATATTGAGTGAATGTGCTAGGGTGATATTTGATCTGTGACGAAGGGAGGATTTAAAATCCCATGCTGCATCACACCTGGGGTATCACAAGACTCTCACAAGGCTTGCAATGGTGGCAGCCATCTTGGATTTGTTGCATGTATGTTCCTCATGTTTCATAGGATTCTTTGCTAGGCAGTCAAGATAATTAATTGCTTCAGCCAGATTCATGTTGCCATAGTTAGATTACAAATACTATGACTGGTTCTATCAAAGACTTAGTATTCAGAGAAGTATTCTGGTATAGCAATGCATTCAAGGATTTAGACTTTGACATTTTGAACATTGTGTTTTTCGTGAGTCGTCCTTTCCTCGGATAGGAAATCCAGGCTGCACTATTTTTCAACAAAAGGGGTAAGGATGATTCCTGTTTGTATAGGCCTGTTTATGTTTCCTTTAATCACAGTATAGTATTAAGCTATTGACAATGGTTGGGAAGTGAATGCTTTTTGTTACAAGGGAAGGTCCAATGCTAACATGCATTACTTATGTTACAACTGAATAACTTGCTATAGTTAGAATTATTCAAAGCACAGATCACTTTATAAATCAAAGAAGATAGTTATAAACATACAAAGAAATATTGTAATTGAAGTATTCTCTTGCATCTATAATATAGATTCACATTTTTTTCAACTCCAGAAAGTTTCAGAGTTTTAGAGCTTCAACCTCCTGCAAAACGTCAGAACCACACCTCAAGCTATTTACTAAAGTTAGGGAATTGAAGCGTAAAAAGTGAAGCACTTTAAGAGTCACTGCTTGATTTATATATCAACAGCCAGCTGTAAGTATAGTAAGTAAGTATATAATCGTATCAGAGAAGTGCAACTATGTGTAATATTTTCCTGTAAAGGGCATTGATAGAGATGCGAAAAAGATGGGATCAGACTAAGGGGTGTACAACAGTGCTACCATGTGGCCATAAACAGTATGACAAACTTTGTGGCAAAGAGAGCAGTTGGGAGCGCTGTCACAGAGATCACCAGTGCTGATTTGGAATATAATAGGGAAATGGAGAAGGGAAACTTTGGAAACATCAACAAAGTCCAGAAGGTCAACACCTCGGTCAGCCCACAGAAATATTGTCTTAAGACCTGCCTTGAATCATCACACACATGCCAACACCTCTGCCTTTCTACACAACTAGGATTTGTGTGTGTGAATAGAATATGGGTGTGTAACACGGGTATTGAGAGGGCTGCTATTGAATGGGCATGGTATCTCAAGAAGGGGTGATCTGCACTAAGAAGCAGTGTGAGAAACTGATAATAGCATGGCCTACCTTCAGGCCTGGAGCCCACTAGTGGGTGTTATGTGGCCACGTGTGCACTGCCTGGACTAAAGCAGCAATAAAGGACACGCACACACACAAGGCTGTTAGTGTGGGCAGGAAGTCCCGAGCGACGTCCGCCCCTTTATTTATGCCCTCTGGCCACGCCTGGCCAGAGAGTGATATAAAGTGTGCGGGCCCTTCCAGGCCAAGGGTTTAGGGTCGTTTCTACATGCAGCGACTAGACCGCTACATCCCATCCCAAGTTCGTGTTCAAACTAAATCATGACATATATTAACAGAAAAAGTCTGCAAGTCTTCGGCTTGGTTGAGGATTGGGTCTCAGACTGTATCTGTGCTGATGATCCCCTTGACGTCCCATCGGGCTGACAAGTACCTGGGTTCCTGAGATGGCACTCAGGTCCTCCTCTACGGTTTGGGCTGGAGTCATGTGGGGTCCTGCTTGATCTTCTTCCAGGCACAGGGTCATGCCTCCACTCGCAGTCTCCCCATCCTCCGATTGCCCTGAGTGCGACACATCAGCGCCTGACGCTTGGACTTTCTTGAACCTTCGCTGTGAGGGCTGTGCCATTGAGCTTCAGCACAGTCCACAGCCCAGGCTCGTTCGTGGTGCGGAACGTTCCCCCGCTACCCTGGTGCTATAACACGGGTCTTCGCTCTTCTCCGTCCGCTAGCCTTCTTGTTGGTTGCCGTCCGTCGAGCTTTCGTGTGGACTGGATCGTACGGTGCAGGCATCCAGTTGTCTGCTACCGGGAGAGTGTCCTGCCTGGGCCCAGCCAGCATTAATAACCAGGGCGACCTCTGGGTCATGCAGTGTGGGGTGCTGCAGTACTCCCGTAGGAATCTGTGGAGCGCCACCTCCGGATCGGACTGCTCTGCCACCACTATCCGAAAGACCTTGTTTAGGGCTCTCATAAAGTGTTCAGCTTCGCCATTGGCCTGCTGCCATTGTGGAGTGATGCAATGGTGTTTCACTCCCAGTTAGTAGGTCTTTAAACTCTCCTCCTTGGAACGGGGGCCCGTTGTCAGTTTTGATGACATGTGGCAGTCCGAAGAGAGCGAATGTCTTCTCCAAGACTGGCTGTAAATGGCTGAAGGACATGGACGGTGTGACTTCATCTATCGGGTATTTCGTGTAGCTGTTGATCAGGACAGCGGTTACTCTCCCGTCTGGGAAACTCCCATAATCCAGACTCACCCATGACCATGGGGCTGGTGCGGGGTCTTCTGTTATCACGGGTGCTGGGGTCTCCGGGCAGCTGGTGAGCTGGCAGGCTCTGCAGTTCCTGACTACTGTGTCCACGGCTGCTTCCCGGCCAGGGAACCACACTTTCTTATTTTTGACTACATCCTCACTGTTCCCTGATGGACTTCGTGTGCTAGGATGGTTGCTCGCTCCTGGAGGCTCGCCGGGATGACAATCCGTGACCCTCTCAGCACTACGCCATTTGCAGTGGTACACAGCTCATCTTAGACTCTCCAAACTTTACCGGTCCGATTTGATCCACACGTTGACGCCGTGAAGGAAGTCTTCCCAAGACCCCTTCTGCAGGGCTTCCACCACTTTCTGGAGCACCGCATCGGTGTTGGTCTACGCCTTGATTTCATCCATAATTAGGGCTCGTGGACACGACCATTAATATAACATGTTGATGTACTCTTCCGTCCGCTGTTCTTGTTCGGAGCTTTC
Source organism: Triturus cristatus (assembly GCF_964204655.1). Classification (NCBI taxonomy): domain Eukaryota; kingdom Metazoa; phylum Chordata; class Amphibia; order Caudata; family Salamandridae; genus Triturus; species Triturus cristatus. The sequence goes on along the minus strand of NC_140579.1, from coordinate 94,220,562 downwards.
CTCTGCTAAGTCTGGGGGATGCCGTGACAAATAGTCGGCCAGATTCCTCGACCCGGGTCGAAACACGAGCTCCATGTGGTAATGTTGCAATTGTATCACCCACCGCTCGATCCTTGGTGGAGGGTGTGGTGCGGTGCCTCTGAACAGTGGAAGTAGTGGCTGATGGTCCGTCATAACTCTGAAGGGATGTCCGCTGACATACAGGTGGAAGTGTTTGCAGGCCCACTTGATTGCCAGTGCTTCCCGTTCAATTTAGGAGTACTGTTGGGGTGAGGGCCTTGCTTGCGAACGCCAGCGGAACCCATTTTCCTGGTTCGGTCTCCTGGGCCAGGAGCGCTCCCAGCCCCATGGGGCTAGCATCCACTACTAATTCTGTCGGCCGGGTGACGTTGAAATAGGCCATGGTGGTTTTCCCCAAGAGCGCTGACTTTACTTTTTGAAAAGCTTCCTCCTCCTCTCTCTCCCATTTCCAGACTGCATCTTTCTTGGTCAGAGCCCGCAAGGGTTCGGCTATGGTAGCCAGGTTTGGTATGAACCACCCACAGTATGTGGCCATCCCTAGGAAGCTCCGGGTTTCAGATGATGTTGTGGGTACGGGGGCTTGCTGTATGGCTTGCGACTTCCTGGGACCTACCTTCACTCCTTCCTGGGAATAGGAAGCCGAAGAACTCGATGGACTTTTGGAAGAACTGACACTTGTCCCGGTGAGAGTTACTCTGTGATCGGCAAAGCGTTGGAGGGTAGCGCGGAGATGATGATGGTGTTCCTCTATGGTCGCAGAGTGTATCAAGATATCGTCACTGACGTTCAGCACTCCTTGAAGGCCTGACAGCACTTCTCTGACTGCATTTCTGTCGCCAATGAAATCTCAAAGCTCAGCCTTTTGTAGCGACGTAATCCCAGGTGGGTCGAGAAAGTCATGATATATCGACTCTCCGCCGCTAGCCTCAACTGGTGGTATCTGGCGTTAAGGTCTAGCTTGGGGAACCAGCGGGACCCGTTGAGATCAGCCAAGATGTTGTCAAATGTTGGCGTCAGGTGCCTCTCCCGCTTTATCGCTTGATTGGGCATGCGCATGTCAATGCAGAGTATGATTGTTCCTGGCTGCTTCGGTTTTTTGGCAAAACCCATGGCGTTGGCCCCGTAACTTTCTCTATGACCCCTTGCTGGTCGAGGTTCTGCAACTCTTGCTTCACGAGCGGACGCAGATGAAACGGTATGCGCTGGTGTCGCAAGGTGACTGGTTTTACCGCCTTATCAATGTGCAGCTTCACAGGTGGCCTCTTCATGCACCCGAGGCCTTTGAACAACTGTGGGAATAATTCTAGTATATCTTCGGTCTGCAGTGTCCTGACTGCATTGGCGAATGTGACCAAACCAAGGTCTTCAGCCGTGTGGCTTCCCACCAATATGTCTGCTTCTCTGTCTACCACGTGGAATGTTGTGATGATCTTGTGATTTTCCGACTTGACCTGTACCGTCATCTTGCCTTTGAGAGGTAATGGCGTCTGGCTGCCATACGTCAGGATTTTCACATGCGACGGGGTCAGTACGGGTCTTGGATTCAGCCGTTTGTACTGCTGACACCCTATCACGTTCACGGACGCCCCTGTGTCGATCAGCACCGTGACTGGCGAACCTGCAATCTCAAAGGCGCATGTGGGCTGTGGGCGCCTCCACCGTTTGAGATCACTGGCGAAGGAAATGAGGTAGCATTCTCCATCTTCGGTGGAGGAATATTCCAAGTATTGTCTGTGCTGCGCTGGTGTTTTGGGTTGTTTACAACCGGCTGACTCCTCCAACAACAGGTGTCTCACTGCCTTGGAAGGTGGTCTGCTTCTGCGAGCCCCTCGGCCCGAGGTCCTCCTCTGCATACACTCGCAAAGTGATTGGGGGTGCTGCATTTCGAGCACATCCTGCCTTATGCGGGGGCATTCTTCTTGTGGATGTTCCTCTTTTTCACAGTACCCGCACTGTGACCCTTGTGAGTTTCTGTTCGGCCACCTCCCGCGGCCGCCCCTGTTCTGCGTGCGCACAGCATCTGCTCTTTCAGTTTTGACTGCCACTGTCTTCTCCACCCGTTGGGTGATTGCGACGTCCATTGGGGTTGCTCTGGCCTCCGATAGGTCATGTGACCGTGCCAAGATAAGGATGTTCTCAAGAGTGATTCCCGGTTGTCTCAGGATGAGAGTCCGCAGGTTTTTGTTACGGCATCCCTGGATGATTTGGGCTCTCACCTCCTTGTTTTGATCATCGTCAGTACATGTGCTCGCCAGTTCCCTTAGACACGCGTGGAAGGCGTCCATTGACTCCCCCTCTCTCTGATGTGCTTGTCGGAGCTTAAAACGCTCATAGTTGGGGTTTAGTTGGGGATCAAAATGCGCGTTCAGAGCCCTGACTGCCGCATCGTAGACAGTGGGCACCCTTGTGGTTGGCAGGTGCGCAAACAGTTTGTAAATTTCCTCCCCTGCAAAGTGTAGCAGTAGCAACCTCTTGACCGTGCCGTCCGTTTCCATTGTGGCAGTAAAGTAGTTGTCCAACCTGCCAATCCAGACGTTCCTTCTGGGGGACGCAGTGGCCGGGTCAATTAGCTCACTGAATGGGGGCAGAGCGCTGATTTGGGAGTATTGAGATACCAGTTGCGCTGCTGGTTGCAACTGTCTTGCATTGGGTGGGGCCGCTTGTGCTGCTGGGTCCAACATACTTGGGTGGTGGGCCTTGCAACTCCCACTGTGACATCACCAACTGCCTTTAACTTCTGCTTCTTATGCTGAGGAGAGGCGTGTGTCCTCCCGTCCCAGATATGAGTGTCCTCTCACTGTCCTTTTGTGCACTCTCAGATGCTGCTCTTTCTGCTGCTAGGGGAGTTGAGGAGCGTGCATTTCCTCCCCCTGTTCATGGGCCTCTGCGCCAGCAATGTTTCCAGCAGTCAGTAATGCAGGGCGCACCCTGCCACTTGTTTCAGGCTGTGAGGGGGCAGTGGTGGCTGCTCGTGGCCTCACAGCAGACCACTGATAGCCGGCTGACCGAGCTGCGCATGCACGAGGCTTCGAGACTCAAGTGCTGGTCATGCTCCGGGCCTGGTGGTGATTCGGCTGCATGCGACAATCCCGGGCTGCAGAATCGGAGCAGGCTGCTAGCGGGGGCACGGTACCTTCGCTCCAGTGCAGGAAGGGCATGGTGCGCTTCCGGGTATCGGCGTCGTCTTGATGCTGCTGCACGATGCCAGCGGCGGCGGGGGCACACGGCGGTTCAGCTAGCAGGGACAGTCTTCCACACAACGTCAAGAGCAGGCATGCAGGGCAGAGGTGAGGGTCCTACAGTGTGGGGAAAGCAACCACTTCAGGCATACACCCACCCTTGTCACCAGTGTTATGTGGCCACGCATGCATGGCCTGGACTAAAGCAGCAATTATGGACACACACAAGGTGGTTGGTGTGGGCAGGATGTCCCGAGCAACCTCCGCCCCTTTATTTAAGCTCTCTGGCCACACCTGGCCAGAGAGTGATACAAAGTGTGGGGGCCCTTGCGGGCCAAGGGTTTAGGGTCGTTTCTACATGCAGCGACTAGACCGCTACATCGGGCTCATTACGCCAGAAGAATATCTAGTGACTCCAAATTTATCTTACCAATTAGGGGTACTTTGGGAGTCATTTTGTATTGCGTGCTGAACAAGAACTGTAGCTCAATCGTGTAGGGTCTGTTTGACATTGCACTGGACGAGAGCACCGTTTTTTACATAAGTGGCATTAGAATGTGCTGTCTCACAATATTAGCACTATCAAATGAGCTAAACCAATTATGGCTGGCATAGCACTAGAAATGAGACGACCATGAAAAGAGCCACTTCGCACGGGGGTCTAGAGTTCAGATTTAGGGCACAAATTGGGATTCGTGGCACACCACTGGGTTTCACCTAATCTTCTTACATCTATCACCTCGGGATCCTCTTTTTTTTCTTTCTTTATTGATTTTATAGGACCTATAAAAACCTTGAAACCAGGGAGAGGGGCCCTGAAACCCAAAGGGATGGAGCTCCCAGTAACGTAAAGGTTAAAAATAAATGTTCCCTTTGGTAAGAACTGCAAGAGATGGTTTATACTAGATCTGCGACCTCATTCATACTTAACACAATTGAATCTCCACTCAGGATATTTAAAGCACTTATATTCACACAGGTAGATATATATAAGAAATCCTTTTAATAAATAAAAATATACAAATTTTAAATCCACATGGACAATATCATAAAAACTTTAAAAACATTTATTCCTAGATGAAGTTTTTCCTATATCTAAAAAGGAGAATTGATCAAGACAGTTACATTTGTCTTACATAAGTTAATTTGGACACAATATAGACAGCACAAAGCATGGATGTAATTTTCCTGCTAGGATTAGCTGCTGACTTTGCCAAATTTAACAAAAAAACTGCTTGTTTTTTGTTAAATATGGCAAAGTCAGCAGCTAATCCTAGCAGGGAATTTACATCCATGCTTTGTGCTGACATTTATTTCTAGATGAAGTTTTTCCTATATCTAAAAAGGAGAATTGATCAAGACAGTCAAATTAATCTTACATATGTTTATTTGGACACAATATAGACAGCACAAAGCATGGATGTAATTTTCCTGCTAGGATTAGCTGCTGACTTTGCGAAATTTAACAAAAAACAGCTTGTTTTTTGTTAAAATATGGCAAAGTCAGCAGCTAATCCTAGCAGGGAATTTACATCCATGCTTTGTGCTGTCTATATTGTGTCCAAATAAACATATGTAAGACAAATTTGAATGTCTTGATCAATTCTCCTTTTTAGATATAGGAAAAACTTCATCTAGGAATAATTTTTTTTAAAGTTTTTATGATATTGTCCATGTGGATTTAAAATTTGTTTATTTTTATTTATTAAGAGGATTTCTTATTTATATCTACCTGTGTGAATATAAGTGCTTTAAATATCCTGAGTGGAGAGTCAATTGTGTTAAGTATGAATGTGGTCGCAGATCGAGTATAAACCATCTCTTGCAGTTCTTACCAAAGAGAACATTTATTTTTAACCTATAAAAACTTTACATTTCATGTGATATTAGCAGCATTAGCCGCATGTACATATGGCAAGATACCTCAGGTATCACATGATGATAAAGTGAATAGTCTTAATTATTACCATGTTCAAGTAAATCACATAATGCAATCCATGGGGGCGCAGTCAGAATGACAGTAAAAAAATAAGGCGAAAAAAAGAAAGGAAACTAATACAGCATTCTACCCTGGGAGGGGTGGGGTTAAAAAAACTATACATTCGTTCCCCTATAACTTACATTTCATGTAACATTAGCAACAGGTAAATATGAAGTGATGCATCGAGTTTTACATAATAATAAAGTGGATAGTTTCAATTATCAACAGGCATATATGGCTTGATGCCTCAAATTTACAGAACAATAAAGTGCATAATCTCAATTCTTACAATGATTACCATGTTAAAAAAATGTTACATGATACAATCCATTGTGGCACAGTCAGAATTGCATATTTTATATTTAAAGGCTAACAAAAGTAAAAAGGAAACAAATACAGCATCCTACTCTGCAAAGGTGGAGACATGAATCCGATCCCACATGTGGGCAGGTTGACTCCACGCCCCCCTGTGTTCTCATTCCAATCAGACAGTGGGGACCATATCAAAGCTCCGCGTTTCCTCACCTCACTGCCTTTACTTTCAGATAAGCTCTTTTCCAGATTATACATTGAAAAAAGCTGTGTCCTCTATTCTGGAAAAGTTGGAAGGACAGTACCCAGCCATGCTGATGCTATGCACATACGGGCCACTTCCATGGCTACAAAAACAAAGTTTAAATGGCCTTTTTCGGCGCCAAACACCTTCAACAATCCCTAACAGCATCAGTTGGGGAGTGAGCTCAGTCTGCAGTTTTAGTACCATGCTGATGAAAGCCCCTGCTCCATCAATGTTAGAGTTTAACACAGTGGGGTAGCTAGACCTTTTGCTGCACGTGGCGGTCCCTGCCGAGGCCACCCTGAAATGGCTTTATGATGTAAGATCGGGGTTGGGTTCTTGTGATTTCTGCTGTGGCTGCCCTGCGACGGCCGCAGGTAAGAGTTAAGGGGGAGGCTGCAGCCGCCAAACCTTGTGCCACCCGGGGCGGACTGCCCCCCCCCCTGCCCCCTCTTGCTATGCCACTGGTTTAACACTGGACATGTGCAAAACACATGCATGATATCAGGGTAAAGTTCTCCACGTCGCTGACACTTGGCATCAGGTTTCCTATGCCCCCCCCCCCTATGTAATTTAGCTGGAATATAGTATAAATACAGACTTAACATGCTGACTCCTGGGTGCAGCTGTTTGTTCACAATATCTCCTCCCCAACTTCCAATGACTTTCTGTCCTCATATGAAAACTGTGATATACGAGAATCAAGGAAAGCGGTAGAGGTGACAAGTGTCCTCCTGTAAAAGGCATGCACGGCACAACCTACCAGAATCCCATCACTCATGAACAGGACGAGGGCCCCCACGACATGGACAGCAAAGTAGCAAAACGATGCCCCGCTGTAGTTCTTTTTCTGGCAGCAGGATAGCATGTCCTCGTAGTCTGAGGAGAGAAGGATGATACAGTCATGAGCGTCAAGTGTAAGGAGTATCATCGTCCAATCAGAACTCAGCGTGCCTCTTGACATTATTTAGCAATAGGCTCTTGCATGAGTCGCTCACCATTCTGGTGAATGCCAAATTATTTATCAATCACTTTTCAAGCAGTTCTGTTTTTCGGAGATTCACATGACAGTCAAAAATACATCCCAGTCACTTCATTTGTTCATTAAAAAGAATATTTTATGTGTCCCATCATAAGACCATCCGATCTACAGCCAACTTGTTTCATTCCACAAGAAGGAACTACCTCAAGGCGGTCTGATAAAGATACACCACAATTAACACCATAATATACCACATCAGTCCTATGACCGCATACATATTACAATGCAGTTTATCTATATACCTTACAGGTATAATGCAGAATAAGGTACAATTTGAACAAGTCATTGGATTGTAAAAAAAATTTTAATGTATGAGTTCGTTAATTACCAGGACCAGGAAATTTTTTATTTTTTCTCCTTTCCATAAACTATAATGACAGGGGAGGAATCATTATCAGAAAAACTCCGGCACTTATATTCTCATAACCAGAAATTATCGTATCAATGTTTCTCGTGAGTCACTCTAAGGGGGATATTCACAAGGACTTATCTCCGATTTAACTCCACCTTAACGCATCAAAAGAGGAGATAGATTTAACACCCCATTCACAAGCTGGTGCAAACTGCAGACATGGCCAGTATTTATTTATTTTTTATTTATTTTATTTTATAAAGTTTTATATAGCGCGAACCAGATCCCGAGGTATATCAGAGCGCTTTACAAAAGGAAGGAAAGGAGAGTACTATTCCTGTAACGATATCAAGTACGAATGCCAACAAGTATTAGTCACACAAGAGAAAAATAAATAAATACATAAATCACATACCAGTGATACACAACAGAAGGGAGGGAGAATACAGCTCCAGTAATGACATCAGATAAGAATACCAAACAATTAAAGTCACAATAATCACAAGCAGGTGGTACACAGCGAGTAGTGAAATAAACAGGGCAATAACAGGCTGCTCCGAGGGGCAAGCCTTACATCCGAGGGGGCAGAGAGCAGAAGCACAGGATGGTAAAAAGTATGTAGAGTCAATCAACATCTGTTGTAGGATCAGAGGTTGCGCGCAAATGCACATCTCCCAAATTACGGTAAGAATTTGTTCATTAGGAATCTTTTGGCTTCAAGTTTGAAAGCAGTTATTCATGATATTCTGCGTGAATCCGAGGGAAGAGAGTTCCAGATCTTTGGTGCAGCACCTGAAAAAGCAGGACGACAAGTACTCTTTTTATTCATGGTACGTGGTTTCAGGAGGAAGTTGTTAGCGCTTCTTGAAGCTCTCTCACAACATGATAATTCAAGCTTTTGTGCAAGGTACTTGGGTGTGTTGTCATGCAAGGCTTTGTGCGCTTGAATGATAATCTTTAACTGGATTCGGGCTTCGTAGGGCAACCATTTAAGAGACTTAAGGACTGGGGAGATGTGCTGGTTTCTTTTGGTACCAGTAACTAATCTGGCCGCAGCGTTCAGTGCTGACCTCAGTGGTGCCAGGGTGTACTTGGGAAGGCCACAGAGCGTAGCGCTGCCATAATCTAGCCTCGGCAAGACCAGTGCTTGGACCGCTTGTTTGAAGTCATGTTGTGGAAGGAAGGGCTTGATATTTCTGACTATCCTCGTCAGGTGATTAGCTCCCTTACATACGTTGCTAATATGATTTTTCATATTCAGGTGCTTGTCCAAGGTGATTCCGAGGGATTTGGCAGAGTCTATCATGAGAGGGGTGCAATTGAAAGCAGTGAGGTGAGACAGCCAAAGGTCTAGCTTGAGGGAGTGGTTCGGAGGAGAGATGAGAAGGAATTCAGTTTTGGAAGTGTTGAGCAGGAGGTGATTCTCAGTTAACCATGTTTGAGTAGACGTCAATGTAGAATTGAGTGAAATGATGTTGTCCATGGATGAGATTTTCAGGTAAAGTTGTGTGTCGCCCGTGTACATATGGAAGGGAATGTTCATGTCATTTAGAGAATTAGCTGGAGGTTCCAAAAAGAGGTTGAAAAGGATAGGAGAGAGGGCGGACCCTTGGGGTACACCCATGAGACCTGGAGAGGGCTGGGAGAGGGAGTGGTTTGCCTTAACTCTTTGTGTTCTGTGGAGGAGGAAGGAGGACAACCATTGTAGCACCAGGCCCGAGAATCCCATCCTGTTCTTCAGAGTGGAAAGGAGGTTGTCGTGATTAATCGTGTCGAATGCGGAGGAAAGATCTAGGAGGATCAGGAGACAGGAGCCATTTTGATCGAGTATATTTCATATGTCGTCAATAACGTGTGTGAGTGCCGATTCTGTGCTATGCCCCTTCCGAAAACCTGATTGATGTTGGTTGAGGAGTTGGAAATTCTCCATGTGAGCACAAAGTTGGGATTGTACACATTTTTCGAGTAGTTTAGCTAGCGTGTGGATGTTAGATATGGGACGGAAATTATTGAGGTCAGAATTCTCTGCAGTTGTTTTTTTTTAGTATGGGTGATACCTGCACTGCTTTTAAACAGTCTGGGATCGTGCCTTGGGATAGAGAAGCGTTTACTATCCTAGTCCATGTGGGGATGAGAGCATTCTTGATCTCTTTGAAGATGGACGGGGGCAATGGATCACTGAAGTGGTTGGATGGATTGATGTTCTGAAGAATCCTGTGAATGTCTTTTTCACTGAATGGGATAAAGGTGCTCCATGAGGCTGTTATGTTTTAAAAGTGATAAAGGTTTGGGAAAGTGATAAAGGGAGGAGGATATGTTATGTTTGGCTTTTACTCAAATGTTTCTGGAGTATGGTGCTTTAAATGCACATTCTAATTTCGTGTTCCAAGGTTGCCATGGCATGTATTGTAGATGTGTTCCTTCTGAGGCAGTTGTTTGCTGGCTGCATTGGGAACACCAACGCTACTCCTGTGCTCGCAATAAAGAACATTTATCCTGGTATCTCAACTACTCTGATGGTGCTTATTTGAGATTACAACAGAGGCCTTGTTCTTGATGATCATGTTTGTGAGGTTGGGCTTATCTATGACCAGAGGAGGTGCGGAACCAGAAACTGGCAGGAGAGCCTTCTTGGAGGCAAGTTCACTGGAGATGAGTCTTGATTTCTCAATGAAGAAAGCTGAAAATTCATCAACAGACGGTGGGCTGACATTGGAGACAGAGTGATTTGTACCCGAAATTGATTGTTGTTTGACCAGTTCGAAGAGTATCTTGGGGCGATTAGCGGCTTGATCTTGTTGTTGTCTGAATAAACTGCTTTATCGCACTTGATTTGCTTGTTATATATACTCCTGACCTCTCTAAGGAATTTAATGTGTTCCAAGGAAGGATTTGACTTCCAGGCTCGTTCAGCTGCCCTGAGGTTGCGCCGTTCTGTGTTTAGATTGTAGTTGTAAATACAAAACTAACTGTGAGTCTATAGGGCTAGGTGAACTTCATACAGCTGCACCATAAAAATGTGTTCCTACCAAAATATCGCTTTGGATATGTGCATGCATTTTGAGATCTATGAATGCATCGAAGGTTCCCATCACCCACATAAAGTGGCTTGCCTCATCATTTGGGAAACCAGGGACTTTTATCTGGAAACCGGATGCCGCCAGGTTGTCATGAGGCAGGGTTCAGAATACGTCCCGGATGCTCGTGTGGCAATGTTGTTACAATGAGAAGACCACTCTAGGAATTTGTGTGGGGTGATGTGTGCAGTGCAATTAAGTGAATGTGGTGTAATAAAATTGGGAGCAAGGCACAAAAATAGTTTAATGAGGTGCTGCCTTGGTACCAAATTAAAACAGTGCTTTTGACAGTTTTAACAAATAACTGTGGTGGAGGTGGTCGACATGTTTCAGCCTTGGGTGGATGTACCCTAGCTTTCGTCAGGACCAAGTAAGCTACTGCAACTTAAATGTGAAAAAGGTAAATCATACGACCTGCACCTGGAATAGGTGTGGAAGAAATTACCTGTAAGGTGGAAACAAACATAATGAAAAATAATATTTCAAGGTGAACCCTTATGGATGATAGGTCACACAACGCATCAAATCAATGCTCAATTATGCCAAATACGTATTAGTAAAAAAACCTTTTCAAAAGGATAAAGGTACAATAAGTTTTTTCACTTACCCGAATAAATCTGGGTATTAGCCTCGCCTCACCTGGCAACTGCTCAGGAAACAGGAGGCACCGCTCTGAAATAATGAATGAGAGGCATGGTCCATCGTGTAATGTGACACACTACCTTGAAAAAGTGGGAGACGCTTATCCTTAAAAACCCAGGGCAGAAACACAAAGGCATAGTCCTGTGACCGGGGTAGAGCCCTATCTGAGCTGGATATTACTGATGGTAATCTTAAAATAAGTAGAGAAATATCGTAGCGTTGTTACCTAGTGTGCAGGCACAGAGGAATTATATTAACTGCACTCATCTCTACTAATATATGCAGTTTCGTCTGTCGAGACAAAATATGTACACAAAGTACCAGAGGAAACAAATAATGTCCGAAATCTCGATTGAAAGGGGGCTAGCTTAACGCCCCTCTCATATGGCTGCAGCCGCATAACAAATAGAAAGAATCTTGTGTGCAAGCCATAAGTAGCGTGCAGATCAAGCCATACAGACAGCCCATGTGGTTGTACTTAAGCGGTATTGCAAGTTGTGCACCGGTCTTACCTCTCCGTCGGTACCTCGGGCAACTGCTGAGCCGGAGGGGAGGTAAGCGGTCTTGATGCCGTCAGTCTTTTAAACTCTCCAAAAGCAAAGATGCCGGAATAGCGTCCACAGTGGATGCCCACCGATGACGCGGTAGCACGTGATCCAGGCATCATGGGGGTTGTAGTTGGAGTGTCAAGCGGTACATTAACCTAGTCAGCGGTAGTCCATCCCTAGAAAATAGCAGTGTTAAGGGATACTTTCATGTCTTGTTATGGAACACCAAATCCATTATTATGATGATTCGAAGTGAAAAATGAAAGTGATCGAAGTGTACCCAGTAGAACGCGCTTATAATATTTTAATATTTTGAATGCGCGTATAAGTATATGGGAGAGGTGACATGTTCTCCCGACAGAATCTCCCGACAGTAACGAAACTGGTGATCAACAGCAGGAGGTATGACAGTGCTATTATAAGTCTATGGGGAGAATCACACAAGGTAACACGTGATCCGGGCATCATGGGATTTGTAGTTGGAGTGCCAAGCGATCTAATAACCTAGTCAGTGAAAGTTCATCCCTAGAATATAGCAATGTGTTGGGACGCTTACATGTCTTGTTATGGGACCCAAAATCCATTATTGTAATGATTCGAGAATGATGATTGAAAGTGTACCAAGTAGAGCGCGCTTTTAATATTATGACAAATGAGCGCATAGGGAAAAATAATATGTTCTGCCGGCAGTGATGAGGCTAGTGATAAAAAACAAATGATGTAACAGTGTTATTATAAGTCTCACAAGAAATCACGCTGGCACTCTATACTGCTGATTAAAGTCAAGTATACCAACATAGGTTGTATGGGGAAACTCGCGAAAAACCACATTGGCACTCTAAGTTGCAGGTCATCACAACGATGTCCATGGTATCTGGTCATTCAAACCCTGGACATCGCTCTTCAATTTAAACACCCATTTCTGCTCTTTGAGGAAAAGAAATTTCGTAATATCACTGATGTGCGATGGAATAAAAGGTTGTTCCAAGATAATCCATCTCAGGTCCTCGGGTTTGTGATTAAGAGCAAGAAAGTGACTAGTCAATCTGGTAGCTTGTTTATTGCGCCTTATGGTGCTCTTGTGCTCACTGACACGGGTCTTGATATTACGTGTGGTCATGCCAATGTATCGAAGTGAGCAAGGGCATGTTATCTGATAAATCACCTTGTCAGAATTGCAGTTTGTATGTTTTCGTAAAATCCAAGGTTTGGCCAACCCAAGATCAATTGATTTTGCTTGTTGTGTCTGGGGACATACAGAGCAGGAACCACAGGGATAGTGGCCACCAGTACAGGGCCACTATCCCTTGGATCTTGGAACAACCTTTTATTCCATCGCACATCAGTGATATTACGAAATTTCTTTTCCTCAAAGAGCAGAAATGGGTGTTTAAATTGAAGAGCGATGTCCAGGGTTTGAATGACCAGATACCATGGACATTGTTGTGATGACCTGCAACTTAGAGTGCCAATGTGGTTTTTCGCGAGTTTCCCCATACAACCTATGTTGGTATACTTGACTTTAATCAGCAGTATAGAGTGCCAGCGTGATTTCTTGTGAGACTTATAATAACACTGTTACATCATTTGTTTTTTATCACTAGCCTCATCACTGCCGGCAGAACATATTATTTTTCCCTATGCGCTCATTTGTCATAATATTAAAAGCGCGCTCTACTTGGTACACTTTGATCACTTTCAATCATCATTCTCGAATCATTACAATAATGGATTTTGGGTCCCATAACAAGACATGTAAGCGTCCCAACACATTGCTATATTCTAGGGATGAACTTTCACTGACTAGGTTATTAGATCGCTTGGCACTCCAACTACAAATCCCATGATGCCCGGATCATGTGTTACCTTGTGTGATTCTCCCCATAGACTTATAATAGCACTGTCATACCTCCTGCTGTTGATCACCAGTTTCGTTACTGTCGGGAGATTCTGTCGGGAGAACATGTCACCTCTCCCATATACTTATACGCGCATTCAAAATATTAAAATATTATAAGCGCGTTCTACTGGGTACACTTCGATCACTTTCATTTTTCACTTCGAATCATCATAGTAATGGATTTGGTGTTCCATAACAAGACATGAAAGTATCCCTTAACACTGCTATTTTCTAGGGATGGACTACCGCTGACTAGGTTAATGTACCGCTTGACACTCCAACTACAACCCCCATGATGCCTGGATCACGTGCTACCGCGTCATCGGTGGGCGTCCACTGTGGACGCTATTCCGGCATTTTTGCTTTTGGAGAGTTTAAAAGACTGACGGCATCAAGACCGCTTACCTCCCCTCCGGCTCAGCAGTTGCCCGAGGTACCGACGGAGAGGTAAGACCGGTGCACAACTTGCAATACCGCTTAAGTACAACCACATGGGCTGTCTGTATGGCTTGATCTGCACGCTACTTATGGCTTGCACACAAGATTCTTTCTATTTGTTATGCCGCTGCAGCCATATGAGAGGGGCGTTAAGCTAGCCCCCTTTCAATCGAGATTTCGGACATTATTTGTTTCCTCTGGTACTTTGTGTACATATTTTGTCTCGACAGACGAAACTGCATATATTAGTAGAGATGAGTGCAGTTAATATCATTCCTCTGTGCCTGCACACTAGGTAACAACGCTATGATATTTCTCTACTTATTTTAAGATTACCATCAGTAATATCCAGCTCAGATAGGGCTCTACCCCGGTCACAGGACTATGCCTATGTGTTTCTGCCCTGGGTTTTTAAGGATAAGCGTCTCCCACTTTTTCAAGGTAGTGTGTCACATTACACGATGGACCATGCCTCTCATTCATTATTTCAGAGCGGTGCCTCCTGTTTCCTGAGCAGTTGCCAGGTGAGGCGAGGCTAATACCCAGATTTATTCGGGTAAGTGAAAAAACTTATTGTACCTTTATCCTTTTGAAAAGGTTTTTTTACTAATACGTATTTGGCATAATTGAGCATTGATTTGATGCGTTGTGTGACCTATCATCCATAAGGGTTCACCTTGAAATATTATTTTTCATTATGTTTGTTTCCACCTTACAGGTAATTTCTTCCACACCTATTCCAGGTGCAGGTCGTATGATTTACCTTTTTCACATTTAAGTTGCAGTAGCTTACTTGGTCCTGACGAAAGCTAGGGTACATCCACCCAAGGCTGAAACATGTCGACCACCTCCACCACAGTTATTTGTTAAAACTGTCAAAAGCACTGTTTTAATTTGGTACCAAGGCAGCACCTCATTAAACTATTTTTGTGCCTTGCTCCCAATTTTATTACACCACATTCACTTAATTGCACTGCACACATCACCCCACACAAATTCCTAGAGTGGTCTTCTCATTGAAACAACATTGCCACACGAGCATCCGGGACGTATTCTGAACCCTGCCTCATGACAACCTGGCGGCATCCGGTTTCCAGATAAAAGTCCCTGGTTTCCCAAATGATGAGGCAAGCCACTTTATGTGGGTGATGGGAACCTTCGATGCATTCATAGATCTCAAAATGCATGCACATATCCAAAGCGATATTTTGGTAGGAACACATTTTTATGGTGCAGCTGTATGAAGTTCACCTAGCCCTATAGACTCACAGTTAGTTTTGTATTTATATTTTGGATTGGGATTTTTTCTGTTTGAGTCTTTAAACTTGTATCCCGTAGACCCCCTACTCTTTTTGAGATTCTTTTTCATTGTAGATTGTAATTGTACCATGGTTTGGATTCTTTTGTTGAAGTATTTTTTAGTTGGAGTGGTGCAATGTCATCCAAGATGTTAGAGATGGTCGAGTTGTAACTGTCGGTGAGTAACTGAACCTCACTCAGGTCGGCTTGGGAGGAGAGGGCAGTTTTACAGTGGGCAGCGGATTCAGCTGGGTTTATAGATCTGAAATCCCTTTTCAAGATCTTGGATTTCATTGGATGAGCCTTCCTCAACTTCACCTCCATATTGATATAGAAGAGAATGCAGTGGTGGTCTGACCAATCGCAAGGAGTAATGGATTCCAGTGTGATGGACTGCCCTTTCGAGATAATGAGGTCTAAAGTTTCACCTTTGTTGTGTGTTGGCTGGTCACAGTGCTGCTTAAGATCATGATCCTTCAGAAAGTCTTTAAGGCAAGTAACCGCTTGGTCATTATGATTAGACCAGTGGAGATTGAAATCGCCCAGAAAGATTTGGGAGATGACTGAGTCGACATTACTCGAGATGATCTCCATTAATTGTTCAATGAAAAGGAGGTTGTCTCCAGGTGGGTGATAAAAGGTGTGAAGTTTGCAGACCGGCCGGTTGTTACTTGCGATGTTGAGACAAAGATATTCACAGGCAGAGGGCGAAGATGACTCCATGTGGGAAATCGAAAGTGTGTTTCTATGAATGCAGGCTAGGCCCCCTCCATGCTTCCTAGCTCTGTCTAGCCTGATTATGTCGTGAGTAGGCGGTACAAGGAGGTCTAAAATAGGAGTGGAGGTTGGATTTAGCCAGGATTCAGTAAGGATGATGATGTCAAGATCATTGTATTGAATTAAGTCGAATATTTCGGAGGCATGTTTACTGGCAGACCTGCAATTGAGTAGTACACATTTCAAACGTGGAGGATTAGTGGCTGAAGGAGTCTGGGTGAGATTCATACACGTGAGATTGTCTTTATTGATGAATCTAAGATTATGAGGAGGTTCTCTGTGTAGATTAGGAAGGATGGTTTGTATGTGCTTTGGCGGGGTCAAGTTGGGGTTGGACCTAGTCGAGTAGGAGTTGTGAAGGTCATTAAGATCATTGGACGCCACGGTCTCAGCTCTTCTGGGCCGTGTGGGCACATTAGCTAAGGGAATGGTTTGCGAGACAGCGGAGGCTAACATCTGGCCCAAGCAATCACTATCACTCAGGGAGGTTCTAGGTAGATTCATAGAGGTGAGGATAGAACTAATCATTGGGAAAAAATCCTTGGAAAGGACTTTTAGGTCATGTAGTTCGGTAGTGAGAAGGTGCATTTGGAGATATATATCATCAAGGCGTGCACCTATGTCTGAAGGGGGTATATGGTGTGTTAACAGAGAGGAGGAGTCTCCGTGTAAGCCTGCGTGCGCTAAGATGGTGGATCGTTGTTCCTGGAGAGGGAATTGAACTTGTGGATCAGGTGGGGTAGAGTGAACCTTGGGAGTCAGTGATGTAGTGTAAGCGACAGTGGTCTGAGCATAGCTCTGAGGGTCCTGAACAGTTCCCACCTGAGATCGAGTGTGTGATAGATCATGGTCGGGAGCCAGGGATGTAGCATTAGCGTCAGCTGTCAAACCATATCTCCGAGGGTCCTGAGCAGGTCCTACCGGAGATCGAAGGTATGGCAAATCAAGGCCAGAGTGGGGCATTTGTCCATTTACCCCTTTGGTATGTGGCGTAGTGGGAGGGATGAGGGACAAGTGTTCAGTTGATGAAGGCAAAGGTATAAGGACACATGGGGATCTCTTCGTGTTTGGGGCAGAAGGGGTCGGGCTTGCTGACTGTATGCCGAGAGGACTCGAGATGTCTCTCAGTTTCTAGGGCAATGAAAATAGGGAACTGGGTGAGCTCTCCATGCGAGGAGCAGAGAGAACCGGACTAGTTGGTTGTGCACCTAGCTGCTCTAAGATGTTTATCACCTGTTGGGTCATGGGACTAGAAGGTTGAGGCACCTCCACCCGGGGCTGAGCCGCACTGTGGTCACCTTGCAGCGAGGAGTAAATCAGAGGGAGCGAGGGTCCAGGCTGAGAGGTGGTGGGGAACTGGTGCTGCCCTAATTGCTGGAAGGATGAGGGTGAGTGTCAGTGGACTTTGCCAAGGCCGTGTGCTTGAGGGATGGGTAGATATTGGCTAATTTGATTAGATTGTCATTAGACGCTTGTATAAAGATGTTCCCATTGTTATATAGGGTGATGGTGGCGTTGGCATTGAGCGAGGGCGAGGGAGCTGTAGTTAGTTTGAGACCATAGGGTGTTTTCCTGGTGCCTGAAATTCGGAGCATAGAGTAGAGGACTTTACGCCAACAAGCTCTTTTTCTGGTGTAGAAAATAAGGTCATTAACTCTACTCCCTTTGTTTGCACAAGAGTAGACGTCTGAGATTAAAGTTTCGGGCCTAGACCTTAGTAGGTGATGCTTGAAGTTTTTGGCTGCGTTTTTCGAAAGGTTGGGTGGGTAGTTGATGATGAAAGCATTGGGAATGGAGGGGTAGGGCTTAAATCCATTTTGATGGTGTGCTTATTGCCTGAAGGTGGTGGCTTCACCGTTGGTGTGAATTCCGTGGTGCATGGGAAGGGGTTAAGAGGACTTCCCTTTTATTCATTGACGTGTCTAGCCATATGCAGCAGGTAAGAGACCAACCATGTGCACTGCTGGGACCTTTACAATCCTCTGTTTCCTTAAGACCATGACCAGTTTGGATGGAACCCAAAGAGCAAGCTAGAATTTATGGCACTGATAGGCATTACGGAGCTAGAAAAATCTATTACCAATAGTGCAAACCAAACCTAATTTCAGTTAGAAATGTAGTTGGCCCAAGCCTTTCCAAGATGGCTGCCAACAGGTCGAACTTGTCTCATACTGCCATTGTAGTCCCTTTTTAGTTGCTAGGTGCAGTCCTCTTTCTATTGCCCTTTGCAGCCCTGTTGTTTGTAGAAATGAGGCAGTAAGGAGGAGCAGCCCTGTTGATCTAAATGGCCGGGCAATAATGTTGCTGCAAAGAAGTAAACTGACTCCTCATCATGCCGACCCTTCAAATAGTTACACCTTCCACAGCTGTGCTTGAGCCCAAAACATGCTCCTCCATGACCTGGGGCCGCTGTGATCCTCCATTAGAGAAGCTAAAAAACAACAACAACAAAAAACAAAAAATAAAAAAAAGTATTCCCACGATAACTGCCCCAAAATTTATCTCCACGGTGGACACCACCAACTAACCCTAATGAGATGCAGAGTAGGCGTTTCCGTGCAAAAACACATGAAAAAAACACAAAACCACTTTCACAACGAACTGCCAGATCTGCGATGTGAACCAAACACAGGCGATAAGCTTGGGTAGCACTGGGTAATTAACACCTGCCTTTTGCTGGTGTTAAGCAGGACGACTACCTGCAGCATAAAAGGGAGCCCAGCCAAGAGCCACACCGGAAGACCCACAGATGCCATGGAGACAATGATCATGCAACACGGATACCCATGAGGGCCACAACACTCACCGCAACCACCCTAGGCCACCCACCACCCCCAGGACCCGTGCTGCCCCCCACCCCCTGGGAACACCACATAGGCAGCGTACACAAAGACAGCGGACCCACCTGAAACACACCTGCCGCCCAGACCTAATGCCAGAGGAGGACATTGCCCACTACAGGCCCAAAAGGAGAACCATCCCTGGCATCCTGACCCACATCCCCCACCTGCTGACAGTACCAACCCAGCGCACAACCAACATCCCTCCACAGACAAAGCTGCCAGCTGCGCAGCACATGCCGGCCTCTGGTACCATCCAACCCACAACTGCCAAAGTCGGAGGAGTCACACAGCTAGCCCCATCCAAGGTCATCACACCTGTCCTGGATGCCAATATCAGCCTGGTACCCCAGCACCCCGGCACCCACACTGCGCAGGAGCAGCTGGAGACCAAGCCAGGCCCCTACGCCATAGCTGGATTCCCTCACGTGTCAGGGACAGTCAACTGCACACATGTACCCCTCGTGCCCCCTGCCCACACTGCACACAACTACCACAACAGAAACACACGCATACCATGAATGTGCAGGCAATAGTGGACCGCCCGGGACTCCTCAACAATGTCGTGGCCAACTCCCCAGGTAGAGTGCATGAAACTCACATCTCCCGCCAGTCCATCATCACCCAGCGCTCCCAGGTTGACACACGTGGAAATGCAGTGCCCGTTGGTAAGTCCAAAATAAAGACACACCACACACCTCCAGCCCACAGTCATGCAATTCATGACTCTGCCAATGGGCATGCAGTACAACTACATTCAACATGACACACAATATGCCAACCGACCAGACACCACAACACAACTCCATTGGGAATCCGGCCTTGCCATGCCCACAACACAACCATGGCATGGCACCACAGACACACAATAGCAGGATGTGAAGAGAGGCATGGAGCAGGCATGTGCGAGAGCGGCAAGTGACTAAGGAATGTGAACCTACCCAATGCCAGGTGTGGCGTGGAGGGGTAAACCACAGAGTACAAAACAGGGAAATGGCCATGTGGAGATCAACTGCTGGTGCATGGAGTGTAGTGGCCAGTGGACGCTACCATGTCCCCACAGGTCGTGGGGCAGAACGTGGAAATGTTGCACGTCACGTCCGCCAGTGCATGCGCGTGCATAGTGGGTTGGTCCTGTGTATGTCAGGCCTGCGTAGGGTGTGAACAAAAAGCCCGTCACACTGGTCGTGGTTCTCATTCGGAATGTACAATGCGTCTGCCAGGGTGGCGCCTCTCAGCCCGCCACGAGTCTTGCGCCGAGCGCGGCGGGGCCTGCATCCCTGTATGCCTGCTGTACCCCGGGCCGCTGGTCCCCAGACCTGTCATGCCAGTAGGTCCCACATCCAGAACATAGTCGCGAATCATGAATGGCAGAGTCCACACCAGTAAACGCACAGAGAAGAGTAAGAGGAAGATGCGGCTCGGTCCGGACGAAAGCCGGATCAGAGTCACGGAGGTGATCGAACACTATCAACAACTGACCTGGTGCCATCAACCCTGTTCACCGCAAGTCCACGTCCCGTGGTGCCACTGCACCTGAACTACGCAGGCCGGTGGGGCCATCCAACCTAATCGGTAAACGGCTCGTGCTGACCGCTGCCTCAGGCCCACACTACGGTCCAGTAGGTCACACATGTGGAACTGTGTCTTGGGTAAGATGTGGAGGAGTCCACACTATTGGACACGCCTCATCGCAGGCAGCATCCCCTGACAGCACTGGTGTCACTAACTCTGTGTGCAATGAGTCATGGGCACCATCTGGTTGGACTTTGGTGGCGTCTGAGTCCATGGCCTGGTGGCTTTCTGCATCTTCATCTGGCTGGACCGGACTTGGTGTCCGACATGTGTCTGTTCCATTGATCTCCACCATAGTGACTGTTTCAGCGTGGTCCTGCCCTCTGCATCATGCCCTGGGGGTACACCTTCCACAGTCCACCAAGACACTCCGTGACAAGCCCCTTTGTCATCTACGGAAACCTGCTCTGCACTCCTGACCCTGCCCCAGTGCCCCGCAAGTCAGCGGCCCATGGCGGTAGGCCCGTGCAGGGCGCTATGCATCCCGGGCCACTAACTCTGTGCAGCACTAGTCATGGGGCCTTTATGGTTGAATGGCTGTGTCCTTTACGATGTACACTGTTGTAGATTTCTAACTGCACCAGGCAGCCCTTGCTGGCTGGCGTGCACACACCACACACACATCCAAAACAGGTGTCACTCGGTATGTGTGCCTGCTAATAAATGTGCCCGTGCGCACGTGCCCGTAGCCATTCACGCCATCTGAGCAAGTGTGTTCGTGTGGTCATTATGTCAACATGATGGGCACGGGCCCTGCAACATCACAGTGTGCTGTCTTCAGTGGATGTTACCATGTCACCTCAGCGTTGGCAGTGACCCTGGACATGTAGCTTCGCACGCACCCCACTGCATGCACAAGCGGCGTGTGCTGGTCCGACATACGTCAGCTCAGTGCAGGGGTGTGCTGATTCGGCAGGGGGAGCAGGGCGTGGCTCGGACCTGGCCTTTGGCAGGAAGTGCGGTAAGTGTGTCTCTGTGTTGGGGTGTTGTCGCCACCAAGGCCACAGTACTCGATGTTAAATTGTGGCATGCACCAGGAGGGTGGGCTCGCATGTACGGGGACATGTAGGAGCGCAAGACCGCTCTGGATATTGGCACATGCATGCCAAGTGTTATGTGTATCAGTCCTGCGGATGCATGAGTCAGTTGCCTGGCCTCATTCGCAGCGCAATCACAGCCAGCCATGGGCTGTACACCTGTGTCTGCCCTGTCTGGACCATTGGCCTACACTCACGTTGCCGCACACCTTCAAAGGCCATCATCACGGTGTTGTTGGCATGCAGCTGGACATGCGCGAACAGGCATTACAATGGTGTGCCGTAGGAGTGCACGTGATGCAACCGCGCAGTGCACACAAGTGTGGGGCCTCGTGGGAGGGAGGAGCAAGTGTGTGGCAAGGTAACACACAGTGAGGCCGCTCATGTGCCACGTGCTGGGCATATCATCCATGATTCCCAGGGTCGCAGACATCCCACCACACCCACGACAGGCCTCTGTACATCTCCTGTATGCATGCAGATGGTGAAGTTACTGTAGGGATGAAAGGTCCTTTGTCTGAACTATCAGGCGGTAGCACATCTGCAGTTCCAAGCAGGAACTTGCATGTGGCCAGCACCCCGACAGATAGGATAGCATTTGCTTGCAACTCCCACACTACACACAGCTCGACGTGAGACCAACGTGTACACATCCCACACGCAGAAGTCCTTGGTCGTAGTTAGCATGCGTGAAATGGCCTTCACACCTACTCCCACCCCACCCCAGGCCTGCCCCCGTTGCACACAGACACTGCTCATTGCACCAAACTGTGCCATTTCATCCACAGGACTGGTGCAGGGCAAGCCAGTGCAGCTTCAAGTTGAGCCACTGACGCAATGGCAGACCATCCCGGACACATGCTCGACTCTAGTCACGTGGACCTGTACCGTGCATGTCTGCTGCATGTACTGTTGGCAGTGCTGCGAATCATTTACCGGCTGAGCTTCCGCCTTGCGGACGTCACCTACGTTCAGCCTGTGTTGCATTGTCGCTTGTGCATATTCGAGTGGTCCATGGATGTCTGCCTCTCCAACGTAACGGTAGCTGACCTGGATTATGACGTGTGTGTGTGCGCCCCCTGTTGGCCCACAACCAGGAGTGTCACCGTGGTGCCCGTTTATGGCATGCATGGATGTTTGGCATGCAGGCTGGAACCTGGACCTGGGAGATTGCACGAGTCGTCATGTGCAGTGAGCACATTGAGCCACTACCCGATTGGGCTTTGGTACACATTGGGTCCAGTGGTTGGAGTCAGCACATCTGTCCGGGTCAGCTGATGGATTACGTCGAAGACATGTCAGATGTGGTGGACAAGGATCACTCGTTGGAGATGTTGGCCTACGCAGCTGCACTCGCGTTCATGGACGAGTGACAAGGTACCTGCAGCCACAACTGGATGTGACCCATTGCACGTGTCCCGACGCCTGGTTGCATGTTGGGAATCTGGTCACATGTCCAAAGACGACAGTGGACATGGCTACATTGGCCTGGACTCATGATCCAGGCGCGGACAACCAACGCGGGTTGGCACTGACTTGTTTTGGTGATGGACTCCCCCGAGGTGGACATGGGCACTTTCCTACATTTCTCATTCAGACATGCTGCTGCATTGGGCTGCATATCGTGGCACTTCTCTTGGCCGTACTAACACGCACTTGTTGATAAAGTTTCCACACTTTCACTTGTCTCCAACTGTGTTGTGTCTTGATTTGTATGCCAATGTGTGTGTCACGGACTCTCTGGCTCCCTGCCATACGTGCATTGCAACCCCATCAGGACTGTGGGTTTGTACTTGTGCATTATCATGTCCCTGTTTCGTGCTTAGCCAGATGCGTATGGCTGTTTACCGGCCACAGGCGGGTGCACTTGTGTCCTGTGTTCGGTTGTGCAAATTTTGGTGTTTGTACCACATTGTGTTCAATGTTGGGGTGCTCTGCTTCCTATGTGTGTGTGCTGCATTGTGTGTGAGATGTCCCTTCAGCTCTGATTTGGCTCACCCTTCTCCTTTTCAGGCAGGGTGGTTTTCACTTCTGTGCTTGTTTAGTGGTGTGATATTGCCGGGTTGTGTAACTTGTGTTCCTGGTTGGTGTTGTAACTCTTGGGCATGGTTTGTCTGCAGTTGTGCTGTGCGTAATTGTGCATGGGTGCCATTGTGCTCATCTCCCCCAGTCCCTGCTCGTTCTTCTCCCTGTTGCTGTTGTGTCTGTTGTTTTGGGCAGTTTCCGGTCCCCGAGTCCTGCCACCATCTCCAGACTGATGTGGTGGACACCATTTTGTTCATGTCATCCAGCTCCTGGTGTGGCGCGGGACTCCCACCTCCGGTGTGCATTGCTGCCTTCGTGTTGTTGACGTGTTTCTGCTTGTTTGTGCCTATCGCATCATTCCAGATGTTCTGGTTTTCTTCCATTATCCTCCTCCACTCTCAGGCTGCATTCACCTTGTCCAAGATGGCCTGCCATGTACAATGTTTTGTTGCCAATGGGGCTTGTGGGGTTGTCTGCTGGCTCGGGTTGCCTCCATTGTGCTTGGCCGTTGTTTTCTGTTTGGTTTGTCTTTCTTTTTCAGGCTTTTGTTGTGCTTATTCCCACCTGCCATGTGTGCCACGGGCCTGGCGGTGCTTATCCCTGCTTTCCTCATCGTGAATGGACTCATCGCACGTTTTGTTGTGTTGTGATTTGTGTTTTTATCTCCGTTGAGGTGGTTGTATCGCGGACATTGGCTGCGGTTTTGGAAGACTATCGCATGGTACCGCCTTGTTGTGAATTTCACGTTGACACAAAGTTATTTTCCCGTGATGGGCTGCGATGTGTAAAGTTGCGTTAGCATTTTTTGGTGATGTTTAGCGCATGTTCTTGTGAATATCCCCCTAAGACTCTAGGGGCATAGATTACATATAATGAAGCATTTTTCTTGGCTGGGTATAGAAGCTGCACCTAGGACTTGAATAAAATTGGTAGAGGATATGAAGGTGGCCACAAGAAAATACAGAGCATCGTTCCCAATAAACACAGTGCACATTTTATGAGGTGACAACGAGATCGGGATATTACATTGTGGATACAAGGACCGATGTACTCCTTTATTATAGATAAACAAAACAGAATAAATTAAGCAAGCAAGGGATTATAATGGAATGTGGTTTTGTGATAAACCTTAAGTAAATATTTGATAAACAACAAGTAATTTTGTGCTTTATCACTATTGTAAATATAATGTAAATATCAAAAGTATTAAATTAATTTAACATTAGTTCCTATGGGGTGTTACTTTAATTTCTTGCCTCTATTGTGTGGAAGTGTGTTGCAGTAACTTACTCCAAGGCTGGGCAGCAGCACATTTAATTTTGTTTGGACACTTTTAAGGCTGTAGCAACTTTAGAAGTAGATTCAGTGAATTGTAAGGATCTTACTCTTTTATAGGGGGTGTTTTGCGTTAACATGTCCCACCAAACCACTCCTTAAAATTCCCTTTTGATTAATTAGTCCCTATTTTCTGACCACTCCCCCTGTCCCACACACATTTACTAAAAGAATGTATACCTATCGGTGGCCCAGATCCCCGTTCAGAAAAGATAGAAGAGGCGGAGGTCTATAGCCATAGGTATATGAACTGTATTTTGTAGTATGTCAGTAGTACTAGTGTACATACTAAAAAAGAAGTTTGGGACTCAGGTCTATTGTTTTTTACAACTTCACTTAAAGGGGCTCTCTTCTGGCTCAAAGTGCCTTGTGCAATTTTAAAAACAAATCAGTTGATAACAAGATGCAAGGTTTGCGGAATGTGCCAAAAATGTACAGCTTCTCAAGGAATCAGAGGCAGACTGGACTAATGAGAACATTCTGTTTCTTCCAGTCAGTCCTGTGCTTTGGGGTGAATTCGGACTGTCGGTATCTCTCAGCTCAACTGATGCTTCAGAATAACTTCTCTATCTTCCATCTGCTCTGCACCTCCCACAAACCTTCAATCGAGTCCATATGGAAAATCAGTCTGCGGTGCATACAGCACCTACTCACCCCCCAAAAGGTTTTAGTGAATGGCTGCGCCTCATACCTGTCTCAGACTCTTGCGCTTTCTCTGGCAGTGAATCTATGCGCTCCTTTTGGCTCTGCTTGGTCTCCAGGGCCAATTCATCTGCCGCCAAAAGGGACCTGCTCTTCTTGCTGCAGCATGACACCAGGCCTTCCTTGTAGAGAAGAAAGAAGACAGCCAGGGGGATGGGAAGCTGAGGGCACAAAGGAGGAAGAGACGGTTTAGGCCGCTTTCACCAGACAGAAAAATCCCAAAATCACTCTTTTACAAGACGTAGGCGCAGAAGCAGAACACCCTTCAGCAATCGTAATGGTAAGAAAAGCTAAGACTAAGGGACATTGGAGAACAACAGTAGTCGTGAAACAGAGAGCAAAGTTGACAACTTTAGGGATAAACAAGGATACACATATAGACTCCATGGCTCTAGAAGTGAAAAATCTGTCTTCGTATATTTTTAGGAATGGTGTAATGCCGATAGCTACCGGTGCTTGATAAGTAGTGCACAGGAAACAGCTATGACCGCCAAAAGATAGGCTGTGGGACGAGATGGGGAGCAGTTTGGGCGGGCCTTCCTCTACCAGGATAGGCCTGTGGTGTCCTGGGCGCTAGGCCCACATACTGGCTAAATGACTGCACAGACACACTGCGTAGGATACTATAACTGGCCCAGGGCAAGTGCGCCCGGCCCCTTTTATTAGCAGGGTCACCTGACCGGTGACGCCTGTGATGGGTGGGCGTTAGGGTGGGCGAAAACACTAGAACGTGTCCAGCCGGACACTACAAAGCCAACAGGCCTGGATGTGGATGATAAAGATGGCTTTACTTCTACTCAATTAATAGGCGATGCAACTGAATGAGAAGCAGTGGGTGGGCGGTCCCTGCCCAGTAACAAGCTTTGCAATTGGCCTTTGAGGAGAGGGCTAAGGTTTCGCCTCCCAGTAACAGGAGCTGAGAGTAGATGTGAAAATCACAAGAGAACGTCCGCCCTCCCATTAAATAGCAAGGGGACGTTCTGAATTCCGTCGTGGGACGAAACTCAAATGTACCTATTTCGTCTCTAATTCTGTGAGATTGCTCTAGATAAAGAGGCGCTCATAAAATCACCTCAAGTGGGAATCCCCAAAGCTTTCTTCCGGAGCACATGACAAGGAGCGCGCTCTTTACCTCGGGTAAAACTGCTGAAACAAAGTGTTACATGGTGTGCAACTCCCTCCTCACAGCAACACATCTCTTGAGAGATCACGTTCACAAGGACTTTACAAGGAATGCGGATAAAGCACTCTAAAGGGACAGGCTGAGAAGCACGAGCGGCTCAAGGACCCCCGCCTATGGCGGACCTTTCGGGAACATTCCTACGGTCCAGCGCGAGCGGGGGAGGCTCAGACAGACGTCCGAGTCACACCCGAAACGTGCCTGCTTAGTGTTTCACTTAAACAAACTTCCCTCTTTGCGTCCGTGAAACACGACTCTAATGTGACGACACTTCGTATGTGAGAAAAGAGCTTGACTAACCGGCCTCTCCCAACAGCCACCATGTCAAAAGCGAGAGGATTAGGGTTGTCAGCTGTCTTTGCATTCATTGTTTGCAAAGGCTCTTCATAGAAGGCCGGAACGGGGAAACTGTTAGTGTTTATGCACAGAAGAGGTTGTCCCGTAGTGGACTTCTCTCCTCTCCTTTTTTGGCACACATAGTACTTATATCTAGGGTCGTCTTGGTTGTCTTTTGGAATTGACTATATGGAAATGTGTTTCCTAAGGACATTGACAACAAAGTCTCAAATGGTTTATGTATGCATGCAAACGATGTTGACAATAATATAAATGTTTGGATTTGCCCCAGGGGAGCTGGCAAATGCAGCTGTTATACCCTTTAGAAAATGCAGAAGTGCTCTGTTAGTAGATGTACTTTGAACTCCACTGCCTTTGATGTCCAATGATAAACTTGCGACTTAATCATATTGCATGTAACGCGTATATAATGTAATATTATATAACATATGATATAGCGCTAAACCGCTTGCCTTCTCGGGTAGCACCCTACACCGTGTAGAGTGTATGGCTGGGGCAATGTTATCTTGAATAGTAAGTGTGGGCGAAACGCAGGCTGTCAACAGTGAACATGTCTAAGGAAGGGGTACATCAGTGTGCAGTGGTTAACCGCCTATGAAAATGATGCAAACAAGCATTTTTATCCAACTCTTCCTACCGTGTTAGATGTCTTCTAGCATGGTGGGAATCCGCTTCATGCAGGATGTTCAGACCTTGTTTTCTGAATAAGACTGCCTGTGATCGTGGGCACACGCCACCCTTTCTCTTTACCAGACCTCACCTTGTTCACTTACATTAATGAGGGCCATGATCCAGAAGGCATAGGAGACATTGGTGATGACAGTCCCCTGCAGCGGCAATGAATAGCGTGACAGGTTCCTGGGATTGTGCGGCACCAGTGAGTTGCGTATGTGCTTCAGGTTAGCGCTGGAGTTGGCAGTGAGGTTGGACTGGATGCAGTTCGTATCGGACAGGAACGGGTCAGCGATCAGGGGGCTGAGGAGGGCTCCACATCCTAAAAAGAAATGAAGGACCTAGGAGGAGAATAAGAGAGAAAGACTGTCTACTTCTAAGTTGCAGTGCACTCACCTGGAAAGAAGAAAGAAAGGAGTGAACACAAACACCACAAATTAATATATTAGATGAAGCCCACCCAGCCCTAAATTATGGGGATATTCCAAGTCCCTGGGGAGTTCTGTACTATATAGGACAAGGCTGAAAACAGAGCTTCTTTATAAGGGCATGGAACTCCGAGGTACCAGTGAGAGCATTATTTCCTCAGTGCTAGTCATGTTGCTTGACAGGGATCTAGCTGTAATGGGAGGAGATTTGTTTCCTTTTAAGAAGCTGACATGATCCAGTATGGCTGTCTTTTCACTCTCGGAGGTGATAGTAATGTTCATAATAGTGTACAGTCCATCATTGACAAACCGACCCTGTGAGCATTCTCTAGAGGGTCGTCTTCTCAGTAGGTGTTTTCTCCTCAGCTGCGTAGACCAGCAAGGGACTGGTTGGGGTCCTGTGTTATTTAAGTAGAGTGCTAATTGGGTTGGATTCATGTGTAGCTCCGCTAGCCCTGCATTCTGCGGTGGGGGTGAGCCTGCAAGGACAAAAGCCTCCTAGTCGACAATGGGGTTGATAGACTTATTTGATCTTTCCACAAACCAATCCGTATTGGTTTTGTTTTTGGTGGTTTCAGTCATTTTGGCATGTCACCATCACTCTTTGCCAGCTGTTGTGTTTGACTTTGCGATCTCTGATTTTATGGGGGTATTGTGTGTGTTTCCACATATGAATTCTAATGATTTGTTTGTGCAGTCTGTGCCTTGTGGGAGGGGGTTTTGTTATAATTCATGAGGTTTTTTGCTCAGGGAACCAAAAGCAAAGCTCTAACTCCTCTAGTGGCTTCTACTTTTTCCTGTCTGAAGCTGTAATGAATAGTCCCCTTGGGTTTGGTCCACAATATTAGAGGCTTTATTTATGACTACCCTGTGGGCCCGCTGCCCCACTGCAAGTAACTGGCGTGCAAATGGAGAACAAGTCAAGACACAGCAGATATAGACATCTTCAGCCCTAGGATGTTACCACCTGCATATGTGGAACACCAAGTGCACATCTCTTGCAGATCTCATTGACACCTGCATTAGGAACAGCAAGTAAATATTTGACATCATACATCAGCGATTTCACCTTGCCTCCTGCCACCTCTTACAACATCACCCCTGCAACAAACTCTTGAACAATAACTGACAAATGCATCTATCTAACAAAATCAACTCCATATACAACAACTTGGAACCAAACCGACACCATCATAACTCAATTTCCCATCACGGTCAATGAACAAATCCTGACCTCATGGTCTGCCGTCACCACCCTCAAAGTTGCTGCTATCATGAAGACCATCCACTGGAGGCTCCATCTGACCCTTGCTCCCACCACACCTTCACATAAGGATTCCTAAGTACTAACACCCATCCTCAATGCCTCCATCGACTCGAATTGCCATATTCACCGAAATCTGGAAACGTCACCATCATGCCCCTGCTCAAGAATCCATCTGCTGACCCAGCTATCGATCCATCACCCTAATACCATAACTGTCAAAGGTCTTAGAGAAACAAATCAACTGACGACTCACTGACTTCCCACAGCAATCACCAGTTCCTCGACACCACGCAGTCCAGATTTAGGGTCAACCATTGCACAGAAGCAACACTCATTGCCACGAAAGACAAATGGCAACTCTCCTTTTCCTGGACCCTCTATGCAGCATTTGACAGTGTCTCACACCCAATCCTCATCAGGCGCATACACAAGATTGGCATACAAGGACCCGCTCTCTGCTGGATCTGCTCCCTATTAACAGATAGCATGCAAGCTCTTAGCCTGGCACCTTGCCTCCCTGAAACCCACAAACGCATTTGCCTTAAGGCTCATTGCTCTGCCCCACCCTCTTGAACGCATACATGATACCTTTGGCCAATGTAATTCGTGCACATGACAACAACATCCTTTTTTACGTCAACAACACACAACTCATACTTTCCCTCTTGAAGAACACAAGAAACAAGTTAATCTCCTGCAAGAGCAAAGTCGCAAACTTGATGCAAGTCAACTGAATCAAGCTCATCACCGACAAGACAGAAGTAATTATCTTCAGCAAGAACACCATACAATAGAACTCCAACTGGTGGCTGGCTGAACTTGGACCCAGACCTAGAATTCATCCCAGGAACCTCAGAATAATCATCCGTACATGTCAACACCATCACTGCATCCTTCTTCCAGACCCTGAAGATGCTGAGGAATACCTTGAAATGGCTCCCAAGCACCACTAGAAATCCTTTCATTCAGGCCCTAGTCACTAGCAAATTCGACTATGGGAACACACTCTACGCTGGAATCACCAAGCAACTCACTAGAGGACTAAAAACCATCCAGAACTTGGCAGTCAGAATCATCCTCAACCTCCCACACAGAACTCACATCACACCACACCTCAGGAGACTCCACTGGCTCTCGATACACAAACACACTCAATACAAACTCCTCAAACACACACAGTCAGGGCACTACACAACTTAGGCCTCACCTAATTGAGAGTTGCATCTCCTCCCACCAACCACCTATACACCTCCACTCCACAGGACTCATACGTGCACAAATTTCACGTACACACAGAAGCAGATCAGGAAGACGGGCATTCTCTGAAATTGCTCCTAAACAGCCTCCCACTCCACATTAGAGTCTCCTCCTATCTTCTTGAATACTGCAAGAGGCTGAAGAACTGGCTTTTCAATTTACCAACCTGCCACAAATAGGGCTGGGCACCCACACCTTCTTCACAGCAGGATACCCTAGCGATTTTACAATATGCATAATTTGACATGCAGTAACAGGGGGTAATGCTTTGTTGTTCTACCCATTATAGAGAATCACCTGCTCAGAATCTTCTATGCAACTCCCTGCCTGTGGCTGATTAACAGCAGTGACTTCAAACAGGTGAACCCAGTGTCTAACGTCAGGAACAAGCAAATCCCTCCCACTATACAAGTGCTATTTGTGAGAAGCTGGCCTGGCATATGCTGGTCACTAGTTATAGTGGCCACCTTGCACAAGTCCAATTCGACTCTTATGGTAGATAGGTTTAAGACAACCTTTTAAAGAAAGCTATCCTAGTGGTAGCTGTGGAGAGAAGCCTTCAGGCTAAGTCTCAGAGGAATGTAAAGCAGCTTGTTTTACCTTATAATCTCTTGAATTACCAAATGAAAGGACACCACACAGGTATATATATCAAATATATATGTATTTATTTCTAGACACACTCTACTAATCTCTTTATGAGATTAGAAGTCAGGAACACATTCAAATATCAACGTGTCACAATAAGTTAAGTACAAATATTAATGGTCAAACAACAGAATTCCCCTTCTCCATACATAGTTTGTTAACTTAATTTGCTTCTGAAATGTGTGACCCGATGTCTAGATTTATCAGCTGATCTCTGATTTGAATCACTTGATTATTTTAACTCATCATTTCTTATACAATATCAATCGGGTAAAGTTTCCACTCTTATTTTAAAACCCCGTTGTCATTTGCTATTTACATTTGATTTTTATAGTTGCTTGTATGGTTGAGCTAAACGTTCCTATCACTTGGATTGTTTTATTTGTAATCTGTCCACCGTTTATTACTGAAAATACCAGTTGATACAGCCTTTTATAGATAATGATGCTTGGACTAATCGTAGTGAGATTTTGGTATCAGATAACTTTCTTTGATAAATCCAAGATGGCATCAGTGAGTGTTCTGATGTCTAGCGTTGGTGTTTAGCTTGTTGTTACTTACCTTATTCAGGTAACAGAGTTTCAAGAGGTATTTAAAGAAAGTGCAATCTAATGCGAGCCTTTCATTGCTTGGAAAACCTTTAGTCTATTAGGATGTGTAAGTACTGGCTTCTCATTTCTACTGATTTTTTATTTGCAACAGGCTGTGCCCTTTGCTACTATTGCTGTTTTATAGCTATAGTTTGCTTTTGTTTCTTATTGCAGATGATGCATTAACTCCATGCTCCTGAGAGTACTTGGTGCTTTTGTTATTTTTGATTGAATGTTTGCCATTTTGGCCTTATGGAAGTCAAGATAAGTAAGTTAGCTGCTGGTTCTGTGCCCAATCAATTAATCTATATTTATAAAGAGTGACTAATCACCCTTGAGGTATCCAGGTGCTGAGGGTCTTGCTGCTTCAGGTGGGTTCAGTTGAACAGCCAGGTATTGAGTGCCTACTGTAATTCTAGGGGAGAAGGGTCCTGAGGTGCACAGAGAGGATATTCCAGGATTTAGCTGTGAGGTAGGAGAAGGAGCGTTTCCATTGTTGCTTCAGCAGATGCTGGGGTTGTGCGCGAGGGAGAGGGAGGCAGTGCATAGGTGGCTGGAAGGTTGGTGGAAGTTCAGGCGGTGGTGGATGTAGGCTGGTCCTTGTTTGTGTCAGGCTTTGTAAGTGTGGATCAACATTTTCATTTGATATAGATTCTGTGTGGGAGCCAGTGGAGTTTCTTTTGAGGAGGGTGATGTGGGTCCATTAGAGGAGGTCGAGGATGAGTTTGGCATGGATTTCTGTATGATAGGCAGTCTCTTCAGAAGGTGAGCATGATTCCAGGCGGCTGGTGGCTAGGGCTTGAGTGAAGGTGCATCTGGTGTTGATGGGGAGCTATTTGAAGATTTTCTGGAACATTCAGAGTTGGAAAGCAGGTGGACGAGACTGCCTTGATCTGGATTTTCATGGTGAGTGTTAGAAATGGGGGTCTCTAATTGACATGGGTTTGCACCTTTGTCCAAGTAGGGACCCTTCCTTCTAGTCAGGATAAAGGAGTTACACTCCTAAAATAACCCCTACTCACCCCCTTGGTAGGTTGGCACAAGCAGTCAGGCTTATCTTAGAGGCAGTGTGTAAAGCATTTGCACATAAACAACATTAATACAGTGTAAGCACTACAAAAGGACACCACACCAGTTTAGAAAAATATCCAATATTTTTATATACTCAAGACAAGACCAAAAACGATAAAAATCCACAATACATTACTTAGAAATCTTCAGTTATCAAAATAACCTTGAAATACAGTTCCTTGAAGTTGATAGCTCTGTCTGGGGCTATCACAGCATTGTGAACAAACAAATCCAAACAGTTCTGGCTGATCGCGGGCCAGCTACGGTGTTGGGAAGAACCGCAAAATAGTACCTTTGGAAATGCAGGGCGTCGGCGATCTACCGTTGAGCTTCCGAAAGCACGGCGTCCACAGGTGTCGGTTCTGGAGGTCGGTGTAGGAGTCGTCGGGCCCTTGAAGTCACAGGCATTGCAGATTGAACTCCTCACCGTTGAAGTCAGGAGTGCTGGTGTCGGCAGACGTCGGGTGCTGCGGTGCGAAGTGCAGTGGTGCACCGTGTGATACTCTCAGGTCGTGGTGCCGGCAGCGGCTCTGTGGCGGTGTCAGATGGGGTCATTGGTGAGACCACGGTCGCAGTGCAAAGTGATGCAGCGCTTGTCGCGGTGCTCGCAGGTCACGGTGCAAGCAGCAGCGTGGTCGTTGCTGAAGCGCTGTCATTGGCTGATGAACTGGAGTCAATGGCGCCGGTATCGGTAGGCCAAGTCTGCAGTGAGGGATGAGGGTGGTGCATCGTGTAACTTTACGAGCCCTTGAACCACAGTGCAGGCAGCGGCATCGATTTCAGCATGGCGTGGCGTGGTCGGGGATACCAAGGCGGCGCCATGAAGCAAGGCGATGCGGAGTGCGGTGCCCACAGGTCGCGGCGTGAGCAGCGGCTCGGTGGCTGCATCAGCAGGCGTCGTCGGTGAGACCAGGGTCGTGGTGCGGTGTTGCCGTTGCCCTCTGAGGTGCCTTCAGGACACGGAGTCATCTGCGGCATCGTAGACGGCGTCCGGTTGCTTTTTCTTCTGTTGCAGCACAAAACACACAGTCCCCAGTGCTGAGGGCAGAAGAACTTGAAGTCTTTGCTGTTCCTGAGACTTCTTGAACAAGGGGCAAGTTCTACCTCAAGCCCTTAGAGAAACTCACAAGAATAGATCGCAGAAAGTCCAGTCCAGTCCTTTCACTGCCCAAGACAGAAGCAGCCACTGCAGGCCAACACAGCAAAGCACACAGAAAAGTGGTAGTTCCTTCTCACAGCTTCTCCATCTCTTCTTCTTGGCAGTCTTCTTGGTCCAAAAGAGTTCTAAAGTTCAGGGGTTAGGGCCCCACATTTTATAGCCCAAAATCCTTTGTCCTCTCAGGCAGTGAGTGTCTGTGCCCAGCCAGAACCAGTTCTGCCCTCTCTGCAGTAGCGGTTCCTGTCCTGGAGGGAGTGCTGCAGGGTGGTGGGGTGGGGCGGGGGTGAGGCAGGGGGGGGGTAGTAAACTACGGCATATGGATGAACAGGGTTAAGTAACTAAACAAATAGAT
This sequence comes from Triturus cristatus, assembly GCF_964204655.1. Taxonomy (NCBI): domain Eukaryota; kingdom Metazoa; phylum Chordata; class Amphibia; order Caudata; family Salamandridae; genus Triturus; species Triturus cristatus. The sequence continues at coordinate 94,186,255 of NC_140579.1, read as the reverse complement.
AAAACAAATTACATTGCTCGCGCTGCTTCGCCATATGCCGTAGTTTACTACCCCCACTCTGCCCCTCCCCGCCCCGCTCCGCCCCGCACCACCGCCCCGCAGCACTCCCTCTAGGAGCCGCTACTGCCTCTCTGGTGTGGCTTCCTGGCAGGAGGTGAAGACGGCATTGTCAGAGGCAGAGGCAGAGGCAGATCAAGGAAATCTCCCCCTACTCTAAATGCAGCCCAGGTCTATTTAGCCCTTTCCTGACCCGCCTAGACTATCTAGAGCCACGGCCCCAGACAGTCAATCCACAACCCCAGTAGAGGCCTACTGGATGGCTGATCAAGAAAATACCTATTTGCTAAAAGTGGTATTTTCAAACACAGAATGTAAAAATCACCTTCATTAAAAGATGCATCTTTAGATTCTGAGTTTAGGCATACTAAACTTTTTTTTCTACCTAGTTCCCAGGGCCAGTTATGTTTATAAGATATTATAAACAATCTCCCCATTCTGTCCTATGGGAACAGGTAGCCCTGCAATAGTAAAAAACAAAATTGGCAGTAATTCACTATCAGGACATGCCACACACACCAGGGCATGTCCTACCTTTCACATACACTGCATCCTGCCCACAGAGGTACCTTGGGCCTACCTTAGGGGTGACTGACATGTAAGAAAAGGGAAGGTTAGGGCCTGGCAAGTGAGTACACTTGCCAAGTCGACATGTCAGTCCCAGACTCCACACAGGCTCTGCAGTGGCAGGTCAGGGTAAGATGTACAGGCCGTTTGCATGGGTGGCACCATCCATTGCTGCAGCCCACTAACAGTATTTGATTTACAGGCCCTGGCACGCTCAGTGCACTTTACTAGGGACTGACAGGTAAATCAAATATGCCAATCATGGAAACACCAATCTATAACACAGTTTACAAGAGCACTTGCACTTTATCACTGATCAGCAGTGAGAAAAGTGTGCAGAGACACTAAGCCAGCAAAAACATAGTCAAAACCGGGAGGTCAGAAAGCAAAAACTCAGAGGAAACACGCCAAAAGATGCCAAGTCTAACAGTGAATTTGCTGTCCAGGATAATGTTGAGGTTATGAGCATGGTGTATTGGTGTGTGAGGGTCTTAGTTCCGAGGGCCACCAGGAGAGGTTCCAGAGGGAGGTGTTGTTGCCAAATATCGTAAAAACAACAGGAGTATAACCCATAGACCAGGTTGAGATCTGGGTAGGTACACAAAAAGAGGCAACAATATCTCAACTGGTATCATTCAGGGAGTCAATTAAACAAGTATGTGCAACACATTACAAGGAAAGAAACAGGGAGGCTCGTGATAAGTTTTTGAAATGTGCACATGGCATCATGTAATTAAAGTAAATATAAATAAAGCGGTACAGTTGTAGCAGCACTGTAGGCATAGAATGCATAGGCAGCCCGAATAGGACTTGGTGCTCAAATGTGCTTGTGACACATAAAAGTGGCGACGCAAGTGACAATGTGAAATCAGCGAAAGGCGCAAGGTGACAAAATGTGAAATATGTACAGAGGACTTTGTGGTTCAGCAAGGACGATTTACAATGATTGGACAGGTAATGACTGAGTGATTTAATTGAACCACAAGCGGTTTTGTGCCGTAAGTTGCAATTTTGGCATGAGTCTCCCGTTTTCTTTCCTTATTATGTGTTGCACATACGTGTTTAATTGACTCTCTGAATGATACCAGTTGAGATATTGTTGCCAAATATCAGCACAGTTTTTTCTGTGTTGCTCTTAAGGCAGCTGTTTTTCATCCAGTCGGCGACACTCCGCGTATACCTGCAAAAGTTGGTTCACATGGTGGAAGGGTCTTCTGAGAGTGAAAGTGTGAGCTGGGTGTTGTCTGTGTTGGATATGATTTTTAATCAATGGGCTCTGACGATGTTGGCCAAGGGGGGTCATGGAGGTGTTGAACAGAGTGGGGCTGAGGGACGAACCTTGAGAAATGCTGCAAATGATGTTCTTGGGTTCCAAGGTGAACGGTGGTATGCCGACTCTCTGGGTTCTTCCGGTGAGGAAGGAGGCGATCCACTTGAGAATGTCTCCTTGGATTCCGATGAGATGTAGTCTTTTGATCAGGGAGTGGTGGGATACGTTGCGGAGGGGTTGAGGAGGATCAGGGTTGCCTTTTCTCCCCTGTGGCGGAGGGTTCTGATATTGTCGGTGGCAGTGATCACAGTGGTTTCGGTGCTGTGGTTGGTGCAGAATCTGGATTGGGAGGTGTCCATAAGATGGTTGTTCTCTAGGATTGACATATTTATTTATTCAATCAATTCAAGGTTTATTTTGGCCAAAAGGCCATTAAACCAAAAGTATAAAAACAAAATAAACAACTTTAAAACTGTTAAAAAGGTCTCCTGAAGCTGCTTTTTACATGTATGTAAAAGAAGGCCTGACGTTATTGTACAAGTAAATACACAGAAACACGACTCCAGGTAATAATAAAGTGCATAACGGCCAAACAACAAATGCGAGAGAGTACACATTGACTGGGGGGAAATGCCAGTGATCTCTCAGAGAATCTTGTGGAGTAAAAATATAATTAGACTGGAAGGATCGGTAATGTTATATTGCGAGCCTAGGATCAGAATATCAGAGATGATAAGCATTCCGTTAATTTCTATTCGAAAGCGAATAAAAAGCAGAACAAAAACCTCAAACATGGTCAGTTATGTGCTCCTACAATTCAAATAATTATGCTCAATACGTTGTTGTAGCTTGTTCAACTCGGCTAAGATTCTTAAATAGATGTTAAGAAAAACAAGAACGTAGGCACAGGGACTATTGTGTGTTTCTCTAACAAGATACTTAAGTTCAGAAGTTTGTTTTTCGAGTGATACGCCCATAAAAATTCATAAATAAATGAATAAAACATTAAAATAATCCTGTTCTGATTGTTATAGTACAATTAATGATTCTGCAGAACCAGATCAGGAATCCACAAGTGTGTACCACTCATAAAAAAAACGTGAGCAGTTTTAAAACAATACATGCATGATTTAGTTGAAAAGTTTAACTAGCAGTTTTAAACCTTGTAATTGTATGTTAGGCCAAAGACATTGGGTTCAAAGCATCATGCATTTAGACTGACACGGATAACTTATTTGACCTTATTCTCCATGCCCACATTAGGAATCTAGAAACATCAAATACAATGCACTCCTTTGTGTTATGTCTTAATATCCTAGATGCTTCTCAGGAATGGATAATACCCAATAACTTGCATACAGGGATGATCCATTTTTTCCAGGGTAGAGCGTAACTGGAACAGAAAAAGATTAAATGATCCACATGTTCTTCAAAGTGTGGGCAACAAAAGCAAAGTGAAGGTAAGGGGCATTTTTGTCCCTTCTAGCAGTGAAAGAGTTTAGCCGCAAATTGCTGATTCTGAACTTTAGAGACAGACTTTTCACTTGGGCAGCGCGTTTCCACTCCAGGTATGGTTATAAGCTAAAAAAGTGTTTGTGAGTCAGAAATTTATCATTGATGCTCCCTACATTTTGGTCTTTCCAAATTTGCATAAGGTCACAGTAAAGGATACCTTTTGACAGGGAAGCAGGGGTGAACCAGAGCTCATTCAATATAATGACCTCACACAAGGTGTCGGACATGGCCTTCTTAGGAGAAATTACCCGTAAACATTTTTATTTTTCCTCCTAGTCTTTGCCGACTCTCTCTGCCTAACCTTAGAAATCTGGGTGCTCTCCCACAGTATTGCTGGGGGAAGGTGCACATGCCCATCTTGCCCACATTAGGACTAGGGGTGCATACAAGATGGGTTAGGTGCCATACCTTCAGGCGCCCCGTTAACGGGACACCACATACCCAGGACGGAGATGGCACTAGCTAGTAGTGGGATGTAGCACTAATTGTGCCACCCACTGGATAGCCTGCCAGCCCTGTATTGTGCCTGTCATTGTAAACCTGTGGGGCATAATTGCGCACCCGCCAAGGTTAGTATCACTTATGCCTCAGCCAAACCTGAGTGGGTCGTCCAATACCATGAGGGCACTCACCCAGGAAAGCCCTGACGGGTCACAGTGGTGGAAGTAGACCGAAGGCTGGGCAGATTCATATGGATGTTTGCGGCCCAGGTAGAGAGGAACCCCCCAAAGGGAGCTTCCCCTGCTTTGGAGTTTGGCTCTTCCCATGGGATCCTCCTGGGGTGTTGCCGGTTCTCTTGTGTGGCCTCTGGACCCGGGGCACGTCCTCACTGTCAAGGAAGTGTGGAAGTGCAGGCGCCTTCCTACATAGATTAGGAAGAGGTGCTGATACAACATTCTTAAACTTGGGCTGGTCTGCCAATGTAGACCGGGGTGTTGTTTTGAATACGTGTCCTGCCTGCCGTTGTAGGCTGGCAGAGGCGCCCTGGAACCTATGGCTCAGTCGAGCCTGCCATTGTGGGCTGGTGAGCATATACCTGCCGGTGTTCTAACCTCTGGGTCAGGCCTGCCGGTGCAGGCCTGTGTCAGTGCAGTTACATTCAAGGTAGTATGGCTGGGGTGAGACATGTGCCCAGTCTGTCCTGGTCACGTGAAAGTGCATGCACCATTCCTATCCATGCTGGGAAGTGGAGCTAATTCAATGTTCTGAAAAAACGGACTGATCTGTCATTGCAGAATGGTGGGTGGGCACTGGCATCTATCGTAAGTAAACTTATGAGCAGCTTTCCATTTTGGGCCGCTGTAAGTGCGCACCCACTCCTCTGGTGCCCGTGATTTCATGTGCCGCCTGCCAATGCAGGCGTGTGCGTGCACGCAGACACACATGTTAGTTGAACCCGTGTCCAATCTGCTGTGCAGGCTCAGGTGGGTGAACTTGCACCCCTGGTGCTTGGAGCTATGTATTCCACCTGCCATCGCAGGTCAGTGTGCACACTAGCGCACATGGGCCTAGGTAGTGAGGAATACCTATGTGTGTTCTCACTACCTATGAGGCCTGCTCTTCCCATAGGTTAACATGGGAAGGTGGTTGACATTACTTCTGACTGCAATAGTGGGTTGCAGTGGGGCAGCCTCATGATGTGTCATAGTAATGGATTTGCAGTGCCAAACCCTTTCCATTGGTAATGACACTTTTAGAATATGAACATTTCTATGCTCTCGGGTGCTTGGTTCCAGTGGGCACTAGGTGTAGGGGGGAACACATCTGTGCATTCCCCAAGTGACAGCCAAAAGCCATTGGCATCCCAGAGGAATGGCAGACCTCTGCCATTTAAGGACCAAATGGGATAGACTGATGATAGAAGTTGTGACACTGAGCCTTTAGGGGCCAGATCATGACCCGACTAAAGCTCAATATCTGCATTCCACTGCCCCATATCAGACAGGCCTACAATTTAGTGCAGACATCTGGTTCAAAATAAAAATCTCTTAAACCACCACAAACCTCAAAGACACAGAAAAGTATGACTACAGGTGCCATCATTCAGCAAAGGGTGAGATACGTTTGTGGGGATGTAGGATCGGAGAACCCAGACTGCGTGGTGCACATTCGCAGATGACTCTGTTGTGCACATGGAGGATAACTGTCCAAATAGTGGCTGGCCTGGGCCGAGGACCTGCTGAAGTGTGCCACCCTCAAGTGTGCTCTCCAAGAACCTTACCATGGGCCTCCTGTTCTCACAGAGATCTTAGGGACATCAAAGATCTCCCACGAAGGAACTACACCATCTACCATGACATCTGGAGAATGGTGCCATCCCAAGTGCCCACCTCTGCTACTAATCCCAACTGGTAGCATGGTGTGAGCATGGAATTAGTACATGTTGCTGGAGACCGGATTGCCTAGTGTGGAGCCCCTAAAATCGTGCCCATATCTAAGGCAAGTGGCTCCCACACTGCAGGGACCCTGACACTCATAAGCGTCTAGTTGGCGGTGAATGGATTCAGCAGTTGCAGGACCCATGTGGCCCGTTTTGTCGATCGTGCCACATCGCTCTCGTGCGTCACGCCTACTTTATGATTATTGCGTTCTGTGTTCGATTCACAGGGTGCGACCCTTGGAGGTTGAGGTGTACCCATAGAAGAGCCTCATTCTGCCTCATGTGGCTCTACTGAAATTGCATCTCCATTTGTGTGACTGGACTGGTCTGGTGCAACCTGTATTATCATGCACTGGACGTAGTGCCTCATTTCTGGAGGGATACAGAATTGCATCCCTTCATTATAAGTAACCGGAATTGCCTGGTGCAACCCATCTCAGTGTAGACCAGTCATTGTGCTTCCTTTCCAAGGAGGCACGGAAATTTGCAAGTCTTTGTTTTGGAGGCCTGAAGTGTCTGGTGGGACTCATACTAACGTGAACCATGCACTGTGCTCAGATTGCCTGGGCACGACCCTGATCCACGTGTACTGGTCGGGTACGTCCTACCAATTAGAGGCTCCCCTGTCTTACTCCCCATTCATCGGTTATTCTCTTTCTGGCCCTCATTACAGCAGATCAACTGTCCTCTCCAAAAGACCTCTTGGCACCAGGTAGTAGCAAGAGAGATTGACTGGGTTGAAGAAACGTGTTCAAGACAGTTTGGAAGTGGGTCAAAAGAATGCTTGACTCCTCTGTATTTTGAGATCTGTGGGTGAACTTCCAGAGTGGCTCCTAAACTCCCCTTGTTTACATCTACCTCCTAATTAAAACTTGCTACATATCCCCACCTGCTTCCCAAGGCAGACTAAGTCTGACTTCGCCCGTGTGCGGCCGAGCCTGTGGGAGGCAGGGCTGGTTATCTTCCATATGTGGGTATATGACAATCGGGGTGAAGCAGAGGGTCGAGGGAGGCTGGGACCACGGAGTATGCAGGGTGTTATCCATTGACCTGCTGGGTACCAGTAGCACGGCATTAGGGTGCTGAGAGCTTATGTGTGCGAAAGTGTTATGTACGGACTGGGCTGGTAGCTGTTGCATCTTGTAGTGGTGCAGAGTGACTATGTGAGTGGGAGTGATAGTGGATAGCTGTGATTCACGACACTGGTAGACAGTACCGCTATACATGTTGATTTTAAGCCAAAATCACAACACATTTTGCATTGGGTTTACCTGCGTGGCTCCTGCCTGTGGTGCTGCTAAAAACTGTTCTTGTTTCATGTATGTACATATCTTTGTGCGGGACGGTATTATCAGGATTGCTTGGGTGGACCTGGGGTGGACAGCGTGTCTCGCTGCATAAGGGTGCTCTCTCTCTCGGTAGGGGGGGGGAGTTTAGATTAGGGATTGTCCACAGTGTACATACTATTGATATCATAACAATACGTGTGGCCCTAGCACTGCTAGTAATATTTCCAAACGTGTTTTATGCCCGAAAGTGTATGATGTTCATGTTATAATGATTGAATGTTTGTTGAATATAAACGTTATTTACATACATCCTGTGTGAAGTCTCTTTTGTGGCGCCCTGTGTATTTATCCGTGTATTTATCCCGAGTGACTGCTGTGCCTTTGCTTTACACATTGCCTTTGAGGAAAGCCTCACTGCTCAGTGCTAAGCTACCCAAGGGTGAGCACAGGGAGCCCGACAAGTGTCATTTCTGCCCTTGACGGGAGCTATATGTTCTGCTTGGCTGGGGGCATCTCTTCAGCCAACCAGAAAGCACTGGTTCCAACATGGGGCAGGTTAGATAGGTTTTACATCATTTCTTCTTTATCTTTAGCAGCATAAGCAATAGAGGAAATCTATGGCCAACACCTCGTACTGATGATGGTTGTGGAGATTTGTTAAACAGGACTGAAATGTCGACTTTACCAGCGAGGAGGCCGACTCTGCAGGAACAGTGAAGTATGTTTCTCTTGCTGATGGACTCTGAGAAATGGTTCTATGGCCTTCACAGTGCTTAATTTGTAAAATATTAAGTGCCAGGGCTCTGACCAGAAGGCCACTGCAGTATGCACCACCCATCACCCTTGTCATTGCTGCCAAAACAGCTACTAACCATCTTTCTCGCATGCAAATGTGACAGTTCAGATTATTTCAGGTCCCCACAGCTAAAGGAATGGATGGGGAGGCAGGAATTAGCAATTTTTATGTATATTGTATTCCTAAACTACCGTTGTTCTGCTCATCTCTAAATTAGATGAGCAGCACCACCATGTGGTGGACTGTTCTAAGTATGGTGTTGACAATTAGGTGCCGGTGCCGAGCACCGGAAACTAATTAAGTGCCGGTGCTTAGCACCGGGAAGATCCGGCTGAAATTAAGCTCTAGTTTAGTAGGACGGAAGCAGCCGTACTGCCATTTGTTTTTTCCTTATAAGCTAGATGAGGAGCCTCCTTAAATCATACTACTGAAGGGACATTTTTCTTTGTGTTGTAGAATCAGCCTGAACCATTACATACTCTTTACTTGAAGTTGATGTTGGGATCAATCCCAATGAAAGTCCACAGGGCCAAGTGGGATAAGGCAAAAAAGGAGGTTACTGCCAATATTTAAAAACCTACTGATATACTCACACTATGTTATAGGAGAGATCAAACAACAACACAATTTGCAGTAGTGTTGTATATCTAGTCCACATGGTCAAACATCTGTGAGATCCAATAGAGGCATGCTGAAAAGGGTAGGTCCAGATCACTGCTGAGTAGTTGATATTACTGCCCGGCCGATCATACAGAATGTATGGGCATCTGACAGCTTAACCCGCAGCGAAAGAGGGAATAGAGTCTGATCCCCACCTAATAATGACTATTGACTATTGTTTCCTTTTCATGTATTGCTCTTTTATTACTGTAACTAGTGCGATTTTAATTACAAAGGTTGAGGTTGTGATTGCTGGTAGGGATTTTTAACTTAGAAAGGCAATCCTGCAAGAATGACAAAGGATGAATTGTTTTTAAAAAAAATGTTTTTATCTTTTTAACCTTCGCAGCTGCACCATCAAACTTCTAGTTATGAAACGCCTGGATTAATCAAGAGCAACAACAGGTAAGTCAATTATTGACGGGGCGGTTTACATGCAGACTTCTATTAACAGATTTAATTGCCTGAGTTACAAAACTCAAGTCAACTCTGATTAGCCACCGGGGAGAGCTTTTGAGACACGTGGTTTCGTTCTTAAAGTATTATATTTGTATCAATTTTAATGTAAGATAATAATTGTATGTACTTTTATCAATATGTACTTTTATGGTTTTCAATGGAACACCGAATTAAGATATTTTGATTGATTGAATTACAAAGTATTTAATTTTATTGTGCAATTGTTTCTATTACATCATACGTTGACAACAATACGTTTTTAACATCTGGGGGCACATGTAATATTTTCCTGTAAAAGTTAGATAAACTATTGAATATTCTTAGCTATCTCAAAGAATTTAGGAAACATTTTCCTCCTCTACAATCGAGCCTACATAATAAACGATAACTGACACTAGCCCTGACTCTCATTTCCCCCTATATGGTCAAAACATTCTAAGGACACCTTCCATGCAGGCAGAGGCCGAACCTTTACACTCTGAAATCATCAATACACCTGACCTGTGTGCCCTCAGGCTGAGAAACAAACCTAACAGGAAAATACCTCCAGAAAAGTGGTATTAACCAGCACTTAATTTACTAAAAAAGGAAATGTAAAGCACTAGAACACAAGTAGATATTGTCTAAAGAAAGTAGTGATAAACAGTTCTATAAACAAGAATTATAGACTTACCACAATACCCTCAAATGTGCTAGGAGAAACTGTTGTGTAGTTCCTATATATCCTATACAGGATCTGCGCATTCCGGATAACATAAACTGTGGGTTTGGTGGCAGACTGGTTCCGAGTACCGCCAACAGATATGTTAGCCTGTTTGCATTAGCTAGCTCACAGTGCTACTAGAATCTCCTCTTATCGGGGAAAGAATAGTTTCTGGCAACCTCAGAACATGACAACCCTGATCCCTCAGGATTGTGGAAACAATGCACTACTTTTTGCTCAGTCACTCATGCTCACTTAGTTAGTCTCAGAGATACACAGAATAAACAGTCTGGGTGTTTCAATAAGTATTTATTGAACAGTTCTTATTCTAGTGTTGATATATATATGAGCTGCAACAACCATTAGACAGTAGCAGAGATATATGGTTAGCAATACTACAAAAGTATAGGAATGGTATAGTTCTACCATCTTGCAGTAATCATGAAAATATACAAGTACATAGAGTACATGATTATAAGTGCATACTCCTACGATGTCTCCCTAACTAGATGTACCTAAATGTACCTAGCATCTGTGTAGGTGTTATGCCAAGAATCCCTCTAAGGTCTAGTCAACCCCATTTACCTGAAATAAGAGAATATGGGACCTCATCCTGGTCTCGAGTTGGACACCCCACGAGGGATGTTAGACCACTGCTAGCTGGAGCGTCTGCATGCAGGAACCTAAGCGTCTCTGGTCAGTGTATCAGCCGGGAAGCCACGGTCTCCTCTGTCTGTCTAAGCAAGACATGATGTATATATACCCATAGATCTCCCTAGGGGTCCTACCTTGCTGTGTTACTGTGTTGGCCTAAAGGATGACGTCGGGCTTGAACTTTAACATAGATATTATACACGAGATATTCATCCTGCTGTGAGTCCTGCTGTGCTTCCAAGAAGCCTCATGCATAATGTATGAGTATTGAACCAGAGAAAACCCCACGTTCTGAATGCAGTGTCATATCTAGGTCAAAGGTCAGTGCCTAAGAACCGTTATGTATGTAATGTAGGGAAGAATATAGGTGAAAGTTTGTGATGTTTACCTACGCCTATGTAAGGTACCTATATGGAATATAACACCCACTCCTCTTCCAACTGGACGACATATGTAACCTATAGCGTACTACTAGTCTAACTAGATATAGGTATGCTCAAAGTTCATAAAACATTCGTTTTGTTAAAATGTTAAAAACTTTTAAAAACTTCTAAAAAATCTTTAAGAATTAGAAAGCCATTAATGCCCAAATAAACGAGAGGAATGTCAATGTCAATTTTGTATCTGAGTTCCAAATTGAGCTTGTTTTAAAAGAGAGATTTTTTTCCCAGCACACGATGAGCCAAAATGAGTCAAATTTGTATGTGTCATGGCTGGTAGACGCAACATTTTTGTTGCTTGCTTCCGCAGTAGACGGCCCCTGTAGCACCTCACAAAGCACATCAATTGAGCACAGATGATGTTCCACACTGTCCACAGCAGGTGCTGGGGCAGCCTGTGCGCCGTCCAAAGCCTGGGTGTCAGTGGAGGAGCCAATGTCCATACCAACAGGTGCAGTTACAACCTATGGTGGCTCAAGGAATGCCGCCAACAACATTGGAATGCACTGAGGACACTGCAGAACATGGGCTGTTATTGGGTCCAGTAGAGCATTCACGTCCAGTTACGCACATGATGGGAGTGTCAATCAAAGGTCTAACATGCATTCTTCTCTGCAAAACACGCATCGGAGGACGAGTATGATGCAGTCCATCCAGACTGGTCGAAATAACAGGAACCAAGATGCACTTAGTTCTCTCAGGTGATGCGTGCCCAGGTATTGTACCATTCGGTCACGGTATTTCCGTTCCAGGAGCGCTATTTCCATATCCTTGGTGACTGGGACGTCCATTGTGTAGCAGATAAAAGACAATCAGGATACCTGCTATTAGAAACAGGATCAGCAGAACACCTCCAAAGATGCTTCCGAATACGGAGTGTATGACGTTTGGTATAACTCCAAGTACCGTCTGAAAGGTGCTTAGAAGTACAGAACCTATGGTCTTCAATAGGTGGACAATGCCAGTCGTATCAGACATGTTAAAGATACGATTTACCATTCCAATGTAATGGAAAGGGCAGTTTGTATTAATAAACGCCTGTATCTCAGCTGAAGACCTTGCGATCTCGAGTTCAAAAGTCTCTCGAGCGGAGGTTAAGGGCACAGACTTCTGTAAAAGCATGGCTTTCATTCTGCTTAGAGTATCAAACCGTATTAAAGAAACATTCAGTAAAGGCCATAATGGCGCCTCTCTGACTGTATGTGTCGGTGGAAACAATACATGCATACCACAAGTAACCCTGGAGCTCACAGTTACCAGATATGCGATGCCCGGGAGCATTCAACAGCAGCCTTGACTGTTCAACATCAAGTAACTCCCATTTGAAAGTCTCCCAAATGCTGGAGTAATCACGGCAGCTAAGGCACCTCTCAGATGAAGGGACAGGTGCGCCACTGAACCATTACAAGCCCCGTGCAGTAGAATGTCCAGACATATGAGCAATCCACTTAAAGCGCTCCTACAGTTTGTACGACTGAGAAACACTTCACGATCCCCACTCCGGCATCGAAATCTGTATGGTAATTCCCAAGTTTCCTCAATGTATTCCTTACCCATTTTTTCATATTTGCCTGCCTGCTTTTGTTCAAGGTAAAACTGAAACTGAAACTTAGTGACCGGTAGAGTTATGTGGCCATGGATTAGCCATTCTGTGTGCAGTGATTCTGTCACTGTGAACGGTAATCTAGCCAGTTTTTTGACTACGCAGCATTGTATATTTAGCTCCCTTTTGTGCCATTTCTATCTGTTTATCTGTTAGATTGTATTCAGAAAACAGAGACGTACTGTTGATGAAACGCCAAGGCACATAGCCTGCACGCAAAGATTGCAGTGTCCAGCTTAATGATATAATAGAACGTAATTGAGATTGCCCGTGTTATAATATGGCCAAATCTTGTTCCAGTATGTCTATCGCAGAAGATAAAATGTTGCCTAAGGAATATATCCTGGAGGTCAATGTTGTTAACCCATTGTCTACCACTGCAAGAGATTTCTCTAAGTTAATACGGTCTATTTCTCGTATTCTTTCTGCGGCCTCTTGTTGTGATATTTTCCAAATTTCATTGTAGGCAGCGTAAATGCCAGCATATATGAAACGTTTCCGACGTGGTTTCCTGGGACCTAGTAAAAAATCCCTAAGATCCATGTCCAGTATGAGTAAGGATAAGTGTTGTTTCACTTCTGTGAGTGTTGAGGTTTCTAGCCAATTAAGGCACAACTTCCCAACACTGTAGGATGTCACAGCTCCTGGATGTTGTCTCTGTACGTAGCGCGGATCTGGCCTATGGCTACTAAACCCTTTGGTTTTACCCATGAATCTTTCCTGACAACCATTGGTGTCTGTGGGCCAAATCAACCATTTCTTCGAATCTGGATCTGATCTGTTGTATTGTATGATGTAATTTAATATAACTCCTTTCTGTAATGTTTCATTACCCTCGGTTGATGATGCTGTTGGCAGCCAAGGTGTGTTCAAGTCTTTGTTCCTGGCTAGTCCAAGGCAAGATGTCTGTTGCACTGTCTCATTCAAAAACATGATTTGTTGAGGGATAAGGCATGCTCTAAATAAAGCTTCTGTTCCCTGAACTTGCCATTCTCTAGTAACCCAGACCGATTTTAGGTCTATGATGTCTTTCCATAAGTCGTAACCTTGTTCAGACAAATGGGCAATTAAGGATGCTGAGAAAATATGTTTGGTGTTTGTTAACATATTTTTTCTGTGCTGATGTTGGTGTAACCTTATATAAATATGAGGCTGGTCAGACATATTAAACCCTGAAAAAATATGGACATTTTTGTGCAATGGTTTTTGAACTGGCTTTTGATGGTGTTGGACAATGTTCCCACTGATGGTAGGTGAACACATTTCTAGGATTTGCAGATTTATGCAAAAAATTATTACCATAATGATGATAACAATACACTGATTCATAATCTACTGAGCTCTCCAATGTTTCACTATTAGAAAATGCAGAAGATTTTTCTAAATCAGATAACATATTATTTACAGTTTCAAAATCGCAATCATCTGAAAATGTACTTGAGTTAATGATATCATTCAATGATATTTTAAATAAATGTGGAATTTTTAAAATTTCCGTCGGGCCAAATATATCGAAATCAACCTTGTCCCAAACTATACCATCACGTACAGGAACTGCTGTAATGTTCATGAACGACAAATCTCTTTGTTCTCAAGATGATTGATTGAGTGGTTTTAAAATTATACTCCCCTTTTGGGCTGCAGAGCTTTGCCGAATGTATTGTCCACTAATAAGCATTTTAAAAACTATTACTAAGCCAAGCCAGAAAATAAATAAAAGCACCCCAGTAACTATCCATAGTTCTACCCACGGTGATACCAGGTGAGTCTTTCTAAGAAAGTTCAGAAAGTCTTTAACTTGCGGCTTGCGTTATTTTTGGACTGGCGTTGTTTCAGGCTCACTTGGATCCAAAGAAAATGTATCAAAGTTTATGAAGTAGCCAGAAGCAGTACGATCAATTGTTGGAAATGCATCAGGATTTGTTGGAATCGTAGTTTGCTCTTGTCGAGGCATGTTGACATAAACATCAGTATTTGGTCTTATAGAAACTTATGTGTTGTTTTGAGTTTGATTTTGAAGTTGCACTTCGTGTTCAAAGGGAACGAGTTCCATGGCATTGTTGCATAGTCCATCTTTCCGTATAGGAGGCTCTTCGAACATGATGAGTCTTTCCGTTTGAACTTCAATCAATCAATCAATCAATCAAAATAATCTTTATTTCGGTCATAGACCATAAAAGATAAGCAATCCACAAAGACATACAATTATAAGAGAAGCAAGGGAATATTACAGTTCATAAAAAGTAAGTACAATAAAGATTAGATTAATTGCCAGTTAATTCATTAAAACAGTGGATAAAAGATTAAAATATCATAAAAACAATACATTATACCGGGGAATTCGACAATAAAAGGGAACTTCTCCTTCGCCACACAGCATACCAGAAACGTGATAGCGAAAAGACTATAGGTAATGCTGTGTCTGTCTTCAAGATTCTGTAGGCAACTTTACAATGTGTGGTCCCCAAATTCCTACAGAGTTGAAGAAGCCAACGTTTTCTGATAGGTTTATATGTGGGGCAAAAAAAGAGGACGTGTAGATCAGTTTTACTAGAAGCTCCACAGGTTGGGCAGTCAGGAAGATTATTTATCAACCACTTTCCTGTGAAGGCTCTCAAGGGCAATGTTCCATACCTGAATTGCATATATAATTTTCTAGAGGCATTAGGCTCCATCAGGTCTAAAACTGGCTCTATTTTGAAATCTTCTTTGATATTAAAGAAGTCCATGGTCAATGAGCCTAATTTATTATTGGTTAGCATCATATTTTTGTTATTTAACCAAAATGCATTTGCCAATTCAGCTCTAGAGAGTATAGGGGCGATTATTTCAGGATGATGCCATAGAGCAGGAAACCCTAATCTAATAAGCTCCCTTTTAATATAAAGAAGCCACGGTATATTATCTATACCACGGGGGGTCATTAACGATTTTAAATCGTTTTGATAATCCACTTACTCTGGTGTTGCCCACAGCCTGCGCCAATACAATAGTGGCCTTAAAGCAATTTCGTCTTGGATAGACCTTACTCCCAGGTCCATTCTAAGTGGGATAAGGGGAGTGCTGGGTGGTAGGGACAATAACGACCTTAGGAACGAGTTCTCCGATCTGCCAATGTCTCCGGTTAAACAGTGCCCCCATAGTTCAACCCCATAGAGAGATGCAGCCCGTGCTTGTACTTTATATATCTCAATGGTGGGTGCTATCGGTTTCGAGATGGAAGCTCTATATATTTTAAGGATCCCACCGCAAGTCTGCGTGAGTCGTAATTTAGCTTTTGCTAGCCGTGGACCCCATTCCATCCTATCCGAAAGTGTGACACCGAGATATTCAAAGACTGAAACCCTATCCAGTGTAACACCATTGAGAGAAGGGTTAGGACCATTATTTTTGGGCGGGTTGCATATCATAAATTTTGTTTTTGAGGAATTGACCTCAAGGCCTCTCTGGGAACAAAATTCAAAGAAACTATCGAGGGCACGTTGAATCCCCATGGGGGATTTAGACACCAGAAGGGTATCATCAGCAAACATTAGTGCGACCACCTGCTCGTTGTTAAGTTTGGGGGCATCGATGTCCTTGACTCCCCTCAGGTGGGACACTAATGCATTAGTATAAAGAGAAAATAGGGTTGGGGCCAGGACGCATCCCTGTCTTACTCCACGGTTAACAGGGAACTTTGGGGTCAAATTGCCCCACTTGCCGCACCTGACTTGGGCGAAACTGTCATTATGGAGCCGTTTTATAATCCCCAAAAGGCAGGCAGGCATCCCCATCTCAGCCAGGACCGCCCACAAAGTTTGACGAGGGACTAAGTCAAAAGCTGCTTTGAGATCGACGAAGATAAGGTAGAGGCTGCCACCCTCACGGTTTTCCAATAAAGAAGTTGTAATCGGAAAAGTTGGTCCACCGTGGATGTCTTCTCTCTAAAGCCAGTCTGGTAAGGAGTTAGTATTCGTTTTTCATCCATCCAGGCTTGCACTCGATCTAGAATAATACGTGCAAAGAGCTTCTGGCTGACGTCGATTAGGCTAATCGGGCGGTAGTTACTAGGCAAGAGAGGGGAGCCCTTCTTGAAAACCGGGACTATCTCGGCACCTGCCCAGGTATTCGGAATGGGGGCACCATGGAGAATGGCGTTGTAAAGTAAACAAAGATATGGTATCCACACCTCGGGTTTATGCTTGTATAGGTCCCCTGGAATCTTGTCAAGGCCTGGTGCCTTTCCTACTGGAAGTCTGTTTACAGCCTTTTCTACCTCCCTGGGAGATATACTATCAATGACTTCGTTAATCGCATCAGGGGGGGATGGAGCCTCAGTAGTGGGGGCCAAGGGAGCATACAAACTCTGAAAGTGATCAACCCATTGACTCGATGCAATATTAGGATCATCGGCTATACAGCCTTCCTTTGATTCTGATCTGACAATTGCCCAAAATTCTCTCATGTCCTTTTTGATAAGAGCTCTTTTAATGTCCTCCCATTTATCGTATTCCCAATTCTGCTTAGCCACTTTTACAGCCTGCTTGTATTTAATTCTACTCATAGCGACCGCTTTCCTATCGCCAGATTTTAGTGTGGCCAATAGGGCTAATTTTGCCTTTCTGCATTCATAGTTAAACCAGGAGAGTGCCATCGCGGTTTTCTTTTTTCTAGAAGTCAAGGGGTTTAAGTAATTTCCCAGTATGTTAACTAGCCCGGTATGGATTTCGGACACGTGGTTTTTCCTGGTATCACTGTCCTGGTCTAAGGTTTGACACATTTGTGCAAGGGCATTACATGTGGCCGAGTAGATAAGGCTGATTTTGTCAGGGGATTTAAGAATCAACGTCCACTTAAGCCGTCTTCTGTCGCCAGAGAGTTGTAAGGGTCGAGGCCTACCACTATTTTGCGTGGGACTATTTTCCATCACTACAGTCAGATCGAGGGTCAGCGCATTGTGGTCACTATCATGGCGAGGGTGGATCATAAAATCCATAACCCTCGTCCAAATTTTGGCCTCAACCATAATATAATCAATACGCGAAGTCTGGCCAGGGCGATTAAAAGTATGTTTACCCTCAAGATCCGACAAAGAGCGCCCATTGCAGGCTCTAAGTGAGTTAGATAATGTTAGGGAGTTAATTTGCAGGGCTAGTGATGTCCAAGCCTTGACAGGTGGAATTTGAAGGGCCGGTATGGACCATTGTTCATCTTCCTCCCTAGTAATTGGGTCAATGAGCCCCGGTAGGGGCTCAAATTGACAATTGAAATCGCCAGCAACAATCAAAGTGCCCTTATCTTTTACTGATTGGATAAGTTTGTCCAACAAGTCTAGTGTAGGCGATTCACTGCCTGACTTAGTAGGGCGGGAGTAAACATTAACCAAAATAATGGCAGAACCTGAGGGAAACATAAGCTGTAGACATTGAAGATCAAGTGATTGCATGGCAATTTCAGAAGTTACACAACCCAGATGTGACCCTATAAAAATAGACAACCCACCAGATGGTCTTCCTCTAGGACCCGAAAGTGCTAAAATATTAGCTGTAAAAAAGCCCTTTTTTATAAATTCTTCTTTTGCCCAGGTCTCCTGCAGCAGACAAACGTCGTGCTGGTTAATAAAAAAGTTCCAGTCGGGGCAGAGAAGTTTATTTACAATGCCCGCGACGTTCCAAGATAGTACTTTTAATTGGTTATTTAAGTGGAGATTCTTTCTTTCAGGTCGTGAGACAATAGGCGAGGAAAGAGAGGAATGGGTTGTTACCTCACTTAATGTGGGTCTAAGGGGGATGGATTCAGTGGGAGCAATATTATTTTGAGGGGTGGGATAAGCATTGATGTCGCTTGTAGAGGGGCTGAGGGAACCCCTATTTATTGGATCAGTGTCGGTTGAATCTTCCAGTCAATCGACGTCCTCTAACGGAGCAAATCGATTGTATACGGGAACTCCAAAATGTTGATTATTCAAGTTAGTACTATGTGGTACATTTTGGGGTAACCCGATATCTGAAAAAATAGAGTCGATTCGATAGGGGGCTGAAATCCTGGGAGCCTGAGGATAGAAAGATTCAAGGGGGGATGCATTAATTGAAGTATGGTGTCCAAAGGATAGTGTTGGATGGTCAAGAATCATTTGATTAGTCTGCGGACATCTAAAATTAATGACCACGCAATCCCCCCTGAGGTTTTTTCCCGTTGGTCCTATCCATGCAACCCTTCTCACCATCAAAATTTCATTAGCCATCTCGTAGGGAAACTGTTTGTATCTTGCCAACCAGAAAAGGACTTTATTACGCAAATCAAGGTGGTTTTCTTTGGTACCTTCTCTTAGTTCGGGGACACCAGTCAGTATGGTCACATAGGGAGATGCAGCTGGAGGAAGATTGATCGTTGGAGGGTTAGTAGCAATGGTTGCAGTCTTGTTTTCCAGAAATGTTTTGCGAATTATAGTAGGAGTGGCTAGGGGCTCATTGGTACTAGTAGTCTGTATTGGAAGGTTTTGGTTATTGAGGCGCAAGTCTTGTACGTGACGAACATGGGAAGGAGATTTTCTAATACCAGTAATTGTGAGGGGTCCCTCTGTTAATGAGCGGAGTTGGGTTGCCTTTAATTGCCCAGTCTTACGTTGAACAACCACTGGGGCTAGTGGTAGAGGCTGGGGTGTAGGTGGACCGGTGTTTTGCGCAATAGATGTACTTGGCTTGGGATTACAGGGAGGGTCAATATGTGCTTTCGAAAGACTTTGAACTAATTTTAAGATAGGGGTCATCACTTCCTTTATAATAGTCCTACATTGATCAATAATGTTAGTCACCACTAAATGCACCCAAGCAGGGTATGGTATATCCTGAGAGAGTGGTGATGGGGTGGTAGTGGCAGAAATTTGAGTGGTAGAACATGTAGTTTCCTTGCAGGGACTCCCCTTGGTCTTCCTAGGCTTTTTACCAACATTAGTAGCTTTCCTTTTTCCTTTGGTTTTCGATGGTATAGATATAGAGCCTTCACTAACCATGGGTGAAATTATTGGGTCTTGTATAGTTACAATCAATGGAGAACAAGCCTTGCTAATGTATGTGTCATTCAAATCTTGAGCAGTATGGTGGACAGGCGACCCCAGAACTGGAAGGTCAGGTGTTAATGAAAGGCGACGCTCAGTTGATTCAATTTCCGAGGTGACCACGCCAATTGCTTTCTGGAGCATTAAGTCAATTGCAGTTGGAAGTTTAACCCCAGAGACTCTTGGAATGGCTTGTTGTTTTGAAGCACATGCACGTGCCCCTTGAACACGCTTTTGGAGTGTAGGTTTAGATGGCATGGTGTATCGTTTGGCACCCAAACCCCCAAATCACTTAAACAACACAATAATAGTTCCCCACAGTACCTTGTGACCTTCGTGTGGGAAGGTTAATGCTGGATGTTAGAGGTATGGCCCGTCCCGGCCTCCTCTGGCCCCGGACGGCCACAGACGGCCCGCCCTCTGCCCGGGCTCAACCCGGCGCCGCCCGCGCGCGTCCCGCGACGCGGTGGGAGCCTCGTTCTATGTAGCGCCTCCAGGCGCGTTGTCCGGCGGATGTGGGCATGGCGGCGAGGGATGCTGGGGCCTGTAGTTTCACCCAACTGCGGCCTCGGGTGGTAGGAGGCGGCGGGGAAACCTCACGGCCAAGGAATGTGCAGGCTACTATCGTGGGCCCAGGTAGGTGCGGCGCTGTGTCCGCGCTGTCTCGCTTCACTGGAATGACCCCTCGCTCCACCGAGGGAGCCTCGTTCTATGTAGCGCCTCCGGGCGCGTTGTCCGGCGGATGTGGGCGTGGCGGCGAGGGATGCTGGGGCCTGTAGTTTCACCCAACTGCGGCCTCGGGTGGTAGGAGGCGGCGGGGAAACCTCACGGCCAAGGAATGTGCAGGCTACTATCGTGGGCCCAGGTAGGTGCGGCGCTGTGTCCGCGCTGTCTCGCTTCACTGGAATGACCCCTCGCTCCACCGAGGGAGCCTCGTTCTATGTAGTGCCTCCGGGCGCGTTGTCCGGCGGATGTGGGCGTGGCGGCGAGGGATGCTGGGGCCTGTAGTTTCACCCAACTGCGGCCTCGGGTGGTAGGAGGCGGCGGGGAAACCTCACGGCCAAGGAATGTGCAGGCTACTATCGTGGGCCCAGGTAGGTGCGGCACTGTGTCCGCGCTGTCTCACTTCACTGGAATGACCCCTCGCTCCACCGAGGGAGCCTCGTTCTATGTAGCGCCTCCGGGCGCGTTGTCCGGTGGATGTGGGCATGGCGGCGAGGGATGCTGGGGCCTGTAGTTTCACCCAACTGCGGCCTCGGGTGGTAGGAGGCGGCGGGGAAACCTCACGGCCAAGGAATGTGCAGGCTACTATCGTGGGCCCAGGTAGGTGCGGCGCTGTGTCCGCGCTGTCTCGCTTCACTGGAATGACCCCTCGCTCCACCGAGGGAGCCTCGTTCTATGTAGCGCCTCCGGGCGCGTTGTCCGGTGGATGTGGGCGTGGCGGCGAGGGATGCTGGGGCCTGTAGTTTCACCCAACTGCGGCCTCGGGTGGTAGGAGGCGGCGGGGAAACCTCACGGCCAAGGAATGTGCAGGCTACTATCGTGGGCCCAGGTAGGTGCGGCGCTGTGTCCGCGCTGTCTCGCTTCACTGGAATGACCCCTCGCTCCACCGAGGGAGCCTCGTTCTATGTAGTGCCTCCGGGCGCGTTGTCCGTCGGATGTGGGCGTGGCGGCGAGGGATGCTGGGGCCTGTAGTTTCACCCAACTGCGGCCTCGGGTGGTAGGAGGCGGCGGGGAAACCTCACGGCCAAGGAATGTGCAGGCTACTATCGTGGGCCCAGGTAGGTGCGGCACTGTGTCCGCGCTGTCTCACTTCACTGGAATGACCCCTCGCTCCACCGAGGGAGCCTCGTTCTATGTAGCGCCTCCGGGCGCGTTGTCCGGTGGATGTGGGCATGGCGGCGAGGGATGCTGGGGCCTGTAGTTTCACCCAACTGCGGCCTCGGGTGGTAGGAGGCGGCGGGGAAACCTCACGGCCAAGGAATGTGCAGGCTACTATCGTGGGCCCAGGTAGGTGCGGCGCTGTGTCCGCGCTGTCTCGCTTCACTGGAATGAAGTTTGAACTTCTTAAATTGTAGTGAGAGGAGGGCGTATGCTACTTTGGAGTCCATGTGGCCTACTGCTTAGTATCGGCCACATAGTGTGGTTTGATCAGGTCAATTGGGACAAATCTTTTCTCCTTTTTTTCCGGCAAGAGGCGGTAGAAGTACAGTTTTTGTTCCTTTCGATGGCGAGGACTGGTACAGGTTTTCTGTAGGATGGCCCAAATTCTTTTTTGTCCGCTATTTTCTCTCTGACCAGATCCCCAACTTTTGGGATCCAGACAGGTCTTCCCGTGACTGATTTGATTTCCCCAATGGAGGTCTGCTTCAGGTGGACATTACTTTGTTTTGTCCTTGATTCATTTAGTTCCTGTAAAACAGCCAAACGTTCATGGATGTCAAAATGCTTTTCATCCACCACTATGCCTTCACAATCAAGATCAGGTACCCACATTCTTGTCCCAAATAGGACCTCATATGGAGTGACCCCCCCAGAGAACTTCTTGGCATGTTGTTAAGGTCCCTCTGGACTCCATAAAGATGTTTAACCCAACTTTCGCCCGTGCCTAATACTTTAGCTGTTAAAGATTGCTTTAGGTCTTGGTTTTTTCTCTCTACTACCGAATTTCTCTCGGGATGGTACGGAGATGAGTAGCGCAATGCTACACCCAAACGTCCCATTGCCTCCTTGTAAGCCCGAGAGCTAAACGCAGGGCCCTGGTCAGAATGCAATGTGAAAATAATGAAAAGGCGCAAATAATCAAATATGAGTCGTTTAAAATTATTTATATATATATATTAAAAGTCTGCTCCCTCTTTTTAGCCTTAGTTGATAGATCAAGTGAATAATTTACATTTATGATAGTACTTGCTCTTATGTAGTTTTAGCACGGATAAAATCAGAAAACAGACACCACGAGAACATCGATATCTATGGCTAAATATAGATTGCTTCAGTGATCCTCTTGACCTAATTCCAAGTGAGTTGTTGTACTATATATGAGCACTTTGTTAGACATATTTTTGATCTACAAGTAATTATGTTTATGTTCTGTGTGTATACCCTCATAGTGTTGTCCGATATTAGACCATAAGATTCCCCCTCCTATGAATTTTTATATACTTCTTGCAAATTGAAACAGTGTTGAGATTTCTTTTTCTCCATTATGGTCTTACTGTCTATTATACAGTTATATGGTTTTCACTCAGAGGCACTTGGATTCGGATTTATAAATGTATGTCCCTCATGAATCATGACAAACTTGAGAGTATCTGGAATAACATAAGGAGTTTGTATATATTCTTTGTTGATACTTACCTATTTTGGATTGTAATTAGGCTGCTTGTTCATATGAATCATTTTGCTATTGGTAGTACATGTTAAGAATCGATATAGGCAGGGTGTCTTTGTTGAACTTTTGTTGCTAAAGGTTGAATAACCTCATGTCCTTTTTATCATGTTTATGTCTATCTGGCCTTTCTTATGATATTTTGTGTAAATGTAAGTTTGTGTTAAACCTTTTGTGTACATTCGATAGTTTAATAATGTTTTTTACAGCCCTGATGAAGTCCATTTTTGGGACGAAACGCGTTGGCTGGGCTTGATGCATTTGATTAACAATAGAAATAAAGATTAATAGAAGAAAAGAGATTCCAAGACTCCCCGTATTATAATTTCATAAGAATTATATGGATATGGAAGAAATTATTTATAAATGACTCATATTTGATTATTTGTTCCTTTTCATTATTTTCATTATTTGAAGAGAAGTTTTTCTTCTCGCAAAGTGTGACTTCTATGGCAGTGGGGTTACGAAAAGTTGAGCATTTTTAATCTAATAACTTCGGGAACTAATATACTGGTGCAGCCAACTTAGCCTTCACTGCTGTTTTCTTTAACTTCAGAATGTAATGTGCCAATTGAGTATGTGCCTATAAAGACTTGCAAATCTTTTATAACAGTTCGAGCGTCAGTCGAGGGCTGGGGTCACACCCATAGGAACCTCGAGCAAGAATCCACTGCCACCATGATATATTTTTTTGCCCCATCTCTTTTCAAGGGGCCGCAGTGGTCTAGGTAGACACACGCTAGCGGCTTGTCAGCTATTAACAATGGTGTCTGTGCAGGACGTGTTACAGTGGAACCTTTCATCTGCTGTCAGATGTTGCATTTCAAGACATACTCCTTAGTTTGTTTTGTTAATCCAGGCCACCAATAGAGCTGTTTCAGCAAAGAATCAGTCGCCGTAACTCCTGCATGTGTAGAACCTATCCCTTTGTGTGCTGCTACTATTAAACCTAACCTACGATCCATGTTTGGAATTACTCTATCCCCCACTCTGGGAATCTGAGCAAATGGAATGTTATTTGCATCTAACTTGTAGGAGTATTTGAGCGGAAATCTTTTTGGTACTGCACCGTTGATTTTGCTCGAAGCAATAACTGCTACCATAATCTCACGGTCTATTCTCGTTTTAGAACGAGTGATTGCAGCTACGGAAGCCGTGCGTACAGCCCCCTTTGCGCTTCATCAGCCAACTAATTCCCTTCAACGTGAACGCCATCACGCTGATGACTCAGTGTATGTATCATGTGAGTCCTTGGTAGTTCTGATTTAAACTTCACTACCTGTTCCCATAGCATTTTATGCTTAATTGTGCCACCTTTAGCATCTTTGAACCCGTTTTGAACCCAGTATTGCAAGTATTCATTGTAGGACTGCACACAGTAAAAGGAATCGCACACAATTAGTATGGGGAATTCTCAATCCGTATTTACAAGTGCCATTATCAGTGCTTTTAATTCTGCCAACTGTGCCGTGCAGTCTCCTAGAGATTGCGTTTTAGTGCAACTCGGATGGAACTTTCCATCTCGCATGCAACTTTTAATGATAGCACATGCTGCGCTGTATTGTTGCTTACTCCATATGGCCGGTTGAGCAGATCCGTCAGTGTAAATGGTATATTCATACTCATCCAGAGGCATTATTTCATTAGGTAGAGGATATTCTTGTTCGTATTGCAGGAATGCTTGTGTCTTTAAATTTGGGTCGTACCTATATTCTACGTCTCTTGCAGTGAGAGTTAGCCCATTGTATCCATCTTGGATTTAAGGCTTTGGCGTTAGTGACGCTTGCCTTTGTTGCAGCCTCTAAGGCCGGAAATGGAGTCACTACTATTTTTCGTTTCCCCTGAGCCAGTGCTCTTTCTCTCACTATGGCAGTCTGTACTGCTGTTAGAATTTTTTCTGTGCATCTCAGCATTTGTGTACAAATGTGACTTGTATGCAATTAGTACTGTTTTACCTTCATTGTATGTCAGATAGGTGTACCCTGATTGACCTGCAATTATACTGATCAACTGGTTGCGTACGTTTACGCATGTCTGTAAGTGTTTTAAACCTATTATGTCAGCTTGTAAGGAACAAAGTACATCTGTATGTTCCTATGTCCAGTTTCTCGCTGAGAAATCAGGTTTTATTAAGTCGTACAAAGGTCTTACTCTTTCTGTGTAATCCAAAATGTATGTTCTACCAAAATTTAGGAATCCCAGTATTGATTGTAGATTTTTTAATGATTTTGGAGGTTGGAGCAGCGCGCATTTTTCGAAAATAATTGGCTGCTATGCTTTTTCCTTTACTTGAAATTTCGTATCCTAATAACAGGACACTGAGGTGGGCGATTTTAGATTTTTTTTAATTTAAATTGTAGCCCTCAGATGCAAATCCCAAAATTATGGTATTCACTCAGTTCAAGTGTTCCTCTAGGTCATCTTCCGTCAGATAAATATCATCCACATAGGACAATGCCTCTTCATCCAATTTTTGAAGTAACTCAGTTACTCTGGCCGAAAACATCCCCGGGCTGTTCCTATACCCTTGAGGGAGTCGCTGAAATTGCCCCTGCGACCCTAGCGTTGAGAAGGCTGTTAAATACCTGCTTTCAGGCGCTATATTTTGGCAAAAAAATCCATTTGAGATAGCAAGTGTTGTTTTGTATTTTTTTCGCACAATGTTATTCATTACTGCGGCACTGTGTGCATTCTGAACTGCAAATGTCATAGTGCAAGTGTTTAGATGTCTGTAATCTAAAATTAGACGATATGTATTGTCAGGTTTCATGACAGGAAACAAAGGATTGTTCATTTGTGATGTGCAAGTTTCAATCACCTCTTGGTACTGAAGTTGATCTAAGATCTCTCTGACCTATTTTTTAGCTTCTTGCTTCACTGGATACTGCCTCTGTGCAGTTGGAGTATTTTTTAAAGGAATTATGTGGTGGGTTGAATCCTCATCCGCCAGGATTCCCATAGGGTTACAGCGCGCTTTATAAGTCTGAAATACATACATACATACATCCCATCCAACATGGTTCCTTTATAATGCCGGAGCCTAGGCTACCGCCCACTCCTGCGAATATGTGTGTTGTAAGTGCTTGGGAATATGATCTGAGAAGGCTGGTAGAATTACCGTTTCTTCTTTAGGGCAATCCATGACGAATGCTGGCGGCCAATTTTGTTCAGCTAACAAAATGTCATAGCCAAATATAAGGTTCTCCCAAAAGAGATGTCTCACTTTCCTACTTTTGTCCCCCTCCATTTGGAGCGTTATTTCATATAATTTATGTGGGACATTTACTCTAGTATCAGGTGTTTCCACCGTGATATAATCATTCAAGTCGGCTGTCACCAGAAACTCCATCAGGTTCTGGCGAGCTATTTTTACTTCTGCCACACTGTCTAGCATCTACAGAGCCCATTCCCCGTTCCGTATTCGAGTCCTCTGAATTCTGGGCATGTCTGATCTTTAGACCTGTAACTTTCTTTTTCTTGAACTGTGGCTTTTGCTTTTGCTTCTCTTTTCTTTTGGAAGTATAATCTTGAGCATGCTGCTTGTCTCTGGACACTGTACGCTCTTTTTGTCTTTCTGATCGTCCTTCCGTCTCTGAATTTTTCGATGAACCTTGAAAGGAACGAGAGGAACACGTATCAGTATCCTGATACCTGTCAGGTTTCCTAATATTATCCCTATTCCTAAGGTTGTACCTCTTTTCAGAGGGCTCATGTGGAGTAGATCTTCCTCGGGATTGAGATTTGTTTCCTTTAAAGTTTTTTTTTTACTATCCCACTTCTTTTTAGAATAAGTAGGTGTCTGCTTTGAAGTGTCCTTTTCAGGACTGCCCATCAGTTTTGGTTTTAAAGCTTTCCCACCCAAACTGTCTCTGCCTAATTCTGCATATGCAGTTTCAAATATTTTGTGTAGTTCGTGTTGTTGATCTATAGGACTGAAGTCCCGTAGGTGCTGGCGCATTGCCACTGAAGCTGCTTCCCCTTTAATATTAGCTAGTATTATGGCTGATACCTGGTCATAGTTACCTAGTAACTTCATCCCTAAGTTCAGAGCAGGTTCTGCTCCATATTCATTTTGTATTTGTCTTAATACGCCTGGTATCACCGCTAATGAAGGAATACCATGAGTTCTGGTATAAATTGCCTCAAAGACTGTACCCCAAGTGGTACAATCCTCTACTTGTGTTGTTACCCCCATGGGCAAGCAGATTTTTAGAATTTTGTGTTTTTCATATGGGGTAGTATTTGGGAATACTGCCTCAAGCTGAGTTATTTTTTGAGCTACCCAGAATGGCATTTGTTCACATTTCATGGGCATTTTGCCCAATAACGCGTGTAACGTTTGTGGTGTGATTTTAGTTGCTGTACCCTGAGATTGAGTTCCATTTGTTACAACTGTTGTTGGCTGGACTGTAAAATTCCTCATGATGAATTGTATCAAGTCTCTATAGATTTTAATTAAATCTTTGTGTTGTATAAGTAAGTCTCCTTGTAGCATTGTTTCAATGTCAGGATGTGGTGTGTAGGCTGCTAATATCGGCCATGTTGCCCCTTCTCCTCTGAGCGGGCCTAATCTTCTTCTTCCTCTTACGTGGGGTAGGGAGCCTTTAAACCAGTATAAGTGTTCCTGGTACGTGAGTGGAATCTCAATGTCCCCAAACAGATCATATTCCACTGGTGCATCTCCCTCTATGTAAGAGTGAAATGTCTTTGTTCTTGCATTTGCTGTTGGGAATGTAACCCACAAATAAAATACATCTATTTTGTTTGATTTGTGCCACCTCTAGATGACAAACCATTTTCTAACCGTTTCAGGGTGATTTATGTCTGTTTCAGATCCACTACTGCGTTATCTCTGTCCTCAGTCATTTTGTAAAGAAGAAGTTTGTTCAAGGGAACTAAGAGAAGGTTTTATGCCCAATTTTCGGAAAACTGTGTCCTTCAAAATTGAATAACCAACAGCCAATAAATAGGATTTTTCGCCTACTCAGCTGTGGCGGAGTATGTGCCAACCCACTCCAAACGTCTCTGGTGTTTGTGAGTAGGGGTCTCTGAGAAATAGTATGACTGAACTACCCAGATTCTACTGTTAAATAAGTACCCAACCAACGTTGGCAGTGCAATGTCATGTAGTTCCTATATATCCTATACAGGATTTGCGTGTTCCGGATAACATACACTGAGGGTTTGGCAGCAGACTGGTTCCGAGCACCCCCACCGGATACGCCTGTTTGCATTAGCTAGCTCACTGTGCCACTAGAATCTCCTCTTATCAGGGAGAGAATAGTTTCTAGCAACCTCAGAACATGACAACTCTGATCCCTCAGGATTGTGGAAACAATGTACTACTTTTCGCTCAGTCATTCGTGCTCACTTAGTTCGTCTCAGAGATACACAGAATAAACAGTCTGGGTGATTCAATAAGTATTTATTGAACAGTTGTTATTCTAGTGTAAAATATATGAGCTGCAACAACCATTAGACAGTAGCAGAGATATATGGTTAGCAATACTACAAACATATAGGGATGGTATAGTTCTACAATCTTGCAGCAATCATGCATATATACAAGTACATAGAATACATGATTATCAGTGCGTACTCCTATGATGTCTCCCTAACTAGATGTACCTAAATGTACCTAACATCTGTGTAGGTGTTATGCCAAGAATCCCTCTAAGGTCTAGTCAACCCCATTTACTTGAAATAAGAGAATATGGGACCCCGTCCTGGTCTCGAGTTGGGCACCCTGCGAGGGATGTTAGACCACTGCTAGTTGGAGCGTCTGCATGCAGGAACTTCAGCGTCTCTGGTCAGTGTGTCAGCCGGGAAGTCACGGTCTCCATGTCTCTCTAAGCAAGACATGATGTATATATACCCATAGGTCTCCCCAGGGGTCCTACCTTGCTGTGTTACTGTGTTGGCCTAAAGGATGACATTGGGCTTGAACTTTAACATAGATATTATACAAGAGATGTTCATCCTGCTGTGAGTCCTGCTGTGCTTCCAGGAAGCCTCATGCATAATGTATGAGTATTGAACCAGGGAAAAACCTGTGTTCTGAATGCAGTGTCGTATCTAGGTAAAAGATCAGTGCCTAAGAACCGTTACATATGTAATGTAGGGAAGAATATAGGTGAACGGTTGTGATGTTTGCCTACACTTATATAAGGTAGATATATGGAATATAACAAAACTACTATACAAAACGCATAGAGGACAATAGCAATTCATCATAAGAGCTCTACAAAATCGTGAAAGAACTTTGCAAGCCAACCATTCTGTCCCAAACAATGATTCCCTCAACAGATACGTGTGAGATAATCAGTAATTTCTTCATCAACAAAATTTCAAAAAAATTACTCCTCTGTCAAAAACCAATCATCCACCGATGAGCCGGATCGGGACACCATGCCCCCACCCAAAGCACATGCTCACCTAAGCAACCTGACTCCCTTCTCAGAGGAACAGGTAGCTAAGGCTATGATTGAGGTCAAGTCAGGATCCCCACTCGACCCATGCCCTCATTTCATCTTCTCTCGGCTTACAACAGTCTTAAGCCTGTATGTTAGCCACATTTTTAACAAGTCCCTGCAATCGTCAGTCTTCCAGGAAATCTGGAAACAAACCATTGTTTTTCCATTGATAAAAAAAAGCCGGCATAGAGGTCCACAATCCCGCAAACTACCGACCATTATCCCAACTCCCATACCTGTCCAAGGTCTTGGAGAGATTGGTCAACAAACAACTGGTTAATTTCTTACAAACCAACGAGCTCCTGGACCCATCTCAGATTGGCTTCAGAGCCTTAAATAGCACAGAAGCCACACTTCTTGCAGTATTGGACAACATTAGATCCTTGGTTGACCAAGGCAAGGCTGCCGTCTTGATCCTTTTGGACTTGTCTGCAGCTTTCAATACTTTATCCCATGACCTCCTATGTAACATCCTACATGAAAAGGGGTTTCACTTGAAAGCTCTCCAATGGTTCAGCTCCTTGCTACACAATAGAACACAGAGGGGCATATTCTCAAGGACCTATCGCTGAGTTATCGGCACTTTAACGCAGCCAAAGTCGTGATAAATTTATCGCCCCATTCACAAGCCGGTGCAATTAGCCGATATCACCAGTTTTCCGGCGACAGCATCCTCAAAAAACATCACCACGGATGACCACGGCAACTATCGCTAATGAGATGCAGAGTAGGCGTTCCCAAACAAAAAGCCACGACAACACCACTCCTCAACATTCTCAACAACCAGCCAGATTGGCGATAAGATCACAAAACATGCGATAAGGCGCGTTAGCAGTAGGAAATTAACCCCTGCTCTGACCTGGTGCAAAGTCGGACGACAACCAACACCAGAAAAGGGAGCCCAGACCACAGCCACACCTGAAGACCAACAGATGCCATGGAGCCACTCATCATGCAGCTCGGAGCCCCAACAGGGCCACAACACCCACCACCACCACACCCAGGACCACCACCCCACCGTACACCCCCACCCCCTCCCCGGACCACCACAGAGGCAGCGCAGACCAAGACAGCGGACCTTCAGAAAACGCACCAACCTCACAGACCCAACACAAGAGAATGTCATTGCCCACTACAGGCTCAAAAGGACAACCATCCTACGCATCCTGACCACCATTGCCCACAGGCTGACGGTACCAACACAGCGGACAACCAACATCCCTTCGCAGACAAAGCTGCTGGCTGTGCTGCACATGTTGGCCTCTGGGACCTTCCAACCAACAATCGACAGAGACGGAGGAGTCTCACAGCCAGCCCAATCAAAGTTCATCACAACTGTCTTGGATGCCATCATCAGCTTGGTACCCCAGTACCTATACTCCCCCCACACTGCGCAGGAACAGCTGGAGACTAAGCAAGGCGTCTACGCCATAGCTGGCTTCCCGTACGTGTCCTACTTGTGCCCCCTGGTGACACTGCACACAATTACCTGAACAGAAAGCACACGCATTCCATCAATGTGCAGGCAACAGTGGACCACCTGGGAATCGCCACCAACGTCGTCGCCAACTACCCAGGCAGTGTGCATGATTCCTACTCCTACCGACAGTCCATCATCAACCAGCGCTAACAGGATGGCACACATGGAAATGCATTGCTTGTTGGCTAATACCAAATGAACACACCACACCCCCCAACTCCACAATCATGCAACTCACAACTCTGGGAATGCACACGTCACAGACTCACATTCAACATGCCAAACAACATGCCCACCCACCAGACAAGACAGCATAACTTACTGTGGCAATCTGGGCTAGCCATGTACATGAGCCATCAAGGGCATGGCACCTCAGTCACACAATAGCGGAATGTGGGGAGAGGTGGGAACCAGGCATGTGCGACGGAGGCAAGTGACCCATGAATGAGAAGGTACACAATGCCAAGTGTGGCGGAGATGTGCTGGACAGACAGCAGAATCCATGTCCACATGCACTGCTGGTGTATGGAGTGTAGTGGACAGTGGATGCAACCATGTCACCCCAGCCAGTGGGATAGATCCTGTAAATGTAGCTTGTGACGTCCCTCCACCCCGTAAGCGTGAGCAGAGTGGGCTAGCCCGGCGTACGCCAGGCCAGCCTAGGGATGTAAATAAAAAGCACATAGCTCTGGGCGTGGTTCTCTTCCGGAATGCCCAACATCTCTGCCAGGGCGGCGCCTCCCAGACCACCATGAGGCCAACGCCATCGCCGAGAGCGGTGTTGCCTGCGATCCTGTACGCCTGCTGCACCCTGGCCTGCTTCTCCCCGAACCCGTCTTGCCCGCACCAGCGCACCCAGGCCTCACTGCTCACCTGCCAACACCGCGGTGTGTCAAGGAGGGCCCACCACATGCCAGCTCAAGCCCCAAGCCAAAAGCCCTCGAGCTTAGCAGAATACTCAGACCATCACGTCCTCCACGACACAGGCCCGCAGTACTCCTTTCTCGTTGACATACTCCACCAGCCTACACAGCTGCCAAGTCGCTCAAACATTTGGAACTGCATCTTGATTATGCAATGGCAGAGTACACACTTTATGGTAGATTTTATGTCACTGTACTCCCTTCGCTGTGGTGCCACCAACTCTGTGCATAGCATCCGCACAACACCTGTCTGTGGTCCCTTGCTGACTACTGCCTTCAGCCTACACTGCGGTCGAGTAGGTCACACAGTTGTAACTGAGTCTTGATTTGTGTATGGCAGAGTTCATATTATTGAACGGATGGAGAGGAGTAAGAGGAAAACGTGGTGCAGTCCGGAGGAAAAAGGATCCTCGTACGGAGGTGATCGAACACTGTGAACAACTGCTCTGGTGTCACTAACTCTGTGCATCGCGAACCAACAACACGTGGATGTGGGCCCCTGCTGACCGCTGCTTCGGGCCTACACTGCGGTCGAGTAGGTCACACATTGGGAACTCAGTCTTGATTTATTCATGGCAGCTTTTATATCATTGTACTGGCCTCCTCGCAGACTGCATACCCCTTCACCTCTGGTGCCACTAAGTCTGTTCCCCAACAGCCATGGACGCTTTCTGGTTGAACTTTGGTGGTGACTGAGTCTATGGACTGGAGGCTTGTCTTCATCATCATGTTGGTGATACAGATTTTTGGTGAAAACGAGGCTGTAGCATTCCATTCCTCAATTTTCCGCTTCCTGGATGGCTTCTACCCTCTGCATCATGCCCTGGAGGATACCTTCCGCTGTCCCCCGCAACCCTCCACCTTGGACATCGATGAGGACCCGCTCAGCTCGCGTGGCCCTATCTCACTGCACCGCATGTCACCGTCCCGTGGCGGTGTTCCTGTGCCGGCTGAAGTACATCCAGGGCCACTAACTCTGTGTAGCTCAAGTCAGGGACCCTGTCCGTAGAGATATTGGATGGTCTCTGAGATGATGGCCTTTGGGTCATCAACGCCATGTGTCTGTGGCCCTGCACTGTCTGCTGCCTCCGGCCTCAAGTGCTGTCCACCAGGGCTCACACATCAAATCGAGTTCTGACCGGCCCAGTCACATGCCACCACCGCCAGAACCACCTCCAAACGCTAACTTCCAGAGTCAAAACAGCCGTACTGGGACACAAGCAGAGTTGCTCACACCTGTGGTGGATGCCATCATCTGCCTGATACCCTGCTCAGCACTCCAGGTGCCACTAACTCAGTGCACCATGACTCATGGACCATTTCTGAATTAGTTGTGTGCTGTGGTGAGCTCACGCAGCAATGTCACCTCAGCCAGTGTGGGAGACCTGGGACGATGATGAGGAAGATGATGCATGTGTAACACACCCCACTGCAGCTGCATCCGGAATGACCCGAAGGGACACAATCCTAGATATTTTCTTCACATGAGCAAGCTCAGCTCTAGTGTCCCAACCTCAGTGCACTGCAACTCACGGATACTTCTGTTTGCAGATTGGGTGACCTCTGTACTTTCTCCAGCTACCACCATGATGCTCCACAGTTGTCTCTATAATGCTGGTGTTTTCTGTTTCCGTTTTAATAGTGTTCACTGTTCAAGTTGTTGCCAGCACCAACCACTCCGTGCAGGCTGGCTTACACTCACCCCACGCACATCCAGCACAGGCGTCACTGTACATGTGACCCTGGCAATAAAGGGGCCGGGCGCACGTGCCCGTAGCCAGTTCCACAAACTATCTGCATGTGCCCGTGTGGTCATGATATATGCATGAGGGCCCCGGGGCCTACAACATTACATTGTGCTGTGTACAGCGGACGCAACCATGTCACCGCTGGCAGCGGGTAAGACCTTGGACATGTAGCTTTGTCATCACCCACTCAATAC
This sequence comes from Triturus cristatus, assembly GCF_964204655.1. Taxonomy (NCBI): domain Eukaryota; kingdom Metazoa; phylum Chordata; class Amphibia; order Caudata; family Salamandridae; genus Triturus; species Triturus cristatus. The sequence continues at coordinate 94,152,614 of NC_140579.1, read as the reverse complement.
GTAAGAGGAGTGGATTGGGCCATCGTACGGAGGTCTAGTGTGGGGGTGTGAATGATGATTCCAGGGCTCTGGGTGTGGTTCAGTCCTTTGTGGGGTGAAGGGACTTGAACACCCACGTATGTGATTTACTTCAGCGTCCATGAGCTCTGACCCCCCCTGCACCTGTTCGGCCACCTCCTTTTGGCACTTTGACACCTGGCATTGGAATGCGATGTGTGCCTAGGTGAAGTGTTGGGAGCCAGCTGTGGTAGTGGGTGCTTCCTGCTGTGTGGTCTGTGCAGGGGCTGTGGTCTCCTCTATGTAGCTTGGCTGCCCTGATCCTGGGGGTGGGTGGCCTAAGATATCCATGGGCTGTTGTAGGGCGTCGGTGTCGAAGAAGTGGTGGTCCTCTCCAGCATCACTGATGAGTAGTCTGGTCTGCTCTGCTGGAGGTGTTGTTTGTCCCTCTGCAATGTGAAGGGGAGATGCATGTTGACATTGTGTTGACATGTATGTTGGCGCATTGTTCTAGTTTACATGCAGACTGTATGACAATGTACATTGTGACTGTTTGGGATGTGCTGTATATTTGATGCGGGACAGTGGACATTTGGACTACATGACGGATGTGTGGTTGTACACGTACATTTCCATCTCACAGTTTCCTGTTATGTTAGATGTGATTGGCCTGTTTCTGCGCATGAGCTGACCCAGTTGTGTCCTCTGTTCTGCAGTGTCGGTGTTGCACTTAGTGCCACATTGTCGTCGGATGTGCTGTTATTGCTATGTGTGTGTGCTGCAGTGTGCCACGGGGATCAGGGACATGATCCAGGGTCATTGTGGGTGTGCAATGTGCTACACATCGTTGTGCATGTGTGCCATTGTGCCCATCTCCCCCGTACCCCCATGCCCTGGTCGTTACTCACCCTGTTGATGTTGTGTCAGGTCCTATCGGGCTGTGTCCGGACTCCCAACTCCTTGCGCAGTCTCCACCCTGATGAATGTGGCCTCCGTTTCCTCCAGCTCCTCCTGTGGCTCAGGACTCCCACCTCCTGTCGCCGTTGCTGCCTTCCTGTTGGCAGCGGGTTTGTGCTTGTTTTGGCTTTTCACATCATGCCAGCGCCTCTTGTCCTTTTCCATAGACATCCTTGACACCCTGACCGCATTCACGTTTGTCATATTGACGTTCAGTGGATGGTGGTGTTCTGTCACTTCCGTGACGCTGATCTAGTTTCCCTGCGGACTGCACCCCGTCTGCCTCTTCCTCTTCTCCTTGGCCTTCCCCGACCATGAGGTTCCTTGCTGGTGGTCTGTGGGGCTCGTGGGGCTCGCGTTGGTCTCTGCACTCGGTCCGGGTGCACCCATGGTACTACGCAGTTTCTTTTTTTCCCGCTTTTTTGTTGTTGTTGCTTTTATAGTGCATTTTCCTGCATGACGCGTGGGAATTGCAGGCCTGTCGCTGGTTTTTGCTGATTTGACGGTGTTATTTTCCCGCAATAGACTGCGATGTGCAAAGTTGCGTTAAGCTAATTTTGCGATGATTATCACACGTTCTTGAGAATATCCCCCAGAGAGTCAAAATGGGCCCATTTTCCTTTAGCTAAATAAACATTAACTATGGTTTCCCACAAGGAGCCTCTTTGAGCCGCACCCATTTTAATGCCTATGTCTCCTCTCTGGCTAAAATTGGCAGGAAATGGGGCTTCAACATCTGCTCCTATGCTAATGAAATTCAGCTTTTAATTGCCTTCAAAGGAAGGCACGAGGACACCAGGAACAATCTAATTAATTGTTTGTCAGAAACAGCAACTTGGATGACAGAACACTGTCTAAAACTGAATGCTGAGAAATCTGAGATCCTGCTCTTTGGAGGAGCTCACCTAATCTGGGACGATACCTGGTGGGCGCGGACACTAGAAAATGCCCCAGAGCCAAAACAGGTCGTAAAAAACCTGGGCATGCTTGTAGATAACGGACTCGCTATGCAAGACCAAATAAGATCACTGTGCGGAAAAATCTGTGCCATGTTAAAGCTCTTCGGAAGACTTTTCTCATGGATCCCTTTGAATTGTCAAAAGACCATCACTCAGGCACTAGTCACCAGTAGGTTGGATTATGGGAATGCGCTCTATGCAGGCATGTCAGACTACCTCTTCTCCTGACTACCGGTGATTCAGAATGCTGCTGCTAAGCTTGTTTGCATTCAAAGCAAGTATAGCTTGGCATCTGAGTGCCTGAAGGAACTCCACTGGCTGTTGGTGCGCCAGACAGCCAAGTTAAAACTCATGTGCTATGCACATAGAGCACTACACAAGCTTGGCCCTTGAATTTTTCAGGACAAAATTGAATTCTACACTCCTACATGACAACTGAGGTCTTGCAACCTCGCTCTGGCCAAAACTAAATGCATCAAGAAAACCAGAGTAGGAGGTTGATCCTTCTCCAATCCCCCTAGGCCTTCCCCGCACGGCTGATTATTTGGCATCTAGAAAGAAGCTAAAAATTACACTGTTCCCTAGGTGGTAAATAGCGATACTCATAGCTTGTATCTTGGTTCTCTACTCCCAGTCTGCTGGGTCATTGAGCACTATCATACCAGGACAATACTTTCCAGTGCTGTGATATCCCTTGGGATGATTGATGCGCTTAACAAGTACAAATAGCAGTTAATGGTCTCCACCCTTCCGAGCTCCCATGATAATATCAATCAACTGTTTGATGCCCCAAAATTAGAAATACACCTCATTTTAACAAACATTATTTTGTCTATATTATTTTCATCTGTCCAACATCCAACATCTATCCATCATCTATCTAAAAGGCCTCAAATTATCAATACCTCTTCATATAGCAGCACCAGGTTCTAAGTGTACCTCCTGCATTTCAAGAGCAATGTACAGGTACTCCGGTGGAAACTAGTCAATCTAATGCAAATGATGCCTCTGCCAAGATGTCCTCTATGATGCCCCACAATCACAATCCATGCCATGTGCTAACTGGCTACTAAATTTCACGTTATCACAAAGGCATGTGCCAGTTCCCCAATTAAAAAATAACACTTATCATACTCAGACTAGCTACGAAGCACCACTGCTTCACAAAGGCGAGTCTTCACAAGATCTCAACCATGCCATGACTAGGTAGGAGGCCTTAGTGCTGCAGAATGAGGTCTGCCTCCCTCCCTTTGATATCAGCTAACAATGTACTTTTTGCTAACTTGGTTCAGGAGCTCGCAAAGATGCGCATGTCTGGGGAATGTGGCGGGGTAATGACACTCCAGAGAAGCCCATGCATACTGGAAAAGTTATGCACTGACCTGCAAAAAGATGGCAGAGTCCTTCTGGTAGATCCGCACGAGCTGCATGTTGGAGATGGTGTCGATGCCTCCCATTGCCAGACCTGCCACAGCCAGCACCACAGCCAGTGCCACCACATGGTTGCAGAACGGGATGATGGCGAACACAATCGATATGGCAAGGGAGGAAAGGAAGAGGATGATCAGTGACTGCTTCAACCTGCAATCAGAAGTGCTCAGTGAGCTGGTGGACATGAATAATGAAAAGGATATCACCCACACTCAACAAGCATTGACAAGGCCAGAAGGTCATGCCTACGTACGAGCTATTGGCTTTGCCAATGTGCTTTTGCCATGTTGTACATCAGTGTGGCTGCTGTACATCGCCATTAAAAGTTAGTAGTGAGGAGAGTGTTGGCATAGATGGGGTGGTGTAGAGTGTTGCAGAATGGAGCGGAGTAGACTGGAGGGGCATAGAGTGTCATAAAGTGAAGTGGCATAGAGTAGAGTAGAGTGTTTTGGAGTGGAGTGGCTTGGAGAGTTGTAGATTGGAGTGCCTTACAGTGGCCTAGAGTCTCGTAGAGAGGCATAGAGTGGAGTGGTATAGAGTGGAGTAGAGTGTTGAAGAGTGAAGTGGCACAGAGTGAAGTGAGATAAAGTAAAGTGTTGTACAGTGGGGTGGCACAGAGTGGAGTGGTGTAGAGTGTCATAGAGTGGAGTATGCATGGTGTGGTAGTGCATTGGCGTTACAGACAACACATTTTCAATTGAAATAAACATTAAATTTGCACAGACAGAGTTTAGCTGATAAAACTATACAGCGCACAAATGATAATGTGAGGAAATTGCATCACTTAGAGTACTGATTTGTTTCCATCGTATTAACATGTATGTTACCAGCACACTTAAGAATTACAAAAACATGTGCTTCATTTGTGCTCTCCTAATTCTGATATAGTCTGAAATAGTTGCACAGTTCATTTACAGACATTTACATTTTGTTGTGTGCTACAAAAATGGAGACTTCTGTCATTAAATGCACAGCAAATGTGACAAGATACAAAATAAAAAGAACAAAATGTACGGGCCTGATAACTCTATTCTTCCATGAGTGCTTGCTTTCTGGAAATAGCCATGCTCCATAGGAGGGACTAGCTCAAGCTGGACAGCCTATAACAAGTACAGCTAGCAAATTGAAAGAAAGCAAATGTGTGTTACCAACCACAATGCCAATGGTAAGCAAAGAGCAGAATACATTCCCAGGGAAGCTTTCAGAATGTTCCCAAGACGTCTTAAGCAAACCAGACTGCTGTGCTGTCTGGTAGGCTTCTATTTAAAAAGCACTTTGAGGCACAGTGCGAGCCTGGTATCCTCATTTCAGTACTGTTGATTTAACACACAATAACGCTTCATTTCTATAATAACGCAGTGTTTTGGCGCACAACCATGCAATATTCCTGTGGCAATTCCGTGGATTTGGCATTATCTAGTACAACATTCCAGTGGTAATGGTGTGGATTTGACACACATCATGTTATGTTATTGCCATCTGTATGAAGCGGAATCTGCCTCTACAATGTCAATGCCGCATTCCTGTAGTTCAGGGTTTTCTACCTCTGAATGCTGGTAATTTAGACTGGGTCGTGATGATTTGACAAAACCAAAGGAAATGATGGACGGAGTGTTAAACATTGCAAGCACTCACCCCCAGTCAACTGATCTGGGTTTAATCCATCACCGTTCTTTAGCCCACTCTGCCACCCCAGTTCAGACATGGCCATATGCAAATCAGTCTGACCCTGTGCCTCATGGGAACAGTCCAGCCCGAACTGCCAAGCCATGTCTTCCCTGGACCAGAAACAAGCTTCCTAGGACCGGTTTCTGGCATTTCAGCCGTCTTCACCCAGGCTTGCTTGAATCCAGTGGCAAAGTGAGCAAGGGACTCACGTCTGAGCATACCCTGCCAACTTATGGCGAACAAAGCGGTACAAAAGGAGGTGGTGATGGACGGAGCATCAGAACCAATCAAACACTCACACCCAGTCAACAGATCTGGGTTTAATCCATCACCTTTCTTTAGCCCACTCTGCCACCCCAGTTCAGACATGGCCATATGCAAATCAGTCTGACCCTGTGCCTCATGGGAACAGTCCAGCCCGAACTGCCAAGCCATTTCTTCCCTGGACCGGAAACAAGCTTCCTAGGACCGGTTTCTGGCATTTCAGCCGTCTTCAGCCCGGCTTGCTTGAATCCAGTGGCAAAGTGAGCAAGGGACTCACGTCTGAGCATACCCTGCCAACTTATGGCGAACAAAGCAAAACCAAAGGAAATGATGGACGGAGTGTTGAACATTGCAAGCACTCACCCTCAGTCAACTGATCTGGGTTTAATCCATCACCGTTCTTTAGCCCACTCTTCCACCCCAGTTCAGACATGGCCATATGCAAATCAGTCTGACCCTGTGCCTCATGGGAACAGTCCAGCCCGAACTGCCAAGCCATGTCTTCCCTGGACCGGAAACAAGCTTCCTAGGACCGGTTTCTGGCATTTCAGCCGTCTTCAGCCAGGCTTGCTTGAATCCAGTGGCAAAGTGAGCAAGGGACTCACGTCTGAGCATACCCTGCCAACTTATGGCGAACAAAGCAAAACCGAAGGAAATGATGGACGGAGTGTTGAACATTACAAGCACTCACCCCCAGTCAACTGATCTGGGTTTAATCCATCACCGTTCTTTAGCCCACTCTGCCACCCCAGTTCAGACATATGCCATATGCAAATCAGTCTGACCCTGTGCCTCATGGGAACAGTCCAGCCCGAACTGCCAAGCCATGTCTTCCCTGGACCGGAAACAAGCTTCCTAGGACCGGTTTCTGGCATTTCAGCCGTCTTCAGCCAGGCTTGCTTGAATCCAGTGGCAAAGTGAGCAAGGGACTCACGTCTGAGCATACCCTGCCAACTTATGGCGAACAAAGTAAAACCAAAGGAAATGATGGACGGAGTGTTGAACATTGCAAGCACTCACCCCCAGTCAAATGATCTGGGTTTAATCCATCACCGTTCTTTAGCCCACTCTGCCACCCCAGTTCAGACATGGCCATATGCAAATCAGTCTGACCCCGTGCCTCATGGGAACAGTCCAGCCAGAACTGCCAAGCCATGTCTTCCCTGGACCGGAAACAAGCTTCCTAGGACCAGTTTCTGGCATTTCAGCCGTCTTCAGCCAGTCTTGCTTGAATCCAGTGGCAAAGTGACCAAGGGACTCACTTCTGAGCATACCCTGCCAACTTCTGGCGAACAAAGCAAAACCCAAGGAAATGATGGACGGAGTGTTGAACATTGCAAGCACGCACCCCCAGTCAACTGATCTGGGTTTAATCCATCACCGTTCTTTAGCCCACTCTGCCACCCCAGTTCAGACATATGCCATATGCAAATCAGTCTGACCCTGTGCCTCATGGGAACAGTCCAGCCCGAACTGCCAAGCCATGTCTTCCCTGGACCGGAAACAAGCTTCCTAGGACCGGTTTCTGGCATTTCAGCCGTCTTCAGCCAGGCTTGCTTGAATCCAGTGGCAAAGTGAGCAAGGGACTCACGTCTGAGCATACCCTGCCAACTTATGGCGAACAAAGAAAAACCAAAGGAAATGATGGACGGAGTGTTGAACATTGCAAGCACTCACCCCCAGTCAAATGATCTGGGATTAATCCATCACCGTTCTTTAGCCCACTCTGCCACCCCAGTTCAGACATGGCCATATGCAAATCAGTCTGACCCCGTGCCTCATGGGAACAGTCCAGCCAGAACTGCCAAGCCATGTCTTCCCTGGACCGGAAACAAGCTTCCTAGGACCAGTTTCTGGCATTTCACCGTCTTCAGCCAGGCTTGCTTGAATCCAGTGGCAAAGTGAGCAAGGGACTCACGTCTGAGCATACCCTGCCAACTTATGGCGAACAAAGCAAAACCAAAGGAAATGATGGACGGAGTGTTGAACATTGCAAGCACTCACCCCCAGTCAACTGATCTGGGTTTAATCCATCACCGTTCTTTAGCCCACTCTGCCACCCCAGTTCAGACATGGCCATATGCAAATCAGTCTGACCCTGTGCCTCATGGGAACAGTCCAGCCCGAACTGCCAAGCCATGTCTTCCCTGGACCGGAAACAAGCTTCCTTGGACCGGTTTCTGGCATTTCAGCCGTCTTCAGCCAGGCTTGCTTGAATCCAGTGGCAAAGTGAGCAAGGGACTCACGTCTGAGCATACCCTGCCAACTTATGGCGAACAAAGTAAAACCAAAGGAAATGATGGACGGAGTGTTGAACATTGCAAGCACTCACCCCCAGTCAAATGATCTGGGTTTAATCCATCACCGTTCTTTAGCCCACTCTGCCACCCCAGTTCAGACATGGCCATATGCAAATCAGTCTGACCCCGTGCCTCATGGGAACAGTCCAGCCAGAACTGCCAAGCCATGTCTTCCCTGGACCGGAAACAAGCTTCCTAGGACCAGTTTCTGGCATTTCAGCCGTCTTCAGCCAGGCTTGCTTGAATCCAGTGGCAAAGTGACCAAGGGACTCACTTCTGAGCATACCCTGCCAACTTCTGGCGAACAAAGCAAAACCCAAGGAAATGATGGACGGAGTGTTGAACATTGCAAGCACTCACCCCCAGTCAACTGATCTGGGTTTAATCCATCACCGTTCTTTAGCCCACTCTGCCACCCCAGTTCAGACATATGCCATATGCAAATCAGTCTGACCCTGTGCCTCATGGGAACAGTCCAGCCCGAACTGCCAAGCCATGTCTTCCCTGGACCGGAAACAAGCTTCCTAGGACCGGTTTCTGGCATTTCAGCCGTCTTCAGCCAGGCTTGCTTGAATCCAGTGGCAAAGTGAGCAAGGAACTCACTTCTGAGCATACCCTGCCAACTTATGGCGAACAAAGCAAAACCAAAGGAAATGATGGACGGAGTGTTGAACATTGCAAGCACTCACCCCCAGTCAACTGATCAGGGTTTAATCCATCACCGTTCTTTAGCCCACTCTGCCACCCCAGTTCAGACATGGCCATATGCAAATCAGTCTGACCCTGTGCCTCATGGGAACAGTCCAGCCCGAACTGCCAAGCCATGTCTTCCCTGGACTGGATGTGATGATTTGACGTCACATCTATGACGAGGCTGTGGATCAGGCACATTGTAGGGCAGTATGTCTGAGGTAACTGTGGATTCTATTTATTTGTTTATAATTAATGGAAGCCTGTAATCTTATAAAAACATGTCTCTAAATATTTCATTACAAATTGTGACATCACTAGTCATCAGTACTCAGAAACCTACAGTGGTACTCTTCTGTAATAGGTTATTAGTGTTGATCGAGTTGCAACATCACAATGCTTCCTGACAGAGCCAGCACAAATTGAGAGGGGCAGCTCACAGACTATAATTTTACCTGCTGCTTGAAAAAAAAGTCTTAGCTAGCTGTTTGGTTCTTTTTCTTCTTAATATTTTCCAACAGAAAATACAAGGTCATTGCTGGAAAGGAGGCATTATGGTTTATTAATTCATTTATTTTTTATTTAGTATTTCTTTATTGAGTTTTCAAGTGAAACAATAGGTTAAATAAAAATGATATAAGCAGCAAATAGTAATCAGGGCTCACTGCAAATAACACAATGTATTCAACAGTGAACAGTGAAGAGTGTATTGCCCTTAAAAGATGGGGGGGGGAGGGACCATATAACAGCGCATTGGGAAACTAGTCAAGTGTGTATGGGTCTTTCAGCCAACAAATGTTGAGGAGGAGCAGTGACACAGAAAATAAAATATGAAACAATCTGTCCTGAGATGTTAAGCTTAACTTCGTGTGAGCCTAAGGTGGTTTTGCATCGGGTCTTGGAGGAAGGGAGACCATATGTCCTCAAAGTGTCCCGTCATCCTGCAGGTGGTAGATGATCTGTTCACAGGAAGCAGCAGCTGCCATATTGCTCATCCAGTCTGTGTGTCGGAGGCAGTCATTTCCATTGTCACAGGATGGCCATGGTGGTCACAGAGAGAAACATATCTATTCTATGTTTGGTGTGCCTTGAAATCTCAGGGACATTGAGGGGTATATTTATAATTATGTGATGAAGTACCATAGTGCAAGGGTGCCTACAGGATTTGCTTTTGTGCAGGATGGGACACCTTCCTGCACAAAAACAATCCCCTGAGGCATTTTCCTCTTTCTATGTTTGCTCCAGAATGTTCCTCGTTACGCTTCCCCCGGGAAGGTGTGGTATTTGGCGCATTCCTAGCTCTACCAGTAATGGAAATTCTAGGAATGGGTCAAACTCCATGGGTGTTGTGTGGGAACACTCACCCACCACTCATGGAATGCCTCCCTAGGTCAGAGTAACGCAGCTATTTGCTCTGCGTTGCTCCAGATTTATCAAGACCCTCAGGGCCAAGAAAGGCGGCTTTGTGTGGCTTGATAAATCGCACTTAGTATTTGCATCATGCATGCACCCCTTTGTGTGGTGCAAAAGTGACGCAACTACAAGATAAATATGGCCCTTAGAATGTCCTGAAGGAAGATAAGTTCTGGGGAAAATCGTAGGGCCGAGTTGGAAGTGTTCATGGTGTTTATAACTTGGGTCCAGTATTCCTGGAGAGAGCCACAGGAGGAAACTAGTTGCGTGATTTCCCCTTGAGGGTGCACACGGCACCAGCATCCTAGGTCAGGACAAGATTAGCTCAAGATAATTGGTAGTGAGACAAGTGCCAGTTGAAAAAACCCAACTTCAATCATGCTTCCTGTAGTCCTCTGTCATGGGTGTTCAGGAATTTATCCCAATCATAGTTTGGATAGTAACTTTCTTTCATGAGCAGTCGGAGTGATCATGAATGGTGCACTTCAAGCAACATTTTGTCTCAAAACCACTCCTGGGTAGAAACTTCAATTGTGCAAGTAATAATGAATAACTAATCCAGGGAGGGCCTCCGGCAGTGGCCACAGTACTCTAGATACACAGTGGAAGAGTTGCAGGTATTGCATGTATTGTCAGGTGTCTAGGTGGAATTCTTCTTGGAGGGATAAAAATGATTTGATTGGACCATTTTTAAGCAGTTGGTCTACCATGAGGACAATATTGTCCAACGAATTGTTTTGTTGCCTATTTCCAATGCTTTGTTATTTCAAAAAGGAGCCTTAATGTGGAAGAAGGTGTGGACCTTTAGGTGTTTATGTGTAGGGTCCCACATGTTTACCGTCATCTGCAGCAGTGGGTTTGTAGCACAGTTACCTGAGGTGAGGGTCTTGTATAGGAGATCAGGGGTAGCTGGACCCCCCAGGAGTTCCTGTTCGATGGTGACCCAGTCCGGCTTTTCCAAGTCCTTGGAGAAAAAGTAGGCTAGGTCGGCCAGCCAGTGCAGTTTATAGTAAAGACTCATGTCTGGAAGTTGGAGTGCCATTTCAGCTTCCAGTTTGGAAAGTTGAAAGTGGGGTCTCTGCCCATCCAAGATGTAGTCCTTGATCATCTTGGCCAGTTGCAGTATTAGGTGTCTCGGGACACCCACAGGGATCATGTCAAACAAGTAGTTGAATCGAGATGCCATCAAGATTTTGATCGTCTTGATGTGGCCCCAGAAGCATAAGCAGAGATGAAACTATTTTCTAAAGTTCAGAATCGTGCTAGCCAGTAGAAGTTCCATGGTTTCACGTTTCACATTTCATTGCTGATTTGGACCCCTAGGTAGACTATCATGTCAGCCACCCACTGACACTGAGAATCGGCTAGCAAAATTCAGAGGCGTGTGGCGGTTCAGAAGGAATGCATTGAATTTTCCCCAGTTGATCTTGTATGCAGAGAAGTGGCCAGAGTCAGCCATCAGTGCAATAAGTGCCAGGAAGGAGGTGTCTACCTTTGACATGAGCATGTCGTCTGCAAAAAAACAGGAGTTTGTTTTCACCAGCAATTGTTGGGATGCCTGATATCTGTGCAGCCTTTCAGATATGGGTCGGCAGGGGCTCTGCCAGGAGAAAGAGGAGCAGTGAGAGGGGGCAACCCTGCCTTGTTCCACTTGAGATGTCAAACCGGTCCAACAGGAAGCTATCACTGTTGATCTGAGCAATTGGTAGAGTGGAAAGAAGTATTAGAGGATCTCTCAGGCACAAAACCCACTTGTGACGTGTGGATCAGCAGGGGGATGAATTTTCGGAGTCTTGTGGCTAGGACCTTCACTAAGATCTTCTTATCAGCAAAGTAGCCCTTTAGCTGTCACATAGTAGTGGGTCCTTATTTTTATGGGAAGAAAAATGGTGGCCACTGAATGAAACTGGGAGCGAAGTGGTGAAGTTTCTCTTTGCTCACAGAGGGGCCAGGAGTACATATTCTTCTTGTAGAATATGAAATCCGACAATAGAGGAGCTGTCGTCCCCTGGCACTTTACATGTGTTGTATAGCCTCCGGGATCTTTGCCGTTGAAACATCCACTTCTAGCACTTCACAGCCTCCTCATTAAGGTGGGGCAGGCCAAGCCATCAAAAGGCACGTTCCTTTGTGGTAGGCACCTCTCCCGCGTGAGCCGTGTAGAGCCCCTTGTAAAAGGAGAGACATTTCTCTGTGATTCATTGGTAGGTACACCTGAGGCCATCTTAATGGCTGGGAGGGCCCATTGGAAATCTGCCTGCTTGAGCTGTTGTGCCAACAGATGTCTGTTTTTTTCACCAACCTCATAATGGTGGTGTTTGATTTGGGCCAGCTCTTCCTCCACCAGGGAGCAGTCTAATGAGTTTAAGTCCATATTGGCCTGTGCAAGTTGTTGGAAGTTGCCTCGTGATGGGTGCATATAGAGAGGATTGACTTTCCAATTGTTGTGTTGTGGAAGACAGCCAGGGTTTTTGCGATGCTGATTACCTCATGAGTTGACTGTACATATATGTCTTGCACGCCGCCCACAATATCTGGCGAGATTCAATGGAGCTGTTGTTGGAGTCCAGGTATTCTTGTAGGTGAGCACGACTGAGTTCTTACATCTTGGGGTCTTTGAACTTTCATATTGGCATCTTCCAGAGGCCACTGGGCAGTCAAATGATAGCCAGGCCCAGGAGCACTCTAATGAGAACATGATCTTATACAGTGACCGGAATTATGTTGCAGGCCTTGAATCTGGGGGATAGTGTGCCTTCAAAGAATGAAGTCAATCCTTGATTCTAAGACATGCTGGTTGAAATAGAAAGTGTAGTCACGGTCACTAGGATGTAGAAGCCTTCAGCGATCTAAAAGGGAGTGATCATTAAGCAGGGACAGTACTGCTATTCGATGTCTGCTGGGTCTAAGCTCTGGGGGACCTGTATGGTCAAGGATAGGATTGGGTGATGTTCCAGCCTCTGCGCAACAGAACCGCTGTCTGACTAGACACGTCAAGCAGCCGATGAAGACTAGAGAAGAAGGTGAGTTTAGGACCATTAGAGACATAGCTGCTCCCCACAATGAGATGGCATGATAGTATGGCAAATGCGGAAATCACGTAATGGCCTTCCTTGTCAGACCAAGTTGATATATTACTCTGGCGCAAGTCTTTAGTGTAGCAGTATAGCAGTGCTCCCTTTCTTGGAGGGTGTACAACATTTGTAAAGCACAGTTCCTACTCAGTCTTGTTTGAGCTTTTGGGACTCAGTTTCCGATAGATACGTTTCATGAAGCAACACTATGTCCGGGTTACGAGTGGCAAGGAAGGAAAGTATTTTTTTGCACCTGATGTAGTTGTTAGGGGCCTGGTTGTTCAGTTAGAGTACTGTCAAGGCAGAGGTCGACATGGTGAGATCAGAGGCAATCAGGTCTGAGGGTAGCATGAGTTAAGATGTTCAAGGCTCGTAGATGTTGTAGGAAGGTGGATATCTGACTATGGTTACCCCCAACTTTTTGCCTAGTGTCTAGCTGGTTTTTCGACTTAGTTGGCCTGAGATCCTGCCATTCAGGGTCTCAGGCTGTCTGCTCTCTCTTTAAAATGGACTCCATGTACCCTAGGTACAAAACCAATTGGTAAGGATCACCTTATTGGACCCTGTACAGTGTACCCTAGGTACCCAGGGCATAGGTGTACCCTAGGCCTCCCAGGGGCTGCAGCATGTATTATGCCACCCCTGGTCTGGCCTTCCAATCAGACACAACTGGCTGATTACTCAGCTGGGGCAAGGTCGTGTAATCACCCCTTGCTTAGATATAGTATGCCTATATCTACCCTTATATATAGACACATGTGTACCTATCCGTCACTCCTATGGCAGGCCTTAACAATCCTGGAGGCAGAGTGCTTGGTAACATGTGAGATGGTGCTCTAGCATGAGCTGAGCCTGTCTGCAGCTTTCGGAACCAAGTCCTTATAGCTGTTCTATGATATAGCCTACCATATACTCTTAAAGTGCCTTATAATCTTTTTTTTTTTTTTTTTTTGAAACCGTTTATTACAAATCTCAAGAATATACAAATATGGGCCCACAACCTTCCGGCCGGCCGCTAGGAATGGCAGAAACATATGGCATACGTTCATGGAACACTTGGCGTTACAAAGGAGCATAAGCAGGAGTTATCAACATCATGGGCCACAGCCATAATACCCCACAGTACGGTTTCATTTTATACAAACAACAAGAAAACAACACCCACAAGGCTACCCACAGTCGAAAGTAGCAGCACGTGCTCCCCAATGGGGAACCCCAACTATCCAGAGGAGTCCAAAGAGGGGAAGGGAAACAGAGCGAGGACTGGGGGAACCCTGTGCCCGGGGCTAGGGGAAAGAGTCAGCTAAGGGGACGGGGCTGGTGAGGCAGCAGGCAGCAACGGTGGCGCGCAAATACTCCCACGGTAGGCGTTCCAGGGGCCCCACACGTGCCTTATAATCTTAAACGGTTATGGTAACTATGGTTTGGCTTTATCAAAACATGTCGTGTAAGGTGTCTAACACTTTGGAATAATACCCCCATACCATTTCTGGTGATGAGGATATTATTCCTCCCTTCTAGAGGGAGAGACATGTTAAAATCCTACTTTGCTGTTTAACTCTAACCAAAGCCTCAGCATCACAAAATGGATGCTGCTGCCACAGACACATGTCTGACCTCCTGCTGCTGGGAGTGATCCCAGCCAGGGAGGCCTGGACAATAGGTTTCCTGCTTGGGGAGGTGCTAGCACCTCCCCAGACAGCCTTTAGTGTATTGGGGCAGGGTGGGCTGAAAGGAATGAGACATGCCTGGGGCACACAAGGTGTTCCTTGCATAGTCCAGTTCAAACCGGCGCTGGGGCACTCCAGCCCCAGCTCTGGCGCGAAACTGGACAAAGGGAAGTGGGTGTAACCACCCCCTCCCAGGTCCCACCCATAAGGCGTGACCTAGCAGGTATCCCAGCCCCCCAGATTAGTATAAGAGTGGGAGTTGGGCCTCAAGACTTTAGATTATCCTGAACCTGCAAAACTGAACAGAAACTCTGGACCTTCGACATTCGACGAAAGAAGAAGACTGAAGAATCTCCCTTGTAGCCAAGGAGTGGCTACCCTGTGCAAACAGGCACCATCAAGAGACTACCCTTTGCTTTGCCCACGTTCTACGAGGAACCGACTGCAGAGCCTGACCAGAGCCTTGACTCCCAGACTTCTCCGACCCTGATCCACATCTGCAGCAGAGCTGAGACCCGTGGAGGCGACGAGCGACGTGGGACCGGCTACCTGGAAAAAGTGGCTAGTAACTTAAAGCGCAGCTTCTGAGGTACCCTCGAAGTTGTGCACCGGGGATTGAGAAGCCCCAACCCCAAGCACCATCTCCACCGAAGATCAGCCCCCCACACTCCACGAGTCCTGCGTGGGGCCCTTCAGCATTTTCCTGCTTGCCGCGTCTGTCCGGTTGCTTGCCCGCTGGCTAGTGGCCTTTGTGACGACGCACCCTGAAATCTTCTGCGCTGGTTTGGCTCCTCCAGACTGGCTCCCGCTTCTCTGCAAAGAAGAAGCACCCCAGACCTTCCTGGTCTGCACCAGAAGCAAGTCCTTCGTTCTTCGTGGGTTCCGCTTGCCAAGGCTTGGTGAGTCCTAGTCCAACTTCGACGCCGCCGACAGCAAGAGCCTTCGTGGGACAGCTCGCCTCCTGGTCCTGGTCGTCCTCGACGCTTCCTGGTCCTCCTGGCTGCAGCGACAAGCTTCACCTTCACCTGCAATCTTCACGACATCGCCTGGTTCCTTCCTGGTTCCACGTGGGCACTGGCTAGTGACCTTGACTCTGTCCCTTCTGCTTGCAGGTTTCTTCTCTTCTTGATCCCAGCCTTGGGATCCACCGGACACTCTTCACTGACTGCCTGTCAGCATCTTTCTTCAGGCATCCATAGGAGTCGACGACGAAAACGACGCATCTTCACCCCTATGCACCCGCAGCCTGTGGGCTAGGTAACTTGGGTACTCCGGTGCTCATCAGGATAGTGACTATCCTAGTGTCTAGTTTTCAAGTCTCAACTTCCTAGCTACTCCGGAAGTGTCCTAAATCTACCGTTTTCTAAACTGTACTATTGCTATTGACTTTTACGCATTACGCGTGAGTGTTTCCACTCTGCACACGAATCCCGTGGGCCTCCCACTTCCTAACTAACGCTAGTGTAGTGTAGCCCCAGCGATTCCCTAGGCCTAGGCCTATTCTATTTCCGTGACAGTGGTTCTTATACCACTTACTTAGTATATGGTTTGCGTGGCCCCTAGGGCCTAACTGTATTACTTACCTGTATGACTTAATGTATGCATAAATAAGACTGTGTTGTACTTACCTCTAATCTCATAAATAGTGCTGAGGGTTTGCTTAGAATAAATACACTTTATTTTATATATATCTGTTGTGGTGTCCTTTCATTTGGTATTCAAGGGATTATATATGGTATCACAGCTGGCTTCACATGCCATTCAGAGTTTAGCCTAAGACTGCTCTTGTCCATGCTACCACTAGGATAGCTGGTCTATAAGGTTGACTTTACAACCAATCACCATAAGGGTATTTGGACTGATATAAGGTGTACACTAGAACTAGTGACATCATACATCAGGCCAACTTCTCACATTGGTGAGCAGCGGTTGGGATCTGAGCTTGCTGTTGTAATACCATTGTAATCTTGAGATACTAAATTGAAAGATCACACAGATATTGTCTAGGTACATATAACATAGATTATAATACTTAAGTCCTACTGGACTTAGTAGTTGTAGGTTGAAGGGAGTAACACACCCTGACTACAACTACTAGAGAGGTTTAGTAGATACAACTAGTGTAGGTAGGTGCACACACCACACCCTCACTAGAATCATGTCCCTGAATGGAGATCACACTGATGCTCCCTCAGGAGAGGAGAATCCTAGACAGGTTCCCTCTAGATATGATGCATTCACTTTCCAGGAGATGAGACAACTGTGTACCTCCAGGAGATTAAAACAGGGTTCCAACCCTACCCTTAGACAGCTAGTGGAGCTTCTGGAGGCCTATGATGCTGAAAGAGCTGCCAAGTATGGTGCCATAGCTGTAGATAAGGGTCTACCCACCACAGAGGAGTCAGATGGGACTTCAGATGAAGAGGTAGACAGCCAGGGCCAAGTAGGAAGACTTAGCCAGGCTAACCTAAGCTTACATGGGAGTTTGCATGGGGTCCCCCCATACAGACCCCCAAGTAGGCTTACACAGAGAAGCAGGAGGGACAGATCCCCTTCAAGGGAATCCATCCACTCCCATGTCTCTAGCATCTCTAATGCTTCCTCTCACAGGGGAATAACTTCCCCTGAGAGAAAGGAGCATGAAGCCAGAATGAGGGAAGCTAATCTGAGGATTCAGAGGGAAGAACTTGCCCTTGCCAAGGAGAAGCTTGCTCTGGCTAGAGAGCAAAAATTGTGTGGGTCAGAACCCACTGGTGGCAGCAACATTCCTAGAGATAGGGATAGGTCTTATGACCATAGAAACCTAAGCAAGATAGTCCCCCCATATCAGATTGGGGATGACATCCACAAATGGATGACTGCTTTGGAGAGGGCCTGCAAAGTACAGCAGGTACCCCAGAGTCAGTGGGCAGCTATCTTGTGGCTCTCCTTTTCTGACAAAGGTAGAGACAAGCTCCTCACAGTCAGTGATGAGGATGCTAACAATTACAAAGTCCTGAAGAGTGCTCTGATAGATGGGTTTGGCTTAACCACTGAGCAATATAGGTTGTTGTTCAGAGACACCCAGAAGACACAGACACAGGACTGGTCTGATTTTGTGGATTGTGCCACTAAGGCTTTGGAAGGTTGGTTAACTGGCAGCAAGGTGCAGGACTATACAGGATTGTACAACTTGATTATGAGGGAGCAGATCCTTAGTAATTGTCAGAACCAGCTTCTCCATCAACACCTGGTAGACTCAGATTTGACCTCTCCCCAAGAATTGGGAAAGAGGGCAGATAAATGGGTCAGGACCAGGATTAGGCCTAAAAATCAGGGTGGTGACCAAAAGAAAGATACCACCAAGCCTCAAGAGAAGGGTGGGGATAAAACAAAAGAGAAATCTTCCTCAGGGCCCCAAAACTCCACACAGGGTGGTGGGTCCCAAGCTCCCTCCTCTACCACAGTTAAAAAGCCTTACTGCCATGAGTGTAAAACTCCTGGGCATTGGAAAACTGACAGCAGTTGCCCAAGGGCTAAAAACAAAACTGTTCCTCCAACTACTCCTGTCACACCACCTATTACTGTCAGCAGTAATCCCCCAGGTGGTGGGAGTGCCCCCCAAAATTTGGTTGGGTTTTCTTGGGGAACACAGGGGGATCCTGGCTTAGCCAATTCCCCTACAGCAGCTACTCTTGTCTGTGATGGTGGCATGGGGTTTGCCAACTTCACTGCCTGTCCCAACACTTTGGGTAGGTACAGACAGGAACCCTACATCAATGGTAGAAAAGCTGAGGCCTACAGAGACACTGGAGCTAGCATCACTATGGTGGCCCATAGGCTAGTTCCCTCTGAGCAGCTTTTGCCTGGTTTCTCATACCAGGTAACTAACATTGATGGCAAACAGAACAGTCATCCCATGGCAGAGGTATGTCTCAGCTGGGGAGGGGTCACTGGCCCTAAAAGGGTGGCAGTGTCTCCAACCTTGCCTGTGGACTGCTTGCTGGGGAATGACTTAGAACTCTCAGCTTGGGCTGAAGTTGAACAAGACACCCATTCTAAAATGGTAGGCCTTTCACAAAAGGGTAGTGGGGTTGTGCCAGCCACAACCCCTGTCCAAGTAGATTTCCTCCCTGAAAAGGTTGGAAGGGCAGTGGTAGCCACAGCCCAGGCAAAGACAGACTTCCCTGTAGAGACTGGCAGAGCTGTGACAGTCACAGCTCAATCCCAAACTGAGTGCCTCCCTGAAAAGGTTGGCAAGGCTGTAATGGTCTCAGCCCATACTCAGACTGACATAGGTGTAGTGAAGCCTGAAACTATGGATCACTCCACACAAACAGAGAGTAGTGGGGAGGAAGAAAAGTCTCCCTCTCCCCAGACATTAGGAAAAGGTCAGCCTCCTCAGGGATCTGACCTCACCCCTTGTGAAGGAACTGCCCCAGAGGTAGCCAGGCCTGGCCTGGCAGAGCCTCTGATGTCAGTGGCCCCTTCCAAGGTGGGACCCAGTCTGGTGCAGGTAGCCTGCCTCTCTCTACCCTGCCTCAGTCAGCCCAGGGCTGCAGAGGTCAGGGAGGCCAGTGGACCCCAAGAGGGCCCCTGTCCACAAGAACCCCCCAATCAAAAGAATGAGGATTGCCTGGCTAGTAGCCCTAGCCAGGTGATGGGTAAAAACATTCCTGAGGGATCCCCTTTACAGGTAGTTAGGGACCTCCCCCAGAGGGATTCTGTTGGGCACAGGCAAACCTGGGACCTTAGGGCCCCAAACCTGACCTGTCCCTCCAGTAAGCCCACAAAAGGGACCCAGCCTCCAGCTTTAGGTAGCCAGAGGCTGACCCTGAGAGCACAGTGCAACTCAGTGAAAGAAAGAAAGGCATCCATGGTGGAGGATGATTGGAGGAAGCTGAGGCCTCACTTTGAGGACACTCACTTCAGTACTCCATCTCAACACCAGCCTTTTACTTTGCAAAGACACACCCAAGGTAGAGATTCCCTATGGTGGAGACCCTATGATACCTTTAGGATGAGGGATTGCTTAGTGGACCATGAGACAGGGGGTAACCATGCCAGTGCTGGTTCTTCCTTATATGGCCACTTAGGCAATAGAGGCTTACCTTGTCAAGGCCAGCCTTATCTCCTTTCGTTTGGGGGGGGGGGGTTGTGTAGGAAGGTGGATATCTGACTATGGTTACCCCCAACTTTTTGCCTAGTGTCTAGCTGGTTTTTCGACTTAGTTGGCCTGAGATCCTGCCATTCAGGGTCTCAGGCTGTCTGCTCTCTCTTTAAAATGGACTCCATGTACCCTAGGTACATAACCAATTGGTAAGGATCACCTTATTGGACCCTGTACAGTGTACCCTAGGTACCCAGGGCATAGGTGTACCCTAGGCCTCCCAGGAGCTGCAGCATGTATTATGCCACCCCTGGTCTGGCCTTCCAATCAGACACAACTGGCTGATCACTCAGCTGGGGCAAGGTCGTGTAATCACCCCTTGCTTAGATATAGTATGCCTATATCTACCCTTATATATAGACACATGTGTACCTATCAGTCACTCCTATGGCAGGCCTTAACAATCCTGGAGGCAGAGTGCTTGGTAACATGTGAGATGGTGCTCTAGCATGAGCTGAGCCTGTCTGCAGCTTTCGGAACCAAGTCCTTATAGCTGTTCTATGATATAGCCTACCATATACTCTTAAAGTGCCTTATAATCTTAAACGGTTATGGTAACTATGGTTTGGCTTTATCAAAACATGTCGTGTAAGGTGTCTAACACTTTGGAATAATACCCCCATACCATTTCTGGTGATGAGGATATTATTCCTCCCTTCTAGAGGGAGAGACATGTTAAAATCCTACTTTGCTGTTTAACTCTAACCAAAGCCTCAGCATCACAAAATGGATGCTGCTGCCACAGACACAAGTCTGACCTCCTGCTGCTGGGAGTGATCCCAGCCAGGGAGGCCTGGACAATAGGTTTCCTGCTTGGGGAGGTGCTAGCACCTCCCCAGACAACCTTTAGTGTATTGGGGCAGGGTGGGCTGAAAGGAATGAGACATGCCTGGGGCACACAAGGTGTTCCTTGCATAGTCCAGTTCAAACCGGCGCTGGGGCACTCCAGCCCCAGCTCTGGCGCGAAACTGGACAAAGGGAAGTGGGTGTAACCACCCCCTCCCAGGTCCCACCCATAAGGCGTGACCTAGCAGGTATCCCAGCCCCCCAGATTAGTATAAGAGTGGGAGTTGGGCCTCAAGACTTTAGATTATCCTGAACCTGCAAAACTGAACAGAAACTCTGGACCTTCGATATTCGACGAAAGAAGAAGACTGAAGAATCTCCCTTGTAGCCAAGGAGTGGCTACCCTGTGCAAACAGGCACCATCAAGAGACTACCCTTTGCTTTGCCCACGTTCTACGAGGAACCGACTGCAGAGCCTGACCAGAGCCTTGACTCCCAGACTTCTCCGACCCTGATCCACATCTGCAGCAGAGCTGAGACCCGTGGAGGCGACGAGCGACGTGGGACCGGCTACCTGGAAAAAGTGGCTAGTAACTTAAAGCGCAGCTTCTGAGGTACCCTCGAAGTTGTGCACCGGGGATTGAGAAGCCCCAACCCCAAGCACCATCTGCACTGAAGATCAGCCCCCCACACTCCACGAGTCCTGTGTGGGGCCCTTCAGCATTTCCCTGCTTGCCGCGTCTGTCCGGTTGCTTGCCCGCTGGCTAGTGGCCTTTGTGACGACGCACCCTGAAATCTTCTGCGCTGGTTTGGCTCCTCCAGACTGGCTCCCGCTTCTCTGCAAAGAAGAAGCACCCCAGACCTTCCTGGTCTGCACCAGAAGCAAGTCCTTCGTTCTTCGTGGGTTCCGCTTGCCAAGGCTTGGTGAGTCCTAGTCCAACTTCGACGCCGCCGACAGCAAGAGCCTTCGTGGGACAGCTCGCCTCCTGGTCCTGGTCGTCCTCGACGCTTCCTGGTCCTCCTGGCTGCAGCGACAAGCTTCACCTTCACCTGCAATCTTCACGACATCGCCTGGTTCCTTCCTGGTTCCACGTGGGCACTGGCTAGTGACCTTGACTCTGTCCCTTCTGCTTGCAGGTTTCTTCTCTTCTTGATCCCAGCCTTGGGATCCACCGGACACTCTTCACTGACTGCCTGTCAGCATCTTTCTTCAGGCATCCATAGGAGTCGACGACGAAAACGACGCATCTTCACCCCTATGCACCCGCAGCCTGTGGGCTAGGTAACTTGGGTACTCCGGTGCTCATCAGGATAGTGACTATCCTAGTGTCTAGTTTTCAAGTCTCAACTTCCTAGCTACTCCGGAAGTGTCCTAAATCTACCGTTTTCTAAACTGTACTATTGCTATTGACTTTTACGCATTACGCGTGAGTGTTTCCACTCTGCACACGAATCCCGTGGGCCTCCCACTTCCTAACTAACGCTAGTGTAGTGTAGCCCCAGCGATTCCCTAGGCCTAGGCCTATTCTATTTCCGTGACAGTGGTTCTTATACCACTTACTTAGTATATGGTTTGCGTGGCCCCTAGGGCCTAACTGTATTACTTACCTGTGTGACTTAATGTATGCATAAATAAGACTGTGTTGTACTTACCTCTAATCTCATAAAGAGTGCTGAGGGTTTGCTTAGAATAAATACACTTTATTTTATATATATCTGTTGTGGTGTCCTTTCATTTGGTATTCAAGGGATTATATATGGTATCACAGCTGGCTTCACATGCCATTCAGAGTTTAGCCTAAGACTGCTCTTGTCCATGCTACCACTAGGATAGCTGGTCTATAAGGTTGACTTTACAACCAATCACCATAAGGGTATTTGGACTGATATAAGGTGTACACTAGAACTAGTGACATCATACATCAGGCCAACTTCTCACAGATGTACTTTATAGTTTCAAGAAGTAAGGGAGATAAAGAAAAATAGTAACACATGTACGTGGCACTGAATTCAATCGAGCACCCTTTAGTCAGGGAGTAGTAGCCACACCCAACATGAGAAAGTAGGAGATTAAATGCCAGAGGTGCACTGGAGCAATCAAGAGGAAGTACCAGGGGGATTTCTGTTAGGTTTTAACTGGGAGCAAGACTTATCCTTGTTGCCGGGTGAGGGGCCACTACGTCTGTGGGTCTTGGAGGAGTAGCAGCATTGGAGATTTAGATCTGGGAGTCCTTTGAGACCCCTAGAAGTGATGGGGGGCCTGCATTGAGTGTGTTACAGAGTGCAGAAGGAGTCCTCATAACATCCATCGAGGGATTCTCAACCGTGTCTAGGAACCATTATATGAGGGTGGTATCAAAACATTCATGGATAATGCCATTATGTTCAATGAGCATAATTGCTGGTTCAAGAAGGCCATAGCAGAGACCTTCAGCTTTTAACCTCAGTTTTAGGGTAGGCACTGCTGTAGGTTAAGACTGATTTCGGGGGAGAAGTCAGCTGCCACCATGATTCTCCTGCCAGCATGGAAATAAGGGACTTTGGGGTGAATCATTTGGAGGATGGAACTTGCTTTGTCATGGGTCAGAAGGTAGGCTACAATCGGCTGGGAGTTATTCAGAGATGATTCTCATCTGGTCTTTAGGTGGAAACTCCAAGGGTGGGTCAAAGGTGGTATTTAAGAGGGTTGGCAGCCAGATAGCAAGGGATTCCCTGGAATTGGGGCTGCCATCTGCTCTTTTACCCCAAAAAGGCAGATGTTGCCCTCCAGCTGAGGTCCTCCAGAGTCATCCCCCTTTATGGTAGGTTCCATAGTACAGAGCCCAGATCTGGATTGAAGTCCATCCTTGTTTTACATTCCTTTACCCATGCATCGGTGCAAGCAATTTGCGATTGTAAAGTGTTAAAATCCATAAATCCTTGCAAAGACTCGTAAGTTCCGCGGCCAGCACTGACATGGTCCGTTCAACGGTCGTTACAGCCGTGATGGAATTTAGTTCTGCAAGGAAGGCATCCAGAGAAGCTGAGTCTGTTGCTGAAGAAGGGGCTTGCGCCAAAGGTGGTCGTTGGCCTGTAACTCCTTCTGAGAAAAGAATTTGGCGAAGAGCTTTGGCAGCAAATTTGGGCCTAGCTCCAGCAGAACAGGAGAAATAGCAGAGTGGGGGAATCACATCTCTGAGTCAAATAGTAGGATCGTGAGCAGCGTCGGAAAAAAGCAATGTGGCAAGAAGCAAGTAGTAGTTGTAACTGCACCAATCCAAGATGGCCGTCTGGAAAAGTACCAGGGACTCTCCTAGTGTAGAAAGCGGGTAAGGTAGGGGCAATCGGGGTGTGGAGGGGAAGGAGGTCTTGAGGAGTGAAGCCACCTCAGGTCCAGAGGCTGAAATCCAGGGCCAGAGGGTGAGGCGAGAAATTAATTGCAGGTTGGGGCAGTTGTCCTAATAAAAAATGGCTGTGTAGGTTGTGAGGGGTATGAAAGCAGGCAAGGCAGGGAGAATCTGCGGAGAGGCTTAAGTGTCAATGTCCCCTTAAATCCAGACACTGAAGTTGGGGCCGGGACAGGCAAGCAGTTGATCAGTGCAGCACATGGTCGGCAGCAGTGGCCAGATCCTGCAGGGTAGAGCCCCCCGCACTGGCGGGGTGAAGCAAGGGGAGTGGCCACAGAGTAGAGCAGCGCCATGGGACCTATCTGAGGCCGCTCCGAGTGGCCAGAAGAGAAGCTAGTGCAATCACTGGTGGCAGGCTTCGGGTCCGTCCCCGGCCTGCGGCAACTGGTGGAGGGTCCAAGGGTTCTCGGGAGGCAGGCAGTGCAGATAGGATATAGCCGAAACAGGTCAGCTGCAGTGGAGCAAGCCTGGTGAGCCACCATCTCGATTGAGAATTAGCTCCACTCCCCTATTTATGGGTTCTTTATTGCACTTACTGGAACTCTTTACAAGAATAGAGGAATTCTAACAGCAGGATACAATTCATTTCGAAAGTGACTTACATTGAACTGTAACTTCCATAAACATATTGTCTTGATTATCTTTACGTTTTAGAGCTTTTAAATGTATGTTGCGTGCAATCAAAGGATCTCTTGCATTAGGAGGAGGATAAAACCATGAATGCGAAAGTGGATTCCTGTGATCCTGTGTTATAAGGAAGGAAATACCCACTGCCATTCGCAAAAGGACACTGCAGACGCCCTCCTTCCACTCTATGGTCCTTGGCCTCATGACTGACCTGTAATATGCGTATAACATGCGCGAGGAGCGCTCCGTCCCATCATGTGTACAGGGCTGATACCACCAAGGCCAGTTCTTAGTGTTAGATGGAGATTAATACTTACGTGTGTCGAAGGATCCATAACAGTTTCCGGCCTGCAGGCTGCAAGTTGGGATCTGATGTCGAGTGGCTGAGTCCTCATGCACAATGCAGTGAATTACGCCTTCGTTATTGTAGTGTGTTGTAGTTGCATTTGTACTTAACAACCCCAACAAGACATCACAGCCCCCTTGCGGATGGGCAGCAAGCTGCACCGGTCGGTGTGATTGGTTGGAAGGGTGCTGGGTCACAGAGTGGCCTCGGTAGGAATTGTTTTGGTTCTGTGCATGGCGATCAGAGTTTTGCTTTGATTGTGTCCCCTGTTGCTGCTACTCATCTTGTAGTGATGGGGAAACGAGTGAGAGTACAGGTTGTGTCCTCCGTGAAAGCTGTTAGAGGCTGTCCATGCCTCGTCTTTCCACCTTTGCGCGGGAGTCGAGCAGTGAGAGGGGCAGATGCAGCGATTCTTGAGTGAGAATTGGTTCCAGTGCTGGGCTTCTAGATGCCAGAGCGTAGACTCATCCCCCCAAATCAACCTCTGGAGGAAAAGATGCCCAGTGAAAACCACATGCCTGCCATCAGTACCACAAGACCAGCGATATGATAACTGCAGCGAGAAGAGCTCGGCCACCTGTGTGGTGGGGGGGGGGGGGGGGGGGGGGGGGGCTGAGACAGAGAAGGTCTCAAACCATCTCTCCCTTGTGGCAGGCGCTAAAGGATGGCACCAGAGGAAGACAGGCCGAAGTAGGAAGATGGCGAAGGCAGAGTCATTACTATGTTTGCGATGCAACACCTCGAATCCCAGTGTATTAAATTAACCAGGCACAACATTAACATGGCCCAGGTTGTGACACCGGATACGTGAAGGATGGAAATAACCACTTCCGTCTCCTCATTTCTTTCGAGCCAGGCGGTCAGGCACATCAATAGAATGGCGCACATTGTGACATCGGATACAGCAAGGGTGTAAGCAATTACCAGAACTGTGGGGCCTCTTAATGACGAACACTATTTAAACCCTGTCAAATCCCGGCGGAGTCATCTACGGGAAGGAGAAACGGGCAGAGCCAGGTTTTTCAGCGGAAGGCGCCCCATGACAAGGTAAGAGTGTGGATGGGAGTTGCAGTGAGACTGGAAACGCACTAAACATACATGTACTAAACTTAGTTCCCGCATTTTTTACCGTGATAAACAACTTTCTGTTTTGACCCCGAGGGCGAGACTAATAGGGCATGCACATACCCATAGACGCTATGCACATACTGAAGTAGGCTCTACCATGTCAAACTATCTGGTTTTTGCCTCTCTCTCTCTCTTTTTACACCCCCAGAGTGTGACTAAAGTGGCCTTCCCTCCACTCCTTCCATGGAGCACATAGGCTAAGAAATTTGGGTAAGATTACATCAGATTGGTCGCACACTGCTACACCTACCAGGCGTGTTCCCCCAATGAAAATGGTCCCTGAAGGTCAGCGTCGGCGGATACACCTATGCTCAAGAGTGCGTGCAAGTATGCGTGGCGAGTGCCATCCCTGGACACGTGTTTTGAGGTAGTTGCCTCTCGTCAGCAGGGAGTGGGAAAATGAGAATGGGGTTGCTGTGTAAGCTGCTAAAAACATAATCAGGTCTAGTACCTCTCTAATTTGGGTAAGATATGACAGATGTTTTCTCTCAACTATTAGTTTGTGTGTGCACAGATGACTGACACGTCGCACTTTAACCACGCGCGATAATTGCTGTGGTTACGAATGTGTTTATTGCAAATGACCATAGAAATCTCTTAAGTTTCTTCTGTGCTTTATTTCATTTTTCAACAGGCTGACGTGGAGCCCCCTCAACGAGTGGAGTGGCAAAAGGTCACCCCACATAGTGGTTTTCCCTTATCACGAGATTGCTAAGGCCGGAGCCTGCTTTAAAACAGGTCCTGATGAATGCCGCATACCCTTTTGGGACACCGGCCAGAAACATGTTGACCCTATACACTGCGGTGATGTGGAAATTTAGCTTGCAAACTGAACATTATCTGCGCCATCTTGCCTCTCCCCAGCGCCACGCATAGCAAATGCACGGCCGCCATTTTAGGCACCCCACTCTCTCTCCGCTCACTCTCGATCGCCAGCGCTTTCCCCCGGCGCTGCGAGCATCCCCCGCGCGCCGGCCACCCCCGCTCTCTCATACAGGCCATAAACCCTCTCCTTCTGCGCGACCCTGCTACGGAACCACATCCGACCGACATCCCATACATGGTCATGCCTCTCCTTTGATAACCCCCTTCCTCTGCGCCCCATTGTCCGAACTGGTCCCAGGCCATCACCTAGCCCTGCGGATGCAGTTTATTGCCCCTACTGTAAGGGAAACACCCCGCATCAAAGGGATTACAGTAGATCAAAGCCCCTACCCCCTGACACCCGGCCGGTTGCACACACCCCCGGGAATTAGCGGAATTCCCTGCTGCACGATAGCCATCTCCCACTGCGGGTAGGGTGGGAACCTCTACTGTAACCATGTGTGGGATCGGATCTGAGCCGGGGCTTCAGGGGATGTTCTTTTCAGGCATCAAGAGAATCTCGAGAATGTACTATATGTAATAAAGCAATAAACCGGTGTATAAGAGACCAGGTCTCAGAGATGCGGTTAGAGCACCTCGTGACGATACCTTGCTGTCTGATCTGATGTGTTCTGCTCCGACGGAATAAAACTTTGTTTCCTGCCTTCCAGTCTCCGGTGCCTGCCTCTTTTATTGGTAAATTATCGAGTGGTATGAGAGGCGATTACCGCCGGGCAAATACTTGAAAGGTTATCAACTGAAACTGCCGCTACCATTTAACAATTGGCGTCCCAAACGTGGGGCCCATCAGCGACACGTGGATCCAGTGGGAGAGGTCCCGACGACAGAGTGAACGACTGCAACGATCGGGAGAGCTCCTGCCCAATAGACCCTCGTCTGGCAGCCGATCATCCGAACTTCACTGGTTCCGAGCAGACCTCTCTCTCGAGTGATCTACGGTCCTGACTGGGAACCATCAGGAGTGCCGCGGCAAATACGGAGAGTAGAGGACGATCGGGCGCTGGAGGCGGAAGGCGAGAAACTGTCCACGCGGTCCGGGTAAGGTCGTGATACACGACAAATTGAGAAATAATTGATTGATTGTTTGATGCTTTGGAAATACTAGTATTGCTCATTGATTGTGCTCATTGATTGTTCTCTTTGAGATATTCGCTGTCTACAAACGGGGAGGAGTAGAAATACTCTCTCTCTCTCCCTTTGCAGATAGTGAAGGGTAGGTAACGCAGACTTTTGTCCCCGTTGAAACCCGTCGTGCCTATCTTTATCTCCCCATTGATTGATTGTCCGAACATTGATTGTTTTGGAGAATAGTGCTTTTTGAGATATTCTCTGTTTGCAAATAACGTAGAATAGGAATATTCTGTCTAGTCTTTGCAAATAGTGAAGGGTAGGTAATGCTGACTTTTGTCCCCGTTGAAACTCGTCATGCCTATCTTTATCTCCCATTGATTGATTGATTGATTGATTGTCCGAACACTAGTTGTTCGATATTGGTTCTTTGAAGGTATTCTCTGCTTGCAAATAACGAAGAATAGAGATATTCTGTCTAGTCTTTGCAAGCAGTGAAAAGATAGGTAGTGCTGACTTTTGTCCCCGTTGAAACCCGTCATGCCTATCTTCTCCCCACTGATTGGTAGTTGGTTCTGCCCGGACCGCTTATTAGAGGTGAACCATCCGGCTCCACTGGAGGGCACCCCTAATAAGGACATGTTCACTAAATATGGACTAGTCGCCGTAGCTTATACCAAGCTATGGCATAAATATACAAAGAAGGACCCCGAGAGTCAGTGGCCACTGATGGGATCCTTCGACGACCATAAGATAGAAGCGCTAGAAATAGCTCTGCGTAGCAATAAGACGACGCCTACTATGCTCGACAGTATCGGCATGTGGCGCAAAGAAGCGACGCAACGGAAAAAGAGGGAAGAAGTAAAAGCAGAAAAGGAATTACGAAAGGCAGCTCACCTTGCCGCTAGAAAGTTAGAAGAAGACATAAAGGAGAGAAGGGAAACTAAACTAAGACAGGAGCCCGAAACCTCAGGCCAGTACGCTGTTAGGACCCCTTCTTTGCTCTACCCTGAGTTGTCCTCCAAGCAGCGAACGAATGACGAGTTACTGTTAGGTCCCCCGATCATTTACATGCCCCCTCCGTATGCACCCTCCCAATCAATAGTGCAACACCCACAACCCCCGAACACGAGCAAAAGCAGTACAGGGGCCTCGGCCCTCACGGCCTCCGCGCCGGCTGAGCCTCTTGTGCCGAACCCAACGTCGACTACAACGCTAGACGACCATGAGATAGGAAAGAAAGAGTCCACCAGAATGAATCGATTAACTAAGGATGAACGAACAGGAATCGACAAGATAGTAAAGGCACTGGTAGGATCCTTTTTGACCTTACAAAAACTAAAATAACGCTAGGAGTTAGCCCTTTGTGGGACATATGAAACCAAGGGAAGGAGTCAAGCTCACGGTCGAGACGACCGCGAGGTAGCCCGACTCCATTACTCTCGCTACCTAAACATGTCTGCCCTACTGCCCACCCCGCCCAATAAGCATGACAAAATCCCGCACAAACGGAAGCCTGCTGACACCCACCATCGACGTCACCAAACTAGGGCTAGATCGCGCACAATTGGGCTATGTTATTTTTCCGATTGCACAGTAACCTCCTTGTGCTCGTCATCAGACTACAAATATGTACAAACACTCCAACAAAGTAATGTAGTTATAACATTTTAATAACTTATAGGATATAACAAACACACCAACAGGGTAAACAGGTTAAAACACGTTTTAAAACAACTATTTACATGACAGTCTGCTGCAACCTCCATCCCAAAGCCTTAACGTCCACGTGACACCGTCCTCGCCTCTCCTTCCTCGAAATTGCAACATTGGCCTGTTTTGGGCGGTCCCTCTTAGTTGACTTTGGGCTATAAAAGCCATGCAAAAATCCATTGACATCAGTGGCGGGCGATTGTGCGAATAGGCCGGAGGCTATACGAAGCGCCGAAGTTCTGGCAACACCAAGGCGGAGCCCGCCACGCTGTGCGGGCCTTTCCGCTTTCTCTTCTTCTTTCTTTAATGAGGGCTGGTGCCCTGGCGGGGGGAGGCGACGCGGACGGGCCTCCCCCACCTCCCCAGGTGGAGGCTCGCCGGGCACCCCAACCGTCTTTGACTCACCGGCCAGCTAAGCTGCACCCAACCGTCTTTAATTCGCCGACCAGCTAAGCTGCACCCAACCGTCTTTAACTCGCCGGCCAGCTAAGCTGCACCCAGCCATCTCTTTCATCGGCCTGCTGAATTTCACCCTGGCACGCTGTGCGGATCTTCCCAGTCACTTCTTCCTTCAATAACGGAGGGTGCCCTGGCGGGGGGAGGCGACGCGGACGGGCCTCCCCCACCTCCCCAGGTGGAGGCTCGCCAGCAGATGAGGGCACCCCAAACCGCATCTTTCACACGTCAGCCAGCTGAGTTGCGCCCTGCCACTTCATTCGCCGTTCGGCTGAGCCGGCACCCCTGCACGCGGCCGCCAGGCAACCACCCAAGCACCAGGTTCATCAGGACTGCCGCTAGCACCCGACGTGAGGAGTGGGCCCCCGCAGCAAGGTAATCGGGGACCCACCCCGGTGGTGATACCATCCAAACTGCTGTCGTCACTGCTACTGGAATCACCCCGGTGGCAGTACCATCCGAATTGCCGCTGTTACTGCTGCTGGCTCCTCTCCGGTGACTGTACCGAAGAGCTGCTGCTACTGCTGCCCTTGAACTCCGGCGGTTGACCCCTCCGGTTCCAGGCCTGGCCCACCGTGAGACTATTCTGGACTCGAAAGCTTGTTTGCTAGGGCATGGGCCCCACCCTTGACAGAACGCTCCCCTCAGCCTTGCAGAATTGGTTGGAGTCATTTGACATTCGACTCCTGCGGACTTCCGGTAAGGACAAAACCACCACCATTGCTCTTTTTGCCCCCGGGCGGCAGCCACCTTGCCTTCGCTTGGTGCAATGAGACAGTAGAGCGTCGGCGGAAGAACCCGCCTGCTGCCCCGCCCTAAGAACAAACCGTGGCATTGCTACAAGGTTGCAGTGACGCCATGCTGACGCAAAGTTGACGCTAACGAAAGTTCTCGAACTACCGAAAGGAATTCTGGTTCAACAGCTAATTCATGGAAAGACTTAGACTGTGCACTGGCCCGACCCCGCCCCAAGATGGCGCTGATGTAGGAGTGGCCTACAACTCCTTGTGGCGTTCCAGCCACGTGACATTTGTGTAAAAAAGAGATATATAAATATATGTATGCGATGCTTTCACACATGATGGTGGGGGAGAGGGGGGGGGGGGAACCGATTTTTATGTTAATCTAGTGTTGCTCATGTTGCTCGACGCCTCTCGCACCGTGGCCGGCCTATAGCGGCTGTAGGCCCGTATTTCTACACTGACATTGTTTTAAATAAAGGGCTTCTTAAAAAGGAATTACGGAATCAGTGTCATGACTAATCACCTGGGTTGTTGAAGGTTTCTCTTTTAAATAAAAGATTGTCACTCCTAAGCGAAAGCATACAGATAATACGGACTCAATTTGCCTAAAATATTTTTGTTTAACGGAATTTGTACCCATCACGCCTGCCCCCCTTTTTCCAAGAATTGTCAAATCAATAATGAACTATAACTTAAGGTATATGTCGCACGCAAGGTATGGTATCCTGCACCATAATACACGACCAATTGAGAAATACATGCACGACCAGGGAACCCGAATTTAGGAGATGAATGAACTAGAGCATCTTTGCCTCGAACTAAAGAATAATAGGCCCGTGGTATTACCCACCCCTGCGGCTAGCCTGGTACATGGTAGGTAGAACTTTTCGTGTCTGCGCGCGCTGGGGTATTTTGAATACTGCACCTCCCCTCCCCTCTTATTTTCCCCTCTATAGGTCACGACGAAGTTCCGACTGAAGAGTGGAGTGGACATGGACCGCACCAAGTTCAATATCAGGGAAAACATAGACAAACGTTGTGAGATAGTGCGTAAAATTACAGACCACCATTGGGAACATGAAAAACTGTATGATATGATTGTGCGTGTGTACTACGATTATACGATATGAATGTGTATGCATTTCATGTTCGGATCACTTGAAGAGAGCGTCATTGTATGATTGAAGTGCGCGTCCACCGATCAAAGGGAGGAGAATAAAGGGTCAGACAACCCATAAGATAAACTACAAAATACTAAAGGTACGCAGCATGCATAGGAATAGAGGACAGGAAAGGAAAGGTCCCCGTGCTCGACGCAGCCCTGAGTCTCCGTCTTGATGCATGTACTGTCACACCCTTTCCGGCATTTGTGTGTACGTGATCACCGAATTTATGTCTTTTCCCCGCTTGTGTTTTCTTACATGGAACAGACCCATGCTACTCCATGTTGTGTGTGCACCAGTGCACCAAGTGGCCTATTATCTTACCCATCTCTCTCTCTCTCTCGTTTTGTGTCGTATGTATGCCAAAATAGCCTACTTGATGCACACGTCTCTCTCTCTCTCTCTCTCTCTCTCTCTCTCTCTCTCTCTCTCTCTCTCTCTCTCTCTCTCTCTCTCTCTCTCTCTCTCTCTCTCTCTCTCTCACTCTCTCTCCCCCTCCCTCGCAAAAGGCTCTTTCTTGCCCTCTTTTCTTCTTGAATAAATTAACGACATACACCCCTTTGGTAAGTGTATAATTGGCCTGAACACAGTGGTGTTCGAACAAATTGACAGAAACAAAAACGACCATACTTTACCACGTTACTACCTCTCCTTTTTACAAACATTAAGCCTAATCGGCTGAGAAGGAAAGGACAGGTAAGACGACTGATGTCTCCCAATCTGACCCTCAACACGGGGACTATATGTCAGTGGTTTTTGTTCTTAAGGGACACCATCTCCACCGCCCAGAATTACCCCTGACCAATTAGCCCGAAATAGAATGTCTAAAGCACCCTGTTCTCCCAAAGATAACTCCAGCCCTATACTAGCCGTCTCAGAGTATCCCGAACGAAACAGCTGATGGCCCTGTTTTAAACTGATAAAGGGTCACCTACTGTATGAATAGGATACTCGTGAACGCATGACCGTAGCACCTCGCACTTATGGGTATTACCAAACCTTGTATTATAGGGCGCAGAAACTGACACCTAGAAGGCCAGACGATGGACAGGGACACCCACAGAACCCTGCACCACAGCAGTAATTAATAGATTAGTAACACGCACCTTAACATCAGAGTTAATAGACACCAATCATATAGTAACAGATAAGAGCATTTCCGCAACTACTCAGTGGTTGGGAGAGAGAATGAAGTATGTAAATGTCTTCCCTGCCAAAATCCCTAAGACTTTCGTTTCTTATAACCTATTCAAGGATAACCTGCAGCCATCGGAAGAGAGGGGTCGGACGTGACGCACAGTCTGGCTGCGGATCCTAAAGCATCTATGACATCGACCAAGGGGGAAGCGACGAAGCAAAAGGGGTGTGAGACGAGACACCATTATCAGAACGATAAGCGCGAAGGGCTACATCGAGGCCCCTGCCCACTGACCAGCGTGCCTGAAGTCTCAACCCGTCGGGCCCGATTGATGGGCCCAGTGCTGAAAGATTCTGCTCTCCTTGGTCCGCATTTTTGATCCGATCCCACGCCACCCCATTCTCTCTTCCTCTTTCATTTGGACTATGACTTTGACCTACTACCGAGGAACAAAAGGCCGGCACCCTGTCTCAAAGTACCTGTGGTGAACTGTGTTAAGGAACAGGACTGTGATCAAAGAACAGTGAGTGGTCACACCCTGCCACGTGAGAAATCGGATTTGAGCTGGACCTTAGCTCCACCGCCGGTGCT
The DNA here is from genome assembly GCF_964204655.1 of Triturus cristatus. NCBI lineage: Eukaryota > Metazoa > Chordata > Amphibia > Caudata > Salamandridae > Triturus > Triturus cristatus. Next base: position 94,119,012 of record NC_140579.1, on the reverse strand, counting down.
CAACAGTGCCAACGAAAGAAGAACAACAATGAGAGCTTACCAGTGATAGCTCTTTATAAAACAAGGACACTGGAAAGAAGGACCCATGTCAAAGTTCAAAATCCTCTCCCAACCACCTTATTATATTAACTATCTTCTTCATGATGTCGCATCAATCACTTCCGACTGTACACTGAGAAGTTAAGAAAATGTAACTTTGTATAGTAACATTCATACAACACCAGCCATGTACACGACTATACTGCAACTTTGAATGTACTTCCTCCTCGCCTACTTTATCAAACTGTATGAGACAATGTACAAATGTGTCAGATTACTCCTGCCTACCCTAAAGACTCTGTATCTTTAAATGTATGACGAACATTGACGATACTGTAACTGAAAGGCTAACAAAGGTGAATATTGGCCGGACAAGCTGGCGAGATATGTTAAAAGGGAGGACTGTGGAAATTTAGCTTGCAAACTGAACATTATCTGCGCCATCTTGCCTCTCCCCAGCGCCACGCATAGCAAATGCACGGCCGCCATTTTAGGCACCCCACTCTCTCTCCGCTCACTCTCGATCGCCAGCGCTTTCCCCCGGCGCTGCGAGCATCCCCCGCGCGCCGGCACCCCCGCTCTCTCATACAGGCCATAAACCCTCTCCTTCTGCGCGACCCTGCTACGGAACCACATCCGACCGACATCCCATACATGGTCATGCCTCTCCTTTGATAACCCCCTTCCTCTGCGCCCCATTGTCCGAACTGGTCCCAGGCCATCACCTAGCCCTGCGGATGCAGTTTATTGCCCCTACTGTAAGGGAAACACCCCGCATCAAAGGGATTACAGTAGATCAAAGCCCCTACCCCCTGAGACCCGGCCGGTTGCACACACCCCCGGGAATTAGCGGAATTCCCTGCTGCGCGATAGCCATCTCCCACTGCGGGTAGGGTGGGAACCTCTACTGTAACCATGTGTGGGATCGGATCTGAGCCGGGGCTTCAGGGGATGTTCTTTTCAGGCATCAAGAGAATCTCGAGAATGTACTATATGTAATAAAGCAATAAACCGGTGTATAAGAGACCAGGTCTCAGAGATGCGGTTAGAGCACCTCGTGACGATACCTTGCTGTCTGATCTGATGTGTTCTGCTCCGACGGAATAAAACTTTGTTTCCTGCCTTCCAGTCTCCGGCGCCTGCCTCTTTTATTGGTAAATTATCGAGTGGTATGAGAGGCGATTACCGCCGGGCAAATACTTGAAAGGTTATCAACTGAAACTGCCGCTACCATTTAACAGTGAGGGGATAATAAATTCCCTGAGTCACCGCACCACTGTTTTAATATCATACAGTTGCCCACCTAATTAAAATTAATTTGACAACTGTAATGGTTTTTAAATCACATTCACTATTCATGGGCCCCCACTTAGTTTAGAAGTGCATCCCTGTCGTCAGGTGTATGCCCGCCCTCTATCAAACCAAGTTTTTAGAGGGCGAGGACGGCCGATGATGAAGCATGACATCAGGTGGTGTGTGAGGCCAGTCCTTCACTTTTTGTGAGATGTCAACACTCACAGTATGATTTTGATTTTTGAGCACTAGTGGTCATTCTTATCTGGGAGCAGCCCCATTTGTGTGTAACATTGTATGTTGGAGGCTGGCTGGCTCCTGGCGCCCTGTGCCTCTAGTTCCCTCCTCCGGCTATCCGCCGGGGCTAGTGTGGTTTATATTAAATTAATCACCCACAAACTAACTTGTGGAAAAAATTCACAGCACAAAAGAGACCTGCAGTGCCCACTCTACACCAAAGTACCCGCGTTCTGTTAACTACAGCGGATAGGGCCCGGTCACCTTTGAGGCATGGAATAGTGCAGATTCCGTCATACAGTGGCGCAATAGTTTCAAGTATGTTTATTTAATGATTGATTAATGCAAGTATTAAGCAAATCATAAAACATATTAAAATATTCACATCCATTCATACTTTGCATTTTTCTGCGACACCTTCCTGCACATAAACAATCATGCATGGCATTTTGCTGTTTTTATGTGTCCTGAAAATGCAGCACACATAAAAACAGCAAAAACAAGGAGAAATAAAGCATTTCTCCTCGTGTTGCCCTGTTAAGGACAGGTTTTTCCTGGTCTTAATTTTGGCGCTGCCCCATATTTACGCCACTCTTGTAAATATGGGGCTGTGCCAAAATCAATGGGCGGAACACTCACTACAGCACCCACTGCCCACCCCTTTTAAGGGTGAAAGGGTACCTTATTTACAAGGCAACGTTAAGCCACTGTACGTGGCTTAGCACTGCCTTCCTAACAAGCTGAAGCTCGTATCGCCACCACAATGTCAAAAAAGTGAAGTTCTAGTGGCGATAGGGGCTTGTAAATATGCCCCCCATGTTTGCTACTCCCAGGTTCAATCTCAAAACGTAAATTGAAAAACCTTGAAGTAAATCCATTCATGTTTTCCAAATTGCTCCTTCCACAGATTGGAATCTAATTTTCACTTTATCCTCCAAGATTTCACTACCATGCAACAAAACACTCACAATTTTCATGTTTTTTTCAATATATCTATAAATCTATGGGCTAGTTTTGCATCTAACTCTCCTAATCCATTGGCTACTATGTGTGCTCAAGGCACCAGATTTTCTACATGATGTTTACAGTTTAATTTACCTTAATTTGTCCTTTGGTGGTAATGTCTCGGATCCGTCTGAGTCGAAATCAGAGGAACAACTCAATTCAACCTCAGCGCTCCCCGAGGAGTCATCACATTGCATAACCTTGTGTTTGCGAGCGTTAGTTAGTTGTATTTCTGATTCGTTAGATGGACCCTTTCCATGGTCCCCATGTGTGTACTCGATACTACCAATATTCATGTGGACGGATATTTTCTTAGAACCAGAAAATGTACCCCTTTTGTGACTAGGACAGATTGCTTGTACGTTTTTACACTTCCTATTAGCCTTACCTCCATTCTTAGATAGGGGATCTTAATTGGTTGACCAAAATCTATCTTCATCTGAAGTTCTATTTTTATCTAAAGATATATTTTCTAACTTGTTGATCCATGGTAAGGGTAAAATAAAATGCCAGGAGGGAGGCTAAGTTAGATCAATTAATTACCAACAGCAGGTCTAGAGCAACACAGTAAGAGATTAAGCAGGAGAGCAGAGATAGCTAATAGCGTAGAGAGGGCTTAACTGTCAAGAACTGAGTAACTGTCAGTATCTTTTAGAAATCTGGAATGACATGCCAAGCTTTAATAGCAATGACAGGCATCCCACTCTATCAAAATGGCCGCCGAGACTACATAGGTAAGCAGTCTCGGCGCCTGATGTTGTCCTCTAACTATTTCCCTCATTTTTTAATTTTTTTTATTATTCCCAATGACTTGCGCAAGAGCAGAAAGAATGAAGGTCTACTGCAACGCAGAGCGGTGAAGGGGAATCGTGCTTGAAGGCGTTGAGGTAGGAAAAGCCTAATACGCAAATCAAACGTAGATTCCAGTTATGCCTGATGGGGCATGAAGTATGCGATCGCATGGCTGCCCTCGGAGCATTATTGGAGTTCCTAGCAATGCGGCAGCGCTTGCCCTCGACCGAGCGGTATGGATTGTGATAATGGCTGATTTAAAAGGAAACAAAGCGAAATGTAATAAAAGGCAATAATATTAGCCTCAAGTACCTACCCAAAGAAAACAAGCGCAAAGACAAGTTGCAGGGCATGAAATTAAGAGTAAGCAAGCAATGAGCCAATGGAACCATGAAGGGAAAAGGGTATAAAGGGCAAAGAAATGGCAAGAAACAACATCCTAATTAGCATTACGCTATTAATAACATTGTAATAAAGTGAAAATAATGGAGGATAGTTACAAAAAGTAAAGTATGAGATAAATGAGAAATAAGCAATACAGATAGTAGAGCTTAAGGGAATATTTATTTGTCCTGAACTCCCTCTGAGGCGGAAAGCCGGAGGTTTTTGTAACTGCTACGCACTGCTTTTAAAAAAACTATCACTTTAGTTGTTTTAATTTCACAAAACTTATCCAGGCTCACCTGTGCTAAAGCGCTGCCTCCTAGCGCCAGCCAGACCCTCAGACACGAGCAACGCCCTCACCGCCAGCGCGGCAAAGGTGTAGCCACGCCCACTGCGAGGCCACGCCCACCAATCGGAACGAATACAAAAACGCTTGACAGCGCAACGAATCCTCATTGTCCTGAACTCCCTCTGAGGCGGAAAGCCGGAGGTTTTTGTAACTGCTACGCACTGCTTTTAAAAAAACTATCACTTTAGTTGTTTTAACTTCACAAAACTTATCCAGGCTCACCTGTGCTAAAGCGCTGCCTCCTAGCGCCAGCCAGACCCTCAGACACGAGCAACGCCCTCACCGCCAGCGCGGCAAAGGTGTAGCCACGCCCACTGCGAGGCCACGCCCACCAATCGGAACGATTACAAAAACGCTTGACAGCGCAACGAATCCTCATTGTCCTGAACTCCCTCTGAGGCGGAAAGCCGGAGGTTTTTGTAACTGCTACGCACTGCTTTTAAAAAAACTATCACTTTAGTTGTTTTAACTTCACAAAACTTATCCAGGCTCACCTGTGCTAAAGCGCTGCCTCCTAGCGCCAGCCAGACCCTCAGACACGAGCAACGCCCTCACCGCCAGCGCGGCAAAGGTGTAGCCACGCCCACTGCGAGGCCACGCCCACCAATCGGAACGATTACAAAAACGCTTGACAGCGCAACGAATCCTCATTGTCCTGAACTCCCTCTGAGGCGGAAAGCCGGAGGTTTTTGTAACTGCTACGCACTGCTTTTAAAAAAACTATCACTTTAGTTGTTTTAACTTCACAAAACTTATCCAGGCTCACCTGTGCTAAAGCGCTGCCTCCTAGCGCCAGCCAGACCCTCAGACACGAGCAACGCCCTCACCGCCAGCGCGGCAAAGGTGTAGCCACGCCCACTGCGAGGCCACGCCCACCAATCGGAACGAATACAAAAACGCTTGACAGCGCAACGAATCCTCATTGTCCTGAACTCCCTCTGAGGCGGAAAGCCGGAGGTTTTTGTAACTGCTACGCACTGCTTTTAAAAAAACTATCACTTTAGTTGTTTTAACTTCACAAAACTTATCCAGGCTCACCTGTGCTAAAGCGCTGCCTCCTAGCGCCAGCCAGACCCTCAGACACGAGCAACGCCCTCACCGCCAGCGCGGCAAAGGTGTAGCCACGCCCACTGCGAGGCCACGCCCTCTACAACCAGCACAAATGTGCCGACCTCCCCAGCGCAGCGGACGAGCGCAGCGGGAGCGCCGTTTGCGCGCCGAAGGCGCGCCTAAGGCAAGCCCGTCTGCGCCCGTCCGCGCACGACCGGGCTTAGGGCCAGAACCCCTGCCCGATTCTCTTCACCCAACTATAAGGTACTCCCGTAGAGATCTATTGAGCCTCAGACCCCCTCCACCCTCCTGTGATTACATCCATAATCTCAAGGGACCCTTCACTTGTTGCTCCTTTTGCAAACCACTCCAGCTCACGCTACCAACTAAACCCAGCAAACCCGCCACCCTCAACCTTGCCTCTCTAAATTGTCGTTCACTTCCAAAACATGCGACTCAGATTGCCGACATCATAGAAGATCATGGAATCGATATATTCTTCCTCACGGAAACATGGCTCGGTCCTCATTCACAATCAGACATGGTACTAGCAACACCACAGGGCTACTGTATTCAATCCCTACCCCGTCCTCTAGGCAGAGGAGGCGGTGTAGCTATCATCCATCGAGAACACCTCCACTGCAAAACCCACGACGCACAGATTACCGACGCTGAAAGTCTGCATTTTACCGTCACACTCAACCCAACCACTTCTCTAACAGGACTCCTCATTTACCGCCCCCCCGGCACCCCGGGCCCCTTCACCTGCTCTCTTCTGGACCTAGTCACAACTCAGGCCCACTCCTTATCAAACTATATGATAGTTGGGGACCTAAACATCCACCTAGAAGACCCGGCCGACTCGGTAGCCAATGATCTGATTCAAGATCTAGCGGCCTTCGATATCCGTCTATTAAACTCCGGAGCCACCCACATTAAGGGCCAACTATTAGATCCTGTATTTACCAGCTCGCTCTCAATGCTAGCAAAGGAGGCCCTTCCCCTTCCCTGGACAGACCACTTCTTGGTCCCTTTCCAATTACCTGGAACCTTCACGAAAAACCGTACACCCCCTACCTTCAGCAAGGATAGGACCTGGCCCAGACTCTCCACGGACGAATGGGCCCAGACCCTTGAAAAAAACATCCCTGCTCACGCTGAAGACCCAAATACGGCAGACAGAAGATTCAGGGACTGGATTACCGTCTCCCTAGACCTAGTACTCCCACTCAGAAATAGGGAAAATAAAACCGGCAAACATGGCTCAGCACCATGGTACTCCGCAGAACTAAGAACACTTCGCAAAAACTGCAAAAAGGCCGAACGACTCTGGAGAAGGACTTGGCAACATGCCAGCAAAGTAGCCTACCAGGCCACGGTCAAACTTTACAAAGAGGCCATTAAATCAGCCAAAGCTTCTTACTACAACACACGAATACAAGAAGCATCCAATTCAGCCCGAGAATCCTTTTCAATCGTCAAAGAGCTGACCAAGGTCCCCACCACCTCTCCCTCCAACACCCCCAAAGTTGACAGAAGTAATGAGCTAGCTAACTTCTTCAACGAGAAAATCACCCGCATCCTGACCTCCCTCCCACCCCCCAGCTCCCCTAGCTTCACGGAAAGTAGTACCTCCCTCGAACAGACTGAAAGCATCTGTCGTCCTTTGCTTCAGACTTTCCGACCTGTCACCCCCGTAGAGGTTGAGCGAACCCTAGTAAAAATGAAAAGTGGATCCCCTTTGGACCCAGCCCCTATAAGGTTCCTCAAGACTATAGCCTCAGTAATTGTGCCTACTATTACGGACCTTATCAACTGCTCGTTTACCCACGGAACCGTCCCCGACAGCTGGAAGAGTGCTGTGGTCAAAGCACTCTTAAAAAAACCCCAGCTAGATCCATCGGACCTGTCCAACTATAGACCAATATCCTTACTCCCGGGCATTAGCAAAGTCACCGAGAAACTGGTAAACATCCAACTGTCCCAGTTCCTTGAAACGAATAAACTGCTCCGACAATCCCAAACCGGATTTCGCCCAGGCCATGGAACGGACACCGCACTCCTCGCAGTGATCGAAGAGGCAAGGGGCTTACTAGATTCAGGGGGATCAGTGGCAGTGATCCTCCTGGATCTAAGTGCAGCCTTTGACACGGTCAACCACCGTGTCCTTCTGCATAGACTGGCAAATGCAGGACTTACCGGGACAGCTATCAAATGGATCGAATCCTTTCTCACAGGACGCACTTTTCAAGTGTGGGACGACAGCCATCACTCATCCACCCTCCCTCTCACCAGCGGCGTCCCCCAGGGCTCTTCCCTAAGCCCGACGCTTTTTAATGTCTATATGGCCCCCCTCGAGGATGTGGTAACACCATTTAACATCAAAATGGTGAGTTACGCTGACGACACCCAACTAGTCGTCTCCTTGTCCCAGCTGATTGACCATCCTGAAAATCTAACTAACTGCCTCATAGATATCCACAACTGGATGAATGACTCATCGCTGAAATTGAATGGGACTAAGACAGAGGTAATGCTACTCGGCAAGCAATGGACAACTATCCCCCCTACACTATGGCCCGATGTGTTTGGAGAAATTCCCCCCCCTAAATCTGAAATCAAGACACTCGGGGTGTGGCTTGAGCCACAGCTTACGTTGAAAACCCAGGCAACCAAAACCTCGGGCATATGTTTTGGACTCATGCGCACGACCCGTAAAATCCTGCCCCTACTCCCACCTATGTCCAGAAAGCTTCTTATCCAGGGTCTAGTGCTGTCCCGCCTGGACTATAGCAATCTGGTCTATCTGGGAGCCCCCGAGGCTACCATCACGAAACTCCAGCGGACACAGAACGCGGCAGCACGCATGATTACCAACACCCCCTCCAGAATATCAGCCAAGCAGCCCTCAAAACCCTGCATTGGCTCCCCGTGCGCCAAAGGGTGCACTTTAAAGCAATGTGTACGACACACAAGCTTTACAACGGATCTGGTCCAGCGATCCTCAGTAAAATGATCACACCTTATACAGCAACCAGATCACTACGATCTCAAAAGGAGAATCTAGTCTGCATCCCCAGATTCAAAAAAGCCCGCACAGGAGGTCGACAATTCTCCGTACAGGCGGCTAAGGGCTGGAACGCACTCCCTCGAGCCCTCAGACTGGAATCCAACTACCTTGCTTTCCGCAAAAAACTAAAGACCCATCTGTTTCCCAAATAACTCCCTTCGACCGCCTTCCCTCTCATTAGGATTTCAAGTTACATAGCGCGGGGATGTCCTTGGGTCACCAGGCGCTTTAGAAATCGCTAAAATAAAAAAAAAAAAAAAAATTTATCTCAGCTGCGGCAGCCAAAAAAAGATGGAAGAGTCATGAGCGTTCTGGCCTTTTATTAGGTTGGAATTATTTGTTGTTACAACGTTCTAAGTTCTTGGTATGCTAATAAAAGAAGAGTGCAATAATATTAGCCTCCGTGTCTTTAATAAAATCCAGATTTTCTGACCATCAAAGTTGGGGGAAAATCTACATTTACCTTCATAATTATTGGATAGCACAAAGAGCACAGGTTAGAATGCTTAACTGTATCTCTGCCACTGGTAACTGCTGCAAACCACATTTCATTCCATTATTTTAGCCCACCTGTTAGCAAATCAGTCTTGACTCTACTCAAAAATGGACAGTACAGGCCAAACTGTTTGGCCACGTTTCCTCTGCACAGGAGCACTGTAAGCCTCGTTGGATGTCAGCAGAGAAGCAGGGCCATACTGGGAACCCAAAGCAGCCTTGTCAATTTTGTAGGACAAGCCTCCCCCACCCCACAACGGGAGGCAGGGGAGTGCAAGGGGGTGCACTGCTGCTTTTCTTACTGGGGGCCAATATCCAGCACCGTTGTAAAACAGGCCCTCAGTAACAAAAAAACCCCACTGGTGCAAAACCGGCCCCTTCCAGCCTCAGGGGAGAACGCTCTTGGCCAGCTCCGGCTAGTCAGGCACTGCAGTGACGTGCGACCCAGAGAGCACAGTCCCCATGTTTGAAAATACCCAGCACGCTCAGGGCATCTCACTAAGAAAAACAAGAAAGAATTGGTGAACTCACTCATGAACTGAGGAATGGAATGCTTGGATGTATCTCAGCCAATGTCAATCCCTCTGGTCCACATTTAATTCAATAATTCTAGCTCGTCTGTGCCATCACAAACCGGGACCAATCAGAAGCAAATTAGTTTTAGCTCACTCTAACAGGGACAGACCAAACAAAACTGCCAGGACAGTACCCCTAAAAATAAGAACACAAGTAACACTAGACTGGTTTCCCCCTTATTTAGCCTCATCAGCTTGGTTGAGACGGAGGCCGACGGTACAGTGAGCTTGAGACCCATGTTTCGGAGTACCCTTATTCTTTCGGAACCTCACTTATACAGCACCCAGAGTGATAGATTGAATAGCTAAACCAATCTCAGCCACTGGTAGTTATTTTGGGACACATTCTTTACACCACAGTCTTGATGGAATATGTGATGCTGTGAGGGCAAAGAGTATGACCAGATTCGTGTCTGGTTGGCGCTGTGCCAGAGGACTCAAACTACAACTAGCAGTGTGGATTGGACTGTTCATAACCACGCAGGAGCTGGGCTATTTTGCACATGATTGGTCCCTATCTAGAGTGACACAGTGAGCCAAAACTCTGATTTCTTGCAATGAGGTCTGGGGTAATTGCCAGTGGCTGGGGTTCCTTCAAGCACTCCATTATTGTTCTCTGTAGGACACATTGAATGCGAAGGCTGCGCCCAGCGGTCTGTCTGATGCTCTCTGCAGCAGAGGATTCCAGCTTCTCGCTGGTGAGGCCCATCCAGGCTGAAGCTGCTGGAGGGCTGCTCTGTTCACTCTTCAGGTGACATTAGGCCCAGCAGTTTCATGGGATGGTTCGAATTGAAGCAGGAACAATGCAGATTTGCTTGTGGTTGGTCCCTGTGTGCGTTGTCACCGTGAGCAAACACCATGGCGTTTAAGGCGGCCCGAGTAAATACTGTGGCTGAGCTCAATCCAAGCTTCCACTCAGCATTGTTTGTTCTTCTAAAAAATATTTGAGCAATTCATTGCATTTCTGGGAAATGTCCTGTTGGACTGCATACCAACGCTGACAGGGTGAGTTATGGTCACATGAAGCTGTGGCTGTCCCTTCTAGTCCCCATTTAACACATTTATTCATTTCCTCTTCCTCCTTCAAAGAGCGCGAGAAGGAACCGAAGAACACGCAAGGGGGGCATCCGCTCTGGCCTGCCACATACTACAGTGAACAAGGCCTTCACCACCTACGATAGGGCAGCGAGAAGGAGCAGAAGAACACGCAAGGGGAGCCTCCGATCTGGCCCCCATATACTACAGTCAACAAGGCCTTCACCACCTACGATAGGGCAGCGAGAAGGAACAGAAGAACACGCAAGGGGAGCCTCCGCTCTGGTCTGCCACACACTACAGTGAACAAGGCCTTCACCACCTACGATAGGGCAGCGAGAAGGAACAGAAGAACACGCAAGGGGAGCATCCGCTCTGGCCTGCCACACACTACAGTGAACAAGGCCTTCACCACCTGCGATAGGGCAGCGAGAAGGAGCAGAAGAACGCGCAAGGGGGGCATCCGCTCTGGCCTGCCACATACCACAGTCAACAAGGCCTTCACCACCTGCGATAGGGCAGCGAGAAGGAGCAGAAGAACACGCAAGGGGAGCATCCGATCTGGCCTGCCACATACCACAGTGAACAAGGCCTTCACCACCTGCGATAGGGCAGCGAGAAGGAGCAGAAGAACACGCATGGGAAGCATCCGCTCTGGCCTGCCACACACTACAGTGAACAAGGCCTTCACCACCTGCGATAGGGCAGCGAGAAGGAGCAGAAGAACACGTAAGGGGAGCATCCGATCTGGCCTGCCACATACCACAGTGAACAAGGCCTTCACCACCTGCGATAGGGCAGCGAGAAGGAGCAGAAGAACACGCAAGGGGGGCATCCGATCTGGCCTGCCACACACTACAGTGAACAAGGCCTTCACCACCTGCGATAGGGCAGCGAGATTAGGGGTTCTGCTCCCATTGTGGAGAGTAGTTTGGAAGTTTATACAGGGCCTGAGTGCTTCGTAACACCAGGAGATGAAACAGTGCCTCTGTGCGCTTAACCTTTGGAAAGACTTAGCTATTCCTATGACTGTGTAAGCAAATGTGCCCTCTTTTATATATGGGCGTATACATCATGATGAAAAGAAGACCATTAAATTGTGGAGAAAAACACAAAACAAATAGGAGCAAGTAGGGTTCTAGACTAATAAGGAAATAACACATCGCTATGATAAACAGGTGAGGATTCCGGGTGTATGCTGCGCCTACAAGAAACAGGCATCAGTTAAGTGTATCTGAAATGTCGGTGTCATCATTGAAAGATTGTTTGACTACATGAACTCTTCTTATGCACATACATTGACTAGTTCAAAGGTCTCCAACCTTTTCTGTAGTGAGAGCCACTTCTGATCAGTGAAAACTGTTGTGAGCTAATAAAGGCAAAGAACTTGCACATTTTTCTGAGAGTCCCCCATGAGCTGCTTCATTGACTTAAAGCCTGAGGGGCATATTATCAAGACAGGCGATAAAATTATCGCCGCTTTAGCGGCAGAAAACTGCCGCTAAAACGGCGATAATGGGCTTGATAATATGCTCTATGGAATTCCAATTGAAGCTCAGGTTAGATGTCCTTCACATCTAACATGGGCCTCTGTTGGAATTCCATAGAGCATATTATCAAGCCCATTATCGCCATTTTAGCGGCAGTTTGCGGCGATAATTTTATCGCCTGTCTTGATAATATGCCCCTAATTTCTGTGGATCACTTACTGTGGTTTGAACAAATTACTAAGCACTGTTCCTTGATATTCATTGGGCAAGACATAAAAACACTTCCCACATAGGATCACACAGCCAAAGAAAACACCAGCCACACCCCCTACACGGCAAAGCTTGCTGACAATGCAGCTAAGTGCTTCAGGGCCACATATTGGGTTAGTAAGGGCTAAAACTACAGGACAGCACCTTGAAATGCATCAGTTTAGAGTGTGCACTGTACAAAGTCTCTCCTGTGTGACTGTAAAGCTCTGTGTGTAGTAATAACAACCTCGGCCACATATATGATGGGCATGATCAGTGACTTTCTTTTCTTGTCTTCCGAGATGGAGGGAGTCCATCATGTTAAAAACGACTATCACTTCTAAAAATGCCTCTCAAATGAGTGATATTATTAGGGGTGGGTGGAACCCTCGGAGTTTCACTCGGAGGATTTCAGTGGAGTTACACACAAACTACGGGATTCTGCAGCGTTCCGCGAGCAGGTGGAATTCAGCGTGTCGCTCTGCTCGTGCTGGTTTTTAGCACTGGGAGCTTGTTATGCGCTGTGAAATCAGCATGAAGGGCGCCACATGGTACATAAGAGGGCGCTGCTTCTTACTGCTGCTCAAGGTGATTTTTTTACTCGAGCAGCAGCTTTCTCAACGCGAGTGGTTCACAACCTGCCGTGACCTCCACCGTTGAGAAATGTTGCTGGGAGCTGTTATAGAGCCCAAAAATCAGACTAGTAGACACAAATTCTTACTTAACATTGGCGAGCCGCGTGCAAGAAAAACTCTGTTCGAAGCTAAATGCGGAGTGAGCTACACTCCGCTAACTCCGCCCGCGAAGCGGAATTTGTCGCCTATCCCTAGATATAATCTGATGTTCTGAAATTAAATTCTTCTGCATGTTCCAGAAATACACTCTGTGTTTTAATGAAAAGCTCCTACTGTTGTGTTTTGTATGTATTTAGCTTTGTTTTTAGTTACCGTTGACACCTCACCAGTTTTCTACCAGCACCACCGGTATTTTACTGTCCACGCAGGCACAAAAATAAAATAGAATCATGGATAGCCAGGATTTTTTGCGAGCCCTTTGTACATACTGAAAACAGCAAATATAAATAGAGATCACTTTTAAATGTAATCTCCGACTAAAATTAAAATGAACACAGGGAGAAAAGTTGTGTTACAAATGGATGCATACTATTTTCTTTCATGTCCGGGTCTTTACAGACTTTTAAAGCAACAACAAATGGCTGGTATTTGGAACCGTGGCGACCCTGGTTTCACTGTGTGTATTGTTTTATTTTTAATGACCATGAATATGCATGCAAAGGGGTCCTAGAACTAACCCTGAACCTTGATTCAGCTCTCTCTGGTAAGGTAAGCCACATTTACAACATAATCAATACAAACATACACAGAAAAAAATCATTGGATAAGTGTAAAGTCAAGTGTTAAGCATTATAGTTTGTGGGGCATAAAGTTTGCACTTCATTTTATATTTATCCCATAATCTCAACCTTTTTACCAACAGCTCCCATCATGAGAGAGTTCCTGGCTCTAGTTTGTTGGCAGCAGCAGCAGCAGCTAGCTCAGACGGATGCTGCTATTTATTAAATAAAAAAAAGCTTCACACTGTTTACATTTTTTTTTTAATGTGCCCTGGAGTAAAATCTGCTTACTTTTTCTGAGCTGCTTCGCCTATGCAGTTTTAGGCCAGGGCAAGGGCTCTCTATGATAGCTGAAAAAGTGGTTGATCTACAGCTAGGGTCACACATAGAGAAACATGACTTACTACATCCCACTCCATCAGGCTTTAGATCGACCTACTCAACTGAGACAGCATTGCTCTATGCTACTGAGACCGTACGTAAGAGAGTGGATGAAGGCCTGACGACTGCGCTGGTCCTTCTGGACCTCAGCGCAGCTTTTGATACGGTGTCACGTGAGCTGTTAGTGCACCGACTCAGAAGGGGGGGGTGGACGGGGTTTCCCTGAACTGGCTGGTTTCGTATCTGCACGGCTGCAGCTTTCAAGTGTCACAGTCTGCGTATACTTCCAAACACAAATTTAGCGCAGGGGGTGCCGCAGGGCTCAATCTTGTGCCCTGCCCTGTTTAATCTATATGTCGCCCCCTTAGCTGGAATTGTGGAAAAACATGGTGTTACGATAGTGTTGTACGCAGACAACGCACAGCTTGTGGTCACCCTGGCTCCGAATTCAGCATCAGCTGCTAGTAGCTTTGCAGAATGCCTGAAAGATCTAGCCAGGTGGATGACAGATAACTGCCTGAGACTAAATGGCAATAAAACAGAAATATTGATAGTAGGGAATACTCCATTCATCTGGTCCTCGGCCTGTTGGCCAGCAGGTTTAGGACCAGTCCCCACCCCTCAGACGGAGGTAAAGAATTTGGAGTATGGATAGACTCCAAACTTTCCTTTGAGACTCAGATCAAGAGAGTTGCAGGTAGGTGTTTCGGGATTCTAAAAATATTGGCGCAAACCCTGGACATTTTAGCTATGGTGGTGAGAAACTCTGATCCATGCTCTCGTCACGGCAAGATTAGATTACGGAAATGTGATGTACCTAGGTGCAACCAAAAAGGGACTCCAGAATGCAGCAGCTGCCAAGACGGGCATCCTCGAAGAATGCACTGGATGCGTTACACTGGCTAGCCGTCCAGAAATGAATTCCATTCAAGGCACTATGCCTCGGCCATGGTATCTTGCAGGGCAGATGCCCTATGCACCTGCGTAACCTCATGACCCCCTACAATACAGAAAGGCCTCTGAGATCCACCGGGACCCATCTGGTGAATGTCCCGAGGATAAAAAAAGCACGAATGGAGGCTCGCTCTTTTGGTTATCTGGCAGCATAAAGCTGGAACTCCCTACCCATGTCCCTCCGGTTAGAACCATCAGAGAGTCTCTTCCGTAAAAAATTAACAACTTGGCTCTTTCTCAATATGGGGGGGGGGGGGGTGGGTCGTAGTCAGTAGAGGTACTGAATCCCGGAGTTTGCAGTGAGTACAAATAGCGCGGGGAGACACCAGTGGGTGTAACCAGGCGCTCTAGAAATGATGAAATGAAATAAAATAAATAAATGAGTATGCAGCTACTGATTATCAGGCCAGGGCTTACTAATTGATCTGCTGTTCGGCGCGTAGTACAAATGCGCGGTGGCAAACTGCAAAAGGCAAGTGGCGCGGGTCCCGGGAGCAGTTCAATACTGCTTGCGCCACCTGCACACTGCCATGCTTTCCGGCACCTGCTGCTCCACTCCTGTGCACATACTTCTCTGCACCGGCACACGTCGCACAGGATCAAAACCGCTGCGCCAGGCTACAAAAGGCAGGTGGCACAGAGACGTAGATGAGAAACCAAGAAGGCCAGCGTCGTAGCTTCTGAAAGTGCATGTTTGACTTCCTCAAATGCTCTGCTCTGGTCCATGTTCCACGTCCAGGGGGTTGAGTCTTTTGTGAGCTCTCTCAGCGGCGCTGTGAGGTTCGCTAGATCCTTGATGAACCTGCCACAGTAATTTACCATGCCTAGGAAACTTCTCACCTCTGTGACATTGGCGGGAGCAGCTGCTTCCTTGATGTCTCTGACCTTGTCCGGATCGGGGTTTACCCCATCAGCAGAGAATATGTAGCCGAAGAACTGGATCTTTCGGCATAAGAACTCGCACTTCTCCCGGTGCAGCGTGAGGCCTGCGTCTCGTATGCGTCGTAGCACTTGCACCAGCCTCTCGTTGTGTTCCGCTACCGTCGTGGCGTGTATCATGATGTCATCGCTGACATTGAGCGCCCCTGGGATCCCCGCGATCAGTTCCTGGATCACATTTTGGAACACCTCCGCAGCGCTCGATACCCCGAAGCTCAACCTCGTGTATCGCCTCAGACCTACGTGCGTGGAGAATGTCGTTATGTTCCGTGACGCCTCATCCAGGACCAGTTGATGATAACCTGAGCGGAGGTCCAACTTTGAGAACCACTTGGCGCCGGCCATTTCACCAACGATGTCATCGATAGTGGGGGTGATGTGTCGCTCCCTTTTGATGGCCACGTTCGGGAGTCTCATGTCCACACATATCCGGACAGCGCCTGGCTGCTTGGGTTTCTTCGCCACGACAATCGGCGACACCCACGGGGTCGGTCCGGACACCTTCTCAATGATCCCCGCCGCCTCTAGCTTCTTCAGTTCCGCTTCCACGAGTGGCCTGAGGTGGAATGCTATGCGGCGATGTCGGAGGGCTATCGGCTGGACCGTGGGATCGATGTGTAGGTGGACTTCTTTCCCCCGGAATTTGCCTATCCCCTGAAAGATGTCCTCGAACTCCTCCAGAGTGCGCTGTACTGACTCTTGGTGCACCCCAAACGCGAAGGTCACCACTCCCAGGTCTTCCGCCGCTCGACAGCCTAGGAGCATGCCTTGCCCGTCTTCGGTGACATATACGTTCGATGTGATAGATCGGGTCCCGTGGGATATTACCGTTCTGAACTTTCCTCGCACCTTCAACGGTTCTTCTTGTCCATAGGCGAATACTGTGATGGTCGAGGGTTGTAGTGGGGGCTGAGGGCGCATGGACTTGTGCATAGCAGCGGCCATGATGTTGATGCTGGCTCCTGTGTCTACCACTGTTGTAACTTCTTCTGACCCTATCCGGATGCTGCATTGCGGCAGTCTCCTGGTTCGGCGGGCTGCCGTGCCTATCATGTGCACCCGGTGTATGACTTTTTCCTCCTCTTCGTCGTCGTCCATGTCGCTGGCCCCTGGGCCTCCTTCCTCGACCGTGTGCACGGCCTGGCGGGGCTTCCGAAAACCCTTCGAACGGCACACTTTCTCAAAGTGATTGAAGCGTCCACACCCTCTGCATTTGGTCCCTCTCGCTGGGCACTCTGCCGGGGCGTGGGGTGAGCCGCCACAGTACCCACAGGACCTCTGCTGTTCTTGAGTAGCCGGGGCTGGCTTTCGTCGGGGCCACCTCTGTTTCGGCTTGACTGCCACAGCATTGACCGGTTCGGCCTTCACTGGCACTTGTAGCGCCGCTTCCATGTGCGCGGCGCGCGCCTTGGATAGTTCTTTCGTTCGGCCCATCGTCAGGATGTCCGCTAGGGGTTTCCCGGATTCTTCCAAGATCCTCTCCCTAAGCTTGGCGGACGCACATCCTTGTATTATCTGGCCTCTTATCTCTTCCGCCTCGTCTCGAAACCCGCAGGTGGCCGCTAAGTTCTTGAGACGAGCGTAGAACTTGTCGAGTGACTCCTCCGGCGACTGGCGCGCCTGGCGAAATATGAAACGTTCATAGTCGCGGTTTGCCATCGGTTCAAAGTGTTCGTTGAGAGCGGCTATGAGCGTCGTGTGCGTCTTGGGGGTGGCCTCTGCGAGAGTCTTCACTATGTTGTGAATTTCTTTCCCGCCTAGGTGAATTATCATTGCGCGCTTTTGATCTCTGTGGACCTTCGTGGCCTCGAAGAAGATGCGCACTCTGTCCTCCCAGTCTCTCCACCGGGCTGCTACCGCCGATGGGGACCCCTCGATGGAGAACGGCTCTATTGGCGGGATTGTCGCCATGTTGCGTGCACGTGGCTTGCGCAGGCTTGAACCTCCTTCTCTCAGGCGCAGGCCCGCTGGGCGAGACCTTCTGGCGCGTGTGAGTGTGTCGCGATGCGAGACCTTGTTTCCCTTGGGCAGGTCAGGTTCCCCTGGGCGAGACCTTCTGACCTATGTGTTGCTAACTTTAGGCGAGACCTCTTCTCCCTTGGCCTTTCCTTTATTTCCAGAGTCCCCAGGGATCCGTGTGTGGGCCAGCCCCTCCCTTTTGCTGTCGAATTTGGAGAGTTTGTGGGAGTCCAGGGGTACTTGACCCTACCTTCTTAGGCCTCCGGTGGTCCAGATGACACCGTGTGCTGTCCTTGGTTGGTTGCGTGGCAGAGAGGCAGGGCACCGAGGCCGCTGCGCGCTCTCCGGGTCAGGAGGGCAGGGCACGTGACGTCTTTGAAGCGCGCTGGGCGCCGATCGCAGAGCCGGCCCCAGCGCGAGCAGGCAGGCACACCGTAGCGCTTTCTGTGTGGGCTCACAGCATGGGGGCCTCCAGCGCGCTCCGGCGGGGCACGAGCACCGCAACGAGGACCGTTAGCGGCCGCCACTCCAACCGGACGCGTTGAGGCTGAGCAGGGGCACGATCCCACCCTCGTCGCCAAATTGTCGTGTCCCTGGGGTAGGGTCTGGTGCAACGCGTGGGGCCTGCAGCGCGCGTGGCGCACAAATACACCGGGACACTTGTGTTGGTTCTGCTGCCGTCTCCGCAGCACGGGGCTTGACTGCCGCCGCGTCCGCGTGACGTCATCTTTATTCCATTACGTACAGCCAACGTGCCCTGACGCGCACACCATCGCGTGTCACGTCAGGGCCTAGTATCGCGACATTACAGTCATCCTCTCTTGCCCGGCCAGGTTAAGTCCATCTGAGCAGCTGGCTTGGGTGAGGGTGGGCAACGGCTATTAAAGAATTGCCCAAAAATGTTAAAACGAGTAAAGGGCTACAAAACTGAGATGCTGGTGCGAGCTACTCACAGGGTGTTGGCGAGCTACCGGTGTCTCGTGACCTGTACTAGTTGTTCAGCCTACGTGGAGAGCATAATACAAAGGAGGAATTTATAACTGAGATAGAAGCCTCATTTTCAGCTTGTCTTAGTGAAGAGAATGTATAACTGGGCTATTGTGATCAGGTTTATGGCCTCTAGCAACTAACGGAAGGACAAACTGGAATACTGCCTGAAAAGGCCCCACAGAAGACTTGACTGAGGGCCGTTTTAGGACTCCGATCAGGGGGCTGGGGTTGGGGACGTTTCTTGGCCTGGTGGCCGTTTTAGGGCTCAGGGTGGGGGGCAGGGGTCGAGGTAGTTTTTTGGGCTAGGTGGGATACATTGCAGGCTAGGGGTCCTATTTTAGAGCTCAGGGCGGGGGGGTCTGGGTAGTGTTTAGGGCGGTGGGATTGCAGTGCTGGGGGTGGTTTTTAGGGCTCAGGGCAGGGGGACTGGGGTGTGATCTCTACCACTTATGCCTCTACCAATCATGCCCTTACAACGATTTACATTGTGAAGGCATGCGTGGTAAAGGCATGTGTGGTAAAGACGGGGTCGTGGCTGAGACCGCATGATTGAGGAATGTGTTGTTGAGGCATGTGCTGTTTTTTCATTCAACTGTATTCTTTGATTCGCACACTGTTAACTTTTGCGTTAACCGTTTTAAGGTTCTACTGAAACATGTGTGATGTCGTTGTTTTTTACATCATTGAGACCCAGCGCTCCACACAACCCAAAGGGACACCATGACCTACATATCCTGCACCAGAAAGGAAAGACATGGGAAAGACACAACAACTGGGTCTCCACATCAAACAACAAACGACAGTCACCCAAGCTGGCCTCTCTTGAACTCAACAAGCGTAGCCAATTGAGGCTGCTCGCAGCTATAGTGTAATATGTACCCTAAATGTAGAGTTTCTGTTAATGCAAGTCTTAAATTAATGTTTAAAAATGAAACTTAACGATTTACTACTTTTCAAATTAATTACACTAAATCATTAAAAATAAGAAATGTGCTTGTATCCTGTTTGTGTCACATTAACAAAACGTAACATAATTCAGCTTTCAGGTTCAACCAAAGCCCCCATACTTTGTGAGCTGTGAAGAGCAAGGGCCCCTGTTCCTCACTTCCTGTGTCTGAAATACTCTTCTCATGTTAGTGTTACTTGTGACACCTAAAATTCAATTTGACTTATCCTGTGATCCTACTGTGTACCTGAATGCACACCATTCACTACATGTATGAGGGCGTGGATGAAAAGTGCTGGCGATGTTTCTTATTAAAATTGCAATTGTTAATTGTGAGAGACGGCTAATGTTTTAAAAGTAATGAGTTAATTGTATTCGATAGAAGTTAAAATATCTTTTTTCTGTGCTTTTTGTAACAGAATCATACATACCAGTGCAGATTCGAGGAATAAGGTTACAGTACTTGTAAAATACATTCAATTCTGATGCACTGGGCATTTTAAAGCACTTTGACATATAGAGTGCACTGTCAAACTCAGGGGTTTTCGCAAACACTTTCCCAGGGGGGCGAAAAGTTTGGTCTTTGGCATGACAGAGGGCCGTTCTGATGCCTGTAGCGTGGTGGTCGGGGGGAGTGGCCGTAAAGTGGGTAGTGGCGGGCGGCACAGTTAAACGCAGTGAGGCAGCACAGTTAAACAGAGTGAGGCACTAGGGCGGGGCAGGGAAGTCGACAGACAATGGAATAGGTATAATTAAATAAATAATACCTATTCCGTGGTATGCCGACTTTCCGCTGGTGTGCCCCCCTCACCGCGCTTACCTGTGCCAGCCGCCGCTGAAAGTGGGTGTAGGGGAAGCAAAGCATATATATATTTAGCCGCTGAACTGAATTGCACAATGTGAAACCAGTAAACCTGGAATGAATCCCGGCTCCCTCTGTTGACCACATTCTGTGATCCTAGGCAATAGATTTATTTTTTTTACCTCCTTTTTCTTCATTATCACATAGAAGAGAACCTCAAACTACATGACTTAAGACTGTACACCGCAGTGCATTTGCTGAGACAGGACACTACTCCACAGGAGGGCCTTCAATAGAACAGTGTGTGTTTGCCATGTGCTATGTACGAGTAATATTTTGATGTTGTGAGTGAAGATCAGAGTTCTGCTCTTTTTGTGGTTTGTCACTCTGCATATGCAGGAGTTTGAAGTGAAAAGGAGTGAGATAGGTCTCTTCAGCTAGTAGGCTGTTGTATGGATGGACAGGGAGTGTGTGAGTGCAGTGGGAAACCAGCCGGCAATGTTTTGGTGTTGTGCGTGTATGGTACAGAGTGCTGAAACCACGTTGCAGAAAGTGTATAGCTGCAGTCACATATAGGTTTTGGGTGAAAAATGTAAGAAAAGATAAAATCTAGATTAACAATCAGTAAATAATATCTGGAGTACACCCGAAAATGTCAGAGGTAGCGCACCAGGATTGCATAAGCGAAGCCTCTGGACGTCTAGTTAATCAACCACAGAACACTTTATGGGATACCTTGCAGAATCCAGCAGGAGCAAAGTAATCCCTAACCTCTAGAGGCCTGGTGAGGCAACCAGAGCATATTTATGGAATACTTTAAGGAGTCAACCAGAGAATCTAAGAAGTCCAAAACTCTGGAGGCAAAGGGTTAGCAACCAGAGAATTTACAGATTACCCTACAGAGCCTCACAGAGACTCTACACAAGTCCATCTGGCGCCTTATTAGGCATAGTTCCATGAGAGTGCAATGGGTGTGAGCAACTGCATTGTGTGCCCCCTGGGGTACTATGGTTTTACAGAAGGTCCACAGACGCTTGTGCTGCCCCTTCTATGATGCTGATAGTGCTGGTGAACATGTGGCGCCAGCTGTATCTTGAGAGGGCATTCTCTCATGTGCATGGATCTTGGCCCCATGAAACTGAGGGAATCACTTTGCCTCTGTGCTTGTGCCCTGTTGTGGACTCAGAGGCACACAGACCACATAGGTGGCACACAGATGTGCGCCATAAAAAAGGTGCCACATTGACTGGCCCCCCGTGAGGACAGCCCTCTTGAAGGATGAAAGGGAGTTCCATAGACCCTCCGGACACCCCCTGTAGGTGGGTGCAGTCACTCACTGCACTGAACTGCAGGGTAGTCTCTGCTCCCTCTTTAAAGTGCAGGCTGCTGTTGCTGGCACAGAGAAAGACACTGAATGTGCTGCCCCTAGTCCAGCGCAAGTTCACAGCTACCCTGAGGACAGTGCATTATTTATAATAGGGTGTACTATCCCAGTTTAGTCCTGGTGCACTTAATTGAAGGTGCGCTATGATGCAAACGGGGACAGTGCAGCCTGTCAATAATACGGGGCCTGGAAGTCTGGTTAAGCAGCAGAGGATACTTCTGGAATTACTTTATGGAATACCTTAAAAAGTCCAGCAGGAGAAACATAAGGCAAAAACTCTGGGTCCTGGTCCTAGGATCTCTTGACTGGGGGTGAATGTTTTGATTTATTCTGCATTCCGTCCATAAATTGTGTGTCTTTTGCTTTCTCGCCCTAAGTGCGCCAGGTATGCCCAGACGTGGGTCCTGGGCTCACTGTGCCACTGGAATCAAGCTATCCTGGCTGATGAGGGGTGAAACCCTGAAACCGGTCCTAGGATGCCTGTTTCTGGTCCAGGGAAGACCTGGCTTGGCAGTTCGGACTGGACTGTTCCCATGAGGCACAGGGTCAAGACTGATTTGCATATGGCCAGGTCTAAACTGGGGTGGCATGGTGAGCAAAAGAATGATGGATTTAACCCAGATCTCTCGACTGGGGGTGAATGTTTTGATTTGTTCTGCATTCCGTCCAGCAATTGTGTGTCTTTTGCTTTACAACGCGGTCGTCACAATGACCGGGTTGTTACAACCTGAACCATTACATCGCAAGTCATTTCAACGACTTGCTGTAGGAGGCGCACTGGTGTTGGATCTAGAATCCAACACCTTCCCTGCTGTTGCACAAACTGGAGTAGGAATAGCAAATTATACTATTCCTAAATCCAGCGCGCCCCCCTACAGCAAATAATTGAAATCACTTGCAATGTAATAGTTTGCATTGTAACAACGCGGTCGTTGTAACAAACACGTTGTAAAGGCATGCGATGTAACGCATGAGAAGTAAAAATATATTTTCATACAGCATACCAAGGAGGCATTTCCCTCTCACTTCCTCCTGCAGCCGCTTTCCCTAAAAAACACAGTGCTGATTTGCTGCCTTATACTATGTCCCTACCTGACACAACCCTTATTCACGTGTAGTGTATGCAAAGAAGGTGTGTGACCCCAAAAGAGAAGCTACCCCGGGCACACTAAAACTGTATAAGTGACATCTCACATAAACTTTAATCTCAATCATGCACGTCACAGATTAAAACATCTAGTTGTACAATGACATAGGTGACAGCGACTATGCTTACCCCGTGAACAATTATTAATTGGTGCTGAGGGGTTTGTGGAGAGTAAACTCCAGGTCCAGCATCACTTTCTCAAGCTGCTATTGTGATCCCCGAGGCTAGCAGGTTCAAGAACATTGCCTGGGGTTCCGAAGGATCAACGGACAAGCGTTGAGGCTACAGTAGCCGCTGTTACCTCTATGGCTCCATCCCAGTTCAGCGGAAGCTGGCCTTTTACCCCCTTTATTTGTGGAGTGACTGATACCCAGGGTGTCTTCTGGGGATGGAAATCACCTGAATTATGGGCTTTTGGGGAATAACCTGCATGTTTCTGCTGGTGCTCAGTAGATCATATCTCCAGGTGACATGCCACCATTTTGATTCTATTGTGGGATACTGTTTCCTGTAGAGTCCTAGTTAAACCTACGCGCTTCTTCTGTTTCCTGTGACTTTTCGATTTACGAGGGCCTTTTAGACGGCTGGCCCTAGGAGTGAGCACCTAATCCTGCAGGAATTGAACAGTGTACGGTGATAACGAACCATAGCCGTTCTAATTGTCTTTTGAATGCCGCAATTTTTAATTTGGCTAGGACAGGCAACTACAGTTACTAGACCCTTCAGAGTTAAGAGGCCACTCAGAATGAGGGCATAGATATTTACAGCCTGCTCAGAAGATTCCCTTTTGACCTCAGGAGTCTTCTTTGATATAGAGGTGGGTGAGCATCTGAAATCTCGAGCCAGGTTCGAGCCCGAATCCTGGCTCCAGCTCAGCTCGAGGTCCTTTTAGAACTTCAAGCACAAAACAAGCTGAGCTTTTACTGGAGGCAATGCGGCCTAGTGACTCCGGCTACTGACCATGCAATATGGGCAACCAGGTTTGAATTAAAGCCTCAGCTCAGCTTTAATCTCATCCTACAAGAATTAGAGACAAAGCATTAACCTTTGATCTCAGAAAGCAATATCAATCTAGAGGCTGAATTGCACAGTGTGAAACTGAAAAGTCTGGGATCCATCCCAGCTTCCTTGTTTGACCAAATTGTGGGATCCTAGGCCTATAATGAATTTCAGATAGTCTTCGCTTTGTTCAATGCTGCATTTGAGAGCACCTGAAAATTTGTGAGTTCAGGATGTGCGCTGCACAAAAACCTCTCTTGTGTTTGATGATTTAGCAGCCTACAATGTATCTCCATCTAAAATACGAATCTGAGCCACATATATTGTGAGCATGACACCTGATGTGCCTCTTAGTTCACTAATAGCATTGTCATAAGGGCGGGACAGCAATATTTTTCAGTTCATGTTTTAAAACTTTCACTTTTAATAAATACTTCTAAGTGCAGAGATATAATCTGATGTCCTAAGGTGAAATGCTTCTGGACATTGAAGAAATACACTTTTTTTTAAACTCTAAAGAAGTGTTACCATGCTCTAACATTATGTTTGTTGCAGGATTTACAAGCCAATAGTTTCAAGGTTTGAATTGTGCACAGACTTTTACAGCCAGAGACGACCCTTGGCTCTGGCTCAGCTCTACCTGTTCATTTGCTGGCTCGCCCACCTTTACTTGGACGCGAAGCAGGATCTTTAGTTCTCGGAGAGGTTGACATTAAACATACTTATTTATTTTATTTGCATTTTTGTAAAGTGCTACATGACATCTTGGGAACACAACATCTTGGGTAGCCTCCAGAGTACTGCAAAAACTCCAACAGATCATACCTTTGAAATGGCTACAGACACTGATCAAGAGAGATGCTATTTTGGACCAATATTCTTGGGAATATTTTTCAGCACCATCATCTCTCCGTAATTACTCAGAAGATTGCTGAGGACTGGTGTCTGCCTGACCGCCAGACTCCGGTGCTTTGACGTCATTTTCCCTCTCAAGATGCAGTAAACACTGAGTTGGATGTTCCCTCTGAAGTTGCGCCTTCCACTGTCTCCGTGAGAAGGCTGCGACTCCTCTTCAACGCTCCCATAGAGTCAAAGGAGTTGTCCTAGGCCAAGTTCATGGAGCCGGAGTAGGACAGACCCCAGAACCACACAGACAAATGACTCCAACCCCAGGGACTGATGTCAGTAGCACTTGCTTACCCAGTCCATCCCCCACCCCCGTCTGAACGAGTTCTGATTATAAGCCTTTATTATTAAAATGTATAAAAATTATGTTTTTATTAACTATTTGCATGAGGCATTTTTGTATAGTGCACATCCTGAACTTCTATATTTCACGGTTCGATGTAAAGTGATGATCGTGGACAAGGAGGCCCAGTGAAGAAAAGTAGGTACCTTGGGTTATGTTATAGGTCACTTGTAGCACACACGTGCACCATAAGGTCTCTCACCAAAGCGGTGGGACCATACGGCGACACTGCTTAGCTTGGTCAAGCTGGGAAGTCGAAACTGAAACCAGGTTTCCCGATTACACATTGTGCACATCAGCTATCGGATGGTCTCACAGTCTTTCCACCTTCTGCCCTAATGACTCTTTTACTTGTGACACAAGCAGCAACTCAAATGCCCTGTGCCTCGCACAAGCAATGGTCGCAGTGGGTGGGATCTGAGGGGCACAATGTGCCGCCACTTTTTTAGTTTCACAAAAACAGTTCCTCGTGCCTTTTGTGAAAAGACAACTGCCCCAGGGAAGGGACGGTTAATTCCGACACTTGAAATGCATCAGCTGAAGTATAAGGCGGGGAGGCTCCTGTGCTGTGAAACCGAGGGAGACCCAGCCAGCTAAACAAGTCCTCTTGCCAAGGTGCCTGCTTACCTGAAAGAAATGTAAATATGTGCAACAGGTTAATCTGCAAATGTGAAGGGTGTTTAGAAGCCAGTGTTAGCTTTAATTAATGGGATCCCTTAAAGCTACCTCCTGTCACACATTCATTATTTTTGAGGTGTATTGTAAAGGAGCTACCAGCTTAGCTGGGAAGTGTGTGCTTTTAAAAGTCAGTTATTAAAAAAATGCACTGCACACAGTCTGAATATTACTAAAATCTATATTTTGAAAGCACTTTTTTTATCTTAAACTTTTTTTGTGCATTTTGTAGCAGCCTATCTTACACTGTGTGTGATGCAAGTTTAAAACAATGACCTACATATTCACAGTGCTTTCTGTCACAGGCTGACATCGTAGCACTAAACATACAGAAATCACTATTCCCCACTGCATCAACCAGGAGTATGTGGCCCTCTATGTGCTCACACAGACCTCTGCTATGCATTAATAGATGTTTCATAATGTACAATCTGCATTTCCCACTGACTAAGTAAAGTTGTATTGATTTTTAATTTTTATTTTTACCTTATTTTATATGCAGAAGGTGGAAGACAGAAGAAAAGGTCAAGAATAGATCTTTTTTTGCCACGCCCTTGACCCAGTCCCTACTCTCACTCGCCCTGCCTCCTTTGTTCACAGCATTACAGTTCCCATTCTTGTTTTAATGCACTTCGACCACTGCATTCGAAAGAGGTGTTTGTACAGTGCACCTCCTGAATGTAATTATTTCAGGGTGATCTCGAGTGTCACCATTACGAAAAAGGAGGCCCTGGGAAGAAAAGTAATTGTTCAGCGTCACACCCTTTAGTCAACCTGGGATGAAGCAGTGATTGAAATCGGGTTCTCTGGGTCGGGGGCCGGCCATAGGTTTTGTTTTTGTCCACAAAACCTTCTGACTGGGCCTAATCCACCCATGTACGAAATGGTATCCCCCGAACGGGTTGTAGGGTGAGGGCGTCTTCACTCATGAGCAGAGTTTTAAAGGGGAAGCTCACCCAATTAGAATCAGAATTCGACAAAAAGCAACTGGCAATACTGTTGCAGGATTATAACAGATGACTCTGTGTCAACAGTGTGGTGTTTTGGCCCCTAGGCCCACATGCTAGGTAAAAGAACCACACAGACACTGTAGTGCTATACTGGAACTGGCCCAGGGCACGTGCGCCTGGCCCCTTTTATTTGCAGGCTCATCTGACCGGTGACGCCTGCGGTGGGTGGGTGTAAAGTGTGGGGTACACTAGAATGTGTCCAGCCGGACACTACATCCCTCCCAAACTTTAATGAAAAGAAACAAACAAAAGTCCAACCTGTAAGAAAACAAATAAACAAACACATAGCACCAAATGAGTCTCTTCAGGTCATCAGCCAGGCAGTGCTAGAGCTTTGGACCGCGTGGTCAGGATGCTTTAGTCCGCCTTGGCGATGTACTTTAGACCGGCCTGGTCTTGCGGTGTTGGAGTCTATGTACAAAATTCAAGTTTCTGTGTATCTGTGGAAGTGGTGGAATCCACTCTGGAGATCTCTCAGGTGCTCAGGTTGCGGTGGACGACAAACCTACAGCTATTGGAGATGATCTCGGTGTGTGAGGCCTTTCCTTGGAGGTGACGTGCTTGATGGTCTTCCTCGCTCCTGACAGCCGAGCAACTTCAGACTTGCCTCTCTCACCTGGACTCCTCTCTCACTGGAGCCTCTTGGGGGGGGGGCCTTCCTGCCGGGCTGCCATGGGACCGTGTGGGCCACGCGAAGGCGCCGCTGAGGAACTGCCAACAGGACCACCGCCAAGTCGCTCATGTAGCCGCAGCGGGTGGTGTCTCCGTCTAGATGTTCTCGCCGTCAAGACTCAGGTTCTGTGCCTTCCTCTGATGGTCTTTGGTTGACCATTCTTCAACTATGACCTCCATGCTTCCTGTACCCATTGTGGAGCTACTGCCGACGCATTTCTCCTATTCGGATTCCCTTTCACAGGAATTCCGTCGAGGCCCTTGCTCCTGGATTGAAACGTGACCCCGTGGGCTGTGCGGGCCTTTTCGTAGGCTGCGCTGAGGGGTCGCTGCGGAACTCCCAACAGGGCCACGGCCAAGTCTTGTGTAATCCGAAGGGTGGATATTGCAATGGTCGGGTATGCTTTACTTTGGCAGGCTTCGGGTTGACTGTGGCACACAGAAGGTTCCTGGGTGGTCCGCCTCGTAGAACTCCGGTTGTTTGGAGTGCGGGGATCCACTCTGGTGGTGTGATGCTCCTTGGTGATGATGCACCTGGATGATGAACATAGTTATTTTCTATCAGTTGGGCAAACAGTTGGCGATCTCTAGCTTTAGGTGACCTCGGGGAGTGAAGAGGACTGGAAGGACATCGCAGCCCATGTCTTCATCTTGCTGAGGCGGTTCTTCACTCGTGGTATCTGCGGTGAGAAGCAGGGATGCCGTCCGACTTGGACTGCAAATGCTTAGGACTTGGCGGTCGCCCTGGGAAGCATTGGAGAGAGACACGGCTCACTCTAGCTGCAGCTTACACTTGGTTCTCTCATTGGGCTGTCTCCAGGGACGTCGGGCTGGCTTCGGGACTGGACGGTCGCACTGGGAAGCGTTGGTGAGAGGCGCTGTTCACGATAGCTGCAGCTTACATTTGGTTCTCCCATTGGGCTGTCTCCAGGGATGTCGGTCCGGCTTGATGGCTGTCTGGTGTCTCTGGGTGCGCTCATCTTGTGGTGGTATGAGTCCTCTGTCCTGTCGCTGTGCTCCTTTTCCTCCTGCGCGCCTGTGGTGGTTGTCACCGTTCCCTGCTGCCCGCGGTGCAGCAGGGAACCGAAGACTCCTCATTAGGGCAATGTGGGTGTCACCAGGTAGTCACTGCGGGTGCGGGGCTTCTTTTAGTGGCAAAACGGGTACCACGTCGGGAAGGCAGTCAGTCCTTCCTCATTAATGCCGATGGCAGTGGGCAGGCAGTTGGCGGGTAGGCCTGCCACAGATACGGTGCTGCAGCTCTGCTTCGTTGAGGAGAGTGTTTTCCCCTTCTTTTCCTAGTGGGGCAGACTGAGGCAGGTTGCTTGGTATAGCCCGACGGCTGAACCGGCCTGCATTGGAAGGCGGGTTGCTTCACCCTATGCGGCTTTCCGGGCGCTGCGGACACCTCGTGGTAGGCCACAGGAGTATCCCTTCAGACCGCGGACCTTGCACCACAGTAGTGATCCTGGAACGGGGCTCTGGGTCGCATGGTGAGTTAAGAGAGTATGCTAAGAGGAGGGGCTGAGGTTGCCGCTGCTATGGCGCCGCAGCTCTAATGCTTTCCTCCATTCACCACCCTGGACGGGGCCGCCACAAAAGGGTTGCTGGTGCTTACTGTGAACTCAGCCGCATGCTGGCCTGGTTTCATCCACTTTGTCGGCTTCACCCGCGCCCTGTACTGGTGCTCTCGTGCTGGCTGGATATGCGTGGGGGGGGTCACTCTCTGGTGTCGCAGCACTCCCTCAATGCTTCTCTACCCGGCCAAACGTCTTTGCAGGGTCATGCCTTACACGCATGCGGGTGAAGGTTTCATCTCCCACCGGGGCATGATAGACAGGCAGCCGGTGTACACGTGCGGTCGGACCCGCTCCTCGTCATTGTGGTGTTTTGGGCCCTAGGCCCACATGCTAGGTAAAAGAACCACACAGACACTGTAGTGCCATACTGGAACTGGCCCAGGGCACGTGCGCCCGCCCCATTTTATTTGCAGGCTCACCTGACCGGTGACGCCTGTGGTGGGTGTTAAGTGTGGGGTACAGCAAAGCAGAACACTAGAATGTGTCCAGCCAGACACTACAAACAGGATTACCCCACCACTCTCGCTCCCCTATTAAAATCATGGAAATCAACCAAAATTACAAATCTCGGAGTGTAACAGATTAAAATGAAGGCCCCAGACCCTGATGTCCCAGGTCAGGCAGACAAGGGCTCTGGCAAAAAGCTCACACCGCCGAGGCGGGACTTCCCTGTTCGGTAAAGTACTTCTGGTGCTGCTGCAGAGCCGACTCTACCCTCAAGGTTGAAACATTCATTTTGGGTCAGGCAGGCTGATCCAACAAAGAGGCATAGTCAAGCCAGTACTGATGATGAGAGATGGGAGGTTGATTGATAGTATTCCTGCCGCAGCGGGGGACTGGGCCTGGTTTTGGGGGGGCTTGGTTGCAATGCTTTGTTTATTGGCAAATGAGACCGAGTGGACTTGAAACACCTAGTAAATGCGCGGTGTGTTGGTGGCCGGTCTGTATGCCATAGCCAGTGCCTGAGCATGCTGGGTAGCCCTGCAGACCAATTTTTACTCTGGAAAACACTTGTAGCTGCGCAGGGCTCCCTCGGTTCTGTCGGGGTCTTTTATATTAGCCGGGCACTCCTGGGACGCTTCACCACTGTGGTCGGGAGCAGGGGGAGGTGTCACTTTGCATCCAGCACCTAGGCTAAGCAAAGAGTTACGCCTAGTGTTGAGTGAGTGTTAATGTTACCTGGTCGTTCATTGGGGCTTCTTAGGGTAGGATGACCTAGCGACAAGGAACAGCTAGGGTGGTTTACGTGTGCTTCAGCGATCATGAAGAAAGTATGCATCGCGGGCCCTGGCTCACACGGAAGTGGGCAAAGATCACACACACTACAGGTGCCGAGGCCTGCTCTGATGCCTGGCATTGGGGTCCCAGGTTACGTCTGAAATGGCTAGGCCTTCAGATGCTGAAAGGATGTCCGTTGTTATTTACTCGATTGTTAAACGATTGGTTATTTCCTGGGTCAGCCGCGGGTGTAGAGCGTTAGGTTCTTGTTGTCTTTCCATCGGGTCGGTTTGATGCGGGATGGTGGTTTTTGGGCACAGCCACGTGGTGGGTCTTTCTGTGTCTGACTGGGTTTAGCCTTCCTTTAATCTCCCTGTTTGTCACACACGGTTGCAAGACGGGGTGGGCGGGCAACTAGCCCTGTGCTGATTGAGTTGTTACTACTGTTATTAGTATTAAACACATCAGGTACACGTGGTACTGATATTTGCACCCAAACAATAGGTACTCTAGGACGCATGTCCTCCATTACACACATCTCCAGACAGGACTGCCCCTCCTTTCCCCCCTCCAATTCTTGGAGCAATAGGGGTCCAAATACTTGTGGGGTTGGCAGGCTTGGACAGAGGTTGGTGGCGAGCTCCTACATCATTCGGTAGGAGGATTTCGTAGAGTCTTGGGGCAGGTCACAGGCCGCTTCCTCTCGCTGTGTTTGTTCTTCTAGGTGTGGTCGGGTCAAGTGACGGAAGAGAGCAATCATCGCATGGTATATCTGGGCATGAAGGAACGCTAGGCAAGATTGTAGCGTAGGCAGATAGTGGTACTTATCGGGGACTGGATGTTGGTCTCAATGGCATGCCGCCATGCAAGGGGACCATGTACCTAGGTCACATACATCAGGCAGTGACAGGTGAACTGGGACCATTTGTACTAGAATATACAGGAGTGGTTCCCACCACGGTTGGTCAGATGGGAAGCTGTCATCTTTATTCTCACTGGATACCCTTACTCCCTCACTCCTATTGTAAGCTGAGGATGCCTGTTGACACTGTTAGACCTGCTATTAGTTATTACACTCACCTGTGTGCCTTGGCATGGTTTGTCTCGCATCAGGGCCAGTTTGGGATTACTGGCGAATTGTTTGCTCTAGGGCCGAAGCGGGCGCTTCTAGAACAGGGCAAGATTGATTAGGCCAGGCAGCATGACAAAGGTCTTTTCTGCACTGGCAGAATGGTGCAGGCTGCAAAGTAGTGCCATTGCAGAACATAGATTTGTCAACATTTTGCTAGGAAATGATTAGCGGCAGGAAGGTATTGAACCATGGTGAGCAATTGGTTGTGGGTTCGTGCTCAACAGGAGCAAGGGAATTGCATTCTGTTCCATCAGGCTACGGGTACCGTCTATAGCACCAGAAACTGTAAAGCTGCTATTTTCTCCCGGGGCTGGGCTGCCAATGTCATCTAACTTTGCAGCCAGACACTGAGTAGGCAAAGACATACTTGCGATGGTGCAACGGGCACTCAGCAGTAGAGTTAGATGAGTGTCATCATACCCCGATATAACGTCAGTGATAAAACGTAAGGTTGTGGCTACACACGACCAGACACTCTAGGGCAGCTGGGGCGGGAATGTGCCAGTGCCAAGAGGGTGCGGGTTGCCTGGTTAGGGCTGCTGGTTTGGAGGGAGCACTAATACGGATCGCCACAAGAGCACATTTTGCATTCATAGAAGGCTGAATTGATACTTTTATGGCATGGTGCCAGTTGCTTTAGTTATGCGCATGTTTCTTGGCAGTGTCAGGAACATTCAGAATGCAATGCTTGTGGTTAGCCTTTTGTCATGCTGTTCAGAGGTGTTTTAGCTCAGGCATGGCCAAGCATGGGTTATAGGCCGGCGGTCTGCCCTGGGATTCGTGTTAACAGGCAGGTGAAGCAGCAGAACTTAGAGGGGCTTGGGTCTGACCTCTGGATACAAGGGCAGAGCCTGGTTGCTCACTTATTAGCCCGTCCTTGAGTTCGACGAAACAGGTACCATTGATGTGAGTATCGGTACCGGGTAACTTCTCCCGCCCTCCAGCACTGGCTGGCAGCTATGCAGGTTGAGGAAGTGGTCTTCCAACGGGGGCGATTTGGTCCATATGATTGGGGGGAAACTCCTGGGAAACATATCTGGGCTACAAAGTAGCAGGAGAACTATTGGCTTTCCCAGTATTCAACATATAGAGGTATTTATGCCTTGGTCTCCCCCCCTGGGTCACGCTGTCCTGTCTAATCCCTGGTATGCTGGCAGAGGTTTGGGAGGGCAAGGCTTCACATAGGGTGGTGACTGTCGGAAGGTGATGGTCATACTCCGACTAGTGCGAGACTCAGATAACTGAGGAAAGAGGAAGTAGAGCAGGCTTGTCAACTCTTAACTCCACCCGCATTGGCACTTCCTGGCAGGAGTGGCTTGTCATAGGTATTGTTCTTCAGCCAGGCAAAGGCAACATTGGACCATCGCCTATTTTTAGGTTTCAGGTCAATTCAGTCAAAAATCCACAGGGAATTTAGAAAGGATGGGGGGCCCTGTCCTGATGGGGCATGCTGGCCTCCGGCCCTGTATTGGTTAAGACCTGTTTTGGCTGGACCTGGGAGAAGCCTGGCAATCAGCAGGTTGTAAGTAAAAAGGCCTACATTGGTGGGGGGCCCTGGTAGTGACGGTGGCCACTCCTTAGGCTGTGGAGGAGTTACAGGGCGATCCAGAGTCTGCACATACCAAGGGGTACATCATGCAGCAGCACCGCGTGGTGCTAAGCCAGGATACCCAGGGATGTTTTAGCGTTGTCCCCTGGAAGAACGACGGCGCCCCGTTAGCTGACAGGCGGTTGTGGGTCTGAGCAACCGGGGGCTGCCATGTATGCTCCGCCCTCCCCTCACGGGGGGGGGCGTGAGTAAGCAAGTGGACTGGGGGTCCACGGATGGGAGGGGTGGCCCCTCTCAATATTTGGTATACACCATTTGGCGTTTGCCATGGTGTACTTTAGGCTTATCAGACGGGCAGGCGGCATAGGGGCTGGCCTGCCCTGGGATCGCCCGTAAGATAACCCACCATGTTTGCATATTGGTTATGCTAATAAACCTGCAGCAATATTTCTCCACTTACAATACAGTGTTGTGTGGTTTATTTATGTACTTATGTGTTTTGTGACAACTGTTGCCGATATTGGCACGAAGGAGTATCCCTTCAGACTGCAGACCTTGCACCACAGTAGTGATCCTGGAACGGGGCTCTGGGTCGCATGGTGAGTTAAGAGAGTATGCCAAGGATAAACAATCTTTTATGATTATCTGGTTCAACTCAAGATCAGGATTAATCCAGATCCTGAGCCATCTTAATAGTAGGCAAATTGCCAAAGATCTGACATGTACCCAACACCTAGCACTTCATGAACAATGAAGGAGGCTGTGGATTGTAGGACTGACCGTTACCGTCTCGTGATTGCCCCAAGTCTACTATCTGTAGTACTGTAGCCTCCTTGTATTCCCAGATGTCGCTCCCACAACTGGCTAACGGAAATACATTTATCTTGGTAAACTTTAACAAGCGCCTGTATATGTTTGGCACCCAATCTGCTCGCAAAATCAAAAATTGCTGCTACAGCTCTGGTCATTGTATTCCTTTTTTGTCCTCCCTAGCGTGGCTCGTGTACTCCTTTCATCGAAGAGGATCCCTAAATAAGGAAAAGGCTTTAAGCCTAGTCATTTCCGTACCTTCCCCAAAACATTTCCTATGACTTTT
The DNA here is from genome assembly GCF_964204655.1 of Triturus cristatus. Taxonomy (NCBI): domain Eukaryota; kingdom Metazoa; phylum Chordata; class Amphibia; order Caudata; family Salamandridae; genus Triturus; species Triturus cristatus. Next base: position 94,084,913 of record NC_140579.1, on the reverse strand, counting down.
ATTTTTGGGTCCTATGACCATAACATGGGATTTAGTATAATTAGTGCTCAAATCTAGGGTGTTCATAAAGCCTACGAAAGAATTACGAAGATGCTGGAGCCCACCTGCTGTTCTAGCTAGCTGCAACGCATCGTCTGTGTATAAAAGTGCTGGGAATAACTGAGTCCCAGCCTGGGGGATGTCTCTTGAAGCAGTACATAATGTTGGACCCAAGTTGTTGATATATAACTTAAACAAGAGTGGGGCCTACTTACAACCGTGTGTGACCCTCCTGTGCGCTCTTACAGTGGGGAGAGACTCCCGGTCTGAATGTACCTCATGGCTGACGTGAGATCTAAATGTAACTTGTGCAAGAAATGGACCATGTTAAGGTCCAACCCCTTATTACTAAAAAGAAGCCAAAGTTTCTATCTGTTGACTCTGTCCAAAGTTGATGTTAAATCCATAAAAGCAAGATGTAACATGCCCCTATTGGCTACAGTGTATTTCCCGATGATCAAAAGTTAATTTAGACATTCATCTCAAATGCCTTTTTCTGGCCCTGGAGATTGGAAATAACATTATTTTGATTCAGCAAAGAGGTTACCGTGAGAGAATCACTCTCCCCATTACCTTCACCATGGAATCTAGGAGGGGTACAGGCCTATACCATCGCGGATCAGATCTTGCTCCTTTCTTAAAAACCAGGACAATTCTAGACCTGGACCAGGAGGATGGTAAAGCATTCAGGACATGAGTTATTATTTATCCTACAATTTGGGGCTCATCTTGTATAAATCAGCAGAAATGCCATCAGGGCCAGGCGCCTTGTTCTGACATGGTGGAAATGCCCTCTGATACTTCCCCCTCAGTGAAAATCAAATCAAAATCGCCTCCAGGCAATATCGGGGTGCTATTGGGGAAATCCACTGTCACATTTCCAGATATACCCTAGAAATGCGGCACCCACACCTTTGCATTGTAATACAATCTAAAACGCTATTGGAGACCCCATTAAAGAAGGGGCGGTTAACAATTTCCCAGACACTAGCAGTCTTTTTTAAAACATTAGCCTGAAGTAGTTGATCCCGTGCTTGCTCTTTCATTTATTTTCTTCGATTCGTTAAGGCCTGTTTATATTTCTTCCTCTGAATAGTGATTTTGCCCTTGTTCCTGGAATTGTTTTTTAAGCTATAAGTAGGTTTTGGTCTGCTTTAGACCAATTATGGTCGAACCACTTCTCTCCCCTAGGCTTAAATTTACCCTCCACTCTCACCAGGCTATTTGCAACATGCACACAGATTCAATTGATGGCACTTAAGAAGGACTCTAAGCAAAGTCTAATATCACAGCCACATTTAGTGTGGAGGTTATTGAAAAATAGGACCAAATGGACCTTGCTCCGCTTCAATCTGCGGCTCGGACCTGTGGTCGGATATCAGTATTCCTAGGTCCTACTATAGAGGCGACTGCCTCTCCAGTTCTCCATTCCAAAATCTAAAAGAAGGGGTTGTGCTCACTAAACCGACTCTATTTGACCTCAAAATGCAACACAAATTGAACTAAAAAGGCCACGATGAATATATAATTAATGATAGAATTGGAACATCCACCCTTAAAAGTTGGAATGTCCTCTTCCTCTCTAGATTGCACAATGCGCGCCAGTTTAAGACCGGCAGCAATATCATTGAGCAGGTCCCCTTGACTAGTTGCTCGAAGTGGCAATTATTAAGGTCATCCAGACACGAAATCATCTAAGTGACACACTGATTGGCACAAGTGAATATTAACATCTCCACCTAATAGTCCGCATAGGACTTTAAGAAAGACTTTAAGACCAACAAATGTTCTGCAGATTTAGACTGTACAAAGAGTTTTACAAGTTTACAACCAATAAAGAAGGCACATGTTTCAAATTCAGCTGGATCGCCAGCAGACAGCTAGAACCTGTTTCTATCTGTGTAGAGTTACATGGGATACTCCGGGATACCAGAGTGAATAAGCCCCCCGTAGCTCTACCCAGGGGTGCAACTAGAGCCAAATTTATTTTTTTGGGGGGGCTAATACGTCCAGGAATGTAGAGCCAAATATTGTGGGGGGTGACGCTAATACTTCCAGCAATGTAGAGCCAAATTTCGGGGGGTGGGGGTGGGCTAATACATCCAGCAATGTGTCCTTGTATAATGTAACTGGTGCTCATGCAAACGTACCTCAATACCTTAGGGTGGAGTTAGAGCTGTATAAAACTGCAAAAAAAAACAAAGCCTAAAGTTACCTTTCAAGAAATGCATTCTCACACTGTGGCAGCAAAAGTAATTTGCAACTTTAATGAATAGGCAGAGTGGACATGCAGGGGCTCTAGGAGAGGTTGAAAAAACAACAAAGGCTTGTTATCAAGTAAATGTTCTTTTAAGGACCTGTGAAATAGGTGTGGCTGAGTTAAGACGCCAGACCAGCCAGCCAACAGCAGCTCAAGAATTGTCAGTGGGTGTGGGGAGAAGCTGTCTCAGCCTGGGCTGACACACACGACTGGGGGGGCTGAAGCCCGTTGAGCCCTTTGGCCGTTGCACGTCTGGCTCTACCCGATTGTGACTGTAGAGCTGCGGAGAAATAGGAAGTATACCCATCCAAAAAAAGGAGTTCTCTCTGTCCTAAGTTTCTTGTAGGTCCATTTTATGCTGTCCTGTTCATATACAAAGCCACCTCTCATTGGCCCTTTTATTACTTAACCTTGCTATGTTTCAGCTCACTACCTTCAAAGGTGAACCTAGAGAGGAAACCAGATTAGCAGAGTAATAACCCCTTTCAGTCTATATCACATCTCTCTCCCGCGACAAATTAGTGGGCACGGGGCCAATCAGTCATTATTATCTAGAGAACTCAGGGGATAAAATCTGTTGGGCAACTGAATAGGAGATACTTGTACCCTTCTCCCCTCATCTGTCTGTCGCCTCAAGGGGATTCTAGTCTTCCTGATAAGGTGTGAGTCCTCTTGCGAATAGACGAAACCTTGTGGTAACATTTTAATTCCTGTTGGGAAAGATCTAGCGTTAGATGCCTATTGTATTAGCATCCCCACTATGTCTGGCTAGTCGAAGTTGATGATGATGCGATATCCCTCGGGCGATTTGTCCCTCAGTTCTACCTACCCCACATGATGTGAGTATACAAGTACCTCCTTTCCCCCTAATTAGCTATTGGTCCAGAATGTAACCTTGCAGATAAGTTCAGGAGTAGATTCTACATGCCTGGCCCCAGTGGTGGAACATCTACCATTACGAAGGAATAATGCCTGTAATATAGGGTGTGGATGTGGCGCAGTGCCAGAGCAGGATCCGGTTCAAGTCTTGGCGTCGGCACAGCATCCCGTGATCCTGGGCAAATCACTAGGGGGCATATAATCAAGAGATATATTGCCGCGTTTTCGGCACATAGCGCCGAAAAAGTGGCAATTTTATTATCTCAATATTAGCAAGGCGTCGCTAACATGCATTAGCGCATGTTAGCGGACGAATCTGCAACACTTCTCAAGATAGCGATAGATATCGCTAATGAGATGCAAAGTAGGCGTTCCCTCCTCGGACAACATGTGAAATGATCGCATAACCAACATCGCAGTATTAACAACGCTGTCCCTGAACAGCGAAGCGATGACAAAAGGCGCCCTAAGCCCCCATCATCGCATGATTCTAACGCCTGAATAAAACCTGACTTAGCATTATTGTCTATGGGAGGTGGATTGTGTGGTTAAGTACACACTCCCCTATTACCAAGCTTTTCATTAACGCTGTGAAATCATCGCTGGATTTCACATGCTAATGATCATTATCGCAGTCTATCGCTGGATTGTACTCCACCTGTTAGCAAAGCGTTACTAATACGCCGCTAACACGGCGATGTAATTCAGCGATAGAGTGCGGTAATGAAAAACGAGCGAAGCGCGATTTGCGTTATTTATCGCGTGTTCTTGATAATATGGCCCTTAATCTTCCCGTGAACATGGACAGCGCCTGGATACCCCAGAGGTGATTTGATACGCTGAGCTATATAAATCTACAAACGTAACTCGTTCCCTCCGTGTTTGGAGCAGCTCAGTGACTCCGGCGGCAGTGGGGGCTCACCTCACGACACCGCCTGACTGAAAAAGCGAGGGCCTGTTTTCTGGTATTGGGAAGAAATGGGTACATTTATGGTAACATCTCTTCAAACACGGGCCGTCAGAACCTCTGCTAACCAGGCCCTTCCTACCTAGAGCCCCGAGACAGGGAGCAGAGCAGTGTGCGACGGTTCCATCAGAACAAACCACAGGGTTGGAAACAAGAAAGGCGGCCCTGCCGACGATGAATGGAACACTTAGGGGCATATCATCAAGCCGGCACAATAAAATTATTGGCGCTTTAGCGTCCGTTTTTGGGTGAAAAGCGGCGATAATTTTATCGTAGTATCTGCAAGGTCACGCTATCGCGTGAATCCTTGCCTTAGCGCCCTTTCTCCCAACACCCAGCTATGCATCTCTAATGAGATGCAAAGTGAGCGTTCCTTCCCAAAATAACTGGAGAAATGTCGCTAACCGACATTTCTCCAATTAACAAGGGAATCGCTAACCTGCTTAGTGATTGGAAAAGAAGCGCTAACCGTGCTTAACGCAGGTTCCTGTACGCCTGCTTTCAAGCTGATTTAGCCATGTAATCCAATGGGAGGTGGATTACATGGCTAAATCCACCCTGTCCTATCAGCAAGGTATCGCCTGTCACAGTGCGATTATCGCTGGATTTCCAGCAATAATCTCACAGTTTTGTAGCTTTCACATGGATTTCTGTCGCTTTGGAGATCAGCGTTGCTGATAGCACGCGATCTCCAGCGATAGCCGGCGACAATTATCCTAGGGCGATAATTATCCTAGCGCTAAATGCGCTTAGCAATAATTATCGCTGGTTGTTGCTGATATGCCCCTAGATGGCTATTCCCCGAGTAAGAAGTCCCAGCACGCGCTCCTAGCATTCGGAAACAAAATATCGCCATGATCGGACGAAAGACTGGCCTTAGCGTGGATATAAAACTTTGGGAGAATGTGACTAAAAGTACAAGAAGGGCGCGAAAACCAAAGAGTCCACCCAGGCCACAGAATCGAGAAAGGTTCGAAAAGCGCACGTGCGTGTGTGCATAAGATGTACAAAGGAACACATAGGCAGGTAGCGCCGACGCGCGGAGTTTCTGTTGGTGTAAACTATTCGCAGACGTTGACGGCTGAAGCTGTAATCAGAACCGGAATTTAAAATGCTTTATTTCGGGAACGAGAATCTATAAACTGGGAATGAAGGTGTAAGGTGGGGTCACGAGGGGAAAAGTCATGAACAGCGGAGCCTGAGAGTGAACTTATATATTTACCTTTGAAAAACTCTGCCACAAAGAAATTGGCAACATGGACAAAGGTGACAGTAACGCTGTCTGGCTTACTTAATTGGCCACAAAGTGGCTGCATTTTAAAATGTGGTGTGGGGTTGAGCACCTGCTGCAGAGATCTTTGCTTCGGCTGTAAAATTCAGGGGATAATAATAATAAGGATGACCGTCAATGAACCCTGCTCGGTGGCCATGCACTCGCTGGAGACATCGGTCATACGTCTAGTCACAGGCAGCGTTGGCATAGAGGTTAATGTGACTTCTACAAAGCACGTCGTGTAACGCAACTTGGTGGAGGTGGAAGAGGTGCGTGACGATGGTGGTGGCGGAGAGATGGAAGCGCTTTTTGGAGAGGCGCTGCATAAGAGGGAAGTGACAGGAGAAGGTGAAAGTGCTGCGCAAAGCTGGGAAAGGCGCGCAAAAACGTAAGCGACTGAAGAGGGTGGAAGTCCTGAGTAAAGTTAGAAGTAGTCCGTGGAGGAGGAAGAGGTGCGAAAAAATAGAAGACGTTCATAGAGCATTATTACTTAAGTGCCTTGTGTGGGGGGAATGGAGCTTACAAGTCGGAGGAGGGAGAAGAAAAGGTGCGTACAATCGGAAGTGACTGGAGAAGGTGAGAGTGGTGCGTAAAAGCGCAGACAGCTGAGCCAGTGGGTGAGTTGGAAAGCGCCTTACGTCTTCTTGAAGAGTCCTGCGGTGGCCGTTCCGAGCAGGAGGCAGGACTGCTGCGCGAAGAAGACCCAGGTGATGTCCTTCAGGGAGCTCTGCGTCTGGCAGCGCAGGTCCAGCAGGGTGGGGCCCAGGAAGGCGATGCAGAGGCCGAAGCTGAAGAAGACGCTCCAGTAGGTCAGGGTGGATTGGAGATTCTTCCGGAAGAGGGCCGCGAGCCTCTCGTCCCACACCATCTCGGCTCCTGTCCCTATGAGGCTCCACCGGTCGGGCACCGGGGGCACCAATAGGCGGACCCTCTCCTGGCACAAGTCCTCAGGGGAGCGACCGCTGCTGCCCCGTGCGACAGGGAGAGAAGAGCCTCGCCACTGGCCGCCAGGGAATTCTTTTTCTGATACAGCTCCCTCTATGCAGCCTTTACTGGCACCGGGTCTCAAGGTGTGCCTCTGGCACCGGCCCTCCAGTGGCTTCAGTGTTTGCACAGGTTGGCAGGGTATGCGACGTCTTGGCACTGGTCTATTGGGCGAACTCCTCGCTGCAGGTACAGCTCCTTGAGGCTTTGCCTCAGATGGCACTGCACTTCAGGAGGCGCTTCTTTTGTCGCTATCCACTCAGTGGCTCCCTCTATTGGCAGGGGTCCAGAGGGCATCACGGGCTGGCACATGATCTTGGCACTCCCACGCCTTGCACGGACCCTTTTAAGTGGAGGCTACGTACCGGAAGTGGTTCCCATGCACCTGGGGGTCCCTCTACTCACACTGGTCCTCTATGGGCACGATCTTCAAAGAGAGCTTGGAGGGGCTACTTCTGGGAACTCCCCAGCTGACACTGGTTTCCGGGCGGTGCCACGGGCTGACACCCGATCCCAGGGGACTCGCCGGTCTGGCAGTGGTTCTCAGGAGCTCACTGTCCTCTCACGAACTTTCGGGAGGCGACTTCCAGGCGGACACTGTTTCAGCTGGCAAAGTTTCCTGCAGTTAATAAAAGAGTTTCGAATCATCCAGTGGTGGATTTAATGTATTATTAAATAATGGTATATACCGTGTTACGTACAAACTCGGTTGAGCACTAGGTAAGTGTCCTGGGGTGGAGAATACAGAGTGCCCAGTGACTTAGCGCAGGCGGCAGTGCGCGCGCCATCTCCCCACAGAGGCTCTGGGTGACAGCCTGGGTGTGGTGTCAGCTATGAGAGGCAGTCCAGGGCGGTTGAGTGGGAGCCAAGCTCCGCCCTAGTCAAGGAAAAGGAAACCCAAGTGGCAGAGACTGGCGAGAAAGGCACTGGCACACCCTATGTTAGGCGGGGGCTCTCTAAGTGAAAGTGCGAGTACTAAAGAACTCACTGGCATACGAGGGACGGGGAAGAGCCCCCGGGCCCCCTATCCGTTCCACTTCCCGGGTCAAGCCCAGGAGAAGTGATACTCACAGGGGACACTCAGAGACCCCAGAAAACAAGCATTGGCATAGCCAATAGGTCTCGCTTTTGTGACCTTATAAGTATTTAGTTATGCAGCACAATATCCTTGGTGCAATAACATCAACTGTTGCATGGCTAAAAAGTATAAGGTCCCAAAGGCGAGATCTATTGGCTATGCCAATGCTTGTTTTTAGAGGCCTGGCATGCAGTTTTAAATGTAGGCTGGCAAGCAAGGTGCCAACCCGCGGGGCAAGGTCTAGAGAGAAATAAGATAGGAAGAGAGGTGAGTTATAATGAGATAGCACAAATAGAAAGGGGAAGCACAGAATGACAGGTCAGGTAAACAAAGTAGCGAGGCAGGTAGAGCCGGTGGGATGAAAAATAGAAAGATATGAGAAATAGAGAAAAAGAGGTGCAGATGAGGTCGAGATATGAGGCTAATATAGAGGAAGTGCGAGGGAGTAGTAGAGAATGGTGAAATAAGGAGAGAGAAAGACAGAGGTAAGACAGATGTATTAAACAAGTGAGACATTGGAAGCAGAGAGAGTGAACGGAAACAGTGAAGGAGATAGAAAGAGAGATGAAAGCAAAGGGAGTGATAGATGGAGTGGAAGAGGGAGAGCATTGTAGAGAAAGAAATAAAATAATGGGAAAGGCGAGGAAGAGAGGACATCAATAAAAAGAGAGACATAGAAGGCCAGTGAGTGGAACCAGCACACTGCACATTTTTAGGTCTCGCCTAGCGATTGCGTTTACGCAACCGCAATGCGAGACTCTAGTAAAAGGGGCATTTCAAAGTGCTCCCATAAGTGGATTGCATGGCGAGCACGCGCACAATCACGTGCATCGTGCCGCCATGCAATCCGTTTGGGGAAGCGCTTCAGAGATTGTTAGGTCTGTTAGCTGGCTGGCCACGGGCGTGCGGTTACGCGCACAATGACGAGCAGAGGCGCCATATGGCTTTCCTCTCTCGTCATGGTGCGCGCACATCTCACACCACTCGCCAGCCAGCCTGCTTTCACTTTTGCGCCTCAGTGTTGCCTGCTCGGCTTCAATGCTCCTCCCCCTCCCCACCACAGAGCGCGTCTCGTGGCCGCGCGTCTTTTTGTTGCTTGTTCTTTTGTCCGCGCCTTCTCTACCCCGCCCCCTCTTGTCGTCTCCTTGCCGTGTTCCCTATGTACCCACCCACCCATCTTTCCTTCCCCCCGTCTCCTGCATCTCCCCCTCTGTCTCTTTTCTACATATCTCCTATTCAGCCTTCTGTCTCTCCCTTGTTCTTCCATTTGCCTTTTCTCCTGTTTTTACCTCTTCACTCTACTGATCTCCTCCCACACGCCATCAGGCACCAGCGCTTACTGACAGACAAGTGACGCTCCCATTCCTAGTCTGGGTCCGCAAAAGGAAGAGCTGCAGTGCAAGATTTTTCATATCGCCGAGCAAGTTGGTGTGTTGCCTTTCAGGTGCTTCCTTTCCCCAGCAAAAAGGCCGCTTTAGCCCCTTTTGTGGTAATCTTTCGAAATCTTGTTGCCCTATGCCATGGCACTATAGAGTAGCGACCTATAATGCCTTAATGCATCATCGGCCCCAGTGACACGGTGTCCACCTGAGCCCACACGTCACTGCACCCCCGTCACCACTGTAGCCACATTGCTATACCACTCCTTGGACCCACGGACAACGGTACTGATGCACCACCTCAGTTCGCACCGAGTACATCATTGTTGTCAATTGCTTTGTGAACTTTGGGCAAATAATAGCCTAGGGAAAGCATCTGTTTAAGACTTGGGCGAATGCACCCCAATCCTGACTTGCATCGTCTGTTCAATATTTCAGTTCTACACATGGCTCTGCCTGTGTACCTAGGTCCCAGCTGCACACTTTCAGTTTCACAGAAGAGTTTACCTCAAGCTTCATTTGAAGTGCTTTTCCTTTTCATTGAATGAATGCCTCACAACTGTGCCACGTAGGTCAATTGAGAGTTGGTTTACGGCATTTAAAAACACATGGATTTCAGAATGTAAGAATAACAGTTTGTGCAGCAAGGCACAGCGCTTTATTTTAGGTTTAGCCTGGGTACAGCTTAAGTTGTTTAGTCAACATCATGTTTTCCAAAAAAAAGCATCATAAATAAACAACACCCATGCATAGATACAGGGACTTCTGATAATCCCTCTTCATCTATTGTTTCCCCATTTTGTGTCCGCCCACCTCAGCATACAGTCTTGGGCAGTGGGTCGGCCCACTTCACCCCTGGCTGCCTTGCACTGTGAGAGGACATGGTAGCTGATCACACGTGCGCAGCTGCCTGAAGAGGAGCACTCGTTAGTGCCAGGATGGGTACCCGTTGGTGGCTAGGCCTCATCTTTATTTTTAGGTTTGTGTTTTTTAAATATCTTTTTGCACATTGCACGTTTGCAATAAATAAACCATGACTACTGGCTCCGCATAGGGTTGTTAAAGGCCCGACGTCAAAGTGCGGCCCCTGAGGAGGGCGGCGAGCGGCGGCGCGGCGGCGGTTCTGGCTTGTGAGCCGCCGCGCGCGCGGAAACGGGTAAGTGCAGAGGCAGAGGGTGCGGCCGCAATGCCCACGCGGCCGCGCCGGGGAAGCGTGTTCGGGGCGGGGGCAGGGCCTGGCGTCGCGGCCAGCTCTGAGGTTCCGGGAGGGAGCAGGGGGCGGGGGGGCGCTGAAGGTGCCTGCAGGCGGTCGGGGCCACCCCGGGGCCATAACTGGTGGGACAGAGTGTAGCGCACTGGGCAGCAGGGGGCCCACCACCGCGAGGGTTGACAGCGGGTGGGCCTCCCCAGTATTGATAGAGAGTGCCCAGGAAGAGGAGGAGGCGGGGGGTCCAACGGCAGGCCAGAGTTTCAAGGGAGGAAGGTGGGGGGCGTGGGGTCCCTCGCACAGTCCGCTAGGGGGGACGTGAGTGGGGGTGGGGGGGCTGAGGTGGGGGTGAGAGTCAAGGGGGACGGCATGGGGGCGAGGGGCTCTCCTGGACGATATAAGGGGGGTTGGGAGGGGAGGGGGGCAGAGAGAGTGGTCACGGAGGGGCCGAAGCATCTACTAGAGATAGGGCGCCGGAGGGCCTGCGCGCTCGGTGGTCGGACGGTGTGGGTTGGGGGCAGCCGTGAAGGGCGGTGAGCGGGGGGAGGGGCGAGGGGGCTGGGGGAGGGGCACGGGTCAGTGGAGAGGTGCGGCGGGTACTGGAGTCTTTGGAGTGGAGCAAAAGGGAGGGGGGAAAGGGGGCGGAGGGGGCGCGTGGGGCGGGGGAGCCGAGAGCGGGCAGGCCATGCCATCTCGGAGGGGGGGCATTCATCCAGTGCAGCGGGGACGGGCCGGGGGTGGGGGTTTCCACGGGGGGGGGGTTCGGGGAGCGGCGGTGCGGGGCGTAGGATTAACCCCGTCATGTCGGACTCCACTTTGTTTTGGCAGGACAGTGTGGCAAGGCGCTCGGGAGAGTCTCATGCAGCTCCAACCCACCGAGAGGATGGGCCGGCTCTGCCTGATGCGGGCGGCCGCGCTCCCACAGGGGACATGTCGGTAGCGGCATCCAGGAAGAGAGGAGACTGGGTCCTGGTGGCTTCACCCCGATGGGTCGATGCGGACGCTGGGGGACGGGGCCACGAGTCCGACTACAAGGCACAGGACAAGGGGGAGCAGTGCGCAGGGCAGCGGAGAGATAGTGTAGATTTGGGGGACTTGCTACGCACATGTAAGGAGCGGGCAGGCTTGAGCAGGCTGGAGCCCGCAGAGGGCGGCCCATGGCCAAGCCGGTTAGATAGGGGCCATGCGGGGGTGGCAGGGCTGGAGTCCGAGGAGGACGGCCCGTTAATGCTGGACTATGATGAAGAAAGCATAGAAGAGGGGGAAATTATAGAGCAAGGGCAGGCTGGGGGGGGCTGCAACTAACAATGTACCCAGTGTTTTCAGGGCGGTGTGGTTCGGTTGAAAAAAGGAGACAGCGTGATGGCTCCACCTACACGCCTGGTTAGGCGGCGGGATCCGGTGCGGATGCCGACCTTGACGCCAGGTAAGGCGCACTCAGGGGCGAAGGCGGGTGGTATCCCACAGGCCAGTGTCTCGGTGGGCACTGATGCAAGGGTGTGGGGGGAGGAGGGGAGAGTGCGGCTGCACATAGGGGCATACGTGAAGGACACGGGGGTGGGGCCGGAGCCGGGGAGTATGGACGAGTTGGGCGAAACCCGGGGCAGGGTCTGCGGGGAGGCCGGGGGGTCAGAGGGGGGGTGGGAAAGAGGAAGGGGTGACGCCCAAACAAGGCAAGGAGAGCCATGACATTCCCGTAAAGAAGTTGCCATATACGGGCATCACAAAACCATTGGGGGCCTATTTGACGCTGGCGACTAAAGAGAAGATCTGGAAGGGCGAGTACGTGGATATGCTAAAGCTCCTTCATAGGGAGCTGACAGCGAAAGAGGGCTCCAAGGAGGAGGAGCTGGAGCTGGCCAAGAAGCCGAGGATGCCGATGTATATCGAGAATTGGTCAGCAAGGTTTTTGATTTTTGCTAGTGTGTACTGCGAAAAATATCCGGACAGGTCCGTTGCATTGTTCAAGTACATGGACGTGATCAGGCAGGCGCAGGTGACATACGGGGGATACGCCTGGTCCCATTACGATGAGGAGTTCAGGGCACGGCTGGCCTGGGATCCGGAGGTGAAGTGGGGGGAGATTGACGCGGACCTCTACCAGCAGACCATGGGGGGGGCCAAATTCGGGAAGACAATTTACATGGCGAGCAGCCTTCCGCTAGCACCACGCCCCTTTCCGAACCGCCCCACCCGTGGGGGGGTGGGATAGGCAGGAGCCACGGCAGGGGGGTCAGTGGGTACGTGCTGGGATTTTAACAAAGGTAACTACGCCCGCCAATATTGCAAGTTCCGGCACGAATGCTCAAAATGCGCAGGGCACCATCCCGTGGTGCAATGCTGGGGGGGGCGGAAGCGGCAGGCACGAACAAAAGTCCGTACAAGGGGGACAGCAGCCAGGGGGTAGAGGGGGCAGGCGGGGACAGGGACATTTGGGCAAAGGCTCTTATTCCAATTAGGCTGGATCGGCTCGACACGCTGTTGGCAGTTTACCCTCGAACGGAGGACGCGGGACTGCTGCAGCGGGGTTTTCGGGAGGGTTTCCACCTGGGGTACGGGGGTCCGCGGGCTGCCAGATGGGCCGAGAATTTAAAATCCGCCCAGACCCATGGCACAGTGGTGCGGGAAAAACTGGACAAAGAGGGAAGGGCGTATGGCGGGGCCCTTTCGGGGCATACCTATTCGGGACCTGATTGTCTCTCCCATCAGGGTGGTTCCGAAGAAGGAGCCCGGCCAATACCGGCTGATACAGCATTTGTCCTGGCCGGAGGGAGCGTCAGTGAATGATTTTATTGCAACCGAGCTTTCCTCCGTGTCTTACTCGTCCGTGGACGTGGCACGGCGGCTGGTCGCGAAGGTGGGGGCGGGGGCCCTCATGGCAAAATGCGACATCAAGTCAGCTTTTCGGGTGCTCCCGGTACACCCGAAGGATTATCCCTTGTTGGGGATACAGTTTGGTGGATACATTTTCGTGGATAAAGCATTGCCCATGGGGTGTTCCATATCCTGTGCCCTGTTTGAGCGTTTCAGTACCTTCCTGCAGTGGGTTTTTTCGTGGCATACGGGCAAAGAGACGGTGACGCACTACCTGGATGACTTTTTCTTGGTGGGACTGCCCGGTTCAGCGGACTGCCAGCAGCAGCTGGACAGTTTTACAGAGCTCATGGGCTACCTGGGTGTGCCCCTGGTGCCAGAGAAAATGCAGGGACCCAGCACAGTGCTGTCATTTCTGGGTATCAAATTAGATTCGGTGGCCATGGAAGCCCGTTTGCCTGCAGACAAAAAAGGGCGTATGCTGCGGTTGATCGACACATTGCTGGCAAAAAAGAAGGTGACGCTACGGGAGATACAGGTCCTACTGGGGCACTTGAATTTCGCATGCAGGGTGGTGCGGGCAGGGCGGACATTCTGCAGGCGGCTCGGCATGTCATTGGCGGGGTTGTCTCTGCCGCATCACCATATGCGCTTGTCGGCAGGTACGAAGGCGGATTTGCGCATGTGGAGAACATTTGTGGAACACTTTAATGGTATTCCAATGGCCCCCGCGGAAGACTGGGACAGGGAAGTTACCATATCTTCGGATGCGGCGGGGGCGGGCGGTTTTGGGCTGTACTGGCAAGGGAAGTGGTGCGCCGAGGAATGGCCGTCACACTGGAAGAACGGGGGGAGGAGCATAGCGTTTCTGGAACTTTTCACGTTGGTGGTGGCAGTGGTGGTGTGGCCGCGGGCATTGGCCCACAAGAGGGTGATTTTCAAGGTGGACAATTTGTCGGTGGTGCAGGTCATGAACAGGCAATCAGCCAGGGACACACAGGTGCTCAAGTTGTTGCGGGTGTTTGTGCTGCTTGGAGCATGATATCCTGTTTCAAGCTAGACATGTTCCGGGGGTGGACAATGACATTGCAGACGCTTTGTCTCGTTCACAGTGGCAGAGGTTCCATAGTCTAGCCATGGAGGCGGACGAATACAAGACACCGGTGCCAGCAGGGATGTGGTCGGTAGGAGAGAAAGGGTCGTGCAACTGGTAAGAGCGTCGGTGGCCGCGTCAACATGGAGGGCGTACGAGCAGGCGTGGAAGGAGTTCTTGGCGAGTGGTGCGACGCGGCAGGCCAGCCCCTGGGGAAGGGGTGAACAGGTGGTACAATTCCTTCTGGCAATGATGGACAGGGGCCTGTCCAAAGTGACGATGGCAGGCAAGCTGTCGGCCATAGCCTTCATGGGAAAATTGTGGTGGGGGTACGCACCATCCGCCGGCGAGCTGGGCGCGCATTTAATGGAAGGCTGGGCACAGGAAAGGGGTAGTGGATCCCGTCTGCGGAGGCCCGTCACTTTGGGATTGCTCATCCGCTGTACACGGCTCCTGCTCCCGGTATGCCGCAACCGTGAGGAAACGGTGCTCTTTTCCACGTTGATGTCATGGATGTATTTTGGGGTTTTCCGGGTTTCGGAGCTTTTGGGTGCACGGGGGGCGTGAGGGCTTCAGTGGGCGGAGGTGGAGTTGTGGTCCAGAGAGGTGGCAGTTCGCCTGGGGCATTCAAAGACAGACCAACGGGGAGCAGGGATATGGGTGGTGATGGGGCCGGTAGGGACCGGGAGGTATGCCCTGCAGCCTGGGGTAGGTTTTTGGCAGCCGGGGAGGGGGGGGGGGGCAGTTGGCCGGGGAGGTTTTTCGCAGGGAGGAGGGGGGCAAGGTGACGGCAGCGCAACTTATCTGGGTCTTGAGGCGGGCCCTACAAGGGCTCGGCGAGGGCCCCAGGCAGTTTGGACCCATTCGTTCCGCATAGGTGCGGCAACGGATGCAGCGAAGCAGGGGTGGGGGAAGGAAGAGTTGATGCGCCTGGGGCGATGGAATTCAGACTGTTATAGGACATACATCAGGATGCGGGGCGCCAGGGGGGGACAGGCTTGATGTTCCTTCCTCGTTTTCACATATGTGTCTTTTCAGGTGTGGTAGCGGGGCCGGCATCGGAGGCTTTGTCGATTCTCATCATCGGGCATTCGTTTGTGAAAAGAGCGGAGCGTTATGAATGGGACAAGAATCACAGTTTGAATTTGGAGTTGAATCCCAGTTTGTTTCGGTGTCATTGGCAGGGAAAAGGGGGCATGAGATGGCACGAGTTGTTGCCGGCATTAAGCAGATCAAATAGGGGTGGGATTTGCCCGGATGTTTTGGTTATTCACTTGGGGGAGAACGACCTGGTGACATAAACGCTTACTTGCCAATTTGCACAGCAACCCGCCATCTTTGTGGTAGGTGGGTCAGCGCTCTAGGCTTCCACGGTATTCAGATACTAAAGCCCGATGCCAGCGCGAGCGCGCTCAGAAAACACCTGAGGCTTGAGCCGGGTGATAGCAGGCGCGTTCAGCAAGGATCTGGTATTCTTTTAAAACCTTTTTTAACCTTCTATATTGCACTGCGAATTTTGCACAAGAACGTTTGTTTGTTTTTACAATAAGAAACGCTTACTTGCCACTTTGCACAGCAACCTTTCCACACCTGGTTAAGCGAGTGCGGGCCGCCATCTTTGTGGTAGGTGGGTCAGCGCTCTAGGCTTCCACGGTATTCAGATACTAAAGCCCGATGCCAGCGCGAGCGCGCAGCATACGCGCGCAGCGGGCGCGCCAGCCCGTCTGCGCCCGTCCGCGCCTGGCCCGCGCCCCGTGCCAGTACCCCTGGCCGGTTCACTCTGGACCCCCCTGGGCATAGAACCTATTCAAGTGAGATTCTGCACAGGCTAAACACCACTAACTCTACCTGTAATGAAAAATTTATTTTTCCAGACATTATAATTGGGCCCAGTAGGACCACCTGCACCAAGTGTGGAACCAGGATTCAGTTGCTAGGACATAAGAGAGCCAACAACAAAAATAACACTACTAGGGCAGGCATAAAGAAAAGTACAAAATGTTTACTACACAATGCCAGGTCCCTAGTTAAACATAGCACTGAATTGGCCCACCTCATTGAAAACGAAGGGATAAAAATTGCATTTATAACGGAGGCTTGGACAGATGAAGCCTCTGGCCCTGACATCGTGAAAGCCACCCCCCCCCGGCTACAACTGTCATACCCAGAATAGAACTAATAAAAAAGGAGGCGGACTAGCTATAATTTACCACGGATCCGTTAAAGCCACTTTTAACAACTCCACCAATGCTGACTGTGAAGCACTGGATTTCTGCTTCCGCCTCTCTTATCAATACACTTTTAGAGGCACCTTACTTTACAGACCTCCTGGTCCCAAAGCAGGGTTTCTAACAAAAGCCAGTACCTGGGTGGAAAACGAACTAGGAACTAGAACTAGTAAGAACGTGGCAAGAGACACACAGAACACAAGCACTAAAGTGTGCTTGGGTAATGCAGGGACGGCTGCAGCGCTTCACACCGGTGCCCTGCATTACATTACATCTCTCCAAGGGGCCCATCAAATCCCGCGTTCCAGCAGAGGCAGGAACTAAACGAAAGGAATCTAATAAATTCCTTTCCTGCTGTTTCTGCCTCTGCTGCTGTGTTTCGCTCCGGTCCTCGCTGCTGGGTCCTCGCTGCTGGCTCGGCTCCTCTCTCCAAGGGCGGATCTTCAGGTGGGTTTGTTTGGGATGACCCCCCAACCCAATTATACTTTGTATTTGGTCCGGTTCTATGGCATGTAATTAGGCCAGTTAGTTGATACAATTAAAATGTTTGGGCAGCAGCAAGTGGTATCTGGGCTAGCAGGCCTTTAAAAAATCACAGACGTGGAGTTTTCCTTTTTGATGGCCCCTGGAGTGCTATACACTGTTTTGGTCTTCAGTATGTTGCCGTTTTTATGGCTGTTGTCCTTTATACAACTCTCCAATTTACACCAGAAGTGGTGTTTAGATTTGTACCTAACAAGTGGTTTAGTGAATATCATGAGTTCTCACCAACATTTTTGTTTGCTTAGGATCACACAATTTGGTAAAGTGGGGAAGCCAGGCTTAATCCCAGGTTTTCTGGTGTCACATTGTGCAGTTGACCAGAAATCAGAAAATCTGGGCTTAATCCTGGCTTCCCCACCATCAACGTCACGACCAACACCGAAGAGACACTATCCACCACCAAACACCTACACTTCCAGATCCGCACTGACCCCAAGACCACTCTTAGAGGTACGCTCATCTACAGACCCCCGGACCCATGCACGCAATTCAGCGAAACCATCGCCGACTTCATCTGCCCGCACGCCCTAGCCTCACCAGATTACATCCTCCTCGGGGACCTGAACTTCCACCTGAAGAAAAACAGCGACAACAACACCACCACCCTACTCGACAACCTCAACAACCTTGGACTCAAGCAACTGGTGAACACTCCCACCCACATCGCAGGTCACACGCTCGACCCCATCTTCTCCGCCAGCAACCACGTCTCCTTCAGCCACACCTCCGGACTACACTGGACCGACCACAGATGCATCCACTTCACCTTCAAAAAGAACACATCCCACCACCACACGCTACAAATCCCCCGAAGATGCTGGAGCAAAATCACCACAGACCAGCTCCTCACAGCACTGAGCCAGACGCAGCCCACAACCTCACACAGTGGATCACCAACTGCACTGACAACCTCGCACCACTGAAGAACCCTCCAGGCACGACCAACAGCAGGAAAACCTCATGGTTCACAGACGCCCTCAAAGAATCAAAGAAAACCTGCCGAACACTCTAAAAAACCTGGCGCCACGAACGAACCACAGAAAACATGACCTTCCTCAAGAATGCAACCCGTAAACACCACCAGCTGATCCGCACAACCAAAAGGACATCATTTAAAGAACGACTAGACACCAACACCCACAACAGCAAGGAACTCTTCAACATCGTCAAGTAGCTCTCCAACCCCAACGCCAGCAACAACGACATCATACCGTCACAAGAACTCTGCAACTCCCTTGCGACGTTCTTCCACCGAAAAATCGCAGACATACACGATAGCTTCGGACCCCCGACTCCGCCTCCGGCCACGGAACTAGCAACCGCCACCCCCACCCTCGACGCCTGAACCCCCATCAGCACGGAGGACACCACCTACGTGATGAACTCCATCCACTCCAGTTCCCCCTCGGACCCATGCCCTCACCACATCTTCAACAAAGCCGACACCATCATTGCACCCCACCTCCGGAACGTCATAAACAGCTCCTTCACGTCAGCCACCTTCCCGGAGAGCTGGAAGCACGCAGAAATCAACGCCCTACTAAAGAAGCCCACAGCGGACCCCAAAGAGCTCAAGAACTTCCGCCCGATATCTCTGCTTCCCTTCCCTGCCAAAGTCATCGAGAAGACCGTCAACAAACAGTTGACAGCATTCCTCGAGGCAAATAACTCACTCGACCCATCCCAGTCCGGATTCCGAGCCAACCACAGCACTGAGACCGCCCTCATCGCAGCCACCGACGACATCAGGACCATGATGGACAACGGTGAGACTACCGCCCTCATCCTCCTGGACCTCTCGGCAGCCTTCGACACCGTATGCCACCGCACCCTAATAACCCGCCTCCTCAACACAGAGATCCAAGGAAAGGCCCTGGACTGGATCACCTCGTTCCTCTCCAACAGAACCCAGAGAGTCCGCCTCCCCCCCTTCCGCTCAGAGGCTACCGATATCATCTGCGGTGTACCCCAAGGCTCCTCGCTCAGCCCAACCCTCTTCAACATCTACATGAGCCCCCTCGCCGCCATCGCACGCAAACACAACATCAACATCATCTCCTACGCCGACGACACCCAGCTTATACTTTCCCTCACCAAAGACCCCGCCACCGCAAAAACCAACCTCCAGGAAGGAATGAAAGACGTCGCAGAATGGATGAAGCTAAGCCGCCTGAAGCTGAACTCAGACAAGACGGAGGTCCTCATCCTCGGACGTACGCCATCCGCCTGGGACGACTCCTGGTGGCCCACTGCACTGGGCCCCGCACCGACACCCTCTGACCACGCACGCAACCTGGAATTCATCCTGGACTCCTCCCTTACGATGACCAAACAAGTCAACACCGTCTCGTCCTCCTGCTTCAACACCCTGCGCATGCCCCAAAAAATCTTCAGATGGATCCCCACCGAAACAAGAAAAACCGTCACCCAGGTCCTCGTCACCAGCCGACTAGACTACGGAAACGCCCTGTACGCAGGAACCACCGCCAAACTTCAGAAACGACTGCAACACATACAGAACGCCTCCGCAAGACTCATCCTCGACATCCCTCGCCATCATCACATATCCGCCCACCTGAAAAACCTGCATTGGCTCCCCGTCAGCAAGAGGATCATGTTCAGGCTCCTCACCCACGCACACAAAGCTCTCCACAACAAGGGCCCCGAATACCTCAACAACCGCCTCTCGTTTCACGCCTTCACCCGCCCGCTCCGATCCGCCAGCCTCGCCCTCGCCTCTGTCCCACAGATTCGCAGAACCACCGCCGGTGGAAGATCGTTCTCCCACCTGGCAGCCGTTACCTGGAACTCCCTCCCCGCACACCTGCGAATGACCCAGAACCATCTCACCTTCAGGAAACACCTCAAGACCTGGCTCTTCGAACAGTAGCAGCACCCCCCCCCTTTCTTCCCGTCCAGCGCCTTGAGACCCCCACGGGTGAGTAGGGCGCTCTATAAATGCTTGATTGATTGACTTTAACAAATTGTGTGATCCTACGCAATTGTTTATACTTTCCCTCCTTTTACTTCATTATCACATATAGGAGAACCTCGCAATATTACTTCAGGATATGCGCTTTACAAAATCCTCACCTGTGTTTGATTGATAAATTATAGTGATCATGTAAAATAGGAACCCAGGCCGCTCAAGAGGATGAACATAAGTTCAATATTGGCATTGTTGTCAGGGTGGCGAGAGAATTCATGTTTTTAAATTCATGTTTGAAAACTATCACCTTAACCGAAAAAATGCTTATCGATGCACTGGTATAATCTGATGTAATAAGGATAATCGGTTCTGCATGTTGATAAAATAACACTTTTTTAATTGGGGAGAGACTTTATATATTGTTTACACTCTTGCTGCAAGATGTGGTTAAAAATGAGTGTTGGTAAAGTTAAGAGGTGCTGGACACCCTAGTTACTTTCTTTCTTTAACGTCACTTAACCTTTAAATAAATGCTTGCATGTTTATTTAGCATCTTTTTGATGTCAGTTCTTAGTCGAGTAGGGTGCAGCCTAGTGCTGCTGTTGGTCTGGGGCCGCACGTCAAGGTCAGTGCTGTATAGCATTCTGTTAGTCCATAACCAGAAAGATAAAGCATACTAAAGACGGTGATACTGGTGGCCCTAAACATGGAAGGTTTAGCCTACAGCAAACTCTTTTGTGGGTCAGTCATGTGCCGTAGGCCCTTGCCTCTCCTCACACTGTTAGAGCTGTGCAGGCAGCAGACTCTTTTCACAGCGCTGCTTCTCGTGTCGGGACTCAGGAAAGACAGTGATGCGGGCAGAGATAGTCCGGGTCAAACCAGTTAGGTTAAATGTGCTTCATGGCTACACTGATTCTCCTCTACCCGCCCCCACCACCCGAATGGGCAACTGTGGCTATCAGAGCAGCACTGTTAGGAGCAAGGCAGAGCAATGAACGCAGGCCTGCCCCAGGTTTAGCTGGTACTTGGTAGATGTTCAAGGAGTAGGGTGGGGTTTAGTGTTGTGGTTACTCAATGCCTAATGCATCCACTTAAAAAAAGTGTGTTTGACCTCTTGGACTCAGCTTTAAATCATAGGAGGTTCACTCAGCCTTTCATCATTCTGATGTCGATAAAATGAGTAACATTGACTTGGTTAATATACATCTTTCAGAAAGCACCAAAATATCTGGAGGGATAAATGTACACTTTACTAATTAGTTCTCATTCAACATTTTCTCCTTTTTGTGTGTGTGTGTGTGGTTCTACTGCCAATTGCCACTGATCATATTGGAACCCCTTTCTTTAATTCAGACCTCCTCCACTTGCTTTGCTACTACGTAAGGGTCCATTTACTATAGTGCAAGGAATGGGGTTTCTTGGCTTGGGATTGGCATCTTCAACCATTTCGCCACGCCCCACCCCACCCCGGTTTCATCTGTATACCCTTTAAATTAATACCTTTGTCCTCCGCCTCTCCTTTTTAGTTGGATACTCAATGGTGATTGTCGCTGAATCTGTGCATAATAAATATGATTCATGTGCCGTTTGTGCACTGGCAATTTCATATTCAACATTTGAAAGAGAATGTTAAAAGTATCTTTAATACATGCAAGGGTATCAAAAATATATTACAGATTTAAGCAATTTGTCATTATTTGGTCCCCAAAAAATTCTTGCGCCCTTTAAGGTGTCATTAGCCCCGCCCATTGTCCCGCCTCCTAGCCCCGCCTTCTTGCCACGCCCCCAGCTCAATTTGATGAGTACCTGCTCTTTTTTTCCCCCCATGTAAAGCACTGCCTGGCATTGACAATTAAGTGCCGTGCTGAGCACCGGAAACACCGGCTCAAATTAAGCACTGCTTGACCTCCAATTTTTTGGGTTTCCAGGGTAAGTTTTTTCCAATTCCAGCACTGACAGAGACAGCCAAGCGGAGACCAGAGATAGCAAGTGTAATGTTGAAAGTCAGGACCTCTCTTTCTCAGCTGTTCCACCATGCAACGCTTTCCCTTTTCCCTTGAAAGTTCACCTGCCTATAGTGGCCTATGAATTGGAGTGACCATCTAGGTGCCAGCATATGCTACCAGGTAGAGACAGACTCTGGTCAAGGAACAGCTAACTTTCTCCCCCTTTCATCCACGGTGCCTAATCTCTCTGAGAGACTGTGTGTGACTGCAGTTTTGGTGACAACCGGGGTACAAACCTTAGTGTTTCATTTTCAAGCTTGGGAAAATTCAATGTGATGATCCTTAATTGAACCTTTTTTTCACACCCATGTGAGTGTGCGGGCACTTGACCTACCCCCATTTCATCCACATTTGTGTATGGAACACATGCCTGGGTTACTGTTTCTCCACTCGAGCTTTGCCTCTCTGCATTGAGACTAGTCCCTGATTTACCTTTCCAATTGAGGATTGCTGGTGCACTCAAACCTTCCCACATACCATGGGGAGGCCATGTTTGTTCCCATGTCCTCTTTCCCTTCATCCTAAAGCCAATAGGATCTTCCTATAAGGAGTTTCTTTTAGGATGTCGGGCCTTGGAATTGGAATCCGCGCGCAGCCCCTGGCCAATCAGTTCTCCTCTACCAGTGGCAGGAAAGTGACCATGCTGCTTATTGGCTGGCTGCCCAGAATTTGAAGGAAACATTACACCAGATTGCAACTGGACCACTATTCAGCTTTCCAATATAAGCAAATACTGAACCCCTAAGCCCAGTTATTGGAAGCTGCTCACATCCAGCTTGTACTTGTGGGATTTTTTCTGGTGTTTCCAAGACGTTGGAGTTGAATGTGGTCCATCACATCATCTCAAGGGACTAAGGCTACTGCTATATTCAACCATTGTAGGCAGCTAACCCCCGGCGTCGCCACAAGAGGGTACCAGATTTCAACACAGACCCACAAACAGCGTTGCTGCTGGGGGGCGAAAAGCTGTGATGGCAACTGCCCAAATGCCAAACTGTAATTTTATTTTGGCTCCGAAAAGCCTTGCACCAGAACCGGAAGCAACGGTTTTGCCTGAGCATCTGCTAAAGCTCCGCCAGTGACCGGTGGCTGATTCTGCACCAGAGAGCGTGAAAACTGTGTAAGAACAGATCAAGCAATGGTAGCAGGCACAACGACAGCAGCATGTGACAGAGAGCAAGTGTTAGAAACGGGGTTTCCCGGTAGGCTAGGGCCTGCGCCAAAGCCAGGCAGAAACCCCCGTTCTAGTCAAGGCGAGGGAGCTACACCCTGAAGATAATCCCTGCTCACCCCCTTGGTATCTTGGCACGAGCAGTCAGGACTATCCCAGAGGCAATGTGTAAAGTGTTTGCGCAACACACACACCCAGCGGCGACACACTAGGCACACTACAAAATAGACTTCACAAAAGGTTATATAAAAATAGCCTTTGTATTATAAAAACACATTAGAATGCAATCACATACATATGTACACTGTGCCAACCGGCACCAGGTAGCAATTTACAGGGGATTATGTACAAGGCAGTGCCAATTGGGTCACTGCCAGAACCATCACAAGCCCCAAAGAATAAAGGTAAAACAACCAGGAATAACCGCCAGTAGCTACGGGTGAATAATGAACTTAGCATCATCACATTAGGGTTAGGCATACATCACAGGTGCATGAGGCATCATCCTAAGACATCCTAGCATGACATTAGGGTTAGGCATACATCACATGTGCATGAGGCATCACCCTAAGACATCCTAGCATGACATTAGGGTTAGGCATACATCACATGTGCATGAGGCGTCATACTAAGACATCCTAGCATGGCATTAGGGTTAGGCATACATCACATGTGCATGAGGCATCATCCTAAGACATCCTAGCATGACATTAGGGTTAGGCATACATCACAGGTGCATGAGGCGTCATCCTAAGACATCCTAGCATGACATTAGGGTTAGGCATACATCACATGTGCATGAGGCATCACCCTAAGACATCCTAGCATGGCATTAGGGTTAGGCATACATCACATGTGCATGAGGCATCACCCTAAGACATCCTAGCATGACATTAGGGTTAGGCATACATCACATGTGCATGAGGCATCACCCTAAGACATCCTAGCATGGCACTAGGGTTAGGCATACATCACATGTGCATGAGGCGTCATCCTAAGACATCCTAGCATGACATTGGGCCGAAAAACATGATGCATCTCATTAGGCGTAAACCACATTAGATTAGGCATAAGCCACCTTAGATCAGGTATAAGCACATTATGCCGACAACCAGCAATGTAAGCATTAGGGGAAAAACATTAGGCATCTAAACACATTATGCATCATATCAGCATAAGTCACATTGGGCATAAACACATTAGCATGCGGCATCTCGTTAGCATGAAAACATCAGGCATAAATCCCATTGGCAGTGGGCATAACCCCAAAACATCATGGCATGACGTTAGGCATCATCACATTAGGCATTCCCTTCGGCATAAATGCATTACACACAAAATCAGCAGGGAAAACCTGGTGACCCCAACAACGCGCAGGTTGGAGCCCCACTCTGGGACTCAACGGTACAGAATTGCCCAAACGTTGCAGCTGCCCACTGTCCTGCGGGGCAGCTGTGCAGAGTACAACCGTACCGGTAAAGTTGGGATCCCCTCTGGGACTCTGAAATCTGAAATCAAAAAGTAATGTTGCCCACAACGTTGCAGCTGCCCGCTCTTGCGATGCAGCTGTGCAAAATGAGGCAGACAAGACTCTGGCACTAGCAATATGCTGTTGGAGCCCCACTCCGGGACTCCTAAACTCAAAATGTCCCCCTCATTGCAGCTGCCCACTTCTGCAGTGCAGATGGGATGAATTTAAGCCCTTCACCACCCACGTTGCAGCTGCCCGCCTCACCAAAACCCAGAGCCCAGCCCCACTCACCACTCCTTGGGGGCTGAGCAGGAGAGGTCACAGCCGGTCTCGCCCTCTTTCGTCGCTGCAGCTCGCGGGGCTCTCCCCAGGCACACGGGAGCCACGCTCGGCGTGTGCAGGCTTCCGGGATTGCCTTCTCCTGGACGGGGAAAGCAGAAGTGCACCCGCGAGGCTCCACCCGTAGTCAGGCACAACCCTGCCTGACTTCCTGGTCACCGCGCGATCGCGGTGGCCGTGTCTCCTTGTTGTCCTGGGCGGCGGCGGTGATTCCGTTCTTCTTGGCGGCAATGAGGGCTAGGCTCCCTCTTAATTTAAAGTGTAGAGCGGGGTGGGCACCCGCTATTTGGTGCTTTTGGTGGCGGAGCACGGGGTGGGCACCAGTTACGCTCACACGCGGGGTGGGCTCCTGCTGAAAACAGCCAACAATGCAGAGCCAAATGCGGGGTGGGCACCCGTTTAGTTAAAAAAAAGTATGAAGTGCGGGGTGAGCACCTGCCAAAGGTCCATAAATCCGGCAGAATGCAGGGTAGGCTCCCGCGACTAGGCAAGCATGCAGGGGGAATCTCACACGCCGGGATTCCCTCACCAGACATCGGCTGCAGGATCCACGCTCCTCCTCTCGTGGGGAATGGAAATGTAGTGCTCACGAAGCGCTAGGGTCCTCACAAGTCCAGGGTCCCACAGAATAAAGTTGGTGTGCTCACGAGGCGCTAGGGGCCAGGAGAACATAGTCAATGCTGGGCAAGATCAGCAGGCAGTAGGGCAGCTCACCAAGAAGGCAGTAGCAGTTCCTTGGAACAGTCAAACTTTATGTTTATGTTTGTTCTCATTTATATAGCGCTAATCACCAACGGTCTCTAAGCGCTGCAAGGTGGTAATCCTCCTGGCGCAGCAGTCAACACTCCAGCCAAAGTCTCTTCCTAGTCCAGTAGAAATGCAGAGGGGCAAAAGTTGGGCACAGGGGCCAGAACACAGGGTCCCGCGGCGGTTCCTCCTGGCGGAGTGTCCCCTTCAAGTCAGCACAAGCACAACAACACACATGGGGTCACAGCCCCTGTATTTATACAACTTTCTGCCCTGCGTCTAGAAGGAGGCAGAAGCTTCTGGAAGGATCCTGGAAGTTCCAGTCCCAACTGGCACTGGGAGGGGTGTTCGTAGGGGGGCAGAGCTAGCATTGTACAGGGCAGGTGCTGCAGATCGGAGCATACAAATTCTCCCTACTTCCACGGACAGAGGAATTCCACAGTCACACGCACACACACTCATCATACGCTAGGGCCCATCACACTAATATTCATTCTATTACTCTATCCACACTGGATATACGAGAGAACTCCTAAATCAATCTGCATCTAAACTGAGGTCAATGCGACCTAACTGATATGTCTTGAGTCATGATTTAAACAATAAGATCATATTCGAAAACTCAATAAATGACAAAGAAATAACCACCCGACACTGTGATTCAAACAAATGGTTATTTTTATCTAAATTAGTTCAAATGAAAGTCAATCAATAGCAAAATCATTATTCTCATAGTTACCTATTCTAGCTAAATGTCATTTTAGGTCAGGACAGGTCTCTCAGTAAAGTCTCCCGAGTCGCCGTCCTCTCAATCAGCGTCGATCCTCTCGTGCATAGGTTCGGGAAGAAGTGGCCTTAGACTCTCTCTAGTCTAACAATATTTATAGTAAAACTAACACATTTAAAGTTACAAACAAACTCTAGACGTCCGTTGAGCCGTTGAGCAGAGCGAGCAGGAAAGGATGTTGACTCGCAACATTTAGAAAAACCTCCGCTCTCGAAAATCTCAAAAATAAGAACACGGAAGAAGGAAGCTCAAACTAAAAAATGTATGAATGCTCTTCCTCGGAATCATAGTGAAGCCACCGCAAGTTTATCAAAGTTCATTGTGGCTTTTTACTCTCCCAAGGATAACTGGTGACAACTGGCGACAAGCCCAGAGCTGCTGTCCTCACAGACACTTTTAATACAGACAGAGGCCGAGGTCAGGATTTCATCCATATTCAGCGAGGCCTCTCCTCGTATTTCAGCTACTCAAATGCAGGCTGTAAATGTCGGCCATCTTTGACTAGGCCAGAATGGACAATCTTAATTAAAAGAAACACAAAACAACGTTACCACATCGTAATAATTATACAGTGTTAATTCCCACTAATACCCTTATGTGTATGTAATTATCTAGCCATCTGCGACATAGAGAAGCATTAAAGCACGTTATTTTAAAGCGCAAACACATAACAATTAGCAATTTAGCAACACTTATTTTATTAATTTGCTCACCAACTTAGTTCACGTATTAATAAAGCAACACAAATGCATCCCCACATGTAATTCTTTCATTAGTAAGATTGATTAGTCAGAAACTTCAACAAAATTAATACCTAGTAATTAATTATTAGTAATTTTAATTATGACATATAAAAATATAAGCTGATGTTCGGGTTTTGACAGAAAACCCTGCTCCAGCAATCCCCTCTTTGGTGATATATAATCACCACAAAACCAACCCAAAAGAAAATTTAGTCCCCATTTCTTAGGAGAAATTGAAATGTCTTTTATACACAACATTATACACCAGACTCTCTTTCATCATCTCTCTTCGATTCCAGATACACACTCTCCCTAAATTCTTCTAATTCTATTTCTTGTGGGTCTCTCTTTGACTTCTTTTGTTTCTTTTCAATATTTTCTCTCATAATTTTCTTTTTCCCTCCCCTGTTTTTACAACACAAACACCCTAATCTAAGTATCAATAAAGCAACAATCACACACGTCAAAGGAAACAATATCTTACCAAATATGGTACTACCTATTTTAGCTATAAAGTTCTTAACAGCAATCATCTTATTAGCCATTTTAGTCCAGATACTTTCAGCTTCCAGTGGTACTAATTCTTCATGCAAATCAGTAATATTTTTGATATAGATCTTCAGATCTCTGCTTACGTCAGGAATGTACGTGCAACAATGTTGAACCTTCAGCATTCCACAGACTCCACCCTCTTTGGCCAATAGAATATCAAGGGCAAGTCGATTTTGCATAGACATGGCGCGTAAGGCAACCATCTCTGTATTCACCAATAGAAACCCTCCAGCGGTGCTTGTCGATAAGCGATCCACCACTCTTGACAGCTTCCGAATTCCATATGCATTTAATGAAATTCCCACTGCTGGAATCAAAGCTCCAAAAATATCTCCTACAATTTCTGACCAAGTTTCTCTCTTAAAGCGTGTTAGTAAATTAATTTGTTCTACATCCTCTATCTTATCTATATGAAAATCTTTGGAAAGACCAGGCCAACATAACATGTGCCATACCAATGGTCAGGAAACCTGTAATAAGCCTTATTCCCACAAATATAATACACTCCCTGGAAAACTGGATCCTCTCCTCCCTTGAATCCCCATCCTGTTGCAATAAAGTATGTATCATGACACTCACTAGTCCCAACGAAATAATTATCATATTGGGATTTCTTCCTGGTAATGCATAGTTTACCCTTCTGTGGTGCATCTAAAGCCAAAGTTGGACTGGCCCCATTCTTCAACTCCTTTCCCATCTCAATATCCCACACTGTCTCACTCATCTTATATTCTCCTGCCTTTTCATGCATGCTCACTCTCCTTTTCTCTACCATATCCAGGAAAGCTTTTTCTTCTTCCTTCAAACTACAAGTTAAATTGTTTCTAAAAATATAATCTAATGTTAATTCTTCTGTCTCAATAAAAATCTCACCAAAAATGTTAGCTTCTTTTGCAGGATTCAGTTTTTTTATTCATAGGCAATTGGCCAAAAATATTATCTTTGTTAGACATCTCATAATCTATTTTCCCTAGCAGATAAAAAACACTACTTAGCACACTACATGAAATCCCATACGTAGCTGGAAGATGATGATAAGTAACTCCCTCCGAAACGGATGCAGGCAATTGCATACAGACGTAGCAATCCCTTACTTCCATTGTCTTTACGTATTCATACAACAATTTTGAAAAAACATTGCTAGAAAAATCATTAATCGATCTATCTTTATGTATGTAAATGTTACTAATTCTAGTTGGCACTACTTTCTGTGAACTCTTCCCTATGTTAGTCATATTCTCAGTATGTATTCCTAAAGTGTCTATTGTAACCCTAAAAGTAACTAATAAAGCAAGTACACTCCATAATAGCATTAATAATCCTGTACAGCAGCAGCACATTCTACACCATCTTTTCAAGAAGGAACATCTACTTTGATTATTTTCTGTGTTAGCCATTTTACTACTTTGGCAGTGTCTTTTGACTTAGCCTCTACTACTCCACTACTGAATCTCTAGAATACTAGATTATTTCAATCTGCTAATTTTAGATCTTTTCCTTTTCACTCTTCTCCAAGTGACTCCTTCAATCACTCAATTTGGATTTTCATCACTTTTTACTTCTTCTTCAGCAACATCAAATTGTATCAGATCTTCAATATCCTGAGCATCTGACTCTTCTCCAATGTCAGTCAAGATAACTTTCAGGACTCCGACAGTCTTCTCCTCCTCAACCACTTCTCGTAAGGTCCCCTCTGGATTTCCTTGACTTTCTGCCTCTTCTTCTTCAGACAGTGCCACATACGTCCATTCCGGTGACCTATACTTCTGGTTAGGCTTTCTGATTCTCTTGATCTCCTCTGGTTCTCTTGATTCCTTTTGTTTTTCACCCTTTGCTTGATTCTGACTCGACACCTCGTTCACCTGTTCAGCTTTCGATGAACTTGCTCGGCTCAGTCTGTACCTCAGCCTCTTTATCTTGTTAGGCCAAAGATCTCCTCTTACACTCCTTTTCGGTCTCACTTCTTTATTATTTCTTTCACCGATCCAAGTTCTCTTTCTCAGAACTCGACCCTCTGATTTTCTATTCTCACTCTCATCTGATTCTGTCTCATTTGCCTCTTGTTCCTCAACAATTTTCTTTTGCTCCACAGACTTCTTCTCCACCGATTGAGATTTCCCTACAACTGTCCCTCCTCGGGTCTCCGACACGCAATCTTCTTGCTGTCTACTTGTCCCTTCACCTAGCTTATCAGGAATGTTCCCTACACCTCCTCGGGGGTCTTCCGCAATCTGTCCCTCTCTACCTTCTTCTGACCCTACTTCTCCAGAAGTAATCTCAAGTGGATCCTCAATCTCTTCATCTGATTCAGGTGTAGTCTCTGTGGAATTGCTCTTTTCTTTCCTCTTTCCTCCTTTATTTTCTCCACTGCTTGTTGGAACTTCAGGCACTCTTACAGAATCCGAACTCTCCTCTGCAGCTCTCAATGTTTCTCTTGAAGGCTCTCTCAGTAAGAAAAAAGAATCACCTGACTCTCTTTCCAACTCTCCTTCGCCCCTTTCAGGATTCTTTTTTCTTCTCACTGGTTCAGTATCTGCATCATCACTGGAATCTGACTCTTCAAAATACTCCTTCCCAGTCCCAACCTTTGGATTTGGAACTCTCAGAGTATGACTTGCATGAACCCAGTTCTTCACACCAGCACACTTCACAGCAGTTGTCGTAGTCAGAATGACTTGTCTTAGCCTTCCCCACCTTGGAAGCAAGCAATTTCTTCTTCTGTGCACCTTTATCCTCACCCAGTCCCCTGGACTCAGATCATGGGCTTGCTTCTTTTCAAGTGTGGTGGCGTCTCCTCCAACCTGGTGAAACACAGAATGAACTGCGTCAGCCAGGCCTTTACAGTAATCCAAAATCATGTCATCAGTTGTTGTCATCAATTTGTTGACAGGCACAAATGCATGTCTCATTGCTCGTCCCATTAATATTTCATGTGGACTCAACCCTGTAGTTCTATCTGGTGTGGAAATATGGATTTTTATGGTCGGTTATGTCCCCTATCTTGGACCCCAACGGTTTCATGTATAAGTCACAAGTACATGTATGTTCCCTCCAGTTCCAGTTATGAAGACGCAAACACATGTGCGTCCACCGTCAACATGTCCTCTTTCAGATCCGCCATGAATGGGCCGGATATTCTATTCCTAAGTATGAAAGGCCACCGGCTTTATATGGTTCATTTATCCCATTTTACAGTCCAGGCGAGTAGGCCCTGATTCTGCCACCAAGCCTTTTCCTGCCTTCTGCCTCTGAAAGCTCCAGTCTGAGCCTGCATCTGTGACCATGAACTTTGTCTTACTCCCTGCGCGGGTAACGGTGCCTGATCCAGCCCGTAGCCTGCCAGAAAACTGTACTTCACCTTCAAGATTATCTCCTCCGCCCCTCATCCGATGCATTCCTGTCTGGCAGTTTAGGTAAACATTCCTCCAGCTACCGTGCAAAGGGGCCAGGCCTCGCTGTCCTCATGCAAGTAATTCATAAACCCTGTTACCATGGAATATTCCTACCCCCTCGCATCTAGTGTAGACACTTAGACGCTTGTACACGCACTAACAGTCAGTATAGTCAGTATAGAATAAGATTCTATCCTAAGAGACCTCTCTTTTTGGATAACACAGTTCTTTAAACATAGGATATTAGATATGATTTGGGATTAGGTTGACATAACCCCAGACTTTTGTCTCCACATGTAGAGCTAAATGTCAAGTCCCATTCTCCCCCTAGTTGCACGTCAAATCACACGTCATGCTGCCGCGCGCGCATCTCTGCCAAGTATTTTTGCTGACATTGCGAAATTCTTTCATGGAACCACCCATTTGTGACATCATACCTAATGACGTTCTTTAGTTACGCCTAGTTACACCCATTTTAGTTACGCATGTATATCTTTATCTCTGTTATCAACTGTTACGCCTCCTGCATCTGTTTCACTGTAATGCCTCTTCTATAAAAATGATTACCTGTCAATAATGTATGGTCCTTCACTTCCTGAACCTCCGTGGTGATGGAATATGAAGCCAACAATTCGAATTGTTATTGAAATAAAGCCTGTTCCGAATCTCTAATACCACGGATTCTGCCTCTTATTTTACTGAGCTATTCTTATTAATTTTCCGCATCAAATTAAGTACCGGTAATTAAATTATTTACCACATATATGGCGCCCGAATAGGGACACTTTCTCATCTCACGCGCCGGAGGTGTGTTGCAGGCCCGGTCTCCTGCCACAGCTGGACGGACAACAACGCGTACCCACAGGATTTCCTGTATCTCCCTCCTGCCGAGCGGGGGTAACTGAGGCTGCGATCAACACCCAGACGAGGCGGTGAGAAGTGCGAAGTATCCCGACCAGAGCCTAGCTGAGAGAGCAAGATCCGAGGTATACAGAGGCCCACCAGGTTCCGAAGTTCCGAAGTTTCGAGTCGAGTCCAGTCCGGTCCAAGTCCAGTTCAGTTCAGTTCCGAGGCCTTCCGTTCCGAGCTACCCGGTGAGTACCATTGCCGGGGAGGCGTTCTGACGTGCACATAGGTTGTGCCGGTCAAGACGGGTTTGGGTACACAAATCCGGTCTGCACTGTTTCAGCAGTGTATCTGTACTGTTTAGCAGTATATCTAGTATGTCTAGTATATAATTCAGAATACCTAGTTAGTGCCGAGTATTATGCTTAGTGACTAGTTCCCTAAATGGCCATCATTGTTGTTCATTAAATGTTAAATGTTAGATGTTTTAAATACGTTCTGCATATTGTGGTGTGAATGACTGTTCATTATTGTGTTTTGTTGTATTAAACGTGTTCAAAATTAGGTCTCAGATCAGTTCTCAATATGCCGCTCTTTTCGAAATTAAGACAGATCAAAACTAGAAAAGGGGTACTCGAAGAAGCTGTTCCCATTCCTCCTAGGGACACTCCAGGGTACTTCATGTATCATAAACATGGCCTAGACGCCATATTATTTCTTGATTTATGGGTAGACTACACCAAGGAATTACCAGAAAGTCAGAGGTGGCCCGCAGCTGGGACCTGGGATGCAGACTGCATCATGAAAGTAGAGGAAGAATTATGGAAAAAGAAAGCTAGACAATCACAGAAAGATGCCATTGAATTATGGCGTAAAGAATCATATAGACGTACAGAAAAAGCACTCAGACAGGAAGAGAAGAGTAAGGAGAATTCAACTAAAGTCCGAGAAAATCTATTAATTGAAGAAGGTACCCGAGCAAAATCAGAACAAGTAGACAGACAAAGAAATGCCCTTATGAATGGTATGTATCCTCTTCTGGCCGAAGGGTTACCTAAGGCTACTCCGGAGATACCAAAAGACTTGCCACCTCCATTGTTTCCGATAAAAGCACATCCCAAAGGGCATCCCAGAACCGCAGAAGATGTTTTCCTTTCCTCTTATTTAGACGACGCAGCTCCCGAGTATGCTAATACTGCACCACATAGACCGCCTGCCGAGGGGGTTCAACGCCAAGACCCTCCGTCTGTACCTCCGCAACAACAAACTCCGACACAAGTTCCGGCAAGCACATCTGTTTCTACAGCTGTACCCACACCTATGGTTGCTATATCACGTTCAACGAATCCTTTCACATCCAGCACCCCAGGCGGTGCTACAGGAGGTACAACAAACATTTTTTCCACGCCACCCAGAGTAAATAAACTTTCCTTTCAAGAATTAGCCCACCAACGTACGCCCAAACTAGTAACTCCCGACATGCTTAAGGAACTTCTAGTAGATTGTAGATATGACCCTGTGCCCGGCAAAGAGGATGAAATGCTGCTGGCATCATTACGTATCCGACGAGCTGCAATATATTTAGGGAGGCTACCAGGAATGACTACACATTTAGAAAATATATATCACTTTGTCCAGTCAGGGCGAGATTCTGAAAGTATTAATAGAGCCATGGAGCACCAGAAAGTGGAGATACAGGGGGAACTGTTACGTTTCCTCATAAATTGTGTGATCAGAAATCAAGACCGACCAGGGGTAAATCCGGAAGAAATGCGAATTCTTACCACATGGAGTCGGAATATATCAGAGGGGAGACATGATAGACTATTAAGTATAGTAGCTATGTGCCGAAAGATCCGCAAAGAAGTAGAACGAATACACGAAGAAAGATTGGCGGTAGATCAGCTTGAACAAAACGAGGAGGAGGAAGAATTAGAATTGCCCACAGGACAGTTAGAGACCATGGCCTATGTAGGTAGAGGAAGATCTTGTAATAATACTAGATGCTTTACTGATCCGATACGTCCGATACGTCCAGAAAATAACAGAAATTTCCAAACCCCTATAACAAATATAAGGTCCCCCGAACATTCGTTCCAAGCCGCTGACAAATTACTCCGAGAACGAAGGGGTTATCATATACTCGATTCTATGGACGAACAAGAATTAGCCAGGTCAGCCGTTCACTGGGTTGACAGTCCCGGAAAATATAGTGATGATACACTAGCGCACACGTTTTTGAACCTCACCCCAGATGAACAGCGTTTAGCTGGTATCTACATGATTCAACAACTCCTTATATTATATAAAAGCCAACACTCCGATCCTGGTCCCTTACCTGATATATTGACTGAATTACTCACGAATAAATGGAGAGGTTCAGGTACTGAGTTAATTAGAGAAATACTAGAATCCAGAAAGCAGTACATTCTTTTTGTATGCCCCGAACATGTCTCACTGCCCATCAAGGAAAGAACGACGTATTATATGGATAGACAGAATCCCTTACGCGAAGTACACCCGATAAAAGGTGATGACAATCAGTTTAAACGTGTGTTTGTATACACACCCATATCTAAAATGGAACTATTAGAAATGAAGAAAGTGGTACCCAGTCATGACAAAGACCCAGCGGGTTTCCACCGTGAAATTAAAGACATGTTGCTCATGGGAGAGTATACCTATCCCGACATTATGAAAATATTAAAGGTATTAATGCCTGCGGGCATTTACGAAAAACTCAAAGAAAAGGATTGGGAGGTGGGAGACCAAAAGATAGATTGGACAGCATTAGAAAACGAAGAAACAGCTCGAGGTCCAGGTTTAGGGCTTGGGGAAAAGACCAAAATACTACCAGATTTATTAGTACAGGTACTGCCACGTTTATTAACTACGAAAAAGGAAGACTGGGGTGCAATCTCAGCCTGTAAACAAAAGCAAGATGAAGACACTAGTGATTTTTATGCCCGATTCGAAAAATGTTTTGGTATAAATAGTGGAATAAAAGCAAGTAGCGAATCGTATCCACATCTGTTTGTGACAAAATTAGTTGAAAATGCCCTGCCCCAAGTTAAGAATAGAGTATTGAAATTCGAGAGTACCTGGCAAGGTAACACTCCGTCACAAATGTTACAAATGCTACAGTACCATCACAATAGAATTAGAGAGGAACAAGAACATGAACAAAGACGCATGAAAGACACGAAAATGAAAATGCTAGTTTCCCAGACAGTTCCAGCTGACGGTCATAAAAAGGGTATGACACAGTCCAGTGTTTCAGCAGGTTCTGTAAAAGGGACATGCAACTATTGTAAACAGCCAGGTCATTATGTACACGATTGTCCAGTTTTAAAACATAATATCGCCATAGGTAATACAAAAGAAAGACCACGGCCACTTAGACAGGATCAGAACCAACAAGGAGCCCCGCAGCATGCACAGGCCATGCCAGCTCCGCAACAGTCTATGCCAGCTCCATCACCGCAGCCTATTGCTGCCACACCAACAACGACACGACAGATGTACCAGACCGCACAGTATGACTATCCTGATTATCAACGATACTCATGAAACAGCCTAGAGAGGGAAGTTGGCTTACCCCTTATCGAGGTCCCTGTAGATCAAGAAGGACCTTATGTACACAGTGAACTATTAGGCCAAGATAGAAAATTTTTACTTGATACAAGGGCAAGCCGAACAACCATAAAACGTAGTGAAGTTCCAGGGGCACCCCTCTCAGGCTCACAGAATATTTCCCTTGGTTTGTCTGGAAAACCTATCATTAACGAAGTATCACAGCCTCTTCCACTTACGATTGGTCCCTTGACACGAACTACAGATTTATTGCTTACTAAATCATGTCCAGAAAACCTGTTAGGTATAAAAACATTGAAAGCTCTAGGAGCTATAATATGTTGTTCTCCGGAAGGAGTAAGATTGTTTTTACGTGATTTCAAAGGGCACTATGTGTCCCGAGACATGGATCACCGACTGCAGACTTTACCCACACATTTATGGGCACAAGGCCCTACAGATGTTGGTTGCATGAACATTACACCATATCGAGTCACACTAAAGACAGGAGTGGTACTACCACGAATGCGACAATACAAGTTACCCCCAGATGCTGTAGTGGCTTTACTGCAAATCATTGACGAGCTTATTACCCAAGGAGTGGTTGTGGAAACCGACTCCAATGTATGTAATTCCCCGATAATTCCGATTCTTAAACGAACTGATCCAAAAGCCCCGCCAGTATATCGATTGGTTATTGATCTGCGCGAATTAAATAAATGTATTGTACCACAATACCCCGTAGTTCCAGACATTTCTTCATTACTGACAGCCATTGATTCCGAAGCAACATTCTTTACTGTAATTGATCTCAAGAATGCCTTTTTCAGCGTCCCAATAGATCCGGAAAGCCAATACTTGTTCGGATTTAGTTTAAATGGACGAAGCTTTAAATTCACACGCGCACCTCAAGGATTCACAGAAAGCCCCAGCATCTATAGCCAAGCACTGAAACGAGAACTTGACAGTATCCACATGCCAGTCAACACTGCCCTGCTTCAATATGTCGATGATCTGCTGATCACCGCTAGAAGCGAAACTGAATGTGAAAAAGCTTCACTGACGGTTTTACAATTTTTGGCCGAAAAGGGGCACAAGGTGTCCCCTTCTAAGCTGCAATTCTGTGTCCAGCGAGTTGTTTACCTTGGGCACTCGCTGTCCAAGGAGGGAAGGCAGCTTACGTCAGATCGCATCCAGTTAATTGCTAACATGCCAATACCCAAGACACAAAAGGAGGTACGGGCTTTTATAGGCCTCACTTCATATTGTAGGCAGTGGATCCCTCAGTATGCATTTCTAGCAAAACCACTCATTCAGTTGACAACACAGGAGGCGGCCACATCGACTGTCCTCCCTTGGACTCAGGAACATACACAAGCTTTTGAAAGCCTAAAGAAAGCTTTATGTCAAGCACCTGTTTTAGCAACACCATGTTACAGTAAACAGTTTACACTCTTTGTTACAGAACGCGAAGGTACTGCTTTGTCAGTACTCACTCAGGAACAAGCAGGATCACACAAACCATGTGCTTATTTTTCTAGTACATTAGATCCCGTAGCTCAGGCTCTGCCTGCGTGCCTGAAATCAGTGGCAGCGACAGCTTTAGCAATCAGACAAAGCGATGCCATAGTGTTAGGACATCCATTGACAGTACAAGTACCACACGCAGTAGAGGTTCTTGTGAACCGAACGCAAACACAACACTTGACTATAGCAAGACTTACCGGTTACGAATTGACATTGTTTCAGCCACACATAGAAATCAGACGTTGTAGTACATTGAATCCTGCCACACTTTTGCCAGTAAACGGAACAGACCCACTAGCACATGATTGTATTGAAGTTATTACTATCACGACGAAACCCAGACAAGACTTGACAGATATCCCATTGTCAGATCCAGACCTGACGTTGTATGTAGATGGTTCATGTATGAGAACAAGTACAGGAGAGCTAGTGGCCGCGTATGCAGTCACAACAGACACTGAAGTCATTGAAACATATTGCATAAATACCTTGTCAGCTCAAGCAGCAGAGCTCATCGCTCTGACACAAGCCTGTATTCAAGCCACAAATAAGAAAGTCAACATATACACTGATTCACGTTATGCATTCGGAGTTGTACATGACTTCGGCGTACTGTGGCGAGAGAGAGGTTATTTAACTTCTCACGGTGCCCACATTCAGCACGGACCCCTCATTCATGCCTTATTAGATGCAATACATCTACCCACTGCAATATCAATTATGAAATGTAAAGCTCATACGAAAGTTACTGATATCATTTCCCAAGGCAATAACCTAGCTGACAGAACAGCTAAACAGACTGCTCAGAATCAAACTCACACATCTGACATGACAAAGACAATAGTTCTGACACCAACACATTGCATGACGGTTAAGGATCCCGCTCTTGACGTAATTGACATACAGACACATGCTACACCAGATGAAATAAAGAAATGGACTGAATTAGGAGGGATCCAAACGAATCAAGGATGGATGACGAAGGAAAAATCTATATGGTTCCTTCCTGACTCTATGGTTCAAGTTATCATTAATACAATACATAGTCCAGCGCACCTAGGAGAAAAAGCTATGCTAGACAGCATTCAACACATTTGGTTCAACAAACATTTACGAGCAGCAGCTAAACAAAAAGTTCGTACCTGTATGATCTGTTGTCAGTTTAACCCAGGTAAAAGCATTCCCGTAGAACAGGGTGGATTTCAGCCTCCTGATCACCCTTTTGAAGTCCTCCAGATGGATTATATCCAGATGGAACGATGTCGAGGATTCAAATATGTTCTTGTAGTTGTTTGTGCTCTTTCCCGTTGGACAGAAGCCTACCCGGTCTCAGATTACACTGCCCCGACTACTGCCAAACAGTTGGTTCGAGAATTCTTCCCACGGTACGGTTTACCACGTGCTGTCTACTCAGATAACGGCCAGCCGTTCTCATCCGAACTAATGAAACACGTTTCACTTTTGTTAGGCTATCAATGGAGATTTCACTGTGTCCGACACCCCGAGGCAGCAGGTCTCGTGGAACGACATAATCAAACTCTGAAAATTAGATTGTCCAAAATATGTAGAGAGAAAGGTGTCGATTGGGTAGTAGCCTTACCAGTTGCACTCTTTTACATGAGAATGGTAGCGCACTCTCGAACAGGGCTATCCCCTTATGAGGTGATCTTTGGCAGACCACCAAATATGTGGGGGACGCCTATACCACGCAAAATAACTGATGTTGACTGTAATATGCTGACAGATTACCTGGCTTCCTTGATGTCTGCACTACAATCTTGTCGTTCACAGGTAGCTGCAGCCTTTCCCGACAACACCGAGGTGAAACCCCATGACGTAGTTCCCGGGGACCTGGTGTTAGTGCGTAATTTTGACCGGAAGACTCAGCTGGATCCTAGGTGGAAATCGCCTCAACTTGTACTACTTACCACGAGGACAGCCGTGAAGATCGAAGGTCGCAAAGGATGGTTACATTCAAGTCATATCAAGAAATTTCATGGACTACCGTCTGATGTAAACGTTACACCTCGCGTGTCTTCACCGATTGACTCAAAGCTTCCTTTGGTTGAACAAAGCGATAAGGAACTATACAAACTAAAATTACGGTCTAATAAGTCAGACAATTTGATTGTTTAAGTCCTCTCCAAGGTGAATCGGTCGAATTTGTCTCTGACATGTATCCCCTAGACCTGAATAGAGAAAGAAACCGAAAGATGCAGTTGAAAAAACATGCGTACTGTAAATCACTGCGTAGTCATTGCACAGTGACGTTATTAATTTTGTTTTTCTTATGTCTTTTAATAATCGCTGCAAGTATATTGTTGCACATATATTATCCTATTTCTAAACATGTTTACAATGTTACTGCTGAACATTCTTTTAGTGAATTACCCCCGCATGAGTTGTCCTATAGATTTGCGCTGCGCAATAACACTTTTATTAGTATGTTACATCATTCCCATCAGACTAGCAATGCTACAAATTGTTGGATATGTGGCCGACTCCCTCCCTATCAGAACTATAAGGGAATTCTGCCTCTCTTTCCATATCCGTTCACACACAATGGCTCCTGTGGAGCATGGTTTAGTTTAATTAATTCCCTAGATTCGAATTCCGCAGTTTATCAAGACAACTGGGTATGGGGAAACCTGAACTTAGTTTTGCTTAAAGTTTGCTACCCTAACAAGGAGGGACTTCCCAAAAGAACAGGAACTGATCTAGAAAATGAAGTATACGGATTAGGTAATTTTACACTTAACCTCATGATCCTGAATGTTGAATCTGAAGCTACACCAATCTTGCCCGCCATGTCCGTAGTCCCAGTAAAAGGGGAACTATGTATAAGAAAGAATGGCTCCATACACATGGGCCATAGTAAATGCACCACTGTGATAAAATTCAGTGATCAAGGCAAGTCTACATTTAGAGCTTCTCGTCATTCCTACTTTATATGTGGCCAGACCGCATATATACGCCTACCTCTAGATTGGGATGGTACCTGTTACATAGCATTCCTCCTACCACCTGTTTTCCTAGCTCCTCCTGATTATCATAGAAATACTCATTTAGTACACAATAGACAGCAGAGAGATCTCCCAATCGTCGATTACACTGAAACAGCATGGGAAAAATACACAGATTTCAATAAAGGTTTCTTTCCCTATATAGGTACAGTCACTAATAGTAAGTTGATACGTAGATTAACCAGAACCCTTGAAGCAGTAGTGAACGAAACTATTTCCGCCTTAGGCAATTTAACAGAAGAGCAGTCTGCTATGCGGATTGTTGTGCTTCAGAATCGTCTTGTCCTTGACGTCATCCTGGCCGATAGGGGCGGAGCTTGTAGGGTCATCGGATCAAGTTGTTGCATTTTCATACCAGAAAATTCGCCGTCAGTATATAAAGCCATAACCCGCCTTCATAAGATTGTAAGCCAGATACACCAGAGTCCAGGCACCTGGACTTGGTCCGGTTGGTTCTGGGGCGTGTTGTCAGCCTGGGGATGGAGAATGCTCTCCTTCCTAGGTATTGGCTTTCTCATACTATTCAGTTGCTGCTTATGTCTACAATGTGGGCCAGCGATTTGTGGTCTGTGTGCCACCTCGTGTATCCCACATCCAAGTTTTCGTTCGAGATCCCGGAAGAAGAAAGAAGAACAAATGATGTTATATAAACAGATCGATGGATTGATGAAGATTGATATCTCCTAAGGGCCAGTAGGGGACAAGGAGGGAATGTGGAAATATGGATTTTTATGGTCGGTTATGTCCCCTATCTTGGACCCCAACGGTTTCATGTATAAGTCACAAGTACATGTATGTTCCCTCCAGTTCCAGTTATGAAGACGCAAACACATGTGCGTCCACCGTCAACATGTCCTCTTTCAGATCCGCCATGAATGGGCCGGATATTCTATTCCTAAGTATGAAAGGCCACCGGCTTTATATGGTTCATTTATACCATTTTACAGTCCAGGCGAGTAGGCCCTGATTCTGCCACCAAGCCTTTTCCTGCCTTCTGCCTCTGAAAGCTCCAGTCTGAGCCTGCATCTGTGACCATGAACTTTGTCTTACTCCCTGCGCGGCTAACGGTGCCTGATCCAGCCCGTAGCCTGCCAGAAAACTGTACTTCACCTTCAAGATTATCTCCTCCGCCCCTCATCCGATGCATTCCTGTCTGGCAGTTTAGGTAAACATTCCTCCAGCTACCGTGCAAAGGGGCCAGGCCTCGCTGTCCTCATGCAAGTAATTCATAAACCCTGTTACCATGGAATATTCCTACCCCCTCGCATCTAGTGTAGACACTTAGACGCTTGTACACGCACTAACAGTCAGTATAGTCAGTATAGAATAAGATTCTATCCTAAGAGACCTCTCTTTTTGGATAACACAGTTCTTTAAACATAGGATATTAGATATGATTTGGGATTAGGTTGACATAACCCCAGACTTTTGTCTCCACATGTAGAGCTAAATGTCAAGTCCCATTCTCCCCCTAGTTGCACGTCAAATCACATGTCATGCTGCCGCGCGCGCATCTCTGCCAAGTATTTTTGCTGACATTGCGAAATTCTTTCATGGAACCACCCATTTGTGACATCATACCTAATGACGTTCTTTAGTTACGCCTAGTTACACCCATTTTAGTTACGCATGTATATCTTTATCTCTGTTATCAACTGTTACGCCTCCTGCATCTGTTTCACTGTAATGCCTCTTCTATAAAAATGATTACCTGTCAATAATGTATGGTCCTTCACTTCCTGAACCTCCGTGGTGATGGAATATGAAGCCAACAATTCGAATTGTTATTGAAATAAAGCCCGTTCCGAATCTCTAATACCACGGATTCTGCCTCTTATTTTACTGAGCTATTCTTATTAATTTTCCGCATCAAATTAAGTACCGGTAATTAAATTATTTACCACACTGGAGTAGACCTAATAGTCATTAGCACTAGAGGCAAGACATCAGGCCATTTCATTCCAGTGGCTAAACACATCTTACCAATTCTGTTTTTGATTGTGCCAGTCATCTGTTCAACAACACCAGAAGCCTCTGGCCTGTATGCACAATGTAGCTTCTGCTGTATGCTCAATGCTTCACAAATCAAACCCATGAGCTCATTGTAGAAGTGTCCCCCTCTGTCTGACTCAATTGTCACTGGGAACCCGTACCTAGGAATCAACTCTCTTAGCAGCAACTTTGCCACTGTTATTCCATCATTTCTCCTAGTCGGATAGGCTTCTACCCATCTTGAGAACAAACAGACTACCACTAGAACATACCTCAATCTATTGACCTGAGGCATTTCAATGAAATCTATTTGCATTCTGGTAAAAGGACCTCCTTCTCTGCCTATTGTTCCTAGGCTCACCACTGTCTTTTTTCCAGTATTGAACTGCTGACAAATCAAACATCTCTGACAGATGCTCTCTGCAATCAGCCTGAACTTTGCATTGTACCAGGTTTGTTTAAAGGACCTAATCATAGCGTCCCTCCCCAGATGTCCCTGACCATGATACATTCTTGCCATCGTTGACAACATTGAATTGGGCATGACTGGTCTTCCATCTCTATAGATCCAAACATGATCTTTCTCTCTTGGAGCACAACCTGCCTTGATCCAATCCCTCATTTCCTCATCTCCTGCTTCATCCTGCAACTGTTTCACCTCATCCCATGTTTCCAGGACATTAGTAAACATTACAGAACAAAAAGACATTTCCCTTTCTCGTCCCTTGTTAATCGAATGATCGTTCTTTGCACAATACTGTGCTATGTCATTTGCAAAACGATTACCAAGAGTAACAGAATCATCTCCTTGTCCATGAGCAGCAGATTTTACAACTGCTAGTTCTTTTGGCAGCTGTATCGCCTCAAGCAACTTTCCAATCACTTCAGCATTCTTTATTGGAGTCCCACTCGACGTCAATAAACCTCTCTGTAGCCAAAGTTGGCCAAAATCATGAACCACTCCAAATCCATACTGACTATCAGTCATCACAGTCACTCTCAAATTCTTCCCAATCTTGCAAGCTTTCGTCAATGCCACCAATTCAGCCAC
Organism: Triturus cristatus; assembly: GCF_964204655.1. Taxonomy (NCBI): domain Eukaryota; kingdom Metazoa; phylum Chordata; class Amphibia; order Caudata; family Salamandridae; genus Triturus; species Triturus cristatus. The sequence continues at coordinate 94,042,020 of NC_140579.1, read as the reverse complement.
TTGAGCAGATCTTACTCCTTTCAAAGACGAAGCTTCCATAACCTCTGAAACTTTGCACACCGCATATGCTGCACTCAGTACACCCTCATCAGTTCTCAGACATGATCCATCCACAAATAACACATGATCACTCTCAGGTAGTGGCAGATCTCTTATGTCTGGTCTTGGTTTTGTGCAGTAATCAAGCACATCCAAGCAATCATGATCAACATCATCTCCCACACTTACATTCTCAGCATCTGGCAAGAGTGTCGCTGGATTCACATTCACGCATCTCTCAAGAGTCACATTTGATGCTCCCAGAATGATTTTCTCATATTTAGTCAGCCGACTATGTGACATATATTGAGTCCTGCTTCTTGTCAAAAGAATTGCCACATCATGAGGTACGAACACCCTTACAGGATATCCCATTATTATACCCTCACTCTGTTCCAAGCTTCTGCATGTAGCAGCTACTGCTTTCAGGCAACCTGGCAAACCCACAGCTACTGGGTCAAGTGTTGATGAGAAGTACGCAATTGGCCTTCTCAGTCGTCCATGTTTCTGGATTAACACTGAAAGTGCACATCCATTTCTCTCACTACAGTACAATTCAAACTCCTTCTCATAGTCTGGCATTCCCAAAGCAGGAGCTTCACACATTCTGCTCTTCAATTCTTCAAATGCTGCCATTTGTTCTGCATTCAGTTCCAATGGGTCTTTCACTTCACTTTTGGTCAATTTAATCAGTAGCTTTGCTATCAGGGAGAAATTACTTATCCACTGACGACAATAACCCACCATTCCCAGAAACATCCTCACTTCTCTCTGGGTCATTGGGGCTCTCATTCCTCTGATAATTTTGATTCTGTCATTGGTCACTTTTCTCAGACCCTTTTCAATATTGTGTCCAAGATAATGTACTTCTTTCTTGCAAAACTGCAATTTGGCTGGAGATACCGTTAACCCTCCATCTGCCAGATGATTCAGTAAAGCTATGGTATCTACTTCACAAGCTTCACGTGTCTTCGATGCCACAAGTAGGTCATCGATATACTGTACTAGTACCGAACTCTCAGGCATGATCAGACTTTCCAAAGTCTTCTTTAACAACTGATTGAATATTGATGGACTCTCTGTATACCCCTGTGGGATACGGCACCATGCCAAAATACGCTGTCCAAACCGAAATGCAAAAATCGGCTGGCTGTCATGATGCAATGGAATTGAAAAGAAAGCATGACACAAATCAATCACCGTATACCATTCAGCATCATGAGGAATCTGATACAAAATCACTGACGGATTTGGCACAATGGGACAGCATGCTACCACAATTTTGTTAATCTTTCTCAAATCTTGTACAATCCTGAACTTCCCATTAGGTTTCTTCAGCCCCATTATCGGTGAATTACATGGGCTACTCAGTAACTCTCTCAAAACACCCTGTTGAATCATTTTTTCAATTATAGGGGTTATTCCCTCAATTATCTCTGGTGTCAATCTGTACTGTGGGATATTAGGATAAGTGATTCCCTCTTTCACTGAAATCTTGACTGGATCTACATTATTCATCAATCCCACATCTTCTCCAGTAAAATCCCAAACCGCTGCTTTTACTGTATTCCTCAACTCTTGTGGCAAGTCATCTGGATTAAATACAGCATATGTCCCAACAATCTCACTTTCTCTATTATCTAGAGTCATCCTGTACAAGACATCCTCATCTGGTGTCTCAAAAGCTATTCCATCCGGAGTACAAAAAATTGTGCAATTCATTTTACACAATAAGTCCCTACCTAACAAGTTCACTGGACTAGTGTCGCAGACTACAAACCTGTGCATGTCTGAAAATTTCCCTATTCTTACCCTTACTGGTTCGGTAAGACGAGTCTTAATCTGTGTATTAGCTACACCAACCACTTGGATTGCTTCGTCCGAGAGAGGAAGATTTCTTATATCTGCTGACCTGACAGTTGATCTCGTCGCTCCTGTGTCTACCAAAAAGGTAACACTTTCCCCATTTATTTTCCCATCTACAAATGGTCCTGCCTGGTCTATTTCTAGAGTTGCACCAAGTATGCACTCTTCCTCCTCTCTTCGGCACCGTCAGTAGTCCCCTTCAGACTCACTCCCCTCATTCTTTAGCCAGTACTGCTGTCCTGGGTTAGTACGCCTCGGTTTGTTTACCTGCTCATCATTGTAGAATCCTGAGTCCTGGTTATATTTCTGGGACCCTCTATTCTGCGGCAAGGGCGGTTTTGGCTCTTGACTCTGCTGTCTGACAACCTTCTGCTGTTGCTGCTGATGATTACACCCCTCGTTCTGCACCTGTTGATTCAATGATTTATTCTCATTACTCACTAATGGTGGATTGGTACACTCGGATCTCCAATGCCCCAATTGTCCACAGTTGTGACATGGGAACTTCTTTTTGGCCTCTTCTAAATTCCCCTTTCCTTTTCCTGCACCATATCTGGGCCTATTTCCTGGATTATTTGCTTGTTCCACCATCTGTGCTTCTTGTCTTTCAGCAACTTTCACCTGTGCCCACATTGCTTTCTCTTTCAGCTTTCTTTGTTTTGCCTCAATCTCATCACTGAAGTATTTCGCATGTCTCAAGATCTCATCAATCTTTTTACTCTGCCAATCAACTGTGTGCTCTCGAATCCTTTCACTGATTTCAGGTCTCAAGCCATATACAAATCTGTATACATAATAACTCAAATCCTTATCACCCAGGTGTTCATCTCCACTAAACTGTTTAAAAGCCAGTATCAGCCTTTCATAAAAAGCATGAACTGATTCTTTTGCTTCCTGATGTGTTCGATCTATTTTAACCCAGTCTGTTTCTTTAGGGGGTACCTTATTCTTTAGAAACACTATAACCTGCTCGTACTTCTTCATGACCTCCGGGTCTGGTGCTCCAGTTTTCTGATCTCTTGGATACTCCTTAGCAGGCCAATCTACAACTATTTTGCACTCTGCCCACAAGTCTGCTGGAACAATTATATCAAACAGACTATTCAGGTCAATCCACAGCAATTTCACAAACCTATCTACCTGCCTATACCACTCGATGGGCTTTTCTCTCAATCGAGGGAAATCATTCGTAAATGACAAAATATCCTGTCTAGTCCATGGGAGATGTACATATCCTCCTCCAGGAATCTCTCTCATAGGATAAGCATCCACTGTTTTTTCCTTTTCTCTCATGGGAAATGCTGAGTAAGTTCTGTCCACTGAATCTTCCCTTTTCTTGTACCACCTATCCTTCCACTTTTCCACATCACCCCATTTTCGCAATAAGGAAATCATTTCCTTAATCTGCCCTGTTCTGCCAACATCATTTAAATTCTCAATGTCCTTGTCGGAGAAATCTACCCTGTAAGGCTTCTGCAAAGCTTTCACCTTATCCATATCAACTCCCATTTCACTCGCTATTCCTTTCAACCTGTCATGTGTACTTTTAGCCCTCCATGTAATACTTTTGCACATGAATAACAACTCTCCATCATGATGATTTTTCAACATCTCTGTAGGAATTGTTCCTGCTATCAGTTCCTCTAGTTCTATGCGTAACCTGGCTACATCCACTGCCTGTGAATCTTTATCTTTCTTTTGAAGAACCTTCAACCAATCATTCAAATCCTCAGCTGTTATTTCCGTAGATCTTTTCACTGTACTCACTTGTTCTGCCATCCTCTGTGGTTCTAAAATCGATCTTTCTAAACAACCAGTATTCAATCCTGAATTAGGCTGTACATCTAACCCTCCACCACATGTGTCATGTCTCAGCTGTCTCAAATGATTTTCTTCCATCCTCATTCCTGACTCTCCCGAAGAATTAACCAAACCATTTCCTACGTAAGGAACCGTCAAACCATTTTCACTCATTCTTTGTTTATCAAAAATAGGCATAACCGGACCTATGGTTACAGGCACTGTAACAGCCTCTAGATTCTTTGTTAATTCCCTGATCTTTTCTGTCAACTCAGATGTTGTTCTTGCTAACACTCTTGTTTTCTCATCCCCGATTGCACTCTCTCTCTCTCGCTCTCTCTCTCTCTCTCTCTCTCTTTCCGCGAAAGAGCTACCACTTTTCAAATCAGGTGTCGCAACTTCTGTTTTAATGATCTGCAAAGTATCTCTTATTGGAGTAGCAACTGGTGTTCTCACTTCTGGTTCTGGTCTATATGGAGGTGGTCGCTTGTAAATCATGTCATCCAAGACTTCATCCTCATAATCAATAGCCCCATACCTCCTCAATTCTGTATTAGGTACCTTTTCTGCACCTTTCCTCCCTTCTGCTTCTTCAACAGTTCTCATAGGATATAATCCCTCTGACATACTAGCATCTCTCCATCTCCTCATTCGATCATGATGAGTTTCACGATCATATTTTTTCCCAAAAATATACCTATAATTGCCTCCACTCCTCTGCTTTTCTCGCTCATGCACCTCATCTTCCCATTCCACCAATGCCTCAAACTGTGTCGGCCTTGGTCTAGGCTCTAGACACATCATCCTTTCCCGTAAATTTCTCAACACGGCCAAATTAAATGAACCATGTTCTGGGAACGCTAAAACACCATCCTCTTTAGTGTACTTAGCCCAATTGTCTAACCAAATACAGGTATGATACCCATATTTCGCAACCATAAAGGATGCAGGAGTTCTTGTCGGAGGTAGCAATTCGCCTTCTCTAGTTATTATGTCCTTATCCTTGTCGAACCACCTTTTAATTTTACCGAACAAGGATTTCTTTTTCTTTTCCTCCATTTTCGCGTTTACTACAACCCTCTAGTCCTTTCCGCAACTGTACGATCTTTTGTCCAATAACAGCACGACTCACACTAACGCACCAATCCTGAAGCGTCTACGTCACCCTGTATTCCTTCCAATCCCTGCGCGGCTCACACCACCGCACCAACCACAGCGCGAGCACTGTTCTAATCCACTGCCCAATCACAGCGCGGTCTTGTCTGACGTCAGTAGTCGCTGCAGTCGCTTCTACTCTGTCTTCTGTCACTCGTCTACCCCTCCTTTACAAAGCCTTCTCAGTAGACTTCGTTTCAGATTCTACAAAATCTATTAGTTACAACATAAAAAACATCTCCACTGTCTGCTTCGCTAACCACAGAATAGTAAAGAAAAGTCTTTTTCACAAAAATCCCGCTTCTCTCTAGAACAGCGCTTACCTCTGCTCCACTACGGAATTATTACTCTCGTTGACACAGTAGCACATCCCTTTACTCTGCCCTTCTAACATGCATCCAATAACTGTTTCCTCTAGGAATGCTCCAAAGAGTCTCACAATTAACTAAATGCTCATACATTCACGCACTTTCACACCAGAAAATATAGCACATCCACACAGAATCCTGCCTTTCCCGAGAACAGCAAACAGTCTGTCCCACTACAGAATTATAACACACGTTAACCAAGCAGCACTTACCTCTGCCCAGTCCTTCAAACAAGCTCAGAGAATAACTATTACTTCTCCAGCGATAAGCTTTAACGGCAAACCTTACGGATCCCTGGGACTTAAGACCAGAGTTTCACAGATAACCTTCGCTACCATGCACACTCCTTTTATACTGAAAATATGTCTCTAATAGTAACACGCGGCGATGTCACTGATTCCGAACCCAGACAATGCGACGCGCAACTTCAATTGTCACACGTTTTTCCCTGCATACGTACAGGGCCAACAATCCCGTCTTTCCCGAGAGCAGCACTCACTTCCCTCTGCTCCACTACGGAACCGTCACCAGCTCCCTACGTTCCAGAAGCCGTACACACTACATAGAACTCAATACCACGACTTCAACATATAATGTTAGTACATGAATCAACATGAATCAATAAATCAATAAATCCAAAAGCCTATGTACAAGCAATCTATCAGATCAAGACAATAATCAAAACCATCATACTGCTACCAGGAAACTGCTGCAGATCGGAGCATACACATTCTCCCTACTTCCACGGACAGAGGAATTCCACAGTCACACGCACACACACTCATCATACGCTAGGGCCCATCACACTAATATTCATTCTATTACTCTATCCAAACTGGATATACGAGAGAACTCCTAAATCAATCTGCATCTAAACTGAGGTCAATGCGACCTAACTGATATGTCTTGAGTCATGATTTAAACAATAAGATCATATTTGAAAACTCAATAAATGACAAAGAAATAACCACGCGACACTGTGATTCAAACAAATGGTTATTTTTATCTAAATTAGTTCAAATGAAAGTCAATCAATAGCAAAATCATTATTCTCATAGTTACCTATTCTAGCTAAATGTCATTTTAGGTCAGGACAGGTCTCTCAGTAAAGTCTCCCGAGTCGCCGTCCTCTCAATCAGCGTCAATCCTCTCGAGCATAGGTTCGGGAAGAAGTGGCCTTAGACCCTCTCTAGTCTAACAATATTTATAGTAAAACTAACACATTTAAAGTTACAAACAAACTCTAGACGTCCGTTGAGCCGTTGAGCAGAGCGAGCAGGAAAGGATGTTGACTCGCAACATTTAGAAAAACCTCCGCTCTCGAAAATCTCAAAAATAAGAACACGGAAGAAGGAAGCTCAAACTAAAAAATGTAACATCCATGAATGCTCTTCCTCTGAATCATAGTGAAGCCACCGCAAGTTTATCAAAGTTCATTGTGGCTTTTTACTCTCCCAAGGATAACTGGTGACAACTGGCGACAAGCCCAGAGCTGCTGTCCTCACAGACACTTTTAATACAGACAGAGGCCGAGGTCAGGATTTCATCCATATTCAGCGAGGCCTCTCTTCGTATTTCAGCTACTCAAATGCAGGCTGTAAATGTCGGCCATCTTTGACTAGGCCAGAATGGACAATCTTAATTAAAAGAAACACAAAACAACGTTACCACATCGTAATAATTATACAGTGTTAATTCCCACTAATACCCTTATGTGTATGTAATTATCTAGCCATCTGCGACATAGAGAAGCATTAAAGCACGTTATTTTAAAGCGCAAACACATAACAATTAGCAATTTAGCAACACTTATTTTATTAATTTGCTCACCAACTTAGTTCACGTATTAATAAAGCAACACAAATGCATCCCCACGTGTAATTCTTTCATTAGTAAGATTGATTAGTCAGAAACTTCAACAAAATTAATACCTAGTAATTAATTATTAGTAATTTTAATTATGACATATAAAAATATAAGCTGATGTTCGGGTTTTGACAGAAAACCCTGCTCCAGCACAGGCATAGACCTATTCAGGGACAGGGGATTTCTCCGCCCACTACTCTAGTTGCAGACCTCCCACTCAGCCTGACACTGACTCCCCCTGCCCTCCCTGGAGCCACCCACTCCTCACCAGCCCTGGTCACTTCTAGAAACAGACAAGCAGACAGGCAGGCACACAGCACACAGAAATGGTAACTTTTAGAAGTGGCATTTCTAAAGCAGTGAAGGTAAATCTGCGCACACCATTGCGCAGCATTTATTATTTCCAGTTCAAACATACCAAACATGACATACTTATTTTATTCCATTGAGGAGTTATCCCATAAGGGGGGAGTTCCCAATGTTAGCCTATGGAAGGCAGAGAGCACACGCACTCTGCAGTGCTAACCAGTGCTAAAGTGCCCAGAGTCCTAAAACCACCAACACCATGTTAGAAAAAAAGGTTAGGAAGAAGGCAAAAAGTTTAGGGATGACCCTGAAAGAAGGGCCAAGTCCGAAAGCAAGCATGAACCTTCGGGCACTGGCAGAACAGCTGGACCTTCTAAATGGACAATAGGACTTTCATTTTCCACGGGGGCAGACTCCCACCGTGACCGCACTCCCTGCTGCCTCCGAGCAGCTGGATGTTGAGCTTGGGTTCAAGAGCCTCCGGTTGGCTGTGACACCTCAGGCCCCCAACAACTCCTGCCTGCCGAGGAGTACACGTCTCAGCACTAGTTGCCATGTGTTGGATTGGGCTCAAAATCGGCCTGGGCACACCCAAAAAAAAGTGGCCCACATTTGTATATTGCCTTTTCCACAAAACTGTGCTTCAGCGAAGTTTTATGTGAAGAAAGGGGGAGGTTTTCTTAACTTCACTTAGATAAAACAAAATGCGTAGATTAGTTCACACTGCTGAGCCACACATGAATGCAAGTGAGACCACTTCTGCTCAGGCCTGCTGCCCTCAGCATACATTAATGGGCCAGCCCAGCGAGACAAAGGGAGTGATACCGCCACTCAGACGCGCAACACCCATAGGGCTCAAAGGGCTTCAGCCCCCCCTCCAACCCCACACTCCACCTCCCCCCCAGACAGGTTCTCAACCACACACAGAGACAGTTTTTGAGTACTTCACAGGTCTTTAAAAGGCGTTTACTTGTTAACGAGGCTTTGCTGTTTTTTTCACCCCTTCATCTGCACTCTGCATATTTCTGGAAGAATTAGCCCCCCCAAAAAAATGTTAGTATCCCCCCCCCGAAATTTGGCTCTAGTTGTGCCTCTAGAAAGGCCACTCAGGCACCCCCTGGGGCACTGGCGGCATCCTAACAGCACAGACAGCAACCCGGCTACCCAAAATAGCAGCCCTAGCTGGAACTCGGCTACCGGCCCTTCGTCCATTTCCCGAGGGCCCGTGTTACCAATCGACCCTGGCCACTAGATGAATTGACAGGTCCAAATTCATTGGCCTCAAGAATCTCCAAACCCATCTCAGGAGGTGCCCCGGGGGTGAATGAACTCACATGTGAAGCGATCTTTTGACTAAAGCCAAGTTATTGGGGCTTGACGTTTTCCTGGTAACCCTAAACTAACTGAGTTTTCAAGTTAGTTTATGCCTGATAGTGACTATATGTAGCACATTAGAAGTTAGCAGTGGTTATTTGAGCCTAAACTCAGACAGGATGGCAAATATGGCATTGAAAGGTGCACACCTTTACCATCCTATGTGTACACAGAATGTAAAGTGTGCCTAGCAGAGTTTTAAAGTTCAGGCAACAGCAAGGCACAATTCCTTCACACGCAGGTAACTGGTACAACACAGTCCAGAGCAGGTCAAGCTTCTGTAACACACATAACAGGTGCAGCACTTTTTCACATTTTAATTTGTCAGTTGTTGATAAAATGAGTGCCATTAAAACTGGTATTCATGAAAGTTTCTGAGAAGGTAACAGAATATTTCTCTTGATATTGTGTGGATTCTAAATGGGAATTAGTCCAATTATAGACATCTGCACACATATGATTCCCCACCAATAATGTGTTGAAGGGGCATGTTATATTTACAAGCATGCAATGAAGGGACGATGCAACACATCTATCTTTTTGTCTTCACTGCTCTATGTGTGTTTTTAAGGGAGCTTGACAAAGTAGGCTGCTTTGAAGTGTCATAGTGTGTCTCTATGTTTCACCTTGATTTCCTGTTGACCTTGGCAGCCAGATGTGAGTGTTTGACTGTGCTGCTTTTGACTTTCATTATCTACTCTGGTAAATGGTTCTGCATTCATGAACTGCAGTTCAAGATCTCAATCTTGTTCTCACTGGCATGGCACTGATCCTCTATGGGGTGGGTTTGCCTCACAGTTTTAAGATCCCTGCTCTAAGCACCACTAACTGGGCTTCCTGAATTCCTACATGGCCCGGGTATCGAAATATATAACAGCCATTGTCTCATTCTGAGATTCTCTAGGAAGGTTCAGTGCCCCAGGGGCACAAGGATCTTCATACAGCCCCACTCTGTTCAACACCTACATGACCCCACTCACCAGCATCATCCACACATGCAAAATCAATGTCATATCCTATGCTGACCACACCCAGCTCATACTCTCTCCAACAAGATGCCAAACACTCAGATTAATTTCTCCTTCTGCATGACCAAAGTCACTTCCTCAAGCTCAACACAGACACGAGTGAATTAGAAATGTTTGACAGACACCTTACTATGGTACTCTATCTGGTGTCCTGACCCTCACCCCTCCTGGCAACCTACGCAAAGATGCATGGAGTAGTAATTGATAACCAATTCGCCATGGCCAGTCAAGTAAATGCAGTCTCTGTCTCCTGATCACCTGAAATCAACGCTCACCTGACCAGAAGCCTCCAGACCGTAGTATTCTTTGCAACAAGACTCACCAACAACCTCCACCCTGCATGCACATTACCCCACACCTTAAAGAGTTACACTGGCTGCCAGTCCATGCAAAAACATTTTTTAAACTCTTCAAGCACACAGACAAAGACTTACACAACATTGGCCCCATGTACCTAAACAACTGCATAAACTTTCACAAACTACCAGACATCTCCACACAGCTGGACTCCTACTCACACACACACACACACCCTGCATACGCAGAACCAGATCTGACTGTTGTGCCTTCTGTTACCGTGATCTTAACCCCTCCGCTGCTAGGCCTTTTCCCCTCCTGTGCTAAGCCTTTTTTGGGCTATTTGGGATAGTGCGCGCTTAGGCCCCTGTAACATTTTGACCACATTAGGTATCCACGCCAAATTTGCGTCCTTTTCTTCCAACATCATGGGGATTCTAAAGGTACCCAGGGTTTGTGGATTCTCCTAGAGGGTACCCAGAAATGGCCGCCGAGCACCGGGCCAAAAACCCTAGTGACCCCCCCTTGCAAAACCAGGTGGTTTTGCGATAGGCCATTTTGATGTTGCCTCACTACGTTTTGGGCCCTTGCCTGCCGCGGGTACTTGGGCCTTCCACACAAGTGAGGCACCATTTTTATCGGGAGACCTGGGGGAATGCTGGGTGGTGGAAAATTTGTGTGAGCCCGGTGGTGCCACAACTTTCCCACACCAAAATGTGTGAAAAAAGTGATTTTTTCAGCTAAAATTGAGGTTTGCAGGGGATTCTGGGTAAGGAAACGTTGGGGGATCCACACAAGCCATACCTCCCTGAATGCCGCCGGGTGTCTAGTTTTCAGAAATGTATGGGTTTGGTAGGTTTCCCTCGATGGCCGCCGAGCACCGGGCCAAAAACCCTAGTGACCCCCCTTGCAAAACCAGGTGGTTTTGCGATAGGCCATTTTGATGTCGCCTCACTACGTTTTGGGCCCTTGCCTGTCGCGGGTACTTGGGCCTCCCACACAAGTGAGGCACCATTTTTACCGGGAGACCTGGGGGAACGCTGGGTAGTGGAAAATTTGTGTGAGCCCGGTGGTGCCACAACTTTCCCACACCAAAATGTATGAAAAAAGTGATTTTTTCAGCTAAAATTGAGGTTTGCAGGGGATTCTGGGTAAAGAAACTTTGGGGGATCCACACAAGCCATACCTACCTGGAAGCCGCCGGGTGTCTAGTTCTCGGAAATGCATGGGTTTGGTAGGTTTCCCTAGATGGCCGCCGAGCACCAGGCCAAAAACCCAAGTGACCCCCCTTGCAAAACCAGGTGGTTTTGCGATAGGCCATTTTGATGTCGCCTCACTACGTTTGTGGCCCTTGCCTGCCGCGGGTACTTGGGCCTCCCACACAAGTGAGGCACTATTTTTACCGGGAGACCTGGGGGAACGCTGGGTGGTGGAAAATTTGTGCGAGCCCGGTGGTGCCACAACTTTCCGACACCAAAATGTGTGAAAAAAGGGATTTTTTCAGCTAAAATTGAGGTTTGCAGGGGATTCTGGGTAAGGAAACGTTGGGGAATCCACGCAAGCCATACCTCCCTGAAAGCCGCCAGGTGTCTATTTTTCAGAAATGTATGGGTTTGGTAGGTTTCCCTAGATGGCCGCCGAGCACCGGGCCAAAAACCCAAGTGACCCCCCTTGCAAAACCAGATTGTTTAGACATAATTATTGGTTTGTTTCTACAGCGTGAGAATTTTGGAACAATATTGCAATGAAAAGGTGGCAGACATTTTAAGGTTTGCAGGACATTGGGGATAAAAAAACTTTTTGAATTCATAAGTGAGACATCACCATGAACTCCCATGGGTTTTCGACAATATCTACAGTTGGTGGGTTATTCTTTCATGGAAAGTGTACCTTGGCAGAGAAACTAAAGACATAGATTCCTGCACAACCATCTATTCCGCAAACACACACACATACTGGTTGGATTTGGCACGAGGGCAAGTCATGGTTCAGTATATTAAATTTTATTAACAAGAGATTTCACAAAAATGAAATGCACTGTCAATAATTAAATGCACAAAAAACCAAACCAATGACTCGCAGCTCGTGAGCTGTAATGCCACGTCAAGGCACCAACCACTTTACAGGCCATTCACACACCTTTCATACGTGATACAAACAAGACCATTCACACCACCAGGCACAAAAGCAAAACATTACAAAATTCACAAAAAGGGACAAGGTACACCCTGCTTCAGAAAGACAAATATTACTGCACAGCCATCTAATCCTCAAGCACACACACATACTGGTTGGATTTGGCACGAGGGTGAGTGATGGCTCAGTATATGCAATTGTATTAGCAAGTGATTTCACAAAAATCAAATGCACTGTTAATAATTTAAAAGGCCAGAAACTGAACCATTGACTCACAGCTCGTGAGCTGTAAAGCCACGACAAGGCACCAACCTCTTTACAGGCCATTCATACACCTTTCATACGTGTGAGACATACAAAGCCATTCACACCGCCAGCCGCGGGCCCATCACATAACAAAACTCACACCAGCACACAGCGCCATTCAAGGGCCCATCACTTTCACACGCCCACAATCCAGACACAGCAACTACACAGGCTGATGGATTGCGTGGAGTGGCACTCAGCTAGCAGTGTGTGTAGTGACCAGCAGAAAGTCACTACTCACACACAGCCAGCCGAGCTCCAGTCCACACACACCACCAGTCCACGCACACCGCCATTCCACGCACACCGCCAGTCAAGCACCATTCCACGCACACCACCAACCAAGTGCCAGTCCACACACACCAACAGCCAAGCGCCAGCCTATACACACCGCCATCACATTTAGGATTTTTTTAGAAAAAAATAAAAACAAATCGCAAATAGATACAAATCTACAAACACAAAATCAGCAACTAAATACGTTGCACTAACGCCAACCTTGAAACAGAATCAAATTTTCCAAAGAATACAGACCAGGCAGTTCACTTTACCACTCATGAATGCTTCCAAAAATTCTTTTGCGTGTGGCACGCTCTAAAACAAGCAGGGACACACAGCCCAGATTTAGAAGGACAGTCGGGGCAGTACATACGAGTCTCCTTCCGCATACCTCTTCGCCAACAGACTCTACATCTCCTACTGGGAAAATCTTTTGAGGGTGTGGGAGGAATGTGATCAGGAAAGTGGCGATCTCTCAATCTAGCAACATCCTCCACCACTCCTACTCTAGGAACACTTGCCTGTTTCACTACAACAAGGCTGCCTATGACAGACTCCTGAAACTTAGCAAAAGTCATCTTTGACTCAGGGCAAGAATCCTGGAACACAACAAAAGCATTAAAGATTGCCAAGTGGAAAAGATGGATAGCCAACTTCTTGTACCAAATGTAAGCGTTACGAAGAGCAGCGTAAGGTTCCAACCTCTGATCTACTCTGTCAACACCACCCATGTGCCTATTATAGTCTAAAATGCACACAGGGCTTCAGCGACCTGACCCCAAACAGTCACAGGTGCAGTGCTTTCATCATGGATGGTAGTCAGCATGTAGACATCTCTCCTGTCTGAAAACTTCAGAGCAAGAAGCACCTTGCAACGCAACGCACTGCACTGTCCCCGCACAAGCATTTGACAAACAAGTTCTTTTGGGAAACCTTTACGGTTAGAGCGGATTGTGCCACAAGCAACAGTGTCCACTTTGGCCAATTCCCTGAACAACCGCACACCAGTGTAGAAGTTATCTACATATAAATGGCGGCCTTTGTTAAAAATTCCTCTACCAAGTTCCCAAACAATTTTCTCAGTCACTCCAAAAGTGGACGGACAACCAGGGGGGTTAATCCTGGATTCCGGTGTACACCCTGAAATTAGAGACATATCCAGTCCTACTGTCACACAGCATATACAGCTTTATTCCATAGCGTGCCCTCTTACTAGGAATGTATTGCCTAAAAACCAAGCGGCCCTTGAACAAAACCAAAGACTTATCCACTGCAATTTCTTTCCCAGGAGCATAGATCTCAGAAAATCGATCAACAAAGTGATCAAGGACAAGCCTAATCTTAAAAAGACGGTCACACTCAGGGTGATCTCGTGGCAACACTAAACCATTATCAACAAAATGCATCATCCGAAGCAGAAGCAAATACCTGTCACGACTCATGACTGCCGGAAAAATAGCAGTTGCCATCAAGGGACTAGTAGACCAATATGAAGACATTGATGGCTTCCTTAGCAAGCCCATCAACAAAGTTAAACCCAAGAACTTCTTCATCTCTTCAAGATTTGTGGAAGTCCACCGGGTAGCTCCAGAGTGTGGCTTAAGACTGGCACTGTTGTCCCTCAAAAACTGTTCGGCATACAAATTAGTCTGCTTATTAATCTCTGCCAAAAACACATCGTCCATAAACAACTGAAAAAAATGTATCGGCAAAAAGTTTTCAGTATTCACTCTACACCCTGGAACACCAGTAAAGTCTGGCAATGCCGGCTGCACCATGCCAGGGGCAACCCAGAGGTCATCACTTTTCAAAGGGAAGCCTTGCAGCCCCAGCCTGCAGCCCAGATGCCTCTTGCCGCACTACACCAACGGGAAGCCTTGCAGCCGCAGGCTGCAACCCAGAAGCCTCTTGCCGCACTACACCAACGGGAAGCCTTGCAGCCCCAGGCTGCAGCCCAGATGCCTCTTGCAGCACTATCGGCACATCAGTCTCCTCCTCTAACACAGGCACTTCATCCGCACTAAGAGTATCTTCATCATCCGATGACTCCTTATGGAGAGAAAACTCACTGCCAGAATCGTCCCCTGCCTCCTCTCCCTCAGATGCAGAGTCAGTCTCTGAACCATGGTCAGAGGAAGACTCAAACAGCAAACCAACAACCTGCTGAGCAGTAATCCTGCGGCTAGCCATTATACTTACTAAGATAGAAGACTGCACAAACAAGTCAACAACAACCAACAATGTGCAAACCAAGTAAGTAAAGAAATGTGTACCTTTACAACAAAGATCAATGTACTCAAAAACTATACAATTCAATTACAAGAGACAGCTGCACTCACCAGAAACCAACTCTGCAGTGACACAGCAAAAACCAACGATATCCAACTAGAAAGAAGAAAAAAAACAAATTACTCTCAAGACAACAAAATGCACATCGAGCACCAATGCAAGCAGTTTTTGTCACTCAAAAATAAAACATACTGCTATTATTACACCATTTGCAAAAAAAATTCATGCAGAGAAATCACACACATTTACATTGTAAAGAAAAAAGTCTCTTACCAAACTACACAAACAGCAGAACCACCAGTAACGAAACCGCAAACTGGAAAGAGCAAAAGCCTTCACCTAGAACAAAAAAGTAAAAAAACATTACAATTGCAATTCACAAAAAATATAATATGCTATGTTACTACCCAAATGGTCAATCGGGTTGTGTGCCAGGTGGGGCAGAAAACAGCAGGAAAAAAAACAAGGCTATTCTGTTATTTTATAAAAAATTGCCCGCTGGAAGCGACCCTTGCCCAAGGGGTCACTTCCATTTTTATTTAAACTAATTCCCTGGTGTCTAGTGGTCTTTGCTGCCCCCCCTGGGACCAGAAATGGCTACACACAACACCGATCTGCCCCCAGGGGGGCAGAAAAGTCTTGAAGAATAATTGGGCCCCCAGGAAGCGACCCTTGCCCAAGGGGTCGCTTCCTTTACTCAAAAAATAACATCCCTGGTGTCTAGTGGGCTTTTCTGCCCCCCCTGGGAGCAGAAACGGCCAGTTAGGCGACCGATCTGCCCCCAGGGTGGGCAGAAAAGTCTTAATTAATTTTTTGGCCCCAAGGAAGCGACTCTTGCCCAAGGGGTCGCTTCCTAAACAGAGAAAACACATCCCTGGTGTCTAGTGGGCTTTTCTGCCCCCCCCCCCCCCTCCGGGAGCAGAAACGGCTAGTTAGGTGACCGATCTGCCCCCAGGGGGGGCAGAAAAGTCTTTATTAATTATTTGGACCCAAGGAAGCGACCCTTGCCCAAGGGATCGCGTCCTAAACACAGAAAACACATCCCTGGTGTCTAGTGGGCTTTTCTGCCCCAACTGGGAGCAGAAACGGCTAGTTAGCCGACCGATCTGCCCCCAGGGGGGCAGAAAAGTCTTTATTAATTATTTGGCCCCAAGGAAGCGACCCTTGCCCAAGGGGTCGCTTCCTAAACACAGAAAACACATCCCTGGTGTCTAGTGGGCTTTTCTGCCCCCCCTGGGAGCAGAAACGGCTAGTTTGCCGACCGATATCCCCAGGGGGGGCAGAAAAGTCTTTATTAAATATTTGGCCCCAAGGAAGCGGCCCTTGCCCAAGGGGTCACTTCCTAAACAGAGAAAAAACATCCCTGGTGTCTAGTGGGGCATCCCTGCTCCACGATCGCGACGCTGTGTGCGATCGTGAAGCAGGAATGCCCAGCATTGAGACATCAGGGGAGAGGAAATACTCTTTCCTCTCCCCCGATGCCTCAAGGCATCCCAATTCCTCCCCCCCGCCACACCGGAGGCAAACTCCTACCTTCCTCGTTGGACGCGCTGGAAGAAATGAATTCCAGCGCGTCCAACGCTTCCTGATGACGTCGGCGCGCGCTGTGCGCGCTGACGTCATGGGGAAGCGTGGGGGGGCTCGGGGGTGGCAGCGGAAAATTGGTTGCAAAGTTGAGCCCCCAGGGGGGGAGCGCCAGCGCTTCCCCCAGGGGCTGTGCTCATGACGGAGCGGTTCCGTCATAAGCACAGCCCAACCGATGCTCATGACGGAACCGCTCTGTCATGAGCATTGAAGGGGTTAAAGCCTGGAGCAACCTGCCCCAGCACATCAGAGCCTCCTCCTCAGTTCTTGAATTTTGTGAGGAACTGAAGACCTGGCTCCATCTAGCCCTGACGCTGCCCATACAGCTCCTGCTGGAGTGCCAGGATATACTCCCGGCTGAGTTGTGCACTATACAAGTAAACACAACACACCACAACAATGAAAGCTCACCTTGGTGCCCAATAAACTAGAGTTGTGTTATTTTTGACTCTAGAGAGTGGTATTCTCTATGCCATACTGGAGATAAACCCGTGAGACTAAAACATACTGGGCCATATGTAGGTAGGGTCACATTTACCGACTCATAAATACCGAATTTTACCGATTCGGTATTTATGAATCGGTAAATGTGATGTAGGTAATCAATCGGTAAAATTTACCGATTCGGAAAGGGTCGGTAATTTAGAATCGGTATTTACCGATTCGGTAATGATGCATACCTTCCCATTGATTCCTATGGGCCAGGAGGCCCATAGGAATGAATGGGAAGCCAGTTACCATTACCGAATCGGTAAATACCGAATCGGTAATGGGGGAGACAGTATCATGGGTGGCAGGGTGTCACATTGACACCCTGTTGCACCCCTGATTCGTCCATGTGTGCACATGTGGCGCACATACACACCCTAAGGGCATGTATGTCTGCCACATGGCACTTTGACATCAGCAAAATGTCACGTTTTGCTAGGGATTCGGTATTTATCACCAACCTATATTTGGTGGTAAATACCGAATTCTAAGTCCTACCCATCACTCATTTGAGTGTTACCTACATCTCATTTCAGGATTCGGTATTTACAGAATCGGCAATTTTACCGAATTGGTAATTTTACCGATTCGGTAATTTTACCGATTCGGTAAATTACCGAATCCTGAAATATGCCCCCTACATAGCAAATGCCTAAATACCGGTCGGTAACGGGATATTTACCAAAAATCGGCCGTTACCGACCAGTATTTGGCTTCCTACATATGGCCCACTGTACGGTTCTCTCTGTCGCTGGCCAGAATATAGTTAAAAAGTAGGACGTTTGAACATTTTTGGAGACATGAATATAAACCAGACTCTATAAAAAACTGTAAATATAAAGTGATGGTGAGCAACTGTTATACAGAGTGTTAGAAATGGGGGTCTCTAGTTGACAGTGGCTGGCGCCGATGTCAAATAGTGGCCCTTCTTCCTAAGTCAGAGTAAGGGGGCTACACCCTTTGATAACCCCTGCTCAACCCTGTGGTAACGTAGCACGAGCACACAGGCCTATCTCAGAGGGAGTGCGTGAAGCATTTAGGACCATACACAATAACGCAGGAAAGACGCTACAAAATAGACACCAAAAGCAATTATAAAAAAATAGTTATCTCAATATAGATTAAACACGAAATTGGGAAATGCTCAAAGAGCCACAATGCACTTAATTACAGATTCGTCTCAGGAGCGATGAAAGCACTTGTGCGTGCGGGTGGAACGAACTTGGTTCGGGCCGGGGTCTATGCGACAGCTGCGGCCCATGAAGGGAGTTCCGTGGGGCGGAAAGGCGGGGCGGGGGAGGGGCAGGGTGGGGGGTTCTAAAAACCGGAATATGGATAATTGCAGGTAAGTAAACAATAAAATAAATAAAACGAATTTCGTAGCGCGCGCTGCATTGCATTTTGCGATGCAGGGCGCGCAACGAAAAGATACCTACTTTCCAAAAGCAGCAGTTGTACACTCAGAACATAAAGACAATCCCTACTACCAGATGCACGTTAATATTTGGAGGGAAAGCCTACGAAATTCAACCTCCCTAGCATGTTCCTTAGTACTACTAGGACTACACCGGTTCATCAGCTATTTTATAATAAGGAGCATTCGCGCTGTGTCACTGAATGGCAGTGGCACAGCGCCCAGAACGTCTAACGCCAGCAACCATGAAGGAGACATAAAAGACAAAAATGGAAGGGACACCTACGCCAATGGTGCCAGGTCTAACACAGAGCATAAAAAAGCTCTCGTAGAGAATTATTTCATACATATTCTGTTAGCAAAAAGCCCCAAAATAAATCTTAGAAACATTCAAGGAATTAGTGGATCCTTCTGCTGGATACCCCTTCGACTGTATTGGCAGTTGGATATATTATTCTGTTCTGTGCCGTGGGCACATTTACTTGGGTGTGCCAGGCTCACACCAGGACACTGCAGACACTCTCTCCACCATTATGCAGTCACTCATTAAATGCTTGGTGTTCATGTGATTGGCTTGGTTGAATTGCTCAACAACTTCAGATACTCCTTAAAACAATTATGTATTCATTTAAAGATATCCAAAATACAGTCGCAGCAAGACATTTATAAATGAATTACATTCATGGTTACATTCCCAGCCAATGTGTCTATAAATGAAACAAGAATTGGTTACAGTCACAGCAAATCATGTACAAATGAATAAAGCATTAGTTACAGTCCCACCCAATGCGTTTATAGATCAATAAAAAATTGCTTAAGTTACAGCCAATCCGTTTATAAATGAACAGAAAATTGTTTTAAAAAACATTGGAAGCTGTTGAGAAATTTAGCAAGTTAATCAGATGGACTGTTAAGATACTTTCCAAGGCGCTACCAGAAAAAAGTAACAGTGGCTGCATATTGATGGACAGTGTCTTTTTCGCTTATTGATAAATGAACTGTTTTGGGGTCTTTGTGACGGTTTACCCTGGGGAGGAGCAGAGGGCAGCGTTAATGTACCGTATTTCGGTCTGGTTGAGGCCAGAATCGTCCTTTGTACATTTGTGAGATTCTGACAGTTCACACATTCCCCGGGGAGAGTGAATTGGTGGAAGATGAGGCCCCTGTTTGAAACCACGACTCCGCCTTTCACTTCTGACGCTCTGAGCTCCTTTTCAAGATGGGGATATCATGCAGGTGGGTGCGGTGAATCACTGCAGGGGGTGTCTTGGGTGTCCCGTGACCAAGGCGCCATGATGGGGGGCTCATTAAATGTGTTAGAATGCATTTGAGGCAAACAATCCATCCCTGTTTGCCCGAGCCCCTGCCTCTGTAGTATACTGTGTGCAAAGCGTTTCCTTATTTATATGGGGCCTTGTCACTTCATAAATGAAGAAATGAACCTTTGGGATTATGTGGGTGCAAAATGTGCCCCGACGTGATCCATGTTACGGAGGGGATATCAAACATCTGCAGCCTCTTCTGTAATTATAAAGTGACCGGGCAGACAGAAAGCAGGTACACATGGTATTCAGCTTTAAGGGGGCTTCCCATGGGTGGTACATGGACGTTCCTGCGCAGCCATATTTGGTTTTTGACGCAAAATATTATCTATTATGATGGAAATGTCAAGTCCCATTTCCTCAGTCCCAAACAAGGAGGAGCTAGAACTGCTGGTGCATTTACCTTGAGAAAGAAAAAGACACACAGATGATGGGCAGAATGCACAGCATAGCAAACATTCACCACCAGTCAAGAGATCTGGGTTAAATCCAAGCCAGGTCCTCTCTAGACTGGAAATGAACATCCTGGGACCGGTTTCAGGGCATCACCCCTCATCAGCCAGGCTATCTTGAATCCAGTGGCACGGTGAACCTTGGACCCATGTCTGGGCATACCCAGCGCACTTAGGGCGAGAAAGAAAAAGAAACACAGATGATTGATGGAATGCAGAGCAAATCAAACATTCACCCCCAGTCAAGAGATCGGGGTTAAATCCATTATTCTTTTGCTCACCATGCCACCCCAGTTTAGACCCAGCCAAAGACCTGGCTTGACAGTTCGGGCTAGACAGTTCCCATGAAGAACAGGGTTGAAACTGATTTGCACAAAGCTGGGTCTGAACCGGGGTGGCGAAGTGAGCTAAAGAACGATGATGGATTGAATCCAGATCTGTGACTGAGGTGAGTGTCTGAAAAGGTTCAGTGCTCCATCCATTATCTCCTTGTGTTTGCTTTGCTTGCCCTAAGTTGGCAGGGTATGCCCAGACGTGGGACCCTTGCTCACTTTGCCACTGGATTAAAGCTAGTCTGGTTGAAGAGGGTTGTTGCCCCGTAACTGGTACCAGGATGCTTGTTTCCGGTCCAGGGAAGACCTGGCTTGGCAATTCAGGCTGGACTGTTCCCATGAGGAACAGGGTCAACATTGAGTTGCATATAGCTGGGTCTAAACTGGGATGGCAAAAGTGAGCTAAAAAACGATTATGGATTCAACCCAGATCTGTCACTGGGGTGAGTGTCTGAGAAGGTTCAGCGACCCATCCATCAACTCCTTGTGTTTGCTTTGTTCGCCCTAAGTTGGCAGTGTATGCTGAGACATAGGTCCCTTGCTCACTTTGCCTCAAGATCCAAGCTAGCCTGGCTGATTAGGGGTGTAGCCCCGAAACTGGTCCCATTATTATAGTTTCCGGTCCAGGGAAGACCTGGCTTGGCATTTTGGGCTGGACTGATTTGCATATAGCTGGGTCTGAACTGGGGTGGCGAAGCGAGCTACATAACAATGATGAATTCAACCCAGATCTGTGACTGGGGTGAGTGTCTGAAAAGTTTCAGTGCTCCGTCCATCATCTCCTTGTGTTTGCTTTGTTCTTCCTAAGTTGGCAGGGTATGGCCAGACATAGGTCCCTTGTTAATTTTGCCACTGGATTCAAGCTAGCCTGGCTGATGAGGGGTGGCACCTCGAAACCAGTCCCAGGATGCTTGTTTCCGGTCCAGGGAAGACCTGTCTTGGGAGTTCGGGCTGGATTGCTCCCATGAGGAAAAAGGTTCAAGACTGATTTGCATATAGCTGGGTCAGAACTAGGGTGGCGAAGTAAACTAAAGAACGAGGATGGATTCAACCCAGATCTGTAACTGGGGTGAGTGTCTGAAAATTTTCAGCACTCCGTTCATCATCTTCGTGTCTTGCTTTTTTCGCCCTAAGTTGGCAGGTTATGATCGGACGTGAATCCCTTGCTCACTTTGCCACTGGATTCAAGCTTGCCTGCCTGATGAGTGGTGTTACCTCAAAACCGGTACCAGGATGCTTGTTTCCGGTCCAGGGAACAACTGGCTTGGCAGTTCGACTGAACTGTTCCCATGAGGAACAGGGTCAAGATTGATTTGCATATAGCTGGGTCTGAATTGGGGTGACGAAATGAGCTAAAGAATAATGATGGATTCAACCCAGATCTGAGACTGGACTGAGTGTCTGAAAAGTTTCAGTGCTGCGTGCATCATCTACTTGTGTTTGCTTAGCTCACCCTAACTTGTCAGGGTATGTCTAGACGTGGGTTCCTTGCTCACTTTGCCACAAGATCCAAGCTAGCCTGGCTGATGAGGGGTGTTACCCCGAAACCATTCCGTGATGCTTGTTTCCAGCCCAGGGAAGACCTGTCTTGGCAGTTCAGGCTGGACCGTTCCCAAGAGGCACAGGGTCAACATTGAGTTGCATATAGCTGGGTCTAAACTGGGATGGCGAAGTGAGCTAAAAAAACAATGATGGATTCAACTCAGATCTGTGACTGGGATGAGTGTCTGAAAAGGTTCAGTGATCCATCCATCAACTCCTGCTTTGTTCACCCTAAGTTGGCAGGGTATGCCGAGACGTAGGTCTCTTGCTCACTTTGCCACAAGATCCAAGCTCGCCTGGCTGATGAGGGGTGTCACCCCAAAACCGGTCCCATGATGCTTGTTTCCGGTCCAGGGAAGACCTAGCTTGGCAATTCGGGCTGAACTGTTTCCATGAGGAACAGAGTCAAGACTTATTTGCAAATAGCTGAGTCTGAATTGGGGTGGCGAAGTGAGCTAAAGAACAATGATGGAATCAACCCAGATCTGTCACTGGGGTGAGTGTCTGAAAAGGTTCAGCGCTTCGTACATCATCTCCTTGTATTTGCTTTGTTCGCCCTAAGTTGGCAGGGGTATGCCCAGACGTGAGTACCTTGCTCACTTTGCCATTGGATTCAAGCTAGCCTGGCTGATGAGGGGTGTTACCCTGAAACCGGTCCCTGGATGCTTGTTTTCAGTCCAGGGAAGACCTGGTTTGGCAGTTTGGGCTGGACGGTTCCCATGAGGAACAGGGTCAAGACTGATTTGCACATAGCTGGGTCTGAACTGGGGTGGCAAAGTAAGCTAAAGAACAATGATGGATTCAACCCAGATATGTGACTGGGGTGAGTGTCTGAAAAGTTTCAGCACTCCGTCCATAATCTACTTGTGTTTGCGGTGTATTCACCTAACACTGGTAAATGGCAATAGACAAAGTGCCACTTCCACTTAGTATTACTGTTAGCATTTAGATGCAGTGAGGACATTTGTGATAAGTTATACATGTACATTTATTGATTGCTGACTTTTCTCTGTTCTCCTCTATTGCCACATGCAGCCAGAGTACAGTCATCCAGTGTAGCAGAGGTCCCTGCATCTGCTGGGAGACAACAACGTGAGCCACAACAATCCATATCACCAGCACAAACCAGTAAGCAAACATGGCCAAAAAAGGTTTCAAAATCCTTCATTGTTAGCATTCAACCTATGGACATATTACATATATTCTAGCAACAGTGCCAGACCTGTGAACTGAATTCAGAAATCTAGTGCATCATATGTAGCAACTAGAATGTTAACTGACAACACACATATCTTTGTAGGCCCAGTGACGTCAAAAAATTCAATCCCCACAGCGACATCTGATACAAGCCCAGGTGTGACATCTGGTCAGGAACCATACATGGGGCAGATGCGGGACCCTGACAAGTAAACCCACGAATGATGCACCTGAATGCTCATGCTCCTAAAAAGTAGATTTAGGTGCCGATTCCAATCCTGGAAAAATTTTCCCCGTACGAATCGTATCCGGTATTTTTACCGTACGAATCGTCCAAGTAGCGTACAAACTGCCAAGTACGATTCGGATGGGAAAAAGTCCATACGAATCGCATTGGGAAAATTTCCCCACACGTCCTCGGGTCGGAAAATGTGTCCGACACATCCCCGGACGATTTACCGTACGAATCGGAAAAATGAAGTCCGACCGCGCTAGTACGATCCGTCCCGTCCTTCCGATTTTACAACCATATGGAAAAAACACCGTACGGACCGAACTCCTTTAGCAACCATCGAGACATGTACGCGCCAAACGCCCCCCCCCGGCCGCGGATGTACGCGCCGAACCCCCACCCGTGTATGTACGGAGCGTACCCCCACCCGTGTATGCATGGAGCGTACCCCCACCCGTGTATGAATGGAGCATACCAACACCCCACCAGTGTATGTACGGCACGTACCAACACCCCACCAGTGCATGGACGTGCCGAACCCCCACCCGTGTATGTACAGAGGGTACCCCCACCCGTGTATGAATGGAGTGTACCAACACCCCACCAGTGTATGTACGGCGCGTACCAACACCCCACCAGTGCATGTACGTGCCAAACCCCCACCCGTGTATGTACGGAGCGTACCCCCACCCGTGTATGCATGGAGTGTACCCCCACCCATGTATGAATGGAGCGTACCAACACCCTACCCGTGTATGTACGGCGCGTACCAACACCCAGCAGTGCATGTACGTGCCAAACCCCCACCCGTGTATGTACGGAGCGTACCCCCACCCGTGTATGAATGGAGCGTACCAACACCCCACCAGTGTATGTACGGCGCATACCAACACCCCACCAGTGCATGTACGCTCTGAACCCCCACCCGTGTATGTACGGAGCGTACCCCCACCCGTGTATGCATGGAGCGTACCAACACCCTATCCGTGTATGTACGGCGCGTACCAACACCCCAGCAGTGCATGTACGCGCCGAACCCCCACCCGTGTATGTACGGAGCGTACCACCACCCGTGTATGAATGGAGCGTACCAACACCCCACCAGTGTATGTACGGCGCGTACCAACACCCCACCAGTGCATGTACGCACCGTACAGACGCCAAAAACACACGTACTGAACCAGGACAACCCAAAACAACACAAGGAGAGTCAATTCGATTCACACAACACCCGAAAACATGTCCAACAAGCCCAAATACACCCCAAACACTGACCTGCAACTGCCAAACAGCTAAACAGAGGCCCAAACCACAACCACTCCTTAAAACACACCCACCCAAAGTTAAAACACAGCCACACCCACAAATGGACCAAAAAAAAGGCCCAACACACACAAACCATGATCCTTTGCAACAGATCCACTACTGCCAGACCACAGAGACAACGCACTGCACCATACTACAGCCATCAATACACCTTACACTTGCACTCCTTCACACAACCACCATCACAAACACCCCCTCATCACATTCACACACACACACCTTCACAACCACACTCACACACCCACAACCATTCACACCCACACCCACAACCATTCACACCCACACCCCCACAACCATCCACACCCACACCCCACACCATGCCCACTAACAAGAATCCAAAGTTCACAAAGGAGGAGCTGGAGGTCCTTGTCGACGAAATCATCAGAGTCGAGCCACAGCTCTTTGGAACATTGGTCAGACAAACCAGCATATCCGAAAAATCAGCCATGTGGCAGAGGATTGTCGATGCTGTGAATGCTGTTGGGGCCACCAGAAGGACCAGGCATGAGTGCCAAGCCAGGTGGTACGATCTGCGGAGGACGGTCCGCCGCAAAATGACGGACGACCACAACCAGGCCAACATCACTGGAGGAGGGCCGCCCCGCAGACTGGTACAGTACCATCCCTGGGATTAGAAGGTGATGGCCACGCTGCCGCCGGTGGGAGTAGACGGAGTACAAGGAGTCCCAGACCCTGGTGAGTACACAAACAACTCACCTCACATGGGGGGAACGCCATACACAACCAAAATCCCAATCATGCACGCAACCCCCCCAAAGCCAGCACCGGACACAACCACACTCCAAAAACACACACATGCCACTAACGCCTCCGTGCCCCATGCACCAAGCAAGGCCATGCCAAGTCACAGGCCACACAAAACACCAACACAAGACAGGATGTCCCCGATGCCGGGAGGGTGGGCCCCAAAACTAACACATAGCAACTCTGAAGCACACAACAATGCCCTCAGCCCATATGGCCTAGGGCACTGCCATACAAACAGTGTGTCCCCACACAGTACTGGGTTGCCTGCAAATGGTGGCCGCGTTGCAGGATGACATGGGTATGAAGCAGTGCTTAATTTGTGCTGGTGCTTTCCGGTGCTTAGCACCGGCACCTTTTTATCAGCACCGGGTCAACATTCAGGCCCTATCAGGAGCAGGCAGATGAGAAAGACAGATCCATGAGACACTGAGGTAAAGAGATGCGGTGAGAGATGTCAGATGCCGACAGCTGCCTTTGATGACCTGAAATAACGCGCCTCGTGACGCTCGAGAACACAACTCCAAAGGCGCATCTGTTCCTCTCTCAGACTTCTGTTTCCAGAGAAAATACTGCTAAAGGATGTGCTGGGTAAGCCTTAAATGCTTTAATAAGGAACATGAAATCCCGATAAAATAACAAAACACCATGATGCCACTTAATATAGACGCAAAATTACTGTGAAACGATGGAAAACTGCCCTCTTCAGTGGCTGGGCGGTGCTATAGGTGACGAAATCCTTTCTTGCTCAGACCCTCGAAATTCTTTAGCATTATTTTTGCAGCTGTGTCCCCTTCCTTCAAAATGCTGGCATGGGATGGTTTGCCGCATAAGACATCAGACTCCTCCCGGTGCACAGGCCCATGATGACTGCATGAAGCTGGGCTTGACTATCGCCGTGTTAATCCCCCAGTGCATCATGGTTACGGTAGTCCCCATTAGCGCCTAAAAGGACATGTACACGTTCAGGGAGGGCTACATTTATGTGGCCAAGAGGAGCCAGTGAATTATACAGAAACAGAGCTCGCCACTTTCGCTCCAACAGACCAAGACGGGGCGGTTTGTCAATTCCTGTTAGCCGTGGACTTCACCAGGCCAAGTGAACAACGTGAGGCGAGGAGGCCACGTGGCTACGGTGTGTATTTCACCGCCATGAGATTTTATCAGACTCCGTGGCACACTGTGGGATCCTCGCCAAGTCACTCTGATTTTATTCCAGAGCTTCCAGTCGCGGCTCAGTTCGTTGCGGGTGCCAGTACATGACTCAAGTCCACTGGGAAACAGAAGTCAGAACCCACGCCCTGCCGAGCCTCCTCCTCCCAGTCCTAATGATTGACGTTCAACCCTCCCCCACTACAACTCACATCAACTGCATGACTGCACTGCAGTCTATACATCATGCGTGAAAGAGTAAATGAAATATAATTGCCTTAAGGAAGTGTTGTTCACTTCACACTCGTAAAGACTGTCTCCGGAGTCCCTCGGTGAAGAAGAGCGCTGCTGTGCTGCGCTGCACTCAGTGCTGAGAGAGCGAGCCAGGTCAGCCCGATAATAAATTAATCTCCACAAGCCGTTAGCTCTGCCTACTGTCCTTAAACACTGGAGTGGCTGGCAGTGCACTCATGTGGACTCATGTGGCCTGCACGTGCTGCTCTCGCGGGCTTAGAGTCTGCTGGCTGAGCTAGTAGCGGTTGCTGATGGCAGGCTTCTACAACAATGTTTCAATTTGGGAGATTGATTTCCCCGCTTTGCGCTCTCAGACCTGACTTCACGTCGGTAGTGCCCATTGCGTGATACAGGCTGGCGCCACGGGGACTGAGGTCATGTCCTGCATGTCCTGCTACCTTCCGCTGCTGGATTTTGTTGGAGTAGGCTGATAGTGCCTCTCATTTTGCAGTAATTTCTAATCCTACACAGCGCGGCTGTCTGCTCGCACCGGCCGTCACGTTGCGCAGGTGCAGTATGTTTAAAATCATGATCAGTTGACCCTGGCGCCACAAATTCAGTATTTGCTGAGGGTCAGAGAGACGAAGTGAAGTTGCAGCGGCCGCCAGGACTCTGTCACTGCCTGGATTCACCAATGAGCTGCGTGGGAAACCCGAATTCTCGTGAGCCGCGGTCTTGCCTGAGCCTGCCCTTGTATGTTCTACGTTGAAGTAAGTGAGTCCCCAGTCAGTACTTTATGGCTGCAGTGCACCCTGTAATGTGTGGTGTTAAATAATTCCTTTAAAGGCAGCGCGCCTGCAGGCAGCTTGTCTGCAGTCAGTGGGTGCCGGGTGTGTTACAGTACTGTAGTTCAGAAGCCCTGGCATAGCTGCAGGTGAGGTTGCCAGCAGGGCCGGCTTTAGTGCTGGTGGCGCCCTGTGCGACAATGTTTGTTGGCGCCCCCCCAATGACCACCTCCACCACGGATTCTCTCACTAGCACCCTTTAACAGTGACCAA
Organism: Triturus cristatus; assembly: GCF_964204655.1. Classification (NCBI taxonomy): domain Eukaryota; kingdom Metazoa; phylum Chordata; class Amphibia; order Caudata; family Salamandridae; genus Triturus; species Triturus cristatus. The sequence continues at coordinate 94,013,812 of NC_140579.1, read as the reverse complement.
GTCTCCATAACCACACTCTCTCAGATGCATTGAATTAGTTATATAGCGCCACTCATACCAGTGTAGGGTGTCCGAGCACTTTACATCACACACACATTACACAGAGACAATCAATCATACGTGTGTAAATCCGTGTATAGGAAATGATACATAAGCCAAAGGACTGAAAGTGTAGGAGTCACATGTCATCCATACTGGTAGGCAGTATAGTTTGAGTGCTTGGTGTGGAGAAGCACAAACGCAGAGTTGAAAATAAACAGCATAGTTGGGAGTTTTCTTTAATAATAAGAATCGATTTCTATCCAAATTAACCCTTGTTGCAACATTAATCAATGTTCTAATAATGTATATTTTGCGGTGTGTATGCAGTTCTGGGATGAGAAGTTATTAGGTCACTATTCTATATTAGGACTTTACGTTATAAATTGCAAGTAACAAAAGGATGTCTCTTTTGAAAGCAGTAATCTGCTGATCTGTTTACATCATATACACTCTGTAATCTACTTGGTACACGTTCTTTGCAGCAGGCACATTAACCCTCTGCACTAACTTCACAGAGGTCAAAACCTCAACTTTACAAAACACTGATCTCTCTCCAGGAAGATAATTAATCACACGAGTTTTCTTGACATTTATGGCACCGGTCGCACCGCCCTAAAGCCGGCCCTGGTTGCCAGCCGCGGGCAGTGAGCAGATGTGACTGTGTACAGCACCGGGGCATTTTGTGCCACATAGTGTAACATCAAACGACATCTTAGCGCAGTCTGATTAATGTGATGCAGCAAAATACTGTAAGGAATATGTTCTGTGTTCTGCCTCGTTCGTCACTGTGCTGCCACCATTTCCGGCCGTGAAACTATACAGTGTGACTGAACGGCGTATTAGACAAACTATCTAGTCATCTAAGCCTGTACGCCAGAAAATAAGCCTATCTTTCAAATGCTAACTATTTCTCTGTGAAAGACACACATGTACCGACGTACCATGGTGCACTGCAACACGCTTCACTTGCCACTTGCTTTCAGTTTTGTTAGGCCTCAGACCTCGTTGCGCCGGTGCGTGTGCACACGTTTTCACGCACTTCAAGTTTGCCGAGTGCAGCCTGGGCCCAACGCGTGCTGAGCAGATTTAATCTCTGTAATGTTAATCGTAGCACTAGCCCCCGGACATCATGGTTTCACCCCCCCTACAGCTCTCTGTTGTGGCTGGCGGGAGCTGATGCATTTGCGCTCCGGTCAGCTCAGGTGAGACAGAGCTGCACTCACAAGAGGGACACTCATGGCCTGCAGCCCTACTGGACTTTCGGCAGCCGCTTCATGTCTGGTATCGGCACTACCACTGGTCCGTGCAGGCTGAGCAGAAGCAGGATGTTTTAATTTAAAAAATCCTACCACCACCAAGAATGGCTTCTGCTGCCGACCGAATTCATAATTCAAAGACCTCCATGACATCCTGAACAGCGCTCCTCTCGCCTGGTGGTGGGGATTCTTTGGTGGCTATGCCAGTCATGAGGAGACTGAGAGTGGGCACCATGTGTCTAAACGCTGGGCACAGCTCTGAAAGCGTGCCACCCCATGACCTCTCACCCTCACTACAAGCTGCAGATGGGCCAGTCTTCTATTGTCACAACACTATCAGCCAGATCACGGGTCTGCAGTGAGTGACCCTACAGACACCAGCTACAGCGACCAGGCTGAGCAGCAGGAATTATTTACCCAACACTCAGTGACTCTGTTGGTAAGTGAAAGATAAAGTGATGATTTATCATGTTCCTGCTGCAGAGAGATAAGAGTTGTCTCGTGCAACTTTTGACTCTGCAGTAGCACAGGAAGAGAGTTAACATGCCTGCTGCAAAGAACGTCTAGTCTGCATATCACAGAACAGTATTTTTATGTGGGAAGCTCAGGGAGTTACTGCTTTTGTCACATAGATTGTTTTGTTACTTGCAATTCATACATTTCAATCCTAATCTACAGTAACCTTAAAACTGTTATCAAAGACTTCAGCTGCATGTAAAGTGCTATGCCAGAGATGGCCACCATAATGCCAAGGCAACACAATAGGCCAATAATGGGTACCACTGTGTGAATGCCACCTTTGTGTCAGGTCTAGACACCATTAATACTATGGATGCTCAAAATATATTAAAAACGGTAATCACCATAAATTCAAGGATGCCCTCAGTTTGTCAATGGTGGCCACCATTATACAACATGTGGCTACCTCAAGTTGGCAATGATGCTAATATCCGAAAACTGGCCACCACCGTGTCATGCCACCATTATGCCAGGGCTAGGCATTATAATGCATGTGAGTATTGTCCTTTCCTTAAATCGGCACATAGAGCACTGGAATGTTTCACATGACCCTTTTCAATGCACTAGTCGTATTAGCTAATTTATTCCAAAATTGTGCTTTAAATGCACTTTTAATTTAATCTTTTTCAAAATTTTCACAGAGCAGGGGAACCTCCTATCAAAACCTTACTTGGAGCAAGGCTCCCTTGCTGAAATTCAGATCGGTTATTACATCTGCCTTTCATCAGTGCCAGTTCAGGATGTGGGCGGAGCCAATAGAGAGTGGGTGGAACCAGTGGAGGAAGTGGGTGGAGCCAGGTGAAAGTGGGTGTGGCCTCCGACAAATATTTGAGCACCTGCACTTCATATTTTACAAATTAAGCACTGGTATGAAGGCACAATTTGCACATAACAGCAGCTAATGAAGACGCATCACTCTGGAAGAGTGTCAGCACACACCGCCACAGCAGCAGCGCAGACTCAGACACTCCGCCCAATGGGTGCCCAGAGATTAGAAACAAACCCACATGAACAAGCCAATGGCCTTTGAAAGACCTGCAAACTGTGTGTGCCCAGGAAGCTGGGCTGAGGTGACAGAGGGTGACACACAGAGGGAGGGAGGAGGGTGACAGAGGGAGGGAGAAAGGGAGACAGAGGGAGACGGTTGACAGAGGGAGGGAGAAAGGGAGACAGAGGGAGACGGACAGAGGGAGGAGGCTGACAGAGGGAGGAGGCTGACAGAGGGAGGGAGAAAGGGAGACAGAGGGAGACGGACAGAGGGAGGAGGGTGACAGAGGGAGACGGACAGAGGGAGGAGGGTGACAGAGGGAGGGAGAAAGGGAGACAGAGGGAGATGGACAGAGGCAGGAGGCTGACAGAGGGAGACGTACAGAGGGAGGAGGTTGACAGAGGGAGACGGACAGAGGGAGGAGGCTGACAGAGGGAGGGAGAAAGAGAGACAGAGGGAGACGGACAGAGGGAGGAGGCTGACAGAGGGAGGGAGAAAGGGAGACAGAGGGAGACGGACAGAGGGAGGAGGGTGACAGAAGGAGACGGACAGAGGGAGGAGGGTGACAGAGGGAGGGAGAAAGGGAGACCGAGGGAGACGGACAGAGGGAGGAGGCTGACAGAGGGAGGGAGAAAGGGAGACAGAGGGAGACCAAATCACCCTTGGGTGGTGTGGCCATGTCCGCTCGTCGGCAGGTGGACTGTGTGCATGTAGACAAGGTTTGGCAGTGCGTGACCCCCACTTTTTCCTGTGATAAACACTGGGCCATGTGTCAATCTGTGCACGAGTACATCCGTGCTGCAGGCACAAACCTAACCTTACACCCAGTAAACCTACCCACTGTGTTTGGTAGAACCCTGTCACAAATGCTCAAGTTACCTACCTGCATTCTCAAATAGCATGGTAAAAACACCATTTGGCAAAGTACAGTGCAACACGTAAGGCGGCTCTGCATGGCTTGCTACGCCCGCTCACTACACTGCTGACAGCATTCCAAAAAGATGCATCAACTAAGATTGTGTCACACATAGGTAAAGTGTCGAAAGCTGTGGCCAAGGGACATACCCATGCACAAGTGCACTGCAAGAGGAATGCAAGCCATATCCAACCACCCAGAGGAACTGTGCCAACTCACAAATGAATGAAACATGGATGTCGCATGTAACACAATTAACATTGTCTCTCTCACACACAGGTCAACGTCGTCGATCTCCCCCCAACACTGGGGGGGAAGACTCACAGGACCAGGCTCTGCGTGAAGAGGACCCCACCGGCAGCGATGACTCTCACCACTCCGTGGACGACCCAGACCAACCTGGCCCCTCTGGTGTCCAACCACCTGCAGCACCTGCGTCAGGTACAACTGTGCCAACCACCACCCCCATTCCTGCCACATCCCAGGACACACTCAGGAGCCCTGCCCGCACACAACAACACAGCCAGTCTGTCCAGGAGGGACAAGGTTCTCCGGGCACCCAGGAGGAGGCAGGCGACACCGCAAATGCCATCCCTCAGGGGTCCCGGAGACCCGATGTGCCCACAACGGCAGGCCAGGTGCAAGTGGGCAGGGGTGGTGGGAGTGGAGGACGGCGGAGGCGCGAACCTGACCAGTTGGCTCAGGAACCAGTAATGTCACACATCAGCAACATCCTGGCCTCAGCCAGGTAGTGGAGACCCTCAATGAGATCAAGAACATGCAGGCCGAGCAATATGCCAGTCAACAGCTACACCAAGGACGGATGGAGGCAAGACAGGCTGAGCTCGTGGCGGTGCAAACGGAAATGACCTGTGTACTCCGTCGGATTGCCGACAACATGGGCAACCCTCCCTGTGCCACCAGGCGAAGAACATCACCACCCACAGGGAGGGATCAGGAGGAGGAGGATTCATCCGACGGAGCATCCCAAGCATCGTCACGGCCTGCATCTGAGGGTCCCCGCAGGAAGGTGGGTCGTCCACGCAAAAGACCGTGAGAGTCAGCGGAACATCACCATCTCCCAGGTCACCTGGCCTGGCACCTGGCCCTCTGGCCCAACAGCAGCACAACAGCAAATGACATTCTCTGCCACATGCACTTGCTGGTCACTGTCTGACCAATGTTGACAAAGACTGTGGCAAAGACTCTGATGACTTCCATTGGCAAGGATACCAACTCCCCCAGTGAACTTTGGATTCTACACTCCCGCCAAGCACCTCTTGTCATCCCCCCAAACACGTACCCCACCACAAATAAATATCTTCAGAATCTCGAGATGATGCCGTCATTTTGCATAATTCCACTACATGTGTGTGTTGTAAAGTCAAACCATGCCTGAGTTTTGAAGTAACTCCAACCATGCATACCCTGGGGTCTGAGTCAGGCACAGGACACACATGGGTCACAATGTATCATCCAATACAGACATGGAGCACCATACTCACCCGTGATAGGCCCAACCAGCTGAGGGGGTGCCCGCACAACTGTGCCCACAGACCTATTTAGAAGAGCAACAATCATGCGCAGAGGTCAGGGATCATGTGGAGTGTCCTGGGGTGCTACTCCCAGGTATGTGTAGACAGGTTGCAGAACCATGGCCTGCATGCTTGAGTCAGGTGGATGTGGAGAATGGTGGGCCGGCCAAGGTTGGATGCATGGAGATGGCACAATAGGGTCTTGGATCACAGTGCCACAAGGTTGTGTTGTGGTTGTGGGCTGCATCCTGAGTGTGTGCGTGGATTGAGAAGGTCATCCTGCAGCTGGCAGTGATCCATTCCCCCCATCGCTGTTGGACGTTGATGTGGCCTGGTCGCCGGATGTAGAAGCAGAGCTGTGCAGATGCACCCTGGATGTGGACAAGTATCATGGGAGTTGTAACGCACATGTCCGTAGAGTGCAGGGTAGGATTAGACACGGATGTCGTAGTTGACTTGGGGGATGGTCTCTCTTGCCTTGAGGTGGATGGAACTGGGGAACTTGTGCATAATGCAGAGTGTGCTGCAGCTTGAGGCACAGATGCTGCTGATCAGCATAGCACATCTCAGCAAGCAATCCATGATGAACACCAGCTCGTTTCCGTTGACACTGGGTGCCCTTGCTGCAGGCCCTGCAGCAGCATGCGCCATGTCAAGAAAACAATGCCCCAAGTTGCACACAAAGACAAGGATCTCAGGAAGGAACTATGCAAAAGGTGTATGTCAAGGAAGGAATGTCTAGTTCAACATGCCACACACACACACAATGGATGCACATGCAGCACAGTGGCCGTCGTGGAGACTGACATGCCACAATACCTATACAGCCATGGACATCATGCACAATACCGATTCTAATCCCTGACAAACAGCTTGCATCTTGCTACTCTACACATAGACTCATATGCACCATCTCTGATAACTATGCCAGACATGCCGCATGCACAGTGGCAACAGACCACCATTGACAGAGATGAGGCACCTTGGAGGCAGAGGGACACCTTTATTAGTCATGTGTGTCAGAATGCTAATGCAACTCTGTCAACACATACACAGGTCATGTGGATGAACATGTGTTACCGACACTGGCACCCCCCTTTGCACCACATATGCTGGAAATCCATAGAACTGGCACACAAGTGACGGGTTACAGCTAAACACCCCCTGCTGCTCACGGAGAGGCTGCCATACACCATTGAGCCTCCAATGGGGAATTCACACACCATGTCAACCCGGTGCAACCCGTATGTTTTCGAGGGCAGTGTTACACACATTGATGGCTCCATCACAATCCACAAGCCCATTTCAGATGACTGTCAGCAAGTCTGACCATCAATTCTGGTGAATTCAGCTCCATGTCATGTGCCCCATGGTGAATCTACATGTATGCTAAGTATCCAAACATGAACAGGAGCAGTGCACACACAATCAAAACAAATACCACACCCAAAAAGCCGTGCTGCCTCCCTTACCCTAAGGAGATTTTCAAACGTGTCCGTGCATGTAACGCTGATTCAGCACATGTTGCTGTGTTCATGAGGAATAGCAGGAGCAAAACAATGCCACCAGCAGGCAGCATGCGCAAGTACCTGTGGATGAGAGACACACCAGAAGTCAGCCATTAGAAGCACATCCGCATGCATGTGCAAGTACTCGACATGTATAAGGTTGTCAACATGCTAGGTGACAATGATGACTCTGGAAAAACATTCATCTATTGCACCATCACTCGAGTGACACATCCAAACACACCTCTGACTCACCTGGCAGACATGCAGATGGACACACACATTGCAACACATGCCACACACGGCCCAATGCGTGCACACTCAGACACTGGAACTCACCACTAAGCAAAGAAGTTGCGTATGAGCCGACTCCGGATGTCCTCTTCCGCCTCCTCCTCCTCCACATCACTTGCCTCGTGACCAAGCCCTTCATCCTCCACAGGTGGATGGTCCTGCTCATCCGGATCCAGGATGAGTGGCACAGCTTTCTCCACTGCCATGTTGTGCAGCATGCAGCACACGAGGAAGATCTTGCATACCTTCACCGGTGCATATGGGAGTGCGCCACCGGTCTTGTGGAGGCAACGGAATCGGCTTTTCAGGAGGCCAAACATCCTCTCTATCACTCGCCTGGTCCGCCCATGGGCGTTGTTGTAGCGGTGCTGGGCAGCCGTGCTGGGGTTGCCGAGAGGCGTGATCAGCCATGGCATGTTGGGATAGCCAGCGTCCCCTACATGGAAACATCATGGACAAAAGTGGGTCAGGAGAAGCAGTAAGACAGGAAGATGACGCTAAATACAGGACTGACAGAGTATACCCACCAACAATACATGCCCGTTCGTTGCGCAGCAGCAGCATCATTTCAGGCACCCTGCTACGCCTCATGATGTAGGCATCGTGTGCTGATCCTGGAAAACGAGCACAGACATGTGAAATCACCATGTTGGCAAGACACACCACAAGGGCATTAATGGAGTGGTAATGCTTGCGGTTCCTATACGCTACCTCCTGTGCCTGTGGTGGTACCAAAGCCACATGTGTTCCATCTATGGACCCAATGACATGGGGCATCCCTCCCAGGGCATAGAACTCACGCTTGACACCTGTCAACTGCTCAGGAGTTGGGAATTTAATGAACTCATCCAGGTGAACCAACATGGCCTCTAAAAAATCATGCAGCACACGGCTGAACATAGTTTGGGACATGCCACCAACGTGAGCAATGGTATGTTGAAAGGTACCCGTGGCAAAGAAATGTAGGGCTGCCATCACCTTCATCTTGGGTGTCAGTGCAGTAGGGTACCTGTGTAGCGGTTGGAGGTGTGGTGCCAGCCGTGTCGTCAAGTCCTCAATCAAACGTTGGGAGAAGCGGTAGCGGCGTATACAGTCATGTTCCCTCAGGTCAGCCAAGTCCGGAATTGGTCGAGGGAGAGGCGGAGCCCTGCAGTGAATTTGAAGGGACAACGAAGAGTGGGTACAGTACACCACCAATGTCAATGTACTGAGCACATGTTCAACAGGCAATACACATATGCTGCATACAGAGTCAGGTCTGTGCAATAAGCCCTGGACACGTATGCCAGGCAGGGGACACTCCTACCAAGAGCCAGCTACAAACGTCGATTCTCAACCTCAATATGCCATGCCATGAAACTAGCTGTGGGCCAGTGGAAGTGAACAGGCAGACGCATTACAGGAGTTACAGACATCCACATATATGCAGAAGAAGGATGTTTATTGTACAGACAGGTTGCGGAACACTAGATGCACAGGTCACATGTCATTTAAAAAGGACAGACCACACACCTTGCCATGAAGGAGTACATTTCAAGACTGATCACACATACATTGAGAGTATGCAGATATGTCCTTGTTATGAAACTCCGCGTCCATGCATACATACATACCTTACGTCGGATTACACATGTGGGCTGGTGTGCGTAACAGTGTGCCATGCCCATCTACACACAGACACATGTTGGTTGCAGCAACTGCAGATGCATTTGACCAAACACTACAGCAAACCTATGGGAACACATGACACACACATGACATAGTTACAGCATGCAACGCGGGCATTCAGATCTCAGGGGTAATATTCCGTGTACCTGGCATCAGGGGACAGTTGCGGGTGTCGGTGACTGTGCCATGCCAGTGACGCATGGCTCAACAAGTCTGTACTACATGCAAACATGTTAATGGAGTGAAGGGGATGTGTGGCACATAGTGCACCATCACACATGACATGTGTACACAGCTCATCATACTTTAATTAGCTTCACGCCTCAGGAGTAATGTGCCACATCACAGCCTGACACACCTGTGCCCAACACATATAGTACTGCACAGACAATACCTTGATGTCCAGCCTTGGCCAAGTATGACAGCTCTATTCCTGTCTGTGTGCCGCCTGTCACCACTGTCAGGTGCGAAACGCACCGTACATACGCTCTGAGGGAGTGTGTAGGGTCCCAATCACTATGGGAGTGCTGGCGTATGCGTACGCCACAGTGATACGGACCGTACACGCGTGTGTAGGGTCCCTATCACTATGGGAGTGCTGGCATATGCGTACGCCACAGTGATACGGACCGTACACACGCGTGTACGGGTCGTATCACTGTGGCGTACGCATATGCCAGCACTCCCATAGTGATAGGGACCCTACACATGCATGTACGGTCCGTATCACTGTGGCGTACGCATACGCCAGCACTCCCATAGTGATAGGGACCCTACACACGCGTGTTCGGTCCGTATCACTGTGGCGTACGCATACGCCAGCACTCCCATAGTGATAGGGACCCTACACACGCGTGTACGGTCCGTATCACTGCATTTGGGGTGCCCTAGGGCCGTGGAACTCACCGTACCTGTGTGAAAATGTTGAAATAACATAGGGGACACATGAGGGACAAGTATAATGGCCTAAATGCATGCTGGATTTACAGTTTGAATTTTTGCATCAGGTGGCCAGCAGAAGTCGGTTGGAAACAATATACTTTGTTGCAAAGTGGTTGTTGACTTGACATCATGCTCAATTTTTAAACCATGCAAAGCCCCTTACTGGGGTAGGTTTAAAGGGATTGGAGGAAACGTAGGATGCTAATGTGACTGACCAATCTCTCTGTACTCCTGTAAATGTAACAGGCCAGCAAGGCAGATATAAGGCAGCCAGGTCCCATGAGAGAGCACTCGCCTGCACATCCTTTTATTCCACAACACTGCTGCTGCTCGTGATTCCTCTGGCACCATGTCCAGGTCTGTGGAGAGGGCCCAGCCATTCACCATGGAGGATAATGTGGCGTTGGTGGATGTGATCCTCCCACAGTACACCATGCTGTATGGTCGACCAGGGGAGCAGGTGAGGGCTGACTCCACTAGCTTAGACTGTGCCCCTTTTTTGTGACTGTGAGTTCTGGCATTGTGTCCCTGTGTGACAGACATGCAATGTTGTTTGGAGTGGGTCCCAGGGTGGGGAAGGCCTCATGTCTCCCATGCAGCGCATGCTGTAGTTCCTGTGTGCACTCCTCACTTGCATAGTGCTTACTGTGACAATCAATGCATGGTGCATGCCACATTCTGCCTGGCTACTCCTCCTGGGAATGTTGTTGCTACAGTCCTGATGTGATTCTGTGTTCCCCCCAGTGTGACAGGTGACAGTACCCATAGATGTGTGTTTGTTTAGTGTACCTGTGCTGTGAGTGTCCAAATGATGTGTTCGTCCCCTGGACATTGGTGTGTGTGTGTAAGTCCCCTGTCATGTGGGTGAGTGCATATGGGGAGTTTTGCACACCAGCTGCATGAGGGATGGATATACCCTGGCCATGTGATGTGTGCAGGGAGCAGTGCTGAGCCAGCCCCACACCTGTGACACCCCCCAGTCTAGTGGCACATGTGCAGAGTGAGGTTTGCTGGCGGTGGTCTTCCCTGACTTGGATAGGCGCTTACAGGAGAAGCAGCAGCAGGAAGGGGGTAGGTACATGTGTGTTTGTAGTGTGTCACCAGCTTTTGGAAGTGCGCAGTTGCATGGATACACTGCCAGGGTTTAAATGTGCAGTGCAGATCCTGTTCCCCAAAGTAAACCGGTGCTGTTCTTCCTCCCTTCCCCTCCTTGCCATGTGTTCCTGGGTCTGTGGGTAGTCACTCTTGCACAAGGTAATCTAGTCAGGCAGTTAATCCAAGTGCCCAATGCTTGCAGCATCATGTGTGGGGGTGGTGTGTAAGCGGTTTTGGGACCTTGCCCGTGCCCTGGCCAGGTCAGTCATTGTGGGGTCCATGTCAGTTGGCACTGATGCTGAGTCCCGACATAGGAGTGTGTCTTAGAAGTGTACTGCCTTACAGCATGCATGTCCAATGTTGTGCCCTCTGACATGATGTGCATGAGTGGGAGTAATGCATAGTGCTGGGACGGTTGCTTCAGTTGCAGTCATATCCATCCAGGACCATGGAGGTGTGTGGCCACTACCGTGCCCTAGGGCACCTTTTCCTAGGTATCATGTGTGTCATCCAACAATGTGGACATTCTCTGTGTCTTCGGCATAGGTTGGGCTCTGTGGCATTGTACCCTGGCCTCATCTGTATTTACGTAAACTGTGCTACATGTGTCCACTGTACAGTGTGACCCAATTTTGCTTGTGCATACTCACAGTGGGCAGTGCCTGTGTGTCTTGGTACGACAATCTGATGATGGTTGATTGTCAATGATGCATGTGGACAGGCGCAACAGGGGTGGTTTGTGTACAATCAGGATTTAGTGCAGCCCATGTGTGTTCATCCCAGAGTAAGAGGTGTAAGTACTTCCTCTGTCTCAATCAAATTGTCTCAGGTAGGGGGTGGGTTGTGCGAGCAAGGCCTACATGTCAAAATCTGAAGTCTCCTTGCTAGGTTTGGCCTGTGTGTGATGTTTGTCTGGACATACACTCAAGGTGCAGTGACACAGTCATGTTGGGCAATGTTTTTATGCGTTAGCTTTGCAGCATGTGCAATAAGTAAATAGACATGGTTCCTGCTCATCCCATTTTTGGCAACGCTGTGTGGTACAGAAGCTGTGCACGATTGTCCCCAGAGCCTGGCTCCTCTGTCCAATTTGATATCAAGTAATTTGCTGTTTTGTCATGCTCTCCATTGTTTCGCAGTGGCATGGTGAGTCAACCAGCTGTGTGTTGCAGGGCCTACATATGTACCTTGTATTGTAGATGTTACTCATATTGCTTTTCAGGCTATGCACTGTGACCTATGTAGATTTGACTGATGTGACATATGTCTACAGGTGTCTGATTATTTCCTGTCTCTTCACCTTGCCCACAGCATCGTCGGGGGACTCCGAGGGAGACACTGGCACGGACCGTGAGGAGGGAGCAGGCTCCAGTGGCAGCAGTGCTGTCTTGTCTGGCGCATCGAGTGGCACGGAGGCCGAGGGGAGTGAGGCGGAGGACCTGTCCAGTCTCACCACCAACTATGACGCTGACGGGTCCGAGGCTGAGCTCCCAGAGGGGGCGGAGGCTGCTCCCACAGCTGAAAGCAGCACTCAATCTCTACCCGCCCCCTCCGTTCCCATCACCGGCCTCCCACTTGCTCTGGTCCCTTCCCGCCGTGCTAGGTCACCACGTGTCTCCTTCTTGCCAGGCACCGCGCCCCCTGCCCCTGTCTCCACTGCTGCCGCGAATGCCGAGTCTGTGGACATCCTGCGCCAGTTGCAGGTTGGTCAGACTGCGATGCTGATGTCCTCCATGGCCACACACGAGTGCTCACCCAGATGGAGGCATACATGGAGGGCATCTCAGCTGCGCAGTCTGACCAACGCCAGTTGCTGAGGTCCATAGACTCGACACTGACTGCAGCAGTGGGTCTCCTGCAGCGCTACACCCCCCCCACTACCCCTGCACCATCCACACTTCCCACTCCCATCCCTGTCCCAAGCACACCCAGACGTACCCATGCACGCACCCCACCAGACACAGGCACCACACCACCAGGGAAGCCCAAGCGCACACCTCCTGTCAAGCACACACAGGGTGAAGTAGGCACACCCACTGAGTCGGGGGGCAAACATAAGACACGCAGCCACAGTGGGAGTCCACATTCATCACTACCCCCTGCCTCCAGATCCACTCCCCTCAGCTCTCCTGGCCAAGATTCCACCAAAGAATCCTTCCTGGCCGCTCTGTCCCTGAGCCCCAAGGTGACACCACCCCGCAAGCGGTCAAAGGGGTCCCCGGTCAGGGTAGTTGAGTCCCCCCCCCCTGTCCACACCCTCCCCCAGTAGCGCTGCGACCCATCCCTCCGACCCCCCCCCCCTCCTTGGGGCCTGTGGTTCCTTCGGGTGCAGGGGAGATGCTGGAGGACCTTGCAACCGTGTGCAGCGCCATTCTCACCTCCACCTTTGGCGCTGCCCCACCCCCTGTGGTGGAGTCCTCCGTCCCTGCACCCACAACACCTACCCTTGCCCCTCCTGTCCCTGCGGTGCCTGGTCCTTCCCCCCCGGGGAACAACCTTTACAACGCAACTTTTACAACGCACTAGACTTACAACGCAATTTTTACAACGCAACATCCACTACAACGCATTCCATTACATCGCATGACACTACAACGCATTTTTAAAAACTACCTTTACAACGCATTCCATTACATCGCATACTACCTTTACAACGCATACCATTACAACGCATAATATTACATTGCATTTAAGGTAAGTATTGGATAGTATAGGGGTAAAACCCCTACACTATCCAACACTTACCCTACTGTTGCACCCCCTGGAGTTAGAATAGTAATTTTTACCCCTACACTATCCAACACTTACCCTACTGTTTCACCCCCTGGAGTTAGAATAGTAATTTTTACCCCTATACTATCCAACACTTACCCTACTGTTGCACCCCCTGGAGTTAGAATAGTAATTTTTACCCCTATACTATCCAACACTTACCCTACTGCTGCACCCCCTGGAGTTAGAATAGTAATTTTTACCCCTATACTATCCAACACTTACTCTACTGTTGCACCCCCTGGAGTTAGAATAGTAATTTTTACCCCTATACTATCCAACACTTACCCTACTGTTGCACCCCCTGGAGTTAGAATAGTAATTTTTACCCCTATAGTATCCAACACTTACCCTACTGCTGCACCCCCTGGAGTTAGAATAGTAATTTTTACCCCTATACTGTCCAACACTTACTCTACTGTTGCACCCCTGGAGTTAGAATAGTAATTTTTACCCCTATACTATCCAACACTTACTCTACTGTTGCACCCCCTGGAGTTAGAATAGTAATTTTTACCCCTATACTATCCAACACTTACCCTACTGTTGCACCCCCTGGAGTGAGAATAGTAATTTTTACCCCTATACTATCCAACACTTACCTTAAATGCAATGTAATATTATGCGTTGTAATGGTATGCGTTGTAAAGGTAGTATGCGATGTAATGGAATGCGTTGTAAAGGTAGTTTTTAAAAATGCGTTGTAGTGTCATGCGATGTAATGGAATGCGTTGTAGTGGATGTTGCGTTGTAAAAATTGCGTTGTAAGTGCATGCGTTGTAAAAGTATGCGTTGTAACGACATACATCCTTCCCCCCCACATGATGCCCCTACTCCTGTGGAAGACAAGGAACTATGAACTGTGCAGGCAAGCCAGGGGACACGTGTCCCAATGTGTCCCCCACCAGGGATGGAAATATGGACTGCCCTATGGGGCTTGTTAATAGCATACACATGACAACCTCTTTGATTTCCATGCTGAATAAAGCATTTATTTTCTTTTGCACACTAATGGTTTTCTGGTATTGCTGTTGGTGGTGCTGCTCCATGATTTGGGGTGTGGATAATGTGTTAGGTGTTTGGGAAATGTAGTAGTGTGCTGCTCATGGGGTGGACCCTGGTATCTGTGTGCCATCACAAGGTATTTGCAAAATAACTTTGTTCATGTAAGCTCTTACTGCATGGTGACATTGTCCCAAGGTGTGTTCCTTCCTCTGTGGACCCTGACATCTTCCCTGCAGGGTGTTGCCTAAATGTTGTGCTGAGCTGTGTCTACATATCCTTGTGTGTGACGGATCCATTCAACTTTGCCCATGCATGCTGGGCAATGTCTCCACCTGCATCCTTCGTGGCATCCTGGGTGGTCACTGTACTTGACTTTCGAGTATGTTGACGTGACTTCATGTGGACATGTTCCCTTTTACACACTATGCATGTGTGTACTCCCAGCCTCGCACACATGTGTACCGTGTTCTGCAGGGTCTTTGTGCACCTGACTGACAATTGTGGGCATTGTATCTGTGGGTACTGCACACTTTTCTTTCCATGGGCACTGCTGGGGGGGGGACTCTGCACCCACCCCTCATATGTCTGGGCACTGCTGGGAGTGATAGGCACCCACCCCTCATATGTCTGGGCACTGCTGGGAGGACTCTGCACCCACCCCTCCTGTGTCTGGGCACTGCTGGGAGTGATGGGCACCCACCCCTCCTGTGTCTGGGCACTGCTGGGAGGACTCTGCACCCACCCCTCATGTGTCTGGGCACTGCTGGGAGTGATGGGCACCCACCCCTCCTGTGTCTGGGCACTGCTGGGAGGACTCTGCACCCACCCCTCCTGTGTCTGGGCACTGCTGGGAGTGATAGGCACCCACCCCTCCTGTGTCTGGGCACTGCTGGGAGTGATAGGCACCCACCCCTCATATGTCTGGGCACTGCTGGGAGGACTCTGCACCCACCCCTCCTGTGTCTGGGCACTGCTGGGAGTGATAGGCACCCACCCCTCATATGTCTGGGCACTGCTGGCAGGACTCTGCACCCACCCCTCCTGTGTCTTGGCACTGCTGGGAGTGATAGGCACCCACCCCTCCTATGTCTGGGCACTGCTGGGAGGACTCTGCACCCACCCCTCCTGTGTCTGGGCACTGCTGGGAGTGATGGGCACCCACCCCTCCTGTGTCTGGGCACTGCTGGGAGGACTCTGCACCGACCCCTCCTGTGTCTGGGAACTGCTGGGAGTGATAGGCACCCACCCCTCCTGTGTCTGGCCATGTACGCTCGGGACATACACGGGTGGGGTACGCTCCCTACATGCACCGGTGGGGTGTGGGTACGCTCCATACATACACCGGTGGGGGTACGCTCCCTACATGCACTGGTGGGGTGTGGGTACGCTCCATTCATACACGGGTGGGGGTACGCGCCGTACATACGCGGGCGGGGGTACACGCCGTACATACACGGGTGGGGGTACGCTCCGAACATACACTGGTGGGGTGTGGGTACGCTCCATTCATACACGGGTGAGGGTACGTGCCGTACCTACATGGATGGGGGTACGCGCCGTACATAAGGGGGTGGGGGTACGCGCCGTACATAATGGGGTGGGGGTACGCGCCGTACATACGGGGGTGGGGGTACGCGTGGTGCATACGGGGGTGGGGGTACGCGCCGTACATATGGGGTGGGGGTACACGCCGTACATATGCGGGTGGGGGTATGCGCCGTACATACACGGGTGGGGTGTTGGTACACGCCGTACATACACGGGTGGGGTGTTGGTACGTGCCGTACATACACGGGTGGGGGTATGCTCCGTACATACCCGTACCCACGCTCTGCAGGCCTGGGTACGACCCGTACCCACGCCTTTGGAACGTGGTTACGGTGCGTACCCCCATTGTTGGGGTGCCGTGGGGGTACGCACCGTACCCAGGCCTTTAGAGCGTGGGTACGAGTCGTACCACGCGTACCCCTACGTCACCCCAACAATGCTGGTACGGCCCGTACCCAGGCCTTTAGAACGTGGGTACGTGCCGTACCGCCATTGTTGGGGTGACGTAGGGGTGGGCGTGGTATGACTCGTACCCACGCTCTTAAGGCGTGGGTACGGTACGTACCGGACTTGTTGTGTTGCCGGTTCGCGTCATCACCCACTTGTGTCTGGGCACTGCTGGGAGGACTCTGCACCCACCCCTCCTGTGTCTGGGCACTGCTGGGAGTGATAGGCACCCACCCCTCATATGTCTGGGCACTGCTGGGAGTGATGGGCACCCACCCCTCATATGTCTGGGCACTGCTGGGAGGACTCTGCACCCACCCCTCCTGTGTCTGGGCACTGCTGGGAGTGATAGGCACCCACCCCTCCTGTGTCTGGGCACTGCTGGGAGTGATAGGCACCCACCCCTCATATGTCTGGGCACTGCTGGGAGGACTCTGCACCCACCCCTCCTGTGTCTGGGCACTGCTGGGAGTGATAGGCACCCACCCCTCATATGTCTGGGCACTGCTGGCAGGACTCTGCACCCACCCCTCCTGTGTCTTGGCACTGCTGGGAGTGATAGGCACCCACCCCTCCTATGTCTGGGCACTGCTGGGAGGACTCTGCACCCACCCCTCCTGTGTTTGGGCACTGCTGGGAGTGATGGGCACCCACCCCTCCTGTGTCTGGGCACTGCTGGGAGGACTCTGCACCCACCCCTCCTGTGTCTGGGCACTGCTGGGAGTGATGGGCACCCACCCCTCCTGTGTCTGGGCACTGCTGGGAGGACTCTGCACCGACCCCTCCTGTGTCTGGGAACTGCTGGGAGTGATAGGCACCCACCCCTCCTGTGTCTGGCCATGTACGCTCGGGACATACACGGGTGGGGTACGCTCCCTACATGCACCGGTGGGGTGTGGGTACGCTCCATACATACACCGGTGGGGGTACGCTGCCTACATGCACTGGTGGGGTGTGGGTACGCTCCATTCATACACGGGTGGGGGTACGCGCCGTACATACGCGGGCGGGGGTACACGCCGTACATACACGGGTGGGGGTACGCTCCGAACATACACTGGTGGGGTGTGGGTACGCTCCATTCATACACGGGTGAGGGTACGTGCCGTACCTACACGGATGGGGGTACGCGCCGTACATAAGGGGGTGGGGGTACGCGCCGTACATAATGGGGTGGGGGTACGCGCCGTACATACGGGGGTGGGGGTACGCGCGGTGCATACAGGGGTGGGGGTACGCGCCGTACATATGGGGTGGGGGTACACGCCGTACATACGCGGGTGGGGGTATGCGCCGTACATACACAGGTGGGGTGTTGGTACACGCCGTACATACACGGGTGGGGTGTTGGTACGTGCCGTACATACACGGGTGGGGGTATGCTCCGTACATACCCGTACCCACGCTCTGCAGGCCTGGGTACGACCCGTACCCACGCCTTTGGAACGTGGTTACGGTGCGTACCCCCATTGTTGGGGTGCCGTGGGGGTACGCACCGTACCCAGGCCATTAGAGCGTGGGTACGAGTCGTACCACGCGTACCCCTACGTCACCCCAACAATGCTGGTACGGCCCGTACCCAGGCCTTTAGAACGTGGGTACGTGCCGTACCGCCATTGTTGGGGTGACGTAGGGGTGGGCGTGGTATGACTCGTACCCACGCTCTTAAGGCGTGGGTACGGTACGTACCGGACTTGTTGTGTTGCCGGTTCGCGTCATCACCCACTTCCGTTGTGGCGGACGCATGCGTTGCTGGACACGCCCCCACCCCCTCTAAGTGACCAGGCCCTGAAGGTCAGGTATGTCCAGGGCATGTATGATTTGTGACTTGGGTGGGGGTCGTGTGTCCTGCCCCTGCCCCCCCCCTTTGCCCCTGGGTGTTGTTCTGACCTTCTGTTGTCTGCGTCGGTTCCTGTAGAGCAGGTGGACTGCTATGAGGGCTGGGATGACACGTAGGTTCGGGTCCATGGCTGTCCGTCGCATACAGGTGCTCCTTGTGCGCGTCGTCCTGATTTCCCGGCAGTTTTTGGCAGTCGGAAAATATAATCCGTGCGGGGTGACGTCGGTGCGGATCGTACTTCCTGGTTCGTGAAACGCAGCCTGAATGCGTCTCGACGTCACGTCGGCGCTTTCCCGGATCACATTTGTATGGATATTTTCGTTGGTCGGTGTTTTGTACGATTCGTAGGGAAATTGTGTTTCCATGCGAATCGTACTTCCATATTTGTAATGTTTTTTAACCGGGTACGAGTCGGACGGAGAAAATGCTCCGTCCGACGGTTCGTACCCGGTTTCTCCAGGATCGGAATCGGCACCTAAATGTCTGCACTATGTTGTGTGTGTCTAACATCACTGTTGTCACTCATCTCAATATAAGGCATACTACAGAATACCACATCACAGCATGTTTGCTAGTGAAAGCATGAGTCAAAATGTATGGCAAGTGAGTGCAGTACATACATATACTATAGAAGAATGTTGCCTTGCGTGGAGATGTAGCATTAGGGAGCCTAAAGGCAAAATGTTTCACCATGCCACATATGTAAAAGTTGGAGCATATAAAACAGGTATCTGTCAAGGTATAGGATGAACCAGTTTGCCACAACAAAAGGCAGGAGTCAGGGATGGTATGAGGCTGAGATGGATGGGCCCAGCTGTGCGGAAAACCTGGGTAGGTGTCACGATGGCCGGGGAATTCTCTCCTCAGGATGACGCTGATGCTTAATGGGGTCCACCTCCCATCCGTCCCCAGTCCGGAGAACGTGTAACACACGCGGACTATGGAGACAGGTGGGGGAGGGAAGGAAGGGAAGGAGCAGCTGGGAGAGGGACCTGAAACGAAACAAGCACACCGTAAGACACCCGTCAGTAGTGACCCACTCGTTGCCTCCCCCCTACTTCGCAGTGATTCCTCACCGGTTACCTTCCAACCCGTGATACTGAGGGTTCTCTGGCCTGGCCTGCGTGAAGCTTAGTTGAGGTTAGCACTGATGCACCACCGCAGAACCAGGGCGGACCCTTGGGATGGGTTCGGTAGGGCAGAGGAGCGCTGCCTACTGGGAGCAAAAACCAGCACTTGGACGGCAGTGCTTGATGCCCCCCAGAGCGCGTCCCGGATCAGGGTCACTCCCAAAAGAACGAAGAAATCGCCTCCCTGAAGGCTAAAGGAAAGAACAGTACTCACAGTTGTGCAGTGCTGAAAAAGGAGCGGGCGCTGCTACTCTAAACCCGGAACTCCATGGGCCGAGGAGCGCCCCAGTTCGCGCTTCCACTCTGGACCCGGTTCTCCGTGGGCAGAGGAGCGCACCAGTCCGCGCTGCTACTCTGTACCCGGAACTCCGTGGGCAGAGGAGCGCGTGAGATGGAGGCGGGAAGAAAACAGGAACGTGGAAGGTTTTTTCAGACGCGTACCCGCGTCGGGGCTCACCGGAGAGGTTTTCACCTTCGCGCTACTACTCTGGACCCGGTAATCCTTGGGCAGAGGAGCGCCGATGGAGTTTCCCGGGAGTCTGGAATGTTGAGGCTTGGGAGCTCCCCGCGGTCTTCCTCGCGTCAGAGAAGGCGGCGAGGGAACACCGCTGGAGTCGGAGAGTCTGGATACAAGGACGAGGGTGGGGCCGAGGACGCGGGGCTGGAACGTTGCTTCCGGAACAAGAGTGCGAACTGGACTGACAGGAATCATCGGCTCCGCTCGTTGTTTGTTGGCGGTTTTAACCGCTGTCGCGCTCGGCGCAGGACACGTGGGGCGTGTTCTGCCGGGCGTCCTGGGAAACGTAGTTCCCCCGCGTGGCGGTGATGCGAGCGGCGTGCTACCGGTTCTCGCCACCTGACAGTAGGTACATATCACCAATTGTAGCACAACTACCATGTGGGCTACAGCTCATCCCACAGCCTTCAAAAACAACCAGCCATGTCATTCCATTGGAAATGGTTACGTATAGTGTTGGTGTAGTAGGCACATGAAAGTCAATATATCATCTGGGTTACATCTGTGTGTGGCAGTAAATTGAGTGCCTGGCCCAAAATGATGTGTGGCAGAGAGCATATATACACATACAAGCGAGGGTGCTTGAGTAAAAATATGTGTGAAACTCTATAGAGGACATACTCTGTCAATGATGAAATGACCTGAGTGTTAGTGCTAGCAATCTACCTAGTGTGACTGGGACCATCCCCTCAGTTGCTACACAGTGCCCACTGTCTACAAATATGGAGGCAACTGTGTGTGCTATAAAATCACAAGTACAAAAGTACACACCCTCTCACATTCCTAGAGTGTAGCAAGGTTGAAAGCTGGGTAGAGGTGTGCAGAATATATGTGAAAAACTGAACCATTGCCCACATGAATGCACAAGGTGCATGCAAGACATCACAACAAGGTTGAGTGCTGTGCTGTACTGTGTGAAAGGCAGACTGCAGAATCATAACAAATTCACAAGCAAACCCACTTCACCTTCAAAGGAGCTGTGGTGGGTACTGGTTACAGGGAATGCAGGCACCCTGGGGACTATGTGTAATATGCACAGTAGTGAAGTCAATACATCAAAACACCATCAATATAGGCATCATGAAATAGAAAGCTAATCACCAAGGCAGAGGTGGACTGTACCTCAAATCACATGAGCAGGAACGACAGGGCCAGCGAACTGTGTGACGGTGTTGCAACATGTGTCATGAAATGACAGGTCAGCCCGGGCACACAGTGGTTGTGTGTACAATGCAGAGATACTGTCTACTGAAAGGCAACTACACTGAAAGTTGACCTCTAATCCTATGTGGAACAGATGTCCTAAGCATCAATTTCTACGTGACAGGAAATTAGTAGGAAATCTGAATGTCAACCAGATTACTCATGTCACTATCTCATATAGATTAATAATAAGATATATCTATTTCATTGCAGAGGATGTACCAAGTACTCCTGGAGCACTGCCTGTTAGGACGAGGATCCTGCTGATGATGACAACCTGCCAACCCTTGACCACGGCACCTTCTAGAAAATCCTGTGCTCCATTCAAACACCATCTCCGGTTGCAAAAAAGGCAGACAGTGTTGCACCGTCTCCAGAGGATCCACCTATTACTCAACAAACAATAAGAGCCAGCCCACCCCCAGCCCACCCCCAGCCCTGAACTCTGAGGACACCAAATTGATTTCCAATGTCGTACGGTAGGAGTTCAGCAGGAGCTGGTAGATTGTGTGTGCGTAGGCATGGAGACCATGGCAGTCTTCCTATAGGGAGTCTGTAAATGCCTCAGCCCCAATAAGGACACCTCGGAGGCCATATGAGTCATCTCCTCTCCACCCCAACGCTGATGTCTAATGTGAGAGCCGGAGAATCGATGGTTTCCGTGCGCCGTACCGTCTTGCATTAAGAAACAGAAAGAATTAGAAAAATGCTGAGCCTCGGTCACGAATCTCGACTGTGAGAGCCGAAAATCTTTCACAACCAGACTTCCCATATTAAAGAATTACGAAAATGGAATAGGAAAGTAGTTCCCTCACGGAGGTGTAGGGACTCTAAAACACCAGAACGAATCAGTGGTTAATACCACAAAATCGACTACATTTGATGGGAAACACTTAGGACCACTTGAAAGGTGTCCTGACCTTACCCCAGTCCTGGTGAGGCCCAAGATATGTTGGGCTGAAACGCGTCGACCTTTCGAATTGGAGAAGCCCCATATAAATTGAAACATTATAAATAAGTATGAGAGAACCATTATTTAGAAAAGGACTTATGAATTTGGGTCTAATGATGTACTCCCTTGTGATCAGAATGAGCGATCTCTAAACAGAATGCTTTGAATACACAGGTGTGAGAAGTTGGCGTGGCATATGCTGGTCACTAGTTATAGTGGCCACCTTGCACCAGTCCAATTCGACTCTTATGGTAGATAGGTTTAAGACAACCTTTTAAAGAAAGCTATCCTAGTGGTAGTTGTGGAGAGCAGCCTTCAGGCTAAGTCTCAGAGGAATGTAAAGCAGCTTGTTTTACCTTATAATCTTTTGAATTACCAAATGAAAGGACACCACACAGGTATATATATATCAAATATATATGTATTTATTACTAGACACACTCTACTAATCTCTTTATGAGATTAGAAACCAGGTACACATTCAAATGTCAACGTTTCACAATAAATTAAGCACAAATATGGCTGGAGCCCTAGGGGCGTACCAGACCATATACTAAGAAAGTGCTATAAGGATGTCGACTTGCAAAATAACAAGGCCTATGGCCTGGGGAATTGCTGGGGCTTCACTACTGCAGTGTTAGCAGGTAAGTAACAGGCCCACGGGAGACGCGTGCAGTGTGTGAACAAAGCCGCGGGTTTCCTATTGGTTATAATGGTGCGAGTCGCGGTTTGATTTTTATAGTTCTAGGGTACTTCTAGGAAGACTATAAGCAAGTCACTTATAAGGTAAGTATTTCGAGGGCCAACACACATTTGGGCACCGAAGTGCACGAGTTACCTCACCCAGGGAAGCCGGGTGCAAAGGTGTCTTTTGGTGTCGGGTCGCGTCGCTGTTTTTTATGGTGACCAAAGAAGACTTGCTGCTTGCGTCGTCTGGAGAAGTGTCCGGTGGAATCTGAAGGTGGATTCAAGATGGAGAAGACCTGAAAATTGAAGGGACAGTGTTCAAAGTCACTTGCCAGTGACCGGTGGCCAGCAAGATGGATGACCACAGATGTTGCGTCGATTCAGGGCGTCGATGGTGTTTTGACTCTTCGCTCACGAGGTCCAGGAGAGATCCACGATGACCAGCAGCTGGATTTGGAGTGTCCCACAACGTCTGCAGCTGACGGCAGTGTCGGCAACCGGATTGGAGCCAACAAGTCTTGGCAAATGCAAGTCGTGTGGAGACTGAAGAAAGTTGATGGTGCAGACCAGCAAGGTCTGATGGACTCACCCAGCAAAGGTAAGTGAGGGCAAGCCTGGAGCAACCAGGAGAGCCCTTTGAGTTGTTGAGAAAGTCTTCGGGGGACCCACTAGCCAATGGGCAAGTGATCGCAAAGACACCGCCTCAGGAAATGCTTCACAGGAGCCCACGGTCACTCGGGACGGGGGAGGCCGCTGATTTTTGGTGCAAGACCTGCTGGGGGCTTGGGCCACAAATGTTCTAAAGCACAAGCTCATAGAATGTTGTTTAGGGTTTGCACTCGAAAATAGTGCACGGTTCCCAGGTATTGCAGTTCCTCATCACTCGTGGGGTTCAGATGCCACAGCTTCACTGGGGACTCAAAATGGCCGTCGAGATGTCAGGAAATCTACTTCTGGGGTCGCAGGAACTTTGGACTCCAGCAGGAGCGGGAAAGTTTGCAACTGTCGATTAAGGTTTTTGGTGCCTGCCAAGCAGGGGAGTCACTCCTTGACTCCAAGGGAGATTCTTCTGTCTTCCAAAGGTAGTGGAACGTCGAAGGACCAGGATTCTTCTTTGTAGAGCGTCATCCAGGGTTATCTGATTTGTAAAGGCAATGCTTGCTATCTTATAGTGAAAATAGGGGAGGGGCTAGCTCTATGACCACTCCTCTAGGAGTGTCAGGGGAGGGGGTGGTTACACCCACTTCTCTTTGTCCAGTTTCATGCCAAAGCAGGGACAGGTAGCCCCTGAACCAGTTTGAGCTGGCATATGCACAGAGGAGCCTACTGCTCCCCCAGTACAGGACTTCAAAGCACTCTAGGAGTGCACCCACCCAGCTCCAATACACTAAATCCTGTCTGGAAGGCGGTGACACCTCCCTATGACAGGATGCCTTTTGTTGGGCCTCCTCCACTGCGAGTTTCAGTCAGCAGCAGGAGGGCAGCCCAGTGTCTGTGCTGGTGGCATCCATTTTGTGATGCCAGGGCTCTATAGGATTTCTATTGTTTTACATGTCGTCACCTCTAGAAGGGTGGGATCATGCTCCCACATCATGGACTGATGTGGGGGTATGATTCCAAGTTGTTTGACAATAAACACGACATGTTTTGATGCAGTCATTCCAAAGTTAGCATTTTAATGCACTTAGGAGTATATGGTTTAACCGCATCCACAAACAGCCATAGAGAATAGACTCTGGTAGCAGCAGAGGGGCCCTGCTCAGGCAGAGGCACCCCCTCACATTGTAAACCAAGCACCCTGCCCTCAGGATTGATAGGGCCTGCCATAGGGGTGGCTGATAGGTTTATATGTGTGTGTATGGTGAGATATAGGAACCTATATCTCAGTGAGGCGGGCTAACACTACCTCACACAGGCTGCAGTAGTAGGCCTGTGGTGTCATATTGAGAATGCTTCCCTGGGGTGGCATAATACATGCTTCAGCCCCGGGTAGGCCTGTGAAGTACCAATGCCCTAGGTACCTAAGGTACCATATACTAGGGGCTCATAGGGTACCACAGTATCCAATCACTAGTGCATCTAATATGCACACCAAGTCGTTTAGAGAGAACAGAGAGACTGGGGCCCTAATTAGCAGGGACCCAGCCAGACTATAGCCAGAAACCAGTGTATACATTAGAAAAAAAGTGGGGGCAATATAAGTGCAGATCCTACTCTCCTACACAACCCCCTCCCCCCCCCCTCCCAAACGCAGGGACATTAAACTAACCTTGACCAGTTGAGTCTTCATGTTCTAAGTGGAAATACCTTGAGAGTCCATCTGCATTGGCATGTTGGGTCCCAGGTCTATGTTCCACTCTATAGTCCATCCCCTGTAGGGAAATGGACCACCTGAGCAGTTTAGGATTTTCACCTTTCATCTGTTTGAGCCATAGGAGGGGCTTGTGGCTAGTCTGAACTATGAAGTGAGTGCCAAACAAGTAATGGCCTCAGCTTCTTCAGGGCCCACACCACAGCAAAGGCCTCCCTCTCTATAGCTGACCAACATTTCTCTCTAGGGGTCAGCCTTCTGCTTATGAAAGCTACTGGCTGGTCTTGACCTTCATCATTAAGTTGAGACAGTACAGCTCCCACACCCAGCTCTGAAGCATCTGTTTGAACAATGAACTTCTTTTTGTAATCTGGACTCTGTTAGATGAGGGCAGTGCACATTGCCTGCTTTAGGTCATCAAATGCCTTTTGACAGCTAGCTGTCCACTGAACCTTTTTGGCATTTTCATAGAGGTCAGATAATTTAAGGGGGTCACTATAGATCCATATCCCTTAACAAACCTCCTATAGTACCCAGTCAGGCCTAAAAAGGCTCTAACCCGTGTCTGGGTTGTTGGAGCTACCCATTCCATTATGGTTTGGATTTTGCTCTGCAATGGTTGAACCTGGCCTCCACCAACAAGGTGGCCCAGGTACACAACCTGACTCTGCCCTATCTGGCACTTAGTGGCCTTGATAGTGAGGCCTGCTTTTTACAGGGCCTCCAGTACATTTCTGAGGTGGACCAGGTGATCCTGGCAGGTGGAACTAAAGACAGCAATATCATCAAGATAAGCTGAGCAATACGTTTCCATACCAGTCAGAACTTTATTCACCAACTTCTGAAAAGTGTGAGGTGCATTTTTCAAACCAAAGGGTATTACCACAAAGTGATAGTGCCCACCAGGGGTTGAAAATGCTGTTTTGGCCTTGGCATCATCAGCTAACTTGATTTGCCAGTAGCCAGCTGTTAGGTCAAATGTACTAAGATATTTGGTTGAGGCCAAAGTGTCTATAAGTTCATCTGCCCTGGGAATTGGATAGGCATCAGTCCTGGTGACTGCATTGAGGCCTCTGTAGTCAACACAAAACCTTATTTCTTTCTTACCACCCTGGGTATGAGGTTGTGGCACAAGGACTACTGGGCTAGCCCAAGGGCTATCTGAGGGCTCAATAACACCTAGTTCCAACATTTTCTGGACTTCAGTCCTGATACAATCCCTGACATGGTCAGGTTGCCTGTAGATTTTACTCTTTACAGGCAGACTGTCTCCAGTGTCGACCTCATGGGTGCACAAGGAAGTCTGACTTGGGGTCAGGCTAAACATATGTCTAAACTGTTGTAGCACTTGTCTACATTCAGTTTGCTGCTTGCCAAATCAACACCATCAACTGACCCATCATCAGGGTTCTGTGAGAGCAGGTCAGGGAGAGGGTCACTCTCCTCCTCCTGGTCCTCATCAGTTGCCATGAGCAAGCCCATGTCAGCCCAGTCCACATATGGCTGAAGTCTGTTGACATGGAGCACCTTAAGGGGGCTCCTGGGAGTTCCAGGATCCACCAAGTAGGTGACTTCTCCCTTTTTCTCAACAATTGTATGGGGGACACTCCATTTGTCCTGGAGAGCTGCTGGGGCCACAGGCTCCAACACCCACACTTTCTGGCCTGGCTGATAAACAGTCAGGACAACCTTTTGGTCATGCCAAGCTTTTTGTAATTCTTGGCTAGCCTAAAGGTTTTTAGTTGCCTTTTTCATGTACTCTGCCATCCGGGAACGGAGACCAAGAACATTGTCCATCACATCCTGTTTGGGATGTTTGAGAGGTAACTCCCATCCCTCCTTCACAAGACATAAGGGTCCTCTTACAGGGGGCCCAAACAGAAGTTCAAAAGGGCTGTAGCCAACCCCCTTCTGTGGAACCTCCCTGTATGCAAACAGAAGGCAGGGAAGTAAAAGGTCCCATTTTTGCCTAAGCTTTTCTGGGAGGTCTTTCATCATCCCCTTTAGGGTTTTGTTGAATTTCTCAACTAACCCATTGCATTGTGGGTGATAGGTAGTAGTGAATTTGTAATTGACACCACACTCCTTCCACATTGCTTTTAGATATCCTGACATAAAGTTTGTACCTCTGTCAGATATGACCTCCTTAGGGAAACCCACTCTGGAAAAAACTCCAATGAGGGCTCTTGCTACCACAGGGGCTGTGGTAGTCCTGAGGGGTATAGATTCTGGATACCTGGTGGCATGATCCACTACCACCAGTATAAATCTGTGCCCAGATGCAGTTGGAGGGTCAAGGGGACCAACAGTGTCAATCCCTACCCTTTCAAAGGGAACCCCCACAACAGGTAGTAGTATCAGGGGGGCCTTTGTTGTGCCACCTGACTTGCCACCGGCTTGGCAAGTGACACAGGAGTGACAAAACTCCTTGGTGTCCTCAGACATGTGTGGCCAATGAAAATGAGGGACAAGCCTGTCCCAGGTCTTGTTCTGGCCCAGGTGTCCTGCCAATGGGATGTCATGTGTTAGGGTCAAGAGGAACCCCCTAAACTTCTGAGGTATTACCAACCTCCTGGTGGCTCCAGGGGTAGGATCTCTAGCCTCAGAATATAGGAGCCCCTCATCCCAATAAACCTTATGGGACCCACTAGCACTCCCAGCAGCCTCAGCAGCAGCTTGATGTCTGAGGGGTTCAAGAGTGGGGCAGCACTGTTGCTCTTTGCTCAGATCTTCCCTGGAAGGTCCCCCTGCCCCCAAGAACTCAACCTGACCAGGCTCAAGTTCCTGTGGGGCAGTTCCTTCTTCAGGGTCTGCTTCTCCTCCCTCAGGAGGGGAATCTGAGATCTGAGACAGAGGGGAAGGCCCAGCCTTAACCCTACTGCTCCTCCTCTTGGGTAGCATCTGGTCCATAGTTTCAGGATCCAGAGCTGGTTCAGCTTTATGCATTTTGGCTTGTGACCTGGTCACAGCAAATACCTCTGCAGGTATGCCCAACATCTCAGCATGAGTCCATAATTCTACTTCAGACCAGGCTGAAGTCTCCAGATCATTGCCCAACAAACATTCGACAGGGAGGTCTGCACTGACTACTACCTTTTTGAGGCCCGTTACCCCTCCCCAGGAGAAATTCACAACTGCCAGACTATGGTTGCTCCTGACATTGCTTGCATTGGTCACCTGGCACATTTCACCCAGGATGATCTGTGTAGGGTCCACTAGATCCTCTGCCACCATGGTGACACTAGCACCTGTGTCCCTAAATGCCAAAGCCTGTTTGCCATTTATGATAGGCTGCTGTTTGTACTTGCCCAGATTACTGGGGCCCACTAGGAAGGACATATCAAGGTCTCCCTCACAAACTAGCAACGCCTGTGTTGGTACTCTGACTAGGCCAGAGCCCACATCAAAACCCAGGGTCAACTCTACTACACCCTTATTCTGAGTATTACCTCCACCAATGACTACACTAGGGGGAACATTTGCCTTAGGGGCTGGAGTGGTGGTGGTTTGGTCTTTGGACTTGGTACAATCAGAAGTCCAGTGTCCTTTCTGTTTACAGAATTTGCACCAGGGCTTCTTTTGGCCTTTTCCCTTTGCAGGTTGTGACTCCCCACCAGATGCAGATTTTTGGGGCCCTTGTGAAGACTTCTGGTCTTTTGACTTATCCCCACCTTTATCTGAGCCTTTAGGATCTTGCTTCTTAGTGTCACCACCTTGGTACTGGGTTTTCTGCCTCACCCTGGTTCTGACCCATTTGTCTGCCTTCTTTCCCAATTCTTGGGGAGAGGTCAGATCAGAGTCCACCAGGTACTGATGCAACAACTGGTTTTGGCAATTATTAAGGATCTGTTCTCTCATTATAAGATTATACAATCCCTTAAAATCAGTTACTCTACTACCAACCAGCCAACATTCTAGAGCCTTGGTTGCACAATCAACAAAGTCAGTCCAATCCTGAGTCTGTGCTTTCTGGGTATCTCTGAACTTCAACCTGTACTCTTCAGTGGTTAAGCCAAACCCATCTATTAATGCACTCTTCAGGGCTTCATAGTCATCAGCATCCTCTTCTCTGACAGTGAGGAGCTTATCTCTACCTTTATCTGAAAATGAGAGCCACAAGATTGCTGCCCACTGTTTCTGGGGGACCTGTTGAACTCTACAGGCCCTCTCCATAGCAGTTATCCATTTGTGGATATCATCCCCACTCTGGTAGGGAGGAACAACCTTGGACAGGTTCCTATGGTCTGGAATGTAATCTCTGCCTCTAGGGACACTGTTGCTGCCACCAGGGGTATCTAACCCCTCTTTTCTAGAAGCTCTCTGGAGCTCAAAGGCTTCTCTATCTAAGGCCAATTGCTTGGTTCTGAGGGCAAGCCTAGCTTCCTCATACTGGAGCATCTTGTACCTTCTTTCAGAGGAGGTCTCTCTATGTGAGTATGAGTTCCTCTGATGGACAGACTCTCTGTTAGAGTGACATGAGTGGTCAGATTTCCTTGAAGGGGATCTAGTCCTCTCTTCCACTCCACCAAGGAGGATTCCTCTGTCCTGTTCAGACCTTTCTGGGCCTGGCCCTTCAATCACAGACTCCAGGTCATCTTGATTTTCATCATCAGACCCAGAGACTATGGCTGACCCACCCCCTGATCCAGATCCACCAGCTCCTAGAGCCAGTCTAAGATCATCTGCTACTAACAGACCTATCAGGTGTTGTGTGGAGGGACTCTTGCAACACACAGGGCCTTTAAGTCAAAGTAGCCCATGTCCTTGTACTGAAGCTGGGTGAACCCACTGGCTCCATCCCTTGAGGACATTCTAGTGTTATGCAGTGTTGCACTACCTACACTAGTTTGTGGCCTACTGAACCTAGCTTGAGCTGTAGCAAGGGTGTGCTTATCCCTTCACAAACAGCTCTAAGTTCAGTAGAACTTATTGATACTAAGCTTGACTTTATATGTACCTTGAGTACCTTAAGTGGTTTTCAGTTAGTAATTCAAATTGAGATTTTCTGGTAAAACAATGGCAAGCTGGAATCCCACACGCTGCCGACCAATGTGAGAAAGAAAGCTATCCTAGTGGTAGCTGTGGAGAGCAGCCTTCAGGCTATGTCTCAGTGGAATGTAAAGCAGCTTGTTTTACCTTCTAATCTTTTGAATTACCAAATGAAAGGACACCACACAGGTATATATATCAAATATATATGTATTTATTACTAGACACACTCTACTAATCTCTTTATGAGATTACAAACCAGGTACACATTCAATTGTCAACGTTTCACAATAAATTAAGCACAAATATGTCTGGAGCCCTAGGGGCGTACCAGGCCATATACTAAGAAAGTGGTATACGGATGTCGACTTGCAAAATAACAAGGCCTAGGGCCTGGGGAATCACTGGGGCTTCACTACTGCAGTGTTAGCAGGTAAGTAACAGGCCCACGGGAGACGCGTGCAGTGTGTGAACACAGCCGCGGGTTTCCTATTGGTTATAATGGTGCAAGTCACGGTTTGATTTTTACTGTTCTAGGGTACTTCTAGGAAGACTATAAGCAAGCCACTTACAAGGTAAGTATTTCGAGGGCCAACACACACTTGGGCACCAGAGTGCACGAGTTACCTCACCCAGGGAAGCCGGGTGCATAGGTGTCTTTTGGTGACGGGTCGCGTCGCGGTTTTCTATGGAGACCAAAGAAGACTTGCTGCTTGCGTCGTCTGGAGAAGTGTTGCGTCGATTCAGGTCGTCGATGGTGTGACTCTTTGCTCACGAGGTCCAGGAGAGATCGACGATGACCAGCAGCTAGATTGGGAGTGTCCCACGACGTCTGCAGCTGATGGCAGTGTCGGCAACTGGATTGGAGCCAACAAGCCCTGTCAAATGCAAGTCTCATGTAGACTTAAGAAAGTCGATGGTGCAGACCAGCAAGGTCTGATGGACTCACCCAGTGAAGGTAAGTGAGGGCAGGCCTGGAGCAACCAGGAGAGCCCTTTGAGTCGTTGAGAAAGTCTTCGGGGGACCCACTAGCCAACGGGCAAGTGATCGCAAAGACGCCGCCTCAGGAAATGCTTCACAGGAGCCCATGGTCACTCGGGATGGGGTAGGCCACTGATTTTTCGTACACTACCTGCTGGGGGCTTGGGCCATAAATGGACCAAAGCACAAGTTCGTAGAACGTTGTTTAGAGTTTACACTCGAAAATAGTGCACGGTTCCCAGGTATTGCAGTTCCTCATCACTCGTGGGGTCCAGACGTCACAGCTTTGCTGGGGACTCAAAATGGCCGTCGAGAGGTCAGGAAATCCACTTCTGGGGTCACAGGGACTTCGGACTCCAGCGGGAGCAGGAAAGTTTGCAGCCGTCAATTAAGGTTTTTGGTGCCTGCCAAGCAGGGGAGTCACTCCTTGACTCCAAGGGAGATTCTTCTGTCTTCCAAAGGTAGTGGAACGTCGAAGGGCCAGGATTCTTCTTTGTAGAGCGTCGTCCAGGGTTATCTGATTTGTAAAGGCAATGCTTGCTATCTTATAGTGAAGATAGGGGAGGGACTAGCTCTATGACCACTCCTCTAGGAGGGTCAGGGGAGGGGGTGGTTACACCCACTTCCCTTTGTCCAGTTTCGCGCCAGAGCAGGGACAGGTAGCCCCTGAACCAGTTTGAGCTGGCATATGCACAGAGGAGCCTACTGCTCCCCCAGTGCAGGACTTCAAATGCACCCACCCAGCTCCAATACACTAAATCCTGTCTAGAAGGTGGTGACACCTCCCTGTGACAGGATGCCTTTTGTTGGGCCTCCTCCACTGCGAGTTTCAGTCAGCAGCAGGAGGGCAGCCCAGTGTCTGTGCTGGTGGCATCCATTTTGTGATGCCAGGGCTCTATAGGATTTCTATCGTTTTACATGTCGTCCCCTCTAGAAGGGTGGGGTCATTCTCCCACATCATGGACTGATGTGAGGGTATGATTCCAAGTTGTTTGACACCAAACACGACATGTTTTGATGCAGTCATTCCAAAGTTAGCATTTTAATGCACTTAAGAGTATATGGTTTAACCACATCCACAAACAGCCATAGAGAATAGACTCTGGTAGCTGCAGAGGGGCCCAGCTCAGGCCGAGGCACCCCCTCACATTGTAAACCAAGCACCCTGCCCTCAGGATTGATAGGGCCTGCCATAGGGGTGGCTGATAGGTTTATATGTGTGTGTATGGTGAAATATAGGAACCTATATCTCAGTGAGGAGTGCTAACACTACCTCACACAGGCTGCAGTAGCAGGCCTGTGGTGTCAGATTGAGAATGTTTCCCAGGGGTGGCATAATACATGCTTCAGCCCCTGGTAGGCCTGTGAAGTACCAATGCCCTAGGTACCTAAGGTACCATATACTAGGGGCTCATAGGGTACCACAGTATCCAATCACTAGTGCATCTATTATGCACACCAAGTCGTTTAGAGAGAACAGAGAGACTGGGGCCCTGATTAGCAGGGACCCAGCCAGACTATAGCCAGAAACCAGTGTATACATCAGAAAAAAATTGGGGCAACATAAGTGCAGATCCTACTCTCCTACAACAGGATTAGCATCTGTATTAAAAAGTAGGGTAATAAGGGATTTAAGGATATTCTTCACCTGCTATATTTGCACTTAGTGAGGTGTATATATGGTAGTTTCTGTCATTTTTAGGTCTCGACTGAGACAGCGCTTTAGCGCTGCTCTGGCGAGACTTATAGTAAGCGAGTTTTGGAAGTGCAAACAGTGGCTTTTCAGGCCTCCAAATACAGTGCATGTGCGCCGTCCGGGCGCGCGCACCATTTGGAGGCCTGAAAGCACTCGTTTGCTTTCACTTTCGCGGGCCACACGGCCGCTTTGAAGTGTGATCGCGATCACTTACATTTCGCGGGCGCTTTGAATGCATTTGAATACAGGGCCACTTTGATGTTTGATCGCGATCACTTTCACTTTCGCGGCCGCACGGCCGCTTGTTGTTTTAGGTGACTTGTCCCTTCTTTCTTCATGCATGTGCTGTGATCAGACCCTCACCAGGGTTTATGGTTGGCTGACCCCACTCTGAGGAGACTACATTTGTCCATGGTGCATTGAACTGGAGGTGACACTTCACCACGCTCCGGGAGATGCCGCAGGGTTAGATGGTCCCATGTTTAGACCATAGCAAGCACTCCATTGCCAAGCGAGCGCGGCGCCTAATTGCAGCCCCTCACTCACTGTCCCCAAGCACCGATTATGCTAACGCTCCACTTTTTCTGCTTGCTCACATGAGAGCTGACCCCGTGCCCCACCCCTCAGAGTCCTAGAGGGGCAGCGACGTCGCAATCCTCAAGGTACCGGGAGCGGTGGGAGCCCAAAGCTCCTCACAGCTAAAGTGCTTCGTTTACTGACATCCGACCCGAGTGGCCTCGGAGGAAGACCCAAGCTGTCTTTGCGTTAATGTGAAGCCGATTGCACGTCCTCACTTGGATTGGACCTGAGCGGTCCCAGGACCTCTTTAATGTTAGTTGTCTGCCTGTTTCCTTCGTATATGCCACTGACAGCCGTGCTTCTAAAGCAAGGAATTGTTTGCAAAAGCGCACACGCATTGTTCTTCATGAGTACAGTACACTCAGTTGTAGAAGTGGAGCGGCAGCCTTTGCAATATAGAATTTAAGCTTGCGATTCACCTATGTTGAGCCTTCGCTGAAATATTCTCAAAATTCCATGTTCATGTTCAGTGTTTTTCACGTCTTTTCTGATGCCGGGTCAGATCCGTGAGGTCTTCTTTCCTTCGTTCTGCAGGCCGATCGCCTTCCTCATCTGCTGTAAGGTTCGTTCTTTATATCTTTGTGTATACTGCCTACCATTAACGGAGCCCGTCAGTTGCCTTTCTATTCATGCAGACACACTGCAGGGCACAGGTGGGACTGAGGCAGGAGCACACGAATGGAGCAGAGCCTGTCTGCACCAATGAGGACTTTTGGCACAGTGTCGAGGGAAGCTGCACCTTTTATCTTTTACAAAAACGTTTTGCTAAAGACATTGCTAGGGAGTTTTTTTCATTCAAATTTATCCTTTGCCATGACAGATTTGGCTAATTGTATTAGGTGATAAAAAAAGAGTAAAGGTCGTCTACTAGTGACATGGTTCTTTTTGTTATTTTCAATTTTTTTTTCTTGATTTTCCCGTCTAGCCCTTAGTCTGCCGGTCGAGCCAGCCAGCCCAGCTGAACTGCGGGACCCCTCCGCGGCCGGCCATTAGCTGGTCAGTCTTGCGCTGGTCGGACCCAGGAGGGTTTCGCCAGACAGGGGGTAGATTTAGCCTTCCAGCCATGCCGTTCGGGCCGCCGTTCCACCGAGGTCGTCAGCCTGGCTGACCTTATGTAAACAAACATTTGCAATGCAATAGGTCTCGCAGTTATACGAGATTGAGCTATTGGCACTGTAAATGACAGTGCCTTTTATTTATGTTTTTAAAAAAACAAACTTAATTAAAAAGCATTGTCATTTACAATGCCAATAGCTCAAACTCGTATAAATGCGAGACCTATTGCATTGCAAATGCTTGTTGTGGTTGTATGTAATAATTTCTGTATAGTCTGTGTCTATATATTGTATTTGTTATTTGAAATAACTCATATGATATAATTTATTCAAATATACATAAAAAATCAATTTTGGAGAACTGCAGTTTGTATTGGTGATATTCATTTATATTAAATAATTTTGAGAATTTGGTTCAGTGGGAGGATTAATTAATATTTTCCTATTCATGTAATGGTTATTGCAGTAATGATTCCAACGCATCACTCTTTGTATTTACTGGTGTCAGAAGCATGAACAACTACCCTTCTGAAGTGGCACCAGCGAGGTTGCCAACCAGCTGGGGGTGATCCACAACATCCTGGAGTCCATGGAGCAGAAGCAGGACTCCTACATAGCAACAATGGGTGCCTTACAGTGTGACGTTGCTGTGCTTGAAAACCAGCAGGCCCTTTTTAGTGCTGTGCTGCCTCACTTTTTGGCACAGAAAAATGCTGCTGGGGATAGGGGATCCACATCTTCAACCCCTGATATGTGTGTGCCTCTGCTGCCACTGGCACCAACAACACTCCCCTCACAACAGGCACCACACACATCAGAGGACAGAGATGTGGACTTCCTCTCTTTTCACCGAAAAACTGTCTGGAAGTATTGATGTGCGCCACATGTCCTGTTGGCCTATGGATGCCAGTGTACTTTGCAACTGATACTATCCTCCCTTTGTTTTCCCACCTGTTGATCTCATCCATTTGTGGACTGTCAATGTGGCCTATCTTCCCTAATGACAATTTGGTCTTCCTTCTCACTGGAACACTCCTCTACTCCACATATTCCATGAAATGTATCCCCCATAGACTCTGTCTGGACATCCAATGGCCCACACACTATATTGGGGGTTGTTGCCCCAAGGACTGACACTTGCTCCTTGGTTTATGTGTCAATAAAACCACTTACCAGAACCAGTGTGTTGTATTTCTGGTCATGATTAGACTAAGTAGCCAATAGTGGATGTGCGGACCTTAGAGACACTACCTAACATGTAAAGGAAATTGAGTTTCATCGACCAAGGGGTAAATATGCTCAGTCTATGTGAAATAGTTTGTGATCCCTATATTCATCTAAACTAGCAAGTACATACCCGAGGTCGCGTGCAAGATGTGCTACCATTAGCAATAAGTCAATGGTAAGATTGAATGTAATTTTTGTCTAGGTGGGGGATACTTCCATGCATACTAGCCAGCAAACAACAGTGATATGACATTAAAATGGTGCTAGGGAGAGTGTGTAAGTGGCTGCCACCCTTGTGGCACCAAACACACCCTAGATTAGTCACAATGGTCTAACTTGATCATCCATACAAACATACTGCAACAGGTACACACACAGTGCAACAGTAGGTTAATACCTGTTTTGAGCTATGTGTTCATTCACAACAAGAGTGCCTAGTACAGTGTACTATCATGGTAGAAGATCCCTTAAGTGACTCCACCGCAAACTTTACT
The DNA here is from genome assembly GCF_964204655.1 of Triturus cristatus. Lineage (NCBI taxonomy): Eukaryota > Metazoa > Chordata > Amphibia > Caudata > Salamandridae > Triturus > Triturus cristatus. The sequence goes on along the minus strand of NC_140579.1, from coordinate 93,977,616 downwards.
CCTTAGGTGCCCCACCTAGTAACACAGATTCAAACACTGACAGGAAGTCCGACAGCATGTGTTTAACCTAACCTAAGCAGATATGACAACTGCCACACAGCTAATAAGTAAGCGGTTGTGAAAGTGCAAAAGATAATTGTTGGAAACGGCCCTTCTTGCAGGGTTATCCCCAAACTTGTTGCTTCTTCCTCCTTTATTTTTTTCTGACCCCTGGTTGTTGGCAATAGGACTCTGGGCACTTTACCACTGCTGATCAGTGCTAAAGTGCATATGCTCTCTGTATAAATTGTTATATTGATTGGTTATCCATGATTGGTATATTTGTTTCACCTGTTAGCCCCTAGTAAAGTGCACTGAGTGTGCCAGGGCTGGTGATTCAAATGCTACTAGTGGGCTGCAGCACTGATTGTGCCACCCACAGAAGTAGCGCTAAAATTATGTCTTAGGCCTGCTTGCAGTGCCAATGTACAGTCCAGGACTGCCATGTCGACCTGGCCTGTGCAACCACTGACCAGGCCTTATCCTTCCCTTTCTGTACATGTCAGGCATCCCTATGGTGGCCCTAGGTACCCCCCTGGGCTGGGTGCAGTGTATCTGAAAGGTAGGGCATGTACTGAGGTGTGTAACATGCCCTGGTAGTGAATTACAGCCATTTTCGTTTTTCACTGCTGAGAGGCTATCTTGCCCATAGGACAGAATGGGAGAGGCTGTTTACATGCCTATCTTCCCCTAAAGGCAAGATAGAAAATCCAAGTTTGGTATCTTTGTGTTCAGAATTTAATTATGCATCTTTTTAGCAAGATGGTTCTTAAATTCACTGTGTGAGAATAGCACTTTTTAGAAAGTAGCTATTCTCCTGTTTAACCTTCCTGTGTGCCTGTGTGCTGGTTGGCTGACTGGTGTCATGTGATGAGCTAGGTGGCTCCAGGAGTCTGGATGAGTCAGCAGCAGGGTGACTAGGGAGATCTGCTTTAGATGGGTGGGAGGAGTAGCCCCTGGGTTTGAGTAGGGCTGCCTCTGCCAGCACAATGCTGGCTCCACCCCCTGCTGGCCAGGCTGAGGACTCTGCCTCTGCCAGCAAAAAAGAAGGCTCCACCTCCTGCTGAGCGTCTAACGACCCTGCCCCTCACTCTGAAAGGAACCAGGTGCTCCAGGGCAAAGCACACCCAGGAACCGGTTTGAGCAGGGGAATCCCCCCACTGAAACAGAGAGACAAAGACTTGGAGGGTATAAGAAGAGGACCCCAGACACCTAAAACTTTAGATCATCCTGGAATCAAGAAGGAACCTTTGCCAAGGAGAAAGCTGGAAGACTGAAGAGGAAGGACTGTCCTGCTGTGTGTTTGTGGGCTGACCTGCAGTTGCTTTGCTGCCAAGGAGAGGGGAAGGACTTTGCTGTTGCTGTGTCCCCTTGCTTGAAGAGATCTCCAAGGGCCTGAGAAGAGAGCCTCCTGTTAAGAAGTCCCAGGAACAAAAGGACTTCATCCCCAGCTTCCCCCTGAGCTCTGCTGAGTGAGCTCTGCCCTTCCTAGAGTGCTTGATCCAATTGTGGGGCCTCTGGAAGTTGTGCCTGCTGTTGGGAAGCTGGCCAAGAAGAAAGAAGCAAAGGATCTACACGTTTCCACGCACAGCCGGCTTAGCGAGAAAACTTCCGTCTCTCCGCTGGTTAGCGGGCAGAATTTGATCGCTGTGAACATCGTCACAGAGCCTGCTGCCGCTGAGCCGGATCATCGCTGGAGAAATCGTCGCCCCGCCCGTTAGCGGGCCGAATTTCGTCGCTGTGAACATCGTCGCAGAGCCAGCCCAGATCCCCGCTCCGCTCGTTAGCGGGCAGAATCTGATCGCTGCGAATATCGTCGCAGAGCCTGCCGCTGCTGGGTGAGATCGTCGCAGAGCCAGCCAAGATCATCGCACCGCTCGTTAGCGTGCAGAATTTGATCGCTGCGAACATCGTTGCAGAACCCGCCAAAATCATCGCACCGCTCGTTAGCGTGCCAAATTTTATCGCTGCGAATATCGTCGCAGGGCCAAACCAGATCGTAGCTGGTGAAATTGTCGCCCCGCTCGTTAGCGGGCCGAATTTTGTCGCATCATGCCTTAGCAAGTAAATTTCTACCGGAAAAGCTACGCCTTGGAATCCATACAAGCATCGCCTCACTCCCCCTACAGACTGGATTCGATGCCCATGCCCGCTGCGTGCAGCAGGGTTGTCGCCTCGCCTCCCCAGGGTCTCAGGACTGACGCAGTTGCTTGTTTTTCGTCGCCTGAGCGCCGCTAAGAACTTTTATCGCATCACCAGGTACTGTTGGCTAAAATTGACCGTAAGATGAATGATTTTGTCGCTAAGCTAAGAACTCTTTTTGAAACCATATTCTTGAACTGTGTATGTTGGATTTTTGTCGTTTTGGTCTTGTGTAGTTTATATAAAAGTTCTTTATTTATCTACACTGGTGTGGAGTCCATTTGTGGTGTTTTCACTGTGTTACTGTTAGTGTTGGTACAAATACTTTACGCATTGCCTTTGATAGCCTAGACTGCTCAGGCCAAGCTACCTAGAGGGTGAGCAGGGGTTATCTTAACAGTGTATCCCCCTTTCCCTGACTAGAAGCAAGGGTCCCTACTTGGACAGTGGTACCTACCCTGCCAACTAGAGACCCCCAGATCTAACAATCATTTATTAAACACACCACTAAAACCTTAAAATCTAAAAAACCTATGACCTACACTAACTATTCCTATCTAAACTATGCCTAAACTTACTTATGCTAACTTACTTACACTATCCTAACTTAAAACTAACCTTACCTACCTAACTGCAACTTATCCTACTCTACACATATACCACAACAGACAGATTGAACATCAACTCCCCCATCGCCCTTAATACACATTTGCACATGAGATAAACATGAACTACACCTATACACAAACTACCTAAACAAATATATAATATATATATTTCTTTTTTTTTTGTAATATGAATGTTGTAGTTTATTCAATCATTATTTACAAAAGAAAGAAACGTTTTTTTACATATTTTTAAAACAATACCTGTTTTCCTTTTTTCCTCTTTTCCAATAAATCACACCCAGTGCAATATCTATAATAAATAAATAAAATTACATAATATTGCAATTAGTGGTATTGTAAATTAAAACATTGTCCGCAAACAGTGCAAATTTAAACTCTTTTTCAAGAATTTCCTCTCATAACTATTTTTACCTTAATGTCAGTGATGTTGTTAACAGGGATATACATAATCAATCCATCACCATTATATAGAAACATTTTTTTTTTTATAATTTTTTTAAATTATTTTTCTTACAACCAAAAGATATGGCAGATCATAATTGACAGTTAACGGCAAATTTTGACAGAGCATAGCCCAAAAAAGAAATAAAAACATATGAAAACAAATTTATCCTATCCAATCCATAATAGGGGCCCAGAGTTTCTGGCCGTTCTCGCGTCTTCTTCGTCCTTTTAATCTATAAACTGCTGATTCCATATTATATATGGCCAGTAATCGGGCCCTCCAGTTTATAAATGTGGGTGGGTCAGAGCAAATCCATTGAGAAGTAATACCCACTCTGAAAACAGACATAGCAATAAGCAAAAAGCCTTCTTCAGCTTTACTTCGCACTACCAAATTTTGCATCTGATCGACCCCCAAGATCACTAAAGTGGGTGTTATAGTCAGAGGTTTACTGGTAATCTGGACAAGAAAAGATTCAACATCTTGAATATATTGGGCCAGTTTGGAACAGGAATAGAACATGTGGATTGTGTCAGCAGCAAGGGTACCACATCTGCTACACAGATTCCCCCGATTGCTAGACCATTTGGAGATTTTCCCGGGATTATAATATAGGTCAAATATTGACATGTAGTGTTGGGCCCTGAGACTACCAGTTATTGAGGTCTGGTTAGCTAGCTCCAGAGAAATTGCCAGATCAGTACCTTCTTGTCCAAATTTCCTGTCCCACTTGTCATTATGGGTACTCAAATCATCAGGCAGGTCAGAGATAAGTGTTTGATAGATTGACCCAATCCTAGATCTTTTCTCTATAAGCCCTACAAGAGGAATTTTCTCAAATTTAACAGCTCCTAAGGTTGCTACCTTCAGCAGATAGCTGTAGGAACTTAAAGAAATTCCTAGTAGGGAGCCCATATTAGTCTTGGAGGTCAGAGAAAGAAGCAAATTGACCCTCCGAGAAGAGATCGCCCAGTACAATAATTCCTAGATTAGCCCAACTAAAGATGATTGAATCCAGAAAGATTGAGGGCAATAAACCGTATGACAGAAGGGGGGTATGCGCGTTAATATTAGGTATGCCAGACCGCCGTCGAACCTTTTTCCAAATAGAATACACTGATTGTATAACTTTGAATTTAGTTTTCTTATAATAACTTGGTTCAACTTTTCTGACTAGACAATTGCATGCGTCCTCCCCAAGTAACATTTAAAAAATTGAAGGTCTAGCAAATTCAGGCACCATTGCCTTACCCCCAGATATTAATGGTCCCATTTGCTGTAAAAGTGCGGCCGAGTGGTATAGCATTAAGGAAGGTAAGCCCCACCCACCCCTTAATCTAGGGAGTATTAACCATTTAGAAGCCCTTCTAGCTTTGTGATAACCCCAGAAAAATCTTAAACAAGCCCTTTCTGCACTAGAAATGAATTACACTGGGAACTCGATAGGAATGGTCCTGAATATGTAAAGGAATTTCAAGAATATAGACATTTTTAAAACATTGGAACAACCCTGGATTGAGAGGTGCAAGTCGTCTAATCTCTCCAGAGTCTGATTCACTTCTTTAATGATAGGTAATATGTTGATTTCTGGTATCTTCTCAACTAAAGGGGTGATCTTTACCCCCAAATAAGTTGCAACTGAAGCTATTGGGAGACCTACAGGTTTTGCAGCATCTGAGTGTATAACTTGGGTTTTCTCAACATTAAGACGATAGCCCGAGACTGCCCCGAATTGCTTAGATACATCATAGACTGCTGGAAGAGCCTGACATACATTCTTTGTGAAAATGGCAACGTTGTCTGCATAAGCTAAAGTTTTATAGGTCACACCATTAACAATGGCCACCTGTATCAATATATTGTTGTCCAATTTGCTCAAGAGAGGGTCAATATAAATTGAGAACAGAAGCGGAGAGCAGGGACACCCTTGTCGAGTTCCTCTGCTAATCGAAAAGGAGCGCGACTCTTGTCCTGAGAGACGAACAGAGGCTTCTGGGGAAATGTATAAAGCTTGTATGGCAGTGATAAACTCCTGCAGGAATCCCTTAATTTTTTTTGCAGTTGCCATTAGAAGGCCCAGGAGACCCTGTCGAACGCCTTTTCGGCGTCCAACACGATCATTGCCAAAGGTTGTTTTCACACCTGAGCCCAATCGAATAATGCAATTGCCCGTCTGATATGATCTGATGTATCACGGCCAGGCACAAAACCGTGCTGGCGAGTAGAGACTAGGGGGGCAATAACCTTTCCTAATCTAAGTGCGATGATTTTAGCAAAGATTTTACTGTCAGCACAGATTAGGGAGATTGGTCGATAAGAAGAGGGACTGACCTCTGGCTTGTCTTTCTTTCTAAAGACTACGATGGTGGTCTTATGCCATGACTCAGGGGTCCTGCCGGTCTGGGCAAGTGCAAACAGGGATTCCAGTTCCCCTAATAGAGTATTTGAGGGGTAATGAATCAGGACCGGCGGCCTTCCCCGCTGCCAGTGAGGAGATCGCTAGTTCCAGCTCTTCCCTGGTTATCGGGGAGGAAAGTGCATCCGCCTGTTCCGGTGTAACCTTAGATGTTGTATAGTCACACAGAAATTCCGGATCCGGTAGAACTGTATCATCCTCTTCCACGTCTGGAGCGTAGAGCGTCCTATAAAACTCTTGAAACACCTCCAGCACCTTGCCCGGTTGATCCTGAATCTGGTCTTTTTTATCTTTAATATGACTTATTCGATTCAAGACTCCCTTATGCTGTCGTTTTTTACCCAATAGTCTGCCTGTATTTTCGCCAAACTCATAGATATCCGATTTATACTGAATAAACTTAACCGCAAGTTCCTCTCCGAAATATTGATATATTCTGTTTCTACCGATAGCTATCTGACGTTGACATTTCTCTTTTTGAACCTGATCTCCAATAACCCGAATAAGTTCTTCCTCTGCTTCCTGAAGTTGGTTGACCCACCCATTGATCCTTTCCTTGATCACCTTGTAGAGAGAAGCTGAGAGTCTCCCCCTCACAGCTGCCTTGAAGGCATCCCAGACTATTAACGCGGAAGCTGTACCCTTGTTTTACTGAAAAAAAATTATAATCCAATTTAACATATATCTACAATACTCTTGGTCAAGTAATAGTTTTCGCTCAAATGTCCAAGTTGCCATAACTGGTTTTGGACCACTGAGCGGTAATTGTAGAATTAACGGATTATGATCCGAAATTACTCAGGGATGTAACTCACAGCTAGTCCCTTCGAGGATTGGGTCAGTAATAAAAAAATAATCTAAGCGTATGAATTTGTTATGGGGAGCAGAGAAAAAGGTAAAGCCCGGTTCAGTCGAGCGCAATCTCTGCCAGACATCTATCAAAGCATGTTCATGGCAAAGCCCGCGAATAGCTTTAAATGTCCTGCCGTTCCTCCCAGAATATGGGGTATTCTTATATAGATCAAAATTAGAGTTTAGATGAATATTAAAATCCCCACATAGAACTTTGGGGGAGGGCCACAGAGCAAGTTCGATGCTCAAGAAATCTAAAATAGTGGGGTCGTCAAGATTGGAGCCATATAAAGAACATATAGTATTTGGTGATCCCTTATTTAGAATATCTGCTATTGCCCAACATCCTACATTATCCACCTTTACTTGCTTGGTAATACAAATGCCTTGTCTGGCCATTATAGCTACTCCCCTGATAGTTGTGGTTTGGCGGGAACAGGTAATCAGATCCAGACCAAGTTCCTTCAACCAGGCACGGTTGTTCCAGGAAACGTGGATCTTCTGCAAGCAGAGTAAATCTATATCCAAGTGCCTGATAAGTTTAGCTAAGATACCCCGCTTCCTTCTGTCATTTAGACCACAACAATTCAGAGAACAAATTCGAATAAAGTTGTGCCTACCCATCATCTAAAAAAACTGTCAAGACCAGCCCAGTGAACATCAGACATATTGGACGAGTGTCTCTAATCAAAATAACGTCTAAAATAAGATTAGCCAAGAATTGTTTTAAGTGGTTTTTGTATTGTCTGCCACAATTATTTTTACAAAGAACAATTTGCACCAGCAACCGCCCTTAAAACTAACCCCCCCTAAACCTCTCCCACCCTGAAAGTCTTTCCGCCCCAAAACCCACCCCTTCTCTGCCTCAACATCAAAGGCATGGGGACCTACAGTCCCTTGTGATGCTGAGCTGGGAGACTCACACTCTCACTGCTGCGCACTAGAAGTACTCAGAAGTATCTTGTAAAGGCAATAAAACAAGAACTGATAAACAGCCATTTGAAGGAAATGGGAGAAAGTAAGAGAAAAAAAACAAGAAGGGTGAAAAGTTACAAAAAGGAGAAAGAAAAATGAAATATTGACCCTAAAGAGACCGGACGGTACCAGGTCTAACAAAGTCAATCAGATCTCAAGTGTAAGTACAATACTTGGCTGGAAATTAAATCAGGAATTTCGTCCCATATTTATAGATGATAGATACTCCTTGACCTGAGCCTCTGATTGAAAAAAATGAGTTTGCCCTTTATAGATCGCTTTTAATTTAGCAGGGTTCAGGAGAAAGATCTGAGCACCCTTCGTCTGGAATTCTGGTATCAATTGTCGAAGGTGCCAGCGCAGCTCAACTGTTTTCTGGCAGAAATCAGGGCGCACAAAAAAGTTACAGCCTTTCCCCATTCTTTTGTGATCAGGCCTAGCCAGGTCGTACAGGGATTCCCGGGCCAAAATGTTATTCAGGGAGATCAAAATAGCACGAGAACAACTGTCAGAACGACCACCTGAGCTACGTTGGTTAAAAGGAAAGCGGTGTGCCCTTTGAATTTGGGTCTTCCAATCCCATTGAGGAAGATTCGGGAATGCTTCCTTGAAAAGTTCAACCACAAATTGGCGGATATTGGCACCCTCTTGGCCTTCAGGGATACCCAAAATTCTTAAGTTATTGCGCCTAGCCCGGTTTTCTAAATCAGACAATTTGTACACAGTGTCATCCCTGATCGATTGAATTGTTTCCATCTTGGATTTCTGCTGGGCCAGATCATCTTCGAGATGGGAAATCCTAGTTTCTGCTTCTACTATTCTTGAAGAAAAGTCAGAACAGGTCTTAGCCATCCTACGGATGGAGTTTTGAAGTTTCCTACAAGCCCCTTGTGTACGGGAGCTTTCAGCCCTTGACTCCTCTCTGTGTGCCATCATCACCTGATAAATAGTTGATAACGTGATTTCTTCAGAGCCAGTGATAGCTGAGGCAGTGCTTACAGTCGTTACTCCATCCGTTATATTGTTTTTATTTCCCAAGCCTGGTGAAAATGAATAATCCCAGGACAAAGTTTCTGTAGTCGCTTCTGGCAGAGTAGGACAAGCTGAAGTCGCTCCCGTTTTTTTTACAGTCTCTGAGCCCAGCTGAGAATGATCCACATCAGCCTCCCAGTGAAAGCTGCTAGTGTCACTGCCGTCTCCAGCCCAGTCTTTATTCTGATTTTCGTCCTCAGAGGAATTAGATACATCAGACAGGGAAAATAATGTATCAACCAGGTCATCTTCCCGGTTAAAATTAAGATCTTCCTTTTTACCATTCAAAACCCCTGTTTTTACTGTATCTGAGCATTCTGCCACCAGTATACCGGCTGAGAGGACTTCACTAACCAGGATGCAACTTGTTTGCAGGATAGAACTCGAGACGGCTGTGGTTTTTTCATATGTACAAGCAGGACCCAATTAGTTCTGGCCTAAGCTTAGGCGAGAATAAATCACCAGAGATATGTTATAAGGGAGCTCATGAATTGATTGCTCCTTTTAGGCACCGGTTCCTCCGAGATCCATTTAGGATTCTCTGTCTCCGAGATCCTGTTAGGATTCTCTGTCTCCGAGATTCGGTTAGGATTAGGAGAGCTCTCATTTGCTCAGGTGCCACAAGAGAGGGGATTCACTCGCTCCCAGTTCAAGAACCCGTTTTTCATGTTTTTCTTTCATATTGTATATGTCTTCAAAACAGTCCTTTGTGACCCTGTGACCTGCTATTTTGTACATCACTTTACGGTATATGAATGGTAATATACCTTGTAACTCTATCCTGTTGGTATCCTACATTATTTTGTCTTGCCTAAGCGCGATTGATTTGCCATGCCAAACAGAATGCGTGTGAGTGATTCATTTTTATGTTAAATACATATAACCTCCCCCACAGAACCAACTGTTGCTGCATACCACTAATGTAAGTGGGCACCCAGCACCAGTCCAGACAACCCTTATGGTGATTTAAGAGGTCTTAGACAACCTTAGAAAGCTCTCTAAGTGGTAGCTGTGGAGAGCAGGCTTCAGACTTAGTCCAGAAGGAGTGTAAAGCAGCTTGTTTTACCAGAATGGAATATGTATAGATTGAGTGAAAAAGAACCACACAAGGTATTTATAAATATATGAATTTATAATATAATACTCTCCAACACATTTAGATATCTCCTACCCGGAGATAAACACAATGCACACAATACTTTACATAGAAATACAATAAATAGCACAAAATACACAGTGGGCCCCAGGGGGAGACCACACCATATACTAAGAAAGTAGTGACCCACTGTGCCCTCACGGCCGGTCACTCCTTACCTCTGCTCTGCTCCGCTGACGACGCCGCCTGCTGCCTGCCACTGCCTGCTGCCTGCCGCCGCCCGCTGCCTGCTGCCGCTGCCTCTCTCCCTCAGGTGGGGGTCAACTCCTGCTCCCCGCCGGACGCGTAGCTTCTTTTGGCGCCTTTTCCCGCCACCGCTGCCCATGGTGAGTCGCTTCTCCCGCCGCTGACCCCAGACCCGCCTCCCCTCGCCTCCCATTGGTCGCCCAGCCTCCCGCCTCCCAGCCGACCCTCCCACACGGATACCTACTTAAGGGGACCACGGGGGACCGGTCAGTGCGACCCACTGTGCCCTCACGGCCGGTCACTCCTTACCTCTGCTCTGCTCCACTGACGACGCCGCCTGCCGCCGCCCGCTGCCTGCTGCCGCTGCCTCTCTCCCTCAGGTGGGGGTCAACTCCTGCTCCCCGCCGGACGCGTAGCTTCTTTTGGCGCCTTTTCCTGCCACCGCTGCCCCTGGTGAGTCGCTTCTCCCGCCGCTGACCCCAGACCCACCTCCCCTCGCCTCCCATTGGTCGCCCAGCCTCCCGCCTCCCAGCCGACCCTCCCACACGGCTACCTACTTATGACGCCCCCTCAGCGACCGCGCAGCGGACGCGCCGACTGAGCGCCGAAGGTGCGCCAAAGGTAAGCCCGTCTGCGCCCGTCCGCGCCTGGACCGCGCCCAGCGCCAGAGCCCCTGGCCCCCGTGCCCGCCAACCCCCCTGCAGGACCTACGATGCCGCCACACTCATCACACTCAAAACCGCCCGAGCACCCGGGTTCTACCGAGCGTCCCCGCGACGCACCCATGGACCCTTCGCCTGCCGATCCTGCAACTTCTCCTGCCTCCAAACAAGCACCACGCCCACCAAGACAGACAACAGCAACCACCTCAAGTGCATCCTGCTCAACACCCGCTCCGTCCACAGACACGCCGTGGAACTCTGGAACCTCCTCGACACAGCATCTCCAGACGTCGCCTTCCTCACGGAAACCTGGATGAACGACTCTTCAGCCCCCGACATCGCCATAGCCATCCCGGACGGCTACAAGATCATCAGGAAGGATCGCGTCAACCAGACCGGAGGGGGCATCGCCATCGTACACAAGAGCACCATTCGCATCTCGACTGACTCCATCGACGTATTCAACGCCGCCGAATACCTGCACTTCCAGATCCACACCGACCCCAAGACTACCCTCAGAGGCACCCTCGTCTACAGACCCCCGGGACCACGCGCACAATTCTGCGAGGACATCGCAGACTTCATCAGCCCTCATGCCCTCCCCTCCGCCGACTACATCCTCCTCGGGGACCTCAACTTCCACCTGGAGAACAACAATGACCGCAACACCACCGCCCTGCTGGATAACCTCGCCAACCTCGGACTTCAGCAACTGGTCAACACCCCCACCCACTACGCCGGCCACACGCTCGACCCACTCTTCTCGTCCAGCAAGCACGTCACCTTCAGCCACTCCACCGGACTTCACTGGACTGACCACAGCTGCGTCCACTTCAGCTTCAGAAAGAACACGGTCCACCATCACCCGAAGCAGGCTCCCCACAGAAACTGGAGCAAGATCACCGCCGACCAGCTCGCCACCTCCCTCAGCCAGAGCCCACCTGTCAGGACTACGGACCCTAACACAGCTGCCCTCGACCTCACGCAGTGGCTGACCTCCTGTGCCGACGACCTCGCCCCACTGAAGAACCCCCTCACCAGGCCCAGAAGCAAGAAGGCCCCCTGGTTCACCGACGAACTTAAGGACTCCAAGAAGGCCTGCCGCACCCTCGAGAAGGCCTGGCTCCTCAACAAGACCGCCGACAACAGAACAGCACTCAAACTCGCCACTCGCAGACATCACCAGCTCATCCGCACCACCAAGAAGAAATCTCTGAGGGAACGACTGGACAAGAACGCCCATGACAGCAAGGAGCTCTTCAACATCGTCAAGGAGTTCTCCAACCCCAGCACCGGCAACAACGACATCACTCCCTCACAGGACCTCTGCGACTCCCTCGCCTCGTACTTCCACCGCAAGATCGCCGACATCCACAACAGCTTCGACATTTCACCCCCGCACCCATCGGTCGAACCTTCGCACCCCGCCGCCACCCTCCAGACATGGACCGAGGTGACCCCCGAAGACACGTCACGCATGATGAACACCATCCACTCCGGATCTCCGACCGACCCGTGCCCCCATCATGTCTTCAACAAGGCAGCCTCTACCATCGCACCCCACCTCCGAGACATCATCAACACCTCCTTCAACACAGCAACCTTCCCGGAGAGCTGGAAGCACGCCGAACTCAGCGCTCTGCTGAAGAAACCAACAGCGGACCCGACCGACCTCAAGAACTTCCGCCCCATCTCGCTCCTTCCTTTCCCTGCCAAAGTCATCGAGAAGGTCGTCAACAAGCAACTGGCAGCCTTCCTCGAGGCGAACGGATCCCTCGACCCATCACAGTCCGGATTCAGAGCCAACCACAGCACCGAGACCGCCCTCATCGCAGCCACCGACGACATCCGAGCCCTGCTCGACAACGGCGAAACAACGGCACTCATCCTCCTAGACCTCTCCGCAGCATTTGACACTGTCTGCCACCGCACACTAGTCCAACGCCTCAACGACACCGGCATCCAAGGGAAGGCTCTGGAATGGATCATCTCATACCTCTCCGGCAGAACACAGAGAGTATGCCTCCCTCCGTTCCGCTCCGAGGCCACCGAAGTCATCTGCGGCGTCCCGCAAGGATCGTCGCTCAGCCCCACTCTCTTCAACATCTACATGAAACCCCTCGCTGCCATCGCACGCCAACACAACCTCAACATCATTTCCTACGCCGATGACACCCAGCTGATTCTCTCCCTCTCCAGAGACCCCGACACCGCCAAAGCCAGCCTGCACGAAGGGATGACAGACGTCGCTGAATGGATGAACATCAGCCGCCTGAAACTGAACACGGACAAGACAGAAGTCCTCATCCTGGGACCATCACCCTCCTGGTGGCCTCCGGCACTAGGCACCGCACCTGAACCGACGGACCACGCACGCAACATGGGCGTCATACTGGACTCCTCCCTATCGATGACCAGACAAGTCAACGCCGTCTCCTCAGCTTGCTTCCACAACCTCCGCATGCTCCGAAAGATCTTCCGATGGATCCCGACCGAGACCAGGAAGACGGTCACCCAGGCTCTCGTCACCAGCAGACTAGACTACGGAAACACCCTCTACGCCGGTACTACAGCCAAGCTTCAGAAAAGACTTCAGCGTATCCAGAACGCCTCTGCCCGACTCATCCTGGACGTCCCCCGACGCAGCCACATCTCGTGCCACCTGAGAGACCTGCACTGGCTCCCTGTCAACAAGAGGATCACGTTCAGACTCCTCACCCACGCACACAAGTCCCTCCACGACCTAAGCCCAGGGTACCTCAACAGCCACCTCACCTTCTACACGCCCACCCGCCAGCTACGTTCCGCTAACCTCGCCCTCGCCGTCGTCCCTCGCATCCAGAGAGCCACCGCCGGAGGAAGGTCATTCTCCTACCTGGCAGCTAAGACTTGGAACTCCCTACCCGTCCACCTGCGGATGACCCAGGACCACCTGGCCTTCAGGAAACAGCTCAAGACCTGGCTGTTCGAGCAGTAGCAGACCCCCTTCCCCAAGCGCCTTGAGACCCTTACGGGTGAGTAGTGCGCGATATAAGTTCCATGATTGATTGATTGATTGATTATAAGAACCACGACTCGGGTCACAACAGTGTCAAGAGGACGTAGAAGTGCTGGGCACCTAAGGAACCACCCAACGTCAAACCCAATGGAGGACTTCAGGAAAGTGCTGCTGCCTGGAGAAGGAGAAAGTGTCCGGTGGAATCCGAAGGTGGATTCAGGATGAGAAGTACCTTCAAGCAGAGGGGACAGAGTCCATGTCAGACAGGAGTGACCAGGAGATCTGGAAGACGAATACCCACCGATGTCGAGTGTTGCAGGAGATTTGACGGTGACCTTGACTCTGCAGCTGGGAGGACCAGGTGTCACTGAGTATGACTAGGAGCCATGCACAAGCTACCCCATGTTGTATGTTGAGCGCTGAGGGGTTGGTGTCCTCCCGGAGCACCAACAAGCTTTGGCAGCTGCAAACAACGTAGAAGCCGAAGAAGGTGCAATGTCGGGACCAGCAAGGTCCAGGGAACTCACCACAAGTAGAGGAGTCAGGGCAGGCTCCGAGCAATCAGGGGAGCCCAAAAGAAACAAAGTTGACCATCAACAGGACCCACAGGCCGGAGGCACTGGAGTCGCAAGAAGACTTGAACAGCTCACCAAAAGATGCAGGCCACGGAGCAAACAGTGCAATGTAGACAAAGACTTTGGTCATGGGAGATGCTTAAGGTTGGGTTTACTTGGAGCCCTAAGATCTTGGTGGAAGAAAGTCAACAAGCCTTTGTAACTGCAAAGTGACGCAGTGCACAGGGGTTCGGTTCCTGCGGCTCACACGAGGGATACTGGCCTCAAACTTGGTGAGAGGGCAGGGCAGGCCTCGAGATCTGTGGAGAACCACTGCCTGTGTTGAGTCTGTAGGAGCTCAGGAATAGCAGAACGGTCAGCTTAGTTTCAGTGCCTGCGAATGAAGGGAAGTGACTCCTTCACTTCAAGGGAGATTCCTTCAGGTGTCTTGGATGCCCACAGGGCCTGGGAGGCTCCTGTATAGTGCACAGATGATGCAGCAGATTGAAAGGGGGAGAACGTCAAGCCCAAACAAAGTCCAGCAAAGTCTAGAGTAGCCAGACGGTAGAAGTAGAAGTGGTGTCTGCATTGAATCTTGTCCCCCAACAAATCTAGGGACCTACACCCAGGTAAGCCCTTAAGTACCCTAAAGAAGAGGTTGGGACGATTCAGGGGACCCTCCCAGGGGAGGGTTTGGATAGGGGGAGGATACCCCCATATCTTTTGTCCAGTTTTGCGCAAGAATGGGAGCCAACGGCTCCCAGAGCTGGTTTGAACTGTACTATGCAAGAAGGCACTAAATATGCCCCTCATGCAGACTGAGTGGCACTGGCAAGTGCACCCACCCGGCCCCAATACACTAAATCCTGTCTGGGAGGTGGTCACACCTCCCTGTGACAGGATACCTATTGTTCTGCCTTCCCCTGCTTGAGCTTAGCTCAGCACCAGGAGGGCAGGATCGTGTCTCTGGTCGTCAGCAGCCATGTTGTGCTGTCCGGGTGTCGCGATCCTCTGCGGCTTCTGTGGGGGCGAATGAAGCACAAGAGTTCCACCTCCCGACGTCCCCGGCTCTGAATGTGAACACAGAGTACCAGGGCAATCAGGCGAGGGATGGGGAATTAGGAAGGGAACAGCGGGGACTGGGATACCTGTAACAGAAGGAAATCATAATACATAGTACAACCACACTGGGCAACCTACTCTCATTAGGTCTCACTATGTCTCCTCAGTGTGTCACCTCATACACAACAAAACACCAAGAACATTGCCGAAATCGCCACCGGTTACCTCCTTTCATCTCACACACCTCAGGTTGTTTATGGCTCTCTGGGTTCTGTTCCCCCTGACTTAAGGCTCCTTTGAGGTGGTAGCACCCGATACAATTCTGCAGTGCTTCAATGCTAACCAACTCAGCGACTATAGTCTTTCACTGGCACCCTTGTCTAGCCCTGTAGGTGAGGTATAGTTAAAGTCACGCACCCCCCTATTACACCAGGCTGGTGTCTTCGTCGGAGTCTAGAAATGTCCCGCACAATGCAGCCCCTCCTTAGAACGACTATACCTTGCTATTGGCAGGCTGCGGCTCCGGCGGGGAATGGCACCGCTCCGGCTTCCACTGAGGAAGCGTCCGCTCCTAGTGCCTCTTTTGGTCCGAGGCTTAGATATCAGTCCCGAACTCCTGGAACGCGGCGGCGCTTACGTCAGCGTCCCGCGAGTGGTCCTTCACCTTTGGCAACTCCTGGATTCGAAGTAACACGGTAACGCTTGGCTTCAGCGTCCCGCGAATAAAGAGTGCTCCTTCACCTTTTGGCCAATCCTAGGTTCGAAGTAACGCGGCAACGCTTGGCATCAGCGTCCCGCGAGTGGTCCTTTACCTTTGGCAAATCCTGGGTTCAGAATAACGCGGCAACGCTTACACTAGCGTCCCGCGCTGGCGAGCTTCAGCAGTTCTTCGTTTCGTTCGGAACCCACCGAACAGAAATTCAAGTGAACAGGATTACGCGCTCCGATTGGTCCTCCTCTCCCGTACTAAATAGCGGAGGCCACGCCCTCTACCGCCAAGCATTCTGGAAGTTGTAGTCTGGTTACAGTTTCGGTAGGCGCACTGGATCAGCGCCTGACAGTATGCTCCCCTCCCGCGCGCCTCCTAGAATCAGGCTTGTCCGGGAAACGGGCGTGAAACAACCGCACCGCGGTCGGGGCGTGCACATCCGAAGACGGAACCCAGGAGTCCTCCTCAGCGGTGTACCCCTTCCAGGCTACGAGGTACCACAGACGACCCCTCCGGAACCTGGAATCCAACACCTTACGTACTTCATATTCCAAATGACCATCTCTGAACACCGGCGGGGCGGCCACCCTCCGAGCCCCCAGCGCCGGCTTCAGCAGACTGCAGTGGAACACCGGGTGGATGCGCAAAGAGGCAGGTAACGCCAATCTGTACGCCACGGCTCCCACGCGACGCACCACCAGATACGGACCTATGAAACGAGGATGGAAGATGCTGCGCAGCTTGAACCGGAGGTGTTTCGTGGATAACCACACTCTGTCGCCCGGTTGATACCGGGGTCCATCCTGCCGATGTCGGTCCGCCCACGCCTTGTACAACCGCTTGGCCCGATCCAGGTTGAGTTTCAAGCGGCCGTGCAGCCTACTCAACTCCTGTAGATGAGCCGAAATGGCAGGTTGATCGCGCACCTCCGCGGGGAAGGATAAAGGGAGCACCTTGGCATGGTATCCGTAGTTAGCCCGAAAGGGGGACTCCTTGGTGGAGCTGTGCCACGCGTTGTTGTAGGCGAGTTCTGCTAACCAGAGAAGCGACACCCACGACGTACTCGCCTCTGTAGCATAGCACCGGAGATACGTCTTCAGCGTCTGATTCAGACGTTCGGTCTGGCCATCCGTCTGGGGATGGAACCCTGTGGACGTGGCCGCTTCCACTTGTAGGGCCTTACACCATGTTCTCCAGAACCTGGCAACAAACTGCGGGCCTCTGTCCGAGATTATGACTCCTGGAAATCCATGCAATCGCACCACGTGAGACAACAACAACTGGGCTGTTTGGCTGGCTGAGGGTAGATTCCTGCACGGAACGAAATGTCCCATTTTGGTGAGACTATCCACCACCACCATAATCGCATCATATCCCTGATCCAGCGGTAGGCCCACCACAAAGTCCATGCTTATGGTTTGCCAGGGCCCCGCAGGAGTCGGCAAAGGAACCAGCTTGCCCTTAGCCTTCGAGTGATCTCCTTTCGCTCGAGCGCATACCGCGCACTGCTGTATCCAAAGACGGATGTCCTGGTTCATGTGTTCCCACCAGAAGTATCGTTGCATCAGGTGCTGCGTTTTCGTACAACCGGGGTGTCCTGCTATCTGGGCCTCATGGCACCAGGCGAAGGCCTGCCTTTGTAGCTCCATTGAAGGCACGAACAGTCGATTTTGATAAAAGGGCAAACCCCCTTTTATGCGCCTGTCCGCCTCCTGTTCCTCCCATCGGAGCCAGTCCATTAACGTGCGGTGCTTTCTGACGGAGTCCAGAAACGAGTCTGCCCTTACCGCGCATATCACCTTCTCTGGGGGTATGATGGCCTCAATGACTTCAGAGCGGTGTTCTTGCCCCCCGTCTTGTCGTGAAAGTGCATCCGCTTTCCTGTTCTCTGACCCCGGGCGATACGTGACGATGAACTCGAAGCCAGCAAAAAACAGCATCCATCGCATTTGCCTTTGCGTGAGATGCCGGGCCGTTTTTAGGTACTGTAAATTCCGGTGGTCGGTGAAAACAGTTACCGGATGTTTGGCCCCCCACAGATAGTGCCTCCATTCCTGAAACGCCTTCCTGATGGCCACGAGCTCCTTTTCGGCGATCGTGTAGTTTGTTTCTGCTGGAGTCAGTTTCCGGGACAGAAAGGCCACTGGATGCAACTGTCCTGTTAGAGCTTCCCTCTGTGACAGCACGGCCCCCACTGCTATGTCGGAAGCGTCTGCTTCTACTATGAATGGGACTTCTGAGCGAGGATGTTGCAGGATTGGGGCAGTAGTGAAGGCCTTTTTTAAGTCACAGAACGCCTGCATGGCCTCCTGCGACCAAGAGAACGGATGACCTTTGCGTAGCAAACGAGTGATAGGCGAGACGAGCTGCGAGAAGTGAGAGATGAACCTTCTATAATAATTAGAAAATCCCAGAAAACACTGCACATCTCTCACGTTCTTCGGTATAGGCCACTCCTGCACTGCAACCACCTTTCTCTCAGCCATACTCAACCCTAACGGACTCAAGACCACCCCCAGGAATTCTACCTCTTCTACGTTGAATTCGCATTTGCTCAACTTGCAAAACAAATTGTTCTCTTGTAGTATGTGTAGGATTTGTGACACGTGCTTGATGTGCTCTGTGGGGTCCGAGGAATATATTAGTATATCGTCGATATACACTACTGCAGTTTTATCAATATATTCCTTGAGAACGTCATCTAGGAAGTATTGGAACGCGGCCGGGGCGTTGCACAGCCCAAACGGCATCACCCTGTACTCAAATAGCCCGTACCGCGTCTTAAATGCCGTCTTCCACTCATCGCCCTCTCTTATCCGGACCAGGTGATAGGCCCCTCGCAAATCCAAGCGAGAGTAAATGGACGCCTCCTTCACCTGGTCTAGCAAGACTGGGATGAGAGGAAGAGGGTAGCGGTTGCGCACTGTGTTTTTATTCAGTACTCTATAGTCGATGCACGTTCGTAATTCACCATTGGCTTTCTTGATGAAGAACAGTGGTGAAGCCGCTGGAGAACGTGAAGGTCTAATAAACCCTAACTCAACGTAGTGGTCTAAGTAGTGTCGCAAATGTTCTGTCTCCGGCTCTGACAAGGCGTATACTCGACAAGACGGCATGACTGCCCCTGGGATTAAGTCAATTTGGCAGTCGTAAACGCGGTGTGGTGGCAAGGTTTCCGCCTTACTCTCGCTGAACACCTCCCTGTACTTGCCATAGGCTGCCGGGAGAACCGTCTCTTTCTCAGCTGCGGTACCGAGGTGAAAACCGTGAGTGAGGGCTAGAAGATGGGTTCGATGCGCCGTGGCGCACTCCTCTCTACAGTACTCAGTGTCGAACTCCACCGATTTCTGCTTCCAATCGATCGTGGGGTTATGGGTTGTCAGCCAAGGCATTCCCAATATCACTTCGTATTGCGGAGCCTCGATGATGTTGAAGGCCACCTCTTCCACATGATCTCACAGGAGTCCTGCTTTGGTCAGGGTTAGAGATTCAGTGACTTCTGTGATGGGCCCTGATTTAAGAGGCTTCCCATCCACCGCCCAAACTATCTCGGGACTGTTTCTCGGAATACGTTTTAGTCCTAGCCGCTGTACTAACCCACTATCTATGAAGTTCCCGGTGGCCCCGGAATCAATCATCACCCCTATCTCGTACTCGCTAGTGCCCGCGGTCAATCGCATGGTTAACACTACGTGAGATTCGGATGCAACCGACTCTATCACGGCCAAAGAAGGCAACCGCATAACCCGAGGTTCGGTTGTCGTCTCCAGTACTTCTGAGGTTTGTCTACCTGAGGGCAACGCCGGCAACGAAGCCACGGCCACTTTCTTAGCCCCGGCATACCCGCTCTTCTTGGGTTTAACCGGACACTCTCGCACATAATGGCCTTTCTTCCCGCAATACATGCAGAGACCGGCGAGTCTGCGACTTTCTCTCTCGGCTTTAGATAACGGGGCCCTGATCGCACCCACCTCCATGGGTTCTGCCTGAGACTCCGGAGATACCCCTGTGGTCCTGGGTCCTCTCTCCGTTTTATCTACGTGGCCGTACACCCGCTCTCCCTTCCGCTCAGCCAATCTGTGGTCTAACCGTAACGTGAGGTTCATCAGGTCTGTATAAGTTTTAGGCTGCGGATCGATCTGCGCCAGCACGTCCTTCATATCATCATGTAAGCCCTGATAATACAGGGACATACGCTTTTCCTCTGGCCACGCCGTCTCGGCTATGAGCCGGTTGAACTGGGTCAGATATGTCACTAACTCATGTTTGCCCTGTCTGAGACCCAATAACTCTCTGTCCGCCGAAAACGTGGTGGCCCTTCTATCGAACACTCTCTCGAATTCGTCTCTAAAGGCGTTCCAATCGGATAACAGGGGATCATCGTATTTGACCAAGGGAACTGCCCAATTGGCAGCGTCCCCCGTCATATAAGATATCGCAAACGCTACCCGCGAATGATTGGTGGGGAAAGAAGCGGGTTTGCATGAAAAATGTAAAGCTATTTGTGTCAGGAATGTTTGGATCTTGTGGGGGTCACCGAGAACCTCTCCGGGCTCGCCAGGGTGATGGGCGGTGATACATTCACATGTATAGGCGAAATTGATGACGAGGCATCAAACGGGTTGCGCCCCTGTCGTTCTACTCTATCTTTCAGGGCGGCTGTCTCTATCTTTGAGGCAGCCAATTCCTGTTGGACCAACAGGAGGGCTTGCAATACATCGTCTAGGGAGGCCATACTTGTGCTCGACTCGAACCCACAGAAATAATTCTTAGGCGCGTAATTCTGTCGCGATCCTCTGCGGCTTCTGTGGGGGCGAATGAAGCACAAGAGTTCCACCTCCCGACGTCCCCGGCTCTGAATGTGAACACAGAGTACCAGGGCAATCAGGCGAGGGATGGGGAATTAGGAAGGGAACAGCGGGGACTGGGATACCTGTAACAGAAGGAAATCATAATACATAGTAAAACCACACTGGGCAACCTACTCTCATTAGGTCTCACTATGTCTCCTCAGTGTGTCACCTCATACACAACAAAACACCAAGAACATTGCCGAAATCGCCACCGGTTACCTCCTTTCATCTCACACACCTCAGGTTGTTTATGGCTCTCTGGGTTCTGTTCCCCCTGACTTAAGGCTCCTTTGAGGTGGTAGCACCCGATACAATTCTGCAGTGCTTCAATGCTAACCAACTCAGCGACTATAGTCTTTCACTGGCACCCTTGTCTAGCCCTGTAGGTGAGGTATAGTTAAAGTCACGCACCCCCCTATTACACCAGGCTGGTGTCTTCGTCGGAGTCTAGAAATGTCCCGCACAATGCAGCCCCTCCTTAGAACGACTATACCTTGCTATTGGCAGGCTGCGGCTCCGGCGGGGAATGGCACCGCTCCGGCTTCCACTGAGGAAGCGTCCGCTCCTAGTGCCTCTTTTGGTCCGAGGCTTAGATATCAGTCCCGAACTCCTGGAACGCGGCGGCGCTTACGTCAGCGTCCCGCGAGTGGTCCTTCACCTTTGGCAACTCCTGGATTCGAAGTAACACGGTAACGCTTGGCTTCAGCGTCCCGCGAATAAAGAGTGCTCCTTCACCTTTTGGCCAATCCTAGGTTCGAAGTAACGCGGCAACGCTTGGCATCAGCGTCCCGCGAGTGGTCCTTTACCTTTGGCAAATCCTGGGTTCAGAATAACGCGGCAACGCTTACACTAGCGTCCCGCGCTGGCGAGCTTCAGCAGTTCTTCGTTTCGTTCGGAACCCACCGAACGGAAATTCAAGTGAACAGGATTACGCGCTCCGATTGGTCCTCCTCTCCCGTACTAAATAGCGGAGGCCACGCCCTCTACCGCCAAGCATTCTGGAAGTTGTAGTCTGGTTACAGTTTCGGTAGGCGCACTGGATCAGCGCCTGACACCGGGACTGGAAGACTGGTACCAGGAGCACTGAGAGACTAACGGAGGCCCGTTCCAGTGCTTGCAATCATACCTCCCACACCGTTTATGGAGTGGGGGTATGATTCCAACATGTTGGATACCAAACATGATAGGATTCATTGCAGCTGATTTCAAGATGGTCATCGCGTAATTACGCAGTGCCCCCTATATGGCTGCTTCCCTTACAACCTGGGAGCATGGACTCTGTAGGCTGTAGGGGTGTCCTGTTCATGCAATGGCAAACACTCTGCCTTCAGGATTGATAAGGCCTGCTATAGGGGTGACTTGTAAGTTTTAAGTGCAGTGACCCTAGATATAGGAATCCTATGTCTTTTGTAAGTGGTGCTAGCACCATCTTACACAGGCTACAATGGCAGGCCTGTAGTTGTATTTTGAATGGTCTCCCATGGGTGGCATAAAGTATGCTTCAGCCCATGGGGGACCTCTGGGGTACCTAGGCTTTGGGTACCTTAGTACCATATACTAGGGACTGATAAGGAAATCAATCTTACCCCGCGGATTTGTGGCCCCACACATCAGGCCGGCCATACGCTTGATCTACTGTTCAATAATCATCCAGGTCTGACCGCTATGTCTCCCCTGCCTCTCACCTGGTCTGACCATTATCTAATTCCATTTAGTCTGGCTTCCATCCTTCACACCGACATTTCAGTTAAGGCCAGAGACTATGGTAGGAAATGGTTCAAAATCACTTGTGCCTCGCTAGTTCCCACGCTCGCTAGCTCCACCTGGCAGTCAGTAGGGGACCTGGACACTGATGTCGTAAATTTCAATGCCCGGTTATCCTCAGCCATTGATGCTATTGCCCCTATGCGACCTATAGCTTCCTCTAGGCTAAAACCCTCAGCACCCTGGTTCTCCCCTGCCTTGCGTGCTGAGAAGAGTAACTGTAAAAAGCTTGAGCATAGTTGGAAACAATGCTATGATCCAGACATTAAAGTCTCCTACAGAGCCGCCATTACAAAATTCCACAAACTTAAACGTACCGTAATGAGAGAGTACTTCATAGGAAAAATCAGCTCGGCTGAAAACTCCTCCAAAACTCTTTTCAAAATAGTGAAAGAGTTTTCTAAACCTATTGCACTATTCAGTCCGACCTGCCCTAGCCAAAGCCTCTGCGACGGCCTATCTAACTTCTGTCACGAAAAAATCATAGACATTTGTGCTACAGTCAATGAGCCCCTGTCAATCCCAGCCCCTGACTGCAGGATACCCATGGAGGAGGCTTTTATGTCTTTCAACACTATCTCGACGAAACATTCTTGAAAAAAATGCTGTCGTGTAAATCCGGGTCCCCTTTGGATCCGTGTCCAGCTCAATTATTTAGCTCTCTTGCGCCTCTCATCATTCCCCCATTGAATTCACTCTGGAATACCTCATTACAAACTGGTCTGTTCCCCACGCCATGGAAACAGGCTATGCTGATCCCTATTTTGAAAAAACCTGAAGCCGATCCTTCGGTGTTCAGCAACTACCGGCCCATCTCCCTCTTACCTAAACCAGCCAAAATATTAGAGAAAGTAGTGCAAGAACAACTTGCTGGCTACCTTGAGTCTGGACAACTGCTACATGAATCGCAATCCGGATTTAGGTCCGGTTATAGTACCGAGACTGCACTCCTGGAGGTGATTGAGACTATTCGCGAATGCATGGACGCGGGCGAGGCGGCTATGCTTGTGCTCCTCTACCTGTCCGTGGCTTTCGATACGGTCTCCTATGCCATATTGATAGAAATACTAAATAATCTCGGGATTCAGGGTACCCCTCTGGCCTGGATTAGATCCTTTCTAAGTGGTCGTACTCAACAGGTCCACCTCCAACCCTTTGTCTCAGAGAAAAAACCACTAAGTTGCGGTGTCCCTTAGGGCTCTGCCCTGAGCCCACTGTTTTTCAATGTCTATCTATCTCCGTTGGCTAGGGTGGTTGAATCATGTAGGGTCAGAGTGATCTCTTACGCCGACGACACTCAACTTGTGTTTTCTTTTAGAGATCACTCTGACGCTAATTTTTCCAACTTTAGACGTTGCTTGAGCAACATCTCATCTTGGATGGCACTCAACACTCTCAGGCTCAATTCAGATAAAACCGAGGTGTTGTTTTTTAATCAACAAAACCCACCTCTACCTTTACTTGGGTGGCCTCCTGAGTTGAATCCTCCCCCTGTACCGGTGAACTCAGCTAGGAATCTGGGTTTTCAGTTCGACAACGAATTGTCTTGCAAGGCTCAAATAAATAAGGTCACCTCTGTGTGCTTTGGAAAACTTTGCATGATTCGTAAAATTCTCCCTTTTCTGCCCATGTACACACGTCTGACCATCATTCACGCTCTCATAACATCACACTTGGACTATGCAAACGGTCTTATGTGGGAGCACCGGCCTATTTGATTAAACGCCTGCAGATTGTACAGAATGCAGCGGCAAGGCTGATATGCAATATCCCCTATCGTCACTCAATCTCTCCTCATCTAAAAAAGCTACATTGGTTGCCTGTGACTAGCCACTTACAGTTCAAATCCCTGGTCCTGGCATTTAGAGCAATAAAAGGTCAAGGGCCTGCATATCTCAGAGCCAGACTCAAGCTTGCCCAGTCCAATCGATCACTTAGATCTAAGCATCTATGCCTCCTGCGCGCTCCCCGATTTCGTCGCTCCAGAATGGGGGGCAGAGCCTTTGCAGTCATTACTGCTAAAGCATGGAACAGCCTGCCACTATCTCTTCGTATGATTGAATCTGAATACCTGTTTCGGCGCAATTTAAAAACTTGGCTGTTCTTCAACCCTTAGCCACGCTGAGACACTCACTACTGCCCACTGTCCGTAGTGCCGGGACACCCCCATTGGGTGTAGCTGCGCGCTTTATAAGCTTAAAAAATAAATAAATAATAAATAAATCCCAGTATCCAATCCGGGATGTACCTAAGTACTGACCACAACAATGTAAGGGAGAAAGCAGAGAGACTAGGGTCCTGGTTAGCAGGATCCCAGTCAGACTATTCAAAAACAGCTTAGCACCATGCAAAAAGTGGGGGTAACCATGCAAAAGGATCCTACCTTCCTACAGAGTGGCATTAGTGTCTGACATGCCTTCAAACCTTTAGAATGGTACCAATTTTGGTAGGGTGGAGGAATGTAGTCTCCAAGCATGTGCATAGTATGATGTGAACACAGAATACGAGGGCAAATAATTTAGAAAAGCTTTTCACTGTGTACATGGCAACATCAGATGTGCTGCTGACAATTAGTAGTGTTGTCTGGGGTATGGGTTAAACCCCAACTACACCTGTGTACTGCGCAAATGTGGATTTGAGAATACATACTGTGTCATCAAAATCACAGCCTATCCCATGTAACATTACTGTCACATATTCTGAGTAACTCGTTGTCCCTTTTTGTTTCTATATTATATGTGAGAGGGACATTTGAACTAATGCTCATCATTTGGGCTTGGGGCAGGTGATGGTACATGTCCCATGATCATCCACTTGTTAGCCTGCACAACATTCGCACAGCAGATTCCAAGCCACGCATCATTTGGTCCTGCGTACATGGGGATTTAATTGACATAACAATTTGACCCTGGAATTTGCACATACAACTTTGTCCCACTTTTGTTGTGATTCTACATGTAAAGGAAAGCTTATTTCCACTTCCTAATGAGACCCCTTACGCATCTCACTGCATCCAATTTACGGAACACACACTCCTTGCAGAGCACAGGAACAATCAGTTGACACTAACTTGTCGCATTGAGATCTCTGAAGCTCGCTACCTCGCCACGTGTGTATGGGTTTGGTCCAGATACAAGACAAAAAAATTGGTACATTGCTCTGTAGATGCTGAACATGTACACTGTGTACATATGAAGCACAATACATTGACTTCACAAATGCCGGGTGTTGTCTGTACCTTAGACTTGTAATGGTAGGCAGAGTTGGATTGCCCTAATGCTGTACCTATGTAAGCCATGTTGCTGTGTATTAAGATAATACCTGGCACATCACGTATCAAGTGCACAGAGTCCATACAAGGTACAAGCCCAGCCTAGCTTTCTCCATAGTGCAAGGAAGCCTGGCTTTGATGGCAATGTGAACAGTCCAATTTGACTAGCCATACTCTGCAGAGTATGATGGTGCTGGGGCTTTCTAATGTCAAAACGTGTTCTTTACCATGCTACACACATACTTGTTTGTGTTCCTCACAATGCCCCATACATGTGACCAGTGCACTGTGAAGGAACAAGGACTATTCAAGGCCTGTACAAGCTCATACAAAATTAATAAAATGTTTCCTTATTTACACGTATGTGTGCCCATCATGGGAGTAAACCAAACACTCTGTGCAACTGGTGGCCTGATGACATGTGAGTGCGCTCCCCTACAACATACATGGCCCTTGCCCCCCACAGTTTGGTCTCAGTAGGCTGGCCTAGTAGGCTGGATGACAATACTCTGTGAAGAGTGCCGGATGGGTCCCACTGAACCTTTGGGCCTCCCCTGCACTGCCTGGTACAGTATTGCTATTGTCATGCCCCTGTGGCATGTTATGCTTCTTAAAATAAGTTAGCCCGTATCATGATATACTAACCGATATACACTAACCCATATACACATCTGGGACTTCCTGAAGAAAAAACTCTTACAAATCTCTCCAAAAGTCACATACCTATGACCTCATGGCATTTAGGGACTTAACGGTAGCCTCACCAACTTCAGTCCCCAGGTGATCAAGGAGATCAGACTCCCGGCTGACATCGGCCCATCTCGGCTTTAGTTGGTGGATGCGCCTAAGGACATTGAAGCTCCTACTCATTTGGTAAAGGACCTTCTTAAACTGCTCACGTCTCTCACGGTAGGCTAGTCTTAGCTCACCCTACGTCAGCTGGCAGGTACCGCACCAGAAACCACAGCAGCCCTCCAAACTCCTCTTCTGATAGGTTCTTCGATTTAGCCCTATCCAACATCTCCCAACCCACACTAGCCACCATAAAACCCCCAAAAATATAAATACTACCCCTTC
Organism: Triturus cristatus; assembly: GCF_964204655.1. Classification (NCBI taxonomy): domain Eukaryota; kingdom Metazoa; phylum Chordata; class Amphibia; order Caudata; family Salamandridae; genus Triturus; species Triturus cristatus. The sequence goes on along the minus strand of NC_140579.1, from coordinate 93,950,794 downwards.
CCCCCACACGGAAAATACTAACCCCTAAATAGACAGACAACCGACAATGCAGTGGACAAAACTTTACAAAATACCAAAACAATACACAAATGACAGTAAACGTACAGAGCAGGGACAGCAGAGACACCAACAAGACCAAATCACACAGCAAATCACAAGAGCTCACACCAAACTCATCCACCAGCCAGCACAGACAAAAAGACTGTAAGTGAAAGTGAAAGGAGCTTCACACTTCCTGATTTGCATCATGGCTGAGCCATTACATCATTTCCTGCTTGGATGTGTCAAGTTTTACAACCAGAGCGTCACCTTTCCTACTAGAGCATCACTTTTTCTACTATGGCGTCACTTTGGCCACTAAAGTGGCATATTTCCTACTAGAGTGTAACATTTGCTACTAGAGGGACCCGTTTCCTACTAGAGCATCACTTTTGTTACTGAAGTGTCCGTTTTCTACTAAAGCGTCATCTTTCCTACTCAAGCATCTCGTTTCTTAAAGGGTCACCTTTTCTACTTGACACTCAATGATTGATATTACAATATATATCAGCACAATTGCAGTAAAAGGGAGGTACACAGATGTCAGAAACAGAGTATGTAGAGAAACAAGGTATTTTTATGTCTTAAATTCACAGTTGTAGTAACATTTCAGGTGCAAAGTGTCCCAAGTGAAAAGTGGAACCTATAAGTATGAAATGTGACTTTTAGTGACATAAAAGCAAGGTTTCAATATTTTTACAGAAGCGACCATTCAGTAGATACACAATCAATGTTGGCAGCCTCCTAGTGTAGCCATAGGGGCTGAGAATTGGTTCGCTTCAAGTTGTATTAACGGGTCTCTACTACTGAAGACGGTTTGAGTGAGGTGACTGGCAAGGCCCTAAATATGGAGACAGTATTAGCACTAATTCAGGCAAAAAATGAGGATTTAGAGGCCCAGTCTCGCCGCAATAATCTCCGAATTATTGGCCTGCCAGAATCGACGAACATGGGCAAGATGGAGATCTACATTGAAACCTTGATAAAAGACATCTTTGGGCCTGAGGACTTGTCTACCATGTTTATTGTTGAGCGGGCCCATCACTCACTGGTGGCGAGGCCGGTGCCGGGGGCTCCACCTCTCCCCATCATTGCTCGCTTATTAAACTAAAGGGACCGGGATGTTATTTTGAGGATGGCTAGAGAGAAAGGCGCTATTGAACATCAAGGGAACTCTTCATCCTTTTTTCCGGACTTCACGGTTGCAGTCCAGTCTGCCCGGAGGGAGTTCGAAGCCGTAAACTAATTTCTCCAATCCGAAGGCATCTCCTATGCCATGCTGTACCCTGCCTGCCTACTCATAGGCCAGGAGGGGGAGGCAAAAATCTTTTTAACTCTCAAGGCTGTGATGGAACACGCTAAAAAACTGAAAAGACGGAGACGGGAATCTCAGGCTGATCCAGATGAGGAGGAGTCATGATGTGTTATGTGAATGGGGCCTGTGTTTTTAGGTTGCCTGCCGCTCTACAGGCTGGTTATGTGATTAATCTGCTGGGTTGTGAAATGATTGTTCTGTCTGAAGGATTTTACTAAAGAGGCAATCCTTACTTACAGATGATTGTATAGGATGTTCTGTGTATTCTTTCACTGTCATTTCCTTTTTTTAGCACAGGTATATGGTCCTGATAAGCCACCTCCTACTTAGAGGGAGGCAAGTAGCTCTCTAGTGTTCCCCACATGGCAATACCCCACTTGTTACAAGCTGTTAGACCGGATTGTTGGGGGTTGATTGTTTCGGGTAGGGATGGCTTTGGCATGTTGGGTTCGCTGAAGTTGGTGGGGGGTCGGGAGGGGGTTTAGGGGGAAAGACTGGATGACATTTCTGACGCTGATGTAGAAGAGGGGATGGGGAGTTGCGGGGGTAGGGGGGCTGCATGGCACTTTATGCATTTTATTTTGTGAAACTTCTCTTCTTTGATGTACTAGCCCACACATGTTTTTGATATATTCGATTGCCAGGCTACTTTGCCTTTCACCGACTAGATGAGTGGTAAAATACAATTTCTAACCTGGAATGTCTGTGGCCTTAATACTCCTAAAAAGATCAGGTCGGTGTTTGCTTATTTAAATAGGATGGATGTGCAGATAGTTTTCTTGCAGGAGACCCATCTCACGAAATCATCGTAAAAAACTGTGGGGGGTAGATGGGCTAGCTTGCATGTAGCATCCTCCTACTCCAGCTATGCACGGGGGGTGATGACTCTGATTAAGAAAGGGACTCCGTTTCAGGTCACGCGCACTGAGGCAGATGACCTGGGTCGAGTGGCGTTGGTGCATGGCCGACTAGGCGGGTTGAGTGTTCTCCTAGTGAATGTGTGTGGACCGAATGTTTACGACCCTGTATTTTTCATTGATGTCTGGCGTCGCATCTCTGGGTTTCCAGATGCGGAGATATATAGGGAGGAGATTTCAATGTCTACTTGGACATGTAGGTTGATCATGTGGGCAGCGAGTTGGCACGACCTAAACTGGCTGCGGAGACGCTGCTGGTTCTGATGGATGCGGGATGCTTGAAAGATGTGTGGCGTCTGCAGCACCCTGGGATGCAAGAGCACGTTCGTTTCATCTGTGCATGGGACTTGGTCCCGTTTGGATTTCTGGCTGGCCACTGAGGCTGCCTGCTCTTGGGCGGTTGGGGTACGTCACCTGAATCGGACACTCTCGGACCACTCGCCGGTGCTCTTGGAGCTCCAGGTCCCTGCATGTGAGAGACGGCTGTTCCAGTGGCAATTGTAGCCGTCTTCACTGAAGGACTTGGTCTTCAGGGCCACGGTTGGGGAGCCCATTCGCAATTGTTTTAGGGAAAATCCGGGCTCTGTTGATAGCGCAGGTACCATGTGGGAAGCATTTAAAGTCACCATCAGGGGTGTCTGTATGGGGGCGCAGGCGGGTGTTCTGCGAGATCTGAGGTGCAGGATTCATAAATTAGCTGCTGATATTTCAACTCTAGAACGAACATATGAGACAAACCCGTTGCCTGAAACACTGTCAAAGATCCGTGACCTAGTGACTGAGCATAATGAAACTGTCCATCCGGAGATGGCTCATAGGTCCAGGCGCAGTAAGGCTCGATATTATGGTGAGGGGGGACGGACTAGCCGTTCTCTTGCGCAGAAATTGGCTGCTCCGCGGAGTCAGGAGTACATCACGGAGATGCTTGATGAGGCAGGAGAGACTCATTATACTATGGCTGGCATCAGTGAGACCATACTTAGCTATTATACTGCCCTTCACAGTAATAGGGACGTGGTACAACCGGATGATATCCACTCGTATTTGGATGATGTCGCCCATGGCTGGCTGGCCTCAGGTCATAGACAATATGTTACTCAACCGTTTGACGAGGAAGATGTTAAGCTTACTAGTATGTCTCTCCCCACATGTAAGGCAGCGGGTTTAGATGGGCTCCCAAGCGAGTTCTATAAGGCATTCGCGGACGAACTAGCCCCCAGACTACTTGAAGTTTATGCGGAAGCGTATGACACTGGACGTCTTCCGCCCTCTTTAAGGGATGCTCTCTTAGTGATGTTATTGAAACCTGATAAAGCGCCTAATAGCTGCGATTCCTACCGCCCATTCTCAATGATTAATATTGATGCTAAGATATTAGCAAAAATGATTGGCCTCCGGCTTCTGGCCCCCCTGCTGGTACTTCTTGACCAGTCAGGTTTTGTGCCTGCACGATCTACTACGCACAATCTCCGTAACCTTTTCGCAACTCTCCACTATTTTGATCCCGACTTTCAGGCCGTGGCGGTGCTACTCGATGCCACAAAGGCATTTGATTCTCTTTCTTGGGAATATATGTTCACTGTACTCACACGAATGGGTTTTCCTCCTTTTGTTTTTACAGTGGATCCGGGTGTTGTACACCGAACCCGCCGATAGAGTTCACGTGAACGGGTGGATGTCGTTGGCGTTTCCCATAGGCAGGGGTGCACGGCAGGGCTGCCCCCTGTCGCCGATACTATTTGCATTAGCACTGGTGCTGCTGGCTTGTAAGTTATGCCAATTGCATGCCTCAGCTGCGCTATGCTTCCGACAGCGACCACTTGTCTCGCTTTATGCGGACAACATGCTTTTGTATGTTCGCGAGCCGGCAACCTACCTTCCTGCATTACTACGCGAATATGTTACATTTGAAGGCTTCTCTGGCTTAGGGATAAACTGGGCCAAGTTGACGGTATTGCCCCTGACGGTAGGCACCTGTGAGATTGACTTGGACTTTCCCCTGACCTGGACTCAGGACCCGGCGAAATATCTGGGGATCTGGCTACACAGAGATCCGGAACAAGTAATTTCCATGAATTACGGATGTACTATCACACAGCTCACGGAAAAGGCTGAGCGGTGAGCCAGTCTGCCTCTCTCACTGGTGGACCGAATCGCCGTGACCAAAATGGCTATTCTGCCAAAATTATTATACCTATTTGTGAATATTCCTATCCGCCTGAACATTTCTGTCTTCAAGGCATTGCAGACGGCCCTATAGTTGGGACACTCTGGTACAACCATTTGAACGTGGTGGTTTCGAGGCTCCAGATATGCGCCTCTACTACCTATGCGCACAGGCACAATTTGCGCATTATTGGTTTTATCCACAATGTTTCCTTCCTCATACAGAAATAGAGGCTGACGCTATACTCCCCCTCCTGCTGGTAGCGGCCACACTTTCGGGGGGGGGGGTGGAGGTCCCCGGACGGAAATCAATCCGATACAGTGTACCGCCTGGGCCTGGCAGACACTAGCTAGAAGGGCACGGCTGAATTATCTCTACGCCCCCAAGTTACCGTTAGCAGCGCACCATGGCATATCAGCGGGTAAGAGCGCTCCGTGTTGCTCACGCTGCAAATGGGCGGGGTTATGCAGATGGGGGATTTATAGAAACATTGCCAGTTCCGGTCATTGTTAGACGTACAGGCAGGCGGGACGCATGGCTCCATGCTGAGCTTCACGTATGCGAGTGTCCAACAAGCTATCAAGGATATATATCCTAATTACCCAGCTGAGCCTCAGTCAATGCGAGCACTGCAGGTGGTGCTTGCTGGACTTAATTTGTAAAATATGAAGTGCAGGTGCTCAAATGTTTGTCGGAGGCCACACCTGCTTTTCTCCTGCTCCACCCACTTCATCCACTGGCTCCTCCCAATCAATTCAGAATCAAGATGGCTCGACGTAGGACTTGAAGCAAAGTGAGTCCTGTGAGTCTCCAGTTTTGTTGCAGGCCACACTACAGAAATATTTTTTCTACGTAGAAAAATAGAGTACATTTTCACCATAACCTTGGCCTAAAAATTACAAGCATCGCTCAAAGGTGTTGAACAATCACAGACATGTAACGCCCTGTTTGGGAGCATAATGTAGCAGAGGCTTTAATAAAGGGTGAGGATTCAGCTCAAAACTTATGATTCAGACAATCTCGATGCACAAATGGGTGCAATGTCTGATATTTATGTTTCTAATCTCTCTTCTTTGCTTGATTTTGCTCGCTAGAAAGTGTCAGACACCTTCATAGTCATTGAAATATCACTAATAATTACACTGAATTGACTGAAATTATGAAAATGGCACGTAAAGCAATCTGAAACCTTGGCAGCTATGCGGCGGGCGGGTGTCACTGTCACTGGGCGAAGGGTGCACTGCGCTTCAGGGGGAGCAGATTAGGTTGGGGGTTGATGCTGTGGATGCAGGATTTCTGCTCTCAGCTTGCTGACCAGAGGCCGAGGCGACAGGCACATCTTTGCCAAAACAGGTTGCGATCAGCACACCAGTGGGGGAAATCTGCTTCTTCTCCTCCCCACTAGCCACTTTCTTTGCAGCACCTTTCTTAGGGGCCATCTTGAAGCTGTTAATTGGCAGTGGCACTTAGCTTCACAAGCTGAAGAGATGACCGTGTTGCGTAGTCAGTCACAAGTCATGTCGTGCATAGGCCTTCTGTCACAGTACTGTGGGTGATGTCTCTTTTCTTGTGCATCTAAAAGTAAACAAGCAAGAAGAACATCGGTGAAACATGGCATTGTTGAAGGTCGAGTAGTAGTACAAACAAACAATATCATTTAGTGTGGTTACTCTAGTTATTCTAAATAATTAGCAATACAGTCTAACTGTAAATTCGTAAAACCACTCCAACATAAACTTTCATTGTGTGCAGTACACTCAGGAAGGATCAGAAAGAGGAACAACAACAACATACAGATGTAACTTTTTGCTTTATGTGCATCACGTTGGGATGTGGCACTCAGGGAGGTGCAGGTGACAATGGAATACTCCTCAGACAATGAATGCTGTTGTGCAGTGTACCTAAGCAGACATGCCAGATCTTAGGAAAATGTAAAAAAAAAAAAAATTGAGATCAAAATTTACAAAAATGTAATCAAAAAAATAAAAATAATAATTTAAAAAACAAACTAAAAAACTAAAACTAAAACGAAAAAATAAAAATTAAAATATATATTTTTAAAAATAAATAAAAAAATGTTTAAATGTCAATTAAAAAAATTACAATAATATATATATTTTTTCAAAAATATATATATTTTTGAAAAATGCCAATACATTTTTTACATTTATTAAAAAAACTAAAAAAATGTAAATTCAAAAAATAACATTAAAAACATTAAAATAAAAATATTAAAGGTAAGTGAAAATTTCTGCAAGCATATTAATTTATTAAACTGCTATCATTGTCAACCATCCATGCAAGCCTATGGCAAAGGGCCACACTGGCTTGATGCACACAATGGCTGCCAGCCAGTGCCACATGGTCCTCAAGAACAACTAACACTGAGCAAGGAGGCATCGCCACAACCAAAGAAGAAATGCAGGCCTGTGGCAAAGCACACCAGCTGGCCACACAAAATGGTCGTGAGCGACATAGTCAGAACAACAGCAACCAACAAGAAGGCATCGCCACAACCAAAGAAGACATCCAGGGCTATGGCAAAGCACACCAGCTTTCTACACAAAATGGTCGCCAGCCACATGGTCAGAAGAACAGCAACCAGCAAGAAGGCATGGTCACAAACAGAGAAGACATGCAGGCATAAGGGGAAAGCACACTGTCTGGCTACACAACTGGCTGCCGGCCACATGGTCACAACAACAAGCAGGAGACCTGGAGAACGAAGAACACATGCATGCCTATGGACAGTGAATATACAACATGGCCCTGGTCACATGGCATGTGGAACAAGAAAAGCCGGTGATTGCGGTGATAGCGACCCTTGACCCCAGGGTAGGTCGCTCCCCTGTCCTCACAGCGCCACCAGATCCCCTGTTCTGACTTCTCCTTTTGCCTGCATCGCTGCCTGTGCCCCGAGTGCCTGTGTTGCCGCTTGTCTGCGTTCGCGCTCCCCTTTTTTTTTCCTTCTGTATCCCCGAGTGCCTGTGCTGTGTGATCGCGCTCCCCTGGTTTCCTTCTGTATCCCCGAGTGCCTGTGTTGTGTGATCGCGCTCCCCTGGTTTCCTTCTGTATCCCCGAGTGCCTGCATCTCCTGAGTGCCGTCCCCCTTGCCCTCCCGCCGTCTCCCCCTCGTTTTTCCTGTTTTTCTGCGCCTTTTTCATTTTTCTAGGCCTCCTCGCCTTCGGAGCCTTTTTCCCGCCGCCGCTTTTTTGCCGCTTTTTCCCCTACCCGCCCTCCTCCCGCCTCCCAGCTGACCCCGCCTCCCCGGCTACCCCTTAAATGGCGGCCGCTGCGAGGCCGTGCAGCGGACGCGTGCAGCGGGCGTGCCGCTGGCGCGCCGAAGGCGCGCCTAAGGCAAGCCCGTCTGCGCCCGTCCGCGCCTGGCCCGCGCTCAGCGCCTGAACCCCTGGCCCCCGCGCCCCCCGCCTGACCTACGACTCCGCCACCCTCGTCAACCTCAACCCCGGCCGCACTCCGGGCTGCTACCGCGCCCACCCTAAACGGACCCACGGACCCTTCACCTGCAACAACTGTCACTTCACCTGCCAACGGACCAACACCGCTCCCGTCAAGAACAACTCCCCCGGAAGCAATCTCCACTGCATCCTGGTCAACACCCGATCCATCCACAGGCACGCCATCGAACTGTGGAACCTCATCAACTCTACGAACCCGGACATCGCCTTCCTCACCGAGACCTGGATGAATCCCTCCTCGGCACCCGACATCGCCATAGCCATCCCCGACGGCTACAAAATCATCCGGAAAGACCGCACCAACCGCATCGGAGGAGGCATCGCCATCGCACACAAAAACTCCATCCGCATCTCAACCAACACCGACAACTCACTCCCCGACGCCGAACATCTCCACTTCACGATCCACAGCGACCCCAAGACCACCCTCAGAGGCACCCTCATGTACAGACCACCAGGACCCCGCACCAAGTTCAGCGAAGACATCGCAGTCTTCGTCACCCCTCACGCACTCTCGTCCACCGACTACATCCTCCTAGGAGACCTCAACTTTCACCTGGAGAACCTCACCGACAACAACACCACCGCCTTACTGGACAACCTCACCAACCTGGGACTGAATCAGCTAGTCAACACACCCACCCACTACGCCGGACACACGCTCGACCCCATCTTCTCCTCCAGCAAACACATCACCTTCAGCCACACCACCGAACTCACCTGGTCGGACCACAGCTGCGTCCACTTCATCTTCAAGAAGACCACTGTGCACCACCACACCCAGCAACCACCAAGAAGACACTGGACTCGTATCACCACGGATCAGCTCGCATCAACCCTCTCCCAGAACCGACCCACCAGCACCACCGACCCAAACGAAGCCGCCAACAACCTCACCAACTGGATCTCCGACTGCGCCGACCTCCTGGCCCCCCTGAAAGCTCAAGCCAGCACCAACAACCACAAGAAAAACTCCTGGTTCACCCCCGACCTCAAGGACTCCAAGAAAGAATGCCGCGCCCGCGAGAAGACGTGGCGCCTCAACCAGACCGAAGAGAACATGTCAGCTCTCAAGGACGCCACCCGCCAACACCACCAACACCTCCGCGCCGCACGAAAAACAGCCTACCGGAACAGACTTGACAAAAACGCCCACAACAGCAAGGAACTATTTGGCATCGTCAAAGAGCTCTCCAACCCGGACGCAGAAAACAACTCCATCCCCCCATCACAGGACCTCTGCGACTCCCTCGCGACCTTCTTCCACCACAAGATCACCGACATATACAACAGCTTCCCGACCACCGACACGAACCCCCCCCCCCGGAACCCGCTACCGACATCACCACCATCCTCACCTGGAGCCCAACCACCACCGAGGAGACCACCCGCGTCATGAACTCGATCCACTCCGGATCCCCATCGGACCCCTGCCCGCACCACATCTACAACAAAGCCGATGACATCATCGCACCACACCTCCGAGATGTCATCAACGCCTCCCTCACCACCGCCACCTTCCCGGAGAGCTGGAAACACGCAGAGCTCAACGCCCTCTTAAAGAAACCCACAGCAGACCCCACCGAACTCAAAAACTTCCGGCCCATCTCTCTCCTGCCGTTCCCCGCCAAAGTGATTGAGAAAATTGTCAACACTCAACTCTCCAACGCCCTGGAAACCAACGACTCCCTCGACCCCACACAGTTCGGTTTCAGGACCAACCACAGCACCGAAACCGCCCTCATCGCAGCCACGGACGACATCAGAGCCCTGACCGACAAGGGTGAGACCGTGGCCCTCATACTCCTGGACCTCTCTGCAGCCTTCGACACGGTCTGCCACCGCACCCTGATACGACGCCTCAGCAACGCCGGCATCAGAGGCAAGGCCCTCGAATGGATCATCTCCTTCCTCTCTGGAAGGACTCAGAGAGTCCGCCTGCCCCCCTTCAGATCCACAGCCACGGAGATCATCTGCGGCGTACCTCAAGGATCCTCCCTCAGCCCCACTCTCTTCAACATCTACATGACCCCCCTGGCGAACATCGCACGCAAACACGGACTGGACCTTATATCATACGCCGACGACACCCAGCTCATCTTATCACTCACAAACAACCCCACCTCAGCTAGGACCAGACTTCATGAAGGAATGAAGGAAGTGGCTGTAGGAGAGTAGGGTCTGCAATCCTATGATCACCCAGATTTTTTGCTTTTGCTTCATTGGTTTACGACTTTCTCCGGCTGTGGGCCTGCCAATCAGACCCACAGCCTAGCTGTTCTCTCTCGAAATTAACACACATGTACATTAGGTGCATCCACTACTTGGAACTGGGCCGCCTTGTCAGTCCCTGTCTCAGCATACCACAGGTATCCAGGGCATCGGTGTACCCAGGGCCTACCAGGGGCTGAAGCATGTATTATGCCACCCCTGGAATGGCCGCCCAAATCTGACACAACTGGCTGCACGACAGCTGGGGCCACGTGGTGTAATCACCCGTTGCAGTAGGTGTAGTATTCCTACACCTAAACCCTAAAATGGACACATGGATTCCTATCAGTCACTCCTATAGCAGGCCTTATCAATCCTGAAGGCAGAGTGCAGGGAATCATGTGGGACGGTGCTCTGGCGCGAGCTGAGCCCGTCGACGGCTTGCGGAACCAAGTCCTAATAGCCGTTCCATGGTGACGCGGGCCAACTACTTTTAATGCATTATAATCCTTGCGGTTATTTGCTAACTTTGGCATCGCATCACCTATACATGTCGAGTAAGGTGTCATACGAATGGGAATACGAACCCCTCGCCAGTCCTGGTGGCGGGGTTAGCATTCCCCCCTTTTAGAGGGACACGACATGGAAGTAACCTTGAACCCCGGTTAAAGTTGACTCAAGCCTCAGCATCACCAAATGGATGCTGCCACCAGACGCAAGTCTGACCTCCTGCTGCTGGGGGACCTTCCAGCAAGGGGAGCTTGGACAAAGGGTTTCCTGTCGAGGGCGGTGTTAGCACCGTCCCAGACAGGGTTTGTGTATCCCAGGTAGGCAGGGCTGAAAGGAAGGTGATTGCAAGTGGCACCCCGGTGCTCACTGTGCATAGCCCGGCTCAAACCAGTTTCGGGGGCACACCAGCCCCTGAGCTGGCGCGAAGCCGGACAAAGGATAGGGGTGTAACCACCCCCCTCCTGGCTCCACCCATAAGTAGAACCTAGTCACGGGCCAGCCCCTTTTCTTAGAATAAAGGTAGGAGCGAGTCCCCTTCCCAAATTGGATAATCAGATAATCGGATAACTCCGAATCACGAACTACTTTCCACGAAAGGAACTCTTGACTATTTCTGAAGACTCTCCCTTGTGGCTAAGGAGTAGCCACCCTGCACCAGCAGGCACCATCTAAGCGCTTGCGGTTTGCTGTAAGTCTCTCCTACGGATCAAGACTGCCCAGCTCGACGAGACCCGAGTACCCTGCCATCTCTGACCTTTTACCTACCTCATCAGCCCAGCTGAGAGTCGTAGGTGTGACGAGACCTGCGGGACCGGCTATCTTCAGAACCTGCACGACGCTTATCTAGCACGCCCACCGAGGGACCCTCGAGTGAGTGCACCTAGGGTTTGAGAAGCCCTAACCCTGAGCAGCTCCAGCATCGAAGTCTGCCTCCCCAGCATCCCCGAGATCTGCGTGGGGGCCCTTCCGCTCCTTGTTGTTCACCGCGTTGTTCGACCACTTGCCGACCGGCTTGTGGCCCTCTTCACGACGCACCACGATTGTTTCATCACTAGTCTGGTTGCTCCAGACTGGCTCTTGCTCCCCTTCAACAGAGGAGTACCACGGACCCTCCTGGTCCACTCCCGACGCCATCTTGACTCCCCCGCTTGGGTTGCCACTGCCAAGATCCGCTGCCCCTGCCTGGGCCCAGCATCATCGACAGCAGACACCTCCGTGGGACAGCTCGCCCTCCATCCTGGTCGCCGCCGCGCCTCCTGGTCCGAGGAACAGCCGAGTCCGACGTCACCCACTCACCTGGTCGAGGTGACTTCAGCCGGTACCCTCCTGGTACCCACACGATCGCTGGCTAGCGGTTGAGAACTGAGTCCCCTCTGCTTTCAGGTTTCCTTCATCACCGATCCAGGCTTGGATCGCTCCGAACATCGTCACTGGTCGCCTGCCAGCAACTTCTTCTTTCAGGCTCCTGAGACTACACGAGGACTCCCGACATCTTGCCGAACTTCACGCAGCCGCAGCCTCCGGGCTAGGTAACTCGAGCATCTCGGTGCTCCATCGCAGGTTCGCTCTACAAGTGTCCAGTTCCTTTTTCGTTTAGTCCCACTGATCGGATCACTCCGGAATCAGTACCTCCAGACTCTAACCATTCGCATTTCACTGTTAGTGTAGATGGTTTCTCGTGCCCCTCGGGCATTTGTGTAAATTGTGCAACTGAAGTATTTTCCTAAGAGTTTTGTAGTGTGCTTAGCTCCCTGACTCATAAAGAGCCAGGGTAGTCTTGTTATAAATAAATATCCTTTTATTTTCATAACAACTTGTGTGGTGTCCTTTCACTTGGTGTTCAAGGGGTATATGTGATGGTAAACAGCTGGCTTAACACGCCCTCTAGAGTTTAGCCTAAAGACTGCTCGTATCCACGCTACTAGGATAGCTGGTCTAAAAGGTTGACTTACAACCAATCATCAATAAGGGTCGTTTGGAATGATACACAGTGATCACTAGAATAGTGAGCACTACATATCAGGCCAACTTCTCACATTGGTGAGCAGCGGTTGGGATTTGAGCTTGCTGTTGTTTTACCACACACGTATCCTAAGAATATCGCAGTGAAAGATCACATAAGTACCCAGGTACATATAACTTAACTTAGAATACTCCGAGTTCTACTGAACCGGCTGTTGTAGTGTAACAGGGCTTAGCACACCCTGACTACAACTCTTAGCAAGGGATCAGTAGGTAAACCCATAGTGTAGGTAGGTGCAACACTTACACCTCACTAGAAAAGCATGTCGGTCCACGGAGAGTCTGCAGGGACTCCCTTAGTGGTCAGTGACCCTCCACAGGTCATGTCACGATATGCAACTCTTAGCTTCAAGGAGATGCGACAACTGTGTGCCTCCAGGAAGCTAAACCAGGGTTCTAACCCTACCATCGCAATTCTGATAGGTCTCTTAGAGGCGTACGATGCTAGGAGGTCCTCTAACCCAGGTCCCCCCAGTGCAGATGGGAACATGCCTCCCTTAGAGGGAACCCTCGGTGACCCAGACCTCGACCTCCACACAGAGGAGGAGGACGAGGACGAGTTATCGGGAAACGAGGCAGACAAAGGTCCAGTGGTAGTCGGCAGGCTTACAAGGACCAACTTAAGCAGGCATGAGAACGGAACTGGGGGAGCCCCGGGCCCACGCTCAAGCAGGCTTAACCTTGGGAACGGACGAGCTAGGTCTCTCTCCAGAGGCTCTGGCAGATCGGTTCATACACATGTCTCTCAGGCACCTTCTCAGAGAGGAATGACTTCCCCTCAGAGGAGGGAGCATGAAGCGAAGATGCGGGAGGTCAATCTGAGGATCGAGCGGGAAGAACTTGCCCTCGCCAAAGAAAGACTTGCCTTAGCCCGAGAGCAGAAATTAAGTGGGTTAGATCCCACTGGTGGCAGCATTCTCAATAGAGAGAAAGACAGGGGTATAGACACTAGACACCTGAGTAAAATAGTGCCCCCCTTTAAACAAGGGGACGACATCCACAAGTGGATAACTGCCTTGGAGAGGGCCTGCACTGTCCAGTGCGTCCCCCCAAGTCAGTGGGCAGCTATACTGTGGCTTTCCTTTGAAGGTAAAGGAAGGGACAAGCTCCTCACTACAAGAGCTGAGGATGCTAACAACTACCAAGTCCTGAAGAACACACTGATTGATGGGTTCGGCTTAACCACGGAACTGTACCGGGTGCTGTTCCGGGACACCCAGAAAATTCAGTCTCAGGATTGGGCTGACTTTGTCGATTGTGCCACTAAGGCTTTGGAAGGCTGGTTGCTGGGTAGCAAGGTTACTGATTACACAGGATTGTACAATCTTATCATGCGAGAACAGATTTTAAACAACTGTCAGAACCAATTGTTGCATCAGCACCTTGTCGACTCGGATCTGACCTCTCCCCAAGAATTGGGAAAGAAGGCAGACAGATGGGTCAGAACAAGGGTCAAGCAGAACCAGAATCAGAACCAGGGTGGTCAGAAGAAAGCAGACCAAAAGGGTAACAAGAACGAACAAAATGACCAGAAGTCTTCGACAGGTCCCCAACAAACCAAAGAGGGTGGGGGTCAGGCTTCACAGAAGAAGAAGACTCAAGAAGGCCAGACAAAAAGGTGGTGCCAATACTGTAAAAGTAAGACTCACTGGTTTAGTGAGTGCACCAAGAAAGGAGGGCAAACTCCTACCACTGCAGCCCCTAAGGCACCTGCGCCCCCTAGTACAGTCAGCAGTGGTAGTGCGCCTCCCAAGGCATTAGTTGGGTTAACCTTGGGAACCGAGGGGAGTGACGACTTAGTCGGCACGCTCACTCAGGCCGTCCTTGTCTGTACAGGGGATATAGATATGTCCCCTGATGCCAGTCCCAATACTTTGGGCAAATACAGGCAGACCCCTTTGATAAATGGAAGAGTGGCTCAGGCCTACAGGGACACGTGTGCCAGTGTCACCATGGTGACGCCTAACTTCGTGGACCCTGGACAGATCATGCTAGGTACCAGTTACCTAGTGACCAATGCCAGCAACGTCACTACCAATCACAGTATGGCAGTTGTTGATTTCTCCTGGGGAGGGGTAAGTGGCCCGAAAAAGGTTGTGGTTAGTTCAGACCTCCCCGTAGAATGTCTGTTGGGCAATGATTTGGAAACGTCACAATGGTCAGAAGTGGAGCAGAGGACTCACATGGAAATGTTAGGTTTGCCAGCACATGTCCTTGCTGTGACCAGGTCACAGGCCAAAAGATGCCCCACTGAACAGGTGCTGGATCCTGGAAGAACGGACCAGACACCTTCCAAGAAAAGGAGCAGTAAGGGTAAGGCTTCGCCTTCCCCCTTGCCCCAGGTCGTGGATCAAGTCTCCGAGGAGGCTGACCTTAAAGAACTGAGGGAAACTGAGCCGCAAGAGCTTGAACCTGGTCAGGTTGAGTTTCTGGGCTCAGGGGGACCCTCCAGGGAAGACCTGGGGAAGGCACAGTTAGACTGCCCCTCACTTGAACCCCTCAGACAGCAGGCCGCTGCTGAGGCTGCAGGGAACGCCACAGGTACCCACAAAGTGTACTGGGACGATGGACTCCTGTACTCTGAGGCAAGAGACCCCAAACCTGGTGCGACCAGGAGGCTGGTCATCCCCTTGTCTCTGACAGGTTTCCTTCTCACCTTGGCCCACGAGATTCCCCTTGCAGGTCACTTAGGCCAGAATAAGACTTGGGACAGAATTGTTCCACACTTTCACTGGCCCCACATGTCCGAAGATACGAAGGAGTTTTGCCGCTCCTGTGTCACTTGCCAAGCCAGTGGTAAGTCAGGTGGCACGACAAAGGCCCCCCTCATACCACTACCAGTGGTGGGGGTACCCTTTGAACGAGTGGGGATCGACATTGTCGGACCAATGGAACCCCAGACAGCATCAGGGCACAAGTTTATACTGGTGGTGGTGGACCACGCCACCAGGTATCCTGAAGCTATTCCCCTTAGGACCACTACGGCACCTGTGGTGGCACGGGCCCTACTTGGAGTGTTCTCCAGAGTGGGCTTCCCTAAGGAGGTCGTCTCAGACAGAGGTGCAAACTTCATGTCAGGATATCTGACTGCTATGTGGAAGGAATGTGGTGTCAACTACAAGTTCACCACACTCTATCACCCACAATGCAATGGGCTTGTTGAGAGATTCAACAGGACCCTAAAAGGGATGATTCACGGGCTACCTGAAAAGCTTCGGCGGAGATGGGATGTCCTGATACCCTGCCTCTTGTTCGCCTACAGAGAGGTCCCGCAGAAGGGGGTTGGCTACAGCCCTTTCGAGCTTCTGTTCGGACATCCTGTAAGGGGACCCCTTTGTTTGGTAAAGGAAGGATGGGAGAGACCTCTCCGAAAGCCGGCATCAAACATTGTGGACTATGTGCTCGGTCTCCGCTCGCGGATGGCGGAGTACATGGAAAAGGCGTCTAAAAACCTGGAGGCGAGCCAAGAATTACAGAAAGCTTGGCACGACCAAAAGGCTGTCCTGACTGTGTACCAGCCTGGACAGAAGGTGTGGGTGCTGGAGCCAGTGGCCCCAGCAGCACTCAAAGACAAATGGTCTGGGCCCCACACGATCATTGAGCAAAAGGGAGAGGTCACCTACTTGGTAGACCTGGGAACTCCCCGGAGCCCCCACAGGGTGCTCCATGTAAACAGGCTCAAGGCATATGTCGACAGGGAGGGCATGGGCTTGCTCATGGCCACAGATGAGGGACAGGAGGAGGAGAGTGACCCTCTCCCAGACCTGCTCTCTCAGAACCCTGACGATGGATCAGTAGATGGTGTTGTCTTTTGTGGCAGCCTCGCTGGACATCAACAAGAGGATTGTAAACAGGTTCTTCAATCCTTTCGACATATGTTCTCTCTGACACCCAGTCAGACCAAGTGGTGTACCCACGAGGTCGACACTGGGGACAGTCTGCCCGTAAAGAGTAAAATCTATCGGCAACCTGATCATGTCAGAGACTGCATCAAGACAGAGGTGCAGAAAATGTTGGAGCTGGGAGTCATTGAACCCTCGGACAGCCCCTGGGCTAGTCCCGTAGTGCTCGTGCCGAAACCTCACACCCAGGGCGGTAAGAAAGAGATGAGGTTTTGCGTGGACTACAGAGGTCTCAATGCGGTCACTAAGACCGACGCCCACCCGATACCAAGAGCAGACGAACTTATCGACCGGTTGGCCTCGGCCAACTACTTAAGTACGTTTGACCTGACAGCTGGGTATTGGCAAATCAGGTTAGCTGAGGAGGCCAAGCCCAAAACAGCATTTTCTACCCCGGGTGGGCATTATCAGTTCGTGGTAATGCCCTTTGGTTTGAAAAATGCACCTGCCACCTTCCAAAGGCTGGTGAATCGAGTTCTCACTGGGTTGGACGACTTCTGTGCGGCGTATCTGGACGATATCGCTGTCTTTAGCTCCACCTGGGAGGATCACCTGGTCCACCTGAGGAAAGTGTTAGAGGCCCTGCAGAAGGCAGGCCTCACTATCAAGGCCACCAAGTGCCAGATAGGGCAGACACAGGTTGTATACCTGGGCCACCTTGTAGGTGGAGGCCAGGTTCAACCATTGGAGAGCAAAATACAGGCCATCCAGGACTGGGCTCCTCCAACCACCCAGACTCAGGTTCGAGCTTTCTTGGGCCTGACTGGTTATTACCGGAAATTTGTCAGAAATTATGGATCCATTGTGACCCCGCTAAACGACCTGACAAGTAAAAAGATGCCAAAAAAAGTTCAGTGGACAGCAAGCTGTCAGAAGGCATTCGATGACCTAAAGCAGGCCATGTGCACAGCACCTATCCTAAAGAGTCCAGACTACTCCAAACCATTCATTGTCCAAACAGACGCTTCGGAGCTGGGTGTGGGAGCTGTTCTATCGCAACTGAATTTTGATGGTCATGACCAGCCCATAGCTTTTATTAGCAGGAGGCTGACCCCCAGAGAGAAGAATTGGTCAGCTATCGAGAGGGAGGCCTTTGCTGTGGTTTGGGCCCTGAAGAAGTTGAGGCCATACTTGTTTGGCACTCACTTCAAGATTCAGACCGACCATAAGCCCCTCTTGTGGCTAAATCAAATGAAGGGTGAAAACCCCAAACTACTTAGGTGGTCCATTTCCCTACAGGGGATGGACTTCACAGTGGAGCATAGACCTGGCACTGATCATGGCAATGCAGATGGGCTCTCCAGGTATTTCCACTTAGAGCAAGAAGACTCACCTGGTCAAGGTTAGCTTATTGTCCCGAAGTTTGGGGGGGGGTCATGTAGGAGAGTAGGGTCTGCAATCCTATGATCACCCAGATTTTTTGCTTTTGCTTCATTGGTTTACGACTTTCTCCGGCTGTGGGCCTGCCAATCAGACCCACAGCCTAGCTGTTCTCTCTCGAAATTAACACACATGTACATTAGGTGCATCCACTACTTGGAACTGGGCCGCCTTGTCAGTCCCTGTCTCAGCATACCACAGGTATCCAGGGCATCGGTGTACCCAGGGCCTACCAGGGGCTGAAGCATGTATTATGCCACCCCTGGAATGGCCGCCCAAATCTGACACAACTGGCTGCACGACAGCTGGGGCCACGTGGTGTAATCACCCGTTGCTGTAGGTGTAGTATTCCTACACCTAAACCCTAAAATGGACACATGGATTCCTATCAGTCACTCCTATAGCAGGCCTTATCAATCCTGAAGGCAGAGTGCAGGGAATCATGTGGGACGGTGCTCTGGCGCGAGCTGAGCCCGTCGACGGCTTGCGGAACCAAGTCCTAATAGCCGTTCCATGGTGACGCGGGCCAACTACTTTTAATGCATTATAATCCTTGCGGTTATTTGCTAACTTTGGCATCGCATCACCTATACATGTCGAGTAAGGTGTCATACGAATGGGAATACGAACCCCTCGCCAGTCCTGGTGACGGGGTTAGCATTCCCCCCTTATAGAGGGACACGACATGGAAGTAACCTTGAACCCCGGTTAAAGTTGACTCAAGCCTCAGCATCACCAAATGGATGCTGCCACCAGACACAAGTCTGACCTCCTGCTGCTGGGGGACCTTCCAGCAAGGGGAGCTTGGACAAAGGGTTTCCTGTCGAGGGCGGTGTTAGCACCGTCCCAGACAGGGTTTGTGTATCCCAGGTAGGCAGGGCTGAAAGGAAGGTGATTGCAAGTGGCACCCCGGTGCTCACTGTGCATAGCCCGGCTCAAACCAGTTTCGGGGGCACACCAGCCCCTGAGCTGGCGCGAAGCCGGACAAAGGATAGGGGTGTAACCACCCCCCTCCTGGCTCCACCCATAAGTAGAACCTAGTCACGGGCCAGCCCCTTTTCTTAGAATAAAGGTAGGAGCGAGTCCCCTTCCCAAATTGGATAATCAGATAATCGGATAACTCCGAATCACAAACTACTTTCCACGAAAGGAACTCTTGACTATTTCTGAAGACTCTCCCTTGTGGCTAAGGAGTAGCCACCCTGCACCAGCAGGCACCATCTAAGCGCTTGCGGTTTGCTGTAAGTCTCTCCTACGGATCAAGACTGCCCAGCTCGACGAGACCCGAGTACCCTGCCATCTCTGACCTTTTACCTACCTCATCAGCCCAGCTGAGTCGTAGGTGTGACGAGACCTGCGGGACCGGCTATCTTCAGAACCTGCACGACGCTTATCTAGCACGCCCACCGAGGGACCCTCGAGTGAGTGCACCTAGGGTTTGAGAAGCCCTAACCCTGAGCAGCTCCAGCATCGAAGTCTGCCTCCCCAGCATCCCCGAGATCTGCGTGGGGGCCCTTCCACTCCTTGTTGTTCACCGCGTTGTTCGACCACTTGCCGACCGGCTTGTGGCCCTCTTCACGACGCACCACGATTGTTTCATCACTAGTCTGGTTGCTCCAGACTGGCTCTTGCTCCCCTTCAACAGAGGAGTACCACGGACCCTCCTGGTCCACTCCCGACGCCATCTTGACTCCCCCGCTTGGGTTGCCACTGCCAAGATCCGCTGCCCCTGCCTGGGCCCAGCATCATCGACAGCAGACACCTCCGTGGGACAGCTCGCCCTCCATCCTGGTCGCCGCCGCGCCTCCTGGTCCGAGGAACAGCCGAGTCCGACGTCACCCACTCACCTGGTCGAGGTGACTTCAGCCGGTACCCTCCTGGTACCCACACGATCGCTGGCTAGCGGTTGAGAACTGAGTCCCCTCTGCTTTCAGGTTTCCTTCATCACCGATCCAGGCTTGGATCGCTCCGAACATCGTCACTGGTCGCCTGCCAGCAACTTCTTCTTTCAGGCTCCTGAGACTACACGAGGACTCCCGACATCTTGCCGAACTTCACGCAGCCGCAGCCTCCGGGCTAGGTAACTCGAGCATCTCGGTGCTCCATCGCAGGTTCGCTCTACAAGTGTCCAGTTCCTTTTTCGTTTAGTCCCACTGATCGGATCACTCCGGAATCAGTACCTCCAGACTCTAACCATTCGCATTTCACTGTTAGTGTAGATGGTTTCTCGTGCCCCTCGGGCATTTGTGTAAATTGTGCAACTGAAGTATTTTCCTAAGAGTTTTGTAGTGTGCTTAGCTCCCTGACTCATAAAGAGCCAGGGTAGTCTTGTTATAAATAAATATCCTTTTATTTTCATAACAACTTGTGTGGTGTCCTTTCACTTGGTGTTCAAGGGGTATATGTGATGGTAAACAGCTGGCTTAACACGCCCTCTAGAGTTTAGCCTAAAGACTGCTCGTATCCACGCTACTAGGATAGCTGGTCTAAAAGGTTGACTTACAACCAATCATCAATAAGGGTCGTTTGGAATGATACACAGTGATCACTAGAATAGTGAGCACTACATATCAGGCCAACTTCTCACAGTGGCGAACTGGATGACAGACAGCCGCCTGAAACTGAAGGCCGACAAGACGGAGGTCCTCATCCTCGGCCCCACCCCCACCACATGGGACGACTCCTGGTGGCCCCCCGCCCTAGGCAGCACTCCCCAACCCACCGACCACGCACGCAACCTCGGCTTCATCCTGGACTCATCCCTCACCATGACCAGACAGGTGAACTCGGTGACCTCAGCATGCTTCAACACCCTCCGCATGCTCCACAAGATCTTCCGCTGGATCCCCACCGACACCAGAAAGACCGTCACCCACGCCCTCGTCACCAGTCGCTTGGACTACGGGAACACCTTGTACGCGGGCATCACCACCAAGCTGCTGAGGAAACTCCAACGGATCCAGAACGCTGCCGCAAGACTCATCCTGGACATCCCTCGCCACCACCACATCTCAGGACACCTGAAAAAACTCCATTGGCTCCCCGTCAACAAGAGGATCACCTTCCGACTCCTCACCCACGCACACAAAGCCCTTCACAACCTCGGACCCAAACTCATCAACAACCGCGTCTCCTTCTACACTCCTCCGCGCACTCTACGATCCGCCGGACAGGCCCTGGCAGCCGTACCCCGCATCCGCAAAGCCACCGCCGGAGGAAGATCCTTCTCTTTCCTGGCAGCGAAGACCTGGAACTCTCTGCCCAGCCACCTTCGCGCCATACCTGAACACCTCTCCTTCAGAAGGCATCATAAGACCTGGCTCTTCGAGCACTGACCCCCCCCCCCCCCCCCCTCCCCAGCGCCTTGAGACCCTTTATGGGTGAGTAGCGCGCTTTATAAATGCGAATGATTGATTGATTGATTGATTGATTGCCAGTGCTCCGCATTGACATCTAATTCCCAAAAGCAGCACTTTGGCAGTCCACCACATGGTGGCACTGTTTGTCTGTTTTCGAGTTGAACACATTAGCAGGGTGTTTAATAATTCAATATACCTCAAAATGAATAATAATTACTGCGCAGGCCATTCTTATTGTTTTGGCTTACCTGAAATAGTAGGAGTGTAACAGTTAGTAGTTGCATTGTTACTGGTTTCTTTTCTTCACGTACCAATTAAGCACTGGACCCCATCTTCCCATGTGGGGTACTCAGGTAGGTCTGTGCAAAAAATCATCCTTAGGTCAGTCTGTCAGTCATTTAACTTTTATTCGGCCAGTAAAATTGCCATAAAAGTACAATAATAATTATCATAAATGATAAAATACAATTCAAATAAAATACAATCAATAACATCCTTCATAATGTCAGCTCGATAATACCTCACAAAAATAAATAAACAATCATATGCCCCGTCTTACACAATATGTTTCCTAAAGTAAATAGCATTTTGAATAAATAGGGCAACATCAAAATACACAAAATGATCCTCTAGTGCAGATACGTCTGTGCATCTTTAGGATTCCTTATATTCCGTGCAACAAAAAGAGGTTTCAGATGTTGGCATCGCAATTCCTCATCAAACTTGCAAAACAGGATAAATGCTGTGTGCTTTGTTTACTCGTTCTGTCGCAAGAGCAAGGGATCTGATCAGAACAGAGGACGAGCTTTCATCTTCGTAAGTGCAACCAAATGGTGAGCCAAGTCACACTTGAACCTAGTTCGGACATACAGATGTTGAGTGTTGTTAACATACATCAAATACTCCTGGCAGCCCTCCCTTTCCTTTGAAGACATGTCAAAAGTAACCATTGTTTTCCTCATCTCATCCCATCATCTAAGGTCAGACCAATGTTGTAAAAAAGTAGCCTAAATGACATTCTTGGTTAATGATAAGATCTGGGATGGCTCCACCCCTACTGACAAATTAACATGGGACTAAACACAGAATCTATATAAAGCAGCCATTGAATACCAGAAACATAATCCAATTTTAGACAATCAAATATAATCAATTTTGTAAAGCTAGTTTCTTCTCTTGACCATGTCGAGAGCCAGAGCAGCTGTTTTAAGAAAGAATTTTCATCAACTTGAAATGAGTTACTAACAGAATAACCCTGAGGTCTGGCCCCAAATGTGGCCATAGATGCTCCTTGGGTCCTGGAGACCTCAATCATTTCCTTAATGGGGCGCTGACCCATTTTAGTTGAAAACTTGAGAATCCCCTCACAATTCCGGCTCATTTCAGAGACTATCGTTTGATATCTGTTGCATCCATGAGCCATTACTAGTCGTAAACAGGACCCCCAAAAAGCAGAATGGATTCACTCTGTTAAATAGGGAGCCTTCGAAGTAAAAGGGTCTGCATTTATTTGTTAATTGATGTTTTTTTTTATTAGGATCCAAAGTTTGTGTTACCAGTACATAAATTCAAAACCATATTAGACATTTGCCAACCATAGATACAGTGATTATAAATACATATCTCATAACCTCATATGCCCAGGGTCAATTAAAAAGGTAGAAAATGGCAAAAACCTAAACTGCATAGCTACCAGCAGAGCGAGTATAACACCAACAAACACAGATGCCTTAATAATAAACAAATAAATGTTCTTAACCCCTTCTGTGCCACGCCCTTTCCCCCTCCTGTGCCGGGCGTTGTATTAGTGGGTGGGGTTCATGACGAGATAGTCTCGTCATGGGCACAGTGCGACCGTGCTCCATGACGAGACTATCTCGTCATGAGCACTGAAGAGGTTAACGTCTCGTAGATGCATATCGTGGAGATGTTGACAAAGCAGCATTATCAAAGCATTCAATCAATCCAACCCCAGCTTTTCAAAGAGCCATCCCCAAAGTGTTTCAAATCTCTTGAGCCCCCCGTTTTTGTATAGTTGCTCGCTGTTTCTAAGTAGCCCCATTTTTCGTAACCAGTCTCTCATTGTGGGGACCAACTGAGTTAGCCATTTTTGAAGTAGAAGGGACCGAGATATGGCTGTTGCTATATACACTAAGTTTATAAATTGATAAGATAGACCGAGTGCTGGATCATAACCTAAAAGTGTCAGCCAGATGGTTGGGGTTAGACTGAGCTGCCATTCAGTCTCGAGGTACAGGAATATTTCATTCCAGAATCCCTAGATGAACAGTGACTGACTGCGTGCCCCCAATTGGTGACCGGCCCATCAAATCATCAAAAACAGTGGCCTGGGAGACTGTGGTTGATTTGTGTTAAGAAAACACAGAAGTCTGTATAACAACCATTTGTTGAAGAGAAGCATTCAGCACCAATTGGCCCCTCTCAGCACACACAAATTCAATATATTAACTTCCTCCCACATCTTATTTGTCAAATTCCAAACCTTCATATTTTCCCCATTTTTGTATAGCTTTTTGGGTAAGGTCGGAGCCTCTAATAGAGGCAAGCAGTCTTTTTAATTCACTTGGCCTTTAATATACACCATTCTCAACTAATGAGGAGACCACTTTTCTACTAACCAGAACCTGATCTGGATCTAAGTTACTGAAAATGGTATTCAACATTCTAAAGGAGCCCAGAAGGATAATATCACATTGAATTAACAGACGGATTCTGCTATATTTAGACATCTCTCTCCAGGAGAAAGTCCGAGAGTTTTCTGAACCCCGCCTTCATCTATCTTTAGACAATTTTGGTTGCAAGATTACCGCCGGGTTGAATAGCAATTTCAGCCAGGGGTGTCGCTACGTTAATATAGGGAATGGAATATCTCATGTAAAGTTCTCCACACTTCCGTAGAAAGCAGCTCAGGCTCCTATATCAAACATTTTTAGGTGACTTTACAGACTTTAACACATTTATTTATTTATTTGAAAAAAGTTTTATATAACGCAAACATGACCTGAGAGGGTATCAGAGTTCTTTACAGAGATTGCAGAGCACACGTGAGGAGACAAGTGAGGCAAAACAGCAAAATGTTCAAATTATATACAGGCAAGCAGCTCCGAAGTAATGGAGCGGATCAGTATAACGTCAATACAAAATAGCCTAAGTAAGCAAAAGAACACGGGTGTAGAATACAGTAAAATGATCAGGGACAATAAAGGACATACAAAAGCCCACTAGGCTAGGAGGTCCTAACAGAGCCAGGTTGACAAGACAGTAGGCAGAAAAGTATTAATCAGTAAAGCTTTCACTTCCTCTTTGAAGGACACTGTTGAAGCATTCAATCCGGGTTCTGTAGGCAGCGATACTCTTTTAAGATCAGCTGCATTAAATAATTTGCAAAAATACCCCTGTGAAGCTTTGAATTAAACCTGGACTGTGTAAAGTAAGCAAGATAGAAATCTTTAAGATTAGGAAGCGCCAACCCACCATATTCCCGCCATTCATAGAAAGTGCTTCTGTCTTTTTTTTGTGCCAAATAAATGATGTAAACATAGTCTCTACAGATTTAAAAAAGGAGGCGGTTAAAACCCATGAGACAGCCGAAAACAGAAAATGAAACAATGGAAGAATCAACATTTGAATCCGGGAAACTCTCCCTGGAATAAACAATGGGAGAGAATTTCATCGTGAAAATAAATCTTGTACTTTTACAAGAATAAGAGAAAAATTAAGATCAAATAGGTCCTCAATCCTTGATAAGTACTTGATACCCAGATATCGCTTCGGCTGCAGGTTAACACATGAAACAATATCGGGTACAAAATGTAACCGCACAATATTATTTCTGTTTTCTACTTGTTAATTCTATACCCTCCTAATTTCTCATATTTTGCAAAGATTTCAAAAACTTTTCCTGGGCATCCTTACTTACTAATGCCCAGAATTAACATATTATCATCTCATATAATTGTATCTTCCCCATCTGAGGCAGAGGGGGACAGATGCAGCCATTTTTTCTAATTGTTACAGCTAATGGCTCAATAAAGAAGGAGATTAGAATGGGGTATAGCGGGCACTCCTGCTGGGTTCCACGCAAGGCTTGTATTTTCCCCACTTCTATTGTGTTAATAATAATACCAGCTTCTGCATTGCGATACATCTTGTATATCAACCCTGTGATCTGGGAAGGGATACCAAATTTAGTCAAAATGCTAAATAAAGTTTCCCAGGCCACAAGGTTGAAGGCTTCCTCTGCCTCTAGTAGAAGCGCCAGAGCTGGTATATCGTTCACTGCAAGATAGTCCAGACCTCCTGCCAGATAGTGTGTTTTTGTCCCTAACTGTCGCCTGGCTAAAAAAACATTCTGATCTGAATGGATTAACTCTGAAGCTATTCAATTAAATCTATTGGCCAATAGTTTCATAATAATTTTATAATCAGTATTAATAGTGTAATTGGACAATAGGAGCTTGGATCCTCAGTGTGCTTTTCTTTCTTGAAAAAACTTGCAACATTCCCCTTAACAAAAGAAGATGGTATAGAACCCCCTGTAGCATTGAGCTGGCAATCAGTAAGAGGTAATCAGCTAAAATATCTGCAAAGGATCTAAACAATTGTGTGTAGATTCATTTATAGTCATCTAACTATGAATGTGATTTCTCCATGGCAAACATGGCCACTGTTGCATGCCGCTGAACACAATATCTTTTGCTTTACCCCCACAAAGAGTTCCAATGTGCAGTGATGCACATGTAATCAGTCACATGACAGCTGGTCCATATGTCTGTCATCAGGTGGATGGTGTGAACAACACTTTGCTGCAAAGATTGTCCATCCAACTGCAGCACATCGTGAGGCAGCGCTGGAACAGCAACTCTGGCAAAATACTTGGTACCTTCCATTTTGGACAGATAGCAGCCACAATTCTAAGAATCCCACTCCTTCCACAAAAGAAAACGGGAGGAGGTTCAGCACTAACATATTTGCTGGTTTCCCACAAACAAGTGATTGGGTTGTATCGCTTGTAGGGCCCCTCCTGTCTAAACACGCCTGTGAGAGTAGCCTGGATTTTCTTCTTTTCTTGAGGCACTGACATAGAAGTAGAAGCTTGTGGCAGACTCAATGTGCGTCATGTTGGTGGGGCAGTCACTTTAGGCTGTGGTGTCTCCCTCTCACTCTGAATCTTCTTGAGCCATTGTGAAGTTGCTGAGGTGGGTGAATCTGCTGGCATACAGCTGGGGACAGGGCTGCTTTGCATTAAGATTTCTCCCTCTTCACCATGATTCTACTTGTAGCTGATGTTTCCTGGCTCTTTCCACCACCACGTTCAGCAATTTTTTAAAGGTGCTCCTCCCACTTGATTGTGCGGTGTTTTTTCAAATTGGTCATGTGGCCTCCAGTACCTTAATGTGTACCAGGCTTACCTCGATGAGCATGTGTATGGCAAATGGCGCATACTGCAATGTGCTCCCCCTCTTTGCTAACTGTAAAAAAGTCCCAAACTGGGGAGGAGTTCTTTTTCATTGTGCCTCTTCCAATGCTGAAAGGAAAACTGGAGATAGGCGGGCATGTTGTCGATTGTCTCTCTGCTTCTCCTAAGGCAGAGGTTGGTGCAGGTATCAGCTGGGCTTTGCAAATATGGGAGCTGATGGCAGTGCTGCCCGTGCCACATTCCTCGTAGCTGGGGTGACTTTATTGGGCCTGGCAAGAGATTTATTTTGCCTGGTCAGTATGGCAGTGTAAACTGCACACAGGGTCTGCCGTCGCAGGGCTACTTAAGTGGGGGGTGGAATCCGTGCTGCGGGCCCACCAGTGTGGCGATTGGAGTTGAACTAATATTACCATGTTTAGGGGAGAGAGCACAAGCACTTTACCACTGGTGAGCAGCCACAAAGTGCACAGATTCCTAATACCAGCAAAATAGGCTCAGAAAAGTGGAAGAGGAAGGCAAAACATTGGGGGGAAGAGCACCCAAAGGCTGTCAGGTCTAACACACTCCAGGCACAGTATTGCAGATTTAGATTGGTGAAACATCATCCAAGACACCCTGGAATGAATAAAAGCAAACCGTAACACGTGTTTCGCTGTCATCACAGCGCTTTAGAGAGGTTTAGCTTTGTCCAGACATAAGGGAGCGCTGAGCATGAATCAAAACAATACCCTTTTGGGATTAGAACCAAGTTGTGAACTCTGGGCAGTTCCCAAGTTTAGGTGGCGAGCAGCTCCTGCATACAGGGCCCGACAACACCAGAGACACTCTAAGATCTGCTCACCTCAAATGCCTTTTTAGCTAGACAAGTTTTTAAACATAGGATTCACGAAGTGCCAGCCACGCTGAGCTGTAAAATGACAAACGCCTTTACCCACTCCGGGCACAGTATTACAGCTCTGGATCGGTAAAATACCACCCACCCCACCCTGGAATGAATAAAGGAACCCCTGGGACGTGTGTCGCTGTCATTACAGCTCTTTAGGATTAGCCCTCTGCCATCCATGCCGGGCTGTAAAATGACAAACGCCTTTAACCACTCCAGGCACAGTATTACAGCTCTGGATTGGTAAAAGACCACCCACCCCAACCTGGAATGAATAAATGAACCCCTGGGACGTGTGTCGCTGTCATTACAGCTCTTTAGGATTAGCCCTCTGCCATCCATGCCGGGCTGTAAAATGACAAACGCCTTTAACCACTCCAGGCACAGTATTACAGCTCTGGATTGGTAAAAGACCACCCACCCCAACCTGGAATGAATAAAGGAACCCCTGGGACGTGTGTCGCTGTCATTACAGCTCTTTAGGATTAGCCCTCTGCCATCCATGCAGGGCTGTAAAGTGACAAACGCCTTTACCCACTCCAGGCACAGTGTTACAGCTTTGGATTGGTAAAAGACCACCCACCCCAACCTGGAATGAATAAAGGAACCCCTGGGACGTGTGTCGCTGTCATTACAGCTCTTTAGGATTAGCCCTCTGCCATCCATGCCGGGCTGTAAAGTGACAAACGCCTTTACCCACTCCAGGCACAGTGTTACAGCTTTGGATTGGTAAAATACCACCCACCCCACCCTGGAATGAATAAAAGCAACCCCTGAGACATGTTTGCTGTCATTACAGCTCTTTGGACAGGTTTACCTTTGTCCAGACACAAGGCAGCGCCCAGTATAATTATAAACAATACCTTTTCAGGCTTAGAGTGCTGCAGAAATTATGCAAAAACAAAGCAAAGAACTCTGGTTAGTTCCCAAGCGTAGGTGGAGAGCAGCTCCTATATAGGACGAATATGCCTCTTTATTACGCTTGCCGTCACCCCGCGTGTTGTTACAACGCGGTTGTTACAACAACCGTGTTGTAACAACGCATACCATTACCCCGCAAGTTGTAACAACGGCTTGTGGAGGGGGGCGCTGGATGTTGGAATAGTATAATTTACTATTCCAACTCCAGTCTGTGTGGACAGTAGGGAAGGTGTTGGATTTAAAATCCAACACCTTCTCCCCCCTTCCGCAAGTCGTTGTTACGACTTGTGGGATAATGGTATGCGTTGTTAGAACGCGGTCACTGTAATGACCGCGTTGTAACAACATGCGGCGTGACAGCTTCGAAGTAAGGGCTGTTCTCCATATAGAACACCGTGACGCTATAAAATCTGTGCACCTCAAATGTCTGTTTTGCTGGCAACGTTTTTAAGCACAGGATTAGCACTCTGCCATCCATGCCGGGCTGTAAAATGATGGCGAACATTACATAGTGCCTTTCCATACCAACATAAATACCAAAAGAAATCAAAAAATGAACTCTAGCTTACTGGTGAAACTCCGAGCAACCATAGTGTCCCTGTGTCTCAACATACTGATTATGTGGTGGGATTATACTAAGGTCCAGGGGACAGCTCTTTAATCTGACCACACGTTGTGGTTTAAAACCCTGGAAGGTTTGCAATGATCCATTGAGCTATTCACTGCAGTGAGATCTGAACACACTGATGATAGGGCGGGATTATACTAAAGTCCAGGGGACAGCTCTTTAATCTGACCACACGTTGTGGTTTAAAGCTCTGGAAGGTTTGCAATGATCCATTGAGCTATTCACTGCAGTGAGATCTGAACACACTGATGATAAGGTGGGATTATACTAAGGTCCAGGGGACAGCTCTTTCAATCTGACCACACGGTGTGGTTTAAAACTCTGGAAGGTTTGCAATGATCCACTGAACTATTCACTGCAGGGAGAGTTTTTAAATAACATGCTTCTTATTAATTTCACAAAATGTTTATAAACGGTATAAGTATGATTGCAGTTGGGGATTCCATGAGCCCGGTAATGTTGTCATGCACTTCCTGCTGTAGACATGTTGTGCTCATGGACTTCCCATGCTCCCTTGCGAAAGTCGCCTCTTGCAGATGTCGGGTGTTGATGCTCACTTCGTGGCGCTACCTGGGATCGCCAAGAAAGACACTGCATAACAGCGAAGGGGAGCACCTTATAGGGCGGCCCTTCCTCTTTTCTTAGAGAGCTACTTCCAGTAAAGCTCTGCCCGGAGGGCACACATGTGGGCCTGGCGAGTTGAACCAGTATTTCATCGTACTTTTCTAGCACGTGGTTTCGAAAAGTCCTCACAGGTAACATGTCATCATCTGTACCGGCTTCCACTGGAATAAACGCCACCAGCAAAAGGCAGCTTTGAGAATTCCTTCCCACCCACGCTTTTGTAGTCAGCAGCTCAAGAACAAAAGCAGAACTAGGGGCCCGGGGCCAGAGAGGCTGCGACAGACCAAGGGGCGGGGCTACGAGGCAGAACGATTCTCACGGAGTACGATTGACAGAAACTGCACCATTCAACACATCATAGACATACAACTAGTGTTTGCGGATATTTACACATCTCTTCTGGCGTAGGCCTTTAGGGGGTTCATTTTGGCAGGACAGCTGCTGCCCCTGGTCAGCGAGGCTTGCCTGACCGCAAGTGTGCGGCTAAACGTGCTCCGATCCCGGTTCAGTGAACCGCGACCATGGAGTTTCGGACACAATGAGAATAGAAAAGACACGCATTGCTACCTGCACGGGCCTTTGAAGCATTCTTGAAGCACCGAGATAGCGCGGGGCCCCGCAGCACCTTCCTATGTTTTTACGAACAGGCCAGTATTGGGGCATTGTGTACACACTGCATGACATTTGAACTTACGGAAGCCATTGTTCATTACTCCGCCCAGAGCGAGGCAAAGCTGGCCATTTTTATTCGGGCAACACCCCAGGAGTATGGGAGCAAGACAGTGAATTATTTGTGAATTTTATACAGCACATTTCCACAAAAATGGAATATGCCTGAGATCCAAATTGCAGAGTAGAATATTTCCCTTGTAAATGATAAATGACAGTACAATTTTGGGATTTATCTTGTTCTCGAGCCCATGATTTAACATTATGCTGTTTGTATGGGGCTTAAAATAATTCCACCCCAATGTCTGTAATCTGTCTTTTAAACCTTTATATAGTTTTGCTGCTAAAGCGTTCAAAAGATATTTTTTTTATTTTCTCTGTGAGAGCTGAATTCACTTTGTGTGAATAATGTGAGTACACTCATCCTACTACTGGCCTTAAATACTAAGGGGCTAATTACGATGGTGGGCGGATCGCCACCAATCGTAACCTGATTTACCCACCGCCAGATTACAATGGCGGTGGGTAGCGCGGCGGAAGGAAAGTCCGTCTGCCGCTTGTCTGTCGTTCCGATTGCCAGCCGGACGGACTTGGGCCACTAATATGGTGGCGGTGCCTAGCAGGCACCGCCAGCCATATTAGGATGCTGGGATGTAAAGGCCTTTCCGTGGCGGATCATAAACAAAGCATGATTCTGAAAATCAAAGGAAGTTTTTATAAAAGAGAAATGATATGTTGGAGAATAGACAAGCAAGATATGGGGATTCCCCCTCCCATATGTGGTTTGGTAAAGCGTTTGAGCTTTTTAGGTCAAGCCTATGAGACAGCTCGATCTGTCTGGTTGGGAAAGATATATTGCGGGTTTTCCAAGAACATATAAGGGCTTGAAGTGCTCTCATTGGTCACCATTAGTTAGCCGTACTGTCTCTCGGATTTGCTTACTTTTCATTGGATGGCTTTTCTCTTTTCACCCTGTCGATCCAATAGAGTGTAACCTCTTCACCGTCTCTTTCATTGACTGGCTCCTATGCTTCTTCTGCACACTTTTAGGGTTTTGTTTTGTTTTTGTTTAACACCTATCCGACAGTGCCTGTGTTTACCAGCTGTAACCGATGTGTACTGCTCTCCCCGCAGTGCTCTCTCTTGCTGATGTGCTTCAGTGCCCCCTCAAACTCATGATGCTCTCTCCTGCTGATGTGCTTCAGTTCCCCCTCAAACTCATGATACTCTCTCCTGCCCTTGTGCTTCAGTGCCCCCTCAAACTCATGATGCTCTCTCTTGCTGATGTGCTTCAGTGCCCCCTCAAACTCATGATGCTCTCTCCTGCTGATGTGCTTCAGTTCCCCTCAAACTCATGATGCTCTCTCTTGCTGATGTGCTTCAGTTCCCCTCAAACTCATGATGCTCTCTCTTGCTGATGTGCTTCAGTTCCCCCTCAAACTCATGATACTCTCTCCTGCCCTTGTGCTTCAGTTCCCCCTCAAACTCATGATGCTCTCTCTTGCCCTTGTGCTTTAGTTCCCCCTCAAACTCATGATACTCTCTCTTGCCCCTGTGCTTCAGTTCCCCCTCAAACTCATGATGCTCTCTCCTGCCCTTGTGCTTCAGTTCCCCCTCAAACTCATGATGCTCTCTCTTGCTGATGTGCTTCAGTGCCCCCTCAAACTCATGATACTCTCTCCTGCCCTTGTGCTTCAGTTCCCCCTCAAACTCATGATGCTCTCTCCTGCCCTTGTGCTTCAGTTCCCCCTCAAACTCATGATGCTCTCTCTTGCTGATGTGCTTCAGTGCCCCCTCAAACTCATGATACTCTCTCCTGCCCTTGTGCTTCAGTTCCCCCTCAAACTCATGATGCTCTCTCTTGCTGATGTGCTTCAGTGCCCCCTCAAACTCATGATGCTCTCTCTTGCCCTTGTGCTTCAGTTCCCCCTCAAACTCATGATACTCTCTCTTGCCCCTGTGCTTCAGTTCCCCCTCAAACTCATGATGCTCTCTCCTACCCTTGTGCTTCAGTTCCCCCTCAAACTCATGATGCTCTCTCTTGCTGATGTGCTTCAGTTCCCCCTCAAACTCATGATGCTCTCTCTTGCTGATGTGCTTCAGTTCCCCCTCAAACTCATGATGCTCTCTCCTGCCCTTGTGCTTCAGTTCCCCCTCAAACTCATGATGCTCTCTCTTGCCCTTGTGCTTTAGTTCCCCCTCAAACTCATGATGCTCTCTCTTGCCCTTGTGCTTCTCCCCACATGCTCCAAGTTGTGCTCTCTCACAGTGTTTCTATCTTTGCCCCTGTATTATAAATTGTGTTGCTTCTCTTCCACCTGCCGTTTTGCTTCAGTCCCTCCTCACTCTGCTTTTGCAACCTGCTTGCCTGTTTATATTTTTCAAAGCACTTTCGAACAAAGTTTTCTAATAAGTGCTTTTGCGCAATTTAAAAAAAAATGTAATGACAGATCTCGGATTTGTGAATAAAAAGCCTGTACCCTTTTGTAGGCATGCACATGTGTGTGCATACAAAATGTTGCGTTAGGCGCACCATCGCATTTTTTTTGTCATGCATCACAGCAGCCACAATGCTGTAAAGCATGGCTAAAAAACATTGGCAAGGCAAATAGTTCTCTTAGGCGCCACCTTTTGGCTTTGCTTAAGGTTTGCTTTTATTGTAAGCATAACTAATGGTTGCAGTTTAACAACTCCTTCAGAGTGCTAAGTAAAATATATTTGAAACGGAATTGTTGGTATTGTTAAGTTGTGAAATGCAAGGTGTTTTTTTATAGACTGAGCCAAAAGCAAAAAGAATTTACAAGTCACTGTTTCATAATTTTTAAAATAAATAGACACATACACAAGGTTTAATTTTAACAAATGTACTGGTGTCAATTGAGTCGACGAGTACATATAAAAATGCAAATAACACAATTCTTAAAAAGGTAACAAGAAGAATTTTTGCTCCAAAAATAATCTTTACATTTAGAAATTCTATAAAACAATAACGGCTTAAATACCTATAAAGATGCAAAAACATCCCTTTTAATAAACATTGCACAAAAACGTAAAATAAGAAATTGGCAGTCATAAAAAAGTAGTGAAACCTGAGAAATCTGCAGTCATTACAAAAACAAAATAGTTATTTACAAAATAGTTATATTTTAAAAACAAAATAACATATTAAATATTCAATATTTTTTCAGCACAAATCTTACGTTCATTTATAATATGCTGTAAGATACAAAATATAACATACAGTACAAATTGATAATTTAGTATCATAGTAACAATATCACAATTCTTCCTTCACAATCCAATGAATATTTCTGCATAGGAGTTTAGGTAAACTGAGCCATTCATAAAGCAGGATATTACAGGTCGCTGTGCATTCTTTCACTATGTATGCAAACTGAAGGATGAGCGCGCTGATATGGTTTTGAAAGTACAAGGTGATGCCCATATTCTGATTATATGGTAGTCTGATATACTTTAATTCATTATTCATTTACTGCTCATACTACTAGTTAGAAGTAAGATAAATAGTCCAAAAAAGACGACAACATTCATAAAAGTGTCATATTACAATGCCATGAGGAAATGCCAGATTGCATAACTTAACATCATGATCACTGATTTATACATTAATAGACATCTTGCATTATGAGCATAAACTATGTATGAGGTAAACATAAACTGTTAATTGTATCATAATAGTTCAAGTTCACATTCACGAGTCAATACATATATTTATAGGTATTGTAACGTCACTTAAAAGTATCTCAAGCATGATGGGTCCATATATTTCTTACATTTGTTTACATCTAGGTTTAATTAGGCATTGAAGTAAAAGACACAAATCCAGATTTACAGAGTGAAAACCAGATGACATTTATGGCCTCAGATTGATACTGGTATTACTTCAAATGTGTGAATTTGGTACATGTCCTGTCGTTCTAAATTTATGGGTAAGGACAGGAACATGGAGGGTTTCTATGAAATGGAATGTAAAGGTAGAGGACTTCAACTGAGTTCTGATTTTTTGTGTATTCACACTAACTCTACAGAATGATTTCACACCCCTTTAAAGAAATGTATGGCAAAAAAGGGTGGAGTGTGAAAAATAGGTGGAATTGATTCCTAATCAACCTTAGAGCCCTTACATGACATTACAGAATCATAATGTAAGGTTCCCCTTTATGACCCCTATTTGCAGTTTAGGCATTTTATTTATATGTGTGTGTGTGTGTGTATATATATTTATATCTATTGCTGATGGTTTGTGGAATGGGACATAAACAAACGATCTTCACACATGAAAGAGTAATTCTGGGTCTTTTACACATCAGAGTTCACAGACAAGAAATAAATACACAGAAAATACAACCGGGACCTTTACAAAAGTGAAATAGCTGAAAAATAGCTTAAACAATTTAAAAGTTTACTCACAAATTCTACCTAGTGCATTATTTTACATGTGCATAGTGTAATCTCCCACTGTGCATTATTTTACTCATGATAGCATAATCTCACATTTATCATAACATACACTGTAATTTAGTAACATCAGACAACAATAATAGTAAACTAACATCTACTTCACATTTCAAATATAAAATACTTTTATATATGGGATAAAGTGCTCCAAGATGTATTTTATCAGGATATCGCAAGGAACCATGGAGTTTCTTCACCATCTCAAGCTATTAGTAGTTGTGCAGAACTGTGCACAGTTGCCAAGTTGGTGCACATTTATAGCTATTTGTTAAGTGTCTTTATAACATGGCAGAACTCCCGGATACAATGTCATATCGCGATAATATGTAAAATGTAGTCTTAATCTGTATTTTACCAACCCCATAGTCATAAATATGATAAATATAAAGTAAATATATACTGAAATATTCACAAAAGATACAAAACTTTAAATAGTTTAAAAAATAACATTGTAACCCACAAGCACCCTTTGCCATGTGCTGCCTAACCTTGTAACTATGATAACACACTATATAATGAAAATGTGGCAGTGTATGGATACAGCAAAGGTCTTCTTCACCGCCAGCCAATGAAGATTTGTATCTGTGGGATCCAGTGCTCCCAGCCATAGGTGATCAAGATTGTAGATCAATGAGAGCTGAGGCCCTGTAGATGTTTAGGATAACCTATGCAAGTCTATCGATCCAGTCTAGGAAGATATCCAGCTCGCCCAAGGCTTTGTTGACAGCTGTGCTGGGATCCATCTAAAAATGAAAGGAATGCTTTGTCACTAAATTGTGAAATGAAATTCATAAAATAAGTTCAAACCAGGAAAGATAGTGATTCAAGAGCTTGTCCTTAAGTAAAGTCAGCAGAATCCATAGTAACAGAAAAGAAACAGGGATACTCCATAGATACACTTGGACATATATGTTTGTATGTTTAATATTTACATCTCGGCAAAACTGAAATAGTCATTGCTTAACAGGTAATTATTGGTTTTGATTTCAAAAGACTGGTATACAGTGATGGGTATATATTTAAAAACTACTCAAGGAAATTAAACTCTTACATCCCCCACAATCTGTTAATTGATAAAAAAATTGTGCATCTCCTATTCATAGCCTCAACACATGGCACCTGGAAGAATGAAAGTAGAAAGCATACAAAAGAGACACGTAGCGTCATTGGTTTCGTTTTTTTTTTAAATGTGGTGATCATAATCTTTTATTTTCTTCTGGTTCCAGGTTTACCCCACTATTCAAATGCTGTATCTTTGTAACAGATATACTTAATGTTAATGTTTTCTGCTTCTGCTGGTTTTTCAATTCATTACCCTGTATTTTTGGCCTGTGAAATATTATCATCTTACTTCCTTTGGTATTGCTGAGCCTGTCTAGCTGCTGGCATGGTATGAAAAGTGTGAAGCAGGACGAACTCTCCCCAGAGGTTCACACTTACCTTCAGCTTGCATGCTGCACTTATATTCTTTCAGGTTTCTTGAAGGTCTGGTTGAATCTCAGGCTTGGTGTACAAAATTACCAACGACATTGTATCTTGAATGTCATTTGGCAGGGCATTTTTAATATGCAATCTCTATACCTATTGTAGCTACCTATTTTAGTTTTCTAGCATTTGATTAATTCGATATTGTAAGTCATATAGACATGCAGTAGTGTACTAAAAGACATACTAGTGGCTGGGGCCTTTTCACACTTTTACATCTATCACTTGTTGGTTTCAGTTTCATCTCATACACCATAATTATCTTGCTGAAAGGTATTCACCTGCAAAAAGGATTGCGTTTCAGCTAGGCACATTTATCTGGGCACTTTTTTAAATGGAACTCATCACACTTAGGGGGATATTCCTAATGACGTGGCGGTGAGAGGCGTTAGCCTCCTTGGCTTAACGCCTCTCATCGCCACTTCGGAAACACGAGGCTGCGCTCTATTCTCAAGAATGTGGTGCAGTCTGGCGTTTCCCCCTGCGATGGCGCTAAATTTCACGCCTTAGAGCCAACGCAGGCGCCCTTGCACCAGACTGCAAGGGTGTTTACAAGCAGGGAGGTTTGTTTATATACAGGAAGGTGTCCCTTTCTGCACATAAACAAACCGAACATGCCAGTTTGTAACTTACATGTGTGCTGCTTCATGCAGCACACATGCAAGTTACAAAACGGAATTTAAAAAAAAGGTTTGTTTATGTACAGGAAGGGACACCTTCCGGTACATGAACAAACCATGGCATTTTGCATTTTCCATGTGTGCTGCCCAAGGCAGCACACGTGGAAAATGCAAAAATTAGGAGAAATAAAGCATTTCTCCTCGTTTTGCCTTAAGACCAGGATTTTCCTGGTCTTAAGTTTGGCGCTGCCACCAATTAACGCCGCCCTTGAGAATAGGTGGTGGCGCCATGTACAATGGGTGTTGCGATGGACCGCCCACCGCAACACCCACTGCACGCCCCTTTCGCGGTAAGTTTGCAGTGAAAGGGGCCTTATTCACAAGGCAGGGTTAAACCACTTAACGTGGCTTAAAGCCACGTTAAGTGGCTTTAACGCTGCCTTGTGAATAAGGCACCGACACTATCGCCACAGGAAAGTCAGAAAAAGTGACGTTCCCATGGCGATAGGGGCTTGAGAATATCCCCCTTAGTTCCTTAAAAGAGAATGTCCTTGACAGGCATACCTTCTCCGTGGCCCAATAGGATATCCTGGGTTACTGGGGGCTGAAGATTTGGTATATCTCAAAAGTGGATTTTTCTGAACTGGTGAATCTCTGTGTCCAGATCTAGAACAT
This sequence comes from Triturus cristatus, assembly GCF_964204655.1. NCBI lineage: Eukaryota > Metazoa > Chordata > Amphibia > Caudata > Salamandridae > Triturus > Triturus cristatus. Next base: position 93,913,069 of record NC_140579.1, on the reverse strand, counting down.
CCCATTTCTTAATCTGGTGGACAGATCTACTTTGTTATGAACACTGTATGCTGAAGGAGCCACACTCAAGAAGCTTTAACAGAATATAATGCGGAGGACCTTGAACCACCCTGGGAACTCACCAGAGAAAATCTGTAAAAATAGTACCGCGTTTGATATAACTGGTCCTAAAACAACTTGTTGCTGCAGTAGAAAGGTTTCTTTGGTTAGTAGGGGTTTCCCATGTCAGCTGTGGGGCCACCATGACTATTTCAGTTCACTGATTCAATACCTTCAATCCAGAGGTCCAAATGCAGGATAGGCTGAATGTGTAATGCTGTGTCAACATTGCTTCTGTGAGAAGCTCAACTTGGCCCAACCCATGGGACCAACCTGCAGCTGCTAGGACTCTACTTTGCTGGACGTTTTAAGCCAAACGTTTCAGAACTTCAAGCCAAAGCTGCGATTTTCAGCTGCCCTGGTCCATCCTGGCTTTGATACAACAGTGTCCGAATTTGACACCACATTAATGGGTATAACCTGTTTTAAAGCACTGGCATGTGATTTAAACCAAAACTCTCACAAGTGGACAGATGCCACCATGTGCCACCTTTTTATCGCAATGCGCCCAGGACTTGGCTGTTTCTGTTGGGTTCTCAACTTGCCATTTTAGAAACCCTGGACTCCTTTTGCAGTATTTGTTTTACGGACATATCCACATGTCTCTGTCACACATTTTGAATTCTTGGACAATTTATTTTTTAAGTTTGCCTTCGTAACTGTTTATCTTTTCTGTTTAAACTTGGTGTGAACTTTTAACTTCTTTATTTTTTAATGGTCCCATCTCATGCACTGCTATTCTGCCCAGAGCCGAGGAAACTGCAGGAGTGCGTGAGTATCTCTACGGAGTGGGCTATAGGATGTGGCCCAACAGGCTAGTTTCTCACATTATTCTATACCATCTGATTAATTTTCGTATGTTGTTTTAGTGTTACAGCACTATGGAGGTCTCAATTATTAACAAATAAATATCGTAAAATGTGCTTAGCAGCCCAAATATGCACAAGGATCTAATGCAGCCCCCTGCATCCCCTGCTGGGGAGAGTGAGGGCAACCGCCCAGTGGACCCCATTTCAGACTAAAGCTAACAAAAACATGTGAGAAATGGGAGAACCAGGCCCCCTCATCACTTTCTACATTGGGGCCCCATCATTTTGCATTACGACACTGAATATGCAGATAGCTTACAACCCAAACAGACACACTTTTATTCACCCACATTAACGGGATGACCACTCGCCTCGTCTCTATCCAACCGAGACGAATTTGGGATACACCACCCATTTAACTCACCTTTTCAAAGTTTTCCTGGATGACCTCGTACTGCATCCTGGAAGATTCTCCACAGCGACAGGTCACGTGCGAGAGCTGTAAACATAGCATTCACGCATGTTAGTGCAGTCATGTGACCAGTATAACACTTCCAGAAAGATCCCTCAGACTATACAGTGATGCCATATCTCTCTATAATCCGAATGAATTCCATGTAAGAGTCGCGTGCCCTATGGAGTACTCCAAGGTCCTGCACCGGACTCATGGATGAGCTCCCTTTTGGAGGGAAACTCAATGTGTATCATCTTAGAGCTTCTGAGTGTATGGTCAACATTTTAACTCCTTTAGCAGCAACATGTCAAGCATGGCACCTGTACACCTTTCATCGCTAAACAGTGCAGCATTTAGACTGTTAAAGCGCGGGAAGGAATGTTAGGAAAGACAAAGGATTGAGACTAAGACTTTCATGTTTTTGACCCTCTGGATAGATTTGCTGTACAGATTTGCTTCAATGTTCCCTCTTTTCTGTTCATCTCAGACCCGCACATGCATTCCTAAATAGGATCAATAATACAAAGAACACTAGGTTTGTCCATTCTGTTCGGTTCCCTTCATATTGTAGCAGCAAAGATCTAACTCAATGTCTTGTTTTAACCTGACACTCCAAGCAGCTCTTGTTGTAGATCGTGGGTGCCAAACATATTCACATTTTGCTTCTCTTTATCTAAGATGTTTTCACTTAGACCAATGGCCAAGTTTGTCAAAACACTTTGCATCGGTGCAAAGTACCAAACAAGATGCAATCTGGCACACAGGGGCTGATGTAGAGTGTGATGGAGGACCTTCTCCCCCAAACTGAAGGCGGCGGTCCTGATTTACAGTCAGGCAGGCCTGAAGTATATCAGAAACAGAATCTACTCCAACTCTGTTGCTGTGATAAGTCCTTCAATAGCCCGACAGATGTTCATTTATAAGACCGTCAGTCCTGCCATATGTTTTTAGGTCGATCATTCGAGACCTCTTGGATATACTTTAGTATACACTTATTATATACTTATATGTGTATGTACTTTGTCGGCTCCGGAGGTCAGCCCAAGGACTTGTCTGCTTCCGCTTAGGGACTTTTTTCTGTCCAACTGCCTCTATTTAGCTGTCTCGATAAAAAGCGACCAGCAGAGGTCAGTAAAATACCAGAATCACTTTAGCATTCTGTAGATTCCAGTCCATAGAAATTGTCTTCCACAAGCACCCGTAGACACTAATATTTTTTTCAAATCTTGTATTTTCAGTGATATGACTACCGAAGGCCCTGATTTTAGATTAAAAACAGAGCTTTGGACTATACCATTTCCCCCCCAAAAGGCAATATTTCTCTCCTAGTGTTCCCATACCTGGTGTCTCATTACTTTCCCTCCATGTTAAAGAACAGTAGATGTTTCAGCACCCAGGCTAATGTGCTGCACAGGTAAATACATATAAGGTCCCAAAGGCGAGACCGATTGCATTGCAAATGCTTGTTTTTTTTAACTATTTGTCAGGGAGAGCAACCAAAAGAATGAAACCCACACCATAGAAGACAAGTGTGGTGCCCATTAGTTTTACTTTTCTCCAGAAACTCTTGAGTTGGGAGATTGTTTTTGGGTAATGTAAAACATAAACATAAAAGTTTGATGAGTGGCTGTCATGTTTAATGGAGCCCCTCTGTCAAATCTTTAAGACATTGACAGGACCCACAGTGACATTTATAGCCAGCCTTTGTATTCAAATATACTGCTCCTTGAGCCAGGCACAAAGTACGAGAAAAGTTTTATTTTCTCCAAACCTTTCCAACATTTCATGTGTACTGTACTGCACTGTACAGCACGCATACAAAAAGTGGAAAAGATTTAAAGTAGTCCCCAAGTGTGCCAGCATCAGGGAGGAGAGCAGCGGCGCCATATCTTAGTAGATATGGGCGGGACTGTCCTATTCCCGCCCTGTCACTCAACGCAAACCAACAGACTTCGTTGCTGCATCGCGGGACAAGTGTGCCAGCATCAGGGAGGGGAGCAGCGGCGCCATATCTTAGTAGATATGGGCGGGACTGTCCTATTCCCGCCCTGTCACTCAACGCAGACCAACAGCCTTAGTTGCTGCATCGCGGGACAAGTGTGCCAGCATCAGGGAGGGGAGCAGCGGCGCCATATCTTAGTAGATATGGGCGGGACTGTCCTACTCCCGCCCTGTCACTCAACGCAGACCAACAGCCTTAGTTGCTGCATCGCGGGACATACTAGGAAATCAGCCCCAAGTTTCAGTCGGAAGTTCTGATTTGAATCTTTGTTCTGCCTCTGGAGCATTTAAGGACAACTTTCTTAGCTGGCCACGTGGGGGTGTCATGCTGCACAGGTGACAGTGCCTAGAAACCGCTAGCAGGCCTGATGCCTCCAGACTCAGGTGGACTAGATTTGACTCTTGCATAACTATCTTTCTAAATTGCTGCAGGTTCAAACCTCACAGCTCTCATCAGGAAATGTGGCGCCGCGTTGCAGACTCATTGCATTATAAAGTAGGGTCCTTCTGCAGCAACATCTGTTGAACCGACAGGACTTGTGTGCATTCCTCGGGAGTCCCCGACACGTCCAGTGATGGTTAACCCTGATTGCAAGACCCGTGCTGACAGCAGGCGGCGCCCTGTACGTCCTTCCCTCAAGAAATGTGTTTTGAATGCTAACTTGAGCAGCCGGTTCCGTACCGGTTTGTTGAGCACATGTACTCTAACAGGCTCCCCTGCCTGTTCATGCCTCCAGGAAGTGCATTCAATTCTAGGTGCCCCTGAAACTCGCAGAAGCGGCATAGATGTAACCCCAAATATTCCAGAAGATGATTTGCTGTTTGAATTTTGACCAAGGCGTTTGTTTCTTAGCCTGGCAATACTTTTACTGTGTGGCGTTGACAGGTGCAGAAACTGAACAGAAGGAACACTAGCCCTTTGCAGGCTGTCAGCAAGAGTGCCCAGGGGGACCTGCTACTGGCCGGTCACTCATGCAACTGGGAGCTCTCTTTTCCTTCTAGTTACCAGAGCATTATAGAACACTAGCCCTTTGCAGGCTGCCAGCAAGAGTGCCCAGGGGGGCCTGCTACTGGCCTGTCACTCATGCAACTGGGAGCTCTCTTTTCCTTCTAGTTAGTTACCAGAGCATTATAGAACACTAGCCCTTTGCAGGCTGCCAGCAGGAGTGCCCAGGGGGACCTGCTACTGGCCTGTCACTGATGCAACGGGGAGCTCTCTTTTCCTTCTAGTTACCAGAGCATTATAGAACACTAGCCCTTTGCAGGCTGCCAGCAAGAGTGCCCAGGGGGACCTGCTACTGGCCGGTCACTGATGCAACTGGGAGCTCTCTTTTCTCTCTAGTTACCAGAGCATTATAGAACACTAGCCCTTTGCAGGCTGCCAGCAAGAGTGCCCAGGGGGGCCTGCTACTGGCCTGTCACTGATGCAACTGGGAGCTCTCTTTTCCTTCTAGTTACCAGAGCATTATAGAACACTAGCCCTTTGCAGGCTGCCAGCTAGAGTGCCCAGGGTGACCTGCCACTGATGCAACGGGGAGCTCTCCTTTCTTTCTAGTTACCAGAGCATTATAGAACACTAGCCCTTTGCAGGCTGCCAGCAAGAGTGCCCAGGGTGACCTGCGACTGGCCTGTCACTGATGCAACGGGGAGCTCTCTTTTCCTTCTAGTTACCAGAGCATTAGAGAACACTAGCCCTTTGCAGGCTGCCAGCAAGAGTGCCCAGGGGGACCTGCTACTGGCCTGTCACTGATGCAACGGGGAGCTCTCTTTTCTTTCTAGTTACCAGAGCATTATAGAACACTAGCCCTTTGCAGGCTGTCAGCAAGAGTGCCCAGGGGGACCTGCTACTGGCCTGTCACTGATGCAACGGGGAGCTCTCTTTTCTTTCTAGTTACCAGAGCATTATAGAACACTAGCCCTTTGCAGGCTGCCAGCAAGAGTGCCCAGGGGGACCTGCGACTGGCCTGTCACTGATGCAACCGGGAGCTCTCTTTTCCTTCTAGTTACCAGAGCATTATAGAACACTAGCCCTTTGCAGGCTGCCAGCAAGAGTGCCCAGGGGGACCTGCTACTGGCCTGTCACTGATGCAACCGGGAGCTCTCTTTTCTTTCTAGTTACCAGAGCATTATAGAACACTAGCCCTTTGCAGGCTGCCAGCAAGAGTGCCCAGGGGGACCTGCTACTGGCCTGTCACTGATGCAACGGGGAGCTCTCTTTTCTTTCTAGTTACCAGAGCATTATAGAACACTAGCCCTTTGCAGGCTGCCAGCAAGAGTGCCCAGGGGGACCTGCTACTGGCCTGTCACTCATGCAACTGGGAGCTCTCTTTCCTTTCTAGTTACCAGAGCATTATAGAACACTAGCCCTTTGCAGGCTGCCAGCAAGAGTGCCCAGGGGGACCTGCTACTGGTCTGTCACTGATGCCACTGGGAGCTCTCTTTTCCTTCTAGTTACCAGAGCATTATAGAACACTAGCCCTTTGCAGGCTGCCAGCAAGAGTGCCCAGGGGGACCTGCTACTGGCGGGTCACTGATGCAACTGGGAGCTCTCTTTTCTTTCTAGTTACCAGAGCATTATAGAACACTAGCCCTTTGCAGGCTGCCAGCAAGAGTGCCCAGGGGGACCTGCGACTGGCCTGTCACTGATGCAACTGGGAGCTCTCAGTTCTTTCTAGTTACCAGAGCATTATAGAACACTAGCCCTTTGCAGGCTGCCAGCAAGAGTGCCCAGGGGGACCTGCGACTGGCCGGTCACTGATGCAACTGGGAGCTCTCTTTTCTTTCTAGTTACCAGAGCATTATAGAACACTAGCCCTTTGCAGGCTGTCAGCAGGAGTGCCCAGGGGGACCTGCTACTGGCCTGTCACTGATGCAACGGGGAGCTCTCTTTTCCTTCTAGTTACCAGAGCATTATAGAACACTAGCCCTTTGCAGGCTGCCAGCAAGAGTGCCCAGGGGGACCTGCTACTGGCCGGTCACTCATGCAACTGGGAGCTCTCTTTTCTTTCTAGTTACCAGAGCATTATAGAACACTAGCCCTTTGCAGGCTGCCAGCAAGAGTGCCCAGGGTGACCTGCTACTGGCCGGTCACTCATGCAACTGGGAGCTCTCTTTTCTTTCTAGTTACCAGAGCATTATAGAACACTAGCCCTGTGCAGGCTGTCAGCAAGAGTGCCCAGGGGGGCCTGCTACTGGCCTGTCACTGATGCAACGGGGAGCTCTCTTTTCCTTCTAGTTACCAGAGCATTATAGAACACTAGCCCTTTGCAGGCTGCCAGCAAGAGTGCCCAGGGGGACCTGCTACTGGCCGGTCACTGATGCAACTGGGAGCTCTCTTTTCTTTCTAGTTACCAGAGCATTAGAGAACACTAGCCCTTTGCAGGCTGCCAGCAGGAGTGCCCAGGGGGACCTGCTACTGGCCTGTCACTGATGCAACGGGGAGCTCTCTTTTCCTTCTAGTTACCAGAGCATTATAGAACACTAGCCCTTTGCAGGCTGCCAGCAGGAGTGCCCAGGGGGACCTGCCACTGGCCTGTCACTGATGCAACGGGGAGCTCTCTTTTCCTTCTAGTTACCAGAGCATTATAGAACACTAGCCCTTTGCAGGCTGCCAGCAGGAGTGCCCAGGGGGACCTGCTACTGGCCTGTCACTGATGCAACGGGGAGCTCTCTTTTCCTTCTAGTTACCAGAGCATTATAGAACACTAGCCCTTTGCAGGCTGCCAGCAGGAGTGCCCAGGGGGACCTGCCACTGGCCTGTCACTGATGCAACGGGGAGCTCTCTTTTCCTTCTAGTTACCAGAGCATTATAGAACACTAGCCCTTGGCAGGCTGTCAGCAAGAGTGCCCAGGGGGGCCTGCTACTGGCCTGTCACTCATGCAACTGGGAGCTCTCTTTTCCTTCTAGTTAGTTACCAGAGCATTATAGAACACTAGCCCTTTGCAGGCTGTCAGCAAGAGTGCCCAGGGGGGCCTGCTACTGGCCTGTCACTGATGCAACCGGGAGCTCTCTTTTCCTTCTAGTTACCAGAGCATTATAGAACACTAGCCCTTTGCAGGCTGCCAGCAAGAGTGCCCAGGGGGGCCTGCTACTGGCCGGTCACTGATGCAACGGGGAGCTCTCCTTTCCTTCTAGTTACCAGAGCATTATAGAACACTAGCCCTTTGCAGGCTGCCAGCAAGAGTGCCCAGGGGGACCTGCTACTGGCCTGTCACTGATGCCACTGGGAGCTCTCTTTTCCTTCTAGTTACCAGAGCATTATAGAACACTAGCCCTTTGCAGGCTGTCAGCTAGAGTGCCCAGGGGGACCTGCGACTGGCCTGTCACTGATGCAACTGGGAGCTCTCAGTTCTTTCTAGTTACCAGAGCATTATAGAACACTAGCCCTTTGCAGGCTGCCAGCAAGAGTGCCCAGGGGGACCTGCTACTGGCCTGTCACTGACGCAACCGGGAGCTCTCTTTTCCTTCTAGTTACCAGAGCATTATAGAACACTAGCCCTTTGCAGGCTGCCAGCAAGAGTGCCCAGGGGGGCCTGCTACTGGCCGGTCACTGATGCAACGGGGAGCTCTCTTTCCTTTCTAGTTACCAGAGCATTATAGAACACTAGCCCTTTGCAGGCTGCCAGCAAGAGTGCCCAGGGGGACCTGCTACTGGTCTGTCACTGATGCCACTGGGAGCTCTCTTTTCCTTCTAGTTACCAGAGCATTATAGAACACTAGCCCTTTGCAGGCTGCCAGCAAGAGTGCCCAGGGTGACCTGCTACTGGCCTGTCACTGATGCAACTGGCAGCTCTTTTCCTTCTAGTTACCAGAGCATTATAGAACACTAGCCCTTTGCAGGCTGCCAGCAAGAGTGCCCAGGGGGACCTGCTACTGGCCTGTCACTGATGCAACTGGCAGCTCTTTTCCTTCTAGTTACCAGAGCATTATAGAACACTAGCCCTTTGCAGGCTGCCAGCAAGAGTGCCCAGGGGGACCTGCGACTGGCCTGTCACTGATGCAACTGGGAGCTCTCTTTTCTTTCTAGTTACCACAGCATTATAGAACACTAGCCCTTTGCAGGCTGCCAGCAAGAGTGCCCAGGGGGACCTGCTACTGGCCTGTCACTGATGCAACCGGGAGCTCTCTTTTCCTTCTAGTTACCAGAGCATTATAGAACACTAGCCCTTTGCAGGCTGCCAGCAAGAGTGCCCAGGGGGGCCTGCTACTGGCCGGTCACTGATGCAACGGGGAGCTCTCCTTTCCTTCTAGTTACCAGAGCATTATAGAACACTAGCCCTTTGCAGGCTGCCAGCAAGAGTGCCCAGGGGGACCTGCGACTGGCCTGTCACTGATGCAACGGGGAGCTCTCTTTTCTTTCTAGTTACCAGAGCATTATAGAACACTAGCCCTTTGCAGGCTGCCAGCAAGAGTGCCCAGGGGGACCTGCTACTGGCCTGTCACTGATGCAACGGGGAGCTCTCTTTTCCTTCTAGTTACCAGAGCATTATAGAACACTAGCCCTTTGCAGGCTGCCAGCAAGAGTGTCCAGGGTGACCTGCTACTGGCCTGTCACTGATGCAACTGGGAGCTCTCCTTTCCTTCTAGTTACCAGAGCATTATAGAACACTAGCCCTTTGCAGGCTGCCAGCAAGAGTGCCCAGAGTGACCTGCTACTGGCCTGTCACTGATGCCACTGGGAGCTCTCTTTTCCTTCTAGTTACCAGAGCATTATAGAACACTAGCCCTTTGCAGGCTGCCAGCAAGAGTGCCCAGGGGGACCTGCTACTGGCCGGTCACTGATGCAACGGGGAGCTCTCTTTTCTTTCTAGTTACCAGAGCATTATAGAACACTAGCCCTTTGCAGGCTGCCAGCAAGAGTGCCCAGGGGGACCTGCTACTGGCCTGTCACTCATGCAACTGGGAGCTCTCCTTTCTTTCTAGTTACCAGAGCATTATAGAACACTAGCCCTTTGCAGGCTGCCAGCAGGAGTGCCCAGGGGGACCTGCTACTGGCCGGTCACTGATGCAACGGGGAGCTCTCCTTTCCTTCTAGTTACCAGAGCATTATAGAACACTAGCCCTTGGCAGGCTGTCAGCAAGAGTGCCCAGGGGGACCTGCTACTGGCCTGTCACTGATGCAACGGGGAGCTCTCTTTTCCTTCTAGTTACCAGAGCATTATAGAACACTAGCCCTTTGCAGGCTGCCAGCAAGAGTGCCCAGGGGGACCTGCTACTGGCCTGTCACTGATGCAACGGGGAGCTCTCTTTTCCTTCTAGTTACCAGAGCATTATAGAACACTAGCCCTTTGCAGGCTGCCAGCAAGAGTGCCCAGGGGGACCTGCTACTGGCCTGTCACTGATGCAACGGGGAGCTCTCCTTTCTTTCTAGTTACCAGAGCATTATAGAACACTAGCCCTTTGCAGGCTGCCAGCAAGAGTGCCCAGGGGGACCTGCTACTGGCCTGTCACTGATGCAACTGGGAGCTCTCTTTTCCTTCTAGTCACCAGAGCATTATAGAACACTAGCCCTTTGCAGGCTGCCAGCAAGAGTGCCCAGGGGGACCTGCTACTGGCCTGTCACTGATGCAACTGGGAGCTCTCTTTTCCTTCTAGTCACCAGAGCATTATAGAACACTAGCCCTTTGCAGGCTGTCAGCAAGAGTGCCCAGGGTGACTGCTACTGGCCGGTCACTGATGCAACGGGGAGCTCTCCTTTCTTTCTAGTTACCAGAGCATTATAGAACACTAGCCCTGTGCAGGCTGTCAGCAAGAGTGCCCAGGGGGACCTGCTACTGGCCGGTCACTGATGCAACGGGGAGCTCTCTTTTCCTTCTAGTTACCAGAGCATTATAGAACACTAGCCCTTTGCAGGCTGTCAGCAAGAGTGCCCAGGGGGACCTGCTACTGGCCTGTCACTGATGCAACTGGGAGCTCTCAGTTCTTTCTAGTTACCAGAGCATTATAGAACACTAGCCCTTTGCAGGCTGTCAGCAAGAGTGCCCAGGGTGACTGCTACTGGCCGGTCACTGATGCAACGGGGAGCTCTCCTTTCTTTCTAGTTACCAGAGCATTATAGAACACTAGCCCTGTGCAGGCTGTCAGCAAGAGTGCCCAGGGGGACCTGCTACTGGCCGGTCACTGATGCAACGGGGAGCTCTCTTTTCCTTCTAGTTACCAGAGCATTATAGAACACTAGCCCTTTGCAGGCTGTCAGCAAGAGTGCCCAGGGGGATCTGCTACTGGCCTGTCACTCATGCAACCGGGAGCTCTCTTTTATTTCTAGTTACCAGAGCATTATAGAAGACTAGAATCTTCCTAAATTTCAACTGGAAACTTAGAACAATACATTCAGAAACGAATCTTCAGTGCAAATAGCAGGAAATGCCCAGTTTGCGTTAATTTTTTTTTTATGTAATAGGCAATAGATTAAACACAATTTACCCTGCTCCATATTATATTACAGATTTTTTTTTTCAACCATAGCCAAAAATGAAAAATTGGACACCACTACTAAGCAAATATATCACATTTTTGTTTATACATTAATTTACATGTTCCATATTCGCTTTAGCAACAAATCTTACTCCACGAACATCCCTTTATAAAGGAGAATGGACTGATTTGGTACTGTCCTTGCAGCTTACATAATAAAAAAATGGAACAAAGGTATCTTTATTCAAAGTTACCCCATCTTTTGAATGTTAAAAATTGAGCTATTGTATTTTATGTGTTGTCTTGTTAAGGAAACATAACAGAAACAATGTGAAATGTGTTTCCTTAATGGAAATCTGTCTGGATTGTTCTCTGTGAGCTCAAGCAGTGCTGCCGGGCCTTCTCTGCATCTTTGCAAAGTTCCTGTAGTGTGACCCTCAGTGTTAGGTGGCTGGCATAGTGTAGGAGAGTGAGGATGGGGATAATAGTATACAGGTGACCCTACAACATGTATACAGGGAAATGATGGGCCATTGCTGATGAGGGACTGGACTTACATACTATTGTGACATCATAGACCCAGATTCAGCCAGTGCCTTTTGAAGTCAATAAAGCAGCACTAATCACTAACTTCTCCGCTCTTACACAACGCACATTTAATGCAACCCAACATTCTAATAGTGGTAAGCATAGCGGGGCGTCTGGAAGTGCCGATAAACATGCAAATGCATTCATATGTTCCCATGAATCTGCCATATACTTTCCTGCGGGTCTGTTCTTTACATACGTCAAATCAGCCAACCTAGATTCTTTTTCACAGGCAATTTTTAACTCTGCTTTAGAAAGTTGTGAGGCCTCAACTATATTTAATTCTAATTTTAGGATTCCTTCTAATCTTTCCTTTACCTTCTTAGCCCACTGTAGTTCACTTCTTCCTATTTCAACGACACAGTGGGCTGATATCTTCTCTGTATTTGGGACCCTAAGATTATCCCAAAATCGCAAAGTTGTTTTATAGGCTAAGAAGTTCCAGCCCTACAAATTTCCTTCTAATCTTATCGCCTGAGACATTGCGCCTTTGGGGAGAGCCAACAATTGTTTCAAACATTTACTTTCACACCTCTCCCAACTTCCCAACATACTTATGGCTAGTAGCTCAGCCCCGTAGAGGCATTGCGTGGGCACCATTGCGTTATTATCTGTCAAAAGGGGAGTTTAAGAAGGACCAACATAAGTCTTTTTAAAATGAACAAGTTTCCCTATCGTAGCTAGTGCCCTCATCTTGAACAAGTCTCCCTATCGTAGCTAGTGCCCTCATCTTGAACAAGTCTCCCTATCGTAGCTAGTGCCCTCATCTTGAACAAGTCTCCCTATCGTAGCTAGTGCCCTCATCTTGAACAAGTCTCCCTATCGTAGCCAGTGCCCTCATCTTGAACAAGTCTCCCTATCATCGTAGCTAGTGCCCTCATCTTGAACAAGTCTCCCTATCGTAGCTAGTGCCCTCACCTTGAACAAGTCTCCCTATCGTAGCTAGTGCCCTCATCTTGAACAAGTCTCCCTATCGTCGTAGCTAGTGCCCTCATCTTGAACAAGTCTCCCTATCGTAGCTAGTGCCCTCATCTTGAACAAGTCTCCCTATCGTAGCTAGTGCCCTCATCTCCATAAATTCTTTATGCAAAGTTCAGCTCAACTGACTGGTGAATATCATACCTATATACCTAATTGCCACTTATACAGTTTACTTTTTTCCCCAAACTTTATTATATTTTCATGTTTACCTTCAATTTATTTGCCTCACAATAATGATTAATTAACTTTCTCTGCAGGCCTACTTGAGTCACGTCCAGAATTGCCAATTCATGTGCATGGAGTAGGCACAACACATGTCTACCCCCCATTTTTGGGGAAAACGAATGAGTCGCAGCCAACTCTCCCTGAAGGTCGGCTAAAAACAATGAAAACAATGTGGGCACTAGGTTACAACTCTGCCTTAACCCATTTCCCAACGGGATTCTCCCTGAGAGGGCCCCATCTAGATCAAGCTCCACTTGGGGCCAGTTCCTGGTATGCAATTAGTGCAGAATTGTTATTAGGCAATTTGGAATCCCCGGACGTATTCATTTAGCCCAAAGTATACTACGATCAACCAGATCGAACGCTGAGCTAAAATAAACAAAACAGCAGAATACATTCCCAGTTGTTTCCTTTGCCTTCTGCCCCAAAGCCCATACATTGAAACGGTGATCTATCGTTGAATGCCCGGCTTTAAAGCCTCCCTGCTCCGTGGGAATAATCCTGTTTCCCTTTCTCTAGTTCTTTAAAGCCCTTAAAATACTTTTGAAGTACAGTTTTGGACCTACATCCAACAAACTTATCAGCCGATAATTACCTGGGTCATTCAGAGCACCTTTTTTATGTGTGGGTTTGATTATAGCGCCCTTCCAACTCAGAGGAATGATCCCAGCCTTGGTTATGTGTATAAAAGCTTTGGAGAAGAATCCTGCCCACCACACAGGGTTCAACTTAATTACTATTGCTTGCAACTTATCTGGTCCAGCTGCATTCGTTAAGTTTAGGGAGGATGCACTGACAGTAAAAGTAACCTCATACATTAACGTGTATCTATAGCAAACCATAGCGCATGCTTACTTTACCACAGATCCCCAATGGTGGAATACCACTTTTGATGTTTGCTTACCAGGAAAGAGGTAAGAGTCTTTTGCAAGCAGATATGGGTTCCTGTTGAAAAACTGTGCTAATGCATCATCATTTTCCTATACTGTGGCCTAACAGCATGTGCTTTTAGATATAATCAGCTGTACATTATGGCACAGGCTGGGCTCTTTACAGGCCTTTCCATCAGCAGCAAGAAGTTAAAATCAGGGCTTTTGGGCATAGACGTGTTCGGACACTTCACCATTATTAGGGGTTCCAAATCAATAAAACGGCTGTCCTATCCTTGTCAATGTGCCTTCTCTCTCATACTCACACAGATGTCCAGGTCTTTCTTCATGCTGAGAAAGCTGTTGGCGATGAGGCTGACCCTTCGACGTAGATGATGGTCTGTGGTATTGCAGCGCTGAAACACCTGATGCATATAAAACCTTAACAGGTGGCGGAAGAGGCAGCATTGCTCATCAGGCTGTAAGGGTGAACAAAATCATATTACACATTATGTAATAGTAAATAGTTACCCTTGTGTATCACTTGCCATAACACATGAAACACTCGACAATTGTGTTCAGAACGGAAGTGTATATACAGTAACTGGTCTGTAGTTTGTGAAAGTCTATGCAAGCTTTTGCAACCATTTCTTGAATCTTGTCCACCAGCTCAGTTTCTAGGTAAGTGAACCCATACATATGCCATTTATTTTTTCCTTGGCATCATGGGTTTCTGGTGGCTTGTAGGCCCAATCTGTAAACATGTCATCTATTTACTGGTTTTAACTGTTGTATTACAAATGTATAGATACATACCCTGGTGTTCTGCAGAGAAGACTTCTCAACAATTCTTATGTCATCTTCTTCATCTTGTGATTGCTGAGGACAAGGAACGATCTTTTAGCAGTAGCTCGCCATGTCAGTGACACTAAACATATTCCTAATTAAGATGCAAAGTCATGCTGGGAACAGCCAGAATTGCACTCATTCAGGTGTTCTCCTGTGTTTGGAGTACATTTCTGACTTTTGGGGGATCACAAAGAATCCCAAGACTACTCCTGGACGCCCACGACCGTTGTAGCGTTCCCGGAGTACGCCTATTTCCCAGTTATTGCTGCATATTATTTACCTAGTTGTCCATAAGTAAATTATTTGGAAAACTGTCTTTTCAGGTGCAACTTTTTTCTCTGCCATAAAAAGATTTTTCTATGCCGAGAAAGTATTACCAATGCACCCCATAAAATATGTGGGTGGCTTCTTTCATTTCCTCTCATGGATGATGCGTACTCGTACCTTCCACAGAATTACATTTGCATGAATTTCAAGGTGGGGAATTACAACGTTTGTGGCTGTTCACTGTAGGTTTCATGGCCACCCACACTGTAATCCCTTTATCCCAAACCATATGAGGTGGAACTCAGCATCCTGAGTGTTTTTCTGCACTTCATAAATTTAATTAATCCGGATATATTTTCTGATCAGAAATGAGTTATGCATAAGTAATTAATATTCAGGTGTCCTAAAACGTATATGCATTCAACTCTCAGAGTTCCGTGCAAGAGTAGAACTTTGTGGAACGCGTGCCATTTACATCAGCACTGTACTACAATTGTACTATATTGATAGTATACCGAAATTGCATTTGCATTAATATGCACACAAATTAAATATCCACAGTGCCGACTTTAGAAGTTAGAGAGATAATCAAACAGCGCCCTAAATGTAATTTAAACCAATTGCTAAATGGCTGTGTTTTAGGCAAATAAATGTAAACCTCGAAAATTGAAAATGATTCTTAAGATTAGCAACTTCTCCAACATAAAGCAACCTCTGCAGGCTGTGTTTCAAGAACTGGAACTGCATGGCAGAAGCGGGTGGGTTGATAGAGTCAAGCTGTAGGGTTCATGTTACAAAAGGAACCATTTTACTTTTAAACCTAAAATCACGAGGAGGACATCTTTTTAAAAAAAAAACTTTTATTTTTATTGAGAGTTCAGAGACTTAATCAACATACAATAATATCATATATAAATACATATTTCAAAATATTGAAAAAGAAAAAGAAAAATTGATTTAAATCTAAAGTTCAAAGTATTACAGTTTTATAAATAAATATTTCAGAAAATACTCAATAGTGCAATCACAATATTCCTACAAAACAGGAAAAGAACCTAGTAGTTTTAAGTGCAAAGTGCTAAATCAGAATACATGCTTATATATATATATGCCCTATCTTCTTATACCGAATGTGAGAGGAGTACGGAAAAAGATCAACTTAATCTAAAGTGCAGAGTGCTATATCCGGACAGATACCTATATATATGTTCTCTCCTTTTATACCCACTACAAGATGTTATATTTCAAACACCCTCCAATATTTCTCATATTTTCTTACAGCTCCTGATCTTATTGCATATTTCTTTTCCAATTCTTGTATTCTAGACAGTTTTGCCTTCCATGTATTAAAAGTGGGTACCTTCTCTGCTCTCCACAATTGCAGAATTAGAGATCTTGCTATTGAAACTGCAATAAACAAGCCTTCCTCGTGTGCAGAAGTAGCAGGAGAGCAGCCCAAAACCGCTGTCGATTTATCAAGTAAGATGCGGGGATCAATTATAAATTTAAGATATTTCTCAATCTCCTCCCAGAAACTCTGGATTTTTGGGCACTCCCAGATGATATGCGTCCAGGTTCCTTTCTCTGCACAGCGAAAACATTTATCTTCTATTTGCGGGTATATTTTATGAAGAAAAGAGGGTGTTCTATATATCAACCATTTCGCATAATATTGCATGCGTTTGAAGTTTGCCCCGCTGAATATAACTGTATTAAATTTATTAAGTCTATTCCAGGTTGATTTAAGAATCGGCATATCTTCCCTTTTCTTCCATCTATCCCTAACTTTTTCATATAAGGAAAGAGATTTATTGTCATCAAAGATCTTAATCCAGTTACTAATTATCCATTGCGTGGGGGAATTAAGCGCTTCACTGATAATAGTTTTATAACGCAGGCTTCCCATAGCTAGTTTTTCCAATATGGGTTTCAATCTAATAAATGACCATTTTAAAATTGTGTTTGAATGTTGAAGCCCCATTTCAATCTCTGCCCAGATTTTCCAACAGTTCCCCTTAATAAAATCCTGGATTTGAACATACCCGTTTTCTTCCCACAACCTTAGTATATTATTCTCTAAGAGACCTGTTTCCCCCGTATATATATTTGAAAGCCTTGTTGAAATATGAATTCTTAAAATATCGTAGTGTGCTAACAGCTGAGTTTTTTGTTTAAGTAGCCATTGTAGGGTCTTATAACTGACTTTTTTAGGGTATTTAGTCACTCTCGTGGGGTCTATTATATTGCACTCCCTTAGGATCTTTTTCATAAAGAAGTTATCTACCTCTTGAGGATCTAAAAAAAAATATCTAAAACTGTGATGTGCAAATGTCGCATAATAATAATTTCTAATATTCGGAAGAGATAGTCCTCCATCAGCAACAGGATAATTTGAAGTGCTAAGGGCTAACCTTGGTACCTTATTTGTCCATAAAAAAGAAGAGAACATACAGTCTATTTCTCTAAAAAAAAGTGGCCTGTATTGCACAAGGAGCTGCACTAAAAAGAAAATTAAAAAGCGGAAGAATAGACATTCTAATTAACGCAACTCGTCCTATTATTGACAACGGCAACTGATTCCATCGTTTTAACTGAGACTGTACCTTTTTTGGCAATGGAATATAATTTAGGGAAAAAAGATCTTCTACTCTCTCAGTTACATAGATCCCTAAATACCTCTTTTCAAAATCTGCAAAGATTCTCATAATATCCGTCTGGGTATTTATCTTTGGGTTCAGGAAGAGAACCATGTCATCAGCATATAATTTTATGTTCGTCATTCCTTGAACCGGAACCGTATGGGCTCTTTTTTCCCTGATTGCAATTGCTACTGGTTCTATAAATAAAGCAAATAAAATCGGGGAAAGGGGACAGCCTTGTCTGGTGCCTCTATTTATTTGGCATGTCCCTATGTTAACAGAATTGATTTGGGCCTGTGAATTTATATAGAGTTGTTTCAATAAAAAAAATTCTCATTTGGGAAGCCGAAGTTTTCTAAAATTATAAAAAGGCAGTTCCAGGAAACAAGATCAAATGCTTTTTCGGCATCTAAAAACCAAATCTGCACCTCAACCTTATTGATATTAAAAAAATCAAGTGCCTCTAATAAAAAATTTGTATTATTATAAAGCTGTCTCCCTGCTACAAAGCCGCACTGATCTGTCCCAATAAGGGATCCCACCATCTTATTTAGCCTATTGGCAAGGAGTTTAGTAAACATTTTGTAATCTGTATTTAAAAGGCTTATTGGTCTGTAAGAGATCACACTTTCACTGTCTTTATCTTTTTTTAAAAATACTGACCACTACTGCCATGCGAAATGATGCAGGTGGGTCACCCCCTTGTAATAAATAATTTGCAAGTTTTAAAAATTCGGGGCAGAGTACAGTAGAAAATGCTTTAAAAAATTCTGCGGGGATGCCATCCTCTCCAGTAGCTTTGCAATTAGGCAAAGAGCTGATAACCTCATCTAATTCTTCCTTCGTAAATTTGGCTAGCAGCAGCTCTTTAAAATTATTTTTCAAAGTTGGAATTGGCAATTCCCGCAGAAATTCCTTAATTATTTCTGAAGGGACCTGGTGAGATGTCTGATAGATATCTTTATAATGTTTAAGAAACACCTCGCCTATTAGTGGCATAGTTTTTACGCGAGTTTTAGTTACTTTGTCCTGAATGTATTCAGTTCTGTTTTGGACTTGCTTTTCCTTTGCTTGCCAAGCTAGCAATCTTCCCGTGTACTCGCTATCTTCATAGCTTGTCTGGAGATATAATCTAGTAGCCCTATCCCCTAAGTCATAATAAAATTCCCTCATTCTTGGTTTTGCATTCAGTACTTCTTGCCTATTATTCGAAGTCCTATTTCTAAAGTATTCTTGATTTGCATAGGCTAGACTATTTTCTATTGCCATTCTTTCCTCCTTCCTAGCTTTTTGTTTTGGTATCTCTTTTGAGGTGATTATGCCTCTCAGTGTAGCCTTAAAAGCATCCCATATTATGTTAATTGGGCCAGAATATTTATAGAAAAAAGGAACCAATCTCCTTCCCTAAATCTGCACACCATTGCTTATCTGCTAAATTAAGTTTATTAAAATGCCACCTTCCTGATGCTTGTTCATCTTTCTTCCCTGAAAGGGTTTCCATCTTAATGAGGGCATGATCTGAGAAGGTATTCGCTATATGCTCATATTTACTGACTTCCAAATTATGGGAGGTTAGAAAAAAATCTAGCCTTGATGACGAATCATATTTTGCTGAATAGCAAGAGTACTCATGTTTAGTCGGATTGTTGAGCCGCCAGTAGTCTAAAATATCTAAATCTATCTTACAACTCAACAATGCAGTACATACTTGTGGTTTGTTTTGCCTTCGATCTTTTTTTGTAGAATCAACCACAGGGTTTTGCAAGAAATTAAAGTCCCCTCCCCATATAATCTGACCAGGTATACCTGTCAGTGCTTGTTTTAACTGCACAATGGGGAGCGGATCATCCACAACTGGTGCATAGATTGTAGCAAGTATCACGCTTGTGTGGTTTATTTTCCCATGTAAGAATGTCCATCTGCCCCTCATATCTGAATGAGATGCTTCAACATGAAATTGGACATGCTTGCCTATATAGATGCTCACAACCCTCTGAGCTGTCCCCAACACAGCCAAGCAATAAAAACCCGCCCAGTTTTTAAACATCTTACTAGCATCTGCTAAAGCTCGGAAATGTGTCTCTTTTAAAAGATCACATCTGGATGGTGACTTTTTAACCAGCTTTCTATTGCACCAGTTTTACGCCTATTATTTAAACCATTAACATTCAAAGACAAAATTGAGAGTTTATACCTATTCATAATGCAATTGAGAAGAAAATATAACCTGTTTTATCCATACGCCCCAGGGAGTCTCATCTAAAGTGCGATATGTGCTATATGTGCAAAAATGCATTTCTAAGTGCAGTTTGTGCAAGTGTGCAACATGCATAAATAAGTAACCACTTAAGTTGTGAGATTTCTTCTCCCGATAGGACCATAGCGGGCTAGGTTATATACTGAAATATAGGCCATTGAATTGTGCAAGTTGCGCAGGTCTACCATACCTAATATAACTATTGTGGAAATCATACAATAGAGTGCAAATCACGCATTTAGACCAGCATACTACAGTACAGTTTGCATCAATTGTGCAAAAAGCTATTTAAAGTGCAAATCAGGTAGCTATTAGACCACTCAAAGCAATATACTACAGTACAAATTGTATCAATTATGGAAGGTAAACATTTCTAAGTGCATTTCTAAGTGCAATTTGTGCAAATGTGCACAATGCATAAATAAGTAACCACTTAATTTGTTAGATCTCTTCTCCCAATAAAACCATAGCGGGCTAGATTATTTGCTAAAATACAGGCCATTAAATTGTGCAAATTGCGCAGGTCTACCATACCTAATATAACAATTGAGCAAATCATACAATAGAGTGCAAATCACACATTTAGACCAGCATACTACAGTACAGTTTGTATCAATTGTGCAAAAGGCTATTTAAAGTGCAAATCAGGTAGCTATTAGACCACTCAGTGCAATATACTACAGTACAAATTGTATCAATTATGGAAGGTGAACATTAAAATACATTAAAGTGCAACATCCAATGTGCAATATATGCAATATGTGCAATATGACAACTATACAAGACAGCATCTTTCCTTAGCAACATTACGTATCCTTTTCCTTAACTTATTCAAAAAAAGAAAAATATTTCCGTCTATGAACTCTCTTTTTCTGGCTGCTTCACCCCCACCACCACTCTCCGACCCCCCACCCCACCCTCCCCATAAGAAGAGAAATCCCGACCTATCCCACTGTCCTTTCCTCTTCCTCCCTCTTCCTACTGGATGCCATCTTATTGCATCCTGTTGCGTTCCCTGATTTACCTCACTTCCGCCCCTCAAAGAAAAAATATAACAACTCAGTCTTATAGCCTACAACCACATAGTCTCTTTTCCTTATGCAGCTATGAGAGCATCCAAAAGGCTTTGAGCCTCCAGTATCTCTGTGAAGATAACAATTTTTCCTTTGGCTATGACTTTCAATTTGGACTGCTGCACAATCATCGCCTGTGCTCCTTTAGCTTTAAAAGAGTCAATCATTTTGACAAAATCCTTGCGCCTATGGGCAGAGGCTGCTGACAAGTCAGAATTTTTTTTAAAGTTTTTAATATCGTTGGTATTGAATGATCTCCTTGATATTGCCACATTTAGGATTTGCTCTTTAATTCTATAATCAGAAAAGTTTATTAGAATGGTTCGTGGATATTTAGGATTCGCGGGTTTATGTGCAGGTACCCTATGGGCTCTCGTAATTGTGAGGTCTCCTTGTAATTCAGGTATTACCTTTTTCAACAGAGATTCAGTCCATTTCACCATTTCCGCACCTTCCAAACCCTCCGCTAGGCGCAGATTTGATCTCCTGTTGTAATTCTCTAAATCTTGTAGCTTCAATTCCATCTGGCTCTTGCTCTTATTCAACACCAGGAGATCTTTTTGCATAGTAGCGATGTTATCTTCCAGGGCTGAGACACGAACCTCCACCTCAGTAACCCCTCTGGGTAAACTGCCTAGACTTCCCTTCATCTTTGTTAACCTATTATGCAGCTGTGATATTTCAAATGCTTGCGAAGTCTTCAAGTCTCGTAATTCCTGCAAAATAGTTGTAAGCATTTCTTGTATTGAGGTGTCTTGCTCGGATCTTTTACCCAGGGTTTCGTTGACTCTTGAGACGAGGAGTGTCTCCTTTTCTTTTTCCTTTCCTTTTCTGACTCTGATTCTAGTTCTAATTCAGACAGAGAATCCAACTCGTCTGAGAGTATCTCTTTACCAACTTCCCTTTGCGATGTATTTTGCGATGTCGGTAGAAGTTATTCAGCTACTTTAATCAACGGCTGGCTAATCAAAGGTGATTTCCCATGAATGGCTGTACTCAATTCTGCGGGTTCTAACCCTAAGTGCAATCTCAGTATGGGCTGTGGGTTTATGACTTGCGCTGGGGGGTCATGGGCATGGGCAGGACATGGGCAGGGATAAATAGTGTTTTCTGTCCCTGCATATCCTGTAGGCATATTTCACCTTCTGCCTTTTGCTCCTCCTGATTCGGCTGCGGTGTACTAATAGGTTTTCCCCGTGTCCTGGGGGGCTTGCCGAAGAGAGGATACTGGTACACAACATGGCTTCTATTTTTATGGTGTGATAGTTCTTTGCCGTTACACCATCGATGGACACTTTTTTATGATGCATTCACTATATTGCACTTGTGCAGTTTGCACTATTGCTTTTTGCTATGGTACTTTTTCTATTTGTGCCAATCAATGCACCACTTTTAAAGCCATATTGCAAAATTTCTGTAGTAGAAAAAAATTGTCCATAGCACTTTGGGCATTTTTTAAAATTTTGATCAGATTGGACAGTTTTTAATGACAATTTTGTGCTGTTGTACTGATACGGCTACTCCATGAGGAACACTTCTATTCTAGCATTCGTCACAGATACTGCTGTACTTTCATCAGAATAGACACCACTTTTCTTAATTTTTTATTTTTATTTGTTTGTTTTGTAAAGCACTATGATTGCCACAGTGTGGAAACTTTGTGCACCCAAAAGTCCTTATTGTCGGACTCCTTTTCATGTTCTTCAGGCCTGAGGTTGAAGATGCAGCAAATTTACTTAACAGACTCTCAAGCAGGACTTTTTAGTGTTAGCTATGAGCCATCTTGAATACAGTTGTTGACATGCCCTGGTCCATTAGTGACACACATACTCCTTTTGTGTACTGTTTCACTTGTTTATTGCATCACATGTATGCTTGTACTACTGAAAAATCAACACCAGCAGTATCAAGTTACAAGAATATCGAGGGCAAAATATTGAAAGGCAAGTGCATATACGGAAATAAAGACTGACTATTCTTAACTTCACTGCTACGTACCTATATATACGTGTAGGTACATATATCTGGCATTAGGTATAGAAAATCTTGATTACTTAGCTGTCAATATATTCTTTTAATATTTTGCCCTTGATATTCTGTCCCACGGGTATTGTGGGTTCAATGGTCAGCATGCCGACCAGTTATACTACTATTCTGCCCAAAGAGAGCAGCATTGCGTTTCAACATGAAACATTTAAGATATTTTTATTGAGGCTGAGTACTAGACCAAAGCTTTAGCTGTCTTGACAGCAGTATGTCATAAATGCTTCCAATAAGAACAATAAGTAGCACACAAAGAGAATCGGCATTCAGTAAACCCCCTTCTGCCGATTGACCTTCTTTCGCTTTTTATGGTTTGCTGTTGCTTAGATGGACTATCAGTTAAACTCAAGGTAATTGGTGGATGGTTATGTTGCCATATTTATATTTCCATTATGTTTTGTGGTGGGGTGCCAAGTAATCCCTTCGTCAGGCTGAATATATGCCATGACACATTGCTGAGCACAGAGGCCAGTATGTTCTTTGATATATTACTTTGCTGAAATTAAAACATTTTATTGCTGATATGTGGCTTTTTTGTTTAAGAAATGCGTGCTCTTTTCATGACTTACACTATCATAAAAAGACAGTGCTAATCACTTTTCACTCTCACATATTCATATGCTATATCTTCTTGACAACAGAACATGTTGGAATTGTAGCTTTATAGGTTCATAAATAAAAGACATGTAAACATGTCGACTGTCTTAATGATGTAATCAAAATACGGGCCTTTTGTTAAAAATACTATTTACTGCACAATATTTTGCTGTGTATCTCTATTAAGCTGAACACTTAAAATGAAACTCTATCTTCAAACTCCTTTTCTTATTTCTTCTTTAAGTGCTCAGCTTACCTTTGCTAACACAGTTTGTTCATCAGGGACGCTATTTCCAGCCTCCATGTTGTTTTACCCCACGAGGTTGCTTTATTATTTTCTTTCTTGAACAGTATGTATTTATTTAGGTATTCATATGTTGCACATTGTGTTCCACTTAATTTATACTGACAAAAATAATGGTTTCATTTGGAGAAGTTAGAAATTTAAAGTCCACTCAGATGTGGTTGTGATGGTATCTAATATTCTTAGATTGGTTATATGTTACAATTTCAGTTGTCTCCACATTGCAGCCATTACTTTTGGAGCCATTACTCTGGGAGTGCCATTTCATAGCAAAAGTCATTACATTGCAGGTAATGTATTTTTTAAATGTTTTTAGTTTATACATTAGTAGATTATTTTCGGGATATGTTTGATGAGAAGAAGTTCTGGAGGAAGAGTAACTAAATGAACAATGTTATGTTTCTTGTTAGCAGATAGATATTCAATAGATGAACATGGTCCATTGCAATTCTTTTTTTATGTTTGCCCAGTTTCTCCATTCATCCTGTCGAAGCACCGTTAGAATTAGAAAAGCTTCAAATCAAATGGTGTCAGTATCCTGTTTCAGGTATAATTTTGTTTGTAAAAACCTAGTTACACTGACCAAACAAGTGGAAAGCAATGTGTGTAGGGTTACATCTGGGTGCAAGTGTATGAACTTTTTCGTGAATCAGGCCCAGAAATGTCAATTAGCCTTTCAGGCCAGCAACTTAAAAGGATGCTCTGTTTTGTACTTAATAGTTTTTCTCTGGTCCAATATGATCCAAAAGCAGTTATAATTTAACCACACGATTGGACTATCACTTCATCAAGTGATTCCTGCACAATGGAGTTTATGTAAAAAAAATGAGTGACCCAAATTTATACTTACGATAATTTTACGTATTTTGTAAAAACATTCCCGTGTCTCGTGAACATTTACAGACACCGCACAGTGCCCAAAGTGCAACCTCCGATGCCCAGTCGTCAGGTGGTAGCATAACAAGGCTACTAAAGAAAGAAGGCCTAGGTAAACGCCACCGAATTTCATAGCCTTTTAGGGTATTCCAACTGTGAACAAAAGCAGAGATTGATAGATTAGTGGGTTGAGCCCGGCTGCAAAGAACTCTCTGTAACATGAAGATCGCATGTCCTAATTGGTCAGCACCAACCTGCCTCCTATCCTTTTCAGCTCAACAAAATGTTAACCATTAAATTAGGTAATGCAAATACCTATTACATTTTGTGTAGAACAACCTGTTCAAGGTTGTGCATATCAAGATTCACACTCTGGAACAGAGCTTAAATTAAACAGTCACACCATTTGCCAATTAGTCCTTCACCAGGTTTTATCTATCATTAACTTTTGGGCTTTAAGTGCAGGGTATATAATTTGTACAAGGGTAAATTGCACATGAGGAAATACAGCATGGAAAAATACTGGAGACTTACAATCCCCACTTGGTTGCAATAGTGAGCTTGCTCCGAAAATTGGATTAGCCCTGTAAATGTAATTAGGTTCCTAGCAGTGTATGCTTTTCTTCATATGCATGTTCTAGTGCACATTCTGTTTAAAAACTGATATTGTAAGATGTAACAATAGGTAACAGTGTACTGATACACAGTCAGGCTGGATATGTATACATATAGCTCTGATAGAGCATCACGTTATTCTGAATTTCTAGGGGTGCATCATAATCACTGTTAGTCCGCACCCACATATTAATCAAAATAGTTTAGGTGTGACATAGAATTGTATCACTAGAATCTGTTTAACATAGGTGTGATTAGAAATTTAATCATGTTTTTATGAAGAGTAATGTCGTAGTTCACTGCAAATGTATTTTAGTCAATGCATGATGTTTGGGTTTTATGTAACGCGGTGCATTAGGTTTAAACGTGCGCCATGTTAAAGTTGCACGTGTAGTTTGCTTATTCACTTATGAAGGATTAATGAAACTAATGCTTAAAGTGTGATTTTAGAGTGTGTTTAACAATGTAAAGTCCTGATCGCATATACGTTTAAAGAGAAAGGCATGTTCATTTCTTATGTTAGCTAAACGTTGTAGGCCGAAAATGATTTCCCTTGGTAAAGGCTTTGGGTTTCGGGAGAATGGAAAATCTTAGAGAAGGGAAAAGTTTTTTATTCCCATGTTTCTGTTGCAGGTGCAAGGACATTTAGCTCGTTAGAGAGACTAGGTCTTTGTTTTAGTAGTTAGAATGGTACGAGAAGCCAACAGGGGAGTACATTGGAATTTACGGATGATACTTTCAGCGGAGAAGGTGCCTGGGACCCAAGGGCAAGCTAACATAGAGACTAGATCGAAGTTGGTGAAAGGGGGGACTATTAGTTCACAGGTGCAAGTTCCTCAGCCACCTAGAGTTCAAAGTGTTCAGCAAGGAGTTCGAACTTATCAACAGATGCCCTTGTTCGAAGGAGATGAGGAGTTCAGTCCAGACCCGTTGGCATGACGGTGCCTGAAAGGGGAGGAAGACTGCACGCTTGGAGCAGTCTTGGAGGTAGACCAGAGGAGACCATTTGTAGAAGCAGATGTTGATGGTCACCCTACCACCTTTTTGGTTGACACTGGTGCTACCCGGTCTACTGTAAGATCAGCAGTAGTCCCTAACCTACCCCTCTCGGGACAATCAATCCAAGTTGTTGGTGTAGCAAATAAGAAGTTAACTAGTCCATTGACAGAGCCAATTCCTGTGAGAATAGGAACTTTCCGGGACGGACACCAGTTCGTGGTGTGTGACTCGCGTCCAGTTTGCCTGTTAGGAAGAGATCTGTTGTGCAAACTGAATTGCACCATTTATTGCACACCGAAGGGAGTTGAAGTGCAAACAAAGGATGATGATGCGACCTTCAAGGTTGCAAATCAGCACGAGTGTATAGAAATGTACCCGCCACTGACAGTGGAGGAACTCCCACTTGATTTGAGGGATTCTGTGTCACTTGATGTGTGGGATTTCACTGGAGAAGAGATTGGATTGATCAAAGATGTAGAGTCCGTGAAGATTCAGGTCAAGCCGAATGCAGAATTTCCTAGGACTCCCCAGTACAATTTGTCTCCTGAGACTATTGCAGGGATCAAACCTGTAATTGAGTCTATGATTAAGCAGGGAATTTTGAAAGAGATCATGGGTAGCCCATGTAATTCACCTATCATGGGACTACAGAAACCCAGTGGGAAATTTAGGATTGTGCAGGACCTGGGAAAGGTCAACACGGTAGTTGTTCCATGCTGTCTGGTGGTACCGAATCCATCTGTGATCCTGTTTCAAATTCCATGTGAAGCTGAGTGGTTTACAGTGATTGATCTGTGTCAAGCATTCTTCTCGATACCACTCCATGAGGAAAGCCAATTTATTTTTGCTTTCCGGCTGGAAAACCATGTGTTAACGTGGTGTCGTATCCCTCAGGGGTACACAGAGAGTCCATTGATCTTTAATCAGATCTTGAAGAAGAATCTTGAAAGTCTTGTGTTGCCGCAGAACTCTGTTCTGGTGCAATACATCGATGACTTGCTCATTGCCTCAGAAACCGAAGATGCTTGCAGAATAGATACCATTGCTTTATTGAATCACTTGGCAGAGAATGGACACAAGGTGTCCCCAAACAAGTTGCAGTACTGTTTGAGTGAAGTGCAGTATTTGGGTCACAGAATTGAGAAGGGCAAGAGAAAGGTGTCACCAGATCGCATTGAGGCCATTATGAACATGCCTGTGCCTACTACCAAAAGAGAGGTCAGAATGTTCTTGGGGATGGTTGGCTACTGTTGCCAATGGATTCCCAACTTCTCCTTTGAGGCGAATCCTTTACAACAGCTGACGCACAAAGATGTGAGTGATCCGGTACCATGGGACAATGACTGCTTGATGTCATTTTTAAGGCTGAGAGAAGCCATGTGCCGTGCTTCAGCTTTGGGAATGCCTGATTACAACAAAGCTTTCACATTGTTCTGTTGCGAGAGAGAAGGTTGTGCATTGTCAGTTCTGACTCAGAATCATGGAGGTGTCCGTAGACCAGTTGCCTACTTTTCAGCTACTTTAGATCCAGTAGCTTCTGCGTTGCTCGGATGTCTTAAATCCGTTGCTGCAACAGGTGTCAGCATTGAAAGATGTGAGAGTATTGTGATGGGACATCCACTTACAGTTATGTGCCACACTCTGTTGAACTGTTGATGACAAGGACTAAAACACAGCACCTCACAGGTTAACACGTTATGAACAAGTTATACTTGCTGCAGAAAATGTGACTTTAAAGAGGTGTTCTGTTTTGAATCCTGCAAAATTGATGCCTATTCCAAATGCAGATGGTGAAGATTGTGAGGATCATGATTGTCTCGATGTGACTGAACTATGCACCAAACCGAGACCGGACATTGTTGATGAACCGCTCCCTGACCCTGATGAAATTTTCTTTGTAGACGGTCCATGTTTAAGAGACGATGTTGGTCGATTGAGAGAAGCGTTTGCTGTATGTACCATCACAGGAGTGGTTGAAGCTGCTTGTTTAGAGGGAGTACACTCCGCACAGGTAGCTGAAATGATTGCTTTGACCCGTGCCTGTTTGGCTGCTGATCAGATCCGGATTACTAACGATTTACACTGACAGTCAGTACGGGTTTGGTGTGGTTCACGATTTCGGACAGTTATGGTCACAGAGAGGATTCATGACGTCTTCCGGTTAGCCCATCAGAAATGGGGAATACGTGAGACAATTGTTGGAAGCATTACAATGTCCCAAAGAGATTGCGGTTGTTAAATGTTCTGCCCATTGTAAGGGAAACAACTTTGTTTCCCTGGGAAATAATTACGCAGATGAGGTTGCCCGGTTTTGTGCAGAACAAAGATGCATATTTACTGGAGGGTATACTGGAGAAAGCCAAGAAAGAACCAAGCTCAGCATGATGTTAGCCATGGCGATACATGGGAGGAACTAAAACGATTGCAGGATGAGGTTACTGATCAAGAACGAGATGGCTGGATAAGATTAGGATGTGAGAAGGGAGACGTGGATGTGTGGGTTTCGAGTGATGGACGAGCTGTGCTACCGGAAAGTCTGTTGAATCCAATGGCAAGATTGATACATGGTGCAGTACATCTTGGCAGAGATGCAATGGTGCGAGTGTTCAGACAGACATGGTACAATCCGAAGTTTCGTGCAGTTGCTGAAGCGGTATGTCAGAGGTGTGTTACATGCCAGCAGATGAATGCCGGAAAGAGAACTGCTGTAACTCTGAGTCACATTGGGAGGTCAGGAGGGCCTTTCAATAGAATGCAATTGGACTTCATTGAGATGCCAAAGTGTAATGGGCTGAGATACATTCTGGTTGTGGTGTGTGTCTTTTCAAGGTGGGTGGAGGCTTACCCAACACGTAGGTGTGACACACTCACTGTAGCTAAGCTGTTGTTGAGGGAACTTATCCCTAGGTTCGGTTTTCCGACCTCTTTGGAGTCGGATAGAGGGACACACTTTCACAGTGAGATCATGAAATTGCTCTGTGCTGCTTTGAATGTGGATCAGAGATTACATTGAAGTTACCGACCAGAGGCTTCTGGGATTGGGGAGCAAGTTAATGGGACTTTGAAAGCCCGGATGGCAAAAGTGTGTTCTTCGACATCCCTGAAATGGCCTGACGCACTGCCCTTGGTCCTCATGAGCCTTTGTAGTGTTCCAGATAGGAGTTGTCACCTCACGAGATCCTGATGGGGAGGGCAATGCGATTACCAGCAATACCTGCTACTGCTCTAATTAGCATCACTGATGACTTAATTCTCGACTACTGTAAGGGACTGGCTGACGTAGTTCGTTCTGTGTCCCAGCAGGTGCAAGCAGCAACTGTTCCAGCCGCAAGTGACCTGTGCCATGACTTGTGCCCGGGAGATTGGGTGCTTGTGCGTAAACACGTGAGGAAGAGTTTCCTGGATGTTGGTTGGCATGGCCCGTACCAGGTAATACTGGTCACGAACACGGCAGTGAAGTGTGGAGGATTGCCGAACTGGGTGCATTCCTCCCATACCCGCAGAGTTCCAGCACCCTTGGCAGAAATGAATGAATGAAAATCCAGCTGAGGTGGCAGAGCCATCTGAGAGGGCAAGTCAAGCTGTGAGGGTTGTTGATGCAGTTGGTTGTGCACTAGATCGAGCTGAAAGTATTGCTGTGGGAGGAGTAGAGTCAAATTCAGCTGAAGAAGGAAGTAGTACACAGGGTACCCAAAGGGAGAGCAGAAGTGCCACAGAAGCAGAAAAGGTTTGGCCTGTGAGTCAGAGACGGCTGAACTTGAGATTGGCACCTGAAAGAGATCTTGCCCCAGTTTCTGAAACGTCTGAATCTGAACAGAGTGACGAAGAGCAGGCTCGGGGTAGTATGAGAAGATCCAGGAGAACAAGAGTGCCGTGTCAAAGGTACGCCTCACCAGAGTGGACATACGCTGTGACTGATGCCAGGAGTGTTGAGCTCGGGGAGGCTGAGGTCTTTGACGCTGGTCAGCGATTCCCCGAATCTGAAAATAGACGTGCTGTTGTTGGTTCCAGGAGTGGAGATCGAAGGAATACTGACTCTCAATATTCCGAATCCACCACTTCTGAGCAAGATTCGTGAACTGATTCTGGAGACGCTGGTTTTTCCAACCTTTGGTTATGTACCACCGCATCAGGAATTAGTGGTGCTTCGTCTTGAACTTTTGCAGCTTGTTTTAGACATTTTGGGAGCTGATCTTATTTTGGACTGAAGGTGAACTTTGTTGTATATAAAAGTCTATATCGAAGATAACCTAGGCCCGAGTGGAAGAATACATTTAGGGACTTCCCGTCAAGACGATGAAAGAGGGATAGGGAAGTCTTGTGGACTGTGTAAATAAGGAACTGAAAGTTGCAAGGGGATTTCCAGCTTTTGAAGTGTTGTTTGAACTGGTTATCAAGTGACACCCAAAGGAGAAATAGACTCTTAATTGTTGCTGCTGAGACCAAGAACTTTGAGAACTTTGCAAAATAATGGATGCTGGAAATACTCACCGTAGGTCTAAATTAGTGATAGGTACACTTATAGGGTTGGTGATAGTTTCTATAGTCATAATAGTTGTAACCTCATATATCGTTTCACATGCGAAGGAAGAGGAGGTACAGGGAACACCTTTGCCTACCACTTCTAGCCAAAAGGAGGTCACTATAGGACCTAAAAGAGCTTTACTAAATATATTAAATAGTAACATTAATTAAATAAAATAAAACAGATGTAATATATATTTTAAGAAATAAACTTAATTTAAAAAAGTTAAACACATATAATAATGATAATTAATATATATATTTACATATATCTACTTAAAAAACAATTATTTAACCAATAATTTACAAAATGTAAGTAATATGTTTCTACTCATCATCCCCAAAGTAGAAACTTGGTTTCTAACCTTCCCTCTTATGTCAGAGATACCAAGGACTTCCTAGGAAAACTTGAGGGCATCAATTGAGAGGATGATTTCCTCCTCATTACCTTAGATGTCAATTCCTTGTACATCATAATTGACCAAACGCAGGGCATTGAAGCATGCCACCCTTTCCTTTCGATCAGACATGTTAGATTCAGAAATCATACGAATATTATCTTCGACATGATAGAATACTGTCTTAGGAATAACATTTTTCTTTTTAATGGCACATTGTTTAAACAAACTCTTGGGACTGTAATGGGTCCATGTTTTGCAGCGAGTTTTGCTAATCTATTCTTGGGCTCATGGGAAGAGGAAATTTTAAAGGACACTCTCTTTTTTCTGGAAACTGAAGAGATCATATTTTGGCTTGGATACATCGATGATCTGCTTATTATCTGGAAAGTTACACATGCTGAGGCAAACAGATTAATTGATAAATGTAATACTAACAATCGCGAACTACATCTCACCAGTGCCATCAACAAGACCTCTGTTGACTATCTTAGTGTCAGAATCAAAATAGTTCATGATACCATACAGACCAAACAGTTTCACAAGGAGACAGCTGGTAACAGAATTCTGCATACCCTCAGTAGTCACCCAGATACCTTTAAATGGAGTATATCATACAGTGAATTACTTAAGGCCAAATGCAATTGCAACACTGAGGAAGCTTATCTCATGGATCAGAATGTGATTATTGAGAGATTTGAAGTAAGGGGTTACCCAGAGTGGGTATTAAATAAAGCTATAATAAGCAGAGCTAACAAACAGTGAGATCAAGAAAGAAGATGAAGGTGAGGACATTGGCGGAATCATTTTGACATATAGTGAGATTTCCAAGGACATCAAGAGGATCCTGACTAAAAGCTGGGATATACTTACCAGTGATTCCATCATAGACAAATCAGTAAAAAACAGACCTAAAATCACTTACAGGAGAGGTCGTAATATAAGAGACATACTTGTTCACAGCGACATTACCTTATATCCAGTGAACAAGGAACACAATCGCCAAGGTTTATTCCCATTTGCCATTGTAAGACATGCAAGTACAGCAACATGAGAAAGGAATTTAACCAGGGCAATAGCATCAAACACATCATCCAATTCCTCACACACAGCATGACATTCGTTATCTATGTCTTGGAGTGTCTATGCAAACTGTGGTACATTGGCAGCACTACTCTGATGGCTACTAAAAGGGTACTGGAAGGGCCATTACCAACAGAGATCCACATTATTCAGTAGCCTGTCATTTCCAAGAGAAACACTTTTCGGATATTTCCTATCTCTCCTATTTTGGTGGTGATAATGCGCATAAATTGAGGAAGAAGGAATCCAAATACATTATTGACCTTCAGACCAAGAGTCCAGGGGGCTTAAACAAGGATGAGGAGTTAGCAATCAATTTACGGGAAGACTAATGATCCATTTCCACTTTGCTGTAGTGTGTTCCTGTCCCCCTCCTTCCTTTCCCCTTCCCCTCTTGGCCTCTGGTTTCAGCTTGATGGTTGACATCTTCCCCTCCTTTCCCATGCAACTATGTCCAGTTATTTCTCATCCTAAGCTGCTGTATTTTAGATTTTTAGGGGCATATGTACGAGGAAGCGGTGGAATGAAGTGTTAGCCAGCATGGCCTACCACCTCACTCCGCCACTTCTGAAACGCAAGGCTGCACAATATTTACAAGGGTATGGTGCAGCCTTGCATTTCACCCTGCACTGGCGCTACACTTAGCAGTGTAGCGCTAATGCAGGAACCCTTGCTCCATAGTGCAAGGGTGTCTGCGTGCAGGAGAGTATTGTTGATGTGTAGGTAGGTGTCTCTTCCTGCACATAAACAATCCTAAAATGCCATGTTGTCACTTTTATGTGTGCTGCTTCATGCAGCACACATGAAAGTCACAAAATGGCATTTTGTTTTACAGATTGTTTATGTACAGGAAGGGGGACCTTCCTGTACATAAACAATCCATGGCAGTTTGCTTTTTCCATGTGTGCTGCACAAGGCACCACACATGGTCAAATGCAAAAAGGAGGGGAAATAATGCATTTCTCCTCGTTTCACCAAGTTAAGACCAGGTTTTCCCTGGTCTTAATGTTGGTGCTGCCTCCTATGTACACTGCCCTTGTACATAGGGGGCAGATTCAAAATCAATGGGTGTTGCGGTGGCATGCTCACCGCAAAACCCACTGCCCACCCCTTTCACAGTAACCATAGTGTGAAATGGGGCCTTATTTACAAGGCAGCATTAAGCCACGTTAAGTTTAAGACATGGGTTACAAATTGCTGATGTCAACATGTTTTATTTTTAACTGGTACAATGGGTCACTCTTTTATTTTTAATCTTCTCATTTTCTGTTTCTTGCAGGAGGAAATGAAAGGACAAAGATCAAACAGGCATGTCACCGGCACGGGTTTCCTACCCTTTTCTTTGGAGGCACAACTGCATGTTTTGTACATCAGATAAGAAAGTCTGCTTAAAGTCTGCTTATTTAAATTATTTTCAATATTTATTGGTTTGATTATTTGGGACTTAGAGTTCTTACTACACTACTAAGTGTATAGTGAAGCTATTGCTTGTCCCCCTTTTTATCTCTGTGTAAGGACTTTACTCTTCTACCCGGGGTTGAGTTTGACCTGGGGAGACTATACTCAGGCACTTGCATAGGATCTGCTATTCTATTAATTGGAGTTTTTCCACTGAGGATTTTCCTCTGGTTCGAACAGTCCTTCTCGTTGCCCTGGTTATGTGGCAGCTCAGTATACCGTTTTATTGGCACTTGCCAATCACTAGTGTGATGTTCCATGGTGCCTTGTGTGCTACCAGGCTTCCACTAACAAAATGATGATGACACAGACTGGCCTCGGCCTCACAAATTACCTCCAGCCCTTGTTTGGCATCTTGTAGTGTACCAACTCAGCTCAGATGAGATTTCTGCTTTTGGAACATTTTCCTGACCATCTGGAGAGTGTTGTGCTCTTGGTTGAGTTTTGCAGTTGAGTGTGGCATACTTATTTCACGGACGTGTTGTACACTTTGTGCGTGCCATGCACACTATAATGACACAGGTATGTAATTGCCTCATTGATTGTATAGATATGCAGTTTTGGCAAGGTATCATTATGATTATCACATTATGATAGCCTGTTTTGTGATACTTCTTTTATACCTTGCAAAATGGCCGCCATTTAGCCAACACAGTCCGTTTGGTTACATTATCAGTTTCTCAAGGACTTAGTTATTTGTATTTGTTACTGTTTCTTGAACACCCACACAAAGTCTAAAAATGTTTTCGGTATGATAGATATTTTGCCTTTTGCCTGCCTATTGAAATATACCATTACCTATGTTGTATGGCAAATATAGTTCTACATTATTGTATCCACTATAATATAGTTGCTAAAGAATATACTCTGTGAGTCCCTTGTTGCTTTCATTTTCACCGTTTAAAATACACATGAGTGGTCGAGCTTGCACATGCGAACAAGACTGCTAGGTAGCAGAAACGCATTATG
The DNA here is from genome assembly GCF_964204655.1 of Triturus cristatus. NCBI lineage: Eukaryota > Metazoa > Chordata > Amphibia > Caudata > Salamandridae > Triturus > Triturus cristatus. The sequence continues at coordinate 93,878,678 of NC_140579.1, read as the reverse complement.
TGCGAATAAATGGATTTCTGCATCTATCCTGCCTGGTTCTGAGAGTGCATATATCTCTACTTTAGGGCCAATTTTGATTTGTCGGGCATGCACCATCTCCCGAGGGTTCGGAAGGAGTGCTTTAGCAAGGAGATATATATATATATATATATATATATATATATATATATATATATATTACCTACTGGCGGTCGCCAGTAGGTAGTTATAGTTAGGACCACGTTTCCATAGGAAAACCTCAACATTCTATTTTGAATAACTTTGGCGCCGGTCGACGAATCCTCGCGAATTTCTCAAAATAGGTGGGGCGCTACGCTCCGCTCCTACCCTGAAAGTCTCGGGGGGATCCGTCAAGCGGGGGCTGAGATAAAAGGGGGGTCCCAAAACGCGTTTTTCCCATGCATTTTTCCATAGGACCTTTAGAACGAGCTACAGCCCGAACGGCTGAACAGAATTACTCAAAATTTGGCAGAGAGGTAGTCCCTAGGTCAAGGAAGTGCCTTTTGTAGGTTTGGTGTAAATCTGTTCAGTAGATTCTGAGAAAATAGCCTTTAAATCAATATATATATCTGAGCCCGCTTACGGTACGCTTACCGTACGCTTACGGTAAGCGTACGGTGGCGTGCGCGAGCGCGATTCTGATTGGCTCTTAGATCTTAGTAAACATTCGAATCGGCCGAAACCAGGAAGCGGCGGCCGCCATTTTGTGTATTTCACTCTGAAAAAAAAGAGTGAAAACAAGGAAAGGGGGCAATGAGGAGAGTTACAGACCCCCTTACATTTGTGAGGGGGTCAAAGAAGGACTGTAAAGTACAAAGAAAACATTTATTGATTTTAAAAAAAATCACGGGGTACGCGTACGGTAAGCTTACGGTAAGCGTACGGTAGAAAAAAAAAAAAAAAATGAAAATCAGATTTAAGTGTTTAGATATTAGGGGGCTCTAAAAAGAGCCGTTGTGTTTATGAAATGATTTTTTTAGTGGTACCTACAAGTAAGTACCGATGCAGAGTCTAAGGTTCAAGAGGAAGACTCTGTTCCCTTCATCATTGAAGTGCACACCATCTCCTCTATAAATGTCTTGCATGTCATAACGCAAGTTGTTGTGGTAAATGGCACCCATACCATAGTCACGGAGGAAAGCAGAAACAGATTTGTTGACGTGCTTTCTTGCCACGAATGGCGTAAAGTAACTTAGCATTTAAAAAAACGTACAAATTCACTGAAAAAACCATAGGTTTCACACACGTTATAGTTAGGAATTAGCATTTAAAAAACCTTGCAAATTCACTGAAAAAACCATAGGTTTCACACATGTTATAGTTAGCGGAAATTTTACTGATAAAAAAACAATGAAATTCCCCCGTTATAGTTAGTGCAGGCAACTATAACTCACGCGACCGCAATCCTCTGCTGATGCTAATACTGTATTTAGACACTTATTTGCCCATGTCTTCTTCCATACATTTTTAGCTATACATATATTACAAATATTTTTTTTTCATAAAGACACATATGTCATCAGCAGAAGATTGCGGTCGCGTGAGTTATAGTTGCCTGCACTAACTATAACGGGGGAATTTCAATGGTTTTTTACGAGTGAAATGTCCAGCTAACTATAACATGCGTGAAACCTATGGTTTTTTCAGTGAATATATATATATATATATATATATATATACTGGCGGTCGCCAGTAGACAGTTATAGTTAGGACCGTGTTTCCATAGGCAATCTGAAAATTCTATTTTGAATAACTTTGGCGCCGGTTGACGAATCCTCGCAAAATTTTCAAAACTAATGGGGCGCTCCGCCCAGCTCCTACCCTGAAAGTCTCGGGGTGATTCGTCAAGCGGGGGCCGAGAAAAAAGGGGGGTCCCAAAAGGCGTTTTCCCCATGCATTTTCCCATAGGACCTTTAGACGAAGGTACAGCCCGAACGGCTGAACAGAATTACTTGAAATTTGGCAAAGAGGTAGTCCTCAGGTCAGGGAAGTGCCTTTTGCATATATGGAGTCAATCTGTTCAGTATTTCCTGAGAAAATTGCATTTAAAAGCATATAAATATCTATAGGCTCGTACCGTGCGCGCACCGTGCCGTGCGCGAGCGTAAATCTGATTGGTGGTTGGTGGTTAGATCAGTCAACGTTCGAATCGGTCGAAATCAGGAAGTGTCCGCCGCCATTTTGTGTGTGACTTGTGTGAGAGAGAAAAACAAAGGTGGAGAACGTGAAAAGGGGGCAGGGTAGAGAGTTCCTAACCCCCTAGCCTTTGTCAGGGGGTCCCTGAAGGATCCCCAAGGGTGAAAAATACATTTTATTTTATTTTCAAAAAATCGCGGGGTGCGTGCACCGTGCACGCACGGTGAAAAACCTTAAAAAAACAAACATTTTAAACGAGCCATTCCAAGATCAAATTAAAAAAGGAAGAGAAGATATCACAGCAAGGCTTAAGAAACATGAAGAATCCATTAAGGAAAGAAAAGTTTTTAAGTTTGCTAGAGACAAACGTGATTATGAAACTGGTCGCGTTTTCACGTTCTCGAAGAAATTTGATAATATCAAACGACGAGCGTTAACCAGCGATAGCAATACAAAAAACACGGCTACTTGCAGTGCAGCATTAAATGACAACTTCTCTTCCATTGAAATAAGTAGTGTTGACAGTAGTAATGAATCGGAGGAGAGTTTGGCACAGAAAATGCCTCAAGTACCCACTAGTTTTGCGCCAGGAGAAGAGCTTTCTTTTTTAGTGGAGGACCGCCGGCAAACTCTAAGACCGCGCAACCAAGCGCAGCAACAAGGACCAGAAGGAACCAACGGAGGAAACAGAGGCGGAAGCACAAATTACAGAGGAAGAGGCAGGAGGAACTACAACAAAAGGAAATAAATCAGGTACCTAATGAATTGAATGACAATACAGTAATCAACCTATCTGAAATTACATTGTCAGTCGCGGAAAAACAACTTTTGGCTTTGGGTTTGTCATTTTGTCCCACCAACTGTTTTAAATATACCCAAACTATAGTGGATGTTTTTAAATTTAATCGAAAGCTCAAGTTAAGGAAACACTTTCAATTAAATCAAGCTGCTAATACTGCTCTACAGAATAGCAATGCACAGGGGTTTTGTTCTAATTTGCAGGCAGCCGATGTAAATACTCTGCTCGCAGTACAAACTTTGGCAGTAACAAATAATTCGGAAATAAGTGATACTCAGGAGAATCTTTTAGAAGCTGGTATTATATGCAATATGCCAGCAACCAGCCCATTTAAACCTACTTCTACCTTCATTCCCATGATGCCAAGAGATGCGATAGATGTTTTCAATGATTGCTTAGTGGAAGATCTCAAAAAATTAAATAGAGAAGTCACTCAGCATAATCGGCGGAGAAATCACTCTGAGATTCAATATTCTCAACTGATTAGCAAACTTAAAAAACATACTGAAGTCATCATTAACAAAGCCGATAAAGGCGGAAATATCGTTCTCTGGCCAAGAAATATGTACATGGAAGAAGCAGGTTTACATTTAAATGACATCAATTGCTATAGGAAAGCAAGCTTTCAGGAACTAAGGCAAAATAAAGATTTTGTTTTTGGTGAATTAGCACAGTGGAGACGTGCTGGACTGCTATCCAAAAATGAGTACAATTTTTAAAAAAATGACCATCCGTTGACTCCTTTCCTATATTTTATTCCTAAAGTGCACAAAAACCTGACACCAGTACCTGGAAGACCGATTATATCGGCACAAAAAAGTTTACTGGAGGCTATGTCCAAGTACGTGGATCACTTCCTACATGACTTTGTGGAAAATTTGCCTTCATTTGTTAGAGATACAGGTCATTTTTTGAACAAATTAAGATCAGTCAAATGGGAGGAGGACTATCTACTAATTGTAATGGACATCAGTTCATTATACACTAGTATTCATCATAAGGATGGCATTAACGCAATTCGCCATTTCTTGGATCAAAGAAGCATTCATATGTATGAACATAATAAGATGTTGACCAAGATGGTGGAAATTTGTTTAACTCGTAATTACTTCCTTTTCAATAAGGAGGTTTACCAACAACTACGCGGAGTAGCAATGGGGGCATGCTTCTCTCCCAGCTACGCGTGTTTGCACGTGGGCTGGTGGGAGGAGCATGTCCTCAAAAGCACCCATAAAGTGAGATTTGATCAACATGTTCTCCAGTGGTGGAGGTTCATTGATGATGTTTGTTTAATCTGGAAAGGTTCACCTGAGTCAGCTATTGGTTTTATTAATGATTTGAATGATAATGCCTTGAATTTGAAATTTACTTCTGACATCAGTAATGAAAAAGTACAATTCCTGGATGTAGAAATATATATAAAAGAGAATAAAATACATACCAGGCTACATAGGAAACCCACGGCAGGAAACTCTGTATTACATGCTAGCAGCTCACACCCCCAACACCTGATACGAAGTATCCCCTTTGGTGAATTTTTGAGAATAAAACGCATTTGTAGCCATAAGGGGGATCTTGAAAAGTGTCAGCAAGAGGCTTTCAATAGATTTTTACAAAGAGGATATAAGAATATAGATTTGGTCAAAGCGAGAGACAAGGCTAATAGTGTTGATGTTCCCTGTGAGACAGGGGAGGAGTCTGAAATCTCGTCAATTGTCCAGGTTAAAGAAGTCACGAAAGTAACAACTATGGAATCTATAGATAATATCAGACTGATTACTAACTTTTGCAGACAGGAGAGAAAGATTCGTAAGATTCTTTATAAAAATTGGCCAATTGTTCGGTCTGACATAACAATGTCACAAATCCTACCAAAACTTCCCAGTCTAACTTTCAGAAGAGCTCCATCTATGAGAGATGCATTAGTCAGAAATAGTCCTGAAGTGACAATCTCGAATACCTGGCTTACTTTGAGATCAGGATTTTTTAAATGCAGTTCATGTCGTGCTTGCAAGTTTGGCAGAAATACTACTGAATATTTAACTGCATTTGGCAGTGAACCTATTAAAATACAAGGACATTATACTTGCAGAACAGATCATGCCGTTTACGTTCTAGAGTGCACCTGTCATTTATTGTATGTAGGTAGCACAAAATTGCAAGTTTTTAATAGGATTCTACAACACCTTAGAGCTGTGGTAAATTCAGACTCTAATTATCCTGTGGCACGACATTTTAAACTTGTTCATAATAACAATCTTGAGGATCTCAAATATTTTGTTATCAGTGCAGTGCCCAAGAATATTCGAGGTGGCAACAGAGAAAAAAGACTGAGACAAATTGAAACGGAATTTATTTTGCTACTCGACACTAAAATGCCTAACGGTCTTAATAACAGCGATGATTTGCACAATTTTCTTTAATAAATAACTGGTTTTTAACATTATCTAATATACTATCTTGGATCCCAGATTTACTATCAATGGTTTTTATCTACTTTTTTATGACTAAAGTTTTCTGGAAGTTTTAGATTTTTTATATAAAAAACTTTTTAGGATTTTTTTAGATCTCTTAAGTGGTGATAGTAGCTTTTGGCCAGTTTTAAAGCCTGGGGAATCTTGTTCAGTTTTTATTCGCTATATATCATAGTTTTTTGAAAAATAATGCATTCTGTCTTGACCGATAGCTATGGATACAAAAATATATTAATTGAATTTTTGTAGATCTTCTTAAATATCCACATTAGTTTATGTTTGGTTTTAGGAAGTAGAAAAGATTTACACCTCCGATTTTATTGGATTTTTTGGATGACTTCCTCAAATAATTGTCAGATTTATTTAATCCTGACCGGCTATTTTGTTTTTGGGGCTCTTTGTAACTCAGAACCAACTCCAATTAGTTTAAGACTTTGTGTCTGTGATGAGTAAATGATCACTAGCTTCCAAATATTTGTAAATTGTAAATTTATTTATTTTTCCTTTTTATTTTTTCCTTTTTTTTGTCAATAGAAACATCTGGGTATTAATACTGAAGAGTGGGACGTGACAACTTAACGTGATGATACTAACTGAAAGATTTAAGATAAGGAAACTACATGAGGGACGTTGATTATCTGCTGCAATCTTTGAATGTTTGATTGTTTATATTTTATTGACTGAAATTTTATGATTATGCACTTTAGCACTAGATCACTTTTTTGCACTATTTTTGCACACAATGATTTACCATGCATACGGAATCTGATACATATATTTAATGAGTTTTTAGGCCAGTGATTGTGGTTACTTATTTGGCGGAAATTTATTTCCAACAGAGATTCTTCAATTAGAAGTGTGTAAATAGCCTTGGCTCTAATGCTTCAAAAAGAAGTTGTATAGGCTGGTTACATAATATAAAAACACTATGTTCTTATTAATGTTTGGTACTGTATTAGCTTCATATTTATGTTCAACATATGACTCCCTTGTGGGAGGTACCATCACAACCAGTTTTACAACTTAATTCTCTATGATTGGGTAATGGTAATCATGTGCTTTTTTAAATGTATTATTTAAGTGCACTGATAGGTCCAGCGCGTCATGTGAACAAGACTGCCTGTGTGCAGTCGAAACGCGTCATGCTGGGCACTTGCTCATATTGATTTTGTATTTTGCACTTGCATTTGCACTTTTTTTGAATCTGCTGAAAAATGAAATAAAAATGAAGAATTAACTATCCATGCGGTGGTCCGTACCTGTTTGGTGTAATCAAGACGTCGATTACTTCAGGATGGTGGTGTGCATATATATATATATATATATATATATATATATATATATATACTGGCGGTCGCCAGTAGACAGTTATAGTTAGGACCGTGTTTCCATAGGAAATCTGAAAATTCTATTTTGAATAACTTTGGCGCCGGTTGACGAATCCTCGCAAAATTTTCAAAACTAATGGGGCGCTCCGCCCAGCTCCTACCCTGAAAGTCTCGGGGTGATTCGTCAAGCGGGGGCCGAGAAAAAAGGGGGGTCCCAAAAGGCGTTTTCCCCATGCATTTTCCCATAGGACCTTTAGACGAAGGTACAGCCCGAACGGCTGAACAGAATTACTTGAAATTTGGCAAAGAGGTAGTCCTCAGGTCAGGGAAGTGCCTTTTGCATATATGGAGTCAATCTGTTCAGTATTTCCTGAGAAAATTGCATTTAAAAGCATATAAATATCTATAGGCTCGTACCGTGCGTGCACCGTGCCTTGCGCGAGCGTAAATCTGATTGGTGGTTGGTGGTTAGATCAGTCAACGTTCGAATCGGTCGAAATCAGGAAGTGTCCGCCGCCATTTTGTGTGTGACTTGTGTGAGAGAGAAAAACAAAGGTGGAGAACGTGAAAAGGGGGCAGGGTAGAGAGTTCCTAACCCCCTAGCCTTTGTCAGGGGGTCCCTGAAGGATCCCCAAGGGTGAAAAATACATGTTATTTTATTTTCAAAAAATCGCGGGGTGCGTGCACCGTGCACAAACGGTGAAAAACCTTAAAAAAACAAACATTTTAAACGAGCCATTCCATATTACAGGATACAGTCAATCTATAACTATATACATGGGTAGTTTATTGTAAAATAAATATATAAATATAATAATACATACATAACTTAGCATTTAAAAAACCTTACAAATTCACTTAAAAAACCATAGGTTTCACACACGTTATAGATAGGAATTAGTATTTAAAAAACCTTGCAAATTCACTTCAAAAACCATAGGTTTCACACATGTTATAGTTAGCTGGACATTTCACTCGTACAAAACCATTGTAATTGCCCGTTATAGTTAGTTCAGATAACTATAACTCGCGCGACCGCCTCTCTATCACAAGGATGATGTTATCAGTGATGTCATGAGTGATGCCACTGACCATGTCATGAGTGATGTAATATGTGACATCATCAGCAGTGCATTGCAGGCGCGCGAGTTATAGTTATCTGAACTAACTATAACGGGGGAATTTCAATGGTTTTGTACGAGTGAAATGTCCAGCTAACTATAACATGTGTGAAACCCATGGTTTTTAAGTGAATATATATATATATATATATATATATATAGATATATATATATTGTTTTCCCCAGGATGTCATTTGCCATTTTATCTTTTCTTATGGCTTTTTACTTGTTTGTCATTTATGGGACAGTACAGACGATGAACTCTGAACTTTACATCAGTCCGGGGTGGTTATGTCTGATGCCATGCATTTAAAGAGGACCACGGACTTTGGTACGCATATGATTCATTCAGGGGCATCTTCGGATTAGCAGTCCCGTCAAGGGTCAGTAACGATTACATGGAGGCAGACGATGTTGCCTGCATAATACATATTCTGTGTTTTAATCTCCCAAATTGTGTATTAACCCCAATATGCATCATGACAATTTGGTTTAATGTCCGTTTAACGTCCTTGATTTGAGGTATTTTGGACTATGCATGAAATTTCTTCCCGCTGGTTAGACGCAATAAGAATCAGAGATCCAGCCCGATAGTAATGACGCCATGGAACATTGTCATTTGGTCAGACCAGGGGAGGTGTTACACTATTGAAATGCTTTTTTAAGAATGGACTTACAGCACATTTTTTATCATTTATGGTGTCAGTTTCACTGTTATCCGAGTTAGACAACCTGAAGTGGTCAGCGCCATATTGCAAAATGTATTTACACACATTATGTTGTTCTATATTATATGCCCATCCCTTAGGTTGGGAATATGTGTTTTTTTCGGAGTGTTGGCCAAATGTGATTGAAGGCAATATTAGCAATGTGGGCTATTTGTGCATTATGCACTTTAGAATTGTACCATGTCATGTTACACCAGCCTTGCAATTTATTGCTGAATTATGTCTTTAAGCAGGATGAGATAGGCAATTGGTCACATCATAGAGCAGTAAAGCTGTCTTTTATGTTTATGATTGTTTTCCATGCTATTAGGGGGATGGCCTATATAGGTGTGTTTAGACATGGCACTCGCCAGATTGAGAAAGGATGACTTGTTCAGCCGAAATGAGTCTCTACAGTTGCGGGGTCGAGGGAGACCCAAGAATATAAAAAAGATGCATACCCACAGCCCTGAGTGCGTGCCTTCTTCTTTAGTGGAGCAGGACTGTTTTGTTCATGATATATATATACATATATATATATATATATATTTATATATACCCACACACACATACATAAACCAATTACATAAAATCTTTAAAAAAACAAACCGTTCTACTTAAATAAAAAAAGTACACCTTCAAATTTAGTGAAAATATTTTACCCATTAAAAACATTAATAATTATAAATATTATAATATTAAATAAATAAAAACATAATTAGATAAATTATAACACTATTAAATAATTGATAAAATATAAGATTCACTACATATACTATTCCCGTTACAATTTAGACATCATAATTAGGCCCATAATATGAATTCATTAAAATTGATTTACTTCCCAACCTTTACCCCTATAAACCCCGCAGAATTATTTACACATTTAAAATAATTAATATTCTATTAAATAATGTATAGTATTTAACAACTAATTATTAATTGAATTTAAAATAATTTACTTCCCACCCTTTACCCCTATGAACCCCCACAACCCACACCTAAAAGAAAATGAATTACACAATTAACATAATTAACTATCGATTAATTACTATTAATGAACAACTAATTAATAATTCATAAAAAATAAATGACTTTCCACCCTTTACCCCTATAAACACCACAACCCGCACATACATTTTGCATTAAAAAAGAATTAATAGCACAATTAACATAATTAAATATCAATTAAATAAAAAATGTTAATTAAAAAATAATCATGAATGTATTATAATTAAATTACTTCCCACCCTGTACCCCTACAAACCCACAATTCACTAGGGCACTACAAATCACAAAAATGTATTAAAAATAATTTGCCAGCACTTCTATTTGCTGACGACACCATTCTAATATCGCAAACACCAAAAGGACTACAACGCCTAATAGACTCCTTCCACACTTATTGTATGAAGAAAGGCCTTGAAATAAACATTGGTAAAACGAAATATATGGCCATAAACCCCCACAAAGCTTTAAAAAAAAACATTGTATTAAATAGTCAAAAGTTGGAGTAAGTGAAGAGTTTCAACTATTTCGGCATATCTTTGGATTCAAAGCTATCCTGGAAGTCGCAAATGGAAAAGACCAGGATAGTCTTACTCAAAAATTCTCTGCCCATAATGAAAAAGCATAGGAGTAGTTTCTCCAAAGCAGTCTCCCCAGCCTTGTAGGTGTTCAAATATAAGGCTCAGGCAGCCGCACTTTATGGGGCCGAAATATAGGGTCCTTATTGCAAAAAGAACTTTGAAATAGAGGAAACAATTTTTATAGAATGCTTTTAAGTCTCCCTGCGCGAGCTCCACTAATTCCGATTACACTGGATTTGAATGTCAAACGTACTGACCATCACGCATTATTAAGACCACTATTATTTTGTGTCAGAATTTGGTCCACTCCAGAATTCGTACTCTACAAGGTTGGTTTAGAGGAGATTTTGAAGTTGGACCAGCATAGGAGTATTCTGTGGCTTAGACACGTTCCCTTGTGGTTCAGAAAATTGGGCCTATCTAATTTCTGGGATGACCCAACCACGCTGTCTGTAGCCTCAAAGAAACTACTAAAAACAACCTTTTGGGCCTACATCCAAAATAGCGTGTTACATGGTCTACCCAACAGATCCCTAACAACTAGGTTCCTTTTGTTTAAGGACGTAGCAAATTTTGAGCCCTTTCTTGATGAGGTGCGCCCACAATTAGAGAAAAGTTTATATATGAAGTTTAGATATGGTGTACTATACATAAATGCAATTACGTCATGTTGGGCCATTAACAACGCTGGAGCAGTGAATGATCTGTGCTCCTTATGCCCAAACAAGGTTAAAGAAACCGATTTGCATGTATTATTTTTTTGTCCCATATATGTCAAGCCTAGAAAGAAATGGATCAAACAAAACTGCATTAACATGGGAATTAGGTCTTGCAGAGAAGCTGAAAGAATTATGAAAACTGATACATCACAACCAATTGTATTCAGTGTCAGCAAATTTTTACTTGCCGTAAGCTTCCTAAGGGCCAAATCAGGGTTGAAGTTGTGATGAATACGATTAAGTATTTCCAGGGCAACAATAAATGAATTTGGAATGATGATGTAGACACAATAGGTACAAGGGAGTCTTGCCCTTGGGAAATGTTAGTAAGAATTTAATATCATGAATTGTCTATTTAATGTTTTAGGGATGAGAAGCACAAACAAATAACAAAAATAACTAGTTTTATATCATTGTTAATATTATTTATATTTTAATGCCTATTTTAAACATATTATGTTTTTAATGTAATGGTGATAGGTCATATACAACACCTTTCTTTTACGCTTTTTCTATTTATTAACATCAGGGCCGGACTGGCTACCGGGCATTTTGGCATGCTGCCGAGCTGGGGGCCGGTGTCACTGAGGTGGGGGCTAATTTCGTTGATGGAGACCTGCGTGTGCTACGAAATAAACAAAGCAAAACGAATTTCGTTCAGCACACGCAGGTCCCCATCAACGAAATCAGCCCCCAGCTCGGCAGCATACCAAAATGCCCGGTAGCCAGTCCGGCCCTGATTAACATTGTAATAGTATTGCTGCACTTTTGCATATTGAATATGTATGTGTTTATATGCATCTTTTATGGTTTAAAAAAACCCGAAATAAAGATCTTTGATTGATTAAAAATAATTTAATAACTGCTAAAAATTTACCAATTTAAAAAAAAAAACATAAACCATAATTATACAAAAAATTACAACATGTATATTTAAAATATATACTAAAATTCATAAAAAACTATATATTAAATAACTTTATTTTTGCAAACAACATTAATGATATTTTTTAAAATTGATATTACTTAACTTAAAATAAATATTCTTGACTAGGATATTCTTGCTAACGATATTTCCATATCACAACATTTTGGACACGATATTTTGGTATGGCGATATTTTTTTGGGGGGGGATATTTTGTCTGAATACCCCATCTAGACATCTGGAAATGACTTTTGGGCCCGTTATGATGTCGTTCGGAAAGACTCCGAAGGGGATTCGGTTTTGCAGAATCCGATTCGGAATCCTTGTTTCTGAATGAATCGTACACATTTCCCAACGACCAATTACAAAGCCCGGAAACCATTTGAGCAGTCCGAATGAGTTCTGAAAGGCATTCGGACAACCCGAGTCTTTCATGGCCAGTTCATACAGCTCTATGGACACAGTTTCCGAACGAGCGATTACGATGACCAATTAGGACAACCGTTCCGATTCGGTCTGCCCGACACAAAATGGCTTTCAGAATCTGTCTTTGGGGGCCCTTTGCGGGCCCCCTTTTACTCGGAGGAATATGAATCTGGCCCGTGGGGATACCCAAGGGACACCACTTCCCAACCATGCACAATACGTACTATAGAAATACTATATACATACATATACATTATGTTAGGCCATATTTCTTTATACAATATTCTGATTAGGCCTTGGCGAAATTTTAATTGTGTCAGAGTAATCGGAGTAATTTAGGTAATTACACATTAGTCTTGGGATGCAAATTACAGAATTTAAGCGACTAAACCAGATTGAGTAATTTGAGGCAAAAAGCCTACCCCAGGAGCAATGATCTAAGAAAGAGCGAGAGGGTGCTGGCTATCACTGTTCATGTCCTGTAGCATTTTGTGCTGTTTTTATAGTGCAAAATACATCTCTGAGCCCATTTAGGAATCTAGGACGCAATTTCCATTAAGAAAATAGTGCTAAATGCTGGATTACGCTTTTCACATGAATACGCATAATTACGAGAAATTTCGTGGTAATTACGAAAAATTATGCTAGAGAGAATTACCCCAGTTACGCCGTCCATTATTCTGATATGCAATCCTTTTAGGTATAGTGCCATGACACCAAATGCCTAATTACCTATGATATCAACATGTTAATAGTGAGAACAGTTGGGGTGCGGGGGACACATTTAATATATGAATAACAAGGCAGTATTGCCTCTGGTGCTGTAGCAGCCCCTTAAGGCTCTCTTCAGATTACAGTTTTACCCCAGCACCCTTCAGTCTCCTTAAAATCCGCCTGCAGGCAGTCTGCCATGTGACCCCATCCAGGACCACTGCTGCTCTCTTGTATCCCTGCTTCATCCTAATCCTACACTAGAATGGTCCGATTGGCCTGGCAGGCTCTACACTGAGACATATTACTTCTAACTGGAGTTGGCAGAAGCTAGGGGGCGCCTCACTAAGGGATAGAAAGCCTCACCTTCTCTTGGGGACTGGTGTGCTCTTGGCTTCTTCACCTTTCCTCTCTCTGCTCAATCCTGTCTGGTCCTCAGGTTGGAGGGATGACAAGGATGCCTGGTATTTATACACACTGCACAGGTGAGTCTGCCAAGCATCTTCTAGGTATGTGCACGAATGTCGAGGCGGAGCTTCTCTAGTGGAAATTTTACAGCTTAAAGAGCGTGGTACTTCCTCAAGCATTCGTTCTGTTTTTTCTACGCTCAAAAATCCCCATCTCCACTCAGTTTTCTTCCATTACCTCAGAGCACCCAAAGAGCCCAGAGATGGCAGAAGCCTGGAGCATTTTGAAGGTTAGCATCCCCAAGAATGAGCCAATCTATGCAAAGAGGAAAGCCACGTTTTTTGCATATTCTTTTGCCCTTTTAGTTTTCGCTTTATGTTCAGTGTGACACTGACCTGCAGATAATGCAGATTGACTCTCAGTGGAAAAACACTCCGCAGTTGACTGGCATAGGTTCTCAAGATTCTTTTTTCATTTCGGAAACTGAGCAAAATCTGTAGCAAAGTTTATTTATCGTTTAGAATAATACAATTGTGGGGTTTTGGGTCCCACGATAATGAAGCTGCCAAATGCAGAATGGTTTCTAATTGTCAAGAGAATTCTCAGACAGCAGGACTGCGCCCGAAGTCACGTATTATGTTTTTTTCTATTTAACGTAAAAAAAGAAACGTTGACTTCCCAGTGAATGAAATCTGCAAATCATAGGAATTTTGTAATCCTATATTTATAAGGGTATGTCATCACTATTGTGAATGTGAATGGGTTCTGAAACCACTGCAACAATAATACCAAAACAGACAGACACGCACACACAACCCCCACTCTGGTGCTGTTGGACTTGGCCCTTCTGGCAAGTTCACCCCTAGAACTTTTTGCAGTATCCTAGCCTTGTTTCTGTGTTGTACTATTGGTTTTAGGCCTCTAGGCGCTTTCACACTGTATCCCAGTGGAAAGCGCGTGCGCTCTGTGTGTGGTTTGGTGAGACTGACCTGCCCTCCCATAGGAATGCATGGGGGGAATGTATGTGTCCCTGGTAGTTCCTGATGCGTGGGGAGTGCAGGTGCGAGTTTGGTATGTGCGGACTCGTGTGATGAAATGCTGCACGATGATGTGTGCGGCATCAATGTAGCTAGTGTAGAAGTGCCACTTCTAGACGCTGGCATAAATGTGCAGTGACTGCCTGGCGTGTGATTGGCTGGTGTACCTGGCCCCAGGAGTCAGGATGGGTCTGCCCCAGTGGTGGGTGGAGAGAGCTGCATTTTGATGAGTGGGAGGAGTATACCTGGGACCTGAATAGGGCTGGGCTTTCCCCACACAATGCTGGCTCCGCCCCCTGTGGTGCGACTGTTGACCCTGGCCTGTTTTGTGAATAGGGAGAGGGGCTGAGCAAAACCAAGTGCTCAGGAACCAGTTGTATCTGGTTCGCCCCTTCCCTGCACCTTTGAGAACAAAGGATTTGGTGTATAAAAGAGGGGCTGTGACCCCATGAAAATGTTCTCATTCTGACTTGAATCTACCAGGGGCGTGCTGCTGCTGGGGCCCAGGGGAAGGCTTGCCTCCCTGGGCCCTGCCCAGCCCCTGGATGCCTGAGGGACTCCTGGGACCTGCTTGGATCTATCTTCTTGGCCCCAGGACCTTTGCATTCTTCTAGCGCCCGGTGAGCGCTTCCTTGCTTCTCCTAGCGCCCTGGGAGCACTATAAGGATTTACTTCAGGCAAGAGGAGCGCTGGAGCTTCGCAGCGCTGAGCTGCCGTCTGTGTAGAGGGAATCCCCAGCATAGGGATTCCCCCGTTGTGGCTGCCGAGCGGGAGCCCACCCCGCTTCATGTTTTGACTTCGGAGGGAGCCTAGCCCTCGTTGTCTGATTGTACTTTCATTGGGAATTGCGGGTGCCCACCCCGTGTCATGGCCACCTTTCTAATTTCTTTATATACGTTGCGGGTGCCCACCCCGTGATTTACCTGGTTCGTCTTGGTTTGAATTGATGTGGGAGCCCACCCCGCGTTTCACTGCCGCGGCCCGAGCCGCATTCAAAAATTGCCGCTGGGTCCGCGGCCCACCTGGTTGTGGGCGGGGCCGCGGGACGGAAGCGGAAGTACGGCCATTTTCCGGCCGGCAGAGGTCACGGAGCCTCGCAGGCTCCCCCTGCAAAAGTCCCGGTCCCGAGATGGGGGACCGGGTGAAGAGTGACTGCATGGGGCTCCCGTGCCAGCGAGAGAGCCCCGCGATGTGCTGGATCAGCCAGAGGAACCAGCCTGCCGGACCCGCCAGCGCCGGAGGAGCCCGAGTTAGGGGCTTCTTTTCTGGTTTACTGAGCGGCCCCGCACCTGACAGCGGGCCGCTCCGACGGTGGCCTATTTGTTTTCCGAGTCCCAGAGCAGGACTCCAACGTTGACCACCAGTTGATCCCCAGTGAGGGGGCCATTTGATATTTAGAAGTCCCAGGGGGACTTGGGGACCAATTGTTCTAGAGCCCCGAGGCTTCCACGTTACGGGGCAGATTGTTGAGCGCAGAAGTCGCTCCAACGACGGGGCAAATATTTGTTTAGAGCCCAGTGAGGCTCCAACGAGGCGGGCATTCTTTATTTAGAGTCCAGAGGGGACTCCAACGCCGGACAATATTGTTATTTCAGAGCCCTGAGTGGCTCCAGGACGTGTGCCAGTTTGTTCTCTGAGCCTAGATGGCTCCAACGGTTGGCGCATATGACTTAAAGGAGCCGGTGTGCTCCAGGGGGACATGTTATTTTCTGAGCCAGATGGCTCCAACGTTTTGGCATATTGTCTCAGGGGCCATTGAGAGCCCATGCCTCCTAGGTGCCGTCCACAGCTGCGCAGCACTTAGTGCCAGCTGCAGCGTTTAGGCCCTGTTCTTGTCCCCAGCTGCCCAGCAAGTAGTGGGCAGCTGCTACGTTTAGGTTCGGGTGCGACCTGGACCCTAATGTGATTGAGGTGTCATTGTGATTCATGCTAATGTGATTGGGTGCTAGGAAATGTAATGTGTATAGCATGTTTTGCGCACCCTGTGTTTTATACCTCTAAATGTGGTCATTTCTGCCTAGGAGGTTGTTTTACCTGTTTAGGGTGATGTTAGGGAGATTG
Organism: Triturus cristatus; assembly: GCF_964204655.1. Classification (NCBI taxonomy): domain Eukaryota; kingdom Metazoa; phylum Chordata; class Amphibia; order Caudata; family Salamandridae; genus Triturus; species Triturus cristatus. Next base: position 93,862,236 of record NC_140579.1, on the reverse strand, counting down.
TACTTCCCTGTGCGATGTACGCCCCTAGAGTAGTTATACTTAGGAGGTAAGGTCTAATGCGTTAGACTTATGAGAAATTGCATAATGTAGTTATACCCCTGTGATGGATACAGGATAGGTTTTATACCTGATGCTAGTGTGATGACGCTGAGGTCATTATTGCGCCAGTAGATACTGGTTGTGCTCTACCGTGCTAATTTGTGTTACAGTTAGTATATGTTCTACATGTACAATTGGTGATTTGTGCTGATTCTGACAGTGGTCCATGTGGCCCTGTCCCGTGTAAATAGTCCCTTGTAAAATTCTGCCCAGTGCCAGTTGGCACAGTGTAAATTGTGTGAATATTATCTAATGTGTTTTGGTATAATACAAAGGCTATTTTTATATAATACCTTGTGTGGAGTTTCTTTTGTGGTGGGCCTTGGGTGTTGTTGCTGGGTGCGCGCGCAAACGCTTTACACATTGCCTCCGGGATAAGCCTGACTGCTCGTGCCAAGCTACCAAGGGGGTGAGCAGGGGTTATCTTTGGCGTGTAACTCCCCAGCCCTGACTAGAGTGGTGGTTTCTGCCTGGCTTTGACGTAAGCCCTAGCCAACCAGAAATCCCATTTCTAACATTGGTGATCAGCGGTGGGATAGGACTTGCGTTTGCGCTGTAACGCAGCAGCAACTGGCTGCACTACAAAACTCTGCATTTGAGATAGTTACATGGTATAGGGATTATTGTTCTAAGTTTGTTTTTAAGTGTCATTTCTGTGGAAATGTTTCTGGATTCACCAGTAAGGGTGGGATCCAGTGGTGGCAGCAGATGTGTGTCCAGTGCATGTATTCCCATTCCCAGTTCCCGGGGTAATGGTACCTGGTCACGTGGTGGTCAGGTTGAGAAATCAGGGGCGGTAGAAACTGTCTTACCAGTCTTGGGAGGGGTGGGGATGAATGTGTAATGCGCTGGATGAATGTGAACGTCCCATTCCTAGTTCCCAGAGTAATGGTACCTGTGTCACGTGGTGGTCAGGTTGAGAAATCAGGGGCGGTAGAAACTGTCTTACTAGTCTGGGGGGGGTGTGTGTGGATGAAGGGTGTGAGTTCTCTGAAATAAGGAGCTTGCTGAATACTTTGGTGTGAGTTCTCTGAAATAAGGAGCTTGCTGGTTGATTGGCTGTGAGTTCTCTGGGATAGGGAGCTTGCTAGTTGATTGGCTGTGAGTTCTCTGGGATAGGGAGCTTGCTAGTTGATTGGGTGTGAGTTCTCTGGGATAGGGAGCTTGCATTGGGGAGTGATTCCAAAAGGAGTGGCTGAGGTGTCTTCCAGCCCAGCGTGGTGGAAGAGGTTCAGAGTAGCCCAGCTAGGTCTCGGTGTAGGGGCTCACGTCCTGTCTCTGCGGAGAAGGAGTGGGTGGAACTGAGTGTCTCCAGGTGCCCAAAACCCAGTCTCAGGGCCTGGATGGTTTCTTTAGGGAACATCAGGTCGGGGGCCTAGGCTGTACCAATAGGTCATTTGAGGAGGATCTCCCAGTGTCTAGAGGACGTGGAGTGTCTGTAACCAGAGCTCCAGTAGTCCTGGTGTCTGGCGGTACCGCTCCAGTTGGGAGGGTGCGGAGGTCCAGAGGGAGGGGTGAGAGGGGGAGGGATTCCCCAGTGGGAACCAGTAGGTCAGGGACCAGCCGGGAGGGCTGAGTCGCCACTGAGTGACCGTGGTGTTGCCACTTCTGTCCTGGGGGTCTGCACGCACTGTCAGATGGACAGGAGGTTGTGAGATCAGCGCCAGGCAGACTGTCACACGACCCATTAGTTATGTGTCACCCTTGTTAAGTCCTGGTTCGCCAGGCATCTGACCAAAGGGTACGTCCCTCGGTTGGGGAGCCAGTAGTCGGTGTTTCCAGATCTGGACGTAAGGGCAGCTGTAGTCCTGAAGGCAAGGGAGGCTCATCTTGGGTGAAGAGACCCTGCTCTACAGTGGAAGGGGGTGCAGAGGGAGGGAGTCCTCACCTCTGACCCCTTGGATCCCAGGTGGTAGACCAGTTGGTGGAGAGAGGTCCTGAACTGGTGGGAGAGTTGTGTTCTGGTGGGTGCTTCCCTGGGAGGGTGCGGAACCCCAGAAGTAGAGGTAGGGTGGGGCATTCTTGCCCGTGACCTCTGGTCAGCCTGAGGGTGCGGACCCTAGGTTGAAGGATCAGTGGTAGTTGGGAACTACACTGAGAGGGAGAGTGGAGAATGGCTTGTATGCCAGGGGTTACTACCCCCCACTCTGGATTTGGCAAGGACCAGGGGTATCTGGGTGGCCTAGGGCCTGGTCCTGGCCGTGGACAACTAGGTAGTACCAGTGGGGTAGCCTAGTTGGGCCTGAGTTTTTTTTCGGTTGTTTTTTTCAGATGGAACCATGTTGATTGAGAATGACGTAGAACCGGAGAGTGTCCCTGCAGTGCGGGCCTGCGTCCGTGTTCTATCGCCCCAAACAGGGAAGACCATCACGGTGGTGATTGGTCTGCCCTGCGTTTTGGCTGGAAGGGGGTTGTGTTGGACTTGGCCCTTCTGGCAAGTTCACCCCTAGAACTTTTTGCAGTATCCTAGCCTTGTTCCTGTGTTGTACTAGTGGTTTTAGGCCTCTAGGCGCTTTCACACTGTGTCCCAGTGGAAAGCGCGTGCGCTCTGTGTATGGTTTGGTGAGACTGACCTGCCCTCCCATAGGAATGCATGGGGGATTGTATGTGTCCCTGGTAGTTCCTGATGCGTGGGGAGTGCAGATGCGAGTTTGGTATGTGCGGACTCGTGTGGTGAAATGCTGCGCGATGATGTGTGCGGCATCAATGTAGCTAGTGTAGAAGTGCCACTTCTAGACGCTGGCATAAATGTGCAGTGACTGCCTGGCGTGTCATTGGCTGGTGTGCCTGGCCCCAGGAGTCAGGATGGGTCTGCCCCAGTGGTGGGTGGAGAGAGCTGCATGTTGATGAGTGGGAGGAGTATACCTGGGACCTGAATAGGGCTGGGCTTTCCCCACACAATGCTGGCTCCGCCCCCTGTGGTGCGACTGATGACCCTGGCCTGTTTTGTGAATAGGGAGAGGGGCTGAGCAAAACCAAGTGCTCATGAACCAGTTGTATCTGGTTCGCCCCTTCCCTGCACCTTTGAGAACAAAGGATTTGGTGTATAAAAGAGGGGCTGTGACCCCATGAAAATGTTCTCGTTCTGACTTGAATCTACCAGGGGCGTGCTGCTGCTGGGGCCCAGGGGAAGGCTTGCCTCCCTGGGCCCTGCCCAGCCCCTGGATGCCTGAGTGACTCCTGGGACCTGCTTGGATCTATCTTCTTGGCCCCAGGACCTTTGCACACTTCTAGCGCCTGGTTAGCGCTTCCTTGCTTCTCCTAGCGCCATGGGAGCACTATAATGATTTACTTCAGGCCAGAGGAGCGCTGGAGCTTCGCAGCGCTGAGCTGCCGTCTGTGTAGAGGGAATCCCCAGAATAGGGATTCCCCCGTTGTGGCTGCCGAGCGGGAGCCCACCCCGCTTCATGTTTTGACTTCGGAGGGAGCCTACCCCTCGTTGTCCGATTGTACTTTCATTGGGAATTGCGGGTGCCCACCCCGCGTCATGGCCGCCTTTCTAATTTCTTTATATATGTTGCGGGTGCCCACCCTGTGATTTGCCTGGTTCGTCTTGGTTTAAATTGATGCGGGAGCCCACCCCGCGTTTCACCGCCGCGGCCTGAGCTGCATTAAAAAATTGCCGCTGAGTCCGCGGCCCGCCTGGTTGTGGGTGGGGCTGCGGGACAGAAGCGGAAGTACAGCCATTTTCTGGCCGGCAGAGGTCCCGGAGCCTCGCAGGCTCCCCCTGCAAAAGTCCCGGTCCCGAGATGGGGGACCGGGTGAAGAGTGACTGAACGGGGCTCCCGTGCCAGCGAGAGAGCCCCGTGATGTGCTGGATCAGCCAGAGGAACCAGCCTGCCGGACCCGCCAGCGCCGGAGGAGCCCGGTGAGTAGGGGCTTCTTTTCTGGTTTACTGAGCGGCCCCGCACCTGACAGCGGGCTGCTCCGACGGTGGCCTATTTGTTTTCCGAGTCCCAGAGCAGGACTCCAACGTTGACCACCAGTTGATCCCCAGTGAGGGGGCCATTTGATATTTAGAAGTCCCAGGGGGACTGGGGGAGCAATTGTTCTAAAGCCCCGAGGCTCCCACGTTACGGGGGCAGATTGTTGAGCGCAGAAGTCGCTCCAACGACGGGGCAAATATTTGTTTAGAGCCCAGTGAGGCTCCAACGAGGTGGGCATTCTTTATTTAGAGTCCAGAGGGGACTCCAACGCCGGCCAATATTGTTATTTCAGAGCCCTGAGTGGCTCCAGCACGTGTGCCACTTTGTTCTCTGAGCCTAGATGGCTCCAACGGTTGGGGCATATGACTTAAAGGAGCCGGTGTGCTCCAGGGGGACATGTTATTTTCTGAGCCAGATGGCTCCAACGTTTTGGCATATTGTCTCAGGGGCCATTGAGAGCCCATGCCTCCTAGGTGCCGTCCACAGCTGCGCAGCACTTAGTGCCAGCTGCAGCGTTTAGGCCCTGTTCTTGTCCCCAGCTGCCCAGCAAGTAGTGGGCAGCTGCTACGTTTAGGTTTGGGTGCGACCTGAACCCTAATGTGATTGAGGTGTCATTGTGATTCATGCTAATGTGATTGGGTGCTAGGAAATGTACTGTGTATAGCATGTTTTGCGCACCCTGTGTTTTATACCTCTAAATGTGGTCATTTCTGCCTAGGAGGTTGTTTTACCTGTTTAGGGTGATGTTAGGGAGATTGTACTTCCCTGTGCGATGTACGCCCCTAGAGTAGTTATACTTAGGAGGTAAGGTCTAATGCGTTAGACTTATGAGAAATATACCCCTGTGATGGATACAGGATAGGTTTTATACCTGATGCTAGTGTGATGACGCTGAGGTCATTATTGCGCCAGTAGATACTGGTTGTCCTCTACCGTGCTAATTTGTGCTACAGTTAGTATATTTTCTACATGTACAATTGGTGATTTGTGCTGATTCTGACAGTGGTCCATGTGGCCCTGTCCCGTGTAAATTGTCCCTTGTAAAATTCTGCCCAGTGCCAGTTGGCACAGTGTAAATTGTGTGAATATTATCTAATGTGTTTTGGTATAATACAAAGGCTATTTTTATATAATACCTTGTGTGGAGTTTCTTTTGTGGTGGGCCTTGGGTGTTGTTTGTGGGTGCGCGCGCAAACGCTTTACACATTGCCTCCGGGATAAGCCTGACTGCTCGTGCCAAGCTACCAAGGGGGTAAGCAGGGGTTATCTTTGACGTGTAACTCCCCAGCCCTGACTAGAGTGGTGGTTTTTGCCTGGCTTTGACGCAAGCCCTAGCCAACCAGAAATCCCATTTCTAACAGGTGCCGATTCCCATCCGTTAAAAAACATTTCCGTACAACTCGTATCCGTATCTTTTTATGTACGAATCGTACAAGTCCCGTTCCACCGGTGAAGTACGATTCGTACGTGAAAAATACATACAAATCGTATTGGGAAAATGTCTCCAAGACGTACCCGGACAGTTTCACGTACAAATCGTAAAACTGACGTCCGAGCGCACAAGTACGATTCGTACCGCCCTTCCGAATACACAAGCGGATGTAAAAATTCCCGTACGTAGCGAACTCCGTACTACTCTTATCCTGGGTAAACTTGTGCCTGGGATACGAATCGTACAGCCCCCCTCCTCCCCGCGTATGTCGCACCATACTCCAGCCCCTTACTTGGATGCACCGTACCCCAGCCCCGTCATTGTACGCACCGTACCCCAGCACCGTACCCCAGCCCCATACTTGGACACACCGTACCCCAGCACCGTACACCAGCCCCGTCATTGTACACACCGTACCCCAGCACCGTACCCCAGCCACGTACTTGGACGCGCCATACCCCAGCCCCGTACTTGGACGCGCCATACCCCAGCACCGTACACCAGCCCCGTCCTTGGACGCACCGTACCCCAGCACCGTACCCCAGCCCCGTACTTTGATGCACCGTACCCAAGCCCCGTACTTGTACGCACCGTACCCCAACACAGTACCCCAGCCCCGTACTTGTACGCACCGTACCCCAGCACCGTACCACAGCCGCGTACATGGACGCACCGTACACCAGCCCCGTCATTGTACGCACCGTACCCCAGCCCCGTACTTGGACGCGCCATACCCCAGCACCGTACCCCAGCACCGTCCCTGTACGCACCGTACCCCAGCACCATCCTTGTACGCACCGTACCCCAGCACCGTACCACATCCCCGTACTTGGACGCGCCATACCCCAGCCCCGTCCTTGTACGCACCATACCCCAGCCCCTTCCTTGTACGCACCGTACCCCAGCACCGTACCCCAGCACTGTACTTGGACGCACCGTACCCCAGCACCGTACTTGTACGCACCGTACCCCAGCACCATACCCCAGCACCGTAATTGGACGCACTGTCCCCCAGCCCAGTACTTGTACGCACCGTACCCAAGCCCCGTCCCCCAGCATCGCGTATGTACGCACCTTACATACGCGAAAACGACTCGTACTGAACCAGGATACTGTAAAACAGCACAAGGAGGGTCAATTCGACTCGCACAACACGTCTAAAATATAAAAAACATCAAAATGACTGACCTGCCACATCCAAACAGGCAAACAGAGGCCCAAACTCACAACCACCTCTTATAACACACCCACCAAAATTTCAAACTCAGGCACACCCACAAATGGACCAATAAAAAGTGCCCACACACACAAACCATGAGCCTTTGCAACAGACTCACTGCAGCTACAGACCACACCCCAACAACTGCACCCATACACCTTAACATATACACCTTCACACACACTCCTTCACACATACCCCCTTTTCACATTCCCACACACACCTTCACATTCACACCCACAATCATCCACACCCTCACCCCACACCATGCCCACAGACAAGAATCCAAAGTTCACAAGGGAGGAGCTGGAGATCCTTGTCAACGAAGTCATCAGAGTCGAGCCACAGCTCTTTGGAACATTGGTCAGACAGACCAGCATAGCCGAAAAATCACGCCTGTGGCAGAGGATCGTCAACAGGGTGAATGCTGTTGCGCCCATCAGAAGGACCAGGAATGAATGCCAAGCCAGGTGGTACGATCTGCGGAGGGCAGTCAAGCGCAAAATGAACGAGGACTACGCCCAGAGTAACATCACTGGTGGTGGGCTGCCCCACAGACGATACATTACAATCCCTGGGAGGAGAAGGTGATGGCCCTGCTTCCGCCGGTGGGAGTACACGGAGTCGAAGGAGTTGCCGAGCCTGGTGAGTACACAAACAACTTAAGTAACATGGGGGAATGGCATCCACACCCCAACTTCACCAAATGCACGCAACTACAACAAAGCCCTCACCGGACACAACCACACTCAAAAATAACGCTCATGCCACTAACATGTGTATGCCCCATTCACTAAGCAAGGCCATGCCATGTCCCAGGCTACACGAACCACAAACCCAAGACTGGATGCCCGTGATGCTGGGAGGGTGGGGTTCAGACACCATTGCCCTCAGCCCATATGGCCCCGGTACATACCCATGCACCATGCTCAATGCACAGGGACTGGCTAAGTACTCACAAGGTAGCTGACACTTGGCCCTGCTGTAGGCAGCACAAGGCCCTCCTGTGACCACTGTAAACTCAAACACCAACACCCCAAGCTCAGATATCTAGGACAGGAACTCACTCTCATGGCAGCATGCTCCATGATGGGACAGATACATCACCTGGGAGACCCACTGCCAAATCACACTACACCCACCAGCAGGCCCTGTCACACACACCCCTTACACAAGCATACACCCCCGGGACAGGCAATGGATTTACCCACTCTCACAATAGACATGTGACACAACAAGATCAATCCATAGCCAAAGAAGCATCCAAGCCAAAACTCTACATGTCAAACACTCAGGAGAACATACCAATCTGTCCCCTGCAACATACCCATCCACAAGTGAACATTGAGGGGAATGCTAGGCACATGCAACTACCTGGAGGAAATGTGCCAACTTGAATACGTATAAAACATGGATGTCGCATTAAACAGCATTAACATTGTCTCTCTCTCACACACAGGGCAACGTCATGGATCTCCCCCCAACAATGGGTGGGAAGAATCACAGTTCCAGGCTCGGGAGGAACATGACCCCACCGGCAGCGACGCCTCTCAACACTCCGTGGATGACCCCGACCCACCTGGACCCTCTGGTGTCCAAGCCCCTGCAGTACCTGCTTCAGGTACATCTGTGCCAACCACCACCACCATTCCTGCCACATCCCAGGTGACACCCAGGAGCCCTGCCCGCACTGAACAACTGAGCCAGTCTGACCTGGAGGGACAAGGTTCGCCGGGCACCCAGGAGGAGGCAGACAACCCCGCAACTGCCATCCCTCAGGGGTCCCGTAGACCCGATGTGCCCACAACGGCAGGCCCGGCTCGTGTGGGCAGGGGTGGTGGGAGTGGAGGCAGGCGGAGGCGACAACCTGACCAGCCAGCTGAAGGGACCGGCATGTCCCACGTACGCAACATCATGGAGGCATACCGGCGTGACACCAGGGCCATCAGCCAGGTAGTGGAGACCCTCACAGAGATTAAGAACCAGCAGGCCGAGCAACACGCCAGTCAACAACAACACCAAGGACAGATGGAGGCAAGACTGGCTGAGCTCCTGGCGGTGCAAACGGACATAAGCCGTTCACTCCGTCGGATCGCCGACAACATGGGCAACCCTCCCTGTGTCACCAGGCGAAGACCACCACCAGCCACAGGAAGGGATGAGGAGGAGGATTCGTCCGACGGAGCGTCCCAAGCATCGTCAAGGCCTGCATATGAGGGTCCCGCGAGGAAGGTGGGTCGTCCACGGAAAAGACCGTGAGAGGCAGTGGACCATCCACATCTCCCAGGTCACCTGGCCTGGCACCTGGCCTTCATGTGCAACAGCAGCACCTCATTCACTGACATTCTCTGCCACATGGACTTGCTGGTCACAGTCTGACCAATGATGAGAAACACTGTGGTCTGGACTCTGATGACTTCAAATGCCAAGGATCCCATCTCCCCCTGTGAACTTTGGATTCTAGGCACACTGTATAGCACCTATTTTTCCCCCCCAAAAAACGCCCCCCCCCCACCGAGAATAAAACTAAAATTCTCTAATCAGATGTTGCAGTCATTTTGCATGAGTCCACAACATACGTGTGGGGAAATGTCAAACTATGCCTGAGTGTTGAACTAACTCCAGCCATCCATACCCTGGGATCTGAGTGCGGTACAGGACACACATGGGTCACAATGTATCATCCAATACAGACATGGAGCACAATACTCACCCATGATGGCCTCAAGCTGCTGAGGGGGGGCTTGCAATACTGTGCGGACAGACCAATTTGGAAGAGTATCATTAAGGCGTAGAGGTCATGGCTCATGTGGAGGTTCCCGGGGAGGGAGTCCAAGGTATGTTTGGCCAGGTGGGAGAAATATCTCCTGCATGCTGGAGTTTAGTGGATGTGAAGAATGTTGGCCAGAGCAAGGTTGGATGCATGGAGTTGGCCCAACGGGGTCTTGGATGACAGACGTCCAAGGTTGGTTTGGGGTCTGGGGTTGTGGACTGCCTCCTGAGTGTGGGTGAAGAGTGTGAAGGTCATCCTGCAGCACACAGTGATTCCTTGCAGCTATCTCAGATGGACGTTGATGTGGCTGGTGCACGGGATGTTGAAGCTGAGGTGTGCAGATGCACCCTGGATGTGGACAAGTTTTCCGGTACTTTGGCTGTACTTGCTCCGTAGGGGGTGGGCTGTAGTTGACACGGCTGTTGTTGTGGACCTGGGGGACGGTCTGTCTTGCCTTGGAGTGGATCTCTCTGTGGAGCATGTGCATCATGCGGAGGGTGTTGCAGCATGAGGTACAGATGCTGGTGAGTTGCATGGCAATTGTGAACGACGAGTCCAGGATGCACACCATCTTGTGTGTGTGGCCCCTGGGTGCTGGTGCAGTGCCCTTGCGGGTGGGACACAAGGAGTTGAGCCAGCTGTAAGGGGACAATCCTCAGATGATTACCTCAGTCCTGGCCAAGTCCAGCATCAGGTGCCTGATGTTCAGCCATTCATCAACGGACCTCATGCCTTCTTGAAGGTTGGAACTGGCAATGGCTGGGTCTTTGGTGAGGGTGAGAAGCAGCTGGCTGCCAATGGCATGTGAGACGATGATGAGGTTGTGTGCGCATGTGATGGTGGAGAGGGGGGTCATGGACACATTGAAGATTGACACGCTGAGAGATGAGCCCTTGGCCATGTGTCAGATGACGCCACTGTACTACATGCTTAAGGCTTGAGTCCCACTCCCATGGCCTTGCGTGTGAGCTACTAGGTGATTTCATCCTGGTCCATCCCCTGGATACCAGTGTTGGAGATGTGTGAGCTGACAGTGTGTGAGCACATCGTGTATAATGCTGTGGAGAGGTCAAGGTCACCATTGTTGAGCAGGGCAAAGTTGTCGTTGTTGGTGGTAATGATGACGTTTGCAGTGTGGTGATTACTGTGGAAGATGGTCTTGTGCAGGTTGCCTGTAGCTCTTTGCGTGGAAGAAGTCTGTCAGTTGCTCGTCGCCTGTCTTCCTGATTACATTTGCGGGCTAGGGAAGCACAGTGATGTTCCTTGAGAGCCTGCATTCCTGCCGTCCGTTGTCTAAGAAGGGCCGGGTTCACTGCATGCCTCTATCTAACATGGAATGTGGCTAACTCAAATGATACATACATGACATTCTGGACGGTGGCTACAAGGATGGGGAATGATGTGGTTGAGATGTTGTGTGGGAAGAGGCCTGATGGAGATCCCCAGGGGATGTTGCACATGAGCCGGGTGTTGTATCTCCTGATGATGGAAGTGCTAATCCTGAGGGGGCTTGCTCCCGCGTATAATAGTGCGTTCTGCCTTTGTGTGCCAAGGCTTGCGTGTATGTCCATGAGCTTGCAGTGGTTGAATGTTGCAAGGGATTGGCTCAGCCTTGCAAGGGTGGGCTGTCTTTTGGATGGAGTGCTGATGTCAGTGCACTCACAATGCTGAAGAGCTCCTTGATGTTGTGCGCTTTGTTTGCCTCGGCACCGTTTGAAGGATCTCCAATTGTCCTTGCTGATGACATGGTGATGGCTGTGTGTGCCGTTTTCCAGGGTTGTAAGGCCAATGATGGTTATTTGTGTTGCAAGATGTGCACAAGAGTCCTGCTAGACGTGTATGAGTCCACTAGCTCTGCCTCGTCCCAGGTTGCGTAATTGTGGATGTGCGTCACAGGAAAGTCCGTCAACGTGGCTAGAATGTTGGAGCAGTTGCTGATCCAGTGTGTGAGGTTGCAGGGTGTGGCGGTGGTGTTGTTTCCAGTGTCCCACACAGCATGTCTGTGTTGACTTACATCAAGCATCTTTGGGAGATTGGTAGCGGGGTGTGTGGCAGTGTGTTGCTTGTCAAGAACATGGATGCTAATGTGGATGGACCAATGATGGATGCTGGTGTGGTTCTCATCTAGCCAGAAGTTCCGGGCTCACAGCCACATGTATCCTGTGGATGTGAGGGCATGCGTGAAGGTGGACGTGCCGATGGCTTTGTGGAATTGTGGATGTAGGCCTGGAGATCTGTAGATGAGTGTTACTCTGAGGCTTTGCAGGGGGTCTGTGCCAAATTGGATTTGTGACCCTGAGTGCGTACTTGTGAATAGATATCAACTCATCCCCCGGGATTGTCAGTGCCGTCCCTGCGGGTGTTCTTGTATCCGTCTGAGATGGCAATGAAGAATTTGTGTGCTGAGGATGCTTTTATCCACGTCACTGTCATGAAGGTGATGTGTGGGCCTGTTGTGTGGAGGAGGTAACAGAGTCCAATGACGTGCTGTTGGACGGAGCTGGTGTGGAGTAGGAGGGACATGACCTGGTTGGTGTGACAGGGCCTGGAAGGCGGGGCTGCGCTGTGTAGGCAGTTGGAGTTGCACACTCAGCATGCGAAGGTGTCGTGTGTGCGCTTAGGGCATGCCTGAGAGCATGCGGTTGATTTTCGTTTGGACATTGCTTGGAGGGTGGCTGCAACATGAGACTGTTGTGTGATGTGGGTCATGCAAGGACATGAGGGTCGTGCAATGTGCACGATGCATGCGCTGACGGTCCTGCCTTTGGCACGGCGTGGCCGCAACAGTGGCACAGACAAGCTGATGACAGCCTAATGAATGGGTTGAGGGAGGAAGGGAGGAGCATCTTGGAGGCGTGTGGGTTGCAGAATCCAGGAACTTGGTGGGCCCTTGCCGCAGGGGCCGCAGCAGCAGGCGGCATGTACTGGAAACTAGGCCGAAAGTAGCACACAAAGACAAGGAGGTCAGAAAGGATAACTGCAACAGGCGTACGTAAAGGAAGGAGTGTCAGGTCAGTCATGGCTCACCCATAGAAAATGGATGAACAATCACCAAAGATGACTGACACAGGATCAGGAAACAGAAGGACGAGCTGCGCACAGGAGACACACCCTCAGCATGTGTGGACGGGCCGTTGGGGGAAGCAACCTGCCCAAAGACATACACACCCATGGACTTCATGCACAATAGAGATCATTATCCACGAAGAACTGCATGCATGTTGACAAACTACACATACACTCATATGCACAATCTTTGACAACTATGCCAGAGCTGACGCATGCAAAGTGGCAAGAGACCTGCATTGACAGAGATGAGGCACTTTTGAGGGTGAGGAACACCTTTATTACTCAAACCCACACTAAGGGAAATGCATCAATGTGAACAGACTCACAGGTCAATTGACTGAACATGTGGGACCTACGCTGGACACCCCCTTCACAACACGGATGTTGTAAATCCAAATGAACTGGGACACAAGTTAAGGGGATGAGCCAAACACCTCCTGCTGCACACGGAGAGGCTGCAATTCACCATTGAGCCTGTTATGGGGATGTCCCACACTATGTCCACCCGTAGCATCCCGTATGTTTCAGAGGGAAGTTTTACACACATTGATGCCTTCACCTGAATCCAAAACCCATTACAGATGACTGTCACGAAGGGTGACTATCAATTAATTGTAGTCATGCTACATGTTATGTGCCCCATGGTGAGACGACATGTATGCATGGGAACACAACATGCACAGGAGCAGTCCCCACACATTCCAAACACGTACCACCCCCAAAAAGCCTTGCTGCAATCCTTACCCAAAATGACATTTCCCCATGTCCGTGCATGGAACGCTGATTCAGCACATGTTGCAATACTCATGAGGAATAGCAGGAGGACAACGATGACACGAGCAGACAACATGCGCAAGAACCTGGGAATGACAGACACACAAGAAGTCAGCGCAAAGATTTTCTACGCATACATGGTTAGTTACTAAACATGAACAATGTTGTCCCCATGCTAATTTAAAAGAATGTGTCTCTGCGAAAATGTGTGGAATGACATCCTCACTCGAGTGACACATCAGAACACACATCCAAGTCACATAGCATACAGTCAGCTGGACACACACATTGCAACACATGCCAACCAAGGATTCAAGCGTGCACACTCAGACCCAGTGACTCACCATTATGAGAAGAAGTTGCGTATGAGCTGACTCCGGATATCCTCCTCCTCCTTCTCCTCACTTGCCTCGTGACCAAGCCCCTCATCCTCCACGGGTGGATGTTCCTGCTCATCCGGATCCAAGATGAGTGGCACAGCCTTCTCCACTGCCATGTTGTGCAGCATGCAGCACACGAGGAAGAGTTTGCAGACCTTCGCCGGTGCATATGGGAGGGACCTGCCTGTCTTGTGAAGGCACCGGAATCGGCTCTTCAGGAGGCCAAACGTCCTCTCAATCACTCGCCTGGTCTGCCCATGTGCATTGTTGTAGCGGTGATCTGCAGCTGATCTTGGGTTGCGGAGATGTGTCATTAGCCAGGGCATGTTGGGGAATCCAGAGTCCCCTACATGGAAACATCATGTAAATAAGTGGGTCAGGAGATGCCGTAAGAGTCAAAGATACCACAACACACAGGACAAACAGAGTATACCCACCAACAAGACATGCTCGTTCGTTGTGCAGCGGCAGCATCATTTCTGGCACCCTGCTACGCCTCATGATGTAGGCATTGTGTGCTGACCCTGGAAAACGTGCACAGACATGGGAAATCAGCATGTTAGCAAGACACACCACAAGGGCATTTATAGAGTGGTAATGTTAACAGTTGCGATAGGCTACCTCCTGTGCCTGTGGTGGTACCAAAGCTACGTGTCCCATCAATGGACCCAATGACATGGGGCATCCCTCCCAGGGCATAGAAATCACCCTTGACACCTGTCAACTCATCAGGAGTAGGAAAATGGATGAATTCATCAAGGTGCTCCAACATGGCTGCCAAACATCACGCAGGACACGGCTGAACATTGTCTGGGACATGCCACCAACATCAGATATGGTGAATTGAAACGTACCTGTGGCAAAAAAATGTAGGGCTGCCATCACCTTCATCTTGGGGGTCAGCGCAGTAGGATACCTGTGTTGCGGTTGGAGGTGTGGTGCCAGCTTGACGGTCAAGTTCTCAATCAACTGTTGAGTGAATCTGTAACGTCGGATGCAGGCACGTTCCCTCATGGCACCCAAGTCTGGCATTGGTCGGGGGACAGGCGGTGCCCTGCAGAAAATGGTAGAGAATAACAAAGATTTAGAGCATGACATCATCAATGTCAATGAACAGAGCACATGCTAAACTGCTACTGCACATCATATGAATACAGAGTCTGGTCTGTGCAATACATCCAGGACACGTATGCCAGCTTGGTGATACTCCTACAAAAAGCAAGATACACCCGTTGATTGGCAAGTCTACATGACATGCCCTGAAATGACCTGGGGGCCAGTCTGAGTGAACATCCCAGGAGTGACATACATTCACATAGCTGCATTTAAAGGATGTCATCTCATACAGACAGCTGACAGCAAGCTAGACGCACAGGTCACATGGAATGTCAAATGCACAGATCAAACACATTGCAATGAAGGGGTACACATGAAAACAGAAAACACAGACATTGAGACGACGCAGATATGTTCTCATGTGAAAATGTCATGTCCGATGCATACAGACCCTGCTTACGTGGGAATCCACATGTGGCATGGTGTGCGCAGATGTGTGCCATGACCATCTCCACACAGACTCATGTTGGATGCAGCAACAGCAGATGTAGTTGACGGAACACTAACAGCAAGCTCATGGGAACACATGACACACACATGACATAGTCACATTGGGGCACGCTGTTCATTAAATGTCAGTTGTTAGTGTCCCTGTCCCTGGCATCAGGGGACAGTTGCGGGTGGTGAAGACTGTGCCATGCCAGTGATGCGGTGCTTGACACATTTGTACTACAGGCACACATGTGCAAAGTGTGAAGGGGAAGTGTGCCACATAGTGCCCCATCACACATGACATGTGTACACAGGTCATCATACATCAATTGTGCAACTACATGAAGAGACATGTGCAAAATCATTGCCTGACACACCTAGTCCCTGCACATGAAAGTCTGCAAAGACACTTACTTGATGTACAGCCTTGTGTGAGTCTGAGACCTCCATTCCTTTCGTGTGCGCCTCCTATCACCAGTGTAAGCGTGTGAAACGCACCGTACACATGCTCTGAGAGCGTGTGTACGGTCCGTATCACTATAGTAGTGGTGCCGTAGGAGTACGCGCGTGTGTACGGCCCGTACACACACGCGAACTCTTACGGCACCACTACTATAGTGATACGGACCGTACACATGCTCGGAGGGCGTGTGTACGGTCCGTATCACTATAGTAGTGGTGCCGTAGGAGTACGCATGATACGGACCGTACAGACATCGTGTGTACGGTCTGTATCACTATAGTAGTGGTGCCGTAGGAGTACGCGTGGTACGGGCTGTACACATGCTCTGAGAGCGTGTGTACGGCCCGTACCACTATAGTGGTGTTGCCATAGGAATATGCGTGGTACGGGCCGGACACACGCTCTCAGAGCGTGTGTACGGTCCGTATCACTATAGTAGTGGTGCCGTAGGAGTACGCGTGGTACGGGCTGTACACACGCTCTGAGAGCGTGTGTACGGTCCGTATCACTATAGTAGTTGTGCCGTAGGAGTACGTGTGTGTGTATGGCCCGTACACACACGCGTACTCCTACGGCACCAATACTATAGTGATACGGACCGTACACACGCTCGGAGGGCGTGTGTACGGTCCGTATCACTATAGTTGTGATGCGGTAGGAGTACACGTGTGTGTACAGCCCGTACACACACGCGTACTCCTACGGCACCACTACTATAGTGATACGAACCGTACACACGCTCTCAGAGCGTGTGTACGGTCCGTATCACTATTGTATTGGTGCCGTACGTGTACGGGTACGTGTGAAACGCACCGTACATGTTCTTTTGAATTAAAAATTACATAGTGGACAAGTATTAGGCCCAAAATGCATGCTGGTTGTCATGGATACCAAGATTTCAGTTGCAATGTGGCCATCAGGTGGCCTGGAAAAGTCAGTTGGCCCAAAAAATTACAATGTTGCAAAGTGGGGTTTGCCTTGCTATGATGCTCAAAATGTGAACCATGCAAATTTGTGTCATTGGTGTATGTTTAAAGGGATTGGAGGAAACGTAGGGTGCAAATGAGTCTGAACAATCACTCTGTACTCCTGTAAATGAAAGCCCCCAGCAAGACAGATATAAGTCAGCCAGAACCCATGAGAGGGCACTTGCCTGCACAACTTTCCTGTCGACCACACTACTGTTGTCTGTGCTTCCTCTGGCACCATGTCAATGACTGTGGAGAGGGCCCAGCCATTCACCCAGGAGGAGAATGAGGCCTTGCTGGATGTCCTCCTCCCACAGTACCCCAGCCTGTATGGGAGACCAGGGGAACAGGTGAGTGCTGACTCCACTAACTTTGACTGTGCACCTTTTATGTGACTGTCACTTCTGGCATTGTGTCCAGGTGTGACAGACATGCAATGTTGTTTAGAGTGGGTCCCAGGGGGGGGAAAGGCTTATGTCTCTCATGCAGAGCATGATGTAGTTCATGTGTGCACTCCTCACTTGCATTGTGCTTACTGTGACATTCACTGCATAGTGCATGACACATTCAGCCTGGCAAATTCTATGTGGCATTTTTGGTCTATTGTCCTGAGGTGATTCAGTGGTCCCCCCGGTGTGACAGGTGACTGTACCCACATATGTGTGTGAGTTGAGTGGGGCTGTGGTGAGAGTGTCCAAGTGATGTGTACGCCCCCTGGACACTGATGTGTGTGAATGTTCATTGTTAAGTGGGTGAGTGTCTATGTGAAGTGTTGCACCACAGCAGCATGGAGGAGGCAACAGCTCTACCCATCTGATGTGAGAAGTAAGCCGTGCTGTGTGTCTGACTTGCTGGGCTAGCACGACACCTGTGACACCCCACAGGCAAGAGGCTCATGTGCAGAGTGATGTTTGTATCCGCTGTTGGCAATGGCAGTTGACTGATCTGTGCCTGTGTGTGTCTGTGTACTCTGCTGAGGTTGCGTCAGTGGCCTAGGGCATGTAACTGCTTAGAGGTGCTGTCCATCAGCCTGGTGTTGCATGTGATGCACAGTGTGTGCCATGATCAGGGAGTGTGTCGCACCCCTCCTGCCACCTGTGTACTTTCAATGCCTTGTAGTGCATTGGGGCTTCCACAGAGGACAATATCCATATGATAAAGATGCAATTCCTTGGCAGCATCCTATGCCCTGTCCAACATATCAAAGATGTTCTAATGTGTGTCTCTGTGACATGGAGCATGTGTAGTGATGTTGTCTTCACTTTGTCATCCTCACAGGTAACTGCCTACGAGAAGGGGAGGATCTGGAAGCGGATCGTCAGGGCCGTGAGATCGGCGGGGGATCGCTGTCGGCGCCTAGCCCAAGTCCGGAAACGTTGGCAGGACATCCGGCGCTGGACCTGGCGGATCGCCCGGGTCCAGCTGGACCTCTCACCTCCACGCCCCCACGGCAGGCGCCGACGCCTGACCCCCCACATGACGGGTGTGCTGGCGGTGGTCTTCCCTGACCTGGATAGGCAGTTACAGGAGAGACAGCAGCAAGGAGGGGTAGGTACTTTTGTGTTTGTTGTGTTTTGTGTCACCAGCTGTTCAAAGTGCTCTGTCGCCTGGATACACTGCCAGGGTTTATATGTGCTGGGAATATTCTGTTCCCCAAAGTCAAACGGTGCTCTTATTCATCCCTTCCCCTCCTTGACATGTGTCCCCTGGTCTGTGTGTAATCACTATTGCACATGGTCATCTAGGCTGCCAGCTAATCCAAGTGCACATTGCTTTCTGCATCATGTGTGAGGGTGGTCTGTGACATGTGTTGGTATCTTGACTGTGCCCTGTCCTCTTCACTCAGTTGGGGGTCCATATTTTTTGGCAGTGATGATGAGTCTCACCATAGGAGTGTGAGGTTTCCAGTGCATACACTTGCAGCATGCATGACCCATGTTGTGGCCTCAGAAATGATGTGCATGAGTGGGAGATATGCATGGTGCCAGGACGGTTGTTCACGTTACAGTCAGATCATTCCAGGAACCAGGAGCAGTGTGCCCACTACAGTCCCTTGAGACACCCATCCCTCGTTATCATGTGTGTCATCCAACACTGTGCACAATCTCTGTGTGTTCAGCATTGGTTTGCCTCTGTGCCATTGTTCCCTGGCCTCATTTGTATTTATCCAAAGTGTGCTACATGTGTCCACTGGACAGGGAGGCCCCATTTGGCTTGTGCATACTCACACTGGGAAGTGCCTGTGGGTCTATTCGCAACCATCTGTTGATGGTTGTTTGTCACAAATATGTGTTGCCAGTCTCACAAGGTGATGTGGAGTACATTTGGGAATTCTTTCTGCACATTTTTGTTAACCCTGATTAAGAGGTGTCACTTCTTGAGCAGTCTCAATCACATTGTCTCAGGTATGGGGGTTTTGTGCGGGCGAGGCCTACATGGCCAAACCTTATGTCTCCTTGCCAGGTCTGACCTGTGTGCAATAATTTGCTTGACAGAGACTCAACGTGCAGTGACCCAGTCATGTTGTGCAGGGTTTAATGTTTGTTCGTTGCAGCATGTGTCAATAGTTTAAATACATGATTCCTGCTCATACATTTTTGGCACCAGTGTGTAGTCCAGATGCTACGTAGTTTTGTCTTTGTGTGCTGACATCGGTGTGGACATTCTGGCTTGCCATGAGGGTGTCTCCTCAGTGCAGGTGTGCCTTTTTACGACACAATTGCAGGCCCATCAGCCTATGCATTGTCCTGTGTTTGGACATGTGTGCCACTCCACATGACAGGCAAGGGGTCAGATGTGTTGCCAACTGTGTCATCAGGCAACGGATGGCAATGTGACAACTGGCATCATTCAAGTTGTTAGTCAAAAACTCTTGTACCTTGGCACTCACTACACTTGTCAACATGTCTTCCTGTTTTAAATGCTTTAGTGTGATGTTTTGGTGTGGAGAACAATGATGTGCCTGCATGACAGATGTCTCCCAAGGAAGTGCACAACAAACCACCTTTACACTTTCAGGGAACACGCTGGAACTTTTTAAAAGAAGCCACTGTTCTCATAAGACTGTTTTGCAGATTCTACATATACATGTTCCCAGAGTGTTGTGGAATTTGGGTAAGTCCTTGATTGTTGGTGATACCATCTTACGAGTGTCAAGTCATCAAGACCTCCGTGGGCACATGTATATGTACGTTCTGCAACACCATTTCTTTTGGACAGTGGCTCCTGTAGATAAGGCTGCTAGCTTCTTCAATGACTGTGTAAATGTAGTTTTGTGTGCACCTCCTTGGGAGACATCTTTTATACAGGCACATTTGTGTTCTGTTCACCAAATGGCACATTCCCACATTCTAAACATGTCGATTGTGTGAAGTATTGTTATTTTCAAGGGACTAAAGTTTATTTGGTTAGTGTTCCAAAGTACTTACAAGGCTCTGAGTGTGGGGACACCTTTAGTATTGAGGTCTGTTAGTTTGCCTTGGGTGCACCACTCCGGTTTCTTTCAGGGTAAACAAGAGGTGGCATGACTTCTTTGTATTGCTGTGCTCACCTGTTCCCTATCACTAGCTTCTCAGTATATTTCTCAGTCAATTTTTGGGCTGGTGTGTCCTATTTTTCCTTGTGTACAAGTGGCATGGTGGGTCTACCAACTGGGGAGTACTCGGCTTACATATGTGCGGAGTAATCTAGCTGTTACTCATGAAGCATTGGCTGATATGGACTGTGATCTATTGTTTTGGTACTCATGTGTCAGATGTATACAGGTGACTGATGTTTTTCTGTATCTTAACCTTGCCCACAGCATCATCATTGGAAACCGAGGGAGACACCTGCACGGACCTGGAGGAGGGACCCAGCACCAGTGGCACCAGTGCTGGCGAGTCTGCGGGAGCCAGTGTAACGGAGGACGAGGGAAGTCAGTCGGAAGACTGGTCTGGTGGCGACACCAACTACGACGCAGACGGGTCCGAGGCTGACCTCATCGAGGGGGCGGAGGCTGCTACTACACCTTGCAGCAGCCCAACATCTGGCACCGCCTCCTCCATTCCCATCACCGCCCTCCCAGTTGCTCCGGTCCCTTCTGTCCGTGCAGAGCACCACCATGTCTCCTTCGTGCCAGGCACCGCACCCCCTGCCCCTGTCACCCCTGCTGCCCTCAGTGCTTAGTCTGTGGACATACAGTGGCAGTTGCAGGTTGGGCAGGCATCGATGCTGCATGTCCTCCATGGCCACACCACACTGCTGACACAGATGGTGTCGTTCATGAGTCCACCCCCATGTCCACCCCCTCCCCCAGGAGCGCTGCACCCCATGCCTCCGCCCCACCCCCCTCCATTGTCCCTGGGGTTTCTTCCGGTGCAGGGGTTACTCTGACCGCCCTTGCAGAAGTGTGCAGCGCAGAGCTCACCACCACCTTTGGCGCTGCCCCACCCCCTGTGGTGGACACGTTCACCCCTGCACCCACCCCACCTACCCTTCCCCCTCCTGTCCCTGCGGTGCCTGGTCCTTCCCCACATGATGCCCCGCCCCCCGGTCTACGAACCTGAGCGTTCCACTGTGCAGGCAAGCTAGGGGAGACATGTGCCCATGTGTCCCCCCAAGGACTTTTATTATGGACTGGCCATTGGCCTTTGTATATAGTGTTCTTTCGTATTTTTGTATCATGCTGAATAAAGCATTTTATTTTTCATTTGAACACTATTGCATTTCAGGTATTGATGTTGTTGCTGAGGCTACAGGAGTTGGTGTTGTGGTAATGTGTTATTGTTCTGAGAAATGTTTGAGTCTGATCGTGATGAGGTTGACCATGGTATCTGCGTGACATCACAAGGTCTCAGCAAAGAATCATTGGTAGTGTGTGTTATTTTGGTTTTCAGACATTGTCCCAAGGACTGTTCCTTCCTCTGTGGCACCTGACATCTTCCCTGCAAAGAGTTGCCCAATTGTTGTGCTGACCTGTGTCTACATTTCCTTTGTTGGTGACGGATCCCTTCAACTATGGCCATGCCTGCTCAGCAATGTCTCCGGCTGCATCGTCTGTGCCATCCTTGCTAGTCACTGTACTGAGTATGTTGAAATGCCTTCATGGAGAAATTCTCCCTTTTCAGCACTATGCATATGTATAATCCCGGCCCAGCACACATATGTACTTGTTCTGCAGGGTATTTGGGCACCTGACTCACAATTGTGGTCATTGTATCTGTGGGAACTCAACCCTATTCCTTCCATAAGAGACGACATCTTGGTGGCTGGCCCAGCACCTGTACATTCCTATCATTACTGGGATGTGCGTGACAGTGTGTGTTCCCTTTGGCTCTCTTACTTTAGTAGGCAGTGACATGACTATACAGTCTTGTGGCATGATCTCAGTGTGTGTATTGTGCTGCATCCGCCAGGGGTGGGTATGCATGTGTCATTTGTCCTCCTACTTACATGTGGTGTGTCATGCAGTGGGGCAAAGACAGCCATCCTCCTGGGAGTGGGACACTGCTGTCAGTGTTGTCTTGTTATGGCACTATCATCATAGTCAAAAGTCAGGGATGAGTACATACACCCATGGAGTTGTCGGCATCTGATAATGATGTACACACCCCCATGTCTATGTCCACTGCTGGGAGTCCTCTGCACCCACCCCCATATGTCTGTCCACTGCTGGGGGTCCTCTGCACCCACCCCTCATGTGTCTGTCCACTGCTGGGAGTCCTCTGCACCCACCCCTCATATGTCTGTCCACTGCTGGGAGTCCTCTGCACCCACCCCTCATATGTCTGTCCACTGCTTGGGGTCCTCTGCACCCACCCCTCATATGTCTGTCCACTGCTCGGAGTCCTCTGCACCCACCCCTCATGTTGCAGTCCACTGCTGGGAGTCCTCTGCACCCACTCCTCATATGTCTGTCCACTGCTGGGAGTCCTCTGCACCCACCCCCATATGTCTGTCCACTGCTGGGGGTCCTCTACACCCACCCCTCATATGTCTGTCCACTGCTGGGAGTCCTCTGCACCCACCCATATATGTCTGTCCACTGCTGGTGATGATGTGCACCCACCCCCATGTCTCTGTCCACTGCTGGTAATCCTATGCAGCCAGCCACCGACCCACCCACCCACCCCCTTGGTGCAGTACACTGCTCTCCTTGGCCTCCACACACACCAATATGATGGTGATATGCTGCACCAGGCCATACAACACCATTTGTGGCGTGTGTACGCCTTGCATCCAAAGTGTACTGTTGCCGTAGGGGTACGTGTGATACGGACCGTACCCCCGCATTCAGAGGGTGTGTACGGTCCGTAACACTCGTACCCATACGGCCCCAATCCAATAGTGGTACGGGCCGTACACCCGCTCTGAGAGCGTGTGTATGGCCCGTACCACTATAGTGGTGTTGCCGTAGGAGTACGTGTGGTGCAGGCCATACACACGCTCTCAAGGCGGGCGTACGGTCCGTACCACTATAGTGGTGTTGCCGTAGGAGTACGCGTGGTACGAGCCGGACACACGCTCTGAGAGCGTGTGTACGGCCCGTACCACTATAGTGGTGTTGCCGTAGGAGTACGCGTGGTACGGGCTGTACACACGCTCTCAGGGCGGGTGTATGGTCTGTACCACTATAGTGGTGGTGCCGTAGGAGTACGCATGTGTGTACGGTCCGTACACACATGCGTACTCCTATGGCACCACCACTATAGTGGTACGGGCCGTACACACGCTCTGAGAGCGTGTGTACGGTCCGTACCACCCGTACTCCAACGGCCCCACTACAATAGTGATACGGACCGTACCCACGCTATGGATGTGTGAGTATGGTGCATATCAATAATCTAGTGTTGCCGTAGGGGTACGCGTCCACGTCCACTTCCGTTGTTGTGGGATGCAGGGATTGGTGGACACACCCCCCGAAGTGACCAGACCCTGGAGGTAATGTATGTCCTGAATATTGTAGGTTTTATTTTGGGTAGGGGGTAGGTTTCCTGCCCCTCACCCCCCCTTTGCCCCTGGGTGTTGTTCTCACCTTCTGCGGCGTGCACGGCGGTTTCGGTGCACCAGGTCGTAGGCTAAGAGGGCCGGGATGACACGTAGGATGGGGTCTATGGCTGTCCGTCGCGTACCGTGGCTCCGTTTTCGCGTCGGACTCAATTTCACGGGAGTTCTAGGCTGTCGTAAAAAAAAGCCGTGCGGAGTGACGTAGGGACGAATCGTACTTGCTGGTCCGTAAAACGCTGCCTGACTCCGTACGGACGTCGCGTACGCGCTGTCCCGGATCAGACTCGTTGGTATTTTTTAGCCGTACGGTGTTTAGTATGTTTCGGACGGAAATGGTATTTCTGTACGAATCGTACTTGCTGGGTTGTACGGTGGATTTCCCGGGTATGAGTCATACGGAGAATACGCTCCGTACGATGAATCGTACACGGGTTTCACAGGATCGGAATCGGCACCTCTGTGTTAAGCCTTTAAGTTCCGAAAAAAATCCGCCAACCGCCGCGTGAAAATTCATTACAGTTTAGTCACAATGACTATTGCCTGAGCCAGCAGCCAGGGTAAAAGCTCAGACCATGAAACATAATTGCTGCTGCAGTTTAACCAAAGGGCCATGGAGCATATTAACAGGGGCCTTATCTCCGCTTTTTTGGCTTTAAAAGCCAAAAAAGCGGACATAATCTTATCGCACTATTTGCAAGCCGATGCTAACATGCATTAGTGCATGTCAGCAGCCGTTTTGCAGACACCTCGCTTAACATCTCTAATGAGATGCAAAGTGGGCGTCACTGGGCGTACCCCTGACGGACTACCTTTTAAATTATCGCAAAATGCACATCGCGATATTTACAAGATGGCCCTCAGGATTTTAGCAGACATTAGTTTTTGGCAAAAAACGCGGTTTTCGCCAAAAAATAATGTCTGCTAAAATCCTGACTTACCTATTCACAACATAGGGGGGTGGAGTATGCTGATACGACCACAGGGTCGTATCAGCAAGGTTATCGCCGTTTTCCATGAAACATCGCTGGAAAACCAGCGATGTTCCATAGAAAACAACGCTATTGCATGAATAATTATCGCCATTGCGGTATGCGTTGTTGATACAGCGCTAGCATGGCGATAATTTCCTGCGATAGCCTGCGATAAGAAATCTATCGCTAAGCGCGGCCAGCGATAATTATCGCTGGCCGTTGATAATATGCCCCCATATTATCAAGGAACGGTGATAACATTATCGCCGCTTTAGCGGCAGGAAACTGCTGCTAAAGCGGCGATAATGGGCTTGATAATATGCCCTTGTGAATTCCCATAGCAGCCCAGGTTCACACCAGAACCTGGGCTTCAGGGGGAATTCTCCAGGGCATATTATCAAGCTCATTATTGCCACTTTAATGGCAGTTTCCTGCTGCTAAAGCGGCGATAATTTTAACGCTGATCTTGATATGGCCCAAAATTCGGAACAGCATTGTACTTGTTTTAATATGTAATGGCAACAATTGTATATTTTCCACTTATTATTCATTACAGGAAAGACAGAATTTCTGTATGTTTTAACACAGTCCTGTTTTAAGCTGACATATGAAACTTATCCTAGTATCTTTTGGGGAATATTGCTAACTGCTTTTTGGTTTATTTCACAGTGCAGAATCTGTTTTTATTCTCCATTTCTGTAATAAACATGAAAGAGCATGATGCTAGGGGTCTGATTGACTACATTATTATTTTCTTATTATGATCGTTTATGCGCAGATTTCTCCATTCCTACTGCAGACTCTGGAGCCAAAAACCTACTATCGACCCACAGTTTGTGAATAGCAAACAATTTGCAAACTTCCACTAAAATGTATGCTTACCTTAGTGAATCAGGCACAGAAAAAATGTAAGCAGTTTTTGGGAAGGTAATGATGTGACTATGCATTGTAAGGAATAAAATACCCTCTGCTATTTATGAAAAGGATATTGCAAGTCCCCTCGGAGTTCCAGGACCATATATAGAAATCAGCCTTTGGCCTTGTTCCTCTAGATGATCATGGAACTCCCCAGTGACTTGCAATATTCTTATAGGCTGCTTTATTTCAATATGTATGAGTCTCCACAAGAACAGTAACATTAACATGAACCCACTGGAGGGTTTCAGCAAGAATGAAGGTGGTATGTTGACAATAAATTGAACAAGCAGCCAGGAGTGGCGTTGTTCATAGTCAGTGTTCAGCCCTTCCTCCATTTCCTCCTTATATACTTGTATTAGGCTCCTTAAGAATAGTAATATTAATAATAACAAGCAGTAATAATTTAGCAAGCATAATGTTGGTCTGGTCAAACCAAAATGAAATTTAGAAAAAATGGAAAAGACACATAAAGGGGCAGGGCTAGCACACTCTTTCCAAAACCTACAACCCATTTAAATAAAGAAAATTTATTTACCTTGGGTTTGCGGATCCCGCGCCAGATCTGCGGTTCACGATGAGGTCCCCATTCTATATGAAACCAGGATGGGAACCACAAATTGAGGGCAAGCTTCACAGCCGGCCAGCAAACCCAGGGAAAGCTGCACTGGACATTGTTGGACTATTATTGTATTTATAACTACAATTCAAGAACCGCAGATAGAACAAGGGTCCGTGAAGCCTGCCCTGGTTTTGTGATAGCACGCTGTGAAACTTTTTGCTTGGAATCGTCAATAAAATATTTGATCCATGAACCTTAAAATCAATTTTAAAAAATGAAAGCATGGCCTCGCCATAGCCCAAGCCCTGCTAACTACTCCCGGTGTGCATGGAAGTTTGCCACCTGTGGCCGGTCGGCCACCTTTGGTGTGTTGGGCACTGCACCTTGGCCAAGCAGAGGGCATCTGCCTGCTCACAGTCACAAACACTAAACCCGAACATTTGCTCACCCATTGGGACCTACTCACGACTCAAGCCACTATCTCCATCATGAACTTTGTGCACTCGGGAGCACCCATGGACCCTTGTCCCGACAACATCTTCAACCTCAGGAGTAAAACGATTGGCAATGAACACAAGAAAGTCTTGAACGCCTCCATCACCTTGCCTCTTTCCCTGAGGACAGGAAACACTTTGAAGTGAGGCCCCTCCTGAAGAAACCTTCTGCTGACCCAACAGAACCAAATAAATACCGGCCCAACTCCCTGCTCCCATTTTCAGCAACTCACCAATCACTTGGAACACATTAACCTCCAGAACCGCTCACTATCAGGATTCAGAGCAAACCACAGCACCGAAACAGCCCTGATCACAGCCACTGATGACATCAGAGCCCTCCGGGACAGTGGCGAAATAGAAGCCCTCCTCATTCCTCTGCACCTGTCAGCCGCCTTCAGTGCTGTCTTCCATCACATCTTGATCAACAGACTCCACCACATCGGAATCCAAGGAGAAGTCTTCAAACGTATCGCCCTAGTACCTAACTGGAAGAACCCAGAGAATTAGTCTCCCACCATTCACCTCAGAACCCAAGAAGATCATCTGTTGCATTCTCAAAAGGATCGTCCCTCAGCTGCACTGTCTTCAACACATACATAACCCCCCTGGCTAAAACCATCAGATCGCACGGATTCAACATCATCTCCTACGCCGACGACAACAAGCTCATCTTCTCACTGTCAGAAGACCCCTCTGCCACCAGATCCAACTTCCATTGATGTATGATGAACGTCGCCGAGTGGATGAAGAACAACCCTCTCAAGCTCAATACAGTTAAGAAGAAAGTACTCATCTTTGGGTACAACACCTTGCCATGGAACGAATCATGGTGACCTGCTGAACTTGGCTCTTTCCCTGTCCCGCAACCTCAGCATCATCCTGGACAGCAATCTATCCATGAGGAAAAAGGTAAACGCAAACTCATCTACTTGCTTCCACAACCTACGCATGCTCTGAAAGAACTTCAGGTGACTCCCAGTCAACATCAGAAGGACCATCATGCAGGCCCTCATAACCAGCAGGCTCCTGAAGAGACTACAAACAATACAAAATTCAGAGGCAAGACTCATTCTCGACCTCCCCAGTCAGACCCACATCACACCCCACGTCAAGAAGCTACACTGGGCTCCCGATATAGAGGAGATTCCAGTTCAAAATGTTGACTCACACATACAAGGCCTTGCATAACGAGGGACTAACGGACATCAAAAACGCATGACCTTCTACCTACCAACCAGACACTTGCGATCCGCCTCCCTCCACCTCGCAACACCCTCCCGAATCCGCCGAGCTAACAGCGTAGTACGATCCTTCTCACACCTGGCAGCCAAAGCCTGGAGCAACCTACTCCTGCACCTCAGGACCACCCCAGTGCTCCAGCAATTCAGGAAAGGACTCAAGACCTGGCTGTTCGAATAAGCAGCTAACACCCACAATGCCTCTAGACACTCACAGGTGATTTGTTGAGCTTTACAAATCCAGATTGATTGATTGATTGATTGATGTAGTCCTGTGGGGGTATTGCAGTGTTCTGGTGAAAAGTGGTGTTGGGTGTATGACACGTATGCTGTAATGCTAAGGCAGTGAGTGGAGTTGCATGGGTGGTGTGGTAGTGTGGTGGTGGTGTGTGGTAGTGAGTGAAGGATAAAGTGTTGTGCTGCCAAGTGAAAGTAAAATACTGGCAAGGGTTGATAACCCTACTGGACATGGTAGTGACTTACTGGAGTGTAATCATATTGTGATTTGGAGTGGTAGGGTGATAGTTTATCTACAAAAGTGCCAGTGAGCCGCGGTTCCAGTGAATGACACTACAACACGCATGTATTTTCTCATGCAGACTTATTTCACTAAAGCAATGCAATCCCACTATTCATCATCCAACAGAATGTGTTCCGCTGCGTCCCATAACACAATACCTGCACCTCAGTGGTCATCGCGCACGGCTTGAAAGCACTTCCCACATAGGATCAAAACAAAACCCCACATGGGATAGCATTCCACTCATGTTGGCGGCAAGTGCTTCAGTGCGTCACATAGGTGAAGTAAGTGCTAAATAAATTCTGCATTACAATACAACTGTGGCTATACCTGACATAATGGTACCTTTGGGGAAAAGTGGCATTTTGTGGGCATCTTATGCTTTATGACAAACACACTTGAAATAATTATGTGACCCTAGTACAGCCTGACGTTCTTCATATAATTCAAGCACCCTAGGCTTTCCTATGACCTTATCTCACAAAATGGTCGCCCTGGCATAAGCTTACTTTCCTTTGCATATTGTAGTCAACTGAAATATTATTTTTGCCATCACTGGCCTCGTGGGTCCATCCCAGGCATATTTTAACCCAAGCTAATGGTGCCATCCGTGGCTCTGATGGCCATGTCTGGAATAATAAGGGCATCTCTGACACTTGATACCTACTGTTGACATATCATGTGATTCCAAAATACTATGGTTGTGCTAGCTTATATGGTCACTTGAGGCAGAATCTGTATTGTATATTTGTGAACTTCATGGACTAAACAAGGTGATATTTGGGGACAAAGCTTCAAACTTTGACTAAAAACGAAAATCTGCTATTTGGGGACAAAAAAGTGATTGTAAAAGTTGACAAACTTTGGTTTT
The DNA here is from genome assembly GCF_964204655.1 of Triturus cristatus. NCBI lineage: Eukaryota > Metazoa > Chordata > Amphibia > Caudata > Salamandridae > Triturus > Triturus cristatus. The sequence goes on along the minus strand of NC_140579.1, from coordinate 93,833,024 downwards.
GGGGGAACTGAATTATTACCAAAATGAAAAGTTGGCATTCGGGAACAGAAAATATGCATTCTAAGAAAATGTCAATTTGATGTTTAGAGACGAAAATGGCGTATTTCCAGTACATGTGTGAAGAAGCTATTTCAGTGATAATTCCCTGTCAGCTGATGTGATTTCCATGATGTAATAGATGACATAAAATATGGCAGCATTTCAACATGTATCGTCAGGCACAGACTGATGGCTACTCTCTGACACCGTCTTGGAGCTTATGATTTTTGACCAGATTGGTGCTGAGAAACATTGTTATTTGTGATTTGTTCAAGCACAGGGACCTTATCTTTAATGGTCCCCAGAGTGCTTCTTCTAGGTGGTTTTGTCTTCCGAGCATTTGTGTTGCCCTTGGTGACTCTACTTTTATTCTGCTACTTTGACGTGTGCGTGCGAACGCGACCTTGGCACTACATTTCGCTGATTGCCCAATTGTTGCATTTTCAGATACGCTCCAGAGCCACGTCAAGGACTTGACACTGAGATGGACTGTTGAATGGTGGTGAACTTGTCTGCAAGATAAGCAGGGGTGCTGTCCTTGATGGCTTTGTAAATGATGCAGGTGGTTTTGAAGCTGGTGCAGGCTGGAAAGGAGAGCCAATGGAGATCCATCAGGATTGGGGTGAAGTGTTCATATTTGTTCACCCCTGGACATGAGGTGCTGCGGTCTGTAGGATGCCCTTAATGTGTGGGGGTGGGGCCATGTGAAGTCTGGGGGCCTGGAGCAGGACATTACCACCATCCAGATGCAATATTACAAGGGTTTCAACAGCAGTTCTGATGTCACTTGCTAGAAGAAATGGTATCACTTTGTTTAGAAGAGAGAGCTGGTATCATGCTGTCTTCGTCTTTTTGGCAATGCGCTGCTTGAGTGTCAGATTGGTGGGGCCCTCCTGATGAGTCCACCTAAGTTTACACCACACATTGCCACTGCCAGAGCTGCCAATGACAGAACTTACACACCTACTAACTATCACACTGCTAAAACTGTGACCATTCAGATTTTCGAGGCCCCCAAGCTCTAAGAATGGTACGGGTGGCAGGTATTACTTTTTTTTAAACATGTATTGAATTCATAAACAACTGTTTTTCTGCTCATTTTCAAATGATCAGCTGTCCTAAGTGCCAGTGCCGGCAGTTAAGTGCCGGTGCCAAGCACCGGAAACCACTGGCTCAAATTAAGCACTGGGTTCGAAGCAGTTATAGTTCACATCCGTGAGTCAGATTTGCATTATATATTACCTGTTTGATTGTAGATGAATAATAATGTAAAGATGAAAAGAAAGGCACCATACTCCCGCACAATTAGGAACAAAACAAAAAAGCAAATGAACGTAATGAAAAATAAGCAAATTAAGGCATTGTAAGGCATCCATCCCATGCACTTCCAGATCCACACGGACCCCAAGACCAACCTAAGAGGCACCCTCATCTACAGACCGCCAGGACCCCGGCCTCAATTCTGCGACTCCATCGCCAACCTCATCAGCACACACGCGCTGACCTCCACCGACTACATCCTCCTCGGAGACCTGAACTATCATCTGGAGAACAACAATGACAACAACCTCGCCAACCTCGGACTAAAACAGCTCGTCACGACGCCGACCCACATTGCCGGTCACACACCTGATGCCATCTTCTCCTCAAGCCCCCACGTCACCTTCAGCCACGCCTCCGAACTCACCTGGACAGACCACCACTGCATCCACTTCTCCTTCCGAAAACCCCTCACACATCACCGCACCCTACAGACCCCCCGCCGCTGCTGTGGCAAAGTCACTGAAGAACAACTACAGACAAGCCTCGCACTCAACCCTCCGATCAACCCCACCAACCCCGATGATGGTGCACTCACCCTTGAACGCTGGATGAACGACTGCGCCAACACCGTAGCCCCGCTGAAAAAACCCACCAACAGAGACACCTGTAAAAGAGCCAGCTGGTTCACCCCGGAACTCCTCGACTCAAAGCGCACCTGCCGGAAATTGGAGAACATATGGCACAGCGACAAGACGCCGGACAGCCGCGCTGCCCACAAAGACGCCATCCGCAACCACCACCACCTCATCAGGACCGCCAAAAGGACCTCCTTCACAGACCGCCTTGACAACAACGCACACAACAGCAAGGAGCTCTTCAACATCGTGAATGAACTATCCAACCCCAGCTCCAGCGCCAACGCCATCCCGCCATCGCAAGCCCTGTGCGACTCCCTTGCCACCTTCTTTCACTGAAAAATCACCAATATCCATGACAGTTTCAAACCCTGGACAACCCTTGCGGGCCTCGTCGCACCGGACCCACCGCACCCCACCGTCCACGACTCCCTGACAACCTGGGCCAACGTTAGCATCGTGGACACAATCAAGACCATGGGCACAATCCACTCCGTATCCCCGTCCGACCCTCTCCCACACCACATCTTCAACAAATCCGGCAATTCCATCGCACCCCACCTGCGCAACATCATCAACCTCTCCTTCGAGACCGCTACCTTCCCTGAGAACTGGAAGCACGCAGAGATCAACGCCCTACTGAAGAAACCCAAGACGGATCCGAGCGACCTCAAGAACTTCCGGCCCATCTCCCTGCTTCCGTTCTCAGCAAAGGTCATCGAGAAGATAGTTAACACCCAGCTCACCCGTCACCTCGAAGACAACAACATCCTGGACCCCTCCCAAACAGGATACTGCAGCAACCACAGCACCGAGACCGCCCTCATCGCCGCCACAGACGACATCAGGATCCTTCTAGACAACAGCGAGACGGCGGCCCTCATCCTCCTGGATCTCTCCGCCGCCTTCAACACCGTCTGCCACCACACACTACGCACGCGCCTCCAAGACGCAGGGATCCGGGAGAAGGCCTTGGACTGGACCACCTCCTTCCTCTCCGGCAGAACTCAGAAAGTCCGCCTCCCCCCGTTCCGGCCCGAGGCCTCCGAGATCATCTGCGGCATCCCACAGGGATCCTCCCTCAGCCCGACGCTGTTCAACGTCTACATGGCACCACTAGCACGCATCGCCCAGCAGCACGACCTCAACATAATCTCCTACGCCGACGACACGCAGCTGATCCTCTCCCTCACCAAGGACCCTCTCACCGCCAAATCCAACCTCCACCAGGGAATGAAGGCCGTCGCCGACTGGATGAAGGAAAGCCGACTTCAGCTGAACTCAGACAAGACGGAGATCCTCATCCTCGGGTCCAACCCCTCAGCATGGGACGACTCATGGTGGCCCACATTACTGGGGACCCCCCAGCCCCCATGCACGCAACCTGGGAGTCATCCTCAACTCAAAACTCACCATGACCAAACAAGTCAACGCAGTCTCCTCCACCTGCTTCAACACCCTCCGCATGCTCTGCAAGATCTACAGATGGATCCCGACAAACACGAGGAAAACAGTCACCCAGGCCCTAGTCAGCAGCAGACTCGACTACGGAAACGCCTTCTGCGCCGGAGCCTCGTCCCCAAGCTCATCAACAGACTAAAAAGAATCCAGAACGCCTCTGCACGCCTGATCCTCGACGTCCGTGCTGCAACCACATCACCCCCCACCTGAGGAACCTGCACTGGCTCTCCGTCGACAGGAGCATCTCCTTCAAGCTCCTGATCCACGCACATAAGACACTCCACAAAACCGGCCCAACCTATCTCAACAGTCGACTCTCCTTATACACACCCAACAGGAAACTCCGCTCCGCTGACCACGCCCTGACCACGGTCCCGAGCAGCCATAGAAATACTTCCGGAGGCAGGTCCTTCTTCCACAGCGCCGCCAAGACCTGGAACACCCTCCCCCTCTACCTATGACAAACCGAAGACCTGCTGACCTTCAGGAGACAACTCAAGACCTGGCTTTGCGACCTGTAGCAGCAGCAACCCCCCCACCCCCCCCAGCGCCTTGAAACCCTTACAGGTAAGTAGTGCGCTTTACAAATTAACGGATTGATTGATTGATTCTAGATTCTTCCTTACATATGATTTAATCAGGAACTGAGATAACAATGAAAAACACTTCTCCATCGTAGATTAGGAATTTTGGATAGGTTTCCCTGGAAATACTACCTCTGTGAACTGCATATTATAAGGCTTGTCCACGCCCCCTTCCTAAATCTCATGATATTGGTTAGCATACAAATAAATCCAAGTTTAACATCCTTTGCTCTGCATTATACACAGGGCCAATGGAATTATGCGGCAAGGGAAGACAGAATTACGTGGCAGGGTTTACTAAATTATACTGCAAGGAAATGCAAATCATGTGGCATAATGGGACACAGTTTGTGATAGTATCAGTTCATTATTTTGTCAGTTTTACATATGTTAATATTGTCTGGACAAAGGTAACACCTTATTAGTACTAGTTCAACTCTTAAATACCGCAATATGCAACTGAAAGGTGAACAGTCAACCTTTGTGATAAGCCTTCCACTGCACAACAAATATTTCAGCATTTTTATTAACACTTCATCCATTTGAGCTAGAAACAATTATTTTGCTACAATCTGCAAATTATTCAGCAGATAATGGATTATGTGGCAAATGCGGCAAATCGACAATTATACTAAAAACACCATTGACACAAAATCGCAAAATTCCTGTGACACCGATTATACTCTATTGATCCACTGCTGCCCCCTCATGTGACGCTCCATCCAATGTGTGGCACACCAACATTTCCTGTTGGTTTACAGACCACCTGATGTTGATAAGTCCTTTGCTTGCTCTTGCCCACATTATATGATGTCGCTGCAATCGGTCTGTACACCAACAAGAAATTCTCCATCCAGGAGGGAGATAAAGCCAGCTGTAACACAGGTTAAAAATGCATATGTAGCTGGCTGCTTGATTTTGTCATAAATACCAGCCTTGTTCGTAAGTGAATCAAAGTAAACGCTGTATAGGCAATCTTTGGGCTGATGATTAATCAGGTGCCTTCAAGGGTCTGAAGATATTTCAGTCTGGACTATCTGGTCTCTTACCTTATGCTAGAGGTTGACAGAGTCTTGCCTATTTGGTGCTAGGATCATGTCTGAACAGTAAGCTGGTGCAATACTCTTCAGGTGTAGTAGCCCCCTTAATTTTGATTATAGTCTCCTTTTCCAGACTGTTTTCTCAGCCATGTTGAGTAGCCCTGATCTTCCATTTCAAACCATGGAGGAGGAGGTGTCTTGTGAAATGAACGGTAACATAGTCTTGCAAGACTGATGTTCTATAAGTGGCTTCACTATTTCAAAATTATTTCCTGAGTGGAAACTTTGTGAATTCTTCTTAAGATAGATGTAAAGGGGGGTTGTGCGTACAAATATCATACCCAAGACACTTAGGCTATCACATTGTCATTTCCTCCAGTCCTTAGAACAACCTGTGCCTGATATACTGGGTTCGTACTTGTTCAAAGTTGTGAAAGTCTTAATGCCCCTTTTTTGCAACTACATTTTTATGTAATATTGTAGCAAATTTGCCTTTTCTGCTTGATCACCCCAGATATTTCACTTTATTCTGAACTTTATTTTTGCAGATTTTTTAACTCTGTGACTTTACCAATACTAAACAGGAGTACTCTTCTTTTAAACATGGTAAAATTGGCTTAGCCTTGATTGACATTTTTTACCTTGTCTATAAGACACTATTATATTGTGTGGAAAATACACCCAGGGACTTGGGCTGCAGCACTGATGGATACCATCCACAGGGCTGGCCTGTAAAATATGGCAACATACCTACCATGTGTAGCATGACTGCAGCAGCCTAAAAACCTGCTGTCAAACCTGTAAAATAACCCTTTTCGACAGGCGGAAACATTTCTTTTAAATAATAATTAATCACACGTAAAAACACGTCTGTAAGGTAGAGGGTCAGATTTTATTTTGGCATGTTGCTTGAATGACTGCCCCCCAAAAGCTATTTTTTTTACCGGCAGGGCAGTAGCTGAATCCTAGAAATTGTCAAGATACAGAATATAAATTTTAGTTTCTAACATGAGAGGAAACAGCTAAAGTGATCATTCAAAGACTATTATCCATATTTATTTAAAGTATAATTTGTTGGTGAAGTTAGACTGTTAGTAAATATTTGTAAAAACAGACTTTTAGAAAGTCACCTTTTACCTACCTGAAGCTCCAGGAGACTAATTTGCATTGGTCTACCAGCAGTTGCCCAGTAACAGTTTGACTTTTATTAGGTGTGGAAACTGCTCCAAGAGCAGAAAATGGCATAGGTCTGAAGACAGGGTTGATGGGGTGGGAGGCATTTGATCCTTATGAGCCCAGGAAGTTTAGTTGGGGAACTTCATCATCTTCAATGGGACAGAGGCCTGCCCATTCATAGTTTATTGTAAGGAGAGATCTGAAGAAGGAAAAGCGTTTGTCTCCAAGGTCCACACTAGCAGGCTAGGTCTGAACCCAGTAGGAGGTAAGCTACATCGAGAACTGGTTTGAAAAGGAAACTTTGGAGGGGACTGCTCATTTTCCTAGTCACACTTCTGGGTGGACATAAGAGCTCTGCACAAGGGAAAAATCCAATGTAATGAAAGCATTTTCTCCAAGTTCACAATATCAATTCTGAAGTAGGCTTCAATTTAAAGGCTTGCTCCCTGGCTTTCATTAAACCAGCAGCCAATGCCAAAGAAAAAAAAACAGGGGTTCCAGTTAGTAGACTTACTCAAGAAGCTGCAGATGCCAGGGTTTCGTGCAAACAGAGGGGTTAATGAGTTTTAACTCATGCACTGGTGATCTGCAGGTCGCTTGTTTGGATCCTGACATGATATTGTCAGCTTTACTGTGTTGGTACATTTGAATGAATCCCATGCGAAATCAGACCAGAGGTCAGCTGGATGGTTCCTTTCCTTGAGCCTGTAAACCTTGTCTGGCCACAAACAGATTCTTGTGGTTGTATAGCAATGTATTGAGGTTGATAATATTGGCCTACAATAATATCATATTAGTACATCAACTACCACGGCACTGTCATAGCACTTCCTGGCTACGAGTGTGCTGAGAGCTATCAAGGATGGTGAGATTGTCAGTCAGATATACATTTGTTGCTGATCATGATGGCTATGTAGACGATGCAGCTGACTTTGAAGGTGGTGAAAGATGGTAGTGGGAGACAGTTAAGGCACCATGTGTGTTGACATATTTCCTTCAATGAGGAGTGCTACCCAAGGCCGACCTGGAAACCACGTGCGCAAGACGTACAACGTAGTGTTTTTTTCATTACAGATGGATGCGAGGAGCAGGAAGGAGAGCGGCCAGGCATGGGAGGCGGCAGACACACAGGTAAGTGGCTTCTTTTTTAATTTTTAAAGAATTTGGGAGGGGGAGGGAGAGTAGCGTATATCCACAGAGTTTTTTTCAAACTCCGTGGAAATAAGCGTAGAAGCAGGGCCCAGGGTTACTTGTATTGAGAAAATAAAGGAGTGACACATCTTAAAATTGTAGCAAAATGATCTTTATTAAGTTATTGACCCATATAATTCCGGAAACGATGAGTCTTTGGCGTGGATCAGCAATGCCCACACTTGGAGTAGGAAGAAGTATGAAAGCAGCACTGACCCGGTGGTATTAGCTGTGACCTGTGATTGACATGGAAGTGTTAGCTAAGGCATGGTCTGCTATGTCATGATAGTTACAAATACAAAGAGTTTGTAAAGCACACAGCTACTTATGAAGGAGCATCCCGGTGTTAATGGCTTAAAGTCGATACAGATAAAAAGTTAGAGGGCGAAGTTAAAAAGAAGCATTCAAGTTTTCAGAAAACAGATTCTGAAGAGGCTGCCAAAGGCTAAACGGAAGAGCATTCTAAAGCTTAGCCCTGAGGGTAACAAAAGATCTTCTGCCCTTGCTTCCTTTACGCACCCGATGAATCTGAAGACATTTTTAGCTACTAGATCTCAGGGGTCTAGATTGAGAATATGCCTTAATTCTCTTCCTTAGATTGACAGAGACTTTATGATCACAGGCTTTAAAGGCCAAAGTAAAGGCTATAATTCGGCAAGCTTGGTAACAGTCAGCCAATGCAGTTGACATAAGTAGGGTGTCACTGATTGATGTGCTGAAATTTTCAAATACAATGGAGGGCAGCTGCATTTTGCAGAATCTGCCAATGCTGTGATAAATAGGCAGGCAGGCCCAGGTATAAACTGTTGGTGTAATCCAATTTAGACGTCACGAAGGAGTAAACAATTGTCCTATGAGTGTCCTCGGGCACAAGGTGTAACATTTTCCTTAGGGATTTAAGAGTAGAAAAACAGCTGGCCATTACAGCTTTCAATTGGGGGACAAAAGAAAGTTCGGAATCATGTATAAGCCATAAATACCTAGCTGTTGGGGCAGGGGAGGGAGCAGTCCCCTGCTCCGATCGCCACCAATCACATGCATCAGGTTAGTGCTTAGTTCCAAATAAGAGGAACTCCGTTTCATCAGAGATAAACTTAAGACAATTATTATTCATCCAACTGCCCAATGATTTTAAACACAATTAAAAGGAGTTGGGGACCAAGAAGTCCTTCTTGTGGAAAGATAGGAGTAGCTGGGTATCATCTGTGTAGGAAATTACCCAGAGGCCCCACGATTCAACTAGGCTCGTAAAGCGCTCCAGGTAGATATTAAAAGGTGTGGGGCTCAGTGCTGAGCCCTGCGGCACATCACAATCCAGAGGTTTTGAAGAGGAGGAAAAGGATGGTAGCAAAGCCAATTGTGTCCTGTCCTCCAAAAGAAGATATGAACCGGGATAAGGCCGGACCTTGGATGCCACATTTCCTGAGCCTGATCAGGAGAATCTCAGGGGAAACCATGTCAAAAGCCGAGGATAAATCATAAAGCACCATCATTGCCACAGAATTTTGATCAAGATTTTCCTCAATACACTCTGATGCTTCCAGCAAGGCTGATATAGTGCTATATCCAGATATAAAACCAGATTGAGAATCATGTCATCAATGATTTGACTCTAAAAAGTGAGGCAATTATCTATTCACTAGCTTCTCCAACATCTTTGCCCCTAGAGGCAAAAGAGAGATGGTTCTGTAATTTCTTAAAATACTCAAGTCCGCATTGGGTTTCTTAAGTAAGGGTAGGAAGAGAGCTTGAGTCCAATATTCAGGAATATGAGTTGATTCAAAGGAGAAGTTCATCAGTTCATTTAAATTTGGGTTCACCTTAGTGGGTGCCAATTTTAAAATGTCTGGTGATATTGGTCAGCGGGGGGGACCTTACACAGATTTTGGCCAGTTCCAGATAGGGAATCTTTCAAGGACATAGGATTGAAATTGGCAAGGAGGGGTCCAGACGTTGAGTTAGACTTCACAGCATGCAAAAGTGCAGCGTTTGTAGGGAACTGGTCATAAACAGCACAAATCTTATTATAAAAGAACTTAGAGAGTTATTTATTTATTTATTTAATTATTTATTTATTGTAGGAAATTTGTTGAGCGCACCAATACCCGAGGGTGTCTCGGCGCTGAGTGTCCACTATGCTAATCCATGAGTAGTAATTGTTTAAACAGCCAGGTCTTTCTCTGTTTACGGAAAGAAAGACGGGAGGTACAGGTTTTGATGGGCTTGGAAGACTGTTCCATAGTTTGATAGTGGTCACTATAAAGGACCTGTCTCCCCAGGAGACCTTCTTAGTCCTGGGAACCTGCATAAGACCGGCAGTAGAAGATCGGAGGGATCTGACAGGATTATAGGGGCAGAGTGCGTCCTTTGAAAAGGCAGGGCCTTGAGAGTGAATTGCCTTATACGCAATGCAAAGTGCTTTAAATTTGGTTCTTTTCTTCACTGGCAACCAATGAAGCTGTTCAATAGTGCCAGAGATGGAAGTATACTTGGGGGTAGCCGTGATCAATCTGGCCGCAGCATTCTGCACCAACTGTAGCTTTTTTTAAACTCCTTCCTGAGCATTGACCAGAAGCGCATTACAATAGTCTATGCGAGATATAACTAATGCACTGACCAGGGTTCTGGCCATGCTCATAGGAAGATAGGGTAGGAGTTTTTTGATCATTCTCATGGTGTAAAATGAGGATGATTCTACCGCATTAACATGGTGCATGAGAGTGAGTTTAGTATCTCCCAAATTTCTTGCCTTAGTCACTGGGGAAGGGGGTGGTCCCAGAGCGGCCGGCCACCAAGTAGGTGACCAAGCTGGGGAGAGATTGCCAAACACCATCACCTCCGTTTTGTCGGAGTTAAGCTTCAAGCAATTTGTGGACATCCAATCACTTATTGCTAACATTCCCTGATTAAAATTGGACGCCACTTCATCTCCATTTTTATTAATGGCTAAGACAATCTGGGTGTCATCAGCGTAGGATGTCACCGCCAGGTGATGGATTTTTATGATCCTCGCCAAGTCCGACACATAGATGTTAAATAGTGTCGGACTTAGCGAGGATCCCTGGTGGACACCACAGGGGAGAGTAAAAGGAGGTGACTTGAAATTGCCGAAGACGACTGATTGTACTCGATCAGTGAGAAAAGAGGAAATAAGATCTTTAGCACCACTTGTAATCCCTGCCGCTGTGACACAGTCGATCAAGATAGAGTGATCGACCGTGTCAAAAGCTGCCGACAGGTCCAACAGAATGAGCACTGCTGATCCTCCACCATCAAGTGTCATCCTGATTTCATCAGTAGCCTTAATAAGCGTGGTTTCAGTTCCGTGTCCCTTTCGGAAACCAAATTGTGAATTATCTAGACAGTTGTTCTGGTCTATAAAATCTGAGATTTGGATGTTCATAATCTTTTCCACAATTTTGGCGGGAAGAGGAAGGCAGGCTATAGGGCGATAATTAGCGACTATAGAAGGGTCTAAGGAACTCTTCTTGATAAGAGGTTTGATAGTCGCTTTCTTCCAGATGGAAGGAAAGATGTTGGACGAAAACATGGCATTAAAAATTTCTGTGAGTTTTGGGCATATGATATCTTGAAAAATTTTGAGAATGGAAGGGGGACATGGATCTTCCGGTGAGCCAGAGTTCGTGGTAGAAATAAGATGAGATACCAGTTCCAACGGAACCTGAGTAAATTCCTGAAAGGAACGTAGGGGGGCTGGGTGAGGCGGGTTGGAGCGTGCCCGGGAAAGGGGCTTATGATCATTATGAGTAGAAGACGGGTGTCCAGTACTGGTTGTGTGAGCCTTGAATTGGGTAAAGATACCAGTCACTTTCATTTGGAAGTGATTCGCCAAGGAGTCACAGAGCTCCTGCGTAGCTATGATGGGAGTGGTTACTGCTTGCCCAGAGAGACGTGTTACTACCTGAAACAGTTGTTTAGTAGAGTCATGTGCAAGATTGATTTGGGTGCTATAGAATTTACTTTTTTCCGAGATGATAAGTTGCTTGTAGTTAAACATCATGGCTTTGTAACAGGATTTTTGATCTGGGTTGTAATCTCGTCTCCATCTACGTTCCTGTCGTCTACATTTTTGCTCTTCCTGTCTAAGAGCGTCACTGTACCAGGGTGAAGATTTAGAAGCCCTGTTAGTAGATTGTTTCTTTAAGGGAACTGTCATATTGACAGTGTTTTGTATCCAGTTGGTATAATTGTTGGCTCCTAATTCAGGGTCAATCACAGTAGGTGGCAGAGAAGTTAATAATGATGACTGAGAAGCGGGGATGTCAATGCTTTTCCATGCTCTAAATTGATTAGTGGGTGAGGGAGTTTTGGCCAAGGGGGGAGTAGATTTTAAAAGAAAATCAAAAAGAATGGCCGCGTGATCAGTCCAAGTGAGAGGGAGAACATCCTTCATCGTGAAAAGACCCTCCAAAAGGTGGCCCGCACTATGTGTGGGACCGGTAACTCATTGAGGGAGTCCTATTGCATCCAATTCGGAAAGAAGGGCTGCGGTGTCAGGGTTATCCGGTAATTCGAGATGAAAATTAAAATCGCCCAGAATGGTGTACTGGTTTTCACCTGCCAATGGTTCTAATAGAATGGGTAGATTGGCAAGAAAAGGACTGCGAGGTCCTGGAGGACGGTAAATAAGTGTGCCTTTAAAAGGGGGGGCATGAGGAATGGAAATTGTAAAAGAAATGGCTTCACAGCTTGTAATGGGGACGGCCTCAGTTCGCACTGTTAGATTGCTGCGCTATTTAATGGCTAGTCCACCACCTTTTTTAGGGTGTGGTCTGTCCAATCTAATATTCGAGAATCCTTCGGGGGTTGCAATGACAAAGTTAGGTCCACAAGAGAGATCACCCCAAGTTTCTGTAATGAAGAGAAGATCGAGCTTACAGTCCTCAATGAAGTTAGAAATCTCATATTTGTGCTTGGGCAGGGAACGTGCGTTTATTAGTGCTGCCACACAAGGTTTAGGCAATATCTTATTCCTGCCAGTGGTACTTTTTGGTAGACGACGGTAATTATTAGTGACAAAAGAGCAACTAGGACAAGTATAAGGAAGAAAGTACGGCTGATTGGCCAGTTCAAGGCGCTGGCAATGATGAGGTGAGATATTTAAAGAGTGAAGAAAGTCAGAATCATACGTTAGCGTTATCTCTGGGCCAGTATTGATGAAACTGGCAGGGGGGGTGGCCCTAGGCCCGGTCTAGGCGCGGACGGGCGCAGACGCGCTTGCCTTAGGCGCGCCTTTGGCGCGCCCGCTGCGCGGTCGGGAAGTGCATATTCATATATCGGAAGGGGAGGCGGGGGGGCGTGGCTGATGCAGTGGGCGTCGCCTGTGGGCTGAGGAAATGGTGGCAAGTTTGTAGCCCGCAGCAGCTCTGAAATCGGCTGCGCGGGGATGCCCTGTTCGTACTAAAGGTAAATAGGAGCTCTGGGAGGGTGAATAAGAAAGCTAACAAAGTATCACACAATTTTTAAAAGTTTTAAAAAAAACGAGTAAGTGCGAGCGTGCTCCCGGCTGTGCCTCAGGAGTTTCTAGTGTCCACTGAATGATCGCGCTAGTAGTCAGCGCGTTAAGTATCATCGGCGGGGGGCGTGGCCTGATGCAGTGGGCGTCGCCTGTGGGCTGAGGAAATGGCGGCAAGTTTGTAGCCCGCAGCAGCGCTGAAATCGGCTGTGCGGGGATGCCCTGTTTGTACTGAAGGTAAATAGGAGCTCTGGGAGGGTGAATAAGAAAGCTAACAAAGTATCACACAATTTTTAAAAGTCTTTTAAAAAAACGAGTAAGTGCGAGCGTGCTCCCGGCTGTGCCTCAGGAGTTTCTAGTGTCCACTGAATGATCGCGCTAGTAGTCAGCGCGTTAAGTATCATCGGCGGGGGGCGTGGCCTGATGCAGTGGGCGTCGCCTGTGGGCTGAGGAAATGGCGGCAAGTTTGTAGCCCGCAGCAGCGCTGAAATCGGCTGCGCGGGGATGCCCTGTTCGTACTGAAGGTAAATAGGAGCTCTGGGAGGGTGAATAAGAAAGCTAACAAAGTATCACACAATTTTTAAACGTTTTTTAAAAAACGAGTAAGTGCGAGCGTGCTCCCGGCTGTGCCTCAGGAGTTTCTAGTGTCCACTGAATCACAAATGTTTAAGTGTAGAGTAGGCTCATTCTGACGAGCACTTGGGGAAAGAAAGGAATTTACAATTTTAAAAAAACTTCCACCTTTTATTGGCAGCAGCAATGGAGGAGGAGATGTTCTCCTTATGGGCTCTTCAGATAGATTTCTGATTTATTTTCGTAGCTGTCTTAAATGCACTCTTGGTCTCTGCATCATAAGATTTCCTCCATAAATGTTCTAACCATTTGCATTAAGACTTTTCCTTTTTTAAGTTCATCGAGAACCATAGATTGAATGGCGTAGATCTTCTCCCAATAGAGGCTTGTTTAGAAGCAATAAGATCAAATTCCGCTGCAAGCCAACCATTATAGCTTTCTACGTCCAGCTCCATGGAGCCCAAAAAATTCCAATGGAGTGGATTGGAGTGTCTCCAATAGAATGGATTATGAAATGCTATGCCAAGCTCTCGCTGTTTTTATAAGCAGTATTTTGCTGCTTACACACCAAGGGAGTACAGATCATAAAAGGAATCAAAAATGATCACACCAGGTTAGCTGTTGAGCTGGCCCAACTGAAAGATTTAGAGGGCCGGACAATATAAGATCCAGGGTATGACCGGCCTTGTGTGTTGGTTCCTTCACAGGCGGCTCTAAGTAAATCCCTTCAACGTAGCTGTTGCCTATAGTGTGACTGTTATCCAAATGTTCTCCTAATGCTTAAATCTATCAACTAAAACCATAGCAAATATTTACTAGCTGCAATGTTACTTAACAAACAGCAAGGTCCTAAGCCTAAAATTTCCCAAAAATTAAATATGTCTCCCGCCTGAAGAGGTGGGTAAATGAGCAACAGAGTGTGAGGAGGTTTGTGACCGAGGGAGTGCATGAGTGATAGATTGAGTTACTGAGTGAGCAGGAAAGTAAGTTAGTGAGTGAGTGAGTGAGAGAATGGTCCAGTGAATGAGAAGTCACCGAATACATATGTGAGCAAAAGTGTATGTTCTAGGGATTAATTTTAAGTCACACGTGTGTCATCCACTGATCAGCATTGGCTATCGCAAGAAAAATCACCTCTGGAAAAAGTAGTCTGAGGTAAGTAGAGAAATTCAATCTGAAAATAGAACATTGTATTTAGAGAATACCTGTCTGATTGAGGGCTATACCATGTTATTAGTCCTAGATATACAATATTTGAACATCTGCAGAGACCATACGTGAAAAAACACACTTCCGATGAGGTCATGTTGTTAATTGTAGGTCAGATCTGATACATAAGTGCCACATCAAATCTATCAATGTGATATCCAGCAAAGGACAGCCAAGGGAACACGAGTAGAGGTAAAATCAATTAAGCAATGGGACATCAGTGGGTTCCTGTGAGCCCCGTGATAACTGGTGACCCACTCTATGTGACACATCCTTTGAAACCAGAGATCCTACCTAACAAAAGTCTGTGGTTTGCAGAAACAGATTATCTGACAGATGAATCAATGCTAATTTGAGGCCCAAAGCATTTGAAAGGTGAAGGTTTTGTTCAGGCAAAATGAACAATTATATCACCAAAAAAACCTCAAAACACAAATACCCAATGAAGTAGGAATGTTAGCCCCAGGATATGGGACTAGGTCCAAGTTGAAAAGGAAGATCATTGATCTTAGTTGAAAAAGTCTGCTGAATAAACGTTTTCTATGGCATAGTGACACATCATCAGGTGACTGTCTTCTTCTGTGCACCGATGGCCGACATAATACAACACTTGTGCAAAACGTCTTCTAGCTGTGCCTGATTCAGCAGATATTTGATGTTGTGTTGCAGTAGGTGGCTCATCACCACATGTGCCGGTATGGGAATGCCACTTCTATGCAGAGCACAGCCAAGGATGCTTCACAGCCATACGACTCCTGCCCCAGCAGTTTCCCCTGGGCCAGGGGCGACGCAATGCCCTCAGCTTTTGTGGTCACTGTCCAGTCCTTGCAGTTAGCATTTCGAATGCGGATCCCTCGCTCACTGGACCCATGCCAAGCAGCCTTCTCGGCCCTAGGAGAGAAAGTAGCACAAGAATATAAGGAAGGGACTTGAAAAGAATAGAACATGCACATGGGCAAGTTAACTTTGATCCAGTCTCAGAAAACAGAAAACTGCACAGGACTCCACCCTGCACTCTTTTATCTACTGTCACAAAGTGTATGGTCTTTGGATTTATATGATTGCTGATACCCAAAATGCTTCTGAACATGGGCAACCGTATAACTCCATGACACCAGGCCAGGATACTAGGTCTCCTGTCCTAGGCTTCACTCAACAACCTAATGTGTTCCGGAAGTAGTCTTAGATCTAGACAAATGATTCCTGACCATATCAGATACCGTATGACTCTAAGGTCAGACTTTAGAGCACCAACAGCTTGGTAACCTGAAATTATGCCTGGGGATGGCTTTATCTAACTTTTGAGCTTTTATGTACATAAGTGAACACATCACCATCACCCTCTCCCCAAATATTTCGACAATCCTAGGTTCTGCTGGTAACTAAGAAGTACAATCAAATAGCACAAATTGTTTAACCAGATATCATATGTTATTTATTGCCTAGTTCCTACGTACTCATTAGACCGGCTAAGGATGAACGAGATGCTGAGTGGACCAGCCCGTATTCAAATCCTTCGCATTCAGATTGCAGACAGATTTCTACAATGATTATGTTAGTATCATTAGAAAACTTGGCATAGCCCCCAAAAAACAGACTGTTGGCTATGAGTTTTCCCTGCCTGTCATATCCGATAATGTAGTTGTGACTATTTTCTAGTACTCCGTCAGGCTAGGCGGGACCACACCACGCGATAAAAGCTTCCATCATCCCCTTGCACCAGGACAGACACAGGGCACACTGGGAATATTGTGGTGTATCCCACAGGAGTCGGGGATGTTTGAATCAAGTAACCTAACTGTATGTATGTAAACCTAGAGATTCTAGATATGGGTCCTGGGAAACTTTAGATCTTATCCAATTCCTCCTCTATGAACGTTCTACTCAGGTGTTCGGCCAATCCTGCCTGTGGAGTCATAATTGTTGGTTGTGTTCCATGTCTGAAGTGTCTTGTAAAGTTCAGTTATGGCTCTGTGGCTTGCACCAAACATCAGCAGTAAATATTGGGCTCTGTCCACTGGGGAATCTTCATCATCCATCCCCCAGGTCCTGGGTAGTGCATGTCCTAGTGTGTTATAGGTTAAAAATTGCCTGGAAGCAAGTCATAGGCTCGCCTAAGTTCATAAAACAACTTCCTGACTTCATACAGGTCACCCATGTTGCAGATTCCTGGCGCAGTCCAGGTGTAAGTGGTACTGCTCGATACAGGGTCCACATCGACCCCACATCTATAATGTCTCAGCTAGCAATATATTGCCAGAGTCACCAATAAATTCTATTTGCTCATAATTTTCCCATAGTGCCATGCACAATAGCCATCACAACTTCAATAGCCTCTTGTGGTTTTGGCTCAGCTGTCCATCTGGTCACCCACTGTAGTTGCGCTGCCAGATAGTAATGCTCCACATTTGGTACTTCTACTGCTCTCTCAGTTATAGGCAGTTTGAGTCTGTGCAGGCCAACCTTCCCCTCCCAGAAGCCCAGTGAGTTTGGCTACCTGAAAAAATGAATAGTTAGCTGTGAGGGCATATTGATGAAATAATGAAAGATTCTCAAGAGGACGACCATTTTGGTCAATGCATCCCAGGCCATGACAATACCCTGAGTCAGCACCCGAATGTTGATACCATATGCAACGCGATATGGCCCGGGTATAGTTGCCATCGAGTACTGTCTCTGAATTGCTGCTAATGCTAACACCCATATATTTAAATGTAAAGGTACACCAAAATACCAAGGCCAACCCCTCTGGCAGTGTGTCGTCCTCATCATGCCCGTCACTTATGCCTCGCCCTCCCCTTGAAACTGCTTTGCATTGCTTGATCTCTGCCATCAGCTTACCACCGGCCCACATGTACAGATTCACTCAGAGAACCAATGGCTACCCTGCTGGCAGGGGTTTGACCTCAAAGCCTACATAACTCCCTGGGCATGATCTCCTAGAGATTCAGAAATACTGACATCATTACATCCACATGCCCACCATAACATGTACCCACAACCTTGTTGTTCCTCACATGCTAACCAGATAGCCCATGTCACCCTTGGCTTTTGAGATTTCTGGGGCCGCACAGCAATGCATCCGTGGCCTGCTAAGATCCAGTGCTAAAGAATACCCCCCGCGAGCCCGGAGCAGAGCAGCAGCGCATGACCAAGAAACATTACAGATACTAAGAGGCTTCCCTACAAGCAGCATAACACATCACACTGTGAACACCAGGACTTCGTTCACTATAGGTCTGGGAATTAGGAGGCACAGCGCAGAGCTGTGCACACGCCTGACACAAGAGCGACAGCGGCATCAGAAATGACTGGAGTGTGGCATGTTTGAGGTTACCCATCGCTGAGATAGTTAAGTTTTTGCAGTGAGAAGGGCAGTAAGCTCTGGTTTTGAACCCAGCAGCACAAAGCCTGCTGGTACTTGTAGACCCATACTTATAACCTGAAATGTGAAACCAAACGTCGCAGCACGCTAAATGCGGTAGGCTGCAAAACCGCGACAGGTTAAACATCACCATTGAAACATGGAGCCGGGTTTGGTATTTCGTGAAAATCTAATTTTTTTCAAAAAGAAATCCATGACCACAACTTCATTACCAACAAAAAGCATTAGGACATCAGGCTGTGACCTGCAAAGAAATGTGAGGGAGAAAGATCATGGGGTGAAACAGCGTTTACAACGCTGTCACAACAACGCAGTGCCATTACAACGCAGATACTACAATGAACGCATTGTTACCACTCGTTCCATTCCAACGCCTTCCATTACAACGCAAGTCATTACAACAACTTGCTTTAGGGACCTCCTTGTTGGATTTTAAATCCAACACTTTCCCTTCTGTTGCACTGATTGGAGTTAGAATAGTAGAATATACTATTCCGAGCTCCAGCGCTTCCCTAAAGCAAGTCGTTGTAGTGACTTCCTTTGCAATGGAACGTGTGGTAACAAGCGTCCGTTGTAGACCCATACTTATAACCCTAAAGCAAGTCGTCGTAATGACTTCCTTTGCAATGGAACGTGTGGTAACAAGCGTCCGTTGTAGACCCATACTTATAACCCTAAAGCAAGTCGTCGTAATGACTTCCTTTGCAATGGAACGTGTGGTAACAAGCGTCCGTTGTAGACCCATACTTATAACCCTAAAGCGAGTCGTTGTAGTGACTTTCTTTGCAGTGGAACGTGTGGTAACAAGCGTCCGTTGTAGACCCATACTTATAACCCTAAAGCAAGTCGTCGTAATGACTTCCTTTGCAATGGAACGTGTGGTAACAAGCGTCCGTTGTAGACCCATACTTATAACCCTAAAGCGAGTCGTCGTAATGACTTCCTTTGCAATGGAACGTGTGGTAACAAGCGTCCGTTGTAGACCCATACTTATAACCCTAAAGCGAGTCGTCGTAATGACTTCCTTTGCAATGGAACGTGTGGTAACAAGCGTCCGTTGTAGACCCATACTTATAACCCTAAAGCAAGTCGTCGTAATGACTTCCTTTGCAGTGGAACGTGTGGCAACAAGCGTCCGTTGTAGACCCATACTTATAACCCTAAAGCAAGTCGTCGTAATGACTTCCTTTGCAGTGGAACGTGTGGTCACAAGCGTCCGTTGTATTGCCCGCGTTGTCAAGGCATGCGTTGTAAAGGCATGCGTGAATATGTCATACATCCCCATGGGGAGAACCCTGGGCACCAGAACTCAACGGCTCGCAGTTCAGTCCCTCTTCATGCCCCGCTTACCAGAGTGGATCCAGCATCACGCTGCGGCCATTGAAGGAGTAGACGGGGACCCTCGGGTGGAACTTGTGCTTTGGCTCTTCAAAGAGAGAGTTCCAGCTCCTGCTCAGCACCCGGCCCTAGAACATGAAACATGGTTCACTGAGCTGGGAAATATGGAAAGTCTCTTCAGGGCAGAAAGTGAGAGTTAGCAGTGAGACATCGCAATCTCCCATTACCATGCACAAGGAGCTAGAACAAGTATCAGGGAGAATATTAGCTTATTAAAAAATAATGGTGAAATATTGCCTTCTGCTGTGGGCAGTAACAGCTGTTAGAAGTCCCTAACCCAAGCATGGGTGAGGGCCTATAGCAACCATTGTAGCCCGAGAAAGGAGAGCTGTAGTAACACGATTAGAACATTACACACATTGGGGGTACAATGCTATAAATGAAACAGAGAAAAACAGAAAGATAAACATTGGAATGTTGGAGCAGAATTTTTTGACCACTTCATTGTCTTCAATGGAGCTCTTAACATGCCAGTGTACTAATGTGTGTAAACAAGTGGGGCCCCATTAGAACATTCAGATTGCAAACCCCAGAATGCCACAGGATACAGAGAGAAAAGCCTTAAGGGCAAGTAGCAATGTGAGAGAGTCAGTCAGATGCCATTCGACTCAGCCCAAGTGCTACAAGCCTTTTGACGGCTTCCTGTTATTTCCGTAAAGCCCAACCAGCCTGTAGCCAGACCATATTCAGACATACCTCCAAGTTCACCACTGGGAGGCTCCGGTCGGTCCTCTTCACAATGGAGATGAGATCCTGGCTAGATGAAGATAGGAAAGCCCTGAAAGTACCGTAGAGTGAGGCCTCCTGTGACTGACGGTAGCACTGCAGGTCTGCACCTCGTAGGCTAGTCATATCACCGGAGAGGAGGACGTTCAAGGCCACCAGGCGAAGCTGCAAAGGCAGAGGGGGGAGGTGCTTACTTTTATGAAAAGGGTGAGGATGGGCCAAAAGAGCATGCAGACCAAATTCATTTGCCAGACTTTAGGGTGGTCAGACTTTGAATTTGCTTAAGGAATTAAGCTAAGTTAATGATTTTGAATGCGGCCATTCTCATCGAATCAATCTCCCGGCTGCCTTCAACAATGTAAATCCCAATATACTATTGAAAGGTCAGTCTTCCCTTGGTGATACTTGGCATCATCTTTGAATGGTACACCTTTTACCTCCAAGATCACAAATACTATTTCTTCTGTTGCTCCATCAGCTGCTTTGCCCGGTCGCTCCTTGTAAGGTAATCTGCTAGGCTCTATCATTTGTGCCAAAGTTCGTCTCACTCTTTGCCATGAAACTAAGCAGAATCATCTCTTCTGTTAACTCTTCTCCTTCCAATTAACTCTAAGTGGTACTTAACCATTTGAAGCTAAAAGCAGAGAAAACCAAAATCAACCACCTTCCACCCTACCCTGCTCAGGCTGCTACTTTCACTGTGTTGGGCGAAGACTTTTCTGTTGAACGCCTCGGCATGTTCTAAAGTAGCATTGTGTGATTAATCTCTATCATCACCTCCATATCCACACACGACCACCGTCTCAGCTAATGTAAAATCTTCCCCTCCTACTAACTCCATTAAAACACACATCAATGCAATGGTCACATGCTTACTGGGCTACAACACAAGCCTACCAATCATATCACTGAACAATTCAACTATAGTTAGGTTGTACCCTCATGAACGGGTTATGGGCATTCCAGACAATAGATCCCTGTATTTCTAAACGGGAAGCAACCTTCACATAGCAGTCATTACAATGCAACATCCTTTACATCGCATGTCATTACAACGCAGCCATTACATCGCATGTCACTACAACGCATGTCATTACAACGCATGTCACTACAACGCAGGCATTACAACGCATGTCACTACAACGCAGGCATTACATCGCAAGTCATTACAATGCATACCATTACAACGCATAGTACCCTTACACTATCCAACACTTACCCTACTGTTGCACTCACTGGAGTTAGAATAGTAATTTTTACCCTAACACTATCCAACACTTACCCTACTGTTGCACTCACTGGAGTTAGAATAGTAATTTTTACCCCTACACTATCCAACACTTACCCTACTGTTGCACTCACTGGAGTTAGAATAGTAATTTTTACCCCTACACTATCCAACACTTACCCTACTGTTGCACTCACTGGAGTTAGAATAGTAATTATTACCCTAACACTATCCAACACTTACCCTACTGTTGTACTCACTGGATTTAGAATAGTAATTTTTACCCCTACACTATCCAACACTTACCCTACTGTTGCACTCACTGGAGTTAGAATAGTAATTATTACCCGTATACTATCCAACACTTACCTTAAATGTGAAGTAATGGTAAGCATTGTAATGGTATGCGTTGTAAAGGTATAATGCGATGCAATAGAATGAGTTGTAAAGGTAGTTTCTGAAAATGCAATGTAATGGCATGCGATGTAAAAGAATGCATTGTAAAGGATGTTGCGATGTAAAAACTGCGTTGTAAAGGCATGCATTGTAAATGTATGCGTTGTAACGTCATACATTCTTCCTAAACATCTGATCTTGTTGTTTGAACTTCTGTTCATTGGTGGTCCTTTTGTTGTCTGTTTGTGTATTCTTTGCTAGAATCCAGTGGGAGGATAACTCTTGCTTGTAGACAGGACCATTCTCCAGATCCTTTATGGTTGAGCACAGTGGAAATAATTCCGGTTTGGAGCGGCCGTCCCTGTAGTGTAGCCATGCTTCTTCCTGTTTGAGGCCAGCCTTTCCACTACAGTTTGTACATTTTGCCGGTTGCCGATGATCTTGGGCTTGGGCTGTTAATAACTGGTTACAGTGTTCCCGTCAAGTATGATTAGCAATCTGGATAGTTACAATCGATAGTCTATTTAGAGGACTGGAAGATACTCACTGAGTAATAATAGTAGGACACTGGTTGCTTATGCCACTGCATCTATTTAGGAGCTGAATTCCCCCGGTCCCGCAGACATTTAATAATAAGGGGCTGATTACGATGCCGTAGTAAATGGCTCCGACCCTCAGTCGGAGCCACTCCTACGGCATCGTAATTAGCTGTTCGGATTCATTTCCAATCAACACATTTGGATGGAGTCGGTCGGAAAGGAATCCGAACTGATTTTTTTTAATGGCTTCCGACGGGCTCAGAGAGCCCATCTGCCATTCAGAAAGCCTCCAGTAATCCCAAGGGCGGCTCTTTCCGCCCGAGGAATTACAATGTCGGGGTTGTATGATGTTACAATGTATGCTTTTACCCCGCATGCCGTTACAACGCAAGTTTTTAGAACGACTTGCTGTCGGGGGTGCATTGGAGTTTGGAATAGTATAATTTACTATTCCAACTCCAATCTGTGCAACAGTAGGGAAGGTGTTGGAGTTAAATCCAACACCTTATACTCCCTACAGCAAGCCATTTAGTTGTAATGCATGCGGGGTAAAAGCATGTGTTGTAAAGCATGCTTTGTAACGGTTGTTTCCCCAGTGTCGGATTCCGACAGCCATTCTGTGCCAGCCTTTCTCACACAGAAAGGCTATGGAAGTCGACTTTGGGGGCACCCTGCAGGGCCCCCATGGGTGCACGGCTTCCGGTTGTAGGCCAAGGGGGCAGCTATGGTGCCACCCTGTTGATCCCTGCACCCCGTGGCAGGCACCTTTGAAGATGAACTGCACCTCTTCTCTTTACAATTAGAGCATGCATTCGGAATGCATTGTAAAGAATAGGAGTGCAACTGAACAGTGTTCGGTTGCATCCTAATTGCTGGGTTGGGACTGCTGACAGGAGGTCACTCGGTCCCAATACCGAATCGATGTCGGACGGACTCTGGTCCGTCCGACATCGAAATCGGACCCTAAGTAATAAACATTCATGTGTGAGTATCTCCCCATAGAGAAGAAAGGCGAGTTGGAGATTCACACATATTGGTTAGTGAGTTTGTAGTACTTGTATTACTATTATAGTCCTACTAAAGTGCTACAAAATGTAGTTTGTGAATAGGCCCCTGTATGTATAAAAGAATGCATATCATTTGCTGGATATTGTTCTGCTGTCCTTCACAGTAGTGCGTTAGGAGAGGAGAATTGAAGACAAATACATCTTAAGACATTTACAGCGTGCCGCCTGGCAGATTATGGTCGGCTTTATAAGGAATATTAATCATTGAATATCAGTCGCTGAAGGCGGGTGCTGTTGGGTACCACAATAGTCAGATACTGGTTTATCCGGGCTGTGGGACATTCATGGTAATAATCCTGTCTAATGGGTTATGCTGTCAGTAAGTGATGCAACCTGACAGTAGTGATGCTGTGAGCACGGTGATAACCAAATATATAAGATGCATGATCGGCTGGGGATGAATGTCTGGTGTCAGACACACTGCTGGAAAGAGGAGAATTCAACCTGAGCCTTACAGGGTGCTGCAGATCATGCTTCTCAGAAGTCAATCAGTGCTAAGTTTGTGAATTGATCTTAGAGGACGGAAACAAGGGCTTGACAGAAGTTCAATACTGGTTAAACACTGCTGATCCCGGATTCGGAGAGGGATTGGTCGTTATGCCAAATAATTGTGGTGAAAGCACCAATCGAGGTAATTCATTATTAGATTGTTGAACATTATAGCCCTCTAGGCATCCTCGCCCCATAGGATAAAGATATTGGTATCTTACTGAAGGCATCCTCTGAGTGATGCTGAAAGGCACAGGTTTATCGTTTATGGCAACTTCTTCTTCCTTCTGTTGGTAGGAATGCACATACTTAGTAACACTGTCAGGAAAGCACAATGCAATAGATATTTCTGGTTCATAAATTCTCACTCATAGTCCCCAACAGTATTTTCTAATATGGCCTCACTTGGTTTGAAAACTATTCACTCTCTCACATTTTAACTTATGACATTTGACATTTCGGTGAATGGTGCAGGAGGATGATGTGCATTCATATACGAAGGATGAAATGCATAGAGCTTGATCTACCTTTTAGATCAGGGTGAGACTGAAGTTAGAGTGGTGGATCTGCCTCTAATCTGCACACTTTGCCCTATGTCTGTTAGATTTGAGTTACAATGGTTTCACTCAGCCCCTGAGTATGCTTGTTGGAATAGGGGTAAGATATTAAATCTGCCTTCCTCCTCAAACATAGATGTACCCAAATGTTTGCTAGAATTTAGTTAGAATAGTAGTAATAAAAGTTTAGTTCGGAAAATTGATTCCATAAAGCTTACAAATAGTAAAACAACATTGATATACAGTTTTTTAAAAGTGTTAAAATTGCTATTACCGAGTAAAAATCTTATCATCCTATTCCATACGTAGTAAGAACTGTTTAAAAAGTATAAAACAATTTTCATGCCCCCGCAAGGATAAGAAAGTTCGATCACATGCAAAATAGCAACCAGTGACACAAAACCACTATCTCCTGTTCTAAAACTGAAGTCCATTCATTTTCCTCATAAGCAAAACCCAAAAATAGAAACTTGCTAACTGCGAAGACAGTGTAAGTGGCTGTGGCTCCTGTCAGGATTCTAAGTACCTCCAGGTATCTCTGAATACCATGATTACTTGTACAGTGGTCGTATCCATTTCCGTGCTTTAAGAATGCTGGACAGAAGATTAGCACATGGTGTATGGTTTCATTTGCTGAAAGGGAGCACGTAGTGCAGACAGACGATTGGGCGGTGCTCCTGACCGAACCCCACTTCAAGTGTATCATATCGAAATGTCAGAATAGTAAATCTGACCTCCACCCCAATGTATACACGATTCCCAATATTAGTTCATAGCATATTTTTCAAGTTCCTTCTAGTCTTAGTCAGGGCACAAGTCCTAAACAAGCATTGGCATAGCCAATAGGTCTCGCCTTCTGGACCTTATAGAACCAAGGATATTGTGCTGCATAACTAAATATTTATAAGGGCCCAAAGGCGAGACCTATTGGCTGTGTTTTTCAATAGTGAAGGCAGTAATCCTTGCTATTGGCAGGGTGAATGTGCACACTGAGCGGCATTTGCTGCTGCTTTTGGGCCAGTCCAGACCTGGTTGCATCTTTTTGTTATTATGGTGGGGAGAAGGGTTTACATTACTTATCAGGTGACATTTGTGTCAGAGGGTGGCGCTCTGTGTCACATGACACCAAGTACTATAATGTGACCTATCCGTAGCTGCTTCCTGTTGTGCACTTCATGAGAACTGTAACACCGTGAATCCTGACTTGTTAATCCTAAATACTTGAGCTGCTGTCGCCCTTCATTTCTTTCAACTTTCCCTTTAGATTTATTTATTTCTGAATGGTGAAAATTTCTATGACGTACAGATAAGCCGGAAAGAACCACCACGTAGGCCGCAGTTACTAGCAGTACATGCTAGCGATAGTTGGAAACAAAATCTATAGGGGCAGAAAAACTTATTTGGATATAATGACCTGCCACCCATGTATACTGTTTATTCTCGCTTCAGATTGGGGGTTCTGCCAATGGACCAGCACTCCAGGCTGTGACAAGGTGTTGTTGCCACATCTGGCCAGTGCCAGATTGACACCAGAACAATAGAAATATCTGCCCATGAGGTATTTCTTACATCAGCTAATTAAACACTATAAAGCACCATAGCACGGCCACTAGAATTAAGTGGCGGTGAAGAATAGGATTGACATAATTATGCAGCAAGGAAAGCCGAATATGTAACATAATGTGGCACAATATGTAGCAGTGATATTTCAGTTTTTTGACAGTTTAACAACTACTAATAGTGTATGAGCAAAGCCGCACCTCATTAGTACCAGTTTAGCACCTGAATGCAGCAATCGTCAACTGGAAGCTGACCAGTTAACCCTTGCAGAGGGTTTGCCACTTCGCCGAACCACATATGACCCCTTTTGTTTAGAACGTGTCTACATTTGTCTATGAATACCCTTGTCTACACTGTGTGCTACAAAGTGTGAAGGGTACAATGGGAACGGTACACAACACAGAAGGCGTACCTAATGAAGGTAAGAGCCGTGGGTTAGAGGGAGCCAAATCTTGCAAACCTTTAATGCAGTTTCGAGCTTAGCAACAGTTTCTGAAAGGAAGATTCTAGAGTCCTCACTGTGAGTAATGCCGAGTGCGGACTTCGGAGACACGATCAGTGTTTATTTATTCAACGGTAGCTGCCTTTCATTCAAAAGACTGATCGTGACAGATTGTGCATAGTTTGTACATTATAGTACGTGTCAAGTGTGTGTGTGGTGTGTACACTACAGTACGTGTCAAGTGTGGGCGTGGTGTGCACACTACAGAATGTGTCAACAGTGCGCCTATGACTACCGATGTTGTTGACACGTTGCAGTTGTGGAACAGCTGCAGGCTTGCATTTAAAACAGAATTATTGTATTTTTTGGTGGTCGGTGCCCCTCCTCACATACCTGACATACTCAGATTGCTACCGATCACAGCTGTGAGGAAATGAGGCGCCCTCCCTTGTTCACCTCACAGCACTGCGCCTGCTCCTGTAGCATACGACATAGCGCCAAGAGGAGTAAAGAGGAGCTAGACATCCAGGGGAGTTTCAGTACGCTGAGAAAGCGTGTGGCCGGGGACAGAGGAGAGGTACACATACAAATAGGTGTGTGGCTCTGGAGGTGTACAGAGTCGGAGGCTGCAAGTGAGTGTTACAAAGCTCGGAGGGTGCGCGTCAAAGACCTGCCCTCTGTGGGGTCTGCATGTGAAACAGCTGGGAGACACGATCAGTGTTTATTTATTCAACGGTAGCTGCTTTCATTCAGAAGACTGAGCATGATGGATTGTGCGTAGTTTGTACATTACAGTACGTGTGAAGTGTGCCTCTCGGGTTTAAACAAGCATCGGCATACAAATAGAACATGGTGACCAGTACGGGGTTGTTTGCTCTACCCCACGCCCCAGTGACACACTCAGGATTGACACCCTCAGTAATGACACCCTCAGTAATGACACACCCAGTAAGGACACACCCGGTAGTGATACATCCATGAGTGATAACCTCAGGAGAGACACACAGGACTGACAAACTTAAGAGTGACACGCCCAGGAGTGATACACTCTGGAGTGTAAGTACATGGGCCCTTGTCCCTGCAGGCTGGACTCATTAAGATGTGGCCTAACGATTAGAGCGTACGACCTCAAAGCTGGGTAACCAGGTTCGAGTCTCTGCGGCTCAACCTCTTGTGATTCTGGGCAAATCATTTCATCTCCCCACACCTAACAAAACATGGATGTGCCCGTCTGGAACAGCTGGTGCTCGTGTAAAGTGCTCATCTTTCACCTTTCCTCTGCCCCAGAGTCCATATCCAAGGTTCAGTCCATCATGACCTTTATCCAGGACTGGATGAATTTCAACCACCTGAAACTCAACCCCGATAAGACGGAGTTGGTGTTGACAGGTGGTTGCTCCAGTCCCTGGTCCCCCTCCTTCTGGCCCCCATCACTAGGTCCCCCACCCACTCCTGTATCCTCTGTCAAAACCCTTGGTTTCAAAATCAATAACCAACTTTCCTTACACTCCCAAGTCTCTGTCGTGGTGTCATCAGCCTTTCTCTCACTCAGAACTATCCGCAGAGTCTCACGATTTTTTGCCCCAGACGCGCTCAAACTAATTCTACTGGCCATGGTGACATCTCGCCTAGATTATGGCAATGTCCTCTACCATGGCATGCCTGACTACCTCATGAGGCGCCTTCAGCTGGTTCAAAACCAGGCAGCTCGGCTGGTTTTTAACCTTTCCAAATCACACCATGTTACCCCTCTTCTTATTTCCCTCCATTGGCTCCCTGTCCGGCAGCGCGTCTTATTCAAGCTCGGCTGCACTATCTTTAAAGCCAGGACAGGATCCGCCCCCTCCTTCATCAACTCAGCTATTCAACCCTATACTCCATCACGAGACCTCCGATCCTCCTCCCACCACCTTCTCGTGGTTCCCCGTTTCAAACGGAAGAAATGGGGTGGTTCCAAATTCGCTACCACGGGCCCAGCTTTTTGGAACTCTCTCCCACTGTCCCTCAGATCCTGCACTCAATACCCCCTTTTCCGCAGAGATCTCAAGACTTTTCTCTTTACCCAAGCCTTTTTATCCTGATCCTTTTACTGTCCCCCCCCTCTTCCGACCGATTGAGTAGCTGTTACCAGTGAGCGCCAAGAAACCGCCAGGTGTACGAGCGCTATACAAAACCCTTCAAATTCAATTCAAATTCTGATACCTCCGGGTCGAATTCGAGCTATATACAACTGCAAGACAAAAAACACGGCTCTGTGGATCTTTCACGCCCTCACACGTGCACTAACTGTCACGTGCCTTAGAGGTACTCTCGTGCTTGTGGGGGATGCACTCTCCCCCCTCCATAAGTGCCCCTCGCTCCCAGAAGATTCACGCACTTCCTGCT
The DNA here is from genome assembly GCF_964204655.1 of Triturus cristatus. Classification (NCBI taxonomy): domain Eukaryota; kingdom Metazoa; phylum Chordata; class Amphibia; order Caudata; family Salamandridae; genus Triturus; species Triturus cristatus. The sequence goes on along the minus strand of NC_140579.1, from coordinate 93,804,205 downwards.
GGTTGGTGAAGAGTGAGACACAAGTTATCACGTGACAAGGTTGGGGTATAGCGCCCACCAAGCGCCTTTAGGGTTTAAGAAAGCATCGGCATACAAATAGAACATGGTGACCAGTACGGGTTGTTTGCTCTCCCCCACGCCCCAGTGACACACTCAGGAGTGACACCCTCAGTAATGACACACCCAGTAGTGATACATCCAGGAGTGATAGCCTCAGGAGAGACACACAGGACTGACAAACTTAGAAGTGACACACTCTGGAGTGTAAGTACATGGGCCCCTGTCCCTGCAGGCTGGACTCATTAAGATGTGGCCTAACGGTTAGAGCATTTGACCTCGAAGCTGGGTAACCAGGTTCGAGTCTCTGCGGCTCAACCTCTTGTGATTCTGGGCAAATCACTTCATCTCCCCACGCCTAACAAAACATGGATGTGCCCATCTGGAACAGCTGGTGCTCGTGTAAAGCGCCATCATACCTCCGGGTCGAGTTCGCGCTATATAAAACTGCAAGACAAAAAACACAGCTCTGCGGATCTTACACGCCCTCACACATGCACTCACTGTCACGTGCCTCACAGGTACTCTCGTGCTCGTGGGGGATGCACTCTCTCCCCTCCATAAGTGTCCCTCGCTCCGAGAAGATTCACGCACTTCCTGCTGGTTGGCGAAGAGTGAGACACAAGCTCTCACGTGTCAGTGTCGGGGTATAGCGCCCACCAAGCGCCTCTCGGGTTTAAACAAGCATCGGCATACAAATAGAACATGGTGACCAGTACGGGTTGTTTGCCCTCCCCCACGCCCCAGTGACACACTCAGGAGTGACACCCTCAGTAATGACACACCCAGTAGTGATACATCCAGGAGTGATAACCTCAGGAAACACACACAGGACTGACAAACTTAGGAGTGACACACTCTGGAGTGAATGTACATGGACCCTGTCCCTGCCGGCTGGACTCATTAAGATGTGGCCTAACGGTTAGAGCGTACAACCTCAAAGCTGGGTAACCAGGTTCGAGTCTCTGCGGCTCAACCTCTTGTGATTCTGGGCAAATCACTTCATCTCCCCACACCTAACAAAACATGGATGTGTCCATCTGGAACAGCTGGTGCTCATGTAAAGCGCCATGATACCTTTCGGGTTGAGTTCAAGCTATATCAAACTGCAAGACAAAAAACACAGCACTGCGGATCTTACACGCCCTCACACATGCACTCACTGTCACGTGCCTCACAGGTACTCTCGTGCTCGTGGGGGATACACTCTCTCCCCTTCATAAGTGCCTCTCTCTCCCAGAAGATTCACGCACTTCCTGCTGTTTGGCGAAGAGTGAGACACAAGTTCTCACGTGACAAGGTTGGGGTATAGCGCCCAACAAGTGCCTCTCGGGTTTAAACAAGCATCGGCATACAAATAGAACATGGTGACCAGTACGGGTTGTTTGCTCTCCCCCACGCCCCAGTGACACACTCAGGAGTGACACCCTCAGTAATGACACACCCAGTAGTGATACATCCAGGAGTGATAACCTCAGGAAACACACACAGGACTGACAAACTTAGGAGTGACACACTCTGGAGTGAAAGTACATGGGCCCCTGTCCCCGCAGGCTGGACTCATTAAGATGTGGCCTAACTGTTAGAGCGAATGACCTCGAAGCTGGGTTACCAGGTTCGAGTCTCTGCAGCTCAACCTCTTATGATTCTGGGCAAATCACTTCATCTCCCCACACCTAACAAAACATGGATGTGCCCGTCTGCAACCGCTGGTGCTCGTGTATAGCGCCATGATACCTCCGGGTTGAGTTCGAGCTATATAAAATTGCAAAACAAAAAACACGGCTCTGCGGATCTCACATGCACTCACACATGCACTCACTGTCACATGCCTCAGAGGTACTCTCATGCTCGTGGGGGATACACTCTCTCCCCTCCATAAGTGTCCCTCGCTCCGAGAAGATTCACGCACTTCCTGCTGGTTGGCGAAGAGTGAGACACAAGCTCTCACGTGACAATGTCGGGGTATAGCGCCCACCAAGCGCCTCTCGGGTTTAAACAAGCATCGGCATACAAATAGAACATGGTGACCAGTACAGGGTTGTTTGCTCTCCCCCACGCCCCAGTGGCACACTCAGGAGTGACACCCTCAGTAATGACACACCCAGAAGTGATACATACAGGAGTGATAACCTCAGGAGAGACACACAGGACTGACAAACTAATAGTGACACACCCAGGAGTAACACAATCTGGAGTGCAAGTACAGGGGACCCTGTCCCTGCCGGCTGGACTCATTAAGATGTGGCCTAACTGTTAGAGCGAATGACCTCGAAGCTGGGTTACCAGGTTCGAGTCTCTGTGGCTCAACCTCTTGTGATTCTGGGCAAATCACCTCATCTCCCCGGCCCTACCAAAACATGGATGTGCCCGTCTGGAACAGCTGGTGCTCCTGTAAAGCGCCCTGATACCTCCAGGTTGAATTCGAGCTATATGAAAACTGAAAGACAAAAAACACGGCTCTGTGGATCTTGCACGCCCGGAAATTGCTTGTACTGTCTCCACGCAAGGAAGCTAGAGAAGTTTAGGAACGACTGCTGTGGCACAAAAGGCCACGAAGGTGCTTGTGTGTAGCATAGAAGGACTCCCTGCAGATAAATCACGGATTACAGTGACATAGCGTGTGACAGTAAGGAAATAACAAGCGCTCGCCATGGCGTTTTCATCGCCTTTTTCTGCCGTCCCACTTGGACGGCCTCGCCTGCTAAAAGGTTTCTTGTCTTTATGGGGCCATGTGTTTGGCCCCCATAAAGAAGATAAGAAACCTTTTACGCCAGCAGGAAGTTAGATGAGCCAGTCCAACTGGGACGGCTCTAAAAGAGAAAAGTGTACGTCACTGGAAGCTCTTTTCCAATGGCTGGCCACCGTTTAGCATAAACGGTGACACCAGCCAATGGAAAAGAGGGGCGGGGATTAAACCCGCTAGTGAAAGCTACCCAAAAACATAAAATCTCGCCAGCGAGACTGCGCATGTCTGCGCAGCCTACGCTAGCCGAGACCTAAAAAAGAAGTGGGGGGGACGCTGACGTCACGACAGGAAGTGACGTCACGAAAGGTGGCTTGCACCATCAGACTCATTACCTCCCCTCGCTCACCCCTTAGATGCAATTGCATCAGAGAAGCCAGCGCGTGAGCAGCGTTCTGAATGAGCTCCGCTCTCGCCCAAGAGAGGCCAAAGAGTGAATGTGTGGCTCCATTTGCTCCAGTTATCGAGCTCCCGTTAAAATAAGTGGGGGGACGCCGTCCACACGCGTGGTACCCCGACTCGAGCCCTGGTCTTAGTTAGCTGCCAGTTGAGCAGCATTACCAAGCTGGAAGCTTCTGCGTCACACAAGATATGAGCATTATATATTTATGAGGCGAGTCACTCCTTGTCTTTCTGAATCAAACCTCTAACCAATCCCGATGTTCATGAACTGAGATTCTGATATCAGCATTACTTTGGAGCGTGGTGGCTATCTTGTCTTCTGGCAAATTCATTAGTAATTGCGATTGCTCTGGTTAGTATTATGTTTGTGTGAATCGTTAAACCACTGTGTTTGTCTTGAATTCTGTGGTTTAGGATAATTTAATTATATCAGCATTAGATAGCAGTTCTATGAAGCATTCATTTCTTTATTTATAATTATGGTTAAAAAAATCTTCACCATTTCTAAAAAAAATTATATATATATATATATATATATATATATATATATTATCTACTGGCGGTCGCCAGTAGATAGTTATAGTTAGGACCTTGTTTCCATAGGAAATCTGAAAATTCTATTTTGAATAACTTTGGCGCCGGTTGACGAATCCTTGCGAATTTTTCAAAATAGGTGGGGCGCTCCGCTCCGCTCCTACCCTGAAAGTCTCGGGGTGATTAGTCAAGCAGGGGCCGAGAAAAAAGGGGGGTCCCAAAACGCGTTTTCCCCATGCATTTTTCCATAGGGACCTTTAGTCCAAGGTACAGCCCAAACGGCTGAACAGAATTACTTGAAATTTGGCAGAGAGGTAGTCCTCAGGTCAGGGATGTGCCTTTTGAATATCTGGGTCAATCTGTTCAGTAGTCCCTGAGAATATTTCAGTTAAAAGTACATATATATCTATAAGCGCACACCGTGCGCGTACGGTAAGCATACCGAACGCGCATGCTGCCGTGCGCAAGCGTAATTCTGATTGGTGGTTACATGACAGTAAACATTTCAGTCGGTTGAAATCAGGAAGTGTCGGCCGCCATTTTGTCTCTCGCAGTCTGAGGCAGTTAAAAACAAAGGTGGAGAATGTGAAAAGGGGGCAGGGTGGACAGTTCCTGACCCCCTAGCCTTTGTCAGGGGGTCACTGAAGGACCCCCAAGGATGAAAAAAACAATCTTTATTTTTTCAAAAAAGCGCGGGGTGCGCGCACGGCACGCACAACGCATCGTGGGTGCTCGGTGCGCGAAGCGCCCCGAGCGCCCACAGTGTGCTATCGGTGCGCGTAGCGCACGGTGCGCGCACGGTGAAGAACCTGAAAAATTTTTTTTTAATAAATACATAACTTAGCATTTTAAAAAACGTACAAATTCACTTAAAAAACCATAGGTTTCACACACCTTATAGTTAGGAATTAGCATTTAAAACACCTTGCAAATTCACTTAAAAAACCATAGGTTTCACACATGTTATAGTTAGCTGGACATTTCCCTCGTAAAAAACCAATGAAATTCCCCCGTTATAGTTAGTGCAGGCAACTATAACTCACGCGACGGCAATCCTCTGCTGATGACGTCAGATATTACATCACTGATTAAATATGTGTCCTTCTGAAAAATAAATATTTGTAATATATGTATAGCTAAAGATTAATGGAAGAAGACATGGGTAAATAGGTGTCTAAATACAGTGATGTAATATCTGACGTCATCAGCAGAGGATTACGGTCGCGTGAGTTATAGTTGCCTGCACTAACTATAACGGGGGAATTTCATTGGTTTTTTACGAGGGAAATGTCCAGCTAACTATAACATGTGTGAAACCTATGGTTTTTTAAGTGAATATATATATATATATGTCTAAAATATATGTCAGTGATCTGAATAGCAAATGTGTCACAGGAAGTATGCTCTTTCTAACGTAATTCACAAATTAATGCTTCACAATATGAAGTTTAACACATGAGCACAGGTTCCTCCTTTTTGAAAACGAAGGTTGCATTTTCCTTCTCATCGCAAGTTCTCCAGGCATGGAATTTTCTTTTCGGAAATGTTTGGGAGTTTAGAAGCCCCTCAGCTATTGGCACAGATGAGAAGTAAAAGGGTTTTAGGCCAAGATATAAATGATCTATTCTAACGTTGCCAATACCTCTTTTAGATTACATTGGGCCTGAGTCGCAAAATAAAATGGAGATTATCTCACCTGGACGTTTACGACTCAGAGACAACTGGACATCTTTAGAGAATTCCATTTTGACAGGAGCAAACATGTACTTACTAACTTTTTTTTCATTTTTTTCATAGGGGAAATATTTTCCTAGTTCAGAAACGCTTTACCTAGCCCCCTAATTGGGGGATTGTTCCCTTCCCACCCTGTAAAGGGATTTGCTGTTGCCTTTGTCTGTTCTTTTCATGGTGGGAAGATGTCGGAGAGAAGAGTGAATACCTATATTTAAGTTTGAGTTCATGTGCCAGCTCACAGGGCAGTCGAGCGCGAGGATGCCAGCTCCTGCCCCAGCAAGATGATATTCGTGTGTAAAAACCTTTTGGAAATTACTCATAGAAATTACTATTTGTGCATGCAGGACAACCTTGGATGAGTAAGTTTCCTTGTGATATATGCCCTTACTCCTCAGAGGAAACATCACGACTTGGCTTCCATTCTCCTCTAATTGTCACTGCCCAGTAAAGCAGAGCGTCACGTTTTGTAACCCAGCATCAAGAACACACTTATGTGGTAAACATGTCACTAAATCAGAGAGTAGCAGAACAGCGAACACCCGTATCCTGCTTACACAGTAACCTCTCAAGCTGCAAGCAGGGCTGCTGGCAGGATGGAATGATGCCCTACTTATGAACTAGGGTTGACTGAATTAGACAGCCAGAAAAGGTTATGCGGCACCTCAGTTGCAGGGGTGTCTCTCTAGTTTTGTCATTGGAAAACCCTTTAATACAAATGGGATCTTGGTGCTTTTTGAAATACAAAGGTTTCTTAACAAAGAAAAGTTTGCACTTTGCCAGATCCATTTGAATATATTTTCATTACCAATAAATATTGAGTGTGTCTTCTATGGAGCTAAACAAACTCCATTTCCTTAAAAGTGTCACTTGAAATTCCTCGAGTGAAATATTTGAAGTGAACATACACTGTAGCTCTAAGCAGAACACAAGCCTGCATCTGCAGATTTCAAGTTTTAAAAGGTGCGCCTCTTTTATTCGGCACATCTCAGTGATATTTCAGAGCTGGTCTTGAGTTCTGGGTTTACTCTGTGGCTACAAGGAAGGCTCTATAAACACCACAATAGAGCAGCTGCTATTTGTTGGGAGTGCCTGAATGAAAGGGTATGTCCCATGTGGCCTACATGGGTGGTGTGCCAATATGTAGGAGGACCAGAGTTGTGCTCTTGCCATGTTTCTGTTGCTGTGTCTAGGAGTGAGAGCTAGGACGCTTGAGCATCAGATGTCTGTGAGTGTGGCGTGGCCTACATGGGAGGTGTGCCAATATGTAGGAGGACCAGAGTTGTGCTCTTGCCATGTTTCTGTTGCTGTGTCTTGGCGTGAGAGCTAGGACGCTTGAGCATCAGATGTCTGTGAGTGTGGCGTGGCCTACATGGGTGGTGTGCCAATATGTAGGAGGACCTGAGTTGTGCTCTTGCCATGTTTCTGTTGCTGTGTCTTGGCGTGAGAGCTAGGACGCTTGAGCATCAGATGTCTGTGAGTGTGGCGTGGCCTACATGGGTGGTGTGCCAATATGTAGGAGGACCAGAGTTGTGCTCTTGCCATGTTTCTGTTGCTGTGTCTTGGAGTGAGAGCTAGGACGCTTGAGCATCAGATGTCTGTGAGTGTGGTGTGGCCTACATGGGTGGTGTGCCAATATGTAGGAGGACCTGAGTTGTGCTCTTGCCATGTTTCTGTTGCTGTGTCTAGGAGTGAGAGCTAGGACGCTTGGGCATCAGATGTCTGTGAGTGTGGCGTGGCCTACATGGGTGGTGTGCCAATATGTAGGAGGACCAGAGTTGTGCTCTTGCCATGTTTCTGTTGCTGTGTCTTGGCATGAGAGCTAGGACGCTTGAGCATCAGATGTCTATGAGTGTGGCATGGCCTACATGGGTGGTGTGCCAATATGTAGGAGGACCAGAGTTGTGCTCTTGCCATGTTTCTGTTGCTGTGTCTTGGAGTGAGAGCTAGGACGCTTGAGCACCAGATGTCTGGGAGTGTGGCGTGGCCTACATGGGTGGTGTGCCAATATGTAGGAGGACCAGAGTTGTGCTCTTGCCATGTTTCTGTTGCTGTGTCTTGGAGTGAGAGCTAGGACGCTTGAGCATCAGATGTCTGGGAGTGTGGTGTGGCCTACATGGGTGGTGTGCCAATATGTAGGAGGGCCAGAGTGGTGCTCTTGCCATGTTTCTGTTGCTGTGTCTAGGCGTGAGAGCTAGGACGCTTGAGCATCAGATGTCTGTGAGTGTGGCGTGGCCTACATGGGTGGTGTGCCAATATGTAGGAGGACCAGATTTGTGCTCTTGCCATGTTTCTGTTGCTGTGTCTTGGCGTGAGAGCTAGGACGCTTGACCATCAGATGTCTGGGAGTGTGGCGTGGCCTACATGGGTGGTGTGCCAATATGTAGGAGGACCAGAGTTGTGCTCTTGCCATGTTTCTGTTGCTGTGTCTTGGAGTGAGAGCTAGGACGCTTGAGCACCAGATGTCTGGGAGTGTGGCGTGGCCTACATGGGTGGTGTGCCAATATGTAGGAGGACCAGAGTTGTGCTCTTGCCATGTTTCTGTTGCTGTGTCTTGGAGTGAGAGCTAGGACGCTTGGGCATCAGATGTCTGTGAGTGTGGCGTGGCCTACATGGGTGGTGTGCCAATATGTAGGAGGACCAGAGTTGTGCTCTTGCCATGTTTCTGTTGCTGTGTCTTGGAGTGAGAGCTAGGACGCTTGAGCATCAGATGTCTGTGAGTGTGGCGTGGCCTACATGGGTGGTGTGCCAATATGTAGGAGGACCAGAGTTGTGCTCTTGCCATGTTTCTGTTGCTGTGTCTAGGAGTGAGAGCTAGGACGCTCGAGCATCAGATGTCTGTGAGTGTGGCGCGGCCTATGTGGGAGTTATCTTGTTTTGTGTTGTGCAATTAAGGCAGGGACTGCTCACACTCTGTCACAGGGAACATGTAGCAGCTCTTATGCACAGGGGAGAAGAGTGTGAGAATAGACCGGGTCATACATGTGGATACCCAAAATCTTTGGGGTGCTCTGGGTCATACAATTTTCCTCTACAAACAAATCCTTTCAGAGCAAAGGTTTTATAAACTGTCTGTCAGAATATAATGCATATGTCCAAATTTGTCCTTGCTGAAAAATCTCTCTTGGTAGTGGTGTACGCCCCATTTGTGGGGTCAAGAGGTCAGTAGGGATCTTTAGTTGCCCTCATTATTTAGAACACCACAGTGCAGACTCAACAGCGCTCAAGCAGTTGGTTTTTTGAGATTAGGACATAGTATACCAAGGGGAGATCATGAAGTATGAGTCATTCACTATAATCCAACATTTTTTATTAACCTAATGACACACATTCAATGTGGCCTGAATAAGGAAAAGGGGCTGTACCTGTTTCTGCAACTGGTTATTGAGCTGAAATAATCCTTTATTGGGCTATTTTGAATTGAAAACTTTATTAACGGATCATTTGAGAATTTGGTACTTGTTTTGTGTATATTTATGCTTTATTATTCATATCCCGCCCTTAATGGCCTCACACCATAAGTAAACAGCACCTGCCTCAGAGATTAGGGGAGAAGGAAGCACAAAAACACAGTTTTGCTTTCGGGGGCTACATATAAGATGGGAATTGGTAAAGAGGATTTAACGCGCCATCAGGCCTTCTCACATTCGGTATTGGTATTGCTTGACTTGAAATATATTAATTTCCATTAGGAAAAAAACCAGCAGGGCAGAACTCCCCTGGGTTCGTGAAATTTCTATCTTAATATGTTGTTAACTGTTCTTGCTATAATTAGGGTGACCAGGCATCCTGGATTTGATTGACAGCGCCAGTTTTTTACCATCTGTCCTAGGTCTAACGTCAGCAACTTTAGCTCATGTCCCAGTTTTCAGAGTGGGGTGGACTTCACACAGAGGGGCAGTTAGGGGGAGATTTACAAAATCTCCACGCAGCGCTGCGCTGCGTCACGCAACAGGGCGGGACCAGGAGAGCACCATATTTTGAAAGATTTGTCTCTCTCCTCCCCTTTCCCTTGCGCCGGCGCTGATTTCAGCTGCTGTGTGCCATGCACACACATTGGTGCCGCAGCTCTAGGGTGTGTGCATGAGTGTAGCATAAGTTTTGTACAAGAAGGATACTCTTCCTTCAAAAAATACTATGCTGGGCACGATGCAAGGCTTTTCCCACTTTCCATACACGCTGCTTAGTGCAGCAAGCATGCAACGTCGGAAAAGGAAGGAGAAATAAGAGCATTTCTCCTTCCTTGCGCCTAGTTGAAAAGAGCACAGTTTTCTCAATCTAAACCTAATCTACAGATTTTAGTAAATTGGGTTTAACGTGAGAAACCTTGGGTGGTGCATGGGAACGCCAATGCGCCACCCTTCGTACACCCCCATGACGCAGAGTAACGCGAAGCAGCGCAAGGCGCTTCTTTGCATTACTTTGACGTTATTTCCCGCTCTAAACATGTTAATTAGGAAAAAAAGATTTTGCGCCGCTTTGTGTCACTTTTGTGATGCAAACACAGCGCAAAATCTTAGTAAATCTTAGTAAATCTCCCCCTTAGATAGCAGCCCCTAGCTGCCCCTAGGACGATACAAAAGCGTAGTCCTCCCTCTGTTTTGTGAAATGTCAAATGTGTTTACAGGATGATCAGATTCTGACAACCAATCTGATAATTTATAATTTGATACCAAAATGAGGGATGCTTAACTGTTATGGAAAGATGGCTACCTTGAATATCAAAGAATGCGAGATTTGGCATCTCTTGTAAAGAATATTCCTCGAATGGGAAAGAGTTGTTGTGAACAACAAATGATTGAGCTTGTAATGTGAAGACCTAACTTTGAATGAAAGCAGGTACACTATGTTTTCCCAGCACGAGAAATGAGGACAGGGTTTGCTTTGTGGGATTTTTTAAATGAAACTACATGCTGTACGGATTAATTGGAGACTACAGCCGAGTAATGGGACTCGGCCTCATTTAGATTACTTTATTTGAATGACTGGGTGAGCCACAGATATTTTGTGTTTGCATTACTATCCCAGGTCTATGTGACAATGGATACAGCAAATTAGTTCAGAGTTACATGACTCGCTAAAGAAACTGATTTATTGTGCAATTATACAGTAACAAATCACTGAGGTGACTTGCAGGAGTCTTAAAACATACACTTGGTGATAATGTGTCCACTATAAATCATTCGTTTCTGATACAAGTTAGAACTTTTAAGGAAATTTCTTATACTTAAACCTGACCGGTGTTTCTCCTGGCACGGATGGGTCGTCCCCAGGGAACATGGGCTCCAGTTCTTCCAGCTGGTGGGAGACAGAAAGATACAGAGGCTGGTCAGGGGGCCCTCCCTTCAGTGTCATCCTCGGCATGTGCACCCTCTAAAGCCTTATAGAATGTAGTGGTCCCAGTTATAAAACATCAAACGAGGGGGATTGATTTGAGTGAGGTAGTGAAATAAGTGACAAATACATCAAATTGGTAAAACAATCCAAGTAGGTTTTTCAATCCTTACTGGCGGGGTCTTCTTTCCTCTGCGAGTGAAGAAGCATTTCGAACTAAGGAGGGTGTTTATCACTCTCTCTCTCAATCCGGAGCCTTTGGAGCCCCCATCGCCTGTGACGACTTTGTGCGCCTACTAGGCTTGTCCTTTTATTCTTTACACGGTGTCCCTGCCCTTTTCACTTTCACCTTTGTCCTGAGGAAGACCCCGCCAGTAAGGATTGAAAAACCTACTTAGCTTCAGGGGTCAAAACGTCGACATACTACTGCTACCAGTATTGCCAACGGTGCATGCCGCATTGTGACTTTCTCTTGTACATGGTTATGCAATTAATTGTCATTTACCTCTCTTTGATTGTGTTTGAGAATATGTGGCATTGAATAGTATGCCCAGCAATTGGATTGTTTTACCAATTTGATGTATTTGTCACTTATTTCACTACCTCACTCAAATCACTCCCCCTCCCCTTGCACTTAGTTGGACACATCAACTAGGCTTTTATGATGTTTTGTAAAAATTGTTCTTTAAAACATTGCATTATGTGTAGAGTGTGATTAAATAACACTCAAACACTTATTTAATTTCTCTTGATTTTTTACATATATTTTTTCATTTGCTTATACACCTCGTTTGATGTATTATAACTGGGACCACTACATTCTATACTGTTCTACACCCAGGTCCCAGTGATGTTGGGTTTACCCTTCTTTATAACCACCCTCTAAAGCCTGGCACACGACAGACTGAACCAGAGAGAGGCAATTCAACGCCTCGGTTTGTGACTGTACCACCTACCAGAATTCCCAGGTTTGGCAGAAATATGCCTGACCTTTCCCTCTGATGAATGGCACTGGGGGTAGCGCGGGGTATTATAATTTCACTATACCCTGCCAGCCCATCTAGTCTGTGCTCTTTCAGGTGCCAGCAGCACAGGCTGTTAATTAATGGTATGCCCCAAAGATTTCCCATGACCATGACAGTTTCTCTTACCTGTGGCAATCACTTCCAGGATGTTAATGTCACCCCTATATATGAAGCCATGCCAGGTTTGTGCCAGTCTCCCAGGGTTTTATTGGCACGCCTTTGTGATCCCATCAAGCCAGTTCCTCTTATAAGTGCCAGTCAGCCTGACTTTGAAAGTAACACCGTTGTGATTTTACTCTACCATGCCAGTTGTCGTACTTTACTCTTCGGAACCGCGTAGGGGACCAGGCCCTACCCCTGTCTATCTTGGTATTAGCGAACCGCAAATGGTAAATGCGGCATGTACGAGTGCTTTACTCGTCGTTCTAGCCCTGAATGCACTGCGTACACGTTATCTTGCTGCACTACGCGGGTTCCATTTTGGAAGCAGTGGCCATCTTGTCATTGCCCTCACACAGGCTATAATGGAGCAAATACGGGCCTCTCAGTACATGTGCTTTCCCGTGACTTCTCGGTGACCTGGGCAGCTGGCTCCGCTGCCCCGGGTCAAACCGGTCTCACGAGCTCCCCTTCCTCCGTCCACCTGTGATTAGCATCAGGGCTCGACCCATCATAAAACCCTTCTCATCCTACACAAACCCCCGGCTAATCTCTTCCACACCTGCTTGTTCTTGCTTTATGACTTGTTTCCCAAAACAGGAGATGCTCATGTTTATTGGGGGGTCTCTTTACATCAAACATGGGATCTGAATCTTACTGTGTAAATCATTGTGAGTTGGCCGAACTGGAATGTGGGATGGTCATCATGACTCTGCCTTTTCTTTGTAATGTACACTGTTATATTGCCGTTTCATAAAACTCAGGAATGTATGCTTGAGGCCGAAAAAGGCCTATTTAAGATGTAGTCCGTTCCTATGATTTTCAGCAGTCTCCTGAGAACATACACGCTGTTGTACTTCTAGGATACCTGTCATTGGTCTGCAGCCAATAAACGATTCTTTGACTTCACCCAGAAGACTCTGTGTTTCTGTAGGTCCGGAACAGGGTGAAACCCCGAAGTCATAGGGTGTGTGCCCCTGCACCGCTGGGTCTAAAATACCCGGTACTTCAGTTTGGCGCCCAACTCGGGCCGATTTCAGCGGTACCAGTCCAAGCCAGAGGTTCGTGAGGAGCTTCGTGTGGAAATTCCGGAGGAAGGCCGCCACTCCATCGACCCCTGCATGTCGACGTGGTCCGAAAGTCTTTTCTGCGAGGTTCTCCGCGTCCCGACGGCTACGAAGGACTGCTGCCCTGATTAATCGACCTGTTTTGGACCCTTGACGAGTTTGAGAGAGCGAAACAATCGAGAGAGTCTTCTGGTGACGTCATCGATCAGCAATATTCAGTTAAGTATAAGTGGAGCGTCTCCCATTTGTTTTGGTATCCCTCGGGATCGTTTGGTTTGATTTGGTAATTGGTGATTTGGTGTTTGCAAACCCCAAAGCCAGAGGATTCGTGTATTCACGAGACTATCGTAATCAATAATCCTTTGACGTTTGGATCTAGACTAGTGAGAAAAGATGCCTGGTTCTAGAATATTTGGTAGATTATTCTGTTTGGGTTGTGGAAAAGATTTCCAGCTGGAAGAATCATGTCCGGTTCCTCCGGTTGGAACTCCAACTTATGAGCTCTATGTAAAACATGGCGTAGGCCCTATTGCATATAACGAAGTGTGGATCCACTACACCAGGAAGGACGGTGTTTTAAAATGGCCCCAAAATGGTAGTTTCGATACCGATATTCTAGATAATTTGGAAATTAAATTGTTTAAGAAGAAAGCCCGGCCGGCGATGTTTGACTCTTTCCGCTTATGGCGAAAGGAAGCCAAACAGAAGGAAATTAAGCTAGCGAAAAAGAATAAAAGAGAGAAAGGTATGTCAGTAATGCAAGCAGCTGTACAATTTAGAGATAATGAGGAGGAGCAGATGAGCGAGCAATTGCACAGGCAGCGTAAGTTAGGGATTGACAAATGTTACCCGGTTTTACCGCACTCTAAGCAAAATGAGTCCGAAGACAAGGAGAAAGATCCCCTAATGTCACACTTGTTGAGTTCGCCACCCCCATATGCGCAAAATGCTACGGCGCCTCCTCAGCCTGTGAATATGCCACCTCCAGTTAATGTATTGCAGGCTTTGCCGCAACCACCAGCTGCCGCACAACCGGCTCTTATTAATGTAACGCAGCCCCCTCAAGGGCCGCCAGTTGTGCTTCCAACTGCCCCCGCGCTTCCTGTAACCTTGCCTAATTCACCAGCGGCCTCTCCCAACACTTTTCCTTGCACCACTTCGGTACCTGTTTCTACGTCCTCTTTTCTTCCCTCTGTTTTCCCCCCTGTTTCTGCCTCAGCTTCTCCTTCAGCGCGACAGCGTTTAGCTAATGTGGTTACTTCATTAATGTCGCCTCTCTTTGAGTTGTCTGGTGCGACTCCTGGTTTGCAGCGTAAGCAATTGCGTAGTCAGTTGCCTACCTCTGACGAGAAGAACATAATAGACAGCATGGCACGCAGATGGATTGTTTTCTCTTCATTGTATGATATGGAATCAATTGCTAATGTCTTCCATCAGTGGGATGCCCCGAAGCAGAGGTATGTGTTTGAGAAGATGTGCGAAATTCTCTGTGAGGAATTGGAGGATAGTGGTAGAAATCCGAGGCCACGAGAATTGTGTAGAGTAAGGTCCGATTTTGGAGCTGGTATGATTGTAGACCGCGATATAGATAAAGCAGTTGCGGTTGTACTATCCTTCAGGAATGATGAATGTCAACAGTCATTGTTCGAACAAGATGTCCCTGTGGGGAGAAAGGAAAAGGTGCGGCAATACCCCATGAGAGAAGTGCCCCCGGTATGGAAGGAAGCGGTTGCAGCTGTCGGTGCTAACCCCGCTGTGGCAGCACATTTCCAGCGTGTTTGGGTGCATGTTCCATGGAAGCATTCTGAGGTGTTAGCGCTTAAACAGTCCTTGCCTGATCCCCGTAAAAATCCGGCAGGTTATTATAAAGAATTGTCACAAACGGCAGGATCATGTATTATGAATCTGGCCGACATAGACATGTTGTTTGGTAATGTTGTTCCACAGCCCCTATGGGGGTCAATCCGTAATGCGGATCATGACCAAGAGCTGGGGGATACATGGGCTAACATTATTGCTGCCGATGCAAGACAAACTGGTGGCGCGAAACCTGAGCCTTTAGTAGCTGAACTCCCTGGTAGAATCATCACGTATATGAAGACAATAATGCCTGCGATGCGCGTAAATTGGGACAAGTTATCTGCATGCAAGCAGAAAAAGGATGAGACAGTGTCAGACTTCTTTACTAGGTTTGAGGAAACGTTCATTGATCACAGTGGGCAGGATATGAGTACTGAGGGTGGCCAACGGTTGTTTGTGGATAAGTTTGTGCAGAATTTACTTCCTGACCTGTGTAAAAAGTTAAAAGATTCAGAGAGTTCTTGGGCTGTTTCCTCTTCGGCGCAAATACTGGCTACCGCACAGTATTATGAAAATAGAGATAAAGACGAGAAAGATAGAACAGAGAAGAAAACGAAGGAATTAAAGACAAAGGTCCTTTTACAGCAGGCCTATCCGCCACGTGGAGGTGGTAATAATTATAGGCAACCCCAAGGTGTCTATCACCAACCCCAACAATTTCAGAACAATCAGCAAATGAATGGGTATTATCAACCACGTGTCCCGGTAGGTCCCAACCAATGTTCATACTGCAAAGAAGAAGGTCATTTTAAATATAGTTGCCCTAAATTAATACAGCGGAATGGTAATATGTATGGCGCAAGAGGTAGAGGTGGTCAGCACGCTCCTAGAGGTAGAGGGCGTGGAAGTGTTCCCCAAAATGCGCGTCCTCTGCCGCCTCAGAATACCATTAATAGCTTTGATCAGCAAGCTAACGCGATTGGTAATACGGCCCAGTATTATAATAATGATTATTATGCAGAAGATGGTGATGCAGAAAATGCTGATTACTAGGACAGCCGTAGACAGAGAGAGGGAGTTGTTTCAGTGCCAGTGGATCAGAGTGGACCGTATGTTGAGGTGACTACAGCAAATGTAACGGAGCCTTTTCTGCTAGACACTGGTGCTGCAAAGAGTTCAATTATGCATTCCAAACTCCCTGGTGCACCTTTGTCTGGCGACATAAATGTTTCCGTAGGTTTTTCTGGCGCCCCTGTTAGGAACCCAATTTCTAGTCCCATGTCACTTTCTGTTGGACCTTGCGAGCTGAAAGCACCTCTGATTCTGACTACAGGTTGTGGTGAGAATTTGCTGGGACTGGATTTGTTGAAAAGATTGCATGCCACGTTGTATTGCTCTCCTTCGGGAGTACAACTTACATTAGGCAAGAAAGTAATTTCCCCAATGTACTTGTCCAAAAATACAATGCCGCCTGAATTGTCATCCCTTCCGGATGCCCTTTGGGCTACTGGTCCCAATGATGTGGGCCTCTTGGAGATACCGCCATACATGGTGACTTTAAAGGCTAATGTCAGACTGCCACGTATTCCCCAGTACAAGATCTCTAATGAAGGCCAAAAAGCATTGTTAGATATTGTCCACAACTTCATTGATAAGGGTGTGATTGAAGAAACAAGAGGCAACGTTTGCAATAGCCCGATTTTACCTGTCTTAAAGCGAACTGACCCTTCACAGCCACCTGTTTACAGATTCGTGATCGATCTTAGAGAGGTTAATAAGATTGTCGTGCCACAGTTTCCAGTTGTCCCTGATATAACTGCCTTGTTAACGATGATTCCAGCCTCTGCTGAATGGTTTTCAGTGATCGATTTAAAGAATGCTTTCTTTAGCATTCCAATTGCAGAGGAGAGTAGGGACATTTTTGGTTTTAGTCTGGGAGGCCGAAGCTTCCGCTTCAAACGCGCTCCCCAGGGCTACTGTGAGAGTCCATCTATATACAGTCAAGCTTTGAAAGCACAGCTTGATGCACTTGTTTTACCTAGTGGCGCTATCCTGATTCAGTATGTGGACGATTTACTAATAGCCGCGGATACTGAGGAGATCTGTAAAGAAGCCACATTATCATTGTTGCGCCATTTATCCGCTTTCCATCACAAAGTGTCTCTCTCTAAGCTGCAATATTGTCGACAAGAAGTGACCTACTTAGGTCATCTCTTATCGAAGGAGGGAAGGAAACTGACCCCAGAAAGAATTTGAGCCATTGCACAGTTGAATGTGCCAAAGACACAGAGAGAAGTACGTGCTTTCTTGGGCATTACCTCATACTGTAGGCATTGGATCCCTAGTTTCTCCTTGCTGGCCAAACCTTTGTTAGCCTTAACATGCAAAGACACACCGAATCCTATCCCATGGTCTGAAGAGTGCCAGAAAAGTTTTGTGGAATTGCGTAATGCATTATGTTCAGCACCTGTGTTGGGTACCCCTGACTACAGTAAACCTTTTACATTATATGTGCACGAGAAAGATGGATGTGCGTTGTCAGTGTTAACACAGCCTTTTGGCGACAGACCGCGCCCATGCGCGTATTTCTCATCCACCTTGGACCCTGTAGCGAGGGCATTGCCAAGCTGTCTGAGAGCGACAGCTGCTGCAGCGATGTCTATCCGACAATCTGCTGGTCTGGTAATGGATAACACATTGATCGTTATGGTTCCACATGCTGTAGACACATTATTGAATAGAACCAAGACACAACACTTGACTAGTGCACGCCTATCGGGTTACGAACTTACACTGTTAGCGAATCACATACACATAAAACGATGCAATACACTGAATCCAGCTACGTTGTTGCCGATTCCAGCAGACTCAGATGAGATTGAGCAACATGACTGTCTGTTCAGAACAGAAGAAGAGACGAAAGGGAGAGTGGATCTGAAAGATACTCCCCTGACTGAGTGTGATGGTACTTTGTGGGTAGATGGTTCATGCTTTAAGCTCCCTAATGGTGACACGACTGCTGCATATGCTATCACGACTTTACATACGGTCGTGGAAACTGCACGAGTGCCACATAATTCGGCCCAAGCAGCAGAATTAATCGCCCTCACGAGAGCATGTGTGTTATCTGAAGGAATGAGAGTGAATATATATACAGATAGCCAGTACGCCTTTGGCGTGGCTCATAATTTTGGGCGACTGTGGAAAGAGCGTGGGTTCCTGACGTCACATGGAGCTAAAATTCAGAATGGCAAGTTGGTGAATGATCTCCTTGAGTCACTGACCCTACCTTTGCAAGTTGCGATCATGAAATGCAGTGCGCACAGGAAAGTCACAGACGATGTTGGTCGTGGGAATGCGTTTGCTGATGAGACCGCGAGAGAAACCGCACAGAATGTGAAGACTAGAATGTATGTTGCAGGCCCCGCAAGATGGGTTAATGATGTAGGAATGTGTGAGAACACAATAGAGAGTGTGAAGTCGCTTCAAGCTGAAGCCACAGAGGAAGAGTTAAGCAAGTGGAGAGAGAGTATGGGTAAGTTGGATGAGAATGGTTGCTGGACTGATCTGACAGAACATAGGCGATGGTTGTTGCCTGACGCGTATGCGCTTCCAGTAGTTACTATGGCGCATGGAATGGCACACATCAGTATGAAAGGTATATGCAAGTTGTTGGCTCCAGTATGGCAGAATGCTGGGATTCCCAAGTGTGCAGAGAATGTGGTCAAGAATTGTATGGTATGTTTGAAGTACAACCCTGGTAGGGGAACCCCAACTCCAGCCGGTCACTTTGCGCCCCCATCATGTCCATTCGAAGTTTTGCAGCTGGACTTTATTCACATGGAAAGATGCAACAACCTGAAATATGTACTAGTGGTTGTTTGTGCTTTCTCAAAATGGTTAGAGGCTTATCCTCTAAAAGATAACACTGCCCTGTCCACAGCCAAAGTCCTTGTGAAAGAGTTCTTCCCCAGGTTTGGAATGCCGAGAGTGGTATGGTGTGATAATGGGAGTGAGTTCGTGGGTAAAGTGATGAAGAATGTATGTGAAGGTTTAGGCATCCAGCAGAAGTTCCACGCTGCAAATCACCCCCAATCAGCTGGATTGGTAGAGCGCTACAATGGAGCCTTAAAGCTCAAGTTGGCTAAAATTCAGGCGAGCACTGGTCTTAAATGCCCTGCCTCTAGCACTCCTGTCCACCAGAATGACAATACACTCACGAGTGGGACTTAGTCCCTACGAGGTGGTCTTTGGCCGCCCGGCTAATGTATGGGGTGTGCCAAGGCCCACGAAATTCAGTGAGATAGAGCATCCAGTGCTGCTCGATTACCTGTATGATTTGACTGTTAAACTACGTGTTTTGCACCAACAGGTACATGATACTCTTCCCCAAGCCTCCGAAACTCCTGGACACCCTATCAACCCTGGTACGTGGGTGCTCGTCCGGAACTTCCAGCGCAAGAGCAACGACGAGCCCCGCTGGCTTGGCCCTCATCTTGTTCTACTATCGACAAGGTCAGCGGTGCGAGTGAAAGGGAAGAAGCACTGGGTTCATGGTACCCACTGCAAGGTAGTCCCCTTGCCTTTGCCATATGACCGGTGGGTCAAAGAGGGTATCACCGACTCTGAGACAGACACTGTACTCCGTTTCACACCATTCAGTGATGCACGCCTAAGAAACACAGCTTCAGACCAAGAGAGTGACAATATTCTGCAGGAAGCTGTGCCACCATCGAATCGATTGAACACCACTGAGCCTGAACTTTTGTTCCGAGACCAAACAGCACCTGGCCGTCTACGTTATAATTTGAGACCTAGGCCCATGGACAAATTAAGATTTCCTCATTATTTTCCTTTTGACATTTTTCACTCTCCCATCTGAAAGACTTTCTTGATTTTTTGTTTTTCGAACCACCATCCGGGTTCTGCCGCAGGGTCGCGGTGTCAAGACTTTGGGGTACAGGCCGAAGACGCTAGGTCGACGGTTCTGGTTGGTCTAGGGCGTTTCCCTGGACTGACAGGCGTACTCCTCAGCAGAAGAAACTCACCCGCCGCGAGCGGCCCGAGTAGACGATGGAGTTTTTTAAGATGGAGAGACCGATCGAGGAAATGAGCTTTAAAACCAGGATGTGTAGAGTTGTAAAAAGTAAATGTTTTGTCTTTTTGTGCCTTTTTATACTGTGTAGTATTATGATGTTTATTGTAGGACTTGTGTTCTTCTCCGCTCAAAAGCCTATTGCACCCACTCAACAGCCTACCCCTCTTTCTACTGCCTCCCCTCACTCTTTTTACCCCCTGCCTGAGCACGAACAGACCAGACGATCGGAGTTCGTAAATAACTCGTTTATCCAGCTCTTGCACCAGCACCAGCTAGTAGTGAATACGACCAATTGCTGGGTCTGTGGGTTAATGCCACATACCATTAACAAGGGTATTCCCTACATGGTGTTGCCGTATAGTTCAAATGGATCATCATGGGCATTCCAGACCATGTTTCTCTATGCTCTGGAGACGTACTCCCCTCGCCAACCGCGTTCCATCAGACCCATCACCAACAATAAGGCTTTGATGAAAGGAGTTGCCGATATGAGTAGGGATATTGATGCATACTCGTCCATTCCCAAAGAAGAGTTGAGACCTTATGTAGGATGGAACGCGACAGGGTATAGTATTAGTCTGGGTGAAAGACAGCGACAAATCTCATCTCCAATCTGGGTCGTACCCCACATGGGTCGGTTCTGCTTACAGGGTAATGGTCAGAACCCTAGGGCTCAACTGGGTAGAAGTGACTGTACCGAAACGTACACTTTCCCGTCACAGTTTTCCCCAGCGTTTCTAGCTGCCAAGGGTACCTATTTTATCTGTAATGACCGAGCATATACATGGTTGCCCCCTGATTTCTCGGGCACATGTTATATTGCGAATCTGCTACCGCCTACCTTCACTGCTGCCTCTGATTATCACAAGACGAGAGTCGTGAGAGGTGTAATTAGTAAGGAGGACACTGCTGGTCAGGAAGCAGGAGACTTCTTCTTGGGTTTCCTGCCGTTTTGGGGACCTATGGTCAATAGTAGGAACCTGAGACAGCTGACGCGTGTGGTTGAATCCACTATCAATGTAACGGCTGGTGCCCTTAGTAATCTGACAGCTGAGCTCCAAGCGGATCGCCTTAGGACTCTGCAGAACCGCATGGTCCTAGACGTTATTCTTGCAGACCGCGGTGGGGTATGCAAGGTCATCCAATCCAGTTGCTGCATTTTCATACCAGACAATGCTCCAACGGTGTATCAAGCCATCTCCAAACTCCACAAAATATCTGCATCCATACACGTGGATAAGGGAGATTGGTCATTGATGGGATGGTTCTGGGAACTGATATCTGCCTGGGGTTGGAAAGTCCTGATGGTCATTGGAGTGATTTTAGCCATTCTCTTCCTGTTCTGTCTGTGCATACAGTGTGCTCCTGCGATGTGTGGCCTCTGTGCTACCTTATGTGTAAGGAAACCTGTATCGAGAGACGAGCTAAGTAATAGGATGATGCTACAGCAACATCTCCATGACTTTGCGGACATTGACCTAGACTCGGATTAAGATGAGTATAGTGATTGCCTATGTAAGGGCAAAAGGAGGGTCTGTCGTACTTTACTCTTCGGAACCGCGTAGGGGACCAGGCCCTACCCCTGTCTATCTTGGTATTAGCGAACCGCAAATGGTAAATGCGGCATGTACGAGTGCTTTACTCGTCGTTCTAGCCCTGAATGCACTGCGTACACGTTATCTTGCTGCACTACGCGGGTTCCATTTTGGAAGCAGTGGCCATCTTGTCATTGCCCTCACACAGGCTATAATGGAGCAAATACGGGCCTCTCAGTACATGTGCTTTCCCGTGACTTCTCGGTGACCTGGGCAGCTGGCTCCGCTGCCCCGGGTCAAACCGGTCTCACGAGCTCCCCTTCCTCCGTCCACCTGTGATTAGCATCAGGGCTCGACCCATCATAAAACCCTTCTCATCCTACACAAACCCCCGGCTAATCTCTTCCACACCTGCTTGTTCTTGCTTTATGACTTGTTTCCCAAAACAGGAGATGCTCATGTTTATTGGGGGGTCTCTTTACATCAAACATGGGATCTGAATCTTACTGTGTAAATCATTGTGAGTTGGCCGAACTGGAATGTGGGATGGTCATCATGACTCTGCCTTTTCTTTGTAATGTACACTGTTATATTGCCGTTTCATAAAACTCAGGAATGTATGCTTGAGGCCGAAAAAGGCCTATTTAAGATGTAGTCCGTTCCTATGATTTTCAGCAGTCTCCTGAGAACATACACGCTGTTGTACTTCTAGGATACCTGTCATTGGTCTGCAGCCAATAAACGATTCTTTGACTTCACCCAGAAGACTCTGTGTTTCTGTAGGTCCGGAACAGGGTGAAACCCCGAAGTCATAGGGTGTGTGCCCCTGCACCGCTGGGTCTAAAATACCCGGTACTTCAGTTTGGCGCCCAACTCGGGCCGATTTCAGCGGTACCAGTCCAAGCCAGAGGTTCGTGAGGAGCTTCGTGTGGAAATTCCGGAGGAAGGCCGCCACTCCATCGACCCCTGCATGTCGACGTGGTCCGAAAGTCTTTTCTGCGAGGTTCTCCGCGTCCCGACGGCTACGAAGGACTGCTGCCCTGATTAATCGACCTGTTTTGGACCCTTGACGAGTTTGAGAGAGCGAAACAATCGAGAGAGTCTTCTGGTGACGTCATCGATCAGCAATATTCAGTTAAGTATAAGTGGAGCGTCTCCCATTTGTTTTGGTATCCCTCGGGATCGTTTGGTTTGATTTGGTAATTGGTGATTTGGTGTTTGCAAACCCCAAAGCCAGAGGATTCGTGTATTCACGAGACTATCGTAATCAATAATCCTTTGACGTTTGGATCTAGA
The DNA here is from genome assembly GCF_964204655.1 of Triturus cristatus. NCBI lineage: Eukaryota > Metazoa > Chordata > Amphibia > Caudata > Salamandridae > Triturus > Triturus cristatus. The sequence continues at coordinate 93,781,421 of NC_140579.1, read as the reverse complement.
CTAGTGAGCAAAGATGCCTGGTTCTAGAATATTTGGTAGATTATTCTGTTTGGGTTGTGGAAAAGATTTCCAGCTGGAAGAATCATGTCCGGTTCCTCCGGTTGGAACTCCAACTTATGAGCTCTATGTAAAACATGGCGTAGGCCCTATTGCATATAACGAAGTGTGGATCCACTACACCAGGAAGGACGGTGTTTTAAAATGGCCCCAAAATGGTAGTTTCGATACCGATATTCTAGATAATTTGGAAATTAAATTGTTTAAGAAGAAAGCCCGGCCGGCGATGTTTGACTCTTTCCGCTTATGGCGAAAGGAAGCCAAACAGAAGGAAATTAAGCTAGCGAAAAAGAATAAAAGAGAGAAAGGTATGTCAGTAATGCAAGCAGCTGTACAATTTAGAGATAATGAGGAGGAGCAGATGAGCGAGCAATTGCACAGGCAGCGTAAGTTAGGGATTGACAAATGTTACCCGGTTTTACCGCACTCTAAGCAAAATGAGTCCGAAGACAAGGAGAAAGATCCCCTAATGTCACACTTGTTGAGTTCGCCTCCCCCATATGCGCAAAATGCTACGGCGCCTCCTCAGCCTGTGAATATGCCACCTCCAGTTAATGTATTGCAGGCTTTGCCGCAACCACCAGCTGCCGCACAACCGGCTCTTATTAATGTAACGCAGCCCCCTCAAGGGCCGCCAGTTGTGCTTCCAACTGCCCCCGCGCTTCCTGTAACCTTGCCTAATTCACCAGCGGCCTCTCCCAACACTTTTCCTTGCACCACTTCGGTACCTGTTTCTACGTCCTCTTTTCTTCCCTCTGTTTTCCCCCCTGTTTCTGCCTCAGCTTCTCCTTCAGCGCGACAGCGTTTAGCTAATGTGGTTACTTCATTAATGTCGCCTCTCTTTGAGTTGTCTGGTGCGACTCCTGGTTTGCAGCGTAAGCAATTGCGTAGTCAGTTGCCTACCTCTGACGAGAAGAACGTAATAGACAGCATGGCACGCAGATGGATTGTTTTCTCTTCATTGTATGATATGGAATCAATTGCTAATGTCTTCCATCAGTGGGATGCCCCGAAGCAGAGATATGTGTTTGAGAAGATGTGCGAAATTCTCTGTGAGGAATTGGAGGATAGTGGTAGAAATCCGAGGCCACGAGAATTGTGTAGAGTAAGGTCCGATTTTGGAGCTGGTATGATTGTAGACCGCGATATAGATAAAGCAGTTGCGGTTGTACTATCCTTCAGGAATGATGAATGTCAACAGTCATTGTTCGAACAAGATGTCCCTGTGGGGAGAAAGGAAAAGGTGCGGCAATACCCCATGAGAGAAGTGCCCCCGGTATGGAAGGAAGCGGTTGCAGCTGTCGGTGCTAACCCCGCTGTGGCAGCACATTTCCAGCGTGTTTGGGTGCATGTTCCATGGAAGCATTCTGAGGTGTTAGCGCTTAAACAGTCCTTGCCTGATCCCCGTAAAAATCCGGCAGGTTATTATAAAGAATTGTCACAAACGGCAGGATCATGTATTATGAATCTGGCCGACATAGACATGTTGTTTGGTAATGTTGTCTACCTGTACAATTCAAGCAACCATGTTATATGATGACTACAAAAAGGATGAGGGTAGAGGCTATTAGAGACCGCACCTAACAAATGAACAGTATCTCAAGGTATCGAATAGTGCAAGGAACCAAGGAGCACTCCCCTCTATACTCCTTAACTAGGAACAAGTCCTACAATAACATTAAATGCAAAAAGGTTCAGCACTATACAGCATATTATAAGAATGCCACATCAAATTTCAAGACAGTTAGCACACGAAAAGACGTCCAAATCCAAGATGTGTGTTTCTTGAAATGGTTTCTCTTGATTTTTCTTAAAAGGATTTTTCTTTATTTTCCCAAAGGCAGAGAATCATAGCCATAGCCAACGCGTTTCGTCTCCCAAAGAGACTTCTTCAGGGCTTCACAGTGTGGCACAAAGTAAATTCATATAAATGTTTGTGCAGTTCAGGTGTTTGAAAATCCAATATTCGAAAAACTTCTATAAAGTATACAATGTCAGTAGTGGCATAATAACCCGCAGCTTGTGTGGTCCTTGTGTTTCAGTTCGAAAAAAATAATTAAAAAAAGAACTGTATAGTGCTGAACCTTTTTGCATTTAATGTTACATGATGACATAGAACCCTCTGATGACAGAATTCTTTGATTTAATTTTTCCCTGACTTTTCTCTGTGTCCTTACTTCAATGAAGATGCGTGGGGTCAAACCCTACAATGTAGGTTCTGCCTAGATGTGCTTTTCATACAAGCATGCCATATGCAGAGACACATGTTGGTAAAGGTACTCGTCTGAGGTATCTGCTTACTTCAAGGCGTTATATCAAAAGATACGTTATGATACGAACCCGTGACTTCACTCTATCCTGTCAGATCCCACAATCTATGCCACTCACTCGTCAAGGGTATACATTGACATACCAGTCTTCAATGGTGCAACTCTCAGATTTAACTATTTCCTGCCAGTTTCCCCTGTATGTACTCTTCGCCAATGAATGCCACATTAGGCGGAATAGGTTCTTAACAGCGTGTTAACGCCATGTGCTGCCCATTCCCCTTGACTATTGATTCCAACATTTGTTGCTACTAGACACTTACTTAAGGGGTACTAGTGGTATGCACGTACCAGCAGCTTGCTCCAGCCGATGGGCGTGCGCAGGAATGAGCTTCTCTCTTCCCTTATGTACGCCAGGCTGCCCTCTGGGATCTCTTTACGAGCCTCCAGCATCGATATCCTGGACTCGAAGACCCAAGTGTGCATCTGAAGAACAAAAACACAAGAGTTGGAAGGGTGGATCATAGAAAGTGAGGCCCAATAACCAGGTCTCATCTTCCGTGACATCATCATGCTCTTCCTCTTCAGTCACTTCCCCTCTCCTGCATAATCATCTTCATCATATTCCTAATCCTGCTCAACTCCCGTATCCCCTCTACTCTTCATCAGGTTAGAAGAAACGGGTATAGACTTCACCATCTGTCATGAGACGTGACCGACATAGCACCAGATCTACTGCCCTTTCGGAGCATCAGACTTTTTCTAGACACCAGTCTGCATTTGGGATACTTGATAACACCACCTTGGCTATTGCTCCTCTCCTGCAAGGTCCAGAGCCTAATTGAAGATACCAGTGGAGCACTGCTTAGATTGACATCTCTCCCTGGTTGTGACAAATGACCCTGTCCTTGCTATCTGTGAGCACCGCTGTCTACAGGATAAAAGAAGGGTTTTCCTGTCCTCCAAGTCTCCTGGACCTGAAAGACCTAATCCGTTATTGATAACTAGCATTACTTTATTGATAACTGCAGAAGTATTAGATGTCTGTGGCTGCGGCGCCATCACAGCATCGCTCGGTCCTCACACTGAGGGATGCAAGCCAACATTCCAGAAGACACCGGTGAAGCTGCTGACCTTGGCCAAACACTCTCCCTTCCTTCTCTCCGGCCCCCAATGCTCTCAGAGTAGAATCTTGGCCCTCATTGTCGACAGCGGTCCACAGTAGTTGGCGCTTCTGCAAAGACCAGGGATAATGACTTCTACGTTTCAGTGAAGTAGAGCCTTATCCCATTGAGCCACTGAACTAATAGGCGATGATAGACAACTTTTTGCTACCGCTCCTCCCCGCAGCACGGGCACCTTTGCTACCGTGATCTCCCCCTGTGAAGTTTCAAGAGATTATGAATCGGATTCTTACCTTTTGGCCTTTTTCAAGGTCTGCCTTGTCGCCTGGAGGAATGGTGGCATCTGAAAAACAAATAGAAAAACATCTGCATAGCCGTGAACAATGGACTTAAAATGGACCCGGAGGTGATAGTACCAAACTCCTGCCAGGTGGCTACATAACATAAATGACTATAGAGTGGGAGTCCGCTAAAGCAAAGGTGTCCGAAGGAGTTCAAGTTGTCTGAATCCATGCCAGCTCAGGGTAACCATGGGCTGTGCAACATTTTGGTTTAAAAAGGAATATTGTAAATTCATAGTCAAACTTAGCTGTGACTGGCGTAGATTATAATTAAGGCTCCTTGTTTTCCGTTTTTACGGATTTTTACAGATAAATACAGACAGAAAACAATGGGGTTTTCTGTCTACATTTATTTTTAAAAGTGGGTAAACACAGAAAATTGTACTGCTTTTAAGGGACTCTCCGTGCAATCTTTCATGAGTTATGGCCCAACAGCTGAGCAGAAGGACAGCATGGGAAAGTAAAAAACAGGATGCAATTTCTTTAAATAATGACTTGTGTCAATATACATGTGTAGTATAGTGCTAGTATTTACCAGTGGGTGTATTATATAATGTTTGACCGCTTAAATAGCTAAAACCCGACAGACATCAAAGTCTGAGTGCCCACCTATCAGTTAAATAAATATGGAAATGTACAGTTTTACAACTTCTTTTATTCACATAACATACAATAAATATGGATATGCGCCGGGACACTCTTGGGACTAGCCGTGCGCTCTATAAATACCCAGTAACATTAACATTAACATAAATACATATAAAATTGCCTAAAAATAAATATGGATAAATACAGACGGAATTGTTAAAAAAATGAATACGTTAAAACCTGGGAGCCCTAATTATAATGCACTTGTAATAGTGAGGACAGGACATCTGCCATGTTTGTGATGGAGTAATAAATAAATAAAAGAAATAAGTCCCTTAGTTTAGCACATTTGTTGAATTCCAAATCAATCTGACCTGCTGTCAGAGAAGTGAACCAGCAGAGTTTTCTTTTTAGATTCGAAGTGAAACAGCAGAGTTTTCTTTTTAGATTCAAAGTGAAACAGCAGAGTTTTCTTTTTAGATTCAAAGTGAAACAGCAGAGTTTTCTTTTTAGATTCGAAGTGACGCAAGGCAGGGTTGTGCCTTTTCACCTTCTTCTGTTTGGATCATACCTGAAACCCCCTGCAGACACTTTGGGATCCAATGCGATCACCCAGGAATCCTTCGGAATAAACTTGAAGATAAGGAATTGTGAAAAAGGATAATATTCCGCTTCTTACCCACCTCAACCCTGAAGCCCTCTGACCCAAGCCTTTAACCTGTAATAGAAATGTAGATTGATGTTGAGGCCATGAAATCACTCAAGAAAAAGTCCAGGGATTGTCTAGGGGTTGATTTAAACAGACCTTCCCCAAGGGAATATTGCATAGCACAGATGGAAATCTGAAATACTGCTGCCTCTGGATATGAAGAATCCTTCCAAGTTAGGTCTTGTTGTCCTTGGTGATAGCGGAGATGCTGCCAAGTGCCATGAGAGCGGCGGCTCCTCCATCGATTGTTGAGAGGGGTGGCTAACATGATAAAAATCATTATTTTGCACGTGCTGCTATATATTATCAGTTTTTTGCCACTTATAATTGATAGGATTTACATTTTACAGCTAAATAGACACAGTCCGCCCACGTCTGCTCAGCCTCGTCACCATCATTATGAGTGAAGCTTTTATCCTCCATGGGACAGGAGTCTAGCAAGACAAGGTTTCATTCTCCAGAAGTGGGCTGAACCTGGGAGACATGTTGTGCCCTGTGCTTGGCTTCATTGGTTCCCAATAAAGGTTTTGGGGAAGATGTCCCTGAATCTCTCAAGGTGGACTCTTTGCTGCAAAGTTTGGCGAGAAGAGTGGATACTGCTTACGAGGACGCCACTCCCACTGGTCCCATAGGTATAAAGGTGGAGTCAGCTTTGAACAGAGGTCGTTCTGCTTCAGAAATCACAATGCGTTCTCAGACCGAAGCTGCGTTCACGTCCTAATCCACTCGATGATCTATCTGAAAGCTCTCAGCATTGGACAATCTAGGGCTGTTTGACCAGTCGTCCAAGGATGGGTGCGCCTGAATCACCCAAGAGTGTAGCAGGCCCAGTGGGAGCCTGCATCTCCATGAGTGCCCTTGGGCCGGCTTCAGTCGAAAGGGCAGGTCTCGTAACTGGAAATGACTCGATCGAGTTGCAAAACGCAACGCTGAGGTGGCCAAGGCATCACAATATTTTAAGAGGCCTCCATCCTTATTTCCTATAAAAAACAATCCTGTTAACGTTTTCCTCTATATTGTGTCCCGTTGTGCATTTTAGACTGCGATGAGTTTGAATCAGGTCTAGCTCCTTCCTCTTCATGTGCCCAGTTGGCTGTGATTAGGGTTTTTAGAGGGTCCTTTGAGAGGGAGAGGTCCTCTATAGAGGATTATACTTGTTTGGTATTTGGATTTAGAATGATCTAAAGTCTGGCCTGTGGGCCCTTCTGGGATCTTCCCTTGGTTCTTATAAGTTTAGTTGCGGCTCCCGTTGAACCTTTGAAGGAAGTGTTGCTGAAGTTTTTTTTGCGTGCACTTACTTATGCGAGACAATTGGGTGAAACTTGATCTCTTCTTTGTGGGAAACCATTTTTAAGATTCATGCCAGAAGGAGAAGTGTTGACGCTGGCGTCTTCCTTTAAACAAAAGACTCTCACTAGATTCCATTTAGCTCCGGAGATTGTCCTTCCTACTCTGGAAGCGAGTCATTCTAGCCCAGGTGGACCGCAGTCTCACTCTCTGGATATTAGGAGAGCAGTAAAATGGATATTTCTTCTACAGCATTTTTCACAAACACAAGGGCCTCATTTGCTATATTATGACGCATGGCAGCACAGAAAGCCCTCCTGCTGCGCTGGCATATATCAAAATAAAAGGGCAGGAGTGCGCTGTATCTACAAGATATGGCGTATTCCTGTCCTTCTCCCCTACATCAGGCACCAATGCAGACACCCTTGAGTCATGTTGCAAGGCTGTCTGTGTTGCGGGGAAGGGACACCGTCCGGCACAAAAACAATTATCAATGGCATTTTCCTCTTTCTATGCGTGTTGCAGAATACTGCCGAATGCAGCAGGCATAGAAAGAGGAAAAACTAGGACAAGTAAATGTATTTCTCATTGTTGTGCTACTCCTGCGCCTCCCAAGGGGAGGCGTAGGATTCTGATGCATTCTCAGCTTTCTCAGATTCTCAAAACATTGTAAATCTGGGAATGTGTCAGGTTCCGTGGATGTAGCATGGAACGCCCCTTTCACGCAGAGGAATGCGTGAAAGGGGATCATATTTTTAAGGCCATAAAAAGTCACACAGGGCCTTGTAAATATGGGCAGGCACAATGCGCCACTGGTGCGCCAAAAAAAGGGACGCACAGGACGCACAATGGGACCAAGTCTTCATGTTTTTCGTTTGGTCTGCTGTTTCTCTGTTGCTATTGCTATAGTTCATCCTACCCTGTTGCTCGTCTGTTCCTGTTCCCTTTTCTCTTTAAGGGTGGTCAGCAAGCAGTGTGGCTGGTTTGTGGGCAGAATGTAAATGATCTCTCTGCCATATATTCGCAAGGCAGCCACATGTAACACGCCTTATACCTTAAGTTCACTCTATTATTTGGATGTTTCTGAAGTTCCAGTGGGGAAAGCTGTATTAAGTCTGGAAACATCTCTTAATTCATGTTTAGTAGCTTGATTGGTTGAAGGAGTGTTTCTATTCTTTGAACCTAGCACTTTCCATTAAAGACGGCCATGGTGATTCTCAAGTCAGTTTTAACAATGATGTGCTAAGGAGGGGAGTGCATCCAGCAGATGCTTGCTCCATATTCATTTCTAAGGACTGTGATGATGAGGAGTTGACATGGGTTCAGGCCCGGATTACCGACTGGTAATCTTCTCGACACTGCATCCTACTTTTCCTCAGCCCAGTCCTGCCCATTGCTCTCCCTCCTGAAGTTGGCAGGTGCCCTAAGGGAGGTACCTCTGGGGCTTTTTCAGGAAGTGCGGTAGACCTCCAAGGCAGGGGCGGCTCCTTCGTTTGAGCAGAGGAGTGTCGCCCCACTAACCAAAATGCCCAAAAAAGCCCCACAGGTGAAAAATAAAATAGTAATAAAGTTAATCTATTACTGTTTTATTTTCCATCCACCCGTCTCGAACCGAGAGTCAGGGAGGGGCGGGGCCTGGGAGAAGTGTGGGCTGACCGGGCAGTTCAAAGTGCTCTTGTCCTGTTGGCCAGCTGTCTTGCAATGGCCAGCCAGACATGCGCACTTTGACACCTCTCACCCAGCTGTCTTAGCCCAGGCCCCCAACGCCCTTGGGAGCACAGAGAAAGACTGCTCCCTCCAATCCTGGCGCTGCTCTCATGCTGCTTAACACCTTGAGAGCAACGCTAGGATTGGTTAGGGGACTTGTTGAGGATCCCACGCTGGAGGCAGAGCGAGAAGAAGAATTTGGACTGGAGCAAGGTGAACGTTTGTCAGGTAGGTGCCTATTCATTTATTTTATTTATTAAATGTGTGCAGTCACCCCCCCACCATCCGTTTGCCCGACCCACCAATATCTCGCGCTGCCAGCTTGAACTGCCCCAAGGGTTTTTATGGATAGCTAAGGGGGCAGCCCTTGAGTCTGAACTTATTGTTTGTTTTTAAGTTTTGCTAGTTCGTCTTCTGTCCCTTGTAGGGTACAATTCTCATTTCTAAGGGCTGAGAGGGGGAATGAGTAGGGCGCGGTGCAATGAACGCTACTGGTAAATAATCCAGGCATTACTTGTGGAGTTTCTGCAGGGATTTAAAATTAGTAAAAGCGTGCAAACACGTGTTCACTATTCACGGCCTTCTAAAATTCATATTTCATCATACATTTGCAGCGGTCTAGCAAATTAGGGAGAGCTGCTGTTAAGAGCAAACACTGCCGATGCTTTGGAAGGACTGTGATGTAACCAATCTGACTGTTAATGTGTAGGTCACAGTGAAGCTTGTGCTATGCCTACTTGCGGTTATTGACACCTGTTCTGAATGCCGCCTTGGCACGGATGCATACATGCCAACCCTCCCGCTTCAGGCGGGAGAGTACCGATTTCAAGGCTAGTCTCCCGCCTCTCGATTCCTGCAAGCAAAGACCCGATTCCTCAGGGTTTCAGCTGACAGGGCTTGGTAATTTGCAAGGTGCTAATTCTTCCAGCAATAGTCAGAGTGGCGATGCAGGGGCTCTAGAAGGGGTGAAAAACCAACAAAGCCTAGTTAGCAAGTAAATGGTATTTTAAAGACCAGTAAAGTACTTGGGGGGGGGGGGGGGGGGGGGGGGTTGGGGGGGGAGCGGCTGTGGCCCTGGAAGCTGTTTCAGCCCAGGCTGCCACAGGGTGGGGGGCGGGGGGGGGGGGGTAATATGTACTGCCAGCACATTGCCAGGCCAGTGCACAACACTTGCATCACCTCTCTCTGCCATTGCGCTCTATGCTTCTGAAAGGTGATTAAAAAAAAACACGTGAATTTGCTTTCAAATGTCCGATCCTGCAGCCAGCAGCACACTTCCAAAGCCATACATGACAGAAACCCGATTCAAGGCCCCATTCCCCGATTTTTTTTAAATCTCCCACTTTGCTCTTCTGAAATGTTGGCATGTATGCGGATGGGTGAAACTGACTGAGATACACGCATGCTTAGCACGCTGGCATGCACCCCTGTAGTTTAACTGCATTTTAAGTTCAGTGCGAGGGTGAGGCATGGACATGTAGCAGTCAGAGCAAGGGGGCAAGTCTGTGTACCTGTGGTGGGTGGCAATAGAGAACGTGTGCTAATTGGCTAATTGCCTACGTGCTGATAAGCTGATAATTGCCCTTTGACCCATTATTCTTAGTCAGGTGGGAGCTCGTACACTTATTAGGATAGGATAGGATGGTCATTTATAGAGCGCATACGTATGCCGGAGCGTCTTGGCGCTGGTAGAGAGAGAGAGAGAAAGGATGTCTTCATCCGCGAGTCTCGTCAAAAAGCCATGTTTTTAACTGTTTCCTGAAGACCAAATGATTGCCTAATGATTTCATAGAATGAAGAAGCCTGTTCCAAAGACTAGCAGCCCGGAAAGAGAAGGCTCTGCCACCCCATCTGACTTTACGTATCCGATTTATCTTGATGAGGCTTTGTGTGGTAGACCTTAAAACCCGGCTGGGCACATACGGAACGAAAAGCTTCTGAACGTCCTTGGCTCCTCCTCCAAATATAGCCTTGTGCACTAAACATATTGCCTTAAATTCTATGCGCTTCTGGATCGGGAGCCAGTGTAATGTTTTGATTCCGCCAGAGATAGAATGGTCTCTGGGTACAGCAATCAGGAGTCTACCAGCAGCATTTTGCAGAGTCTGCAACCTCTTCATCTGGGTCTTATCTATGCCTAGCAGCAAGGCGTTGCAGTAGTCAAGTCTCGATAGTACAAGAGCCACCACCACCATCTTACGAAGGTCAAATTCGATGAGAGGAAGAGTCTTCTGCAACGTCCTTATTAAAAAGGAACATGCTGAAGCAAGATTGCTGACATGTGCTGAGAAATTGAGTTGATTGTCAAAGAGCATACCCAGATTCCTGTCTTTATAGACGGGACTAGGACATTCCCCCGCCTCCACCGGCCACCAAGATCCATTCCACACCGGACTGCCCTGGCCAAACTCAATGATCTCGGTCTTCTCTGTATTAATTTTCAGGAAACTCTCCCACATCCAGCTCATAATCTCAGACAGGCAGCTATGGAATTTAAGAGCCACCTGTTCAGAATGATCCATGGTCGAGACTATGAGCTGGGAATCGTCAGCATAGGAGATAATGGTAAAACCATATTTCCTGATGAGCTTGGCCAAGGGGGCTACGTAGATGTTGAAATGTGTTGGTGATAAGGCAGAACCCTGCGGTACCCCACAGGGTAGCTGGAAAGTGCTAGACTGTAGACCATCCCATAGCAGACTCTGTTCCCTACCTTCGAGAAAAGAAGAGAGGAGCGACAGAGCGGTTCCCTGCACACCAATGTTCTGAAGTCTGCGCTTCAACACCGTGTGGTTAACAGTGTCGAAGGCCGCAGACAGATCTAACATCACCAGCACTACCCTACCTCCCCCATCCACGACGCTACGAATTTTCTCCGCTGCCACCAGGAGTGCTGACTCCGTGGAATGCTGAGTGCGAAAACCGTGCTGAGAAGGGTCGAGCAGCTCATGGGAAACCAGATATTCTGTTAAGGCCCGGTTTAACTCCCTCTCCATGACCTTAGCCGCCAAAGGGAGTGCAGCAATCGGACGGTAGTTCTTCAAGATGTGAGGATCCAAAGTAGGTTTTTTTAACAATGGTCTAATTATTGCTCTCTTCCAACTTGAAGGATAACTACCAGACGCGATTACTTGATTTATCAGCGGGGACAGCTCTCCAGCGATAACCTCAGCCGCACGATGAAATACTGCTGAGGGGCACGGGTCGAGAGGTGATCCGGATTTCGTTATGGTAATCAACCTACACGTTTCCTCCACAGAAATGGGAGCGAAATTGCTAAAGCCCGTGTCGTCCTTGAGATTAGCTGCCTGCTGCTGGTCGCCACAGTCCACATTGGTAGAAGAGCTCATAAAATCGCTATGGATGATCTCAACTTTCTCCTGAAAGTACAGAGCTAATTTTTGGCATGTTGCTAGATCAGGCCGATATGTGCTGTCTTGAGGAGGCTTAGAAAGAGCCGATATGGTCTTAAAAAGCTCCTTTGCTGAATTACCGGCTTCCCTGATCTTGGTGGCAAGAAAAGCGCTTTTAGCTGCAATTATTGCTGCCCTATAGGCTGTGAGAGTGCAATTATACTGTTCTTTGCTCTCCACACTATAGTCCCTTCTCCACCTGCGCTCTGCCCTTCTGCAAATGCTCTTCTGGGCCTTAAGCTCCTTGTTATACCATGGCGCAGATGGTTGAGTTCTTCTGGAACCCAGCAGCTTCTCAGGTGCAACTTTGTCCACCGCCGCCGCCAGCCAACCCTTGAAGAGCAAAGCAGCCTCCGAAGAGTCTGAGCTATGAGTAAGACGCAAACCTCCCAGAGCAGAGCAGAGATTGTCAGTGGTCACCTGAGACCATGGTCTAATCTTCTGCTTACCTGGCCTAGGGCCCTGGGCGCACACTGGTGCTCCGTTTGCAATGTTGAATAAAACAGCCCTATGGTCAGACCAGGGGAGAATCATAGTATTCACTATTTCCAGATGCATATTGTTAGTGAAGATACCGTCTAAGGTATGGCCCAAACTATGCGTCGGGCTCTTGACTACCTGATTAAAATCTAATGCTGCTAGATTTTCAATTAGCACGGCCACATCTGGCTGATCCGTAAGCTCTAGATGATAGTTAAAGTCACCTAGAATCATAAACGGATGGTAGTCTATCCGGGATTCTAAGAGTTGCATGAGCTTTTCTGGAAAAATAGTCTTGGGCCCAGGTGTACGATAGACTAATACTCCTTGACACTTATAAGAGTTGCCAACATAGATACTGAAGAAGAAAGCTTCTGCGGGAAGATCTAGGTGTGTCTCCGTACGAATTTTTAGATGTGTTGCATATGCAATAGCTATCCCTCCCCCTCTTTTGCCTATTCTATCCTGGGAGGTAACCACATATCCTGTAGGCAAGGCAGAGTTCCAGTCTGGACCTGATGAACTATCCGTCCAGGTTTCGGTTAAAAAGAGTATGTCAGGCGCACTGCGTTCGATCAAGTCATAGATTTGATAGCTGTGTTTATGCAGAGAGCGTACGTTTACCAAGATGCAGCTAAGTGTTTGCGATGTTCTAGCTCTTGTTGTAATGTGCTCGTCCTCTGGGTGCTTACTCACTGCCACTGCTATGTGCTGGCTGTTCCTCGCACACTTCATTCCCACCCCTATATGCTGCCCCTCCTTCTGGAAGTCACATCTAGTGCAGGGTCCAGGTTCTAAGGATCATGGGACCTACATGGTACAGTATCCAGCGCCAACAGCTCGCCTCTACTGTAAAGGTGAATATGAGCGGGGGCAGGGGTTTCGGCGCTGGGCGCTGAGCGGGCGCGGACGGGCGCAGACGGGCTTGCCTTTGGCGCGCCCGCTGCGCGCGCCCGCTGCGCGGTCGTCTCAGCACCACTTTTAAATGTATTGGCCCCGCCCACCCTAACTAACGCGTCAAGCCCAGGTGCGATGCGGACCCGCCTAGCCGGGTCCGCTTGGGTCGAGCGTCAAGATAGCAGAAGGAACAATCGGCGGCCAAGGGCAGTCAGTCCTTAGCAGCTGTTAGTTTCGCTTTTTACCTCACTATGCGCCTTCGTCTTTCGTTAAGGCCCGTAACAGCAGGCATTAACTGTTGTTCATACTGTGAGTGAGCACGCAATAACGCTTAATGCGCAGCTTCAAGGTTTACAAACAAATTAAACCTGTTGCTTGGTCCTACCTGGGTCTGACGGTTCACTTCGGGTCACCTGCAGAGCAAAAAACATCAGAGGAACTTAAAATAGTGCCATGTTGTGTTTGTGGCTGTTCTCCTTCCATCCAGTAATTGTAAGTATATAACTTACCGGCTCTTTGCAGTGTGGCCGAGGGCGGACGGGGAGTACTCTCTGCAGCCAAAACACAAGTTTAAAAGTAACTAGGAGATTCCTTACAGTACTGACACAGAAAACAACCTTTAGCAAGACTACTGTTGACACGGGTGAGGGCGGGCCTAGTGCAACCGCCTTGAGCAACATCAGGGAGGGTAAAAGCGGTGACTTCACTGTCCAGGCATTAGCCAAAATTACTACTTTTTGGGGGGAGTTTTATATAGCGTGAACTCGATGGAAGGTATCAAAGCGCTTTACATGAGCACCAGTTGCTTTACAAAGGACACATTCATTTTATAAGGCACAGGGAGATTAAGTGATTTGCCCAGAATCACAGGATGTTGAGCGTCCCTGCCGAGACTCGGATCCGGTTCCCCCAGTTTCAAGGCCGAACGCCCTAGCCGTTAGGCCCCAACTTCTCTCTTTCAATTTTGGCACCTTTACTAGACAAGATGCCCTACGAAGATGAGGGGGTGATACAATAATTAATTCCAGATTTGTAAAGCGCAAACTCATCAGCCCTAAGGGTATCCAGGCGCTGGGGCCGTGCGGGAGATAAAGCGAGCTATTGCCCAGAGTCACATGGTGCTGAGCTGAGCCACCGCCAGGAATCAAACCGTGAGCCCTGTGCTCCAGAAGCAGCTGCTCAGGCCGCTGGCACCACATCTCTCCTACCAGGAGGACAGTGAGGTCATATGCCACAAGTACTCGCCATTATAAATAGTTGTGTGACCTAGGCATAGAGCTTTGAAAATACATCTCTCCTAGACAGGTAATTAGCGGTAATATGCAAGGTGACATGTAGTGCTTTAAAAAAGTTCAAAGATAAACACATGCACAAATCTCTCCCTCCTTTACTTGATCTTCAGTGTCCCCCAAAGTACGTTTTAACCGCGCTGCCTGCTGTACAACACAACACAACAATGACTTGACACTTAGAACTCTGGCCGGGTGTTTACACTTGAGTGTGACTAGAGCTGTATCACTTTTAGTTGGAAATGTAGCAGGTGTATGATGGCAACCAAGCTACATACCCTTTCCTTCCATACCATCCTCATCATCTCCTCCCCCCCCCCCATTTCTGGACTCAAGACTTTCCGGTCACTTCAAGATCTTCAGTCTAAATCCGGTGGAACCCGAACCACATGGCTGATTCCCGGTGGATCTGCTGAACTGACTGAACGATGGCAAGAATTTCCTGCTCTGTAAATATGTAATATATAATTGTCTAAGCCTAATCGCTGTTAAAATGTAATCCTGAGTAAATTTGCTATTTGTATATTTATATAACTCTAACCACTAGTATATGTAGTAGACCTTTGTACTTACTACCATTACTATGTGATTTTAGAGTTTATATGTGTGTATCTTTTCCTTGAGTGACTTTACAGCTTGTACATTTGCAATTTTTCCCTCCTTTCACTCCACTTGTTTATATAACTCTAACCACTAGTATATGTAGTAGACCTTTATACTTACTACCTCCCCTATGTGATTTTAGAGTGTATCTGTTTGTATCTCTTCTTTAGTGACTTTACAACTTGTACATTTGCAATTTTTCTCTTTCACTCCACTTGTATATTTGCAATTTATGCAACTCATGTAAGTTCTTATGTAACACAACTGGTTCTTTTGTAAAGCGCTCTGACACCTTCGGGTAATGTTCGCGCTATATAACATCGCATTAAATAAAAATAAAAATAAATAAAAAAGTATTAGTTGAAATCTTTTAAAGTACACAACAGGACACTAAACAATAATATAATACAAAGCAACGCAGCGCAATGAAACCATAACAGGGCATAGCACAACAATACACTTTAAAAATACGCAAAACAACAACTACAGTGCAATGTAACAAAAACCCAATGCAATAATGCAAAAAACAAAACAAAAAAAACAGCAGCACAAAAAAACAACAAAAGGCGACAACACATCACCACCACAGCAAAATGCAACACACCAAATAAGCACAAATGTCGTAGCCACATATTTCCATCTTTGCAAATCTGCTTTCATAATAGGGTGGCGGAAAGTGGCTTCACCGATGCGTGCCTTACTTACGCTAACAAGCATCTGTCAAAAATGGGGGGCGTGGTCAACCGCCAAGCATGGCGGACGCGAGTTAGAGAAGCTTCGCGCCGAGCCCCAATACTGTGCCAATAATCCTGTCGATTTGGGGCCATCTGTGTTTAAAAAACAGCACTTTGTGCAGTGGAGACTCTGAGGCTCGCAACGACTCTGAAAATTAGGGTCACTGTTCCGGTAGAAGACGTGTACACGCCGACGCTCCTGTGAGCCCTGAGACAGTGGGTTCGGAGCGGGCAGGGCGCCGGGAGGTGCCGGATCAGGCGTCACACTATAAACTGAGAGGGGCGCAGTCAGAATAAACACGGCACTTGAACTGCTTTACCTACACTATTGGTGAGTGTACTACCAGGAGTGCTGTGTACGACAGAAACGGAGGTTTGGGTGACTGCGAAGCTCGTGAGAGGCAAGATGGCGGAGGGCAGCGTTTGAGGGCAACGGACCTGTACCTGAGTATGGAGTGACGTTTTTACAGTGCGAAGGCTCCCCCCGTCAGAAGTACTAAAAAGTGTAACCGGCGCCGACTGCCCTAGTACATATAGCCACGCAAGAGTGAGCAACAAGGACGCACGAAAGTGCTATTTCCCGCTGCTTCCTGAGCTCAGGCAGTTGACATACCGACACAAAAAGACGGGCTGTGGGTGCAATATATCAACGGACGCTTCTCGATTGCCTGGATGGAGGGTCTTGTGATTACACCGGAGCACCTGAATATTACTGTGGATATGGCTGTGATATGGAACTCGAAACATACCGAGCCAGCGCGCTAGCGTATTGCACAGCAATTGAGAAGGCACACCACGTTGTTTGTAAGGCACGTTGTTGAACGGCTGGGGTGAGTGCAAATAAATAAGGTGGAACGGAAAGGGGCATATGATACGACCTCCGGCCACGGCGATATAAAGGAAGGCTGCCACAGCACTGTTATCAAGGCCTGACTTGCTACAAGTGTTCACCAACAGACAACTTGAGGCACCCGACCTCCGGTGGCAGGGGCGAAACATAGAGGAACTAGAAGGAGCGAGAATGTATTGGCTGAACTGAAAGCTTTGAGCTGCCCTGTTGTTACCTGAGTGCCTGTTGACATGCAAGGCAGCCATATTGAACATTAAGGGTATGTGAAGACGTAGCAAGACCACTACGCACATGACTACAGAGCGTCTGGCACCTCCCTGGCACGATAACCCTGAACATAACCGCTGACGTGGACTGCTTTGATAAGTGCGCTCCTGTGAAGGCGGATTTGGACTAATTGCAGTTGAATCCATTAACCGTCCTCAGCGAATAGCGTTAGTGTGGTACTTGCTTATGCTTTAAGCCCAAGGTACAGGAAGGGAATGTTGCGCTGGGTCTAGGCTCCTCTTCATAATGGGTCGTACTAAAGCTAAGCAGCCCTATCCCCCTGCCTTTGATGACACGACTCCTGCACCACGTAGCGTTTCAGCTCAAACTCTTGACCTGAATGTAGTGCCACCCACAGGACTTGCACAAAACACTGATAAGCTGGAGCTGATACTAAAAGAAATCAGAGAATCACGCGTGGCGATTAAAACTCAAATAGGTACGCTGTCTACTAGCCTCAACCTGTAGAAGGCGGATCATAAGAAGTTAGCGGACAAAGCAAAATTGAATAAAATTGCCTTAGATGACTTGATACCGCAGCAAACAATGCATACTTCCCAAGTAGAACAACTGCAACAACAGCTACAAGGATTACAGGATAGGTTGGATGATGCAGAAGGGAGAGCCCGCCAAAATAACATCCGTATATTGGGAATACCGGAGAGTGAGGGATCTAATCCCACTCAGTTTGTTGAAAAATGGCTGCGAGATCATGTGGCACGGGAAGGCCTCACGGAACTCTCTAGTGTGGAAAGGGCGCATAGGGTGCCACCTAGACCACTAATAGCACATATACTGAACTATAGAGACCGGGACATGATACTACGAGCAGCAAGAGAGAACGCTCCCATACAATTTGAAAATAAAAAGATCTCCCTGTACCCGGATTTCATGCTGGCGGTACAGAAAGCGAGAGCCACCTTCCAAGAAGTTAAAAAGAAACTACGAGCGCATAATTTGAAGTATGCTTTACTTTTTCCGGCCGGATTGAAAGTTATTTCTGGACAAAAATCCTTCTTCTTTGACAACCCTGAGGAAGTAGCGGATTGGATGGAAATCACTTTCATGCCTACTGCGTCTGAGAACTCCCTCCCGCCGAGTCAATCTACACGGTCCTTGTCACAGCATGAAGATGAAGCCAGAATGGATAAAAATCGACGCCCTAGAGCTGGACCTAGTGTAAGCCCATCACTGGAACAGATCTCGGAAAGTCAAAAAGACGCTCTCCTGACGGTGGCGGAACATGATGCCAAGTCCCCTGTTGTGTCTGTTAACTCTTCAGAAGACGCCGCTATTCACTCGGACTCTGAAACTAGCCTGGCACTGTTTCCTTTGGTTACTCCACAAACTGCAAACGATTACTAGAGTTGAATGCTGGGCCCTCCCGATGCTGATGTAGTATACTGTATAGATAAGTATGAATCGCTGTATACACTGATACTTGATGGTCCTCTTATCCATGTTTATTTTACGAAGATGGGGCTTCTGCTGGAGTGATATGAATTATGTGATTGCATACAGGGTAATGTATGTCAAGAATCTGGCGGTTGCCACACCCCCTTTGGTGACTGCACTATGTTATTGAACCTTTTTTCATGGTTTGGTCCTCTGATGTTATGTGGGGGAACCTAGTATTGGGAAGTTTTCATAGATATACAGACTCAGCTACAGGTTATGTTTTACCAGATTGCCCTATTATGCTCTATGTTCTTGGCAGATCAACATACTCAGGACCTTATGACAAATATACGTACAGCTCTTGGAATGTAAGGGGGCTGGGTTCCATAAATAAAAGGCATAGGATACTGGTGCAGCTAAACCGTAGGAAAACTCATATTACGTTTCTTCAAGAAACCCATCTGAAGCATGATGAAGCAGTAAAAATGCAAAAGAAATGGAGGGGTCAATTGTTCTTTACGTCCCACTCTGCATTTGCTCGTGGGGCTGCGATATGGGTGAGGAGTGGTACCCCATTCAAACTATTAGAGCAGAAGATAGACTCGAATGGCAGATATGTCCTGGTACATGGTTTGCCAGATGGGGAGCACACCGTGGTGGGAAGCATATACGCTCCGAACACAGATCAGGACAAATTCCTAGAGATTCTTAGCACTGTGTTAGTGGGATGGAAAGAATACCCCTGGGTGTTGGGAGGCGACTTCAATACGGTGTTAGATGTTGATTTGGCTAGGTCGCACCCCCCATTGCACAACACAGGATGTAGAAAGTTAGCGGAAGCACACAAGGGTTGGGCAGCCGGGTGGGGAATAGGAGACGCATGGCGGATGGCTCATCACCACATGGGTTACATACCAAGATTGACAGAATATTTTGTTCATTGAATAGAATTGCCCTTGTTAGTGACACCACACATTTGGGTAAAACATTGTCGGATCACAATCCCATAGAACGCACACTCATGTGGGGCAGAGCCCCTGCACTGATACCGACTTGGAAATTGCAACCCATGCTATTAGAAGACCTGATCTTCCACAGTGCACTATCTATGGCAATAAGCAATTATTTTATTGAAAATGCAAATACAGCGAGCACACGCCAAATCGAATGGGACGCCTTCAAAACTGTGATACAGAGGGTAGCAATAAGCACGAGAGCGGGAGCACGCCTTGCGCTACTCGAACAGCTGACGGAAGTTGAAAGCCGCCTGGGTAAATTAGGGCAGGAAGCAGTGCTGAGCGGAACACTGCAGCCACCGTCTCAAGAAGCAGACATAAAACACACTGAACGCATAGAAGACCTGCGCAGTTTGGACTATCATCTATGTACTCAGAAACAACTTGAAACAGCAGATAGAGCAGGCCCACTTCTTGCTAAAATTATTAAAGACCCCCCGTCGGTGTCCCCTACCTTTGAAATTCAAAATATGGAAGGTGACACTGTCTGTACCCAGTTGTAAATAAATACTGCCTTTAAAAATTACTATGGGAAATTAAACGAGAAACCAGCAGAATTTGACGATGCAGACTTTGAGCCCTTCTTTGACGGTCTACAAATCCCGCAATTATTAACTGACCATAAGGAGGCACTGAGATAGCCAGTGACTAACATGGAAATTAGAAGGGTGATAAAAGCTCTACCTCGTAATAAAGCACCAGGGAGTGATGGTCTATCCATCGAATTTTATGCTACATACTTGGACTTATTAGTACCGCACTTACAGCGGTTGTATCAGGCCTTGTTGGATACTGGTACACTTCCCCTTACCTCGTTACAAGCGACGGTGGTCTCGCTCCTGAAATCAGGACGAGATAGTAAGGATATGGCAGGTTATAGACCCCTCTCTATTCTCAATACGGATTATAAAATCCTGAGTAAGTTATTGGTGAATAGACTTTTTCAGTTTATCCTGCAATTGATACACATTGATCAATGCGGCTTTGTCCCGGACAGAAGTACGGCTCTTAATATTAGGAGATTGCACCAATTTATGACTTATACACCAGCAGCGGTTACTGCACGGGGATGGATTTCGCTTGATCTTCGTCAAGCCTTTGATTCCCTACTCTGGCAATATATGTTATATACCCTTTCGAGATTTGGCATACCAGAGGAATATATAAGTTGGGTGAGGCTACTGTACACGAACCCCACGGCGTGCGCACGTACGGGAACTCATATTTTGCAGCACTATACAATAGCGCGGGGCACTAGACAAAGCTGCCCACTGTCACCCTTACTATTTATTTTAGCTTTAGAGCCTCTCCTACTTAAACTTCGAAATATGATGGGTCACAAGGGGATAAAAATGGGAACCAATATACATATCGTTTCTGCATATGGGGATGATTTAATATTATATCTCGATAATCTGGAAAAGGACTATGAACCCATACCTACTATTTTTGATACATTCCAACGGCTCTCTGGTCTCTCTATAAATGAGACCAAGTCCTATGTATATTTTTTTACTGATGTAACACGTAAAGATCCCATACGCTTTGGTAGGCGGATGTTTCAGACAGCACCGGTTACCATCAAATATCTGGGGATTCAGATATACAGGGAAAGGGAGGATATTTTAGACGGTAATTTAAACCATACTAAAGCTGGGCTCAAACCCCAAATAAAATTCTGGACTTCCCTGCCCCTTTTGGTAGCGGGTAGAGTGGCTATTGCCAAAATGGTGATGCTCCCTAGGTTGTTATATCACTTCACTAATTTGCCCATCATCGTCCCAGCACAGGTATTTAAGTTATTAAACTCCCTATTGATAGACCTGATATGGGGGACGGGCCGCAGGTGTATTCAACTCGCAAAACTACAATTGAACACGAAACAAGGGGTGATGGGGGCGCCAGATTTCAAAGCTTATTGCTATGCGAGCCAGTTACAATGGCTGGCATATTGGGTGGCAGGCCGTTATCTACACAAGATTGGTATGACTCGTCAGTCATGGGAACGAGGGGAATTACACACACTCTTATTACCCAGTAGCAAGATTCCTTGAACTGCGCCCCACTTATTGAGAGTTGCGTTATTGTACTGGAGGAGTGCTTTGAGATACACAAAGACAGTGGCCCCTTACGCCCCTACTATCCCCCTCTTAGAACTCCCTTCACAGTTGGGAATTGTTACCAGTAGGAGAATATTGGCCTGGGGGGATGCGGGTGTAAACACGGTGGGCACGTTCTTCTCGGACAGTGTCATGATGCCACATGATGGCTTTGTCCGGGAACATGGGGTGCTGAATACATTGTTTCTCCTGCATGCAAACACCTCTCGCCATATACGCACCACTTGGGCTCCGGAGGGTATAGAACCATTAACACACGCACTACTCACTATGCAACATTTGATGGGAAACAGTAGCCATTTGACAACATGGCTCTATCCAGGGATTCGCACGGTGGCAGCAGTGTCACTCCAGCCCCTCCGTGCCAAATGGAACATGGACGTGAGCTGTGCACTCTCCGATAAAGAATGGGACGCTCTGCTGGAATATCCAAGGAAAGTATCCAGGAATCCTAAATTTACATTTATACAGCTCAGGATTATCCATAGGGCCTGTTTGACTCCACCCAGGCTGAATTCCATGTTTCCAGACATAGTGGATAGTTGTCCAAGGTGCCACTCGTCAGAAGCGGAGTTAATACATATGCCGTGGAGTTGTCCAAGATTAAGACATTATTGGTCATCGGTATATAAGATAATAAATGATGTTGCCCTGGGCCGGAATAATGACTCACTGGAATACTGCCTATTGGGGCTGGGCCCAAAAGGAAAGAAGTGAAACCCTATTAATACATTTGCTAATCTGGCCTTAATCCTAGCTAAGCGGAACATTACCATGAGGTGGAAGACCGCTAAACCGCCATCAGTATTGGAATGGCACAACAAAATGGTTCGGTGGGGTAGGACAGAGGGCGCTGAACTAAAAAGGGAAGAACACAGGGGATTGTGTAAAAGACCCATTTCCATGGACTGGAATGCGATGTTGGAAGAATTTATAGTGATCGATGTGCACGCGTATCGATGGATTTATGACACATTCACTCAAGCCTCTTGCCACAGTGCTCTGCCAAGTATGGGCTGATGTACGTTTATAATGTACCGTGATAATTATTGTTCATGCAAGGTGGCATGGGATTTGCATAAATGTATTATATTGATGTGGGTCATTCGGATGTGGATTCTGGCTGAGTCTGCAGGGGGGAGGGGGAGTGGGTATAGTTGTTAGTTTTAGTCTCTCTTCGTAGGAGGGACAAGGTTACCAGGGACTGTTATTATTGGCAGATATATAACATGACATGCTCCGTTGAGTAGGGAACGTATTGAGCAATGACGAAAAGTGGGTGCTGTGATGTGGATACTCCTTGCTTGTCAATGGCGATTGTTGATACTGTTAAACATGTGGGGCTGTATATATATATATATATATATATATATATATATATATATATATATATATATACTGGCGGACGCCAGTAGATAGTCATAGTTAGGACCGTGTTTCCATAGGAAATCCGCAACATTCTATTTGGAATAACTTTGGCGCCGGTTGACGAATCCTCGCGAAATTTTCAAAATAGGTGGGGCGCTCCGCTCCGCTCCTACCCTGAAAGTTTCGGGGGGATTCGTCAAGCGGGGGCTGAGAAAAAAGGGGGGTCCCAAAACGCGTCTTCCCCATGCAATTTTCCATAGGGACCTTTAGTCCAAGGTACAGCCCGAACGGCTGAACAGAATTACTTGAAATTTGGCAGAGAGGTAGTCCTCAGCTCAGGGATGTGCCTTTTGCATATATGGAGTCAATCTGTTCAGTAGTTCCTGAGAAAATTGCAGTTAAAAGCACATACATATCTATAGCCGCGCACCGTGCGCGCACCGTGCGAGCACCGTGCACGCACCGTGCGAGCACCCTAACGTGCGCGAGCGTAATTCTGATTGGTGGTTACATGTTAGTCAACGTTCGAATCGGTCGAAATCAGGAAGTGTCGGCCGCCATTTTGTTTGTATTCAGTGCGAGAGTGAAAAAGGAAGGTGGCGAACGTGAAAAGGGGGCAGGGTAGAGAGTTCCTGACCCCCTAGCCTTTGTCAGGGGGTCCCTGAAGGACCCCAAAGGCAGAAAAAAACATTTTAATTTTTTTGTAAAAAATCGCGGGGGTGCGCGCACGGTGAAAAACCAAAAAAAAATTCTTTAATTTTTTTAATTTTTTTAATACGTAGTTTATGGTAAAATAAATATATAAAAAAAATAATAATACATACATAACTTAGCATTTAAAAAACCGTACACATTCACTGAAAAAACCATAGGTTTCACACACGTTATAGTTAGGAATTAACATTTAAAAAACCTTGCAAATTCACTTAAAAAACCATAGGTTTCACACATGTTATAGTTAGGTGGATATTTCACTCTTAAAAAACCAATGAAATTCCCCCGTTATAGTTACTTCAGATAACTATAACTCGCCCGACCGCCACTCTATCACAAGGATGATGTCATCAGTGATGTCAAGAGTGATGCCACTGACCATGTCACGAGTGATGTAATATGTGACGTCTTGAGCAGAGGATTGCGGGTGCGCGAGTTATAGTTATCTGAAGTAACTATAACGGGGGAATTTCATTGTTTTTTTACGAGTGAAATATCCACCTAACTATAACATGTGTGAAACCTATGGTTTTTTAAGTGAATATATATATATATTTGGGGTATTTTTCTCTCTCCTCTTTCTATGCTTGCACTTATGTCTCCTATGGGATTTCCTATGCTGTCAAGTAAGCAATACCAGCTAATGTTCCCTGGATTTTGTTATGTAAAATCAATAAAATATGTTAAAAAAAAAAAAAGCATCTGTTAAAAATGTTTTGTGATCTGGCCCGAGACTCTGTTAACCCTCTCTTGGAGGGAGCAGATAAACTGAGGCACAGCAGCGACATCTGGTGGCCATTCAGTGCATGGCACCGGCTAACTGCCACAAAGCCTAGAAATGTATCCTCGCCGGCGTTTGGGGAACTCACAGGCCGATAAGGTAGTTTTAAATTCAGGGTATGTGTAAAATAAAGGTGTCATTGAATGTTTACGAGGTTTACGGGGTTTACGATAACATTCGAGTCTGTAGGAGGGATTAGAAGGTTTCCCGTGGGTCGGAGGCTTTGGTGTAGTAAGTTGAGGTTCCTTCCTGGACCTTGCTGTTTCGCCGATATCTTGTAAGTTACTTCTAACTTTATACCTATCTCTCTTTACCTAGAGTGTGACTACAAGCTTCCCCCCCCCGCCTGGACTCATGTTGTGTCGTTTAATACAACATCACGTAAGCGCCAATTACTAACTTCATCGTCCCGTTTTGGCGTCTTTGAACTAGTGTGATAAACCTTGTGTTCTCCATTTTTGTATTTAAGCCTACAACGTTGCCTCCTCCAATCAGCAATACTTTTATGCTGATTCATAGTCTGATGGCCATCTCTTTCTATATTGAGCACACGCCATGGGTAAAATTTCACCTTTGTCGTAACCACCGCTAAATAGAGTGTTGCTCTCACTACACAGTTACGTTTCTTGTTAGTTTTACTGGCATCACCACAATTACGCCATGACAATTCACGATACCGGCATGGGCTGATATGAATGTCTACTTCCACCCAACCAGGTATTATGGCTACTCACCTTTTACATACGTGGAGTCTGTGCACAGACTGGTATTTTCTCTACGTTGTGTTTTCTGTTGATATATATGTATATTGTGAATCACTGTCTGTTTTGTCGTTTTATTCTCTTTTGTTTCAACAGAACTTACTTAAAGCTTTCAGAAATCCTGAAGGCCTGTCTTTAAACCGTAAGTGTCAGCGGTTCTAGACACCACTGGTTAGGGTGCGCCTTAGCGAGCGTATACCACCGTGGTTGTCCACAATTAGGTCCTGACGAATGCTTCGTGTACTACAATCAGAGGCAGAAACATGTTGACCACTTTACACTTGAACTAGGACGTAGCTGGTCTAATTGTCACCAGAGTTCACACGTCCACCTCACCTTTTTAACCGTGTCCTGTTTACCACTATTAAAGTACGTTATTGGTTAAAATTGTGACACCTTTTTAACCCAGCACTTTCACATATTGCACTGTCTCTACACAAAGAACCAGCTCCGCTGTAAATCAGGCGTCGCAGCACACCGGGGAGACATTCGGTCTCTCCGGTGGGAACCCAATGATGAAGCATGTCACCAACTAGGTTGGTGAGTGAGGGTTCTTTTAAACACAGTGATTCACTTTTTCTCAACACCTTTGCACTTTTTTCAGTCTTGACGGACACACTCTTCTTTTGATTACATATACTAGCCCTGGGGACTAAGAGTGGCTCCTAATAAACTCCCTCTCTCTCTTATTGTTAAGCTATATTGAATGTTCTCTCTCTGCGGGGAATCACAATATGTTGGGGCAACTGTGATTGCACGTTTCTAAAGTATAAACAAACATTCGTTTGTGTTAGCAGTTCAGGTCACAACAATGTTTTCATAAAAATGAATATCCCTCTCAGTTAGGGATAAAACAAATACATCTGCCCCGTTGCAAGTCTCAGTATTGTTACGAAACGCGTCCACATCATGGAGGACACTTTCAACCAGTCCTGGCATTTTTGTCAACTGGAAATTGCATTCTGGGACTTAAAGTTCCGCTTTGCTTTTATCACTGATCCAAAAATGCAAGCATGAAAAGTGTTGTTACCTAACACGCCAGGACCCACTGAAAGTGCGACAAGTGACACGGAGCCACTTTTCATGTATGCGTCATCAGCTGAGTTAATGTTCTTGTAGCAATCTGTCAGCGCTGACTGGGGACATGCGTAGTAAGTGTGATACATTGTATGGGGGATAATGATGGTACACCCTGTCACGTGACCAAATCATCTAGTCACAGACAGCCCTCACAGTCCGGAAAGACTTAAGAGACACCCCACTTGTGCTCATGGGGGGGGGGGGGGGGCACAAGGAAAATATCCTTCACCCTGCACAGCCTGGGGTCCTCAATTTCATCAGAGGGGGGGGGGGGGGTGCGAGTCCTCTTGGGGAACCAGGGTCAACTCAGGGAAACAGTGGTTAACCAGACAAAGTACAGTAAACTGAACAGGGAAAGAGCAGCGAGTCCAGAGGATGGGTAACTGGACATCCGCACTTATTGGCAAGCCATAGAGAACAACAGCAGTACTTCCTCGCTGCGTGTTTACGGAGCCTGTTGCCCGGACAGCATTAAACCTCTGCCCTGGGGAGGGGTTGTGCACACTCCTGTAATGTTGCTGCATATCGGTGAATGTGCTGCATCTATAACAGATCATCTATGACAGATCGACGTATCCCATGCCTTCCTTTCTCTCACTAGAGCTAGCTGTTTATACTGTCGATAGCCCTTGATCAGAGAAAGGGCGCCATGACCTTTGTCCTCGAATAGACTCACAGGCTCTCACATCTGTCGCGCAGGTTGGAGAAAACAAGCAACTGTGTAAATGGAAAGTCTCACATTTAGATAGACGACTCCAGGCGGGCCGGGAGGGCCAGGGGGCCCCGGGGGCCCTGGAGATCCCATTAGAAGAGGCGGACCCTGAAATACAAAATGAAAACACTCGATTAGCTGATACCTCATAAGACGCACAATCGCAACTGAATTTTAAGTTTTTGAATCTGATTCAAGGTAATCAGCCAATAGAAGAAAAGAGGAACCTGACCTTCTGCCAATGAAAGAAAAGCAGTTCATGGCATATAGAGAAAAACATTAAATGGGTTGCTATTATTGGGTAATAAAAGGAAGCGAATGCTGTCATCTAGCAAATAGAAAAAAAGGGTATTTCTGACATCCAGCCAATAGAAAGAAAGCAATTTCCCACAATCCGTTAATATATTAGGGCGCTAATTACGATGTTGGGCGGACTTAAATCTGTCCAATACTGTCTCGGTCCTGGGACCAACCTACCTCTGGTTGGTGGTCCCGACTGACCTCCTTGAGCCCGTCAGAAGCCATCCGGAATGAGCGGCTGGTTTAGTTTCCGATCGGCAGCATTGCAATGCTGCGCTCAGAAAGTAAACTGAGCGTCCAATTACAATGCAGCCCGGAAGGCTCTGACCATCGGACACAGCCTTTCCGGGCCCCTAGAAGTCTTTCCTGTCATTCAATCTGTGTATTGGAGAGCACTCTGACTTCAGAGATCGCACCAATTGAATTACCCCCAGGTCCCTTATGTCCTCGTCCCATTCATTACTATGTGGAGATAACCATCTCCCGACAGAAAAAAGATCAGAAGAATGCTGGAACACTAACCCCGCCCCTCCCACCGGGAGTATATAAGGGGGACTTACCCAGCATTCCGCCTGTTATTTTTTTTCTGTCTGTCGACAGCATGGACTTGGATGCTGGTGCTGCTCCTGCTCCTGCTGGGCTGGGGTGGCGTGCGCTTCTTCTCTCCTCCCCCCGCCCGGCTGCCTGGCTTCGCGAGCGGGGGGGATTTTGTGTTGGTATGCCTCCCGGCCTGCCGGGCTTGCTGGGTGGCAGACTGTGCCTGGCTGGAAATCCTGATTGTTACCGGCCCTTTGCGGCAGGTGCGCCGCCTCCCGGTTGCTTCCGGGTCGCTGAGCGCGTCTTTCTGTGGCCTGGCCTGGTGGAAGACGCGCTGCGCTTACATGTCCAGTGGATTCTGGAGCCGGATGTTGGAGTGGGGGCCTTATTCCTGTTGGTGTTTCAGCCCCCACTCCGGGTAAGTCCCGCGTAGCGGTGTTTTGTTATCTCGCTCTGCTGTGTTCCCAGTTACAGCTTGACGCCTTTGGTTCGTTACGAGGAAGTGCATGTTTCGTCCAGGGCTCTGTTCTGCTTTGCAGGTTCCACAGTGGCGTTCTCCCGTATCTTCCGCTCAGCCCTGCGGTTGCGATGTTCTCCTCCTGCTACCTGTTGCTGCGGACAGTGGGTGCGGGGCTCTTCCTCCGCGGCTTCTTCCCGCCACCCATCCACTCCCTGAGCCGCAGGAGCGTTGCCGCTCTCGGTCCGGGAGAGCCTCTGGCCACGGGGTCTACTTTTCACTGGTCCTTGCTTCCCCTCATTTCATGATATGCATGGCTTTTTTGCTCCTGTTCCCTTTCTGGGGTTGGTATGTTGTCGCCCTTATTGTGAGGGCCTGTGTCACATATGCTGCGCGATGCGGCTACTCCAAGGCTGTTTGCTGCCTCCTGTACAGCTTGTGTGGCGCTGTGTTTCCGTGGACTCCGTTTGGTGTTGTACTTCGTGGTGCTGCCGGATTTGGGGCCTGGTGTCCCGTGTTTGTTGTCCCGGGCAGTGCTCTTGCTTCGGAATCGTGTGATTCTGGGCACGTCACTTGGTCTCCCATATTTGCGGCATGCTTTTGCTGTATGGTGTGCACTGTTTTTGTGTGCTCCCTGATGTGTGTGCGTTCTCTTGTGGCACACGTGGGTGCGGCCTGGCGACCTGCACTCACGTCTTTGCTCCATGACGCACGGTTTTGTGCTTCGTGTCTGTCATGGGTTCTGGCCTGGAGGGGTTCGCTTTCTGCGCTTGGTCCCAAGGTTGACCGGTTTGTTTTGCTGGCCGTCGCTCGGTGTCCCTGGATGCATACTGCTCTCCGTGGCTTTTTTATGTTGCATGCTTTGCTTCTCCTGCATTTGTGGCAGGGAGTCCGTCGTTGCTGCCATAGACTGGCAGTGTCTTTTACATCCTGTTCCTTGGGCTGCTGCCTTTTTCTCCCGTTTGGCTGGCTCGTCCGGACAGGGCTGGGGCATGTTTGTTGGGCTCTACTCGGGTCCTGTGTTCTACGTTGCCTTTGTGGCTACCTTGGGCTGTCTTTTGGGGTGGGGGCCTTGTTCCTGGTAGTGTCCCGGCCTCCTCTCCGAGTTTGTGGGACTTGGCTTTCCCTGTGTCTCTGGGATGGTGCTCTGCGCATGTGAATTGCTTATCCTGGAGGTTGTGCCTGTGGCTTCGGTGCCAGTTTTTTGTATCTGTCATCCTGCTGCTGTTCTGCCCCTCGTGGTCCCTTTCCCTGTTGCCTTTGCCTGCGCTTCTGCGTGGTTCTTCCTGGCACGCTTGTTTGAGCTGCATTTGGCCCTGGTTGTCTGCCAGCCCTGTCATTCGGGCTTGGTGCTGGTGCTACTTGGCTGTGTTCTGGGCCTGGTTGTTGCGGTCCTGGCCTCCGGGTTTTTTTGCCTGTGGCCTTTCCTCCCTGGGGATGGCTTCTCTCCTGGGTGGGGTCGCCCGCTTGGGTTTCTGGCTGAGGTTGGTTCCTCTTTTCTGCTTTCCCGGGCTGCTGGTTCTTGGCGGGCGCTGTGGTACTGGTCTGGCCTGCTTTCGGGGTCTGTCTCCCTTGCGGGTGTGCTTCAGGTTGCCCTGGTCGGTCCTCTCTGTTCCTAGCTACTGAGTGGTGTTCAGGGCTCCTCCTCTGCTTTGGTGCCTCGGGGGATTTTGTCTTCCCCTGGGGTGTCTTGTGTTTGGCCTCTTGGCTGTTGGCTGTGCTTCTTCCTTCAGCATTTCCCCTTGCTTCTTCTGGTCTCTTCTGGTGTCCGGGCTGCTGCTGGGTGGTTGATGTTTGCTGCCTGGGTGGGCCCCCCGAGTACTGTTAGCCTCCGCTGGGACTCTTCTGGCCTGCGGTGTTCTTCTCCGGCTTGGTTCGCTGTGGGGGAGGGTGTTGTCCCTGCCCTTTCTGGTGGTTGTTTTGCCGGAGTTGTGCCTCAGCTTTGCCCTGTACTAATGTTTTTCCGGGGGCCATGTTCCGGTCGCTCCTGGTCTGCAGGCTTGCGGTTGCTTATGCTTGGCCTTCGGCGGTGCCTGCTTTTAGTTGCCTGTTGCCTTCGGCCTTCCTCCCTGTTGGCTCCTGTACTTGGCTGTCTGCTGGTTTCTGTTTGGTACGGCCTGCTCGAGGTTGTCTGGTTGCGCTCTTGCTGTGGTCCTGGCCTGCCTGTTGCGGCTGTGTGGGAGGTTCTTTGGGTGGCCTGGCACTTCTTTGCTGGTGTCTTTTCTGCCTGTAGGGTGGCTGGTCCGTCTGCTGTCGGGTTCCGGTCCTTTCTGGTGTGGTGTGTTCCTGCCGTTGTGGCCTCTTGGTCCTGGCCTGTGCTCTGCTGGGGCCTTCCTTTCTTTGGCTTTCCCCCAGTTTTGGGTTGGGATTTCGGGTCCTTCTGGTCGTGCGGGTTGCTTGGCTTTAGCTTTGGCCTCCCGGCTGTGTCCTCAGTTGCCGTTTTGTGCCCTGGAGGTTCCTCCCCTGCGCATGCCCTGCCGTGGGTTGTGCCGGGCTGTGGGGTTTGGTGTGCTTGTGCGATCCTCCCTGGCTTCTGTTGCTTCTCTAGTCGGGTTGTTTTCGTGTTTCCTCTCCCCTGGTAGGTTGGGGTTCCGTGCTGTGGTGTTTGGGCCTGTCCCGCTCCTTCGGGGCCTCTGCGGTTTGTTGGCCCTTGGTCTTGCTGGCCTCTGTGTCTTTGCCCCTGCCTTCTGCTTGGGCTGTTTGGGGTCGTCGCTCCCTGGCCTGTCTCTGGTTGGGCTTGCCTGTTGTTGGTGTTGGCTCCCTTGGGGTTCCCTTGCCTGGGCTTAGGTTCTGTGGGTTGTTTGGCCGTCCGGTTGCACTCCTTCTCTGGAGTTCGGGGTGTGCCTTCTTCGGGCTGTTGCTTCCTGCTCCGGTTTCCTCCAGTTTGTGGTTGTTTTTTTTTTGCTGGAGCTGTGTTCTGGGGTTCATGTGGTTCCTCCTGTTCCCTTTTCCTCCTTCTTTTTCCGGGTCTCTTTGTCCCGGTTGGTTGCCTTGTTGGTTCTTGCTGCTCGGGCTTCCTAGAGGGGCTGGTTCCCTTGGTGCCTTGTTTCCTGGTCTCTCGGGGCCAGGTGGGTTGGCTTCCGGGGTTTGTTCTTCCTTCTCCGGTGCCTTGGTTTCCCTCTTTCCCTGTCTGTGGGCTTTTTCTCGCCTTCCAGACTGGGTGCTGGTGGTCTATTGGCTGCTGCTGACCTTTTTTCTCTGGGGGCCTGCTGCTCTTTTGTGGGGCTCCAGGGGTTTGTCCTCTGGTCTCTCTGGGGTTGGGTTGTTTGCTTCTCTTCTCTTGTGGTTGGTCCTGCCCTAGGTGGGCTTCTCGGCCCTTTTTTCTGGGGCCTGCTTTGGTTGTTTTTGGTTGGGGCTTCGCGTTTCTCTGACCCTCTTATCCCCTGGGTGTTTTTTTTCTTTCCGGGGCGTTGGTTCGGCTGGCATGGGTTCTCTATGCCTGGGTTTGGATCGTGTTGCCAGGATCTGGCTTGCTGGCCTGTTGGCTCTTGGCCTTTCTCTTTGGGTAGCCTCCTCGCTGTTGTTTTCTTCTTGCCTCGGCTGG
Source organism: Triturus cristatus (assembly GCF_964204655.1). Classification (NCBI taxonomy): domain Eukaryota; kingdom Metazoa; phylum Chordata; class Amphibia; order Caudata; family Salamandridae; genus Triturus; species Triturus cristatus. The sequence continues at coordinate 93,750,020 of NC_140579.1, read as the reverse complement.
CTTGTGTGTCCGTGCTCTCCCCTTCTCTGGTTGGCTGTGGGGTGTTCCTGCTGTGGGCTGGTTGGCCTCTGTGGTTGGCGGTCTGGTTGTCTGGTTGTCCTCCCTTTGTTTTGTTGGGTGCGTCCAGGATTGATGGGGCTCCCTCTTGTCGGGGGCTCTGCCTGGGGTTTCGCCAGTTCTGCCTTTTGCTTCCTGCGGTTGCTGCCTTGGTGTGGTTTCCTGGGTTGGCTTCTGTTTTGTTTGGGAAGGCCGGCTTTTCTGCTTTGGTATTCTCCACATAGTAATGAATGGGACGAGGACATAAGGGACCTGGGGGTAATGCTCTAATCTTCATTACTCCGGGTCCCGTTGTCCTCGTCCCATTCATACGACCCGCCCTCCCTCCCGTCCGGCCGGCCTTCCTGTTGTGGGCTTGGTTGTTCAGGCGGAATGCTGGGTAAGTACCCCTTATGTACTCCCGGTGGGAGGGGCGGGGTTAGTGTTCCAGCATTCTTCTGATCTTTTTTTCTGTCGGGAGATGGTTATCTCCACATAGTAATGAATGGGACGAGGACAACGGGACCCGGAGTAATGAAGATTACCAGTAAGTAATAGAGCATTTCCGCCCCCTCCTGTTTGTGAGTTGTGACTAGGAGAGGACTAACACTTCCAATAATGCAACTGGAAATAACTGACAGCCCTGGCCAGGATTAACATATCACTACCACTAGGGGTGCAGATAGAGAATTCTAGCATGTACCCCTGGAGCACAGATTCCATGAAGACATCCCAACCCCGCACAGCTGCTTGTGTGACAGCCCGACCCCATCCACCCCCTTCAATGACATCACCCCTCAGAGCTGGACAGCTCTTCCTTCCAAACTGTATGCAGCTCCTTTCAGCTACTAACCCTGGAAGTGCCCTGTGTGACTAGAAGTGCAGCCCCCTCTGCCACCCCACATACAGTTGCAAAACGTTTGTCTCTGCAGCTAAGAGGTGCCAATGGCAGTGAGAGGATAGAGTGAAAGTAAGGTGGGGAGCTGTATGACTAAGGACTGACTTCAGGATGCTGGCCCTTACCTGAGTTGCAATGGCGCCATATAATTCCACATCCGGGTTGTCAGCCTTGAGCCGTGAAAAAGAAAAACAAACAATTAGTGGAGGTAAACAGCAGCCAATTCTATGTATGAACATAAATGGTAAAGCTCTGAGAAAGGCAGTGACCTGCAAGGCAGCTCTCAATTTAATAGTGAGAGGCAGGGCTGGTCATATTTGGGATACCAAGACATTTGCCTGGGGTGGCAGGAGATAAAAGTGGCAAACTCATTTCACCTAAGCAGGGCCACTGGAATTATGTGATTTTGAGGCTGCGGCATTTTCCGCATATTTATGGATTTGCTGCATTTGCCACATAATCCATCACATGCTGTATTTTCTGCAGATTATAAGAGAAACATCTTTTTTCCTTGCTCATACAGATCAAAAGTTACTATGAATGTGGCAACACTTGTTGCTCCGCATTGGAAGGTCCTTCCCAAAGGTAAATTGGTCAACTTTCTGCTGCCTACTGCAGTATTTTGGTGTGAACTGGAGCTAATAGGTTGAAGCAGACAGTGGTAACGTACAAAAAATGCCAAAAAATAATTTAGTAATTATATAAATATAGCATGTTATGCTGCATAATTTGCCTTTTCTTGTTATATAATTTAGTCAGCGCTGCTGCATAATTGGTCCACCCCACCGCATAATTCCAGTGGCTCTAAGGAAACCATTTAATCTAAACTTGATAGCTTTATTACTATGGGGTCTGTTGATCAAAGAGCACGTAAAAGGGAACAACACACAGTATATGTCTCAATTTTAGCCTTTAGCATGATGTCACCGAGTAGTGAAATTGTGCGATGTGCACTTTTTCAAAAAGGTAGTTGTTTTGTGCGCCATATTTCTTTTTTAACACACAGGTCCTTATTTATGAAAAGTGTCGCATAGCTGGGGGAAAACAGCGATGCAACACTTTTCAGTGCGCTCTCCCTGTGACACCATGGATGCGCCGTATTTACAGTACGGTGTTCCATGTCGCAAGGATTTACAGACACGTCAGTAATCCTGATGTATCTGTAGGTGCATAAATGGCATATTGTTAGAATGTGTCTGAAAACAGACGCAACTCCAGCAATGTGTCATTTCGCATGGGGCAAGCCCCATGCGTAAGCCACTGCGTCACCCCTTATGCCCGATTCAAGCAGGTGTAAGGATTTGACACACTGACGCTGTAGAAGTGGCACAGTAAAATCTTATAGATTTCACTGCGCCATTTTTTATTTTTTTATTCTGTATTGAAATTTTTAACCAAAAACAATACAGCAAACATAGAAGTACAAATGGATAACGCCGTCATCTGAAAAATTGCCCCCTCTCCCCCACCCCGAAGAACCTTAACACCCACCCACCCTGGCTGGGCCTTGTCTATAATGAGAAAACTGCAGCAAATGAAGGTAAAAGAACAGAAAAAAGATCAGTTCTTCCACTGGCATAGGAAAGAAAAAAAAACATAAGAAAAACAATGTCCCCAAAAAAAGTATCAACAAACAGGATCATTCCAAGTATTACACCTAACAGTAGAGCCAAACGCACTAAAGCACGGGCTCAAAAAATGTGTCACCCATTGCCTCCATCGCGACTATCATCAGACCATCTAATAAGAGGGACCTGCTCTTGCTCTCTGCCCCTTTCTTGCATCTACTGCAGTCTCTCGCCTGCACACTGCCAGAACTCTCCCTAGCCATTGTTGACCCATAGGTGGAACAGAATCGAGCCAACGAGTGGCTAAACAGTGTCTAAATACTATCATTGCAATAAGGAGAAAGGTCTGAGCCCGAGCCGGTAGCTGAGGGCTACTCACTCCCAGTACAACCAGCTGGGGTGTCAACTCTATTCGCTGCTCCAGATGGGATTTTAAAATAGAACCAATCTCCCTATTAAATATGCCCAACTCGGGGCAGGAAGCGAACATATGAATGATGTCTGCTGCTGGATAGCCGGAGCGTGGAAATGTTGATCCCGCAACTCCTCCCCATTTGGAAATCTTCTACGGTGTTATATAGAGATTAAACAAAGTTTTAAAACGTTGCAGCTGGAGGTTGGCAGCAATACATGAGGTTTGGGCCATATAAAGTGAATCTTCCAATTCCCACACTCCAATCAATAGCCTCTCATGCCAGCAGTCACAATGTTTGGATAAATCATCCATCATCGTCTCATTCAATGTTTTACAGATCCCTCCAAGTGTACCTGCCCCTTTAAGCAAAATCTCCACCAGCGTCACCCGGGCAAAGCCACTACCACCTCCCCGTTTTCTCGCTAAGAAATCTCTTATCTGGAGATATTAAAAAATTGTCTGTTGTCGACCCCAAAGGTTTCCTTAATCATGTCAAAGAAAATCACACCTGTCTCATCTATGACATCCCCAACCAGCCTAACACCCTTCTTCTGACAGTTTTTCATATATCCGTCATTAAAGATGCTAGGGAACGACTTGTTGCCATACAATGGGGTATAAGCATTAATGAGACCCAAACCAAGCCTTGTTCGAACTGAAGTCCAGATTTTAAAAGCACACATCAGCGTCTTAAACTTCATCCTTTTGTAATAATTAAAATTCGTATAGTGCAGAAGACAGCCCCTGGCATTTGACCCCAGTAATAAATCATAAATTGAGGCGTTCTGTACTTGATCCAGTTCAGCCCTAATTATACTTCCTATTTTAGTTAATATAGCAGCCCAGTGGAATAGCTGAAGGTTGAGGACCACCCAGCCGCCTCTATCTCTAGTTAGCGTTAACATTTTTAGCGCCCTCCGAGGGCGACAATTGGCCCTAAAGAAATTTAGTGAACAACTGATTCATAGTTTTAAACCAAGTGTTGCTGATAGCCAACGGAATTGCCCTAAAGAAGTACAACATTTTCGGCACAAACACCATCTTTATAACATTACATCTCCCAACCAATGTTAACTTGAGATTGTCTATACAGTCAAAATCTGCTTTAAATTTTTGGAGTAATGGATCTAAATTTGTTTCAACGATTTTAGACACGTCCGCTGTTATTTTAACCCCAAGGTATGTTGCCTTCCGTACGACCCTAGGGTCATTAATCTGAAGTCCCTTGCCAACAACGACCAGGGTTTTGTTGGAATTTAGTTGATATCCCAAAATATGTCCAAAAAACTGTGCCTCTCTTTTCAATTTCAACTAATGCGCGGAGTGGGTCAGGGGTCATAATAGCCAGGTCGTCTGCATACGCCAGGATCTTAGTGCTCCCCCCATTGCTATGTATTGCTAAAATCTGTTTATTATCAACAATTTTCCTGACGAAAAGGTCAATGTACGAGGCAAATAATAGGGGTGAGCAAGAGCACCCCTGACGAGTCCCTCTACTAATTGACACAGGGCCTGACAATTCCCCCATAATAGCGACTCTGGCCACCAGGTTACTATACATTATTGAAATAGCCTTAATGAAGCCTGTACCTATCCCTCTACTCTAAAGAGTTGCCCACAGGAGTGGCCAGGAGACCCTATCAAAGGCTTTTTCCGCGTTTAGCAGGATTAGCCTGATAGGGTCTCACGTAAGCCCGCAGCATCAAAGAGAGCAATCACCCTTTGAACATGATCAATAGTGCTCCTTCCGGGAACAAACCCATGTTAGGTGGGTGAAACCAATTTCTTAACCACAGCCGCTAGCTGATTTGCCAGAATATTGGCATAGACCTTTACGTCATTATTAATTAACTTTATAGGTCAGTAAGCCCCAGCTCCTTAACCGATTTCCCTTTTTTGGGAAAGACCACAATGTTGGCCGAGCCCCAAGAGTCGGGTGCCCCCCGACCAGACTGGGCTTCTAGAAAAACCTCAACCATTAACTCTAGTAGGAAGGGAGCAAGTTTTTTTAGAATTCCCCCGGAACAGAATTAGTGCCTGCCGCCGTCACATTAGCCAGGGAGCTGATAACACCCGCAACTTCGTCGGCCGTAATGGGTACCTCCAGCGCCTCTCTTTCTTTCCTAGTTAGTTTTCCCCCTGGGAGTTCTGCTAGATAATCCTGAATTTCCTTCTCACTTCCTGTGGTTTCTTCAGTGTAAAGCTGTTGATAGAATCACTGGAAGGCAGCCCGTATATCAAAAGCCTCTAAAACTAACCCAACTTGAGGATCATCCTTCGCGAGAATGACCCCGTGTCGCCCGTTGTCTAGTACGTACTGCAAGCAAGTGTCCCACTCTCTCGCTGCATTCGTACATTTTGGATCACCAGGCTGCATATTTCCCTGCCGCTTTGTTTGTCGAGACTTCTAAAATTTTTGATTTAGCTAATGCTACCCGTGTTTGTGCCTGCCCCACATCCCCCCCACTCATAATAATATCTACTGATTGCTTCTCTGCCTCAATTAGCTTGCTATAGAGTTCCTGCATGTACAATTTACCCTGCTTCTGGGACTGCCAGCCATACCTTGAGGTTTCCCCTCTTATCCCAGCTTTCAGAGCATCCCATACAATATCCAACGTGCACTATCCCTGTTCTCAGATATAAATCTCGGAATCCATACTCTCATACATGCGATATAATCCTCATCATAAAGGAGTGCTCTATCGAAAATCCAGCGTGGTACCTCCCTCCTTGGAACTTGAAGTGGTATCTCGAGGACTAGTGGGTTATGGTCAGACATGACACGTGGAAATTTAGAAATTGGACAGTTTGTCGAGAGTCTCTGAGACACAAAGAAATAGTCGAGCCTAGAATGTGACTGATGTGGAGCTGAAGAAAAGGTAAAGCCAGCATCATGGGGTTCTTGTGAGGCCCAAATGTCAATAAGTCCATGAGTCATATATAAATTCTGCAAAGATTTAAAAACTTTAGGTTTATGACCGCTATATAGATTAGGCCCCTGCTTAATAGTGTTAGCACTCAAATTTAAATTAACATCCCCACAAATAATTAAAGGCAATGGCCACCCAACAAGTTCCATATTTAACCAATTGAAGAGGGCAGGGTCATCAAACACAGAACCGTAGACCGAACAGAGCGCTAAGGAGTAATTGTCCGCATTGCATAAAGTAATATCCCATCTGCCCAAATGATCCGCTTTAGGCAGTGAAAAGCTGAAGGTTTTTCTGCGGGCTATGATAGTTGGACTCATCGCTCAGCTATCAAGTCCAAACCAAAAAGGTGGCAGGGACTTGCTTTGGGCTCTTACGGGGGCTGAAACCCCTACTGGGGTTTTTTGACCCCCCGACGCGCCAGACTATCATTCAGGCAGCTATAATGTCCAGATTGGACTATGCCTGTTCTTTGTATTTAGGGGCAAATAAAGCAGAGATTGCTCGGCTACAACGGGTTCAGAACGCAGCAGCCAGATCACTGATTGGCTTGCGCAGGTTCCGCCAGGTGTCAGCCACAATCCACCGGCTTCATTGGCTGCCGGTGGCCAGGATAATTGAATTTAAGGCCCTTTGCATTACTTTTAAAGCCCTGAAATACAACACCCCTAGTATTCTGGCCAACCTAGTTATTCCCTATGTTCCCACGCGCCAGCTCCGTTCACATGGCCAGCACTTGGTGAGGGTCCCTGGGTTCCAGAGAGTGCGGGCAGGAGGCAGTTCCTTCCGCGGCAGGGCAGCCCTCCTTTGAAATCCACTGCCCACTCACATTCGAAGCCATACCAACTATTTGGCTTTCAGGAAGGCCATGAAAACATACTTATTTCCCACTGTGTAGTCCCTGCCTTCCCTCCGTGTTAGTTGCTTTGCTGACAGTGCCGGGACGCCCCTTTACTGGGGCAGTTGTTGCGCTATATAAATGGTAGTAACATAACATAACATAGCTACCCCTTTTGTGCGTGTACCTTGGGTTGTGAAGGAAACTAGCTGATAAACCTGCTAATTCTGCCATCTTTTGTCTCCCAGCTTCGATATGTGTCTCTTGCAGACATACTATGTCCGCATTCAGATGCTGAATATCTTCATTGACCCTGTGCTTTTTATGAGGATTGTTTCAACCATAAATGTTAACAGATGCAATTCTGAGCTTACCCCTTGCCATTTGTCAAAGTCGAGTTCCCATTTGTCTTAATCCAAAGCTTTCTTAAAAATCTGGATAATATCCATGCCATTCCATATAATTCTACCCATTGAACCAGCCACCCACCCAAAAGCTTGCCCCCCTCCTCCCACCCTACCTTACGGCAAAAAAGTTCCAAGGACCCTTGTGATACCTCCTGCATGATACTGCTTCCCACCACCACCCATCAAACTCCCCCAAATAAACAACAGAAAGTAAGTGTAGGAGTAGGATCTGCACTTATGTTGCCCCCACTTTTTTTCTGATGTTTACACTGGTTTCTGACTATAGTCTGGCTGGGTCCCTGCTAATCAGGGCCCCAGTCTCTCTGTTCTCTCTAAACAACTTGGAGTGCATAGTAGATGCACTAGTGATTGGATACTGTGGTACCTTATGAGCCCCTAGTATATGGTACCTTAGGTACCAAGGGCATAGGTACTTCACAGGCATACAAGGGGCTGAAGCATGTATTATGCCACCCTTGGGAAGCAGACTAAATCTGACACCAGAGGCCTGCTACTGCAGCCTGGGTGAGGTAGTGTTAGCACTCCTCACTGAGGTATAGGTTCCTATATCTCACCATACACACACATATAAACCTATCAGTCACCCCTAAGGCAGGCCCTATCAATCCTGAGGGCAGGGTGCTTGGTTTACAATGTGAGGGGGTGCCTCTGCATGAGCAGGACCCCTCTGCAGCTGGCAGAGTCTATCCTCTGTGGCTGTTTGTGGATGCGGTTAAACCATATACTCTTAAGAGCATTATAACCTCCCGGTCAATGCTAACTTTGGAATGACTGCATCAAAACATGTCGTGTTTGGTGTCAAACAACTTGGAATCATACCCCCACACCAGTAACTGGTGTGGGAGTATGATCCCACCCTTCTAGAGGGGACAACATGTACACACTGTGGAAACACGGTAGAAATCTGAAAGAGCCCTGGCATCACAAAATGGATGCCACCAGCACAGACACTGAGCTGCCCTCCTGCTGCTGACTAAAACTCGCAGAGGAGGAGGCCCAGCAATAGGTATCCTGTCACAGGGAGGTGTCACCACCTTCCACACAGGATTTAGTGTATTGGGGCTGGGGGGGGTGCACTCCTAGAGTGCTTTGAAGTCCTGCACTGGGGGAGCAGTAGGCTCCTCTGTGCATATGCCAGCTCAAACCGGTTCAGGGGCTACCTGTCCCTGCTCTGGCACTAAACTGGACAAAGGGAAGTGGGTGTAACCACCCACTCCCCTGACCCTCCCAGAGGAGTGATCATAGAGCTAGTCCCTCCCTTTCTTTTAGTATAAGATAGGGAACCCTTGCCATTGCAAACTAGATATGCCTGGACGATGCTTTACTAGAAGAATCCTGGTCCTTCGATGTTCCACTACCTTTGGAAGACAGAAGAATCTCCCTTGGAGTTAAGGAGTGACACCCCTGCTTGGCAGGCACCAAAAACTTGAATCAACAGTCGCAAACTTTCCCGCTCCCGCTGGAGTCCAAAGTCTCTGCAGCCCTGGAAGTGGATTTCCTGACTTCTCGACGGCCATTGTGAGTCCCCAGCAGAGCTGAGGTGAGTGGACCCCACGAGTGACGAGGAACAGCAATACCCGGGTACCGTGCACTATTGTCGAGTGCAACCCCTTCACGACATTCTATGAACTTGTGCATTGGACCACGTGTGGTCCAAGCCTCCATCAAAATTTCCCTTGAAAATCAGAGGCCTACCTTGTCCCGAGTGACCATGGGCTCCTGTGAAGTGAATCCTCACGAGGCATCTTCATGATCCCTTGCCCGTTGGCTTGTGGATCCCCTGAAGACTTTCTCATCAAACCAAAGGGCTCCCCTGGTTGCTCCAGGCCTGCCCTCACTTACCCTCGCTGGGTGAGTCCCTCAGACCTTGCTGGTCTGCACCGCTGACTTTCATCAATTTCCATGAGACTTGCCAAGGCTTGTTGGCTCCAATCCGGTTGCCGACACCTCAGTAAGCTGCAGACTTTATGGGACACTCCAAATCCAGCTCCTGGTTATCCTCGACGCCTCCTGGACCTCGTGGCTGAAGAGTCAAAACACCCTTGATCACCTGAGATCACCCGACTTCTGTGGGCATCCATCTTCCTCGCCCCGGGTCACTGGCAAGTGACTGTGAACACTGTCCCTTCTGCTTTCAAGTCTTCTTCATCGTGAATCCAGCCTTGGATTCCAATGAACACTTCTTCAGCCTTCACAAGCAGCAAAACTTCTTCGGCTTCCATAGAAAATGACGACGCGACCCGACACCAAAAGACACCTATGCACCCGGGTTCCCTGGGTGAGGTAACTCGTGCACTCTGGTACTCCTGTGGGTGTTGGCCCTCGAACTACTTACCTTGTAAGTGACTTGCTTGTCGACCTCCTAGAAGTACCCTTAAACTTTAAAAATCCAACTGCGACTTGCTCCATTGAAATCAATAGGGAACCCGCGGCTGTGCTCTCACACTGCACGCGCCTCCCGTGGGTCCTTTACTTACCTGCCTTGGGTGGATTGGTGAAGCCCCAGCGATTCTACAGGTCCTAGGCCTTGTCCCCTTGCAAGTCGACTTTCCTAAACCTCTTTTTTAGTATATGGTCTTGTACGCCCCTAGGGCCCCAGCCATATCTGTCCTTAACTTATTGTGAAACGTTGCTATTTGCATATGTTCCTGACTTCTAATCTCATAAAGAGATTAGTAGAGTGTGTCTAGAAATAAATATTTATATATTTGATATATATACCTGTGTGGTGTCCTTTCATTTGGTAATTCAAGAGATTATAAGGTAAAACAAGCTGCTTTACATTCCTCTGAGACTTAGCCTGAAGGCTACTCTCCATAGCTACCACTAGGATAGCTTCCTTTAAAAGGTTGTCTTAAACCTATCTACCATAAGAGTCGAATTGGACTGGTGCAAGGTGGCCACTATAACTAGTGACCAGCATATGCCAGGCCAACTTCTCACAGTAAGTATGATTATTGTCAGAGTACATCAGCCTTCAGGATCTTTCTGATTTGAGACTCCTGATATTTCACGTAGAAATTCTTGTGCTTGTATCTCAGAAGAAAAAACCCTTATATTTCCCCGGTGTATGACCTTGAGGCGTGCAGGGCTTAGCAGATGCACCTCGCAGCCGATCTTCTGGAAGGGAGTGATATGCTGACGTAGCCTCCACCTTCTTTCCACAGTAGTGTGGCAGAAGTCCGGCCTGACGAAAAAGGAATAACCCTCAGCTGAGCGTCTTGCTTCAGGGTGCACCTTATCAAAAATTGCTTGTCGTAAAAGAAAGTTGCCCAAAAAAATGAATATAGCACGGGGTTTATCATTCACATCATTGTGCCCCTTCCTTTTTTTCAACATGAGAAGGAAACGATGCACTCGCTGTACTTCTGTATCCCAATTCCAGTGTGCAAGCTTGGGGAAGTCGCCCTTCAGTAATCGCAGCACAAACCCTCTAATGTCATCCCCTTCCGCTTTTTCCGGAATACCCAATAGCCTTAGATTGTTACGCCTCTTGCGATTTTCAAAATCTTCAAGCTTCCACATGACATCCGTCATCCTGGATTCATTTGATGTAACTTGTTGGGCAATACTCTCAGCTCCGGTCTCTAAAGACACCACTCGCTCTTTCAACACCGTTGTTCTTTCAGCAATTTCTGTGCAGGTTTTGTTTATTTTACGAATGGCCCCATGTATCATCTTTGTTGCATGATGAGTCCTCTTATGCTCCTGTCGAGCTTCAGATTGGATCTGCTTAAGAGTGGAATGAGATCCATCGAAGGAGGCGCCTCAGTTGTAGCCTTAGTTAAAGAAAGTGTATTATTTTCCCTTTGAGCGCTGGCATCGGGTGCCAATCCATCATCAATTCCAAAATGCATAGTAGTATAATCCCATTTTAATTGTCCAGATTGGTTTTGATGGGAATCAGTTTGTCTTGCATCCTGCGTTTTTTTTCTATTCCGCCGTGTCTGAGTGGAAAGGCGCTTTTGCGTGCTGGGGTTATATAGTGAACTGTCTGAGACTTGCTCTGAATCCTCCAGCATGGATACTTCATTTCTGCTAGCATTAGATGGCTCAGAGTTGTTAAGAGAAAAAAAAATGTATCGCCTCCTTTGGGGGTCTCTGCGATCATGTACTGTGTTTGAGAGTGAGCCTGGGATTGACAGTTAAGCTTTCATTAGTGGCCTGCTCCTGTTTCTTATTAACAAGTTTCCACTCGCAGGAGTTCCTCCTGGCCTAAACATATAAATGGTAAAGGCCCCAGTCCCATACTTTCAGTACCTGGGGGTGGAAGGCCATCTCCGCCTGTAACCGGCACTGCTGTGGCTTCACTATTAGCTTCATCGACCTCCATGTCTGCTTCACCTTTCTACTACACTCTCTCTTTCCCCCGCCGGAAAACATCCACGGAATCACTCGCTGTCTGCCGGGGGCAGAGACCGCCTCCTCTCCTGGACGCTGATCCATTACTTTCAGTTTTCCTGAAGCCGCCTCCACGCTTCCTGTTGCCGCTGCGGGAGTAGCGTCTCCTCCTTTCTTCCCGCTCGGCGCTTTCTGAGTTGCCGGGGGCCGTGCTGGGTCCCCGCAGTGCTTGCTCCATTACCCACAGCGCCAACCTCCCCACGGTCCCGGGGAGGCTTGGAAGGCTTTGGTGGCATGTTGACCCATCGGAGCTGGCGGCCGCCACCACCAATGCCGAGCAGAATCCCCAAAGCAGTCCGGATCAGCAGGTGGGCGAGTTTTCTCGTCCTTCCGAGCAGTCGTCTCAAACAGTATAGTATATTGTAAATGGCCATCGAATGCATATTTAACTGATGTTTCCTCGGGTGATCCCTGGAGCCATAGATGGGTGGTGAATCGCAGACCCTCACACAGCCGCCATCTTGCCTAGCAGTGTCCAAAACTCACTGCGCCATTTCTACAAGGCTTTTCTGCTTTGGGAAGCCCACACTGCATACATTATGCCTGTCTCAGGCATAATGTAGTGCAGGGGTTTACAAAGTGACACATCTGCCTAGATGCATCACTTTGTAAATATGGTGCAGTGTGGCGCATTTTTTAAGCCGCCGCAGCGTCACAAAAAGTGACGCAACGGCAGCGTAGGGGCCTCATAAAGGAGGCCTACAAACTATTAGTACATGGGGACGCTTTGCTGAAGAGGAAGCCCTGCTGCTGTTCTTTGCTATCTGCCTACTGGGGACCTGCCTTTAATAACAACTGTTCGCCGGACCCGCTTCGCGGGTCCCGCTTCACCAGCATTACCTTGGGGAGAACTGCGCTGTGTCCGTGAGGCTTGTGGCGCTCTGGGGAACTGGGTAGGGCTGCGAGCGTTTCAGCAGGGACTCCGTGTCCCAGGAGTCCCTGCCTGGCCGATTGAAAAAACCTGGCCCGCTCTCCCTCTCAGCCCCGCCCCCTGCACACGGTGTGTGAAAAGGATTCTGCCTGCCTTTCCTCACTGGGACGCTTTGCTGAAGAGGAAGCCCTGCTGCTGTTCTTTGCTCCCTGCCTACTGGGGACCTGCCTTTAATAACAACTGTTCGCCGGACCCGCTTCGCGGGTCCCGCTTCACCAGCATTACCTTGGGGAGAACTGCGCTGTGTCCGTGAGGCTTGTGGCGCTCTGGGGAACTGGGTAGGGCTGCGAGCGTTTCAGCAGGGACTCCGTGTCCCAGGAGTCCCTGCCTGGCCGATTGAAAAAACCTGGCCCGCTCTCCCTCTCAGCCCCGCCCCCTGCACACGGTGTGTGAAAAGGATTCTGCCTGCCTTTCCTCACTGGGACGCTTTGCTGAAGAGGAAGCCCTGCTGCTGTTCTTTGCTCTCTGCCTACTGGGGACCTGCCTTTAATAACAACTGTTCGCCGGACCCGCTTCGCGGGTCCCGCTTCACCAGCATTACCTTGGGGAGAACTGCGCTGTGTCCATGAGGCTTGTGGCGCTCTGGGGAACTGGGTAGGGCTGCAAGCGTTTCAGCAGGGACTCCGTGTCCCAGGAGTCCCTGCCTGGCCGATTGAAAAAACCTGGCCCGCTCTCCCTCTCAGCCCCGCCCCCTGCACACGGTGTGTGAAAAGGATTCTGCCTGCCTTTCCTCACTGGGACGCTTTGCTGAAGAGGAAGCCCTGCTGCTGTTCTTTGCTCTCTGCCTTCTGGGGACCTGCCTTTAATAACAACTGTTCGCCGGACCCGCTTCGCGGGTCCCGCTTCACCAGCATTACCTTGGGGAGAACTGCGCTGTGTCCGTGAGGCTTGTGGCGCTCTGGGGAACTGGGTAGGGCTGCGAGCGTTTCAGCAGGGACTCCGTGTCCCAGGAGTCCCTGCCTGGCCGATTGAAAACACCTGGCCCGCTCTCCCTCTCAGCCCCGCCCCCTGCGCGTCACTCTAACTATATTTCTGCCATCCCTCCCCGCTGCGCGGGAGCGCCCGGGGCTAAGCCCGGGCAAAGGGCGGGCCGTTTGAGGCCGTTCGAGGACGGTGGAGGCCGGGACCGGGCCACCCCCCCTTTATCTGTCCTGTCTCGCCGGACCTCCCTGGGGTTCGTACACCTGCCCCTTTATATATTCATCGGCAAGCCATCTATCCCACTGATACAATGGTGCTAACACGAGGCAGGAAAAAAAAGGCCGCGGGAGGGGTGGGTAACCTCCTAGGACCAATGGACGATTTTATCATTAAGGCAAACTCTTTTATTGATCAGAGTATTAGCCTTATGGAGGGTAGGGTGTCTTTAGACCTTGCACGCACCAAGAGATCTTCCTTGTGTACTCTAGCGAGTGTAAGATCCCCTGAGCTAGTTACTGCTCCTGAATCTAGATCACTGAATGAAGGTAGGCGTAGCTTACCAAGCATGGTGGATTTATCTGCATCTCCGCTATCAGACCTACAGACCAGCACAGATCTGGAAAAATCCCCCGACCTCCTCCCGCAATCCCCACAGCTATCCTCGCAAGTTACACCAGACGAAACAAGAAGAGATAGAGGGAGGAGGGAGGGTGCTGTGAGGAAAAGGAAGATAGACATAAACCAGCCTTCCCTAGTTCCCAATACACCAGTTTTTAATAAATCAGTTTCTAGGCCTAGTTCAACTGAGAACTTACACTCGAGAAAGGTACAAGTAGTTCACTCTGCGATACTACATCGCTCAGCACACGATAGTTCCGACCCCATCTTTGTGGCCTCATTGACTGATGTCCCTAGTGGTGGAGACCCACTCCGGTCTGATAATTTACAGATGTCATTAAACAGTATAGCGGATCTATTGAAATCACTACTCACCCCAATAGAACTTAGGTTAACAAAAATAGAAAATAAATTGACCAATCTTTTAAATCTGCATAAGACTAAGCAGGTATTAGGGACACAAATTCCACGAGCAAAAAACCAGATTCAGAATCCAGCCAAATCAGCACCCCCACAAAATCGTATTTCTACTCCTACTGCCCCATTACAAAAATTAATTCCATCTACTAACTCAAAAATTAATAGTCCAGCAAAACCCGCCCCTAAAAACACCGCCACCTCAACAGTGGCAAGTACCTTGCCCCAAAAAACAATGGTACAAAATGCTCAAGCCTCAACAAATTCGGCCTGGCCGTTGATAGCTTCAAAAACGGCACCCTCAGTTTCTGACACAGGTGGTATGAGGGTAGATCAACTGCCCAGACTTCCTGTTGACTTGCCCCCGGAAGCCTACCCCCTTGTGGCAGTAATGACAGGTGTCCCTGAACTCTTGGATTATAATTCAGAACCCACATGGTCCCTAAAGAATAAAGTGCAATTCTGGCTCAACACTAATTGCCCTGTCCCACCGACAAGGTCCTACAGGATCCTTATGGTACGTAGAACCACCTGGGTGGGCCAAGGCCGGAAATCACTGCCAGGCGACTGCATCGTGGTAACCTTTGATGATCCTAGAGCAGTCGACCATATTTGTGCATGGGAAAAATCATGTGAAAGTGGAGGAATAAGCATCAAACGGCTTTCCTTCTTTTACCCACCAAGGTTGTCAAACATCCAAGAGCCATCTTGGCAACCGATGGATCCCCGCTATTTCGACCATGACAGCCACAGGCAGACAATGGGTCCCTGCCATCCCCAATATGACAATTCTTGGAAAACGGTGGGGCATCGACACCTGGGTAGAGACTGGGACAGTTGGGGTGGGACACATACGTTGAGGGAGGTAAACCATGAGCGCACTCGCTGGGTTCCTTGGTCCGGTATTCCCACACATAACCGATTCAGCGGTCTAGAAATGGTCGACTGACCACTAACATTGATTGACCCCATTAACCCAAAGTCTATTATGGACAATGTCAATACACCGGATTTAAACAACCCAGTTATATTTGGCGAAACAGAGGGGACTGGGGTAATAAGGACACAGGCGCTTGACGGTGCTAGCACAACCAATAGGGAATGTAGGCTTTCTTCCTCCATTGTGACTCCTCAGCTATTAACGACACAACATTTACCCAGCGATATTAGCTTTAGTATAAGCTCCAGTGTAGCAACCACGGAAGTTAGGCCGAGTTTTTCATCTTACAGCCTGATTACGTGGAACGTGGCAGGTTTGAGTAAAAAGGTCCACCAGCAAGCATGGCTGGATGTTATTAATAAACATACCATAGCCTGTTTGCAGGAAACCTGGACGACCGAGGAAATCCACATTATAGGATTCCAAACCTTTCATTCGCCCGCACTTATTAGTAAGCAGGGCAGGAATAAAGGAGGCCTTTGTACTTATGTGGCTACAACTGCGGAACTCAGGGTCAACAAGTGTCTTAATGCAGAGTTTTATCAGGTCCTGATCTTTAAAGGGCCCCGCTCTGTCAATGTAATTTTAATTAATTTTTATAATAACGTACCATCTATCCATACAGAGCACGTTCTTCACAACCTTCTAAATAGCATAATATCTTTAATAGACAATCTTGTAGGTGAGAAGGTGTTAATCTGGGTAGGTGACTTTAATTGCACTGTCTGCCCCCTTTCTGCAACTGGTTTGTGCGGCCTAGCAGATTATGGGGAAGACTGCCCTACCCATTTCACCCACTCACAATTAGGCAACTCCTTAAATAACATGATGTTCTATTTGAATTTATCCTTTGTAAACGAACTGTGCAGCCCGATCATCCCGTTTCAACCAACTTTCAATGGGCGAGGGTGTAACTCCACCATAGATTTTACCTTAATGTCCCCGGCCCATGCTGGCTGCATAACCCTCTGGGAGACTGGAAAGGCTCTCTTCGGAGATCATTACCCCATATCATTCTCTGTAAAAACAATGGGAGAATGTAGTCAACCCAAGAAGAACCCTAATTATGCCCCCAAGGTTAATCTCGGCGCTGTAAATGGGTATGTTGTCAAATGGGATAAAGTTGAGCCAGCTGGCTTCCTAAAGAGCTTGGTTTCGACGTCTCTTGAGGATATTCATGTATGTTTAACAGCTGACATGGAGCCTGATAAAGTCGTGGCTGCCTTTTCTAATATCCAACGGACAGTAAAAGATCTTTTATTTAGAGAACATAGGCAAACAGCTAAGCACCCACAAGGTTGGTTTGATAATAAATGCACCAAAGCTTTGACTTCTCTCAAAAAGGCCCTACAGACTAAACCAAAAAACCAAGACCTAATCCGTCAAGCTAGAGGAGCTTACAAATTGACCATTAAAACGAGAAAAGCCACCCTTAAGCGGGAGGCGTGGGCGGCCTTACGTGAGGCCTCGCTACAACGCGATAGTACATTTTTTTGGAAAGTGGTAAATGCCCCTTACCTGCAAAGCAGAGCGGAAGATATCTTAGACGTGGCTATCCCAGGGGACACCTGGGTGAACCATTTTAAGCAGTTATATAATAGTTCGACTGTAGGGCACTGTCCTCCTTCGCTAACTCTCAGTTTGATGGACCCCGGCGGACCAGGCGAGCGAAATGCTTTTCCGTTGAATATTACCTTCAGCCTCCAAGAGGTCATTAAAGCTATTAAGGACAGTCCACCCGGTAAGGCTCCGGGTCCCGACGGTGTCCCAATCGACGTCTATAAGGCAGAGATGGATTTATGGGCACCCTTACTTACCAATGTTTTAAACAAGTCTAACCAACAGGGATTTGTGGCATCTTGGCCTGACGCTACTGTCGTGCCAATATTCAAGAAGGGTGACAGAAACGACCCAAATTGTTATAGGCCAATCTCTCTTCTGGATGCACTGATGAAGGTGGCCGGTAGGATTATCCTAAACCGGATCCAGAGCTGGGAGACTGAAAATCAGGCCATCTCTAACTTACAATATGGTTTTAGGACGGGCAAGGGAACGGTTGAGCAGTGCTTGAACCTGGCCTTAATTATTGCAAAATACACTCAAGCGAAGAGCGAAAAGTTATATATTTCCTTCATTGACCTAAGCTCAGCGTTCGATTGTGTGAATCATGAATTCCTCTGGAACACACTCTCTTCTTTGGGCCTTGATGCCCAAATCATCACGTTTATTCGTGAACTTTATAGGGACGCAGGGGCAAGGGTCAGATTCGGACGTCTGGGGGAATGCTCAGATAAATTCCCTATCTCGCGGGGGGTCAGACAGGGGTGCATATTGGCTCCCCTGTTGTTTACCATTTACATTAACTCTATTGGAGAACACCTAAGTAATTTTCAATATGACTACCCCGTCATAAAGGGTACCTCAGTGCCCCTATTACTCTATGCTGACGACGCGGCAATTATGTCGCGTACTAGGATAGGTCTACAGCGGGCGGTGGTTCAATTTACCTCCTTTATGAGGGATAGGGAATTAAAGGTGAACACTTCTAAATCTTACAACATGGTCTGTGGCAGGGGCCTTAGAAGTGCACCTTGTTCTATTTATCTGGACGCCCAAAAAATTGAAACCACTGAGAAATTCTGTTATTTAGGTGTGACTTTTGATAGGAGGGGGAGCTGGAAGCCGGCAATGGCAACAAGGAAATTAGCCTTTTTACGTTCTGCGGGAGCCCTGAACAATTTTTCTGCAAAAATTGGGGGGAAGCCCGCTATGGAACTAATACAAATCTATAAGGCCAAAGTTGTCTCCTCAGCCACCTATGGGGCAGGGCTCTGGGGGATAGAAAATGTGCAGACGCTACAAAGCTGTGAGAATCAGTTTATCTGCCACTTACTAGGAGTCTCTAAATTTTCGTCAACTTAACATGACCCATATAGAAGTAGGCCTTCCCTACATTAGTGACATTGTTAACATCTCCCCTCTTTTACTGTGGCATAAGGTCTGGGTGACAGAGGAGACATCCTTAAATAGGGAAGTAATTACCGACTGTCTCACAATGAACGGAATGGCCAATATTAGGTGGCTCTCCTACGTGAAAAATCTTTGTGTAAAGATAGGACACCCAGAATTCATTGATGACCCGCCCAGTTTGGATGGGCTATCGAGAGCCGCCTTGAAAAAGTTGGCTCTTGACCACCGGGTAATGGAAAGATGGGACAAGGAGAAAATGAAACCTACTGTACTCCGGTTTCAGGAAATTACTCAGTGCGAGGGTCTCCAATATTATCTTAGCTCAGAATTAAGCCCATATGCACGCACATTGCTGACTCGCCTCAGATTAGGCATGTTTTTTCACTTAGTTACTTTTCCCCTCTGTAATGACTGGTCCACTGAAATTCCTTTGTGCCCATGTGATGATATCTCCAGACAATCGGACATACATTGTGTCTTTTTTTGTGTATTTTACAAAGTCCCGCGTAGAGCTCTTCTGTTACCCGTTCTGAGGGCATGGGGGATTTGTTGCAGGGATTCTGCTTATACACAGAACTATGCGTAGAACCCCAGGACCTCAGTGAGTTGTGGTGTACCAGAAACTCACCTCAGAACCCAGAACCCAGTATCCGGCTAGCATAAGTGTCCCATTCGTTATCCGAGATTTAGCTCGGCGGTCCCAATGAAAAGACAACCCAGAACAAGCGACTCAGTACATACTCAGGAATGGTGGGAATCGGAAATACCTGTTCGTATATTATTCTC
Source organism: Triturus cristatus (assembly GCF_964204655.1). Classification (NCBI taxonomy): domain Eukaryota; kingdom Metazoa; phylum Chordata; class Amphibia; order Caudata; family Salamandridae; genus Triturus; species Triturus cristatus. The sequence continues at coordinate 93,730,920 of NC_140579.1, read as the reverse complement.
ACATCAGTCCACAACAAGAATCAACAGAGACACGATGAAAATAAAAAGTTTATTTTTATAGACCACGTGTCCTCATATGCAGTACTTTGGCTAATACAAGCAGACAAATGATTAAAATCAAAACCATCAGCATAGTTACAATTCCATAGAATATAAAAGGGGTGATCATGTTATAATGACAGTGGATACTACCACCTTTCGTTTACTAAGAAGCTAATATTATTATTAGACTAACAGAAGGTCTCTTAGGCTTGAATAGGGGACCCCATACCTCAAAGATCAGCTTAGTGAAATCACATCACAGGAGCATCAGGAGTCTTCTCGCAGGAAGGCTCGTCTTCGGTCTGAATAATAAACATGATGTCTGTGATATTAAAAGCACCAACTTTCAGGTATGTGCAGCTGCTTGTGTGTTATGACTAAATAGTGGGTCGATCAACCTAGAGTGGAAAACATGCATTGTCTAACAACTCAGACTGTTTGTCACATCGTGTGCAGACCAAGGTCGCTTCGCAGAGCTCGGGATGGTAACAACAGATTGCTCTCGTGTGAGGCAAAACTCGAGTCAGCAGTTTGTTTAAGCAATAACATGTAAACGCAGTGTCGTGCGCAAAAGCAGCAAGATGGCTTTCTAACATCTAACGTGGTTATGCTAACTTAACAATGTATGTACGTATTAAGGGAGTCCTTACTACATGCTCCCTTGATCGAAGCACTACTTAGTATGCAAGAAAAGAGAGAACGCAGAGTTCAAGTGCGACAGAGCAGAACAAGGCGTATCCAATTTAAAAAACAAGTTTCAGTTCAGGCAAAGTCCGAGTATGAAAAACCAAAAGTGGAGAGAAAAAACAAAAAACCTCAAACGTGTCGTGGGGGGTGAAAAAATGAAAAAACGCCTCACCGGGCAGAAGTGCAGACGTACAGGGACAGTTCAAGACACGTGAGGAAAACACAGTGGACGATAGTTCACTCAATCCATGAAAGTATATGCAGCATATGTGGCCACTGCTTCCAGCAGAAAATCATTGGCACGGCCACTGAAGGTTTCAGCTATCCTGTTAAGCAAAGAAAAGGAACATACGTGTTCTTCTATTAGCGGAGCCTCTAGCACCATCAGAGGGCAACCAGCGTGTACTTCCAAGGAACTCATATCCAAGAAGTCATATGCCGCTCTCACGACGTCCCAATTACCCAGGATACCATGCGCCGCACCGCAGGCCATAATCCGAACACCAGAACAGGCAGACTCGTGAGACACTAAGGGCCTCATCAGCCGATCATAATCCGGGTCCGGAGACACCATGTTGGATAAGCACAAATCCATAGGCCATTCAAAGGGACAATCTAGGCAGTGGAAGACAGGTTGCACGCAGGTGAAGTAGGAATACCGGAAGGATAATCCATATGCCAGGCTCAAAGTCGCCAACGGCAGGACACCATAGTAATCAAGCATCCTGTCACGAAGAAGCTGCAGGCGGGACAGGCTGTCGTGTGGCACAGAAAGAGCAGTCATTCCGCAAGATGAAAAGTAAAAGTAGCACACCTGCCACTAGAGCCAGAATTAACGGGACACCTCCAAAGACGCTGGAGAAAATAGAATGAAAAAATGCCGGAATCACACCAAAAATAGTTTGGAAAGAGGTCACGAGGCCCGAGCCCACAAGTTTAAAAAAATGAGCCAGGCCAGTCGTGGACGAGGCATTGAAAATTGTTTGGATCAAAGCTCCAAAATGCAGGGGGAGGTCAGTATTCAAAAGCGCCTGTACCTCAGTGCGCGTATTTGCTACGTGAAGGACAAATGTTTCCCTGGAGGAAGTCAATGGCACCTCCTTTTGGGACAATAGCGCTCTTATTCTGCTCATCTTGTTGAACTCTGCTTTCAAGGTTGGAATCGAAGGCCAGATGGAAGCATCCAGCCTCCCATGCGGGGGTGGAAACAGGACGTTATTGCAGCAGACAACCCTCTGTGATACAGTTACTATATACGGGATCCCTACTAACATCCCGCAGCAAGCTTCATTGTTTAAAATTAAATAACTACCGTTTGCAAGCAGCGTGAAAGATGGCGTAATCACTGGTACCGGGATACCTTTGAGGACGCAGGCCAAATTCGGAGCGTGTACATTACAAGCTCCGTGCAATTGAATGTGCCTACATACAACAGAATGATCAGGTGACGTTGTACATTCTTCACCCTTCAGATAAACCTCAGTACCGTCCCTTGTACATCTATACGTAAAGGGGAGGGACCAGACTTCATGTATGAAAGCGGTACCCAGCTGTTCATATCTACCCAGAGCATAGTGTTTCATACAAGAGGTAAACTTAAAAAGCGCGAACGGTAGAGTTATCAATCCGTGTAAGAGCCACACAGCGGAGTCGACTTCCGCTACAGAGAAAGGTAACTGCTCCAATTTTTCAATATGTAGCAAGGAATATGTAGCATCCTTCATGGACATGAACTGCTGTTTGTCAGTAAGGTTAAAGGGAAGAAATAACGATGTTGTATTCAAATAGTCCCAAGGGACCTTCCCTGCCTTCAACGTTTGTAATGTCCATGCAAATTGCATAACAGAACGCAACTGGTTTTGACCATGATACAACACAGACATATCATCCTGCACAATATCCACAATTGAAGAAACAATATTATCTAATGTATAAATGCGAGAAGAAAGAGTGTTAATGCTGTTATCAATAACTGCTAATACTTTTTCCATATTAGCCTGATCAATAGCTCTCAATCTTGAAGCTGCCTCAATTTGCGACAGTTTCCATACTTCGTTGTAAATAGCATACGCCCATCTTTTGGATCTGCCACCCACAGGACCTTTAACAAAATCATTCAAATCTATTTTGTCATGTAACTTTGATAAATGAACTTTGACAGATGCCAAGGTGGAATGTCGCAGCCAGGACTGACATAATTTCCCTACAGAGTATGTAGTTACTGTATGTGACGACTCAAACCGGGGGTCCACGCGATCTTGAGTATACCCCGGTTTCAGTCCTAGAAAACGACGTTGACAAGTATCAGAACTGCTTTGCCAAATTAACCATCCCTCACTATTAAATTTCGAAATATTGAAAGACGAATTAGAAACTAATAACTGCAAAGCAGGAAGGGACAGATCTGTGTGATTATTCCAATTAGGGTAAGCACCCAGATCCGGCACTGAAGGCGAATTTAGTTTTTTAGAAGTGGCCAATCCGAAACAGGTGGTTTGGAAGATGGTTGCATTTAAAAACAACATATGATTCGGTACTAGACAGGCACGGTGTAAAGCTTCAGTTCCCTGAACCTGCCACGGTTTGGAACCCCAAACCGACTTAAGATCAATAGTAGCCTTCCATAGATCATAACCTTTGATTGACAACTCATCCATAAAGGACTTAGAATATAGCAATTTGGTGTGTGTCAGTCTAACCTTTGAGGCAGACTCAGGCTTAACTTTAAAATAAAAGGATGCCGGGGCTGAAACACCGAAATCAGTAAAATAAGTAAACTTATCAACTAATGTATGTGAACTGCCAAACGAGGGGGTGGGACAATGTTCCCACTGGGTAAAATTCACAAAATTTCTAAACGAATTCGATTTATGCAGGAAGTGATTGCCATAATGTTGAAAACAATACTGTTCCGCATAATTAGCCGCATTGTCATACAAATCCTCAGCATCAAAGGCGGCATAATATTTCAAATCTGAAAACAGTGCTTCAATGGCGTGTACATCCCAATCATCAGAACGTATGTTCTGTTTAACTACATCACCCATAGAAACACGAAATACATTAGGCACATTAATGACCTCTGTAGGCCCATGAATTTGAAATTTAACAGCATCCCATGCGATTCCATCCATGACGGGCCAGGCAGTAATATTCACAAAAGTCTGGTCCCTTTTCATGATGTGGGACGAGGAGTGGGGGGCCAAAGGTCCATTGATAAGTCTAATTGTCGATCTCTCTTTGAGATAATGGCCATCCACCAAACGGAAGAAAACCACAACAAATCCAATGGACATAAACAAAAAAATACCAAAAAGCAACAACCAGATGTACGTCCAAGGGGCTATCAAAAAATGTTTCTTAAACCAGCTCACAAAAACTGCAATGTTTGATGGGGGAGTTGAGGGCAAAGAGTTAGTGTCAAAGGAAAAACGGGACTGGCCAAGTGCTGTAGACTGTAAAACAGGCGAAGGTCCACGTGTAGGATAAGCATACTCAGTCTCTTCGGGCAAACCACCAGCCGGTGGTATCAGTAAGGGATCAGTAACTGAATGCATCTCGATGGCAACATCAGACAAGGTGTTAGAAGCAGGAACCAACATTGAAGTTCTTTGCATTGTCTGGCATGAAACTGCCGGAGTCATACTAAGAAGTATCGGCCACTCGCTGAAGTTTGACATTGTCAATAGAGATGTACCTGTTTTCTTTGCGACCAGGAAGTGGAGGTAAAATGACTGTTCTTGTACCCTGCACTCCAAGCACTGGAACTGGTGCACGATAAGAGGGGCCGAACTCCTTCTTGTTCTCCACCTTCTCACGGACCAGATCTCCAACTCGGGGTAGCCAGCCGACTACCGGAATCTGAACCTCAGCTTCAGACGTGGAGGGCAAATGTTCTTTCGAAAGAGAGTCTCTGGCTTCTTGTAGAGTCTGCAAAACAGCACAGTGATCATCTACGTCAAAGGGTGCGGTCGACGCCGCAATGTCTAGACCATCAAGGTCTGGAACAAACATTCTGATTCCGAAGAGCATCATGTACGGGGTCCGCCCACCCAGAGACCTTCTAGGGAGATTATTTAGTGCACGTTGGACGTTATACAAATGGGCTAGCCAGTTACGGCCTGTGCCTAAAACACGTGCTGTCAATGATTGCTTTAAGTCACGGTTCATTCGCTCCACCACACTATTACCCTCAGGTCGGTAGGGAGACGAAAATTTGACTAGGGCCCCCAAATTTTTCATAGCCTCCTTGTAAGCCTTAGAGGCGAACGCAGGGCCCTGATCAGAATGGAAGGTACCACACGCAAAAGTTCCCACAAAGACACGCAAATCCCTGATGACAGTCCGCGAGTCAGCACTCCTTTGTGGCCATACCCATAGAAAACGTGTGCACGAATCCACTGCAACCAAGATGTACTTGTACGCAGTATCAGAAGAAAAAGGACCGCAGTGATCTAAATAAACACAACCAAATGGCTTATTAGAGATGTACAGCTGTGTCTGTGGTGGGCGCGCAACAGTAGAAGGTTTAATCTGTTGGCAAATGTCACAATCAAGAACATAAGCGCGCGCTTGTTTATATAAACCAAACCACCAGTAACGTTGTTGTAGCAGAGATATTGTAGCTGACACACCGGCGTGGGTTGACGCCAACCCCTCGTGCGCAGCCAAGATCAGTGCTGGTCTGCAGTCCGCGTTGGGAATAATTCTGTCACCAACGTCGTTAATCCTCACTAATGGGACGTTATCAGGACTTAAATGATAAATATAACGAGAGGGAAAACCCTTCGGGTAATCACCTCCCTTCTCTGTTGCAGCAATAGCTGCCAAGATGTCATCATCAATCTTACTTTTGGATCTTGTAACTGCTGCCACTAAGTATGTAGCCACTGCTGTTTTCGCTGCCTCGTCAGCTAAGCTGTTGCCGACAGCATGGACACCAAGCCGCTGGTGACCAAGAGTGTGAATAACACTCACGAGAGGGAGACGTTCTTTAAAGTCTGCCACTCGAACCCAAAGCGTTTTATGCTTAATTGCGCTACCTTTAGTGTCTCGATAATCATTCTGAGACCAAAAGTGTAAATTGTCATTGTAGGACTGGACACAGTAGAAGGAGTCACTCACTATAAGAGTAGTGACTCGGGAATCAGCAAACTCCAGTGCAAGCACCAGAGCCCGAAGCTCCGCCAATTGCGCGGTACAATCTCCCAATGACTGCGTATGCACTGCATCAGATTGGAATTCACCATTTACGAATGTACCCACGACAATTGCGCAAGCCGCTGAATAAGCGTGCTTCGATCCAATTGCGGGTTGCGCAGACCCGTCAGTGTATATGACACAATGGTATTCTTCGAGCGGGCGCAAAGACAGAGGTGCCGGATGAACGAATTCATACTGCAAGTACTCTTGAGTCTGTAATGAGGCATCAAAGATGTAAGTGACATCTGGCGATGTCAGTGTTGTGGCCCATTGTATCCACCGTGGATGCAAAGCTTTAGAATTTGGTACACTTGCTTTAGTCACTGCCTCTAAAGCAGGATATGGTGTTACAACCAGAATCGGTTTCCCATGCGACAGTGCGCGGTCCTTGAGGATCGCCATCTGCACAGCAGTCAGAACTTTTTCGACCGTGGAAAAACGTAATTCAGCAGAGGTGTACAAGTGGGATTTGTACGCAATGGGGACTGTGTCGCCCTCATTAAACGTCAAATACGTGAACCCCACGGCGCCTGGTACTATTCTTATTACCAGGTTAGTGCGGTTATCACGTGTCAGCAAGTATTGTGAAGCAAGAAGGTCAGCCTGTAAAGACTGTAAAATTGCAGAGTGTTCTAGCTGCCAGCTAGATTTCGAAAACGAAGGTTGTACCAAGGCGTAAAGCGGCTTGATACGCTGGGCATAATCAGGAATGTACGTACGGCCGAAATTCAGAAAACCCAGCAGAGATTGTAATTTCTTCAGTGTCGTAGGAGCACTTAAGCGTGCACACTTCTCCAGAAAGTGGGGGGCTAACCCCTTACCTTCATTGTTGAGCTCGTAGCCCAAAAACAACACCGTATATTCCGCGATGTGTGACTTCGCAAAATTGAATTTGTAGCCATAGTCAGCAAAACTCACGATAATATTGTCGACTCGAGACAGATGCGGCATCAGCTCATCATCCGTAAGATAGATATCGTCAACATAGGAGTATGCGTCGGGGTCTATTCTTTCTAAGAGAGAAACCACGCGAGCGGAAAAGACGCCAGGGCTATTTTTGTAGCCCATGGCCAATCTTGTAAACTGTTTTTGTTTGCCGCCCGAAGTAAACGCTGTCCACTGGCTACTCAGTGTGGACAGGTTGTGGCTAAAAAAGCCATTGGAAATGTCAAGTGTCGTTTTAAATGTTTTACGCACGAGACTGTCGACCAAAGCCGAGCTATGTGTATTTTGCACCGCGCAGGTCCGGCAATGGGAGTTTAGGTGCCGGTAATCCAAAACTAAACGGTACGAGCCGTCAGGCTTCGTTACAGTGAATAAAGGGTTATTCATAGGGGACACACATGTTTCAATAACACCCTGATATTCCAATTGTTCAAGGATTGCCGCGACGTGGGGTCTCGCTTCACGACGCATAGGATATTGAGGTTGAGGCTGGGGCATAGACCGCAATGGAATCTCATGGCAGTGGGACAATCTGTCCCATCCCACCTGAGTACGATACACCGCCAGCGCAAGCGCAAACGCCCACTCCCCAGCATACACTTCAGCTTGGTCCTTAGGCACCGTGTGCGCAAAGGACGGGAGGATTACTTCCTCCCCTCTAGGAGCCTCTAAAATGAAAGCTGGGGGCCAATCTGCCTCCGCTAGGAGGATATCATAGGTGGTGGTCAGATTATCCCAAAAAATCCCTTTTATTGTACGTTGTATGTCACCTTCAATTAATAAGACTATTTCATAAAGTCTGTCAGGGGGAGCCACTCTGGTGTCAGCTGTTTCAACAGTAACCGAGATATCAGTTGCTGTCACCGCCAGAAATGGACGCAGAGCTTGACGGACTATGGTAATTTCCGCTGCGCTGTCCAGGAGCGTCAGCACCCATGTCCGGTTCCGAAGCTGTGTCCGCACTATCTGAGGCATACCTTGCCGTCAGAGCCGCCACTTTCTTCTTCTGAAACGGGGGTCTTTGTCGTGCAAATTCGTCCTGCTTGCCTTTACCCTCAGTCTGTCTGGGCTGGTCACGCTGTTGTGGAGCACCCCGACCTTTGCCACCGCCTCCGCCAACGGACTGTGTAGCCGATGTTTCCTGTGAAGAACGAGGAGAGCGCTGTTCAGAAACCTGAAATCTATCAGGAGACTTTATAGCAGCACGATCGCGCAGATCATAAGTGCGTTCACTACTTGACTGTACGGGAGAGGCAGGCCGAGAGCCCTGTTTCTGTTGCTGCTGCTTTCCCTGTTGTTTAAACTGCCATTTTTGTTTTGGAAAAATGGGTCTTTCGTCCTTACCAGACGTTTCTGCCTTACCCTGCTGTTTTAGATCGGGATTTTTTATGACAGGCTTAACACCTAAAGAGCTACGACCCAAATCCCGATAAGCCTCTGCGATTATTTTCGCAAATTCCTGCGGTTTGTCCTCCTCAGCAACTCGCTTCAGTTCATTACGAACCTGGAAATGCAAAGCATCACCCTTTAGGTTTCCAATTATCATGGTAGCCACCAGGTCAAATTGACCGAGGAGCCGCATCCCTAACTCTATCGCAGACTCCGCACCATGGTTCTCTTGAACTCTTTTGATAACGGAGGGCAGCTGCAACATAGACGGAGTGCCAAAGCACTGCGCATACGTCGCTGCAAAGACCTTGCCCCAATTTACACAATCATCTATGTGGGGGACCAAGTCTTTAGGCAAACTAATGGTGAGGATCCTGTGTTTCTCCACAGGAGTAGTATTCGGGTAAACCGCTTCTATTTGGTCAAATTTTTCAGCAAGCCAAAAGGGGAAATCATCCCTATTTTGGGGGCGCTTGCCCATAACAGAATTAACCATAACAGGACTAATGACCACCGCGTGATGATCAGTAGGCTGTCCCGCAACAGCAGGTGCCCCCGCCTGCATATTGCGCGACACGTACTGCACCAATGCCCTATATACCGTAATTAGGGCAGTGTGTAGTACACGCAACTCAGCTACCGTCACCGTGAGGTAACGGGGATGAGGCGTAAATCCGGCTAGTACCGGCCAAGTGGCCCCTGCAATTGATAAAGGGCCCATTCTCGGCGGTATAACCACATGGGGAAGGGCGCCATTAAACCAAATAAGATGCTGCCAAGCAGATATTGGTATTTCCTGTGTCCTATACGGCGTATAGTTCGCTGGCACGGCAGCGGCAGTGTAAGAATGAAAGGTGTCATCATCCCCCACCGCTGGAATCGTCACCCAAGAGTAGAACAACTCATAGGGATGAGCCGCATCGGCTCCCACCACAAAGTTGACGTTCATACCAGTGTCCGGCACCCCATACTGCGTCAAATGACGTTTCAGAGCTGCACGGCTATGCGCCGCAATATCTACCGCCATAAGGACAAGCTACACTTGAAGTATTCAGTAGCACAAGGGTTCAATAACCTTTTTAATTATCAAGCTTGAAAGAACCTATATCAATAGACCTAGGTAGGTTTTAAATCCGTCAGACTTGTTATCCGGAAACAAGAATGAGGGTGTTGTGGACAAACGCGAGCACTACTAAGGTGTTTCAACTCATAGACCAAACGTTAGGTGCGCCATGTTGCAGGGATTCTGCTTATACACAGAACTATGCGTAGAACCCCAGGACCTCAGTGAGTTGTGGTGTACCAGAAACTCACCTCAGAACCCAGAACCCAGTATCCGGCTAGCATAAGTGTCCCATTCGTTATCCGAGATTTAGCTCGGCGGTCCCAATGAAAAGACAACCCAGAACAAGCGACTCAGTACATACTCAGGAATGGTGGGAATCGGAAATACCTGTTCGTAAATTATTCTCACATCAGTCCACAACAAGAATCAACAGAGACACGGTGAAAATAAAAAGAGTTTATTTTTATAGACCACGTGTCCTCATATGCAGTACTTTGGCTAATACAAGCAGACAAATGATTAAAATCAAAACCATCAGCATAGTTACAATTCCATAGAGTATAAAAGGGGTGATCATGTTATAATGACAGTGGATACTACCACCTTCCCTTTACTAAGAAGCTAATATTATTATTAGACTAATAGAAGGTCTCTTAGGCTTGAATAGGGGACCCCATACCTCAAAGATCAGCTTAGTGAAATCACATCACAGGAGCATCAGGAGTCTTCTCGCAGGAAGGCTCGTCTTCGGTCTGAATAATAAACATGATGTCTGTGATATTAAAAGCACCAACTTTCAGGTATGTGCAGCTGCTTGTGTGTTATGACTAAATAGTGGGTCGATCAACCTAGAGTGGAAAACATGCATTGTCTAACAACTCAGACTGTTTGTCACATCGTGTGCAGACCAAGGTCGCTTCGCAGAGCTCGGGATGGTAACAACAGATTGCTCTCGTTTGAGGCAAAACTCGAGTCAGCAGTTTGTTTAAGCAATAACATGTAAACGCAGTGTCGTGCGCAAAAGCAGCAAGATGGCTTTCTAACATCTAACGTGGTTATGCTAACTTAACAATGTATGTACGTATTAAGGGAGTCCTTACTACAGATTCGTACCTGTAAATTAGCATACATGAAATTACTGCTATTAGAAGATGATTCCCTTATTCACGCAGTTTCAAGTTTCTTAAAATTAGTAATTAAATTTAGAAAATCTATGCAATCCTCATGTTCTTAATCTGTTCCCGAATTATTATGATCTGAATCTCTTTTTAATGTTATTTTATCTTGAATGTATGATCGAATAAGCTTATGTTGTTGACCCTGTTTTATCTTAAAAAATGTTTGTATTATGTGCTTTTATGATTTTATCCTAAATCGAATAAAGCTTGTTTTGATTTGATTTGATTTGATTAGTACATTTCCTTTGTTTTGTGTGATTGCACTTTTTAAATTGCTCATAAATGTAACTGGCTTTTGGTTTTAAGCGAGTTCTAAGCTCATGTATTCATTTAAGTGTAAAATAGGTGAAAACGGCATTGAATTGGATGCCATTTGGGTTCTACATATGCAAATTTGTCTGCTATTGGTATACTGCAAATCTGGCATGGATCCGACCCTCCCGGATGTACTTTGGGCTCTGATATATGAAAAGGCCTTATTGGATACTGACCTTGGAACCTTTTCATTTTCATTTCTGCAACACACTGGAAGGGCAATTGAGAGCGTCCGCATATATGTGCTTTACAATATAATGATATTGTCTAGGATCACCATGGTAGCTCTGTGTGTAATTTGCTTCTTTTTTTGGTAAATATTTAATAGCTCTTCTCACTATCAGCAAGTCTTGATGTTGTTTCAACTAAATGTAATGGCGCTTCTCCAAAAGCATTTTGCAGTATAAAGGCTCAGGCACTAAGAAATTGCCCTTGGATCCAAAAAGAGCACCATTTGGCCAAAAATAGACACAAGGGTGGAGAAAGTGTCTCATTGGGCCACTATCTTTGCACAGAGGAGATTGTTTTTATGAGAACTCAGCAACATTTTGGCATTAAAGAAGAAGTTGATGGATTATGCTAAATTAAACTCACTAAAATGACACTGAGGTAGTTTTTTACAGCAAAAACATTCAACTCATTCATAAAAAGACACTACGGACCCTGATCCAAAAAGCAGGAAGTAGACAAACAACATACACGATGTTCTACTGGAAAAATAGGATTCACATTTCGAAGAATGTTGGGACATATTTACAAGGGGATTGCGCCACCGGAACATCACTTTTTTTTTATCGTTCTGGTGGAGCAGTGCCCTGCACCATATTTTCGAAGTGGTGTTAAGCCACTTTTTGTGGCTTAACACCGTTTTGTAAATATGGTACCCTTTCTCGCAGGTATCTGCATGAAAGGGGCATTCAATGGGTGTTGCTGTGGGCGTTCCACTGCAACACCCATTGCTTTTTGACGCTGCCCCAGATTTACTAGGACGTGTAAAAGTGAGGCAGCGCCAAAAACTAACACTACTGAGAAGCAGAAGTTAGATTGGAGCAACAAGAATAAATATTTTTCACCAAATTTTTCCTTTTTCTATGTGTGCTGCTTGCACTATGGTACAATGGTGTCTGCATTGACGCCAGGCAGCTCTTTTTAGCGCCAGCACTAGGGAAAACACAGGGGTGCATCGTATTGTTGTAAATACAGCGCATCCCTGCATTTTGTGGCGGAGTGTAAAGCTGAACAATCTGCCGGGTCTCCCCGCTCCGTCATTTCCTTGTACAAATGCCTCAAAGTCTCTTTGATGAACCGGGGAAGAAGTCGATAAAGGACTAGTGGCTCATTCAAGCAGCATTAGACAAAAGTCCAAAACAACGAACGCATAGGAACAAGAAAATAAGGTTCGAATTGTTTTTTCACTTTTGTCCCTAGTGATTTCTTGATTAGGTATAAATGTTCGTTTTTTAATGATTTTGTTTCACACGCTTTTTGCTTCTGCTGTATTACCTTCATGTGTCTATGTATATTTTGATTTTGCTCACAAAAGGCCAACAGTGAAAATACATTTGAATTTGACGGAGACTTGTAACCCATGTTTCTTGATACCACAAGATGCCATGTATTAAATATTATTTACAGTGTTGAGAATGGGCACGGGCAACACATGCAAGGTTTGCGCCGAGATACCCCTTCTGACTGGATTTGTGCGCATTATAAATTAAAATAACTTAACATAAGAGAGAGATTCTTGGGGACAGAACATGGGGATACACACAAGGAAATACACCAGAACCCACCTCGGGGACGACCGGCGGTGACCAGGAATCTGTTGGGCATTCGGAGCAGGAAGTTCCGGCTGGTCCAGGGGGCCCAGGGGGTCCTGGGGGTCCAGGATTTCCTGGAAGTCCCAAGGGTCCAGGGATTCCTGGCTGCCCTGGAACACCCATTAGTTCACACTTAGTGCAACTCTGCTTGAAACAAGAAAGCGGTCTTTATAAAGTGCTTACTCGGCATAATAAAATCCCTTATGTCATATCTGTTTACATCATCTGTCTTTACCAGTACCCAGTGCTGATTAGTCCACAGTGAAAGTGTGTGAAGTATAGCAGAGCAAACACAAGGAGATGATGGACGGAGCGCTGAAACTTTTCAAACACTCACCCCCGTCACAGATCTGGGTTGAATCCATCATCGTTCTTTAGCTCACTTTGCCACCCCAGTTCAGACACAGATATATGCAAATCAGTCTGACCCTGTGCCTCATGGGAACAGTCCAGCCCGAAATGCCAAGCCATGTCTTCCCTGGACCGGAAACAAGCATCCTGGGACAGGTTCGGTTTGTGTTTGCTTTGAAGTATAGCAGACCTGACTCACACCAAGCATGCAGACAAGAGGTGGGTTTAAGGGAGGATGTCTTTTCAAAGAAGCTTTGAGAAAATGGCTCCACACTGTGCATTTTACAGCATAATACTCACATGAATTGGCCTAAAAAAGCAATTGGATTTCAATGTAGTTCTTAAAATCAGCACCTGCAATTTGATGTATCCTTGTATATTTTTTGCAATATGTAAATATATTAATTCCATTCTAACTTTAGGTTCTGTTCATTGTTTTACCAAGCCCGTTCCAAATAAATTCAGTGGTAAATTTTGGCTGTGGGACTCTCTGGAAGGGCCATGGTGATAAAATGACAAGATACCCAGATCTCAAATTATTGGGTCGTAAATCAGCAGTGCGGGCGAAGCCAGAGTACGTATTTTTTTTCCAGTTGCACCACCTTGTGGCTAAATTAGAAACTACACCTCAATAGTTAAAAAAATGCAGTGCTAAACAAAGCCTCATTTATGTGTTTTTGCAGTAGGGCAACGCAGCAGGAACCTGTTGCGTTGCCCTACGGCAAAAGAAAAGGGCACGAATGTGCCATATCTATGAGATACGATTAATTCCTGTCCTTTTCCCCTGCACCGGCACGCAATAGGCTGCCGTGCGCAAACGCATATACCTTTGCACCATGGTGCAAGGGTGCCTGCGTTGAGGGGATGATTGTTTTTGAGCAGGAAGGGAAACCTTCCTGCACAAAAACAATCACAAGAGGCATTTTCCTTTTTCTATGTGTGCTGCAGAATGCAGCACACATAGAAAAAGGACCAGCAAGGAGAAATAAAGATATTTCTCCTCGTTGTACCTCGGGAGGCGTATATTTTTGGCCCTTCCTCAGATTTACAACTTCTTGTAAAATGCCATGGATGTTGCTTGGAACGCCCCCAGCAACACCCATTGCACGTCCCTTTAACACAGAAAACTGTGTTAAAGGGGACAATATTTACGAGGCAGCATAAAGCCTAAAAAGTGGCTTCATGCTGCCTCATAAATATGGAGCAGGCTCCTGCGCCACAGAACAAAAAGTGACGATTCGATGGCACAAGGGGCCTCATAAACGAGGCCCCTACTGCTTAGCAATCATAACAAACTCTGCATATTTTAATTGCATTGCGGCTGTTTGTACTAAAACTTTAGATCACTTTGGAACTAAGAAGAAACCTCTGCCATGGAGAAAGCTGAAAAGGACTGAAGAGGAGAAGACTGCCTGCTTGCTGTTTTGCTTTGCTGCCAAGGAGAGAGGAAGGACTTTGCTGTGTCCCCTTCTTTGGATTCTGATCTCCAAGGGCCTGAGAAGAGCTGGCTCCCTGTTAAGAAGTCCCAGGAACAAAAGGACTTCACCACCAGCTCCCCTGGAACTCGGCTGAGAGAGTTCTGACCTGCCTTGGAGTGCTTGCCCAGTCTTGGGGCCTCAGGAGGTCGTTTTGCTGTGTTTGGGAGCTGGGAAGCAGAAGCGTGAACAAGAGTGACTGGTACCCAACGCATCATCCGATTGCGTGTCGCAAGACGAGAGTGCGAGGAAAATTTCATCGCGGCACCATCGCAACACGCAGGGTCCCCGCATCGCCGAGTGCGTCGAGCATCGTCCCGAAGCGTGAAGATTCCTGGCATTGCGAGGGTCGTCGCAGAACCAGTTTGCGAACCGCACCACTGCCGGTGCGTGAAAGTCTCCAGTCGCTGCGTGCGTCGACGCAGAGTCCCGTTCCGTGGCGCATCGAGAGTTGCGGCGCCGGAAGGCAATGCTGCACCACGCATCGCACCACATCGAAGAGTGTCGCATCGAACCTGTGCGTGAAGCTTCCCCCTAAGAAACCTACGCAACGAAGGCCAAAGTCATTGCATCCTCCCCTTACAGATCGGAGCCGGCGCATCCACCTCTGCTGCGTGAAGCAGGGCTGCTGCAAAGCCTCCCCAGGATCTCAGGAGTATCGCATCGCCTTTGCAAGCTTCCTTGTTATAGCTTTTGGGAACCTTATCGCAACTACAGGTACTGTTGGGCACGAGAGTGTCGCATTTTGTGCATTGAGAGTCGCATTGTGCAGGACACTGACTTTTACATCCTGGATTACTTTCTGCAAACTCTTGAACTATCTTTAAAGTAACCTTTTGAATTATATGTTGGTTTGTCTGTAGTATTTGGTCTTGTGAAGTTTTTAGTAAAGATACCTTATTTTTCTAAAACTGGTGTGGAGTAAATCTGTGGTGTTTTCACTGTGTTACTGTGAGTGTTGGTACAAATACTTTACACATTGCCTTTGATAGCCTAGACTGCTCAGGCCAAGCTACCTAGAGGGTGAGCAGGGGTTATCTTAACAGTGTATCCCCCTTTCCCTGACTAGAAGCAAGGGTCCCTACTTGGACAGTGGTACCTACCCTGCCAACTAGAGACCCCCAGATCTAACAGGGAGGCGTATATTTTTGGCCCTTCCTCAGATTTACGACTTCTTGTAAAATGCCATGGATGTTGCTTGGAACGCCCCCAGCAACACCCATTGCACGTCCCTTTAACACAGAAAACTGTGTTAAAGGGGACAATATTTACGAGGCAGCATAAAGCCTAAAAAGTGGCTTCATGCTGCCTCATAAATATGGAGCAGGCTCCTGCGCCACAGAACAAAAAGTGACGATTCGATGGCACAAGGGGCCTCATAAACGAGGCCCCTACTGCTTAGCAATCATAACAAACTCTGCATATTTTAATTGCATTGCGGCTGTTTGTTCTACTTGCCCTGAAATAAGCCACAACCATAATACCCTTTAGTCGCAATATATGGCAGTTTCTATCAATTAACAGCCCATACAGCATATGTGAATGTCAGTGGTGTAATGAAACTTAAAGAGCCCCCCCTGCAAAGTATATGGAGGTCCGCCACGCTCTAGACCCAGTCAGGAGCTCTCAGGTCAGGAGTCCGCGGCCCATGCACAGTACCAGAGAGGGACCCCCTGGAGCTAGTGGGGGCTAATGTTACACCATTGAATGCGTGTGTATGCTACTGTGCTACATACAGTGGGAGTGCAGGACGGCAATCAGCTAACCTCCTACTCCTTCCCCCGGAGGCAGGGCGCTGCCACTTATGCCTCACTGTCTTCTGGACTTCTTGAGATTGCCAATGCGACCACATTCAATGCTGTGTGAACACCAGACTCCAGCAACCTCTTTTTACCACCCTTCAATGCCTCTTCAGCCTGCCCACTTGCCAGTGTGCAACTGGGCTGGCTGCTCTAGCTCAATGCCAATCTCTGCCCTCCAATGCTTCAGCGGCCAGTGTGCAGTAAAGAGGGCTGGGCGAAATTTAAATTACGCTGCTGTAATTCTTATAATTTCACATCTTGCTTCTTATGTCTTAATTCCAAAATGACACCATTCAGAGTAATTAGGTGCCACTAGTAGTAGAAATGTGTGGAAAAAAATAACTGCAAATGCATGCGAACAACAGAGCGCGCGCGGCTGCTGTTCACAGCGCTTTTGTTTACATGCGTTCTCGCACCAGTTGTTGCAAGGATGCATTCACACTACAATTCAGCAAAAAAGACCCATTTGCTTTTCACATAGGAATGCATCATTTTGTTAACATTTCTCGTAATTAATGTAAGAACAATTTGCATATTAGCAGTAATATATCAATAAAAGTCACCAAAATGAACTTGCTTATCAAATAAATGCCCAATATAGGAACAAGGTATGCTGCTGACATTGAGGAATTAGACAACCCTGCCTACTTGGGTCTAGAGAGTTATGTTAAGTTATGTTAAAAAAATATTTATACAGCGCATGTTCACCAGCGGTTTCTTGGCGCTAAGCAGGGTCGGTTAGTTGCTAAGCATAAAGAGAAAAAAAAGGAAAAAAAGGGAAGTTGAGTTATAGGCCTGGACAAACAGCCAAGTTTTAAGAGAGGTCCTAAACTGAACATAGGAAGAGGACAAGCGCAGTTCAGGGGGAAGAGAGTTCCAGAACTGTGGCGCCAGAATCGAGAATCGAAGACCCCCATGGTTTTTACGCTTATACAGACCAGGGGTTAAAAGATTCATATTTGCAGATCGCAAGACTCGAGAGGGGGCATAGCGTTGTAATTTGGACGCAATGAAAGCCGAGCCGCAGTCCGAGAGAGCCTTAAAAACAGTGCAGCCTAGTTTGAAGAGACTGCGTTGACACACGGGAAGCCAGTGTAAGTTTTTCAATAGCGGTTTCATGTGATAAGATTTAGGTTGACCATATACAAGCCTGGCGGCTTGGTTCTGCGCCAGTTGGAGTCGGCATAGTGAGTGTTGGGTATCAGGATGTAGGGTTAGGGAAGGTCTAGGTGGATATTGAATGTTACTATAATAGAAGGTACTTTTCTTTTTTATATCGCTTCACACCGGACTTCTGCTTGTGCTAAGGGCATCATGTATCACATTTTGTTCTATGTTGTGTCCATGGGAAATGCGTTACTTCATAATCGACTACCTATTCCTTTGTAATAGATGGACACTAGTAATTCTATATCGTATAACATGTACCTAATGTACTTGTTACTTTAATTGTCATAGCACCTTTTAGTTTAGTGCTAGTATACTAGTTAGAGATAGGTAAAGAGTTTTAAGGTCGTACTGTTGCGAAAAATATATATATCCATATGTATGCACTACATAGATCTCATACTTAGGGGCATATTTACAAGCCCCTATTGCCACCTCAACGTCCCTTTTCACGATGCTGTGGTGGCGATAGGGGCTTTGCCTTATTTACAAGGCAGCATTAAGCCACTTAATGTGGCTTAACGCTGCCTTGTAAATAAGGCACCCTTCATGCTATACTTAGCATGAAAGGGGAGGGCAATGGGCGTTGCGGTGGGTGTTCGATTCCCCTGCAACACCCATTGATTTTGATGCTGCCTTATATTTACAAGGGTGGCATAAATATGGGTCAATGCCAAAATTAAGACCAGAGAAAACCTGGTCTTACCCTGGCTCAACGAGGAGAAATGTTTAATTTTTGCTGTTACCATGTGTACTGCGTTGTGCAGCACAAATGGAAACAGCAAAACACCATTGATTCTTTATGTGCAGGAAGGTGTCCCTTCCTGCACATAAACAATCATTAAAATAAAATGACGTTTTGCAACTTCTGTGTGCACTGCACTAAGCAGCATACATAGAAGATACAAATCGCCATTTAAAGATTGTTTATGTGCAGGAAGGAGCACCTTCCTGCACATAAACAATATTCCCCTGCAACGCGGACACCCTTGCTCTAGGGTGCAAGGGTGACTGCATTGGCACTAGGCAGCTAAATTTAGTGCCAGTGCAGGGGAAAACGCAGGGCTGAACCATATTGTTGCAAATATGGTGCAGCCCTGCGTTTCAGAAGTGGCAGAGCCCGGCGTTAAGCCAAGAAGGCTAACGTCGCAGTCCGCCACTTCTATTGTAAATATGCCCCTTAGTTCCAGTTCTCACCCGAACTATCTCAAACCTGAGTGATCTCACTTCTCCCTGTAAACAGCTGCTCGGAGCTGCCACTCAGGCCCTCCATGGTACACCGGCCCCTCCTTCACAGATCGTACTGTGGCCCTGAACCAAGGCTTCCAATCTGACGTTGTCTGGACAAGCTTCAACAAGTGTTCAGCCCACCTAGAGGTCACTTATGTTTCCTGATTCCCACATTCCTTTTGCTCATCAGGTTGTTCATTTATGCCCACACTGCATTTCTGTGTATGTGGCACTGTGCCCATGTTGCATTTCTAGGGCTGCCTATGTTCTGCACTGTGATGGTTTGGTTGTGAATATGTTGCATTTCTGTACCGCATATAAAGCCCAAAAACCTGTCACTCAGGGAAGGAGACCGAGAGCACCATTGTGTGCACTGCCTTCTTTCTTGCTGGCCAACAAGCACTTGTACCAACAAATAAATTTCATCTGTTCCTGAGCAACTGCTGTGTCTGGTGTTATCTTTTTACCACTCCAGGGGGTTGCAGAATTATTCCCTGACACACACTGCCTCCTAGCAGAGCCCAAGCAGCATGAATGTATCAGAATTACAAGTGCTGCTTAAACGATTAAACGAAGACTTGCTTTCCTGTTCCATTTCTGTTTCCCTTCACTTTTTTACAATAATTCCATGATAAAAATACATTTCTGTTGTGCTTAAATGTCACTGCTTGAATTCTGTACAGCAGAGCATGAATCTCCTAAAATGTTACCGATTTCTTTAATCCTCAACTCTAGCTTTAATAATGACTTACATAGAAATACTTTAACTATGTGTACACAGCAAATTTCAGGCTGCATAACGTTGACTTTATTTTCACAGTACATATATAAAACAATCCTACATACCACAAAGACATCAGAAAGATTTGGGTGAGGAGGAAAGGAGTAGTAGCTCAATAGAATAACTGCGTATTATAAGGAACAAAATACACCCTGCTTTACATAAGCTTGGAATTCTGTGACACTATCAAGTAAAATTTCTACACTTTTATTAATTCCTAACATGGAATATTTAAGTATTTCTTGCCAAAAATAATTTCAGAATCTGAGCCACAACACACGCAGCCCTTCTGTCTTGCAGCAGGGCTACTTCTGACTGTAATGAAATATACAACATTTTAAGTTAAAACAAACACATTTTAAAACATTTCAATAAGAGAATGACATGTTTAAATATACAAATTGAAACCTTTTAATTGTTGATTTTTCATTGCAATTGGGCTTCTGCTATTCTGAAATTAATTTCAACGCTGAACTGAGTCAGACCTTGTGCAAAGTATAGCAAAAAACAAACCTGATCCCCCGGTTCACCTTTCTCACCCTAGAAAGAAATATAAATAAAAATTAAGCAATCATCTTTTTTAAAAAGGAGGGCTGCAGAGAAAGACTACAAAGAGAAATGTGGAGATTTTGCCACAAATGGGATGTAGGTTTCTGAAATACTCGTGTATCTTGAGCTGGGACTGTCACATGCCACATATAGGTAACATTTTGGGCACACCTGGAAGGCTAACCATGCAAAATCCTGGAAAAGCTGATTGTGGGGCCAAGCATGTCATTGTAAATGTCGGTTCGCATGTTTGTGACACCAATCGATCAGTCAGTGAAATGGTTTAGCATGAAAGAAACAGATAAACTATGCAAGGTACCATCAAAAAATGCTATTTGTGTGTCATGATATCTATTTTTTTTTATGTATAATCGCCACTAACCTTTTCTCCAGGATCGCCCTTTTTGCCTGGTTCTCCCTGAAAGGGAAAGAAAGAGAACGCGAATGAATGGAGGAGAGCACCCGAAGATAACTGAAGAAAGATGCAAAAACAGACAGACAAAAATGAGAACAAAAGGGGCGTCAAGCAAAATAAAAGTAAATGGTAGCGAGAAAAAGAAAGATGTAATTAGAACACAATCACTATTCGTAGAAAGAACGAAAGATAAAAAGAAAATGAAACAAAGAGGGGGGAACACAAAAATAATGACAATGTCAAACAAGCATTTGCAATGCAATAGGTCTCGCATTAGGAAAGTTTGAGCTTTTTGTATTGTAAATTGACTAATTTTTTATTTATGTGTTGGTATTGAAAATATTGAAATTACTAGCTCCCTCATGTACAATGTCAATAGTTTTAACTGTTGCAAATGTAACACCTATAGCAGTGTCAAAGAGCAGTGTGGCTTGGGCTGGAGTTCCAGAACAATGCAGCATCACACAGACAAGTGTGCAGGGAGAAAGTTGTGTAAGATGCCTGCGCATGGGGCTGGACCTCAAACAGCATCACACAGCTGAGTGTGCAGGGAGAGAGCCGTGTGGATGTCTGCACATGGGGCTGGTGTTCAAAAATACTGCAGCATCACACAGCCGAGTGTGCAGGAAGAAAGAGACAAATAGATGCGTACGGAAAGGTCTGGAGTTAAGTGACACTACACCATGCCAAAACTGAGCGGGGGGTTGGGCGCGAGTGGCTGGGATGGTGCGTGAATTTTAAGAACCTTTAAGTTTCAAAAGTCTGAGCGTGAAGGGGGAGAGCTGTTTGGAAGTCTGGACGTGGGCTGAAGTTCCCAAATACAACAGCATCAGAGCTGAGTGTGCAGTCGCAGAGCGGAGTGTGGCCTTTTATTTTGGGAACTGCATCCTACCAAGTCCGAATCTGGAGAGGTAGAGCTGTGCATGTGGTGTGGGCAGGGTAATTTTCGGGAACAGCACATTATGATCACAAAGATAGCAGGAGTGTGTGCGTGCTTGCAAAGCGTGACCGCTGTCTGAAGAGGGGGGTACTACAAGGCAGGCAGGTCGGTTTATAAATAACCCCATGGTAACAGCTGGCAGATGAATCTGTACAACAGCTAGAGGCCCACACACCACAGAGCAGCAGTCCGATACAACTGAGTAAAATGTACATTATTTTGCTACAAGGACTACTTCTATACACTGGTTTGGCACTACAGCGCCCCATCCGGCACCTCTCATGTTACCAACCATCTATTTAACCTCATCAACGGCAAATGACAAAGTACACTTTATCAATAAGTACTGGCATTCAACACTAAATACAGCTAAATAAAGGTGTTATCACCCAGGAGACTCCGAGGATAAAGTGTAACAAACAGGAATGTCTTTCAGCTGGAATCTGGTGGAGAAGGAAGGTTTATGTCCGTATCCGGGTCCCAGGGGGCGAGATCTGTTTCACCAACAGCGTTTAAATGAGGTTCTTGAAGGCGACTGAGATTAGTTTTGGGATGAACGGAAGCATATGAATTTCCACAAGTACCCCGAATGATCTACTTCTAGCGGTGTTTAAGCAGCACACCGAGATCCCGTTTCTGTCCACAGGTCATAAAAAGTAATGACGCGAATAGTGAAATGACAACAGCCACTATAAGGGAGAATGTATGGACGTGTGACCGGCCTAACACATTAAGCCACAAAACTACACCGACAATAAATAACAAGCGGCCGCGAAAGTGAAAGTGATCGCAATCGCGATCAGACATCAAAGCGGCCGTGTGCGGCCGCGAAAGTGAAAGTAAACGAATGCTTTCAGGCTGCCAAATGGTGCGCGCGCCCGGAGCACATGCACTGTAGTTGGCGGCCTGAAATGCATTCGTTTCCACTTCCAAATGTCCCTTACTATAAGTCTCGCCAGAGCAGCGCTAAAGCGCTATCTCAGGCGAGACCTAAAAAAGAAACAATTGCATTGGTGATATGCACAATTTGTTACAACAACATCAAAATGAACCAATTCAAAATGCAAAGGGTTAAAACTCAATCAGATAGGACTCTTGTGTGACGCTGCCCTGGTCATTCATGCCAGAGCCCTGCTGGTGGCATCGGTGCACAGAATAAAATATGTTCCTACAAGCGCCTGCCTCCTAAAGACATTTTACCAATTAAACGAGTCTTTGGAGGAAACAGCTGTCCTCCTACCACAGGCCTACAGGTCGAAAGATGACTACAGCTTGTGATGGGCAGTAATCCACCCCACCAGAGTTACAAAGGACTGTGGGGAGATTGCAATTATCGGTTCATTTGTTGGCTCACTCATAATGCGCCCCTAACTCAGTGAAAGAATGGGATGCCCTTAGTACAAGGTCAAAAGCATTTCTGTGAACTTTGAATTCTGCATTTTAGAATTATGAGTACTGGTTAATAATAAATGAAACTGACTTCCCATGTAAGGTCAGTAGATGCCTATAGCTTCCTATTGAACAAGCTTTGGCAAAGCCAATAACCCTGGGATTTAAAATGTGAGGGCAAAGCTCCTGGCATTGCCATTGCTTGCATGTAAAAGATAGTGAAAAATATGTAAAAGCAAAAATAGAAATGACTGGTGGTGTCTCAAACATGGAGGGACCAGTAGCCATTTTGTAGGGTTTTGTTTTGATGATAAAACCCAATTCAGGATGGCCTCTGGTGCATCATGGCCGAAGTGAACGCATGAGGGGCCATTTTGAAACGGGTTCTCTGAAACAAAAAGAATTTCAAGATGGCCATGAGTGTGTGTGCATGTGTACACTATGACACATGCTGGGCCGGCCTTGAGCATGGGTGAGCAACACCCAGGCCCAGGGAGCCAATAATCCGAGGGGCAAAGCGGGGAGCTACATCCCTCAATAGGGACCCGTGAAAGACTTTGTAATCAGCCCTTAATGTACCTCAGCGTAAGTGTTAGCACCCTATCAACCTCCTGCCTTCCTCCCAGCGTTGTCGCACCTCCTGCAGTCACACTGCAACGTACCCCCCCTCCCGCCCCCACAACAAACACCAAACTTTCTTTCTGCCCAAGGCCCTGTCCTGGTCCATCCGATTTAGGGCCGGCCCTGCACAGATGCATGTGCGTCGCAATGCACTGGCAGCCATTGTGGCTTTGTATGTGTAAGTTGGTTGACTGGCTTTTTGGAACAGTGTATTGAATTTAAAAGAGGAAGCACGGGTGCTCCAAATAATTGAGCAAGTGGGTAGCAGGGTGCTGATGCTAGACCCGTGCAAAATATATAAACAGGGAAGGGGAGGGCCGGGAGAGCACAAGTGAGGATCTGGGGATGAGGCAACTCGAAGCAAAAGAGGAGTGTGGAGGGGTGACGGAACAACAGAGGACACGGTGGAATGAACTAAAACCAAAACAGGAGAATAGAGGGGTGCTACAGCAACAGGAGCATTGATGGAGGGCGGGGGAACACCAACAGGAGAGCAAGGAGGCATGGGCAAGGGAGGAAGTGGGAGAAAAGCAACACTTTACAGGGGAAGCGATAGCAATAAACTTGAAAAACATGGACATTCCCATGGAGCACTGGAAGAAAAATGGAATTCCTCTATTGCAAACAATGAAATAATAGTACTCATCCACTCAGAAACAATGTAAAACAGCAATGGTCTAGGAGGGGGCAAACTCAAAAGGCTCTATTCGTAAAGGTAGTTTTACTAATGAGTAAATCTACACATGTAAATTAAGTTTGTAGTCCATATACTACTTTTAGCACCATCTACAAGAGCAAATGTACTAAAAGTATGGAATTACATGAAGGAGGAGGTGGAGCCAAATTTAGAGTGTAATGTTACTATTAGTAAGTTTTCACACATAGACGGAAGTTTCTGCCACGGGGACATAATGTAAAAGTATTGAAACATTATAAGAGCTGCTCTCCACCTAAAACATGGGAGCTACCCAGGGTTCCCTGCTCTTTTTTTGCGTTATGAGGCACACTAAGCCTGAAAGGGTATTGTTTAAACATTTTGATACGCATATGAAACTTTTTTTTAAATTGGTAAAAATATTTTAATGATAAATGTTAATGCTAATTAATTATATATGTTTGTATTAAATGGTAAACACAAAAAATGCTTCAGCACCATTAACTTAATTTTTAATTAATTAAAAAATATTAAATTACATTTTTTATTTAAAAAAAAATACCTCCTACAGTAACTTTTCATATGTATTTATTGTGTATTAAAATTACTAAATGTTATGTATATAAATATTTTTTATGAATTCAATTATAAGAAAGTTACACTTATTTTTCAATGACAAAGGTAAGTAACATGTTTTATAATAAAGTATTTTTAATGTATATGTAATTTTTTTTAAACATTAATAAATTGGTAAAGGTTTTTATTTGTAAGTAGAAATAAATTAATTTATTTTAACATTATTTCCTATGGGTTTTCGTATTAAGTGCCTTCCTCCATTATTTTCTATTGGAGGGTATTACAGTACTTATGAGTGGCCCAGTGGTGCTGAAATTACTCTGAGGTCAAGCCTCCTACACAGCATGTGCGCTTACTGCTACAAGAAGTATTGTTCGCTTATTGTGGGCTTAGAGCCCCTGTTGCTTACAATTAATGGGTTCTTTGTCACTCTCATTGGCTTCCTACTTATTTGTTAGCCTGTGTGATCTTTCCTTCCGTTTCTTGTACTTGTATTTGTCCCTCCCCAGAAACATGGATGCACTATGCCCTTCTACTGCTCATTTTTCAGGCGCTACTTTTTTCTTTTGTATAAGCATTTCATGAGAGTGCATGTATTTTCCAGCTGTCTTCCTAGTGTGCTTCCTTTCTCCCTCCATGCTGCATGTTGGGCTCTCTTTGTTTCCCGTGCACTTTTCCCCCCCACTCCCATTGCCCGCTTGTCTTTTTACTCGCTTACTTTTCCTCCCCACTCCATGTTGCTCTCGCTTCCTGTTAGTTTGCTTCCCGCTCCGTGCATTCCATGTTGCTTCCCCCTCCACTAGTGCCCCCTGTGTTGCTACCGCCCAGCCCTCTTTGTTGCTTCCTGTTAGATTTGGGAGTCTCCGGTTGGCACAGGCAGGTACTTGTGACAAGCAGGGACCCTCTCCTCTAGTCAGGGTAAGGGGGTACACTCCAAAAATAACCCCTGCTCACCCTCTAGGTAGCTTGGCGCGAGCAGACAAGGCTTATCTCAGAGCGTTATAGGTTAAGCATTTGTGAACATATACAGTAACTCAGTGACAACACCACAAATGGACACCATACTAGATTTATATCAAAAATAGTGATCTTTTATATAAATGTAAATGTAAATGTAAATGTAAATGTATGTGTCTTGTAAAGCGCACTGCTGCCCTGAGGCGTCGTGGCGCTGTAGACCGCTGGGGAACCCGTCCTGGCTATCCCTGTGAGATGGTCCCTCCTGGGTATCTCCAAGGTGAAACCAGGCATCCCCGGCGAATGTGGGGGGCCGTTGTGGAGATGAGGCAAGCTAATGCCCAGAGTTGCCGAGTGTGTTCCTGGTTAGAGTAGGTACCGAGGCGAGAATTATCGAGTCCGTTTTGACCCTGGTCCACGACCCTGCCGCGTCGGGAATTGAACCCTGGTCCCTGGGCGATTCTCTGCTTGTGGATCTGCCGCCTCTAACCAGTGAGCCACACCTCTCCAGACTTAGCACAAGACCAAATAACGACAAAAATGACATACACAGTTCAAGAATATGATTTCAGAAAGAGTTCTTAGGTTAGCGACAAAATGATTCACCTTAGCGTCAGTTTTAACCCTTACTACCTGGGGATGCGATAAAAGTTCTTAGTGGCGCTCCGGCGTTGAAAATCAAGGCGTAGATTATCCGGTAGAAATTTACTCGCTAAGGCAAGATGTGACAAAATTCAGCCCGCTAACGAGCAGGGCGACAATTTCACCAGGGCCTGCGACGATTTTCGCAGCGATCTAATTCCTCACTCTAACGAGCGGTGCAATGATTTTGGCTGTTCTGCGACAATTCCACACAGCAGCGGCAGGCTCTGCGACGAAGTTCGCAGCGATAGAATTCTTCCCGCTAACAGGCGGAGCGGGGATCTTAGCTGGATGTGCGGCGATGTCCGCAGCTATCAAATTCGACCCGCTAACGAGCGGGGCGACGATTTTTCCAGCGCTGATCTGGCTCAGCATCAGCAGGCTCTGCAACGATGTTCGCAGCGATCGAATTCTGCCCGCTAACAGGCAGAGCGGGGATCGAGGCTGGTAGCGATCAATTTTAGGCCCGCTAACGAGCGCGGTGACGATTTTTCCAGCGCTGATTGAGCTCAGCGGCAGCAGGCTCTGCGGCGATTTCCTCAGCAATAAAATTCTGCACGCTAACGAGCGGTGCGACTGGAATTTTCTCGCTAAGCCGGCTGTGCGTGAAAAAGTGGAGATCTTTGGTTTTTTTCTTCTTGGCCAGCTTCACAACAGCAGGCACAGCTTCCAGAGACCTCACAACTGGTTCCAGCACTCTAGGAAGGGCAGCACTCACACAGCAAAGTTCAGGGGGAAGCTGGGGGTGAAGTCCTTTTGTTCCTTGGACTTTTTAACAGGAGGCCAGCTCTACTCAGGCCCTCTGAGATCTTTTTAAGCACAAGTTGAAATAAAGTCTTTTGTAGTCTTTCTCCTCTCCTTCAGCAGCAAGACAACCACTGCAGGCCAATCCCCCAGGTCAAGGACAGTACTCCTCCTTACAGCTTTCCCAGTTCCTTCTCCTTAGGCAGAGGTTCTTCTTGTCAAGCAGGATCTAATTTCTTGGGAGCAGGGTCCCAATACTTATACCCCTAATCACTTTGTTCCTCTGGGGTAGAGGGGCCTTTGCCCAGCCAGAACCAGTTCCTGAGCACTTTGTTGACATGTCTCTGACTTTCCATTCAGGGTGCAGGGCAGAGACATCAGCCGCTCCACAGGAGGTGGAGCCAGCATTGTGGTGGCAGAGCACAGCCCTATTCAGAGTCCAGGTGTACTCCTCCCACCCATCTGGATGTAAATCTCTCTATTCACCACCAGGCTACCTAGCCCTGCCCTCTGGGATTCCCCAGCCCTGTCACTCACAGAAAGCAGACAGCAGATACACATCATAGCAGAGGCGGGCTGAAATGGTTAGGCAAGCAAATACCAGCTTTCTAAAAGTGGTATTTGCAAACACAGAATATTAAAATAAACTTTACTAAAATATGTATTTTATTATTCTGAGTTCAGGCATACTAAACTTGAATTTCTACCATGTTCCCTGGGTCTGTTAGGATCATAGAATGTAACAATTCTAACAGCCCGTTCTGGCCTATGAGAACAGGTAGCCTTGCAATAGTGAAAAACGAAAATGGCTGTAATTCACTATTAGGACATGCCACACACATCAGGGCTTGTCCTACCTTATGCTTACAATGCACCCTGCCCTTGGGCCTACCATAGGGGTGACTCATATGAAGTAAAGGGAAGGTTTAGGGACTGGCAAGTGGGTGCACTTGCCCAGTCAGCATGACGGTACTAGACTGTACGCAGGTTCTGCAATGGCAGACCTTAGACACACTTTACAGGGCTGCTTCTGTGGGTGGCACAACCAGTACTGCATGCCCACTAGCAGCATTTGGATTTACAAGCCCTGGGCACTCCTGGTGCACTTTACTGGGGTCTGATAGTAAACCAAATAAGCCAATCATGGAATCCAACCAACATATACATTTTATACAGGGAGCACTTGCACTGTGGCACTGGTTGGCAGTGGCACAGTGCTCTGAGCAGCTAACACCAGCAAAACACATGAGTCACAGCGACAAATAGTGGAAGGGAGACTGACGCCAAGGTGCCAGGTCTAACACTTCCCACCCTCCTTCTGTGTTGGTTTACCCTACCCTCCTTTTGCCTCCCCAACTACTGTCCTCCATGAACCTGCTTCCGTCCTCCATAATACTTCCACACCAGTGCTCCATGTTGCTGTCTCTCAACTGTGTTTCTCCCTTTGCACTTGACTCCCAGAGAAGCTGATACTATTTGAATCTGCTTCACCAGGGACCAAACAACATGCACTAACTTGAAATCAACTTGACCCGGGAACAAATATATCAGCTCCACTTGTAAAGGGGCGCAGTGATACCAAGCACACCTGGACCGGCAATCCTGACTTGGGGTGTCACTGTGGAGGAGGTCAGGACCTCGCCTTTCTTTCACTGAAGTGCATGACTCTCCTTTCTGACATGTAACACAAGATGTAATTCTGCCATTCCAGAGACGCTGCAGAGTGAGTGCTGCAGAGGAGCAGAGCGGTCGCTCGTTTTTTCTAGGTTTGATTCCAAGAACTGCACAGTTTTGCAACATCGCATATTTTAGTTCTCACATATGAGTAGCTTTTGGCTGTCTAAAGGCAAAAGCCAATTGTGGACCACAGTACTGTAAGTGAGATGAAACAAGGTGTATGGCGTCTCTAAAAGGGGTGTGGCCTAAGTAATTATGGCTGTGGCGTACAACACGTGGACTACAATCCTGTGTATTATACAGCAAGCTGCCTGACCAACATCAGATGCCTTCTTGTGAGTTTTCTGCTACTGCATCCAGACAAATGACATAACAACAAACATGTGCCTAAAACAAGCTAGACCTACTGGCTTTGCCAAGATTGTGAGCAGTTTGATATATATAACAACAATGATTTTGTTGTAAATAATTAGAATTGGTACTTACAAACGGTACATATGTGACCTTCACTACGTGCCCCCTGGAGAGAGGCCAAGGATTGGATGAGCATGTAATCTAAACAGAACCCTGTTATGGCTCGCGGACAGACACTGTCTTCAGCCTCAACTCCAGAGCTCCCAATTGTGCTGTTTTATTAACGCCCTCTCAACTAGAAATCACTCGCACACCTCAATGTGTCTGAGCTCACATGTGCCAGACAAGCACTGGAAACATAAGGAGTTACAGACTTTTAGAGTCAAGATCTTGTGGCTTTGCCAATAATTAGTAAAGTCAATTTAATAACAAAATTGCACTAAAGCAAAGATATTTTTACAAATGTTAACACAATCAAAAATCTTACTTAAAATATGCAATGTATGTACAGTAACATATTCCTAAACCCTTTAGCAAAGTCTATGGGTCCCAAAGATGAGACCAGGCCTATTGGCTTTGCCAATGATTGTTGTCCCTAGTAACTATAGAAGTGCAGTTTGGGCTTATGTTTTTGGGGTGGATTTTTGTCCTTTCCTAACGCCTTCATTATCCCTCGATAATCCCCTCGTTCACACCCATAAACCCCTTCCATTTAGTAATAAGTATGCACCATTTTCCTGCCACTACCCCGTCCCTCCTGCAGTTGCTACTAAAACGTAGGCGTATGTGTGCGGAGATCTTTGCAGTCAGGGTGAACATCTGCTCAGAGAGAGGCAAAGGTGTAGACCTCCATGCGTAGGTTAGTGACTAGCAGTTTGTAGTACGTGAGTAGTACGTGAGTAGTGCCACTAAACGAACTACAAAGTACAATTAGTGAATAGGCCCCAAGAAGAGAAAGGAAAGCCATTGAATAAGAAGCAAGGAAGTGTAACTCACACAAAAGCCAACTGAAGATAAGCAATGGGTTGACCCAAGGCCCACTCTAAGCACTGGGACTGTACACAATATGTCTTCGACATAACAGGTCTTTCAATGGCGAGATCTAAGAACTGCTAAGTGGGTTTACGGCTTCAAAGTGCATTGTGACATTGGATATGTTCATTATTTGATCACCCCTAAACTTGCCTACTATAGTTTAAATTATGTGCACTCTGTAATGTTAAAGAAAATCCAGATTCTATTCCATAACTTTACACAAAAATGCATTACTATGTTTATGCTACTGGCTATTTTCTTTATGCTGGCATAGCAGATAGTTATAAGGTAATGTTTATTTAAATTCTAAGTGTTAAAAGTATTATGGAAAATGGTACAAATTGTTACTTTGAGTTATAACTAGCTTTGTTCCACTAGTACTAGCCAGTACTCACTGCTACTTTTATTTACCCACAAAGACCTGATAATATAAGGTCAAGTTGTAGGTGACACCGGGTGAAGCTAGGCTAGATAAAAAATGTCATGAATTAATTAAATGGACGAATTTACAGGAACATGCACACTGCCTATCGAGTACCTGTTGTAGGAAAGTAGGATCTGCTTCTTATGGTTACCCCCCACTTTTTGCTTGATGTCTCACTGTTTTTGACTAGACTGACTGAGATCCTGCTATTCAGGACCCCAGTCTATCTGCTTTTTCTCTTAAATTGACATACATGTACTTTGGTACACTCCAGATTGGATACTGCGGTACCCTTGTCAGTCCCTAGTATATGGTACTCAGGGCATAGGTACCCCAGAGGCCTCCCATGGGCTGAAGCATGTATTATGCCACCCATGAAAGGCCATGAAAAATTGAACTCTAGGTCTGCTACTGCAGCCTGTGTATGCTGGTGCTTGCACCACTTACTTTAGATAGATCTATTGGTCACTACACTTAAAACTTATAAGTCACCCCTATAGCAATCCTTAACAATCCTGAAGGCAGGGTGCTTTGTTTAATGTGAGAAGGTGCCCCAGCATGAGCAGAGCCTCTCTGCAGACTTCGGAGCCCATTCTTCCGGGTTGTCTGTGACTCAGCCGGACATATAGGTAGAGGTGGATTATAACCTCGCGGTAAATACTATCTCGAAAACGGCTGCATAGAAACATATTGTGTTTGGTATCAAACACCTTGGAATCATACCTCCACACCAGTAACTGGTGTGGGAGGTCTGATTCCACCCTTCTGAAGCGAGATTCGTGGGGTCACTGGTGTTACCGGTGCCAGCCTTCTCTGCCCGGACAGCTAAAAATGGATGCTGCTGACTAGAGACACATTTATGCCCTCCTGCGGCTGAGCCAAGCTCAAGCAGAGGAAGGCAGCACAATAAGCATCCTGTCACAGAGAGGTGTGACCACCTCCCAGACAGGATTTAGTGTACTGGGGCCGGGTGGGTGCACTCTGAGAGTGCCTGAAAGTCTGCACTGGGGGCACATTTGGTGTCCCTGTGCATAGTCCTGCTCAAACCACTTCTGGGAGCCATTGGCTCCTGCTCTGGCGCGAAACTGGACAAAGGAAATGGGTGTAGCCACCCATCTGTCTTGCCCCTCCCCTAGGAGGGCCCCCTGACTCTGTCCAACCCTCTCCCGTGGGTAGAAAAGGGCTTACCTGGCTGTAAGACTTTAGATTTTACATGGACAAGATTCTACAAGAAGAAACCACTGACCTTCGACGGTCTGGACACTCTGGCTTTCGCTGGACCTCAACTGGGCTCGACTTCATCCCCTTTTCTGTCGGAAGCTTAGTTTGTGTCTTTGCTCCATACAGGCTCCATGCAGGACCTGTGGCGCACTTAAGACAACTGAAGAATCTCCCTTGGAGTGAAGGAGGCACTCCCCTGCATTCGCAGGCACCTAACCGCAACTGACGGTCTGCTGCTCCTGACCTCCTATGGACTCTGAAGATTTCAGCAACACAGGAGGTGGGTTTCTGAGGGTCCCTGAGGTTGATCTGCCCTCTCACCGAGTTTGAGGCCAGTGTGCCTCATGGGGACTGCATAACCCGAACCACTTTGCACTACGTCCATTTGCAGTTGCATATGCTTGTTGGAAATTCTCAAGCTTGTGCATTGGACTCCATGCAGTCCTGACCCTGAGCAGTATTTGCACCAAAGAGCTCTGGCCTCCTCACACCGAGTGCTGCGTGGGCTGGTGTTTTGCAATCTTGCTTGAAGTCCCCTCGCGACTCCTAGTCATTCAGCCTGTGGGTCCCCCTGAGGGTCATCTTGATTTCTCACGGGCTTTCCTGGTTGCTCCAGACGTGCCCTGACTCTCCATTGCTCGGTGAGTTCCCTGTACCTTGCTGGTCTACACTGTAACCTGTTTGACCTTCCTGCGTGGGTTGCTTTTGTCACAGCTTGTTGGTGCTCCCGCCGGACACCGACCCCTCAGCACTCGACATCCTTCGTGGAACAGTTCACCTCGGGCTCCTGGTTGCCCTCGACATCTCCAGGTCCTCGTGGCTGCAGAGTCAAGCATCCCTTCTTTGCAGCTGATGCACCCGACATCGGTGGGCATTCGTCTACCGAGCCCCTGGTCACTCTGAAGTGACCCAGACTCTGTCCCCTCTGCTTTCAGGTTCCTTCCTTCCAGAATACAGGCTTGGATTCCACCGGACGCTTTTCACCTTCACGGCAGCAGTACTTCTTCACAGCCCTCCACTGAGAGCAACAAGAGTTTTCGACACCACTTCAGACCTATGCACCCGGCTACCCTGGGACAGGTAACTCTGGTACTATGGTATCCATGGGTGGGGTGGCTCTTCAAACTCTTAAGTTCCAAAGGGTTCGCTCGAAGTCCTCCTAGAAGGGTCCTTAAACTTTAAAACTGTAACCGCGACTTTCCCATAGAATTGTACGGAGCCTGCGGTCGTGTTCCCACACTGCACCCGGCCTCCGTCGGGTCCGTGTCTACTCACCTGGGGTGGTTCCTTGGGGTCCCAACGATTCTACGTGCTCCAGACCATGTCTTGACTCAAGTCGGGATTGTTATACCACTATTTTAGTATATGGGTTGGTCTCCCCCTGGAGCCCACTGTGTATTGCGCTACTTACGATTGTTCTATTGATTACATGTTGTGTGCTTTGTGTTCTATCCTCATGTAGAGGATAGTAGAGAGTGTTATATTAATAAATACATATTTTTATTTCACTACTGTGTGGTTCTCCTTCATTTAGTCATTCAGGAGGTGATATTCTGGTAAAGCAAGCTGCTTTACATTCCTTCAAGATTATTCCCGAAGGCTGTTCTCCACCGCTATCACTAGGATAGCTTTATAAAGGTTATCTTTGACCTCATACATCATAAGGGCCGTTTGGACTAGTAAAAGGTGCCCCCTTTAATTAGTGGACAGCATATACCAGGCCAACTTCTCTCACCAGTCACAACAGGGAAAGAATTGTGGCTTCAAAAAGCTCAGTGGTGTTGGCAAATATTCAGTCATGTTCGACTAGCTCATCCAGAGATACGCAGGACTGTCCGGTAATGTGTAAAGTATGTGTGAAACACTTCAAACAGTAACACAATGAAAACACATTGCAAAAGAATTCCATTCCAGATTAGTAAAATAGCGTAGATTTGAATAAATAAAACAAGGCCAAAACGACAACAATCCAATTAGTAGAACCGGAGATATGCAGGTTTAAAGATTTCAGTAAAAAAGAGTGCCAGAAAGCACCAAGGGCCAACTGTGGATATCTAGCCACACCGGGCTGGGACAAAGTGACAAGTTCAGGCCAACTGCAATGGAGCCCGGGCCAGCTACAGGGACCTAGTTAGACCATCTGAATGAGAGCACCTTAGATTCTGGGCAGGGCGTTGTGAGGTCCCACAGCTAAGATATGACATGCAGCCGAGGCAATGTGTTCGTTCTGGGTAGTTGTGAGGCTGCAATGCGAGGTCCTGAGCCGTCATCAGGGATCCCATCAATGAGGGCTTGTGATGTGAAGCCCAAAATCAAGGGTGTGTTGCGCAGTCAAGGAGATGCATTGGTTCCAAGGGGCTGTGAGGCTGCGATGTTACAACCTGGGTTGTCATCGAGACTGCCTTGGATGGGACGTGTGATGCGAGGGCGTCTGTTAAGCTTCACACAGCAGCGGCTCCCAAGCAGGCTGCGAGGTTGATGCAGTGACCTTGCACTGAGAGAACCCTCGCAGCAGAGGCGATTTGTCAGTTTTGCTCGGGATTGCACAGCAGAGGTGGTTGCAGAGTCCAGGTGCTGGGTTCAAGGTTGTTGGAGTCTTTTGTCCCTGAGGCTCTAGTCAGGAGGCAGCCAACTAGTCCTTGGAAACACTTTGGGGTCTTGGGTTCAACAGATGTAGGTCCAGTCCTTCTCACCCAAGCAAGAGGGCAGCAGGTCAGCATAGTAGGTCAGCAGTCTTTCAGAGCAGCATCCCAGCCGAGTGGCAGTCCGTTCAGCAACACACCAGTCCTTCTTCCTGGTAGGGTATCCACAGGTCCAGAAGTGCACTAAGAGGTGGTATCTGAGATCAAATATTTATACCTTGTGCCCATCCTCTGGAAGGTGGGAGTAGCTTCTAGTGGTTCCCCTTTGAAGTCCCCAGGTATCCTTCCTTCCCAGTCCAGGCTCCAGACTAACTACAGGTGGTATACAGCCCTTTGTGTGTAGGTGGACACACCCTATTCAAGTGTAAGTAGGGCTGCCCAGCTTTTCAAAATTGTAATTTAAAATCTGACTTTACCCTAAGAGAGGATTTTTCATTACAATTCCAAAGACACCAAACATTAACTGGTTTCCTGCGCCTATTGTTAAATTACAACTTATTAAATATAATAAGTTACCTCAAATGTTATTCTATGGGAGAGGTAGGACTTGCAGTAGTGAAAAACGTATTTAAGAATTTTGCGCTACCAAGGCATGTAAAACCCAAACTTACATGCCTTACTTTTTAAACTTCACCCTGCCCTCTGGGCTATCAAGGGCCTGCCCTAGTGGTGACATGTGTTAACAAGCATTTGCAATGCAATAGGTCTCGCATTTGTGAGAGTTTGAGCTATTGACATTGTAATTGGCAATGGCTTTTATTTCCATGTTGGTTTTTAAAACAATAAATAAAAGGAATTGTCATTTACAATGCCAATAGCTTAAACTCTCACAAATGCGAGACCTATTGCATTGCAAATGCCAGGGCATTCCAAGCAACAGTCCGACCCCCTGCAAATAACTAATTATAAGAGCAGAGAAGCTTAACTTGTGTCAGCGGTTTCCAGTGCCTGGCACCGGCATACAATTGTCAGCACCGGCTCTAGTGACAGCCCAACACATGGCGAGGTTGTCTTTTTTTTGATTCTGAGGTGAGCACATCATCTGTTTTCATTATGTGAACATACACTGGACATGAATAATACCAGCCTCTCATGCCGAATTATAGCTTTGGGAAGCCGTAAATCTCTGAATTGTTAAACATGCAGGGTGTTTCTGCTTAGGTGTTATGTTGGTACTGTCAATGGCAGTGCTGGCGGGAATGGGTGGTGCAGGCTGCAGTAGCCTTCTAAGAAGAGCCCTGGCAGTTATTTTTTTGCAAATCAAGCGAATAGAATTTCTCTGATATTAAGTGGTACTGTGCTTGATTCCCTAGGATGCACAATTCATCGCTAGGGAATGGAGCCAGACAAGGACCTGTAACTAAAATGGAGAAGCCCTGGAATGTCTGTGTTATTGAACCCTCTCATTAACTCCGGGTCCTGACGTATCCACACATATGAATGCTGCTACTTTCGAACTGTGATTTGTAGGCCCGTGGCACATTTTGGTTACAACCTACTTCGAAATAAATACATTTTCGCCTGCTTACACCAAATAACCCCTGGCTTTTATGCTCGCACGCCCCTGCATGTACACTGCAGGGTTTCTTAGCATGCGGATCTTTGGGGGACAGTTCTCAGAGAATCTTCTCCTGCTAAAAGCCTCAGTACAAGCTCCACATTCGACGTGGTACGATCTCTAGATGATTCACGTAAAACAAGCCATAAATATGCTCTTAAAATGAACGTAAGGGCATGTCGAAAAGCTGTTATATTTTTAAGGCAGACACATGCACCTGTTAACTTTCACATGCAATGACATGCTCGGAACAAGCAACAAGGGGGGGTATTAGCGGAGGGGGGTCGTAATGAGCAGCAACACAAAGGAGACAGGGCGGGAGTTAAAAGCAGAGATGTGAGAGGAGGAAGGAAGGGACTGGTGGTGAATCTAGTAAACAACCAGCAGAGGGCGGGAGGTGGTGCTAGATCGGATGGCCTGGGGAAAATGCGATCGTATATATAGTACATTGCCCATACCACCGCGAACCTCTAGCAGACGTGTGCGCGCCCACAACCAAAGCTTTCAGCCAGGTTTTAACAGCAGCGCTGAGCATTGAAGTTCACGCGCTCCCACAGCTGAGGCATTGTTCATTCCTTACAGGAAGTTTACTCTGACAGCAGTGCGCTTTAAAGACCCAGAAGCAGTACAAGGAAAGAGGCCACTCCAAAACTGCTGTGAACATTTGCCCTCGATCTTTAAAAGCGCAGTAAATGTAAGGAGATAAGGCATGATTTACAAGCGCATGTGCCAGGATCTGACTGCGGCTGTTAAGCCCTGGAGAAAAGCAAGCCCGGCGGAGCGTGGCGTGCGCGCGCTTGGGGGCGGGGGAGCGGACCCTTTGAAGTGCTCCCAAAAGGCAGATCGCATGGCGGCACGATGCGCGTGATTGTGCGCGTGCTAGCCATGCAATCCGCTTTTTGGGAGCACTTTTCAAACCCGCTCTCTATAGTCTCGCTTTGCGATCGCTTACACGATAGCAAGGTCGAGACCTAAAAAGGAAGGTTTGGGCCTCGCAAAAGGATATTTAGCCAGGTCAAAATGGTAGGTGGAAACTGAAACACAGGCAGTAGTGGCAAGTATGAGACATGCTTGAAAGGGCTACTTCACTGGGAGGCACATACAGTTCCGCAAGCCCACTAGCAGCATTTATTTTACAAGTCCTGGATTCATATAGCACCACTTTAGTAGGGACTTAAGTATATTAAATATGCCAATTGAGTATAAGCCAATGCTACCATGTTTTAAGGATTGAGCACATACACTTTAACACTGGTTAGCAGTGGAAAGTGTGCAGAATCCTAAGGTCAGCAAAAACAAGATCAGCAAAAATGGAGGAGGAAGGCAAAAAGTTTTACTAGGGGTTTGTGGGGGTGCACAAGGAATGCAAACCGCTGTGTCGATCGCCTTTCTCTTGTGCGCAGATGTTTGCACCAATGTTGAACTAAGTGCAGTGGTAAATGGACTTGTGTCACTTAGTGCCAAACCCACGATATGCTCAGGATAATCTATGTAAAGTGGACATTATGAATCAAAAACAGTGCAAAAACGTCTACAGTTCCATGCAAAGTCATATTACCTGAAGTCCTGTAAGCAGCGTGACCTGGCTTTGTGCTGAATAGCTGTGCAAATGAGTCACACACAAGCAATGTGGAACTGGAGATCCTGGGACTTTTTCCCACCATATATGTGCAATTTTCTTAAACATCTAAACTACAGCAGTGGAGGCGCAATAGTATCAGGTATAAATATGTTTTATTATTTAAGCCTTATATATTTTTCATAAAGAAAAAGACACACGGTATCAAACTCAAACTGTCCCTGGAGGGCCAGACCACCATCTTTACAAAAATGAAACAGGCATTCATTTGTAAATAAAAGTTTCTTAACCCAAAACGAAAAATAGGGATGGGCTCCAAATCCACCAATCCCTGAGTTCGTTGGCCTGTCTGTCTATCCAGTGCCCGCCCATAGCTGTGCTCACCTTGGGTCCGGGAGAGCCGGGCAGGCCTTGTGAAGTGACAGCATCCGGAGGTCCATTGGATCCTTTCAAGACCTAAAGGAACCAGAATAATGAAAAGATGGATTATTTTGATAGGAACTTTGAGAACATTTGTGCTTATGAAATGCATGGATTGAAAACAATGTGGGTGAAATGTACTGAAGATCTTTTCTTGCCGCTGTACCCGATACCCTTTCCTGTAAAGATGTTACTGTTAATGAGTCCTTACCTGGTCACGGACAACCTCCCCGGGAGGTCCAGGAGGACCAGCCACTCCCTTCTCTCCGGGGGGACCTGGTCTTCCCTCAGCACCAATCTCTCCAGGATCACCCCTCTCTCCCTAGGAGGAACAAAAGGGGATTCTAAAGCCGTTGCGATTGAACCCATTTCCATAGCCATATTTGCATAAGCATCAGTTTTCTCTCTAACACACACACACACCCTCTCTCCGGCCTGCTTACCTCGCCTTCCGCTCAATTCATTATGACGCGGTGGCTGCCACCAATGACAAGGAACTGGTGAGAGCGGCAGAGGTGTTAGAAGCGGCTATTGGCTTAAAAAACTGCCCACCAAAGGTCACAACCCCGGGGGAATTTGCGATGATCTACGTTCAGGACTTTCAACCTCTGCTCTGAGGCAGAGAGCCCGGAGAAGCGCTTCATATGAGCAGTGGCTTCGGTGCTTGGAACCGTCACTCATGACTCTGCCACATGGTGGCGCTGATTGTCCAATTTAGAGATGAGAGCAACAATGTTAATTTATCAATTCAGTATACATCACAAATGACTGGAATGCTCTGAATTGTCACACTTGTAGGAGTGTGAGGGGTAGTAGTTGTGTAGGTCCTGTCATTGGCAGCGTGGCAGGGGCAACGGGTGGTGCCAGCTGCAGTGGCCTCTGATGAGGGCACTAAATACTTATTTGTTTACGAATCGAGCGCTGCCTGAGGGTGCAGAGTGAGTGATCTGAGAGGGAGCCATGATGTGCCATAGTCTGCTGGCTTCTAATTTGCCCTTCCAGTGATATAGTTTTCCCGATTAAAGCATGGCCATTGATTCACCAAAAAGCCCGGACTAGTAATGTTCTCTTTGACCCCTGATAACATCACAGCGTTGACTCCTACCCCACCCCGTGTAGCCTCCAATGTGTTGCAGAGGTGTTAAGGGCAGGATATGGAGTGTATCTACTGTTAGAAAATGGGACTTCAAGTGCCTCGCTTACTTTCTCTTCATACCGTGTCCACTGTGTTTGCAAGTCCTTACCCCAGGGGTAGCAGGGACAGTGCCAGGGGCTTGGCTATCATGAAAGAGGTGATGTACTAATGCCACAAATATTAACAAATGATGCAAAACTGAAAAGAAAATGTAACCTGAATGCTGTAATGTGTGCAGGGCAGGTAAGATGAGAATACAGACACCAGGAAGTGATGCAATGAGAGAGAAATATCATTTTCATGGATCTCGTGACCCCAGATGTGGCCTAGAAGGTGGGGTCTAGTGGAGGGCATTGTAGGCCATCGTTAAGTGTGGTCAAGCAGACTACATGCATGATTATCTAGCAGTAGGTGTGGTCTAGTGGACAGCATTGGTATCTAGCGGTCGGTGTGGTCTAGTGGACAGCATTGGTATCTAGCGGTAGGTGTGGTCTAGTGGACAGCATTGGTATCTAGCAGGTGTGGTCTAGTGAACAGCTTTGGTATCTAGCGGTAGGTGTGGTCTAGTGGACAGCATTGGTATCTAGTGGTAGGTGTGGTCTAGTGGACAGCATTGGTATCTAGTGGTAGTTGCGGTCTAGTGGACAGCGTTGGTAGCTAGCGGTAGGTATGGTCGAGTGGACAGCGTTGTTGTCTAGTGGTAGGTGCGGTCTAGTGGACAGCGTTGTTATCTAGCAATAGGTGTGGAGCGTTTTTATCTAATGGTAGGTGTGGTCTAGTGGACAGTGTTGTTATCTAGCGGTAGGTGTGGTCAAGTGGACAGCATTGTTATCAGGTGGTAGATGTGGTCTACTGGACAGCATTGGTATCTTATGGTAGGTGTGGTCTAGTTGGCACCATTGTTGTCTAGCGGTAGGTGTGGTCTAGTGCACAGCATTGGTAGCTAGCGGTAGGTATGGTCGAGTGGACAGCATTGTTGTCTAGTGGTAGGTGTGGTCTTGTGGACAGCATTGTTATCTAGCAATAGGTGTGGTGCGTTTGTATCTAACGGTAGGTGTGGTCTAGTGGACAGTGTTGTTATCTAGCGGTAGGTGTGGTCAAGTGGACACATGGTAGTTGTGGTCTAATGGACAGCATTGGTATCTTATGGTAGGTGTGGTCTAGTTGGCACCATTGTTGTCTAGCGGTAGGTGTGGTCTAGTGGACAGCATTGGTAGCTAGTGGTAAGTGTGGTCTAGTTGAAGGAGTTGGCCTTGCAGGACGAGTCTATTTCAGCATATTTCCCACAACTCATTTACAAGGTCACAATCTCTCCTCCTGTTGAAAGTCATACCAATGCAACCTAACAATACCTAATCTCCTCTAATTTCTGTATTAATCCCACCAGCCATGTACTTGAGCTCTCTGCCCCACTAATGATTGCTAACAACCACTATTACTTTAGTCCTCCATAAAAAAAACTAAAAAGACTGAATGGAATGGTTTTCTTTGAGTGCCAAGACTCATTCCAATAACACTGAACTAACCATTAGCCTTGGGTTCTAGAGCAGAGTGCAGCCTGGCGTAAATTGAATCAACGCCTTGTCAGGGGTAGCAAGCGCTATGTAAATACAATTACAATTTGATAGTTAGTAAGATGGCTTAATTATATGAGTTTAATGCCGGCGTGAGTAGGTCTTCCAGTGTGCTGACCCGTAGGAGCTTCACGCTAATTAGCGTGTCACTACGCATGACTCGACGAGTCCTGAAGCACACCCATATTGGGTCATTGCCAAAATCGATTTCTTATACCGATATACAGAGAAGTATAGGTGACTGGGAGTAGCACAAAGGAATTTATATATTGACACTTAAGTCACTGTGTAGATTAGGTTATATTGGTCCTGAAGAAAGCCACTTCATCATCTACATATCTGAATTAGGCTTGAAACATGTTGACCTACAGCTATATTAGATCATCATTTCTAGTCGATAGCACCATGGATTTTAACATAGGCAGAAGGAGTCGAGCATTAAAATAATCCTGAAATGTACCCCCTGTCCTATTTTTACCTCACATATTCACATAAGACACCAATGTACTAATATACACACACTTCACCATACGGCTTCACCATACCCCACTGAGGGGGCCCGTTTGGCATTGCAGCACCGGACCGACATGGAGCAAAAGCCCAATGCTGAAGCATGACACCTATTCAGGTGTGTGGGGACATTTGTTCCTATATAGTAATGCTCCCGGCATACCCTGTGGAACTTAACTGACCTGCTGAGCAGACAGACTTCACTTATTGGAACTGCATATCCTGTTGAGTGTGATGAGTTTGATGTTGACACTAAGCACCTTTTTAGGTTGAGCCTAGTGCAGCGCGCATGCGCTGCTCTGCGAGGCTTCTTGTATCTACTCTGTGTGGGTCTGACTCCTCCCACGCATTGAATTGGCTTTTGCGTGTGTTAGAAACAAAGCCTACAAATGGCTAAAGGTGGGTGCATGACCCACCTCCTCTGAAAGGTTCACTCCCAAGGCGTTTTCTCGCGGGAGCGAGCAGAGTCGCGCAGGGCAGCAGCTGCAGTGCCTCCTTGTCTCCGTGTGCCCACCCCCACCAGTCCTCTTGTGTCCCTGTGCCATCTTTGCCCGCCTGCAAGCACTGTTGACTTGCTTGGAATTGAGATTACACTGCTCCTAAGCTGACTTCATCGCATTCTTTGATATAAAAAGCTATTTTGTTCTCAGAATTACTTCAGTAAACGCCCTCAAAATGAGTCACCCAGAGTGTCAAAATGGGCAAAATAGCACTTTCTCCTTTAATGACAGGCCTTGCAGAGGTTGTCAGCCCGCAGCCTCTGCACAGACTTCTGCGTAAGGATGTTCCCACTTCCGCTCTTCACCCTGCTCCGACATCGGAGGTGAACGGGCATCTAATTACGCCTGTCTCGTGGCAGTGCCCACTTGCACCACCTTACTTGAACCTATCACCCTTGTGTTGTGGAAAGTTCTAAAGGACCATTAAAAAGTGGCACTTTCTCATGTGTGTCTCTTATAGATTATACACTCTCAGAGATTAAAAAAAAATAATTAATTACAGAGTGTATGTATTCATTTTAGTGCCCTTGAAAGGTGCGAGGCAAGAAGAT
This sequence comes from Triturus cristatus, assembly GCF_964204655.1. Taxonomy (NCBI): domain Eukaryota; kingdom Metazoa; phylum Chordata; class Amphibia; order Caudata; family Salamandridae; genus Triturus; species Triturus cristatus. The sequence continues at coordinate 93,688,802 of NC_140579.1, read as the reverse complement.
TAAACTCAGTGACCTCCCCACGCCCTTCTCTCTTCCAAGCCCCCTCGCCTCTCTTTCTCCTGCATTTCCTTCTTGTTCCTTGGCCTGACGGCAGTGCAAGTGCTGTATAAATAACGATCATGCCATGACCTGCTTTCTGTGTTTAACGTGAATCTGTTCTGATAGGAAAAACACATGGAAGGGCTTCCCGGAAATGCGAATGTAAAGGAGGGTTTGTGTTGGCAATGGCTTTCTGTTTGCTGATTGGGTGTGGGATCATGTGTGCCTCCACCTCAGAAAAGTACACCATGCCCTCTGCCCTGTAGGTTTAAACATCAAACGATCGCACCTGAGGAGCGGACTTGAACTACTTAAAGGAAAGAGATGTCTAGTGCTACCAAAAACAATAGTTCCTATTTTACCCACTTCAGAAGGATGAAAGGCTGAATGGGCACACTGGAATTTTAACCAATGAACATTGGTTCAAGCACAGATTTTTTGTCAAATGAGCTACTGGGTGATGATTTGCACAAAGTGCCCCAGTGCACATTGGGCATGTGTGCTGCATTTATCCCCCACCGGGGGAGGCACTTTGGGTTTAGGGAAGGGGTCACCAGCGCTTTGTGGCCCCTTCTGTCATATGGAGTGTCTCATATGCATTGGAGTCTGGCCCCATGCACAGGAGAGGCACCTTCCCTCGTGCCATACTGCTTACGCAGGAGCTGGGCCAGACAGGCCATTCGAAGGGGCACCGAATGTATTCCACATATAAAGGGGTGCACGGTCACTGATTCTTCTCCCTCCCGCAAAGGCGGGTGCGGTTACACAGTGCACTTGTCTGCAGGGGGAATCCTCTCAGGCCAGAAACCTTTGTTTTGAAAGATGGACTAGCGGCTTGAAACCACCTCCACCTTTCAGCCATGTGCTGTTTTCGGTGAGGTGCAGTCTTGCTCCCGCACCAGAGACAGCAGAATTTATTTTTGCAGGATCGCACTGTCCAGATGTGTGCTGCACACCCTCACCCTGCGCCATATTACTGTGATATTACTGGACTCCATTAATGTCAGTCAGTCAGTCAGTCAGTCAATAATACTTTTATTAATTTCTTAAAAATCATAAAAGGATGGCAAACCATCATAAAATACAGATTCCGAACATAGAATAAGCATATGTATTGTAAAAGGTACTATTATTAAAAAAGATTAAAAAATTATTATAATTTGTTTTTTGTATTATTTTGGAACATTAATCTGGAAAAGATCCTTGAGAAAAGAAAACCATTATCACAGTAAAAAGTCAATCAAGGGGTTGTATAATTGTATATCATGAAGAAATTTTGTCCAACTCTTTTGCCGCCATTTCCCAGAGTTTTATGGCACTACAGGAAAGTGGAATTGAGCGCCATCCAAGACCCCTAATGACCGCAGCTCTACATGTTCTGATCTGTTCTTTCCTTAAGATCTCCCGAAGAATGGATTTACGTATTTTCAATAAAGTAGGGCATATACAGAGTAAATGTAATAGTGACTCCTCCCCTTGACAACAAAGGCGACATTCCTTCGATGACGATACGTGTTTCCATTGCGGGGTTAAATCTTTTGAGGGGAATGAACCCAGTCGTAATAACATCAAGTGATGCTTTTTATAGTAGGGGGTGTGTTCTGTCAAATACCGTTGCGGTTTTAACCTCTGATATGACTGAATCACGGCCCAGGCGTGATGTTTTTTAGAAAAAGTCTTTTTGTCGGTTAATAGGGAGTTCCTCTTGATTGCGGAATTTGCTGCGTTTTTAAATCCAGAATACGTTACAGGTGTTAACCAGACCTCCCCTAGCTGTAACGCCGACAAGCATTCCTGTAGTATTCTCGTCGTCGAGTTAGCTTATCGAGCTTGACTTTCTATCTCAGCCCAACAGCGATGGGCTAGAGTGTTATCTTCCGCCTCCCTTATCCTCCAATAGTACTTCACTAAAGCACCTTGTCTGGCCATGGTCTGATTTTTTTAGTCCAAATTCTAGACGGATTTGGTCTTGTGGGATGTGTAGCGGAATTGTAAACAATTTTTTGAAAAATATGGATTTTGCAGCTATCACTTGAAGCAGGTGGCTGGTAGAGCAGCCTATGAGCTTTTTTTTCAAGACTTTGAAGGCGAACAACAGTTGTTTTGCTTTTGTACTTCCTTGTTCCATATGTTGTTTGAAGTTTAACTTGCTATCTAGCAAGAAGCCTAGATATTTATAGGAGGTAACGCTGGCCAACCGTTGTTCGCCCAATTTCCAGGAGAAGGTATGCCTGGACGATGTTTTGTTGTGTTTTGCAAAACGCATTACTTTAGTCTTTTGATGGTTGATCGTAAGTTGGTTTAAGGTGGTATAGGCTCCTAGTCCCGTGATCAATTTCTGCAGGCCAGCTGGTGTTTGTGCTAACTGTACAATGTCGTCTGCGTACTGAAGGCATGGCGTTGGTATTTTGCCCAATTTTGGGGGGTCAGCTGGAATTGACTGGAGGTATTTGCCTCCTTCACTATTAGTGCATCACAGTTTGGAGCCGATCGAGGTACTGCTTCGTTATAAAGGAGTTCGATGTGGGCTCTCCATGTGGTCTCCAGTATGTCCGAATGATGGTGCTGATTCCGGCCATTGATTAGTTGGTTTATTTGTTCCCAGAAGAGCCTGGAATCCCCCAATTTACAAGCGTGATGGAGTTAAGCCCAGATATGTTCTTGATGCTCTCTTTTTGTACGTTTTATATCATTTTTTAACTGTTTTCTAGTTTTTGCAATTGACGACAGAAGTTCCTGGTGGCATTCTGGGTCCCGAGATCATAATTGTCTGAGGTATTTATTTAGTTGTTGTTTTTGTTTTCTCAGGTTTTTATTGAACCAAACCGCCCCTTTAGAATTTCCCGCTTGGCGGACATAGGTGTTTTTGGAAAATGTATTGTTAATTTCAATAATAAACGACTCCCAAGCATTTATGGTTAGTGTGTCAGGATTGAATTTTTCCAAAAGGCTGGTATAGATGTTTACGATGGCCTTAATGTAATTCTTGTTCCAGCGAAGGCGTTTTAGATTATAACATTGTGTTAAAGATGATAGCGCCTTTACTTTCGCTGAGGTTTTAAAGGTTAGTAATAATGTAAAGGATTGTGGCTGATGGTCGCTTTCTGCCCGATCTTTAATCTGAAAGTTCGCAATGTGCGGAAGAAGGTCGTGATCTATAAAAGTATAGTCTATGATGGAACGTGTTTTTTGTGTAACCCTAGTATATGCTGCAGGCTTGTCGGCCGGACCTTGTCCATTAAGTATGCACATTGAGAGATCTTTCAAGCGAAATGCGCATTTTTTGCCAGAAGTGTCCTGTCGGTTGGGGGCTTGTATGGGCCCCTTTATTCCCATACTCTTTTCGTATAGTAAGTACATATTGAAGTTGCCCGACAGAATAATTTTAGCATCCAAATAGGTGAGTTTTAATGTTTTTATTGAAGTTATTAGTTGTTCAATTTTTAACTTCTTTGTTTTAGATGCAGGGTGAAAATAAATGTTAAGGATGAATAAGGTATAGGTTTCTGGGACGTCTATTTTGACGCACAACATCCAGGAGCAGTCTAGGTCTACACTGGAAGCCTGCCATGGAATTTCTGTAGAAATGAAGATAGAGAGACCTCCTTTGGCTCTTCCGTATTTGGTGACTCTCTTAGCTGGGTTCAGAAATTCCTTAAAACCTGTTATGGGAGATGAGGTTGTCTGCCAGGATTCTTGATAAAGGAGGATGTTGTATTGTGTGATAAAACGCATGAAATCTGGGTCTTCTAGTTTTGAATGCAGACCATGCACGTTCCAGGAGCAAATGGTACATCCTCGGTGCGATTGGGAGGCTTGTGTTGAGGATGGTCATGCCTTTCCCGAGGATATGCCTTCTCTTTTTAATACCCAGGGTGTCGAAGGTTTACCGGCTTCGGGGTACTCGAGAGTGATAGTTATTTTCCTGGCCTGATGCTCTTGATCTCTTGTTTGGTTTTCATTATCTGGGCCTTTTGCCCCTTTTAGGAGACTCATGGTGTAGGAGGGTGGTTGTAATGGGCTGGGATAACGCGGGGGAATTACCTTTTTTAACTCTATTCCCCATTTGGCGAATGTGGCCTTCTGCTGCCAGATGAGGTCGACATGCATTTTGAGAGAAAATGTAGCTATTGTTGCTTCCTGACCGGTAAGACACGTTTTTTTATTTAATTCAATACTTTCAATGTCGTTGGTGTTTATGTTGTTTAAGGATGGGAGAGCTTTAAATAATTTTAGCAAGACATTTCTATTTAATACGTCATGCATTCCACTTGAGACATATTGTGGGTTGAAGACGACTTTGTTATTGACTGGGGGATCGTACTCCGATTCATTATCCAAGATCTTTTCAGTATATTTCACCACCATTGGCTCTTGTGAGGTCTGAGATGGATCTCGGATTTCTGGTCTATTTTTTTGTTGGTAGTTTGCGCCTCCCCCCTTTGTTTCCACTAGTCGCCTTACATCTGTGCCAGTTACTTCTGCCGAGGTGGACGCACCCTGGTTGGTTTTCTTTTCTACCAACTTAAGGCAACTCACTGGTGTTGCCTGAATTCTAAGATGATTTTTTTCCTTCCTAGCTCCATTTTTGAATAGGCTGTATAATTTCCTTGGCGGAGGGGAATCCCTTAGATTTTGGTTCGATGTGTTAAGCGTGATTGGAGTATTTTGGGAAAAGGTTGATTGCTCCTTGGGGGTTAGTGCTTCTGTACTGCTGTGGATTGATATTACTTCTTGCGGTGTTAAATTTTGGATTGATGTTGCCAGAGACTGGTCTGATACCTTGCTTGTTTGTTTGCGCTTTCTAGATTTTCTCAGTCGTTTGCGTTCCCGCTTCGATAGGATCGTGGGGATTATTGGCTGTCTTTCCAGTGTTTTATTAAGTAGATCTTGAGGTGGAGAATCCTGGAGGCTTGGGTTTTCGAGAGCACTTCTTGGCTTATATATGGGTACTGTTGACTCAGTAAGTTTAATCTGTTTGGGAGTTGATTCTATTGCGTTACTTTTTTGGCCTACGGAAGGATTGGGGCGTTCTGGATTAGAACCCTTGAGCGCTTCGTTTAATTGCTCTGATTTTTTTATTACATCGTTCTTAGTTGGAATTATAGGCTTAGTTGCGACTTCCCTTGTTGAATTCAGGAGTTCAGTAAGTAAGGTTGGAACTAAGGCTAGTTTGTCAATTATTCTCGTACAATGGCAATGGCACATTTGGAAGGTAGTTTCCCGATCTTGCTGTACCTTTAGGATCATCTCGTTGAAACTTTGCAGTTTTTGTTCGACCCCTTGAACGTGAATTGCAAGAATATTTAAAAGGTCTACTTGAGTGTCTAATTTGTCTGCGTGTAAAATCATTGCTTTGCCAATTGTATCCATTGTACTTAGCAACTGGGGCCATACAGTGAATGTTGATGAGGCTGGGTTACCACTGTGGATCGAGTGAGGCCATTCGCCTAAGTGAACTGGGGAATTGATGGGTGAAGCCTTATTTTGGTTTTGTGATATCTTGAGGGCTGGATCCGTATAGTTTGAAAGGCAATTTGTTGTATCGTTTAGTATGTCCTGCCATGGGTGATCTATCATTTCCGACGATAGGGGGAATAGATCAGCGAGGACTTGAGTGTCAACACTTAAATTGGCTGTCGCCTGACTGATGGAGTTATCACCCCCCTTCTGTGGAACGGTCATACCCGTGGGACTAAGGGAGATTATATTGTGCTGGTTTTTTGAATTTATTGAGTTGCTTTTGCTGTAGTGATTGACTTTGTTACTATGACCGTTGTGAACGCTGTGTCCTGGTGGGGTTTGAAGTTCTTGGGACAGAAGTAAGTTATCCAGATGGAATTAGGATTGATGATGATGAATTAGAACCTCAGTTACCTCGGAATTTTTCCTTTGATAAATCTCCAGGGGAGGGAGTTTTTTAAATTGAAGACTCTGGTTTTCTTGATTTTCAGCACCCAGGATAACTGGGCCCGCATCTTTCTCTTCTTTCCATTCTATCTCAATATTTGTTATGTTGCTATCCCCAGGTGGGGTCAGGTTAGAATCTTTGGTGATTTGTGATGCTTTGTCGGTTTTTATTAGATTTGTGTGATTGGTTACTTTCAAGGCTTGACGGCTCCGAATTTCCTCCGATGTTTTAGTTGCTACTTTTAGGAAGTCCGTTATTAATGCTCGTTTGCTGCTATTCGGACAGGAATTACTCCATTAATGTCGTGCACTACTTTAAAAAAAAAGTATGACGCAATGAAGCACGATGAGGTGCAAATGCAATTCATACTGATATGACGGAGTGCGTGCGTCATTAAAAGTTTAATTGCTTCAAAAACACACACAAAGCAGTGCAAAAACACTAAAAATATTAAGAGGGGAGGTGAAGCATTGGAAGACTGTACCAAGAGGGAGGAGGCACTTGAAACTGAGCATAAAATTTAGCAAAATGACAGCAACTCAGCGAGGTTTCAACAAGAAACCCAAAGTACCTACAGTACAACCCTGGAGAAAATACAGCAGGGATTAATAACAAGCATTTGCAATGCAATCGGTCTCGTATTAGTGAAAGTTTGAGCTATTGGCATTGCAAATTATATTGCATTAGGCGTGCAGTACCTTATGTGGCTAATGAAGGCCCCTTTGCAACTCCACAGGTTACACCTAGTAACAGTCTGTGGTACTGCACCCTTTCCTTGCTTGTGGAATTTCTTTTATTACTTATGCTCCTGCTGGGATATTTTTGGCCCAAAAAACATATCTAACAAACATTATAATTTGTGGCGCCAATAACTCATACTTTCACTAATGCACGACCTATTGCATTGCAAATGCTAGTTATGTATTATTGTTGAAAATCAGATAACCGGCCAGCAACTCATTGAAGATGACAATTATCTGTTGGTGTAGCACTATTTATTGGAAAACAAATAAAAAGTATTGGTTAGCTACCATATGAGTGGATTGTGTGCGTGATTCAAAATACTCTCACCTGATGAGTCAGTCAGTCATTTAATACATATACCACAGTGAAGCACAGTTGCCTTACATTTAGATTTACCTTAGCTTTCTGTTGGTTTATAGTGTGGCTGGTGTTTTCTCCAAGATGCAATATTTTTATACCATTATATTTTGCAGTTGATATTGTAGTATAGCACCCACAGCTGTGACAGCAATGCCACAAGATCCACACAAATACAGGCATCATACATACATATATTTATTGTGCACACTACCTTGGCACCTGGCTCTCCTGGACGACCCACTGGCCCCTGTTGTAAAAGAACAGAAACAATTTTGTGTTTTTGTGTTAACACATTTCTGAAGGTGAGCTTTCTACACATGTAACATTCTTAGTAAGGGCTTTGGTGGGAAAAACTTCAGGAATAAGGGCAATATTGTGTATATTTCTAGTTTAGGGTTACATAAAACACTATTAAACATGTTTTTTTGCGTTTGTCTAGGACTTCTGTTCCCAAACCGCTGCTCTTTTTGTGTCTCAACGTCTCGTTCTGGCTTTCTCTTGATCCTGCTCTATGTTCTCGTCTTTATCTATTCTGCGCATCTTCCTTTGTCAACTTTGTTCTCTGTGCCATTTTCAAACTCGCTGCGATTTCCACACGCATTTGCACTCTCTCCTTTCTCTCGTCCTCTCCTTACTAATTAATTTCTAGGTATTCATGTTTTTTTTTTATTATTCTGTTCTGTCCAAACATAGTCCACCCCCACACCCCTCTTCCCTTTCAAGTGGTTCTAATTATACATCCTTTCTGGTTCCTTTTCTTGCGCACTGTTTGTGGACCCCCACCTCTCTTCCTGATCTTGCTTCTACTCGGTCTAACCAGCTGAGACTTTACTTTCTCTGCCAAGACATTTCAGAGCTCAACGGGTCAACAACGAAATGCAGGCCCTGCATGTCGCAAGTACCTGTGTATAAGTTAAACAAATATTCTCTGGGAAGGAAAAAACACAGGTACGCCAGTATCTGGCGCCATCTTGTGGTTTTAGCAGGGATAGTGACCACATGCCATCACCTCCAGAGACTACATACTCATTGGAGACCTGAACTTTCACCTCAACAACCTCAGCGACCTCAACTCCACCGCCCTCCTGGACAACCTCGCCAACATCGGACTGAAACAGCTCACCACCACCCCTACCCACAAGGCAGGACACTCCCTCGACCCCATCTTCGCAGGTGGGAGAACAACATCTGTTTCAACCATACCACTCAGCCCCTCTGGACAGATCACCAATGCATACACTTCTCTTTCAACACCGCCACCGCTCTCAAACCCGCAACTCACCCTCCGCAAAGCAACTGGAGCAAGGTCACTGAGGAGCAGCTCAACGCCACCCTCAGCCGCGACCCCCAAGGAAGCCAGATGCTCCTGCAGACGTCTCGAAAAATGATGGAGAAACAGCAAAACCACGGAAGACCTGACCACCTACAAGAACCTCATGACAGTCTACTATCAACGCATAAGATCCACAGAGAAGTCCTTCATTCAGAACAAAATCCTCACCAACTCCAGCAACTCAAAGGAACTCTTCAACATCATTCAGCAATTCACTAAGCTCCACAGAGAAGCCACAAACGTCACTCCCTCCCAAAGCCTCAGCAACAAGTTGGGCTCCTACTTCCACCTGAAAATCAAAGCCCTCTACGACAACTTCAGCAAACAGACTCCAGAAACCACCCTTCCCTCCAGCAACGGCAGCTGGACCACCATCACCGCCTGGACCCCGGTCACAACCGAAGATACCACTACAACCATGAAGCCGTACAAAAAGGGGGTGGTGATGGACGGAGCATCAGAACCAATCAGACACTCACACCCAGTCAACAGATCTGGGTTTGATCCATCACCGTTCTTTAGCCCACTCTGCCACCCCAGTTCAGACATGGCCATATGCAAATCAGTCTGACCCTGTGCCTCATGGGAACAGTCCAGCCCGAACTGCCAAGCCATGCCTTCCCTGGACCAGAAACAAGCTTCCTAGGACCGGTTTCTGGCATTTCAGCTGTCTTCAGCCAGGCTTGCTTGAATCCAGTGGCAAAGTGAGCAAGGGACTCACGTCTGAGCATACCCTGCCAACTTATGGCGAACAAAGCGGTACAAAAAGGGGGTGGTGATGGACGGAGCATCAGAACCAATCAAACACTCACACCCAGTCAACAGATCTGGGTTTGATCCATCACCGTTCTTTAGCCCACTCTGCCACCCCAGTTCAGACATGGCCATATGCAAATCAGTCTGACCCTGTGCCTCATGGGAACAGTCCAGCCCGAACTACCAAGCCATGCCTTCCCTGGACCGGAAACAAGCTTCCTAGGACCGGTTTCTGGCATTTCAGCCGTCTTCAGCCAGGCTTGCTTGAATCCAGTGGCAAAGTGAGCAAGGGACTCACGTCTGAGCATACCCTGCCAACTTATGGCGAACAAAGCGGTACAAAAAGGGGGTGGTGATGGACGGAGCATCAGAACCAATCAAACACTCACACCCAGTCAACAGATCTGGGTTTGATCCATCACCGTTCTTTAGCCCACTCTGCCACCCCAGTTCAGACATGGCCATATGCAAATCAGTCTGACCCTGTGCCTCATGGGAACAGTCCAGCCCGAACTGCCAAGCCATGCCTTCCCTGGACCGGAAACAAGCTTCCTAGGACCGGTTTCTGGCATTTCAGCCGTCTTCAGCCAGGCTTGCTTGAATCCAGTGGCAAAGTGAGCAAGGGACTCACGTCTGAGCATACCCTGCCAACTTATGGCGAACAAAGCGGTACAAAAAGGGGGTGGTGATGGACGGAGCATCAGAACCAATCAAACACTCACACCCAGTCAACAGATCTGGGTTTGATCCATCACCGTTCTTTAGCCCACTCTGCCACCCCAGTTCAGACATGGCCATATGCAAATCAGTCTGACCCTGTGCCTCATGGGAACAGTCCAGCCGAACTGCCAAGCCATGCCTTCCCTGGACCGGAAACAAGCTTCCTAGGACCGGTTTCTGGCATTTCAGCCGTCTTCAGCCAGGCTTGCTTGAATCCAGTGGCAAAGTGAGCAAGGGACTCACGTCTGAGCATACCCTGCCAACTTATGGCGAACAAAGCGGTACAAAAAGGGGGTGGTGATGGACGGAGCATCAGAACCAATCGAACACTCACACCCAGTCAACAGATCTGGGTTTGATCCATCACCGTTCTTTAGCCCACTGTGCCACCCCAGTTCAGACATGGCCATATGCAAATCAGTCTGACCCTGTGCCTCATGGGAACAGTCCAGCCCGAACTGCCAAGCCATGCCTTCCCTGGACCGGAAACAAGCTTCCTAGAACCGGTTTCTGGCATTTCAGCCGTCTTCAGCCAGGCTTGCTTGAATCCAGTGGCAAAGTGAGCAAGGGACTCACGTCTGAGCATACCCTGCCAACTTATGGCGAACAAAGCGGAACAAAAAGGGGGTGGTGATGGACGGAGCATCAGAACCAATCAAACACTCACACCCAGTCAACAGATCTGGGTTTGATCCATCACCGTTCTTTAGCCCACTCTGCCACCCCAGTTCAGACATGGCCATATGCAAATCAGTCTGACCCTGTGCCTCATGGGAAAAGTGCAGCCCGAACTGCCAATCCATGCCTTCCCTGGACCGGAAACAAGCTTCCTAGGACCGGTTTCTGGCATTTCAGCCGTCTTCAGCCAGGCTTGCTTGAATCCAGTGGCAAAGTGAGCAAGGGACTCACGTCTGAGCATACCCTGCCAACTTATGGCGAACAAAGCGGTACAAAAAGGGGGTGGTGATGGACGGAGCATCAGAACCAATCAAACACTCACACCCAGTCAACAGATCTGGGTTTGATCCATCACCGTTCTTTAGCCCACTCTGCCACCCCAGTTCAGACATGGCCATATGCAAATCAGTCTGACCCTGTGCCTCATGGGAACAGTCCAGCCCGAACTGCCAAGCCATGCCTTCCCTGGACCGGAAACAAGCTTCCTAGGACCGGTTTCTGGCATTTCAGCCGTCTTCAGCCAGGCTTGCTTGAATCCAGTGGCAAAGTGAGCAAGGGACTCACGTCTGAGCATACCCTGCCAACTTATGGCGAACAAAGCGGTACAAAAAGGGGGTGGTGATGGACGGAGCATCAGAACCAGTCAAACACTCACACCCAGTCAACAGATCTGGGTTTGATCCATCACCGTTCTTTAGCCCACTCTGCCACCCCAGTTCAGACATGGCCATATGCAAATCAGTCTGACCCTGTGCCTCATGGGAACAGTCCAGCCCGAACTGCCAAGCCATGCCTTCCCTGGACCGGAAACAAGCTTCCTAGGACCGGTTTCTGGCATTTCAGCCGTCTTCAGCCAGGCATGCTTGAATCCAGTGGCAAAGTGAGCAAGGGACTCACGTCTGAGCATACCCTGCCAACTTATGGCGAACAAAGCGGTACAAAAAGGGGGTGGTGATGGACGGAGCATCAGAACCAATCAAACACTCACACCCAGTCAACAGATCTGGGTTTGATCCATCACCGTTCTTTAGCCCACTCTGCCACCCCAGTTCAGACATGGCCATATGCAAATCAGTCTGACCCTGTGCCTCATGGGAACAGTCCAGCCCGAACTGCCAAGCCATGCCTTCCCTGGACCGGAAACAAGCTTCCTAGGACCGGTTTCTGGCATTTCAGCCGTCTTCAGCCAGGCATGCTTGAATCCAGTGGCAAAGTGAGCAAGGGACTCACGTCTGAGCATACCCTGCCAACTTATGGCGAACAAAGCGGTACAAAAAGGGGGTGGTGATGGACGGAGCATCAGAACCAATCAAACACTCACACCCAGTCAACAGATCTGGGTTTGATCCATCACCGTTCTTTAGCCCACTCTGCCACCCCAGTTCAGACATGGCCATATGCAAATCAGTCTGACCCTGTGCCTCATGGGAACAGTCCAGCCCGAACTGCCAAGCCATGCCTTCCCTGGACCGGAAACAAGCTTCCTAGGACCGGTTTCTGGCATTTCAGCCGTCTTCAGCCAGGCTTGCTTGAATCCAGTGGCAAAGTGAGCAAGGGACTCACGTCTGAGCATACCCTGCCAACTTATGGCGGACAAAGCGGTACAAAAAGGGGGTGGTGATGGACGGAGCATCAGAACTAATCAAACACTCACACCCAGTCAACAGATCTGGGTTTGATCCATCACCGTTCTTTAGCCCACTCTGCCACCCCAGTTCAGACATGGCCATATGCAAATCAGTCTGACCCTGTGCCTCATGGGAACAGTCCAGCCCGAACTGCCAAGCCATGCCTTCCCTGGACCGGAAACAAGCTTCCTAGAACCGGTTTCTGGCATTTCAGCCGTCTTCAGCCAGGCTTGCTTGAATCCAGTGGCAAAGTGAGCAAGGGACTCACGTCTGAGCATACCCTGCCAACTTATGGCGAACAAAGCGGAACAAAAAGGGGGTGGTGATGGACGGAGCATCAGAACCAATCAAACACTCACACCCAGTCAACAGATCTGGGTTTGATCCATCACCGTTCTTTAGCCCACTCTGCCACCCCAGTTCAGACATGGCCATATGCAAATCAGTCTGACCCTGTGCCTCATGGGAAAAGTGCAGCCCGAACTGCCAATCCATGCCTTCCCTGGACCGGAAACAAGCTTCCTAGGACCGGTTTCTGGCATTTCAGCCGTCTTCAGCCAGGCTTGCTTGAATCCAGTGGCAAAGTGAGCAAGGGACTCACGTCTGAGCATACCCTGCCAACTTATGGCGAACAAAGCGGTACAAAAAGGGGGTGGTGGGGGGGAGGAGCCAAGATGGCGACCGGAGCAGACGCTTGAGCGCCCGGCTCCGTCGGCCCGTGGCCTCGGACTACTATCCTGATGCCCATCCTCGCCGAATTTCGGGGTGCAACGTATGCGAAGGCGCGCTGACCGCGCTGCCGCTTTCCCGGAGTCTCAGCCCGCCCGGATGCCCGAGTTGTGGGTGCTTTTGTCCTCTGCACTAAACCCCTGCGCCATTATGGCCTTTGCCGGCCCCCTGGAAGCTCCGCAGTTACCGGACCAGCTAGCGCTAACCTGAGCCCCGCGGTCCCGATTTCACCTCGCACCACGGATCGTTGCCGGATGAGCCCGGGGAGAGACGGCCGGACACCTTCTGCACCCTGTGCCTGACGGGCTGGAGCTGTGGGGTGGGCCCCGGTGCGGCGGGTCTCCTGCCCCGCTCTGAGAACCGCGCTGTGGGAGGCTGCTGACCCCCTTCACCTATTGCCTGGCCGGCGGCAAAGAGAACCTGCGAGAAGAGAAGCGACGGTCGGCCTTCCCTGCTGCGGCGTAGACCTGAGGGGAATTGACTCCTTGCCGCGACCCCCCCCCTGGCCTTTGCAACGTACAGCGGCAAAACATGGCGTTGAGTGCCTGCTCGCGGCTGGGGGGTGATACTCCGGTCTCGCCCGCTGCCCACTTTGCCCTACCTCTTCCGGACACCAGCTCCACAGTGCCGTCCCGGATTGCTGCCGATGTGGGGGCCCGGCTCCCGCTGACATGCGGCTCCGTTCTGGCCGTCCTGCGGGACTTTCAACTACAAATGTGCGCTGGCCTGCAGGCGCTGAGTGAGCGGTTTGACCCCATACTGTCGGCTGCGGGTCGTGAGCGCTTTGTTTGTCATCCACAGGGCGTGGGTCTCCCGGTGCTTTTGTCCTCTTGCGGGGACACAACGGCGGTGTATGATTGTGCTGCACTGGTGCCTTCATCCGGCGTTCCCGGCACCCGGGATCCACCGCTCTCCACCTCAACGGCGGATACTTTGTCCCCCTGGTCATGGCTGCCTGCTTCATTGTTGCCTGCCTCACCGCGTCCGCAAGAGTATCCTGCTGAGCGACACCTAACGGCTTCGAGGACCCGTCCGCGGTGGCCTACTGCTTCCTATTTGTGGTACTCCTGTTCTTTACTTGCCAGGTTTGGACTTTATGTGGTGCAAAGAGGGACCTCAATAGACGGTCGGCGGCCATTTTGTGATCCTACTTCACCATCTTCTCACAAGCGGCCATCTTGTCTTTGTCTGCTCGGGACACGGGGCCTTCATGTAGGGGCTGGTTTAATCCCAAGCCCGCGATCGGGCCAGGGCTAGATTGACTTCTATCGCCAGGGTTCATGGACGGGCTGGCCTGGGACTGGAACTGTATGTATGTTTTGTGCGCACTCGTCGTGACTTGTCCTCCTTCGCTTAAATTGTGGTGACATGGTATCTTCGCATGCAGTTTTTTGGCGTAGTGGGCTCTCAGTTTGTGGAGGCCATAACTGGCTGATGGTTTGGGGCGCTCTGGTGTCCCGTGGGCTCCTCCCCGCCTTCTTTTCTGTTTTCTTAGTCTCTTTATTCTATTCCTACTTTCTCTCTTGTCTATATTTCGGGTTCATTGGGCGACAGGCACTATGCCGGGGGGGGGGTAGGCCGTAGCCTCCGCATTGGTGTAGGGTGGGGGGGTAATACTCTGTTCTTAATTAGTTCTATGGGCCTTTTCTTTTATGTCTCTGTGCTCTACTTGCCTCGATTCGGGGTCCGGGTGTGGGGTGGATCGAGTGGGGGCGGCTCTGGAGGGGTGCGTACTTGCTCATGTGACTATCCTGATATATCTCTGCACCGCCTCACTGCTTGAGATTTTACTTCCATTGTTGTTTTTACTGATGTTGCTGCTCTCCCGTGTGGTGAAGCTATCTTGCGGACTCGAATCTCCTTTGTTCTTATCCTTCACTGACCTTTTCTTTCCCTGATAAAATTATCTTAAAAAACTTAAAATTAACCTTCACTTCTCCTTCCCCGGGTGTCAAAGATATCTCCAGTATGTAACTCATAACTCGTTGCTAATCTTGACCGTTGACGCACGGGGGATGTAATGTGGGTATCAGTGCTTTACTGTATCGTGGCCGGCCTGACGGTTGTAGGCCCGTATTTGTTCTTTTAAGATGCACGAATAAAGGTTTTAAAAAAAAAAAAAAAAAAAAAAAAAAAAGGGGGTGGTGATGGACGGAGCATCAGAACCAAGCAAACACTCACACCCAGTCAACAGATCTGGGTTTGATCCATCACCGTTCTTTAGCCCACTCTGCCACCCCAGTTCAGACATGGCCATATGCAAATCAGTCTGACCCTGTGCCTCATGGGAACAGTCCAGCCCGAACTGCCAAGCCATGCCTTCCCTGGACCGGAAACAAGCTTCCTAGGACCGGTTTCTGGCATTTCAGCCGTCTTCAGCCAGGCTTGCTTGAATCCAGTGGCAAAGTGAGCAAGGGACTCACGTCTGAGCATACCCTGCCAACTTATGGCGAACAAAGCGGTACAAAAAGGGGGTGGTGATGGACGGAGCATCAGAACCAGTCAAACACTCACACCCAGTCAACAGATCTGGGTTTGATCCATCACCGTTCTTTAGCCCACTCTGCCACCCCAGTTCAGACATGGCCATATGCAAATCAGTCTGACCCTGTGCCTCATGGGAACAGTCCAGCCCGAACTGCCAAGCCATGCCTTCCCTGGACCGGAAACAAGCTTCCTAGGACCGGTTTCTGGCATTTCAGCCGTCTTCAGCCAGGCTTGCTTGAATCCAGTGGCAAAGTGAGCAAGGGACTCACGTCTGAGCATACCCTGCCAACTTATGGCGAACAAAGCGGTACAAAAAGGGGGTGGTGATGGACGGAGCATCAGAACCAATCAAACACTCACACCCAGTCAACAGATCTGGGTTTGATCCATCACCGTTCTTTAGCCCACTCTGCCACCCCAGTTCAGACATGGCCATATGCAAATCAGTCTGACCCTGTGCCTCATGGAACAGTCCAGCCCGAACTGCCAAGCCATGCCTTCCCTGGACCGGAAACAAGCTTCCTAGGACCGGTTTCTGGCATTTCAGCCGTCTTCAGCCAGGCATGCTTGAATCCAGTGGCAAAGTGAGCAAGGGACTCACGTCTGAGCATACCCTGCCAACTTATGGCGAACAAAGCGGTACAAAAAGGGGGTGGTGATGGACGGAGCATCAGAACCAATCAAACACTCACACCCAGTCAACAGATCTGGGTTTGATCCATCACCGTTCTTTAGCCCACTCTGCCACCCCAGTTCAGACATGGCCATATGCAAATCAGTCTGACCCTGTGCCTCATGGGAACAGTCCAGCCCGAACTGCCAAGCCATGCCTTCCCTGGACCGGAAACAAGCTTCCTAGGACCGGTTTCTGGCATTTCAGCCGTCTTCAGCCAGGCTTGCTTGAATCCAGTGGCAAAGTGAGCAAGGGACTCACGTCTGAGCATACCCTGCCAACTTATGGCGGACAAAGCGGTACAAAAAGGGGGTGGTGATGGACGGAGCATCAGAACCAATCAAACACTCACACCCAGTCAACAGATCTGGGTTTGATCCATCACCGTTCTTTAGCCCACTCTGCCACCCCAGTTCAGACATGGCCATATGCAAATCAGTCTGACCCTGTGCCTCATGGGAACAGTCCAGCCCGAACTGCCAAGCCATGCCTTCCCTGGACCGGAAACAAGCTTCCTAGGACCGGTTTCTGGCATTTCAGCCGTCTTCAGCCAGGCTTGCTTGAATCCAGTGGCAAAGTGAGCAAGGGACTCACGTCTGAGCATACCCTGCCAACTTATGGCGAACAAAGCGGTACAAAAAGGGGGTGGTGATGGACGGAGCATCAGAACCAATCAAACACTCACACCCAGTCAACAGATCTGGGTTTGATCCATCACCGTTCTTTAGCCCACTCTGCCACCCCAGTTCAGACATGGCCATATGCAAATCAGTCTGACCCTGTGCCTCATGGGAACAGTCCAGCCCGAACTGCCAAGCCATGCCTTCCCTGGACCGGAAACAAGCTTCCTAGGACCGGTTTCTGGCATTTCAGCCGTCTTCAGCCAGGCATGCTTGAATCCAGTGGCAAAGTGAGCAAGGGACTCACGTCTGAGCATACCCTGCCAACTTATGGCGAACAAAGCGGTACAAAAAGGGGGTGGTGATGGACAGAGCATCAGAACCAATCAAACACTCACACCCAGTCAACAGATCTGGGTTTGATCCATCACCGTTCTTTAGCCCACTCTGCCACCCCAGTTCAGACATGGCCATATGCAAATCAGTCTGACCCTGTGCCTCATGGGAACAGTCCAGCCCGAACTGCCAAGCCATGCCTTCCCTGGACCGGAAACAAGCTTCCTAGGACCGGTTTCTGGCATTTCAGCCGTCTTCAGCCAGGCTTGCTTGAATCCAGTGGCAAAGTGAGCAAGGGACTCACGTCTGAGCATACCCTGCCAACTTATGGCGAACAAAGCGGTACAAAAAGGGGGTGGTGATGGACGGAGCATCAGAACCAATCAAACACTCACACCCAGTCAACAGATCTGGGTTTGATCCATCACCGTTCTTTACCCACTCTGCCACCCCAGTTCAGACATGGCCACATGCAAATCAGTCTGACCCTGTGCCTCATGGGAACAGTCCAGCCCGAACTGCCAAGCCATGCCTTCCCTGGACCGGAAACAAGCTTCCTAGGACCGGTTTCTGGCATTTCAGCCGTCTTCAGCCAGGCTTGCTTGAATCCAGTGGCAAAGTGAGCAAGGGACTCACGTCTGAGCATACCCTGCCAACTTATGGCGGACAAAGCGGTACAAAAAGGGGGTGGTGATGGACGGAGCATCAGAACCAATCAAACACTCACACCCAGTCAACAGATCTGGGTTTGATCCATCACCGTTCTTCAGCCCACTCTGCCACCCCAGTTCAGACATGGCCATATGCAAATCAGTCTGACCCTGTGCCTCATGGGAACAGTCCAGCCTGAACTGCCAAGCCATGCCTTCCCTGGACCGGAAACAAGCTTCCTAGGACCGGTTTCTGGCATTTCAGCCGTCTTCAGCCAGGCTTGCTTGAATCCAGTGGCAAAGTGAGCAAGGGACTCACGTCTGAGCATACCCTGCCAACTTATGGCGAACAAAGCGGTACAAAAAGGGGGTGGTGATGGACGGAGCATCAGAACCAATCAAACACTCACACCCAGTCAACAGATCTGGGTTTGATCCATCACCGTTCTTTAGCCCACTCTGCCACCCCAGTTCAGACATGGCCATATGCAAATCAGTCTGACCCTGTGCCTCATGGGAACAGTCCAGCCCGAACTGCCAAGCCATGCCTTCCCTGGACCGGAAACAAGCTTCCTAGAACCGGTGTCTGGCATTTCAGCCGTCTTCAGCCAGGCTTGCTTGAATCCAGTGGCAAAGTGAGCAAGGGACTCACGTCTGAGCATACCCTGCCAACTTATGGCGAACAAAGCGGTACAAAAAGGGGGTGGTGATGGACGGAGCATCAGAACCAATCAAACACTCACACCCAGTCAACAGATCTGGGTTTGATCCATCACCGTTCTTTAGCCCACTCTGCCACCCCAGTTCAGACATGGCCATATGCAAATCAGTCTGACCCTGTGCCTCATGGGAACAGTCCAGCCCGAACTGCCAAGCCATGCCTTCCCTGGACCGGAAACAAGCTTCCTAGGACCGGTTCATGGCATTTCAGCCGTCTTCAGCCAGGCTTGCTTGAATCCAGTGGCAAAGTGAGCAAGGGACTCACGTCTGAGCATACCCTGCCAACTTATGGCGAACAAAGCGGTACAAAAGGGGGTGGTGATGGACGGAGCATCAGAACCAATCAAACACTCACACCCAGTCAACAGATCTGGGTTTAATCCATCACCGTTCTTTAGCCCACTCTGCCACCCCAGTTCAGACATGGCCATATGCAAATCAGTCTGACCCTGTGCCTCATGGCAACAGTCCAGCCCGAACTGCCAAGCCATGCCTTCCCTGGACCGGAAACAAGCTTCCTAGGACCGGTTTCTGGCATTTCAGTTGTCTTCAGCCAGGCTTGCTTGAATCCAGTGGCAAAGTGAGCAAGGGACTCACGTCTGAGCATACCCTGCCAACCCAGATCTGTTGACTGGGTGTGAGTGTTTGATTGGTTCTGATGCTCCGTCCATCACCACCCCCTATTTGTACCGCTTTGTTCGCCATAAGTTGGCAGGGTATGCTCAGACGTGAGTCCCTTGCTCACTTTGCCACTGGATTCAAGCAAGCCTGGCTGAAGACGGCTGAAATGCCAGAAACCGGTCCTAGGAAGCTTGTTTCCGGTCCAGGGAAGGCATGGCTTGGCAGTTCGGGCTGGACTGTTCCCATGAGGCACAGGGTCAGACTGATTTGCATATGGCCATGTCTGAACTGGGTTGCAGAGTGGGCTAAAGAACGGTGATGGATCAAACCCAGATCTGTTGACTGGGAGTGAGTGTTTGATTGGTTCTGATGCTCCGTCCATCACCACCCCCTTTTTGTACCGCTTTGTTCGCCATAAGTTGGCAGGGTATGCTCAGACGTGAGTCCCTTGCTCACTTTGACACTGGATTCAAGCAAGCCTGGCTGAAGACGGCTGAAATGCCAAAAACCGTTCCTAGGAAGCTTGTTTCCGGTCCAGGGAAGGCATGGCTTGGCAGTTCGGGCTGGACTGTTCCCATGAGGCACAGGGTCAGACTGATTAGCATATGGCCATGTCTGAACTGGGGTGGCAGAGTGGGCTAAAGAACGGTGATGGATCAAACCCAGATCTGTTGACTGGGTGTGAGTGTTTGATTGGTTCTGATGCTCCGTCCATCACCACCCCCTTTTTGTACGCTTTGTTCGCCATAAGTTGGCAGGGTATGCTCAGACGTGAGTCCCTTGCTCACTTTGCCACTGGATTCAAGCAAGCCTGGCTGAAGACGGCTGAAATGCAAGAATCCGGTCCTAGGAAGCTTGTTTCCGGTCCAGGGAAGGCATGGCTTGGCAGTTCGGGCTGGACTGTTCCCATGAGGCACAGGGTCAGACTGATTTGCATATGGCCATGTCTGAACTGGGGTGGCAGAGTGGGCTAAAGAACGGTGATGGATCAAACCCATATCTGTTGACTGGGTGTGAGTGTTTGATTGGTTCTGATGCTCCGTCCATCACCACCCCCTTTGGGTACCGCTTTGTTCGCCATAAGTTGGCAGGGTATGCTCAGACGTGAGTCCCTTGCTCACTTTGCCACTGGATTCAAGCAAGCCTGGCTGAAGACGGCTGAAATGCCAGAAACCGGTCCTAGGAATCTTGTTTCCGGTTCAGGGAAGGCATGGTTTGGCAGTTCGGGCTGGACTGTTCCCATGAGGCACAGGGTCAGACTGATTTGCATATGGCCATGTCTGAACTGGGGTGGCAGAGTGGGCTAAAGAACGGTGATGGATCAAACCCAGATCTGTTGACTGGGTGTGAGTGTTTGATTGGTTCTGATGCTCCGTCCATCACCACCCCCTTTTTGTACCGCTTTGTTCGCCATAAGTTGGCAGGGTATGCTCAGACGTGAGTCCCTTGCTCACTTTGCCACTGGATTCAAGCAAGCCTGGCTGAAGACGGCTGAAATGCCAGAAACCGGTCCTAGGAAGCTTGTTTCCGGTCCAGGGAAGGCATGGCTTGGCAGTTCGGGCTGGACTGTTCCCATGAGGCACAGGGTCAGACTGATTTGCATATGGCCATGTCTGAACTGGGGTGGCAGAGTGGGCTAAAGAACGGTGATGGATCAAACCCAGATCTGTTGACTGGGTGTGAGTGTTTGATTAGTTCTGATGCTCCGTCCATCACCACCCCCTTTTGTACCGCTTTGTTCGCCATAAGTTGGCAGGGTATGCTCAGACGTGAGTCCCTTGCTCACTTTGCCACTGGATTCAAGCAAGCCTGGCTGAAGACGGCTGAAATGCCAGAAACCGGTCCTAGGAAGCTTGTTTCCGGTCCAGGGAAGGCATGGCTTGGCAGTTCGGGCTGGACTGTTCCCATGAGGCACAGGGTCAGACTGATTTGCATATGGCCATGTCTGAATTGGGGTGGCAGAGTGGGCTAAAGAACGGTGATGGATTAAACCCAGATCTGTTGACTGGGTGTGAGTGTTTGATTGGTTCTGATGCTCCGTCCATCACCACCCCCTTTTTGTACCGCTTTGTTCGCCATAAGTTGGCAGGGTATGCTCAGACGTGAGTCCCTTGCTCACTTTGCCACTGGATTCAAGCAAGCCTGGCTGAAGACGGCTGAAATGCCAGAAACCGGTCCTAGGAAGCTTGTTTCCGGTCCAGGGAAGGCATGGCTTGGCAGTTCGGGCTGGACTGTTCCCATGAGGCACAGGGTCAGACTGATTTGCATATGGCCATGTCTGAACTGGGGTGGCAGAGTGGGCTACAGAACGGTGATGGATCAAACCCAGATCTGTTGACTGGGTGTGAGTGTCTGATTGGTTCTGATGCTCCGTCCATCACCACCCCCTTTTGTACCGCTTTGTTCGCCATAAGTTGGCAGGGTATGCTCAGACGTGAGTCCCTTGCTCACTTTGCCACTGGATTCAAGCAAGCCTGGCTGAAGACGGCTGAAATGCCAGAAACTGGTCCTAGGAAGCTTGTTTCCGGTCCAGGGGAAGGCATGGCTTGGCAGTTCGGGCTGGACTGTTCCCATGAGGCACAGGGTCAGACTGATTTGCATATGGCCATGTCTGAACTGGGGTGGCAGAGTGGGCTAAAGAACGGTGATGGATCAAACCCAGATCTGTTGACTGGGTGTGAGTGTTTGATTGGTTCTGATGCTCCGTCCATCACCACCCCCTTTTTGTACCGCTTTGTTCGCCATAAGTTGGCAGGGTATGCTCAGACGTGAGTCCCTTGCTCACTTTGCCACTGGATTCAAGCAAGCCTGGCTGAAGACGGCTGAAATGCCAGAAACCGGTCCTAGGAAGCTTGTTTCCGGTCCAGGGAAGGCATGGCTTGGCAGTTCGGGCTGGACTGTTCCCATGAGGCACAGGGTCAGACTGATTTGCATATGGCCATGTCTGAACTGGGGTGGCAGAGTGGGCTAAAGAACGGTGATGGATCAAACCCAGATCTGTTGACTGGGTGTGAGTGTTTGATTGGTTCTGATGCTCCGTCCATCACCACCCCCTTTTTGTACCGCTTTGTTCGCCATAAGTTGGCAGGGTATGCTCAGACGTGAGTCCCTTGCTCACTTTGCCACTGGATTCAAGCAAGCCTGGCTGAAGACGGCTGAAATGCCAGAAACCGGTCCTAGGAAGCTTGTTTCCGGTCCAGGGAAGGCATGGCTTGGCAGTTCGGGCTGGACTGTTCCCATGAGGCACAGGGTCAGACTGATTTGCATATGGCCATGTCTGAACTGGGGTGGCAGAGTGGGCTAAAGAACGGTGATGGATCAAACCCAGATCTGTTGACTGGGTGTGAGTGTTTGATTGGTTCTGATGCTCCGTCCATCACCACCCCCTTTGGGTACCGCTTTGTTCGCCATAAGTTGGCAGGGTATGCTCAGACGTGAGTCCCTTGCTCACTTTGCCACTGGATTCAAGCAAGCCTGGCTGAAGACGGCTGAAATGCCAGAAACCGGTCCTAGGAAGCTTGTTTCCGGTCCAGGGAAGGCATGGCTTGGCAGTTCGGGCTGGACTGTTCCCATGAGGCACAGGGTCAGACTGATTTGCATATGGCCATGTCTGAACTGGGGTGGCAGAGTGGGCTAAAGAACGGTGATGGATCAAACCCAGATCTGTTGACTGGGTGTGAGTGTTTGATTGATTCTGATGCTCCGTCCATCACCACCCCCTTTTTGTACCGCTTTGTTCGCCATAAGTTGGCAGGGTATGCTCAGACGTGAGTCCCTTGCTCACTTTGCCACTGGATTCAAGCAAACCTGGCTGAAGACGGCTGAAATGCCAGAAACCGGTCCTAGGAAGCTTGTTTCCGGTCCAGGGAAGGCATGGCTTGGCAGTTCGGGCTGGACTGTTCCCATGAGGCACAGGGTCAGACTGATTTGCATATGGCCATGTCTGAACTGGGGTGGCAGAGTGGGCTAAAGAACGGTGATGGATCAAACCCAGATCTGTTGACTGGGTGTGAGTGTTTGATTGGTTCTGATGCTCCGTCCATCACCATCCCCTTTTGTACCGCTTTGTTCGCCATAAGTTGGCAGGGTATGCTCAGACGTGAGTCCCTTGCTCACTTTGCCACTGGATTCAAGCAAGCCTGGCTGAAGACGGCTGAAATGCCAGAAACCGGTCCTAGGAAGCTTGTTTCCGGTCCAGGGAAGGCATGGCTTGGCAGTTCGGGCTGGACTGTTCCCATGAGGCACAGGGTCAGACTGATTTGCATATGGCCATGTCTGAACTGGGGTGGCAGAGTGGGCTAAAGAACGGTGATGGATCAAACCCAGATCTGTTGACTGGGTGTGAGTGTTTGATTGGTTCTGATGCTCCGTCCATCACCACCCCCTTTTTGTACCGCTTTGTTCGCCATAAGTTGGCAGGGTATGCTCAGACGTGAGTCCCTTGCTCACTTTGCCACTGGATTCAAGCAAACCTGGCTGAAGACGGCTGAAATGCCAGAAACCGGTCCTAGGAAGCTTGTTTCCGGTCCAGGGAAGGCATGGCTTGGCAGTTCGGGCTGGACTGTTCCCATGAGGCACAGGGTCAGACTGATTTGCATATGGCCATGTCTGAACTGGGGTGGCAGAGTGGGCTAAAGAACGGTGATGGATCAAACCCAGATCTGTTGACTGGGTGTGAGTGTTTGATTGGTTCTGATGCTCCGTCCATCACCACCCCCTTTTGTACCGCTTTGTTCGCCATAAGTTGGCAGGGTATGCTCAGACGTGAGTCCCTTGCTCACTTTGCCACTGGATTCAAGCAAGCCTGGCTGAAGACGGCTGAAATGCCAGAAACCGGTCCTAGGAAGCTTGTTTCCGGTCCAGGGAAGGCATGGCTTGGCAGTTCGGGCTGGACTGTTCCCATGAGGCACAGGGTCAGACTGATTTGCATATGGCCATGTCTGAATTGGGGTGGCAGAGTGGGCTAAAGAATGGTGATGGATTAAACCCAGATCTGTTGACTGGGTGTGAGTTTTTGATTGGTTCTGATGCTCCGTCCATCACAACCCCCTTTTGTACCGCTTTGTTCGCCATAAGTTGGCAGGGTATGCTCAGACGTGAGTCCCTTGCTCACTTTGCCACTGGATTCAAGCAAGCCTGGCTGAAGACGGCTGAAATGCCAGAAACCGGTCCTAGGAAGCTTGTTTCCGGTCCAGGGAAGGCATGGCTTGGCAGTTCGGGCTGGACTGTTCCCATGAGGCACAGGGTCAGACTGATTTGCATATGGCCATGTCTGAACTGGGGTGGCAGAGTGGGCTAAAGAACGGTGATGGATTAAACCCAGATCTGTTGACTGGGTGTGAGTGTTTGATTGGTTCTGATGCTCCGTCCATCACCACCCCCTTTTGTACCGCTTTGTTCGCCATAAATTGGCAGGGTATGCTCAGACGTGAGTCCCTTGCTCACTTTGCCACTGGATTCAAGCAAGCTTGGCTGAAGACGGCTGAAATGCCAGAAACCGGTCCTAGGAAGCTTCTTTCCGGTCCAGGGAAGGCATGGCTTGGCAGTTCGGGCTGGACTGTTCCCATGAGGCACAGGGTCAGACTGATTTGCATATGGCCATGTCTGAACTGGGGTGGCAGAGTGGGCTAAAGAACGGTGATGGATCAAACCCAGATCTGTTGACTGGGTGTGAGTGTTTGATTGGTTCTGATGCTCCGTCCATCACCACCCCCTTTTGTACCGCTTTGTTCGCCATAAGTTGGCAGGGTATGCTCAGACGTGAGTCCCTTGCTCACTTTGCCACTGGATTCAAGCAAGCCTGGCGGAAGACAGCTGAAATGCCAGAAACCGGTCCTAGGAAGCTTGTTTCCGGTCCAGGGAAGGCATGGCTTGGCAGTTCGGGCTGGACTGTTCCCATGAGGCACAGGGTCAAACTGATTTGCATATGGCCATGTCTGAACTGGGGTGGCAGAGTGGGCTAAAGAACGGTGATGGATCAAACCCAGATCTGTTGACTGGGTGTGAGTGTCTCATTGGTTCTGATGCTCCGTCCATCACCACCCCCTTTTGTACCGCTTTGTTCGCCATAAGTTGGCAGGGTATGCTCAGACGTGAGTCCCTTGCTCACTTTCCCACTGGATTCAAGCAAGCCTGGCTGAAGACGGCTGAAATGCCAGAAACCGGTCCTAGGAAGCTTGTTTCCGGTCCAGGGAAGGCATGGCTTGGCAGTTCGGGCTGGACTGTTCCCATAAGGCACAGGGTCAGACTGATTTGCATATGGCCATGTCTGAACTGGGGTGGCAGAGTGGGCTAAAGAACGGTGATGGATTAAACCCAGATCTGTTGACTGGGTGTGAGTGTTTGATTGGTTCTGATGCTCCGTCCATCACCACCCCCTTTTGTACCGCTTTGTTCGCCATAAGTTGGCAGGGTATGCTCAGACGTGAGTCCCTTGCTCACTTTGCCACTGGATTCAAGCAAGCCTGGCGGAAGACGGCTGAAATGCCAGAAACCGGTCCTAGGAAGCTTGTTTCCGGTCCAGGGAAGGCATGGCTTGGCAGTTCGGGCTGGACTGTTCCCATGAGGCACAGGGTCAGACTGATTTGCATATGGCCATGTCTGAACTGGGGTGGCAGAGTGGGCTAAAGAACGGTGATGGATTAAACCCAGATCTGTTGACTGGGTGTGAGTGTTTGATTGGTTCTGATGCTCCGTCCATCACCACCCCCTTTTGTACCGCTTTGTTCGCCATAAGTTGGCAGGGTATGCTCAGACGTGAGTCCCTTGCTCACTTTGCCACTGGATTCAAGCAAGCCTGGCTGAAGACGGCTGAAATGCCAGAAACCGGTCCTAGGAAGCTTGTTTCCGGTCCAGGGAAGGCATGGCTTGGCAGTTCGGGCTGGACTGTTCCCATGAGGCACAGGGTCAGACTGATTTGCATATGGCCATGTCTGAACTGGGGTGGCAGAGTGGGCTAAAGAACGGTGATGGATTAAACCCAGATCTGTTGACTGGGTGTGAGTGTTTGATTGGTTCTGATGCTCCGTCCATCACCACCCCCTTTTGTACCGCTTTGTTTGCCATAAGTTGGCAGGGTATGCTCAGACGTGAGTCCCTTGCTCACTTTGCCACTGGATTCAAGCAAGCCTGGCTGAAGACGGCTGAAATGCCAGAAACCGGTCCTAGGAAGCTTGTTTCCGGTCCAGGGAAGGCATGGCTTGGCAGTTCGGGCTGGACTGTTCCCATGAGGCACAGGGTCAGACTGATTTGCATATGGCCATGTCTGAATTGGGGTGGCAGAGTGGGCTAAAGAATGGTGATGGATTAAACCCAGATCTGTTGACTGGGTGTGAGTGTTTGATTGGTTCTGATGCTCCGTCCATCACAACCCCCTTTTGTACCGCTTTGTTCGCCATAAGTTGGCAGGGTATGCTCAGACGTGAGTCCCTTGCTCACTTTGCCACTGGATTCAAGCAAGCCTGGCTGAAGACGGCTGAAATGCCAGAAACCGGTCCTAGGAAGCTTGTTTCCGGTCCAGGGAAGGCATGGCTTGGCAGTTCGGGCTGGACTGTTCCCATGAGGCACAGGGTCAGACTGATTTGCATATGGCCATGTCTGAACTGGGGTGGCAGAGTGGGCTAAAGAACGGTGATGGATTAAACCCAGATCTGTTGACTGGGTGTGAGTGTTTGATTGGTTCTGATGCTCTGTCCATCACCACCCCCTTTTGTACCGCTTTGTTTGCCATACGTTGGCAGGGTATGCTCAGACGTGAGTCCCTTGCTCACTTTGCCACTGGATTCAAGCAAGCTTGGCTGAAGACGGCTGAAATGCCAGAAACCGGTCCTAGGAAGCTTCTTTCCGGTCCAGGGAAGGCATGGCTTGGCAGTTCGGGCTGGACTGTTCCCATAAGGCACAGGGTCAGACTGATTTGCATATGGCCATGTCTGAACTGGGGTGGCAGAGTGGGCTAAAGAACGGTGATGGATCAAACCCAGATCTGTTGACTGGGTGTGAGTGTTTGATTGGTTCTGATGCTCCGTCCATCACCACCCCCTTTTGTACCGCTTTGTTCACCATAAGTTGGCAGGGTATGCTCAGACGTGAGTCCCTTGCTCACTTTGCCACTGGATTCAAGCAAGCCTGGCTGAAGACGGCTGAAATGCCAGAAACCGGTCCTAGGAAGCTTGTTTCCGGTCCAGGGAAGGCATGGCTTGGCAGTTCGGGCTGGACTGTTCCCATGAGGCACAGGGTCAGACTGATTTGCATATGGCCATGTCTGAACTGGGGTGGCAGAGTGGGCTAAAGAACGGTGATGGATCAAACCCAGATCTGTTGACTGGGTGTGAGTGTTTGATTGGTTCTGATGCTCCGTCCATCACCACCCCCTTTTGTACCGCTTTGTTCACCATAAGTTGGCAGGGTATGCTCAGACGTGAGTCCCTTGCTCACTTTGCCACTGGATTCAAGCAAGCCTGGCTGAAGACGGCTGAAATGCCAGAAACCGGTCCTAGGAAGCTTGTTTCCGGTCCAGGGAAGGCATGGCTTGGCAGTTCGGGCTGGACTGTTCCCATGAGGCACAGGGTCAGACTGATTTGCATATGGCCATGTCTGAACTGGGGTGGCAGAGTGGGCTAAAGAACGGTGATGGATCAAACCCAGATCTGTTGACTGGGTGTGAGTGTTTGATTGGTTCTGATGCTCCGTCCATCACCACCCCCTTTTTGTACCGCTTTGTTCGCCATAAGTTGGCAGGGTATGCTCAGACGTGAGTCCCTTGCTCACTTTGCCACTGGATTCAAGCAAACCTGGCTGAAGACGGCTGAAATGCCAGAAACCGGTCCTAGGAAGCTTGTTTCCGGTCCAGGGAAGGCATGGCTTGGCAGTTCGGGCTGGACTGTTCCCATGAGGCACAGGGTCAGACTGATTTGCATATGGCCATGTCTGAACTGGGGTGGCAGAGTGGGCTAAAGAACGGTGATGGATCAAACCCAGATCTGTTGACTGGGTGTGAGTGTTTGATTGGTTCTGATGCTCCGTCCATCACCACCCCCTTTTGTACCGCTTTGTTCGCCATAAGTTGGCAGGGTATGCTCAGACGTGAGTCCCTTGCTCACTTTGCCACTGGATTCAAGCAAGCCTGGCTGAAGACGGCTGAAATGCCAGAAACCGGTCCTAGGAAGCTTGTTTCCGGTCCAGGGAAGGCATGGCTTGGCAGTTCGGGCTGGACTGTTCCCATGAGGCACAGGGTCAGACTGATTTGCATATGGCCATGTCTGAATTGGGGTGGCAGAGTGGGCTAAAGAATGGTGATGGATTAAACCCAGATCTGTTGACTGGGTGTGAGTTTTTGATTGGTTCTGATGCTCCGTCCATCACAACCCCCTTTTGTACCGCTTTGTTCGCCATAAGTTGGCAGGGTATGCTCAGACGTGAGTCCCTTGCTCACTTTGCCACTGGATTCAAGCAAGCCTGGCTGAAGACGGCTGAAATGCCAGAAACCGGTCCTAGGAAGCTTGTTTCCGGTCCAGGGAAGGCATGGCTTGGCAGTTCGGGCTGGACTGTTCCCATGAGGCACAGGGTCAGACTGATTTGCATATGGCCATGTCTGAACTGGGGTGGCAGAGTGGGCTAAAGAACGGTGATGGATTAAACCCAGATCTGTTGACTGGGTGTGAGTGTTTGATTGGTTCTGATGCTCTGTCCATCACCACCCCCTTTTGTACCGCTTTGTTTGCCATAAGTTGGCAGGGTATGCTCAGACGTGAGTCCCTTGCTCACTTTGCCACTGGATTCAAGCAAGCTTGGCTGAAGACGGCTGAAATGCCAGAAACCGGTCCTAGGAAGCTTCTTTCCGGTCCAGGGAAGGCATGGCTTGGCAGTTCGGGCTGGACTGTTCCCATAAGGCACAGGGTCAGACTGATTTGCATATGGCCATGTCTGAACTGGGGTGGCAGAGTGGGCTAAAGAACGGTGATGGATCAAACCCAGATCTGTTGACTGGGTGTGAGTGTTTGATTGGTTCTGATGCTCCGTCCATCACCACCCCCTTTTGTACCGCTTTGTTCACCATAAGTTGGCAGGGTATGCTCAGACGTGAGTCCCTTGCTCACTTTGCCACTGGATTCAAGCAAGCCTGGCTGAAGACGGCTGAAATGCCAGAAACCGGTCCTAGGAAGCTTGTTTCCGGTCCAGGGAAGGCATGGCTTGGCAGTTCGGGCTGGACTGTTCCCATGAGGCACAGGGTCAGACTGATTTGCATATGGCCATGTCTGAACTGGGGTGGCAGAGTGGGCTAAAGAACGGTGATGGATCAAACCCAGATCTGTTGACTGGGTGTGAGTGTTTGATTGGTTCTGATGCTCCGTCCATCACCACCCCCTTTGGGTACCGCTTTGTTCGCCATAAGTTGGCAGGGTATGCTCAGACGTGAGTCCCTTGCTCACTTTGCCACTGGATTCAAGCAAGCCTGGCTGAAGACGGCTGAAATGCCAGAAACCGGTCCTAGGAAGCTTGTTTCCGGTCCAGGGAAGGCATGGCTTGGCAGTTCGGGCTGGACTGTTCCCATGAGGCACAGGGTCAGACTGATTTGCATATGGCCATGTCTGAACTGGGGTGGCAGAGTGGGCTAAAGAACGGTGATGGATCAAACCCAGATCTGTTGACTGGGTGTGAGTGTTTGATTGGTTCTGATGCTCCGTCCATCACCACCCCCTTTTGTACCGCTTTGTTCGCCATAAATTGGCAGGGTATGCTCAGACGTGAGTCCCTTGCTCACTTTGCCACTGGATTCAAGCAAGCCTGGCTGAAGACGGCTGAAATGCCAGAAACCGGTCCTAGGAAGCTTGTTTCCGGTCCAGGGAAGGCATGGCTTGGCAGTTCGGGCTGGACTGTTCCCATGAGGCACAGGGTCAGACTGATTTGCATATGGCCATGTCTGAACTGGGGTGGCAGAGTGGGCTAAAGAACGGTGATGGATCAAACCCAGATCTGTTGACTGGGTGTGAGTGTTTGATTGGTTCTGATGCTCCATCCATCACCACCCCCTTTTTGTACCGCTTTGTTCGCCATAAGTTGGCAGGGTATGCTCAGACGTGAGTCCCTTGCTCACTTTGCCACTGGATTCAAGCAAGCCTGGCGGAAGACAGCTGAAATGCCAGAAACCGGTCCTAGGAAGCTTGTTTCCGGTCCAGGGAAGGCATGGCTTGGCAGTTCGGGCTGGACTGTTCCCATGAGGCACAGGGTCAAACTGATTTGCATATGGCCATGTCTGAACTGGGGTGGCAGAGTGGGCTAAAGAACGGTGATGGATCAAACCCAGATCTGTTGACTGGGTGTGAGTGTCTCATTGGTTCTGATGCTCCGTCCATCACCACCCCCTTTTGTACCGCTTTGTTCGCCATAAGTTGGCAGGGTATGCTCAGACGTGAGTCCCTTGCTCACTTTCCCACTGGATTCAAGCAAGCCTGGCTGAAGACGGCTGAAATGCCAGAAACCGGTCCTAGGAAGCTTGTTTCCGGTCCAGGGAAGGCATGGCTTGGCAGTTCGGGCTGGACTGTTCCCATAAGGCACAGGGTCAGACTGATTTGCATATGGCCATGTCTGAACTGGGGTGGCAGAGTGGGCTAAAGAACGGTGATGGATTAAACCCAGATCTGTTGACTGGGTGTGAGTGTTTGATTGGTTCTGATGCTCCGTCCATCACCACCCCCTTTTGTACCGCTTTGTTCGCCATAAGTTGGCAGGGTATGCTCAGACGTGAGTCCCTTGCTCACTTTGCCACTGGATTCAAGCAAGCCTGGCGGAAGACGGCTGAAATGCCAGAAACCGGTCCTAGGAAGCTTGTTTCCGGTCCAGGGAAGGCATGGCTTGGCAGTTCGGGCTGGACTGTTCCCATGAGGCACAGGGTCAGACTGATTTGCATATGGCCATGTCTGAACTGGGGTGGCAGAGTGGGCTAAAGAACGGTGATGGATTAAACCCAGATCTGTTGACTGGGTGTGAGTGTTTGATTGGTTCTGATGCTCCGTCCATCACCACCCCCTTTTGTACCGCTTTGTTCGCCATAAGTTGGCAGGGTATGCTCAGACGTGAGTCCCTTGCTCACTTTGCCACTGGATTCAAGCAAGCCTGGCTGAAGACGGCTGAAATGCCAGAAACCGGTCCTAGGAAGCTTGTTTCCGGTCCAGGGAAGGCATGGCTTGGCAGTTCGGGCTGGACTGTTCCCATGAGGCACAGGGTCAGACTGATTTGCATATGGCCATGTCTGAACTGGGGTGGCAGAGTGGGCTAAAGAACGGTGATGGATTAAACCCAGATCTGTTGACTGGGTGTGAGTGTTTGATTGGTTCTGATGCTCCGTCCATCACCACCCCCTTTTGTACCGCTTTGTTTGCCATAAGTTGGCAGGGTATGCTCAGACGTGAGTCCCTTGCTCACTTTGCCACTGGATTCAAGCAAGCCTGGCTGAAGACGGCTGAAATGCCAGAAACTGGTCCTAGGAAGCTTGTTTCCGGTCCAGGGAAGGCA
This sequence comes from Triturus cristatus, assembly GCF_964204655.1. NCBI lineage: Eukaryota > Metazoa > Chordata > Amphibia > Caudata > Salamandridae > Triturus > Triturus cristatus. Next base: position 93,657,287 of record NC_140579.1, on the reverse strand, counting down.
TGGCTTGGCAGTTCGGGCTGGACTGTTCCCATGAGGCACAGGGTCAGACTGATTTGCATATGGCCATGTCTGAACTGGGGTGGCAGAGTGGGCTAAAGAACGGTGATGGATTACACCCAGATCTGTTGACTGGGTGTGAGTGTTTGATTGGTTCTGATGCTCTGTCCATCACCACCCCCTTTTGTACCGCTTTGTTCGCCATAAGTTGGCAGGGTATGCTCAGACGTGAGTCCCTTGCTCACTTTGCCACTGGATTCAAGCAAGCCTGGCTGAAGACGGCTGAAATGCCAGAAACCGGTCCTAGGAAGCTTGTTTCCGGTCCAGGGAAGGCATGGCTTGGCAGTTCGGCTGGACTGTTCCCATGAGGCACAGGGTCAGACTGATTTGCATATGGCCATGTCTGAACTGGGGTGGCAGAGTGGGCTAAAGAGCGGCGACGGATTAAACCCAGATCTGTTGACTGGGTGTGAGTGTTTGATTGGTTCTGATGCTCCGTCCATCACCACCCCCTTTTGTACCACTACAACCATGAAGAGCACCCACTCAGGAGCCCTCACGGGCCCCTGCCCTCCACACATCTTCCACAGAGCCGCAGTAGCCATTGCGCCCCAGCTACAATGCACCATCAACACCACTTTTGAATCCGGCACTTTCCCTGATGACTGGAAACGCGCAGAAGTCAAGACCCTCCTCAAGAAACCCTCCGCAGACCTGAAGGACCTGAAGAACTACCGACCCATATTCCTCCTTCCCTTCGCAGGCAAAGTCACAGAGAAGATTGTCAACATCCAGCTGACCAACTTAATTGAAGAGAACTCCATCCTCGACCCCTCCCAATCCGGATTCCGCAGCAACCACAGCACCGAGACCACACTCCTCACCACCACTGACGACATCGCACGCTCCTCGACCAAGGCCACCCCGCAGCCCTCATCCTACTCGACTTCTCCGCAGCCTTCCACACCGTCTCCCACTGCACCCTCTCAACCAGACTCCACGACGCCGGAATACAGGGGACCACCCTCGACTGGCTCTGCTCCTTCCTCGCCAGCAGAACCCAAAGGATCAGACTCCCGCTTTTCCTCTCTGAACCCACAGAGATCAACTGCGGAGTACCACAAGGATCTTCTCTCAGTGCCATGGTCTTCAACATGTACATGGCCCCCCTCGCCGCCATTGTCAGACGTTGCAGCTTGAATGAGCACCAGCTGTCTGAAACTCAACTCGGAGAAGACAGAAGTCCTAGTCCTCGGACCCTCCCCCTCTGCATGGGACAACTCCTGGTGGCCCTCTGCCGTCGGCAACCCCCCACCCACACGGACCATGCCCGAAGCCTCAGCATCATACTCAATTCCTCCCTCACCATGACCCAACAGATCAATGCCGTTGCCCCCACCTGCTTCTACACCCTCCGCGAGACCTTCAAGTGGATCCCCCCCCCCGAGGCCAGAAAGAGAGTCACCCACGCACTCATAACAAGCAGACTGGACTACAGAAATGTCCTCAACGCCAAAATCAACAAATCCCTGCTACGCAAACTCCAGACCAACCAGAACACCGCGGCCAGACTCGTCCTTGGCATCCCACGACATGAGCACATCACCCAACACCTGCGAGACCTCCACTGGCTCCCCTTCGAGAAGAGAGTAACCTTCAAGCTACTCCCCCACGCCTACAAATCCCTCCACAACAGCGGCCCCAAATTCCTCAATGAAAGAGTCTCCTACCATGTACCCAAAAGGAACCCTCGCTCCGCCGACCTCGCCCTAGCAGAAACCCCGCGCATCCACCAAGCCAGAAGTGGAAGAGCCTTCTCCTACATCGCGGCCAAAGCCTAGAATGAGCTCCCAGTCAACATCAGACACTCCCCAACTCTACACACCTTCAGGAGGAGCCTCAAGACCTGGCTCTTCGGCTGGACCATAGCTGTCCCCCCCCCGCGCCCAGCGCCTTTAAACTCCCTGATTGTTGAATAAACAAAGTAGGCTTATGCAATAAGAGGGCAGGGTTCTAACAAAATGCAGAGCCTGGGGAATAATGTCCATTTGACCGTCCCTTCTACCGGCCCTGTCTCTGCCTGTTATGACTTATCTCCAAAATGCTTTGTATGATTCAAAAGGTGGGTCCTGGGTATAGGGAACATACCTAACCTTTACATGCCAGCTTTTGATGAAAGACCATCACCCTCTGTTGCAAGATGTGGGTGCTCCATGCAGGGTGTCGCATGTTTCAGATCAGAACCCATTAGAATGAATTTCCCCACGTTTGGTGCTGTACAGGTAAGACATCCATGACCTCATCTTCTACTATGAACTCAAGAACCTCCGGTCACTGCCGGGTCTTCTAAATGCGTCCCAAGTAAAAGCATAGGCTGATAATCCAGATTGTATATTTACTTTTCCTACATCACCTCACAGGGGCAGGCACTCTCAGCTTCAACCAACATGCAACTCTAAATCCTCTTCGCCAGGCTTTTGTCAAACTTTTACTCTCTATTTTAAGTTGTGGCACACATTGTGTACCTCAGTTATTGCAGATGCCAAGGCTTATTCCCCCTCTTCTCATCACCCCCGCTCTCTGCAGCAGTCTCATACGGTTTGTCCTCTTGACATCGTACTCTGCTTTCAGTTTTTAACACTTTGAACAGCTAATTGTAAATGAAATGAAATGAAATTAAATTAAATATTTATAAAGCGCGCGGATACTCGCAAGGAGTGTCCCGGCGCTGATCTCGAGACAGAAACCTCATGTAGAATCACCCCACCAGTAGTTATTGTTAGAACAGCAACGTTTTAAGTTGTTTCCTGAAAGACAGCAAGGTCCTGAGCTTGCTTCAGATATAGAGGTAATTTATTCCACAAACACGCCGCTTGAACCTGGATTGACCTTCCTCCAATCCGAGATTTTGTGATCTTAGGAATCACCATGAGTGATTGCTTAGAGGATCTAAGGACCCGTTGAGGCAGGTAACATTGGATCCTGTTCCTCAGGTATACTGCACCCGTATCATGGAAGGCCCGATAAGCAAGCACTAAGGCCTTAAACTGAACCCTCTTTCTCACCGGGAGCCAATGTAGAGCCTTCAGGTGAGGTGACATACGTGTTCTGGTGTTTACCATAAGAATAGCTCTGGCCGCAGCGTTCTGCACAACCTGCAGCCAATTGAGCAAATACTCAGGCAGCCCCAGATACAAGATGTTCACGTAGTCCAGCCTAGATGTAATCAAGGCTTGCACAACGATCTTATGGGATTCCATCAGGAGGAGAGGAAGACAATTCTTTACCATTCTTAAGCCAAAGCAGGTGCCAGCGACCGCTTGAATTTGGGCCTTCATCGCAAGACTCGAGTCCAGCTTGACTCCTAGATTTTTAACCATACTGACTGGGGCCGAAGACGGGGACATATCGCTGGGTCACCATACATTCCAGTCCACATTAGGGGAACAGCCGAAAAAAATGATTTCGGATTTTGCTGAATTACATTTGATCTGGTTCTGTCGCAGCCAAGCGAAGACCTCAGTTAGACATTCCTTTATCTCCCACCCGTGAAAGCTCGCTCCTTTATCTCAAGTGAACAGGAGTTGCGTATCGTCGGCATAGGAAATAATCTTTGCTCCATGCCACAATGCCAAATGAGCAAGGGGGACCATATATATATTAAAAAGGGTGGGGCTCAAGACGGAGCCCTGCGGGACCCCTACTTGCATTGAGGTAATAGTAGCTGAAAATTGCGGAGACCAGATTTCCTGTTGCCGCTCCGAAAGGAAGGAAGCAAACCAATTGTACACCGTGCCCCCAACACCGCACTCTGCCAACCTATGCAGAAGCCGGTCATGGGGCACGGTGTCAAAGGCCGCGGAAAGATCCAGCAATATTAAGACAGCGCTACCCCCTTTGTCCATTTGAGCTTTAATAGTTTCAGAGACCTCCAATAGGGCTGTTTCTGTACTAAGAGTGGCTCTGAAGCCCGACTGGCTGTCATGAAGCACATGGTTAACTTCCATAAAGCCTGTTAGCACGGAGTTCTCCAAGACCTTCGAATAGAAAGGCAACAAGGAAATTGGCCTGTAGTTGGATGCGATCGCAGGATCTGCTGAGGGTTTTTTCAACAGAGGAATAATTTTGGCCCTTTTCCAACAACTGGGTACTGTTCCATGTCCAAGAGATGAATTAAGAACTGAATTGACTGCCGGGTTTAGAGGTTCCGCAATCTTCTTCAGAATACTTGCTGGGCAAGGGTCGGACGGAGAGCCTGACTTCAGGGTGGTCATAATATCCAAAGATTTTTCTAGGGAGATGGGAGGAAATAGGGAGAGTGCATAGCTCGACCCCGGTGGCAAGACACCCAATGACGTATCCACTTCAGGTGTACCCGTAGGGGCAAACGATTGTTGGATCAGATGGATCTTGTAGTGGAAAAAACATGCCATCTGATGGACCCAACTAAGGGTAGGAGTAAAAACCTTGCTTACAGCACTGGGAGATGTAAAATCTTTAACAATTTTAAATATTTGTTTACTTTTATTTTTAAGGTAAAGAATTTTTTCTTTTCAACCCGGACATCGTTATAATAGGCTTTCAAAGCTTACTTATAAATAGCTCGGTCCGTGGAATTATACTTGGTACGCCAGACTCTCTTTAGGCGTTTGAAGGCACTTCTGCTTTCCCTAAGTGTCACTGTAAACCACGGTGCAAAAGCACGGTTGCTTGTGGCTTTCCGCGTTTTATAAGGAGCCAATACCCTAACCTGATCTTCAAGCCATTGCTCTAGACCAGGAGCGTCAATATCTGGAATTCCACTAACGGGAATCGGGTGCTTCCCCAGGGCACTCTCTAGACTGTCAGGCGTAACCTGATTAAAAGATCTAAAAATAGAAGGATGGAGCATCTCCCTGTGTTGAGCTTGAGCTGCAAACTTTGGAAATTTAAAGCTCAGGAGAAAGTGATCCGACCATACCAATGGTTGGGGAGCCTCTGTTTCTGTACTCACGCTGGAGAATACTTGGTCTAATGTATGACCCTTTACATGAGTAGGACGGTGAATATACGGGGCCAGGCCTAGGATCGCTAGAGATTCCCGCAGCCGAATAGCCTCAGGGTCAGAGGGAACATCCATATGGACATTAAAGTCTCCTAACAGGAGACAGTGCCTGTATTTAACTGAGATGGATGATGTGACTTGGGTGAGCGACTCAGTAAACGCGCCCACCAGACCAGGTGGCCTATCCACAAAATGCCCGCAATCGATTGGTGATCCGATATAGTAATCACAAAACAGAGGCTTTCCGCCTCGGCGATATCCTGAGCCGGAAGAATAGAACAGTTCCCCGCAATTCCCACTGCAGAGAGCCTCAATTCAATTCCCCCCAAACAGCTAATTGTACAACAGCCGTAGACAAACTGGCAAGTAGATAAGTTACTAACAAAAGTTAAGCTTCCATCAGATAAATAGGATGAAAAATAGTCAGCAGCTTTTAAAGGTGATTAACAGGTTGCTGTGGCCATCATTACTGAAAAAGGAATCAATGTATCAACATAACTAGGTATTACCTGTGGTCCTTGAAGTCCTTGGGGCCCGGGAGGACCTCGCACCCCTGCTGAGCCTGGGGGGCCCCGGGGGCCCTCATCCCCCAATTTCCCCTCTGGTCCCTTTGGTCCAATGGAGCCCGGAGGTCCTGGTTGTCCAGGAATTCCCTGAGACCCTTCAGGGCCCTGATAGCCTCGCATTCCTGGGTGACCCATGGGCCCTTGGGGCCCTTCAGGCCCCTCAGATCCATCAGCTCCTGGAGGGCCCGGAAATCCTGGAAGGCCGGGATGTCCTGGGGGCCCCTGAAGCCCTTCGGGTCCACGTGGCCCAGCGAATCCTGGTGGTCCTGGGTTGCCTGGTGGGCCTTCTGGTCCCGGGAAGCCAGACATTCTCAAGTCTCCATCCATCTAAAATAAAAGTAGACGCACAGTAAGATAACAGTCAGCACATGTATGACAGAAGGGCAAGGCATGTTGATATATCATGCTCTGGGCACCAAACCTTGCCATGAGGTAGAACCTTAAATGCAATGTGTATCATTTATCTATCTATTTAACAGTTTTCTGTGGTGTTGCTGTGCAATACAGGCATTAACATACGCAAGACATCTGTGTGAGTGATTGCAGATGGGAGGCACCAGGGATTATCTTTTATCATCGGATTATGGAGAAAAGAGGAGAAGGAGGAGGAGATCTTTATAAAAGCAGTGACAGAGGGAGAAAGCAGGGATAAAAAAGTACTGGCAGGAGGGAGAAAAAGAAGTTGGTAGTGTGGGTGGTGGAAAAAAGGTATGAGTTGGAATATAGTCAGCAGTGGTGGCGGGCAGGCTCCTAAATAAAACTTTAGCCCCCTTGCACTTACTTGTTTTTTTTTGTTTTTTTTTAAATAAAAACAAATTACCATAATTTAGGAGTAACAAATACTGAGGATGCAGCTGAAAGGTAATGTGTTAAACCAATGAAATCTGAGAATTACATTTGAATTATGTGGTAACTGTGACAGAAGTCAAAAAAAGGAGAAAAACATATGGCAAAACTACGAATTTGTGACTTGTTCAAAAGAGTTGGTTTTACAGCAATGTCTTGAATGGTAGGAGATCTGGTTGCATTCTTAGTAGAGGTGGGACAGTCGCAGAGGCGGGTTACAGCTCTAGAGAACGGTTGCTTCATTGCTAGAATCTTTTTAACTGCAGGAACCCCGATGAAGGATCCTTGCTCCCAGTGCTGTACTAAACTCCCCCCTCACACACTTGAGCAGTTTACGCGGGGACTGCCACTGGGCCCAAATGGTTTGGGGATCAGGGTCCCATTACAACGTCAGTTTGATGTTTATGGGCCGTGTGCAGGTCTGCAGACAAAGCGCTCCTACATAATACTGTTGGGGAATAACATGACAGGGAGGCGTGGGGGGTGGACTGACATGCACAGCAAAGTATACAGAGAAGTGATGAAAACAAGAAAAAAGGCAGAGAGAGGGTCACGTGGGAAAATTGAGCATGAGAGAAAATGGCACGAAATTAAAAGCAAAGTTGTGAGACAAAAGTTGGGTAGATAGAAAGAGTGAAAATGAGGTGGAGGAGATAGGAAGGTTGAAAGGAAGGATAGAAATGTGAAAGGGAATAAGGGAGAAATGTTGAAATGCAGGATGGAAGGGACCGGCGGGACTCTGACCGGAGCCAACGAGCCTGAACAGCCCACTGACCCAGAGTCGCCCCCCAATCGGACGCACTGGCATCCGTCGTCAACACCAACGGAGGCGGCAGGCGAATCCACATTCCCTTGGAGAGATTGGAGGAATCCAGCCTCCACTGGAGAGCGGACACAACCTCCAGAGACACCGGCACAGAGAGAGCATAGTCCCGAACCGGAAACGGCACCCAACGTTGAAGATGCAACAGCAGAGGTCAAAGATGAACCCTGGCCCAGGGCACTGTGAAGACAGTAGCAGCCATATGACCCTGAACCTCGAGCCACTGAAGGAGGGGAGCCGCAGCCTGGGACAACAACCTCCGCAACAGGCACTGAAGTCGCAGAAGCCAGGAATCCGGAAGGAACACCTTGCCCAGGACCAAATCGAAGACGGCCCCTATGAAAGACCTCTGAGTTGCAGGAAGTAGCTGGCATTTCGGAAAGTTCACAAGAAACCCATGCTGCTCTAGCATATGGATGGTCAAAGACAGGTGCTGAGACAGGACCTTGGGGGAAGGAGCCTGGAGCAGCCAATCGTCCAGGTAAGGGAACACGGTCACACCCAGGAGGTGAAGATGGGCCACCAAGGGAGCCACCACCTTGGTGAACACGCGGGGAGCAGACCGGAGACCAAACGGAAGGACACAGAACTGCCAATGATGACACTCCAGGCAGAAGCGCAGGAACATCTGATCCTCCAGAGCCACAGGCACATGAAGATAAGCGTCCTGGAGATCCAGCGTAGCAAACACCCAGCCGGCCTGAATCAAAGGTATCACCCGTTGCAAGGTCTCCATCTTGAATGGGATCTTCTGGACAAACAAGTTCAGACTCCGGAGATTGATGACAATCTGAAATCCGCCCGTGACCTTCAGAACAAGAAAGACAATCGAGGGAACGGGCACAATCACCTTCTTCAAGAGCAAAGTGCGAACACCGTCCACCAAAGACTGACGTCGAGACTGGTTCAAGGGCGTCGGAGTCCGCACCACGCCCGAGGGAGGAGGAAGGGACAGAAACTCAATCCGATACCCCCATACCAGGACATCCAGCACCCACTGATCGGAGGTCGTCAGATGCCAAGCAGGAAGGAACAACCGCAACCTCCCACCAACCTCGGGCGTAACACCAGCATGACCAACCTCCGGGGCGGCATAGTCAGGAACGCTGCGGCCCCTGTCCAGCATCACGGGGAGGCTTCTTCTGGAACTTCCGCGGGAAACCCCTACCAGCACCTCTCGGGCCCTTAAAGGAGGACTGCTGAAACCTGGAAGGCTGACGAAAGGTCTTGGCATGAGAGAAAGAAAAATCCTTACGAGAAGGCTGTCGGCGGAAGGAAAAGGAATGCTTGCGCTCTTTGAACACCTTATGAAGCTTATCCTCAAGAGCGTCCCCAAAGAGACAAGGGCCAGTAAAGGGCAAACGCAAAGCCATGGACCTCTGCGCGGCATCCGTATTCCAACTATTCAGTAACAAATTCCGAAGAGCAGCAATAGAGGAACCACAGGACAAGGCAGAAGCACGCACAGAATCGAAGGCAATGTCCAAGAGGAATTCGGCCTGACGTTCCATGGATTCCAGCAAGTCCGGGCAACTGCCCCCCTCCTGCATCGTGGAAAGCAAAGTCTTAAAGTCAGTCAACAGTGATTGAGCGACATAAGCCCCATAGACACCAGAATGGATAACAAGGTGAGAACCAGCATAAGACTTCCTCAACGCAGAGTCAATCTTCTTATCCACACCATCACATAGAATGTTATCATCCCCCATAGAAAGACGACCAACCAAACTGGCGACAATGGAATCCACATGCACCGACTCAGGAAACGATTCCTCCATTTCCTGTAAAGGATATAGTTTCGACATGAAGCGCGGCATCATAATGTGATCCGGATCCTTCCATTCTTTCAAGAGGACATCCATCACAAAGGGATGGAATAGAAGAGAAGTAGTAACAGGCTTCCGAAATTGTGGCAAAACAGCATCCGAGGAAGTACTGGCCACAGCATCATCAGGAAACCCCATGTTCTCACACACATGAGAAAGAAGGTCAGGCAACAACTCCTTGGAAACATATTTACCTTTCAGATCCAGCGCCCCCAAGGAAGCGTCATCAGAAGAATCGGAAGAAGAAATGTCCGAATATAGGGCAACACCCCCACCAGAACGACTCCCAGCCGACTTCTTGGAGGACTTCAGGTCAGACAAAGTCTCCAAAATCAGGCGCTTCAATCTGCCGTCATCCAACCTGGCTCGCTTCACCGCAGGGGCAGAATCCCCACTGTCAGCAGGGGAAGAGGAAGAGGAAACAGGAGACACATGCTTTCGCTTTTTGTGATGCTTCCCCATCATGAACACCAAAGACAGGACCCAGCGCACACAACCAACATAGGCAGGAACAGACCAAAATGCGACCCCCCTCTACTTTAAATAAAAACAAGCCGGAAACCGCCCACAATCAACCGCCAAGGGAAAACAGCTGAGCAGAAACCAAAAGTGGCGAGTGCGAGTGGCTGGCTGTGAAGTTCACGGTATTTCTTGCTGCTTGAACGTTTACTTGCTATTTTGCACATAGCGGCTTGTGCCTCTTTTAACCTTTTAAAATATTAGCATTTTCTGCAATACTGTACTGTGTGTAAATATCTCACCTTGTGGTCGCTGCTGAAGCCTGGTTCGCCGGTCTATACCACCTCGGACCTGGTGAGTGGCGGCCATCTTTGAGTTTGCGCTCTAGTCGCGCTACAGGCGCCCATGTTACAAAAACACGCCCTGAAGCGACCGCGCAGCGGACGGGCGCAGCGGGCGCGCCGATGGCGCGCCAAAGGCGCGCCAAAGGCAAGCCCGTCTGCGCCCGTCCGTGCTCGTGCCGGGCTCAGGGCGAAGACCCCTGCTTCCACACAAGGAGCACGTTTATCCTACGCTAGGGAGACTCTCCTACGGCTCAATCCCGCCACCGACCTATTGCCCTGCCCTAGATTCTCCCCCTTGACACCAGCTGACACGTTGCCCCATTATTGTGGGAACTGCTCTGGTGAACTGCCATTTATTCTTGCTGCACCCATCAAAACTCTCTCTCATGGCTGCTTAAGATCCGAGCCACTTATAAAGGCATCTCCTCTCAAGTGTCTCCTGGTTAATGCCCGGTCGCTAGTGAAGCATAGCCTAGAATGCTCCATCCTGATTGAAGATCAGGATGTCAAAATGGCTTTTATTACCGAAGCTTGGACTGACAATACGTCTGGTCCAGATTTGGTTAAAGCCTCGCCTCCTGACTTTCTTAGTTATAGTCTGGACCGCCCTCTGAGAAGAGGAGGAGGTCTGGCAGTGATCTATCACAAAAGCCTCAGCCCTACTTTTGAGGACGCCTCCAACAGTTCCTGTGAAGCACTCTCAATTAATGTGCGGTTTGGCCCCCATGATTCTCTTAAAGTGATGCTCCTTTACCGCCCCCCAGGCTCCAAAGTGGCCTTTCTAGACTCGATAGGCCTTTTGTTGGAAGATGGCCTCTGTGCCAACTCCTTCACCGCCTTATGCGATTTTAATTTTCATTTAAATGATTCATCGGATCACGATACGACCCGACTGGTGGACACATTGAGTGCCGTTGACCTTCACCAACTAGTATCTGGTCCCACTCACAGGGCCGGCCATACCCTGGATGGGATCTTCACTAACTCACCCTGTCTTTCTATCTCGGCCACCCTGTCTTTACCCTGGACCGACCACTCGGCTATTCTCTTTGAGATTGCCCAGTCAACCCCTCATCAAGCCCTTCGAACTCCCAGAGACAGGTTAGCCATCCGGGCCTGGAAAAACATCAATCCATCTAATCTTAATGAAATACTGACTAACTCAGTCCCGGATCTAACGCCTAGTATAGAGGATGCCTCTGCAGCCTATACTGACTGGATTAAATCAGCCTGTTGCCTCCTCGCACCGGTCAAATGGTGCATCCCCAAACGTAGAACTCCATCTGCCCCTTGGTTCTCGCAGAGCCTTCAAAAGCTCAAATCAGAATGTAAACGCTTGGAGCGTCTATGGAGGAACGCCTACAACTCCATCAATAAAGACAGGTATAGATCCCGCCTCCTTGATTACAAAAACTCATTGCTCACTGAGAAAAAGGCCTTTTTTTCCAAAAAGATTATTGAAGCCAAATCTTCTGCTAAACAACTTTTTAAAACTGTCACTACCCTGCTTGCCCCCCCCCCCAAACCCGGGCAGTAGCCTGGAGCTTTGCAATGATCTTGCACAATTTTTTCTGTCAAAAGTTGATGCCATCATTTCTTCTTTCAACATGCCCTCAGGACCCCCCACTGATATTAGCACCAATGTGATACCGTCTATCAACCTCCCCACCTTTGATAATTTTTCGTCGCTGTCTAATCAGGTGGTAGTCAATTTGCTGCTGGGATGCAATTCTGGTTCCCCGAATGACCCTTGCCCTGCCTCTATAATCAAAATGGCCCCAGATACCATCGCCAACACTCTCACTCCACTTCTTAATCAGATTCTGGCTACTGGACAATACCCCTTGTCATAGAAGACCGCTTCAATTCCACCTCTCCTAAAAAAAAACAACCTTGATCCAAAAGACCCTAACAGCTACAGACCTATTTCCCATCTTCCCCTGCCGGCCAAGGTACTGGAGAAGGCGATGAACTCGCAGCTCAGTCTTTTTCTGGACTCCAACGTTCTGTTGGACCACTCCCAATATGGGTTCCGGGCCGGGCACAGCACTGAAACGGCTCTGCTGAAAGCTACCGAAGAGATAAGGGAAGCCGTCGACCAGGGAGGTTCAGCTATTTTGATCTTACTGGACCTGTCGGCGGCCTTCGATACGGTTCACCATGCTGTTTTAACAGAGCGTCTCTCAGAGGTCGGCATACACGGCACCGCCCTTACCCTCCTTAAGTCCTTCCTGTCCAACAGAACTCAAAACGTGGACATGGGCACCTTCTCCCCTAAATCATTTGTTCTTCCCTGTGGAGTGCCTCAGGGGTCCTCGCTGAGCCCGACGCTCTTTAATGTTTATGTTAAACCTCTGGGACCCCTTATCCGATCCTTCGGCCTTAGGCCTACCTCCTACGCCGATGACACCCAGATCGTGATTTCCCTTAATAAGGGGACGGAAGTAATTAAAGCCTCTACCTGTCAAAACTGCATGTCTGCTATCACCAGCTGGATGGCGGCCAACTGTTTAAAGCTCTATGCGGGCAAAACAGAGGTCATCCTGTTCGGGAACAGTCCCTGTCTCTGGTCCCCAGCCTGGTGGCCCAGCGATCTGGACTCTCCCCCCCCTCCCGCCCTGAAAGTCAAAGACTTGGGGGTGATAGTAGATAATAAACTCTCTTTTGAGAAACAGGTTAACAAAGTCACATCCACATGCTTTTTAACCATTAGGACGCTGAGAAAAATAAAGCCCTATCTGACCACCGACAGCTTCAGGTCTGTGGTTTCTGCCCTAGCTCTGTCCCATCTGGATTACTGTAATAGCCTTTTTCTCACGGTTTACAATAAACATCCTAACAAACTCCAGATGGCTCAGAATGCGGCAGCCAGGCTGCTAACGAATACCCCCAAATTTGTGTCCGTTAGTGAAGGACTACGAGATTTGCATTGGCTTCCTATGAAGCAGCGGGTTCTTTTTAAATCTCTCTGCATAGCTCATAAAGCTCTTCATGGAACCGGTCCTCTTGACCTGAGAAATCGTATCCAATGGTTCCCGGGAGAACTCTTCGCTCCAGTGATGCCAAATTGGCATTAGTAACCAGGGCCAAAAAGTCAAACTGGGGTGGGAGGAGCTTTGTACGCAAGGCGGCCCGTGCCTGGAACGAACTCCCTCTATTTCTTAGGTCAACCTCCGATCTGCTCTCTTTTAGAAGAAGTCTAAAGACCTGGCTTTTCTCAGTTTAGACTTCCCATTCGCTCCTGGTTATAGTTTGTCATGACCCCTCCAGACTTTCTTCTACAGCACCAGGACACCTGCGGGTATTAGAGCGCTCTATAAGTTGGCATAACATAACATAACATAACAAAAGCAAGGCCAGAGGGGGCGTGGCCAATCCCTAAACAACAAAACACCACCCATCACGGCCACCGAAGGCTGAAAACTCGTCAAGCCCCAGCGCGAAGGGCACAGAGCACTATGGAGCAGCAGAGCACCCGGAGCCCACCCGGGCGCACCACATCGGCAGTGGCACATAAGTAAGCAGAACGGAGCACTCGGAACCCAACCCGAGTGCTCCTAAAGTACTACAGCACACGGAGCGCCCAGACCCCACCTTGGGCGCTCCATAAAGGCTGCGCCAGAGCGGCCCGGAAAACAGCACAGCGGAGCACTCGAGGCCAAACCAGAGTGCACCTAAAAAGAAGCAGCCGCACACGGAGAGCCCGGACCCCACCCCGGGCGCTCCGTAAAGTCCGCGTCCGAGCGGTGAAATTTTAATTGTAGAAACTCCGGGGATTGAACACGTAAAGTTGAGAGCACGAGTCCCAGCCCCTAACCATTAGGCCACAGTGTCTCTTGCAGAAATGACTCACAGAAAGGACATCCGAACGATCGGCGGGCTCAAGGCTCCTGGAAAAACTTGAGAAACCACAGTCTTTCGCTCCCAAGGATGGCAGAAAAAAAGAGAACACAAGGCCCCAATGGAGGCGCAGCAGGGAAGGACTCACCCGACAACAGGACCCCAGGAAACCAGCGCAGTCCAGCAGAACCAGTAACCAGGAACCTGAAGGAGTCCAGGAAGCCAAGCAGCCCGAATCAAGTAGCTCCCACGAAGGCCCATGAGCACCCCCAGAGCCCAGCAGAGGAGGAAACTACAGGACAACATGAAGCAGGTAAGTGACCAGCACCTACCCCAGCGTTCCCGTCAGGTCCACTGACAGGAAACAAAACAGGATGTGCTTTCTATTGGCTATGTACTTATAGCCCCTGGCAGGAGGGTGGGTGGAGCCTAAAAGTGTTTCCTGTTTTGTTTCCTGTCAAGTGGAATACCTCATTGGAAGACCACCTACAAGCACCATCTCATATTTTCAGACCTTGCTCTCTCCTGTAGACCTACTGGTGGAAAATGGCCACAGCCACACTGTGTCGGCCGTATGGTACTAGGGAGAAGCTTTGCCTTTTGGATATGTTGCCTTTGAAAGTCAGTGACTGGATCCACATGTCAATGCCAATGATGCAGGTGAAGATATGAGAAATGGACTAATGCCCCGATTACTTACTGGTAACCTTCATTACTCTGAGTTCTACTCTTTCTCGTCACAGTGCTTATATATGTGAGGTGATTCCTCCTCACCCTAAGACAGATGACCTGCTAGTCCATAACTGGGAATAAGGCTTTTTCTTTTGTCAATCTTGCCCTTTTCCCATGTTTACATATTCTGGCCCGCCGCCTTTACCCATTAAATCAGGTGGACCCATAGGCCCCACTTGTCCAATACCAAGCACCATAACCAACCCAGACCAACCATGCACTTACAAATGCCTGGCAGAAACCCACAGAGGAAGAAACCTGAAGTGATGGTGGGCGATAATGAGATTGTTAAGTGGTGTTATTGAATGAGGACTAATGTGCTATCTGTCTCAGGATGAGTATGCATGAACTGTAGAGAGGAAGACGGCCAAGGAGGCAATTTAACACTAAACAACTTGTTGACGTGGCAGAAAAGAACTTGAAAGCCAGAGAACAATATCAACAAAAAAGAAACTTTGGCCAATGTCGAGAAAGCAGGAAGGCAGGTCTGCCATCGAATAATGCATAAAACTTGAATAAGGATTATTATCTGATGTGAGAGAGGAAGAACGCACGAATAAGAATTTACAGCAAACAAAACATATGATATATGACAAAAGTAAAAAAAAAACAAGTAGATTCAAATGAACAAATATATGTAAAATGGGTGTGCTTAGGAAGCCTGAATTAAAAAAAAAATCAAAATTAAATTAACTAAATATAAATTCTTATTCCAATCATGCAGCTTCTTCTTTCAGGTCCAGCCAATGCACAAAAAAGCGTTTGAAGCCAAGTAAGAATTATTCCAAGTTTGGCTTGATGTAGTGATCATTCAAACACCGAGATTATTCTCAAAGATTTCAGTATAATGCAGGAGCCAAGGCATGATATTTCAAAGCAAACTTATTTTTTATTCTTTACAAAATCAATTTGTGCAGATGGGATTTGGCACCATTCTGCATAATGTAGCAGATACCACTGAAGATACATTCACTCTACACCTGCATTTTTATGGGATACCTCTATCCAGAAAAGCATCACTAAAAGAATGAAGAACAATAATTTTTCTAATCCCTGATGAAGTCCCTGTTAGGGATGAAACACGTTGGCTGGGCTGTTGTTGGATTTTGTAAAGAATAAAGAATAAGTTTGCTTTGAAATACCATGCCTTGGCTCCTGAATTATATTAAAATCTATGAGAAGAATCTCATAGAATTTGGACTGACATTGTATTGAGCTCATTTAAATTCAGATTAAAAAGAATTGAGACTTCTTAAGCACTCCCTTTTTATATATATTTATTCATTTGAATGTATTGATTCCGAGCAGTAGAACCCTTAGAAGGTTGAGTGTGATTGTATTTATACTATGGAAATAATGCCTGTGTGACCGGGTAGAGCCAATACTGCTCTTGTTGGATGCATTTTTTTCAGATAATAGATCATTAGAAGAAGATGGCAGGGAAACACCTTGCCAGTGTTTTATCCCGGCACTGTTGACTGTATGTGGAATTTCTACAGCGTGAATCTAGCCAAAGGCATTAGAACATTGTACAGAGTGAAAGGCAGGGATCGCGTACACCAGTGACTGGTCTTGGGACTCTTACTGCATCATGAGCTAGCTCGCATGTGGACTGTTAACGCATTATAATTCAATGTCCTATAAAGAGGCACACCTTTAACTCTTTCCTGAATTGGATCAGGATTGAGGGCTCCTCATGGATAGGAGGATTTTGTTCCAGATCCTGGGGGAATAGATGAAAAAGGCCAGTTGCCTTAGTTGTTTTCTTAGTTTTCTTCTTTTTCACACTTCTTGGTGTGAGTTTCTGTGTGATTCGGGAACGGGGAATGTGTCGTTTTGGGTGATGCTCATAATTATATTTTACTTTGTAGTTTGGATTTGTAGGTGTATTTTCAAGGCGGTATCAAATGCATGACCCTGCTTCCCCCTTATGCAAGAAAACCCTTCTGCGTGATGCAATTAGACCTATGCAAGAGTCTGCTATATATAGATATATATATATCAATTGCAATTCTACATGAGGGGCTTACTAGGTGCTTGACATGGAGTGGAGATTTGCCACAGACGTCAAATACCCCTTTGAAATGATCCAGCATGCATTGTCCCATTTCAGGGCAGACAGGCCACCTGTGCATAGTCCTTCATGTTCTGCTTGGTCAGGAGGTCATAACAAGCATTTTGACTTCCCACAGCTAAAATCGGGGCACCTCAGACATAGGAAAGCCATTCCGTACCTGGTGGGTGTCGACTGTTGAATGAAATCCCCCCGGCCCAGGGGGACCTCGTGGCCCGGATGGACCTGGTGGTCCAGCCGCTCCTGGTTCTCCCTGAGGACCAGGGACCTCAGCCTGTCCTCTCTCGCCGTCAGGCCCGGGGTAGCCATCGAGGCCGGGTGGCCCTCTCTCGCCACGCTCTCCCTGTGGGAAGGATGATTCACTGTCATTTCTTGCGTGAAATTTCTGCCACGCGCGAAAGATAAAACTGAGGTATCCATGAGAGACAAAAAATGATGATCATTTCCGTATTTCTGCAGAATGACCTACAGCGCAGACACGCCCATGCATGTGGTGTCATTTCTAACCAGGAGGCTGAGCTTCTTTCTAATACCTAAATATTCTGTCTGCCCCTTCGCCACCCCTCGATCCTCAATGATACTCATACAGTCTGCCCCCTCCTCCAAACGTCTACATGTCCATATAGTGGCTGTTTTTCTGAAAAAGAGGCCAGGATTTGGATGTGCACGTATGAGAATGTAGATGTACCCTCCCAGGTGTATTGAAGCTGCCCCTTTAGGGCCGCAAACAGGTCAGAATTTCAGGACGTGCACATGAATATTCATGAGATACATGCATAAACAATGAGTCCAAAATAAAATCACCTACAGGGGGGTTATCCTGAAACTGAGCATTTGCCACACTCTCAGACACGGTCTGCTTTGTCAAAAGCACCCCAGCAGTTTTATAACTCGTTTACTGAATTAATGTATTTAGTCATTAATAAAAATCCAGCATTGTTTTCAGCAGGGTCTGTTAATTCAAAGCGTGGTCAGAAGAGAATAGAAGTAAAACACACCCTAGTCACTCACCTTTGGCCCCGGTGGGCCAGGGATGGCCGGACACCAACACTCGGACGCATTAACCTGGGCAGAAAAGTAGAGTTAATGAACTCATCCGCGCCCACCACAGAACCAATGGCAAGCCTCCACTTTGTCATGTTCCAACCGTACAATGGTCTCAAAATCAATATCTCACGTGGCTACGGTGTTAATTCATTAATATGACATCATTCATGTGAAGTATGAATTACGTCCAACAGGAGACCTTGCTTCAGGCTGCTTTACCGCCTTTCGGATAATTACAACATTATCATCGTCGTGAAAGGTGAACAAAACCAGGTTTCAGGCCTACATTAGGCTGAACTTTGCAGGCAGCACTTCCAAAATCTCTGACTTCCTCAGACCCAATCAAAAATGTTTTTATATAAAACTCTATTATCATAACTACACAATTAAATATGTTTATCTCTTTTCTACTACAGAAAACAAAGCGGTGCAGTGCAATATTTCTCCTACTCTTTTCAATAAACATGTCCTTATTTGCATTATTTGCAACTGCACCAAAATAAATATCTAATATGAAAAATACACAATTGGTAACATGTCATATGGTTCTTTGTTGCAATCCCTAGCGTCTGGTGACATTTACAGAGCACTCGGCCCTCGGCCTCCTGGTCAATGGTTGACATGGGTACCCATTACGCATTGTGTATGGTGCTGGTGTGCCTCCTGGTCAATGGTTGACATGGGTACCCATTACGCATTGTGTATGGTGCTGGTGTGCCTCCTGGTCAATGGTTGACAGGGGTACCCATTACGCATTGTGTATGGTGCTGGTGTGCCTCCTGGTTAATGGTTGACATGGGTGCCCATTACGCATTGTGTATGGTGCTGGTGTGCCTCCTGGTCAATGGCTGACACGGGTACCCATTACGCATTGTGTATGGTGCTGGTGTGCCTCCTGGTCAATGGTTGACACGGGTACCCATTACGCATTGTGTATGGTGCTGGTGTGCCTCCTGGTGAATGGTTGACATGGGTACCCATTACGCATTGTGTATGGTGCTGGTGTGCCTCCTGGTGAATGGTTGACACGGGTACCCAATACGCATTGTGTATGGTGCTGGTGTGCCTCCTGGTCAATGGTTGACATGGGTACCCATTGCGCATTGTGTATGGTGCTGGTGTGCCTCCTGGTCAATGGTTGACATGGGTGCCCATTACGCATTGTGGATGGTGCTGGTGTGCCTCCTGGTCAATGGCTGACATGGGTACCCATTATGCATTGTGTATGGTGCTGGTGTGCCTCCTGGTGAATGGTTGACATGGGTACCCATTACGCATTGTGTATGGTGCTGGTGTGCCTCCTGGTCAATGGTTGACATGGGTACCCATTACGCATTGTGTATGGTGCTGGTGTGCCTCCTGGTCAATGGTTGACATGGGTACCCATTACGCATTGTGTATGGTGCTGGTGTGCCTCCTGGTTAATGGTTGACATGGGTGCCCATTACGCATTGTGTATGGTGCTGGTGTGCCTCCTGGTCAATGGTTGACATGGGTACCCATTACGCATTGTGTATGGTGCTGGTGTGCCTCCTGGTTAATGGTTGACATGGGTGCCCATTACGCATTGTGTATGGTGCTGGTGTGCCTCCTGGTCAATGGTTGACATGGGTACCCATTACGCATTGTGTATGGTGCTGGTGTGATATTGTTGCCATGGCTTCACTAACACATAGCTCACCACGTGTAAACATTCCCTGCGAGGATAGAACATATTTCACAATAATGAATGCTGTTGTTCCATGTTGTACATGTTGTACCTTACATACGAATTACTAATCAGAAGCTCTTTCCATATATTTGAATGTTTTTACTTTGTGTATGCATTTCCCCTGCTTGTGCTGTCTTCCATAGAGAGGATCTCCTGTCTTAAAGGGGCAGTGACCCCATAGGAGGGCTGGAGCTGCAGTCCTCGAATATCAAGCAACAGAAACGCAAGTTAAAGGTTCCAGTTCCTTTAACTTTGCACCAAAATACAAAGAAAAGGTTTTAATTTGATATTTCGCTGGCTTTATTGATCTAAAGACTGCTGTTCATGTTCTCCTCGGATGCCACTCTCGCCAATTCAGGGATTTATACAAGTTCACAAAATAGATAACAGTTTATGTTAAAAAAAAAATGGTTAAAAAAGCAACAAGCATTGACAAAGTCAATAGGTGTGGCCCATCCCTGGGCGCCCTTTTTGGGTGCCCAGCTCCCAGATACCCCTAGGTGAGGCGGAGATGTGTTATATAAATGATGATTAATTGATTGATTGATTGGGCAGGTGATACGCTACATTAAACATTTCATTAATTCATTCACACACAAGATATTGTCCTTGGTATTTTTTTTTTTAGAATGCACCTGAAACAAAACTAAAAAGCAGCAAAAGAAAGAAACGTTCCTCTACCCATAAATCTAAACATGGCGCATTCCTGCTTTTTTTTTTTAAAGTCACCCTTGAATATAATTGTAATAGTATGAATGGGTCCTAACAGGCAAATAGATATAACAACCCTTTTTAATTTTACAACACCTAATTATATCATACTTCACACACCATAATACCACTCTTCAAACTGCACAACTCCTTCTTGCATAGTACTATCACTATCCCACTGTGTCACAGTGGCCCACTATACAGCCACCACCATGCCGTATGCGAACAACCCTACAATTGTCATACCTCTTCCACACTATACTATACCCCATAATACTACCCTCAAACTCCACCGCTTCCACTTACACAGTACTGTCCCACTATACCACTACCTATCATTGCAGAGTAGCAGGAAGTTACCTCTGTCCTTGGAGATGTCTGACGAGTCCTGGGATGAGGAAATATCACCACGGGCGCGTGGGCCTCTTCGACATCAGAGAAAAGAAAATTGCAATTTGTGGTTATTTTAATACCTTTTAACATATTATTTATGTATGCAGGTTGGTCACAGTACACATACCCTGAGACAAAACACAGCATCTGCCTTTCTGGGATCAAAATGCACTAAAATCTGTAATCAGTGAGTGTTCCCAGCAGACATCCCCGGAAGACGTTTATATATAACACGAGACACTCATCACCCATGGCCCCTTCGCTTGCCTTGTACAAGCTGATGAAAGACTAGGTGACCAACCATGGATTGAGCTTCAAAGGTTCCCAGTGGTACCACTTCCTGTGCTCCCCATTAGCCAGGCAGCTGGGTAAGTGGAGGTGTTGTGGTTGCTGTGGCAGTCCTCACTTCCATTTCCGGGTCACAGTCTTTGAGCAGCCTCTTTTTGACCTTCCAGAGTTTATATTGCTTCCCCCCCTTGCCCTAGCTCCGGTTTTTGTTATTGCCAGGAAGTGTGTAGTAAACTACTTCTCTACTATTCCCCATTGTACTGCTCTGTTGGAATGTACCATGACATCATAGAATGCCTGAGTGCCCCTCTGTGCTTGGAGTGTCAGTTGGTCATCTCAGGCTGAGCAGCTGGGAGCCTGCTCCTGGTGGGGCTGCATCTGTACCTTCTATCTTCTCCTACTCACCTATCCTAGAACCAAGCTACAATAAAGGATTATTCTATCTATACAGCTGGACTGTGCATCTTCCTTTACTACCAAGTGCAACCAATATATTACGTCACCACCATATTGTGTTAGTGCTCATGGATTGTTTTTAGGTTTGTCAGTGGCTTGTACTTTTCGCCTGATCCAGAGAACCTAGGTCTCAGCTGTTCAGTTTGCCCAGGTGCTCAAGTAGCATGGCACCGAACAAGAGAATATGATCATAGAGACTGGATTTTTTTAATGAAAGCTGATTTAGTGGAAAATATCAAACCCCTGTGGCCGGTTCCCAGGTCTCACTCGATCTCGCCTTCATTGTCAGACATGTCCGACTCTTAAGGATTTTCTGCCAACCGTGTGACGAGAAAAGCTTTTGTGAGCCTCCCTCTTGCATTAAAGTCATATATAAGGTACATTCATATGGCTTTTCCTTTCACTTGATCATATAGCTCTTCACAAAAACTAGTTCTGTTGGGTCTTGTGTTCAACAACTATTGTGATGTCAAATGCAATGCTGTGGGCATCAGTGAGATATTGTTACCTTTAGTCATGTCACTTCTGCCTTCCATGCTGTCATGCTGGCTTGAGTTGCCCGGTGGGTTTCTCGGTGTAGTCCGTGGGGCACCAGTTACTTTTGACTGCATGCTGGCTGGTACTGCAGGCCCAGTTGCACGAGTTCTTGGTGGATCATCTTTCACACTCCCCTGTCTGGTTGCTGCTTCTTCTTTGGCCACTGCCTGTGTGTTTGAGACAATTTCTACTTCTCTAGCTGATGTAGAGTATGAAACCTCTACTGCTCTTTCTCGGGTGGTTTCTGCTTCTTCTTCCACTTTTGTCCGCGTTGTCGCTGCCACCTCTTCAGTTCTTGCTTGTGTTGTGGATGTTGTCATTTCATTTTCGTTTATCTTTAGGGTGGTTTGTCCTCCAACCAGCTCTGCCTGGTGGGTGAGTCACATGGCATTAATTAAATATATACATAGCATTCTTATACTCACCAAACCATCTGAGAGCTCTGGTCTGGACAGGAGAAAAGAAAAAAAAAGAAATGTACAGACAAGCACTCTTAGTATAACAGGATTATAAAATATCTTTGAAATATAGTAATCCTCTCCACTTATCCGAGTTGAACTCGAAATTCATTCATGACCAGGATCACCAGTACCATGAATACTTTTTCCCCACCATGGCCAAACCTCAAAGGTAATAACAAAATCAGTATCTGACCCTCGGAATGAGATGGGCAACCCAAATTGCCCAACTTAAGGGGGCGTAGCAGGTAGTGAATCGCCTGGGGGTTTCCCTCAAAAGGTCACCACCTGTAAGAACCTTTAAATTGAGTGCTTGATTTTATGTTATGCTAGAGAGGGCATAATCTGAACCTTATAAGTGCATCCAGTCTCCAGGGTCGAGGGCAGCCAGAACCTGAGCCTGAGTCAACATCTTGAACTTCTCCTTCCAGAGGAAGCGATTGACGTTCCTGAGGTCCGAGATGGGGCACAGACCCCCTTTGCCCTTCTTGGGGACCAGAAAGCAGTGGGAATAACAACCACGTCCTACTTCTGGCCCAGGAACGCGCTCGATGGCCCCCTTAGCCAGGAGGGCCGTGACTTCCTGTTGGAGAAGCGCAAAGTGATCCCCCGACATGCGGTGGAACTGAGGTGGCATGGTTGGGGGGTAGACTCGAAGGGGAGGGAGTAACCCCTCCGGATGATTTGCAGCACCCACTTGTCTGAAGTGACAGAACGCTAATGGGGAAGGTGATGTTGGATCCTGCCGCCCACTGGCGTGGGGTGCACCCCAAAGCCCGGACTAGGAAAACTTTGAGGCAGATGCTGCGGGAGCTGAGGTGGACTGACCCGCCCGCTGTCCTCCTGTGCCGCCACGGCGGCCTTCACGCCCGTGCTGAGTTTGGCTCTGTGCAGGTGCTGGAGCAGAGTTTTCTGTTGAAAATTTATCGAGTTTTTAGCTCCAGTTTTGTCTATATGTTATGACTAAAATTATTGATTTATAATTACTAATTATTAGTTTTGTCCTGACTAATCAACATTACTAATGAAGAGAAATTACACGTGGGAATGCATACATGTTGCTTAATAATAATGTGCGGTTTTAATTAAATGAATGTTGCAAAGTGCTATTTGTTTAAAGCACAAACGCTTTTAAAAATAACGTGTACTAATGCTTTATTGTGTCGCAAAAGGCTAGATAATTACATACACATAAGGGTATTAGTGGGAATTAACACTGTTCAATCATTATGCTGTGGTAACGTTGTTTTGTGTTTCTTTTAATTAAGATGGTCGTCCGTTTTGGCCTAAGACAAGATGGCTGCCATTTACAGCCTGCACTCGAGTGATTGAATTTTGACGAGAGGCCTTGCTGAACATGGTCGAGAGTCACCTGACCACAGCCTTTGCCTGGTTAGAAAATCTTCCGTGAGGACAGCAGCTCTGGGAACGATTCCAGCTTTCCTTGGACAAGGATAAAGCACAATGAACATTGTCCAGTCTGCGGTGTCTCTGCTAAGATATCAAGGAAGAACATTTACGAAAGTAACATTTGCAAACTCGAGTTTCCTTCTTCCGTCTTTTTATTTTTGTGATTTTCCCTGAGCGGAGGTTTTCTAAATGTAACCGAGAGACTTCCTTTCCTGTTCGCTCTGCTCAGTGGCTCAACGGATATCTAATTTTTGTTTGTAACTTTTATTTGCAACATACCCTATAAATATGTTAGACTAGAGAGGGTCCACGTTCGTTCGTTCATTCTTTCTTTCCTGGTGATCATCGCGTTTGGATGTTACCCATGTTGAGGACGGCAGCTCGAGAGACTTTACCGAGAGACCTGTCCTGGCCCTTTTAGCTAGAATAGGTAACTATGAGAATGACAATTTTACTAATGATTGACTTTCCATTTGAATTAATTTAGATAAACAAGCATTGTTTGAATTTCAGTGTCGGGTGTTTATTCCTTGTCAATTATTGAGTTTCAAATGTATTTTCTGTGTTTAAAATCATGACTCAGGACAGTAATTTTATGGTTTCATTGACCTCATTGTAGATGCAGATTGGTTCTCCTATATACGGTGTGGATAGAGTAATAGTGTGAATTTAGTGTGATGGGCCCTAGCGTGTGATGTGTGTTTGCGCGTGTGACTGTAGGTTTACTCTGTCCGTGGAAGCAGGGAGATTTTATATGCGCCGATCTGCAGCAGTTTCCTGCACAGGCTTCTGGCTGAACGAGCATGCAGGGGCGCCCCTTCCGTGGCCACGAAAGGTAGACATGGCCGGGCGAATGGTAGAGAGACCCAAAGACTTGGCCGTAGCCTGAGAGTCCTTGAAACATTCCAGCGCACTGTCTGCCTTATCGCCAAACAGGCAAGTACCATCAAAGGGCATTTCCATGAAGGAACTCGGGACGTCCCCCGAAAACCCAGTGGACCGCAGCCAGGCATGATGATGCAGGGCCACTGTTGTGGTAATCGCTCTCCCTAAAGAATCCGCGGTGTCCAGCCCACACCGTATGTCGAACTTCGTGGCATCTTTCCCCTCTGCAATAGCTTGGGAAAGTATTGCCCGAACCTCTTCTGGGCACTGGGGCAGTGTCTGCCCCACTGTGTCCCACACAGCATGAGAGTAGCGGCCCAAGAGGCATGCGGTGTTGACTGACCGCACGCCCAAGCTGGCAGAGGAAAATAACTTCTTGCCAAACTGCTCCAGCTTTTTTCGATTCCTTATCCGGCAGGGAACGCACTTTGGGAAGTGGAGGCCTGAATGACCAGGCTCTCCGGAGTTGGATGATTTGTCAAAAAGGCCGGGTCACCCGGTGCCAGGCGATGACGCCTGGCCACGTTCTTATCCACAGGAACCCCTGTAGCTGGCCTAGACCAGGTGCCCATCAAAACATCCATCAAGGCCTCATTAAACGGGAGCAGAGGTTCCATAGAACTTGCCGCCGGCTGAAGCATCTCAGTAAGGAGGTTGGTCTTGTGAGTGACAGTAGGCAGATCAAGGTCAAGGGCCTCAGCTGCTGTACGGAGCACCACAGTATATGTGGCGCCCTCCTCCATGACCGCGGTAGGAGACATAAATCCAGGCTCGGAGGAGAGGTGAAGGCCACCTGCGTCCTCCGAGTCCTCCGCCCACTCATGTTCAGACTCGCACTGCAGTGCAAGAGGGTCCTCCGACCCCTCCCAGTCATCCCCCTCCTCCACGGCCCGTGGAACTGGTGGCATCGGCAGGGGAGGCACAGGGAAAAAGAAATGCTCCAACGGCGCCTGGAACGGTTCCATGTCCGGCTCCATATCACAATTAGAGTCCCAAGCCGGAGCAAAATTGCCCGGAAATTCGGGCAAGGGCGAAGGTGGGACGAACGGAACCCATGGTTATTTAAGTATTTTTAAGTATGTTTTAGTTAATTATATTTATAATTTTATTATTTTTACATTACTTTTAAGACATTAAAAAAAATTCTATATTTTGACTAACTATATTTTTTACAACGATATTTTTGATTCGATATTTTTGTACTTACCTGTTTGTAGATAGGAATTCGATATTTTTGCATTCTATATTTTGTCATCGATATTTTGGTAGGTCTATATTTTGGTATTCGATATTATGTCAGTGATCTCTCCAGGATCTCACACTCTTATACCATGTGTCCACACCTGGGACAGAGAGATGTTCCCTTTAATCGCAATACACTCAATATTTACTATTCAGTGACAATGTAGAGATGAAATAAGGAGCAATGTTTACATCTTTGCGAAATATACAAAACTCAGTAAAATTGACCGTACAGAGCAACGTCATCATTAAAGATTTGGACACCCATAGGTATGAGGTGCACTAAAGGCAGCCTTTTAGCAGTAGAGATTTAATTTAGGTAACAGATGATGTGATTCTTGCAAAAAAATTGATGTTTTGAGCCGGTTCAACAGAATCTCAATCTGCAGGCATGAGATTTAAGGGAATAGGTATTGTATTGTAATTGCATTTATATAGCGCTTACTACCCCTGATGAGGTGGTCAAGCACTTTATGTCGGGCAGCATGCTGCTCTGGAAACCAAGATTTGTGGTTAATCCGATGGATATGTGTTTGTGTATTATCTGCAGCAGGACGTAGGTACTATATGAGATATTGTGGTGCAGACTGCAGTTTTTGACTGCTGTGCACCCATCAGAAGGTCTGTGCTGCTGATCCCTGGCAGGTGGTAGGGCAGTCTGAGTCCCAGCTCCAAGTGCATCTGAAGTGGAGGTTGTGTTAGGCAGCTTCATCTACTCATCTGAGGCGGCAGTGGAGGCATGGACAAAGCTCTTCTAAGCACGTCTATGCTTATGCCCTGCATCTGGGTGTATCAGTTGCAGTGCCAAATTGGACCGGAGCATGGAGTGGTACATAAAAATGGGACCGGTACAGACTGCAATGGCCATTTTGGCCCACTGGTGAATTACAAGTTATGGACTGCATAGGCTGCCATGCTTTATTTCTTAAAGTGGCAAGCTGCACCATGTAGGATGTGTGCTTGGAAGTGTATTGTCTTTGTTTTGATCCTGTATGGGAAGTGTTACAATGTTGTGGTTGCGGTTATTATGTTATGGGATGCTACACTTAGCAGTGTGGTGAATGAAGAGTAGTGAGAGATAGGCACGCTGTTTATGGTTCTCATCTTAGCTGCTCTGCAGGTATTTGTTCTGATCATAGTCCACGTAGCTAGTTCCTGCATTGGGCTGTGCAATCTGTGATATTTTGTTTCAAGGTGTATGGTCTTGAGCATGTTTCTTGTTAATTACCAGTTACTTTTCTCACTAAGATTGAGTCACAATGGAATCAGTATTGCTTTACACAATACACGCAAACCATGCAATGGGAACCTCTGCCACTTCTAAAATTATGACCATGGATACAGAGAGTGGCAGCTGCCTTTAGCCCACAGTCACTGATTCTAGTGCCCAAGCAGGGAGCAAATCCGAGCCATAGAGATGTTGATGTAGAACTACTGAAACTAGACCTTTGGGTACCAATAACCGGACTCTGTGCGCGCCTAGGGATGGGCAGGCTAGCTGAGATGGAGTACCGCAGAAGCGGTGAGCGAGTACTGTTTTTTTCCCACCACCTTGGCCCCTCCTAGATACACTGGGGCCAGTTTGGAGAAATTGTTCATCATCCAGGCCTCTAGTACTGTGATTTGTTACAGCATCTGAGAAAAAGAAAATTATAATGAAGGTGTAGGTGAGGTCTGTGTCCTACACATTGCCACTAGCTATCAAGATGTTCCTCTGAGAGAATTGCTAAAAAAAGGGCCAATAGTTTCACTAGCTTATGGAGCATGAGGGAGAGTTCACAGAGGGACAGGGGGACTTCCAAAGGCCGCTAATTTGCCCTGTTTTGACCCACATTTGAAAAGTGTAATTGTTACTGATGTTAATATCAAGTGTTGTGGAGCTATACTGGGGTGGAACTTGTGGAATTTGACTCCACGGAATTCCACAGAGTTATATAAAAACTCAGCGAGATTCATGGAGCTCTGCCAACAGGGGGAAACTATCGAGCTCATGCTGCAATTTAGGGCCACTAGTGTAAGCAGCACCAAAAGTCAGTAAGAACGGCACCAAGCGTTGCGCAGGAGCACGCAGCCATTTGAGTTGATTTTGCTACGTCTTGAGTTGAAAATCTACTCGAGTGCCAGCAAATCCACTCAAATGGTGGTCCTCAGACCACGACCGATCTTGACTCTCCGCGACTGTCCACGTTAGAAAATCACGCTAGGGGACGCCAAATCTCGCTTGCATGCGCAAACTCGCATTTTCTAGAGTATAGCGGAAGTAAAATTCCACTATGAGGCGATTGGCAGAATTTGGCCAGAAATCTGCATTAAAGAGTAACGCCAAGTGTCCAAAATTCCGTCAATTCAGCAGGTGGGCGAAACATTCCACCCACCCCTATTGCAGACATAAGGTTGTTTAGAAAAAAATGCACAAATGTACTGAGATCTTTGATAGCAGCTAAAATACTTATTAGGTTCTAGAAAGAGAAGCTCTAATTGTGTTTTGGGCTTTGAAGAGATTTAACATGTTTGTGGGCAGTGGAGCCATTGAGGGTGGCATTCATGGGAAAAGGGGTTGAATGCAATTGAGGTAAAGATCAGTGAATGGAGACTGCTTGGCAAGAGTTTCATTTTTAATGTGGAATACTTGCTTGGTCAGTGCAAAAAAAACAACAGATTGTCTATCCAGGTTAATCATGGAACATCTTTTTGATGAGAAGAAGGATGAAGAAGTAGAATGGTTTGAAGTGGTTACGATTGATGTAATATTTGGAGGGACGATCTCTGAAGAGGAACGGATGAGGCGGAATTGAAGATAGTAGGGAATAGCGTGAAACGAGTATTCAAAAGTAAAGCAAATGTGATGCAGATCTGAAGGATTTCTGGGTTGTAAGAGTGAGCTATCTGTTAGAGAGAATTAGTTGTCTGGAGGCATGAGACTTATTTTGCCTCTTCTCGAAGGGATAAAATAAAGGATTTAGCACATCAGGAGGTATGAAAAACAATGGAATGGATCAGTGTCTGTTGTTCGTGGCCTGCTCTTGATATTCAGTTTTAGAGGAAAGTGTGGGTGTGTGTTCACTAGTAGTGAGAACGTGAATAAAGTGAGCAATCGAGGAGACATCTTTCTGGAAGCTGCAAAACTAATTTATAGGGAGAAAGTTTCTGTATATTTGATCGTTTTGATTGACTTGTTCTCCAGGTGGCTGGAGGTAGCATTGAGACTGTAGAGGTGAACATATTAACCAATCAAAAGGCTTCACCAAAAGCCACAGCCAATCCGCATCATGTTACTGTAACACCGTACACAGTGCTACCACCAACTGTTGATTGGCTGAAAGGCTCCGCCCTTAGCTCAAGCGCAGCGCTAGTTTGGACACCACCTCTGTAAGTGCCTCTGGGGCACAGGACATCAAAGAAATGCCTTTTGCAACCATTGTGGAGTGTCTGCTAGTTGATGACAGGCCATAGGTTCTGCTATATCGTTTTGAGTTTTATTTTTTGGAGCTAATTTAGGCTCTTTCTACTATCAAGCTTCCCACACCAGCTGCAGCTATACAAGTGTCGATTTGAGCTATTGTTAGATTTAATTGTCATGGTGACCCTTGATGACAAATGTTGTGCACATGATCAATGAAATATTACAGTCACAGGTTGTCATGGAACGTAGTTAGGTAGACTGGAGTGGAGTAGGTTGGGATAGAGTGAAGTGGGATTGCTTAGGGTAGAGTGTGTTAGAGTAGGATAGATTGGAGTGGGATAGAGTGGGGTAGATTAGGCAGAGTGGAGTGAGGTAGATTGGGGGTAGATTGGAGTTTGGTAGATTTTGGTATATCAGAGTGGAGTAGATTGGGGTAGGTGGGAGTGGAGTGGGATAGATTGGAGTGGAGTGCGTAGATTGGAGTGGCCTGGAGATTGTAGTGTGGTAGATTGGAGTGGGGTAGATTGAGTTGGAGTGAGGTAGATTGAAGTGGAGTTGGATAGATTGGAGTGGAGTGGGGTGGGTAGACTGGAGTGGGGTAGATTGAATTGGTTGGGGTAGATTGGATTGGAGTTGAGTGGAGTAAATTGGAGTGGAGTGGGGTAGATTTTGATGAAGTTGGGTAGATAGGAGTAGATTGGGTGGAGTGGAGTAGATTGGAGATAGATTTGACTAGAGTGGAGTGCAGTGGCGTAGATTAGAGTGAAGTGGGATAGATTGGAGTCTAGTGGAGTGGAGTGTGTTGGGCTGGATTGGGGTAGATTGAAGTGGAGTGGACTGGGGTAAACTGGAGTTGGGTGGGGTTTGATTGACATAGATTGGAGTGGCGTGGAGTGGAGTGGGGTAGATTGGAGTGGAGAGGGGTAGAGTAGTGTGGAGTAGGGTAGATTGGAGTGAAGTGGCGTGGGGTAGATTAGAGTGGACTGGGGTAGATTGGAGTGGAGCTGTGGCTCTGGCTGTTAGTCTACATCTCTTACACCTAAGTTCATATAAATATTAGGGGTGAGTGGTAAACTTCGCAGAGCCGCAGAGTTTTGCCCACTTCGCAGTGTGCTACAGAGTTTTGAAAAAACCTTGCCAACCTCCGCTTGGCGGAGTTTTTTCTCACGCTCGACTCACCAACGAGTGAGCGAGAAAATCAAGCACTAGACTGACTCCCAGCAAGATTATGCAACGCGGACGGTCGCAGAAGGTCACTACCGCTCATATTGATAAAGCTGCCGCTCGAGGTGAGAAAGGTGCCACTCCAGTAGAAAATCTACTTGAGCGGCAGAAGGAAGCAGCGCCCTCTGGCATGCCGTATGGTGCAGTTTGCACTGATTTTACAGCACAAATCAAACTTCCGGTGCTAAAAATCAGAACGAGCAGCGCGACTTACCACAACGGAGCTCCGAGGAATTTCGCTGACTTTTTGGGTAACTGAGCAGAACTACCCACCCACCCCTAATGAATGTAGGGTGACTGGAGGAGCTTTTGGTGGAATACGTATGAGAATGAGGATAGGAACCAGTTTTGAGGTAAAATTGAGACGTTGCTGCGCTGCAAAATCAGAAGCGTTTTAAACAGACACATACTATGTACTATGTATGCGCAGAGAAGAGGTGAAATACATATGAGACTAGGAACACAGGTTTTAAGGATAAATGGCTTGAAGCATGTGACTGGACTGCTTGTCTGGAAAGACTATGGGAGTCCAGTTTCAAACTAGTGTACGCTTTAAACAGACACATACTTTGTGTGCGCAGAGAAGAGGCGCAGCCTACAGACACATGCAGTCACACGGACTGCTTTAATATTCTGTTCCATTTGTTTGGTCCTATCAAAAGAAGTGCCGAACTGTAAAACAAAGTCATGAATTGCTTTAATAGTATGTACCATTTGTTTGGTGCTGTAAAAGGAATCGCCAAATTCCAAAATAGATTAATGCAAAAATACACAAACATGTAGGGCGGAAGTTAAAAGCAACCCAAAGGAGTAACATGGAAGTGGAAATGATCATCAGAAGAATAAAACAAGAAATACCCTTAATCACAGCGCGAGCAGTGGAAGGACACCAATCAAAGGAAATCAATTAGTACCTGCTTTATGCATTGGAGAAATAAAAGGAAGTGACGTGAGGCCTATGGTGACCAATTAGGAGACAGATAAAAAGAATGACAATCTAGCCAGAAAGTAGTAAGTAATGGATGGGCTCTAAGCCCTTTACTGTATATAATACCCCTCGCAGTAACCGTGCATGCACGCTGTTGGGCGATACCTAAAAAGGAGACCCCAGTTAATATTTGCAACACAGGAAATAAATGAGAATCTACAACCAACATGATTGTTACCATTCACGAAGTGACTATTGGCACTACTATTATGTCTACTCCCTACCCCGTCCAGCCCATGGACAGCAGCCATGCACCACTGACCTAAGTGATGATTTTGGCTACGCGGCGGGAGCGGTACTTATATATAACAAAGATATACATGGGCTAAAAAACCCATGTCTGCACTGAAATGAATGATTTGGAATAGTCCACTAAGAAGTCACTCAACAAGTGATATTTACTTTGTTGGTGTGTGTTGGACTTGGCCCTTCTGGCAGGTTCACCCCTGAACTTTTTTTGCTTTTATTGATGACATGGTGTAGTGATTTTGGGGTTTCTGCGCACTTTACCGCTGTGTCCCAGGGTAAAGTGCGTGCGTGTGTTGAGGTTGGCCTGCCCTCCCATAGGAATGCATGGGGGAATGTATGTGTCCTGGTAGTTTCTGATGCGTGGGGTGTGCAGGCCCGAGTTTGGTATGTGCGGACTCGTGGGATTGAATGCTGCGCGATGATGTGTGCGGCGTGCATGTACCTAGTGTGGAAGTGCCACTTCTAGAAGTGGGCACTTCTGTGTGCAGTATGAAATGGGTGCCTTGTCTGGCGATTGGCTGGTTGAGGTCAGGTGACGGGCTAGGGAATCCCCAGAGTCAGGATGAGTCACCCAGTGGTGAATGGGGAGATCAGCAGCTAGATGGGTGGGAGGAGTACACCTGGGTCCTGAATAGGGCTGGGTTTTCCCCACACAATGATGGCTCCGCCCCCTGTGGTGCGACTGATGACCCTGGCCTGTCCTCTGAATAGGGAGAGGGGCTGAGCAAAACAAAGTGCTCAGGAACCAGTTGTATCTGGTTCGCCCCTTCCCTGCACCCTTGAGACAAAGGGATTTGGTGTATAAAAGAGGGGCTGTGACCCCATGAAAATGTTCTTGTTCGTGTTCTTGTTCTGGACTTGAATCTACCAGGGGCGTGCTGCTGCTGGGGCTCAGGGGAAGGCTTGCCTCCCTGGGCCCTGCCCTGCCCCTGGTTGCCTGGAGGACTTTTCCTTGCTGGGAGCTTTTTTCTGCTCCATGTCTTTATGCCCAGGACCTCTTGGGACCCTTCTGCCTTTGCTGGGGGCTGTTTTGCCCCTCTGATACCTCCAGGACTTTTAGGACCTTTTGCTTTTCTTGAGATCCCTTCTGACAAGGAAACCTGTACCAAGGACAAGAAGCCTGCTGATCTAAGGACTTGCCTCCCCTTTCTGCCAGAGTGCTGTTTTGCTGTGGAGGAACCTGAAAGCTGCTTCTTTATTTTTGCCTAGGGACCAGGAGAGAGGAACTGTGTGTGTACTCTCAATCTTGCTAAGAAAATCTCCAAGGGCTGGAAGAGTGCCAGCCTCCTGTTGAAGTCACAGGGCCAAAGGACTTCACCCTCTACTGAATTTCTGGTTGCTGGAAAGGGTTGTCTCCAGTACCCAAGGGAAAATCTGCAGTCTCGACGTCGCCGGACGCCGCCGAATCCAGCTCGACATCGTGGGTAACGGCCCCAGTGTTCTGAGCCTTCGACACCGGCCGCCGGGCCCGATCGACGCCAGCAGCAACACCAGTGAGCAGTGGGTATCGGCCCCGGCTCCAAGTGCCCCGTCTTGACGCCGGTATCGACGCCAGTGAGCAGTGGGTATCGGCCCCGGCTCCAAGCGACCCCGTCTCGACTCCGTTGCTGATCGCATCAACTCGACGCCTTTCTCGACGCCGTGAGCGCTGCTCCGGCCCGACATCTCTCGACGCCGCAGCAGATCGACCCGACTCCGAGGCACGATCGACGCCGACCTCGACGCCGACCTCTCGACGCCGTGGATCATCGTTTCTTCATTTCCAAAGGTACTGTGTTTATGGGGTCTGTTGTAACTCCAGGCTCGACGTAGCGCTCCTCGCGGTCGACGCCGAACCTTGGGAATATCGTAGACTCAACGTCGTGTGACTCCCGTGGGGGTCACATTGTTGCCAACGAACTGTGTTCAGAAGAATATTTAATTTGGTTGCTAAGGAACTATCTCCTAAAGAAGGAACTTTTCCTGATCATTGTTACTTATGCGCTTTTGCGCCTGTGCATTGCTGTGATGCTTGATGCCTTCCTAATGTGATTTATACCATGCTTTGTGTACCCCTCTAGATGTATTTTTATCCCTAGGAGGTTGTGTTACCTAGCATAGTGGTACTGGTTCCCTGCGTGAGATTCTCCTAAAGTGGTTAGGGTTGCGTAGGTGGCAATTACCTGTTACCAGTGGTTACTGGTTGTGCGCTATGACTTCTAATTGGTGATACAGTGATTATATGTGCTATGTTCTAAAAGTATTATTTCTACCAAGTATTAATTCCTGCAAAGTACTAGTTCTACCAAACGTGCTATGTCCAAAAAGTGCTTATTCCTGACAGTGGTCCAGGTGGCCCTGTCTTGTACATATCCCTTGTAAATTCTACCCGTACCAGTGGCACTTTGTAAAGTATATATTTGTTATCTAATATGTTTTGCTATAATACAAAGGCTATTTTTATAGAATACCGTGTGTGGAGTTTCCTTTGTGGTGGGCCTTGGGTGTTGTTGCTGGGTGCGCGCGCAAACGCTTTGCACATCGCCTCAGGGATAAGCCTGACTGCTCGTGCCAAGCTACCAAGGGGGTGAGCAGGGGTTATCTTTGGCGTGTAACTTCCTTGCCCTGACTAGAGTGGTGGTTTCTGCCTGACTTTGGCGCAAGCCTTAGCCAACCAGAAATCCCATTTCTAACATTGGTGATCAGCGGTGGGATTTGGACTTGCGTTTGCGCTGTACCGCAGCAGCAACTGGCCGCACCACAAAACTCTGCATTTAGATAAATCACATGGTATAGGGATTATTGTTCTAAGTTTGGTTTTAAATGTCATTTCTGTGGAAATGGGTTTCTTGTGCACTGTGAGTTAGGTGTCCCTAGCTCGGGAGGGTAGATCATCCCCCTTAGTGCATTGTGTTTTCTGGATTCACCAGAGGGTGGGATCCAGTGGTGGCAGCAGATGTGTGTCCAGTGCATGTATTCCCATTCCCAGTTCCCGGGGTAGTGGTACCTGTGTCACGTGGTGGTCAGGTTGAGAAATCAGGGGCGGTAGAAACTGTCTTACCAGTCTTGGGAGGGGTTTGGGGATGAATGTGTAATGCGCTGGATGAATGTGAATGTCCCATTCCCAGTTCCCAGAGTGATAGTACCTGTGTCACGTGGTGGTCAGGTTGAGAAATCAGGGGCGGTAGAAACTGTCTTACTAGTCTGGGGGGTGTGAGTGTGGATGAATGGTGTGTTGCACTGGACGATTGAATGTTAAATGGTGTTAAAAAGGTTCTCCAGTCTGTTGTGTCAGAGAGAATCTCAGAGTTATTGTTTTCCGAAGTTGCACCAACGCCTGGTGTGTGTAAATTCTTTTGAATCTTCTTGAGCTTGTTTTTGGGAGTGACCCTAGAAGAATGGTGCAGGTATCTCCACAAACCCTTGCGGCGGAGATGGTTCAGAGTAGCCCAGCTAGGTACCCTTATTTGTGAGGGGGTTGAGTGGTCTCACGCCTGAACTGGTTGAGGGCGTGACCCTGGGTTGTATTCCCAACCCCAACCTCAGTCTCCAGGACTGGTTGGTTCCATGAGGGAACACCAGGTAGGGAGCCTAGTCTGTCCTGTTGGACTGTTCTTCGAGGTGGTTCTTCCTGTTTGAGGTAAGCTGGGAGTGTCTGTAGTAAGGCTCTATCAGTTTTGGTGTCTAGCAGTGCCACTCCTAGGTGGAGGGTGCAGAGGTTCAGTTTTGAGGGGTGAGAGGGGGAAAGAGTCCCCAGTGGGAGCCAGTGGGTCAGGGGCCGGCCAGAAGGGCTGAGCCCCCAATGAGT
Source organism: Triturus cristatus (assembly GCF_964204655.1). Classification (NCBI taxonomy): domain Eukaryota; kingdom Metazoa; phylum Chordata; class Amphibia; order Caudata; family Salamandridae; genus Triturus; species Triturus cristatus. Next base: position 93,621,947 of record NC_140579.1, on the reverse strand, counting down.
GACCATGGTGACGCCACTTCTGTCCTGGGGCATCTTCACGCACTGTCAGAGGGACAGGAGGTCGTGAGCTCTGCGCCAGGTTGCTGGGGCATCTTCACGCACTGTCAGAGGGACAGGAGGTCGTGAGCTCTGCGCCAGGCAGACTGTCACACGACACGCTAGGTATGTGTCACCCTTAGGAAGTCCTGGTCCGCCAGGCATCTGACCAAAGGGTACGTCCCTCGGTTGGGGAGCCAGTAGCCGGTGTTTCCGGATCTAGACGTAAGGACGACTGTAGTCAGTGTCCTGGCCGGTTTGCCTTCTAGGGGTACCACTCCAGTTGGGAGGGTGCGGAACTCTGGAAGGGGGTGCAGAGGGAGGGCGGCCTCGCCTCTGACCCCGGTGCAGCCGGCGAACTTTGATCCCAGGTGGTAGACCAGTTGGTGGAGAGAGGTCCTGAACTGGTGGGAGAGTTGTGTTCTGGTGGGTGCTTCCCTGGGAGGGTGCGGAACCCCAGAAGTAGAGGTAGGGTGGGGCATTCTTGCCCGTGACCTCTGGTCAGCCTGAGGGTGCGGACCGTAGGTTGAAGGATCAGTGGTAGTTGGGAACTACACTGAGAGGGAGAGTGGAGAATGGTTTATATGCCAGGGGTTACTACCCCCCACTCTGGGTTTGGCAAGGACCAGTGGTATCTGGGTGGCCTAGGGCCTGGTCCTGGCCGTGGACAACTCGGTAGTACCAGTGGGGTAGCCTAGTTGGGCCTGAGTTCTTTTCGGTTGTTTTTTTTCAGATGGAACCATGTGGATTGAGAATGGCGTAGAACCGGAGAGTGTCCCTGCAGTGCGGGCCTGCGTCCGTGTTCTATCGCCCCAAGCAGGGAAGTCCATCACGGTGGTGATTGGTCTGCCCTGCGTTTTGGCTGGAAGGGGGTTGTGTTGGACTTGGCCCTTCTGGCAGGTTCACCCCTGAACTTTTTTTGCTTTTATTGATGACATGGTGTAGTGATTTTGGGGTTTCTGCGCACTTTACCGCTGTGTCCCAGGGTAAAGTGCGTGCGTGTGTTGAGGTTGGCCTGCCCTCCCATAGGAATGCATGGGGGAATGTATGTGTCCTGGTAGTTCCTGATGCGTGGGGTGTGCAGGCCCGAGTTTGGTATGTGCGGACTCGTGGGATTGAATGCTGCGCGATGATGTGTGCGGCGTGCATGTACCTAGTGTGGAAGTGCCACTTCTAGAAGTGGGCACTTCTGTGTGCAGTATGAAATGGGTGCCTTGTCTGGCGATTGGCTGGTTGAGGTCAGGTGACGGGCTAGGGAATCCCCAGAGTCAGGATGAGTCACCCAGTGGTGAATGGGGAGATCAGCAGCTAGATGGGTGGGAGGAGTACACCTGGGTCCTGAATAGGGCTGGGTTTTCCCCACACAATGATGGCTCCGCCCCCTGTGGTGCGACTGATGACCCTGGCCTGTCCTCTGAATAGGGAGAGGGGCTGAGCAAAACAAAGTGCTCAGGAACCAGTTGTATCTGGTTCGCCCCTTCCCTGCACCCTTGAGACAAAGGGATTTGGTGTATAAAAGAGGGGCTGTGACCCCATGAAAATGTTCTTGTTCGTGTTCTTGTTCTGGACTTGAATCTACCAGGGGCGTGCTGCTGCTGGGGCTCAGGGGAAGGCTTGCCTCCCTGGGCCCTGCCCTGCCCCTGGTTGCCTGGAGGACTTTTCCTTGCTGGGAGCTTTTTTCTGCTCCATGTCTTTATGCCCAGGACCTCTTGGGACCCTTCTGCCTTTGCTGGGGGCTGTTTTGCCCCTCTGATACCTCCAGGACTTTTAGGACCTTTTGCTTTTCTTGAGATCCCTTCTGACAAGGAAACCTGTACCAAGGACAAGAAGCCTGCTGATCTAAGGACTTGCCTCCCCTTTCTGCCAGAGTGCTGTTTTGCTGTGGAGGAACCTGAAAGCTGCTTCTTTATTTTTGCCTAGGGACCAGGAGAGAGGAACTGTGTGTGTACTCTCAATCTTGCTAAGAAAATCTCCAAGGGCTGGAAGAGTGCCAGCCTCCTGTTGAAGTCACAGGGCCAAAGGACTTCACCCTCTACTGAATTTCTGGTTGCTGGAAAGGGTTGTCTCCAGTACCCAAGGGAAAATCTGCAGTCTCGACGTCGCCGGACGCCGCCGAATCCAGCTCGACATCGTGGGTAACGGCCCCAGTGTTCTGAGCCTTCGACACCGGCCGCCGGGCCCGATCGACGCCAGCAGCAACACCAGTGAGCAGTGGGTATCGGCCCCGGCTCCAAGTGCCCCGTCTTGACGCCGGTATCGACGCCAGTGAGCAGTGGGTATCGGCCCCGGCTCCAAGCGACCCCGTCTCGACTCCGCTGCTGATCGCATCAACTCGACGCCTTTCTCGACGCCGTGAGCGCTGCTCCGGCCCGACATCTCTCGACGCCGCAGCAGATCGACCAGACTCCGAGGCACGATCGACGCCGACCTCGACGCCGACCTCTCGACGCCGTGGATCATCGTTTCTTCATTTCCAAAGGTACTGTGTTTATGGGGTCTGTTGTAACTCCAGGCTCGACGTAGCGCTCCTCGCGGTCGACGCCGAACCTTGGGAATATCGTAGACTCAACGTCGTGTGACTCCCGTGGGGGTCACATTGTTGCCAACGAACTGTGTTCAGAAGAATATTTAATTTGGTTGCTAAGGAACTATCTCCTAAAGAAGGAACTTTTCCTGATCATTGTTACTTATGCGCTTTTGCGCCTGTGCATTGCTGTGATGCTTGATGCCTTCCTAATGTGATTTATACCATGCTTTGTGTACCCCTCTAGATGTATTTTTATCCCTAGGAGGTTGTGTTACCTAGCATAGTGGTACTGGTTCCCTGCGTGAGATTCTCCTAAAGTGGTTAGGGTTGCGTAGGTGGCAATTACCTGTTACCAGTGGTTACTGGTTGTGCGCTATGACTTCTAATTGGTGATACAGTGATTATATGTGCTATGTTCTAAAAGTATTATTTCTACCAAGTATTAATTCCTGCAAAGTACTAGTTCTACCAAACGTGCTATGTCCAAAAAGTGCTTATTCCTGACAGTGGTCCAGGTGGCCCTGTCTTGTACATATCCCTTGTAAATTCTACCCGTACCAGTGGCACTTTGTAAAGTATATATTTGTTATCTAATATGTTTTGCTATAATACAAAGGCTATTTTTATAGAATACCGTGTGTGGAGTTTCCTTTGTGGTGGGCCTTGGGTGTTGTTGCTGGGTGCGCGCGCAAACGCTTTACACATCGCCTCAGGGATAAGCCTGACTGCTCGTGCCAAGCTACCAAGGGGGTGAGCAGGGGTTATCTTTGGCGTGTAACTTCCTTGCCCTGACTAGAGTGGTGGTTTCTGCCTGACTTTGGCGCAAGCCTTAGCCAACCAGAAATCCCATTTCTAACAGTGTACTTAAGGAACAAGAGGTCAAACTGGCACTCCTAGTTAGAGTGAGGGACCAAGTTGAACTCCAGAAAAGGATCTTAATGAACTAAGACAGACTACTGTTAATGTTATTGCCCTGAAGAAGACTTTTTGGGTTGAAACGTGTTGGCTACGGTCGTTTTTAAGAAGATTTTTTTCAATAAAGAAACAAAGAAACAAGAACCTGCTGAATTAATGTGCTTCTCTTCACTTTGCTTGTACTTGTAGAATATACTCATTTTTTCAAATGTTGGAGTGCTGAATCATTGTTTTTGATGCACCACTGACCAAGCCACACCCTGTCAGGGAGTCCATCAGTGCCACCAGCACTCACATCCACTGGCACATAGCAGCAAAAGGCAGGCAGCACCACTCCGGAGTGTGTGGTCTGTAGCTGATGCTATGCATGTTCCCCCCAGGCTGCCAGGTGAGTTTCCTCTCTCCTTTCCCCCTCCTGGCCATGGTGCCATGCCATGCCTCAATTGCAGCTGTCATGAAATGGTATCAGTTAACTTCAAAATGGGGAGGATGGAGATGACAAGCTGCCCTGGGGTATACAACACAAGGGGGGCACTGTTCCAGGGTGGGTGGTGTTAAAGTCTCTGCCTATCTTCCTACCAATGGGCGGAAGAAGAGCAGGATGAGAAGGAAGATGAAAGTCCTAGGTATATAACACAATGGGGGAGAACAAATCTTGTCTCTTGTTGCTCTCACACACCCCGAAGGATCTCATGCTTCATCATTGGGCAATTGCTTCTCGTCGGGCCGGTGCTGCAATGCCCTACGAGTCCCCCGAAGGGTCGCTTTATCGGAGATCTTTTAGAGAACTGCCGCTTGATGCGTGCGGGTGTGTGGAGTAGTCCTAAGTGAAGGGTGATAAAGTGCATGCAGAGCATATAAAACTGCCTAAGAGTTGCCAAAAAAGTGCTTTCATAAAGTGGCACCCTTGGCAGGACAAAAAACCTGCAGGTTAGTGAGTTACCCCTGTAGGCGTAAAGAGCCCAGGTAACTGTCAGGTCGACATGTTTCACGCCTCTATTGTCTTAACGATCGTGAGCGTTTCATCAGGGCCAAGGTGCTATGTGAGGTGGTGTAGTGAACGTGATAAAGTAAAAATAGAGGGATGGGAATGTCCCTCTAGGGCGATCAGTGTGGGCCTCGGACTAAGAGTCCTTTAGTCCAGGCTATTCACTCAATAGTAGATTCTACTCCTGATCTCCTGATCATGACCTAGGAAAGATAAAAAAGAGAGAAAGACATGCATTGAAGAAACATGAGGGAGGCTGGAAGGTGTGCCTCCTTGACCCCATGTCATGGCAGCAGTAATCATACTGAGAGAGAAAGACACACACACAGACGCAGACAGGCCTGTCAGCACAGAACCCTAATCTCTAGGCACCCTGTTTAGAGATACCCCCGGAGGCGGAAGGCAGCGAGCCCAATGGCCGACTACCCAGGAGAGTGGTGGCACAACTGACTCACACCCTGCAACCCGGGGGTATCCGTGGTTACAGTAGTGCCTGTGAGATCAGGGGGAACCCCGGCAGAAGTCTTGGCGTTCCACTGGTGCTGCAGGTACTGGTCAGCCGAACTAGAGGCAAACACCAAACGTTGCCTGTACGGGACGTTTTAGGCGAGGGCCGCTATTTTGCCCCACCTGCACATAACGACGACCGGTAGTTTACGTGAGTGTGGAGGTTATTTTGAAAGACAGGAGAATGTTCAATAATGGTGCACTGTGACCCTTACCTAATGGGGGAGAACATTGCTCCTTAGGCTAATGGTGTAGGGTGCCCGCACCTTATCGACTGGAGAGAGGGTAAAAAGGCAAGGGAATATCGATAAGCCGAAGGCACACAACATATTTCTTGGTTACTTTTACTTACTTAAAAGACGCAGGTGGTCAGAGGGTGAATGGTGGGTAGTGCATGTGCGCACAGTGCTATCCTCTCCCCAGGTCAAACCAATAGCATTAGTAGATGCCTGTTTTATGAAGGCCTCCGTGATATAAGTACTTAATCCAAGCAGATAGATTCTACTACTCAAAACAATGGTACTGCAGTTATCAACCTCAGAAAGTTAAGGGCTCACCCAGCACTTGTGAGACTAAAAACGTTAACTGCAGGCTGCAATCAGATCTCTGTAGCAGAGTCTTAAGTCCCTTAGCTGTCTCACACAGGTACCAGGCACTGGACTTACCTCCTCTTGTCCTTTGAGTGGTGGGTCCTTTCCCAAGGAAGAGTCTGCCGAGTCATCTTCTTCTGAACCAGGTCCCATCCCTTCATTGTCAGTGAGACTGTCATCCACTGGAAACTCCTCATCTACATCTAATAGAAAGGAAAGGACAAATGCACTAGAACAGCTCATAATGCTGTGACATAGGAAAACTGAGCATGATATGACAGGTTGAAATATGACATAGCACAATAATTGCGCATGCCACAACATAGCATAACAAATCTTTTTGCTTATTTTGCATACAATATGGACCAAAACACATCAAGGCGGGGGCATGAAGTCACGGACAGGAGTATGAAAAGAAAAGGTGCCAGCAGAAACACCAGATTTCATGGAAGGGAGCAAATGGTTGTCCTGTAAGTAAAACTGGGGGCCGTTAAAGAGTTTGCTCTCCCAAGACTTACAATAAGCACGATGGAACTGTTGGGACGAAAAGCTTAACCAGCTGGAGAGAGCAACAGGGTTGGTGCCAAGAGATCTTCTTGAGAAGATGAATCTGGTGTGAGAATGAAGAGATCTGTAGACGAAGGCAAGAACTTTGAATTCAACCCTTGCTTTCACGGTCTCTTTCAAACTATCCGTGTGCGGCCTTTTATCCGGGAGGAGGGGCTGATTATCTTCCATCCGGGGGTATACTCAGAGTCAGGCTGAACTAGAGAGTGGAGGGAGGCTGGGGGCCACAAAGTCTGCAGGGTGTTATCCATTGACCTGCTGGGTACCATTGGCACCGCATTAGGGTGCTGAGTGCATATGTATGCAAGAGAGTTCCATACGGACTGGGCTGGTACCTGTAGCACTGTGTAATGGTGCAGAGTGAGTGTGTGTGTGAGTGGGAGTGATAGCCTGTGGACCACCTGTGATTCATGACACTGGCCGGCGGTGCCGATTTATACATTAATTCCATGCCAAAAGCACAATACATTTGACATTGGGTTTACCCGCGTGGCTCCAACCTGTAGTGATGCTAAAAAGTGTTCTAATTTTATGTATGTACATATTTTTGACATCGTTGTGACCCGGGTGTACCCTATGACAGTGTGGGACTGTATTATCAGTAGTGCTAGTGTGGGTCTGTGGTGGACAGCGTGTCGCACCACATAAGGGTGTTCTCTCTTTGTGGGGGATGGGGTTGGATTAGGAATTGTCCTACACTGTGCATACGATTAATGTTATAAGAATACGAGTGGGCCTAGTACTGCTAGTAATATTTTCGAATGTGTTTAATGCCTAGCAGTACCTGATGTTCATGTTATAATGATTGAATATGTGTGTTGAATATTGATGGAGCAGGTAAAACAAAATTTGTATACCTCCTCTAATTTGCATGAAATTAATTACGTAATCATTCTAATTTTAAATTCCAATAACCTGTTTGCAGTGAAAATTTATTAATCAACCTTTGCACCTTGATAAACACGAGATACACGTGGGACTAAAATGCTAATTGCATGGCAGAACAATTAATTAATTAATTATGATACGCAAACTAATCATAGATTGTGGTGAAATAGGAAATTGCATGATTTATGTTGCTTTGTGATTGTTTGTGCTTTTAAAATCATCAAATGGTAAGTATTATCGCTTTAAATGTTGCTGCAGCTAGGAAATTACTAATATACATTGGGATTAGTGTGGGGTTAAACATTAGAATCTTCATTTCTATATATTAATTACTGTTATGTGTGTTTTTGCTTAAATTGGCATTCGGCCTACTAGGCCACAGTACCCAAGATGGCGTTCTCTGAAGCAGATGCCACCATGTGAGCGCGATGATTTCTGCACATGTCCGGATGGCTCTGGAGATCACCAAATGACCCGAACTCTTGACACCGTGTTCCCTGTCAAGGATAAGGACTTGTTCGCCTGCCAACAGATGATTATGTGGGAACAGCGGAAAGGACAATAAAGAACCCGTGTAATACAACTTCTTCACCATGGAAGAGGTGCATTCACTGCTCTCGCCTGAGAGCCAAAGCCAAAACTTAATAAAATTGTGCCTTCCTATGCCAAGTCATCATGAAGAACCAGTCTTGTCCTGGGAAACTTTTAATAACCCACAGATAACCCCGGACTGTCCAATCAGAACATTTTCTTCTGCCCCCAAATGTCACATGTTAGTATGAAGTAAGACGGAAAAGGGGTATAAAATGCCCTCATCCGCCATAGGGTGTCGTCAGTAGCTTTTGATCGTTCATGGTGTTAGGTTGCATTGAGCTGTTGGCGATTTTTTGGTTTGCCTTGGGTTTATTTGGCGTTTGGGAGGAAACTTGCAGTGCATCCTACATTTCGTCTGACGGTTTGATCCTTTGCTGTGGGTCAGATAGCCTGTCCTGGGAGTTGTACTAGAGAATGCGGATAACTCTCTGTTTGATCAGAATCCATCCTAGTAGGTAAATTGGTAATTAATTGACTGTGTTTTTTAAATTCATGTTATTTACTAAATATTTGATTTCTCTTTAAATAAAACTACATTTATATTATGAGCTGTAGTGAATAAATGCAAACGCAAAGAAATTTATTATTAGATACACATAATTTGAAATAATAAGAAATGAGTTTGTGGTTCTTTAATTAATTACAGAAAATACCAAATGTTTCCTAGGTTTTAATTGTGTTTTAGCTGGTTCTAATTCACCATCAACCAGTCCAACTAATTGGTCCATCGACCAAATGGTGGAGTGCCTTGATGTTAAGGTCAGGATTCTGAAGATGTATATGTATAATATGTATATAATATAAAGCAAATTAATCCTGATAGGTAATAAGGTACCCACATGTCCAGAGCTTTTCTCCTGTGTACAGATTCGGGTGAGATTTATTGAATGGCGAGTGTGTGTTAGTGTTATGGGCCCCACCAATGAATGAGTTGTTGTGATTAAGAATCTGTGACATATGGAGAATATGTAAATTTTGTCCCTTGCGCTGCATCAGATTACTTGGTAGCAGATTGATGGTTTTATTGTATTGGTTTGGTGATTATTGATTTATGTTTAACACTTTATGTTGAGTGATTGTTTATGTTAAATGTAGTCGGTAATTTGAAGCTTCCGGGAAGTAGGGAGTGAACTTATGTGGCAAGAGAAGTCACATGGAATTGAACATTGTCTGGTTTCAAGAATTGTAATAACACGGAATTGTGTTATGACAGGGAATTCTCTGTATGAATGTGTGTGAGTGGTATAGTAATAGATTCTCTTGTGAAACTCTGGCCTTAATTCTCAGGAGCATTGTTGTCTCCACATGTGTCTTATCCCCAGAGAAACAGGTTTGCCCTTTTCTCGATAGAAGGGTAAGGTAGAGGGAAGTGCTACTTTATCAGAAAACTAAAACTTCTGTGGTAGGGTAGAGGTAAGCGCTGCCTACTGGAAAGACAGAATTCTTGTGTAAATAAACAAAGCTATCTCTTTGGTTTAGCGAAACAGGCAATGGAGATGTTTTATGTTGTTACTAACAGATTTTGATTAAAGAAAACGTAAGAAAAGTTTGCCGATAAAATTTGGTAAAGGAGGGGTCAGCAAGAGCAGGAGTAGTGAGAGAGGCTGACGTCAGAAAGACCGCGCTGGAATTGGTCAACCGTAGACAGACGAAACGTTCACTGATTGGTGCGTTAGTGTGAGACGCGCTGGGAGTGGAGAATTACCAGAGTGACATAGACGCACAGGATTGGTGCGTTAGTGTGAGACGCGCTGGGAGTGGAGAATTCCAAGAGTGACGTAGACGCTCCGGATTGTTGCGTTAGTGTGAGTCGCGCTGGGATTGGTCAGAATACGGAGAAGCCGTGAAGAAGTGACTTGTAAAGCTTAGTTGATTAAGAACTTTTGAAAATAAAATGATGTACTACGATCCACCTGAGAAAGAGAAAAAATCATGGTTTGGAAAAATCAAAGACCTATTTAAAAAGGATAAACTGATTGGAACTAGGGAAGGATAGATACTTCCTCCACCGAAAACGCCTGCATCTTTTATGGTAGCGAAATATGGTTATCATACATGTATTTGGTTGGAGAATTGGGCAAAGTATACCAAAGATGATGGAGTATTAGCGTTTCCGGAAAATGGTTCATTTAGTTTAGCTGTACTATGAAATTTAAGAGATAGAATGATGAGGTTAGAACCGAAACCCAGACCTACCCAATTTGAGGCTTTGACTGAATGGGAAGAAGAGATGTATGAAAGGGAAATGCATCGGAGTGGGAGAAGGTATAATTTATATATTTGGTAGACATTGTGGTCAAGAAAGTCATGATGACAGAATGAGAAGATGGCGAAATGCGAGCATGACTGATGGTATGTTTCCTCTGAGAAATGCTGGAGAGATGATTGGCAGAAAATGCACAGAAAAGAGAAATAACACAGGGACAGAAGGTTACAGGTATGGAGTGAGTGAATCGGAAGATGAAGTGCTGGAGGACATGTTTTATAAAACAAAACCTCCATATCAGCAAGATTATGCGTTGGTGACGCCAAGTGCACCACCACAGGAGACTGTAACAAATACAAAGTTTGAACAAATGCTGAATAATTTGGGGAAAAATAATCCATTTAAAGATTCAGAAATATCACAGACAGTAAGAACTGAAAATGAAAAAGCTGCAGAATTAGCTAGAACTACACTGGAATTAGCTGAAAAGATTAGAGAGTTAACAAAGAATATGGAAGCAGTGACTGTGCCTGTAACTATAGGACCAGTGATACTTGTTTTTGATAAACAAAAAGATAGTGAACATTGTTTAACGGTCTCATATAATGGCAGTATGCAAAAGGAGAAAGAAAGGAGTAGTTCGGGAGAAAATGAATGGAAGATTACTGCAGGAATATCAGGATTAAGTACCCCTAAAAATGTAACTGTAAATCAAAGTCCAGCGAGTAAGACACCTATGGCAACAGAATCAGCAACAGAAACCCCAGAGAGAATGACCGATAAAATGAGAATAGAGACAACTCCTGTAGGACCAACATCGGAAGAATTAAGTGATTGGTTAAGAAGTTTACAGAAAAAAGATACAGAACCACAACCTCTAGATGTGGCAAAATTAAAAGTAACATTAGAAGAGTTAATTGTAGGAACAATTCCAACTGAAAAATTAAAAGCATACCAAGATGAGGAGTTAATGTTTTTATGTAAAAGCATAACCTGGAGAGCAAGGACTTTGCATGAAAAATTAGAAGAAACAGCGAGCAAAATGGGAATCGATTTTGAGAAAATAAGGTCATTACAGAAGCCATACAGGGTAGATTTTTCTGAAAAGGATATTGAAAACTTGAATACTGCAGGGAGAGTGACCCCAATTAAAGAACTGATCGCACTTTTAAGAAAATGGGGTTATGTGGATCGATGGAAAAGTAGATGGTTTTGAAGGAGAGAGGAAACTACAGACAAGGCCTCTCTAGCTTTCCCAGTGAGAGAAAAAGAGTCAGTGGTAACAGGATGTCTCATGAGAGAAATTCCTGGAGGAGGATATGTACATGTTCCATGGACTAGACAGAGGATATTTTGTCATCTACCAATGATTTTTCAAGGTTAAGAGAAAAACCGGTTGAATGGTACAGACAGGTGGACAGGTTTGTCAAACTTTCAAAGGTATTATGGATAGATCTGAATGGTCTTTTTGATATAATTGTGCCTGCAAATTTATGGGCAGAATGTAAGATTCCAATAGATTGGCCAACACAAGAATATCCTAGGGATCCTAAGACGGGAGCCCCCGATCCAGAAGTAATGAAAAAATATGATCAGGTAATAACTTTTTTGAAAAATAAAGTACCTCCGAAGGAAACTGACTGGGTAAAGATTGACAGAACTCACCAGGAGGCTAAGGAATCAGTGCATGCGTATTAAGAAAGGTTATTGTTGGCATCTAAACAATACAGTGGAGACGAGAAATTAAGTGAAAAGTATTTGAGTCATTTTGTGTACAGATTTGTTTATGGTTTAAGGCCTGAAGTTAGTGAAATGATTAAACAGCATACAGTAGATTGGCAAAACAAGAAGATAGACGAAGTGTTGCGACATGCAAAATATTTTAGTGATGAAATTGAAGCCAAACAGTGCAAGTTGAAAGAAAAGGCAATGTGGGCACAAGTTAAGGTAGCGGAATGACAAGAACCCCAGTTAATCGAACAAGCTAATGGAATGGGGCAAGCAAAACAAAAGCCTAATATTGGAAAAGGAAAAGGACAGATTAGCATTGATGAAGCATAAAAAGAAATGGCCATGTCATAATTGCGGAAAATTAGGGCATTGGAAATCTGAGTGTAAATTGCCACTGAAAGCTAATGGTGATAATTCATCATTATATCCACAGGTGCAGAATGAGGTGAGTTGCCAACCGCCGCGACAGCAGCAGGTTGTTACCTAAGTGTCAGGTGCCAAAGCCACCTTTTCCACAGAACGTAAATCCTCAAAGATACAGTAATGAGACAGGATTCTACAACAAAGAACAGGTAACAAAGCTACCGCGCGCTGGTGCCGTTTCGCAGTATTGACTGCAACGCGATGAGAGTGAGTCAGAAGAGAATTATTGACGGTGCCTAGGAGAGGAAGAGGAGTGCTTACTTGGCGCAACTCTAGAGGTAGACCAGACAGGACCCTTTGTGGATGGAAAGGTGAATGAAGTAAACATTATTTTCCTAGTGGATACTGGTGCTACTCGTTCAACTGTTAGATCAGCTGAAGTGAAAAATCTTCCTCTCTCGGGTGAAACAATCCAAGTAGTTGGAGTTTCAAACAAACAGATAAATGCTTATCTTACTGATCCTGTAAAGGTTAGAATAGGGAAATTCACTAACATGCATCGTTTTGTCATATGCGACACTAGTCCTGTAAATCTGTTAGGGAGAGATTTACTGTGCAAGATGAACTGCACCATCTTTTGTACACCTGATGGTATAGCCTTTGAAACTCCCGACGAAGATGTACTGTATAGAATGGCAAACTTAGAGCCTGAAATTACTGAAGCATTTGTTGTATTTGATCTGGAAGGATTGCCTCAAGAGTTAAAAGAAACGGTGAGAACGGAAGTGTGGGATTTCACAGGAGAGGATGTTGGATTAATGAAAAGAGTAGATCCTGTGAAAATAACTGTGAAAGAAGCAGTTAAATTACCCGAATATTCCTCAGTATAAATTAACACCAGAAATAATTGCAGGAGTAACCCGTGTAATAGACAGAATGATTGAACAAGGTATTCTGAGAGAAATAATTAGCAGTCCATGTAACTCTCCGATCATGGGTTTGAAAAAGCCAAATGGGACCTTTAGAATAGTACAGGATTTGAGAAAGGTGAATAAAATTGTTGTTCCTTGCTGTCCCATTGTGCCAAACCCTTCGGTAATTCTACATTAGATTCCGCATGATTCAGAACGGTACACAGTCATTGACTTGTGTCATGCTTTCTTTTCTATTCCATTGCACCCTGATAGCCAACAAATTGTTGCGTTCCGGTTCGGTGAGCGTATTTTGCCATGATGCCGTATCCCTCAAGGGTATACAGAGAGTCTTTCAATATTTAATCAGAATCTAAAGAAGTCACTGGAAGATTTGAAGATGCCAAATAGTTCAGTGCTTGTTCAATACATCGATGACATATTGGTGGCATCGAAGACGCGAGAAGCATGTTTGGTTGACACAGTTACCCTGTTAAATCATCTGGCCGATGGAGGACTTAAACTATCCCCATCAAAATTGCAGTTTTGTCAGAAAGAAATACAATACTTAGGTCATAAGATTGAAAAAGGCCTGAGGAAAGTAACAATGGACAGAATTAAAATAATTAAAGGAATGAGAGCCCCAATGACACAGAGAGAAGTCAGAATGTTTCTTGGAATGGTGGGATATTGTCGACAGTGGATCAGCAATCTCTCGCTGATCGCAAAACCACTAGTATGGTTGACAAGGAGTGATGTGAAAGATCCCCTTGAGCTAAGTATAGAATAGATGAAATCTTTTAAACAATTGAGAGACAGCTTGTGTGAAGCACAGGCTCTTGGAATGACTGATTATGAAAAATAATTTGAGCTTTATTGCAGTGAGAGAGATGGATGTGGTCTTCCCTAATTAGTGCAGAGACATTGAAGATTGAGACGACCGATTGCTTTTTTTTCAGCTGTACTAGATCCAGTAGCTGTAGCATTGCCTGGATGTTTGAAAGCCGTAGCTGCCACCTGTAAGAGTTCGGAACAAAGTGAAGGAATTGTAATGGGATACCCTTTGAGAGTGTTTGTTCCCCATGATGTGGCGATCCTTTTGACAAGAAGTAAAACACAGTTCATGACGCATAGTTGTCTAACTAAGTATGAAAAAGTGATTTGGGTGCTGCAAATGTGAGTCTTGTAAGATGAACTAATGTGAACCCATTGACATTACTACCTGATGCTGTGAATGCAGAGGTGAAAGATGATGTTGATCATGATTGTTTGGAAGTGCTTGATTTTTGCACCAAACCGCGTCTGGACATAAAAGATGTGCCTCTGAAAGAGAGTGAAAACGCGGCAGAAGAACAAATACAAACAAACAAGTCCAATGGGAAGACAACAATCCTATAATGAACACAAGGAGTATGACAAGGGGACCTCAAGGAGCAACGAACAAGGACTCGTGGTGAACATGTAAGATTACACGCTCAATTCAGAAGAAATATCAGTCTTAAACAAAGGTCTCGGCTTCGTTCCCACCACATATTTGGACAAGTTCCAATTACGGTGCGAACTCAGCGAATTATTCAGGAAAATACGAATCAAAACCTTTTTTATGGGAAAAGAGACACCAGAGATTACCTTACACACAACATTAAGTCCTAAATCCACCTTCTGCCCTCCAACATCGCTCATGCCACCTGAGGTGATGGCTTTTGAGGAAAGTGTCACAAAAGAAATTGATGAACTACCATTCAAACATGTCACCTATGACAATCTGAGTAAAAAAGAAAGAAATGCATTGAAAATTCTAAGTATGAACAATGACATCATTATAAAACCCGCGGATAAGGGCGGTGTCACTGTAATTCAGAACATCAATGCATATAGAACGTCGTGTCTCAATCTCCTCATGGATACCAAATTCTATAAAATGATTAACAAAGATCCAACAGTGCGCTTCAGGAAAACAATCAGTACCATCACTGCAGAAGCATTGAATCAGGGCTGGATCAGCAAAAAGGAACATGAGTTTCTAAACCCTGACACCCCACGGGTTCCGGTGTTTTACACTATACCAAAGATACACAAGAATAAAACACCCCCACCGGGTAGACCTATCGTGTCTGGGGTAGGATCCCAGTTGGAACCCCTCTCCCAGTACACAGATTGGTTCTTGCGCCCTCTTGTCAAGGGCATCAGATCATACGTCCAAGACACAAAACATCTACTGAACCTAATATCGTAAATCACGTACGATCCTTTGAACAACCTGTTGGTAGGCTTGGATGTAGAAGCACTATATACAAGCATTCCACAGAAGGAATGTATTGAGATGATTGACAAGCGGCTCAAGAAAGAAGAATGGACCTGGGATGCCCCGATTGACTGGATCATCACCCTAATGCGGATAGCATTGACTGAAAACTTTTTCCGGTTTGAAGATCAGCTCTATCTCCAAGTCCATGGCACTTCGATGGGCAGCACCTTTGCTCCTAGCATAGCGGGTCTGTATGTTGACCAGATTGAAGAACAACACATCTGGTCAACCAACCCCTATTCTGACAACATCTACAAATGGTGGAGGTACATCGATGATGTCCTGTTGATATGGAAGGGAGACAACACAACACTTGTTGACTTTCATAGATGGTTGAATCAACTCAATCCCCATCTAAAATTCACAATGACATACCATCACAATGAAGTCTCCTTCCTAGATGTTAAAATCAGAGCAAAAGATGGTGGCCTTTCAAGCACCTTATATACAAAACCTACGGATAAGAATAGCCTCCTTCATTTTGAAAGTACACATCCACGCTCCCTGCGTGAGAATCTACCTGTAGGCCAGTTCCTGCGCATTCGCAGAAATTGTGAAAATATCGATGAGTATAAAATTGAAGCAGAGACATTGGAAAAGAAATTACAAGAAAGAGCATATCCCAAACGCATTATTGAAAAAGCGAAGAAAAGGTCACGCAACACTCCCAGATCTGCCCTTCTTGAGACTAACCAAAAAGATACTAAGGATTCCATCATTTGTGTCACCACGTACAATGCATCTTCCAATGCCATCAAAAAGATAATCAACAAAAAGTGGCAGATTCTTACCTCCAACAAATTACAATTTGAGAAACCGATGTTTTCTTTCAAGCGGAATAAAAGTCTCAGAGACAGCCTGATACACTCGGATATGAAGAAAAACACTTCCAAACAACTCACGTTGTGGCAGCAACCACCGGTTATGGGCCACTATCCATGCGGCAGCTGTGTGGTATGTCAGTTCACAAAACACACCAAAGAGATTGAACTGGGCATGCATCACACATGGGAACAAAGATCCCATATGAACTGTAATAGCGAGAAAGTTATTTATATGATCAAATGCCCGTGCCATCTTATTTACATCAGGATGACAGGAAGAAAAGTGAAGGTTCGCATCAGCGAACATAGAAGTACCATCAGAAGAGCTAAAAATGCCACCAGACTGACAGCGCACTTTGTCGAAATGCAACACACAGACATGGACATACAATGGACTGTCATTGAAAAAATCAGAGGTGAGGGAGACGTTACCAAAGAATTGCTCGAACGTGAACAAAGGTGGGTGTACCGTCTAGAAAACCCATATCCATGGGCTCAATGATTCCATTCCATGGAATCACCTAAACAAAAAGAGCAGAATCATCACTGTCTGTTTCTACTTAGATTCATACAGGCGAATGTTTATGTCTAGACTCTCGTTCTATCAAGAGGTTCTACAATAGACATATCACGTAGCATATTCTTCTTTTAATCATGAGGTTTCATATAAGTAAATAGTGCCTTCCAACGGCTCATAAAAGATGTCAGTCGGTTATCCCTGCATAGATTCATACAGACGTATTTCTATGTCTAGACTCTCCTCCCACAAAGAGGTGTTATAATAGACATATCGTGGAATATACAACAACCCCCCCCTTTTTTTAATCATGAGGGTTCGTGGTAATGAATAGTGCGTTCCTACAGTTCATGAAAGAGGACAGTCGGTTCTCTCACTCGTAAAAACCACCAGTCTCATCTCATATACAGTAACCATATAGTGCACTTCCAAACGCGGTTTGCAACAGCCTCTTGCGCTCCACATGATGCTGCACAGTAGACTAAGGCACTAATATGTGTATATTACCGTGCACATGTTTCACGCATATACTAAAAACCTAAGACACTGGGTTTAAATTTTGCTACTCGCAGATACATCTAGCAGATTAAACTACACATCCCACAATCCATTGCAACCGGCTCCGTTAACATCCCACCTCCGCTCTTCTGAGTGGCGGGCGGATGCCGTCCCAGTTTTGCCACAGGTTCCCTCAATTCAACAATGGAACCTCTCCTCCGAGGACTAAATATTGTTTTTGGACTTTTAGAAAGTTTTGGGAATCTAAGAGTAAAATCGCGCTGTAATCTCGCGATAATTCGCAAACACCCGGAAATGAACAGTCCGGGGAGACTCCCTCCTTCCTTTTTAAAGAGATGGTGCGAGCGAGTCTCTGTCGCTCAAAGCCGATGGACTCCACGCGAAATAGGTTCTGCTGAGGGGTGAGACCGGTAAAACCGTGAGTAATGCCTTACGAACCAGACACCAACATCAATACTACCGTACTTTCTAGTTAGTCTGATAGCGGATATAACATAGAAATAATAACGGCGGTGTCGTCTGTGTTTTGTGTGTTTCTCGCTGCATATCTGCCGCTTACACAATCTTTCAAACAACGTGGGTTTGCATATGGCTGGCTCAACGCACTACCGCCATTACCGATATCAGGGATACGCCCATGTAGGTGAGAGTCCACCCGGACAATTACCATCTCTAACGTGGGGTAAGATACTCTTGTGTATAATTTCATTACATATACAAACCACTTTTTTTCAAATAACTTTATTACTCACCAAAACAATATATTTTAATAGATGAGTGAGTGTAAAATGCACGGTGTGAACGATTTGGGTTTCTGAACACAAAAATGAGATGATAGCCACATAAAACAATCACACGTGGCGTCTAATCCACTATGTTTGGTACAGATTCACTAAACATAACAGCATGCTGGAAACAAATTGGGGATGTTTGCTTACATAATGGCTGCAGTTGGTGTCCTATGAGTTCGGTACACTAACATATGCCCTTTTGTTGTCTTCTCCCCCTCTATTTTTCATTTACAGATGGAATAACGTCATTTAAAATAAGAATGATTGAAAAGGAGCAGCTACCTGCCCTTTATTATAATTAGGATAGGGTAATTCCCATCTCCTAAATACACCAGGGGACGACATAGCCCTGAAGAAAGTCCAAGCACCACAACAGTGGGCGTACGAGGACCGAAACATGTTGGCCCAAGGGTCTTAGGACCATAACATCCCATTGGACCCTACTGTCTTTATTTTTAATATTCCCGTTGAACCCAAGAATAAAGGGAAACTGGGGTTTAACTGTGAACTTTTAATCTTATCCCCTGGCCTATGATATGACCTAAGAGCTCCCTGGAATATTGGTTGAGCCCACCGCGACTTGTAGGGGTCGCGGTGTCCCGATGATGAAGCATGACACCACTAGGGTGTATGAGGGAAAATAAATAAAAACAAAGAGTTTTCCTACTTTATTTCCACCAATGAGAGCTTCACATTGAAATCTTCCAACAACTGTCTCTAGCGTCATGATAAAAATAATTAGTGAAGTACTATAAATTGTATTTGATTCATAACCAGGAGGGTGTACTTCTCCTTGTACCTCTTGACCCTTCAAATATACATGACCACATGGGTCTGTATAGGTAGTGTTTAACAAATCTGAAAGAGAGTGACTATGTGATGTTTGTGGATGGGTCATGCCTAAGAACTGGAGAAGGGATTTTGAGTGCTGCATATGCTGTGTGTACTGAAGCGACTGTGTTGGAAGAATCTTGTTTGAGAGGAGTACGATCTGCTCAAGTTGCTGAATTGTTTGCACTGATTAGAGCATGCAAGGTGGGAAAGAATTTGCGAGTCACTGTGATTACTGACAGTCAGTATGGGTTTGGAGTGGTGCATGATTTTGGGCAAATTTGGTCCCAAAGAGGCTTCTTGACGTCGAGTGGAACTCCAATCAGAAATGCAGAAATAGTAGGAAAATTACTTGGGGCGATTCAGCTGCCTAAACAGATCGCTGTTATAAAATGTAGTGCACACAGGAAGGGAACTGACTACGTGTCACCAGGCAATGAATTTGCTAATGATCTAGCGCAGTACTGTGCACGAAACCAAACTTCAATAAATCGTAACAGGGAGAAGGAAATGGATTTATGTCCCTTGCTTTTTACTAACACCATAAGTACATGGGATGAAGTGAAACAGTTACAGGAAGAGGCAGGGGAAGAGGAGAAGAAACAGTGGATAAAATCAGGATGTACACCACAAGAAGTAGACAGAGTTTGGGTTTACAGAGATGGAAGACCAGTAATGCCTATTAGCCTGATCTCTATCATGGCACGGATGTACCATGGACAGGCCCACATAGGCAGGGATGCCATGATTAGACTTTTTAAACAGACCTGTGTTGTAATAAACTGGACATCGGGAACTTGAAAGAGTTGTTTATTACTAGATGGCTACACAGCAGAGACAGCAGACCGGACACAAAGGCAGCTCACAGCAAACTGCCCTGCAAACATTCAAAACATAGAATGTCCAGAATGTGCTTCTAGGCAACACGCTAACATTCTTTCTTAATGTCCTAGTGAGAATACACCATTTAACAAGTCAAGTAAATATAAGGTAACACTATGAAAAGGAAAGATGAGAATATAACATATCCCCTTTTCTCAATAATAATAAAACAAAAAAACAAAAATCTTAAAACAGAAAACAACACAAGCGTAGATGCAATGAACTGAACATTAGAAAATAGATCGTTTTTCATGAACGTAAAGAAAGCATACAGTAATCACACCCGATACCGTTTGGGAATCATTTTCAATCTAGTGCTTCTTCTCAGAGAAGTATGAGAATCAATGATTTTATGAGATTTAGCAAGATCAACATTGTCAGAACACGCCCCACCACTGTAAGATGTATTCTTAACTTTAACAATTTTCCCAACATTCCACCAATTCCAACCTTCAACCTGCACAGCATTTTTACCAACACGAGTAACAAGGACAGGTGGTCCGAACTTGCTCACCCCTTTTTTAACATGTATAGAGGATTTAATACGAACCAGATCCCCTATTTGCACTTCCACCAATTTGGCAGACTTCTTCTCATTAAACCATTCCTTTTGTCTAAATTGGGAAGCGCTAACATTCCTTTTTACAATGTCCATAAGGTCATTGATAACGGATTTAATCCACTTGTTCATCCAACCTGGCTTGAAGCAAGTGTTAGCCTTTCATCCTCTTAATAACTCGAAAGGTGAAATCTTAGTTGTCGAGTGGGGAGTAGTTCTATAGAACCATAGCATACTATTAATAGCATTGTGAATGTTGGAGTTAGAAGATTTTGCCCACCTAATTCATTCTCCCACCACTCTATTCATACGCTCAACCTGACCATTTGACTGTGGGTGATATAACGAACTACGTACATGCTTAATGTTACATGTATTTAAAAAAAAATCTAATTCTGAACTGATAAATTGATTACCATTGTCGGTCACAAGTGTTTCTGGAAACCCTTCCCGGATGAACACTTCTTTTAAGAATGTGATCACACTTGAAATGGAAGTATCCTTAACTATTTTCACTTCAGACCATTTTGAAGTATAATCGATTAAGACCAAAATAAAACGACAACCTCCTTGTATACCTTCCACAGGACCAATGATGTCTAACCCTAATTTACACCAAGGAGAAGAAGGACATTCAATGGGAAGGAGAGGGGGCGTCTTAATCTTCAAAACTTTGTCAGAACTTCTGCAGGTAGAGCAGACATCGACAACATCACTAATGCCAATGTCCATAGAATGCCACCAGAAGCAATCACAAACTCTTCGTTTTGTGAGAGTCAAACCTAAATGTCCCTCATGTGCCTTGACAATGATGTTCTTTCTTAGACAGTGAGGAGGAATGAGTTTGTCTGCACGGACCAAAACGCCACCCTCAATAGAAATTTCTGTCTCCACCTTCCAAAAGGGTTGCAAATAGTGCGGCAACGTATGCTCTCTCGGCCAACCACATCTTACGAACTCACACACTTGTTGAAGAACTTCATCTCGAGAAAGAGCATCTAACCAGCTTTCTTCATTACCCACACTATGCTGGGATAAATCAATTGCAGCAATGAAACAATCATCAGAATCATTATCTTCATCATCATCCTCTTTTAGGGGTTCCTTCTTATCCACACCAGTTGGAAATCTGGATAGAAAATCCGCTCTAAAGTTTCTCCCAACTGAAACATGAACTACATCAAATTGGTATTGCATCAGACGTGAAACCATCCTGACAATCCTTGGTGAGCAACATTTACTCGTCCCTGCACTGAGAATATTGACTAGAGGTTTGTGATCAGTTTTTAAGAGAAAACGCCTTCCCCAGACATATGAACGGAATTTTTTAATAGCCCAGAGGCAGGTCAATAGCTCCTTTTCGATTACAGAATAGTGCATTTCTCCATCCCTTAAAACTCTAGATGCAAAAGCAATAGTATTCTCGCCAACCTGGATGTTATGTCTTTCATATGTACAAGAACGTCGTCTTGGAAGACAAGAACGCCCTTAATTTCCCCTAACATACTTTGCATGACACGTTGAAAAACTGATGCCGCCGAAGCTAGTCCGAACGGCATCCGTTTATATTGGAATGTTCCTAATGGGGAAATGAAAGCAGTGAGATGGCGGGATTCCTGTTCTAATTCAATCTCAATGTAGGCATTTGCCAGATCTAATTTTGAAAAATATCTAGAACCCCTGACACATGAAAACAGATCATTAATCTTGGGGAGGGGATGTGAATCTACCCAAATTTCCTTATTTAGTGATCTGAGGTCCACACAGACACGCAACTTCCCACATTTCTTGCGTGCTACGACGAGGGGAGAAAGCCATAAAGAAGCCTCGGTTGGTTCTATAATACCTTGTTGCAAAGACGTTTTATTTCAGCCTCAAGATCTTCTCGGACGCTGAAAGGTACCCCCCTTAATTTGTGCTTTACAGGTGATGAACCTTCCTTCACTATGATTCTAGGTTTGAATCCTCGAATAGTGCCCAGATCACCAGAAAAAACTGTGGGGAATAGGTCCTCCCATTTAACACTCTCCTCTCCATCAGAGACTAGAAGTACTTGTTCAGGAAATCCAGTCTTTAGGATCATACACACAAGCCTTGGTGGTACCATCCTAAAATATTCAGACCCTTAACGGCAACATAAATCTTGCCACTAATTTTTCTCCCTTTAAAAATAAGGTCATCCTCAAAATACCCCATTAAGTCTATTTTCCAACCCTCGTAGGATACCGGTGAGCGATCAGGAGGTAACAAAACTCTCTCACTCCATGTTTCTAAAAACAGTTCCCTGGTTATCATAGTGATTCTCGCTCCAGAATCTACTAGTAGGTTTAAAGGCTTACCACCAACCAATAGCTCAACAACAGGATCAATACACTCAATGGGGTCTGCAATATGGTAAATATGAAATGACCTTTCAGTGACAATCGAAACAATTTCGGAATCGGATTCACAGTCAGATTCCTGTAAACAAGCAACAGACCTTTTTTGATCATTACATTTTTTCTTAAAACATACTTTAGCAAAATGTCCTATTTTTTTGCAGTAACTGCATACAACGTTCACTCCGGGACATCTTGCGCCCTTTTGATGTTGCGAATTTCCGCATCTGTTGCACATCTGCTTGACGCTTTGCGTAGGAATAATATTTTTTTTTAAACTAATGTTCTTAAAAGTACAGTTCTTATTGTCAGGCCTTAAAACTTAATTTTGTTTTTGTTTAGAATTCGATGAAATAATGTTAACAGACTCAGGTAGTTTATCTTCTAACCCCTTTAAAGATACCTGTGAAGTTTCAATACTTTTAGCGATTTTTATAGTTTAAACAGACCTGTGTTGTAATAAACTGGACATCGGGAACTTGAAAGAGTTGTTTATTACTAGATGGCTACACAGCAGAGACAGCAGACCGGACACAAAGGCAGCTCACAGCAAACTGCCCTGCAAACATTCAAAACATAGAATGTCCAGAATGTGCTTCTAGGCAACACGCTAACATTCTTTCTTAATGTCCTAGTGAGAATACACCATTTAACAAGTCAAGTAAATATAAGGTAACACTATGAAAAGGAAAGATGAGAATATAACATATCCCCTTTTCTCAATAATAATAAAACAAAAAAACAAAAATCTTAAAACAGAAAACAACACAAGCGTAGATGCAATGAACTGAACATTAGAAAATAGATCGTTTTTCATGAACGTAAAGAAAGCATACAGTAATCACACCCGATACCGTTTGGGAATCATTTTCAATCTAGTGCTTCTTCTCAGAGAAGTATGAGAATCAATGATTTTATGAGATTTAGCAAGATCAACATTGTCAGAACACGCCCCACCACTGTAAGATGTATTCTTAACTTTAACAATTTTCCCAACATTCCACCAATTCCAACCTTCAACCTGCACAGCATTTTTACCAACACGAGTAACAAGGACAGGTGGTCCGAACTTGCTCACCCCTTTTTTAACATGTATAGAGGATTTAATACGAACCAGATCCCCTATTTGCACTTCCACCAATTTGGCAGACTTCTTCTCATTAAACCATTCCTTTTGTCTAAATTGGGAAGCGCTAACATTCCTTTTTACAATGTCCATAAGGTCATTGATAACGGATTTAATCCACTTGTTCATCCAACCTGGCTTGAAGCAAGTGTTAGCCTTTCATCCTCTTAATAACTCGAAAGGTGAAATCTTAGTTGTCGAGTGGGGAGTAGTTCTATAGAACCATAGCATACTATTAATAGCATTGTGAATGTTGGAGTTAGAAGATTTTGCCCACCTAATTCATTCTCCCACCACTCTATTCATACGCTCAACCTGACCATTTGACTGTGGGTGATATAACGAACTACGTACATGCTTAATGTTACATGTATTTAAAAAAAAATCTAATTCTGAACTGATAAATTGATTACCATTGTCGGTCACAAGTGTTTCTGGAAACCCTTCCCGGATGAACACTTCTTTTAAGAATGTGATCACACTTGAAATGGAAGTATCCTTAACTATTTTCACTTCAGACCATTTTGAAGTATAATCGATTAAGACCAAAATAAAACGACAACCTCCTTGTATACCTTCCACAGGACCAATGATGTCTAACCCTAATTTACACCAAGGAGAAGAAGGACATTCAATGGGAAGGAGAGGGGGCGTCTTAATCTTCAAAACTTTGTCAGAACTTCTGCAGGTAGAGCAGACATCGACAACATCACTAATGCCAATGTCCATAGAATGCCACCAGAAGCAATCACAAACTCTTCGTTTTGTGAGAGTCAAACCTAAATGTCCCTCATGTGCCTTGACAATGATGTTCTTTCTTAGACAGTGAGGAGGAATGAGTTTGTCTGCACGGACCAAAACGCCACCCTCAATAGAAATTTCTGTCTCCACCTTCCAAAAGGGTTGCAAATAGTGCGGCAACGTATGCTCTCTCGGCCAACCACATCTTACGAACTCACACACTTGTTGAAGAACTTCATCTCGAGAAAGAGCATCTAACCAGCTTTCTTCATTACCCACACTATGCTGGGATAAATCAATTGCAGCAATGAAACAATCATCAGAATCATTATCTTCATCATCATCCTCTTTTAGGGGTTCCTTCTTATCCACACCAGTTGGAAATCTGGATAGAAAATCCGCTCTAAAGTTTCTCCCAACTGAAACATGAACTACATCAAATTGGTATTGCATCAGACGTGAAACCATCCTGACAATCCTTGGTGAGCAACATTTACTCGTCCCTGCACTGAGAATATTGACTAGAGGTTTGTGATCAGTTTTTAAGAGAAAACGCCTTCCCCAGACATATGAACGGAATTTTTTAATAGCCCAGAGGCAGGTCAATAGCTCCTTTTCGATTACAGAATAGTGCATTTCTCCATCCCTTAAAACTCTAGATGCAAAAGCAATAGTATTCTCGCCAACCTGGATGTTATGTCTTTCATATGTACAAGAACGTCGTCTTGGAAGACAAGAACGCCCTTAATTTCCCCTAACATACTTTGCATGACACGTTGAAAAACTGATGCCGCCGAAGCTAGTCCGAACGGCATCCGTTTATATTGGAATGTTCCTAATGGGGAAATGAAAGCAGTGAGATGGCGGGATTCCTGTTCTAATTCAATCTCAATGTAGGCATTTGCCAGATCTAATTTTGAAAAATATCTAGAACCCCTGACACATGAAAACAGATCATTAATCTTGGGGAGGGGATGTGAATCTACCCAAATTTCCTTATTTAGTGATCTGAGGTCCACACAGACACGCAACTTCCCACATTTCTTGCGTGCTACGACGAGGGGAGAAAGCCATAAAGAAGCCTCGGTTGGTTCTATAATACCTTGTTGCAAAGACGTTTTATTTCAGCCTCAAGATCTTCTCGGACGCTGAAAGGTACCCCCCTTAATTTGTGCTTTACAGGTGATGAACCTTCCTTCACTATGATTCTAGGTTTGAATCCTCGAATAGTGCCCAGATCACCAGAAAAAACTGTGGGGAATAGGTCCTCCCATTTAACACTCTCCTCTCCATCAGAGACTAGAAGTACTTGTTCAGGAAATCCAGTCTTTAGGATCATACACACAAGCCTTGGTGGTACCATCCTAAAATATTCAGACCCTTAACGGCAACATAAATCTTGCCACTAATTTTTCTCCCTTTAAAAATAAGGTCATCCTCAAAATACCCCATTAAGTCTATTTTCCAACCCTCGTAGGATACCGGTGAGCGATCAGGAGGTAACAAAACTCTCTCACTCCATGTTTCTAAAAACAGTTCCCTGGTTATCATAGTGATTCTCGCTCCAGAATCTACTAGTAGGTTTAAAGGCTTACCACCAACCAATAGCTCAACAACAGGATCAATACACTCAATGGGGTCTGCAATATGGTAAATATGAAATGACCTTTCAGTGACAATCGAAACAATTTCGGAATCGGATTCACAGTCAGATTCCTGTACACAAGCAACAGACCTTTTTTGATCATTACATTTTTTCTTAAAACATACTTTAGCAAAATGTCCTATTTTTTTGCAGTAACTGCATACAACGTTCACTCCGGGACATCTTGCGCCCTTTTGCTGTTGCGAATTTCCGCATCTGTTGCACATCTGCTTGACGCTTTGCGTAGGAATAATATTTTTTTTTAAACTAATTTTCTTAAAAGTACAGTTCTTATTGTCAGGCCTTAAAACTTAATTTTGTTTTTGTTTAGAATTCGATGAAATAATGTTAACAGACTCAGGTAGTTTATCTTCTAACCCCTTTAAAGATACCTGTGAAGTTTCAATACTTTTAGCGATTTTTATAGTTTCATCAAGATCAGGATTTGAAAGAGAAAGTAATTTTTGACATATTTATTTGTCACTGCAGTGACAGACAAATTGATCTCTGATCAGTTGTTCCAAGAATGTTTCAAATTGACAGTCAGAAGCTAATTTTCTAAGTGCAGATATATATGTATCAACGTCTTCACCCTCCCTTTGCTGTCTCTTGAAAAATTTGTGTCGCAAAACCATTAAACTAGGTTGCTTGTGAAATCTAGTTTTAAGTTTTGTAACAGCATCTTTGAAAACATCAATATCTTCACCAGGAACATGTACAATTTCAGGGAGATATTTGTAGATAGACCTTCCCTCGAAACCAAGAGAATGAAGAAGTAAATATCTTTTGCGTTCATTGCTAAACCTAGATGCACCAATATCACCGAGATATGTTTGAAAGGCATCAAACCAAACCTCCCACCTAACGGGAGGATCACCAGCTGACTCCAAGAAGGAAGGAGGAGGATTAACTGATTGCATGATGTCACGAGATAAGAAATAGAACTGTAAGAGGAAGAAAACACAGAGTGAAAATTATGCAGATAAATAGCACAAGTATCTTAATTTTTGGTTTGAAAGATTATGAAGATTTAAGTGTGCGAATCACTGTTTGTAACTCGCTGGATAAAAAAAAAAATCAAACAAAAGTACAAACTTAAGTGAATAATTAACAAAATATTCCAAAGGAGTGTGCTGATCACTGCAGAAGACCGTTGGAATATTGATTACAGCATTACCCAAATTTGAATTAGTTGTTTCTGCAGATCACAAATGACAATACAAAGCAGTAAAATTGAGCGTGTGTGCGAATCACAGTAAAGATCCACAGATTGGCGCTGTACCTGAGCAGGAATGTGAATATGAATAAGCACCAACTTGTAATTGGGTTGAGTGTGCGGATCACTGTTATTTCTGCTTACGAAATGTACATGTAAAATCAATGATGGACTTAAAGTGTGTGCGAATCACAGTGGAGAACCGCCTGTACGATTGGCTTCAGATGAGTGTGCGGATCACTGTTACTCCGCTTACGACGTATATGTGTGAAATTAGTCATGCAATGTAAAGTGTGTGCGAATCACAGTGGAGATCCGCCTGAACGATTAGCTTCAATAAAACTTCATTGAATAAACGTGAATTCCATGCGCAGTTAGAGGTTGCGTTGCTTGGCAACCTCGAAAAGGCTTCTTGCGTGAGCGCAGGCGTCACATCACAAAGAAGCTGAGTCAAGACTTCTTGCGTGAGCACAGGCGTCACGTCACAAATGAGCTGACGCGAAAGTCCGGCACAATGAATTGCTTCGCGCCTGCGCAGGGACTTGCAAGAAGGCCGCAAGACGAAAGAACAAACCTTGCTTCAACGAGGAAGACCAGACCTTGGCAAACCCAGCAGTCCTCGATGGACAAAGAGAGCGGCAGGCCTGATGTCCGAAGCGGGGTATGTTTAAATTTGAAAAAATTAAATTATTGTCAAACTAGTTCGTCTGGGCTTACAACACGTTGAGGAGTAAATGCGGGGAGATAAAAAGAGTCAACAGTAGCCTTACCGCATAACCAGACATCGGATAGTAAACTTGTACCGTCGTGAAGGATGATCAAAATGATGATGTTGATAGGATGTCGAAAAGATTGAGCAGAGTCATTCGAAGCTTGAAGATTTGCGTGTAGGGTTTGTTTGATGGCTGTGTAGCTCAGGAATCGTCACCAATAAATTTGTTGTAATAAACTGGACGTCGGGAACTTGAAAGAGTTGTTTATTACTAGATGGCTACACAGCAGATACAGCAGACCGGACACAAAGGCAGCTCACAGAAAACTGCCCTGCAAACATTCAAAACATAGAATGTTGAGACTGTGCTTCTAGGCAACACGCTAACATTCTTTCTTAATGTCCTAGTGAGAATACACCATTTAACAAGTAAAGTAAATATAAGGTAACACTATGAAAAGGAAAGATGGGAATATAACAACCTGGTATAATGTAAAGTTTTGGCTTATAGCTGAGAGTCTTTGTCAGAGAGGTCTCATATGCCAGCAAATTAATCCAGGAAGGAAAACTGTGGTGAGCTTGGGAACCATAGGACAGGAGTGAGGTCCTTTCACTCGTATGCAGCTTGATTTCATTGAAATGCCCTCGTGCAACCGGCTAAGATATGTACTGGTGATTGTCTGTCTGTTCTCTCGTTGGGTTGAGGCTTACCCGACCAGAAGGAATGATGGAGTTACTGTAGCAAAACTCCTACTGAGAGAGTTCCTTCCTAGGTTTGGTTTCCCAGTAACGATTGAGACAGATAGGGGAACACATTTCCAGAATGAGGTTATAAAATTGATTTGTGAAGCATTGAATGTACAACAAAAAGTGCATTTTGCCTACCGACCAGAGGCTTCTGGAGTGGTGGAGCAAATAAATGGCACCATAAAGAACAGATTGGGAAAGTTTGTTTGGCCACAGGTCTAAAATAGCCAGATGTCTTGCCTCTAGTTCTAATGACCATTAGATCAATTCCTGATAGGAAAACTGGTCTGAGCCCCCATGAAATTATCATGGGTTGAGCGATGAGACATGTTTTCATTCCTGTCAACAAACTGTTGCCTATATCTGATGACTTTGTCTTGGATTATTGTAAGAGATTGGCTGATATGGTACATTCTGTGTTTCATTAGGTTGGACCAGATGCGACCACTCTTGAAAAGAAGCCAGCTCATGACTTGAGTCCTGGAGACTGGGTCCACACAAAAGTACACAGAAAAAGAAATTGTCTGCTCCCACGCTGGGGAAGACCACGACAAGTGATTCTGACAACAACAACTGCTGTGAAGTGTGCAGGGGTGAAGAACTGGATTCATGCCAGTCACACTCTTCAGGTCCCAAATCCAGAAGATCAATCTGAAGAGGAACAACGAGAAGTATCAGATACCAGTTCCGAATCAAAATCAGAAGAAACGAGAATAAGACAAAACCCAGAAGCAGGAGAAAAGAGTTTAAGTCAAATTGCTGGACAAGGAAATATACCACTAAGACGACGCCTTGACATTTCTGATACCAGTTCTGAATCTGAGACAAAAGCAGTTGGAATACAAGAAAGAATAAATGATGATACTGGAAAAACTGAACAAGTAATCTTTGGAAAAGAAATCCAGAGTACAAGCACAAGAGAAATTCCCCCCGAAGTCATAGAGGTAGAAGGTGAGGAATTAGATACAGAGAGTGAGGGTGAGGTAATTGCGGAAGAACCCCGAGGAGGTGTAGGGACACAACACACACAGGTAGAAAAAGGGACAGATAGCCAGCAGGAAGATTGCGTGGAAGAAACACGAGGAGGGATAGATACAGACAGTGAATCTGAAATCTTGAGTATAAAATCCAAGGAAGCTGAAATCCAGACGGATACAGAATCCGAAGAAAGTGAAGCAGAAAGTAAAGGTGGAAGAACTTTGAGGAAAAGAGCTTGGAAAACAGAACGAGAAGGGAAAGGATCTAAATTGAAAAGGCCTTTGAAAGGAGATATTTGGCCCAACAAAATCCAGAGGTTGAGATACCGACTAACCAGAAGAAAGTCTGATAATGCTGAACAAGTGAATGAAGTGTCTAGTCAAGAGAAACAAAAGGACACCGATCAGAAGCACTTGCAAAGAGCAAAGAGGATAAAGAAACCAAACCAGATGTACAAGTCACCGGAATGGACATATGTGGCACTTCCTGACATACAAGAGGAAGCTGATAGCCAAGAAAGTCTAAGAGTGGCTGTGCAGGAGGTAGACAAAGGAGAAGAAGATTCGGAAATCCTGAGAGTTATCTTGTCTGACACCAGAGAAGAAACGGATGATCAGGAAATTCTGAACAAAGACTGTGAACCTAAAGACAAGGACGATTCATACATGGATTGAGTGACAAAAGAAATCGAAAAGGAATTAAAACCCGGACAAGACATTTGACCAGAAAAGGACCAAGTAGGCAACTAAAGCCTTAGGTTTAGACAAAGATAAATTGTTGAAGAAAGAGGCTAAGTCAAAAGACACTGCTCATTACCAAAATGGCAAACAATGAAAATAGAAATCCAACATGTGGATTTCTTCGGAGATGGTGTAAAATGTGTTTCTGTTGTACAGGATTACTAATGTTTGTCTGGATCATATTAGCAATAACAATTTCATTTAGAGTAACATTTGAAAATATAGATGCACACACAGTAAACGGAACTAATAATGAAAAGGCTGATGAAAGTCATGTCATGAAACTGGTAGATAGAACAGAATTTCACAAAGGTAAGTCCATAAACGATTTTTCTAACAATGTTTTTTCAAAGTTATTGTATGAATATGTAAAAACAATGGAGGTTAGAGACTGCTATGTATGCATGCAGTTACCTGCATCTGTATCAGAAGGTGTCACTTATCATCACCTTCCTTTGACATATGAGATAACTTGTAGTGTCTTAGCTAGTTTGTTTTATAAAACAGGAAAATTAGAATACTATTACACTGATATAGATAATATTTTCTCACAGATTCCTGTAGTTCCTGAACTAAACAAGGTGATTCCTGGTAGAACAATAGGTGAATTGTTCCTGGAAACAAGAGAATTAACTTTAGAAGTGTTTAAGAATAACCTTACTTGTAGTTTAAGAAAAGAAGAGAAAACTTTCCTGAACATGGTAGAAGAGAGGAGAGTTAAAATGCAAAAGAAGGTGTCTGGGGAAAAGATGGAAACAACATTTTGGGATGTTGGGAAGGAAAATCATTTAAATGGAGAAACAAATCCAGCAATGGCTTTAGATTGGCCCTAGAAAGGGAAGTTATGCATCAGTAGAGATAATACTGTATATGATAATTATTTTGTAGGTGCAAGTGAATGCCATGACTTATACAAAATCATGGGAGGATGGGGATTTAAAGTAGGAAAAGATCCAGTATTCCTTGGAATATATTACATCTGTGGGAACAGAGCTTATTATAGGTTACGGGACATGTTACTTAGGCCTGGTCTTTCCAAAAATATTTCATGTGGAAAGGGGAGATGACGGATTGCATGAAATAGGTAGACAACTAACAAGTAGAAGGAGGGAGAGTTGGTCAGAAATTATAGGTGATATTTTTGGAGCACTGATACCAGCAGTTGGAATATCTCTGAATGCACATAAAATTAGAAAATTGTCTACAGTTGTGGATCGTTTATCAACAAGCACAGCTGGAGAGTTCTTAATGGTAAACACCGAAATGGCTACCATGAGAGCGATGATAATGCAAAATCGACTTGCCCTTGAGAATATATTGGCCAAAGAGGGAGGAGTCTGTGGAATGCTGAAAGTACAACATTGCTGGACTTATATTCCTGACGAAAGTCAGAACCTAAAGAAATATATTAAGAATATAACTGATTTGCATGAAGAAATTGTTCCAATGGAGGTTGAAGGTGTATGGGAGAAACTTGGTAAGGGTTTTTCCGCGATTAAGAATCTATTAACAAAACTAGGTAGCTCCTTTGTGGGAAAAATGCTGATACCTGTGACCTTTGTGATTGTTTTAGTGTTAATATTAAAATTAGGATGTGTGTGCATGAATAGAAGAAAATTATAAAATAAGATAAAAAGAGAAAACAAGAAAAAGAAAGAGAAGGAAATAAGAGAAAGAGAGATAGAAGAAATAGAATTAGAAGAGTTGCAAGATAATGTGTATAAGAAAACAAAAGAGAACAATATGGAGAACACTATGATTTTAAACTAACAAATGCAAGAGGAAATGAATAAAACCATTTCCGTAGATAAATTTAGTAAAATTAGTGAATAGTGGTGATGTTTATAAATCACCAAAGGGGGGATTGATGGAGCAGGTAAAACAGAATTTTTATACCTCCTCTAATTTGCATGAAATTAATTACGTAATCATTCAAAATTTAAATTCCAATAACCTGTTTGCAGTAAAAATGTATTAATCAACCTTTGCACCTTGATAAACACGAGATACACGTGGGACTAAAATGCTAATTGCATGCCAGAACAATTAATTAATGAATTATGGTACGTAAACTAATCATAGATTGTGGTGAAATAGGAAATTGCATGATTTATGTTGCTTTGTGATTGTTTGTGCTTTTAAAATCAACAAATGGTAAGTATTATCGCTTTAAATGTTGCTGCAGCTAGGAAATTACTAATATACATTGGGATTAGTGTGGGGTTAAACATTAGAATCTTCATTCCTATATATTAATTACTGTTATGTGTGTTTTTGCTTAAGTTGGCATTCGGGCCTACTAGGCCGCAGTACCCAAGATGGCGTTCTCCGAAGCAGATGCCACCATGTGAGCGCGATGATTTCTGCGCATGTCCGGATGGCTCTGGAGATCACCAAATGACCCCAACTATTGACACCATGTTAGGGTGGATAGGATAGGGACTTGTTCGCCTGTCAACAGATGATTATGTGGGAACAGCGGAAAGGACAATAAAGAACCCGTGTAATACAACTTCTTCACCTTGGAAGAGTTACATTCACTGCTCTCGCCTGAGAGCCAAAACCAAAACTTAATAAAATTGTGCCTTCCTATGCCAAGTCATCATGAAGAACCAGTCTTGTCCTGCGAAACTTTTAATAACCTACAGATAACCCCAGACTGTCCAATCAGAACACTTTCTTCTGCCCCCAAATGTCGCATGTTAGTATGAAGTAAGACGGAAAAGGGGTATAAAATGCCCTCATCTGCCATAGGGTGTCGTCAATAGCTTTTGATCGTTCATGGTGTTAGGTTGCATTGAGATGTTGGCGATTTGTTGGTTCACCTTGGGTTTATTTGGCGTTTGGGAGGAAACTTGCAGTGCATCCTATAGTTCGTCTGACGGTTTGATCCTTTGCTGTGGGTCAGACAGCCTGTCCTGGGAGTTGTACTAGAGAATGCGGATAACTCTCTGTTTGATCAGAAGCCATCATCGTTGGCGAATCGGTAATTAATTGAGTGTGTTTTTTAAATTCATGTTATTTACTAAATGTTTGATTTCTCTTTAAATAAAACTAAATTTATATTATGAGCTGTAGTGAATAAATGCAAACGCAAAGAAATGTATTATTAGATAAACATAATTTGAAATAATAAGAAATGAGTTTGTGGTTCTTTAATTAATTACAGAAAATACCAAATGTTTCCTAGGCTTTAATTGTGTTTTAGCTGGTTCTAATTCACCATCAACCAGTCCAACTAATTGGTCCATCGACCAAGTGGTGGAGTGCCTTGATGTTAAGGTCAGGATTCTGAAGATGTATATGTATAATATGTATATAATATAAAGCAAATTAATCCTGATAAGTAATAAGGTGCCCACATGTCCAGCGCGTTTCTCCTGTGTACAGATTTGGGTGAGATTTATTGAATGGCGAGTGTGTGTTGGTGTTATGGGCCCCACCAATGAATGAGTGTATGAATGAGTTGTTGTGATTAAGAATCTGTGACATAGAGAGAATATGTAAATGTTGTCCCTTGCGCTGCATCAATATAAACGTTATTTACATACATCCTGTGTGAAGTCTCTTTTGTGACGTTCAGTGTATTTATCGCGAACGACTGCTGTGCCTTTGCTTTATACATTGCCTCTGAATTAAGCCTGGCTGCTCAGTGCTAAGCTACCCAAGGGTGAGCACCGGTTATATGGCAAGTATAATCACCCACCCTTGACAGGAGTGGGCTTTGTTAATACTGGAGCACACAGAGTTCGCCACTCTGATGGCAACAGCATAATGCATCTGAGTTCAAATGATTCACCTCGTGCTGAGGGTGACTTCTTCCTCCACTGGGTGTGTGTTGCTGCTGTGCCTGCAACTGTGGGACAAGGAGGGTTGCAAATCTTTGAGGTGCTGCAACAGCTGGGACAGCTGGTAGCCCCGTGGCTCGGCAGGGACATGTCAAAGTGAGGGGTGATGGTGCGGATGCTCGTTCCCCTCATTCTCCCGGTGGTGGTGCGGATACTGATTGTGAGGATGGTGCTGGTGGTGCCCATAAAAAGGTGTGTACCACCTCCACCCCGAGGCTCCGCAGGAGGCGACAGAGGTCATTGGTGCTCAATGTCTTGTTTTCTCTGTATCACAGAAAGAGTGCACGTAGCTGCTGCCGCTGAGCTCCTGCTGCCTCAGTAAACTTGGGGACCAGCACAGCTGTAGAGGTGTATTCAGGGGTTTCAGTGTCACTGCTGGTGTTCTGTTCCAAGGAGGGCTGCTCAGCTAGAGCCACTTCACAGAGCAAGCAGAACAGAAGCCACACTGAGAGCATGCCTGCTGCAAGCTGAGCCGTAGAAGGATGCTGTACTCCTTGCCCCATTGATGCGAGCAGTCTGGCAGTGTACACTCTTCTATGTCTTTGTCAGCATTACAACTAGCTACGTCACGATCGAGGAATGTTTTGGTCTGCACAGTGTGTGAGGGTGGATCGGGTTGAGCAAGGGGGCCGCCATCTTAAGGTCATTTCATTTGCTGTCTTCCAGTCTGGGCTGTGTAAAATCTCTGGTTGCAATCACACTTTCATAAAGGTTTCTACTAATTGTTTGGAAATATTTGGGGCATATTTCACTCAGACTGTAAGGGTCTATGAAATATGCTTATAGAAAAAATAATAAATGTGTCCATGGTTCCCAGAAAGGTGCGCGCGTGCACCTCTGTCCTCCCGAGCGCGCAGTGCTGTGTGTGAAGCGTGCACACCCAGCACATCCCGGGAGAGCGTTCATGCTCCGAAAGGCAGAAAATGCTCATGCACTTGCTGCCTTTCTTTTCTAACTAGAGCTCAGCCGCAGGGCTGACTGTGCGCCTTTTGAAAGTATTTATGTTAATCACAGCGCCCCTCGAGGGCTGCATTGAACATAAATACTTTCAAAAGGCAAACAATCAGCCCCACAGCAGCGCTCTATTTAGAAAAGAAAGGCATCAAATTTAAAAGCACGAGCGTGACTCTGAAAGCACACCTCGTGTTTGTAGACTCGCTGCATTTCTTTCTAACTAGAGCTCA
Source organism: Triturus cristatus (assembly GCF_964204655.1). NCBI lineage: Eukaryota > Metazoa > Chordata > Amphibia > Caudata > Salamandridae > Triturus > Triturus cristatus. The sequence continues at coordinate 93,586,578 of NC_140579.1, read as the reverse complement.
GCCGCAGGGCTGACTGTGCGCCTTTTGAAAGTATTTATGTTAATCACAGCGCCCCTCGAGGGCTGCATTGAACATAAATACTTTCAAAAGGCAAACAATCAGCCCCACAGCAGCGCTCTATTTAGAAAAGAAATGCATCAAATTTAAAAGCGCGAGCGTGACTCTGAAAGCACACCTCGTGTTTGTAGACTCGCTGCCTTTCTTTTCTAACTAGAGCTCAGCCGCAGGGCTGACTGTGCGCCTTTTGAAAGTATTTATGTTAATCACAGCGCCCCTCGAGGGCTGCATTGAACATAAATACTTTCAAAAGGCAGACACAATCAGCCCCACAGCAGCGCTCTATTTAGAAAAGAAATGCATCAAATTTAAAAGCACGAGCGTGACTCTGAAAGCACACCTCGTGTTTGTAGACTCGCTGCATTTCTTTCTACATAGAGCGCAGCTGTGGGGCTGATTGTGCGCCTTTTGAAAGTATTTATGGTAAATGCAGCCCTTGAGGGGCGCTGCGATTAACAAATACTTTCAAAAGGCAGACACAATCAGCCCTGCAGCCGCACTGCACTAAGAAAAGAAATACAGCAAAGTTTAAAAGCACAACGTGATTTTTTAGATGATCCTGGATCCTAAAGCACACATTGTGCTTTTAAATTTGCTGCAACGCCCATAGGCTAAGAGAGCTTCAGCCACCCCTGCCCGAGTTTTCACAGGTCTTTAAAGACGATTTGCATATTTACATACCTTTGTAAACTGGTTACCCAGGCATAGTTTTTTTCTGGTTCCAGTACCCCCTCCCCCATCCCTCCCGTGTTGTTTAAAGAGCCTCCAAAGACCTCGTCTCGACACTAAATAGGGTTATAAATAAAAAAAGTTTGCATTCATTTGTAATATGACTTTTCTGTATTTGTTCCCTTTAATTATCAGTCATGGATCATTCAGGCAGCCCTCGAACACAATTAAAAGTGCTTTCAATTTATATTTGCTGTTAGAAGTATGCACAGATAAGTGCTAAAAATATGGCTTTTGGTGACTGCTTATTTTTGTACCATCTGGGACTTCAAAATAATGAGCTGGCAATCCTAATCATAAGACTGGAAGTTTGTTGCAGGATCAGCACATTATTTATTTTGATCCTGGATCCCGGATTAATGCCATAATAGCAATAGTTTAAACTTATATCTGAAACCCTACGACACTCTCAATAACATGCTGAGTTACTTCAAGTGTCTGGGAATGCACCCTGCATTCAGACAACTCACTCCTCATTCTCGCCCTTCACTTTACTGTTCACCCTGCACTCACAGTGATCACATATAACTCACACTGATCACCATGCACTCACACCATTCACCCGCTCACCCTGCACTCAGAGTGATCACTCTGCACTCACAATACACATGTGTAGTCACATGAGCACACTACTCACCCTGCACTCATGTGATACTTCACTCACCTGTCCCCCTCACTGCTCAATCTGCAATCTCACTCAAACAAGCCCATCACTAACCATGCATTAATTCGTCCCACTCTGCACTTACAGCCGCACCCAAATTCATATGGTCCTCACTCACCCTGCGGTCACTCCTCTTTCCCTACTCTCACACTGCCGCATTACTCACTGTGCACTCACATGGGTACTCCTGCCACCCACACAGCACAGAGGGTTAATGTGCCTTCTACAAACAAAGTGTACCATGCAGATAACAGAACTAAGTGTGAGTAAACAATGAGAAGCGCTATTAAAAAAATAAATGTTTGTCAGAAAGGTGCTATAGAGACATGAGACTGTTGCACAGTGTGCGATCAGTGCTAGGATCAGCCCTGGCTGAGAGTGTTAGTCCCCCCCGAAGTTCGGGTCTAGTAGCTCCCCTACTCACAGCGCCAGTCATGGGCTGCATTTAACATAAATCTTTAAAGGCAAACCATCAGCCCCACATTTAGAAAAGAAAAGCAGCAAGTTTTATAAAGTGCGAACTCAACCCAAAAGTATTAGAGCAATTTACATGATTTATTTATTTATTTGTATGCATGGGGAGATTAATTGATTTGCCAAGAATCACAAGATGTTAATCTAACCCAAGACTCAAAACCCATCTCCTAAGTCAGCAGCTCGAGCATTAAGCCACAACCTCTACCACAAGTGTGAAAGCCTTTTCAATGTTATATACAACTATATGCAACTAACAATCACTGGAAAATCCAATAGTCCTGGCTTCTTGTAGGTGTCATGTTACTTGCATAAGATATCTGGATGCAATGACAGAAGAAGTAAAATATCAGTTGGGTGGCACACTATGCTAAGCACAGATTTTTAGCTTAATTGCTTTTAAGCCACGCCCTTAATTGCATCGGTCACGTCCCTTTGAGAGACCCCTTGGTTTTTTCATCCCACTTAAAGCCTTGGTCTACACACGATGTCGGGTTCTTGGCACACATAGCCTCGGCTGCAGTACACAAAGACCTTACTTTGACGCACACAGAGGAAAAAAATCTGAGTGAACATTGAATGTGTCTACACATGTCAACTTGGGCAGAGGATTGTTAATTGAGCAATTTGCCAGGGGTGCGCACCAGTAAACTCCGCCATGTGGTGGTTGGCAGAGTTTTTGCTGAACTCCGTGCTCCAAGCAGAGCGCGGGGTGGGCAAACTCCACAAACTCCAACAACAGAGCGGACTTTATTGCCCACCTCTACTGACAACCCCTACTCTTCCGGCTGTCGGAGGAAGTGCTCAATGCATTGAGACAATGGATGCACTGTCGGAAGAAATGTGGCAGTCCTCCCAACTCTAAATAGGTCGGGTGGACCGTCAATTTGCCGAAGAAGTTACTCTGTCTCCTTTTGTGATGGAGTATAATGTTTACCAAACCTTAAAACAGACCACTAATCGTTTTCAAAGAAATAGCTTTGAAAAGACATTGTGTATACTGAGTGTAATATTATTTACAATGTTCAAGACTAGGAGTGAAAAAATATTTAAGGTGAGGTGTTGAGAAAGAGATTTAAAAGCAGAGACGTTTTAAGGCACAGGAAAAGTGCCCAGGGCCCCTACCTTCCAATGTGCCACCTGGAAAAGTGAACTTTCTCTCTATTTGACCTCTGTGTATCCTATTTGGCTATTTACACCTCTCTCCCTCCCTCCCTCAATTTCTGACTCAACCTACCTAGTGTCCGTGGCAAGACATATTTCAACTGGTTTTGGTGACCTTGTTAAAGTTTAGTATGTAATTTAGCACTGCTTGGCATCATGTAGGCTTGAATTAGCAAGAACCTGAGTAACAAAATTCAATGTTATTCCATAGTTCAGCCCCAAAATAGGTCTTGCCCTGGGTCCCCCAAATCCTTCAGATGCCACTTCTTAAACATCTAGCTGGAGCGTTTACTACCTGCACTGTAAATGCTCATTACATGTGATAGAAGCTTGTACTGCTACTGCATATACTGTTGCTGGGGTATGGGTGTGTGTGTGTCTAAATAAATGGAAGCTTACACTACTGTTGCCTGCACTGTAAATGTTATCTACATCTGATAGAAGCTTGCACTGCTCCTGCCTGCACTGTAAATGTTCTCTATATGTGATAGAAGCGTGCACTGCTACTGCCTACACTGTATATGTTATCTACATGTGAGAGAAGCTTGTACTGCTACTGCATATGCTGTTTCTGGGGTATGGGCGTGTGTCTGAAAATAAATGGAAGCTTGCACTGCTGAGGCCTGTACTGTAAATGTTCTCTACATGTGCTAGAAGGTTTCACTCCTGCTGCCTGCACTGTCTCTAGATGTGATAGAAGCTTGAACTCCTGCTGCCTGTACTGTAAATGTTCTCCATATGTGACAGAAGCTTGAACTCCTGTTGCTTGTACTGTAAATGTTCTCTACATGTGATAGAAGCTTGAACTCCTGTTGCCTGTACTGTAAATGTTCTCTACATGTGCTAGAAGCTTTCACTCCTGCTGCCTGCACTGTCTCTAGATGTGATAGAAGCTTGAACTCCTGTTGCCTGTACTGTAAATGTTCTCTACATGTGATAGAAGCTTGCACTCCTGCTGTCTGTATTGTAATTGTCATCTACATGTGATAGAAGCTTGAACTCCTACTGCCTGTACTGTAAATGTTCTCCATATATGATAGAAGCTTGAATTCCTGCTGCCTGTACTGTAAATGTTCTCTACATGTGATAGAAGCTTGCACTCCTGTTGCCTGTACTGTAAATGTTCTCTACATGTGATAGAAGCTTGTGCTGCTACTGCATATACTGTTTCTGGGGAATGGGTGTGTGTAAATAAATGGAAGATTGCACTGCTGCTGCCTGTACTGTAAATGTTCTCTACATGTGATAGAAGCTTGCACTCCTGCTGCCTGCACTGTAAATGTTCTCTACGTGTGATAGAAGCTTGAACTCCTACTGCCTGTACTGTTAATGTTCTCCATATGTGATAAAAGCTTGAACTCCTGCTGCCTGTACTGTAAATGTTCTCTACATGTGATAGAAGCTTGCACTCATGTTGCCTGTATTGTAAATGCTCTCTACATGTGATAGAAGCTGGTGCTGCTACTGCATATGCTGTTTCTGGGGAATGGGTGTGTGTAAATAAATGGAAGATCGCACTGTTGCTGCCTGTACTGAAAATGTTCTCTACATGTGATAGATGCTTGCACTCCTGCTGACTGCACTGTAAATGTTCTCTACATGTGATAAAAGCTTGAACTCCTGCTGCCTGCACTGTAAATGTTCTCTACATGTGATAGAAGCTTGAACTCCTACTGCCTGTACTGTAAATGTTCTCTACATGTGATAGAAGCTTGCACTCCTGCTGCCTGCACTGTAAATGTTCTCTACATGTGATAGAAGCTTGAACTCCTACTGCCTGTACTGTAAATGTTCTCCATATGTGAAAGAAGCTTGAATTCCTGCTGCCTGTACTGTAAATGTTCTCTACATGTGATAGAAGCGTGCACTCCTGCTGCCTGCACTGTAAATGTTCTCTACATGTGATAGAAGCTTGTGCTGCTACTGCATATGCTGTTTCTGGGGAATGGGTGTGTGAAAATAAGTGGAAGATTGCACTGCTACTGCCTGTGCTGTGAATGTTCTCTACATGTGATAGAAGCTTGCACTCCTGCTGCCTGCACTATAAATGTTCTCTACATGTGATAGAAGCTTGCACTGCTGCTGTCTGTACCGTAATTGTTATCTACAAGTGATAGAATCTTGAACTCCTGCTGCGTGTATTGTAAATGTTCTCTGTATGTGATAGAAGATTGAACTCCTGTTGTCTGTACTGTAAATGTTCTCTACATGTGATAGAAGCTTGCACTGCTGCTGCCTGTATTGTAATTGTTCTCTACATGTGATAGAAGCTTGCACTGTAAATTTTCTCTACATTTGATAGAAGCTTGCACTGCTGCTGCCTGCACTGTAAATGTTCTCTACGTGTGACAGAAGCTTGTACTGCTACTGCATATGCTGTTTCTGAGGTATGGGTATGTGTCTGTAAATAAATGGAAGGTTGCACTACTGCGGCTTGTACTGTAAATGTTCTCTACATGTGATAGAAGCTTGCACTCCTGCTGCTTGCACTAAATGTTCTCTACATGTGATAGAAGCTTGAACTCCTGCTGTCTGTACTGTAAATGCTGTCTACATGTGAAAGAAGCTTGCAATGTTGCTGGACATGCTGTAAACGCTCTCTTTGTTCAATGGAAGCTACAACACATGCTGTTCTGGTGCTCGTGTGTGTGTGTATGCATGTGTATGCTTGTGAGTGTGTGTGTGGGTGTGTGTGTGTGTGTAAGAGTGCACTGCTGCTGCTTGTAAGTAACAGAAGCTTGCACTGCTGCTGCACATGCTGGTTATGGTGTGTGTGTGAGTGAATGCGCACCACTGCTGCAGTGCTGCTTGTTGTGTAACACAAGCTTACACTGCTGCTGCACATGCTGGTTATGGTGTGTGTGTGTGTGTGTGTGAATGTGCACCACTGCTCCAGTGCTGCTTGCTGTGTAACACAAGATTGCACTGCTGTTGCACATGCTGGTTATGGTGTGTCTGTGTGTGTGTGTGTGTGAGTGAGTGAATGTGCACCACTGCTGCACTGCTTGCTGTGTAACACAAGATTGCACTTCTGCTGGCTAAGCAGCATGGCGGACTAGACGTGTCCTGCCGTAGCTCTCCAAGCCCACGAGTGATCCTGACGATATCCTGAGCTCTCAAACAGCCCACGACCATGCACCCCTGCGAGAGATAGTGGGGAGCATCGTGCGAGACAAGGTTTGGGTCATCGGGGCCTCCTCCGACGCCGAGGCGCCGGAGACTCGACGAGAGGAGCGGACCCTTAAGGGAAGGCAAGATGGCGGCGGAGGAGTCGCCGTAGTCAGAAAACCTGGCAGAGATCCGCGCCGGAGGGTGAGGAGCTGCGCTGTGTCCCCCGGGAGGACAACGTGGAGCAGAGGACATTCGAGGGACCAACGGAGCCATGTCTATTGTTTCTCCCTGGCCCCCCGCCCGCCAGGACGTCCGAGGCACAGGTGGAGGCTGACGGCGGGGGACAGCTGCGGTGCGGCAGCTGCCATCAGCACACAAGGGGTAGGCGGTGCCGCGCCCTCCTCTCTTCCTGCCCTTCCAAACATATCGGAAGTCCGGCTGCCTCTGTGGATGTTTGAAGCGGGAGGCAAGGATTGCTGGTGAGCCCGGGACGGCTGGACCACTGGGGGTGAGAGGTGGGACCTTTGTTCTCCTTCCCCTCCTCCCCTGGCCGATGCAGTAACTGTTTGTGACTGGTGGGGAAAGACTGAGATCCTGGAGAGGCGGCCTGTTTGGAGGGCTGCCGGAGCTGTGCCCCCCGCTCCCCCCTGCCCCCTATCACCTTTCTGGACTAGCGGGCTGATGTGATAACTGTTGGCGATGCTGGAGGTGGGGGATAGTGGCGACGCAGTCCGGCCAATGACGGGTAGACCGAGTGGTGCACGGGGGACACCGGAGGAGGAGGTGGCAGGCGGGCGCTAGGACCGGCATGCTGTGGTCCGGCTGGTGCCCAAGGAGAGGCCACTGGGTGCTAACAGGGCGCAATCCGGCGTCGAGCCGAGACAGGTGAGCCTGCATAGTGCCGTGCCTGTGTGAGCCAGATGGGCCTGAAGAAGTGGTGAGGCCGACCCGCAACCCCAGGAGAGTGCTGCTGATACCTGACATCGAGGGGGCGCCTGACATCTGCCAGGGCGACAACGGGCGGCATGGGGCAGTCCATGCACAACACCAGAGGAGAGGAGCGAGGCACCGGCGGGAGCGCACGCAGGGCCTGTGGGGCCTGACCGCCTCGGTGCAGGCGGAGGAGAATAGCCTACTTGACGAACGACGGCATAGGAGCTTGCAGCCGGGACGGTACTAGTGAAGGGGCATAGGATCTGAGAGACATCACGGGGAGGCCCGAGGTGCACGGTGGCTGGCCCGTAGGTGCAACAATAGCGCCTTAAGAGACATATTACACTGACACAGCAAATCCCCTAACACAGGACGGAGGGAATCCAGTGGTTCAGCCACGAAACCCAGGCACAAAGGAAGGGGATCACTATGGCGTGTGACAAGGACACTAAAACGAAGAAGCAGGGGAAATTGGATACATTTGCTAAACCCCTGCCGGGGACGGAGGCCCCCGCAGTGACCACCATGGATGTGCCGGACAATAATGTTCTCCTTCAGGCCATCCGCTCCTCCAGGGAGGCACTTGAAGGTAAAATTGACGGCATCAAGATTGATGTCAACTTACTCCGTCAGGACTTATGGAATGTGTCAGAAAAAGTCACACAGGCAGAGCACAGAATATCAGAGGTGGAGGACACTACGCAAACTCTTCGGAAGGAGGTTACAGAGCTGAAGACCACCATGAAGGAGGTACTGTGGAGAGTGGATGATGCGGAAAACAGGGCACGAAGGAACAACCTCCGCTTTATCGGTTTTCCGTAAAACGTCGAGGGGACGAACGCCAGTGCCTTCCTGAAAAAGTGGATACTAGACACCCTGCCTAACACACACTTTTCGCAGTGCTTCATCATTGAGAGGGCTCACCGTATTCCGGGGGTTCGGCCGCCGGTAGGGGCAATGCCAAGACCGTTGATTGCGAAGTTTCTCAACTACCAAGACCGTGACCTTGTCCTTCAAGGTATTTGAAAGAAGGGGGAAATCAGGCTCCACAATGCTAAAATCATGGTGTTCCCGGATTACTCGCGGGAAGTCCAGAAACAGCGTAAAATGTTCGACTTGGTCAAAGATAAATTGAGGCAGATGCAAATTACCGACATGCTCCTTTTCCCGGCAAAGCTGAAGGTGATATATCAGGCCAAGACAATGTTCTTTACGACACCGGAGGAGGCTTGGCACTGGATTGAGGAACGCCTGGTGCTTCGACCCTTGGGGACTCAGCGATCACCCAGTGGGAAGGCCCTGAGCGGACGCAGTAACAGGCCCCGGACGCAGAGGCCGGAATGGAGAAATGGAGACACATCCCAGAGAGTCCTCATTAGGACGACCCCATACGACACCAGGGGGACCACGGGCAGGACCCCGAGAGCGTCAGACTCTGAGAGCACATCGCAGCGGGGAAGGCATCACAAGAGACTTGTGAGAGAGGACGCAGCCCAACTAAGGTCGGCGGACTGTAAAGACCAGGACATCACCACAGATTCGGAGGGGGAACATCCTCTTATGCAGAACATTAACCTCCTTGAAAACCTGGGGGTGTCAGACATGGTGGCTGGTGCAGAGACGCCAACTGAACATGGAGAGGTGGCTGAATGCTGAGCAGAGATGGGCGGGGAGAGTGGTGCGGACAGTAAGCAGAGAAGGGGCTTTCCTACCTCCCTTTGTGTGTGCAGTTTTCTTTTCTTTTGTGTATTTGAGAGTAATTTAATTTGAAGGTTTAACAGTTGGGGGGGTGGGCGACAGACCTCTCCTGATCCAAGCGACAAAGTTGGTCATGTTGACCTGTGGGGGGAGTCGATTGGGTGGGGGTTGAGTGTGGAGTGGGGGAGGGAGGGGGGGGTGAGTTTATTATGGTTTTCTGGAACAAAAAAAGGAATGTATTTGTTGAGGCCCCTCAGGGGGGAGAGGGGAGAGGATACGGAGCGTGGGGAAACACCGATACAGCAAGAATGACAGCCATATCATAGGAAGAGACTTTAATGATATATAAAAAAAAGATTGCACTTCTGCTGCACATGCTGGTTATGGCGCATGTGTGTGAGTAAATGTGCACTACTGCTGCTTGCTGTGTAACAGAAGCTTGCACTTCTGCTGCCATTTGTTGTAAATGTTCTCTTTTTGCGATGGAAGCTTGCATTGCTGCCCTGCATGCTGTTTCTGGGGCTTGTGTGTGTGTGTGTGCGTGCATGCATGCATGCGTGCGTGCGTGCGTGTGTGTGTGTGTGTGTAGCTGTGCTGCTGCTGTCCATGCCTTTCCTGTACTGTGCGTATTAACGAAACTTGGGGAAATATTTCCACTGTGCAAAAACCAAACCAAGTGGCTTCATTAGAGTTCTGTTCTCATGGTACGAGCTTGAAGATCCCTTACTATGCCAACTTCAGACACCAAAACAAATGAAGTGGGGCAGCGGTACTGCAAACCCCCCCGTACCACCGGCTGCCAATGCTAATTCATTCATTAACCTCGCCGTGGAGGCTGCTATACCACCCTATGATAATTTCACATAAGTAACAGTGGGGCATATGTATCAAGCTAAATTGCGATCGCAAACGCTGAAATTCACAGAATTTCAGCATTTGCGATTGCAATTTAGCTGTGTGCAATGTATGAAAAAAAACACTTGCAAAATAAGGAATCGCTAAATTTGCGATTCCCTATTTTGCGAATGCATTTCAGGAATCGGAAATTGCGATTCTTTAAATGCAATGTAGGAAGCACAGAAAAATTGCGATTTGGCCTTAAGGAATCGCAAATTACCACCAACTTCAAGTTGGTGGTAATTTGCAATTTCTTTGAAAAATGCACTTAAGTGCATTTTTCAAAGTGCAATGTGGCACACATATATGTGTGCCACATGTGCACACATACCTATTTCAGGGTTGCAACAGGGTGTCCTTTAGGCACCCTTGCAACCTTGAAATTGCATTCTCAATTTGCGATTCTCTAATGGTAATCGCAAATTGAGAATGTCTTCCCATTCATTCCTATGGGCCTCCTAGGCCATAGGAATGAATGGGAAGGTATTCCTTATTTGCCAATCTCAATTTGCGATTCGCAAATAAGGAATATGTAGGATTCGCAAAATTTTTAGCAAATCCTACATACATTGCATTTTGTGATTCTCTAATTGCGATTCTCTGAGAATCGCAAAACTCTTTTTTGATACATATGCCCCAGTGACACGTACCATCTGCGAATAAACTTGCCAGGACACTGATGGAAGACTTCAGAGGCCTCCATGAACCCAACTTACCACCTAGCCCTTGCTGCGGATTTCCAACAAATCCTCCTGCCATTCGCCATGTTAATGTCCAGTTTGTTCACAGCGCCTAATACCAGATACGTTTCAAGGCACGGGCAAAGAGGGAATTGCCAAGCGCCCCCATCTTCCAAGGCATCCCTGGGTAAGTGAACTTCTCTCGGTCTCATGTCTGTATATTTCTTTGTTTTAACCATTTACGTAGACTTCATTTTCTATTTTTTTTTTTTTTTTTTTGCATCCTTTATACAGCGCGAACACGACCCGAAGGTATTGGAGCGCTTTACATGAGCACCGTATTTACATTACACATTCAGCCACGGGGAGATTAAGTGATTTGCCCAGAATCACAGGATGTGGACGCGACCTCGAGGCTCGAACCCTGGTTTCCTGCACCAAAATCGGCAGTTTAATCCAACGGACCACATCCTTGTTAGCCATCATGGGATTTGAATTATTAGCGGAAAGTGAGAAATTAAATTCAAAATTGTTCAAAACACAGGCCCTACGTTACAACATCTCTTGCCAAAGACCCCCCTAAGACGACACTCCTTAATGTTTGGAATCGGCGCATTTCTAAGTTCCCCAATGTGGGCAGATAAGGGGTCCCTCGTCCCTGCACGAGATGATAAAGTGTATTTGCCCAGGGTCACACAATTTGTATCGTTGGGAAAACAGCCAACTCACTGGCGCTAATGGATGGTGGTCAGCATGTCATAAAGTTTCGAACTAGAGGCATATACCGTTGCGTTTAAAGCTCACTCGGCACCGTTCAGGGGATTTAAGCGCTACGCAAATGAATCGAACAGAGCTAGACATACCTTCCGGCTCAGGGACGTGGTGCTCCAAAGCTGGGGCAGATGTCGCGGCGATACTCGGCGGTTTAGCTGTGGGTGGTGGGGCTTTTTCCTTGAAAAAGAACCCCCACTGAGCTCCTCCGAGGGGCAGTAGGCCGCAGAACACCAGGAGCAGGTGAAGCCGCCGCCCGCCAGGCATCTTCAACGCCATTGGCTCTTAGAAGTGCTGCGGACGGCTACTGGTGGTGAATGAATGGATGAATGACGAGGAAACTCGTATAACCAAAGTGAATCCCGCTTTCCTCTACCCTTCGTTGGAGCTCGGTGCTGCTGTCCTCCTGGGGCTTCGAGTTCCCGTGGGGCAACCTTTGTCACCCGTCCTGGGCGGGCACTGCTCTTATCAGGCCCGGGTTCCAGGATGGCTCCGCTGGGCTGCGAGAGCGCACCCAGTGCAGAGAAGGCATGACGAGCCCAGGTGAGTGCGGGCCAAGGTCCGGCCTGAAGCCTGCGGCTCTGAGACCCGCCTGCCCCTGGCAGATCCGTACCCGGCTCTCCCCTCATTCCGGAGCAACGCCTGCCACTCCCTTATCCCCTCACTGGCTCTGCCCCAGCCCAACCGGCCGATTGCAACCCATGTACTTGCATGTAGCAGGCTTGCTAGCTCGCTCCACGTCGAACAAAATGTTGTCAATCTATGAGTATCATTTTATAAATCAATGCATTCTGGAAGATGCAGCCTTCACTCGAACCGGACGGACGAACACAGCCACTAAAAGGGATTTGTAAAAGGAAAGCCCAGCATGGAGCGACCGTGCCGCCCTCGGGGGGCCAGCGATCTCTCCCTTTACCGACAGAGAAGGGTGTTTTTTTTTTTTTTAAGTTCAAAAGATCTTTATTAAAGAAGTAGAGGTGTCAATACATAAGAAAGATTAAAACATAACAACAATGTAATAAATAGAATAAGCATGTCTGTGGAGTTAAATATGAAACTAAGAAATAACAAATAATTGAGGCTATGTAACAGAAATCAGTACTGGAAATAATATGCGATAACATGAATTACGGAAAATGCAAAGGAACATAAAAGGTCAATCAGGGAGGCTTGGGGACCTCCTGCTGAAAGGGAGGCAAATGGGACGAGCGCTTAGCACAAATATCAAGGTACAAAGTCACAGGTAACCAAAGGTCCTGTCGTTTTTTAGCCAGATTAAGGGGATATATAAGAACGGTATCTAGTCTGTGATTATGGCATACATTGTACCACCATGCTCTGAAAGAGATATTAGCAGAATCTTTCCAATTTACAGTAATTTGCTGGAATGCAACAGCTAGCAACAAATCAACAATTTGCACATTAAAATCAACATCTACCCAGCAGGAAGAGAGACTTCCTAAAAAGACATTGACAAAGGAAAAAGGAAATGCAGTGTGAAATATGGCATTAATCTGAGCCCAAACTTGTTTCCAAAAATTGTTCACATCGGTACATGAAAAAAGCATGTGAAAAAGAGTAGCCTTGGGTGTTGAGCAGGACCAGCAATGATCAGGAATTGAAGGAAACCTCTTATTCAACATATGGGGTGAAAAGAGAAGTCTATTATAAATAAAGAAAAGGGTTTGCGTAAGAGAGGCGGCCCTGGATGATTTGCGAATTTTGGTCCATACCTTATCCCAAAGAGAGAGGGGCCAGGAAATATCCAGATCAGATTCCCACTGTTCCTCTACCGTGGATTTCGGTCTGGGGGTGAGAGTCTTATGAAACGAGCGGTAGATTAATGATGCAGTATTGTGAGTGCAAAGCAAGGAATGGAGGCGTAGAGCGGGATTGGGAGGATCAGGCAGGACGGGAGAGTTGGAAAGTTGGACATAGGTGAACATTACTGCATTTTTTAACGTGAGGTACTTACGGGCAAAGGAGGAGGGGAGGTTGAAGTTATGGGAAAGAACAGAAAAAGATAAGAAGTCAGAGCCAGAAAAGAGGTGAGACACCCAGATCAGACCTTTTTGTCTCCAAGATTTCCAATAAAAGGGCTTGTGGTTAATGAGAATGCTGTTGTTATACCAAATGGTGGTATTGAGAAAATCGGCTACAGAAAGAGGAGGGTTTGGGGAAGTGGAAAGAAGAAGCTTGGTGGTGAATTTATGAATGGGAGTGGAGGTGAGCTGGGGTTTACGAGAAAATGAGAGATATTCAGCGAAAGTAAAAGGGGATAGAGAAAGACGCTCAATAACAAGCCACAAAGGGGGAGAATCAGTAGGCTCTCGCAGCCAAAGAGAAGCTTGTCGCAGAAGGAAAGCTTTGTGGTAAGTGGGGAAATCTGGAAAATTAACCCCACCCTCAGATTTGGGGAGTCGTAGTCTGCACAAGGACATACGCGCTTTTTTGCCTGACCAGAGGAAAGATGAGAGAATAGTATTGATTCCCCTAAAAAATTTAGCTGGAATAGGAATTGGAATGTTGGAAATAGTGTAAAGAACTATTGGGGAGAGCATCATTTTAATTGTGTCAAGGCGACCCCACCAAGAAAGGTAAAGTGGGTGCCACCTGGAAGTAAGGTCAGACAGTCTCTGGGTACACTTGCTAAGGCATAGTGAGACAGTGCCTGAAAGGGAGGGTGTAATATGTAAACCAAGATATTTGATATGCGAGGCATTCCAAGTAAAATTGGACGCAACAAAATCAGGTTTGAAGGTAAATTTTGTGAGGGGTAAGATTTCACATTTGTCGTTGTTCAATTTATAACCGGAAATTTGGGAATACTCATGGACTTCAGTTAGAAATGCGGGAATGGAGATGGCAGGGTTGGAAATAAAGAGAAGGATATCATCCGCGTAGGCAGCAAGTTTAATGTTTGTCTGAGAGCATTGAAAACCATGCAGATTAGGATTTTGGCGAAGTCTTGAGAGGAAAGGTTCTAAGGCCAAATTAAAAAGGAAAGGGGAAAGAGGACAGCCCTGACTAACTCCTCTACCTAAGTTGAAGAAAGAAGAGATTAGACCATTAGCACAAACCGCCGCTCTGGGGTTGGAGTACAGGAAAGAAACAAAGGAGATAAAATTAGGACCAAACCCAAACCATCGGAGGGCGGAGAAAAGAAAAGTCCACTCTACTCTGTCAAACGCTTTTTCTGCGTCTAAAGCAATTGCTCCTAGTGAATCTTGAAATCGTGGGGATTTGGACAGGACATTAAACAGAAGTCTGGTATTGTCTGAGATAAAACGACCCTTAACAAAACCAGACTGCTCTGGGCCTAATAATTCAGGGAGAAAGGGGTCTAGTCTTATGGCAAGGGATTTAGCGTATATCTTGTAATCAATATTGACTAAAGAGATTGGTCTATAATTCTTGCAATACTGGGTATCTTTCCCTTCTTTGGGTATTATGCATATGTGGGCGTCTGAAAAAGTGCCAGAAGAAGTACCACTGAGGACAAAAGAATCAATAAGAGAGTGTAATTTGGGTAGTAGTAATTTAGAGAATTGCAAATAAAATTCAACGGTAAATCCATCCGGACCCGGAGCCTTATCCTTCTTAAGTGACTGAAGCGCAGTGCATAGATCGGAGCTGGAAATGAGCATTTCAAGAGTGGATAAATCAACAGGAAAATTAGGGGGAGCTTGAATACTGGAGAAGAAGTTAGCAAGGGATTGGGGAGTAGGGTGAGTTTCAGAAGAATAAAGCGTAGCATAAAAGCGAGAAAATTCTTCTAGAATATCAACATCTGTGTGCTTTAAAACAGAATTAGCATCAAAAACAGACTCAATATTCAGTTTGTGTTGCTTAACTTTTAAATAGTTGGCTAGAACCTTCCCCGCTCTGTTTCTACCCCCATAAAATTTTGAACTAGATTTCAACAGATATAACGAAGCATCATCAGTGGATTGTTTGTTAAATTGCATCTTAGCTTCAATAAGAGTAGTCAAACTTTCCTGCGAATGGGAGGTATAAAAGGAGTGCTCCAGTTTTTTAATCGTAAGGAGGAGATCGCTGGTACGCTTACGAGCGGCTTTACGTTTCCTAGCCACAAAATCAATGATGAAACCCCTAGCTGCAGCTTTGTAAGCGTCCCAGATGACATGTTTGGGCATGTCGGGCGTATCATTAATAGCAAAAAATTCTGTGGTAAATTCAACAAAGGAGGTAGTGAATTTGGGATCAAGAAGGAGAGTGTTATTAAAGCGCCATCGCTTTGGCCCAGTGGACTTGGGTAAAATGTCAATGTTAACCAGAACAGGGGCATGGTCAGAAAACAAAATGGGGCCGATATCGGCGTGAGTGTGGGACTGAGAGATATGATGAGAAAGAAAAATATAATCAATGCGGGACTGGGATTGATGGGATGGAGAGTAAAAAGTAAATTCTTTAGTAGTGGGATTGCACAAACGCCAGGCATCAACGAGATTGTGCTGGGAGATTGCCTGAACGAACAACTTGTGAGATTTATTAGGGACATAGGATGCTTTGGAATGTCTATCCAAAAAGGGGTAATGGGGTAAGTTGCAGTCTCCTGCCATAATAAAGTTATCGTCAATGTATTCAGAAATACGGGAAGCTATTGCGCGCCAAAAGGCGGGGTTACCACCAGTAGGTGCGTAAATGTTGAAAAGGGAGATGGGAATACCCTTCGAGGAAAGTTTGACATACAACCATCTGCCCTCGGGATCTGACTCAGAAGACAAGAGAGAGTGAGAAAGAGATTTGCGAACTAACACAGCCACACCATTCCTTTTACCATCCCCAGGGGCAGAAAAAACATCACCAACCCACCCCCTCTTGAGCTTAGCAGCTTCAACATCAGACAAATGTGTTTCTTGCAAGAAGGCAATGTCTACATTTAATTTGGCTAAATGAGAAAGAATTTTTTGCCTCTTAATGGGAGAATGAAGACCTTTAACATTCCAGGATACAATACGCACTGACATTAAAAATTATTGAGAGAATAACACAAAGAGGGAATAAAACATTGAGAGAAAGCCTCATGAAAAATAAAAGACGTAGGAAAAAGAAAGAAAGAAAAAGAATAGAGAAGAAATGAAATGAACAGAAGCAGGCAGAGGAAGAGAAGACTGAGAAATGCCATAAAGGTAGAAGAAAACCAAGGTGTTGCTAAGATCAGTGAAATGACACGAAAAAATCCGGAAATAGTAATAATAAAGGTCCAATAAAAGAGAAAACAGAACATGCGCAAAGGGACCAATGAAAAAATAAAATGGAAAAGAGAACGGCCAAAAGGAAAAGAAAGTAACTGTAAGTCATAGGAGAGGTGAAGTGATAAGGGAATGAAGTATATAATGAGAATGAAGCATGACCGAGGAAACCAATGAAAGATGAGGAGAAAAGGGGAAAGCGAGAGAAAAGAGTAAAAAGGTTGTAAAAACGGTGATGACACCAAAAAACCTGAAGATGAGAAGAGAAAAGTCAAGGACAATAAAAACAGAACAAGAACAGACATATCGTAAAGGATATGAAGAATACTTACAAGGGGTAAATTAGGAGAGGTACGTTCAGGAACAGGAACATGCAAAAACGTACGTGGAGACGAGGGGAGGGAGGTAGGGCCAACTGGAGAAGGCAGGACACACGGGGTCAGCGAGACGTCCGACCAGAGGAACAAGGCGGAATGCAAAACATTGGGCTGCGAGGGAAGAAAAATAACAAGGTTAGGCAACGGCAAACGACATAACATTAGACAAGCAAAAGATAGGGCAAACCAGGAAATTATGACGTAATTAACAAACATATCTATAAAAAGTATAAACTCATCAAGAACACACACAAGTCAAGGAGCAATTGAATTAGAAAAAATCAGCAACAACTGAAAACTGGAACAGCATAGTACAACTTCGGACAAAGTCACGGTGGAAGAGAAGACGAAGGCCCAGAGAGCTCCATGTCAGACTGGCTGCAGGAGTTCAAGAAACTTCGAAGTCGTGTAGGCTCCTCATATGTCGTGGTTTTATTATTGTAAGTGACTTTAAATAAGCAGGGGTGGAAGAGTCCATATCGGGCACCAATGGAGCGAAGGTCAGGTCTCATGTCCAAAAAGGCCTTACGTCGGTTTGCAGTGGCTCTGGCGTAATCCTGCGCGAAGAACAGATTGGAACCCGACCATGTGAGGCGAGGAGAGGCTCTGGCTGCTGAAAGAACTTTCAGCAGATCTGTATACTCCAGAAAATACATTATTACACCTCTGGGTTTCGTTGGTGTGGATGGAGAAGAGGAAGCTCTTCCAAGCCTGTGAGCACGCTGGATATTGAGCGGTGGATCTTCGGGTAAGTGTAAAAGCTTGGGAAGAAATGACTTGAAAAAATTGATGGGGTCACTCCCCTCACATCCTTCCACCAGGCCGTAAAGGCGAAGATTATTGCGCCTATTTCGATTTTCCAAGTCCTCCATCTGCTTCTGGAGAGATGAGACTTGCGCCTGTAGATGGGTGACTTTGGCTGCAGAATCCTGAAGAGAAGAGACATCACGCTCCACCGACGACACTCTTTCATCCATTGAGGCCCAGTTGTCAGCAAGAACCTGCAATTTAGCGTTGGTCTCCTCCATAAAAGGGCGCAAGGCTCGTATTTCTTCAAGGAGTAACTCCATTGAGATGGTCGAAGAGGACTTGGGAGGCGAAGGTGGATCTTTTTTCAACCTCTTAGGCATCGCTTTCGTTGAAGGCTGTGAAGAGGCATCCATATGTGACGTCATCTCACCGGGAGGTAGAGACTGGGAAGCTTCTAAATGGGCTAGTTCCGCGAAAAGCCTGGAGTTTTTGATATAATTGCGCTTATGGACCCTGCTGAAACAGTCAGCCATCAAATCGTCTCTGAAAAGCAGGTTACTGGGGGCACACCGGAAGACTGAAGACGAAACAGGCACCTCACAGGAGCAAAAGAGCGTGAAAAATATAATAAAAATAAAAAAGAGGTAGCTAAAAAGAGTCGGCGAAAAAATATGCCAGGCCAGAAAGAACAAAAATACCAAGAGTCAGGAGAGCAGAGTAAAGTCTCAAAATGGTTGCCAGGTCTGAGGAGAAGAAAAAGTGCCCATTAATTATTAAAAAAGCCGTAGGAGTCAAGGAAAAATCACCTGAAGATACTTGGCTGTGGCATCTGTATCACCCATAGTAATGTGGTCAACGCAGGTCCGCAGAAACATCCAGGACTTGAAAGCGCGCTAAACGCGCTGCTGAGAGGATTTCAACAATGTAAAAAAAAAAAAAAAATGGCGGCCGTTACGGAGCCGCGACCGGGGCCAAAAGGGACAGCAGCGCCGACAAGAAGACCATTACAGCAGCAGAAAAGGGCTCAGGGCATGCCCGTCACATTAAGACTGCCGGGGCTTCCCTACAAAGGTCGCGTGAGACGCGCTAAACCGCCAGTGAACTCCGGCTTGGACGGAGCTCTACTCCGGCGCCGCCATTCCCCTCGGGCGCCTAGCCACGCCCCAATGAAAGCCTTCCTCCCAGAGATATGTCAATGCATTGCTGCTCAGGGGAAGTGCTGAGAATTCTTCTAGCTTCTGAGTATCCACTTACAGGGGTTTGATGAGATGGCAAACGTTTGGAGAGAAAGAATTGAGTTTGTAGGACTTTGAGAGTTGTAGGCAGAACTGATGTGGACAATAGTAGCTAGCTGGAGCAAACAAGTTTAGATAATTAGTATTATTGCTTCCTGTGATGTCCCCTCTTGTAATATCACTTTGGTTCTATGCTGGACATGAAACTGTGAGGGACGGGGGCGAGCAAACTGTATCTTCCTCTTGTGCAGCAAAATCCCAGCACGTTTGGTGAAAGAAACTGGTGCAGAGCAAATCAAAGATCTTGAAGGTGCAAATTCTTGTTTGTAAGGTCTTCTCCAATGTTAAGAAACCACTAGGAAGCATTCAATTCAATGCTCAATGGCATTTCCGTCTAAGCTGGAAGTCTTCTTCTTTCTTTTAGAGTATCATATAGCGTGAACTAGAACAGAGACATCGGGTATCCGAGCGCTTTACATGAGCACCAGTTACGTTACAGAAGGACACATCCATTTTTGTAAGGCACGAGGAGATGAAGTGATTTGCCCAGAATCACATGATATTGAGCGTCATTGTCGAGACTCGAACCCGGTTCCCCAGCTTCGAGGTCGACTGCTCTAGCCGTAAGGTTACATCCTCTCCCCTATAATATGCAGAGGGAAAAAACAGTCTTTTCCCAGCACTGCCATTACCTTCCTTTGAGAGGGTGGCCCTGTTGTCTGGCTGGGTGCCCCCTGGCACTCTCTCCTCTGGCTTGATGGTGACCAGCTTTTTAACTACCTTCGCTAATTAATGATGCAAGGACATATCGTTAAGATGAGCTTTAGTTAAACAGCAAACATATAATATGTTCCATTCACTTAATTCTCCACTATGTAAAGTGGGGGAGGCCACAGTGGCTGTTCACTGGAGTTTCTTACACAATGGTTTCCAAATGGTATGTGAAAGGACCTCTGCCTACAAACGGTGTATGGAAGGACCTCTGCCTACAAACGGTCTATGGAAGGACCTCTGCCTACAAACGGTACATGGAAGGACCTCTGCTTACAAACGGTACATGGAAGGACCTCTGCTTACAAACGGTATATGGAAGGACTTCTGCTTACAAACGGTATATGGAAGAACCTCTGCTTACAAACGGTATATGGAAGGACCTCTGCTTACAAATGGTACATGGAAGGACCTCTTCCTACAAACGGTCTATGGAGGGACCTCTGCTTCTAAACGGTATATGGAAGGACCTCTTCCTACAAACTGTCTATGGAAGGACCTCTGTTTACAAACGGTCTATGGAAGGATCTCTGCTTACAAACGGTATATGGAGGGACCTCTGCATCTAAACGGTATGTGGAAGGACCTCTGCTTAGAAACGGTCTATGGAAAGACCACTGTTAGACCTGTCACCATTGGCGTGGGTCTCCCTTCCATTTTTCGCTGTTGCCTCCTCTGGTTTTGCTGGTATAAGATGCTCTGGGCGCTGTGCCACTGCCATTCAGTGCCACAGCGCGAATGCTCCCTGTGTAAATATGACATGTGAATTGGTATATCCATGATTGGCTTATTTGCTTTACCTGTTAGTCCCTAGTAGCGTGGCCTGTGTGTGCCCAGGGCTGGTAAACCAAATGCTGCTGGTGGGCTTGCAGCGCTGTTTTGCGTCACCCACAGAAGCAGCTTGTAAAGTGTGTCTCAGACCTGCCACTGCAGAGTCTTTGTGCAGTCCAGAACTGCCATCTTGGCTGTGAAGTGCACCCACTTTCCAGCCCCTGAACCTTCCCTTGGCATCATGTAAGCCTCCCCTATGGTAGGGTGCATTGTATGTGTAAGGTAGGACATGCCTTGGTGTGTGTAGCATGTCCTGGTAGTGAATTACACCCAATTTCGTTTTTCACTACTGTAAGGCTACCTGTTCTCCATAGCCCAGAATGGGCAGTTTGACTATTACATTCTATAATCCTAACTGACCCAAGGAACATGGTATTTAGTATGCCTGAGTTCAGAATATTAAAATACATCTTTGAGTGAAGTTTATTTTTATATTCTGGTGTTTGAAAATACCACTTTTAGAAAGTAGGTATTTTCTTGCCTAAGCCTTCCAGTGTGCTCTGGTGTTATATGTATTGGCTGTCTGGTTTTGGAGGGACAGGGCAGGCTGAGTCAGACCTGGGTTGAATAGAGAGATCTGCATTGGAGTTTGGGGAGGGGTAGCTCCTTGACCTGAATAGGGCTGTGCCTGGCAAGGTGAATGCTGGCTCCACCTCCCGCTGTGCGTCTGATGGCAGACCCCCTCTTTCTGAAAGGAAGGATGCAGCCTGGTAAACAAAGTGCTCCAGGACTGGGCAGAACTAGTTCTGGCTGGGTTCAGTGACTAGTAGCTTCTGAGAACAAAGACTTTTGGGGTATAAATATCTGTGTTGAAACCCCTACAATTGGTATTGCTCCTGGACAACAAGACGAACCTCTGTCCGTGTAACTATAGGAATCTGCAGGAGGTGACTATCCTTGTGCTTGTGTGCTGTTTCTTGGATTGGCCTGCAGTGGCTACCATTGGACTTGGAAGAAGACGGAAAAGGACTTTGAAGGAACTTTTATTTTTCTTGCTACAGCAATCACCCAAGGGCTAGGAGAGAGCTAGCCTCCTGTTGAAGTCTCAGACACATCAGACTTCACCACCAGCCTCCTGTTTCCTCCCAGCGAGGATTTCTAACTGCAGGTGAGGCTCCTGTGAGTTCTAGGGCCTCTAGTTCTACTACAGAGAAGAGAGTGCAGAAATCGTCGCTAACGCCCGTTTGCGAGCCGCTGCAGCTGAAAGAGCACGGAAAATCATCACGCTGCTGCTGAGGGCTGGCTACCGGAGATCATCGCACGTTTGCGGGCTGCCAAATGCTCGCTAACCCAAAGATTATTGTATCGCACGTTTGCGGGCTGCCAAAGGCTCGCTAACCCAAAGATCATCGGATCGCAAGTTTGTGGGCTGTCAAGTGCTCGGTAACCAAAGATCATCGCATCACGACATCGTAGCGCGAATGCCTGGGCGTCCGCCATTTTCATCGCATCGCATCAGGATTGTCGCTCCCTCGCGCAACCCGATTGCACATGCAACAGGATCGTCGCATCGTCTCCTCCCTCGCGGCAAGGAGTCATCGCATCAGCGGCCTAGCGTGCAGAAGTTTGTCGCTTTGTCTCCGCACGCATCAGCAGATTGGCGCATCGTCTCCTCCCTCGTGGCAAGGATTCATCGCATCACCGGCCTTGCGTGCAGAAAATCATCGCTACAGCTACTTTGCGACATTTTGTTGGTTTTGCTACGAAATCCAGGTACTTTGTAAGTAAAAAGGTCGCAGAGACCACTGCTTTGAACTGAACTCCTCTTTGCACACTTTGAACTATTTTTGCAGCATTTCAAGAGTAATTCTTTTTTCAGGATTATCGCTTTTTACCGTTATTGGTCTTGTGTTAAGTCTATATATAAAGATACTTATTTTTTTATAACTACTTGTGTGGTGTCCCTTTGTAGTGTTCCTCACTGTGTTAGGTCATAAATGCTTCACACACTGCCTCTGAGATAAGCCTAGCTGCTTGTGCTACGTTACCACAGGGTTGAGCAGGGGTTATCAAAGGGTGTAGTCCTTTAATATTCTAATTCCGACAATGGCGGGCCTCTCTTGCCGCACCTCACACCAGTTCCAGTAATAGTTGTGCTATCAACCCCAAGCGCCAGCCGTTGAGCAGCGTCACTGTGTTCCAGATCAACAAAGATTAAGAATAGGTGGGGGTGCACAGTTCAGAAAGTCCAAGAGGCAGGTGGTAAAAAATAAATAACTTCTTTATTTCAACTCTTTAGAGAATTCATCTTTTATAAAAGGTCCAGCCAACGCGTTTCATTCCCGCAAGGGGAACTTCATCAGGGCTGCAACATGACAAGACAACATATATATCACATTCAAATCATAAGACACAGGACCGACAAAACAAACAGATAAATATTAAAACATTAGCTTCAAGGAAACCGACAGACAGAAGAATAAACATCAGACATTTAACTAGTACATATAACATTGCATAACAAATCGCACAACTGCATCTAAGCAAAAAATCTGCAATTTGTATGGAGAGAAGTATGGCAAGGTATCCTGAACAACTGTCAGTACATCATGATTGTACATCCGGAAATATACTCTTTCTATTATTTCCTTTTTTAAGAAGCATACTTCACGTACCCGTGTTTCCATTACACACTCATTTCCATGATTCATAAAACATATCTCAAACCAATATACATGACCAACTGGCAGAATGATCAATCTCTATATTCTTTATGTGGTCATGAGGAGACTACTCTCTGCATATTCTATATCTATATCGTTTATACGACACACGTCCCGTATGATTTAGTATAAAGTGCATGCACTGGCAGGACTGCCTCTACACAATACCTGTAGGATGTAGAGTGTACATGCTACTAAGACTTCGTTTATATGACCGATGTCCCTCATAATTTAGTATAAAGTGCATGCACTTTAGGATCCGCTATTAAGTGCACACGTGTCCCTCATGTGTACAAAACAGGACGAGCTCCAGTCGCCGCCTGCTGGAACAAGTGCTGCTCTGAAATATTTCTTCCTGCTCCTCCGGGTAAAGTGCAAGGATTTACTTTTCCCATTGAACCAATCAGGCCTCTAGCCTTCATCATTGGCTCGTCACCATAACCAACTCAGGCCTACTGTATTGAGCTTCAGTTTTCCCTCGAGAAACCCATCTGGCACACCGCTGCAAAATTACAAATATTAACCAAATTAGAGTTGGCAAAACAACATGGGACCCTGATGAGAGGGGTTAAGAAGGATTATCAACCTGCAAATCTTCTACCCCAAGGGTTTAACAGAGAGCGTGAAAACACCACAACCCTTTTGAATGTCATTTCAAGATTCCATGTAACAAAACACTCATCCACAGACTTTAACACACTATATTAAGATAACGTCTATTTTAAATTGAATGTTCACCCTTGGGTTTCCTGACAACAAATTAACAGATGTTTCTTGTTCACCAACTCAACACCTTGGAAGGATGAAAGGCCGAGTTGGCACTCCAGTATTCAAATCTGTGTCAAACACAGCTGGCTCGAGTGGAAGCCTCAGTGCACTGAGCCACGAGACCTGACATGTAACAATCCGTCCATTATGTCTATTGTCTTTAATATATGCTTCTCGCAATAAATGTGTCACTCTTACTGTCTTTGTCATAAAGTTTCATAATAAACAGATCAGACCTATATCCCTGACCATTCGCTTGTCACTATAGCTAACTCCTTCCTGCATTATCGAGACTAAGCTTTCCCAGAAGGCACAAAGTGCAATACAAGCACTCTTTAATGAAAATCTGTACTCAAGGAAATCAAGTGCGACTTCTTGCAACTCTTTTTTTGTTGATCACATTCATACCATGAATACAAATGTATTTTTTGTACTTGCACTCCATGCATGATACATTATGTGAGACATCACTGACGTGCATGAGCAGCGTCAGAGGCTCAGTTCACACCGCCAGTAACAGTATCCATGTCAGTCCCCTTCTGACCTCTACTGCTTGTCCCACTGAGCTCTCCCCCAACACCACAGTGCACTAAAACAACCAGGCAATAGAATAAGATACATTGTATACTGCACACCTCCTATTCCTTGTAACCGCAGAGACACAACTAGAGATACCATTCAATACATTACTTAAGCATCTGCATCAAAAACAACAATGAACAACTAACGTCCCACTGCATGCAGGGACTAGCGGAGTCCACTACCCGGTCCCTGACCTTGAGTGTTTAATCCTTGTAGTTTAACAGTGTTGACCTCCATTGTACGGAGTCTATTCATGCTTCCGCCTCTTTGTACAGCGCTCTGCTACCCGCAACGGTCATGTTTGCGCTTTATAAAGCTTTTCAAATAAATAAATAAATGATGCATCAGTGTTTGAATACGAATAATGCTGCTTAATATAATATCAATTGCAACAGTTACAACACTACAAACTAACTACTGGCAGCACAGCGATGCATGCTGCCCATCCTCAAAGTGCTTCAACATGGGTACTAAGCACTATATAAATCTACAATAGGATGTGGTACACTGTGCTGTGGTACTGTATATGCCAGGAGGGTTGCCATTTCTAATAGTGCTGATGTCATGCCAGGTCCATATATCACTCTTTCAAAAGTATAAGCCATGTGGGGTGGCACGCACAACAAACATACAGCCAATACTATGGTGGGGGATCTGCAGAACCACCACTAGAGCAATTTATTGTCACCAAAATTCCTTCTAATCCAACACCCCAGCCAGGTAATTGGGCTCACTTTGTTCGACCCACACATTGTACTCATCCTCAGTGCAGGCAGTGAACGGGAGGTCCAGGTACCAGACTGCCATGTGGAAAAACTCCAAACGGGGGTGACCCCAATGTTCATCACCTTACTCAGCCCTCTCGTCATACAATCCAAGCCAAGGTGCTCCTAGCAAGGACATAAGTACCCACACATTCCCGCCAGTGCTGTATTCCATCACTGAAGAGGCTAGCTAGGAGGGGTGCCCAGCACAGGCTGGGAGAGCGGGCTCCATTCCATATATTCAGACTAACGACCGACTGACTATGTGAATGAGCACCATTTAGATTAATTGTATATAGGACAGCTTCTGTAACTATCATGAATAGGTAAACAGAAAAACTGAGTAGATGGGAGCTGAGAGATATGCGAAGTGAGAGGTGGGTGCAGAAGGAAAGCACAGGCTGGCCTATGGTAAAGGGCAGGTCAAAGGAGCAGTTTTTTTAAGTAAGCATTGAACGGTGATCTGATGAAGGTGTGAAAGGCTCCTTTAATTACCTCATTCTGCTTCTTTGTTTGTAGGGACATGAGGAAATCCACTACAGCCTCCTGGAATTCCACATGGCTGAGGGGAGAGCAGAGACCCCCAGAGCTCCTGACAACAGCCCTGTCTACTGAGAGGTATCAAGGAAGACTTAATGGCCCCCAACTCACTCCTCCCTCAAGCTTCAGACAAGAGTGCCTTCTACTTACATGCAACAGTGGCTGATGTATCAAGAATGACCTACAAATATCTCCCTGACACAACCTATGGACAATGGCACCCTCGCCAAAGTTATAGGGTATCAAGGAAGACTTAAAGACCCCCAACTCACTCCTCCCTCAAGCTTCAGAGAAGACTGCCTTCTACTTACATGTACCAGGGAGGAACTGGAGACCTGCCACCCACAAACAGTGCCTGATGTATCAAGAACAACCTAACATGTCTCCACAACACAACCTTTAGACAACAGCACCCTTTGCTAGAGTTATAGGGTATCATGGAAAACTTACAGACACTCATAAGTCTCTCCCGATCTCCAGAAAACAGCGCCTTCCACTTACATGAATCAGTGAGGAACTGAAGACCCCACAACCCACAAATAGTGCCTGATGAATCTAGAAAGACATAAAAACACCCCCTCCCCCACAAACAACCTTTGGACAACGGCACGCTCTACTCAGAGGTATTGCGATAGACTTACAGACCATTGTGACTCTCCCTGGAGCTCTAGACAACAGTGAACAGTGGCTCCTACTTACAAGAGTCAAAGAGGAAGTGAAGCCCCTGCCACTAGCAAACAGTCAGTGCATTCAGGTGTACCATGGCAGACCTACAAACAACCCCCCACATGCAACCTCTACTGTTGTCCAGCGCTCCAGGGAACAGCGCTTCCTACTTGGAGGCACCATGGAAGATCTAAAGACTGCCCCCAGAGCCAATGAGAACAGTCCCTTCTACTTAAGAGCAGATCTGCAGACACCACCCCACCAGGTGCTCCAGAAAAGAGCTCTCTCAAGCCAAAGACTCAGGAATATTTTACTCCCTACATTTCCCTCCAAGGGCACGGCAGTACAGCACCTTCTAGTTGGAGGCATCACCCCACATCCTCCCAGATCCCCCCCAAAACAAGATCCTCTGTTCAGGGCTTTCAAAGAATGCCTGAGAGCCTCAGAATACCCCACTGAGAGCTATCTCTCTCTCTCTCCTTCTCTCTATCTGTTAGGGAGAGAGAGCGAGAGGGAGAGAGAGCTAAAGGAGATACCCGCACACCCAGAGTTCCACAGAACACCACCCTCTCCTCAGGTATCAAGACGAACCTGAAGATCCCCTCCCCCCACTACAGCTCCAGGTAATGGCACTCTCTACTCAGAGGTATCAAGAACCTGAAGATCCCCTCCCCCCACCACAGCTCCAGGTAATGGCACTCTCTACTCAGAGGTATCAAGAACCTGAAGATCGCCTCCCCCCATCACAGCTCCAGGTAATGGCACTCTCTACTCAGAGGTATCAAGAACCTGAAGATCCCCCCACTTCCCCCTCACCACATCTCCAGGTAATGGCACTCTCTACTCAGAGGTAACAAGAACTGAGGTTCCTTGAATTCTGCACCTGTGTTTTAAATGTCATGATTCCGTTATGATTTTGGTAACAGCAAACCGTAAACAGTGAGTTCAGCAAGTACGAGTGTTTTCGTCATGTTACACCAATGGATTCACTGTGTATTTGAAGGTTTTGTTCTGAACCCTTGGGTTCCATTTTGTGCATGGCAGCCATTTTGTGGTTGCCCTTTACATAGGCCCTGACTGTGGCTGAACAAGTATTTAGGACACATACACCTTAGCTTGGGTTTGTGCTGACTCCTGCATGACCTGGCGAAAGCTGACTCTATTGCCTGAGGCCGACCTTGTCAAGCCAGTTCCCTCCCTTTAGCTGATCAAGATTAAGGATCAGAGCACAGGACATTGTAAATATTTATTACACACAAACATGCCTTATCCTATTCCTATCTGTTTCTGTTCCTGCTTTTATGGTCTATTTACGATGGGGAGGTGACCATTTTTATTATGGGTTTGTCCAGCTTGTCTAAAGAAGAATGTTGGTTTTGTCCGGCTTTTTACCTTTGTCAACTGTAACCTTTATGAAACCCTGTAATTATAATGTTTTGCCCATATCCTGCTAAAACCCCAAAGGCTACTCACCCGTTGCCTCTCTAGCTTTTTCATTTGTTTAGGAATGTGACTGGTACAACTCCCTTGCATGCCTAGGGCATAATAAATGGTATAAAAGGTCTGAGCTAAGACCATTCTGGAGGCTGCCTCATTCAGTTGCTTTAGGTGCTCCTGGGCGACGTAGCCTCACTCATTTGAGTTTAATAAAGATGTCTTTTCATATTTCAGCTACTTTGCCAAGTTCTTTGGTATATTACCCTGAGAATGAAGATTTCAGTTTCTTCAAATGGCGCCCACAGCGGAGGCATCATCAGAAGTGGCTATCTGGAGGAGTGATCTTGTCAGAGGACAGAAAATCTACTGGGGAGAACAGGACAGAAATCCACTAAGCAGGTACTCTGTGCACAGAGGTTCTGGGGGATTCTTTGTCTCTGCAGCCCAGTATATCTCTGATCTTTCTGACTTTGACTCTTCAAAAGATGTCACTCCTGACTGAGAACCTTTTTTTGGCGTAAGTATTTAAAAAAAAAGACTGTTAGGTCATTTAGAACTTGGCAGTTAGAACTTGGCAATTAGAATTTGAACAACTATTTGTTTGGTATAGCTTTGATAGGTTTGTATAGGTTTGTATACGCGAATTGCAATTTGTGTAGGCAGGTAATGAAGAGACTTTTTCTCCATCTGCTTTAGTTGAAGTATAAGTGGGTCGCTCCCAGTCCTTAGTTCTTTGGTCCTTTGGTTCTTGGTTCTGCATTGGTTCTTAGTTTGGTTCTTTGGTCCTTAGTATTGGTTCTTAATATTGGTCCTTAGTTTTATTTGAAGATTGCAATTTTCAAAAGCCGAGGGTCTCGTACATTTGCGAGTGTATCGACAGAGATAGCCCCTTGAAGTTTGAAGCTCGGTTAGTGAGCGAAGATGCCTAATAGTAGCAAATTTGGTACTTGGTTTGGTTTTTGTTGCAACAGGGATTCCCGATTGGAGGATTCATGTCTGAAACCTCCGATTGGAACTCCAACTTATGAGCTCTATTCTAAACACAGCGTGGGCCCCATCACGTTTAATAAAGTATGGGTCCGCTATTCTTGGAAATAAAGGTCTGTGAGGCTGTTTTTTTGCAGCTTTTTTAGAAAACTATTGAAAAAAAGTTTTTTTCTTGTAAATATGACTTACAACTAGTAACAAATGGTTTGGTTTAAGCACAGTCTGTGGGCTGTCCCTTGTTTCTATCCTAAGTGTTGGCTTATGGTTTAAAATGTGTGTTTAAATGTCTATTTGGTTTGTGGGTTTTTATCCATTTGTGTAACTTCTGTAAGTAAATTGCGACGGCGCTATTTATGAAAAATGGCTAAAGCGCGCTGTAGTTTGTGTCCTGAGTGTTTGACCCCTTTCTGTTTATGTCTGAAATGAGCTCAATGTGTGTTTGTGGGTCTTCTTGATGTTTTCAGTCTGTTAAGTAAAATGTTGGTTAATTAATATTAAATAGAAACTTAGAAAAAATCCAGAAATGAACCGTGTGATGTGCTAAAATAGCTATATGTTGCTCTTTAATTGATAGAATGAGCAATTGTGCACATATACAAAACTGCCGTTAAATGCTTAAAGGATAAAATTAGAAAACATATTCAATAGATATAAATAAGGCCCCAAAAACGAAATTATCTACTTTTGCAAAAATAAATAAATTTACAGCATTTTCCTTAGATGCATTGTATTAGATGTTCACAGGCAAACTTTTCAGCTGCAGTATATTTGATAGGAATGTTCATTTAGCCAGCACTTTCCCTGTTGAACACGGGTGGAATCTTGCATAACAGTCCTTTTAAATGAAAGTGGCGCAAAAATGTGACGCTTTTCAAGTTAGGCTTATGCGCTTAGGCTTGTGAGTTAATGTGTCCAAAATGATAGGCAAGGGATGCAGCTTGCTTTTATATGTGGAATTATCACAAAAAAAAGAATAATTGGTTTTATAAAAAAAAAGAAAATTATTTTTTTTTAAAGAAAATTATTAATCATGGAAAAATTATTTTAAAAAAAATATATAAGTGCTTTTCAAGATCGTTTTTTAATAATTATAAAGCTTACTACTCATACTATGACCTCCTAGCATTAAAATTTGATTAAGTTGTGTTGCATCACTAAAATGACAAGCATTCGTGCGTACAATTTTCCCTTGGCGCAGGCGCAAACAAGCTCATTTTTATAAAGTATAAGTTATTATTTCCAATGCCTGACTCATGGGTTATGTAATAGACATTCTGGTAATGCATATTATGCAAGAACATTGTAGGATATTCATTTTTAATGCCTAAAATATCAAAGTCGAATTTGGGTAAAAGCAATGTTTAAACTGCATTTTTTTTTCATTCAGAGTACTTTTTAAAGTGTCTCAGGCTTCAGTAAATGCATACATTTAGGTTTGATATATATTTACAGGTTGTGCCTTCTTATGATTCAATGAGTCAATGTGCCAGTACAAAGGCTTGTTTTAATATCAGGGTTGACGGTTCTAACTTCAGCTGGGCCTACTGAGATGTTCATTCATTTGAGATTGATGAAATGTGTACCATTGCATAGGATTGCAACAAGCATTTATTCTAACAACTGGTATGTGTGTTATTAAGTTTTGTGAATTATTCACAGTAAATGTAGTTTAATAATCTGGGAATAGAGATAATTTTTTTAGCGCCTAAAAAGGAGAAATTATTTTTCAAAATAGAGTGAATTATTGCAAGTTAGGAGGAATTAGGAAGGCCTTCTGGCTTTGACAAATTCAGAGTGGCAGAAGCTGGGGGCTAGGAGAGCTGCAGAGGCTGGCTCAAGTCACGCTGCTGAGATGCTATCTTTAGTTTTCCTGTAAACAATGGAGGAGGCTGTCACGTTGACACTTGTGACCTTTTAAATTAGGGCCTTGTCTCTGTGAAATGCAGAATGACCTTACGGGCCTTTAAAAAGTGGGGTTTCTGGTTATTCCATAAGAACATCAATAAAATTAAAGAACTTACTTCCAAAGGGAAAATATAGAAAAAGGGTTTCTTTGAAAGTCCCAACATCATGTTAAATGCTCTGCAGAACTGATACATTTGTGTCTCCACTCTAAAAAAAAAAATATATAATGCCTGCTAGTTGCTTTTATTTGACAGAAAACGAAGTGTTGCATTAAGTCTTAGACAGAAAATAAGATGCAGCCCTTTTCTAAAATTTTGAAGGCTACATGCCTCAGTGAGAACGATTTTGCCAATTAAGGATTATTTTTCACAGTGGAAATTGTAGGTGCCAAATTAATATGGATAACAATTTTTACTTTTAGAAAGGTAAAACTAAGGTGGCTTGATGTTGCAAGGACTGACAAGAGGGTAACAGTTAAGTAATGGCAATTTATTTTTGTGTATTTGGTCCTATCATTAATTGTTCTTGCTGGTCCTGTATGTTAGAAGAGAGACAGTAAAGTTATATTTGACAGCAGATTTCCATTGCCTGGTGATCTACTGTCAAAAGGAGGGTAAGGATTTTAAACCTGACAAATTAAACAGGCCCAAATATTGGGTTTGGGGCTGCAGGTTTACAGTGCATAAAGTACATGACATGGTGTTGTGTGTCACCGCTTTTTCATATATGCTATTGTTTTGTCTATGCCTTTTGTGCTTGATATACAGCAAGTATATCTGATGGCTTGACGTTTTGTGCGTTTTTAATATTTCTTTTTATTTTTATGCATGTTTTTGGGGTTTTTTTTTTGCTGCTTTTGATACTATTACAAGTTTACCTGTGTTGTGAAGGGATATACATGACGATGTGTATCGCTGCACAACAGTTGGGTTGATTTGCTAAATTTCACAGATATGATATTTTCATACTGTACACAACAGAACAACACTTCACCAGTGTATGTCAATTTGGCTATGAATAGTATTAAAAAAAATAATTAAAAAATATACGGGATCAAAGTGTGTCATCCGCTGTTAGTCACTTACTGCCCCCTTCCCTTAAAGGAACAGGCAGCCCTACATTTATGTATCCTTGATTGGACCTAAGGATGAAATTATAGATCTGTGACTCAAGGTGGCCTAATTTCTATATTACATTAGTTAATGATGTTTTGCTTCCTAAGTAGCATATGGCTTTTGTTCCTTAAAAGAAAACCAGGATGCCCGGCCACTAATTGAACAACAGCGGCCTTGGGAGGTGTGAACTGACGGATGGATGCCGCTGCACTTTCACTTTCGCTTTCTCGCCCTTTGTTCGCTCCGGGCTGGGAGTGCGTCATACAGATCCTCTGTTGTCTGGAAGACCTCCACTCGGTCCTGACTGGCTGTTGAAGACCTAGTTGTCCCTGTTTCCTCTAGCTGAGTGAGGGTCGTCTTTTTGCGACTGACCGTCCTGCTGTTCGAGATGTCGACCAAATCGGAGGCAGACAGGTCGAAGTCTAAGACTACCAGGCGGGGAGGCTATACCCAATCCAACAATATGGATCGTTATGCCCAGCAGAAGGGATCGCCTGGTGGATCGGGACAGTCGCTGGAAGCACAGAAGGCCGAGTCATCCCCAGCCTCGGAGTTATCCTTGCAGGATATCAAGGGGGCGATAGATGGGATGCAATCTTCGATTGGGCGACAGTTTGAGACCCTGGCGCACAAGGTGGACATGATTTTGGTTGATGTCAACTTGATTCGCGCGGACCTGGGAAAAACCAATGAGCGGGTCAAGTCCCTGGACCTCAAGACTACTGGCCTCGCGGACGATGTCTCGGAACTCCAGGCTGAGGTCCGTAAGTTACGAACCGCGAATGACCTCTCCGCTCGCCGGCTCGAGGACTTTCAAGGTCGGGCCCGGCGCAATAATGTGCGCATTATTGGGGTCCCGGAAACTTCGGAGGAGCTCTCCGTGGATCTACTCGTCGAGGATTTGGTGGTGAATCATCTTGCGCCAAAGGGCCTCGGCAAGTTTTCCGCGGTGGAGCGGGCTCACCGAGTGCCTGGCGGACGGCCTAAGGTGGGAGCCCCCCCGCGGCCGATTGTTGCCCGGATCTTCCACTTTCGAGATCGGGACGCTATCCTGCAAGCATCGAGGGTGACAGGCCCGGTGCCTTTTCAAAATGCCTCTGTGAGCTTTTACCCTGACTTCACCCAGATGGTGCAGAAACAGAGGCAAAGTTTCCTGGGGGTGAAGCGGCGGCTTAGGGATATGGACCTGAAGTATGCCATGCTTTTCCCCGCTAAGCCGCGTGTGGTATATGAGGATCGGACTTTCTTCTTCGAATCACCGGACATGGCAGGGGACTGGTTGGATGCACTCCCTCGGCGGCAGCCCGGCCGGGACAGCGTGGATGGGGCGGAAGGCGACCGGTATGGACAGAAGTGATACCTCCGGTGCTGGCCTGCTTCGATTCAGCCCTGGACAGTGACTCGCACCTTATTGCAGTAATGGGAGGGCGGCGGGGGGAAGATAGGGGCTCTTTCCTCCCTTGGGGTACTTTTTGTAGATTTGTTTTTGATAGGGCGACAGGCACACTGCAAGTTGGGGGGGCTTTGTAAGCTGACGCAGGGGTGCAGGGTGGGGGGGGATTCAGGATGTTGGGGTTGTTGTTTGGGGTTGTTGTTTTTCTCTTGCAAGGCGTGGCTATGACTGTCAGAATTGTCCGATTGTGGTTCTCCGGGGGGGGGGAGGTCTCTTTGTGTTCAGGGATGGGGGATAGGGGCTTAAACGTAATCAGCTGGAATGTTAATGGCTTAGGGGACCGTATAAAACGGGGGATCGCCAGATGTAGTCCTCCTGCAGGAGACCCACCTTATAGGGAATATGTGTTATGCACTTAACAGAAAGGGCTATAAATTCATTGCTCACTCGGGGTTGTCCTCGGGATCCAGGGGTGCGGGCATACTTGTCAGAGCTTCCCTACCATTTGAGGTTGATTCCACCATTGCTGATGATAGGGGGCGCTTTGTGGCCGTGTCGGGGAGGTGGGAGGGCAGAACGTTGGTTTTGGTTTCTGTTTATGTCCCTACTGCCTTGCAGGCCTCCACGTTTGCTGATCTGGGCAAGGCCTTGTTGCAACTCCCCGAAGGGATGCTAGTGGTGGGAGGAGACTTCAATGCGGTTGGTTCTGGAATGTTAGACAGGCACCCGCCCAGAGACACCGGGGGGACTCAGAAGTGGCTTCCCGACTTTATTGATACTTTTGGTCTGGTAGATTGTTGGAGGCTGCGGCACCCCACTCAGAGGCAATATACCTTTCATTCCGGGGCCCACGGGAGTCTCTCCCGGATTGATTATTTGCTCACTCTGGCGGCACACGCCTCTTTGGTAACTGAGGTTAGGCACATGGCACGGGGCATATCAGATCATTCACCGGTGTGGGCACGTCTGGACATAGGCCGGGTGGCGGGGGGCAGGGTGGCTCCCATTAACCCCTGGTACTTTCGTGACCCCAAGCTGCGCAGCGCGTTGCTGAAGACAGTTGACCACTATTTCCGAGAATATCAGGGCTCAGTTGAATCCGGGGTGTCTTTGTGGGAAGCTTCTAAGACTGTACTGAGAGGAGAAGCCTTGTCCTTGGTAGTGGCCGCCAAGCGGCGGAGAGACGCCGAGGTGATACAAGTGGAGGACGAGATAGCGGCTTTAGAGGTGGCCTTGGAGGGGGATGTTGCGACGTCCACACTGCACAATTTGAGCCTGAAGCAATTGGAGTACAGGGATCTGGTGACAAACGCCGCCAAGACCCTCCACAGGGAGCAGCAGGGGCAATTGTATGATGTTGGTGATAAGGCCGGGAAATTGCTGGCATGGCTGGATAAAAAGGAGCGTGTTAATCGTGTGGTGCCGGAGTTGTTGACGGATGGGGGAGAGGTTGTCACTGATCCCGACGGTATAGTCCGGTGTTTCTCGGACTATTTTCGTACGGTATAGGCCTCGGTCTCGGATAGGCCGACTGAGGACTCGTGTGATCTTCTGCGTGACATCGCTCTGCCCTGCCTTTCCGCCATTGATAGGGAGGGCCTCGATGGTGATATCACTGTAGACGAAGTGGCGGATGCTATCCGTGCGTTGCGCTCCGGCAAGGCTTCGGGCCCAAATGGTCTGCCGATAGAGCTGTATAAGCTTTGTCCGGATAAGTTGGCTCCTCACCTGACCGCCATGTTCGTGGAGGCGCGGGGGAATGGGTTTCTGCCGCTCGATCAACGGTTGGCGACGATTGTGGTAATACATAAAGACGGAAAGCCCCGGGATAAGTGTGGCTCCTATCGGCCGATCTCGCTTCTCAACGCCGAGCCGAAAATCCTTGCCAAGATTCTCGCTAACCGCCTGGTCCGGGTACTTGGCGACTTGATCCACCCGGATCAGTCGGGCTTTATCCCGCACCGTAACACTGCACTAAACCTTAGACGCCTCCATGGAGTGATTGCTAGGACGGGCACGATGCGAGAGCCGGCTATTGTGGCGTCCCTCGACACCACGATGGCCTTTGACACGGTGGAGTGGGCATACCTGTGGGCTGTGCTAGCCAAGTTCGGCTTCGGGCCTGGATTTGTGGGATGGGTGAGGCTGCTCTATGAGGGGCCTCTTGCAAGCGTCGTGGTGAACGGGTGGGCGTCGGCACCGTTCGAGCTCGGGAGAGGCACCCGGCAGGGTTGCCCCCTGTCGCCGTTGCTGTTCGCCCTTGCTCTTGAGCCGTTGGCGGCGTGGATACGGTGGCACCCGGATATACGTGGGATTCGCTGGTCGCCTGACTATGAAGACCGTATTTCACTCAACGCCGACGATATTCTGTTATATCTTGCCTCGCCTGAGAAATCTCTGATAGTGGTTTGTGACGTCTTGACATCTTTCGGTAGAAACTCGGGGGTAGAAACTCGGGCCTAGTCATTAATTGGGGGAAGTCACACTTATATGTCCTGTGTGGGGATGTCCCGCCTGTCCCGCGCAACTGCTCGATCCAGATAGCCCAGCAGGGCTTTTTGTATTTGGGGATCTATATTTCCACCGACCCCATTTTGCGCTACGAGAAGAACTTGCTCCCTCCCTTGGCGCGTCTGCGGCGGGATGTGGCGGGCTGGCGGCGATTGCCGCTTTCCCTCCTTGGCCGCGCCGCACTGTTTAAAATGATGTCCCTTCCCCGTTTCCTCTATGCTCTGCAGAATACCCTTGACCTGGTCCCGGCCAGCTATTTACGTGAGATCGAAAGTCACCAGCGCGCGCTCTTGTGGGACGGGCGTCCGCGTATAGCGATCGCTAAGCTGACGCTTCCGTGGTACGACGGTGGGATCGCGCTTCCAGACATTCGACGTTATTACTGGGCCACCCAGTTGAGCGCGATTAACCATGGGGTCTATGGTCCGGCGCTGAGCCCCGGCTTCGCCATGGACCGATGGTTGCTCCGTGGGGGTAATTACCACAGAGCGTTGTATTCGAAATCGTCGGACTTCACCCTTACGGGGCCCACCAGAGTGGCCGTTCATGTGTGGAAGGTGGCGACGGAATCGCTGGGCTGGAAGGGTAAGCTTACCCTTGCCACCCCTCTGTTTGACTCCGATATTCTGGGGAAGCTTTGGCACACAAGAGGGTTCGAGAAATGGGACCTGATAGGCATATCCAGGGTTGGAGACCTTTTGGCTAAGGGTAAGATAAAGTCATTCGAGGAGTTGCAGAAGGAATACGAGCTGGGGAGCACGGAGTTCTTCCGCTATGCTCAAGTGCGCCACGCCTTGCGGTCAGTCCTTGTAGAAGGGGAGAAGGTGCCCGAGTCCTCTCCTTTGGAGGATCGGATTCTGGATGGCCACATGCCAGAGAGCATGATTTCGCTCATTTATAAGAAACTTATTAATGTTCGGGCGGATCTTCTTCTAGGGTTGCGCGCTCAATGGACCAGGGATGGCCTTGAACTAGATGATGAGGATTGGCAGTACGCAGTTTCCTCTCCCAAAGAGGTAGCTATCCCCGCGCGCCTGCGGCTGGTGCAGCTTAAAATACTCCATAGGGTCTATGTGACGGGGCCCAGGTTGGTCCACATGGGTTTCTCTGAGGAGGGCTTATGTAAGAGAGGCTGTGGTATGGTGGGTACCTTCCTACATATTATTTGGGAATGCGGTGCGATTATGGAGTTCTGGAGGCGAGTCCACGAGGTGATGGGGGAGGTGACGGGAATTGTTATGCAGCCTGAGGCGCGATGTTGTCTCCTGAATGTCTGGAGTCCTACTGACCACAACGCGGCACAGACTCAGTGGGTGACCCTAGGGAACATGGTAGCCAAGCGCGATATTGCTCGGCTGTGGGGCTCCGATAGGCCGCCCACATTGACAGCGTGGATGGAAAACATGGACTGGAGCATGTTTAGGGAGAAGACAGCGTATTGTGCTCGAGGTCGCCCTCGGAAATGGCACGCTGTGTGGGGGCCATGGAACCAGTACAGAGGGGACATTTGCCTGCCCCCTGACCCGGACCCGCCTGAGGAGCAACTTTCCCCTTAGTCTTTTTCCGTCTTTGACTTTCCCGCTGATATGTGGTTGTTTCTTGAGTCTCTGCCTTTCCCTCCTTTCCCTTACTATACACCTGTGCCTGTTGGACGTGATGGGGCTCGTCCCCCCTGATGGGAACCTCTTTTGGTGTTT
Organism: Triturus cristatus; assembly: GCF_964204655.1. Lineage (NCBI taxonomy): Eukaryota > Metazoa > Chordata > Amphibia > Caudata > Salamandridae > Triturus > Triturus cristatus. Next base: position 93,549,192 of record NC_140579.1, on the reverse strand, counting down.
ACAGTACCTATCGCCTTGCTTGTGTTTAGGGTTGTATTTATGTTTATGTAAAACAGAACCTTTGATTCTCCTGTCAGTGAAATGTGGACGCAAGCATGTGTTGAGTCTCTAAAGCTGCCGTACCTCCGGGTTGTCGGCTGAATAGCTGTGTCACTGATCTAAAATAAAGGTTTTTAAAAAAAAAAAAAAGAAAACCAGGTTTTCATTTTTCCCTGAAGAAGGAACTGGAACATTACCTAGGATTACCGTATATGGTGTAGTCGCCAGCGGTAGAGTTAAAATTTGTGTAACTTTGGCCTTTTGTGTATCACCCGTACTCTTGGTGTTGTGTCACATGCCTGACTATCACCCAAGTAAATTCTTGTTCTTCCTATAGATTTTTTTCTTTTGTTGCTTCTCCCCTGACCGATGTCGCATCATGCTTAGTTATTGGGGATTTTAGTTGTGTCCTAGTTCCAATTCCCTTTTCCGTATTCCTTTCACCAGTCAGCCCATTTATTATTGTAGGTGTATTGTTCAGGTCCACACTTCCAGACTACAGTGATGTACCAGGGACCCCCATATTATGTATAATTCCCTTTTGTATGACCAGACTGGTTTTCAAGAATTTTCCTTGGGCCTGCTTCAATGTTTTCCAGCCTGACTGTCAGGGTAGCGATAGACTGGTTAACTGACTCAATATTATAGTAAGACAAGTTTTCCATCTCAATAGGAGATATCTTACGTTTACTTTTTGAACATGACGAATTTTCAATGTCTATTTTTAATGTGGTTTTTTTACCCTTTTGTTCCTGCTGCTTTAATTTTTGGTGGGATCAGATGTGTTCTAATCATGCAAATACAAGGACTCTCTAGTTCTTGTCTTTTGTTTCCACATTTGATCATTAGCCTGTGTATTGCATAGTGCACCTGATGCACAGTTTTAAAGGGAGGTTTCTACATGTCCATGATAATCTGTATCATGTGATTTCTCTATTGAGATGTTCTAGATAAGGAATTTAGGAACACCTAGACTTAATCATTGAGGAAAATATGTGTTTACCCCATTAGACAATGCCACTGTGTGAGGAAATCCATTCAGATAGAATTCCCATGTAGCTATAGATGGCAGAGAATAATGAAGAGAACCCAATTGAAGATGTTAGAGACACTGTTTTGCCCTTTTGCCTTTGTCTTTGAATGTTTATGACAATGATAGCTTGTTTTTGATCACTATAGTCCCATGGTGTATGGCCACTCCTTTGAAGATTGCGGGCCACCTGCTTGCAGTTAATTTGAAGGAAACTAACAACTGAGCCACATTTCCTACGTCACTAGGTTCTGCGGTATCAAGTCATAATAACCTGCAGAACGCTGATTTAAGCCCAATTCCCATCAGTGAAAGCTACAGATGAGGGTCGGAGGTCTTGGCCCTACAGTCCAAGCACCCAGAAAAGTAGCAAGGCTGGACAGTGATCGCCAGCGCGCCATCAATGATATCTCCAAAGCACCGTGCTTGCTTCATCAGAAGGCGTTGAACATCAGAAAAGAAGGAGGAGCTGTTGATGGCAGGGTTGATTTGAGCCTTGAGTTTTCTACCTGTCATGTGCTGGTAACCTCTGACAGTGTGCAGTCCCTTGAACGCCTTGGCCTGAGTTTTGGCCACACCCCCCTTTTCTTTGCTCCAACGGAAGGGCAGTGCACCGGAGGATCTAAGATTGACAAAAGGCACTACATTATGGTGCCCATGAAAGAGCAGCCTGAGCGTCCTTTGACACTGAATAATGAGTGTTGGAGCCTGAGAATGTAGACCCGGGTCTGCACAAGATGATCTGTGCCCATGACCAATGAAGAGCATATTATTTGTAGTGTCTTCCGCAGAGGAGAGACACTGGTGCACTGCCTTGAGACATTGAGACTTTCGAGTGAGCTGTGGGTGTTTGCCAGGAGGGCACTCCAACTAAGCAGTACTTTTCTCATGAAGGGGCCTGAATCGAGAGGCCCAGCGCGGAAGAAGACAATGGAAGCAGATTTGATGGACAATAGAAGCCTTCCAAAGAGGCTTAGAACGGACTTTGGGCACAGTTGTATAAGCCATTCCAGTGCAATTGTAATTAAGTTCTCATTTGACTGAATTGCCATAAAAGGGGGCAGTGGCTCCGCCTCTAGCATCCAAAAATGATCCACCAGTAGTGAGGCTTTGTGCTACTATGTGTGTTAGGAGATCTGTCTCAAGAGAAGTACAGAGAGATAGGATGATGCTCCAACAACACCTTGATGACCTGATGAATATTGACATCGATTCAGATTTAGACTGAGTGATTGCCTATGTAAGGGCAAAAGGAGGGTCTGAGGTTCCTTGAATTCTGAACCTGTGTTTTAAATGTCATGATTCTGTTATGATTTTGGTAACAGCAAACCGTAAACAGTGAGTTCAGCAAGTACGAGTGTTTTCGTCATGTTACACCAATGTATTCACTGTGTATTTGAAGGTTTTGTTCTGAACCCTTGGGTTCCATTTTGTGCATGGCAGCCATTTTGTGGTTGCCCTTTACATAGGCCCTGACTGTGGCTGAACAAGTATTTAGGACACATACACCTTAGCTTGGGTTTGTGCTGACTCCTGCATGACCTGGCGAAAGCTGACTCTATTGCCTGAGGCCGACCTTGCCAAGCCAGTTCCCTCCCTTTAGCTGGTCAACATTAAGGATCAGAGCACAGGACATTGTAAATATTTATTACACACAAACATGCCTTATCCTATTCCTATCTGTTTCTGTTCCTGCTTTTATGGTCTATTTACGATGGGGAGGTGACCATTTTTATTATGGGTTTGTCCAGCTTGTCTAAAGAAGAATGTTGGTTTTGTCCGGCTTTTTACCTTTGTCAACTGTAACCTTTATGAAACCCTGTAATTATAATGTTTTGCCCATATCCTGCTAAAACCCCAAAGGCTACTCACCCGTTGCCTCTCTAGCTTTTTCATTTGTTTAGGAATGCGACTGGTACAACTCCCTTGCATGCCTACGACATAATAAATGGTATAAAAGGTCTGAGCTAAGACCATTCTGGAGGCTGCCTCATTCAGTTGCTTTAGGTGCTCCTGGGCGACGTAGCCTCACTCATTTGAGTTTAATAAAGATGTCTTTTCATATTTCAGCTTCTTTGCCAAGTTCTTTGTTATATTACCCTGAGAATGAAGATTTCAGTTTCTTCAGAACCTGAAGATCCCCTCCCCCACCACAGCTCCAGGTAATGGCACTCTCTACTCAGAGGTATCAAGAACCTGAAGATTCCTTCCCTCCACCACAGCTCCAGGTAATGTCACTCTCTACTCAGGTATCAAGAACCTGAAGATCCCCTCCCCACCACAGCTCCAGGCAATGACACTCTCTACTCAGAGGTATTGAGAACCTGAAGATCCCCTCCCCCCACCACAGCTCCAGGTAATGGCTCTCTCAACTCAGAGGTATCAAGAACCTGAAGACCCCCTCCCCCCACCACAGCTCCAGGTAATGACACTCTCTACTCGGAGGTATCAAGAACCTGAAGATCCCCTCCCCCACCACAGCTCCAGGTAATGACACTCTCTACTCTGAGGTATCAAGAACCTGAAGATCCCCTCCCACACAACAGCTCCAGGTAATAGCACTCTCTACTCAGAGGTATCAAGAACCTGAAGATCCCCTTCCCCCACCACAGCTCCAGGTAATGGCACTCTCTACTCAGAGGTATCAAGAACCTGAAGATGCCCCCACCACAGCTCCAGGTAATGACACTCTCTACTCGGAGGTATCAAGAACCTGAAGATCCCCTCCCCCCCACCACAGCTCCAGGTAATGGCACTCTCTACTCAGAGGTATCAAGACAAACCTAAGATCCCCTCCCCCCACCACAGCTCCAGGTAATGGCACTCTCTACTCAGAGGTATCGAGAACCCGAAGATCCCCTCCCCCCACCACAGCTCCAGGTAATGGCACTCTCTACTCAGAGGTATCAAGAACCTGAAGATGCCCTCCCCCACCACAGCTCCAGGCAATGGCACTCTCTACTCAGAGGTATCAAGAACCTGAAGATGCCCTCCCCCACCACAGCTCCAGGCAATGGCACTCTCTACTCAGAGGTATCAAGAACCTGAAGATGCCCTCCCCCACCACAGCTCCAGGCAATGGCACTCTCTACTCAGAGGTATCAAGACAAACCTAAAGATCCCCTCCCTCCACCACAGCTCCAGGTAATGGCACTCTCTACTCGGAGGTATCAAGAACCTGAAGCTGCCCCCCCACCACAGCTCCAGACAATGGCACTCTCTACTCAGAGGTATCAAGAACCTGAAGATCCCCTCCCCCCACCATAGCTCCAGGTAATGGCACTCTCTACTCAGAGGTATCAAGAACCTGAAGATCCCCTCCCCCACCACAGCTCCAGGTAATGGCACTCTCTACTCAGAGGTATCAATAACCCGAAGCTCCCCTCCCCCCCACCACAGCTCCAGGTAATGGCACTCTCTACTCAGAGGTATCAAGAACCTGAAGATCCCCTCTCCCACCACAGCTCCAGGTAATGGCACTCTCTACTCAGAGGTATCAAGAACCTATAGATCCCCTCCCCCACCACAGCTCCAGGTAATGGCACTCTCTACTCAGAGGTATCAAGAACCTATAGATCCCCTCCCCCACCACAGCTCCAGGTAATGGCACTCTCTACTCAGAGGTATCATGTAAGGCCCTCACCCCACCTTCCAGGGCTGCAGAGAACATCTTCCTCTAATCAGGGGTGTCCATGCAGACATGCAGAGCCCGCCCCACCTGGCACTGTAGAGGAAACCCCTTTAGACTCCGAGGTATCGAAGAATACTGGTATACCGCTGCTCTAGATTTATACATTATATACATTTTTTATATTTTCTCCGCTGTGCATCCATGAAGCCATGGGATAAATGTGTGCCATCATGCATTTGTAGAATTTAGAATGTGGCAGCATTAGGTTTGAAGAGTCTGTTACTTTCTTGGAGCTGCCCAGGGTGGTCCTATATTGTATGTAGCATTTTGAATAAACCTTCTTCTAGAGATCAGCTTTCTGTTTCATGCTATGTTTCACAGGAAACAATTTATTTGAAGGGCAGAAGGCCGTTATAGTTACTCTGGCCACCTGCTGAGTTGGTAATGTCATTAAAGACGAGGGGCAAGCAGTGCTTAATTTGTAAAAACATATTGGCAGGTCCCTTGTCAGTAGCCGCTGCAGATTGCACCACGCACCGCCCCTGACAACGCTGCCAATGGCAGTATCAACGCAAGTACAAACCATTGCATTCCTAGAAGTGTGATAGATCAGAATATTCAAGACACCGAAAGCTATACTAATGGCTTGGATGTGGGTAGGAGTCATTTCTAATGTATATTGAATTATTAAAAATCTGTTGTTGTTCTCATCTGTAAATTAGACAAACAGTGCCACCATGTGGCAGAGTGTCATAAGTGCAGGTGTTGACAAATAAGTGCCAGTGCCGAGCACCAGAAACAACCGGTTAAAATCAAGCACTGGGGGCAAGTCTCTGGTTGGAAGTACCTGGGTGTGGACTTCAGGACCTTTGTACCAGATATTTGCCTGACCTATGGAGGATTAAGCCACTCTGCACAAGACAGGTGCATTGATCTCTTAAATCCTTCAGTGGGGTTCTGTGCCCCGCTCACCATTGGATTCCTGTTAGCTGTTTCACATGACCCACATCGGGCGCGCACTTGTTTTCTTTTGCTCACTTAGCAATCGCATTTTGTCTTTGAACTCTCCCTACCCTTCTGGCTTTGGTGTGTTTAATGGCTCACCTCTACAAATTGTGTTTCATGATAATTTAGCAACCTGGTTAAGCCTCTTTGGAGATTTCTTCTATACCCAACTAAGCGGAGCGCTTACTCTAAACGACCAAAAACACATAACAATGACAATCTTTCTCCAACTTTACTTAGAAAGCAACCCAAGGAAAACATAACAACAATGATTGGTCCATTACAGATACATCTTTTCAACTCGGATTACAAAGCATCTATTTTTATCACTGACTCAAACTACTACATGGGGTTGTACACAGTGGCAGTGAACAAAACAATATTTAGTGGATTATTGCATCCTTTTTGTAGATAAGGGTGACCACTCTTATTTTTTTAAGTTTGTTATGTTACCAACAAATCTTCATACACAGCGGTGATCTTTACCGGCTCCACACACCTATGTTCTTGGCTACTCCTGGCGAATCAATCATACCTTAGGAAGACTGGCAAGAAGTGTTTGAGACGTACTTAGAGGTAATAGGTGGAGGTGTTTATGTAGAAAAAAAGGAAGCCTGCTAGGCATAAGAATAGTTTTGGGGTTAAGGATAGGAGAGTTTTGAAAACATTTCCGATGAATAGTAGGGGCGACAGTGCTTAATTTGTGCCGGTGCTTAGCACCGGCACGTATTTATCAGGACCGGGCCTAGACTGGGCATCACACTGCAACTTATGGCATTGTGGCGTAGATATAGAATTGCATCACCAACTCGCGCAGACAGTGTTTTTCTCCAGAGTCCCAGTGAAGAGTGTTGCAGCTGTGAAATCCAATAAAAAAAGATTCACATATGATTACCGTCCAAACATAATTTATTCAATATCCATATTTCGTCGACCCACCTTGAAGCACATTGAGAATTTGCTTTAGGCGGAAGCCGTGGCCCTTAGTTCAGTGTTGCTGGTGGGCAGTGCACTGATTGGGCTGGATTTAGTTCTAAGAAGTAGGGGCTGTGCTGCAGGCTGCGTGCGTAGTTTTTTTTTCAAAAATGCCACGCCCGGCACCCAATGAGTCATCAGTGGTGCAGGTCAGGCTCAGCCTGACGACGTCGAGGGCACGCAGCTGCAGAAGCAGGCGGCAGCCTATCAGTTAAAGGCAGGCCAGTCCCCTGGACGCCCACCACCACAGTAACCGTAAGTTTCTTGAGCGTGGTGGCATGACTGTCACTCAGTGCTTAATTTGTAAAATATGAAGTCCAGGTGCTCAAATGTTTGGCGGAGACCACACCCACTTCTTCCACTGACTCCACCCACTTAATCTATTGGCTCCACCCACATCCTCAACTGGCACTGCTAAAAGTCATATGTAATACCCGATCTGAATTTCAGCAAGGGAGCCTTCCTCATAGTAAGGTTTTGATAGGAGGTTCCCTTGCCCTGTGCTTAACGACTGCTAGAGGTGTTTTGGTGGGGCGGGGCGGGGGAATTCTCCCCTCAAGAACATTTTGTAAAAAGAAAGACCAAAATGGTGCACAACACATTTGCCATTACATATTTAGCTGTATTAACTTTCAAAGCATAGTTAATCGTAAATGATGACCTGACATAAGCACCAAGGCCAGAAAGCATGGGAATGTCACACATAAGCACCCATGCCATAAACCGTGTAAATATCAGATATAAGCACCCAGGCCATTAACCGTGGAAATGTCACACATAAGCCCTCTGGCCAGAAACCATGAAAATGTCACAAGTAAGCACCCAGGCCAGAAAGCATGGAAATGTCACACATAAGCACCCATGCCATAAACTGTGGAAATGTCACACATAAGCATCCAGGCCATGAACCGTGGAAATGTCACATAAGCACCCACGCCATTAACCGTGGAAATGTCACACATGCCCTCAGGCCAGAAAGCATGGCAATGTCAGACATAAGTGCTTAGTCTCAGACCAGTAAGCATGGAAATGTCACACAAAGGCCCCGTGGCCAGAAAGCATGAGAACGTCACACACAACGGCACCCAGGCCAGAAAGCATGGAAACGTCACACAACGGCACCCAGGCCAGAAATCATGGAAACGTCACACAAAGGCACCCAGGCCAGAAAGCATGAAAATATCAAACAAAAGCACCCAGGCCAGTGGCGCTGGAACAATTTTCAAAGTGTTGTCCTAAAAATTACCACTCTTCCCTTCACCTCTGTCACGGTCTTACTTCTTTCTTATTACACTTTTCTTTCTCTACCTCTTTTTTTCTGTCCCTCTCATCTTTCTGTGCCCCTTTCCCAGTATCAACCCATTCTCCCTTCCTCACCGACAACCATCCTTCTACTTCTCCCTATCTTAATGAACTTTTTTATCTCACCTGTTACTCTCTACCTCTTTACCTCAACCACTCTCTAGCTTTCTTTCACCTTTAGCTCTCTTTCACTACCTCACCTCTGTCTTTTTGCTTTACCTCTTTTCTGTCAACATCTCCTCTTTCTGCCCTTCAGAACTCTAATTCTACCTTTCTTTCTACCTCTCTACTCCTGACTCAGTTATCATTCTACGCCTCACTTCACATTTTACCTCTTTCTGTTCCTCACCCTGGTTTCTCTAACTTGCACCCCTATATAATTATCGTACTGTAACCGCCCATATTCTAACTGCCACTGCTTTCACTACTTCTCTCTGCCTCGAGTGCTCTCTTACTAACCGCTTTCTACTTTACCTTTCTGTCTAACTCACCTCTCTTGGACCCTACTACCACTCCCTAAAGTTTCTTCGCTATAGTTCTTGATGTCTCTCCGTCTAACGGGTATCTCTAGAGGAGGGCTAGATAGGACCACCTGTTCAATAAAGGCAACCAAACTGCAGTGGTGGCTTCAAGTCCAAAGCACACGATTCTGCGTGAACCTGAAATGTCTGGCAATCCTACAGTCTCTTTCCTTCAAACAGCTTTTTATTTTCTCAACCACACATTCTGCTGAACAGCTGAAGACATGCAAATGACCCAGGTCCCAGACTAACTGCATCCTGCATTTTTATATTGAGAATTGGACCATGCAGTGCAGTGCCACATAATAAATGAATCCTCAACATAAACAAAAAGCAAATCAATGTCATTAAGGGCATTGTACTTGCACACAGTGCCCGGCATCGGAGGCTTGGTTGCTCAGGGCAGGCCTGGCCTCGGACTCGTCACGCAGTGGTTCACTTCACAGTTCACTTCATATATATGAAGTGAACTGTGAAGTAAACCACCGAGTGTCAAGTCTAAGGTCTGCCCAGAGCAACCAAGCCTCGGGCACCGGGCACTGTGTGCAAGTACAATGCCCGGGCCACGACTAGGCGGCTGGACGTGAAAGCAAACGGGAGTTCAAAGAAGAAACATTTGTGGACTTAATAAACAGAAAGCGTGCACACAGACTGAATAATAAAATGATTTTTCTATTCTGTTTGCTTAGTATTTTTGCCACTTTGTAGCAATGTAACTAATATTTTCCACTAATGTAAAAGTCTTAATTTTTTCACCTTTAGAGAATGAAGGCCTTAGCTCAGCTCTATTAGAATTCACATTTGTTCCCAGCATGCCTTACGCATGTGTGGTGGCAGCAAGCATTTAACTGATTGAACAAACTAATGGACATTCACATAAGAATAGATTTTTGCAACGTGTCCAAAACAATATTATAGCCTTATAGCCCGCCGTAGCGGGCTATACCGCCTATTAAAGGCCCGCTGCAGCGTTAAAGGCCCGAGCCGAAGGCGAGGGACTTTAACAAAAGCAGCGGGACTTTAATAGCGGTATAGCCCTGCTACGAAGGGCTATCAGGCTATTAGAACATTCTGCCACTAGAGGGCAGAATGTTCTAACAAATTAAACAAAGGCTTCTCGAAGCTCGAGGAGATTTAAATCCCCTCGAGCTTCGAGAGGCTTTTGTAAAACATTGGAATGTTGCTCTGCGGGCCTTTACCGGCCCGTAGAAGCACGAAGCACTCCATTGTCTACAATGGAGTGCTCCACACTCCAATGTTCTAATACCGTTTAAATAATTGTCCCAACAGTGAGAATAACAACACCATGTTTGACGGGTTTGTAGTTTGTCTACTGGGGAGACCGTCACCTTTTCAAACACATCACATAATTAGTTATTTCTCCCATCCTACCTGAATTTGTAACATCTTTAAACATTCTTCAAATATATATATGTACATACAGTTTCTCTTTACTGCGGCATATGTCACAGAACAATATTTTTAAGTAGTGATTGACTGTCTCTTTCACTATAAAATGTATTTCTTCTCTTCTCTTCTCTCTGTGGGCACTTGAAAGCCGCAGCATGAACACTTTAATTTTCTTACTGGTAACCCCATAACTACGATTCTACTTCAAATAGGCATTAGAAACCCAAAAGAGAGATGGCACAGCCAGTGTACCGAGAGAAGCAGGGCCGCAACCGAGGGAATGACCAAAATAGCACCTCACAAGTCAGCAGAAACACAAACCCACAGCCAGAAGCACAGGGACTTTAAAGCTGCCAGAATGGACCATAAGGCAGCAGGATGAAGACCGCCCAGCAAAGCAGGCATATTTCAGTCGAAGCAGTTCACTTCATAGTATACGTAAGTGAACAGTGAAGTGAACCACCAGCGAGTGACAAATTCAAGGCAAGGCCTGTGCCCTCCCCTGAGCAATGAATCATGCCTTCGGCTGTGTGCAACTGCAAGCAAAATGCCTGCCCGGGCCAGGACTTGCCTGGGAGGCTGGAAGGGCAGGGACCTGGCAGGGCCTTCAACTTAACCATTACCCCGACCCCAGGCCTATCTTGACTGCCCAAGCTGTAGGTGCACTACACGTCAAAGAGGGCAGTGCTTTCATTTGTGCGCGCGCTGCACACCACAGAGACATGGCTGGAAAAATCCGTGGCACACACAGATGACGTTTTTTTTTTTTTGCATTACTTCAGTAATTAACACCCGACTTCGAGTCCGAGGAAAGCAAAAGATTTCAATGATGCGGGCAACATCGATTCTTCATGTTGAGCCGGAGCTACCACAGTGACACTACTCTACAGTTATATTGTACTGAGTAAACTGGGCATTGATCAACTGAAAGGCAATCAAACTAAGGCGCTTACGATAAACAGGCTCGTAAAACAAGCAATGTGCAAGACTATGAAATGGCAGATTGAAAGTGAAAGCTCTAACATGCCCTGTGCGCAGTGCTTGAAATGGAAAAATAGAAGTGCAGGTACTCTGTAGCAGAGTACCTGCTTCTTTCAGAGAAGTGCCGGTACTCTCAAATTAAAAGTATAGCATGTCTCTTGAGAAGTGCCGGTACTCTCGCTCGTGGCCAGCATCCCTCATCAGTGTAGGTACAGGTTTGAATCCTGGCCAGCATCCCTTATCAGTGCAGGTACAGGTTTAAATCCTGGCCAGCATCCCTCATCAGTGTAGGTACAGGTTTGAATCCTGGCCAGCATCCCTCATCAGTGTAGGTACAGGTTTGAATCGTGGCCAGCATCCCTCATCAGTGTAGGTACAGGTTTGAATCGTGGCCAGCATCCCTCATCAGTGTAGGTACAGGTTTGAATCCTGGCGTGTCCTCTCACCTTTCAGTCAAATGGGTGCCATTGAATAGGATAACTACGAACAGCTGTTATATTGTGCCAAAAGGCTCTATGGGGTGAACATGTTTTTTTTTTAACCAAATGCAAAGGTTGTGTTTGAAACCTAATAGGTCCTGTTGTAGGCATGCTACTCCATTTCAAAAGCTGTGACTATCACATCTTTAGCTGTGATCAACTTATATTTCTGTACTCGGATTTGTATGTTACTGCACCTTAAAACCCATAGCTCTGTCATCTTAAATAGCGACATTAAATTGGCAGTGTATACCAGATGCTTGTACTTGTGGTTTGCGCAGTCCTGTTCTGGTTTCATGCCTCTCTTTTGGGATTTGCTTCCCCCCCCATGAATGGTATTGTGAAAGACAAAAGGTTTTTATCAACTGTGCCTGCTAGAGCTGCAACCTGAGCCTGGCGCACCTTGCCACGTGCAATTTCCCAGATTCCTTCCTTTTAGATGCATTCTAAAACACACAAATGCCATCACATACATCCATTTCACTCTAAAACCAATAAGTAAAAAACATTTACATTACAGCGCCAATAGCTCTAACGTAAAAAATTGCGAAACCTAGTACGTTGCAAATGCTGTTTCCTTTTGGTTCTGGGGACAACTGCCAACAGAGTATCCGAGGAGCGTATGGATGGAGCAGAAATAAACAGTCTGCTCCTAGTCCTCATATAGCATGGCTCTTTATGGTGAAAGGCTCTGTGAGTCAGCGTGAGTCCTTAAACAGGACTCTCTCCTTGATGGGGAGCTAAGGGGCATATCAACAACAATTAGAGATAAACATCGCTAAGTGCGTTTAGCGATGTTTATCCTCTCGCTGGATTTCATCGCAGTGATAGCGCTGTATCAACAATGCTTTTCACAACGGCAATAAGAAATTCAGCGATAGCGGGGAAATCGCCGTTTTGCATGGAACATCGCTGGTTCTCTAGCGATGTTCCCTGCAAAACGGCGATAACCTTGCTGATACGACCCTGTGGTTATACCAGCATGATCCACCCCCTATGTTAAGCATAGGTAAGTCAGGATTTTAGCAGACGTTAGTTTTTGGCAAAAACCGCTGTTTTCGCCAAAATCTAACGTGTGCTAAAATCCTGTGGGCTGCCTTGTAAATATCGCGATGTGAACATCAGCGATATTTTACAAGGTAGTCCATCCGGGGTATGCCCAGTGACGCCCACTTTGCATCTCATTAGAGATGCAAAGGGAGGCGTCTAGAAAAAGGGTACTAACATGCGATTATGCATGTTAACACCCTCTTGTAAATAGGGAGATAGTTTTATCTCCACTCTTTTTGCTTTTTAAGCCAAAAAAGCGGAGACAAAGCCCTTGTTAATATGCCCCTAAAGAAGTTCTTTCAGATGCTGCTGGATATGACTCCTTTTTGGCAGTTTCAAAATAAGCCGAGCTCTCGCATTCTGAATTAACTGCTTGTCTTCTTCTCTTGAATGTTATGCTTCCCAGTGTATTTAGTTGTATTTTACAAAGGGAATAGAGTCATGTAAGAGGTGGAATGGACAGTCGTGAAAGAGGTGGAAAGTGACAGAAGGAAAGGAGGAAACAGCAGAAAAAAAATGTAGATTGAGGAGATAAGAGGAAAGTAGAAAAGAACGAGGTGGTGGCCACTGATGCTGGTCAAAGATACAGAAGATGATGTGGAAGATGAGATGCTTGAGAAAGGAAGAATGGTGCGAGCGGGATGAAAATCTGGGGTAAGAGGGTGGGAAAGATTGGGAATGCAATATTGGTGGAAGGATAGAAGGAGGTGCAGTGGATGGTAGAAATGAACAAGATGTTGATGGAAGGAAAGATGTTGAGAGAAGGAATAATACAATTTTGGGACGAATATGTTGCAAAAGTAAGAATGGGGGTGTAGAGTAGCATAAAAGCAATGGAAGATACACCCCCCTACAATGAACTGGTACTGCCCTCCTACACCTATGTTGGTCATCTCTGGCTTGAATGTCAAAACGTTAATGCAATGAAAGCCTTCCTCCCAGAGATATGTTAATGCATTGCTGCTCAGGGGAAGTGCTGAGAATTCTTCCAGCTTCTGAGTATCCACTTACAGGGTTTGATGAGATGGCAAACGTTTGGAGAGAAAGAATTGAGTCTGCAGGACTTTGAGAGTTGTAGGCAGAACTGATGTGGACAATAGAAACTAGGTGGAGCAAACAAGTTTAGATGATTAGTATTATTGCTTCCTGTGATGTCCCCTCTTGTAATATCACTTTGGGTCTATGCTGGACATGGGACTGTGAGAGACGGGGGCGAGCAAACTGTATCTTCCTCTTGTGCAGCAAAATCCCAGCACCTTTGGTGAAAGAAACTGGTGCAGAGCAAATCAAAGATCTTGAAGGTGCAAATTCTTGTTTGTAAGGTCTTCTCCAATGTTAAGAAACCACTAGGAAGCATTCAATTCAATGCTCAAAGGCATTTGCTTCTAAGCTGGAAGTCTTCTTCTTTCTTTTAGACTTTTATATAGCGTGAACTAGACCCGAGACATGGGGTATCAGAGCGCTTTACATGAGCACCAGTTACGTTACAGAAGGACACATCCATTTTTGTAAGGCACAAGGAGATAAAGTGATTTGCCCAGAATCACAGGATATTGAGCGTCGTTGTCAAGACTCGAACCCCAGCTTCGAGATCTACTGCTCTAGCCCAGGGCTGGTAAACCAAATGCTGCTGGTGGGCTTGCAGCGCTGTTTTGCGTCACCCACAGAAGCAGCTTGTAAAGTGTGTCTCAGACCTGCCACTGCAGAGTCTTTGTGCAGTCCAGAACTGCCATCTTGGCTGTGAAGTGCACCCACTTTCCAGCCCCTGAACCTTCCCATGGCATCATGTAAGCCTCCCCTATGGTAGGGTGCATTGTATGTGTAAGGTAGGACATGCCTTGGTGTGTGTAGCATGTCCTGGTAGTGAATTACACCCAATTTCGTTTTTCACTACTGTAAGGCTACCTGTTCTCCATAGCCCAGAATGGGCAGTTTGACTATTACATTCTATAATCCTAACTGACCCAAGGAACATGGTATTTAGTATGCCTGAGTTCAGAATATTAAAATACATCTTTGAGTGAAGTTTATTTTTATATTCTGTGTTTGAAAATACCACTTTTAGAAAGTAGGTATTTTCTTGCCTAAGCCTTCCAGTGTGCTCTGGTGTTATATGTATTGGCTGTCTGGTTTTGGAGGGACAGGGCAGGCTGAGTCAGACCTGGGTTGAATAGAGAGATCTGCATTGGAGTTTGGGGAGGGGTAGCTCCTTGACCTGAATAGGGCTGTGCCTGGCAAGGTGAATGCTGGCTCCACCTCCCGCTGTGCGTCTGATGGCAGACCCCCTCTTTCTGAAAGGAAGGATGCAGCCTGGTAAACAAAGTGCTCCAGGACTGGGCAGAACTAGTTCTGGCTGGGTTCAGTGACTAGTAGCTTCTGAGAACAAAGACTTTTGGGGTATAAATATCTGTGCTGAAACCCCTACAATTGGTATTGCTCCTGGACAACAAGACGAACCTCTGTCCGTGTAACTATAGGAATCTGCAGGAGGTGACTATCCTTGTGCTTGTGTGCTGTTTCTTGGATTGGCCTGCAGTGGTTACCATTGGACTTGGAAGAAGAGGGAAAAGGACTTTGAAGGAACTTTTATTTTTCTTGCTACAGTAATCACCCAAGGGCTAGGAGTGAGCTAGCCTCCTGCTGAAGTCTCAGGCACATCAGACTTCACCACCACCCACCAGTTTCCTCCTGGCGAGGATTTCTATCTGCAGGTGAGGCTCCTGTGAGTTCCAGGGCCTCTAGTTCTACTACAGAGAAGAGAGTGCTGAAATCGTCGCTTACGCCCGTTTGCGAGCCGCTGCAGCTGAAAGAGCACGGAAAATCATCACGCTGCTACTGCTGAGGGCTCGCTACCGGAGATCATCGCATTGCACGTTTGCGGGCTGCCAAATGCTCGCTAACCCAAAGATTATTGCATCGCACGTTTGCGGGCTGCCAAAGGCTCGCTAACCCAAAGATCATCGCATCGCACGTTTGTGGGCTGTCAAGTGCTCGGTAACCAAAGATCATCGCATCACGACATCGTAGCGCGGATGCCGGGCGTCCGCCATTTTCATCGCATCAGGATTTTCGCTCCCTCGCGGAGCACCATTTCTTCACTTGGCAACCCGATCGCACATGCAACAGGATCGTCGCATCGTCTCCTCCCTCGCGGCAAGGAGTCATCTCATCAGCGGCCTAGCGTGCAGAAGTTTGTCGCTTTGTCTCCGCACGCATCAGCAGATTGGCGCATCGTCTCCTCCCTCGTGGCAGGGATTCATCGCATCACCGGCCTTGCGTGCAGAAAATCATCGCTACAGCTACTTTGCGACATTTTGTTGGTTTTGCTACGAAATCCAGGTACTTTGTAAGTAAAAAGGTCGCAGAGACCACTGCTTTGAACTGAACTCCTCTTTGCACACTTTGAACTATTTTTGCAGCATTTCAAGAGTGATTTTTTTTTCAGTATTATCGCTTTTTACCGTTATTGGTCTTGTGTTAAGTCTATATATAAAGATACTTATTTTTTTATAACTACTTGTGTGGTGTCCCTTTGTTGTGTTCCTCACTGTGTTAGGTCATAAATGCTTCACACACTGCCTCTGAGATAAGCCTAGCTGCTTGTGCTACGTTACCACAGGGTTGAGCAGGGGTTATCAAAGGGTGTAGCCCTTTAATATTCTAATTCCGACAATGGCGGGCCTCTCTTGCCGCACCTCACACCAGTTCCAGTAATAGTTGTGCAATCAACCCCAAGCGCCAGCCGTTGAGCAGGGTCACTGTGTTCCAGATCAACAAAGATTAAGAATAGGTGGGGGTGCACAGTTCAGAAAGTCCAAGAGGCAGGTGGTAAAAAATAAATAACTTCTTTATTTCAACTGTTAGAGAATTCATCTTTTATAAAAGGTCCAGCCAACGCGTTTCATTCCCGCAAGGGGAACTTCATCAGGGCTGCAACATGACAAGACAACATATATATCACATTCAAATCATAAGACACAGGACCGACAAAACAAACAGATAAATATTAAAACATTAGCTTCAAGGAAACTGACAGACAGAAGAATAAACATCAGACATTTAACTAGTACATATAACATTGCATAACAAATCGCACAACTGCATCTAAGCAAAAAATCTGCAATTTGTATGGAGAGAAGTATGGCAAGGTATCCTGAACAACTGTCAGTACATCATGATTGTACATCCGGAAATATACTCTTTCTATTATTTCCTTTTTTAAGAAGCATACTTCACGTACCCGTGTTTCCATTACACACTCATTTCCATGATTCATAAAACATATCTCAAACCAATATACATGACCAACTGGCAGAATGATCAATCTCTATATTCTTTATGTGGTCATGAGGAGACTACTCTCTGCATATTCCATATGTGGTCATAAAGAGACTGGGGCGAGGAAAGAGGGAGAGAGTAGCTTACTAGGTCTGATGCCTTTCAACATTCAATGAGATGGCCGTCTCTCAAAGTTTTTACATGATTCAAACAGTAATATTGTATATAACGGTTGAGCATAATCACTCAATTGCAAGTGGATTTCAACAAATAGATGAATAAAAGCATACCTTAGGTTTCTAAATTTCCTGTCTCCGTATACTTTCAAATCATTCATAGGATGCAGTGTATTGCACTTGCACCTACAATCCCTATGAGAGAGTATAATGTCTAATGTTAAACTATAATATTTAAAGGCCAATGTCCAACATATCCTAGAACTAGGCAAGCGAAAAAAGGTTTTAAAAGTAAATTATGAAAACCAAAAAACAAAAGTGTATCAGCCAAGAGGTACCACTAAAAAACGGCACGCATCATATTCCTGGTAATATCATCACCCTGCTATCACTGGTATAAAGGGTGGGAGGCGCTGCATAGGCACTCAACTTGCTATTCACACGGAAATAGGGTTTGTCAAATTTCACAGCGGTCACTCCATAACCGCCCAAAAAAAACACAACTCCCATCATACACTGTGCTTAGTCAAATGCTCAATTTAGACCATACTATAAGTTAATTTTCTAAGAGCTAACGCTAACCTTAATCCTTAGTATTGCGCACTATAAGTAGGCCATCATCGGACCACCAAAGGCATGGAGGTTTCTCCATTTGAGGAGGGTATATGGACAATAAGACGCTAATCTGTTCGTAGGAGGTGTGATACTCCGTATCTGAAATAAGTAAAAACGGGAATATCGAAACGGCCCGACATTAAATTTCAAGTCCGAGACATAGAAAGCAGTAGCGTATTCAAACCGTGGAAGAAACAGTATAACAAGCATTGGCATAGCCAATAGGTCTTGCTTTTGGGACCTTATAAGTATTTAGTTATGCAGCACAATATCCTTGGTGCAACAACATCATCTGTTGCATGGGTAAACACTTATAAGGTCCCAAAAGCGAGACCTATTGGCTATGCCAATGCTTGTTAGAAGTAGGGGTAGATTTTAGAGGTCAGGGTTGTTTTAAGGGCAGGGGGACAGGTTTCAGGGCTCAGGGAGGGGTTGAGGAAGTTTTCAGGCATAGGGGTCAGTCTTTAGGGATCAGGGTGGGGGGTTGGGGTCAGGGTAGTTTTTAGAACATGGAGCTCAGATTTAGGGCTCGACAGAGGGAACGGGCAGTTTCAGCGCTCGGGCAGTTTTAGGGCTCAGGGCAGGGGACTGGGTTAGGGAAGTTTTTAGGACGTGGAGGCCAGTTTTAGGGGTTGGTGCTGGGGAGACAGTTTTCAGGGCTGGGGCAGTAGCAGGGATCAAGGTCTGGGAACGGGCAAGTTTTAAATACGTGGGGTTGAGTTTTAGGGCTCAGTGCAGGAAGGCTAGGGTGTGATTTTTACCACGCATATCCTTTACCAATTACGTCTTAATCACGAAATTGCAAGGTACAGATATGCATGGTAAAGGAATGCGTTGTTAAGACACATTCGTTGTTGGAGCAGCGCTGCAGAGGCAATTGTGGTTTAG
The DNA here is from genome assembly GCF_964204655.1 of Triturus cristatus. Lineage (NCBI taxonomy): Eukaryota > Metazoa > Chordata > Amphibia > Caudata > Salamandridae > Triturus > Triturus cristatus. Next base: position 93,530,812 of record NC_140579.1, on the reverse strand, counting down.
CCATGCGTGCTTCTGTCATACAACCTATTTCACACAATGGTTCACACTTAAATTCAACAGACCACACAGAAGCACTTGATTAATACAGCTGTGGCTACCTGCTCTGAGCCTACTGGATGAAAGCAGGTCTGTTGGCAGACAACAAGGCCAGACAAGAGACAACAAGCTTGCAGGCCTAGGCTTCAAAATAGCTACCAGCCACATGATCAGGCCCAACAACATCAGAAAGCCCACCCCAAAAAAACACACTCCCCAACTCAATCCAATGCCATCCATGCCCTAAATGATGTCTAAATTCAACAGACCACACAGAAACACTTGATTAATACAGCTGTGGCTACCTGCTCTGAGCCTACTGGGTGAAAGCAGGCCTGTTGGGAGACAACAAGGCCAGACAAGAGACAAAAAGCTTGCAGGCCTAGGTTTTCAAAATGCCCACCAGCCTCATTGCCAGGCCCAACAACATCAGAAAGCCCACCCCAAAAAAACACACTTCCCAACTCAATCCAATGCCATCGATGCCCTAAATGATGTCTAAATTCAACAGACCACACAGAAACACTTGATTAATACAGCTGTAGCTACCTGCTCTGAGCCTACTGGATGAAAGCAGGCCTGTTGGCAGACAACAAGGCCAGACAAGAGACAACAAGCTTGCAGGCCTAGGCTTCAAAATGGCCACCAGCCACATGGCCAGGCCCAACATCAGAAAGCCCACCCCAAAAAACACACTTCCCCAACTCAACCCAATGCCATCTAGGCCCTAATTGATGTCTAAATTGAACAGACCACACAGAAACACTTGAAAAACAGCTGTGGCTACCTGCTCTGAGCCTACTGGATGAAAGCAGGCCTGTTGGCAGACAACAAGGCCAGACAAGAGACAACAAGCTTGAAGGCCTAGGCTTCAAAATGGCCACCAGCCACATGGCCAGGCCCAACAACATCAGAAAGCTCACCCCAAAAAAACACACTTCCCAACTCAATCCAATGCCATCCATGCCGTAAATGATGTCTAAATTCAACAGACCACACAGAAACACTTGATTAATACAGCTGTGGCTACCTGCTCTGAGCCTACTGGATGAGAGCAGGCCTGTTGGCAGACAACAAGGCCAGACAAGAGGCAACAAGGTTGCAGGCCTAGACTTCAAAATGGCTACCAGCCACATGGCCAGGCCCAACAACATCAGAAAGCCCACCCCAAAAAAACACACTTCCCAACTCAATCCAATGCCATCGATGCCCTAAATGATGTCTAAATTCAACAGACCACACAGAAACACTTGATTAATACAGCTGTAGCTACCTGCTCTGAGCCTACTGGATGAAAGCAGGACTGTTGGCAGACAACAAGGCCAGACGAGAAACAACAAGCTTGCAGGCCTAGGCTTCAAAATGGCCACCAGCCACATGGCCAGGCCCAACAACATCAGAAAGCTCACCCCAAAAAAACACACTTCCCAACTCAATCCAATGCCATCCATGCCCTAAATGATGTCTAAATTCAACAGACCACACAGAAACACTTGATTAATACAGCTGTGGCTACCTGCTCTGAGCCTACTGGATGAAAGCAGGCCTGTTGGCAGAGAACAAGGCCAGACAAGAGGCAACACGTTTGCAGGCCTAGACTTCAAAATGGCCACCAGCCACATGGCCAGGCCCAACAACATCAGAAAGCCCACCCCAAAAAAACACACTTCCCAACTCAATCCAATGCCATCCATGCCCTAAATGATGTCTAAATTCAACAGACCACAAAGAAACACTTGATTAATACAACTGTGGCTACCTGCTCTGAGCCAACTGGATGAAAGCAGGTTTGTTGGCAGACAACAAGGCCAGACAAGAGACAACATGCTTGCAGGCCTAGGCTTCAAAATGACCACCAGCCACATGGCCAGGCCCAACAACATCAGAAAGCCCACCCCAAAAAACACACCTCCCAACTCAATCCAATGCCAACCATGCCCTAAATGATGTCTAAATTCAACAGACCACACAGAAACACTTGATTAATACAGCTGTGGCTGCCTGCTCTGAGCCTACTGGATGAAAGCAGGCCTGTTGGCAGACAACAGGGCCATACAAGAGACAACAAGCTTGCAGGCCTAGGCTTCAAAATGGCCACCAGCCACATGGCCAGGCCCAACAACATCAGAAAGCCCACCCCAAAACACACACCTCCCAACTCAATCCAATGCCAACCATGCCCTAAATGATGTCTAAATTCAACAGACCACACAGAAACACTTAATTAATACAGCTGTGGCTACCTGCTCTGAGCCTACTGGATGAAAGCAGGCCTGTTGGCAGACAACAGGGCCATACAAGAGACAACAAGCTTGCAGGCCTAGGCTTCAAAATGGCCACCAGCCACATGGCCAGGCCCAACAACTACAGAAAGCCCACCCCAAAAAAACACATTTCCTAACTCAATCCAATGCCGTCCAGGCCCTAAATGATGCTTGAAAATGAAATACATTCAAAAAACACCAAAGGAACAGTTGCTTCATCACGCACACACCCATGAGGCCATGACTAGCTCGGGCCTACTACTGACTACTACTACCCACAACATTTTTTAAAAAAAGGAATGATAGTTACCAAAAATAAATTGTAGTTAAAACAACTGCAATGCCCCCAATCAAACAGACTCAACAACCACTTACTTGTAAAATATCCAATTAAAAAATCCTCAAATCCAATTGCAATGATGAAGGCAGAATGAGCAGGAGATGGACAAAGCACTGGGAGGAGCCTGCTGGACAGGAACAGGAAGTTGGAGATTCTGTGGCACTTCCTCCCTCTCCCCACCTTTTTACAAAAGGACTCCTTGTACAAAAAAGGACAGCCAAATGTCAATCTGAGGAGTTGTTTTCATCCAAATCAAAATTTGCAGAAGGTTTCATGCTGTTAAAGCTGATATTCTTCTCCAAATTGAAAATTTTACATGTTTGAGTTCTCGAGCTTCACATTACTTCCGCCGGATGTCGATGGAGTGTCCAAAATGACTTGATCGCGTTCTCTCGCTCCTTTTCGTGTTCGATATGACATGCCCGCGTCCTCACGCTCTCGCTCGCGGTGGAGAAGGACGTGTTCGAGATCTCATTCTTCTCATACTCTCGCGGTGCATGATCGCGAGAAGAAATGACGTGATCGTGCGACAAATCACGTTAAAACGGGCGCGAGACAGCGCAAATGGCTACCAACAATCCAACATCTCGTGGAGAACACGACCGGATCGGGAAAACTTGTCGGCGGGGATTCAGGTAAGGCGATCGCACGCACGCGAGAATGTATTTTTTTACAGCGCGAGCAAGAAAAAAATTACCGGTAAGATGTGGATGGCGGAAATTTTTACATTTTCGCGCTTTCCGCGGAACGCGAAAATGTCAAATTATTGCAATTTCCGCGATTGGAACGGAATTTTAGCCCAGGCCTAGTCCTAACTGACCCAAGGAACATGGTAAAAAAACGAATTTAGTAAGCCTGAGCTCAGAATATTAAAATACATCTTTTAGTGAAGTTTATTTTTATATTCTGTGTTTGAAAGTACCACTTTTAGAAAGTAGGTATTTTCTTGCCTAAGCCTTCCAGTGAGATCTGCTGTTATGTGTATTGGCTGTCTGGTTTTGGAGGGACAGGGCAGGCTGAGTCAGACCTGGGTTGAATAGAGAGATCTGCATTGGAGTATGGGGAGGGGTAGCTCCTGGACCTGATTAGGGCTGTGCCTGGCAAGGTGAATGCTGGCTCCACCTCCCGCTGTGCGTCTGATGGCAGACCCCCTCTTTCTGAAAGGATGGATGCAGCCTGGTAAACAAAGTGCTCCAGTACTGGGCAGAACTGGTTCTGGCTGGGTTCAGTGACTTGTAGCTTCTGAGAACAAAGACTTTTGGGGCATAAATAACTGTGCTGAAACCCCTACAATTGGTATTGCTCCTGGACAACAAGACGAACCTCTGTCCGTGTAACTATAGGAATCTGCAGGAGGCGACTATCCTTGTGCTTGTGTGCTGTTTCTTGGATTGGCCTGCAGTGGTTACCATTGGACTTGGAAGAAGAGGGAAAAGGACTTTCAAGGAACTTTTATTAATCTTGCTACAGCAATCACCCAAGGGCTAGGAGTGAGCTAGCCTCCTGTTGAAGTCTCAGGCACATCAGACTTCACCACCAGCCTCCAGTTTCCTCCTGGCGAGGATTTCTATCTGCAGGTGAGGCTCCTGTGAGTTCCAGGGCCTCTAGTTCTACTACAGAGAAGAGAGTGCTGAAATCGTCGCTTACGCCCGTTTGCGAGCCGCTGCAGCTGAAAGAGCACGGAAAATCATCACGCTGCTACTGCTGAGGGCTCGCTACCGGAGATCATCGCATCGCACGTTTGCGGGCTGCCAAATGCTCGCTAACCCAAAGATTATTGCATCGCACGTTTGCGGGCTGCCAAAGGCTTGCTAACCCAAACATCATCACACGTTTGCGGGCTGTCAAGTCCTCGCTAACCAAAGATCATTGCATGACGACATTGCAGCGCGGACGCCGGGCGTCCGCCATTTTCATTGCATCGCATCAGGATCTTCGCTCCCTCGCGGAGCGCCATTTCTTCGCATCGCAACCCGATCGCACACGCAACAGGATCGTCGCATCGTCTCCTCCCTCGCGGTAAGGAGTCATCGTATCAACGGCCTAGCGTGCAGAAGTTTGTCGCTTTGTTTCCGCACGCATCAGCAGATCGGCGCATCGTCTCCTCCCTCGCGTTAAGGATTCATCACATCACCGGCCTCGCGTGCAGAAAATCATCGCTACAGCTCCTTTGTGACATTTTGTTGGTTTTGCTACGAAATCCAGGTACTTTGTAAGTAAAAAGGTCGCAGAGACCACTGCTTTGAACTGAACTCCTCTTTGCACACTTTGAACTATTTTTGCAGCATTTCAAGAGTAGTTCTATTTTTCAGTATTGTGGCTTTTTACCGTTATTGGTCTATATATAAAGATACTTAATTTGTATAACTACTTGTGTGGTGTCCCTTTGTAGTGTTCCTCACTGTGTTACTGTGTATGGTCATAAATGCTTCACACACTGCCTCTGAGATAAGCCTAGCTGCTTGTGCTACGTTACCACAGGGTTGAGCAGGGGTTATCAAAGGGTGTAGCCCTTTAATATTCTAATTCCGACAATGGCGGGCCTCTCTTGCCGCACCTCACACCAGTTCCTGTAATAGTTGTGCAATCAACCCCAAGCGCCAGCCGTTGAGCAGCGTCACTGTGTTCCAGATCAACAAAGATTAAGAATAGGTGGGGGTGCACAGTTCAGAAAGTCCAAGAGGCAGGTGGTAAAAAATAAATAACTTCTTTATTTCAACTGTTAGAGAATTCATCTTTTATAAAAGGTCCAGCCAACGCGTTTCATTGCCGCAAGGGGAACTTCATCAGGGCTGCAACATGACAAGACAACATATATATCACATTCAAATCATAAGACACAGGACCGACAAAACAAACAGATAAATATTAAAACATTAGCTTCAAGGAAACCGACAGACAGAAGAATAAACATCAGACATTTAACTAGTACATATAATATTGCATAACAAATCGCACAACTGCATCTAAGCAAAAAATCTGCAATTTGTATGGAGAGAAGTATGGCAAGGTATCCTGAACAACTGTCAGTACATCATGATTGTACATCCGGAAATATACTCTTTCTATTATTTCCTTTTTTAAGAAGCATACTTCACGTACCCGTGTTTCCATTACACACTCATTTCCATGATTCATAAAACATATCTCAAACCAATATACATGACCAACTGGCAGAATGATCAATCTCTATATTCTTTATGTGGTCATGAGGAGACTACTCTCTGCGTATTCTATATGTGGTCATAAAGAGACTGGGGCGAGGAAAGAGGGAGAGAGTAGCTTACTAGGTCTGATGCCTTTCAACATTCAATGAGATGGCCATCTCTCAAAGTTTTTACATGATTCAAACAGTAATATTGTATATAACGGTTGAGCATAATCACTCAATTGCAAGTGGATTTCAACAAATAGATGAATAAAAGCATACCTTAGGTTTCTAAATTTCCTGTCTCCGTATACTTTCAAATCATTCATAGGATGCAGTGTATTGCACTTGCACCTACAATCCCAATGAGAGAGTATAATGTCTAATGTTAAACTATAATATTTAAAGGCCAATGTCCAACATATCCTAGAACTAGGCAAGCGAAAAAAGGTTTTAAAAGTAAATTATGAAAACCAAAAAACAAAAGTGTATCAGCCAAGAGGTACCACTAACAAGCATTTACAATGCAACGGTCTCGGCATTGTTAAAGTTAGAGCTATTGGCATTGCTTGTGACATTATTTTTGTTTGTTTTTAAAACATTTAAAGAAACGGCATTGTTATTTACAATGTCAATAGCTTAATCACTCTCAAAAGCGAGATTTATTATGCGAGCATTATTTGGGAAGTTTGGCAAATCCATAATTATGAGGAAAACGCTGCAGCATCGCAAAATGCCAGTGGCCCAGACTAATATGCATGATTAGTATGTGGATTCCATGCCCATTCCATCTTTGTCCTCTCTGCTGAAACTGCTGTCTGAAGTGTCAAATTTTATTAATACTAAACAAAAATCGCACTACCGTGCCAGAGCAAGACTTGGCGTTGATAATGATTGTTTGAAAAGGGAACTTTGAAAGGATACGAACTTGACCAATTCTGGTTTCAAAATATAAGAGAACACTGTAGAGGCATGCGTCTACCGACTGTTATATATAATTTGGGATATATTTCTTAATCTGTCGAGTTCAGCCACTGCATGATTATATTGTTGTCTCTTTTTGAAACTCATGAGCAGTAACATTGTCGTGGTGTCACTAGGGCTTCAAGTGGATGCTTTTTCAATATTATATACAAGCCACAGTTACTGCTAATTTATCTTATGCAACTAACAACGATTGACAAAGCCAATAGTCCTAACTTGTTGTAGGTATCATGTTACTTGTTGTATCATTATGCCTGGATGCAATGACAAAAGAGACAGCAAAATACAAGTCGTATAGACCCCGCGCAACACCGCCCCCCACCCCCACCCATTTGTTTGTATCCCACTTAAAGCCCTGGGTAGGATACTCAACAACAGGGCCGAACTGGAACCCCAAAGTAGGCCTGGCAATTATGTCGGACCAGCTGGAGGGTCATGGGGGAGGTTAACTGTGAAGCACTTTTGCTACAGGAAACGCCCGATGCCCGGGCAAGCCAGCCCGGCCCTGCTCAACAACCCCGTTCTCTCCCGCATTTACCTGTGATCAGGCGCGCAACACCCATTGAACTCAAAGGGCTTCAGCCCCCCCCCCCCCCCCCCCGTCGTGTGTGGCAGCCCGAGATGAGACCGCTTCCGGGGCAGACACAAAGCCGCGCCTGAGCAGATCACAGGTCTTTAAAAAGACCATTTGCATGTTAATGAGGCCTCGCTGTTGCTTCACCCCTTCTAAGAACCCCCGCAGCTCCACTCTGCCTAGATTCAGCCCCCCCCACCCCCGAAATCAGCGCCACTCTGCCTACTGTTTAAAGATTCAGCGCCCCCGCCGAAATTTTCGCTTATCCCCCCCCCGAACATTAACTAGCAAGTGATTTCGCTGGTCGCTTTTTCACAAGCTCTGAACTTTGGCAGTGATGTTTCCCCTTGATAGAGAAGTTTCAGTTTCTGTATTTGGATTCCATGCCCATTCCTTCTTTGTCCTCCCCGCTGAAACTGCTGTCTGAAGTGTCACATTTTATTAATACTAAACAAAAATCGCACTACCGTGCCAGGGCCAGACTTGGCGTTGATAATGATTGTTTGAAAAGGGAACTTTGAAAGGATACGAACTTGCGAGTGCTTGCGGCCTGAAACAACAAGCGAAGTACCAGCAGCAACCCCAGAGGACCGAAGTTGCTGCGGGACCTGGAGAGCAAATTACCCGAGTCACCTCGAGGTGCAGGCATTCAACGCTGACTCTACAGCCTCGAACGGCCGAATGTAAAGCTATCGGCTGGGCCTGCCGATTCTGGACCCGGACTGCGGAGCTTGTCGGATCCGCACTGAAGTGCACTAGGGGACAGTGCGGGGACGTGCTGGTCCCGAGTCATGTAATAACCCGGACGGATTGGCCATTGCACTCGGAGGCTGTGGTGGAAGTACGCGGTTCGTCGCAAAATGGCAGACGAGCCATGGCTGTGATTGTCGACATAGGACGGCTTGACACGGCCGTAATCTTTGGTTATTTGCCTATGTGGGATCTCCGCAGGAGCACAAAGCGGGATAGTGTAAAACAAGCCCAGGGCACCGGAAGACACCACCGCAGCATCGCAAAATGCCAGTGGCCCAGACTCCAAATCTGTCGAGTTGGAGTGGTGAATGTTCCATGCCACATTTTGCCATCAAAATTCATTTCGACGCAAAACTAGAACCGGAAATGAGGCAAGACGCCGAGTTGTAGCACCACAACATAAAAGGAAGTTAAGGAGGTCGAAGTACTGTTTGCCAGAGCGGAGACCATAGTCCAAGCACGGTTCATTGTGGCAGAGAAACCAGAGTTCTATAAAATAAATGTTCGGGAGGGAGGGGGTGGTTTTCGTAAAACGTGCCTGGCGCTCGGTAAAACAGCTTGAATTGTGTAACGATGACCCGCGAGCCGAGAGAGCGTGCACAAATGTTGATGTGAGAGACTGAAGACATTGAGAGTTAAAATCTGCAAGCGACAATTACTTTTATTTTCTTTGCTACATAAATGATCGAATTTAATGGAGGGCACCGAAAGACACCACCGCCTTTCTCCGAGGCACAGCAGAAATGCCTCGGAGAAAGGGAGCGTCCTTTTCGGATTCGGGGGCGTGTTTTGCTGTTGTCTCCTCCCTGAGACTTCTCGCAAAAAACACGCCCCCCGATCCGAAAAGGACGGGGCATAATCGGAGTGACTGACCTCTTCTCCAGTGACTGGCCAGCATTTAAGAGGCCAGCCAATGGAGAACAGGAGAGAAGAGGGGCGGGTGCAAGCCCCTCTTCTCAAAGTCATTAAATCTCGCGAGCGAGACTGCGCAAGCGCAGCCTTCGCTAGCCGAGACCTAAAAAACGGCACGCATCATATTCCTGGTAATATCATCACCCTGCTATCACTGGTATAAAGGGTGGGAGGCGCTGCATAGGCACTCAACTTGCTATTCACACGGAAATAGGGTTTGTCAAATTTCACAGCGGTCACTCCATAACCGCCCAAAAAAAACACAACTCCCATCATACACTGTGCTTAGTCAAATGCTCAATTTAGGCCATACTATAAGTTAATTTCCTAAGAGCTAACGCTAACCTTAATCCTTAGTATTGCGCACTATAAGTAGGCCATCATCGGACCACCAAAGGCATGGAGGTTTCTCCATTTGAGGAGCGTATATGGACAATAAGACGCTAATCTGTTCGTAGGAGGTGTGATACTCCGTATCTGAAATAAGTAAAAACGGGAATACCGAAACGGCCCAACATAAAATTTCAAGTCCGAGACATAGAAAGCAGTAGCATATTCAAACCGTGGAAGAAACAGGGGGGCTGTCATGTTAGCGATTGGAAAATTTGAGCGGCATCCCGGGACCCAGACATAACATAGGTTGTGTTCTTAAAAAAATATTTCGCGCAAAGTAATTGAGTAGAGCACACCACATATATCTCCAGTCGACGTATCCTTACCAGAATCAGGTTCTCAAAGCATCTGTGGCTCTTAGGTTTTCCTCATCTGTAAATCAGCAAAGTTTTGCCATTGTTTTTAAATATACGGAACTCCACCCCCAATTATATAGGTAACCAATAGGAGTAGAGCAGTGCAAGAGTACCTATTCAATCATGCCATGAGCCAACACAAACCGGCCGCCATCAATAAATGGACAAAGATGCGCCGAGTCTTCAAAGATTAAACTCCTATATGTACAGAAAAAGGAAAATACGTAATTAGAGTTGTGAAAAGGAAAAGTTGATATTGGATAGTAATAATAAAAATATAAAGAGAGACGGGGTAAACCATATTTTGATCAAACACCCGCCATCTCTAATATCACAATGTCTAATAAGCATGTCACGGTTTGCAATGTAAAAGTTGTTTTAATCAAGCAATAAAGCATAATCGAAGAGGAGAACGCCAGGTAAGTAAAGTCAATCATAACAGATCATTATCCGTCAAAGTCCGTGAAGGCGCCATCCTGGACCGGTCAAGTATATATGACACCCCATGGGCTCTCCGGACTCTCAGGCAGTGCAACATACATCAATATAATAAAAAGTCTATGGAAGCATGTTATTTTATTTGAATGGATGGAAACAATTCTATTTTTGTGAATGAAAATCCAAACTGTTTATTTAAATATAGACTGGAGTGGGTCAAAACAATTATATATCGCGGGTGACATTCCAAAAGATAATAATGGCAGGCGCCCACCAGTAAACCAAAGTTAAACAAGCATTTGCAATGCAGCTATTGACATTGCAAATGACAATGCCTTTTATTTTTGCTTTTAAAACATAAATAAAAGGCATTGTCAATTCAATTCAATAAGCTTTATTCGGTTCATGTAAAACAACCATAAAAGCACATTTAAAACATTGTTAAAAGCCAGTACAATTCAAATGGATTATGACTATTAATACAACTTTAAAACAACATACTTTTCCTTGCATGAATTGATCTCAGAATATATGTCGCAGCATAGAAACAAATATCAGGTTCTCGCATTGTAAACAGTAGACTCATAGCAGCATTCGTAGTTAAAGTGCAATTTTTTTTAAACAAAGGTTTAAGGAAAGCAATACGGAGGTTCAGATACAAATCACATATAAGGAGAAAGTGCAGAGTACTTTGTTTAGTACGTCCATCACATGGGCAAGGGGAGACGGGATACTTTTTTACACAGGGAAATGCTACCAAGTGATGGACGAGGCCTAATCTCATTCTTGTAAGGACAAATCGATGTGACTATCTAGTTACCTGGCTCAAATATGCTTGGAAACCCTCCGTTTCTAAAAATGAATAATAGAACTGGCAAGTTGTTAATTGCCCACTACTTTTTTGTCGTACAAACTTTCTCTCCCTCAGGAACATATTTTTCAGTTCAGTTTTAGGCATTTCTGTTACTTCATTGGGGTTTTCCAAAATATTTATTTTAAATAAATCTGTAAAAGTTTGTACTATATAATTGCGCCAAGGGATCTTTAAACAATTATCTAGTTGGAAACAGTCTTTAATAATTTTTCTGTTGAACGCGGTCTTTTCTTTCAGCCATATGGATCTCCAGATCAATAATGGTCTTAGCCCAATTAGGTCCGTCAGATAATTAATCCCCACTTCGCTGTGTATTAAATCAGAAGACGCTGAAGTGGGTAAGCAGAGCAACTTTTTAAGAAACATATTTTCCTCTGTTTGCAAATCACCATGGTAATGATGACTCCAAACCCCCGCACCATAAAGTGGGATTGAGGTACATCTCGATTGGTAAATGTGCATCATATCTTTAATACGACGGTCCGCTATTTTAGCGGCAAACCTGAAAATCCCATGTACACTTTTTGCCATTTTAGCCCTAACATTCATCATTTCTTGTGACCATTTACCATTACCAGAAAAGGTTATCCCTAGGTAACAGAACTTATCTATTGTTTGTATTCTCTGTCCTTGTACGAAAAAGGATTTGGTTCTCACGGGCCTTAGGCCACAAACCATAGTATATGTTTTAGTCTCATTAATCTGCAACTTTCTACCCTTAATAAAGTCAACAAACTTATCTATTAACCTCTGTAGGCCTATAGGTGTTCTCGATAAAAGTACAGCGTCATCTGCATAAAGCAGGACCGGCACATCTTGCCCTTCCTCCTGGGGTGCATCGGACTTTACAAGTTTGAGTGCTGCGTCCACTTAGTTTATAAAAAGTGTAAAAAGCAGTGGAGCAAGGACACAACCCTGCCGGATGCCTCATTTAACCTTAAATTTGGTGGTACACTCGCCCCTTTGACCATACCGCACTGATTTTACTAGTTTTTCAATTGTCATTTGCAATGTCAATAGCTCAAACTCGCATAAATGCGAGACCTATTGCATTGCAAATGCTTGTTAATTTTTATTGGAAGCATATGGCTACAACTTTCAGGCACAACAAATCCTTGTATTCTTATTATTTGTGTAGCATATGCTTGCAACAAAACATTTTACAAAATCTAACCATCGCACCAGCTTGGCAAGGCAAGACCTATCGATTTACCGATGCATGTTTCACACTTGCACTTTTGCTAGGATGGCACGCCCACTTGCGCGGACCTCACAGAGCCACAGAGACCGTTATCTTTTGTCTCTGACAGATTACTGTGCCAGGGATCCTGTAAAGGGGGACCTCGGGAGAGGCCTTGGGTGACTCACGGTGCAGAAATCCTATGGGGCGAAAATTGGTGGGCGGGTACCAAGAGGAGTTGGAGATAAGTCCAAATAGAAAACAATTCAGGCGGCAAAAAACACTGGGAACCTTACTCCGAGCCCCCCTTGCCCTACCAAGAACATGACGCATAGATACAGAAAATCACACCCTGGATACCTCGGCGTGTCAACACCTCTGTAGCATAGTGGTGTGAATGGCCAGTAGAGGTCTGATTCTGGGAAGGCAGCCTTGTCCTTTCTCTTTCGCAGGGCAACTTAAGGAGTATTATAAAGTCGGTTAACAGTAACTCATGTTTTCGGCAGTGGCATGCAGGGTCGCCCTGTAATTTGACTGACTCTGCCCCAGCCCGAAGAGCACGACCTGCGACTGAGCTCAAATGGCGCGGCATATCTCTCACTGTCTCTGCCAACAATGCTGTTCAAAGAAAGATGAGAAAACAAAAGTAGCGCTTCACTGCAAAGTCTGTAAAGTGAGGCTGATGTGTTTGGATGTGAATAAAACCAATGTGGCCACTTTGCAACCAATCTGTCTTGCTTTATTTAGTAATGTATTTATTTTTCATATTTAAAACCTGTTACTTCTCTCCATCCCGAGGCTGCACTTTGGAATAGAAAAATGTCAGAAAAAGGGCATTTCCCGCAAGAGTGTTTTTTCTTTTTTGGATCCATTTTACAGGGAAGCAACTAAATGAAAGAAGGAAAGAGAGGTTGTGAACGGTTTCTTCCAAGTCACGGTTTTCAGTAAGTGAGGAGCAAGACAGAAAAAGATGGAATAATAGGAAGAGGGTGGGGGGGGCAGCTGCCAGCACAGAAAAGAAGAGGACATTGTCTGTGTCTTCGCTGGGCAGTAAGAAAGAGACAGAGTCCTTTTCCTCCTCTGCCTGTCCCCGAACGTCCACGAAAGCAAACCGATCCTTATCTGAATGCCTTTGCTATTTCTGCCATCCTGGGACACAGTTTTAAAAAGAGCAAGCGCTCGCCAGGCAGCCGCGGCACCCGCGCTTTACTTTTAACATTAAAAGTAAAGCGCGGATGCCGCGATTATACCAAAAGTAAAGAAATAGAAAAAACATCTATTTCTTTACTTTTGGTATAATCGCGGCACCCGTGGTTTACTTTTAAAGTGCAGGTGCCGCGATTATACCAAAAGTAAAGAAATAGATGTTTTTTCTATTTCTTTACTTTTGGTATAATCGCGGCACCCACGCTTTACTTTTAATGTTAAAAGTAAAGCGCGGGTGCAGTGATTATACCCAAAGTTAAGGAAAAACAAGCATTGGCTGCGCGCACGGTGGTAGAAGCAGGAGTTGTGTGCGTGCACGGCCAATGCTTTCCAAAAAAACACAAAAGTCATCGTGATCACGATCGCTGTGAAAGCGAAAGTGATCGCGATGACGCTCTTAAGGCGTTCCTGAGTGCTGCTGGCTGGCCTAGCGCATAGCGGCTGCGCGCGTGCAAGCTCACGTGCACGCAAGCGCTATGCCAGCCAGCAGCACATAAAAAAGTCACATACAAAATGTCTCTCCGAGCCAGCGCATGCGCTGGGCTCAGCGAGACCTAAAAAAGGGGGTAGATAGACTCGGTTTTGTGGGTTTTGTACCACTTGTGAAAAAGGCAAACCGAAGTATTCTTATGCACAATGTTGATTTCATCTGTGCAACACCGTAAGCTCTCCGAACAATAAAAGACAATATGATTGATTCCTTCAACAAAGAGAGGGGTGAGGTGTACTAGGCTAGACCTTATCACAAGGTGTCAAGAGTATGTGCAATTGCCTTACCCATACACACTATTTTCTTCATCAGAGAGGAAGCAAATTAATGTGTATAAACATACAACATGATACATAGGGCTTTTTACAAAAGTAATTTGTGACATTGGAAAATGTAACCACACAGCATGATACATGAAGGTTCAAACTAAAATCACCTCATATAGTTTTTCCTATTGCGAGCAATGTAGAACTGTTGAGGGTTCACAAGAATATACCTCTTACTTTGCATATTATTGTAAGGTGTTGGGGGGCGCAAAGTAATAGCAAGTAGAGGTAGGTCTATAGGACTTGGAGATATGAGGACAAGAAAGAGCCCATATGTCAAGTATAACGGCTTTTCATAGGCCAAACCAAATTTAGATAACATAACAATATAATTGGTTTCTTCAACAATGAGAGGGGTGGGGTGTACTAGAATAGACCTTGTCACAAGGTGTCAAGGGTATGCACGATAGCCTTACCAAAACACACTCATATCTTCGTCAGAGAGCAAGAAGATTAATAAATATAGACATATAGCATGATACGTGAGGCTTTTCAAAAAGTAATTCATGACATTGTAAAACGTGACCACACAGCATGATATATGAGGATTCAGATTAAGGTCACCTCATATAGTGTTTCTTATTGAGAGCAATATAGAACTATTGAGGGTTCGCAAGAATATACCACCTACTTGACAGATTGTGGCAACTAGCAACTAGGGGTGAGTATATAGAACTTGGAGGTATGAGAACAAGTAAAAGCCCATATGGCAAGTATAACGGCTGTTCATAAGCCATACCGTCATTAGATAACATAACATCCCCATAGGTATGCTAGTTCATATGGCCAATATGTACGTCATTTACAGGAAAATGCAAGGGCTGTTCATAAATCATACCACCATCAGATGACACAACATCCCTTTGTAGTGGGACAATGATCCCCTAATCATGCTAATTTCTCCATGCCTGTACATTAATCATTTTAAAGGAAATAATGCATTTCGTGATCGGTATTAAAACCTTCAGCAATGCTGCGAAGCTTACAGATCCATTTTGCCTCACATTGCCTAAGCCGCAACTTCCGATCACCACCTCTTTCCATAATTTCTACATGCTCAATAGCATGGAACCAAAAATTGGCCTGGCCATCATGTTCTTTAATAAAGTGTTCTGTAAGGGGATATCTAGAATCCCCTTTGAGTATGGCCCTCCTGTGTTCCTGGATTCTTATTTTCAGACTACGTTTGGTACTACCTACGTAGATGAATCCGCATGGACATCCAATAACATATACCACAGTTGATAATCTTAAAGATGTTATAGTTCCTATAGTTCCTAGAGCCATTGAAGGCAAAACTCTTGATTTTATTCACCCCCAATTCACAAACGTTACAATTGGTACAAGTAAAGAAACCATTGGGTTTAGTTGGTAGCCAGGTAGTTTTCTTATCAGCAAAAGTTATGATATAACTGGGGCAGAGGTCATTTCGTAAAGTTCTTCCTCATCTGTATGTAACAGACGGATTAGTATGAACCACTTTTCGTAAGCTAGGTATTTCACAAAGGAGATTCCAGTTTTTCTTTAGTAATTTGAAAATAGCACTACTGTGTGATGTATATTGGGTAACAAATCTAATATTGTTATCATTCTTGCTAGTCCTAGCTCTTCTTCCTTTGCTCAATGTGGTCTCCCTTATAAGAGAATGTGCCCTTGTTTCTGCTGTATTCACAATGTTTTTGTTATATACTCTTGCCAAGAATCTCTCCTAAACTGATTGGATATCGCTATCAAAAGTGGTTTCTTCACAACAATTACGCCTGACATGTACCATTTCCCCATAGAGGATATTTTTGATAGTTGAACTAGCATGTGCACTTTCTGGATATAAGACCGCGTTACACACAGTTTTTTTTTATGATACAAAGTGCTATGAATCTGCCCATCATGTATATAGAAGTGAAGATCCAAAAAGTTAATACTCTCCTTGCTATATTCCATTGTTAGTTTCATATTGTAGGGATTGGTGTTGAGGTATTCAAAATAGTCCAAGAGTTGTACCACAGAACCAGACCAAAGGCAAATAATATCGTCGATATACCTCCCCCAGAACACAATGAATTCAGTCCAGGGGAAGGCACATCTGTTCCAGGCATGCCCCCTCTCATACCATCCCATAAACAGACAGGCATAAGAGGGGGCAAACCTGGACCCCATGGTTGTACCTCTCTTCTGATGATACCACGTACCATCATACAGGAAGTTATTCCTATTGAGGACCAATTTCATCATCTCAATAATCATCTGATTTTGGTCCATGAGATCGGCCTTGTCTCTGTCAAGATAAAATTCAGCAGCCTTTAGGCCATGCTCATGCTGAATGCATGTGTATAAGCTGGTAACATCAAAGGTTACAAAGAGGAGTTCATCAGACCAATCAAAAGTTTGAAATTTAATCAGGATGTCTTTACTATCCTGGATGTATGAAGGTAGGTCCAAGACATGTTTGCTTATCTTAAGATCAATAAATTCAGAGATCTTTTCAGTAGCTGAACCAATACCAGAAATAGTAGGTCTTCCTGGGGGAAAATCTCCTTTTTTGTGAACTTTGGGGAGGATATAAATACAAGGACATTTTGGATTATCTACTTTAGGATACCTAAATTCCTGCTCACTAATCAGACCCATATCCCTCCACTCCCTTAATCACAAAGTAATCTCAATGATTAGGTCTTGTGTGGGGTTGTGGTCAAGTTTTCCATAACAATCAGTGTCGCCCAATTGTCGTTCAATTTCACCCTTGTAATTTCTGGTATTCATAACAACGACGTTTCCGCCCTTGTCAGCTTCCATTATAACGATATCACTGTCATTTTTGAGCCTCTTAAGTGCTTGTCTTTCCCCAAATGTGAGATTGTGTAGCCCTCTTACTCTGACTCAGGAAGAAGGGTCCCTACTTGGACAGTGGCCAGCCATTGCCAACTAGAGCCCCCATTTCTAAGAACCACTGCTTACAAATGGTATATGGAAGGACCTCTGCTTACAAACAGTATATGGAAGGACCTCTGCTTACAAATGGTATATGGAAGGACCACTGCTTCCAAATGATATATATAAGGACCACTGCTTACAAATGGTATATGGAAGGACCTCTTCCTACAAATGGTATATGGAAGGACCTCTGCTTACAAACGGTATATGGAGGGACCTCTGCTTATAAACGGTATATTGAAGGACCTCTTCCTACAAACGGTCTATTGTAGGACCTCTGCTTACAAACAGTCTATGGAAGGACCTCTGCTTACAAACGGTATATGGAAGGACTTCTACTTACAAATAGGCCTGGGCGAAGCACTACGCTACGCTCGCGTAGTTTGCGAAGTTCGCGCTACTTCGCACTACGCGAACTGCACGTAGCACTGTGCGAACACGCGTAGCGTAGTGTTGCGTAGTGCTGCGGTCATTTTTTGCTTGCTCGCGGTCCTCAACGTCAAGTTGCCGACCGCGAGCAAGCAAAATGACATCCTGGCGAGACTTTTTCCTTGTTCGCGATCGCGAGCATGGAAAATAAACCTCCCGGCGAGATTCCCAACGCGAGAAGGTCAGGTTTCTCATTGCGAGGGGTCGCGTATTAGGGGTGGGCGGAATTTGCGGAATTAACCTTCGCAAATTATCGCGAGAATGTTTAAAATTATCGCAAACAAGCAGAAATATCGCGAAGATGCGGAAGTTTTTTTCCGGCATGTTCGCGCGATTTTCTGCATGGTTGCGGGTCGCCAACTTACCCATGTGGCTGCTTGCGGGCGCGGCCATCTTGTTTTGAGTTGTTCTCGCGGTGCATGATCGCGAGAAGAAAGACGTGATCGCGCGACGCATGACGTCACTGCGGGCGCGAACTGTCGCGAGACAGCGCAAATGGCTAAAAACAATACAACATCTCATGGAGAACGCGACCGGATCAAGAAAACTTGTCGGCGAACGCAGGGATTCAGGTAAGGCGATCGCGCGCGCGCGAGAATGTATCATTTTACAGCGCGAGCAAGAAACAAATTATCGCCAAGCTGCGGAAACCGGAATTTTTGACATTTTCGCGCTCTCCGCGGAACGCAAAAATGTCAAAATATCGCAATTTCCGCGAACGGAACGAAATTTTTGCCCAGGCCTATCGCGTATGCTCGCGACCGCTCGCGATGAGAAACTACCAGTTCGCGTTGAGAAAGATGCAGCTCGAGGAAAAATCTACTCGAGCAGCAGAAAACTACAGCTCGCACTGTGCAAGATGCCATTTTCAATGATTGCACAGTGACGGTTGCTTGTCCGCACTGTGCAATCATTGAAAACAACATCTTGCACAGTGCGAACATGTTACTTCGCAGTTCGCGAAGTGCTACGCGTAGCTCGCGTAGTGCGAACTTCACTTTGCGTAGCTTCGCGAAGTGCTACTTCGCGAACTACGCCCACCCTTACTTACAAACGGTATATGGAAGGACCTCTTCCTACAAACGGTATATGGAAGGACCTCTGCTTACAAACGGTCTATGGAAGGACCACTGCTTACAAACGGTATATGGAAGGGCCACTGCTTCCAAATGATATATAGAAGGACCACTGCTTACAAATGGTATATGGAAGGACCTCTGCTTACAAACGGTATATGGAAGGACCTCTGCTTACAAACGGTATATGGAGGGACCTCTGCTTATAAACGGTATATGGAAGGACCTCTTCCTACAAACGGTCTATTGAAGGACCTCTGCTTACAAACGGTCTATGGACGGACTTCTACTTACAAATGGTATATGGAAGGACCTCTTCCTACAAACGGTATATGGAAGGACCTCTGCTTACAAACGGTATATGAAAGGACATCTGCTTACAAACGGTATATGGAAGGACCTCTGCTTACAAACGGTATATGAAAGGACCTCTGCTTACAAACGGTATATGGAAGGACCTCTGCTTACAAACGGTATATGGAGGGGCCTCTGCTTACAAACGGTATATGGAAGGACCTCTGCTTACAAACGGTATATGGAAGGACCTCTGCTTACAAACGGTATATGGAAGGACCTCTGCTTACAAATGGTATATGGAAGGACCTCTTTCTACAAACGGTGTATGGAAGGACCTCTGCCTACAAACGGTGTACGGAAGGACCTTTGCCTACAAACGGTATATGGAAGGATCTCTTTCTACAAACGGTATATGGAAGGACCACTGCTTCCAAATGATATATAGAAGGACTACTGCTTACAAACGGTATATGGAAGGACCTCTTCCTACAAACGGTATATGGAAGGACCTCCGCTTACAAATTGTATATGGAAGGACCTCTTCCTACAAACGGTATATGGAAGGACCTCTGCTTACAAATTGTATATGGAAGGACCACTACTTACAAACTGTCTACGCAAGAACCTCTGCTTACAAACGGTCTATAGTAGGACCTCTGCTTACAAACGGTATATGGAAGGACCTCTGCTTACCTACGGTCTATGGAAGGACCTCTGCTTACAAACGGTCTATGGAAGGACCTCTGGTTACAAACGGTATATGGAAGGACCTCTGCTTACAAACGGTATATGGAAGGACCTCTGCTTACAAACGGTATATGGAAGGACCTCTGCTTACAAATGGTATATGGAAGGACCTCTTTCTACAAACGGTGTATGGAAGGACCTCTGCCTACAAACGGTGTACGGAAGGACCTCTGCCTACAAACGGTATATGGAAGGACCTCTTTCTACAAACAGTATATGGAAAGACCACTGCTTACAAGCAGTATATGGAAGGACCTCTGCTTACAAACGGTATATGGAAGGACAACTGCATCCATATGATATATGGAAGGATAACTGTTCCCAAATGGTATATGGAAGGCACAAAACAATCCTACAACAGAAGTTTCACTTACATCTGGTCATGAAACCTTTGGAAGGCTGGAGTACACGTTCTCCTTATTTACGTCACACTTTCATGGGGTGCTTTACAACTCTGACCATATCAATGAAATATAAAAAAAACATTATTTACTTTGATGGCCACACTCATTTTATGTCTGTCTGTAAGAAGATCAAATTCAATAGATTATTTTGTTACAATCTGGATGACTGAGCTCCATGAAAGCACAGTACTGGATGTAGTGAAACTCGACGACCAAGGAGCAGATATGGAGCCCGTCATTTCTGAAAAAGAAGCAAGGCTCACGCTACATCTAAATATCCATGAAAATGGCCTTGAAGAATCCACTGAGCTCCGTCATTGGGTAGAATGTAGTGCATTTGAAGAAGTCCATCATACATGACCATGAGATGTTAATACATTTCCTGGAAAAGTACCTTCTGACATATATATTTTTTAATTAGCACCCAAATATTGGATCATGCCAGTCACCGTATAGATGTTCAAATCACTCAATAGCAGTTCTAACTATACATTTCTTTAATCAGTGCAGCATTCGCAATATAGGTAATCGCAATTTTTTGCCATTACCTAAATTGCGATTGCATTTAGGTAATCGCAATTTGTGATTCCCTATTTGAGATGAATGTAGCAGTTCCTAAATGCGAGTTTGCATTTAGGATACACTTATTACCTTCAACTTCAAGTTGATGGTAATTAGTGCAGGCATTAAAAAATGCACAAAAAAATTATTTTTCCATGCGCTAAGTAGTGCACACATGCCATTAGGGCATGTGTGTGCTACACATGTGCATACTAGCCTTTTTTGGGGGGTGCTTCAAGGGGGCTTTGGCCCCCAAGCACCCTAAGATTTGCATTCGCAAATTGAAATTACCAATTTGGAAATCGCAAATTACAAATGCATTCCCATTCATTCCTATGGGCCTATAGGCTTATAGGAATGAATGGGAATGCATTCCCTAATAGCAATTCGCAATTTGCGAATCTCTATTAGGGAATGTTAAGAATGCACAAGATTATTTGTGAATCCATCATGCATGGGCGATTACCAAATAGCGAATCCTTAAAATTCGCTATTTGGTAATCGCAAATGATTACCTTGATGCATGTGCCCCTATATGTCTCAAAATTCCATATCGCTATTATTCAGGTGCCATCAATAACACACAACACAAACGTGAGCTATAAAAGAAACAGGGAGAGAAAGCAAACCTTGAGACAAATATCTGGGTAAACAGAAACCTGTTAGTTCGGAAGCACTGTGTATAATAACCATCACTGACGAAACGTAGGAAGATGCAGACAAGCACCACTGTCAAGGACCGGATGTGACGTAGCTCTGTCGAGTGTCCTTCGAGAGTGCCCGAGGAAAGGGCATCTTTTCACAGAAGACCTGGTGCCAAGCTGAACAGAATAATATATTTGAAGGTGAGAGATGTCTCTTTCCAAGGGTCACAGCTAGGAGGAAAAACTTTCTTTGGCAATCCGGGTGAATAGAGCCAAGCATGATAATAGGTCCAGATCAGATGATCCATACAGAAGTTTAGCCAAAAGCTGCTGGAGGAAAAAGAGCAACAAAATAACAAATGATTCAATAGAACACACACAATGGAAAATTCACAATACATGATACAAATCTGCTTCAAAAATCAAGGATGAAAATGAAAATCAAGGGGTAGCGACCGTGACAAAAAATCTAAATATGAAATGTATTGCGGCGTGGCAAGCCTTTCCTGCTGCCTTTTAGATGTTGAAGAACTACAGTGGTTCCGTCGGGGAAAAAACATTTGGAAATTGAATCAATCAAAGAAAACCTGCCTAATATATAGCAGAAATGATCGTTTCCTTTAGAGAATAAAATGCATATTGAATTACACAACACTCGTTGTAAATGTCTGTAAATCCGCATGCACGCTGTTGCGGGCACTCACATACACCCGCAGTGACTGCTTTCCCTTTCCGCGTACATTATTTGGCTTAACTGCTATAAGTGCAATATATCATGATACATTTATTTTACACCTCAAATTCAAGCAATAGGTCAGATCACAGGATCCTTAGGACTTGGGGACACACACAATGGTCTCCCAGATAAAAAAACAATGGTGGGGAGGAGCAGCCATTTTTGCTCTGCTGATCTCTGTTAGACAGCGAAGAGGGACACTGGAGCATAGCAAAGTGATGAACAAAAACTATACACTCAGACCAACTATACTGGAGTCCTTGATACAATGTCTAACGCTGATAAATATTGTCCCAAAAAGAGGGGAAAGAATAACTTCTGAAACCTTTTTTTCCTGTTGGTCACATAAGGTTTGGCAACAGTTGTGCTGATAAGCCAGACATAACAAGCATTGGCATAGCCAATAGGTCTCGCCTTTGGGACCTTATAAGTGCTTAGCCATGCAACAGTTGACGTTGTTGCACCAAGGATATTGTGCTGGATAACTAAACACTTTTAAGGTCCCAAAGGCAAGACCTATTGGCTATGCCAATGCTTGTTTTCAATTGTATTGCACACAGTATAAGATAGACTGCCACAAAATGATTTAATGTTGAATGTTTAGGGTAAAACAAATGCTTTTAAAGTGTATATTTTAGACAAAAGTAAACTTTACATAGTGCAAACATGTTTTTGTGTCCATTAAAAGGATACTTTCCAGAACTCAGCTGATAACACCCTTACATTAATTCTCAAAAAGAATAAACCTTTGTCACCACAACAATTCAGTGACTCCATTTGTTAACGGCTCGATTGGCTTCAAAGCAGCCTTACCATTTGGTGATTAGCGAAATGCTTACATTTTGTTTCAGGTAGCAGGCACCCTGGTGAGAAGTCCTGTTCCTTCTTTAGCTCTCTGTTCCTTCGTCCTCTTCACAGCACAGGAGACTTCCAAACCCTCTACCACCCACTCTCCCTTCACCTTCACCTAGAGGCCTCTCAAGGCCCACCTTAACCATTGACGGACAGCCAAAAATATATATGGGAACAGTTTTTGAAAATTGAAGAAGCACAGGTATGTCGGTTCCCATAGATCCTACCCACCTCGAGCTCTGTCTAGATGTTCTTTCAGGTGAGTCGAGGAAGACCATGGCAGTGTGGAAACAAGTAAGGTCACATTCAGACACAGAGCAATGATAATCCCGACCCCTGGCGCCTCACAGTAATATCCCAGGAGAAAGCAGAAAAGATTAATATCCATGCATAGCATCAAAGAAATGGCCCAGAGTAGGGGACACTATTTGGGGGCTACTTTTTGGATTACAAATGGACAGCGACTGCTTCTTCAAAGGGATGCCCTGAGGAACGTGTGGTACTTTGACTCACATTGTTTTAAAGGGCAATCACTACCATTAGTTCAGCTGGGGCAGTGGCACTGAAGTCAGGGGCCACTGCACCCAAATTATGGCTGTATTATTAGTCAAAAGGGGTGGGGCTCTATTTACCTTGCTTCCATTAGAGCCCAGGTTACAGTTGCTGCTCAGGGAACAAGGCCCAAGCAAAGGGGGGTGAAATGTGAAGCTTTTTCCAGCTTTATGTTTTTTTACACATAGGGGTAGCTAGCCTACTTTGGGCCCAGGCCTAGGAGTGATGACCCAATAGGGCAGAGGTGACAGCCTGCTTTGCAAGGATTTAGATATCATTGTTCCATATGCGAAGTGCTACCTGGGCCCAGGGGTGTAAGGGGCTAATTAAACCACAATTATTATTTTACTATCCTTGCATGCTTGCATTATGGCCCACCACCCAGGGGCTATGGCAGAGCAGGGTCGCCTCACCTGCCAGGAGCTGAAAAAAGGAAAACAAAACGATAACAAACCCTTCTTTGTTTCCGTTTTGTTTTTCTCTTGGAGCTGAGGCTTGGGGGAATGTTGGGCACTGCTATTCAGTGCGCATGACAGTCTGACCGGCCGTCTCAGGCCGGCCAAACCATCATGTGCACCGAGGCTCTCTCCGTCTCCGTTGCTGGGTTGGAGAGAGCAGGCACAGGCTCCCAGTCTACTGGGAGCACAGATCATTGGCGCTCAGGCCAATCCTGATAGCAGCGTTAGGATTATCCGCAGTGCACTCTGGGAGCCTGTGCCTGGAGAAGAGAGACGCGATGCGGCGAGCAGGTACGTGTCTTTTATCCTAAACCACCCCTCTCACCCGACACTCTGTCAACATACTGGCCGCTACCGTCAGCACATCTTTGCTGTGCCAAGGCAAGCTTTGGGTCTTGAACCAATAGCCAGAAGGATGGAAAAATTGTAGCTGAGGAGACACCTTAGCTGGGCCCCAGAGACGGAAGAAAGGGGGACGAAGCAAGATGGTGGGTCCTTGTTTTTAACACATGCGTGAGGAGCCTGCCTGCTTTGCAAGGCGATAGCTATCAGTAGTGAAATAGGTGCAGTGGCACTAGTGCTCTTGATTGTGAGAAGCCCATTGCATCACAATTATGACTGTCTTACTCTCCGAAAGAGGCTCATCATCCACGCTAGCTTCAGGCCAGAGGGCACCCTTGCTGCAAAGCGTTAGCAACAATTCAGAGCTCCTTTCTTGAACAGGATACAAAGCCTGTTTGAAGACTGGAGTCATGGCCAGCTATGGTGGAGAAGGGGGGAAAGAGGCAGATTCAACAGGATCCTGCTCGGGGCTGCAGCTGTCATCAGTGGAGTAGGTGCAATTGCATTGAGGCCCAGGGGAGTGATTGGCTCACAGCACCCCAATTATGGAGAGCAGTGTTTTTTGGTCAATTTCTATTTTTTGTTCTATATATTTGCTGTTTTATAAGTCTCGTATTTAGACCCTGATTCTGAGTTTGACCACCAGACCACCATTGCGGCAGTCAGAAGTATGCCAGCAAATCGGTGGCATCCCAATCGCCGCATTACAAGAAAACTATTGGGCTGGTGGTGTTGCAGCGGTGGTGCCATGGCGGTGGCATGCTTCAGCTCATAGAGAGCCTGCAGCACATGCTGCCACTGTGGCACCGCCTCTTGCACGTCAGTGCACTTTGCACCATGCACCATGTTGTTCATTTTGGTAGTAATAACTCACATGCTTTACAAACTGCTGTTAGATGAATTTCTGGGTATTTATTTATTATATTACACCCTTTGGCATAACCATGGGGTGTGGGGGGTCTCCCTCAGGAAGCACAAGTTTTGTGGGTGACAGTGGCATCGCCCAGACTGCAGTTGTGGGGGGCAGCAAACGCAAGGACTGCCACGGGCGGCAAAAGGTCTAGCTACGCTACAAATTTCACCCCATTTATGTGAAAAACTACTTGACATTAATGGTACAGAAAATCATCTCCTTTGTGTATCCAAAAAAGTTGGCACAGATTCGACACTCCAAGACCTATGTCTGTCACCCCTGCTTTATTGCCTCTGTCAAAACTCATAAAGCCACCAACAACAGCAGCTCCTTTGATGTTTGCCTGCTGATTGCATCATATTAATACATTTTTTTGTGTTGGCGAGGAGGGAAGTATGTTGCCTTTGCGAGAGTTCCCTCTGCACCAACATCTAAATCAGACCCTAACTCATTAATCTTATACTAGCATGGATCAAACTTCCTACTCAACTACCTTGTCTCTGACCTTGACTCTGTCACTGAGCCAACTGCTAAGGATGAGGTTATCCTAATTCCCAATCAGAACAGGGTCAAAACTGATTTGTATATGGCTAGGTCTGAACTGGGGTGGGGATTTTAGCTAAAGAATGATGATGGATTCAACCCAGATCTAATAGTGACTGGGGGCGAGTGTCTGAAAAGTTTCAGCACTCCATCCATCTCCTTGAGTTTCCTTTCTTCACCCTAAGTTGACAGGGAATGCCCAGACATGGGTCCCTTGCTCACTTTGCGATTAGATTCAAGCTAGCCTGGCTGATGAGGGGCGTTATCCCGAAACCGGTACCAGGATGCTTTTTTCTGGTCCAGGGAAGACCTGGCTTGGCAGTTTGGAATGGGCTGTTTCCATGAGGAACAGGGTCAAGACTGATTAGCATGCGGCTGGGTCTGAACGGGGGTGGCGAAGTGAGCTAAAGAAAGATGATGGATGCAACCCAGATCTGTGGCTGGGGGTGAGTGTCTGAAAAGTTTCAGCGCTCCGTCCATCATCTCCTTTTGTTTGCTATCTTAATTTCATGACATCGTTTTTGCCAGAAATTTTAACTTTGAGTCTCTTTATCCTTTTTTTCTCCCTTTGTATATGAATATCAACATACACAGAACTACAATTTCCTAAGTCCCAAACAACCAAACACGCTGCCTTATTAATCACTTTTTGAGCTGGAGTTAACAACTTAAATTATGAGGTAAGGATATATGTTTCCCTAAATAATGATTCCTATCAAAAATAAATCAAAAGGCTTTGCAGACACAGACCCTGAAGACATGAACAAAAGCAGTCCTTAGTGTGGTAAATCCTTGGTAATGGTTCTTAGAGGATAAGCGTTATGGCAGGCATTGCGTCTTCCGCTAACTCAGCTTTCGTTGGATTGCCCATTCAAAGATGGCCACAGCCTACAGCTGTCTTACTGGAGATGAACATTTCTTGAGAAACAAACAATCATCTCCGCGGGAGGTTAGAGATGTGAAACTCAGTGAAGGGCTTCTTCCGTTTTGATTCGATCTGAGTTCACCATGTTCTCTGCAATTCTCTCTAAATTGAGCCAACATGTTATGCCACGTTTCTCCTGATTTGAAAGATGTCTCGTATGCAATATTAAGGACAATTTCTACACAAAGGGTACTACTTTGTGAACCCTCTTCTTACTCCCATATTCACCACAACAGTCCATCTAAGCAATGGCAAAACATGAGAACCTGTCCCAAAGAACAGTCCCAAAGCCCACTCACTCTCTGCTGTTGTTATTAGTTTCTAAAATAGCATGGAACTAGCCATTACCCTTTAAGTCCATATGCAAATCCTTCCATCCTTGGTGAAACCTCAACCAGACTCTCTGCTTTCCCTCCTCCCTGAAGTCATTGAAAGCTGACCTATCACAAAGCTCTCTCAGCACCAAAAGGGCTGCTTGCCACTTTCTGAGGGGCTATTCCGCAGCCATCCCTACTCCACCCTATTGCTATGCTTCGGGCTCTTTCGTTGCGGGATCTTGCAGTGCTCCTGTTAAGTGCCATCCTCTTTACCCTTTGCATGTTCCCTTTGGCAACCTTCATACACCTTTGTTACATTAATGATGGCACACGCTCTCTGCACTTTGCATTTTTAAGTTACTTTGGCCTGATTTAGATCCTGGCGAATGGGTTACTCTGTCACAACGGTGATGGATATCTCGTCCGCCGAAATATAAATCCGTTTCTAGATTAAGCCTAAAGTCAGCGTGCATGCCCGGCTCTCCGAGACTTGCTGTATCCCTTCTGTGGAGATTGAACAACACCCACGCACGCCGACCGCTTTTCATTGGTTGCTTCTTCTGCCTTTACAAGTTGACTGGTATTTTGCTGCTTCTGTCATTGCATCCAGATATATAATACAACACGTAACATTATACCTGCAACAAGCCAGGATTATTGGCTTTGTCAATGGTTGTAAGTTGCATAAGAGAAATAAGAACCAACTATGTTTTCGTTGTATATAATACTGAAAATGCTGCAGTTTTTATGAGCGAGGATTTGGTGTAAGGCTAGAGCTGCCGACTTTCCAGCTGAGAAAGCAGGTTCCAGCCTGACGTTGGCTCAACATCCTATGATTCATAAAATGTATATTTGCTTGTGTTATGTAACTGGGCTCCTGTAAAGCGCTCCAAGTTTGTGCTTGTATAAAACTGGAAAACGAGTCTCTTTGAAGTTGCATCAGAAGCAGTGACCCGTGCTACTATTCCAGGGTTATGTCTCTTTCCCCAGGGAAAAAATAGAGAGCCCGATAGGGACCCATCTTGGCACCTGCTTTTAAGAACAGCCGGTGCTGAGCACCGGCAAGACCTGGCCCACCTAAAGCTCTGCCTACGGCTGCATTCTCAGGAGACCCAAGAAGGCTGGGGAGACGCAGCGTTCCTTCTCGAATCAAGTACCAGGAACCTTTCTCTGCAGGAACCTCAGCTGTCTTACCTACGCCTAGGGCTTCCTCAGGCCAGGATCACACGAGGACGTGCTGGCTTTACACGTCACACTCAGAGCCACTAACAGACACATCACTATGCAGAAAAGATACAACGGTACGAGGCTCCACAAATAATGCCGGACGAAAATGGACACCCACAGAGCTGTCTTTTATGGTCTCCGCCTTTACTCTTGTTTCCTCTCTAACAATCCCTGTTTTATGGAGTCACTTGGCGCTTCATAGAGTATCTTGATGCTGTACTACTGATCCTTATTGTCAGTGGGTGACGTACACTGCTGGAGCATGTGCTTTCACTTTTTCCAACGCTTGGTTTACAGTTCAACATAATTGGTCCAGTGCCACATTACAGCGCATGTTTTGTTTGCCAATTCCTCATAGTCTGGTCTTGGGACCAGATTGAGATGGCTGCTGTGTAAAAAGGGTGCACGGTGTGAAGCAATTGTATAGGTCTTCCATTCCAGATGGCGCAGCACCCAGGATAATGTGCTGCACGGCTGAACACTTATAAGGTTCCAAAGGCGAGACCGATTGGCTGTGCCAAAGCTTGTTATACCCTATGGTATCTGTCTTTGGCAGATGGGATATTTGTCACCATTGTGGGGGAGTAACCCATCTGCCAAGATCTAAATCACGTGCTATTTTCTTTATCAGGGGAGTCTTTTTTTTAAATCTGATCCTGTTGGGTGGTCGGGGGTTTCTGTTGAGTTGACGGGGGGTTACTTAAGTAATTCCCTATTTGGCAGCTGTTTTTACCTACAGTGGCCGACTAAAGGCGCCATCTTTGGTCAGGCTGCAGTGTAGTCACCCGGCTTTAGACTAATGTTGCCTCCTTATATACGGAGCACTGCGGACGCGCAGTGGACACACGCAGTGTGTGTGTGCCGCGGGTGCACCCATCTGAGTCTGGATCGCGGACATCGCCAGCCATGCTGCCTGGATTGATATTCCTAGTCCCACTTGCCAGGAATTGATTGATATTCCTAGTCTGACTACTAGGCTCTATTGTAGTCTCTCTCACAGGGACTCCCCGAACTACAATCGTTCCCTGCAGTGAAACAAATCCTCTTTAAATGTTTGGGTATATGTGCCTGGTTCATTGTTAGGACCAGTTCTGTATTTCTTTTGCCTCGTTTGCACCCTTCACAGACCTTTCCATTTTCTTTGCCTCACTTCCGCACATCTGCTCAAGATACCCCCCATCAGGTGGTTTCAAGTAAGAGCAAGCTTTTTTATTTCTCACACCAAAGAGAATAAACACAGCTTGCTTACATTCTGCAGCCAAGCCTAACCCTGATTCTATTACAGGTAATTTTGACATTTTCTGTCGTGGACTATTCTGTTCTTCTCCTTTATTTGCTGCCTAGTGCCAGTATAACATCCGAGGTTGCTGTCACACTACATTAATCCAATGAGTGTGTATGTCAATCATGCGGTACTTGTATAGCGCGGCTTATCACCCGTGAAGGTATCCAGGTGCTGTGTATGTATTTATGTATGTACAGGTCATTTCTATAGTGCAAACCTAACCAAAAGGCAGCAGAGCACTGTACATGGTCAAAGAGAAGCTTAAAGTCAGTGTGGAACTGGAGGTGAAGCTAAGTTGTGGACGGTTTTCTATTGTGATATGGTGTTCTTTAAAGAGATAAGTCTTCAACTATTTCCTGAATTGGAGCACCGCTGAGATCCTCCTGATGAATACAGGGATGTTGTTCCAGATCCTGGGAGCATAGATTGAAATGGTCTGTTGTCTTTTTTTTTCTTTTTTTACACTTTTTAGTCTGCATTCTAAAAGGGTCCTGGCTGTGCTGGAACTAATTAGAGATGGTGAGTTTTTCTGCAAGATAAGCCTTGGGTGCTGGTTGTAATGGGTTTGCAAACCATGCAGCTAGTTTTGTAGATGGTGCAGGCTGGCACTGGGTTGATGGATGGCATTTGTCAGTGTGGGGGTAATATGTTCATATTTCTTCAGGCCCTGGATGAGACGTGCTGTGGCATGTTGGATGCCCCTTAGGGGTGCCAGAGTAGTACCTGGGAGGCCATGGAGTAGGGCATTACCACCATTCAGATGCAAGAGTAAAAGGTCTTTAACAGCAGTTATTTACTTTATTGAAGAAATTGTTTGACTTTCTTTAGAAGAGAGAGCTGGTACCAGGCATCTTTGTTTTTTTTGGCAACATGTTCCTTGAGTACGCAGTTGGTGTTCAAGGTGAATCCAAGTGATTAGGCATCAGGTAGAAGTAGAGTTTGAAGCCATCAAAGTTGATGCCATTGAGGCAGGTTTGTACTGTATCTTGCTTGTTTGTCTAATCAAATAATAGGAATTCTGCCTTGATTGTGTTGAGTTTCATGTCGGCGCTGGACATCCAGGTCTGGAAATGAGCAAGCGGTGCTCGAGGCACAGGAATCCTGAAGTAGGGGAGACTTTCAATTCGAGTTGTGTATCATCGGCATACTGGTGGATCTTGATGCTGTTATCTGTGAGTAGAACATCAAGTGAATCCCCGTAGAGCGGGAAGATGACAGGAGACAATATGAACCCTGGGAGACTCCACATGTGATAGGGATCTTTTGTGACCTGGTGGTGCCCACATGAACGAACTGGTGTAAGTTGGGATGGAGGCTGTTATCTGTGAGTAGAACATCAAGTGAATCCCCGTAGAGCGGGAAGATGACAAGAGACAATATGAACCCTGAAGGACACTCCACATGTGATAGGGATCTTTTGTGACCTGGTGGTGCCCACATGAACAAACTGGTGTTGGTTGGGATGGCAGGAGGAGATATATCTACACTCATTAACTCATTCAAGCTCAGTGACGGGACACCTGACAGTTTGCAATGGTTTTATAACGTAGCAGAAAAGTCTTCACAAGAGAATACGATACATTTTATAAAATGCAAAGTGACACCATGTTTAACAAAAGGTAAGGAGAGTTTAATACAGTAATTGCTGTCACAAGGCCTCCCTTTAGCTATGTCAACATCCCAACCATGTTTCCTCAGCAGTATTTGAGCACCTGCTGTCTACCACGTCTCACACACAAAAAGATTTTGTTGCTGGGAAGAAGAGAATTGGTCGTCGCCTAAAGCCACTTATTCAACATAGAAATCTGCCTTAATCCCTGTATAACCCCTGTGCTTCACTTGAGTTATTTTAATCTATCTACATAGATGATGCATGTGACGAGGTATCAATGTACAGTAAATATTCAGTGCCTGGGGCGAGCCATGGTCTATGTCTGCAGAGCACACGGCTGCCTAATGCTTAGAAGGGTCTTTTGTGAGATGCAAAACAAGTGTGAGTAGAACACGGCCTAGTGGCGCAAAGCAACACAATGCACTATACTGTATGCAAAGCACGGAACTACGTATTTTCATATGGTCACTAGCAGTAGCTGTGAACAATAATAATTCAGATATTAGTTCAGTGCTTAATTTGTAAATGAAAATGTGCTGGTGCCCAAAACTCTCCTCTGAAACATGTGGCTGCTGCAATTAAATGTACGAGCACCGAATACTTAGGCAGCGTAATCCTAAAGCCATCTCAGGCCTCTTCAATGCATTTACAGCCACTCCCTGCCTCTTCAGCTGACTCTTGTAGCGTTCGGCTTCCTCCCTTCATGACGCTTTTCCATCTTTCCCTTCCTCCGTCTTTCAATATGTGTCTTTTGCTCATAGTAAATACCTGATGCACAAAAGTAAGTGCCGGCCCACAAAGATAAGTGCCGGTGCCCCCTACTGGCAACCACCGGCTAGAATTAAGCACTGTATTAGTTCTTTAGTTTGGTTTGATCACACAGGCGCGCTATTTACACTCTGCCTCCTGCTATCTTAGAACTGCTACTTAGGGACCTCAGCTGGGACGTCCCCCGGCTACCAGGTGCTTGACTTAGTAGCCACAAGAATTAAATACAGGAGTCAGGCCCTTGGGTCCATCAAGATCTAAAGACTCTTGAACAGAAGGCGCAGAGGCTGAAGGTAGAATGGGACTGTTAATATAGAGTCTAAAGCTCATTACTGATCAAAAAGGATTCAATCGATCAATCAGGATTTGTAAAGTGCAGCTGCTTCACCCATGAGTGTCTCGAGGCGCTGCTGGAAGTGGCACAAGGGAAATAATTACAGCAGCCTGAATCTCCACTTCCCTTTCACAGCATGGCAGGCACCTTACTCTCAAGACACCTAAACTGCAAATGCACTGTATTACAACTTTGCCTATTAAAGAATCATTTGGAAATGGGAAGAGCAGCCTCCAATGTAACACATTCAGCAGCTACAGTGATCCGTGCACACAACATGTGTACTCCTCCGGTTCTAAAAGACTATACTGCCAGTCTATACCTCTGAAAGTAACATCATGATAGTCCGCTGTTCGGTGCTACAATAGATGTTAGAGGTCATGAACACGGGGGTCTATACCAAGGGAGGGAAAAGTGCCTTTAACAATCTTGAGTCATGCTATTAGAACATTCCATCCACTAAGGGCAGATTCTAAAGTATAAAGGGGCATGTCAGCAACAACCGGCGATAATTATCGCTAAGCGCACTTAGCGCTAGGATAATAATCGCCGAGACAGCGTACTATTAGCAACGCTTATCTCAAAAGCGATAAAAATCCTAGCGCTAACTACCAAACGTGAGATTATCGCTGGAAATCCCACGAAGTTTGGCGATAGCTTGCTGATAGGGCTTCACATACTTAGCCATGATATGCACCTTACATAGGATATCATGGCTAAGTCAGTTTCAAAGCAGGCGTAAGGAAAGTAGCGATAGAGGTTATCTCTACTTTTCTTGTCGCTATGCTGCTTTGCGTGAGGCTTGATAATAGGAGATATGTCGCTCAGCGACATTTCTCCTGTTATCCTGGGGAGGGACACCCACTTTGCATCTCATTAGAGATGCAAAGATGGGCGTTAGGAATTCAGAAGCTAAGGCAAGGTTCCACGCGATAGCGTGACCTTGTTGATATAGCGATAAAATTATCGCCGCTTTTCGTCCGAAATTTATATCGCCGCCTTGTAGATATGGCCCAAAGGGAGAAACACAAAAGCAAGCAATAAGCAAGCCTAATAGAATTAAAGTGAAAAACAGTCCTAGTGACACAGCCCCAGGTTGTCTTCTATTGTCTATTTCAGAGCCGTCTGCCACAAGCAAACACATAGTAATCAACACCTCGCTATGTCAGACAAAACCAGCCCCCAGTGAAAACTCCCACCTTTACCCTTCTTCTACAGAAACCATGGTCGACTCTGGAGGAAGTAAGCAACAAATGCTCTAATTACAAGACTACCTGCGATCACCAAATTGCTAGAAAACGTTGTTATGGAGCAAATTCAAAGCTACCTTGTTATGGACAATGCTCATCTGTCTCACGCCCCCCCCCCCCCCCTCCTTAATGCATGAGCGTGATAGCACACCTGGTGGCCACCCAGAGGCTCCTGACATTGGTAGACTTTCCAGACCTTTTTGTGTCTCCTGCTGCCCTCCTGAACACACTGAATGTGAAAGCTGCGGCAGAGACCGCATTGGTCCTTTTCACCATGTGCCATTCATAGGGAACATATCGTATTTGATTGTTACTTATGGCTTTTCCTCAGACATCTTCAGCCATTGGCTTGCGATATTGTCAATCACAGGTTGTTTCAGCCCACAGGAGTATTGTGGCGCCACCATTGTTGTGTAGGTGTGCCCTTCCTTCTCTATTGGGACACACTGAGGGGCTGTTTTATTGTCTGTGA
The DNA here is from genome assembly GCF_964204655.1 of Triturus cristatus. Classification (NCBI taxonomy): domain Eukaryota; kingdom Metazoa; phylum Chordata; class Amphibia; order Caudata; family Salamandridae; genus Triturus; species Triturus cristatus. The sequence goes on along the minus strand of NC_140579.1, from coordinate 93,496,863 downwards.
GAGGGCTGGCAGTACTGGCGAGTGAGCACTGAAAAGACCTCTGAAAATGGATGCAGCAGAGAAGAAAGGGCTTTCTTTCCTGTAGCATGCATTTTGAAGAACAAGTGTGGCTGCAATGAGGAGATCAGATGCCTCTCTGTGCAGTTTCTGGACTTGAGAGAGGATAGTGTTTAAATACATTCTCGGTACATAATACAGTTTGTCATGCCCAATATATGCAAAAACAGCACCCCAAATTAACTCATCCTTCTGCTCTCTCGCTTGTTGTTTGCCATTTTTCTGTTTCTTGTAGAAAAGTATTGGTTGGCACGGAAACTTTAACTCATGCCCGTCGCCCATGTCACTCAGAAACTGGCTGGGTTTGTATCGTGTACTGTTCAGGAGAGGGATTGATGGAGCGCGATGGTGTTCTAAAATTGTGGGGGTGCATCATAATCATGGCTAGTCCGCATCCGCATATATTCTTGTGTTGTATTAATTTTGATCAGTAGAATTGTATTGTAATAACAAAAATGTGCAAGTGAAGTAATAGAAAATTACTTTGTACCATGCAAAGGAGAAATGAAAGGAAGTTTATATTTGAAATTGTAACCTAAGTATATTGCAGCTGCCTTACGGAAAGCTTATGTGTAGTGAAATGCATTTCTGATTTAAATGTGCACCATGATGAAAACTGCACGAAGAAATAATGAGTTATGCTCAACATGTAATAATTGTAGATGTTGCAGCAAGAAGCATTATTAACGTGTGTGTAAATCCTGATGTGTAAAGGCCTAAATGAATGTTCACGTTGTGCTATGAAAGGCCTATTTGTTTATTCTTATGTTGGCCGAATTGTGTAGGCCCAGAAATGTAATTTTCCTGGTAATCTCTCGCATTTAGAAGTAGTCAGCGAATTTCATGTGTATGCAAGGATGTTCCGTTCTCACGTTTCAGTTGCAGGTGGAAGAACCTGCCTTTGTTAGTTAGAACTAACGCCTTTTGTTTTAGGAGTTAGGCATGGAGGAGAAGTGAAACGAAGTAAATAGAAGGTCGATATTTGGGAGCTGGTGTTCTTTCTCGTTGAGGAGGCCGGGGAACCAAGGTCATCAGACTACACTTGGAGAAGACGGTGGAAAACTACCTAGGAGAGGTGTCCGTTAGCATGAGGTGATCTGTGGACGTGTTTTACATCTTTGTGTTTTGTATTAGGGAAAGTGCCCCAAGGGAGGAGAGGAAGAAGGAGACAGGATGAGTTAGGAGAAGGGGTTAGGAGATTGATCCGGGATGAGTTTCTTAGAACGAGCCCTGTAGCTTTGGCTACCTGACTTACATCGTGAATGTGCTTCTTAGGAAGTCTTCACGAGCTGACACCTTCAACTGACTTTGCCTGGGAAATGCTAAGTAGGGATGTCACCTTAGAGATAGAGTAGGGATAGTCTAATGCGTTTCACTTTTCAGCCACAGATGAAGTCTGACTTAGATGATGGAGCAGTTCTTGCTTGCCTCTTATTTCTGGAGCATTTCATCCTCTTCATGATTCAACGGAGTAGACTCGTTCGTAGGTTTGGATATGTATTAGTTCCCATGTATTTTTACAACCTCATCATTAGGTTCTTGTACATCCAGTTGTATTTGTCTTTGTAATAAACCCTCTAAACTGAAGTTGGAGTCCATGATCTTTTGAGTCATGGTTACTACTGGAAGTTGAGTTGCTTAAATTGAGTTGCTTCTCCCCTTTACACTTCTCAGCAGGTAAAAAGAGATATCGACCTAGGGTTTCCCGTTAAAATTTCGGTAGAGGAACCCGGCCTTATCAGTATGAAGCACAGGCTCTCTCTGAGAACAGCACTCATTCTATATCTCAGTCCCTCAGCTGGCTATGGTTCATCTACTTCATGAGCACCTCTACCTGCCCTCCTGCCTCATACAGGAGCGAGCATGAAGTGCACATTTTCATTCTTCACTTCCTGTTCATTCTCCAGGCCCAAGAAGTGACATCCATTGTTAGAGGAGATGCTATTGTTGGACCCTGCCAGCTCTGGAAGTGATGTCCAGAAGCAGTCCTAAGAATATTGATCTCAGAAATTGCATTAAAAACACCCTATTAATAAAAGTAATACATTTAATACCGAAATAAGCACTCTTTTATCTGGAACAACATCCTGCTAAGAAAAATTCAAAACCAAAAATAAAACTAAATGCTACTGTTGCCCACCTGATGAGTGCCATGAGAAATCCGAAATTGGGAGCTAATTCTATTTGCACCCGATTTCAGATTCTGAAGTGACAACAATTTGGGCATTGACCAAAGATTTTGGCATCTAAATATTCCAAATGTTAGTGTTTTCGGGAAAAATTTCACCATGTGGATTATTCGTGGAGTAAACATGTCAGAAATTGGTATTTTCGAGTCCCTAAGCCTGAAACTTGTTATCTCCAAATCCGATATGTCGAACTCGGAATTTCCAGATAAAACCACCCAGAGACATACCACACAGGGGCATATTCTCAAGAACGTGTGATAATCATCACAAAAGTAAAAAAGTAACTTAACACAACCTCCAGTGTCTCGCAGTCCATCGCAGGAAATTTACGCCGTGTTAACCAAGTATTCACAACACGGCGGTACCATGCGATAGTCACCAGATAATGAGTCAAATGGCCGCGATAAAATCAAAGCCCGGACGCAAAAATGCTAAACAACAACACCAAAAAAGCTGCGATGAGGCCAATCGCGATACAAAAAGCGATACAAAAAGCCGCGAACACCAGTGGCAGGCCTGCAAACCCCATGCATCTGGCGGGAAAATACACTATAAACGCAACAAAAACAACACACCAGAAAGAATCCAAAGTGTGTCGCAACATGGATGCACCCTGACCGAGCACAGAGGCCAACACGAACCCCACAAGCCCCACAGACCACCAGCAAGGCTGTCTCCCACTGCCTTAAAAAATATTGGAGAAAGCCATGAATCAGGAGCTGATGGAGTGTGTGGATTCTAACAATATCCTGGACTCCTCTCAGCGTGGCTTTAGATCACGACATTGTACAGAATCTGCTCTGATAATGGCAACGGAGGAGATTCGTAAGGTCATGGATGAAGGTGGTAGAGTTGTCTTAATTCTGCTCGATTTAACGGCAGCTTTTGACACCGTAAATCACGTGGTCCTACTACAGAGGCTTAAAGCCATGGGTGTCAGGGATACTGCTTTAACATTGCTCAGGTCCTTCCTGGACTCCAGAGTACAACAAATCTACTGGGACGGAATTCAATCCAGAGACTTCTTTCTCCCATGTGGAGTCCCTCAAGGATCAGCTTTATCCCCCACATTGTTCAATCTGTATGTGACCCCTCTGGCCAAACTGATAAAAGATCAAGGTCTAATACTGTTGTCATATGCAGATGACACCCAATTAGTGGTGTCACTCACACAGAATGTCGAAGCTACAGCAGAACAATTCTGAAATTGCCTCACAAGTGTGATGAGCTGGATGAATACAAATTTTCTAAAGCTCAACATAGAGAAAACTGAGGTGGTAAAATTTGGTCAAAAACCCTCAATTTGGAATCATTTATGGTAGCCCCCAGAAGCTGGCCCCTGTCCCGTTCCTGTGCTAAAGGCTAAGAATTTAGGTTTCCTGATTGACAAGGATTTAGCACTTACTTCTCAAGTTAATCAGGTTACCTCCGCCTGTTTTTTTACGATTAAGGTCCTCCAAAAAATACTGCCATTTATACCTTTTTCATTAAGAAAAATAGTAGTAGGTGCCTTGGTTCTATCGCGTATCGACTACTGCAATGCACTGTATGTTGGAACTGGAGAAAGACAGTTTTATAAACTTCAGTCATTGCAGAATGCTGCTGTAAGAATACTGCTGGATCTTCCTAAACACCACCCGATGTCGAATGGCATGAGGCAACTACATTGGCTGCCTGTCCGACGAAGGGTGCAGTTTAAGGCGCTATGCCTAGTTCACAAAGCTGTAAATGGAGGAGGTGCAGCGGATATTACATCTCTTTTTTCACGGTATGTACCATCCCGCGCACTAAGATCGGGCAGTCCAGTGCTGGTCTGCCTCCCTAAGATAAAAAGAGCCCGATGGGGTGGCAAGGGTTTTTCATTTCAGGCGGCAAAGTTATGGAACTCCCTCCCTACAGAGCTACGCTTGCAAGCTAACAAGATCTTGTTCAGAAAGGCATTAAAAACATGGCTTTTCACAAAATCCTAGTCTAGGAGCAGCCACTCCTATCCTCACTCAACGCCAAGACGCCTTGGCAATAGTGCGCTAAACAAATAATTCAGTCAGTCAGTCAGTCAGTCAAGGACCAACGGGGTCGGGGAAGGCCAAGGAGAAGAGGGAGAGGAAGATGGGGTGCAGTCCGCAGGAAAACAAGACCAGCGTCACGGAGGTGACAGAACACTACCAGCAACTGAACCATAATCAGACTACCTTGAATGCAGCCGGAGTGTCGAGGAGGCCAATGGAAGAGGCCAAGAGGCGCTGGCATGACATGAAAACCTAAACCAGGCCCAAAGCCGCTGACAACAGGAAGGCAGCAAAGGCAACAGGAGGTGTGAGTCCTGCGCCACAGGAGGAGCTGGAGGAAATGGAGGCCAGTCATCAGTGTGGAGACGGTGCAAGGAGGCGGAAGTCAGGACACAGCCCAAGAGGACCTGATACAACAACAGGGTGAGGATCGAACAGGGACTGGGGGGACGGGGAGAAATAGGTGCAATGGCACACATGTACAACGATGTGTAGCACACTGCACACCCACAATTACCCAGGGACATATCCCCCATCCCCGTGACACACTGCAGCACACACACATAGCAATCACAGCACATCCCATGACAATGTGGCACAAAGTGCAACACCAACACTGCAGAACAGGGGACACAACTGGGTACGCCCATGCGCAGAAACAGGCCAATCACATTGGACATAGCAGGGAACTGTGAGATACATATGTACGGGTACAACCTCACATCAGTCATGTAGTCCAAATGTCCACTGTCCCAACTCAAATTGCCAGCACCGCCCAAACACTCATGATGTACATTGTCACACAGTCTGCATGTCTACAAGAACAATGCACCAACATAAATGTCAACACAATGTCAACATGCATCTCCCCTTCACATTGCAGAGGGACAAACAACACCTCCAGCAGGTCAGACCACACAACCCATCAGTGATGTCGGAGACAACCACCACACCTTCGACACCGATGCCCTACAACAGCCCATGGACATCCCACGCAACCCACCACCAGGACCAGGGCAGACAAGCTACTTAGAGGAGAACCCAGCCCCTGCTACATATCACACAGCATGAAGCACTCACAAGCACGGCTGGCTCACAACACTTCACCGACCCACACATGGCACCCCAATGCCAGAACGCCAAAAGGAGGTGGCCAAACAGGTGTGGGTGTGGTCCGAACCCATGGAAGGCAAACTAGAACACATACGTGGGTGTCCATTACCCTTCAGGGACCACCTAAACCCCACAAAGGAGACACACACTGCCATAAAGACACATGCAGATGCACATTCCCAGTACAGAACCACGCCCAAGGGCATGCACAGATCAGTCACACACCCACATTGGCTCTGTGTATGACGGCCCAGTCCACTCCCCTTATGAGTTGAAAGGGTGACGACAAAGCTACATGTCCAAGCTCTAACCCGCTGCCAGCGGTGACATGTCTGCATCCGTTATACACAGCACAATGTAATTTCGTAGGGCCCAGGGCCCTCAAGCATACAACAAGACCACAGGGACACACGCAGATATTATGTTGGACTGGCTACGGGCACGTGCGCCCGGACCCTTTATTGGCAGGGCCTCATGTACAGTGACGCCTGTGCTGGATGTGTGTGGGGTGAGTGCAAGCCAGCCCTCAGGGAGTTGTTAGTGCTGGCAACAAATACAACAGTGAACACTATGAATACGGAAACAGACAACACCAGCATTACAGGGACAACTGCAAAGCATCATGGAGGTAGCCGTAGCAAGTCCAGAGGTCACACAATGAGCAAACAGAAGTGTCCGTGAGTTGCATTGCGCTGAGTTTGGGGCACCAGAGCTGAGCGCGCTCATGCGAAGAAAATGTCTAGGATTGTGTCCCTTCAGGACATTCCTGCTGCAGCTGCAGTGGGGGGTGTCACACTTTCATCATCTCCCTCATCGTCGTCACAGGTCTCCCACACTGCCTGAGCTGACATTGCAGTGTGAACTCTCCACAGCACATACCAAAAACAGTAATGGATGATGATTTGTGGTGCACTGAGTTAGTGGCACTGGGAGTGCTGAGCAGGGGAAAAGGCAGAAGATGGCATCCACGACAGGCGTGAGCAACTAAGTGAGTCTGCCAGTACGACTGTTTCGAAATTGGCAGTTGGCGGTTCGAGTTGGTCCTGGCGGTGGTGGCTTGTGTCTCCTGCGGTGATGCAATGTCCGGGCCGGTCAGGACTCGATTTGATGTCTGAGCCCTGTTGGGCTGCAGCTGAGGCCGGAGGCAGCGGACAGTGCAGGGCCACAGACACATGGCATTGATGACCCCAAGGCCATCGCCTCAGAGGCCATCCAATATCTCAGAAGAAGGGGTCCCTGACCTGACCAGCACAGAGTAAGTGGCCCGGGATGCACAGCTTCCGGCACAGGCACCCCGCCACGGAACGGTTGTTGTGTGCAGATTTAGATTCCGTATATAGGTTTCCCAATTTATGTCCTTACATAGGTACAATTCACATTGCCCTTATTTGGACATAGAAATCCGGCCCTTATTTAGACATTGTCCATACAAACCAAATACAGGCATGACCACCTACATCCGTACATCCACATCACAACAAACAAATTCTTGGAAAATAAAACACTTAAGCCTTTAGGAATTTCCCTCAGCTTGAATATTGATTTCTCCAAGAACTCATTAAGTATGCATGAACATCTATTCCTTAGGGGTTCATTCATGACATTCCTCTGCTCGATTTTTATGTCAATACTGGCATTCCTAGACAACTTCAAGGTATAAATATACCAGCACTTGCCCTGGCAAATTGCGGTTCCCGGAGGATTTGATCCAACCCAGACTACGCGGTTTGCCACGGCAAGTTCGGAAGTTGATCGAGTTCCAGCCTGATGCACTGACCTGACGCTGCCATCCTCCTCGCAGAGAATCCAGCTCCAGTTCTCTCTGACTTCCCTTGCGGGGTGTTAGACTATCAAGTCCAGAAAAGAGATTCCAGCCTCTTTCATTCTAAGGTATGGAGCTGACTGGAACTTAGGGAAACTTTTGGCAACTCTTGGCTAAACTAAAATATAGCTAGCTATACTTTAGAAATGGCACCTACTTCAAACCTCGTACTGCACTTAGGTTAGGTACACTGGGGTAGAACAATTTAGAAGCATCAGATGAGTATCACATTTTAGCTTATGTTATTTATGTATGTATATGTCATAGCTACAAACCATGCTATTGCAGTATTATTTTATCTTACTGCCTACCTCAGTACATTTGCAGTCTGTCTTACGATTGTAGCAATCCATATCTCTTGCATGAGAAATAAGACGGTTCAATAAACACTTTTATTGAAACGCCCGTCTCTCTATTTCTGTGCAACTCTGTAGAAGCGAAGCATGCACGATTGACTGAGTGAAACTGTTATCTATTGTTTCCACGATTCTGAGATTGTTCCGACTCTAAGGGAAACAAAGTTGTCATGTTTATGCGGTTGTCAGAGACTAATTCCTTCTTGTATATTCGAGAAGTTTCTAGTGACCACTGAGTTAGCTGGCACACACAAGTAATTAAGTTTAATATACTTGATAGAGACATACTGACTTTAGTCCTATGTCAAATCTATAGTGTATGTTATTCCAATGCGCAGAGCCTATCAGGGATGTAGGAACTACACTACAAGGTGACTTGCGGTCCACTGAGGTAGGGCCACACAGACTGAGCGGGTCCTCATCGATGTTGAAGGAGAATGTGGGGGAGGGTTGCGGGAGACAGTGGAAGGTGTCCTCCAGGGCATGATTTAGAGGGCAGAAGCTATCCGGAAGCAGCAAATGGAGGAGTGGAAAGGGACTGCCTCGCAGCCACCACCAATTCAGTATCAGCTGCATGAGGATGAAAACTACCCCCTAATCTATAGACTCAGATGCCACCAATGTATGACCAGAGAGTGTCCATGAATGTCGGGGAACAGACTTAGTGGCACCGGGGCTGAGAGGGGATGCAGTCTGCGATGATGCCGGTACACTGATATGAACTCCGGCATTGCCAAATGAAGACTCTGTGACCTACTGGACTGCAGTGTAGGCCGGAGGCAGCGGTCAGCAGTTGGCCACAGCCACGTGTCGTAGGCTCGCGATGCACAGAGTTAGTGACATCAGGGCAGTTGTCGGTAGTGTGCGATCAGCTCTGTAACGATGATCCTTATTTCCTCCCCAATGCAACACGTCATCCTCTTACGCCTCTCCTTGCGTGCAATGATTCTTGCTCTGCCTTTGAATAATCGTTGTTCAGTTCCAATTCTGTGACCTACTCGAGCGCAGCGTAGGCCGGGAGCAGTAGTCCACGTGAGCCCACAGAATCTTGCGGCTGTGATGTAATTCTAAGACCTGTTGGCACCACATCGAAGGGTGTGTAGTGACGTACACTCAGCCATGATTAACCCCTTCAGTGCCCATGACGAGCTGGACTCGTCATGGGCTGCGGTGGCGCTGTGCCCATGACGAGTCCAGCTCGTCATGAACTCCGCCCGCTAATGGAAGGCGCGGCACTGGGCGGGGAAAGGGGCGGGCATGCAAGGGGTTAATGTGCTCTGCCATGAGGAAATCAAGACTAAGTTCCAAAAGTGCGACCTAGTTGGCCACAGTGTCTGCCGGAGGTAGCGGTCCACATGGGCCCACAGCCACATGTCGTTAAGATGCTGTGCACATGGTTGCTGCCACCTGATCAAAGGGAGTACAGTGAATTACAGGCTGCCATGAATATATGGCCTAGGACAATCATGAAATCAAGACTCAGTTCCAAATGTGTGACCTACTTGTCCGTAGTATAGGCCGAAGGCAGTAGTCAGTAGGGGACAACAGACATGTTTCGTACGGATGCCATGCACAGAGTTGGTGGCACCACATCGAAGGGAGTACACTGATATAAAATCTGCAATGAACATATGTACTCTGCCATCGTGTAATCAAGACTCAGTTCCAAATGTGTGACCTACTTGACCGTTGTGTAGGCCGGATGCAGCAGTAGAGTACGTCAACGAAAAAGGAGTAAAGCGGGCCTGTGTTGTGGAGGCCATGATGGTCTGAGGAGGCTGCCAATGTCGCGGGCCTCGGGTTTGAAGCTTGCGCCGGCACGTGGTAGGCCCTCCTTGAAAGACGCCGGTGATCAGTGTGGCCTGGCTGCGCAGGGGCGGGCCTAACGGGTTTGGGGTCCAGCGGGCCAGGGTACGGTAGGCACACAGGATCGCAGGCAACTCCGCTCATGAGGATGTCATCGGCCTCGTGGCAGGGTGAGAGGCGCCGCCCTGGCAGAGACGTTGGGCATTCCGGAGGAGGACCACGCCCAGGTCTACGTGCTTTTTATTCACACCTCTACGCTGGCCTGGCGTACGCCAGGCCATCCCACTCCGCTCACGCTTACGGGGGGACGTAACAGGCAACATTTCCGTGAACTCCCCCACTGGCTGGGGTGACTTGGTTGCATCCACTTGCCACTACACTCCATACACCAGAGGGGTATGTCGCCATGGATATGGGTGTGCTCTGCATACTGCGGTCTGTCCAGCACATCCCTGCCACTCTTGGCATTATGTACGTTCCCAATCATGGTTCTCTTGCCTCCTTCACACATGCCTGGTTCCCACCTCCCCCACTTTCCGCTATTGTGTGGCTGAGGTGCCCAGGTTACTACAGTAAGTTGTTCCGTTGTGTCTAGTGGGTGGGCATGTTGTTTTGCATGTTGTATGTGATTTTGTGACGTGTGCATTTCCAGAGTTGTTGGTTGCATGGTTGTGGAGTTGAGGTGAGTGGGGTGTTCATTTGAAACTTGCCAAGGGGCTGTGCATTTCCCTTGGTGCCATCCTGGGAACGCTGGTTGATAATAGACTGTCGGAGGATGAAGGAATCATGCACACTGACTGGGTAGTTGGCGACGACGTTGGTGGAGATTCCACGGTGTTCAGATGTTGCCTGGACATTGATGTGAGACTGTGCTTTCTGTTGTGGTGATTGTGTGCTGTGTCACCAGGGGGCACAAGTAGGAGATGTGTGCTGTGGATTGCCCCCAACACGAGCGTGCATCCAGCTATGGCGTATGGTCCTTGCTTGGTCTCCAGCGGATCCTGCACATTGTGGTGGACGTATAGATACTGGGTTACCAGGCTGTTGATGGCATCCAGGTCAGGTGTGAGGGACTTGGATGTGGCTGGCTGTGAGACTCCTCCGACTCAGCCGGGTGTTGGTTGCGGGGTACCAGAGGCCAACAGGTGCAGCACAGCCAGCAGCTTTGTGTGGGGTGGGATGTTGGTTGTCCGCTGTGTTGGTGCCGTTGGCCTGTTGGGCGATGATGGTCAGGATGCGTAGGATGGTTGTCCTTTTGAGCCTGTAGTGGGCAACGACATCCTCTGGTGTTAAGTCTGTGAGGCTGGTGCGTTTCCTGTGGGTTCACTGTCTTTGTCCGCACTTCCTTTGTGGTGGTCCGGGGGGAGGAGGGAGGGGGTTCTGGTGGGGGGGATTGTGGTCCTGGGTGTGGTGGCGGTGGGTGTTGTGGCCCGCTTGGAGGTCCGAGCTGCATGATCTGTGGCTCCATGGCGTCTGTTGGACTTCAGGTGTGGCTCTGGGCTGGGCTGCATTTTGTGGTGCAGGCTGTGGTCTGACTTTGCACCAGGTCAGAGCAGGTGTTAGTTTCCTGCAGCTAACGCGCCATATCGCATGTTTTGTGGACTTATCGCCGATGTGGCTGGCCGTTGAGAATGTTGCGGTGTGGTGTTGATGCGGCTTTTTGCACGGGAGCGCCTACTCTGCATCTCATTAGCGATTGTTGTGCGGGTCATGTGTGGCGATGTTTTTTGCGACTACTATTGCAAGTAAACTGGTGTTATGGGCTGTTAACACCAGCTTGTGAATGTGGCGATTAATTTATCGCAACTTTGGCTGCGATAAAGTGCCATTAACTCGGCGATAGCACCTTGAGAATATGCCCCATAGTGTTTTAACAGAATAGCCCCAGGAATTGTGCTGTTCACATCTCCTTGCCAAGTCAGAGAAAAGGGCTAGTCATTTCACAAAAAATTGACATTTTGACTTTGGCAACTCCCGCAGGTCAATCTCTTGTTTTATTTCTCTTTTGTGGTAAAATCTGAGGCCTATAATTTTATGCAATAACAAAGTATTATTGGCACTTTCACCCGTTGTTGGCCGGTTTAATAAGTAGCCCTCAACCTACATAAAAACAAGAGTAGGTACTTTCTTTTTTCATTTTTTATTTTATATAGCGCGAACTCGACCCGAAGGTATTGGAGCGCTTTACATAGCACCGTATTTACATTACACATTAAGTGATTTGCCCAGAATCACAGGATGTGGACGCGACCTCGAGGCTCGGACCCTGGTTTCCTGCACCAGAGGCGGCAGCGCAGCCGACGGACCACATCCTCTAGGTGCTAGGAAGTGTTCACAGATTAAGGCCCAGATGAATTTATGTTAAACAAGCATAATTTTGCATATTTTTGATAATTTTAATGTAACGCTTATCATGAAAAATGACATTATTGTGCCACAACACGTCATTACGAGTCCTTTGCAGCAATAATTTAACACAGACACATTGGAACAACATGCATGACCAGAACACAAGGAGCTGCTGTTTGCAACGCTGGTGTATTTTTCTCTATTTATTTTTTAAAAACACATCTGTGCAACATGCCTCCTCGTGTCGAAAGTGGACACGCGGGCCCGTTTCGCAATAAAATATACCTCTAAATGCCAGTTTTGGATTTTTGATCATTCCATTTATTTTAGAATCTTTTTCCTGCTATTTCACTTAATAACACAAATGCAAGTAACACAATTTTGCACACCCTGTTTTACCGGGAGATAGTATAAAGTGTATTGCTACACCACACACTGATGATTCACAGTTTGGAAGGGACGCTTTCTGCATGCCCTAAGCACGAATCAGTGTCCATTCACAAAACCGTTTGAGAATTACGCCTAAAGTGGCTTTAGTACATTCAAGAAAGGTTTTGAACGATCGCAAACCCCGAATGGGCGCATTTGCAACTTATACATGCTTAATAGGTCTGGCCCAAAGTTCCCTGCCAGGAAAACTGGCCAGGTCTGTTCTTTCCTAAATGTATTAATCAATAGAGCCATTCATGAACATTAACGAGAAGAGTAGTGATCCGTTCTGTTTCCTGGTAAACCTCTCCCGCACCGTGTTTGGCCGGTGAGCTTCATCTCAAGGGGTCCAGACAGCTTACACTCCATTGCACCTGTATGTACCCTGCCTTGCAGGTGATAGGTCACTTTCAGTATGCTCCCTTATCACTTTTACCAGAAAAGATAATAAAGTGTGGAAATCATACTGGGTGGTGCTGGCTGTAACCCAGCCCTGCTTCTGATCTATAAAAAACACAGGGAGCAGTGGTTTCCGGGCATTGCCTTCTCCAGCCGGTCCACCACATCACTGATCTAGAGTCCACTGCACACCATGGCGATGTCCAGCAGGGTAGTCATCAAAAGAAGAATCTCTTCAACCTCGGCCCAAACCGTTCGTCTGACCCCCAGTGTTTATGGGGGGGCCGGGGGCTACGGGACTCAAGTTTCTTCAAGGGTCGCCTATGCACCGCTGAAGTTCAGCGTCAATCAGTACAGCTCAGGTGACAACCTCTTGATGACGGGCAACGAGAAGATGACCATGCAGAACCTCAACGAACGCCTGGCCACCTACCTTGAGAAGGTGCGATCGCTGGAAAGTGCCAACTCCCAGCTGGAGATCAAAATCAAGAAGCACTACGGCAAGGTGTCCCCCGCCAGCGGACGCGACTTCAGCAAATACTACCAGACCATCCAGGAGCTCCAAGGTCAGGTAAGGACGCGTGGCCATCAGTGTGGCAGGCTGCTTCATGGGCCAGGCAAGATGGGTCTAGCCACTGGCCATCAACAGGTCCATTCCACAGAAACAGACCACATTGTTTCTGCCTTTCTATAATTCACAGGAGATAGTCAATGGGTGTAACTGACGTAGGAGGTTTCTAAATCCACCAGGGCCATTAAGAAATACTCGTACACTACTTGTACAATACGTGAGCAAGAGTCTATCAGTAGGGGTGGGCTAGAAGGAATTGTTCCACCATTTTAGAAAATGGGACATTTTAAATTCTTTTGTCATTCTGGTGCGATTATTTTGATCACGCTAAGTATGCCTTAACGTAGGAATTTAATGTCTGTTAAATTCCTGACTAAGGCATACATAACATTGGAGGTGGATTCATGTGATACGACCACAGGGTCGTATCATCAGCATGTCGCCGTTTTACATGGAACATCACTGGAATATACATCGTCATGGCGCTAAGCGTTGTTAAAACAACGCTAGCCTGGCGAAATATTCCAGCGATAGAAAAAAATGCGGTATACAAGGTCGGTGATAATTATCGCTGCCTGTTGCAAATACGCCCCCTGGTAACGTGCTGCTGCACAGTGGAAGGCTCTTCGCAAAGGTTGATTAGCCAGTTTCCGTTGCTTATTGCTGTATTTGCATGTCAAACTGGTTCAAATGATGTGAAACCTTTGCCCACATAGTGCTATACAAGTATAAAAACGACCAAAAAGAGATAGTAATATCACAAAATGTGTGCATTATGCCATACAATTATCATTTTCTTGCTACATAATTTCATCAATTCTGGTGCATATTTTGGACCTCTCCTGCCGCATAATTCCAGTGGACCAGCTCACAAATTACTGCATGCTGCATGAGTAAGAAGCAAAGTACCAGGTGCGGAATGATTGCGTACAAACTCTTCGTGGGGCATCAGGTGGCCATTTGGGAAGAACTCACCAACTGTCTCCACACCCCGTTGTGTCCACCCCCTTATCCGAGTCATTGATACTATCCCTCATCTAGTAGGTAAACCACAGAGCGGGATATTCAGGTGTATGGAAAGGGCAGCTTTGCTAACTTATGAGCTTGTTTCCAATAGTGTAGCGCATTATGTAGGAGATAAGGAGGATCCCGCAGATTCTGCGCGCCCGGGCCTAACAGTGATTGAAGGGTTCCTTGTTTCAAAAAGTCAGGGGAATGCCCAATTTCAAACACATTTTTGCCTGCCAACTAATATGCCAACCACTGTAGTAGTCCGACTATACAATATTTTTTTAAATCAGATGCCCCCAGCCCACCTGCATTACTAGATAGTTGCAACTTAGCCAATGCCATCCTATGTCTGCCCGTCCCCCAAATTAAAGAAGACAACAGGGTATTAAGTGTTTTAAAAATCCAGGCCAGGAGTACAACCGAGAGATTCACAAAATGGTAAAGAAGTCTGGGCAACATAACCATTTTGGAGACAGCCAAGCGGCCCTCTGCTGTCAATGGTGACGTATTCCAGAAGGAAATCTGGGAACGTAGTGAATTTATTGTCCGCACCACATTACCATCCATGGTGTTCAAATTGGTTCTATATATGTGAATCCCCAAATATTTAAAGGTAAGAGGCTCTATTCAAAATTGCATCTGACCAAATTGTAAATAGGGAGAAGCATAGGTATAGAAAACAGCAGCTACTGCATGATTATTTTCATTTAGATTTGGAAATATAACAACATATCATCGGCGTAGAGTGATACAGAGAGGATCACACCCCGTAATGGAATACCGTAGGGGACCATAACCTGACGCAAATATTGTGCAAGAGGTTCGAGGGCTAATACAAATAGCAAGGGGGATAAGGGGCAGCCCTTGCGCGTTCCCCGATAAACAGTATGAGAGGGAGAGATGTTCAAACCCGTCTTAGCACGAGCAGTAGGGTTAGTGTAGAGCAGTTTGATCCAATTACAATAGGACTGGGGCAGGCCAAATTTGGATAATACAGCTAACATATAGAGCAAGCTCAGGGTGTCAAAAGCTTGTCGCACGTCTAACGATAAACAGCCAGCAAGTGGTGTAGTTTCTAACGCCGCATGTAGCAAGGCATGAAGCCGTCGAATATTTAGTGAGGTTCTGCGTTGGGGTATGAACCCGCATTGATCAGTACGGACCAAGCGGGGAAGTAACGGAAGAAGCTGTGAGGCAAAAACCTTACTGAGAATCTTGTATTCTGTGGTAAGAATCGAGAGAGGTCTATAGGACATAAGCTCGGTCGGATCCTTGTCTGGTTTCAAAAGGGACGCAACCAATGTCTCCCTGGTAGTGGGAGGTAGGGCACCAGCCTCGAAGGAGGAGGTATAAAGTTGCAATAATCTAGGAATCAGTTGCAAAAGTTGAATAAAACTCCATGGGGAGGCTGTCGGAGCCCGGCAATTTATTACGGGCTAATGCATTAATCGCCATACGAATCTCAGCAGTAGTAATCGGAGCCGCCAAGTCTTTGTCGGTTGATTCTGAAATAGAGGGAAGTTGGACCTCTGCCAGGAAGCATGCGGTAGCATCTGACATGTCTAAGAGGGGGATGTATGTCGTTACAACGCACACTTTTACAACGCATGCACTTACAATGCATTTTTTACATCGCAACATCCACTAAAATGCATTCCATTACATAGCATGACACTACAACGCATGTTTAAAAACTACCTTTACAACGCATTCCATTACATCGCATAATATTAAATTGCATTTAAGGTAAGTATTGGATAGTATAGGGGTAAAAATTACTATTCTAACTCCAGGGGGTGCAACAGTAGGGTAAGTGTTGGATTGCGTTGTAATGGTATGCGTTGTAAAGGTAGTATGCGATGTAATGGAATGCGTTGTAAAGGTAGTTTTTAAACATGCGTTGTAGTGTCATGCGATGTAATGGAATGCGTTGTAGTGGATGTTGCGTTGTAAAAATTTCGTTGTAAGTGTAGTGCGTTGTAATAGTTGCGTTGTAAAGGTTGTTCACCCTAAGAGGGGAGTGGTATATAAGTGTGCATAGTATTCCTGAAATGCAGTATTTATTTCAACCTGGGAAGTAACCAACACATTGTGAACATTATGTATCGCCAATATGGGAGTGGGAGTTGCAGAAGATTTAATCAACCGTGCTAACAACGTGCCTGCTCTGTCCGTCTCGGAATGTGTGCACAGTGTGTAGGCATTAAAGTCAATCAGTCTCAAGCATTCCAATAATTCAGCATATTTAATTCTAGCGGCCTGCAGAAGCTCTATGCCTTCATCGCTCCTCTGGGCAGCTATCTCCATAGCCTGTAATTCCCTTTCCAGGTCTGTTATATCCCTAATCGTGTCCCTCCGCAAACCCACCAAGGTTCCCATGGAAACCCCGCAAAGGCCTCCCACTCAAAGGACCTGGACGAGGCATTACCCTCATTATCTACAAAATAAGTAGAGACAGCTATAGCCAAAGTGGTACGATAAACCTAGTCTTCTAATTGTATAGGTTGCATTCTCCAAGTCTGGATAGGAGCAGGGGAACAACCCCAGTAGTTCAGTAGTAATTCTATGGGATTATGATCCGATATGGTCTTGCCCAGATAATTACACTGCGCTACAGAAGAGGATAAATCAGGGGAACAAAGGAAATAATCCAAACGAGTATGTAACTTGTGTGGGTAAGAATGGAAGGAATATTCCTGCATATTAACATGTAGGGACCTCCACACATCCAATAAATTCCAGCCTTGTGCCCAGCTTGTCAAGGTAACAGCCTGCAAATGCGCTGTAGTATTAGATAAGGGAGGATGGGAGCGGTCAAGATATAGATCAAGTACCCCATTTAAATCCCTACCCAATAACCATGGGTAGTGTGATCAGTCTGAGAGTGCTCGAGAGACGTGTGTTAAAAATGCTTCCTGATTTGTATTCGGAGCATAAAGGGAACCCAACACCACCTGTCTACCATCCAATGCCCCAAGAAGAATGACAAACCGACCCTGGTCATCAATTTTACTCTCACTAAGGGAGAAGGGAATCCCCACCTGAATCCATATTGCAGTCCCTCAAGAAAAGGCAGAATATGCAGTCACATAAAATTGACCCCTTCAACGTTTTTGTAGTTTCGTAGTTTCGTAGGGTAACAGGTGAGTTTCCTGCAAATATACTATTTGGGCTTAATGGCGGTGTAACTGTGCAGCTATTCTGTGCCGTTTAGTGATAGTTCCCATACCCCGGACATTCCAAGAGATGAAAGTATAAGATTTGGCAGTAGACATCAACAGAAGATAATGATAAACCTCCCCGGTCGCCGCCCCCCACATACCCGTCCCCAAATCCCAGACCATGCGGCAAAATTACAAAAAATTCAACAACGTCCAAATACTGGGTCCAACGACCAAACTTCGTTCGACCAAACTGTGAAAACAAAATTAACATACTTCACCATCAACAGTTGCTAACGCCTGCGGGGGATGGTTGCTAACACTATTGGTATACAAACAATAGCAATGAGCAATATATGAGAAAGCCCAAAACGCGGGCCGGGCCAGAGAGCTTACTAAGCCATCCCTACCTGTCGTGCAAATATATACTAAGAACAATTTACATAGCAAGGAGAATAAGTACGCATGACTGTAACAATAGCATGTCGACCTGTACAAGTAACTTATAGCGAACAGGGAGCAAGGTCTGAAGCAATGTAACAAATAATACAGTTCATGCCAAAGGATCATAACTAAGTTGCGAGACCACTGAGGGGAACAGTGCCACGTTGCTGTCAGACTCCGAGTCCAAATTAGCATCAACGGACAGGCTGGTGCTAATGGATGTGCGAGAAGTACGGAAGGTAAAGGCAGAACGAAGGGCCCTCCATCACCTGTTGTCGAGGCGGAGGACCAGAACCCCAAATCTGGGTAAGAAGCCCACATTTAGGCCTCCTGAGGGGGGGGGGGGGCTGTGATTTAGGCTGCGAGGAATCCATTCACCTGGTAGGTTGGACATCGGGAAGGGTCCTGTCCGGCCAGTCCCAAGCATTGTCCAGAGTATCAAAAAATAACAAGCGCTGATTATATATAATTTTCAGTTTTGCTGGCACAGTTCCATAAAGGAAAACCGTTTATACTGTACTTCCAGAATATAATCGGGGAATATTGAGACCTTCACGTTATCAATCTGTAGCGGGCCATTATCCCTTGCCGCCTGTAACAAGTGATCTCGGTCTCTATAATTCAAAATCCTGGCCAATATTGGGCGGATGTATGTCGTTACAACGCACACTTTTACAACGCATGCACTTACAACGCATTTTTTCAACGCATAATCCATTACAACGCATGACATTACAACGCATGACACTACAACGCATTTTTAAAAACTACCTTTACAACGCATTTCCATTACAACGCATACTACCTTTACAACGCATACCATTACAACGCATAATATTAAATTGCATTTAAGGTAAGTATTAGATAGTATAGGGGTAAAAGTTACTTTTCTAACTCCAGGGGGTGCAACAGTAGGGTAAGTGTTGGATAGTATAGGGGTAAAAATTACTATTCTAACTCCAGGGGGTGCAACAGTAGGGTAAGTGTTGGATAGTATAGGGGTTAAAATTACTATTCTAACTCCAGGGGGTGCAACAGTAGGGTAAGTGTTGGATAGTATAGGGGTAAAAATTACTATTCTAACTCCAGGGGGTGCAACAGTAGGGTAAGTGTTGGATAGTATAGGGGTAAAAATTACTATTCTAACTCCAGGGGGTGCAACAGTAGGGTAAGTGTTGGATAGAATAGGGGTAAAAATTACTATTCTAACTCCAGGGGGTGCAACAGTAGGGTAAGTGTTGGATAGAATAGGGGTAAAAATTACTATTCTAACTCCAGGGGGTGCAACAGTAGGGTAAGTGTTGGATAGTATAGGGGTAAAAAATTACTATTCTAACTCCAGGGGGTGCAACAGTAGGGTAAGTGTTGGATAGTGTAGTGTAATATTATGCGTTGTAATGGTATGCGTTGTAATGTTAGTATGCGTTGTAATGGAATGCGTTGTAAAGGTAGTTTTTAAAAATGCATTGTAGTGTCATGCGTTGTAATGTCATGCGTTGTAATGGATTATGCGTTGTAAAAAATGCGTTGTAAAGGTAGTGCGTTGTAAAAGTTGCGTTGTAAAGGTTGTTCCCCATATTGGGCGTGGGTTGGTACCAGGTAGTGGCCTACGTGTAGCAACATGATGGGCACGCTCAACTGTGAAGTGTGCAGATAGCCCGACAGGGGCCACGGTAGTTTTCAGCCAGTTTTCTATGTACTCTGTTGGGTTAGACCCCTCCGTTCCTTCTGGTAATCCAACAATTCTGAGATTATTGCGTCATGCCCGACCTTCCGCATCATCGGCCCGGGCCTGAAGGGAATCAATCTGTTGGCGCATTTGACAGAGTTGTTCTTCATGGGCTTTCACTTGCGGTACCATGGTTTCTACAGTTTGCTCAGCAGATTTAACTTTATCGGCTTTTAATGAGTTGAGATCCACTGATATCAAGCCCAATCGCGCTTCTAGTGCAGAACTGGAATCACGGATTGCCCGCAAAATCATGTCCAGTTTATACTCAGAAGCATTAGTTTCGACACTTCCTTCTGTGCGATGCGACCGGCTAGATGAGTGTCCTGAAACCGTAGAGAGCGGACCTGCCCTCCCCGACCTAGTGGTTGCTTTGGGCTTCCGTTTACCCATGGTAAGTGAGGAGGTGCAGTGGTGCAAGGAATACGTGGCAATGGGTGCAGCTATCGTAAAAGCACTGAGGGAACAAGCACCCACTGTCGAAGGACACAGTGACAAGAACTGGACACAGGCCAGGTAAGTAGGCGACTGCAGAGCGTAAGAGGCGTGGAGGGATAGTAGATTCTGCAGGATCAGAGATATTACACTTTTGAACAGTAGCGACCCCTGCACCATCCAATATCAAAGCACTGGTCTAGCCACGGCAACCAACAACAGGTATTGAGAAGTGTAGCAACGTACGCACTATGCAGGATCAAAGAGCTGGGGGATAGCCATAACCAGTATAAATGGACCACAGAGCTGACAGCGTCTCACTGAACCTCACCGCTCCACAGCCGCCAGGAGCACATCAGGCTGCCAGCCCCAGTCAAGTTAGCAGTCACGTATGTAGCACTATGGGGGGGGGGGTAAAAGGAGACAAGTGGCGTTGATGATGGACGCTGCTCCCTCAGCCTCCAACGATTCGCCCAAGTGCACACGGGCACTGCAGAGGACCTGGTACCGATGTGCGGTATGACACGGTCTTCTCGGGGGAGAAGAAATCTCATGCACTGCAGTGGCACTGGCGCCCTTGTCCCCGCCGTGAATTTCTGCAATAAGGATGGAAAGGGCTATACGGGTGAATCTGGACAGTCTCCAGCTCGGCAGGACCCCACCAAATTAAAGCACAGCTGTGGAGTGGGTAGGCCCCCGGTCCGGGGATCAAAGTAGTCCCAACAGCCAGCCTCCTGATCACCAAACCCGGCCTCGCCAGTAGGGCAGCCCGAGGCCTCCGAGGCTCCGCCCCCAGACCAGGCCACAGGGAACAGAAGGAACTCGAGCAGCATCAACAATTTACTCCGCACAGCTAGCCACCACCGGGTTGTACAGGTGTACACTGGCACAACAGGGGACCTGTCACCGATGCGTGGCGCGATACGGTCCTCCCGGATGAAAAGGGGTCCCCCCGGGGAGTGGTGTACTGCTGCGCGCCACAACCGCACCGGTAATCTCACCGTGAGACTCGGCGGCAACTATGGGGAAGGCCACCCAGGAAATCCTGGACAGTTCACAGCCCAGACGGGCCCCGCTGGAGAGAAACACAGCAGCGGGGCGGGAAGGCCCCCGGTCCGGGGATCCACGTAGTCTCGACAGATCACGCAGCCCACCACGCCAGCCCGACCTGGCCACAAGTCGCATCAGCAATCGCCTCCGCCAGTGTGCCAGCTCATACGTTGACTCCGCGAGCCGGAGTGTCATTCCGTGGAAGCCGCTCAACGGTGAAGAGCGTCCCGCAGTGCAGACAGCTGAATGTTCAGGTAAGGAATGTCGGATAAGATACGGATAAGGTGGCCCCGCCTGGAGCTCGTCGCACAAGTGACCACCATCTTGGGCTGCTGACCACGCCCCCCGCTTGTATCCCCTCATAGAGGGGTTTGAGACTCCCAGCGTTCCACCGCCACACTATAACTACTAGTCTATATAACATCTTAAGCAACTCCACGTGTCATGTCATCTCCAGCACTCTGCAGGGCACGACAGACATATAACACATCCAAGATGTTTCCTAAGAGGACAGTGCTTCCAAAAGGATGGGCATGCGGGCACAGTGCCACACGCATGCCGGGCTTAAATGTGAAATTCCTGACTTTGTATAGGCCCTCAGGTCTCTGACACAGTCAAATATGCACATTTTCCAAATCCCATAGGTCACTGGGCTCCAAGGGAAATGGAAGATGATTCAAAGCTCGCGCACACTCCTTTAGGTGTGCATAACTGGCATGGAACCGCAACTCCATTATGTGGGACTCATCACCTCTCTTTTCTGGTTCTATGCACAAAACAGGAATCCGCCAGTTCTCCTGGGTGCATAGCACATCTTGCAAGGATGGTAACTTTGCTGCCGCTCATAGAAATGCCGTATTCTGTAGATTTAAAAAAAAAAAACTTTTCTATCATGTTTGCTACTATGATCTAAAGCTTATGGTATTTCAGTTGTTCAGATTAACGGCACATAGTTGGAACAGTTAGTAAAGACAGCTGGAGAAAAAATTTACAGGTACTATCTTCAGCTTGGTTTGCCTACAGTAGATTTTTTTTTCCAGGCAGTTTAGACTTTTGAACCGTATGGCCAAAGAATTTTGGGCCAGATGTATCAAGATTAAGAATTGTGGTTTCCAAATTGTGATTCTAACCAAATTGCAATTTGAACAGCGCAATTCATACTGTATTATAGTTTTAGTTTTTAAATAGTGATTCCTAGTGGGTAACAAATTGACCTACCTCATGAATATTAAGGTAGGTCGCAATTTGCAACCCACTAGGAGTCGCAGTCTTCACAGGGATGGTGGCCTACTGGGGTCAGCAGACCACAATGTCTGTGACTGCTTTTGATCAAAGAGCCTTTTTTCTAAATGCTGCCTGCAGGTCTTTATCCATCAAGAAAACAGGATCTCCAAAAATCGCTATTTGAGAATCGCAAAACCAACGTTTCATACATATGGCCCCTGGTCCTTAATCTCCTCTTGTTATTCCAATGTGCAAACTTCAGCTGGTCCAATGGCCACAGTATGACTAGCCAGAGGGTGGATGGGCCACGTTTTTAGTATGTTGGGTTGTTGGTCCACAATACAGGACTGTGCAAAGGGTATTTTCGCCCACAAGTTTAAAAATTCGATGTTTCGTGACCCTTGCAAACTGTGCAAAGTTTTAATTTTATCTTTACCATCCCTCATGCCATGCTTTTCATGCCAATCAAGCCCAGATAACATGGAAATGCATGTAGAATTGTTCTTGAATAGTTAAAACTGTGCAACGCTTTTGTATCTAAAAAGACAATTTTCAAAAAGAACACTGAGGCATATCAGCAACAACCGGTGATAATTATCGCTAAGCGCACTTAGCGCTAGGATAATTATCGCCAGCTAGAGTGGATTTTTATCGCTGAGATAGCGTGCTATTTGCAACACTTATCTCAAAAGCGATAAAAATCCTAGCGCTAACTGCCAAACGTGTGATTATCGCTGGAAACCCAGAGATAATCCCACGATGTTTGGCGATAGCTTGCTGATAGGGCCTCACATACTTAGCCATGATATCCACCTTCCATAGGATATCATGGCTAAGTCAGTTTCAAAGCAGGCGTAAGGAAAGTAGCGATAACAGAGGTTATCGCTACTTTTCCTGTCGCTATGCTACTTTGTGTGAGGCTTGATAATAGGAGAAATGTCGCTTAGAGACATTTCTCCCGTTATCCTGGGGAGGAACGCCCACTTTCATCTCATTAGAGATGCAAAGATGGGCGTTAAGGGAAATGGAAATAAGGCAAGGTTTCATGCGATAGCGTGACCTCGCAGATAAGGCGATAAAATTATCGCCGTTTTTCGTCCGAAAATGGACGCAAAAGCAGCGATAATTTTTTAACGCCTGCTTGCTGATATGCCCCACTATTTTTCTGTATAAAGGGTAAGTTATTCAGAAGCATTCTTTAGTTAAATATTCTTAAAGGAATTACTGTCCCACGAAAAAAATCGTAGAAAAGTAATTATTTTCACGTAGATATGTAAAGTGAAAAGCTTGTACAAATCTGTTAACGTGTGAAGTATTCCGTAAGTCTTTGCGCATATTACAAAGAAACTGCTCCTTACACACCTCGACTACTAGAAACATAAGGCCTCTAAAATTCATTAGGGTATTCTCGTCAAATTACTACTATCAGTTGGGGTGCTGTCTGTTTATTTTGCTGTTTACAAACTAGGGCACAGAAAGAACTATTTAAATCGATTTCAATAATTTCTTCTCTCATTCATTCATTCATTCATTCATTCTAGAGTCATATTTTTTATCCTATGCTGCTCCAATGTCATGGTTTAAAAAAATATTTTTTTAGGTCTGGCCTTGCGATAAGGCTTGTGTTTTTAAATGAATCCATAATAACAATACATACCTATATACCTAATTAAAAGGATTTTTGGTCAGCCTTCTTCATCCATTAGAGGAAACAAAGAGATGGTCATCAGAGCTGGAGACCCACCATTTGCAGATGAAAGAGGGAAACAAATACTAGAACAAACTGGGCACAAGAAAAACCCTTTGCAAACGGTCTAACATTTAACAACACATAAAAGGGTGATTTAGGGAAAATCAAGGCTCCCATCACCGAGTTCTGGAAGACACGAACATGTTTGCTGTAGGGATGCAGACAACTCACAGGGATGAAAAACACTCCAGGAGCAAACAGACCACTGAAGCACACGCCCAGGGCACCAACAGAGTGCGAGCCAGTAAAATCCAGAGTCAGGGGTCAAGGTCTGAGCCAACCGAAGAAAATGCGCTCCAACTCAACAGCAGAAGACGGCACAGCTGAAGGGTGAGCTCCCAAGTGACCCAATGACCCCGCCAAAGATTCACACGAGACCCGAGGAAAAAAGACCCCAAGGAGCCACATTAATGACCAGTACAAGCAGGAGGAGTGACACAAGTGCCCTAAAATCTAGGGAGGCGTGGACCGACCTCAAAGCAGATCGATGGTTGGAAGAACAAGAGCTGAAGGACGCTTTGTGGGGCCTTTGGGGCGCTGCAGCTACCCAGCCTGCCGAAAGCAACACCCAGTGCAAAGCTGACACAGAGAAGGGGGGGGGGGGGGTCTAAAATGCAAAAAGGAGAGCCAGAGGCCCAAAAGTCATAGACTGCAAGAGGCGATCTTAATGAGGGCCACTCACCCCGGGAATTAGGAAGTGGATGAAATGGGGGCCACGGCCCTGGACAAGGGAAAAACGCCAAAGGGGCTGCAGCAGGCATGGAGGTGATGGTGGCCAAACTCACCCTCAACACCACCAGCCCAGCCAAGCAACAAGGAGACATGGTAGAAACAGGAGTGAACCCCTAGCATGGGCCCTGCAGCCCAGGCTCAGGGCTTGCTAAATACTGGCCCTTGAAGAAGCCAGAACAGTGCAGGACAAGTCGCAGCTCTGGAAGTGCACGCCAACATCCATCCAAGCATGCTCAAAGACAGCCCTGCACAACGAACCCAAAACAGAAGGGAAAAGCATTTGCATCTAGGCAGATACTTCACTTCGTAAACCGCTGCGCCACATTATACCTCGATCAGGTAGAGCAAAGCCTCGTTAGAGTGACCCATTGAAATCTATGAGATTTTAGCGCCACTCCTAGGACGCAGGCCCTTTCACATAGGGCTTGCCCCATGTGAAAGGACACATTGCTGGAGTAGCGTCTGTTTTCAGACACACCCCACCAATGCATCACTTTTTCGCCTTCAGGGTACGTCAGTAATACTGACTTATCTGTAACTCCTTGCGACATGATGCTCCGTACACTTCTCATAAATAAGCCCCATTGTATTTAACAGCATCATTTAGGAAATCCCCAGAAGGCGTCCCAAACCCACCGCATCACTTTTCAAATGGGTTTCCACCTCCTTTGAGGCCTCAGTTACTTTTCAATTTTTTGTGACTAAATTTCAGTCTCAAAACATTGACTCATAACATACTGATTTGGTATTTGAAAGGGATGCCAACAACACATCACTTCCAGATAAGCTTTCTGACTCCTAAAATTAGATTATTGCATTCATTAAAAAAAACAAATCGAAGAGTTTGAGGTTTTATTTGACTTACTTTTTGTTTGGATAACGTTAAAAAAAATTAAAAAAAGAGGACTCCTTCACATTAGATGGAAGCAACCAAAAATTAGTTTTTTTAATATCAGAGGTGCAGGAAAATAGGATCCCAGATCCTTTTTACAATCTTCCATTGTGTTTTACTCTGATATATTCACCACAATTCTACCATTTTGATCTACAGATCCAGAATGCTGCACGAGACAATGGCCGGCTTTTGCTGCAGGTGGACAATACCGAACTGGCAGCCGATGACTTTAGGATGAAGTAAGTTTTGCGGTAGGAGCTACCATGAATGTTCAAAAGTAGAGATCAATGGTCAAGAACAAAGGTCCACAAATTTCCATTTAAATCACTGTTGACCTGACTGTATTTGCTGTACCAGGTAAACACAGATGCTGTATGAAAAAGTATTCATTGGGTGACGTAAACATCTTAAAATCTGAGATTTTCCTAGTGGAAATTGAGAATTGCATGTAGAATTTGGTGCCAATTTTGGTATCGGAATTTACCATGCGTTTTTGGGCTAACAAAATTCACCAATTGTGGCTGGGCGCTGTCATAGTACAACTCCCATCCATAATTATGATTCCTGCATTAACAGAAGTTTGTGCACAGATCAGAATTCTACTCTAAGTTAGCTGTACATTCTAAGTGAGAAAGAGCCATTTATTTATGTAGTGTCTCTTTATGGGGTAGATAGCAAGATGAGGATGAATCACATTGTTAGGTCTGGATTTATTGCTACTGTTCCAATTTACTATTTCTTCATACAAATATCTCATTCCTCTATATTAAATATACCAATTTAATTGAAATAAAAACACCTAAAGTAAAATGCTCATATTTATTTATGTAGTAAAAAGTTTAAAGGTTATGTGCAGTTAATTTAAATTAATTTACAAACATTACATTTATGTATTCTTTTAAATTAAAAAAAGATAAAAATATTTTAAAATGAAATACTAATGATACTAGACACACACACACACACACACACACACACGCATATATATATATATATATATTAACATTTATTTACATTTATGTAAGTAGTTGAAATAAATGAATTCATTTTGACATTATTTCCCTGAGTAGTTCTTTTAAGTCTCTGCCTCCATTATTTTCTATGCAAGGATGTTGTAATAACAACGGTTGGCCATGAGTGGAACTGGACTTACTTTAGGTTTGAGCTGGATACATATTCTACTGTTTTGGGTCTTTTTTAGATCTAGTAACTTTAGACATGAAGTTTGTGAATAACAACGGGCATACTCTTGTGAGTGGGTGAATGTTCCACTCAAAATGTCTCCCCTCCCAAGCCCTTCTTTAATTCTTCCTTACCCCTCCCTCATCCCCACCCGCTTAGTAGTAAGTAGTCCACGTTTTCAAGCCACTGCGCCCTGTCCCTCCCATAATTACTACAGTTATTCCTAAAATGTAATCACACGTGTGTAGATATCTCTGCAGTCAGGACAGTGATTTCTTTTCAGAAAAGTTGGGGGAGGTGGAGATCTTCACATGTAGGTTTCAATCAATCATCAATAAGCGAGCTACTCACCCGTGAGGCTCTCAAGGCGCTAAGGGGGGGGGGGGTGCCGCTCCGTTCAGCCGAAGAGCCAGGTCTCGAGGGTCTCCCTGAAGGTGTTACGGGAGGGGGCGCATCTGTTGTCTGCCGGTAGCTCGTTCCACGTCTTGGCTGCGATGTGAGAGAACGATCTTCCGCCTGATCTGGCTCTGTGGATCCGCGGGGTCTCAGCCAGTGTGAGGTTGGATGATTGCAGGTTCCTTTTGGGTACGTGGAAGTTTATTCTGTCGTCAGAGGCGTAGCTAGAGCATGTGGCGCCCGGGGCTATCCCTCAGATTGCCGCCCCTGGGGAGGGGGGTTGCTGGGGAAAAAGGACGGCGAGCACTTGAAAGAGGTCCGAGAGACATGTAGTATTGCCGCTAATAGTTACCTCGATCATGCAAGTTACATGCACATACATGACACGGTCCAAGGCTACACAGTTGAATACACCGGTGACTGGCAGTGACCGGCAGTATAAAAGAGAACACACAGACTGCACTGATCTATCTGGGGACTCAGAAAAACTGCATGTGACATCCATCGGAGAGCTGCGTGAATAATTACCTGGTAATCCCCTCAGCACAATGCAAACATGCACATACATGACACTGTTCGGGGATCCATCATCTACACCTGGTATGTGTGCAATACAATGCAGCACACATCCAAAGTGAGAAAAACAAGGAGACATTAAAATATTTCTCCCCATCGCGCCTCCCTCGAGTACGCATAGGAATTTAGTGCAAACCCCTGTCTACAATTAGTTGTAGATATAGATTTGCATCAAACCAAATCGGTGGTTGCACAGGAATGCCCATGCACCAACCAGGGAATGCGCCCTTGATGCAAAGTAGAGCAAGGGAGCTTATTGAACACATTTGCGTTACTGTCCAAAGCAAATCCTAATTTATGCTGGATAATAAATCCCACCTGAGCACTTTGCTTCGCTTTTGCATTAGAAAAGTAACAAAAACCCGACGCAAAGTGTTTGTGGATCGGGCCTCGATATCTATGAGGATATGCATATATCTGCTATCCTATTCACAAGTTGTTGAAGAGGTTTTTGCAGCTGGTGCAAATTCACAAACCTGGGCTACCATTCGATTATAGAGGTAAGCTGGCATGTTGCAGAAGACCAACAAATAGTCCTAGAGTGCACCTATAAACCACTTTAACAGGTTGAGAGACAAAGAAATATACAATTTGAGAGCACCTAAGGGCCATCATGACCACTTGAGTAGCCCATTTCTCTATCTCCTGTTAATATCACAAGCCCTACATTGTTGCTGACATGACTGTTGCAGGTATTCTGCTCTAGAACAGAACTATGCTTGGGACCATTGAACATCATGTAGGGACTGAGTCATCCTACTACCTCGGTTTCCATGACCCCGAGTCCAACTAGCTATAGTGCCTCACTTGCTCTCCTAACCATACCAGAGAAGCAAGTGAGTTGGCACCCCCAGAACACAACCCTCTCGACCCTCTCAGGGATCGCAGTAGCAGGACACACCCTTTCGCTCTCTCACTCGTACTTATCCACAATAAGATAACTACGAGACACGAAAGAAGTTTAGAACATTTATTCAAAATATCGTGCTCCGAAATGCAGTATAAGTGCCACAATTATAAAACAAATGCATAATAAAAATATTGTTAGCATGTTTAATAAAACCCATATACCATTCCAAGTGCTGCCATCTTATAAAACAGAGTAATCTAACCCCCTCACCCCTGTGAGTAAAGCAAAATGATTATATAAAAAATCTCTGGGATTATCGTCAGACCTGGTACCTTCACATTCACAGATGAATGCTCTACATCACAGCAGACGCACTGCAGTGCTCATGTCTCAGAACTCTTGTTCCATTGTTTGTTTATGGCTCATGTACTCATCTATATTCTAAGACATGTATGCACATAAACAACAGCTGCATTCTTGTGATATGTCTAGGAGCTAGTGCCTGGCCAGAAAGAGTAACAAAGGGCACTGTTGTTTGACCTCGTGAGTGGTGCTCAGACTAAATCCCAGGAAAAGAACAGAACGTGAAAACATATCCAGGTTCCGTGTGAAAGTACAATGTGGCACAATAGCAAGCGTGTTTATAATGTAACGCATGCAAAGGAAAATGCGGCCTACAATGTGCTCAGTTAGACTAAAACTACAATGGGCCATGCACAAAGCACACAACAAGCCCACTGTTTACCAGGAAGGAGACATGAGTGTCCAAGTCAATGCCCAATTCACAGTGGTATAGAAAAATCTGTACAAAGTGCACAGAACAGGAGAAAGTCAGGGACATAATAAAGGCCCCCACAGCTCTGCATGTGGGGTCGAGGTGACAGATGGCCCAGAGTTTCTTGTTTTGGAGGGGCCCCCTGGCCTCTAAGCCACACCATTGCGTGCCTTGCAGAATGTGTGCAATGGCATGGATTAAGAAATATTCAAACGCTCAGGAAAGCCACTGTCATTTACCGAGCAGGGTCCGGCATTGTGTGTGGGGGGGGGGGGAGGGGGGCTAACCGTTCAGGGGGCCCCTTTGAGCCCTTTCTGCAGAGGGCCCCCATAATTATGTGTTGCACCACTGGAGAAAGTGCATCCTTCTGTATTTCTGACTATTCACGTGCTTTAACCTGTTGGTCAGACGTAAAACATGCAAGTCACAATGCCTGTGTTGTTATTAAACTTACATACAACTGATTTCCTAACCCTGAACACGGGGTTAAAAATATTGTGGAATTTTTTGTGTGGTTTTGTTGTTTTTACCGCTTTGACTTTTACTGCATAACCCTTTGTTTAGCGCGATGTGAAAAAATGGACACTTGTTGATACAGTGTCACGGATTTCAGTGGTGAAAATCCTGTCTGTCATTTAACAAGACCCTTTAAATAGCTTTTCGAGGCAGCCCACATGCTTTGCACGGAAATATTTTCTTTGGATTACTGAGAGGAAAATCTGTGCGCCTCTCGGCTCGTGGCGTTCTTTCTACTCTCTGCACTCGAGAAGGCCCTTGAACCCGTAACTGTAAACAGGGCCACAACAGGAGGGAAGGCAGACTCACTTTCAGATGCCCCCTATTAGGCCAGGTGCAATGTGGAAATTACACCGGGGCGTGGGCATGGAAGTCACGGCTCACCTGAAGAACAACTTGACTATTCTGAATCACCCGACGTGAACCACCGTGGGCAGAAAATCATCCCGATGCCTCCTGCAAAATCCTTGTGCTGCCTGTGCCGGAAAAGAGGTAGGCGCGTGGTGGTGGAGCGCGTGACGTCACTGCCGCGCTACTTTTCAGTGCAACGTAAGGGCTGACCAAACATTATGCCCAGGGCCGTCATTGGTAGCGCTTTTGCGCGCTACAAGATTGACGGGGCCTACAACTCCCACAAACAGGGCACGTCGCTCGGCAGCATGATTTTAAAATCATGTGCGCAGCGCGCTTGCTCTTCACACAGGGGCTGCGTGCGGGCCTCAGTGGCGGCGGCCTTTATAATTTATTTGGGGACAGACACTGACACTACAGTATCAGTGAGTCTCCCCAAATAAATTATAAAGGCTGTTGCTACGGGCTGCCACCCCCAAAATTGTGCCGCCTGGGGCGGACCGCCCCCACCGCCCCCCCCTAGCTACGCCACTGTCTGTCGTTGAGGTATTTTGGTCCATTGTTGAGCAGGCATTTGTAGACGTGAGTGAGGATTTTGAAAGCGACCCTCTTCTCCACGGGGAGCCAGTGGAGTCGCCACAAAGTTGTGGCTGATGTGTTCGTGCCGGGGGATGTCGAGGAAGAGTCTGGCTGCGGTGTTCTGCATTGTTTGCAGTTTGCGGAGTAGGGACTTGTTGATGCCGGCATAGATTGCGTTGCCATAGTCGAGTTTGCTGGTGATTAGTGCGTCAGTGACTGTTTCCTCGATTCTGGGGGGATCCATTTGAAGGTCTTTCATAGGATGCAGAGGGTGTTGAAACAGCTGGAGGTGATGGCGTTGACCTGTCAGTTCATGGTGAGTGATGAGTCGAGTACGATGCCAAGGTTCCTGGCGTGGTCAGAAGGGGTAGTTGGGCTTCTGAGGGCAGAGGGCCACCAGGTGTTGTCCCATGCTGAGGGGGTGGTTCCAAGGACTTCTTTTTTCTCGGCGTTGAGTTTTAGCCAGCTGTTGGTCATCCAGACTTCCACTTCTTGCATTCCTCTCTGGAAGTTGAGTTTTGCGGTGGTGGGGTCTTTGTTGAGGGAGAGGGAGAGGATGAGCTGGGTGTCATCATCATAGGATACGATGTTGAGGCCGTGTTGTCGGACGATGTCTGCGAGGGAGGCCATGTAGATGTTGAAGAGGGTCGGGCCCAAGATGACCCCTGTGGGACTCCACAGGTGATGTTGGTGGGGGCAGAGAGGAAGGGGGGTAGTCTGATCCTTTGGCTTCTTCCGGTGAGGAACGAGCGGATCCAGTCTAGGGCAGTTCCTAGTATGCCAGCGTCATGTAGTCTGGTTATTGGTGGGAGACGGTGTCTAAGGCTGCAGATAGGTCAAAGAGGATGAGGGCCGCGGAGTGGCCCTGGTCCAGGAGGGTGCGGATGTCATCTGTGGCAGCGAGTAGGGTGGTCTCGGTGCTGTGGTTGGCTCGGAATCCGGATTGGGACGGGCCGAGGACGGTTTGTGAATATAATTTTGGAGTATGTTAGTGGAACTATTGTAGCACTACTAAACTTTATACAAAATTGAGTTGATTTAAATTCACCCTCCACTGTAAAGTTATTTCAGTCTTTATCATTCATTAATATTTCTTCTTCAGATAGTACAGGAAAAATTGAAATATTTTTAGAAACATCCAAGTAAAATCTCACTATATTCCCTGGACATTCCCCTCCAGGATTTCAAATGCATCTCATAAATGTGAATTTATTAATAAAAAAATAAAACACATCTAACATCCTGCTTTGTCTTACCTGAACACACCTGTTATAGCTCCCAGTTGTCTAATTGGGTTTCAATTGCATAGATTCAATTTAGAAATGAGGTACAGTAGCTTTTAAAAGGCATGAATTCATTTCTACACAATATATTCATGCTTGATGAAATAATGTAGTTACTTTCTCTCTGTACCTATCATGCAGGTTCATATACAGTATCACCATGATAATGTACATCCCATATAGCTCTTGACGTTGGAATAATTAATGTATGATCTTATTCTAATGAAGTATCCTATGCTACCTCTAATTGTAACTAACCTTTTGGTTTATTTGCTGCAAATCTTGTTCATCAGCTTGAGGTGTCAAACTGACTGGGAAACCAGCCAACTGGAGTCCATCATAATTAATTAGCTCTCCTGCCCTCCTTTCTCCACAAGACAGTTGTCCTCTTTTGGTACAGTGCCATACAGTGAAGTCCTGAGACTGCAGAGAGTCCAAAACGTTGCTGCCAGAACTCTTCTTGGCCTCCCTAGAACCTGCTCAACCACCAGTGCTATCCGTCGGCTACACTGGCTGCCCGTGGCCAGACGTGTAGAGTTTAAGTCCCTCTGCATTGCTTTTAAAATTCTGAATTTCTCCTCTCCTGGCATTCTGGCCGACTTGCTCTCACCCTATTCACCCTCTTGTCAATCCCGTTCAATGAGACAACATCTGGCGGTTGTTCCCCGGGTGAGGAGGGTACGGGCGGGTGGGCGCTCCTTCCATACATTGGACCCCAAACTTTGGAACACTCTGCCAATATTCATCCGCAGCATGAATAATTAGCTGGAATTTCGCAAGGCCATCAAAACGCACCTCTTCCCTCCGCTATACAATTTGTCTCCTGTCAGCAGCCCTCCATTTTTCTGCTATCAGCGCTGGGACGCCCCTGTGCTGGGGCAGCTGTGCGCTTAATAAAATAGTATAACATGACATAACGTGGATAGCTTTGCTGTCTCTTACAAATATCTCTGACTGTTTCCAGCATATCAATTAGCATGTCATTTCAACAAAATGCTCCACTGTTACATTCCTCAGCTGACCACAGATCAGCTGTTGGAGGCATGCTCAAAACTCATTTTCTGCAATTCCAGTCCAGCTCACTTCAGACTGGTCAGCTGGTTCTTGCAAAAAGTAGGCCTTCATCAGTGTTTCATCTCACTGGGCTGCAGAAGGCCACATGCTCTGACCCTTGAGAATCCCCTCCAGTCCTTGGATTCAAGGCAGAGCAGGTCCAGGCCTAACTCCCTTTCCAGGTACACCCAGCAGCAGGGTCTTCATCTTCTCTTGTTCCCAAGTCCAGTTTTATTATGAGGAGCTTATGGTGGGAAGCCTTCATTATTGAGGTCACTAACAAGTGATTGGTCGCGTTTGGACTATGCAAATTCTTTGTATTTGGGTCTTCCCAGTTACTTGATCTCCCGTTTGCAGGTGATTCAAAATGCGGCTGCTAGGGCCATATTTCTGGCCGCCCCCAGCACTCGTACTTCCCCTCTTTTGTCCTCCCTGCATTGGCTGCCGGTTCAAAAGAGAATTCATTTTAAAGCTCTGATTCTTGTGTTTAAAGGTTTTAATCGGATTGGAGCTCCTTACTTAAGACATAGATTCCCCCGCTGTGTCCCTCAACGTACTTTGAGATCCTCTACCCAACTCCTGACTCCTGTTCCGAAAATTGCACTTGCTCGGGTCGGAAGCCGCTCTTTTCAGGCGGTCACCTCCGGTCTATGGAACAACCCCCCCCCTGACTCTCCGTCAGGCTCAGGATCTGCTGACTTTTAGAAAAAGGCTCAAGACATGGCTTTTCCAACTTTAATTTGGCTCCACTGGCATCTGTCGCTTGGTGTCTGTGTTCTCTTTTGTGGTTACGTGGTTGCGTGTTCATTTTCAGCGCCGGGACACTCCTGGGAGTAGCCGTGCGCTCTACAAATACCCGACATAACATAACACAACATTGGTAAAAACTCTTGATCCATTCCCAAGAAATTGTTCTCCCAGCCCTCTTTTGCATTGGTTCCTGTCTGGTTTACTGGACACAATTCCACAAAACGTTGCTCTGCTTTCAAGAGGACAAGACTCTTATGGTAGTGTGTGGAGCTCAGCATCTTCTCCCGCTGGCTGCCCAATGGACATGATTGACCTTCACTGGAAACCAAAGTTGGCTCGTTCTGAGGTCCGGGCCCCTGTTCTTGAAGAGTCTGATTTGCTGGAAGTGGATCAGCTTCTAAGGCACCATGACTCTGTAGCACTATTTACTAGAAGACATACAAAGATATAGAAGTCTTTACCACAGAACATCTTTCTGTAGAAGGTTCCTGACAGTTCTTTGAGAGGGCAATGTCCTTTTCCAGCCAACTCCCTTCTCCCCATTGCAAGTTACCTAACCAGTAATTACTCCTGCATGTCAGCAGGTCCAGCCATATTGTTCTCTCCCAGGAAATGTATTTCAGAACTCTTCAAGAGTTATTTAGTGCCACTGAAGAAGATAGAACCTGGTCAGAATTGAATTAGTTACTGCCATGGCTTCTGAACAAAGAAAGTCAACTTTTAATAAAGTCAGCCGTGCCGCATATGTCACAAAAACCTATGTTCACCACTAAATCATAATACAACAATGCATCTATTTCCTATTCTCATGTGTGGCAAAATATACCATTTCTTAACAAGTATGCATTTACCATAGGAAAATGACCAGACAGTGACAAATACCTTTTTTGGATATTTTATGTAGTAATATAGCAGTCTAAATATTAGGACTATCCTGCGTTTTAGACATTATTCACCCAGGCATTCCGTGCTTCAAGGCACTATTTATGTTTGACTTAGCTAATGTCAAAATGTATGTTATGTTATATGGACCTGAGAGCACTCTTATCATCCGAGGGGTATCCAGGCACTGGGTAGGGGAGTAGGCCGGTCAGGCTCCTAGTAGAATAGCCAGGTCTACAGTTTCTTGCGGAACTCGAGAAGGGATGGGGAGGTCCTGATGGGGTGAGGAAGGTTGTTCAAGGAATATTAAAAGTAGCTTTCTGCTGAAAATGTTTTCCTTTGACATGTGCCTCACAGCACACCAGCTTAGATATGCAATGGCCGGCCTGAAATAATCATTATAGAGTGACTTATGGGGTGGTGAAAATCCACATGGTATCGCACGTCACATGTAACCTTTATGCCACTAGTGCACTGCATGTGCCACATTACTTTGAATTAGCATAATAGTTAAATATGCCAAACTTTCACCATATTTTCTAGTGCCTAGAATCAAAATAGTTTTATACAATGACAAATGGTATAAAGGAATAGATACAAAATCATTTTTGAGTAGAGTACATTTAATTACCCTCTCCACAATTATTATTCTTGCTTGGATGTATCAAAACATATTTATAACCCACATAGACACTAGCACCTAATCAATGAAATAAACACAAAAAATGACATATATCACAACATTCTATACATAAACCAAAAAACATATATATAAAAACCACAATAACCCTACAATATTATTATTCTCACTAGTGTCCCCCTTATAATTCTGGAAGGACCACTAAGAGGTAGTCCAGGTGGCACACTTAAGGCTAGTCAACTAATACAAGTCATTCTAGTGTGACACCCTACAATTCTAAACAATCACTACAGTTCAAATGACTCCTCCTTAGAAGTGTCGAAGTGACCACGTTTCAGCCTTTATTCTTCTTAGGCCTCCTCAGGACAGGGTTAATACATTAATCTATCAAATCATCAAAAAGACCAGGGTTCATAATATACAGTGCCACTTAGATTTCACAATGCTCAGGATACAATCCGTCTTCCACTGCTTGTGGTGGGACGCTCTCCATATGTATGCATGTACTGGTTCACCCTCTTTGTTTCAGTTCAACCATTACGCAAAATCACCGGTATCAACTCTTATTGGAGTCTGGGGAGCAAATATCCTCTATTTCCTTCTGATTGTCCGCGGCTGCCAAAATGCTTGCCTAGAATCAAAATAGGCCAATAATTTCAGTTCCATAAGGGCAACAAAATC
Source organism: Triturus cristatus (assembly GCF_964204655.1). Classification (NCBI taxonomy): domain Eukaryota; kingdom Metazoa; phylum Chordata; class Amphibia; order Caudata; family Salamandridae; genus Triturus; species Triturus cristatus. The sequence continues at coordinate 93,460,818 of NC_140579.1, read as the reverse complement.
TGAGACATTAAATGTGAATTTTCTCACTCCCTCTACTTAAAAAGAATCAACCATCTTTTTTGGGGAGAACCCTAGACCTATTCTTTTACACCTCCCATCTCTTTAAGCGTTCATCCATGATGAGCAACCTTAGCATCTGTAAATATGGTCTTTTTAAGACCCTTGTAAAGTAATCGCTGTTAACATGAATAAACATGTGTGTTACCCAAATAGTGAGGCAATTTACAGTCACCCAGGGCTATAGTGTCAGCCTCACTTTCCCAATAATCCCAGGACTCAAAATTTCTGACACACAATCCCTCTGTTGGCTTGACAATGCAGTTGTCACCTTGACAATTGAAGCTAATCTAAGCTTGGAACCCATACAATTGCACATCAGTACTCACAGTTCATGCAGCCCTTTATGACTGTGCCTATATGAATACAGAACTTCTAAAAGCCCTCAAACAATAGCACCCTGAAACCCTTGCACCTGTATTACTCATGTAGGAAGCCAAGAGTCAGAAAAGCAGGCAAAGAGGTACTTCCATACCACATCAAACAAAGCACACTTTGGCACCTGGGTAACAAATGCAGGTAGTTCCTCCAAAGATCTACAGCGGCTTTCGTTAAGTTGAAAAAGTACAACTCATACCAACTCAACCATATGTACTTCCTCTGTGACAAGCACAGCACTAACAGAGCAATCACACCATCACTTATTCCACACCATGCATCTTCCCACAAGGAAAGACAGCAATGCTAGCCAGCATACGAAGAATCCATGCATGAACCTCTTGAACCCAAAAAATAAATGTTGGCCAGGATTTCAACTGCGATATGGATGCAAAACCACATCTTACAATGAAATAAGAGCATTCCTCTGTGAGAAGAATTTTCATCTCCAGATCATGGGCAAGCCCACAGTGGCTTAAAACTATGTTCGACCTCTTAGAAGGGATTGACAACACTGATCAGAATGTGCTAATCAATATTTAGAATCATACACTGTATTTGCGGGCCTTCCCTATCTAAGTGCTTTCAATGCTATCTGCCAACCAGACATCTTAGATCAGCCACATAAAACAAACTCATCAACCAGTCACAAAGACTTAGAGTCAGATCCCTTCTTGTACATGACCGCCCACTCTGAATTGAGTCCTTTAATATCTAATACATAAAACCACAAATTCCGCAACAGCTCTTCTTACATTAGTCTTTAGTTGTATGGCTCTTTGCCATGCTGGTACATCACTCCGCCTAGTTCCTTGATATAGCAAGCCCTCACATCTGTATACAATGTTGACTAATGAAATGCCCAAGACTGGTGGTCAGTCTCATACACAAACGTGAAGACCAGAGGACCTGTGTACCCGCAGAAGGTGAAGTTTCATTTTCCGCCACAGTGTCTAGCAAAGTCACAAAACGTTGTTATTCATGAAAACTGGCGAAAATGTCTGATTTTGGCTGATTTCACCCACGGTGAAGTCTGCCTTGAGCTGTCCGAATAAAGTGCGATTTCCTGACACTGTATATCCTATCCATGAAGGATAGAACCTCAAGACATAGGTAATTTATGTCTGGTGAGTTTGACCCTTAGGTACATGGGCTTTTGAGAATGGGGCTACTTTGAAAGTGTTTCGTGTGGGCGGCCAGAAGGGTCAAGGATTGCTTCACATCGGCATTCTCTTGTTATGTTATGTTATCAGTTTTGTAAAGCGCAAACAGCTGCCCTCGCAACGGGGCGTCCCGGCGCTGGAACCATAACACAACCAACTGAAACAAGGGGAAGGGAGGGACCTAACAGGGGGGGAAGAGATAGGTTTTAATAGTTCTGCGGAAAGCTAGGATGTTGTCCATGCATCGAATATTGAGGGGAAGGGAGTTCCATAGTTTGGCCCCCAGTAGTTTGAAGGAGCGCCCTCCGATGCGGCAAAACTTAGTGTAGGGCACCATAGCTAGGTGTTGCCCCATGGACCTGAGGTTCCGTTTGGGAGAGTAGGGGGTCAGCAGTGAGCGGAGTAGCTCCGGGCCTTCGTTCCTCATGATTTTAAAGGCGAATATGAGGGCTTTGAACTGGATGCGGGCTTCCATGGGTAACCAATGTAGTCTGTGAATGGTCGCTCTCGCCGAGCATCTTTTAGGGAGACCTACTATGGCCCTTGCCGCCGAATTTTGTATCCGTTGGAGTCTCTTAACTTCAATTTTATTAGCTCCTAACAACAATACACTCGCGTAGTCCAGTCTGGACAGAATGGTAGATTGTACGATGAGTTGTCGAGTTTTGGAATCAAAATAGCCTAAGATGGGGGTGAGGCTTCTCAGTAGGCCAATGCAGGTTGCGGCAACTTTTTTTGTGTGCGACTGGAAGCTAAGCGCAGAGTCTAGCCATACTCCCAGGTTTTTCGCTAGAGTCTTAGGGGGGGGTGCTGGGCCCAGTGATTGGGGCCACCAGAGGTCATTCCAGTTGTTACTATTTTTCCCCATTATCAGCACCTCTGTTTTGCCGCCGTTGAGTTGAAGGCAATTAGCCGTCATCCATTTAGCAACGGCGGTCAGACCATCCCTGAATCTAGTGGCATCGGGGGAGGGGGCATGGTTGATGCTGATGACCAGCTGTGTGTCGTCGGCGTACGACACCATTGTGAGGCCCCATTTTTTGGCAACCTCCGCCAGGGGTTGCATGTATAGGTTAAACAAGGAGGGACTGAGGGCAGAGCCCTGTGGAACTCCTTGTCCTATGTTTTGGGGTTGGGAGATAAACGGGGGGGCGGATACCCTAAACGATCTGTTGGTTAGGAATGATCTGAACCATTGGAGTGCCGCGTCTCTGATACCTATGTTTTCTAGGCGTTTCAATAGGATGGCATGGGAGACCGTATCAAAGGCCGCGCTGAGATCGAGTAGAATCAGCGCGGCACTTTTGCCGGAATCCATAATTTCCCGTAAACTTTCTGTGGAAGTTAGGAGCGCGGATTCCGTGCTGTGGCCCGGCCTGAACCCGTGCTGGGAGGGGTCCAGGATGTTGTTTTTCGCCATGTGCTCACTTAGGATTTTGTTAGCGTGGGCTTCCGCCAGTTTCGCGACCCATGGGAGCAGCGAAACGGGCCGGTAGTTTTCCGGTTTAGCTGGGTCTAGGGAGGGTTTTTTTATGATCGGTGTTACCCAAGCCTGTTTCCAACAGGTGGGGACCGTAGCCGTGGCAAAAGAAAGATTAAGGAGTGAGGTCAAGGGTGGGAGGAAGAGTTCCAAGGCTTCCAGAAAATGAGTAGGCCTCATCGGATCTGTGGGAGCGCCCGATTTCACCTTCCTACAGAGTTTAGAGAGTTCTTCACCGGAGATGGCGGGTATGCGTGTGAGACTAGAGTCTCCGAGGATGGTAGTGGGAGGGTTGATGTCCTCTGGGCTATCCTGGGTGAATGCGTTGTAAATTTTTTTCACTTTCTCCGTGAAGAAGGTGGCTAGGTCTTCACATTGTTGCGTGGAGGTAATGTGAGACGCCGGCTTGTTTCCTAGTTGTAGTTTTTGCACGATTTGGAAGATCGTTTTCGTGGGGTTAGGGCTAGCCTTTATCTCAGTGGCGTAGAAGGCAGCACGGGCTACCCGAATTGCCTTATGATATATTTTAAGAGTGGTCAAATATGCATCTTTATCTTCCTGCTTGTACTCCTTTCTCCATTGTCGCTCCATTTTTTTACAGCCTTTCCTCATTATTTTGAGGTTCTCATTGTACCAGGGATTGGAAGGGGTGCTACGCCCTTTGGTCCACTTCGCTGGTATAATGACGTCCAGTCCCTTGGTAATCCAGTTCTGGAAGGATATATATGATTTCTCAATATCATCTATATCCTCCAGGTTAGGTCTCCCCAAACTCGCTGCAAGGTCATATTGTTGGAGTTTGTGCCAAGGTCGTTTTAGGCAGGAAGTTGGAGGCTTTTTTATGACATAGTGGTTATTAGGGATGGAGAAGGTTACTAGTGAGTGGTCCGTCTTGAAGCTTTTCGTGACCCTTCCCAGCAGGTGCAATGATCTTGGTCAATCGCAAAGAGCAGCTCAAACTGTCTCCTCTTGTTTGTAAATTCTGCAAACATTTCAGTCACTGAAACTTGCAATTTTGTTTATACTATGATGGTTTCTGAGTCAGTCGACATCGCAACTTTGCCCATCTCTTTTGTGTACTGGTTTACAACAGTGTGTTACTACCTCCTTACAAATTTGCAATCTAATGGAGGATTAGACCTGGAATGCATCCTTGTCTTTCTGGTCATATCCAACCTACGAATCAACTCCCACACCTGCCAGTGAGGCATCAAGTAGACCTGCAGTACCACCTTTCATTGTCAGATCCCGCATCACATTCGACATAACTTCTGCATCAGATGTATTCCTATGTAACCCCATCCCTCCCAAAGCAGGCAATGACATCCCCTGATGTTTTCAACGCATGATAAAGATAAAAATAAATGATACCTTTATAAGAGATGGCTCCTTGATTGAGCTTAAAAGTCCATAGTTTGCTTCACTATGGTTAGGTTTGAAAATAAATCAATATTATGCTGCTAAAAAAAAGACCATATTTGACAGCTTGATGTTTATCAGATTTGTATTCTCTAAGTCCAACACATGAACCTCAAGCATAATTCACTATATTTAACAAAATCCCAAAACTTGTGTGCCCCAAAACCAATAACACCTCAATGTAAGTCTCCACACCCATAAGACCCCATGTGAGAAATATGATGTATCCTTACAAACTAACGTGGGCTTGTGTATTATATCATTTTGGCGGCAAATGGGCAACATTTCATGAGTGGAATATTTCAACAGATAAGTAGAAAGCCCTAGTCACTTATCATTCATCCAACACGTCACAAATAGTGACTCTAATTAAACATCTCCATCTTCCTGTAGGTTTGAAGCAGAGCTCTCTCTCCGACAGAACATGGAAGTAGACATTGCCAGGCTGCGTAGACTCCTGGATGACCTGACGATGAAGAGAGCTGGTCTGGAGCTGCAGTTTGAGCAGCTGCAAGAGGAGCTGGTTTACCTCAAGAAGAACCACAGCGCTGTAAGACAATTTTCACTTTTTTATTGTGAAATAAAATTGAATCATGGCGATTGGAAGATATTTTCTCCTGTATCACCAACATATTTACCGTCTAGAAAAGAGGCGATAGAGATATGTACCTTTTAAGTCTTCTGCCAGTTAGCTGGAAGAGCCACCAGTGACCATGCAGCAGGCATGCGATGACCAGACTATTGCAGATTTGTTAATGGGTCAGCTGTTTGGCTACTGAAAACACACTCACATCATGCATCTCAATAACTAATTTATGATTAGTCAACCCACGCAGTTCAGGCCAGGCAATTCAACACTAGCAATTTAACCCAAGCAATTCAAGCCAAGCAAATCAACACTAGCAATTCAAGCCAAGCTATCCAACAATAGCAATGCAACCCAAGCAATTCAACCCAAGCAATTCTAACCAGGCAATTTAACAATAGCAATTCAACCGAAGCAATTCAACAATAGCAATTCACCCCAAGCAATTCAAGCCAAGCAAATCAACACTAGCAATTCAAGCTAAGCTATCCAACAATAGCAATGCAACCCAAGCAATTCAACCCAAGCAATTCTAAACAGGCAATTTAACAATAGCAATTCAACCCAAGCAATTCAACAATAGCAATTCACCCCAAGCAATTCAACTCAAACAATTCAACAATAGCAATTCAAGTAAAGCAATTCAACCCAAGCAATTCTAACCAAGCAATTTAACAATAGGAATTTAACCAAAGAAATTCAACTCAAACAATTGAACAATAGCAATTCACCCCAAGCAATTCAAAACAGCAATTCAACAATAGCAATTCCAGCCAAGCAATGTCCAAGAGCATACAGACAAACTTTGGAACAATAATTCAATGATTAGAACCTGATTAAGTTAAGTGGGTGATAACAAATATCCAAGATTCTCCTGATCGTAAAGGACATCTGGGCCATTGTGAAAAGTAAGAAGTGCCACGATTTGCCAGCTCATGTAAACAGTGTATTTTGCTTTTCTTTACAGGAAGTAGAGGAAATCAGTAAGCAGCTTGGTGGCTCAGTCAGCGTTGAGGTTGACGCTGCACCCTCTGTTGACCTGGGTAAGATGATGGCCGACATGAGAGCACAATATGATGGCCTTGCTGAAAAGAATCGAGAGGAGGCCAGACGACGCTTTCATGAAGAGGTAACGCCTTATTTTGAATGTAAAGTAATATTCACATCTAGTTTTTTCGGAGTGCTCCTTACCATGTTGCTAAAGACACAGTTATGACAGACAAGGAAATCAGAGGGAAATAAATTGATTTGACCAGAAGCAGATATCTGTGTTTATTATTGATCCTTCCTTCTGGTTTCACCCAAGGACCCCAATTTCCTATGGTAAAGTAGATGCTTAGTTGATACAAATCATGGGCCATTGCACACAAGTTGTTAATAATCCTGCCTTTTCATGTATTGTCCTCCTATTTTTTAAACCATCTGGATGAGTGATGATAGTAGAAAAATTACCTAAAGATGTTGAATGGAGAAAATGTGCTTTTACGTCCTTTAAAATCCCATTAATGTTTTTGCAACAGTTTTGATTGCTGAAGAGAAAATCTTTGATCTCCATTCCTTCTTTAGTTTAACGTGATCTAGTCATTTTATGTTCCTAATGGATGGATACTGCTGTGTTGTTATGTTTTCTAATGTATGACACTTGCCATGTTTCCTTCTGAGGCTTCCAATATTGCTTTGCTTTTTGTTGGTTACTGGCAGGGCAATGCTGAGTGCCTTTGTTGCCTGTTGGCTGATATAAGAGGCTTGCTTTTGTGCCAGCTTCCTATTGGCTATTGGAAGAGGCTTGCAATATTCAATCAATCAATTAATCATAACTTGTTAATCATGGCTACTCACTAGTGAGAGTCTCAAGCCCCATATTACTGTACTTCCCGGTGGATGGCACTCACCGTGTTTCTTATTCACTGTTGGATGAGGCTTGCTATATTGGTGCACCACCTAAGGCAGCCGCCTTATCTCTTGTACTGTAAACCTGTTTCAGAGCGAGAAGCTGATGATTGAGGTCACCGTTAGCAGTGAAGAACTGAGCATCAAGAAGATCGAGATCACCAACTTGACACGAAAGGTTCAGGGACTGGAGATTGAGCTGCAGTCCCAGCTCAGCATGGTAAGTGCTACACAGGCTGATCCTGGGCTCACATTGCGAGGACACTGAAGCCCCCTCAACAAGTATAGACCAGAGATGGCTGCCCCTGAATGTCCTCAGTTGGGAGGCGTCACCAAAGAAAGAACATGGTACAGGAAAGAAAATTATGAATATTTCTTTCTCCCTACCTAGAAATCCCAAACACAAACCTCATAGTAGTGTCAAATTCACATATTCTGAAAGCAGAGGGGTATTCCCTTGGCTTCTAAAGTTGGACTTTGATTTTAATGATCTGAATGGATTTGAATGATCAAACAATATTGGCAACCACAGAGACAGAAATGAGTAGATGAGAGACATCTAAAATGGAGGTTCAATGGAGGCTAATTTAAGTTTAGGACAGTTACCATTTTAGAAGCAAGATAAATGCAAGATTGTGATGGAGGAGAGTTGCTGCTCAACGGCCTGTAACCATATTTTGGGTTTTTGTACAGTGTTTTTCCACCAACCAAGATTCTCTTCAAGATGCTATTATGTAAGTGAAGGAGTAAGGGAGGGAAGTTGGGAAAAGGGACTAGATCGAGAGTGAAGAGAGACTTAGTGAGTGAGAGAAGAATGAGTGGAGTAGTGTTGAAAGGAAGTGAGAGGAGGAAAGAAAGAGGTACACGTATGAGGGAAGGATGCCATGGGGAGAGAGCGAGAGCAGGGACTATGCAACATTGGGTTTGTCTTAACTCTGCAAGTTCTATTTGCAAAACACGTGCACCACTACCTTAATTGTCTGTTTCCGCGTAGGTGAAGGTACATTTACTGATTTGAGGAGACTCATTTTATGGGAAGTTGAAAGGCTGAAATGGATTTGCTAGACCGGAAGTACGCCCAGACAGGAAGATGTCAACTTCCTTATTATATGAAACACAAGAAATGAGGTCAACTGCAAAGGGCTCCTGACTGTTTTGCCTTTCCATCTTCAAAGGGACCAGGACAGGGAGATTGTTGAACATCTTTCTCTCCTTTGTACACCGTTCTCTAAACTAAAATCTCAATAATTCCAGTGCATTCCAATTGGCAGACAGAATCCTATTTTTTCTTCATGAAGCTCTCCCTTTGAACATTCCCAAATGTTGAAACTCTCCCTTTGAACATTCCGAAATGTTAGAATATATAAAAGTGCCTTCTACTCAACATGTCTCCCAAGTCAGCTGTTGTCAGGGCGTCTCCTGTGATAAAACCCTTGTGTCTTGAACAAGAGGAACCAGGAGCTTCTTAAAGCAGGTCGTGCATTAATGCTCCGTAGTAGTATTGAGAAACACCAGGAATATACAGTTCCTAATGATGCAGGGGGAAGGCAGGTCTTTCTAAAGAGTGCCCTCACACACCCCAAAGGATGTTGTGCTTCATCATTTGGCCTGCTCCTCGTCGGGCCGGCGCTGCAATGCACCTGCGAAGAGGCTCTTTGGCGGAGATCTTTTGGTGATGAAGCAGTAGAGTGAGTGCAGGTGTATGGGCTAGGTAGTGTGGTGAGTGTGATGATAAAATAGGTCTAGAGCATCCCTAACAAATGTATTTATTCCCAGGGAGCACGAGCCTAGCAAAAAATAGTGAGCCCCGCCTGGATGTAATGATCCAATAGGGCTAGTGACCCTATGCACCACACTAGCACTTTAGGAACTGCATATCACTTGTGTTTCTCAAAAAAAATAAAAACCTTGTGGCCTGGTAGTCAGAAGGCTTGAAGTCCTGAGAGGTGGTAGGCAACAAGAGACATAGTCAATTCAATTCAAAGGTTCTTTATTTCGGCCATGTTGGCCATAAAAGAGTACAAGATAAAACATAATAAAAACATGGTTAAAAACCATTTACATTTTGAAGGATAAATTTCATAGGAACATTGAACGTCTTTATAAAAAGATTAATATAGGTGTATTTAATCATTAACATTCAATGTCAATTAATTAGCGCCGCTTCGACCACATAGCTAGCAAGAACTTGGAAAGTGCAAAAACAATGGGACTTGATGAGTCGGACTTGAGAATTCTAAAAGCAGATAAACAGTTTTTAAAGCCAAGGTTTTTACAAAGGGGAACCAGCCAGTGCCTCCTGGATTTGATGTATGCAGGGCAGAAGAAGAGAACATGAAGTTCATCCTCTACATCACAACTACACCCGGGGCAGGATTTATTGGCTGTAACTGACCAGTTGCTAGTAAAGGCTTTTAAAGTTAAAGTGCCATATCTCCATTGTAAAAAGAGTTTCCTTGCCTGGAGCAGAAAAACAATATCTATGAAAGTCTCAAAGAAATAGACATTTTTAACAATTAGAAATAATTTAGTCAGGGTACCAGTATTAGAAGCACAAATAATGGAATTAAAGTGTTTTTCCTTAAAAATCCGAGTAAGCGACTTACGCGTGACTTGGCAACAGGAGCTTTCCGGACTATCCCATAAGGGCGATAATCCCAATCTTAAGAATTCATGTTTAATAAATGCCAACCAGGGGATTTTCCCAGAGCTACTATAAGTTAATATCTGCTTGAGCTCTTGCCTGTAATATGACAAATCTGATGTTGCCCATAGCCTGCACCAAAACCTTAAGGGCTTTAGTGGTAGCTCGTCTTCTATTGGTCCTAGTCCCAGATCTAACCTGAGGGAGAGGAGCGGAGTGCCCTGAGGGTGTGTCAGCAGCTGCCTAATAAATTTAGTTTCAATTTTCGCAATGGCTGAACCACTTAAATGCCCCCACAACTCCCCACCATAGGGGGCTGTAGCCCTTGCTTGGGTCTTATAAATCTCCAGGGCTGGGCTCACTGGCTTGTATGTCGATGAGTTTGAGACCTTAAGGATACCCCCCGCCAGCTGTGACAATTTCAGTTGTGATTTGACCTGTTGCGGACCCCAGGAGAGATTCTCTTCAAGAGTAACCCCCAAATATTGAAATGTCGTAACCCTTTCCAGCCTTTTGCCTCCTAGGGTCGGACTAGCACGGGTGGAAGCCGGAGGATTAAATATCATGAATTTTGTTTTATTGACATTTATGTCCAGACCACGACTTCGACAGTAATCTTCAAAGCCATTCAGTATACGTTGGATTCCCATGGGGGACTTAGAGAGGAGGAGCGTATCATCGGCGAACATGATCGCCGGAACCCTCCTACCTGCCTACCTTGGGGCGTCATTGTTTGGTACATTTTCCAGATGAGCAATTCACCATTGACATAGAGGGAGAACAGGGTTGGTGCCAAGACACAACCCTGTCTCACGCCTCTGCCAACCAGGAACCTTGATGACAATGCCCCATTCCTACCGCATCTAACCTGGGCAAAGTTCCCCTCATGTAGTCTCATCAGTACCTGCAGAATTTGTTGCGGAACACCAAGATTGTTGAGGACCCCCCAAAGTTTGTCCCGTGGGACTAGGTCAAATGCGGACCGGAGGTCCACGAACACCATGTAGAGGCTGAGACCCTCAATCTTTGCCGTTTTCCAGTATAATAGTATCAGGCGAAAGATCTGGTCCATGGTGGACGTGTTCCTCCTGAACCCTGCTTGGAGAGGAGTTAGAATATCATTTTCCTCTGTCCACGCCAGCAAACGATCCAGGAACAACCGTGCAAACATTTTTTGTGGGACATCTATGTGGCTAATAGGCCTGTAATTGGCTGGGAGCAGGGGAGAGCCCTTCTTAAAAATCGGGACAATCTCTGATCCCAGCCAAGTATCTGGGACTTGCATGCCTCTAAGGATTGCGTTAAAGAGGATGAAAAAATAAGGGCCCCAAATCCTTGGTTGGTGCCTGAATAAGTCCCCCGGGAGTTTGTCCAGCCCCGGAGCCTTACCCACAGCAAGTTTGCCAATCACACGAGTTACCTCCTCCAGGGAGAATTCTAGTGCCTCTGGGCAAGTGGATGAAACTAAAGATGCCAACACAACATCCATTGGCTGATTGTCTGAATATAGGGCTTCAAAGTGTGCTTCCCATGCCGTTGGAGCAATGTTAGGCTCTATTGCTGATCTGAGTTCCCCCGAGCCTGTACTAACTAATGACCAGAATCTACGGGCGTCCCTAGCTTCCAGAGCAGTGGTTAGGTTGGACCACCTGTCCATGTCCCAGTCTTTTCTTGCATTGGCCATTACCCCCTTATAATGCGATCGCAAGTCCCTGAGCTGGGATTTGCATGTTGCCGATTTAACTGCCAAAATCAACTCCGACTTAGCCTTCCTGCAAGTGGAGTTGTACCAGGACGCAGCTGGTGTTCTTTTCCTCTTTGCTGAAGCCAGGGGATTAAAAACTTCAGCTAGATTGGAAACTAAGGCCGAATGAATAGACCTTAGCTTTTCGTTATAATCTGGGATAGGGACTTGAGTGATTAGGACCACGACCTCCATTAGTCTAAGGAGGACAATATCATATAGTTTGCCTAAATCATCTCGTGATTGCAATAGTTTACCCCATTTTACCCTACGTCTGTTATTAGAGAGCAACAGCCCTTCATCTGGGTCGTTCAGGTCCAACCTTGAAATTTCAGTTGGACCTAAGGGTTTCATTTTCAAGCATAATGCGTTGTGATCACTATCTGACCTTGGGATTACCCTGAAGTCAACAACTCTAGACCACAACCTTGTTTTGACCATAATATAGTCCAGGCGTGATTCTTGGCCCCTCTTGTTAAAGGTACAGATCGACGGAATGTCGGACGGTGTACGCCCGTTGCAAGCCCTTAAGGAGTTATTTATAGTAAGGGCCAAGATCTGAGTCACCAACGGGGACCATATCTTTGGGCGGGGGGATTGGCAAAGTGGAATAGCCCAATAGTCGTCCTCTCCCATGAGAGCCCCTTCGTTGATTCCCAGGAGAGGCTCATAGTGGCAATTCACATCACCAGCTACCAAGAGGTGGCAGTCGCCTAACAGTGAGCTAAGAAAATTAGATGGTACATCTGTGGTAAATATTTAAATTACCTGTACTATTTTTTATGCGGTAAAGTCTAGTAAGAATAACTCAGTAAAATAAGAGGCAGAATCCGTGGTATCAGAGGTTCTAAAGGGCTTTATTCCTCTACAAAGGAAGTACAGTTCGAACTGCAGGCATCGTATTCCATCACCACGGGGGTTCAGGAAGGGAAGGCAAAGCATTATTGACAAGTAATGACATATATAAGAAAACCATTACATTGAGACAGATGCAGGAGGCGTAACAGCTGATAATACAGATAAGAATATGCATACGTAACTAAAAAAGGCAGACATATAGGCGTAACTTAGAAAACGTCATTATACATGATGTCACAAGTGGGTGGATCCATAAGAGAATCCTGCAATGTCAGCAGAAATACTTGGCAGAGATGCGCGCGCAGCCGCATGACGTGTGATTGACGTGCAACTAGAGGGTGAAGGGGACTTGACATTTGGCTCTACATGTGGAGACAGAAGTCTAGGGGGTCAAGTCAACCTAATCCCAAATCATATCTAATATCCTATGTTTAAAGAACTGTGTTATCCAAAAGGAAAGGTCTCTCGGACAAAATCTATTCTATACTGTCTGTGAGTGCGTGTACAAGCGTCTAAGTGTCTACATGAGATGCGAGGGGGCAGAAATCTTCCATGGTAACAGGGGCTATGAATTACTTGCATGAGGACAGTGAAACAGGGCCCCTTGCTCGGTAGCTGAAGGAATGTTTACCTAAACTACTAGACAGGAATGCATTGGATGAGGAGCGGAGCAGATAATCTTGAAGGTGAAATACAGTTTTTGGCAGGCAAACGGGCCGAGTCAGGCACCGTTAGCCGCGCAGGGAGTAGGACAAAGTTCATGGATACAGATGCGAGCTCAGACTGGAGCTGTCGAAGGTAGAAGGCAGAAAAAGGCTTGATGGTAGAATTCAGGGCCTACTCGCCTGAACTGCAAAATGGAGTAAATGAGCCATATAAAGTCGGTGGCCTTTCATACTTAGGAATGGAATATCCGGCCCATTCATGGCAGATCTAAAAGAGGACATGTTGACGGTGGACGCACATGTGTTTGCGTCTTCATAACTGGAACTGGAGGGAACATACATGTACTTGTAGCATATACATGGAGCCGTTGGGGTCTAAGATAGGGGACATAACTGATCACAAAATTCATAGTTCCTCATTCCCTCCTTGTCCCCTACGGACCCTTAGGAGATATCAATCTTCATCAATCCATCGATCTGTTCATATAACATCATTTGTTCTTCTTTCTTCTTCCGGGATCTTGAGCGAAAACTTGGAGGTGGAATACACGATGTGGCACACAGACCACAAATCGCTGGTCCACATTGTAGACATAAACAGCAACTGAATAGTATGAGAAAGCCAATACCTAGGAAGGATAGGATCCTCCATCCCCAGGCTGACAACACGCTCCAGAACCAACCGGACCAAGTCCAGGTGCCTGGATTCTGGTGTATCTGGCTTACAATCTTATGAAGACGAGTTATGGCTTTATATACTGACGGCGAGTTTTCTGGTATGAAAACACAGCAACTTGATCCGATGACCCTACAAGCTCCGCCCCTATCGGCCAGGATGACGTCAAGGACAAGACGATTTTGAAGAACAACAATCCGCATCGCAGACTGCTCCTCTGTTAAGTTGCCTAAGGCGGAAGTAGTTTCATTTACTACTGCTTCAAGGGATCTAGTTAATCTACGTATCAGCTTACTATTAGAGACTGTACCTATATAGGGAAAGAAACCTTTATTGAAATCTGTATATTGTTCCCATGCCGTTTCAGTGTAATCGACAATCGGGAGATCTCTCTGTTGTCTATTGTGTACTAAATGGATATTTCTGTGATAATCAGGAGGGGCTAGGGAAACAGGTGGCAGAAGGAATGCGATGTAACAGGTACCATCCCAATCTAGAGGTAAACGTATATATGCAGTCTGGCCACATACGAAGTAGGAATGACGGGAAGCTCTAAATGTAGACTTGCCTTGATCACTGAATTCTATTACAGTGGTGCATTTACTATGGCCCATGTGTATTGAACCATTTTTTCTTACACATAATTCACCTTTTAACTGGAAATACTGATATAGCGGGCAAGATTGGTGTAGCTTCGGATTCAACATTCAGAATCATGAGGTTAAGTGTAAAATTACCTAATCCATATACTTCATTTTCTAGATCAGTTCCTGTTCTTTTGGGAAGTCCCTCCTTGTTAGGGTAGCAGACTTTAAGTAAAACTAAGTTCAGGTTTCCCCATACCCAATTGTCTTGATAAACTACTGAATTTGAATCTAAGGAATTAATCAAACTAAACCATGCTCCACAGGAGCCATTGTGTGTGAACGGATATGGAAAGAGGGGCAGAACTCCCTTATAGTTCTGATAGGGAGGGAGTCGGCCACATATCCAACAATTGGTAGCATTGCTGGTCTGATGGGAATGATGTAGCATACTAATGAAAGTGTTGTTGCGCAGCGCAAATCTATAGGACAACTCATGCGGGGGTAATTCGCTAAAAGAATGTTCAGCAGTAACATTGTAAACACGTTTAGAAATAGGGTAATACATATGAAGCAGTACACTAGTTACGATGATCAGAAAACTTAAAAAAAACAAGATTAATAATGTTACTGTGCAGTGACTACGAAGTGATTTACAATACGCATGCTTTTTAAGCTGCATCTGTCGATTTCTTTCTCTATTCCGGTCTAGAGGATACATGTCAGAGACAAATTCAACCGATTCACCTTGGAGAGGACTTAAACAATCAAATTGTCTGACTTGCTAGACCTTAGTTTTAGTTTATATAGTTCGTTTTCGGACTGTTCAGCAAAAGGAAGCTTTGAGTCAATCTGTGAGGGGATGCAAGGCTGAGTGTTCACATCGGACGGTAGTCCATAAAATTTCTTGATATGACTCGAGTGTAACCACCCTTTACGGCCCTCGATCTTCACGGCTGTCCTTGTTGTTAGCAGAACGAGTTTAGGCGATTTCCACCTAGGCTCCAGTTGGGTCTTCCGGTCAAAATTCCGCACCAGAACCAGATCACCTGGAACCACGTCATGGGGCTTTACCTCTGTGTTATCGGGAAAAGCTGCAGCTACCTGTGAACGACAAGATTGTAGTGCAGACATCAAGGAAGCCAGGTAATCTGTCAGCATATTACAGTCAACATCAGTTATTTTACGGGGTATAGGCGTCCCCCACATATTTGGTGGTCTACCGAAGATCACTTCATACGGGGATAGCCCTGTTCGAGAATGTGCTACCATTCTCATGTAAAAGAGTGCAACTGGTAAGGCTACTATCCAATCAACACCTTTTTCTCTACATATTTTGGACAATCTAATTTTCAGAGTCTGATTATGGCGTTCCACAAGACCTGCTGCCTCGGGATGTCGGACACAGTGGAATTTCCATTGGTAACCTAACAAAAGTGAAACGTGTTTCATCAGTTCGGATGAGAACGGCTGGCCGTTATCTGAGTAGACAACACGTGGTAAACCGTACCGTGGGAAGAATTCTCGAACTAACTGTTTGGCAGTAGTCGGGGCAGTGTAATCTGAAACCGGGTAGGCTTCTGTCCAACGGGAAAGAGCACAAACAACTACGAGAACATATTTGAATCCTCGACATCGTTCCATCTGGATATAATCCATCTGGAGGACTTCAAAAGGGTGATCAGGAGGTTGAAATCCACCCTGTTCTACGGGAACGCTTTTACCTGGGTTAAACTGACAACATATCATACAGGTACGAACTTTTTGTTTAGCTGCTGCTCGTAAATGTTTGTTGAACCAAATGTGTTGAATGCTGTCTAGCATAGCTTTCTCTCCTAGGTGCGCTGGACTATGTATTGTGTTAATGATGACTTGAACCATAGAGTCGGGAAGAAACCATATAGATTTTTCCTTCGTCATCCATCCTTGATCCGTTTGAATCCCTCCTAATTCAGTCCATTTCTTTATTTCCTCTGGTGTAGCATGTGTCTGTATGTCAATTACATCAAGAGCGGGATCCTTAACTGTCATGCAATGTGTTAGTGTCGGAACTATTGTCTTTGTCGTGTCAGTTGGGTGAGTTTGAGCAGTCTGTTTAGCTGTTCTGTCAGCTAGATCATTACCTTGAGAAATGATATCAGTAACTTTCGTATGGGCTTTGCATTTCATAATCGATATTGCAGTGGGTAAATGAATTGCATCTAATAAAGCATGAATGAGGGGTCCGTGCTGGATGTGGGCACCGTGAGAAGTTAAATAACCTCTCTCTCGCCACAGTACGCCGAAGTCATGAACGACTCCGAATGCATAACGTGAATCTGTGTATATGTTGACTTTCTTATTTGTGGCTTGGATACAGGCTTGTGTCAGAGCGATGAGCTCTGCTGCTTGAGCTGACAAAGTGTTTATACAATTTGTTTCGATGACTTCAGTGTCTGTTGTGACTGCATAAGCGGCCACTAACTCTCCTGTACTTGTTCTCATGCATGAACCATCTACATACAACGTCAGGTCTGGATCTAACAATGGGATATCTGTCAAGTCTTGTCTGGGTTTCGTCGTGATAGTAATGATTTCAATACAATCATGTGCCAATGGGTCTGTTCCATTTACTGGTAAAAGTGTAGCAGGATTTAATGTATTACAACGTCTGATTTCTATGTGTGGCTGGAACAATGTCAATTCATAACCAGTAAGTCTTGCTATGGTCAAGTGTTGTGTTTGCGTTCGGTTCAGAAGAACCTCTACTGCATGTGGTACTTGTACTGTCAATGGATGTCCTAATACTATGGCATCGCTTTGTCTGATTGCTAAAGCTGTTGCTGCCACTGATTTCAGGCACGCAGGAAGAGCTTGAGCTACGGGATCTAATGTACTAGAGAAATAAGCACATGGTTTGTGTGATCCTGCTTGTTCCTGAGTGAGTACTGACAAAGCAGTACCTTCTCGTTCTGTAACAAAAAGTGTAAAACATTTACTGTAACATGGTGTTGCTAAAACAGGTGCTTGACATAAAGCTTTCTTTAAGCTTTCAAAGGCATGTGTATGTTCTTGAGTCCAAGGGAGGACAGTCGATGTGGCTGCCTCCTGTGTTGTCAACTGAATGAGTGGTTTTGCTAGAAATGCATATTGAGGGATCCACTGCCTACAGTACGAAGTGAGGCCTATAAAAGCCCGCACCTCCTTTTGTGTCTTGGGTATTGGCATGTTAGCAATTAACTGGATGCGATCAGGTGTAAGCTGTCTTCCCTCCTTGGACAGCGAGTGCCCAAGATAAACAACTTGCTGGACACAAAATTGCAGCTTAGAAGGGGACACCTTGTGCCCCTTTTCGGCCAGAAACTGTAAAACCGTCAGTGATGCTTTTTCACATTCAGGTTCGCTTCGAGCGGTGATCAGCAGATCATCGACATATTGAAGCAGAGCAGTGTTAACTGGCATGTGGATACTGTCAAGTTCTCGTTTCAATGCTTGGCTATAGATGCTGGGGCTTTCTGTGAATCCTTGAGGTGCGCGTGTGAATTTAAAACTTCGTCCATTTAAACTGAATCCGAACAAATATTGACTTTCCGGATCGATTGGGACGCTAAAGAAGGCGTTCTTGAGATCAATTACAGTAAAGAACGTTGCTTTGGAATCAATGGCTGTCAGTAATGAAGAGATGTCGGGGACCACGGGGTATTGTGGTACAATGCATTTATTTAATTCGCGCAGATCAATAACCAATCGGTATACTGGCGGTGCTTTTGGATCAGTTCGTTTAAGAATCGGAATTATCGGGGAATTACATACATTGGAGTCGGTTTCCACAACCACTCCTTGGGCAATAAGCTCGTCAATGATTTGCAGTAAAGCCACAACAGCATCTGGTGGTAATTTGTATTGTCGCATTCGTGGCAGTACCACTCCTGCTTTTAGTGTGACTCGATATGGTGTAATGTTCATGCAACCAACATCAGTGGGGCCTTGTGCCCATAAATGTGTAGGTAAATTCTGCAGTCGGTGATCCATGTCTCTGGACACATAGTGCCCTTTGAAATCACGCAAAAATAATCTTACTCCTTCCGGAGAACAACATATTATAGCTCCTAGAGCTTTCAATGTTTTTATACCTAACAGATTTTCTGGACATGATTTAGTAAGCAATAGATCTGTAGTTCGTGTCAATGGACCAACCGTGAGTGGAAGGGGTTGTGATACTTCATTAATGATAGGCTTTCCTGAAAATCCAAGGGAAATATTCTGTGAGCCTGAGAGGGGTGCCCCTGGAACTTCACTGCGTCGTATTGTTGTTCTGCTTGCCCCTGTATCAAGTAAAAACTTTCTGTCTTGGCCTAATAGTTCACTATGTACATAAGGTCCCTCTTGATCTACAGGAACCTCGATAAGGGGTAAGCCAACTTCCCTCTCTAGGCTGTTTCATGTGTATCGTTGATAATCGGGATAATCTGTTTGTGCATACTGATACATCTGTTGCGTTGTTGCTTGTGTGGCAGCAATAGGCTGCTGCTGTGATGTAACTACGATCCGTTGTGGAGCTGCCTGTTGTGGGACTGGCATGGACTGTTGTGGAGCTGGCATGGACTGTGCATGCTGAGGAGCTCGTTGTTGGTTCTGATCCTGTCTAGGTGGACGTGGTCTTTCCTGTGTTTTACCTATGGCAATATTATGTTTTAGAACTGCACAATCGTGTATATAATGACCTGGCTGTTTACAATAGTTGCATGTCCCTTTTACAGGACCCGCTGAATCACTGGACTGTGTCATCCCCTTTCTATGACCGTCAACTGGAACTGACTGGGCAACAAGCATTTTCATTTTCGTGTCTTTCATACGTCTTTGTTCATGTTCTTGTTCCTCTCTAATTCTATTGTGGTGATATTGTAACATTTGTAACATTTGTGACGGGGTGTTACCTTGCCAGGTACTCTCGAATTTCAATACTCTATTCTTAACTTGGGGCAGGGAATTTTCAACTAATTTTGTCACAAACAGATGTGGATATGACTCGCTACTTGCTTTTATGCCACTATTTATACCAAAACATTTTTCAAATCGGGAATAGAAATCACTAGTGTCTTCATCTTGTTTCTGTTTACAGGCTGAGATTGCACCCCAGTCTTCCTTTTTCGTAGTTAATAAACGTGGCAATACCTGCACTAGTAATCCTGGTAATGCTGTAGTCTTTTCCCCAAGCCCTGAACCTGCAGCTCGGGCTTTTTCTTCGGTTTCTAATGCTGTCCAGTCTATCTTTTGGTCTCCCACCTCCCAATCCTTTTCTTTGAGTTTTTCGTAAATGCCAGCAGGCATTAATACTTTTAATATTTTCATAATGTCAGGGTAGGTATAATCTCCCATGAGTAACATGTCTTTGATTTCACGGTGGAAACCTGCGGGATCTTTATCATGGCTAGGTACTACTTTCTTCATTTCTAATAATTCCATTTTAGTTATAGGTGTGTATACAAACACGCGTTTAAACTCATGATCATCACCTCTAATTGGGTGTACTTCGCGTAAGGGATTCTGTCTATCCATGTAATACGTCGTTCTTTCCTTGATGGGAATTGAGACATGTTCTGGGCATACGAAAACAATATACTGGTTTCGAAATTCTAGAATTTCTTTAATTAAATCAGTACCTGAACCTCTCCATCTATTCGTGAGTAATTCTGTCAATATGTCGGGTAGGGGACCAGGATCGGAGTGTTGGCCTTTATATAATATAAGGAGTTGTTGAATCATGTATATACCAGCTAAACGCTGTTCGTCTGGGGTAAGGTTCAAAAACGTGTGTGCTAGCGCATCATCACTGTATGTTCCGGGACTGTCAGCCCATAGGACTGCTGACCTGGCTAATTCCTGTTCATCCATAGAATCAAGCATATGATACCCCCTTCGTTCTCGGAGTAATTTATCAGCGGCCTGGAATAAGTGTTCAGGAGACCTTATATTTATTATAGGGGTTTGGAAATTTCTGTTACTTTCTGGGCGTGCCGGACGTATCGGTTCATTAAAGCCTCTAGTATTATTATGAGGTCTTCCTCTACCTACATAAGCCATCGTATCTAATTGTCCTGCGGCTATTTCTGATTCCTGCTCCTCCTCTCCCTCTGATTCAATTCTGTCTACTCCTCGTCTTTCTTTATGTATTCGTTCTACTTCCTTGCGGATTTTTCGATACATGGCGATTATACACGCCTGTCTGTCATGTTTCTCGTCTGATATATTCTGACCCCATTTGGCAAGTTTCTGCATAGTATCATGATCTGCCTCAGGCCTGTCTTGGTTCCTGATCACGCAGTTTATGAAAAAACGTAGTAGTTGTCTTTGTACATCCACTTTCTGGTATTCCATAGCTTCGTTAATACTTTCTGGGCCTCGCCCTGTTTGGACAAAGTGATATATATTGTCTAGGTGTTCAACCATTCCTGGTATCGTCATTAAATACAATGTAGCTCGTCGTATACGTAGTGATGACAGTAGCAGTCTGTCCTGCTTGCCTGGCACTGGATCATATCTACAATCCACAAGCTGCTCTTTAAACATGTCGGAAGTTGCTAGCTGGGGTGTACGTTGGAGTGCTAAATCTCTAAGGGTCTGTTTATTTCGCGGCGGTGTGGCAAACATGTCTGTTGTACCTCCTGTAGCACCACCTGAGGTGCTGGGCGAGAAAGGATTTGTTGGATGTAAAATAGAAATTGTAGATGCGGGAAAAGCGGTGGAAACGGACGGACCTGTGGGAATGGTCGTAGGAGTTTGTTGTTGCAGGGATACAGGCGAATGATCTTGGCTTTGAACACCATCGGCAAGCGGTGTGTGTGGTGTGGCATTTTCGGGAGCTACGTCGTCTAAATAGGAGGAAAGGAAAACATCTTTTGCTGTTTTGGGATGCGCTTTGGGATGCGCTTTTATCGGGAGCAACGGAGGTGGCAAGTCTTTCGGTATTTCCGGGGTAGCCTTAGGTAACCCTTCGGCCAGAAGAGGATACATACCATTCATAAGGGTATTTCTTTGTCTGTCTACTTGTTCTGATTTTACTCGGGTACCTTCCTCAATTAATAGATTGTCTCGGGCTTTATTTGAATTCTCCTTACTTTTCTCTTCCTGTGTGAGTGTTTTTTCTGTACGTCTATGTGATTCTTTACGCCATAATTCAATGGCATCTTTCTGTGACTGTCTGGCTTTCTTTTTCCATAATTCTTCTTCTACTCTCATGATGCAGTCTGCATCCCAGGTCCCAGCTGCGGGCCACCTCTGACTTTCTGGTAAATCCTTGGTGTAGTCCACCCATAAATCAAGAAATAATATGGCATCTAGGCCATGTTTATGATACATAAAGTACCCTGGAGTGTCCCTAGGTGGAATGGGAACAGCTTCTTCGAGTACCCCTTTTCTAGTTTTGATCTGTCTTAATTTCGAAAAGAGCGGCATTTTTAGATCTGGTTACTTAATCTTGAACACACTTAATACAATAACCACAATAATGAACAGTCATTCACACCACAATATGCAGAACGTATTAAAACACTTAACATTTAACATTTAACGAACAATGATAACTAATAGGAAACTAGTTACTGGCATAATACTAACACTGGATGATACTTAATTTTATATACAAGTCATACTAGATATACTGCTAAACAGTACAGATACACTGCTGAAACAGTGCAGACCGGATTTGTGTACCCAAACCCGTCTTGACCGGCACAAACTAATGTGCACGTCTAAATGCCTCCCCGGCAATGGTACTCACCGGGTAGCACGGAACGGAAGGCCTCGGAACTGAACTGGACTGGATCGGACTGGACTCGACTCGACACGGAACTTCGGAACCTGGCGGGCCTCTGTATACCTCGGATCTTGCTCTCTCAGCTAGGCTTTGGTCGGGATACTTCGCACTTCTCACCGCCTCGTCTGGGTGTTGATCGCAGCCTCAGTCACCCCCGCTTGGCCGGAGGGAGATACAGGAAATCCTGCGGGTACGCGTTGTTGTCCGTCCAGCTGTGGCAGGAGACCGGGCCTGCAACGCACCTCCGGCGCGTGAGATGAGAAAGTGTCCCTGTTCGGGCGCCAATTTATGTGGTAAATATTTAAATTACCTGTACTATTTTTTATGCGGTAAAGTCTAGTAAGAATAACTCAGTAAAATAAGAGGCAGAATCCGTGGTATCAGAGGTTCTAAAGGGCTTTATTCCTCTACAAAGGAATTACAGTTCGAACTGCAGGCATCGTATTCCATCACCACGGGGGTTCAGGAAGGGAAGGCAAAGCATTATTGACAAGTAATGACATATATAAGAAAACCATTACATTGAGACAGATGCAGGAGGCGTAACAGCTGATGATACAGATAAGAATATGCATACTTAACTAAAAAAGGCGGACATATAGGCGTAACTTAGAAAACGTCATTATACATGATGTCACAAGTGGGTGGATCCATAAGAGAATCCTGCAATGTCAGCAGAAATACTTGGCAGAGATGCGCGCGCAGCCGCATGACGTGTGATTGACGTGCAACTAGAGGGTGAAGGGGACTTGACATTTGGCTCTACATGTGGAGACAGAAGTCTAGGGGGTCAAGTCAACCTAATCCCAAATCATATCTAATATCCTATGTTTAAAGAACTGTGTTATCCAAAAGGAAAGGTCTCTCGGACAAAATCTATTCTATACTGTCTGTGAGTGCGTGTACAAGCGTCTAAGTGTCTACATGAGATGCGAGGGGGCAGAAATCTTCCATGGTAACAGGGGCTATGAATTACTTGCATGAGGACAGTGAAACCGGGCCCCTTGCTCGGTAGCTGAAGGAATGTTTACCTAAACTACTAGACAGGAATGCATTGGATGAGGAGCGGAGCAGATAATCTTGAAGGTGAAATACAGTTTTTGGCAGGCAAACGGGCCGACTCAGGCACCGTTAGCCGCGCAGGGAGTAGGACAAAGTTCATGGATACAGATGCGAGCTCAGACTGGAGCTGTCGAAGGTAGAAGGCAGAAAAAGGCTTGATGGTAGAATTCAGGGCCTACTCGCCTGAACTGCAAAATGGAGTAAATGAGCCATATAAAGTCGGTGGCCTTTCATACTTAGGAATGGAATATCCGGCCCATTCATGGCAGATCTGAAAGAGGACATGTTGACGGTGGACGCACATGTGTTTGCGTCTTCATAACTGGAACTGGAGGGAACATACATGTACTTGTAGCATATACATGGAGCCGTTGGGGTCTAAGATAGGGGACATAACTGATCACAAAATTCATAGTTCCTCACATCTATAGTAGGCGACTCAGAGGCCAGACTTACAGGGCGTGAATACATGTTCACAATGGCTAACTTGAAAGAATTGGGTCATTTGATGATTATACATTGAACATCATCGGAGTATGTAAGCAGATTCTCCACCGTACAACCCAGATGGAGTGTGACCCAAATAGTGAGACCGCCCGAGGGTCTTCCTTTCCCTCCCCACCTAGCAAGAACATGGTATGTGGCAAATCCCACACTGAAATGTTCTTCCCTGGCCCAGGTCTCCTGGAAAAGACATACATCGTGTTGGTCCACCAGGGCCCCCCACTCTGTACAGTGTAATTTATGCGTCAGACCTACCACGTTCCATGATAACATTTTTAGAGGCTTCAGACGAATAACATTATTAACGATTGGATCACTACCAGTTACATCACTACCAATTGCATTGCTGCCCACATGTGCTTCTCCCAGGATATTCAGTTCTGGGGTCTGTACTATGGAAGGCAACACTTTACTCCACGGTACCTCGGATGCCAGCAACATGTTGGACGCCTGCAAATTGGATAGCAAGATCCTTGGACATGGTAAATGAACCAGTGATAAAGAGCTCTGGTATTCCATCTGAGTTTGAAAAACTCCTATGTAGGATGGGGCAGGAGGTGTTCAACTTAGTGTGCCGTAGTCAATCCACCATTTCCAAGTTACTAAACCGGTTATGCGTGGGTACATTACACTGATCGACTAATCGCCCCTGCCATCCCCTCTCTGACTTTCTTCTTCCAGGATGTGTTACCCAAGACCATCCACCTCCACAATCTAGTGATTCAGGATAGAAGAATGACAGAGGAAGGGAATGGATGGTTGACCCACTGATATTGTGACTCCAACTACAAATATGCTCCACAGTACGGGGATCCCTGAAATTGATCAGCACGCAGTCACCTGTGATAGTTTTGGGGCTGCGGCCCACCCAAGAAACCCTACGTACCATCAGAATTTCACTAGTAATGTGGAGGGGTAATTGTCTGTTAATATTAAGCCAATGAGTTACTTTATTTTTTAGTGATGCAAACGATTCCTGGGTTCGATTAGTTATCTCAGGGATCCCCGTCAGTACAACCAGATATGGACTAGTTTCCGGCGGTAAATCAATTCTAGTGGCCCCCTGAGATCCCACCTGAGCCGGTGTCTGCCTAGCTAAGTGTTGGGGTAATAGGGGCGTGGGATCGGCCCTAGTTGGAGTTAGGACTTTATTGACATTTGAGTGGGGCAGCTCTAATTGGGGCTGAATATGATCTAATCTAGCTCCTACGAGCACAGGATTAGTTACAATATTATCCACTCGTGGACCGGTTGACTTTGTATCGGGCAGAATGCCACGTGAAGCAAGTTCTAGTTGAGAAAGCTGGTACTCAATTCGGCCAAGTCTCTCTTCTAGTGGTCCAAGTGTAGATCTCCATAGGGCGCCCAGTTTTGTAAGCAAAAGATCCTCTGTCGTTAAGGTTCCACTGGTGGGCTGAGCGACATCTGCCTCCTTCGACCCTGAGCTCGATACGATTGATGTTGACGGGCCGTGCCTAGTCTAATCACTGAGGACATTGCACCCATTGGTGGCTGGTGTTACAACGCTATCGCCCGACCCTTTGACCAATTTCAACTTCCTAGTACGAGATGAATCTGTGGCTATATACTTCCTCTTAGATTTTGGCTTAGCACCTGTGTGTCTTTCCCTAGGGTTCCGGATTCCTAGGTTCTCCGAGGAGCTGGCCAGAGTAGGGGCATCATTATCCGTTGAGGGCTCCGTTGTTTTTGAGCTCAGGATTGATACTGTAATCTCATTGTCTTGCGAAGAGAGGGGGGTTTGAACAAATGCCTGGGCAAGAGTCAGATTAGTGCAGCCGTCGTGCTCCGGTGTGCGCGCAGCTGCAAAGTGACCCATTGAAGAGCGTTTGGCCATAACAATATCTTGCGACACTCGTCGCTCCATAAGGGTTATCCCCTGATCAATCACTGAATTGACCCTAGTAATGAAGTTGTCCAAAGTTCCTGTTAATTGGCCTCTAGCAGCTGAAGTTTTGTTCCTCAAATTGCGAGCCATAGTGATACTAGTGAGAAGTGTTCGCTCGCTTGGTTCTTAGACTCTGCAAAATATAGAATACGTACTTGCAGCAAACAAAAGAGGGATGGCCCGGTCCGGTCTTTCTCGGTCTAGAACGGGCTAAAACGGGCCATCCCTTGACCCGGGCTTCGCCCAGCGCGCGCGCGCCCGCGCGCTTCCCGCGAAGTGGGGGAAGAGATGATATAAATACCCGTAGGCAGTGGGCGGAGACACAGGGAAGAGGACACAGCTGTGCTGGAAACCGGGCTGCTAGTCCTCACAGTCCTGTGTGCTTCAACAATCCACAAACACCAGACAAGTCCAACTGCTGCGAGCGGCTCCCGCGAAGCAGGGGCCGCGAGCAGTATTAAGCAGCAGTCAGAGGGCGGAGACACAGGGAAGAGGACACAGCTGTGCTGGAAACCGGGCTGCTGGTCCTCGCAGTCCCGTGTGCTTCAACAATCCACAAACACCAGACAAGTCCAACTGCTGCGAGCGGCTCCCGCGAAGCAGGGGCCACGAGCAGTATTAAGCAGCAGGCAGAGGGCGGAGACACAGGGAAGAGGACACAGCTGTGCTGGAAACCGGGCTGCTGGTCCTCGCAGTTCCGTGTGCTTCAACAATCCACAAACACCAGACAAGTCCAACTGCTGCGAGCGGCTCCCGCGAAGCGGGGGCCGCGAGCAGTATTAAGCAGCAGGCAGAGGGCGGAGACACAGGGAAGAGGACACAGCTGTGCTGGAAACCGGGCTGCTGGTTCTCGCAGTCCCGTGTGCTTCAACAATCCACAAACACCAGACAAGTCCAACTGCTGCGAGCGGCGCCCGGGAAGCGGGGGCTGGGAGCTGTATTAAGCAGCATGCAGAGGGCGGAGACACAGGGAAGAGGACACAGCTGTGCTGGAAACCGGGCTGCTGGTCCTCGCAGTCCCGTGTGCTTCAACAATCCACAAATACCAGACAAGTCCAACTGCTGCGAGCGGCAGTTGGACATAGTAGTTTGGTAGTTTTTATATAGCTGGAATACCTTTCCACTGCCATGATACAGAGACAGCAAGACACAGTGTGATAGAAGATTTTACCACAGAATTGAAAGCTAGGAGGAGGAAGTGGGAAAGAGAGGAAGTGCAGACTTTTCTGAAATACATATTTGGGTAAGAGGGCTGGCAAGTTGTTATATAGCGCTGGGATGCCGCTGGTTAACCACGCGCTTTATAAGTGTTCCTTCATAAGAGGTGTGATTATAGTTAGCCGTGGGGCCATCCTATATGGTGGAAGTGTTAGTTAAATGATAAAGCCAGTGTCTATAGCGAGCGGCTTAGTGGATCAAAATACACGGCTCAGCAGTAGAACAGCGAATAAAACAAGAACGTGTACGGCGGGATGTTTCCCTAGAAGACCTAGCTCTTAAACTACTTAGAAGGATTAAGACCAGTGGTGTACTATAAGCCCCCACAGCCTCAACGGTGCGGGGGGGCCCCTCAGCAAAAGTGGTAAGTGGTGGGCCAGAGAGGGAGAGCCCCATCCGTGCACTTTGTAGGGGCCCTCTCAAGTTTCGTTACGCCACTAATTAACACAGTGCAAATATACACAGCAAAGGCCAGGTTTAAGATAGTCTGTGACGTCAGAGTCAATCGGAGAAAAATAGGAATGTACATTATATGAGGAGTGAAGTTTCATGGGTGGGGGAGACTAGTTCCACTCAGCGTAGACTTTCACTTTCTTGTGTGGTATGGATCAGGGTTCTCCAAAGTTGGTCCTGGAGGGCCGGGTCCGTGTCAGATTTGTAAGACAATTACATTTCTATAAATGGGTATATGCTAAAAATCTGGCATGGATCCGACGCTCCAGGACCGACTTTGGAGATCCCTGCCCAAGATGTCTGAAGGTAAAATATGTTGGTGCTTAACACACTGCCTGACGGTTCACGCACCAGTCAATGAAGCACAAGCCCAAGACTGCATTGGGTAGTAAGATGTGACCCTGGGAGACAGTATCTCCCCCCCTGTTGAGGGCTACATGTGTTCTATTGAGGTCTGAAGTAGTGAAGGGCCTAATCCTACAACTTCGATTGGGTAGTCTGAATCAAGGTCTGTGCCCCTGAAAACTAGGGCAGCGCCAAGACTCTTGATGCTTGCTTGGGTGTGCAAGACGGTGCTTGCCTCTGTATCGTAGGCTGCTTGCGATGCCTTCGAACTTCAGCACTTTTGGGAGGTCTTTACTCTGCAAGCAGCAGCTTGAAGAGGAACTCATCTCAGATCAGAAAACTAAGCAGCCAACTCAACCTATGGTCAACTAAACGAACAGCGTCAGGTTCATTTATGACAACAGCTGTTTATTAAATGTCTAAAAACGAATTCAGTTCTTAAGGTGCAATAAAATGTGTATATTATCTCAATATTATTTCTAACCCTGGGCGTAGTGTGCGAAGCGGGGCTACGCGGAGGGCCACGAAGTTGGAAACAAACTCTGTGGAGCTCCGCTACGCCGCCTGCCTCCACCCCCCTATTAAGATCTAAGTTACAAGTAATTTAAAAAAAAGTTAAAACCACTTACCTGTTTACCGCGGCGACCCCGGGCTGCCCTCCTCCACTTTCTCACCATATGGGTACTGCTTGAGAGAACTGCGCATGACCATGCAGAACACACGTGGATCACCACGCTCCTGCAGACATCAATATTCCCCAGATGAAGGCCAATGGCCGAAATGTATTGGGATATTTGAATGTTATTAACGAGATGGAGCATTGTTGATGCATTGTGGGAAATGAAGTACAATTTCCACTTAATGAAAATATGAAGAAATAAAAGTGAATTTCTGAAATCATAATACTAAGACAAAACTTTATTGAACTCGTAATCCTCTCTTGAGGAATTAGAAGCTGTGCCCGGGGGACATACCCCACGATTTTGGGGATGCTACTCGAGATTGTCTATGTTCACACTCAGGTTTGGGGAGTGATACCCCAGGAGCACGCAATACTTCAAATCAACCTTTGAAGAACTACAGTTGTGCGCGCACTCATTTACAATAGAAAATGTTAAAATATGCCTTATTTTATAGATAGCTTTTTTATTGAAAATATCTCATAATTCATAGCACAATCTCTGTTGCAATCAGAATCATTGAGTTATCTCTGCTGCTGTTTTTCTTTGACTGCTAGAAAGCCGCCTGGGAGGGCTCCCTGGCAGACAAGGAAGCTCGCTATGGCACCCTGGTCGCCGAGATACAAGCCAAAATCAATAACGTCATGGTACAGCTGGGCCAGATCCGGTCAGACATGGAACAGCAGCGCACCGACTACAGCATGCTGCTGAACATCAAGCTACGGCTGGAGATGGAGATCGCAGAGTACCGCCGCTTGCTGGAAGGAGAGGACGCGTAAGGCATCCTATGTCGAATGTTTTGGGAAATGTCATGATTCCATATCACTCTTGGAGAGCCTTTTACCAAGAAACATGTAACCCACTGATGTGCAGCTCATGCTGATAGCCCACAGGTCCCAGGGGACCACCTGTCCTCCCAGTACACCCCATCCCTTCCCTGTAGGAATCATTTCTTCCCAGTAGAAGACCTATCTTACCAAAGACCACAGCTTCTCTCAATAGATCCCATCCCCTCCCAAGAGAAGGCATATTCACCTAATGTACTATGATTTCTCTTCATAGACCCCAACACTTCCAATAGAATACATCTCCTCCCAAAGATCACACCTTCTCGTAATAAAACACAGCTTCTCAATAAAGACAACACCTCTTAAAAGAAGACACATCTTCTCTTAGAACCATCAAGCACACCTTTTAATCTATATCTCTATCCAGTAGAGACTCCTTCCTACAGACCACATCTAGCTTGGTATTGGACCACATCTTCTCACAATAGTTCACACCTCCTCCCAATAGACAATTCTTTAATACACCACACCAACCAAACAGACCACACCTCCTACCAAAAGACCACGTCTTCTCACAATTATACACAATTTCTCTTAATAGTCAACAAGCCCTCCTATTGTGGCATAACGAAGGTTTAAGGCGACTCCCTGCAATGTACACAGAGGGTCCTCTGTTCCGGATTTAATCCGGAGCGCTCAGGCCTAAGTACTGTGCTGAGGGGGCTCCCTGCAGCTCCGTAAGGGGGCCAAATGAGATGCAGCAAGCGCAGCAAAATTTGTTTTATTTATTTATATGTTTAGTTACCTGTAATCCGCGTAATCCATAGTTTACTATCCCCTACCCTGCCCCTCCCCAGCCCCACGTCAGCCCCCGGAAACACTCCCACCACGGGCCGCTGCTGGTAGCCTGCCTCACGACTGTAGAAAGAACAACAGGGCAGGAGTAACACTTCCAAGGCAGCAGGATGGCTGTAATCGCCACAGTAACTGTTTGCAGACTGGTCGAAGAAAGTCAAACGCCCTAGGTTGCAGGCTGTCCTGTTGACAAAGGACACTAGTGAGGTTGACCAGTAGGGAGGGAAAGGGCATGGTTAAACAGGTTTTTTTTTTCTTTTTTTTAATGGTTCATTGGACTATAACGGTTTTGTATTGTCATTTTCTATTTCAAGAATCTAATGTAGTGATATTCACGATGTAACTGGCGATCACTAACCTCGAGTTTATTTTCTTTTTTCTTATCTCTTAAAGAATGACACATACGGAAGCTGAATGTACTATGTATAATGTACTTTCTTTCAAAAACAAAAGACTGCCTCTGTGGGATAAACATTGCATTATATAAATGTCGAAGTCATTAATAAAATGTGTTGAAAAAAAAATAGTGGGGCTGACCAGGGAGTTTCCGTAGTATTACCTTTTCCTTGGGGTTCCAGTTCATAAGTTTCAATTTCTTTAGTCAGATCCTTAGTTCCAGTACAGTTTTCCTTCAATAACACGCAGGTCCTTATAAACCATCTTCCTCAAATATCAGCTTGTAAGTTCTCTTGAAGTTCCTTTTCCTTCAGGCTTGATAAATCATAACCCATTGAAGTGGCACACACGTAGGTTCTTCCAAATCGTCGCCAGTGTTAAAATGCAGAATGTCTCGTAGACAGGTCGTGTAAAAACAAGTAGTTGATTTATTCATAAGGTAACAGCTTCAGATAAAGGTAACTAGAAAATGGTAAAGTCCATGTAATGCCCCACCAGGAGCAGCCTCCCTGCTGCTCAGACTGCACACTCCAACTATCACTCCAAACCAAACCACACCAGGCACCCCTGCATTCTATGACATCATCAAACACTCAACATTCCAAACATCACCAAGCACACCAGCACTCATCCTGTCTGAGCAGCAGGGAAAAGGTAGTTAAAGAAGAAATATGGAAAACAGTAGGTTATAGCAGACGATTATCGGGAATCTCGTCCACAGTTTGGGGATAGTTTTGAATTCGGCAGAACAGGTACTCTGTCCCAACAGTTGGGCGGACCTTAAGTATTTCAGCGACACAGACAACTCTGTTTCTATCGCTGACAAATTCCTCCAACAATCCAACAAAGTAATGGCCGTCAGAAGATTGACTTTTCCACCGCCCGCCTGATTTTGAGTGAGCAGTAGAATGGCCAGTTTTTAGTTTCTATTACAGCTGTGAAAAAAGTGGCAGAAAGGGACAGTAAAAAAGTTTGAATGACCACCACACCATGGGAAAAATTGGGATTTTGTTTTGGGAATATCAAAAATAAGTAAAAGGTTTGACAGTACCCTCCAGTAAACTTTGAACACATTGACAGGAACCGTTCTGACTGCAGATACTGTCAATTAGACAAGAGATGTCTGCTGGGTCGACGGACATCCCTATATTCAGAGTAAGGGTACTCCGTCAAAGACGACTGAGTATTTTACTCCTTCACTCTGATGGAGTAAATATCATACTCCAAAGGCCCTGAATTAAGATACATCAAGATCTGCACTTCTGGGTATTCTGAGGATGCACAATAGAATGAACTCACTATGTAAAAAAGCGTAGAGTTATGAAAAAACTGGGGGACTGTGATCATGTAAGATTCAGGTTGACCCAGGAAGATTGTTCTAGCATCTGAAGTCCTTGCCGCAGACAAGGTCCTGGGCTCTTAAGAACATTATAAAGAATAATTGTTATATCACTGAACGGTTGAGACCAAGCAACAAGGAAAAACAAGATGAGAAGCCTTCTCTTGCTACATACGTTATCGATGTTTATAAGAAATGTTCAGAATCGGACAGCCTCATCTCTTCTCCACTTTCAAAAAGAGCAGGAGACTCATCTTTTCTAGCAACAGCTCATCATAAGATATATTTCTGTAATACACTCTACTGCCCCTAGCTGCTTCACTCCACATCCTGCCATGCCCTCTCTCTCTCTACCATCTACACCTTATTCTTTTTATTGTCAACCGAAAAGCTCCTCTCCCTACCTTCATTACTTCTCTAATAACCTCCTATTGCATACAGTTTCCTGCATCACTAGTCACTCATAATGTTTACTTCTCTTCTGTACAACACTCAGTTGCTTTTTAGCTAGGTTTATTCTTAGAAATCACATACATACATTCAATACGTAAGCAGAGTAGTATTTCTGAACATGGTCCCTTGTACTTGAATTAAAAGGTCAGTGAATTGCTGGCTTATTGGTAGAGGAGGATTTGGAGTATGTTATACTCTCAGATGGCTGACAAATATGCACAGTAGAAACTGTGGTGGAGGGATTAGATGTTAGCCTTCAGTGACCCTTTTGAACACAAAAATATAATTGGTGACTGAATCTAAAGAGGCTCTGTGTATATAGAGACATTCCTCTTTCAAGAACACAAATAGGCAGTCTTTAATTGAGAGGAATAAAAGGGTCACTTGTGACAAAGGCCTAACACTGCTTTGAGACAAATCGCAAAGAAGACACAGGTCTTCAGAATCCAGAAACAGACCAATGATGTATCATATAATTAAAAGGCACTTCCGTAGCCATTTGTGGAAGTGCATACCTTCTTAAATTGTGAGTTTCCATGCTGTTTAATCTGTTGCACTGTCTGTATTTTTACAGAAGCTGGGAACTGGAGAAACTGAGACTAAAAGAAGCAGTTAGAGGTAAGCTCACCCTCTGATGTGAAGAGGAGTCAATAGTGGAAGCAGGAGATAAAAAAGGAATACATAGGTGACTGTTCCTAATAGCTGTCACAGCATTCCAGGGCTCTCTTCATGCAATAATCTGCCTATTTTAGGACCTCATTTATTAGTGTAATGTGAGTAGAATATCACTACATTAAACTGGGTCCAAAGCCTTTGGATTGTTGTAAAGCATTGTAAAGATCAGTTCTGTGAAGTAATGAACCGATGAAGGCATGCATATGAAGTCAGGTTTGTTTTATAATGATGTTTACAAGGTTTAAATGTAAACATATCTGTGGGAGGGTAGCAATATAACCAATTAACCATTGTTGCGCTATTTTGAACAAATAATCTTTTACTCACCTTGCAAAGGGTTGTTTATACAAATTATGAAGCTTCTCGGCCCATGTATGTGAACTCTGCTATGAAAATGAATTAAATGATGAAATTCTTATAGTAAAGGGTTTCAACAAACCACAGTCTCTGATGGACGAGCAGAGCTCAGGTAGAACTAGAGATGTAACAAGAGAGCCTTTGGAAAATAGAGGGATTTCAAGACATTTGAAGAGATATCAAAAATAGATGTATGGAATTGCTGTAACCAATGCTTCTTAGCCCTGAAAATACCCAGGGATGGTATTCCATTCTTTTGAAGTTTACATCGAAAAATGACATAACAAGAGAGAACCATCTCTATTTAAAGAATCTGCCTCCATCAAAGACACATCATTAGTGTTTGTAATATTGTTATGGCTTTAATTAACTGAACAATAAATCAAATAAATCACATCAAGGTCAAGACCTGATAGACCATGTCCCATCTAAAATGGAAAGCAAAAGACCCATACATTTATAATATCCATAGGGCCTCATCAGTGAACTTAAATCTAGACATATCCATCATCCCATGTTTCTGCACTGAATGGTACATTCTCATGATGCAGCGATGATGCTGTGTCAAACAGTAGCACATGCATCTTTGTCATGAAGCACAATACAATATTAACCCTTTGTGTACTTTCCAATCTTAGAGCAAGATAAACAACGCAAGATAAAGACCATTGTCAAGGAGGTGGTGGATGGAAAAGTTGTCTCATCTAAGGTCAAAGAAGTTGTTGAGAAGATGTAAGGAGATGTACTCTTTGAAGTTGGTTGCCGAAAAGAAGACGTGTAAGAAGAATGACCTGAAGAAACATAATTTATGTAGAATTTCACAGTCTTACCCTTTTCAGAGCTAAGGTCCAGCCCACCATAAACAGGAGCTGTGAACACTGGTTGATAATAAAACATTTATTGCAACATAGTACCATAAGAGTATGAATTTTATTTATCTACACCTGTACACTTTACAACTCTCATGGGTGCAATTTCATAGGTTCAAAGATGGGATTTCAAAATACCACTGTATTAATCAATTATTCAATTCTTATGAATTGACGGATACTTTTGTGATGTGTATGAATCCAGTGATGGGACAGTGAGTGAGACACTATTGATGATAGGGGTCACAGATGATATGGTGGCGGAGACTTTAGTGGAAGATATGAGGCCAGTGAGGAAGCAATGACTGAGTCTGGGCCACTGATGACATGATGCCTTTGCTTCTTTGGAATGTATGGGGCATATTTACAAGACCTTAATGTGGCATAACGCTGCCTTGTAAATAAGCCCCCTTTCACGCTATACTTAGCATGAAAGGGGATGGGCAAAGGGAGTTACAGTGGGCGTTCCACCACAACACCCATTGATTTTGGCGCTGCCTCATATGTACAAGGGCGGCGTAAATAAGTGGCTGCACCAAAATTAAGACCAGGGGAAACAGAGTCTTAAGCAGGCGCCACAAGGAGAAATGTTTCATTTCTCCTCGTTTTTGCTGTTTCTATGTGTGCTGCGTTGTGCAGCACACATAGAAAAAGAAAAAGGCCTTAGATTGTTTATGTGCAGGAAGGTGTCCCTTCCTGCACATAAACGATCAATTAAAAAAATGATGTTTTGAAACTTCTATGTGTACTGTGTTAAGCAGCACACATAGAAGTTTCAAAACGCCTGGAATGATTGTTTATCATTCCCCGCAACGCAGAGACCCTTGCACTAAGGTGCGAGGGTGTCTGCGTTGGTGCTAGGTAACTGAATTCAGTGCCAGTGCTGGGGGAATCGCTGGGGTGCTCCGTATTCTTGTGAATACGACGCATCCCTGTGTTTTCAGGAAGGAGAAGCATGGAGCTAGCAATGTTTGTTTAACGCCACGCTTCTCCATTCTGTTGTAAATATGTCCCTATGAGACTTCATTCAAGATGGTGATGCCACTGGTGATATGAAGGCTCAGGTGTTATAGTTTATAAGTCCAGGGATGTGTTGTGACGGTGACTCAGGTTTAAATGGTCACCCCATCATCACAGTGTTTTGAAAACACCTGGATCTTTTCTGTGAAACTGTTTACATACAGGAAGTGCTTCCCCCTGCTTACTCTTGATTAAGAAATGCCTTGCCTCATCCGCCTCTGTAGTAAATATTCCGAATATCGTCAATTTACTTTAATATTATATATGTAAACACTATTGAAGAAGGGACAGCCAAGTCCTACAATTCAGGGACCAAGGACTTCCTGTGTGGCTTTTACAGGATCTATGACCAGCTCTGGAAAGATGGAAAATAGCCAGGATCTTTGCCTTCAGAAGAATGTGCGGAGGGAGATGAAAATAATGATGGTTCCTGCCCCAGGAGCCCTGCTTTGTAAGGAAAATGGAATCCATTGAGCAGGGGCAATTGCAACAAGATTTGGAAGGGAATTATTGTGCTTGTCCATAGGGAATACAGTTTCTCTGAGTAGTTCAACCACCCATCTATTCATTGAGCCCCCGTATCTGGATTCGCTTCAAGTTCCTTCTTCTCTCGGAGGCACCTCAGCTTGCAAGAGATTGGTTCTTTGGGAGTGATTTTATTCTGTGTACATCTCGGGGTATATTCACTAGAACGTGTGCTAAACAAAACCAACAAACGTGAACGCAACTTTACACATTGCAGCCTATTGCGGGAAAATAACCCCGTGTCAACGTGGAATTCACAACATGGCGGTACCATGCGATAGTCCGCCCAAAACGCGGACAATGTCCGCGATATAGCCACGTTGACGGCGATAAAAACACAAACCTCAACATGAAAAAACCTGCGCTGGGCCAAAGCGCGATGAGGAAATCAGCAAAAAGCAGCGCCAGGCCTGCAATACACACTTTACAGGCGGGAAAAATCTTCATAAAAGTAGAAAAAACACACAAACACAAACTGACCAACACACAAGAACATGGAGGCAGCCAGAGCAGGCGCAGAGGATGAGAGCAACACCACAAGTACCTCAGACGACCAGCCCGGGACCTCGGGGGCAGGGAAGGGCAAGGACAAGAAGAAGAGGAAGACGAAGTTCAGTCCGCAGGAGAACAGGATCATAGTCACGGAGGTGATATAACACCATCAACAACTGTTCGTCACCTCCAACGTGTCATTGGGCACCAGAAATGCAATATGGCCGGACATCGTGGACATGGTGAATGCCGTCAGAGAGCACAAGAGGTCAATGGAAGAGGTCAAGACCCGATGGAATGACATCAAGCGAAAGACTAAGGAGAAACTCGCAGCCAACCAGAAGGCAGCAACGCAGACTGGAGGTGGGGGCCCAGTGTCACAGCTGGAGCTGGATGACATGGAGGAGCTGTTGTCGACAGTCATCAGTGTGGATACTGTGGCCGGAGTCGGGGGACCGGACACTGCTCGACAGGACACAACACCACCGCAACAGGGTGAGTGACCACCAGGTACTGGGGGGATGGGTGGAGATGGCCACGATGGCACACATGCACACTCAAGCAGAGCACAGTGCACACCCACAATGACTCTGGGTCTTCGCCCACATCCATAGACTGTCACAATGTACAATGCCATGCTGTCTGATTGTCAACATGTCCCATGCTGCTACATACATGTGGATACATTGCAATACACCATCTTCCCTTCACATTGCAGGGCCAGCGTCAACACCCCCTGCAGAGCAGTCCCAGCTGCATGTTCAGTTGCTCAGGTGTATCTGTTGTTCTTCAGGTGTGGCTCTGGGCTGTGCTCCCTTTTGTGGTGCAGGCTGTGGTCCGACTTAGCAACAGGTCAAAGCAGGTGTTAGTTTCCTGGTGCTAACGCGCCTTATCGCCTGTTTTGTGTTCTTACCGCCGATGTGGCTGTTTGTTGAGGAGTGATGTTGTAGCGGCTTTTGGAACGCCTACTCTGCATCTCATTAGCGATAGTTGCGGGGGTCATCCATGGTGATGTTTTTTGCGGCTGCTATCGCAGGTATTCTGGTGCTGTGGGTCATTTACACCAGCTTGTGAATGGGGCGATAGGTTTATCGCAACTTTGGCTGCGCTATAGTGCTGTTAACTCGGCGATAGTTCCTTGTGAATATGCTCCCTCGTATTTTGCTTCACGCCACTTGCCTAGAAAGGAGCTTCCAGGGTAGTGACACATTTTTCTGTGCCACTAGAGTCATTGGGGAACATACCTATTTTCTTCTACAGTGAGTCAACATTGTCTCTAACTTTTTAATTAAAATTTAAATATCAATGAATTAATTTCTGTAGATCTTTAACAGATTTAGGATTCGCCCTTGGTGCTGTAAATGTTGAGGCTACCCTTCAATGTACCTTAGAGTACTGCCCTTCTGTGCGTAGTGTCAACTCTTTCTAATTGGCCGTGTCAGCATCTGTATCCAAGCTGTATTTTTTTGGAATGCTTGTGCATTTGCTGATTGTTGAGGGTTTCAAAGGACAGAATCAGGGTCCCCAATTCAGAACATAAGTGACATATGGCCTGATTTAGAGTGTGGAAGAGTTGATACTCTAGAACAAATGTCATTGCTATCCTGTACGCTTTTTACAAGTGGCATAGGTTATAATAGATGTATAACATGGCACACAGGTTATCCGTCACATTTGTGATCGAGTGTTCCATTCACCGAGCTCTAAACAGACCCATTGTCTTGACTAGGAAAGCATTCTGATCTGTTGTGGGCTTTCTTCTCGAGGGCAATTTCTGTCAGTCTGTACTTGTTTCATAAATAAGGCACGCTTCATCCCTTCTACCATCATCTCTTGTTTACAAGTTGCCTGGGCTTCCACAGATTCTCCTTACCTGAGCTTCCTGTGAGGTCATTTCCTGTTTTGAAGCCTTGAAGACACAGGAGTGAGGCGCACATTGCAAGTCTGTGCCAACTTCTGCGGTACCTTGAAGCTTATTAGGAGGCATCTCATTTCCGTTTCAGACTTCTAGTCTTGTCGCTGAAGCTGAGTCGTCTTCTCTGCCTGTATGTGTACCACTGAATCTTTACCTTCAACTTGGGCGGTCTCGTGCCACTTTCCACCACAGCAAATTCAACTCGTAGCCCAGGCAAGGCTGAGTCTATGTGACAAATGAGAATGGACATTGTTGAGTTCCGCTATTAACTTTACTTTTGCCCCCAGTTCTCTTTTTACCTCCTCTTGCACTTTCCCCAGCTGTGAATTATGTGATCTTATGTCACTGATCTGTCTGCAAAGGTGGACAGCTATGTCAGTCAGTCAGTCAGTCAGTGAGAGACTCTCTCACTCTCTCACTCACTGACTGACTCACTCACTCTCACTGACTCACTCACTCTCACTGACTCACTCACTCTCACTGACTCACTCTCACTGACTGACTCACTCTCACTGACATACTCTCACTGACTGACTCACTCTCACTGACTGACTCACACTCACTAAAAGACTCACTCTCACAGACAGACTCTCTCACTGACTGACTCTCCTACTTTCTCACTGGCTTACTCACTCACACTGACTGACTCAGTCTCACTGAAAGACTCTCCCACTTTCTCTCACTGACTGACTGACTCACTCACTCTCACTGACTGACAGTCTCTCTCTCACTGACTGACAAAATCTCTCTCACTGACTGACTGACTAACTCTCACTGACTCACTGACTCACCGACAGACTCTCACAGACAGACTCTCCCACACTCTCTCACTGACTGACTCACACTCACTAACAGACTCACACTCACGGACAGACTCTCTCACTGACTGACTCTCCTACTCTCTCACTGACTGACTCACTCACACTGACTGACTGACTCACTCTCACTGACAGACTCTCCCACTCTCTCTCACTGACTGACTGACTCACTCACTCTCACTGACTGACAATCTCTCTCTCACTGACTGACAGAATCTCTCTCACTGACTGACTAACTCTCACTGACTGACTGACTGACAGACTCTCACTGACAGACTCTCCCACACTCTCTCACTGACTGACTCTCACTGACTGACAGACTCACTCACTCTCACTGACCGACAGACTCACTCACTCTCACTAACTCACTCTCACTGTCTCACTCTCACTGACAGACTCTCACTGACAGACTGACTCTCACTGACTGACTCACTCACTCTCACTAACAGACTCTCACTGACTGACTCACTCTTACTGACAGACACTCTCACTGACTGACTCTCCCACTCTCACTGACTGAATGACTCACTCTCACTGACAGACTCTCACTGAGACTCTCACTGACAGACAGACTCTCACTGACTGACAGACTCACTCACTCTCACTGACTGACAGACTCTCTCTCTCTCACTGACTGACTGACCCACTCTCTCTCACTGACTGACTGACTCACTCTCACTGACAGACTCTCACTGACTCACTCGCTGATTGACAGACTCACTCACTCTCACTGACAGACTCTCTCTCTCTCACTGACTGACCCACTCTCTTTCACTGACTGACTGACAGACTCTCACTGACAGACTGTCACTGACAGACTCTCCCACTCACTCTCACTCACTGACTGACTCTCCCACTCACTCACTCACTGACTGACTTACTCACTCTCACCGACAGACTCTCACTGACAGACTTGCCCAATCTCTCTCACTGACTGACTGACACTCTCACTGACTCACTCTCACTGACAGACTCTCCCACTCTCTCACTAACTGACTCTCTAACCTCTCTCTCAATGACTGACTCACTCACTCTCATTGACAGACTCTCACTGACAGGCTCTCCCACTCACTCTCACTCAATGACTGACTCTCTCCCTGACTGACTGACTCTCGCTGACTAACTGACTCACTCTCACTAACAGACTCTCACTGTCTGACTCACTCTTACTGACAGACTCTCTCACTGACTGATTCTCCCACTCTCTCACTGACTGACTGGCTCACTCTCAC
Source organism: Triturus cristatus (assembly GCF_964204655.1). Lineage (NCBI taxonomy): Eukaryota > Metazoa > Chordata > Amphibia > Caudata > Salamandridae > Triturus > Triturus cristatus. The sequence continues at coordinate 93,420,977 of NC_140579.1, read as the reverse complement.
TGACAGACTCTCTCACTGACTGACTCACTCTCACTGACTAACTGACTCACTCTCACTAACAGACTCTCACTGTCTGACTCACTCTTACTGACAGACTCTCTCACTGACTGATTCTCCCACTCTCTCACTGACTGACTGGCTCACTCTCACTGACAGACTCTCTCACTGACTGACTCACTCTCACTGACAGACTCTCACTGACTGACTCACTCTCACTGACAGACTCTCTCACTGACAGACTCTCCCACTGACAGACTCTCCCACTGACAGACTCTCCCACTGACAGACTCTCCCACTGACAGACTCTCCCACTGACAGACTCTCCCACTGACAGACTCACTCTCACTGAAAGACTCTCACTAACTGACAGACTCACTCTCACTGACTGACAGACTCACTTTCACTGACTGACTCTCTCTGACTCACTCACTCTCACTGACTCACTCACTCTCACTGACTCACTCACTCTCACTGACAGACTCTCACTGACTGACTCACTCTAACTGACAGACTCACTGACTGATTCACTCTCACTGACAGACTCTCACTGACTGACTCCCTCTCACTGACAGACTCTCTCACTGACTGACTCACTCTCACTGACAGACTCTCTCACAGACAGACTCTCACACTGACAGACTCTCACACTGACAGACTCTCACACTGACAGACTCTCACACTGACAGACTCTCACACTCTCTCTCACTGACTGATTGACTCACTCTCACTGACAGACTCTCTCACAGACAGACTCTCACACTGACAGACTCTCACACTCTCTCTCACTGACTGATTGACTCACTCTCACTGACAGACTCTCTCACAGACAGACTCTCACACTGACAGACTCTCCCACTCTCTCTCACTGATTGATTGACTCACTCTCACTGACAGACTCTCACTGACTGACAGACTCACTCTGAATGACTGACTGGCTCACTCACTCTCACTGACAGACTCTTCCACTGACTGACTCACACACTCTCACTGACTCACTGACTGGCTCACTCTCACTGACTGACTCACTCTCACTGACTCACTCTCTCACTCACTCTCACTGACTGACAATCTCTCTCTCACTGACTGACAGAATCTCTCTCACTGACTGACTAACTCTCACTGACTGACTGACTGACAGACTCTCACTGACAGACTCTCCCACACTCTCTCACTGACTGACTCTCACTGACTGACAGACTCACTCACTCACTCTCACTGACCGACAGACTCACTCACTCTCACTAACTCACTCTCACTGTCTCACTCTCACTGACAGACTCTCACTGACAGACTGACTCTCACTGACTGACTCACTCACTCTCACTAACAGACTCTCACTGACTGACTCACTCTTACTGACAGACACTCTCACTGACTGACTCTCCCACTCTCACTGACTGAATGACTCACTCTCACTGACAGACTCTCACTGAGACTCTCACTGACAGACAGACTCTCACTGACTGACAGACTCACTCACTCTCACTGACTGACTGACTCACTCTCACTGACAGACTCTCACTGACTGACTCACTCTCACTGACAGACAGACTCTCACTGACAGACTCTCACTGACTCACTCGCTGATTGACAGACTCACTCACTCTCACTGACAGACTCTCTCTCTCTCACTGACTGACCCACTCTCTTTCACTGACTGACTGACAGACTCTCACTGACAGACTCTCACTGACAGACTCTCCCACTCACTCACTGACTGACTCTCCCACTCACTCACTCACTGACTGACTTACTCACTCTCACCGACAGACTCTCACTGACAGACTTGCCCACTCTCTCTCACTGACTGACTGACACTCTCACTGACTCATTCTCACTGACAGACTCACCCACTCTCTCTCACTGACTGACTGACACTCTCACTGACTCACTCTTACTGACAGACTCTCCCACTCTCTCACTAACTGACTCTCTAACCTCTCTCTCAATGACTGACTCACTCACTCTCATTGACAGACTCTCACTGACAGGCTCTCCCATTCACTCTCACTCAATGACTGACTCTCTCCCTGACTGACTGACTCTCGCTGACTAACTGACTCACTCTCACTAACAGACTCTCACTGTCTGACTCACTCTTACTGACAGACTCTCTCACTGACTGATTCTCCCACTCTCTCACTGACTGACTGACTCACTCTCACTGACAGACTCTCTCACTGACTGACTCACTCTCACTGACAGACTCTCACTGACTGACTCACTCTCACTGACAGACTCTCTCACTGACAGACTCTCCCACTGACAGACTCTCCCACTGACAGACTCTCCCACTGACAGACTCTCCCACTGACAGACTCTCCCACTGACAGACTCTCCCACTGACAGACTCTCCCACTGACAGACTCTCCCACTCTCTCTCACTGACTGACTCACTCTCACTGAAAGACTCTCACTAACTGACAGACTCACTCTCACTGACTGACAGACTCACTTTCACTGACTGACTCTCTCTGACTCACTCACTCTCACTGACTCACTCACTCTCACTGACTCACTCACTCTCACTGACAGACTCTCACTGACTGACTCACTCTAACTGACAGACTCACTGACTGATTCACTCTCACTGACACTCTCACTGACTGACTCCCTCTCACTGACAGACTCTCTCACTGACTGACTCACTCTCACTCACAGACTCTCACTGACTGCCTCACTCTCACTGACAGACTCTCTCACAGACAGACTCTCACACTGACAGACTCTCACACTCTCTCTCACTGACTGATTGACTCACTCTCACTGACAGACTCTCACACTGACAGACTCTCCCACTCTCTCTCACTGACTGATTGACTCACTCTCACTGACAGACTCTCACTGACTGACAGACTCACTCTGAATGACTGACTGGCTCACTCACTCTCACTGACAGACTCTTCCACTGACTGACTCACACACTCTCACTGACTCACTCATTCTCACTGACTCACTCACTCTCACGGACAGACTCTCACTGACTGACTCACTCTCACTGACAGACTCTCTCACTGACAGACTCTCACACTGACAGACTCTCACACTGACAGACTCTCCCACTCTCTCTCACTGACTGATTGACACACTCGCACTGACAGACTCTCACTGACTGACAGACTCACTCTGAATGACTGACTGGCTCACTCACTCTCACTGACAGACTCTTCCACTGACTGACTCACACACTCTCACTGACTCAATCACTCTCACTGACTGACTCACTCTCACTGACTGACTCACTCTCACTGACTCACTCTCCCACTCACTCTCAATGACTGACTGACTGACTCACTCTCACTGACTCACTCACTCTCACTGACAGACTCTCACTGACTGACTCACTCTCACTGACAGACTCTCACTGACTGACTCACTCTCACTGACTGACTCACACGCACTAAAAGACTCACTCTCACAGACAGACTCTGTCACTGACTGACTCTCCTACTTTCTCACTGGCTTACTCACTCACACTGACTGACTCACACTCACTGAAAGACTCTCCCACTTTCTCTCACTGACTGACTGACTGACTCACTCTCACTGACTGACAGTCTCTCTCTCACTGACTGACAGCATCTCTCTCACTGACTGACAGCATCTCTCTCACTGACTGACTAACTCTCACTGACTCACTGACTGACTGACAGACTCTCACAGACAGACTCTCCCACACTCTCTCACTGACTGACTCACACTCACTAACAGACTCACACTCACGGACAGACTCTCTCTCTGACTGACTCTCCTACTCTCTCACTGACTGACTCACTCACACTGACTGACTCACTCACTCTCACTGACAGACTCTCCCACTCTCTCTCACTGACTGACAGACTCTCTCTCACTGACCGACAGACTCTCTCTCACTGATTGACAGAATCTCTCTCTCACTGACTCACTCTCACTGACTCACTGACTGACTGACAGACTCTCACTGACAGACTCTCCCACTCTCACTTACTGACTCTCACTGACTGACACTCACTCACTCACTCTCACTGACCGACAGACTCAATCACTCTCAATGACTCACTCTCACTGACAGACTCTCACTGACAGACTCACTCTCACTAACAGGCTCTCACTGACTGACTCACTATTACTGACAGACTCTCTCACTGACTGACTGACTCTCACTGACAGACTCTCACTGACTGACAGACTCTCACTGACAGACAGACTCTCACTGACAGACAGACTCTCACTGACAGACAGACTCTCACTGACTCGCTCACTGATTGACAGACTCACTCACTCTCACTGACTGACAGACTCTCCTGTTTGGCTCTGGGTATAGCTCCCTGCTACCTGCCCCACTTCTCCTTGGCTGCCGTCCTGTTCGCTGTTCTCCCTCCCGCCGCCGAAGCATACCATCTTGTGGCCTACCGGCATCCTTTGCGGCCGCTGCCGCTGACTCCGCGCCTGGAGGCGCCTAAAAACTGACGAGAGCCCACGCGACGCGTGATCGCGCGCAGGATTGGCCGGGTTAAGCCCGGGCAAAGGGCGGGCCGTATGCGGCCATCTTTGGCCGAAGTAGGCTGGGCTGGGGCTCCCCCCTGACATTTGCGACAGGACATTGGACACCTTACCTGGAACGAACCGACTAAGGTGTAATTTCCCTGTTTTGGGAATAAGTTTAAATTCTGAACTTATTTTTATCACACTGTTAAGTATTCTTAAGTATAAAACCATCTTTATTCAAGGGCACCACGGTATGCTAATGTGAGCTTGATAGAATACAGCGGTGATAACAATGAGTCCTGGTAAAAAATCACTGGTGGGAGGGTCTGCTCAAGGGACATTGGACCTATTTATAACAAGGGCCGCAAATGTCTTAGAACGGGAAATAGCCCTCACGGAACGTCGTCTATCCATAGAGCTTTTGTATAATAAGCACTCGTCTCTGGGCTTCATCCAGCAATCTATTACTCCCCTGAACACATTCACAGAAAGGGACTCTACGGGAGATATTGGCATCCCTCAACAACTATTAGAGCGAAGTGCTTCCACTAATACCAGCAGGGAGTCTGATATTGATGACTCGTCTTTAGAACCCCCTATGACAACTAGTTCCAATGTGGTTACACACCCCAAGCTTACCACGAAGTTAAATATACAAAATGCACCTGGTCTAGGACAAGTAAACAAAAGGAAACGTGGGGGAAATAGGCACAAGGGCAGGTGTGCCAAGACCCTAAAAACGGCTTCAATAGCCACAAGTCCCCCTAAGGGCTTGCAGGACAAAGCCGCTAACCTAACTCACCTGCAATGTTCAGTCTTTCCCACTGATGTTCATTTAGAACTATTGGGAAACATTGAACATTTAGTTAGATCTCTTATACTACCACTAATGGAGCGGGTAAGAAAAATGAATGAACAGCTGGGGGGTATAGAGGAGGTAATTTCATCAAATACCAGAATCTTACATGAATCGGCAGCCTCCAAAGCAAGACCTACTTTCAATGTGCCAATATCTGATGGGCAAAAAATTAATCAAGTAATCAGCAATGGCACTACATCTCAGCCACAGGCAAATAACCTGGCCCCCCGCAAACCAACTAGTACATGTAAAAAAGACAGGGAAGGGAGAGAGGGAGGACCAATAAACGCACAGAATACTATCCCAGATAGCAAATACAGAAAAACCGCCCGACCCCAAGATAGGGATGAACAAGGTATTTTTCGTAGAATAGATTTGCCACCTGAATCAGCAGCCTATGTTACAGTCCTTACTGGGGTCCCCGAATTAACAGCTGGAAGGAAAGAAGGGCACCACGAACTTAAAAACAAGGTTGTCCATTGGCTTACAAATAATAGGCCCTTACTGCCCAATATAAGCGGGAAGATCTTGCACGTAAGAAGACTGGGATGGGTGGGCCAGAGACCCAAAGACATACCAGGGGACGTGGTTGCTGTAAACTTCAGGGATCGTAGGGCAATTGCGTATCTAAGGGACTGGTACCTGGAAAGCGGAGGGGAAGGAATATCCACTAAGGACTTAACATACTTCTACCCCCAGTATCAGATGACTAATACACGAGAGCCAAGGAAATATGGCGTAAGGGAAGCACGAGCCCCAGGCTTTAACATCCCAACATTCAATCGTTTTTCTATGTTGTCTGGACTCGATTGGGTGGATTGACGCACAAATGGGATATCCTGTAAACGATTTGTGCCCAGAGGCAGTGATTCACTAGTGGTCATTAAGGGAACATATGATAGGGCCAAGGAAACCCCGGCCAAGGAAACCCTCATGAAAGATAGAAGGGGGAAAAAGGGGAAAAGAAACGACCCTCATCTTATTATGGCCCAAGTAGAAAATGAGAGGAACTTAGATATAGACGTAAACTCTAGAGCGGAACACAGTCTAAATATAAAGTACACTGCACCCACAAGGACTACAGCCATGATCAGGAACATTCATACAAGGAGGGACGCACAGACAGACAAGTGCATTAGTAATAATAAATTTGCCCAACTATTGGTATCCTGGAATATAGCAGGACTCAAGAACAAACTACTGTCCCTGGATTGGTTAATTTTTATCGACACGTATATGGTAATATTACTCCAGGAGACATGGCAGATGGTACCCCACTTCAGGCAGGGCTATTTGAACTTTTTTGTACCTGCAGTCCATACCAAAAGAGGCAGGCCTATGGGGGGCCTGACCACCTGGATCAAGCAGGATGATAGGTACACAACTAAACAAATAAATTCTAATTGCAATGATATCCTTATTGTAAAGCTACAATGTCTCGACTGTAGAGATTTACTTGTTTTCAATGTCTATTCTAGGGGTAAACCAGGAGGTAAACCCTCCGAGATAGTCACCAAGTTGGGCCAACATTTGGACATCTATAATGGTAAGGTAAACTTATTGGTAGCAGGTGATTTCAACTGTTCTTTCGAACCCTTGGATCAAAATGACATCGAACTCACCAAGGGAGAAGATCGCAGTTGGCAGATTCCTCAACTGACCATCCCCCCCATCAAACGGTGGACTCGGGCTGCTCTTCAGCTCAAAGCCCTATGCCTTGAACAGGGCCTTAGGGCCGTAAATGGCAGGACAAAAACATTTGATAATGGGGTGCGTACTAGTCGGATAGACTATATCTTAGTCAACCTAGAGTTCTGGTCATCCATCCATGACATGGCTATTATAAAAAAGAATAGAGAGTGACCACAACCCTCTTAGTTTAGAGCTAGAATTATTTAAAGCAAAGGATGCTGTAGCCAGTTCGATAACCATTGACATTTCCCCCACAAATGATTTTAGGAGAGTGAAATGAGCTGAGTGCCTTCTGAAACAGGAAAACATTATTGAAATGGGCAAACTAGTAGTAAGCGCAACGACAGAGCTCCAGGGATGTATATCTGATGATGATCTTATGTCCAAGGTTGTTTCAATTCACACAACACTTTTTACTAGTCTTAGCAAATATTTTATCAAAGAGGCAACTGGCCCACAATGTAATATTAGAAAGCAGGCAGAATCTTGGTGCGGTAAAAGTTGCAGGGCTGCATATAAATTACTTGCTGCAGCAGTAAGATCGAAGAATAGGGATCTAATACATGTTGCAAGACGCAACTATAAAATTACCCAGCAGGAAGCAAAAAAATCCTGGGACGAAAAATATTGGGAAGAGCTATTTGAAGCTAGCAAGTCGAGAAATATGGTAGGTTTCTGGGACTTGGTAAAATGGGGTAAGGGGTGCTATAGGGCCTACCCGCAAAATTATGTCCCTCCTGAATCGTGGGTGTCGCACTTTAAGACTCAGTTTGCATGCCCTGTTTGGGAAAAAGGGACAAGCTGTAATATCATCCTTAATGATGTAACTACTACTCCCTTGCAATTCAGCCTGAAAGAAGTTGAATATGCCTTAACTACTGTCCCTAAAGGGAGAGCTCCAGGGCTGGATACGATACCCGCGGATCTCTTTATACATGGCAGAGAGGTCTGGGCACCGTATATACAGCTACTTGCTAATGCCATCGCTAAAGGCTCCCCAATTCCAGATATCTGGAAGGGAGCCGAAATAATCCCTATCTTTAAGAAAGGAGATCATGCTGATCCCGCCAACTACAGGCCAATTAGCCTGATAGCCTGTATTCAGAAGGTGGTGGCTAGGCTTGTGCTGTTCAGGATCCAGAATTGGATAGACGACGCCGAGGTTATGTCACCACTGCAAGCTGGCTTTCGCCCATTCACGAGTACCGTGGACCAGGTTTTTAGATTTGCTACTATTTATTGGAAGTGGGTAGTTCTTGGAGGAGGCACCCTATACGCGGCCTTTCTCGATCTGAAATCGGCCTTCGACTTAGTACCGCGTACAAGGATGTGGAGAGTTCTTCAGGAGCAAGGCATGCCACTTGAACTCCTCGCTCTTTTAATTAAATTCCATGATAATAATTTTGCGCAGGTCCGGTGGGGGGAGCAAGGCCAGGCCACCGATAAATTTCTAACTCTGAGAGGAGTAAGACAAGGGTGTGTCTTGGCTCCGACATTGTTCACGTTGTACATTAACAGGGTTATTGATTATTATAAGGACTTATCTACAGATCCTCCTAAGTTAAATGGTGTCCCGATACTCCTGTTAATGTTTGTGGACGACACCCTTTTAATTTCCAAAACACAACAAGGGCTCCAGAGAGCAATTGGGTGTTTCGAGGCTTTCTGTACAGACTATGGCCTAACCATCAACGTATCTAAAACAAAATTCATGGTCATGCACAGGCACAAGATTGTGAAAGGAAGGGCACTAATGAATGGAGAGCTCCTTGAGCAGACCCAATCTTTTACCTATCTTGGACTTACTTTGGGGTCAAGACTGGAATGGAAACCCCATATGAATTACTTATCCACTAAACATGCACAGCTGGCAGGAGTGCTCTTAAGAGAACTACGATCCTCGGCCACACAACCAATAGCTCCAGCCCTAAAAATATATGATACTAAAAAACGGGCTTCTGTATTATACGGGGCAGAATTGTGGGGGCCATTTAATAACTCTGCCCTGACAAATGCCCAAAATAAGTTTATGAGGGGCCTGGTGAGGCTTCCCCCATCTACACCGCTGATACCCCTCTACTTAGATTTGGGCTGTCAGAGAATTGAGGACGTTGCACGATTTAGACCGATTGCATACTGGCGGAGGATCTGGGTTACCCCAGAACTCTCTCACTATGCTCAGGCTCTATTAGAAACTAGAGATATGGACAAAGGAAGTAGAATACCTTGGTTCAGAGAAGTTAGGTTGATTTATAAAGCTATGGGTCTGGGGGACTTATGGGACAACCCATTACAAAATACTTTCCCGTCATGCAAGACCCTAAAGGAGCTCTACCAAAACACCACTGCACTTCCCTAAACCCTAAATCACTACCCCAGCACATCCCCCTACACTACACAAACCCCACTGCACTACCCTAAACCACTACCCCCAGCATGACCCCCTACACTACACAAACACCACTGCGCTACCATAAACCCTAAAACACTGCCCCCAGCGTGACCCCCTACACTACCCACACACCACTGCACTACCCTAATCCCTAAATCTACCTCCAGCAGGACCCCCTACACTACACAAACACCTCTGCACTACCCTAAAACATTACCCCTAGCACGACCCTCTACACTGCTGAAGCACCACAGCACTACCCTAAACCCTGAAACATGACCCCCTACACTACACCACTGCACTACCCTAAACCTCCCCCCAGCACGACCCCCTACACTACCCAAACACCACTGCACTACCCTAACCCTAAATCTACCCCCAACTTGACCCCCGACACTACACAAACACCACTGCCATAAGCCCTAAAACAATACCCCCGGCACGACCCCCTATACTACCCTAAATCCTAAATCTACCCCCTACACTACCCAAACACCACTGCACTATCCTAAAACACTACACCCAGCACGACCCCCTACACTAACCAGACACCACTGCACTACCCTACTGCACTGCCCTAAAACACTACCCCCAGCATGCCCCCCTACACCACCTAAACACCACTGCAGTACCCTAAACCCTAAAACACTACCCCCAGCACGACACCCTACACCACCTAAACACCACTGCAGTACCCTAAACCCTAAAACACTACCCCCAGCACGACCCCCTGCAATACCCAAACACCAGTGCACTACCATAAACCCTAAATCTACCCCCAGCACGACCCCCTACACTACCCAAACACTGCTGCACTGCCCTAAACCCTAAAACACTACCCCAGCACGAACCCCTATACTACAAATACACCACTGCACTACCCTAAACCCTAAAACACTACCCCCAGCATGAACCCCTACACACACACAAGTGCACTACCCTAAACCACTACCCCCAGCATGACCCACTACACAAACCCCACTGCACTACCCTAAACCCCTATGCCCAGCACGACCCCCTGCAATACCCAAACACCACTGCACTACCATAAACCCTAAATCTACCCCCAGCACGACCCCCTACACTACACAAACCCCACTGCACTACCCTAAACCCTAACACTACCCCCAGCATGACCCCTACACTACCCAAACACCGCTGCACTGCCCTAAACCCTAAAACACTACCCCCAGCATGAACCCCTACACAAACACAAGTGCACTACCCTAAACCACTACCCCCAGCATGACCCACTACACAAGCACCACTACACAAGCACCACTGCACTACACTAATCCCTAAAACACGACCCCTAGCTCCACCCCCTACACTACCCAAACACCACTGCACTACCCTAAACCCTAAACTACCCCCGGCATGACCCCCTACACTACACAAACCCCACTGCACTACCCTAAAACACTATCCCCAGCACGACCCCCTACACAAACACCACTGCACTACCCAAAAACCATGACCTACTACACAAACACCACTGCACTACCCTAAACCATTAAACACTACCCCCAGCAAGACCCCCCACACTACACAAACCCCACTGAACTATCCTAAACCACTACCCCCAGCACGAACCCTACACTACCAAAACACCACTGCACTTCCCTAAACCCTAAAACACTACCCCAGCACATCCCCCTACACTAACCCCACTGCACTACCCTAAACTACTACCCCCAGCATGACCCCCTACACTACACAAACACCTCTGCACTACCCTAATCCCTAAATCTACCTCCAGCATGACCCCCTACACTACACAAACACCTCTGCACTACCCTAAAACATTACCCCTAGCACGACCCTCTACACTGCTGAAGCACCACAGCACTACCCTAAACCCTGAAACATGACCCCCTACACTACACCACTGCACTACCCTAAACCTCCCCCCAGCACGACCCCCTACACTACCCAAACACCACTGCACTACCCTAACCCAACCCTAAATCTACCCCCAACTTGACCCCCGACACTACACAAACACCACTGCCATAAGCCCTAAAACAATACCCCCGGCACGACCCCCTATACTACCCTAAATCCTAAATCTACCCCCTACACTACCCAAACACCACTGCACTATCCTAAAACACTACACCCAGCACGACCTCCTACACTAACCAGACACCACTGCACTACCCTACTGCACTGCCCTAAAACACTACCCCCAGCATGCCCCCCTACACCACCTAAACACCACTGCAGTACCCTAAACCCTAAAACACTACCCCCAGCACGACCCCCTGCAATACCCAAACACCAGTGCACTACCATAAACCCTAAATCTACCCCCAGCACGACCCCCTACACTACCCAAACACTGCTGCACTGCCCTAAACCCTAAAACACTACCCCAGCACGAACCCCTATACTACAAATACACCACTGCACTACCCTAAACCCTAAAACACTACCCCCAGCATGAACCCCTACACACACACAAGTGCACTACCCTAAACCACTACCCCCAGCATGACCCACTACACAAACCCCACTGCACTACCCTAAACCCCTATGCCCAGCACGACCCCCTGCAATACCCAAACACCACTGCACTACCATAAACCCTAAATTTACCCCCAGCACGACCCCCTACACTACACAAACCCCACTGCACTACCCTAAACCCTAACACTACCCCCAGCATGACCCCTACACTACCCAAACACCGCTGCACTGCCCTAAACCCTAAAACACTACCCCCAGCATGAACCCCTACACAAACACAAGTGCACTACCCTAAACCACTACCCCCAGCATGACCCACTACACAAGCACCACTACACAAGCACCACTGCACTACACTAATCCCTAAAACACGACCCCTAGCTCCACCCCCTACACTACCCAAACACCACTGCACTACCCTAAACCCTAAACTACCCCCGGCATGACCCCCTACACTACACAAACCCCACTGCACTACCCTAAAACACTATCCCCAGCACGACCCCCTACACAAACACCACTGCACTACCCAAAAACCATGACCTACTACACAAACACCACTGCACTACCCTAAACCATTAAACACTACCCCCAGCAAGACCCCCCACACTACACAAACCCCACTGAACTATCCTAAACCACTACCCCCAGCACGAACCCTACACTACCAAAACACCACTGCACTTCCCTAAACCCTAAAACACTACCCCAGCACATCCCCCTACACTAACCCCACTGCACTACCCTAAACTACTACCCCCAGCATGACCCCCTACACTACACAAACACCTCTGCACTACCCTAAACCCTAAAACACTACCCCCAGCGTGACCCCTCTACACTACCCACACACCACTGCACTAAACCCTAAAATACCCCCAGCACGACCCCCTACACTACCCAAACACCACTGCACTAGAACACAACCCCTGTACGATCCCCCTACACCACTGTACTGCCCTAAACCCTAAAACACTACCCCCAGAAGGACCCCTACACTAGACAAAAACCACTGCACTACCCTAAAACACTACCCCCAGCACGACCCCCTGCACTACCCAAACACCACTGCACTACCCTAAACGAAAAGTGCATTGTTGTATTGTGAAAGTGTCCGCGTGGCCTGGTTACACTTCCAGTGAGAGAGTGGAAGTCTGTTTGGATCTAAAGGAGTTCTGTTGTTGGACGGGGCCGGCGCGACTCGTCATCAGAAAACACAGCTAATGGAAAGCGTCCTCCCTGAAGTGTGGAGCAGTGCCATGAGAAGTCAACGAGTGTGTGTCCCACCGCAGTATGACCGTACCGCGTGACCCATGTGCCACCTCCAGGGAACGAGAGGCAGAAGCGGCATCGCAGGTCCTCCTCGAAGACCGTTTTAATTCTACATTTTGGAACTAGGGCATTTTAACCTCGTTGTTCCTGCCAGATACAAAGAGAAGATCCTGTGTTAGTGCCCTCATTACCTTTTTTTGGGTTGTGGTGCTTGTCACTTCGCTGCCCCGCCGGTGCACACGACTGGGCACCCCACCTCGTGTACCATCTGCAGGGCCTCTGCCCTCGTATCACTGGATTCCGTTTCTGGAGTGGCAACATAAACAGTTGCTCTTAAAGGACTAGCCTGAACACTTAGGTGAATATCCCCTGCACCAGAATTCCACGGAAATGCTTTACTAGCTCTCCCATGTCGATGAGGACGCCCTAATAGCACGGCTCCCCTTGCGACACCGTATGATGTCATCGGAGCCATAAGAGGACCTCGTCGGCGTGCTGAAGTCAGTTCCACCTATTTTTTCCGTGCCACCGAGGCAAACAGGCAGACCGAGACATTTTCACATGTATACATAGTATAATGTATCACACACACACACACACACGCAACAGATCAAGCATTTATCACTAAAACACTACCCCCAGCATGAACCCCTACACAAACACAAGTGCACTACCCTAAATCACTACCCCCAGCATGACCCACTACACAAACCCCACTGCACTACCCTAAAACACTATCCCCAGCACGACCCCCTACACAAACACCACTGCACAACCCTAATACAATACCCCCAGCAAGACACTACACAAGCACCACTACACTAATCCCTAAAACACTACCCCTAGCTCGACCCCCTACACTACCCAAACACCACTGCACTACCCTAAATCCTAAACTACCCCCAGCATGACCCCTACACTACACAAACCCCACTGCACTACCCCAAGCAAGACACCCTCCACAAGCACCACTGCACTACACTAATCCCTAAAACACTACCCCTAGCACGACCCCCTACACTACCCAAACACCACTGCACTAACCTAAACCATGACCCACTACACAAACACCACTGCACTACCATAAACCCTAAATATACCCCCAGCACAACCCCCTACACTAGTCAAAGACCACTGCACTACCCTAAACCATTAAACACTATCCCCAGCAAGACCCCCACACTACCAAAACACCACTGCACTTACCTAAACCCTAAAACACTACCCCAGCACATCCCCCTACACTACACAAACCCCACTGAACTACCCTAAACCCCTACCCCCAGCACGACCCCCTACACTACCAAAACACCACTGCACTTACCTAAACCCTAAAACACTACCCCAGCACATCCCCCTACACTACACAAACCCCACTGAACTACCCTAAACCACTACCCCCAGCACGACCCCCTACACTACCAAAACACCACTGCACTTACCTAAACCCTAAACCACTACCCCAGCACATCCCCCTACACTACACAAACACCACTGCACTACCCTAATCCCTAAATCTACCTCCAGCATGACCCCCGACACTACAGAAACACCACTGCTCTACCCTAAAACACTACCCCCAACTTGACCCCCTACACTACACAAACACCTCTGCACTACCCTAAACCCTGAAACATGACCCCCTACACTGCGACACCACTGCACTACCCAAAACCTCCCCCCAGCACGACCCCCTACAATACCCAAACACCACTGCACTACCCTAACCCTAAATCTACCCCCAGCATGACTCCCGACACTATACAAACACCACTGCAGTACTCTAAACCCTAAACCTCTTATCCCAACACGACCCCTGCACTACCCAAACACCACTGCACTACCCTAAAACATGACCCCCTACACTACACAAAACACTGCACTGCCCTAAACCATTTCCACCAGCACGATCCCCCTACACTACCCAACCAATGCACCGCCCTAAACCCTAAAACACTACCCCTAGCACGACCCCTACACTTCTCAAACACCACTGTACTACCCTAAACCACTACCGCCAGCATCACCTTCAATACCCAAATATAATCTGCACTACCCTAAACCGAAAAACACTACCCCTAGCACGACCCCCTACACTACCCAAACACCACTGCACTACCCTAAACCCTAATACACTACCCCAGCACAACCCTCTACACTACACAAACACTGCACTACCCTAATCCCTAAAACACTACCCGTAGCACGACCCCCTATACTACCCAAACACCACTGCACTACCCTAAACCCTAAAACATTATCCCCAGCACTACCCAAACACCACTGCACTAAATCCGAACACTTCCACCAGCATGACCCCTACACTAGACAAACACCACTGCACTACCCTAAACCACAACCCCCTACACTACCCAAACACCACTGCACTACCCTAAACCCTAAAACATTACCCCTAGCATGACCCCCTGCACTACCCAAACACCACTGCACTACCCTGAACCCTAAATGTACCCTCAGCACGACCCCCTACACTTCCAAAACACCACTGCACTAAAGCCTAAAACTTCAACCAGCAGGATCCCCCTACACTACCCAAACACCACTGCCCTAAACCCTAAAATACCCAAATGAACGACCCCCTACACTACCCAAACACCACTGCACTGCCCTAAACCCTAAAACACTACCCCCAGCATGATCCCTATACTAACCAAACACCACACCACTTCCCTAAACCCTAAAACACTACCCCCAGAAGGACCCCTACACTAGACAAAAACCACTGCACTACCCTAAACCCTAAAACACTACCCCCAGCACGACCCCCTGCACTACCCAAACACCACTGCACTACCCTAAACGAAAAGTGCATTCCCGGCTGTTGTATTGTGAAAGTGTCCACGTGGCCTGGTTTCACTTCCAGGGAGAGAGTGGAAGAGTCTGTTTGGATCTAAAGGAGTTCTGTTGTTGGACGGGGCCAGCGCGACTCGTCATCAGAAAACACAGCTAATGGAAAGCGTCCTTTCTGAAGTGTGGAGCAGTGCCATGAGAAGTCAACGAGTGTGTGTCCCACCGCAGTATGACTGTACCGCGTGATCCATGTGCCGCCTTCAGGGTTCGAGAGGCAGAAGCGGCATCGCAGGTCCTCCTTGAAGACAGTTTTAATTCTACATTTTGGAACTAGGGCATTTTAACCTAGTTGTTCCTGCCAGATACAAAGAGAAGATCCTGTGTTAGTGCCCTCGTTACCTTTTTTGTGGGTTGTGGTGCTTGTCACTTCGCTGCCCCGCCAGTGCACACGACTGGGCACCCCACCTAGTGTACCATCTGCAGGGCCTCTGCCCTCGTATCACTGGATTCCGTTTCTGGAGTGGCAACAAACAGTTGCTCTTAAAGAACTAGCCTGAACACTTAGGTGAATATCCCCTGCACCAGAATTCCACGGAAATGCTTTACTAGCTCTCCCACGTCGATGAGGACGCCCTAATAGCACGGCTCCCCTTGCGACACCGTATGACGTCATCGGAGCCATAAGAGCACCTAGTCGGCGTGCCACCTATTTTTTCCGTGCCACCGAGGCAAACGGGCAGACCGAGACATTTTCACATGTATACATAGTATAATGTATCACACACACACACACACACACACACACACACACACACACACACACGCGCAACAGATCAAGCATTTATCACTATTAAAACATACGCATGATTAAGACAAATAAAAAACATTTATGCCAAACAGTAATAGCATCTTTTTGTTAGAAACAGGTGGACAGCGGGGAGGCGGGTGGGACGGTGAGAAATCCACAGGCAGATATTGTATCCACCAGAAAAAGCGATACCGAATGTAAGTAACTTGTTCTTCTGATGGATACTTCTGCCTGTGGATTCCTCACCTTTTGAATAGATTTCCCAAGCCGTTCCTCACCCGGAGTAGGGTGTCCACCTGACTAGACCACAAAATCCTGCAAAACAGATCAAGCAAAATGGCCATCCCTCCTAACCTCAGAATCCAATAATAGAATAATTTTTTGTCAAAATTATATTGAAAATAATACTTTAAAAATACTTTTATTAATACATTTAGACAAACACTTAAAGGAAAACTTTTATTGATAATCAATTTAAAGATATTTCATAGTCACGACCGCAAAATGGCCTCCAGAATGCGCGCAGCCATTGTGTAAGGGGCGCAAAGAGTGCTACTTCTGTATAATATTAAAAAAAAAAAAAAAGATTGTCTATAGTTTTCCTAACTAAAAATTCTTCACAATTTTTTTTAAATATATATTCACTTAAAAATCCATAGGTTTCAGGCACGTTATAGTTAAAAATTATCATTTAAAAAAACCTTTGAAATTCACTGAAAAAAACATAGGGTTATGGGAAAGTTAGTTAGTTGGACATTTCACTCGTACAAAACCAGAGAAATTCCCCGTTATAGTTACTTCAGCTAACTATAATTCATGCCCCCGCAATGCACTGCTGATGACGTCACATATTACATCACTCATGACATGGTCAGTGACATCACTGACATCACTCTCAAATGACATCACTCATGACATCATCCAGTGACTGTCTTTCTGTAAAGTTTAAATAAGTTTAATATTTATAGGGAAAGGCTTATTGAAGAATGAGTGGGTGTAAGTGTCTGAATGGATGATTTAGTAGGTGCGTGACTGACTATAAGTGAGTGATTAAACGTATCTTACTGAATGCATGGGTTAGTGACTAAACTGTGGGAATATCTGTGTCTGTCTGTTGATGTGTAAGCGGCTGCATGGGTTTGTGACTAGCTACATGAGTGTCGGAGTTATTGATTGGTTGTCTGAGTATCTGTATGGGTGCCTGAGTTTGTGTGGATAGTGTGTGTGTGACTGTGCATAGATGTGTGAGTGGGTGATTCACTGGGTGCATGGTTTCAAGAGTGCATCTCTGATGGACTGTATGGGTGGGTGACTGTGTATGGGTGTGTTAGTGAGTGAATGTATATCTCTGTACATGTGTGAGTAACTTAATATGTGAAAGGCAGTATATATGTGTGTTAGAGTATATAAATGGCTATACGTTAGTGTGTGATTATGAGAGTAGCTGTCTGGATGAGTGTGTGCTTGTATCAGTGATTGTATAAGAGTGTAAGAATGTGCTAGTATTTGTATGAGTAAGTGAGCTGGTGTGTGTATAACTGTATAAGTGAGAAAATGGGAGTGTGATTAGTTATTTGCATGACTAACTAGGTGTGTGAGTACCTCTATGGTTGAGTGGCAGTGTGTGTGTCTATATAGGTGTATATGATAGTCCTGTACTGAGTGACCGTAAGTATGAGTGACTGTACAGGTGAATGAGGGGATATGTGTGTAGACCTAATAATCAGTGAGTGGGTATGTAGTTATTGATGTTGGAGTGTCTATGGTTTTGACAATGGCAGTCTGTAATTTAGAGTGGGTGTATCTAAAGTTATATTAGGGTGTGAGAAGATGCATGCAATCACATGGATGATGTCATCAGTGATGTCACTGACCATGTCATGAGTGATGTAATATGTGATGTCATCAGCATTGCATTGCGGTGGCGCGAGTTAGTTAGCTGAACTAACTATAACTGGGGAATTTCTCTGGTTTTGTACGAGTGAAATGTCCAACTAACTAACTTTCCCTAAACCCTATGGTTTTCTCAGTGAATTTCAAAGGTTTTTTAAACGCTAGTTTCTAACTATGCCTACAGAGGTAGGACATGTGATGAAAGAAGAAACAACGCACAGAAAGAAAAAAAAAATGCAGAAAGAAGGAACAGAAGTCCACAAAGACGAAGAAAAGTGCAGGAATAAGAGATGTGCAGAAATAAACAGAGGAGCAGAAATGCCTCCTGTGCCCACAACTTTTTCAGACGGGTACTGGTGGTAATTGACTCGGACTAACCAGGCCTAGAGCCAGTGCTATGCTAAAAGACACTTAGAATACAGTGAAAACACCTACATACACTAGGGAACACTATGCGTTGGGGTACCCTGTAATTAGCATGACCTCCTCTGTAAGTCCCTAGTACATATTAGGGCAGGGGGATTAAAACTACCTCTTAACAAGCATTGGAAATGCAATAGGTCTCGCCTTTGTGTAAGTTAAAGCAATTTGTTTTGTGAATGGTATTGTTTTTTTGCTTTGTATTCATTAGTTTATGTTTGTTGCGACATAGAACCAACATACATAAGGATTCTTTCTTTAGAAATGTTTGTTTGGTATTTTTTAGCAAAAGTAAACGTACTTGTAAAAATAAAGGAACTTGGGGAGTCAGTATGGCTATAGACTCGGTTTCCAACGCGTGGAAAGTCACTGTAAAACAATGTGCTCCTATCAATAATGCCCTCGCTGTACTCGTAACACAGAATGCTGCACTCCTTTAGGCAATAGTCCCATGTGCGCGAAAGCATAATTAAATGCCAGTTCTTAGTTCTGTTTCACTCCTAGAAATCACCCCTCCTCAATGCGGCAGTGCGCACCAGTCAACACAGTTTGTAGCACACCAAAACACGTTCTACTGGCAGCGCGCTCGTTAACAAAAGCCTTAGGCGCAGGCTCCGGTCGTGGATCAGAGCATTATAGCTCTGCCCCAATAATTCTCGGTCTAATAAAGGACCTGTGTAACCTCTCTCTAAATTTGGAAGTGCTTATGACTAAATGGAAAGCTGCAATGGCAAACCGAGTCTCAAAACACCTACGGCCGACCTTACTGATTTGGTCAATTACAGACCCATATCATTGCTTCACTTTCTTGGAAAAGTAACAGATACCCTGGTCAACCAACAACTTGTCTCGTTTTATAAACCTATTCCTATTAGAGCCCTACCAGTCAGGTTGCCGTGCATCTTATAGCACGGAGACAGCCTTTGTGCAGGCTGCTGACACAAGCAGGCTTGCTTTACATCAGGGGAACTCGGCTATCCTGGCTCTCCTGGAGATATCATCTCTCATGCAACCCTAATCCAGAGATTGGGGGAGATCTGTGTGAGAGGCAAAGCACTGGAATGGCTGACAGTAGCGGCCCGTGGTGGCAGTGCTGCCGGGCACTGATGTGGGGCGGGGGAGGGGCGAGGGGGTGGGGGGGGGGGGTAGTAAACTACGGATTGCGGCTGATTAGAGGTAAGTAAACATATAAATAAATGAAACTAATTTTGTTGCGCGTGCTGCATCGCCAAATGCGATGGGAGATTATGACAGTAGGATTCAGACATGTGTGCAAGGAAACACCACTACTTACACAAGGAAAGTGAATGACTAATGCACGGGTTACAACAGGGACCCACCACACAATTCTCATTAGGACTATTCCATCCCTGTGTAGACCATTGCCACCCAAAGTGTTCCATCTCAACCATCTGTCAGAGTCCTGCCTCCAATTTCAGTGTCCAGTGTCTACATTAAAGCTACCAACACACGGGACCTCTGACGATCCAGTGTGTTGCCACAATATCCTTGTCAGACATATAAATATGGTACCAGGTACCAAAATATCACCACATTAGAATTTATAACAGAAAATTTCCACCTAATGGGACAATATTTTTGTAAAAAAATTTTAGGGCACTATTTGTATGGCAACAATATATTGACATACAAGCGATGCTCCAACCTCTCCTTTACACCATTTCTATTTGGTTCCAACTTCCACAGCCAGAGTACAGTTCACTTTGCAAAGTGTTAGTGTCAGAAGTAGACTCATCATTCTTTCTAACCAACTAATCATTTATTTCTACCTTAATAGCATGTTCACGAACAGAAGCGTGGCAGAAAAAAACCATCTGGCAATGTGCCACTTTCATCGACATTGATAGACCCCACCCCAGTTCTGCCCTCTTCCCACAGCATTGCCGCCGCCTAACAGGGCACTAACTGCATGAACACTGTCCTGCATAGGTACATGCAGCATGTACGTAACTTCCTACAAGTCTGGTCGCTCCCTGGGGCTGGCCTGGAGACTCCCACAGCCAAGCAGTCACACAGTGATCCCACCTGAACCTGTAGTAACACACCCAGTGCTGAAGTACTGCTGGTGTTTACAGGTGATGGGCGCCAACAACCATTCCAGTGAAAAGGGGTGACAGAGGGGGTGCAAGAGAAACTGCAGTAGTGAGATGAAGGCCAGAAAGCGCAACGAATCTAGGCAGTCTGGGCATGTGGCGGAGCAGTCACGAGCTCTTAAAGGAAGCTTTGGGCCCCTGCATGTATTATGTGTAAGAACTAATCAAGAGGCACCGGACAGCCACAAACGTGCAGTAACAAAAGATCCCAATAGCACAGATCTTGCAGCAACATACACAAAGCCAAGAATGTTCGGTGCTACATGGCTGGTGAATCCAAGCCTGCAATCACACACCCAAGTGTGCAATCAGACACAGTCAAAATGCCAAGATCCTACAGCAGCGCACAGGCCAGAAAAATCGGTTTTTTGCGGTAATTCAGCTGAAGGAAACCAAAAATGTGAAGAACATGCAGTCCAGACAGCCCACAGACTGCTTACAAGCACTGACAACCAACAATGTACAGTAACACACTGTCCAGACAGCCCACAACCTGCTCTCACGCCCAGACTGCCAACAATGTGCAGTGAATGATGCACAGTGTGCACAACCCACAGCCTACTCACACACACAGACAGCCAACAGTGTGAAGTAACACACAGTCCAGACAGCCCACAACCTGCTCACACGCACGGACAGCCAATAATGTGCAGTGACGCTCAGTATACACACCCCACAGCATGCACACACGCACTGACAGCCACAAATCTACAGTGACACACAGTCCAGGCAGCGTGCTCACACACACGGACAGCCAACAATGTGGAGTAACACACAGTGTACACAGCCCACAGCATGCTCACACACACGCACAGCCAACGCCAGGAGGCACGCACACTAGGAGGCACCACTCTGCGGTACACAGCACCGGGAGGCTACCGTACACGTTATACACCTGTCACTAACGTCAATGTGCACAGCGTGTGAAGAGCAGGACAGGTGGATGCTTTTGAGAGCCAATCACACACATGGCCAGATCTAAAAACAAGGGCTCATGTCGGTGGATGAGGTTCAGCATTTTCAAGCACACTCAAAGAACAACGCCAATGATCAGCACTAGAAGCATCGAGGTTAGCACGGTGGGTTTAGGTCCTGGGCGCATCGTACACAGGGGGTTACATCATTCTGATAGAGTGGACTGATTTAGTGCAGGGACAGCGCTATACACTGCAACAACACAGAGTGCCCTGTTCCAGGATTCAGGGGCATGGCAGAGCTGTAAATTGAGATCCCAAAAATTACACCACCCACCTCTGGCTTTGGTTCCTGCCAAACTCCATCATCTAAAAGACGTGTCTCATTCTCCAGGTTTAGTCCATGTTCAGGAAGGCGGGGGCATTGGCGTTTGTAGCGCGAGCGCATGATGTTCTCCAGTTACTACTCCTTATGTTAAACTCTCATTTCCTGCCAGCCCTCGGTGACACAAGGCCTCAGCTGAAGATAAATAAATACAAACAGGCTCCGTTGTAGGGGCCTTTGAGGCCGCAGTTCCGAGTAAGGTTGGATAGAATGGGGGGTTTATTTTCTGAATTCGATTACCTCATGGTTTTTGCTGGATGGCGGGCCCTTGGGATGTAGTTCAGTTTACCGCATTCATCAAAATTAAAAATGAGAACAGATTGTGGGACAAACTACTCTCACAGTAGACTTGGTAAGGGCGCCGTGTTTATGAAATAAAGAGGGAAAAGGCGCCAAAGACCGCAAAAGAAGCTGAACAAGACAAGCCCGCCGCTGGAAAAAAACATGAAGCTGACGAGGAGGGAGTGGGAGGGGCTTTCACTGAAAGTGACACGGCAGTGAAAGGAAAACAAACAAGCCCGGCGGAGCGAAGGTGGGAACAGGCTATGCGTGCAGCCAGAGAAAATAAACAAACGAGAGGGGAGGGGGGAATGCCAGCAACAGAGGAGCCCGCGAAAGTGAAAGTGATCACGATCGCTACGAAGGAAAGACACATGGCGCTGCGCGCGTGTACGTTCACGTGCACTGTAGCTTTAGGCCACGGCAGCACTTTGAAAATGCCAGATATAAAATGTCTCTTAGAGCCTTTGGCTCACGAGACCTAAAAAGCACCACGGGGCGCGTTTGTACACAAGTAACCTCAGGCCCCCTCTCCCTTCACCAGTGTGCAAGCCCGCCCTGTGGCCGTTTTAAGTTGGGAGATTAGGTCCCCTTGAATCCTGAAGGTCTCAGGGGTCCAACTAGCCCACTAGGTACCTCCCGTAAGCGCCACAGGTGTAAATAGGGGCGTGGCCTGGACCACCTCTGCAACCCAGCTCCCTGGCGCATACTGGCGGTTCCTGGTGGCTTCCTGCTAAGATACAGCTCCCCATGTGGAAAAGCAATGTGGTTTGGATTTTGAAAGCGAGAGCAGGTTTCCTGCTTTCGCTTTCAAATACCAAACAGTGTGCAATGACAGGGCAGGAGCCGCGAGGGGCTCGGGGGTCCGTAACTGTGAGAAAATGGCTCTGTATATACTGTTCCTTAATAGGTACAGGTGTACAGAGTCCACAGTCCCCAAGGGTTTGACAGAGATTAAAGTTAGATATAACATTACTCTCTAAAGTGGTAGCTTGGTCGAGCAGTAAGGCAGTATCAGAGGACAGTGCAAAGCATTTGTTGTACACACTCAGTCAGCAAATGGTCTCACACACTCAATAACTGAACTCTAGGCCAATGGTTTATATATAAAAAATATATATTTGTTTTATTTTAGAACCAACAATTGGAATTAAAATATACTTTCTCAGAATGAGATGCTTTATATAAATACTTTTGCAATATGCAATTGACTTTTGTAAACAGTTACAAGTGGTTGCAATAGGCAACACTATTTTAAACACAATAATGCATTGAGATCAATGGAAGTTTCATGTTATTTGCCACAGATTACTTTTAGGATTACTTTTGGAATTCCAGGACTGGATCCTAGATTCAGTCCTGGGTCAGTACTTGGAATCAAGTGATAAAAGTCGACTTAATTACTGTGATGATTTTTAGACAATATTTTGCTATTTTAAAAGTTGACACTTGGAAAATATTTCATAGAAAACAGTCAATGATTCCCTATGGCAGAAAATTCACGTTGCAGGTATAGAATGTTCTCGTTACTTTTGTAATCCAGTACTGGGTGCCTAGACTCAGTACTGGGACCTTTATCCAAAACAGGTAAGTAATTACGTTTTCAGATATTATACGATTTTTAAAGAATATTTAAAGATTGCAGAAATTAACAGAAGAAATTTCACAGAAAAACAGTCAATGATTTCCTATGGGAGAAAATTGGGTTACTGGTAAGTACAGTTGTAAGTAGTTTTCAGAGTCAGTGCTGGGCACCAAGATCCAGCACTGAGAGAGAGAACTCTGTTTATTTAGACCATAGTCTTTAAACACAAGTAATATCTCATAAACAGTAAAACCATACAAAAATATTATCACATGAACAGATAAAACTACCTGGTTCCTTAGAACTAATGTAGCTTAATACTTTGTTAAAAGGGGACCGATAACCATCTTCTTCCCTGGTAGCATCAACGTTTTCAATATTAAATACACAATTAATAATTAAATAACATTAAAAATTATTAATCGGCGGCATTGCGGTTACTCTCATTAAAAGGGGATTCATTATCCACATCCTTTCTCATTAGTAGCAGTTGATTAAAAACATTAGATCTATAACTGTTCTTTAAGCATTGTTGCTTATGTACTCTGAATAAGGGATTTTAAGAATAGATAAAAGTTTCTACCCTTGCTTAAGTTTATCCCATACAAAACGATGTATGCCTTTCATGTAGCTTCCTAGTGCAATAGCAATGTCAAGACTTTTCATTTCTGTCAGTAACACAATGGCTTGGGCTTGTGACATTATTCTATATTTTAACAAGCATTTACAATGCAACGGTCTCGGCATTGTTGAAGTTAGAGCTATTGGCATTGCTCATGACATTATTTTTGTTTGTTTTTGTTTTTAAAACATTTAAAGAAACGGCATTGTTATTTACAATGTCAATAGCTTAATCACTCTCAAATTAGTATGGACACTCCCTTGAACTAAAAATGTGCAGAAAGAGCTTATTTTGGAACTGCCCAAGACCCGAATGTTTATTTGTCAGAAGACATATGGTTTGGATTTGGTAGCAAACATCTGATGCCAATATGCAGTCTGAGTTCAAAATGTACAACTGGCAGGCAGTGGCGGGCATTTGTGAAATCACTCTGCTTTTATGCGTCGGATTGAGCAGCCATGAATCCGATGACTACATCCGAATGCTTGATAATATGCACCCTCTTTTTTTGGTAAAACGCGCGATAATTCTCTCTTTGCAGATTTTTCGTGTATACACAGACCTGCACAGACATGCACCCCAATGGTACGCACACGTTAACATGTCACAAATGTCACAACCCGGGAGTGCTCCAAAACTATTAACTGCAGGATTTGTGCACCTGCTCTTTGGGCATTTTGCGGGATTTGTGCACCTGCTCTTTGGGCATTTTGCGGTTTCTTTGCCCTCCACGGACGACCCTAAGTGATGGCTGGTAGATTATTCGACTTCCAAACTGATTTGAGACCTAAGGCGGTCTGACAGCCTTCACCAACTCACACACAACTCGCACACAACTCGCACACAACTCGCACAACCAAGTACTTCAGCTATTGACGGACCATAGAAAACTAAAGTTATTGAGAAATCTAGCAGAACTCAGTAGGAAACGTCAGATTATGCAGTATAACCTGCAGTTCTAAGGACACTGAATAAGTAAATGCGAGAGGGAAGGAATATGAGAGAACACCCAATTTACTGGGAATTCTTGGGTGCGTAAATTTCATGTGCATTCTGTGGGGATAACGGGACAGAAGGGCTTACTTAACATGTCAGCAGGGCCACTGAAGTACACAACATAGATGATCAAATTATGCTACAGGTTTGACTGACATGAAGCAAGAGAATGCACATTATGCTAAATTTCCTGTGACTGTATTTGGCAACTTTTTTTCCATTTTAACACCGAACACGGCTGTCTAACCAAATGCTTGACCCCTTAGTAGCAGCTTAACACCCGAACACAACAATCCGCAATAGAAAGGTGAACATTTAACCTTCGCAAACACACCCACTCCTCCACTGCATATAAATATATTTTTAGTAACTTTCCATCTACGTAATGCAGAAACAAATTTTTGATCTAGAAACATTTTTGTTAAAATCTGAAAGTTATGCTGCAGATGTGGCTAGTGCGATAAATCCTTAATCATGTGGAAAGCACTGCAGAATCACAACTTCTCCTGCATTACCCAATACACACTTTTGAATGAGACATTAACCTGAAGCCTACCCAAGCATGGAATCGGCCCCACCATCGCCACAGCTCTCGTTTCCGAGTCTCTTGCGTGAGGTGGTCTTCCACAGGCCAGGTATTTCGTGTAAATCATGGCCATTAATTTTAAATGGAAGAAAAAAGGACAAGCATAAAGAAGCACATCTAAAAACCTGAATGGAGACAGCAGGAGGTAGTCACACAAACCTAAGAAATGCAAGTCTTCTGAATTGTACTTTAGCAAACAAGACTTCAGGGTGTGAGGTGTATCACTCTCAGCCTTCATCTGGAACCTTTAGAAATGTCTCTAGGAGAGGGCAAAGGGTACATTTACCCCATTTCACCCATCCAGTGAGTGGAGCTTTGGAAAGGCTTAAAAAGTGAAGGGGGGTTCTAGAAGGGGCATCACCTAACAAATATATTTTAGGAATGCTTTCCAAGAGCAAAGCATATGTAATAAAGAGTGTGGCCTTAAAGTAATACAATTCATTCTATCAGCATTTTGGTGCCGCTCAGAGGGCCCGGACTCGGAGCCTCTGCAGCCCTTGCAGGATACCCGCACTGGTGATTCTCATGATGGAGATCCCGCCACTAGGTCGGAGATCCTGCTATGACTGCGGAAGCTTTGTGAATTGGACTCCTGAGTTTTCCGATACTCTAACAAAATATATATCACAATAATATACGCATCTAAAATAAGTCAGACCTATTGGTTTTGCCAATGCTTGTTCACAGAATCAGTCAAATGAACAATTTACTTTGTTGTAAATAATTCGAGTTGAAAAGGTTTCAATTCTAAAAGTATGAATTAAAGATGACTAAGGTCTGTTGACAGGGCAGGGGCTGGAGGAATATTGAAATCTCTCCTGTTTTTGTCTCTGTAGCCTCTCCGAGATGCATTCCTTTTCTCCCCATATCTTTCTGAAATCCTCCATCTGCACATTTCACACCTCCTCTTTCCTCTTCATCATTTTCGTTCATTCCTGCATGCACTTCCTTGCATCGCCTCTTCACCCTCCCAATACACACACTAAGCACCCATTTGGCTGTAAGCAGTACGTTTCCATTTACTTATCCACTGTAAATGGATAGACAGCTGTGTACCTCCCATACCCACTTCGGCTTACAATCTCATTTGCAATTGGCACTTGATGACCATTGCACTGTGCGAGCTGCAGTGTGGCCTAGGACCAAGAGCTTGTATTCTGAACATCGGTGGGCCCCACTGACCGGCATTGAGAGAAAATCGAACTTCGCTTTGCTTCAGAGATCTCAAACGCGGCATTACACACCCATCAACAACCTGGGTCACAGTAGTATATAGCCTATACGACTGACACCTAAAGCCCACCCAGTTAGCATTATATAGCGCTGTAAAGCGCTCTGACACCTTCGGGTAATGTTCGTGCTATATAAAATCGCATTAAATAAAATGAATAAAAAGTATACTAAATACTATCAGTGTAATTGCTGCGTGAAAAGAAAAATACAAAAAAACGAAAAAGCAACACTTGGGAAAATAAATTAAGTTAAACAAAATATAAACATGAGCTCTCACTGACATGGGTTGTCTTAGTGGACTGTACAGCCATTTCTCTGAAACTGATACAGGTTTTCTCTGTAAAGCTAAAGGCAGAACATAGGCCACGATTCGCGCCAGCTTTTAACTACTGCCGGTCCAGGGCACGAAGGGACCCGCCCCTCTTGAAGACTTGGGGCTGAAAACTATGTGTGGCTTTCAAAGTCGCGTTTTACTCCTGGACAGAGCTATAGGAAGGCAATTCATGTGACGGAGCAGTGGGCCTCACTCGAAAGGTGTCCGACAAGCGACAACAACCTGTGACATGTACTACATCATTAGTCCCCAACCTCCCCCGCGCTCTAACCCATAAACCGTCTGGGGTTCTTGTTTACAGCATCCCCTGGACAGCAAATATTGTAATGCCAGTACCCTGCACCCTATCACACGGGACTGGCTTTAGGTCGTAAAACTGACCCCCCAAATCCGCGGCCCCTGAATTCATTCACCTATGTTACCCCCTCAACACCTGTTAGCCCCGCCCACAATGGT
Organism: Triturus cristatus; assembly: GCF_964204655.1. Classification (NCBI taxonomy): domain Eukaryota; kingdom Metazoa; phylum Chordata; class Amphibia; order Caudata; family Salamandridae; genus Triturus; species Triturus cristatus. The sequence continues at coordinate 93,392,390 of NC_140579.1, read as the reverse complement.
TACCCGCTCTCTTACAGCGTTAAGGTCCTCCGCGTTTATTGGTCGGTCAAACAGACCGAATATGCCACCCTTGCGGATTTTCGCGCCTTTCTTTTTGTAGCCTTTGGTACGTCTGCATCGGCCAATCGCGGCGCTGAGTATTAGCGCTGATTCCCTTTGGACGGCCGACCGGAGCAGTAAGCGTCTCTGGAAAATATTGTTTTCCGAACATTTTCTTCTAGGAAGAGAGATGTGCCAGAGGTCCAGCAAAACTAATGAGTGACAGAGCCACTCGGGCGCCTCTTGGGGTGAAAAAGTTGTTGCCGTGTTTCACGAATGGACAGCGGTAGTTTAAGTATCCACAGCACTGCTACCAGACAGTTTAAGGAGGGACAGTTCAAGGTTATTTCCCCAAAATGAATAGGTGCAGAAAATGTCACGGGGGTTCACTCCAGCAATCCAGGTAGCAAGAACATACGGAGACACCACCGCCTTTCTCCGAGGTCAAGCAGAAATGCCTCTGAGAAACGCAGCGGCGTTTTCGGATTCGGGGGCGTGTTTTTCTTTCTCTCCTCTTGCCATTGGCCGGAATGTTTACATTCCAGAGGAGAGAAAGAATCGAAAAAACACACCCACGAATCCGAAAGAGACGGGGCTTGTTTTGAGAGACAAAGCTCTTCTCCAATGGCTGCCCAGTATTTAAGTGGACAGCAAATGGAGAAAAGGAGAGAAGAGGGGCGGGTTCAAGCCCCACTACTCCAAGTCATTAAATCTCGCGAGCGAGACTGCGCAAGCGCAGCCTTCGCTAGCCAAGACCTAAAAATACTGGGCGTAAAAACAATGTTCTCAATTCTAAAACTGTAAGGCAATCCAGTAATTTATGCTGGATTCCAGATTTGATCCCAAGGCCACATTTGCATGTTCCATCTGGGTGTAACATCTCTGACTTTATTATTCCCTCCATTAACCAGGGGTTGATGCCAATTCGTATCCTTCGGATTTTGCACCTAAGCCCATGGTTTGGCAGAGTTTCTAGATATGGATACCATGCAGCGTTTACCCAGGAGTTTATTCTACATTGGACCGATTTTTTTTCTTCCTCAGGTACTCCAAGTCATTATTCCTGGACTGCTCCATGCCTTGGTACCTGCGAGACGTCTTTGTAAATTCTACATCCAGGGGGTGCTGTATAGGGCTCACATTTAAACTCACTGTTATTTCCTGGATTTTCCTTCTCGCTTCCTTTGCCCATTTTAAGCTACTGTGCCGGATCTCTTCGCTACACCAGTATGAGATTTTCTGTACTCCCCCTGGGTTCTGGCGTTTCCAGAATCTTACCAAAGCCATTTGGACCTGGCTGTTCCAAGCTATTGTTCCTAACTCCATCCTAATTGCCTGGATCATTGCAGAGCTTGGTAGGGACAATAGCATTTTTAGGGCCTTACCCTCCTCCCAATCCCACCCGCCTTTGCAACTTAGAAGGTGAATTTCTGCCCCATACAGTATTTGGTCCCGCAGATGGATGAAAAAGCTTTTGTTTTTTGGGCTTCTAGGTGAGTACACCATTTTAGGGAGCTGTCGAACCAAAGGCCCAGATATTTATATTCTTTTACTATTTCCAGTTTTGTTTGTCCTAAATACCAGCTAAATTTTTTATCTCTCTTGCCAAAACATAAAATCTTCCTTTTTTCAATATTTCCAACTAAAAACTTTGCCTCACAGTATTCTTTAAAAGCATTTAATTTCCTTTGGAGCCCAAGTTCCGTTTGATCAATTATCACAAGATCATCGGCATATAAAAGGCTTGCTACTTTCCTTCCGTTCATTCTGGGACTTGTGCTTCTTTCTACTTCCAGCGCTGCAGGTAGATTGGCTAGGAATATTGCAAAGAGTAGGGGGGCCAGGACACAGCCCTGTCTTAGCCCATTTCCTATGGCTATTTTATGTGTCAATGACCCTTAAGTGTCCTTAAGTACTTGGGCCCAGTTCCCTCTATGTAGTTCCTTTAGGATGATCAATAGGCTTTCCGGTATATCATATTTTATCAGGCACTCCCTTAAGCTCTTACGATCCACAAGGTCGAAGGCTGCCCGGAAATCAACGAAACAGTACATTTTCCCCTTTTGTTCTATTGACTTCCGAGCAAGTACCCAGAGGGCGAAACAGTGGTCTATAGTGGAATGACCTTCTCTGAATACCCCCTGGTCAATCGGTACCACTGAGTTCTGGTCTGCCCAATCTTTTAGTTTACCTAATACTATTTTTGCGAAAATCTTTTCCCCAATATCTATTAGATTAATTAATCTATAGTTTTTTTTGGGCTTGCATATTACCTTTCTTGTTTAAGGGCCTTATTATTGCACCCTTCCAATTGTTAGGGAACTTCCCGGTTTCTAAAATAACTTGGGACATCTTAGCAAAGAATTCTACCCACCAGTCCACCAGTTTTAATTATCAGGGCAGGGAGGTTGTCTGGACCTGCTGCCCTTGTTAGATTCAAACGTTTTATCGTGTTTTTCACTTCTGAGGCCGAAAAGTCGGGTTTTAAAACTGCTACCAGACCGCTCAAATCTGGTTGCAAACCCTCTTCAGGTTCTCTGCCTGGGCTATACAATTCCAGCAAATGTTCCTCCCAAGCTGTTTCTTCTACCACACGTTTCATTGTGGCCGCAGGGTGATCTACTGCTGATTGAATTAGTTTCCAGAACTGGCGTATATTCTTTTCTATTGCCTCAAGCAGCTCTTTCCAACAGTCTTCTTTATACTCTTTTTGCCCTCCTAATTAACATATTATATTCTCTTTTTAATTTCATGAGGATATCCGCCTTACCCTGATCATACTTTATACTTGGGCTACGTGCTGTTCTCCTCAATTCTCTCTTTTTTTTTCAAACAATTCCTTGTGAACCACCTTCCTTGTCTCACCGGCTTCCTTTGGTTCCTTTTATCATTTATTTTGTCTTTCCTCAGACCATCGCTGAGTCTTTGGACCACTTCAATTTTATCCACATACCAATCCAAGCTCTGGCCACTTAATGTGCCCAGATCTAAGTTCTGCTGCAATTTTACTAGCCGGGCTACATACGCTTCTGTTAGTCTTGTGGTGATTCACCTGGGGTATCCCACCTGTTGTTCAATAACTTTATTACAGGGGTCCAAATATACGTCTGGGAGTTCTAGTTCTAGAAGGTTATGGTCACTCCCTTCTCTATTAGTAATCCTAAAATCTTGAATTAGTTGGAAGCACCAGGGTGTCGTAAATACATAATCTATTGGGCAGTTTTGCAAACCTAATTTAAATGTTTTCTTTGCTGGACAGTCTAAGGTTGATCTTCCGTTTAGACAGAAGAGGCTTTTAGTCCCTAAATAATTTCCCAGCTGGATATCATTAGATGAACATACAGAGTCTGGGAAAGTTGCTTGTATTATATCATAAGCCTCCAGTAATTCTTGGAACCAACAATCTACTATCTTTGGGTCCAGTTTATGATTAAAATCGCCCATTAGTATGATCAGATCCATACCATATTTTTCACAAATTGTGTCCATATCATATTTAAAATTCCCCATTTCAATAACCTATTCCTCTCTGGTACCCCATTGCATATACACATTTAACAGCACCAATATATTTCGTTTTTTGACAGTGGTAGATAAAGTTACCCTACATGCAAGTAGCCATTTACATTTTACCGTTATTTCGATCACCTTTTTCACTATTTTGGTTGATAGCAATGTCATTATTCTCCCTGCTGGGCGCCCAAATCTTTGCTTCTTTGCTAAGCGATTAAAATGGCGGAAGCCAACGAATGTCGGGGTCTTGCCGCATAGCCAAGTTTCCTGGATTCAGATTATCACGGTGTTTTTTCCTAATTCCCCTATAATTTTTTGTTTGGCTTGATCTCTGAGACCATTTATGTTCCAGGAAGCTATTCTTATGCCATGTGGCATGCCCTTTACCTATTCAACGTCATCTAGGGATCCTTCCTCCCTACGCCCCTCAATATACCTGTTTGAGGGACCTTCATGGCATAATCCCTGGCTCCAGTTTCCCCACCGATTTTCCACATTTGAATTATTTACTACTATTTTTAGGTTTCCCAAATCAACTCAATCTTCTTCCATATCAATTGTCCTTACCTGTCTCTTTCTTAATCCCGCATGGTACCTTAAAAAGAGTTTACCATGCCGCTCTTTTCCTTCTACTTCTATTTGTACTTCCTCTTCGGATAGTATCCGTATCCCTTCATTCTGTACCTCATTTTCCACTTTTTCAATCCTAGTTTTTACCAGGTCCGAGTACATCGATACTCTAGTCACATCCTTTCCTTCTATATTTTGCCTAAATCCAACTAGTCTTAGATCATTTGACCCTATACCTTTCAAATTTGGTCTCAGTTTAAGTTCCAGGTTCTTTATGAGTTTCTTGGGGGCCATCCCTAGTGCTTAGATTAGGTTAAAGTTTCACTGTCTCTATAATCCCCAGATTAGAGTCTTGTTATTATAGGGTACAAACTTTAAACCCTTTAAAAAGTCCAGTAACCTTTGACCTGTCTTTTAGTACCAGTGTCCAGAGGTGCTGCCTCTAACGCTCAAGCTATTGCTATTGCTGTCACTGACGTGAGACGGGTTGCATTGGGCTGGCCTACTACAATGGGGGAGTGGAGTTTTCGGTGCTTGGCACGAAAAAGTAATTCCTCGTTTTCAGTCACAAATCACCAGGGCAGGATCAAATGTACAACTTTTGTATCATAATGGTAGTTGACATGCAAGAAGCTCTTTTGCCTGCCTTTCTCCACTCCTGTGCAAGCTCCTATACGACCTCCGCAACAAACAGTGTAAGCCAACACCTTACACACGATACTCCTGGTACCTTGCTAATGGTCTGCTATTGACCTGCTACAGGCTTCTGCGCCCCCTGCTGGTTCTAGCGCTGCTCCGCGCAGCTCCCTGCTGATTTCCTTACTTTCTGCTATGGGGGGGGGGGGGGGTCGAGGTTAGTCGTAGTTGGGGTCAAAGTCCCCCTCGCACTCACCCCGTGCCCACCAGCTTCTCACCGTTAGTCCCTGAGCCGCCTCCACTGCTGGTCACAATCAGCTGACTTGTGGGCGTGGGTGCTCCTTCCCCCCGGGGGGTTCTTTTCTGCGCTCCGCAACCTGTGCTATCAGCCGCCGCCGCCTCACTACCTCCTCCTCCCGTGAACCTGCAGGGGTGTAGTGAGGGTGGTGCTGGAGCCACAGGAACCTACCGAGCCGCACAGAACCGCGAGTCAGCGCGGCCCGGCTCGGCGGACACAGGCAGCTGATGCGGGAGGGAGCAAACGAGCAGACTGGGTGAGCAAGGTGAGTAGGTGAGCAAGCAGAGTTTGCCTGTGGTGGAGAGTCCTGCTCAAGCTCCGGCTCCAACTCCAGGCTCCGTGAGCGCAAACTCCTCCTTCAGCATTTCCTGCAACTTCCGGATCTGTCTGCAGGACGTATTTGGTATTTGCTGGAGAGTTTTGTCCCTTCTCCCGTCGTTGATCCCTGCGTCAAAGGTGTGGTCCAGCCCCCTGCAGCGTCTCTGTAATCGCCCAGCCTTCGATTGTATTATCTGTGGTTGTCTGTTGTGAGCTTCGCCGTTAGACCTTTCACTGGGTGCTTACCTAAGAGCAGGTGAGTATTTTCGTTTTCGTTACTCTGCTGATTTTTGGTGAATATTTTAAGTTTTGAAAAGTCCACACTTCGAAGAAATTTCAGAAAAAGCCAGTAAGTGTTACCCTATGGAGAAAGTTGAGTTATCGGTTTAAAGGCAAGTACTCGACTGGCAGAGTTAAGGTTCTGGGCATAGACTCGGGGGGTCTCCCAGGGTCAGGTAGGTACAGTTTGTTCACCCCCAGCGGCACAAGGGCGACCGGGTGCAGAGAGTTAGGCCCAATGTTATCCTATGAGAGGTAGGGGGGCCTTGGTTGGTGGCTGCTGACTAGCAGGCCACGCGGCTGTGGGAGCCGGGCTCCTGGTCACTTACTCAGGGCAAGTGGGTAGTAGGTAGGTGTAGAGGCTGCACTGTCGGGGCCACTCGGGCGGCTGGGTGCAGGGTGCTTTTGAGCCTTCGGGCGCTCAATTGATTTCAATGGGAAATCTCCGGTTTAGTAAAAGACTGCAAGCTCGGGGACTAGGATTCTTCAGGTGCCACCACCACTTCGAGAGGTAAGTTGGGTAGTTGGACGATAGGTAGGTACCCCGGGGTTGGGCACATGGGGCCGCGGGGTGCAGGGGTGCCTTTTGGTGTCGGGAAATCTTACCCTCTGTTGATCGCGGTTGGGGGGGCACCTTGTTCTGAGGCTGCAGGCTTCTTCAGGAGTGTCGAGGGAGGTCCTTGGGTGCCGGACTTGGGGTCACAGTCGCCGTGGGGTCGTCCTCGTGGTCTTTGTTCACTCGGGCACAGGCCAGGCTTGGCTGGTGCAGTGTGTGCTGGGTTTGCGGTTCCGGTCTGCTGCCAGGGATTAGAAGTAGATTTTGAGTAGAGCCTCTTCTCATGGGAGTCCCAGGGGCTTGGAGCCAAAAGGTAGCCAGGTCCTCCGGGGTTTGTGAGGTTGCTGGCCACAAGAGATGCCGGGTTGGAGCAGGAGCTGTGCGTTAGAGTGCAAATGTGGCTGGGAAAAAAAAAGGAGCAGAATCGCACATACTAAGGGACAGGAAATTACACGCCTGTCAAACGGAAGACCTAATAAAGGCCTAGGGAACACAACGGCCTGAACAAAAAGCGTGAAAAGAAGGCGGCTTAGAAAATGCAAGCTATCAAAACGGGAGCAGCACCGGTGCAAAGGGCACTTGCTGGCACTGCTGGACCAATCAGAAGCAGCGCTAGGGCATATCGGCAAGCAAGTGCTATAAACATGAGAAAAGCAGAGACCAGCATTGGCCGCGCGGCCGTAAAAGTAACAGCCGCGCGGCCATGAAAGCAAAAGCGATTGCGGCGAAAGTGATCGCGAGTGGTGCATGCGCAGCAGTGATCGCACTGGAAGGGAGGCAGATGGCTGCTGCTTGTGTGCACGCGCGCGAAACCGCACGCTGGTGGCCGGCAAAAGCCTTTGGAAGCACTTTAAAAACTCTTACTAAATGTCTCGCAGGGCAGCGCATGCGCTGGCTCAGGCGTGACCTAAAAAATTTCTCTTTCTGAACCAAGGGCTACCTTTTTGCCAAATTTTGTGTGATTCTGTTCAGCAGTTTGGGCTGTAGTCGTGTCTAAAGTTTCCTATGGGAAAAACCATGGAGAAAACACGTTTTGGGACCCCCCTTTTTTCTCGGCCCCCGCTTGGCGAATCAAGGCGAAACTCTCAGGATAGGAGCTGACCGGAGCGGGACAAACGTTTTGAAAATTTTGCGAAGATTTGGCAACCGGCGCCAAAGTTATTGGGAAAAGAAAAAACTTTTTTGAATAGAAACAAGGTCCTAACTATAACTACATACTGGGGACCGCCAGTAGGTAATATATATAGTTATATATAGAAAATAAAAAAAAATAGGATTGAGGTACATTAGACTTTCAAATTTTCATTTAAAAAACCTTTGAAATTCACTGAAAAACCGTAGGTTTCAGGAACGTTCTAGTTGGACATTTCACTTGTATAAAACCATAGAAATTCCGGCGTTATAGTTAGTTCAGCTAACTAACTCGCGCCCCCGCAATGCATGACGTCAGAGATTACATAATTTATGATATGGTCAGTGACATCACTGATGACATTATCCATGTGAAAATCTAATGCACCTCCTCACACCTGAATATAACCTTTGATACACCCACTTTAAAATACAATCAGCCATTTTCGAAAAAATAGAAACATTAATACCAGTTACTAAATACGCACTGACTGATTCCTAGGTCTACACACACATCCACTCATTCACCCATATAGTTACTCATACATGCAGTCACTCATCAATATAACACTAGCATATGCACTCATACACCTATACAGACACACACACACTGCCACATATCCAGAGTTACTCACACACCTAGTCAGTCATGCAAAGAATCAATCGTACTTCCATTTACTCAGCTATAGTTATACAGACACCACCTCACTTACTCATACAGATACTAACACATAATTGCTCTCTTATAGACTCACTGATACAAATACACACTCTCACAATTACTGACTCTCACATAGTTATTTATATACACCATCCCTCGCATATACTGCCTTTTACATATGTAGTTACTTGCACATGTACCACAGAGACATCCATTCACTCACCGACACTCCCATACACTCACTCACCCATACAGCTGTTTCCACATGCACTCCTGAACCCATACACCCAGTGAACCAACCACTCGCACATCTATGCAGTCTCTCTCACACACACACACACACACACACACACACACACACACACACACACACACACACACACACACACACACACACACACACACACACACACACACACCCCCCCCCCCCTCCCCCCTCGCAGCTTGAACACTTTCTGGATTCACTATGCTTTGCATTATTCCGCCATCTGGTGGTTGTGACCTTTGGTCGACATCTTCGGATTCTTTTTCCCCCCGTCTTGTGTTATTCTAGTTTTTCTTCTTATTTTGTAAAGTCTTGTATGTGTTTAATCCCTTTCCTACTGTCTCATCTCTTGGCGGAGGAGGGTGGGTTCGCTAGTGAATCCAGAAAGTCTTCAAGCTGCAATACTACGCCGACAAGAAACTATACATTTTGCAGCATGAATCTTTCTGGATTCACTATGCTGTGCATAGACTTTGTAGCGGTTTGTCCTTATTGTGGTGGCTGGGTGGAAGATGAGCACTGGTTACTGGATATGTGTTGTAAGACCTCCTGTCCCACTTGTGCTTCTTTGTTCATTTGGATATCCACACAGTAATGCTTAGTGAACGTGTGCACTGAAGACCATGTTGCAGCTTGGCAAATGTCTTGAATCGGTGTGTTGGCCAGAAACGCTATCGTTGCTCATTTCTTCCTTGTTGAATGAGCATGAGCTGCTCCTTGTAACAGTTGTCCAGCTTGTTTGTGGCATAGTTGTAGGGTTTGTGCAATCCATCGTGCAATGGTATTTTTGGTAACTGGTCATCCCCAAAAACTGTTTGCGAAGGAAACAAAGAGTTGCTTTGTCTTTCTGCATTCCTTTGTCCCTTCTATATGGTGCATCACCGCCATCCTGGCATCCAGTGTGTGCAGCGCTCTGTGTGCTTGTGGTCGGTTTTTGGATTGTTTGGTTGATGTGGAACCGGGGCACCATCTTTGGCATGAAGTGTGGGTCTGTTCTCATTACGATCCTATCACTGTATCTGCAGGTAGGGCTCTTGAAGAGTTAGTGACTGCAACTCACTTACTCTTCGTAGTGATAGCCACTAAGAAGGCAGTCTTTAGTGTGAGCATGTGCAGTGTAGCCTTGTGCATCGACTCGAATGGTGCCTTCATCAATTGGGTCAGCACTAAGTTGAGGTTCCATGCTGGTGTTGGCATTCTGTTTGGAGGTGCGATTCTCTTTGCCCCTTCTAGGAATCTCTTTACTACTTGTGAGGTGAAGAAACATTTCCCCGTTTCTCCTCTTGTGTAAGCCACAATCGCCGCTAAGTGTACCCTTAGGGATGTGTAGCTTAGTTTACTTTGCAGTAGGTGTGTTAAATATTTCAGTGCTGTGGACTCCCTTGAGATATTTCTTTGCAACTTTTCTCTAATGCACCATTCTGAGTACCTTTTCCACTTTGCTACTTAGCATTTCCTTGTGGTAGGACTTCTTACCTCCATGAGCACTGCCATCGTACTCGCCGGTAGCTTGAGGTGTGCGAACTCTAGGTCTTCAGGAGACATGCCGCCAGGCTGAGGCTCTCTGGCTGTGGGTGTAGCACCCTCCCGATCTGCATTGTTAACAGGTCCCTTCGTCTTGGGAATCTGGGTGCTGGTGCTTGCACCATCTCCACTATTTGTGAGAACCATGACTGTTCGGCTCACTGCGATGCTATCAGTATCAGTAACATGTTGCTGATCCTGCATTTGTTGAATACCCTGTGTATCAGTGGTATTGGGGAAAAGCGTATGCAAATGTCTTTGACCGACTTATCCATAGCGCATTCCCTTGTGACCGATGGTCTGGTTGCGACGTGTTGGCATTTTGGTGTATTGCAAATAAGTTTATTTTTGGTGTACCCCACTTCCGGAAAATTTCTGTAATTCCTGTTGGTTGATCTCCCATTCGTGGGATGCTGACGTCTGCCTGCAGAGTCTGTCTGCTTTCACATTGTCCTTCCCTGGGAGATGTATTGCTAGTAGGTCAATCCTCAGTGGAATAGCCCATGTTCATAACTCCTGTGCTAGCCCTGATTGCGCTACTGACTGTGTTCCTCCTTGTTTGTTGATGTAGAACATGGTCGTGGTGTTGTCTGTTTGGATCAACACCCTGTTTCCGTACAGCTCCTTCTGAAAGGCTTTTAAAGGCTGGGAACACTGTTTTTAGTTCCAGGTAATTGATGTGCTTGACCGAATCCTGTTGCGACCATAGCCAGGGCATGGGAAGCGTTGGTTGTGGAGCTCCAGGGGCTGATATCTGAGTTGGGGGAAGGAGGGAGCACTTCGGATCGGCAAGAGGCGAGGGGAACTGAGGATTGAGATGAGGAGGGAGTGAAGGAGGTCCCTGGAGATATACCAGAGGCCTGGACAAGCGGGATGATTTGCCTACGTAGAGAAGGGGTGAGCAACTGTAAATGATCTCCTTGGAAGGGGGGGCACATCGGGGGAGAAGTAGGGGACAGAGGCGCACTGACATGGGGTGGGGGAGGGGGGGGGACGAGTTGGGGGTTGGGAGGGGAGATATTCTAATTGAACACGGGGATCCGTGTTGTAATGAACAGTCATTGTTGATTTGGAAAATAATAAAAAATGTTTCAACAAAAAAAAATCCTGTTGCGACCATAGCCCCCTCACCTTGAGCTTGTTCATGTGTACGCCCCACCCTAGCTGGGAGGCGTCAGTCGTGATGGTCACTGCTGGAGTTGGTGGTGTGAATGGTTTCCCCTGTGATATGTTTTGTTAGTTCCACCACGCTTTTTCCTGATGCACTGCGTGTGTGACAACTACTAGATCTTCCCAACTCCCAGTTGCCTGTGGCCATTGCTGCTGTATCCATTCCTGGAACGGCCTCATGTGCAGTCGAATATTTTGGACTAGGTGAATGCAGGGTGCCATCATTCCCATCAGCTTGCTCACCGTCCTCACTGTCAGAACTTGCCTCTTGCGGTAATTACGGGTTTCCTTCAGTATCGCCAATATGGACTCGCCAGATATTTCCACTTAGGAAATGAAGACTAAACTGGGCAAGGTTAGTCTCATCTCTTTATGTTTGGGGGGGTTTGTGTAGGAAAGTAGGATCTGCTTCTTATGGTTACCCCCACGTTTTGCTTAATGTGATGCTGTTTTTCACTAGTCTGACTGGGATCCTGCTAATCAGGACCCCAGTCTATCTGCTTTCTCCCTAGACTGTTGTGTTCAGTACCTAGGTACATCCCAGATTGGATACTGGGGTACCCTTGTCATTCCCTAGTATATATGTACCCCGGTGGTCTCCCATGGGCTGAAGCATGCATTATGCCACCCATGAGATACCATTCAAAATGGAACTACAGGCTTGCCATTGCAGCCTGTCAAAGTTGGTGCGTGCACCACTTACTAAAGATATAGGTTTACTATATCTAAGGGCCACTGCACTTAAAACCTATACATCATCCCTATAGCAGTCCTTTACAAATCTGAGGGCAGGGTGCTTGGTTCTGGGTGAGAGGGTGCATGAGGAGGACACCCCTGCAGCCTACGGAGTCCATTCTCTCGGGTTGTCAGTGAAGCAGCCATATAGTATATAGAGGGGCATCGCATAATCGTGCAATGACCATCTTGAAAATGGCTGCAACAAATCTTGTCATGTTTGGTATCAAACATGTTGGAATCATACCCCCACACCATAAACGGCGTGGGGGTATGATTCCAAGCACCGGTAGAGCCCTCCATTGACACTTCAACAAAGTAGCTAAGGCCGATACATAGGGTGGCCAAGATTTTAAAACCAAAAACCGGGACATTTAATAAATATAGAAGTAGAACTCTTAACTTTTGAACTGACCGAGGCCCAGAACGAGTTCAGAAAGAGCTCATGGACATAGAAAACAAGTGTACAGCGAAACAGCACAAAACTCACACAAACGTGCAGCACTCGGAGAGCACGTCAGGAGCCGCAAACGCGTGTGCGGGGAATGGCATGGCAGAGGGGGTGGAGTCTCGCCACGCCTGGCTGAGCTGCTAAGGCACGGTCGGCTTTCAGTTTCGCCCTTCGCAAAGCTTTCTTGTCTTTATGGGGTCAATTGTTTGAAACACATGGCCCCATAAAGATAAGAAAAGCTTTTACCACAGATGTAAAGCAACCGAGCCAGTCCAACTGGGACGGCTCTAAAAGAGAAAAGTGTACGTCACTAGACGCTCTTTTCCAATGGCTGGCCACCGTTTAGCATAAACAGTGATGCCAGCCAATGGAAAAGAGGGGCGGGGCTTAAAGCCCACTAGAGAAATCTACCCTAACTCATTAAATCTCGCCAGCGAGACTGCGCATCTCTGCGCAGTCTCGCTGGCGAGACCTAAAAAGCAATCTCACACGAATGAGTCTAAACAGACAATTTTGGGGCAAAGGGCCATTTTAACATGGTTTTAGAAACACAGGTAGACCCTTTCTTGAATAAATAAAACTTTATTTACAATACGGTACATCGACTATTCAAGTCAGATAAGCTATATACATATTATCAGCACCACATAAGCTTATATGTGGAACTGAATAATCAACTTTGCCCAAAGCAGTAGGCATTTCCTAGAGGCTTTACTCACTCCGTGTGGCCGACAAATAATGAGAAAAGGGCATGTTGGTAGCGTAAATGCAGGCCAAACAACATAACAAGAACTGGCTTAAAGACTGCATTTCTTCTCATCTCAAATCAGTAACCACCAAGCAAGTACATTACTTTTCATTGCCTCCCACCTCCAACAAGGTTACTAGCTTACAGCACGAAGATTCCATTAAATATTCATCATGCCAAACTAAAAAGACTTTTCCTTGTTTTACATCTTCCACTTGCTGCACTGTTCCCCTGCTCACCTCAGTCAGAAGCTATACCATTTCAGCAGTGTTAACCGGCCCGCTCAGGTATCCAAACATTTGGAAAGCTCTGGCAAACGTATTCCAGATTACAGTCGAACAACAGCTTCCCAGCTCCACAAAGCAACAAAACTCCAAGAATGTTGGGGAAAAAAGCAACAATATTGATTGTAGAGGAACACATTAAGCGTTAAAAAGGTGATTTCGGAATCAAGGCACTGTTACAAAGGCTGAATACATCAGTTCCAAAAGTAAAGTTCCAATCCTGGTGTTCACGGCCTTCTTTTTCTTGCACTCTCACATGTCCGGTATGGTGACTTTGCAGTCCTCATCCGTTTCTACCCCAACTTCCTCCTGCAAAATAGCAACGCAGCAGTTAAGGGTGACATGCTTGCATTCCCCAGTCATGCTTCTGTGTGTTCTGGGCTTTGTCCCTCCAGTGGGTAAGGTTGTAGGTGGGATTGGGGTTAGAGGAGGCTCTGGGGCTATAGGAAGGACGTAAGTGTTACGGTGAGAGTTTAAGTCTGTAGGTGCAGTGGTCATCTCCATGGTGAGAAGCAGCACAGTCTGCCCACTTTAGAATTGCCATTCTGGTTGTTAGAATAACGGTGCTATGTTCCCTTTTCCCCCAGAAATCAACATTAAATGAAACATGTTCTACAAACCCCAAGCTGAAATAAATGTACTTTCACTCCCACGTGACCAGTCAGATTACATAATATAGTTCTAATATACCAGTTCGCTGTTTATACCACAGGAAATCAAATTTAAAGAGACTTTAATCGATTGCTTTTTGAGACAATCATAAAAATACATATAAACAATTCATTCGTTAAAACTATAAATTATAAGCTATACATAATTACGTTAAAATTTTGACATACAAACAATCATAATAGTCTCCATGATTTACAAAATGATAGTTTTCCTGAGGCTAAATACTTTTTTTAAAAACATGCCTATTCTCCAGGCTCTGTGTACATCGTCCAGGAGCTGCAGCACAAGCAATGCAGGACGGCATTGTCTCAGGCCCAGCTCTTTAAAGATTGGGACAATCTGGACTCTCCTCAGGTTATTGTAAAACCTACAGAATAACAAAACATGTATGGTCGATTGATCCGAACAGCTGTCACACGGACATAGTCCTAATGTTCGAGACCAATCATTCATACCTGGAAAGCTCACTAGCCTGTGGAAAATATTACATCTAAAACGGGTTAGTAAAAACCTGTCGTAGCCACCAGGTACAAACAGTAAGTAAGACTGCATATTAAAAGAAGATAAAATCAATTGATTATACTGTACAGTGGGATTTGAGCTCTTGCTTGCCAGTCTAATTGAGTCCAGATGAAGTAGTCCCTGCTTTTTTAATTCCTTTCTACTGATCGACTGCATGGAGCTCGGGTTATTGTAATACTCCAAATGGCCAAGATCAGACATGAAATTTCTATTAAATCTCAGCCATGGTATCAGTAGCGCTCCTTCAAGTTTTAAACTATCTACTAAAACATCCCGATTTAGCTTTGTCTCACGTTTAGACCATATTCTGTGCCATAGGAGGATAGGCTCCATTTTTATCAGGTCTGAGATAAATGGCAGACCTAGCTCTGAGTGGGAGACGTATGCAGACGTGCTACTCGGGACAGCTAAGATGTATATCAAAAAGATGTTCTCCACCATTTGGAGCGACTGAGTCTCCGCGAAGCCCCAAACTGCAGCTCCATACATGGCCGCAGAGACGCATTTTGCTTTGTAAATTTGTATAAGTTCCCGTGGTGGTCTTCTCCCTAATTTCCTTGCAAAGTTTGTGAGGGACATCATTGATCTAGCCATTATAAGTTTTTTCGTCTTAATGGCTTGTGTCCACGAATCATTACGATCAAATAATATTCCTAGGTATGCAAAGCTTATAGTATGCTCTATTTTCTGACCATCCAGGAACATGTCCCTTCATATGTGACTCCCGGGCCCACATCTCATAATGTAAGTCTTAGAGATATTCACCTTAAGATCCAGTTGCCCCATAAACTTAGTAAAACCCGTTGTAGACCTCCTTGGGTGCGGGACATTAAAACTGCATCATCTGCATAGAGAAGTGCGGGAATGGGGCGTGCGGCTATTTGTGGGAAGTAGTGATTGTCTTTAATCAATGCTTCACATAAACCATTAATATAAAGACTAAAAAGGAAGGGTGCCAGGACACAGCCTTGCCTGACACCCTCTCTAATTGGAAATGGGGCCGTGCGTTCTCCACCTATGCTAAAACGTACTTGCGCCTTAGCATCATAGTATAGGCCTCTGAGAGAGTATTATTTGTGTATCTACCCCTAGCTGTTCTAGGATAGCCCACAAATCCTCATGTCTCACAGAATCAAAGGCAGCGGGGAGATCGACAAATGCCAAGAACAATCTATCTTTTTTCACTCTCGTGTACTTTCCCACTAAAATAGATAAATTAAGACTCTGCTCCACTGTCCATCCCGAAAACCATATTGTATATCGGCCAGGATGTTATTTTCCTCAGCCCATTCGCTTTGACGTTCCAGTATTATGCGTCCAGCTACGTCAGAGTATCCAATAAAGAAATAGGTCTATAACACTTCAGATCCTGACGGTCCCCCTTTTTAAAAATTGGAACGATGGTAGATTTCACCCATGTAGTTGGAAAGGGGGCGAGGCAGCTAGCATTTAAAACCTGGGTAATAATTGGTCCCCATAGTTGTGTTGAATATAAAAAGATCTATGGGGACCCCATCCGGGCCCGGGGCCTTACCCCCTGAGCTCATATCAAGCGCACGGGTTACCTCCTCCAGTGTAAACCTAAGCTCAGAATACATAGTCTCAGGATTGATAACAATTTCCCCATGAATACTCTCGAGGGTGGTAACAGTATTTCCATTAACATTGTACACCCTCGAGAAGTAGTCAATCCACTAGTTCTCGGCTATACCGACCTCTACAGACGGCCCCTCACTAGAATTCAGAAAGGGTGTTTTTATCACCCTCCAGAAAGCCGCACTATCACCCCTTAAGGATGCTTCATGGAGGGATTCCCAGGCCTCATTTCTCACTGTGGCTTTTCGTTATCTGAGGGCCACTCTATATTCCCCTCTTACCCTCCTTATATGTTCAACATTTTTGGGTACCCTGGGTAGTTCCCTTTTCAGGTTGGAGTAGGCCCGGGAACACTTTGCATCAAACCAACCACAAGGGTCTTTTTTGTTTTTCATTGAAACAAATAATGAATCCCTTACTGCCTCAGAGATGGCGAGACCATGTATTAATAGGAATAGAATGCATTCTGCCATAGGGTAGAAGGCTACAGTGAATCACCTCAGAGTTCAGTAACATACTGAGAGAACTCCATCTTGTGTCTCGTTCGATGAGACTGTTGACTGAACTGCAAAATCTGAATATATATGGCCAAGTGTACTTTATCCCAATACAAAAACAATTCGAAAACTTTCTTGGAGCCCCAGATTAATCCTATTCTACAGGCAAATTAAGATTGGTATGTCTGAGGCAATCTTAAAAAGAAAACAAATGTTTTGTATACCTCCTGTAAACTAAACTGGAGGCATTCTTAACTCAACCTTATTAACATGAAGAGCAGCTTATAAATGTAAGCTTACCTTTGGATAAATCCTGGGTTAAATCCGTTACTAATAGAATGTACCTTTTTGTGGTTTCCACTGCACTTGATACAGAGAAAGAATTTGCTCAAGTTGGCAGGGTTTTTAATCTAATCTTTAAACTGGCCTGTATTTGCTCAACTGCTTCGCTTTAGAAATGCAAGCCCTTTTCTGACATTCATAACTGTTTTACTCAAATGAAATCCAGGCCTTGCTTTCGTTCTCTACATGTTTGAGACTAACAATTCCCACGGTTTGTGAATTACTCGAGTGGTCTGAGAAATAAGACAAACAGGGCAAAAACTTCTGGGGTTTGTTCGAAAAATAGTGCTATGCAAAAAAGAAGTCTGTTTTCCTAACTAGCAGTATTGACAAAAGGTTTGTTGTGCTGAATTCGCTCTTCTTGTCTTTCTAAAGAAGTTGAGAGAGCCATTTCTTTCCTTTATCCTTTTAAAGCAGTGGTAAATATTTCCTATTCCTGTTCCCTCTTCCATTACTGTACAGCTTTCTGGTTTCGCTACAGGTTTTATAACTCTTTTGTCCCCACCTACAGTAAGTGTGCAACTAGACAAGAATATGATTTCAGAAACGTGTCAGTGTAGATTGTCTTGGGAATTCTTTTATTGAGATGTTGAATAATAGTAAATATTAAATTGGAAGAAAGGTATAACAATGAGGTTTCTACCCTTAATATTTTGTACTTAAGGCCGAACAATGAAAGTAGCAACGCTGTGAACCAAAGACTCTACTGGACACAGAGCAACACAACATTTATAGTTATTCTGAAAATAGATGATGACTCAGCAGGAAATTGACCTATGGCATTTGAAAATGAATGTAGTATGCATTGGGTATCAAGAAAGGTTATACATTAATCAGAATTCAGGTGTAGGTGACACTCTTACCTCCCAAAAATGTACTCTAGCTGCTTAAACACTAGGTAGAGCGGGGAAAGCAGCCCCTTTTCTCAAATGTCCAAGAATCCTGCACTTCCACGCTGGTGCATATTTGAAACCCTGTAAAGTCCATTTCTGGGTGATGAATTTCAGATAGATTTGGCACATGGAATAACTGCAGTATTTCGCTCCATGGTCACAAGACACGCGAGGATCCCTGGGTCTTGGCTTCAGTCACCAAGATTCTCTGATCCATTTCCCCAGCTGAAAGTACTGTAGCAATGAGTAGACATGTTTCAATTAAACTGTTAATGTTCAGACCATCTGCTGGTTTCTCAGGTTCAAGACCCATGTGATGCTACCTTTGTACAGCCTCAAAGCTTTCTGCAAATTTCTCATTGTCTCAAATGATTGTGATCCGATAGCTTTGTTTGGTCAATACAGTCTAGTCTGTTCTAAGCTCAATATAAAAATTAAAAAAACACAATAGAATTATGAAGGTATATTAAGATGGTTACTCACAAAAAACTGCTTCTTGCTTTTGGGATATCCTTCAAGTATCGCATCAAATAAATCAGTGGCCTAAAACAAAGTTTACAGTTCAATATTACTCAATTTATTATTCAAGTGTGAACGTATATTGGCAAAGTATGATCTCAGAGTATGTACAGGACAAAATAACCTCCGACTTTAAATCACCCAATTCACTATTGATAATACATGATAGTAGTTCATAACAGGTTTATAGCTAGGATAAAATAAAATAAAGCAGTTACCATCCTTTTTCTTTTCCTCCATTCCTTGCAGTATTGTTTTCTCTCAATGTATACCTAAATGAAATAGAAACACCACATCATTAATACCTTTTAACAGAGTAAAATATCAATGGACTTTGTAAAACACACGGTATCTGGAATGTCCACAGCTGTAACTTACATGAGGGATGGCAAAATAGCATTTGAGTTCTAGTGGCAGCTTAAGTCCTCGGTGGGTCCCCTTAAGTGATGTACCGGTCTCAACAGTGAACTCTTCCTTAGTCATTCCACAGGAAGAAGTGGGGGGGGTAAGTGGGGGGGGGGGGGGTGGGGGAAGTCTTCCATTTACAATTAGTGGACTTCGCCCATAAAGCCACCCCTATGCAACAAAGCTGAAGACAAAACTACCTCTGAAAGAATGAGAATTTTGAAAGCACCTCTATCTCATGGCTGGTGGCCCAGAGATGTTTTATACAGAACACTATCTCAGCCCGAAGCTCGTCTGGCAAGAGGTCAGACCTATAACGATTTCAGGTAAGAGTAAAAACGTCATGCTGTACAATGATGTATGTTAATCTGTGCAGCACGGAGACGATTTGGCCCGGTTAGCACTACGACAATATGACAAATTAATGTGACATTGGACTTGTGTCTATAGGATATTTCACCTTCCCTTTGTAGCCCCTCAGACACCGCCAGCTCATAGTCTTACGTACTCTACAAAGTCCAAGTTCACCTTAGCATTTTTAGGATGGAGGGTCTCTTTAAATGGAGGGTTTTTCACTTCGCTTAGTGAAGGAGTTAGGGGTCTCTGCAATACGAAATACGAACAGCATCAGCTGTGGCGTCACACCCCTCATTAGTTTGGCTAAGGCATCCAGTAAAGTCAGGGGAAGTGGCTGTTATGGCATATTATCGGTTATCTCCTGTCTCACAGCACTTTCAGTATCAGCCGACAGTGAGGTAATCGCTCTAGCTGACTTCTAGTCACTAGAGGTAAATAATGAAAAGAAAATAGGCTGGGGCTGTCTGATTTACCTCATAAATGAGCACTGAACATCACAAGTGAAATTACAGATTGTATTTCCTACAAGTGAAGTACAAAGGCCTGCTCCTATCAAAGCTGATCTTTGAGCATCGGATCCCTTTTCTCCAAGTGTCATTTTCTGAGCCCCGCCCTTTCTAGTTCTATTCATCCTATTGTACTGGATGCGGCATTACAACTCACAGGGAGGGGGTGACAGGTTTCATCACAGCCAGATTCTAAACAAGAAATTCTCTAGGCCTAGAGACAAGTACACTATCCACAAATACTGGTGGCGGAATAAGAAACGAGGAGTCTGCCGACCCAACCCATGCAGTATAAAAGAAAAGCGACTGAAAGGAACCTTCCGAAGAAGAAGAAAAAAAAAATCACTTCTCAGGTAGAACTGGAAAGTATTGTGAACGATAAAACTGAGCTCAGAGGGAAGAAATCAACGTTTCAAAGACTGTAGTTGGTTTGAATAATCCGAAATTCAACTTCAGTATCGATGAGAAGAAAACTCCAGAGGTACTGGGGTGAGCGCTGTTCCTTCATTCGCTTCATCCTTGGTCTTATGTATTTTATGTGTCGACATGTAACGCATCGAGAGGTGGCGTCTGCATGCATCAGCACTCACTAAAGCAGATGGAACATTTGTGGTCACAAGTGGGTTCAGGAAACCTTTTATCCTGCTCCATGCTTGATCACATGACCCAGGGTGTGACGCTGATACCTAAATGTCCCTGTTGAAGACCCCCTTGGAAATTATTTGTAATGCATCAAAACGTTGACGCAGCAACACATTTCCATGTTACTTTTAACTGACATGACCTATAGTTCGTTTAACTTGTCCTGTAAGTTGGAGTCCTGGCTTCTTTAACCAAGAGGACATTAAGTCAACATTATCCGTTTCTGTAAACTTTCGTACTTCCAGTTCACCTCGGTCACTAGGATAACATGATAAATGTTAAAGATCACATTTTCTGTAATGTAATATGGCAGCGTGCATAGAGGGCCAGTATAGCGAGAAATCATTACTTACAATCTTAGGCCAGTGTGCTCCATCAGTGCCAGAGCCACAAATTGTCTTAACAAGTGTAGTTTTGTCCTACAGTCTGGATTTGAAAACACTTTCCCAACAGATGCTATCATTTTAACCTTTTGCAAGGGACCTCGTCCCATTCCCGTGCGTGTGATTCGCGTATTCCTTCTGTTGGCAGGATGCAGAGGTGAACTCCTTCTCCACTCTTCTTGGGGTTTCCCTCGGTTTTGTTGTTCCGCCCCTCACCAGCCCAACCCTGTATTTGTGAGCCAAGTTCAATTTTGGAGTGGCTTAAAAATGGCATTTCTATTTCACACTGCCCATTGCAGACTGAGGGAAGCCTGCACCGTTTTTTTGGAGCACCTACTTGCTATATTGTTATACTGGATAACTGTCAATAGGTATTAAATACCTTTTTTCAATGCTTGAAGATTGCATATGTGTTTTTGCCTAGAATGCACAGGCTTAGTGCTTCCTCGGAGGGAACCATTGTTCTGGTTGTAAAAATAAAAAGAACCCATAAACGCAGCTTAAAGAAAGTCTGCAATGGGCAGTGTGAAATAGAAATGCAATTTTTAAACCACTCCAAAATTGAACTTGTGTCACAAATACAGGGTTGGGCTGGTGAGGGGCGGAACAACAAATCAGAGGGAAACCCCAAGAAGAGTGGAGAAGGAGTTCACCTCTGCATCCTGCCAACAGAAGGAATACGCGAAGCGCAAGCACGGGAATGGGACGAGGTCCCTTGCAAAAGGTTAAAATGCTAGCTTTTAATTGCAGCAATAGAGGCAAAGTAAGGTACTGATATTTCTGCAAGAAATGCAAGCAATATCCACGTCACCTTGATTCATCATGCCCCAGATTTGCTGACCCGATTACCAATAGAAACTCATACCACACAGAAACCAAAACCAATATTATCTGTTTTTGTACAGCAGACAAACACAATGTTTCTTGGTACATCTCGCAGGTCTAAAGCAGAGCTGCTGTCAATTAGAGGCCATTCGGCAAGCCCTAGGTAAAGACCTTCAAGGTCACTCCCATTCACTTCAATAGTTTCAAATTGAAATGATGGCCTTGAGGTTGCAAAAAGTGGTTTCTAGTTCAGGAATCTAAAAAATTGTATACACCGGGTAATCTAAAAGAATACTGTTCCCCAGCTGAACCACAAAATTAGTGTGTGAGGAGTTAAAAATTAAACACGCATTTACAATGCAACGGTCTCTGCATTGTTAAAGTTAGAGCTATTGGCATTGCTCATGACATTATTTTTGTTTATGTTTCTGTTTTAAAACATTTAAAGAAACGGCATTGGTTTTTACAATGCCAATAGCTTAATCACTCTCAAATGCGAGACCTATTGCATTTTCACCCACACACAAAGCCACCAAACACACACAGAGCCACCCACAGAGCCACTCACATAGAGCAACCCACACACAAATAGAGCCACCTACACACACACACACACACACACGCAGTAGCCCACTGACCCATTTACATTATGTGCACTTTGTGATCTGCATGGTACATGTTCTTTGCTGCAGGCACATTAACCCTTTCCAAGAGTCAAAACTTCCACTAGACAAAACTTCGATCTCTCTCTAGGAAGAACATTAAACATCAATCATAAGTATACAGTCTTAGAAAAATACACTTAGTGATCATCCTAGGTAATAAAGGCCATGCAAAAACAACAGAAACATCGTGCACAAGTCTGTTGTGAGAGACACTGACAGTTCTGACCTTGTTCAGCTAGTTCAAAGACACTTCATCTGGCCCAGGCCTCTCCACTTGGTGAGTGAGGGAGGGATGCAATCTACCCTGTTGATTTCAGAGGAGCGGCATCCTTACAATTCAAAAGAGTGTCTTTCAAGGTCTCTGAGGATACATCTGTGCAAGCAGAACCTGGGGTTGGATATATTGCAAAGTAAACCACACAGAGGTCTGTTAGCTGCTGTCATCAGATATGTACTTAGTAGTAAGAAAATGTCAAGGACATTCTCCATAAAACAAGAACAGTATTATATCTGTGGATGCAATGACAGAAGCAGCAAAATACCAATGGGGCGGTACACTATGCTAAGCAAAGATTTTTAGTTTATGTGTTTTAAGCCACGCCCTTACTTACATTGGCCACGCCGCTATGAGAGACGCCCCAGTTTTTTCATCCCACTTAAACCACTGGACCTAATGACCACAGCTGCCAACTTTGGGGCTAGTGATTCAGATTCAAGTCATGGCGTCAGTTCAACCCATGTGATTTTGGCCAAATCACATCTTCCAATGTCGGCTGATCGTGTGTAATGTAATTAGATGCTCATGTAAATCGATGTGGTGTTTTTGGGCCAAGTTCGCGCTATATCAAACTGTAAACTTGAAAGAAAAGACTAATGAATTCCTTAGTTTGAAAATGCGAGGAAACTGGAAACTAAAATCGATTTTAAAATGTACGACGCATGATAAAACGCTTCTTGTCTCCCCAGCTTCTGTTTCTGACAGGACTAGTGACGAGCGATTTTTTAAGACTAACTCAGCCTCCTCCAATGCCTTGAATGGAAGGAATTGGGAAATCTGTTTTGTCCTGCAGCATGGCGGCCGCTACTCGTTTACCAAAAGCCCATTTAGCGTTCTAGTTGTTTATTGGAACTGTGTTCAGAGGACGGAAGTCAATGGATTGCCGAATACACTTACCGGTCGGCAGCTCATGCGTAGAATATAGCCAAGGCAGCTGGTGCGATAGGTAATGAGCAAATACATTTTTCCTGTTTTTTTTCTTCAATAAATCCCCACTTCATTATTCCCAGATTTCTGCATCTACGAGGAAGTAGTCCCTCTGTTTTGGCAGGGCACTGGTTGGCCGTTTCGGTGTGGGGTCTACTGCATTATTATCTGGAGCAGTTACTTAGCAATGGTGCCATCGGTCTAATACATTCAAGGAAGATGCCACCCTCCTACCCCGGTTTCGTATTAAAAGCTCGCCTTAGTAGGGGGCAGTGGACCCTTGCAAATGTTAGGTTTGCAGGTTGTAAGTTTTGACATTTATACCGCGATAACCTTGGGGGCCTCTAGGACTGTTTGAAGAAAAAAATTAAAACCTAAAGAAATCAGTCCCAGCGCCTTACCTGGCGAGAGCCATGAACACCGCCGTCTTTCTCCAAGGTCAAGCAGAAATGCCTCGGAGAAACGCAGCGGCATTTTCAGATTCAGTGGCGTGTTTTTCTTTCTCTCCTCTTGCCATTGGCTGGAATGTTTACATTCCAGAGGAGGGAAAGAAAGTAAAAAACACGCCCCCGAATTCGAAAAAGACGGGGCTTGTTTGGAGAGACAAAGCTCTTCTCCAATGGCTGACCAGCATTTAAGAGGCCAGCCAATGGAGAAGAGGGGAGAAGAGGGGCGCGTTCAAGCCCCTCTTCTGAAAAACGTTAAATCTCGCAAGCGAGACTGCGCAAGCGCAGCCTTTGCTGGAGCGGGTTTTTATTCTAATTTTTTTTTTTTGTATAGCCTCTCCATTTTCGCATGTTATATTAATAAGATTAATTGATTAATAGTAATTGTATTAACCAGTTTGCTGTGCATTTCTAATCAACCTTATTAAAATAAAGAATACACGTGGGAATTGCATTTGCATGGCTAAATTAATACGTAAACTAAAACGTGTACGCATATTGATCATAGATAAGTAGAAAATTACATATTATATGTTGCTTCTGTGATGTATTTGTGATTTGTGCTTTATTAATGTGAGTATAACCCGCAGTAAGTGTTGCTTCTGCTAGATAAATGCACACACATATGGGTATTAGCAAGGGGATAACATTTCGTTAGTCATTTCCATGTATTAATTACGTTTTTGTGTCTCTTTGCTTAAGTTGACCATTTCGAGTGGCCACAAGATGGCGGACATCCCTAGCTGACAATATGACTTCATTGAAGAGGTCTATGGGTGGACTGCGCATGCGTCGCCAGCAGCTGTGGTGACCGAACAGTGACCCTAACCCGACTGTGCCCACCAAGGACACCCTGGGAGGAATGCCAAATTTATTGAATACAATAAGAAGATACTTATTCCCGGGATTTAAAAGAACTACATTCAAAAGAAACATTTTCCACATGGGAAAGCGATGGCACGAAGTCCATCGACCAATCAGAGATGACTTAAAGAGACTACACGTAACTTTTGGAATGTAATTTTACTATAAAACAGCCTAGATTAGAGAGGGTAGGATCGGAGCTCATCGTCACATCTTTGAATTTCCAGACGTTATGCTGACGGAGAGGACGGTGACACTGCAGGACAGCTGTTTCCAAAGACTCTGACAGATTGGACTGAGGACCAAGATTCTGATTTAGAGGACGACTTTAGCCAGATTAGGTAAATATGATGGTCAGCTGCTTGAATTAACAGTCAATTTTCAATTATTAGATAAAGATTTATAATTAATTACAAGAACTGTGTCGTTATTATGAAATTGTGTATTTATGTAAATAAAGTGTAGATTGAGTGTCACTTTAACCAGCAGCTAAGCTGATCCATGGCCTATCCATGGGAGGAGTACTAAAAGGTGAAGCTTAGGCCTTAATGAATAAAGAAAAGTCTCATTGGGAATAAATTGGTACTTCCTTCCATCACAGCGAACGGAACAATCGCCTCTTAGGAAAACAGATCAATAGAGGATGAGTGTTGGTGTTATGGGCCCCACCAGCGAATGTAGTGATCGAGTGTGTCTGTGCGATCTATGATCTGTAACGAAAAGAGGGATTTTGCATTCCGCGCTGCAGCAGTTTTTCCTGGTAGCAGAGTTATGGTTAGCCACTGTTTTGGTTTGGTGATCATTGCTTGTAAATAGCTGATTGATTTTGATTATTGATTAGTATTGATTTATGTACTAACACTCTATGTTGAGTCGCGTCGAGTTATATGTTGTTTGCACGGCTTCTGGGATGTAGGGAGTCGGAAGTTTGTAACAGTTCCGTAGTAGAGCAGAGGTAAGCGCTGCTCTCGGGAAAGACGGAATTGTTGTTGCCCTGTAGGTACACTGGGGAAACGTGTAATGATTGAAGTTGCACGTCGCATTGTTTGGGTTCGATTCGGTAGCATCGTCGTGTGTTACCACTAGAAATATTTTCTGTGTAAAAGAAGTGTGTATGATAGCAAAGGTTATCTGTGAAATTTTGGTCCAAATGGAATACCGATAACGCTTATCACTGAAAAGGTAGCAGGTATTCTCTGAGTTTGTTAGAAGGACAAAGTAGAGGTAAGCGCTGCTTTGTTAACGTATGTCATAATTCTGTAGTAGGACAGACTGTTCGCTGTTCTCGAGAAAGACAGGATTCTGTGTGAATGTGCTACATTTTCTTGTGTGAAAGTGCGTGAACGAAATGGCATTCGGGTTGATTGTAAAACTCTGGATTTATTTCTTAAATACTAGAGAAACAGTTAGCTAATGCTTGTTAGAAGGGTATGGTAGAGGGATGTGCTACTTTATCAACGGAAGTAACGATTCCGTAGTAGGGCACAGGTAAGCGCTGCTCTCGGGAAAGACGGAATTCTCGTGAGAAAGGTCTATTGCTGTTCTTTGGTTAGCGAAGCGGACAATGGAGATGTTTTTGTGCTGTTACTAATAGAATCGTTAAAAAGTTGCAATAGAAAGTTCACTGAGCGGACTTGTAAAGGAGGGGTAGACAGAAGCAGAGCTGTCGCAGCGGCTGCTGATGTCAGAACAACCGCGCTGGGATTGGACAGTCGGTCAGAACTGTAAAACGCTCCGGATTGGTGCGTTAGTGTAAAGCCGCGCTAGGAGTGGAGAGATACAGGGTGACGAAAACGCTCCTGATTGGTGCGTTAGTGTAAGTCGCGCTGGGATTAGAGGACTGACAGAGTGACGTAGACGCTCCTGATTGGTGCGTTAGTGTGAGTCGTGCTGTGAGTGGACAGAATAGCGGTACAGTTGTAGAGAGACTAGCGATATACGGACACCAAAAAAAAAAAAATTATTACCAATCGCAAGAAAAGAAGAAGTCGTGGTTTGGTAAAGTGAAAAAGTGGTTTAAGCAAGACAAACAGGTCAAGACTAGGGAAGGACAGTTAATTCCTCCATCGAAAACCCCCGCATCCTTGATGATTGCATAATATGGGTACCATACTTGTATTTGGCTAGACAACTGGGTAAAATACACCCAGGACGATGGAGTTCTGGCATTTCCAGAGCATGGTTCCTTTAATTTGGCTGTTTTAAGGAACCTACGGGAGAAGATGATGTATTTAGAACCAAGACCTAGACCGATGCAGTTTGAGGCATTGACGGAATGGGAAGACGAAATGCATGAACGAGAAAAACAAAGAAGTGGTAGAAATTTTAGATATCTGTTTGGCAGATCATATGGACATGAAACGCATGCTGATCGAATGAAAAGGTGGCGGGATGCAAGTATGACTGAGGGTATGTTTCCTGTGAGAGCAGAAGGAGAGAATGAAGGAAGAAAAAGTGTGGAGAAAAGAAAGAATGTGGAATGAAGAGGTTATGGAGCGAATGAATCAGATGATGATGTGCTGGATGATGTGTTTTATAAAAATCCACCACCGTACCGACCAGACCCAGAAATATTGACACCAAGTGCCCCAATAAGAGAATCATTAGGAATTATCAAAACTGAGACTATGTCACCAGATTTAGGAAGGAGGAATTCCATTAGAGAAGCAGAAAAGAGGTCGGAGAATAGAATAAATAGTGAAAATTCAGCAGAATTGGCCAAAACAACTCTAGAATTGACAGAGAAAATAAGAGAATTAACCAAGAATTTAGAGGCTGTAACAGTTCCTGTGATTATAGGTCCAGTAATGCCCATTTTTGAGAAGCAAAAGGATAGCGAACATTGCTTGACGGTACCTTATCGGAACCATAACTTAGTTGACAGTTCAGAACGGAGTCAAATTGAGAATCCGTGGGGACATACAGTAACTATGTTTGAACCAAGCGTTTCAAATAATCCATTTATAAATCAGAATTATGTTAAAAAGAATAGAACGACAGTAGAAACATTATTGGAACCCCAGAGAATTTCAGAACAGAGTAGTGTAGAAAACCCAGTAGGACCTTCAGTGAAGAACTAAGTGAATGGTTAAGAGGGTTACAGAAACAAGACTCCCAGTCAATAGATGTGGCAAAATTACAGATGGTATTGAAAGAATTAATTGTAGGGACTATACCTGTAGAAAAATTGAAAAATTATCAGGATGAGGAATTGTTATTCCTATGTAAGAGTGTGACATGGAGAGCAAAAAATCTACATGAAAGATTAGGAGAAATTGCAAATGAAATGGGTATAGAGATTGATAAGGTAAAAGCTTTACAGAAACCCTATCGAGTTGATTTTACTGAAAGGGACATTGAAAATCTGAACACCACAGGACAGATAGGACAGATCAAGGACATAATCATTTTATTGAGAAAATGGGGAGATGTGGATAAATGGAGAAGTAAGTGGTATAGAAAGCGTAGTGATGCCTCAGAAAAGACAGTTTCGGCTTTCCCTGTTAGGGAGAAAGAAAGGGTAGTAGCTGAATATCACATGAGAGAAATTCCAGGAGGTGGATATGTACATGTCCCCTGAACAAGACAGGACATTTTGTCGTTTACGAATGACTTTCCTCGACTGCGCAAAAAGCCCGTCTAGTGGTACAGGCAAGTAGACAGATTTGTAAAATTATCCAAAGTATTATGGATAGATCTGAATAGCCTATTTGATATAATAGTGCCAGCAGATTTGTGGACAGAATGTAAATTAATGATAAATTGGCCAAATCAGGAATACCCTAGGGATCCTAAGACAGGAGCTCCCGACCCAGAGGTAATGAAGAAATATGACCAGGTTACGGTATTTTTGAAAAATAAAGTACCCCCCAAAGAGACAGATTGGGTAAAAATTGACCGAACACATCAAGAAAGTAAGGAGTCAGTACATGCATACTATGAGAGGTTGATCTTGGCTTTTAAACAGTTCAGTGGAGATGAGAACCTGAGTGATAAGGTTTTGAGTCATTTCGTATACAGATTTGTATATGGATTACGTCCGGATATTGGTGATATGATAAAACAACATACAGTAGATTGGCAAAATAAGAAAATAGATGAAGTATTAAGACATGCTAAATATTTTAGTCAAAACAGCGATAATTAAAAGAAAAAGCAATGTGGGCACAGGTGAAAGTGGCTGAAAGACAGGAAGCTCAGCTAGTTGAACAAGCAAATAACCCAGGAATTAAACCGAGATTTGGCCCAGGAAAGGGGAAAGGTAATATAGAGGAAGCTAAAAAGAAGTTTCCATGCCACAATTGCGGTAGGTTAGGGCATTGGAAATCCGAGTGCAAGTTTCCTCCAAGTACTAATAATGAAAATCCATCATTGAATCCACAGGTGCAGAATGAGGTGAGTGATCAACTGCAGCAGCAGCAGCAGGTGGTTACCTCACAGAATCAGGTGCCAAAACCACCTTTTCCGCAGAACAGAAACACACAGAAGTATAGTAACGAATCGGGATTCTACAATGAAGAACAGGTAAATAAACCGCAACGCGCTCGCGCTGTTTCGCAGTATTGGCTGCAAAGCGATGAGAGTGAGTCAGAAGGAAGCGATTGACGGTGCCGAAGGGAGGAAGAAGAGTGCGTACTTGGCGCAACCCTAGAAGTAGACCAGACAGGACCATTTGTAGATGAGAGGGTTAATGATGAAAAAATTACTTTCCTAGTGGACACTGGTGCTACTCGATCAACTGTAAGATCAGCTGATGTTAAGAATCTTCCTCTTTCGGATGAAACATTCCAAGTAGTTGGTGTGTCCAACAGACAGATAAAGACATTTTTGACAGAACCAGTAAAAGTTAGTATAGGGAAATTTATAGAGATGCACCGCTTTGTTTGTGTGCGACACCAGTCCAGTGAATTTATTAGGTAGGGACCTGTTGTGCAAAATGAATTGCACTATATTCTGTTCTCCAGATGGAATAGCATTTGAAACACCAGATGAGGATGTACTGTATAAAATGACCATAGCTAACAGAGAAGATGAGGTTACTGAGACTTATGCAATATTCAACCCTGATGAATTACCCAAAGAATTGAAGCAGTCAGTAAAGGTGGAAGTATGGGATTTTACCGGAGAAGATGTAGGACTAATGAGAAATATAGATCCTGTGAAAATAACTGTGAAGGAAGGAAAAAGCTATCCCAATATTCCTCAATATAAATTGACACCTGAGATAATTGAAGGAGGAACCCCAATAATTGAGAAAATGAGTAAACAAGGTATATTGAGGGAGATAATGAGTAGTCCATGTAATTCACCGATAATGGGACTGAAGAAGCCCAATGGGAAGTTCAGGATAGTACAAGATTTGAGAAAAGTAAACAAAATTGTTGTGTCATGCTGTCCAATTGTGCCAAATCCATCAGTGATTTTGTACCAGATTCCCCATGATGCGGAATGGTATACAGTAATTGATCTATGCCATGCTTTCTTTTCTATCCCATTACATCATGACAGTCAGCAAATTTTTGCATTTCGGTTTGGAGAGAGGATTTTGGCATGGTGCCGAATCCCACAGGGGTATACAGAAAGCCCTTCGATATTCAACCAATTGTTGAAGAAGTCATTAGAAAGCTTGCAAATGCCCGAGAGTTCAGTATTAGTTCAGTATATTGATGATCTTTTGGTAGCATCAAAAACACGTGAAGCTTGTGAGGTAGACACTATAGCACTACTAAATCATTTGGCAGATGGAGGATTGAAAGTGTCACCAGCAAAATTACAGTATTGTAAGATGGAAGTACAACATTTGGGACATAAAATTGAGAAAGGATTGAGAAAAATAACTATAGACAGAATCAGAATCATAAAAGGAATGAGAGCCCCCATGACTCAAAGAGAGGTGAGGATGTTTCTGGGACTGGTAGGGTACTGCCGTCAGTGGATTAGTAATTTTTCCCTGATTGCAAAGCCCTTGGTGCGTTTAACCAGGAGTGATGTAAAAGATCTCCTGGAACTGAACAAAGAAGAATTGACAGCATTCAAACGATTGAAAGAGGGTTTGTGTGAAGCACCAGCACTAGGCATGCCTGATTATGAGAAAGAGTTTGAGTTGTATTGCAGTGAGAGATATGGATGTGCACTCTCTGTGTTGATCCAAAAACATGGAAGGTTGAGGAGACCAATTGCGTACTTCTCATCAATGCTTGACCCAGTAGCTGCAGCATTACCTGGGTGTTTGAAGGCAGTGGCGGCAACATGTCGAAGCCTGGAACAGAGTGAAGGAATTGTGATGGGATATCCATTGAGCGTGTTTGTACCTCATGATGTGGCGATCCTTTTAACAAGGAGTCGTACTCAGTATATGACACATAGTCGGCTGACTAAGTATGAAAAGGTCATTTTAGGTGCAACAAATGTGAGTCTTGTGAGGTGTTTGAATGTGAATCCTGCAACTTTGTTACCAGATGCTGAGAATGTGGAAGTGAGAGATGAAGCAGATCATGATTGTTTGGATGTGCTTGAGTATTGTACGAAGCCACGGCCAGATATAAAAGATGTACCTTTGCCAGAGAGTGATTTCTTGTTGTTTGTTGATGGATCATGTTTGAGAACAGATGACGGAGTACTAAGTGCTATATAAGAATTTTTTTTACCTATGCCTCTGGTGACTTCAACACTTATTCGTATGAAGTAAGATAAACGAAAATTAATAAGTTTATCCAAGCAATGATTTATGCCTTTTATTTATTTTATTTTTTAAATTAATATCTTTGATCACAAAAAGAACACATAATAAACTACACAAAATACCACATTGATATTTACACAATAAAAGTGAACAACGTGAAAAATGTGTTTTGACATACAATTATAAATAAACTCATAATAGTCAAACATTGAAACCATCAAATGCAATGTCACAAAAAACAATCATTATATAAACAATACGAAATGCAAAGTTGTCAAACAAATTGATAGATTGGACACCTAACACCCTTATATTTGGAATCAATCAAATCCCCTACATGTCAGGGACACAAGGGAGTATATTTGTGATATTTAACCAAGAAGTTAGATTCCTTTGTCTGCCTTGAAATATTTAACCAAGGAGTTGAATTCCTTTATCTGCCGACGCGTTTCGAGTGCCGGTTAAATCAATTGCCGCACTCTCATCAGGGCTGGATTAATCTTTCACACGAACAGACTGATTGTGACAAAAAAGGGAGGGATGAAAAAAAAGAATTAGAATTTTTATTAAAAAAAAGGCGCTTCCCAAAGCCCTAATTGTTTTTCTATCTGTACAAGTTGGTGGTCACATACCTGCATTATGCCGGTTGCATGTAACCATCAGCAATGTATAACACACAGTGGTTGCCAAACTGATTTTCAATATTGCGGGGCCAAGACGATTTTTAAACCGCAGATCTTTAATTCTGCAAGAGAAATGTTACACGCACATTCGCGGTGTCTGTTTAAATAAGTTTAAAACGTGACAACTAAGCACAAGTTATTTACTCACTCAAGAAGGGGGGCCAAAAACGTGGTCCCACAGAGGAAGTGTTGTAACAAATACCGATCCTTCACTCTCTTTAAAAGTAGTTCGTGGCTGCAAGAGCAAACAAGTGTAAGAATTTGTAAAAATCGTTTTTTAGCTAAACTCACTTGAATTCAAATGCAAACTATTTTGCTCACCTAAAGAAGCTTCAAGCTCAAGATTTCAGGCTCAAGGTTTCAAATGGGATCTGTCTCCATTACTGCTAGCAGCTCGCCGAGCTGATTAGCACATCATGTGATGGTGCATCAGTGTCACATGATGCATTTCTGACCAATCACAGGAGGAGATGATCTAATTACATTCGTATTGACTTCTGGGAGATGTAGTTTATTGAAGTCATGTGTTTCAATCCAATAACCCAAGGTAAAATTTTTCAATATCACAGGTCGGTTATATTTACAAACATATCGATATCGATCCCATTTATGCTTTATTAGAGGGATACAAGTCCAGAAGCTGACAACAGCACCATATATTTAATTACAGCTCATGAGTCTTCTAGATTCTGTTTAGCTCACTCATGCAGTTGAGACCCTGGTTGATGCTATCGAATTTCATAATTAAATATGCCTCTTTCCGCAATAGAGCGGTCTGTGGAAATATGGATTTTTCTGATCAGTTATGTCCCCTATCTTGGACCCCAACGGTTTCATGTATGAATCACCAGTACATGTATGTTCCCTCCAGTTCCAGTTATGAAGACGCAAACACATGTGCGTCCACCGCCAACATGTCCTCTTTCAGATCCGCCATGAATAGGCTGGATATTCCATTCCTAAGTATGAAAGGCCACCGGCTTTATATGGTTCACTTATGCCATTTTACAGTCCAGGCAAGTAGGCCCTGATTCTGCCATCAAGCTTTTCTTGCTTTCTGCCTCTGAAGCTCCAGTCTGAGCCTGCATCTGTGACCATGAACTTTGTCTCATTCCCTGCGCGGCTCACGATGCCTGACATCAGCCTGTAGCCTGCCAAAAACTGTATTTCACCTTCGAAATTATCTGCTCCGCTCCCTGCCCAATGCATTCCTGTCTAGTAGTTTAAGTAAACATTCTTCCAGTTACCGAGCAAAGGCCCGGCTTCTCTGTCTTTATGCAAGTAATTCATAGCCTTATTATTATGGAAGACTTCTGCCCTCGCATCTAGTGTAGACACTTAGACGCTTGTACACGCACTAACAGTCAGTATAGTCAGTATAGAATAAGATTCTACTCTAAGAGACCTCTCTTTTGAATAACATAGTTCTTTAAACATAGGATGTTAGATATGATTTGGGATTAGGTTGACTTGACCCTCCAGACATCTGTCGCCACATGTAGAGCTAAAAGTCAAGTCCCCTTCACCCCCTTAGTTGCACGTCAATCACACGTCATGCTGCTGTGCACGCATTTCTGCCAAGTATTTCAGCTGACATTGCGAAATTCTTTCATGGAACCACCCTATTATGACATCACACCTGATGACGTTCTTTAGTTACACCCAGTTACGCCTACTTTTGCTACGTATGTATGTCTTATCTTCACTGTCAATTGTTACGCCTCTTGCATTTGCTTCACTGTAATGCCTATTGTATAAAAGTGATACTTATCAATAAAGTAAGTGCTTCACTTCCTGAACCTCCGTGGTGATGGAACTTGGAGTCACCGATTCGAATCGTCCATTGGAATAAAGCCCATTCCGAACCTTTAATACCACGGATTCTGCCTCTTATTTTACTGAGCTATTTTTATTATGTTTCTGTATCAAATTAAGTCCCGGTAATTAAATTATTTACCACATGAATGGCGCCCGAACAGGGACACTTTCTCATCTCACGCGCCGGCGGTGCGTTGCAGGCCCGGTCTCCTGCCACAGCTGGACGGACAAAAACGCGTACCAGCAGGATTTCCTGTATCTCCCTCCGGTCAAGCGGGGGCGACTGAGGCTGCGATCAACACCCAGACGAGGCGGTGAGAAGTGCGAAGTATCCCGACCAGAGCCTAGCTGAGAGAGCAAGATCCGAGGTATACAGAGGCCCACCAAGTTCCGAAGTTCTGAGGTTTCCGATGTTCCGAAGTTTCCGAAGTTATCGAGTCGAGTCCAGTCCGGTCCAGTTCAGTTCAGTTCCGTTCCGAGGCCTTCCGTTCCGAGCTACCCGGTGAGTACCATTACTGGGGAGGCGTTCTGACGTGCACATAGCCTGTGCCGGTCAAGACGGGTTTGGGTACACAAATCCGGTCTGCACTGTTTTAGCAGTGTATCTGTACTGTTTAGCAGTATATCTAGTATATCAAGTATATAAATTCAGAATAATTCAGTTAATGCCGAGTATTATGTTTAGTGATTAAGTTTCCTTAGATCGTCATTATCATTGTTGCTCATTTAAAATGTTAAAAGTTAAATGTGTTAATACGTCTTGCATATTGTGGTATGAATGACTGTTCATTATTGTGTTTATTGTATTAGGTTTGTTCAAAATCAAGTATCAGATCAGTTCTCAATATGCCGCTCTTTTCGAAATTAAGACAGTTCACAACTAGAAAAGGGGTACTCGAAGAAGCTGTTCCTATTCCTCCTAGGGACACTCCAGGGTACTTCATGTATCATAAACACGGCTTAGACGCTATATTATTTCTTGATTTATGGGTAGACTACACCAAGGAATTACCAGAAAGTCAGAGGTGGCCCGCAGCGGGGACCTGGGATGCAGAGTGCATCATGAAAGTAGAGGAAGAGTTATGGAAAAGGAAAGCCAGACAGTCACAGAAAGACGCCGTTGAGTTATGGCGCAAAGAATCTCATAGACGTACAGAAAAAGCACTCCGACAGGAAGAGAAAAATAAAGAGAATTCAAATAAAGTCCGAGAAAATCTATTAATTGAAGAAGGTACACGAGTGAAATCAGAACAAGTAGACAGACAAAGAAATGCCCTTATGAATGGTATGTATCCCCTTCTGGCCGAAGGATTACCTAAGGCTACTCCGGGGATACCAAAAGACTTGCCACCCCCATTATTTCCAATAAAAGTACATCCTAAGGGTCATCCTAGAACAGCAGAAGATGTTTTTCTTTCCTCATATTTAGATGACGCAGCTCCCGAGTATGCTAACCCCGCCCCACATAGACCGTCGGCCGGGGAGGTTCAACGCCAAGATCCTGTATCTGTATCTCTACAGCAACAAATCCTGACACAAGTTCCGGCAAGCACATCTGTTTCCACATCTGTTCCTACAGCTACTTCTATAGCTGTGTCCACACCTATAGTTGCTGTATCGCGTTCTACGAATCCTTTCACGCCCGATACCCCAGACGGGGCTACCGGAGGTGCTACCAACACTTTTTCTACGCCACCCAGAATAAATAAACTTACTTTTCAAGAGTCAGCACATCCACGTACCCCCAAACTCATAAATTCCCGCACGCTTAAGGAACTTCTTGTAGATTGTAGATATGACCCTGTGCCCGGTAAAGAGGACGAAATGATCCTGGCATCATTACGTATCAGACGAGCCGCAGTGTATTTAGGGAAGCTACCAGGAATGACTATGCATCTAGATAATATATATCATTTTGTCCAAACAGGGCGAGATTCTGAATGTATTAACAGAGCTATGGAATACCAGAAAGTGGAAATACAGGGGGAACTGTTACGTTTCCTCATAAATTGTGTGATCAGAAATCAAGACCGACCGGGGGTAGACCCGGAAACAATGGAAACTCTTACCAGATGGAGCCAGAATATATCAGAAGGGAGACATGATAGGCAAAAATGTATAATAGCCATGTGCAGAAAGATCCGTAAAGAAATAGAACGCCTACACGAAGACAGATTAGCGGTAGACCAGTTTGAACAAAACGAGGAGGAGGAAGGATCAGGACTGCCCACGGGACAGTCAGAAACCATAGCCTATGTAGGTAGAGGAAGATCTTGTAATAGTACTAGATGTTCTACTGACCCGATACGTCCGATATGTCCAGATAATAACAGGAATTTCCAAACACCTATAATAAATATAAGGTCCCCCGAGCATTCGTTCCAAGCCGCTGACAAATTACTCCGAGAACGAAGGGGTTACCATTTACTCGATTCTATGGATGAACAAGAATTAGCCAGGTCAGCCGTTCATTGGGTTGACAGTCCCGGAAAATATGGTGATGATACAGTAGCACACACATTTTTGAACCTCACCCCAGATGAACAGCGTTTAGCTGGGATTTATATGATTCAACAACTTCTTATACTATATAAAAGCCAACATTCAGATCCTGGTCCCTTACCTGATATATTGACTGAACTACTCACGAATAGATGGAGAGGTTCAGGTACTAAGTTAATTAGAGATATACTAGAATCAAGAAAGCAGTACATTCTTTTTGTATGCCCAGAACATGTCTCACTGCCCATCAAGGAAAGAACGACGTATTACATGGACAGACAGAATCCCTTACGAGAAGTACACCCAATAAAGGGCGAGGACAATCAGTTTAAACGTGTATTTGTATATACGCCCATATCGAAAATAGAATTGTTAGAAATGAAGAAAGTGGTACCCAGTCATGACAAAGACCCAGCGGGTTTCCACCGAGAAATTAAAGACATGTTACTCATGGGAGAGTATACCTATCCCGACATTATGACAATATTAAAGGTATTAATGCCTGCTGGCATTTATGAAAAACTTAAGGAAAAAGAGTGGGAGGTGGGAGACCAAAAGATAGACTGGACAGCATTAGAAAATGAAGAAAAGGCCCGAGGTCCAGGTTCGGGGCTTGGGGACAAAACTAAAGCACTACCAGGTTTACTAGTACAGGTACTGCCACGTTTATTAACTACGAAAAAGGAAGACTGGGGTGCAATCTCAGCCTGTAAACAAAAGCAAGATGAAGACACTAGTGATTTCTATGCCCGATTTGAAAAATGTTTTGGTATAAATAGTGGAATAAAAGCAAGTAGCGAATCATATCCACATCTGTTTGTGACAAAATTAGTTGAGAATTCCTTGCCCCAAGTGAAGAATAGAGTATTAAAATTCGAGAGTACCTGGCAAGGTAACACCCCATCACAAATGTTACAAATGTTACAGTATCATCACAATAGAATTAGAGAGGAACAAGAACATGAACAAAGACGCATGAAAGACACGAAAATGAAAATGCTAGTCTCTCAGACAGTTCCAGCTGAAGGTCATAAAAAGGGTACGACACATTCCGGTGATTCAGCAGGACCTATAAAAGGGACATGCAACTATTGTAAACAGCCAGGACATTACATACACGATTGCCCAGTCCTGAAGCGTAATATCGCCACAGGTAAAACACAAGAAAGACCACGGCCACCTAGACAGGATCAGAATGAACAAGGAGCCCCGCAGCATGCACAGTCCATGCCAGCTCCACAACAGTCTATACAGTTTGTGCCAGCTGCACCAGCGCTGCCGGTTGCTGCCACACAAACCACGACACGACAACTGTACCAGACCGCACAGTATGACTATCCTGATTATCAACGATACGCATGAACCAGCCTAGAGAGGGAAGTTGACTTACCCCTTATCGAGGTCCCTGTAGACCAAGAAGGACCTTATGTACATAGTGAATTATTAGGCCAAGATAGAAAATTTTTACTTGATACAGGGGCAAGTCGAACAACAATAAAACACAGTGAAGTTCCAGGGGCACCCCTCTCAGGCTCACAGAATATTTCCCTTGGTTTTTCAGGAAAACCTATTGTCAATGAAGTATCACAGCCTCTTCCACTTACGATAGGACTCTTGACCAGAACTACAGATTTATTGCTTACTAAATCATGTCCAGAAAACTTGTTAGGTATAAAAACACTGAAAGCTCTAGGAGCTATAATATGTTGTTCTCCGGAAGGAGTAAGATTGTTTTTACGTGATTTCAAAGGTCACTATGTGTCTCGAGACATGGATCCTCGACTGCAGACTTTACCTACACATTTATGGGCACAAGGCCCTACTGATGTTGGTTGCATGAATATTACACCATACCGAGTTACACTAAAGGCAGGAGTGGTACTACCACGAATGCGACAATACAAGTTACCACCAGATGCTGTAGTGGCTTTACTACAAATCATTGACGAGCTCATTGCCCAAGGAGTGGTTGTGGAAACAGACTCCAATGTATGTAATTCCCCGATAATTCCGATTCTTAAACGAACAGATCCAAAGGCCCCGCCAGTATATCGATTGGTTATTGATCTGCGCGAACTGAACAAATGCATTGTGCCACAATTCCCTGTGGTCCCAGATATCTCGTCATTACTGACAGCTATTGATTCCGAAGCAACATTCTTTACTGTAATTGATCTCAAGAATGCCTTTTTCAGCGTCCCAATAGATCCGGAAAGCCAACACTTGTTCGGATTTAGTTTAAATGGACGTAGCTTTAAATTCACACGCGCACCTCAAGGATTTACAGAAAGCCCCAGCATCTATAGCCAAGCACTGAAACGAGAACTCGACAGTATCCACATGCCAGTAAACACTGCCCTGCTTCAATATGTCGATGATCTGCTGATCACCGCTAGAAGCGAACCTGAATGTGAGAAAGCATCACTGACAGTTTTACAATTTCTAGCCGAAAAGGGGCACAAGGTGTCCCCTTCTAAGCTGCAATTCTGTGTCCAGCGAGTTGTTTATCTTGGACACTCGCTGTCCAAGGAGGGAAGGCAGCTTACACCCGACCGCATTCAGTTAATAGCTAACATGCCAATACCCAAGACACAAAAGGAGGTGCGGGCTTTTATAGGCCTCACTTCATATTGTAGGCAGTGGATCCCTCAGTATGCATTTCTAGCAAAACCACTCATTCAATTGACAACACAGGAGGCAGCCACATCGACTGTTCTCCCTTGGACTCAGGAACATGCACAAGCTTTTGAAAGCCTAAAGAAAGCCTTATGCCAAGCACCTGTTTTAGCAACACCATGTTACAATAAACAGTTTACACTCTTTGTTACAGAACGCGAAGGTACTGCCTTGTCAGTACTCACACAGGAACAAGCAGGATCATACAAACCATGTGCTTATTTTTCTAGTACATTAGATCCCGTAGCTCAGGCTTTGCCTGCATGCCTAAAATCGGTGGCAGCAACAGCTTTAGCAATCAGACAAAGCGATGCCATAGTATTAGGACATCCGTTGACAGTTCAAGTACCACATGCAGTAGAGGTTCTCTTGAACCGCACACAAACACAACATTTGACTATAGCGCGACTTACAGGGTATGAATTAACATTGTTTCAGCCACATATAGAAATCAGACGTTGTAACACATTGAATCCTGCCACACTTTTACCCGTAATCGGAACAGACCCACTAGCTCATGATTGTATTGAAGTTATTACAATCACGACGAAACCCAGACAAGACTTGACAGACGTCCCATTGTCAGACCCAGACCTGACGTTGTATGTAGATGGTTCATGTATGAGAACAAGTACAGGAGAGTTAGTGGCCGCTTACGCAGTCACAACAGACACTGAAATCATTGAAACAAATTGCATAAATACCTTGTCAGCTCAAGCCGCAGAGCTCGTCGCTCTGACACAAGCCTGTATTCAAGCCACAAATAAAAAAGTCAACATATACACTGATTCACGTGATGCATTCGGAGTTGTACATGACTTCGGCGTGCTGTGGCGAGAGAGAGGTTATTTAACTTCTCACGGTGCCCACATTCAGCACGGACCCCTCATTCATGCCTTATTAGATGCAATACATCTACCCACTGCAATATCAATTATGAAATGTAAAGCTCATACGAAAGTTACTGATATCATTTCTCAAGGCAATGATCTAGCTGACAGAACAGCTAAACAGACTGCTCAAACTCAAACATCCGACATGACAAAGACAATAGTCCCGACGCCAACACATTGTATGATGGTTAAAGATCCCGCTCTTGACGTAATTGACATACAGACACATGCTACTCCAGACGAAATAAAGAAATGGACTGAATTAGGAGGGATCCAAACGGATCAAGGATGGATGACGAAGGAAAAATCTGTGTGGTTCCTTCCTGATTCAATGGTCCAAGTCATTATTAACACTGTACATAGTCCAGCGCATCTAGGAGAAAAAGCTATGCTAGACAGCATTCAACACATTTGGTTCAACAAACATTTACGAGCAGCAGCCAAACAAAAAGTTCGTACCTGTATGATCTGTTGTCAGTTCAACCCAGGAAAAAGCATTCCCGTAGAACAGGGTGGATTTCAGCCTCCTGATCACCCTTTTGAAGTCCTCCAGATGGATTATATCCAGATGGAACGATGTCGAGGATTCAAATATGTTCTCGTAGTTGTCTGTGCTCTTTCCCGTTGGACAGAGGCATACCCGGTTTCAGATTACACTGCCCCGACTACTGCCAAACAGTTGGTTCGAGAATTCTTCCCACGATACGGTTTACCACGTGTTGTCTACTCAGATAACGGCCAGCCGTTCTCATCCGAACTAATGAAACACGTTTCACTTTTGTTAGGTTATCAGTGGAAGTTCCACTGTGTCCGACACCCCGAGGCAGCAGGTCTCGTGGAAAGACATAATCAGACCCTGAAAATTAGATTGTCCAAAATATGCAGGGAGAAAGGTGTCGACTGGGTAGTAGCGTTACCAGTTGCACTCTTTTACATGAGAATGGTAGCACACTCTCGAACAGGGCTATCCCCTTATGAGGTGATCTTCGGTAGACCACCAAATATGTGGGGGACGCCTATACCACGTAAAATAACTGATATTGACTGTAATATGCTGACAGATTACTTGGCTTCCTTGATGTCTGCACTACAATCTTGTCGTTCACAGGTAGCTGCAGCTTTTCCCGACAACACTGAGGTGAAACCCCATGACGTAGTTCCGGGGGACCTGGTCTTAGTGAGGAACTTTGATCGGAAGTCTCAGCTGGATCCTAGGTGGAGGTCGCCTCAGCTCGTGTTGCTCACCACAAGGACAGCCGTGAAGATCGAAGGCAGGAAGGGCTGGATACATTCAAGTCATATCAAGAAATTTCATGGACTACCATCGGATGTAAATACCACACCTCGTGTGTTTTCACCCATTGACTCAAAGCTTCCTTTGGTTGAATCTAGTAATCACGAACAATATAAACTAAAACTCAGGTCTAACCAGTCAGGCAATTTGATTGTTTAAGTCCTCTCCAAGGTGAAGCGGTTGAATTTGTCTCTGACATGTATCCCTTAGACCTGAATAGAGAAAAAACACGAAAAATGTTGAAACGACATGCGTACTGTAAATCACTGCGTAGTCATTGCACAGTGACGTTATTAATTTTGTTTTTCTTAAGTCTTTTAATAATTACTGCAAGTATATTGTTGCACATATATTATCCTATTTCTAGACATGTTTATAATGTTACTGCTGAACATTCTTTTAGTGAATTACCTCTGCATGAGTTGTCTTATAGATTTGCGCTGCGCAATAACACGTTTATTAGTATGTTACATCATTCCCATCAGGTTAGCAATGCTACAAATTGTTGGATATGTGGCCGACTCCCTCCCTATCAGAATTATAAAGGAATTCTACCTCTCTTTCCATACCCGTTCACACACAACGGCTCCTGTGGAGCATGGTTTAGTTTAATAAATTCCCTAGACTCGAATTCTGCAGTTTATCAAGACAACGGGGTATGGGGAAATTTGAACTTAGTTTTACTTAAAGTCTGCTACCCTAACAAGGAGGGACTTCCCAAGAGAACAGGAACTGATCTAGAAAATGAAGTGTATGGATTAGGTAATTTTACACTTAATCTTATGATTCTAAATGTCGAATCCGAAGTTACTCCAATTTTGCCCGCTATGTCAATATTCCCAGTAAAAGGTGAATTATGTGTAAGAAAGAATGGTTCCATACATATGGGCCATAG
Organism: Triturus cristatus; assembly: GCF_964204655.1. Lineage (NCBI taxonomy): Eukaryota > Metazoa > Chordata > Amphibia > Caudata > Salamandridae > Triturus > Triturus cristatus. Next base: position 93,350,431 of record NC_140579.1, on the reverse strand, counting down.
TAGATGCACCACTATAATAGAATTTAGTGATCTAGGCAAGTCTACATTTAGAGCTTCTCGCCATTCCTATTTCATATGTGATCAGACGGCATATGTACGTTTGCCTCTAGATTGGGATGGTACCTGCTACATTGGATTCCTTTTGCCACCTGTTTTCCTAGCTCCTCCTGATTATCACAGAAATACTCATTTAGTACACAATAGAGAAAGGAGAGATCTCCCAATAGTCGATTACACTGAAACAGCATGGGAAAAATACACAGATTTCAATAAAGGTCTCTTTCCCTATATAGGTATCGTTACTAATAGTAAGCTGATACGTAGATTAACTAGAACCCTTGAAGCAGTAGTGAACGAAACTATTTCCGCCTTAGGCAATTTAACAGAAGAGCAGTCTGCTATGCGGATTGTTGTGCTTCAAAATCGTCTTGTCCTTGACGTCATCCTGGCCGATAGGGGCGGAGCTTGTAGGGTCATCGGATCAAGTTGTTGCATTTTCATACCAGAAAATTCGCCATCTGTATATAAAGCCATAACTCGCCTTCATAAGATTGTAAGCCAGATACACCAGAATCCAGGCACCTGGACTTGGTCCGGTTGGTTTTGGAGTGTATTATCTACCTTTGGATGGAAGGTCCTATCCTTCCTAGGTATTGGCTTTCTCATACTATTCATTTGCTGTCTATGCCTACAATGTGGACCAGCGATCTGTGGTCTGTGTGCCACATCGTGTATTCCACCACCAGGATTTCATTCATCCCAGAAGAAAAAAGAAGAACAAATGATGCTATATGAACAGATCAATGGATTGATGAAGATTGATATCTCTTGACGGGCAAGTAGGGGACAAGGAGGGAATGTGGAAATATGGATTTTTCTCATCAGTTATGTCCCCTATCTTGGACCCCAACGGTTTCATGTATGAATCACCAGTACATGTATGTTCCCTCCAGTTCCAGTTATGAAGACGCAAACACATGCGCGTCCACCGCCAACATGTCCTCTTTCAGATCCGCCATGAATAGGCTGGATATTCCATTCCTAAGTATGAAAGGCCACCGGCTTTATATGGTTCACTTATGCCATTTTACAGTCCAGGCAAGTAGGCCCTGATTCTGCCATCAAGCTTTTCTTGCTTTCTGCCTCTGAAGCTCCAGTCTGAGCCTGCATCTGTGACCATGAACTTTGTCTCATTCCCTGCGCGGCTCACGATGCCTGACATCAGCCTGTAGCCTGCCAAAAACTGTATTTCACCTTCGAAATTATCTGCTCCGCTCCCTGCCCAATGCATTCCTGTCTAGTAGTTTAAGTAAACATTCTTCCAGTTACCGAGCAAAGGCCCGGCTTCTCTGTCTTTATGCAAGTAATTCATAGCCTTATTATTATGGAAGACTTCTGCCCTCGCATCTAGTGTAGACACTTAGACGCTTGTACACGCACTAACAGTCAGTATAGTCTGTATAGAATAAGATTCTACTCTAAGAGACCTCTCTTTTGGATAACATAGTTCTTTAAACATAGGATGTTAGATATGATTTGGGATTAGGTTGACTTGACCCTCCAGACATCTGTCGCCACATGTAGAGCTAAAAGTCAAGTCCCCTTCACCCCCTTAGTTGCACGTCAATCACACGTCATGCTGCTGTGCACGCATTTCTGCCAAGTATTTCTGCTGACATTGCGAAATTCTTTCATGGAACCACCCTATTATGACATCACACCTGATGACGTTCTTTAGTTACACCCAGTTACGCCTACTTTTGCTACGTATGTATGTCTTATCTTCACTGTCAATTGTTACGCCTCTTGCATTTGCTTCACTGTAATGCCTATTGTATAAAAGTGATACTTATCAATAAAGTAAGTGCTTCACTTCCTGAACCTCCGTGGTGATGGAACTTGGAGTCACCGATTCGAATCGTCCATTGGAATAAAGCCCATTCCGAACCTCTAATACCACGGATTCTGCCTCTTATTTTACTGAGCTATTTTTATTATGTTTCTGTATCAAATTAAGTCCCGGTAATTAAATTATTTACCACAGGTCTCTATACAGAGAGGAGTACTAAGTGCAGCATATGCAGTATGTACGGTTGCAGCAGTTATGGAAGCATCTTACCTGAAAGGAGTGAGGTCAGCTCAAGTAGCTGAACTTGTCGCTTTGACTAAAGTATGTAAGATTGGGAAGAGTGTGAGAGTGACTGTGATAACTGACAGCCAGTATGGCTTCGGGGTTCTCCATGATTTTGGGCAACTTTAGCTACAAAGAGGTTTCCTGACCTCAAGTGGAACCCCTATTATGAATGCTGAAGTGGTTGGAAAGTTGATTGAGGCGATACAGCTGCCTAAACAATCAGCTGTGGTGAAATGTGCTGCCCATGGTCAGGGTAGTGATTACATCACTACCGGAAATAGGTATGCAAACTATATGGCACAGTATTGTACACGGAATCAGAATTCAGTCAATCGGGCAAAGGAAAAGGAAATGCTTTCTTGCTCAGTAATGTTTACTAACGTTGTGGGAACTTGGGAAGAAGTGAGGCAATTGCAGGAAGAGTCAGGAGATGAGGAAATGAAACAGTGGATAAAAGCAGGGTGTGCACCAAGAGAAAAGGACCGTGTGTGGGTCTATCGAGATGGAAGACCAGTAATGCCTGATAGCATGATGTCTACCATGGCACGGATGCATTATGGCCAGGGACACATAGGGAGAGATTCTACGATCAGGTCCTTTAAGCAGACCTGGTACAACCCCAAGTTTAGACAGGTAGCAGAAAGTCTATGTCAAAGATGCCTAATATGTCAGCAATACAATCCTGGAAGGAAGACAGTGGTGAGTCTAGGAACAATAGTCCGAGAAGGCGGTCCTTCACTAGAATGCAGGTAGACTTCATTGAGATGCCTCCATGTAACAGATTGAGGTATGTTCCGGTCATAGTCTGCCTATTCTCCAGGTGGGTGGAAGCATTTCCAACTAGAAGAAATGATGGGATGACAGTGGCAAAGCTTCTTTTGAGAGAATTCATCCCCAGGTTCGGGTTCCCAGTGACCCTTGAATCAGACAGAGGAGGACATTTCTATAATGAGATTGTAAGATTAATTAGTGAAGCATTGAATGTACAACAGAAACTACATTGTGCCTACCGACCAGAGGCTTCTGGTGTGGTTGAACAGATGAATGGTACGATCAAAAATAGAATTGGGAAAATGTGTTTAGCCACAGGTATGAAATGGCCTGATGTCTTGCCTCTCGTACTAATGACAATCAGGGCAATACCAGACAGAACTACAGGGTTAAGTCCAAATGAAATAATTATGGGACGAGCAATGAGGCATGTGTTTATACCAGTCAACAAGCTGATGACAATAACTGATGACATGGTGTTGGAATACTGTAAAGGCCTGGCTGACGCAGTTCATTCTGTGTTTCATCAGGTTGGAGCGGATGCCACCACCCTTGAAAGGAAGCCAGCCCATGATCTGAGCCCAGGTGACTGGGTAAGGATAAAAGTCCACAGAAGAAGAAACTGTTTGGTTCCAAGGTGGGGAAAACCAAGGCAAGTCATTTTGACCACGACAACAGCTGTGAAGTGTGCTGGATTGAAAAACTGGATCCATGCCAGTCATACCTTGAGGATACCAAATCCACTGGACAGCAAAGATAAAGAGTACTATGACGATTCAGAGTCAAGTACTGAATCAGAGAACGAAGAGCCAAAAACACAAATGAACTCTGAAAGAGGGGAAACAGAACCAAATCACAGTTTGCTCCCCAGAAGTATCTCTCTGAGAAGAAGATTGCAGATTTCTGATATCAGTTCAGATTCTGAAAACGAACAAGGAACACAAGGCCCTCAAAAAGAACACAGAAAGAAGAGGAGAAAAGTTAATGAAGAGACAGTAAAAGGAAGTCAGAAAAAAGTTTCAGGTGAAAGGCTGAGGAAAATTCCACCAGAAATAACCAATTCAAGTGAACAAGGGACAGGTACAGAGAGAGAGGGACAGATTGCGGAGACCCCCGAGGAGTTGTAGGGAACTGCATCACACAGTTAGGTGAAGGGACAAGTAGTCAGGAGGAAGATTGCGTGTCGGAGACCCGATGAGGGACAGAAGTAGGGAAAACCAAACAAACAGTGGAAAAAGAAGTCGTTGAAAAGGAAAGACAAGTTGAGACAGAATCTGAAGAGAGTAGAAATGAGATACATGAAGGTCGAGTTCTAAGGAAAAGAGCTTGGAGAGACGAAAAGAATAAAGAAAGCAAACAGAAAAGAGTTAAAAAGGATGAAGTGTGGCCAAACAAAGTAAAGAGATTGAGATATCGGCTGACACGAGTAAAATCACCGAGAGCTGAACAGGTGAATGAAGTGACAAGCCAAGAAAAGTCGAAAGAAGAAACAACTGAGGATAAAAGAACAAGGAAACCTAACCAGAAGTATAAGTCACCGGAATAGACGTACGTGGCGCTGCCTGAAAAGGATGAAGAGGCAGATAGTCAAGGAAATCCAGAGGAGGCTTTACTGAAAGTGGTTGAAGAAGAAAAAGAAGAAGCAGGAATCCTGAGAGTCATCTTATCCGATATTGGAGAAGAAGAGACGGAAGATCAGGAAATTCTGAACTTGGATGAACAGAAAGAAGTAAAAAACGATAAAATGCCAAATTGAGAAGTTCCAGAATACTACTGATGAAAAGAATAACAATTGAGTCAAAAGATAGAGTCTGGTAGAACCAAGTAGAGGCTTAGAGCCTAAGGATAGAAAACTAGTTGTGAAGTAAAAGAGGCTAAGTCAAAAGACACAGTGCAAATTAATAAGATGGCTAACATAGATAATAGCAAAAGTAGATGTACATTCATGAAAAGATGGTGTAAAATGTGTTGTTGTTGTACAGGATTATTAATGCTTCTGTGGAGTATACTTGCTCTACTTATTTCTTTCAAGGTTACTATAGATACACTAGAAGGACACACTGAAAACATTACTAATGTAGGGAAGATTCACAAGGTAGTTCCGACTAGAATAGATAATAATTACTTGCACAAAGATAGGTCTATTAATGATTTTTCAAAAAATGTGTTTTCAAAGTTATTGTATGAATATGTAAAAACCATGGACGTAAGGGACTGCTACGTATGCATGCAGTTACCTGCATCTGTGTCAGAGGGAGTGACTTATCATCACCTTCCAGCAACGTATGGAATAGCATGTAGTGTAATAGCTTGGTTATATTATCAGACAGGTAGATTAGAATATTATTTTTCAGATGTAGATAACATTTTTGCACAAGTGCCTTCTATTAACAAGCTAAACAAGGTGAAACCAGCTAAGGTATTAGGTGATTTTTTCTTAGAAACTAAAGAATTAACATTAGAATACATTTTTAGAAACAATTTGACTTGTAGTTTGAAGAAAGAAGAAAAGACATTCTTAGACATGGTCGAAGAAAGAAGATTGAAAAGGGCAAAGAAAAGTCGCAGAAGGAAAAGGGGAGAAAACAGTTTGGGATATAGAAAAAGAAAAACATTTGAAGGGTGAAGCTAGTCCAACTATAGCTTTAGACATGCCCCAGAAAGGTAAAATGTGTATTAGAAGGAATCAAACTGCTTATGACAATTATTTCGTAGGTAATAGTGAGTGCCATGATACATACCGAATCATGGGTGCATGGGGATTTAAAGGTGGAAGAGATCCAGTTTTCCCTGGACTATATTTTATCTGTGGGAACAGGGCATATTATCGTTTGCCAGACCATTGGTATGGCACATGTTACGTAGGCCTCGTTTTTCCAAAAAGCTTTCACATGGACAGAGGAGAAGATGGTGTACATAGTTTAGGTAATCATTTAACACGTAGTAAAAGAGAATCCTGGACTGAGATTATAGGTGATATCTTTGGAGCATTGATACCAGCAGTGGGAATATCTTTGAATGCAGACAAAATTAGAAAATTATCAACAGTAGTGGATCGCTTGTCAACAACCGCTGGAGGATTTATATTGGTAGATACTGAAATGGTTGCCATGCGTGCTATGGTGATGCAAAATCGACTTGCCCTTGACATATTATTGGCAAAAGAGGGTGGAGTCTGTGGAATGCTGAAAGTTCAACATTGTTGCACTTACATTCCAGACGAAAGCAAAGATCTGAAAATTTATATTAAGATTATTACTGAATTGCATGATGAAATTGCACCACTGGAGGTTGAAAGTGTTTGGGAAAAGATTGGTAAGAAAATTGCTGCTATTAAGAATTTCTTAGTTAAAGTAGGTAGTAAGTTTATAGGTAAAATATTATTTCCACTAACATGTGTGATTTTCATATTACTAATATTAATATTAGGTTGTATGTGTTGTAAAAACAAGAAAACTGAGAATAAAATAAAAATAGAAAAACTGAAAAGGAAAGCAAAAGATCCAGATAGAGATTTAGAAGAAATAGCTTTAGAAGAGTGGAAAGAAGGCATGTATAAAAAGGCAAAAAGAGATGAAGAAGAAACTGAATTATGAATAAGAGCAAGAATACATTTTGAGTTTTCGTAAAAGGGGTAAAAGAAGTGTAGTGACGTTGTGGTGATAAAATCACCAAAGGGGGGGTTTGCTGGAGCGGGTTTCTATTCTAAAAAAAAATTTTTGTATACCCTCTCCATTTTCGCATGTTATATTAATAGGATTAATTGATTAATAGTAATTGTATTAACCGGTTTGCTGTGTATTTCTAATCAACCTTATTAAAATAAAGAATACACGTGGGAATTGCATTTGCATGGCTAAATTAATACGTAAACTAAAACGTGTACGCATATTGATCATAGATAAGTAGAAAATTACATATTATATGTTGCTTCTGTGATGTATTTGTGATTTGTGCTTTATTAATGTGAGTATAACCCGCAGTAAGTGTTGCTTCTGCTAGATAAATACACACACATATGGGTATTAGCAAGGGGATAACATTTTATTAGTCATTTCCATGTATTAATTACGTTTTTGTGTCTCTTTGCTTAAGTTGACTATTTCGAGTGGCCACAAGATGGCTGACATCCCTAGCTGACAAGATAACTTCATTGAAGAGGTCTATGGGTGGACTGCGCATGCGTCGCCAGCAGCTGTGGTGACCGAACAGTGACCCTAACCCGACTGTGCCCACCAAGGACACCCTGGGAGGAATGCCAAATTTATTGAATACAATAAGAAGATACTTATTCCCGGGATTTAAAAGAACTACATTCAAAAGAAACATTTTCCACATGGGAAAGCGATGGCACGGAGTCCATCGACCTATCAGAGATGACTTAAAGAGACTACTCGTTACTTTTGGAATGTAATTTTACTATAAATCATCCTAGATTAGAGAGGGTAGGATCGGAGCTCATCGTCACATCTTTGAATTTCCAGACGTTATGCTGACGGAGGCGACGGTGACACTGCAGGACAGCTGTTTCCAAAGACTCTGACAGATTGAACTGAGGACCAAGATTCTGACTTAGAGGACGACTTTAGCCAGATTAGGTAAATATGATGGTCAGCTGCTTGAATTAACAGTCAATTTTCAATTATTAGATAAAGATTTATGATTAACTACAAGAACTGTGTTGGGTCGTTATTATGAAATTGTGTATTTATGTAAATAAAGTGTAGATTGAGTATCACTTTAACCAGCAGCTAAGCTGATCCATGGCCTATCCATGGGAGGAGTACTAAAAGGTGAGGCTTAGGCCTTAATGAATAAAGAAAAGTCTCATTGGGAATAAGTTGGTACTTCCTTCCATCACAGCGAACGGAACAATCGCCTCTTAGGAAAACAGATCAATAGAGGATGAGTGTTGGTGTTATGGGCCCCACCAGCGAATGTAGTGATCGAGTGTGTCTGTGCGATCTATGATCTGTAACGAAAAGAGGGATTTTGCATTCCGCGCTGCAGCACCTTCGCTAGCCGAGACCTAAAAACTAGGATTACATTTTTAAGTCTCGGCTGGCGTGGCTGCAAACATGCGCAGCTCGCTCGGCGAGATTTAATGATTTTGAGTAACTTCTGTGAAGGGCTTTAAGCCCCGCCCCTCTTTTCCATTGGCTGGCGTCATCGTTTATGCTAAACGGTGGCCAGCCATTGGAAAAGAGCTTTTTATGACTTGCGCGCCTGCTTTCCTCCGTCGTAAAAGTTTTCTTATCTTTATGGGGCCATGGGTTTCAAACACCCATAAAGACAAGAGATTTGCTTTTCTCACACAGCCGGGCTGGTAAGGCGGAAAAAAAAATTAAAATGTAGCAGGGCAAACTTTGATCTTCATGCCTCGCCATCATATGCAGTTGGTAGGACCGGGTGTGCGTCAGGGCCTGCGCGTTCGCCTTCCGGACATTGACAGGACTCAATGTCTCTTGCCTGCAGAAGGGTCATGGGCTCGCCAAGGGTGCTGTGCATTACACAGTACGGTGACTGATGGGAGCTGCTCTGGGCCTTCACGGAGATAGCCGTCCGTGCTGCCCTCTGCAAGAGCGGTGCCACCGCAGGCGCGAGCTCGGTGAGTCCCAGATGCGGCACAGCGCCGAAGTCAGCTGTCTCGTGAAGGTGAGTTAGCCGATACAACACCTGCCCTACCAGTCAGTTTCCAAGACCTTTAGGCCGGCGGATCACGGAGGGAGCTGTGGCGTGTTCCTGCATGCTTGTCTCTCCACAGCAGGCCACAGGGGAGGATGCAGCTGGACCCGATCTACAGACAGTATTTGTTTCCCGAGCTACAGTACTTAGCTCCATTGCTGTATTGCATGGCCTCCTTGGTAAAGGGAAGCTGCGTCATTTGAGAGCTCATGGCTGTCTATAGCTCCGCTCCCTCCATGACTCTCAGGTCCTCCTTTCTTTTACTTTTTAAGAGGACCCTCTGCTAATGCCGTGAACCCCACAGACTCCAGGTATGTAATGGGGGGATCTGGGTATAGTGGCTAGTAAGGGAATGTGCTCCGATACAGAACTTCAAAGTGAGGTAAAACAAAGCACTAGGAAAACCTGAAAGATTGTCTCACAAACCGATAGGGGAAACATTCTCGCCAGAAACAGCAGCTTCGAAATTCAATGTGATTAACAAACTATTAGGTTAAAAGCTATCATTAGTTCAGTTCCTGAAGCCTGCAAGTTTGACACGCTGTAATTTAGCAGCTCTTTAAATGGCCTGCATCCCCCCACAGGGGCCTCTTTGTGCCACCATCGCTACCGAATGCTCGTATTTGAATTCTGCCACGGGAACGCGCAGCTTCGCTTGCAGACAACCACTGGCACGGGAGGGGAACCATATGGTCTTATAAACCATTGTGCCTTAGTCTTGTAAAATGGTTTCAGACTTGAAAATCTAACGCTGCTTTTTGTTTTCTCGAATACAACCAGCTTTACTCTGTAGCTGGATAAGACATGGGTGTCCAACGTCGGTCCAGGAAGGCCGGGTCTCATTAGGTCTCGCGAGCCAAAGGCTCGAAGAGACATTTTATATGTGGGCTTCTCAAAGTGCTGCCGTGGCCTAAAGCTACAGTGCACGTGAACGTGCACGCGCGCAGCGCCATGTGTCTTTCCTCCGTAGCGATCGTAATCACGATCACTTTCACGCGCTCCTCTGTTGCTGACATTCCCCCCTCCCTTCTCGCCCAGCCCTTCTTGTCACCTCGGCTTGTTTATAGCGCGAACTCGACCCGAACGAAGGTCGAAGATAAAAAGCGCTTTTACGCGCGAGCACCAGTTACAGTACATAAGGACACATTCATTTTTTGCAGGCTTTGCCCAGGATCACTGTTTGTCTTACTTATCCATGCGTTCTCACTCAACAAACTTTCTATATAGCATAGCAATCAAAATAAATTGTCAATTTCAAATTAATTCTAAACTGGCCGCCAAGGACCATGAATGCATGATTCTCAGGGCTCCTAAATGGGGATGAAGAACTGGACCATAAACTTGGTCTTACACACTTAGCCTCACTCTTTTAACCTGAATATTTCAGTGAATCACTCTCTAAGAGATGTAAAAATGTATTAAATGATGGACTATTTACCACACACGTTACAATTACAGCCATGCGAGTTTCACACCTGAAAAGAGCGGGTTTGCAATAATTTCAGGCATAATCCTGTAAATTCAGTCAACTCGTGTTTTGCATGATTCCTTGTTTAAATTAGATTTTTCTAGAGCGCGTGAAATGAAGTCCACCGGGGTGACCTGCGTTACCCGCTTCCTCTGATAACTTCTGTGGGGCAGGAACGCCTGAGCCGCTAGAGGTCCCTGTTTAGCAGACAACATTTAATGAACGACGCCCATGAGAGAGGTGTCATGGGCGCCAATAAATTACACACTGATTAGGAATTCCTACCTAATCCTTCAAAGCCTGGTTAACTGTGGCAGCGGCTCTATGTACTTTGCATACACGGTTATACTAATGTGCTATTATTATATTTCTTAGTGCGCTGGTCCTCCATTATTTCAGCGCATCATTATCCGATGCTCCTTTATCTTATCATAACTACTGATTATGAGAAATAATTAACTTTGCTGTTCTTTTCACTCTACGGGCAAAGAGGCTAAAGGCAGATATTCGATTGCGTAAGAGGATTTGTTGTGCTTGTTTTCACATGCAGTAAATACGCAGCTGGTGGAAGAAAGGGTGTGGCTTAACAGCTACAGCGGCCGACTTTGAAGCACCAGGTTTGAGTCTTGTGGGTGGCTCAAGCATCCTGTGATTCTGGGCAAATCACTTCATCTTCCCGTGCCTAAAAAAATAAATGAATGTGTTCTCTGCAATGCAACTGGTGTTCGTGTAAAGTGCTTAGGTACCTTCGGGTCGAGTAGGCGCGATCTACTGGATGTAGCCTAATGGCTATAACAGACGCCCTCAAAGCTGGAGAACCGGGTTCGAGTCTCGGCAACGGCGCTCAACACCCTTTGTTACTGGGCAAATCACTTAATCTCCCCGTGCCTAAAATGAACGTGTCCATCTGGATTGAATTTGGTGCTCGTGTAAACGCTCTGATACCAGATTTCTCGGGTCTAGTTCGCGCAATGTACAACTCTACAAAAACTATATATTGGCTTCCAAATGCATATCTATTCATGTATTTAGGAGAGTTTGGCAGCAAATGCCATCAGCCACTCAACCTTATAAACAGCAGTTTCGAAGTACTGGGAATTTTTTATTTATTTTTATTTACCGATCCATCTTGGATTGGCAAATTAAAAACAATAGGCAACTGCGTCATTTGCTAGGCACTTGCTTGCACAGTGATGCATGTGTGCACATATGAAACCCAGAAGGATGTGATAGGACTCACGCCCGCTCCCTCATTCCTTGAGTTTTTGACACCCCTATAGCTCTAAAATATCTAAGCAGGTTAAACGTTTGCAGGGCGACTCGGGGGGATGAAGCCCCCACCCTCAGCAAACTTTCACTTTTGTTAACAATCCAGTTACAGTGGAGGGTTTATGTACACACACGTCACTTTCCTTCAAAGCTCACTCACTCTAAGATAACTCGTCCTCCACCACGTGGGACAGGGGCTGGTCACATTTCTGTTTGTTTTGCACAATATTTTAAGCATATTTTTTCATACTGGTGTGCTCTTAGTGTACAACATCCATGCACTGCGGCTGGGGATACTTGTAACCTGAAGGATGGTGACAGGCTCCTTTCTTGTCCCCTGGAACGCAGTGGATGCCATATTGTCGCTAATTCCAATATTGGACAGAAGCGCATCCCTACCAGAAGAACGCCTCATAAACATTGTTCCCCCGGGTAACTGGAACGGATCGAGGTCAGAGCAGGCTCAGTTCAACGAGGTGTGTTTTTACTTTCAAAGAATTTTTATAATGTATCATTTATACTTTATTATGCATGTATTCTGTGTTTTCTTTTATGACCTAATTTAGGTCGAATAAAGATTTTTTGATAATGATGACTCGGGAAACCTTCTTTGAGACTCAAATACAGAGCCTCATAAACGAAGGATGGACATTTATAAATATCTCTATTACAGCATACCATAAACTACTAGAGTCATTAGCTTTTAATCAAGGTTTTATTAATGTGTATATTTTTTACTCGCTTTCTGTTCTTTGTTTATATGTATTCTTGTTCAGTTGTTTGTACAGCGCTCCGATGTCCGCAAATCGCGTTCACACCTTATAAAACACCCTAAATAAATAAACAAGCATTTACAATGCAATAGGTCTCGCATTTGCGGGAGTTTATGCTATTGGCATTGTAAATTGCAATGCCTTTCATTTATTTGTTTAAAAAACCAACACATTAATAAAAGGCATTGTAATCTATAATGCCAATAGCTCAAACTCTAGTAAATGCGAGACCTATTGCATTGCAAATGCTTGTTTTTAGTATATCCAGGCTCAATATAAATCATTTAGACGGCTCCTAGTTGTCCTGAATATCTGACAGCCGTCCACCCCCTCCCTCCACCACACGGTTTAAATTGGTTGCCAGCCTAGATTAGAACTGTATGTTACCCTCCGTCCGAACCTATTGCTCTTTAATATCATTACCCTGTCCCTGTACCTCTGATTGAGCTGTTGCCTTATGCCCCTAACCCTCTACTCAGCCTTCCATTTTGTTTCTGACATTCGTTCTCTTTTCTTCTGGCTCTCCGCCGCTGCCCCCTCACCTCTCCGTCTGATCTTCACCCGCTTTGCCTGTGGATCCACTGGTCCTATTAGCATGTTCCCCCCTTGTGCTGCCTCTCGCCCTCAGACCTCCTTCCCGGTGAAAGTTCCAATTGATGACTTGCAAAAAGTTGCTACTTGAATCCACCCTGACAGAAGAATGTCTAACAACGGACCACTATGCTCATCAGGGAAAACAAGGGGCATCTTTACTGTTACAAAAAAAAGGACAACTGAGACCGACAGATGCCAGGAGGCAACAATAAGCGCTTCCAGTCTCGGCAGGCGCTGTCACCATAGCAGCCGAGTGGATCTCCAGAAACACACGTGACAGTCAATGGATCCAGTACCAGGTATTTGTAGTTGGTCACTTGTGATTCCCATCAGAACTGTCCCGGTCCCCGTGCAATCTCACCACCCTTCCACTCCTCTGCCTAGATTATGGGCCCAGGCCTCACTGCTGCCCCCTGTGCCTCCTCGACGCCCTTCATACTTCACCTCTGCCCTTGTTGGATCTCTGTACCGTGTGCATACCCAGTGCCCCTGGCAGCCCGTGTCCTCTCTGAACTCCTGTGCCTCCCAGCTGCCCTTGATGCCACCTACCTGAACCCCGTGCATCCCTCACTCCCCTGCCTCCCTGCTGCCACTGATGCCTCATACCTGAACCCCGTGCATCCCTCACTCCCCTGCCTCCCAGCTGCCCTTGATGCCACCTACCTGAACCCCGTGCATCCCTCACTCCCCTGCTGCCATTGATGGCTCATACCTGAACCCCGTGCATCCCTCACTCCCCTGCCTCCCTGCTGCCATGGGTGCCTCCTACCTGAACCCCGTGCATCCCTCACTCCCCTGCCTCGCTGCTGCCCTTGATGCCACCTACCTGAACCCCGTGCATCCCTCACTCCCCTGCTGCCATTGATGGCTCATACCTGAACCCCGTGCATCCCTCACTCCCCTGCCTCCCTGCTGCCATGGGTGCCTCCTACCTGAACCCCGTGCATCCCTCACTCCCCTGCCTCGCTGCTGCCCTTGATGCCCTCTACCTGAACCCCGTGCATCCCTCACTCCCCTGCCTCCCTGCTGCCCTGGATGCCTCCTACCTGAACCCCGTGCATCCCTCACTCCCCTGCCTCCCAGCTGCCCTTGATGCCACCTACCTGAACCCCGTGCATCCCTCACTCCCCTGCTGCCATTGATGGCTCATACCTGAACCCCGTGCATCCCTCACTCCCCTGCCTCCCTGCTGCCCTTGATGCCCTCTACCTGAACCCCGTGCATCCCTCACTCCCCTGCCTCCCTGCTGCCCTGGATGCCTCCTACCTGAACCCCGTGCATCCCTCACTCCCCTGCCTCCCTGCTGCCATTGATGCCTCATACCTGAACCCCGTGCATCCCTCACTCCCCTGCCTCCCTGCTGCCCTTAATGCCACCTACCTGAACCCCGTGCATCCCTCACTCCCCTGCCTCCCTGCTGCCATTGATGCCTCATACCTGAACCCCGTGCATCCCTCACTCCCCTGCCTCCCTGCTGCCATTGATGCCTCATACCTGAACCCCGTGCATACCTCACTCCCCTGCCTCCCTGCTGCCACTGATGCTTCACACCTGAACCCCGTGCATCCCTCACTCCCCTGCCTCCCTGCTGCCCTTCATGCTTCACAACTGAACCCCGTGCATCCCTCACTCCCCTGCCTCCCTGCTGCCACTGATGCCTCATACCTGAACCCCGTGCATCCCTCACTCCCCTGCCTCCCTGCAACCATTGATGCCTCATACCTGAACCCCGTGCACTCCTCACTCCCCTGCCTCCCTGCTGCCCTTGATGCCTCATACCTGAACCCCGTGCATCCCTCACTCCCCTGCCTCCCTGCTGCCCTTGATGCTTCACACCTGAACCCCGTGCATCCCTCACTCCCCTGCCTCCCTGCTGCCCTTCATGCTTCACAACTGAACCCCGTGCATCCCTCACGCCCCTGCCTCCCTGCTGCCACTGATGCCTCATACCTGAACCCCGTGCATCCCTCACTCCCCTGCCTCCCTGCAACCATTGATGCCTCATACCTGAACCCCGTGCACTCCTCACTCCCCTGCCTCCCTGCTGCCCTTGATGCCTCATACCTGAACCCCGTGCATCCCTCACTCCCCTGCCTCCCTGCTGCCCTTGATGCCTCATACCTGAACCCCGTGCATCCCTCACTCCCCTGCCTCTCTGCTGCCACTGATGCCTCATACCTGAACCCCGTGCATCCCTCACTCCCCTGCCTCCCTGCTGCCCTTGATGCCTCCTACCTGAACCCCGTGGATACCTCACTCCCCTGCCTCCCTGCTGCCCTTGATGCTTCACACCTGAACCCCGTGCATCCCTCACTCCCCTGCCTCTTTGCTGCCACTGATGCCTCATACCTGAACACGGTGCATCCCTCACTCCCCTGCCTCCCTGCTGCCCTTAATGCCTCCTACCTGAACCCCGTGCATCCCTCACTCCCCTGCCTCCCTGCTGCCCTTGATGCTTCACACCTGAACCCCGTGCATCCCTCACTCCCCTGCCTCCCTGCTGCAATGGGTGCCTCCTACCTGAACCCCGTGCATCCCTCACTCCCCTGCTGCCATTGATGCCTCATACCTGAACCCCGTGCATCACTCACTTCCCTGCCTCCCTGCTGCCCTGGCTGCCTCCTACCTGAACCCCGTGCATCCCTCACTCCCCTGCCTCCCTGCTGCCCTTCATGCTTAACACCTGAACCCCGTACATCCCTCACTCCCCTGCCTTCCTGCTGCCACTGATGCCTCCTACCTGAACCCCGTGCATCCCTCATTCCCCTGCCTCCCTGCTGCCACGGATGCCTCATACCTGAACCCCGTGCATCCCTCACTCCCCTGCCTCCCTGCTGCCACTGATGCCTCCTACCTGAACCACGTGCATACCTCACTCCCCTGCCTCCCTGCTGCCCTTGATGCTTCACACCTGAACCCCGTGCATCCCTCACTCCCCTACCTCCCTGCTGCCCTTGATGCCTCCTACCTGAACCCCGTGCATCCCTCACTCCCCTGCCTCCCTGCTACCATTGATGCCCTCTTACCTGAACCCTGTGTATCCCTCACTCCCCTGCCTCCCTGCTGCCCTTGATGCCCTCTATCTGAACCCTGTGCATCCCTCACTCCCCTGCCTCCCTGTTGCCCTTGATGCCTCATACCTGAACCCCGTGCATCCCTCACTCCCCTACCTCCCTGCTGCCCTTGATGCCTCCTACCTGAACCCCGTGCATCCCTCACTCCCCTGCCTCCCTGCTACCCTTGATGCCCTCTTACCTGAACCCTGTGTATCCCTCACTCCCCTGCCTCCCTGCTGCCCTTGATGCCCTCTATCTGAACCCTGTGCATCCCTCACTCCCCTGCCTCTCTGTTGCCCTTGATGCCTCATACCTGAACCCCGTGCATCCCTCACTCCCCTGCCTCCCTGCTGCCCTTGTTGCCTCCTACCTGAACCCCGTGCATCCCTCACTCCCCTGCCTCCCTGCTTCCCTGGATGCCTCCTACCTGAACCCCGTGCATCCCTCACTCCCCTGCCTCGCTGCTTCCCTGGATGCCTCCTACCTGAACCCTGTGCATCCCTCACTCCCCGGCCTCCCTGCTGCCACTGATGCCTCCTACCTGAACCACGTGCATACCTCACTCCCCTGCCTCCCTGCTGCCATTGATGCCTCATACCTGAACCCCGTGCATCCCTCACTCCCCTGCTGCTATTGATGGCTCATACCTGAACCCCGTGCATCCCTCACTCCCCTGCCTCTCTGCTGCCACTGATGCCTCATACCTGAACCCCGTGCATCCCTCACTCCCCTGCCTCCCTGCTGCCCTTAATGCCTCCTACCTGAACCCCGTGCATCCCTCACTCCCCTGCCTCCCTGCTGCAATGGGTGCCTCCTACCTGAACCCCGTGCATCCCTCACTCCCCTGCTGCCATTGATGCCTCATACCTGAACCCCGTGCATCACTCACTTCCCTGCCTCCCTGCTGCCCTTCATGCTTCACACCTGAACCCCGTACATCCCTCACTCCCCTGCCTTCCTGCTGCTACTGATGCCTCCTACCTGAACCCCGTGCATCCCTCATTCCCCTGCCTCCCTGCTGCCACTGATGCCTCATACCTGAACCCCGTGCATCCCTCACTCCCCTGCCTCCCTGCTGCCACTGATGCCTCCTACCTGAACCACGTGCATACCTCACTCCCCTGCCTCCCTGCTGCCCTTGATGCCCTCTACCTGAACCCTGTGCATCCCTCACTCCCCTGCCTCCCTGCTGCCCTTGATGCTTCACACCTGAACCCCGTGCATCCCTCACTCCCCTACCTCCCTGCTACCCTTGATGCCCTCTTACCTGAACCCTGTGTATCCCTCACTCCCCTGCCTCCCTGCTGCCCTTGATGCCCTCTACCTGAACCCTGTGCATCCCTCACTCCCCTGCCTCCCTGTTGCCCTTGATGCCTCATACCTGAACGCCGTGCATCCCTCACTCCCCTGCCTCCCTGCTGCCCTTGTTGCCTCCTACCTGAACCCCGTGCATCCCTCACTCCCCTGCCTCTCTGCTGCCATGGGTGCCTCCTACCTGAACCCTGTGCATCCCTCACTCCCCTGCTGCCATTGATGCCTCATACCTGAACCCCGTGCATCCCTCACTCCCCTGCTGCTATTGATGGCTCATACCTGAACCCCGTGCATACCTCACTCCCCTGCCTCCCTGCTGCCCTTGATGCCTCCTACCTGAACCCCGTGCATCCCTCACTCCCCTGCCTCCCTGCTGCCATTGATGCCTCATACCTGAACCCCGTGCATCCTTCACTCCCCTGCCTCTCTGCTGCCACTGATGCCTCATACCTGAACCCCGTGCATCCCTCACTCCCCTGCCTCCCTGCTGCCCTTGATGCCTCCTACCTGAACCCCGTGGATACCTCACTCCCCTGCCTCCCTGCTGCCCTTGATGCTTCACACCTGAACCCCGTGCATCCCTCACTCCCCTGCCTCCCTGCTGCAATGGGTGCCTCCTACCTGAACCCCGTGCATACCTCACTCCCCTGCCTTCCTGCTGCCCTTGATGCCTCCTACCTGAACCCAGTGGATACCTCACTCCCCTGCTTCCCTGCTGCCCTTGATGCTTCACACCTGAACCCCGTGCATCCCTCACTCCCCTGCCTCCCTGCTGCCACTGATGCCTCATACCTGAACCCCGTGCATCCCTCACTCCCCTGCCTCCCTGCTGCCCTTAATGCCTCCTACCTGAACCCCGTGCATCCCTCACTCCCCTGCCTCCCTGCTGCCGTTGATGCCCTCTACCTGAACCCCGTGCATCCCTCACTCCCCTGCCTCCCTGCTGCCCTTGATGCTTCACACCTGAACCCCGTGCATCCCTCACTCCCCTGCCTCCCTGCTGCCACTGATGCCTCATACTTGAACCCCGTGCATCCCTCACTCCCCTGCCTCCCTGCAACCATTGATGCCTCATACCTGAACCCCGTGCATCCCTCACTCCCCTGCCTCCCTGCTGCCACTGATGCTTCACACCTGAACCCCGTGCATCCCTCATTCCCCTGCCTCCCTGCTGCCACTGATGCCTCATACCTGAACCCCGTGCATCCCTCACTCCCCTGCCTCCCTGCTGCCACTGATGCCTCATACCTGAACCCCGTGCATCCCTCTTTCCCCTGCCTCCCTGCTGCCGTTGATGCCTCATACCTGAACCCCGTGCATCCCTCACTCCCCTGCCTCACTGCTGCCCTTGATGCTTCACACCTGAACCCTGTGCATCCCTCACACCCCTACCTCCCTGCTGCCTTGATGCCTCCTAGCTGAACCCCGTGCATCCCTCACTCCCCTGCCTCCCTGCTGCCTTGATGCCTCCTACCTGAACCCCGTGCATCCCTCACTCCCCTGCCTCCCTGCTGCCCTTGATGCCCTCTACCTGAACCCTGTGCATCCCTCACTCCCCTGCTGCCATTGATGGCTCATACCTGAACCCCGTGCATCCCTCACTCCCCTGCCTCACTGCTGCCCTTGATGCCTCATACCTGAACCCTGTGCATCCCTCACTCCCCTGCCTCCCTGCTGCCACGGATGCCTCATACCTGAACCCCGTGCATCCCTCACTCCCCTGCCTCCCTGCTGCCACTGATGCCTCATACCTGAACCCCGTGCATCCCTCACTCCCCTGCCTCCCTGCTGCCGTTGATGCCTCATACCTGAACCCCGTGCATCCCTCACTCCCCTGCCTCACTGCTGCCCTTGATGCTTCACACCTGAACCCTGTGCATCCCTCACTCCCCTGCCTCCCTGCTGCCATGGGTGCCTCCTACCTGAACCCCGTGCATCCCTCACTCCCCTGCCTCCCTGCTGCCCTTGATGCCTCATACCTGAACCCCGTGCATCCCTCACTCCCCTGCTGCCATTGATGCCTCCTACCTGAACCCCGTGCATCCCTCACTCCCCTGCCTCCCTGCTGCCATTGATGGCTCATACCTGAACCCCGTGCATCCCTCACTCCCCTACCTCCCTGCTGCCATCGATGCCTCCTACCTGAACCCCGTGCATCCCTCACTCCCCTACCTCCCTGCTGCCATCGATGCCTCCTACCTGAACCCCGTGCATCCCTCACCCCTGTTCCTCCCTGCTGCCCTTGATGGCTCCTTGCTGTACCCCATGCATCCTTCACTTCCATGCCTCCCTGCTGCCCTTCATACCTCCTTGTAGTACCTCATTGACCCTTCACCCCTGTGCCTCCCTGCTACCCTTCTTCATTCCTGTACCCCGTGCATCCCTGTACTCTAATGCTTCCTTGCTGCTTTTGAAGCCTCCTTCCTTGCAACACTTACATCCTTTCATCCTGTGCGCCTCTACATCCCTTGATGAGTCCTTCCTTGTACCCCGTGCATCCTTGCACCCTTGTGCCTCCCTGCTGCCACGGATGCCTCTTTCCTGTACCCTCTACTACCCTTGATGCTCCTTTCCTGTTCCTCGTGCATCCTTCATCTCCATGCATCCCTGCGGCCCTTGATGCCTCCTTCCTGCATCATTTCACCCACTTTCTCCCTGTTGCCCTCGGTACCTCATTCCTGTACGCAGTGCACTTGTTCACCCCTGTGCCTCCCTGCTGCCCTTAATGCCTCCTTTCTGTACCCCCTGCATGCTTTCACCCTTGTGCTTCCCTGCTGCCCTCGATGCTTCCTTCCTCTACCCCGTGCATCTTTTCACTCTCGTGCCTCCCTGCTGCCCTTGGCGCCTCCTTCCTGTCCCCCTTTCATCCTTTCACTATGTCCCTGATGCACTTGATGTCGCTTTCCAGTACCCCTTGCATCCTGACACCCGTGTGCCTCCTTGCGGCCTTGGTGCCTTCTTCCTGCACCCCCTGCATTCTGAAACCCCTTTACCTCCCTGCTGCCCTTGGTGCCCCCTTCCTGCACCATGTGCATCCCTTCACCATGTTCCCCCTAGTGCCCTTGAAGCCTTCTTCCTGTACCCCCTGCACCCTGACACCCCTGTGCCTCTCTTCTGCCCTTGGTGCCCCCTTCCGGCACCCTGTGCATCTTTCACCCATGTGCCTCCCTGCTGCCTTTGGTGCCTTCTTCCTGTACCCCCTGAACCCGGACACATCTGTGCCTCTCTTCTGCCCTTGGTGCCTCCTTCCTGTACCCCCTGCATCCTGACACCGCTATACCTCTTTTCTGCCCTTGGTGCTTCATGCCTTTACCCCTGCATCCTGACGCTCCTGTGCCTCTCTTCTGCCCTGGTTACCTTCTCCCTGTACCCCCTGCATCCTGACACCCCTGTACCTGCCTGCTGCCCTTGGGGCCTCCTTCCGGCACCATGTGCATCCTTTTACCCTGTGCCCCCCAGGTGCCATTGGGGCATTCTTCCCGCACCCCATGCATCCTTTACCCCTGTGCCTCCCTTCTGCCCTTGGTGCCCCATGCCTGTAAACCCTGCATCCTGACACCCCTGCCCTTGGTGCCTTCTTCCAGCCAAGGACCCTCCATCAGACCAGTGCCAGGCAAACATGAAAAGCCAGCAGCACATGGCATCCCCAGTCGGTCCCACATCCAGGTAGAAACCAAGCCCGACCCTGCTTAACATTGGAGATCAGACAAGAGCAGGTGCCACCAGGGTGGAATGGCCGCAATGCAGGAAACACCACACTGGTCAGCCAGGAACTCCAGGGGCACCACCAAGACCAGCCCGAGTCACCTAACAGCATCAATAACACGTCCTGATCGGCCCAGCCACAGGAAGATGCGCCGGGACGTCCGGTGCCCCAGCCACAAGGGGTCGTCCGCCAACAAACGCAGCTCCCAGCAAACCCAGCAGGCCAGGAGACTGCGCAGCAGGACGCTGAGGACAGCCCAGTAGCCAGACTGCAGCCAGAGAACACTGCAGCAAGCAGCAGCAGGTAAGTCAACCAGCACCCACGTCCCATTATGTCAGCAGACAGAAACAAGCATTAAAAATGCAATAGGTCTCGCCTTTCATTACGTTAAAGCCATTTGCTTTGCTATACAATACCATTAGCAAAGCAAATGGCTTTAACTTGATCAAAGGCGAGACCTATTGTATTTTCAGTGCTTGTTACAGTTCTTGTAGAGTTTCTGATTTAGGGGATTACAAGACTGGCAATACTAAAGAGCTGAAGGGAGAGGATCTCTTACTCCAGGGTGCACAAGGTTGGAAGGGCGGGTGGAGTCATTTGGTTTGGAAACGAGGCTATAAGATCTAATATCAACTTCTCTAGTAGGAGAAACTATATCTAATCCACTTGCTACATCATTCAGGGAAGCCACAATATGAACTGGGTTTGGAATACGTAGACCCTATTGACAACCACCAGAACCACCCTGCAAATTGACAGTCACCTCTCCACTCAGATCTATGAAACCAATGAACCTGCTGCTCAAACCTCCAATCGCTATGAACTGTATATACATATGATTTCAGTGTTTGCTTTACAGGGTATTTATTGTTGAAACTTCTACATATTATTCCGTTTGATTCACTGAACTATAAACCGTGAAAACTAACAGGGGAGAGATAAAATCCATTTCAAACTCCAAATAAAAAAAACACATTTGCAATACTCATCGGAAATTACATTTCATTCAGCCCCTCATGCTCTTCCTACTTCTACACATACATGCGACGTGTATACATGTAGACTCATGCACGCCAACTCAACAAGTAGATGAGATGCAAAGACTGCCCTGCCCATACTTGTATGTTTAAGCTTGAATACCTTTTCTTTCTCTGCAGGAGTCACGTGATTAGTGGCAGACTTAATTTTCTTCAGTTTCTCCGTGTGGATGGCACACTCCTTTTTCAAGTCGTCAATTTCTTTAACCATGGCTTCTGTGGTCATCGAGCTGTTCAGATCTTTTAATTCTAGGATAAACCATTGGAAAAGAAAGATCAATGTATAACTGAATAAGTATTAAAGAATAAAAGCAGCCACTTCAATGAGATAAACAATGTGGATAACTGTACAGTCGCATCACACGGATGATCTGGACTGCAATAAAACCTCTGAGCATCTGCAATACGAAAACAAAATGCAGGGTCTGCTGTGAGCTGCATGACATAAGGGTATCACATAACATGTTTAGGTGGCGGGGAGATGAACGACTAAAATCCACGCACCACAAAAATAAGAAAACCGGTATAAATCAAGTAGATAGACATGGGCTCTACTGCGTAATGAAGGTAAGCAGATGGGAAAGGGTTAGGGATCAGAGTTGACTTAAATGAATGTTGGACTTGGCCCTTTTTGCAGGGTCATCCCTGAACTTTTTGCCTTCCTCCTGTATTTTTTCTGACCTGTTGTTGGCTGTTTTATGACTTTGGGCACTTTACCACTGCTGATCAGTGCTAAGGTGCATATGCTCTCCCTATTGTAAATTGATGTATGAATTGGTGATTCCATAATTGACTGATTTGGTTTACTTGTCAGACCCTAGTACAGTGCACTGAGTGTGCCCAGGGCTTGTAAATCCAAATGCTGCTGGTGGGCTTGCAGCACTGGTTGTGCCACCCACAGAAGCAGCCCTGTAAAATGTGTCTAATGTCTGCCATTGCAGAGCCTGCGTGCAGTCTGGTACGGTCATGTTGACTGGGCAAGTGCACCCACTTGCCAGTCCTTAAACCTTCCCTTTTCTTCATATCAGACACCCCTATGGTAGGCCCAAGGGCAGGGTGCATTGTAAGTATAAGGTAGGACATGCCCTGATGTGTGTGGCATGTCCTGATAGTGAATTACAGCCATTTTCGTTTTTCACTATTGCAATGCTAACTGTTCTCCATAAGCCAGAATGGGCTGTTAGATTATTACATGTTTATAATCTTAACTGACTCAGAGAACATGGTAGAAATTCGAGTTTAGTATGCCTGAACTCAGAATGATAAACTACATCTTTTAGTGAAGGTGGTTTTAACATTCTGTGTTTGAAAATACCACTTGTAGAAAGTAGGTATTTTCTTGCCTAACCATTCAAACCTGCCTCTGCTAGGCTGTGTATTCCCTGTCTGGAGTTTGAGTGACAGGGCTGGGGAATTCCAGGAGACAGGGTGAGTCCGCCCGGTGGTGAATAGAGAGATCTGCATCTAGATGAGAGGGAAGAGTTGCACCTGGGACCTGAATAGGACTGTGCCTGCCCCCCACCAGTGCTGGCTCCACCCCCTGTGGTGCGTCTGATGTCTCTGCCCTGCACTGTAAAAGAAGAGTAGGAATCATGTCAACAAAGTTCTCCAGGGCTGTGCTTTCCCGCCACAATGCTGGCTCCACCTCCTGTGGGACGTCTGATGTTTCTGCCCTGCACTGTGAAAGGAAAGGAGAAGTCTGGTAAACAGAGTGCTCAGGAACTGGTTTGGACTGGGCAAATGCCCCTCTCCCCTCAGAGAACAAAGGATTTTGGGGTATAAGTAGTGGGACCCTGATCCCAATAATTTAGATCACTTTTGGAACAAGAAGAAACCTTTACTGAGGAGCGGAACCTGAAGAAACTGAGGAGAGACTATCCCTAAGCTGAAGTGATTCTTGGGGGATTGGCCTGCAGTGGTTTGCCTGACTGCCAAAGGAAGGAGAAGAGACTTTGTGTGCTTATTTCAACTTGTAAGGATCTCCAAGGGCTTGGAACAGAGCTTGCCTCCTGCTGAAGTCTCAGGGACAACAGACTTCAACCCCCAGCTCCCCAGAGTTCCTTGGAAGTGCCTGCTGCTGTTTTGGGCCTTCTGAGGGACTGCGTGTCGCAAGGAGCTGGAAGCGCGACTCAACGAAGCCGAAGCGTGTCGCCGTCGCTGCTGCTGCCGTCGCACTTCTGAACAAGGGTGTCGCCGCTGGAGTTGTCACACTGCACTGAGAGAAGTCTCGCAACGAGGAAGAAGCGTGTCGCCGTCGCTGTTGCTGCCGCCGCACTTCTGAACAAAGGTGTCGCCGCTGGAACTGTCCCATTGCACCGCATTGGAGAAAGCGCCTCGCATCCCCGAGAAGCGCGCTGCCGTCGGAGCTGCCGCCGCCGCATTTCTGAACAAGGATGTTGCCGCTGTAGTTGTCGCATCGTGCGGAAGCTTCACGCATCGTGGGAGAAGAGTGTCGCAGTTGGAGCTGTTGCCGTCGCACTTCTGAACCAGGGTGTCGCCGCTGCAGTCCACGCATCAAACCGAGAACGTCTCGCATTGGCATTGTGCCCCTCCATGTAAACAGAGTACTGAGGATCGAAGACCACGTTCCATACCTATTTCCATTTGTTTGCAACTCTGCTGTGCCGTCTGCACCTTTGACGACAGCTCTGCAATCTGACTGTCTAGGCTCTTGATTTCAGAGTCACTCACGCAGGGAAACTGAGCCTGAAAAAACGAGATACATTCAATGAAATACAATATCTACCAGCCCAACAGCACAGTCTCTAAAATGTAGTAAATCCTCATTTCTAAAGGGAAAACCCACCCACAATCATGACACTCAACCAATACTTAACCATAGTTCACAGCAAAACTGACTGTTGATCTACACTGGAGAGGAAGCCGGTGGGAAAAGGACCACTGTACAGTCCATCAGAAGGATTAATGAAGAAAGTATGGTTTCGGACACCAATGGCGAGGCACATTGGGATCCAACAAGCAACACGTGAGACTAGATCTGCCTTGCTGTTAAACCGGCCTGGTTGGACAGTTGGACCTGTACAGATAATGTGGGTTTAAAGCCGTCAACACTTGGAAGAAGGTTATATATCTTGCACGTGAATCAGGCAGACGCTTTCATAACAAAGCTACATAGGCATCTAATAATCATGTATTCTTGACGCGCTCCGATGAAAGCAAATTCTATAGATAATGCTATTGGCAAGGATATGTTTAAGACGGTCTTAAGAAAGACCTTAATTATTGCATCCCAAAGAAGTGCTTTGTGTAACCTAAAAATGAGGTCCCCCCATGATCACTATTGTGAGGCATAGGCATTTAAAGCACCTCCGTATTTACCTCTGCCAGGGAGAAAGGACAGGAAAGGGTGCAGCTCAGTTAATTGTACCGTGGTGTTAAAATGTATTTATATACTATTGAATGGCTTTGTATCTGTAATACACTTTTTTTAATAAACCTTAAACTAAAGCCAAAAAAAAAAAAGCTATGCATGGAAAATGTGGGCAATAGCTCCAAGAGTTGAGCGACTTGTAAAATGAGCCTTGCTAAGCGACTCAATTGCCCTTCCAATGCTGTGCAGTACGTTACTGTATGTACACTTAATACATAGAAAAGACAAAGTAACAATGACTGAGGCAACTCGAAGAGAAAGATCACGTCTTATTTTGTATTCACTTATTCCTGTGTTCTTTCAAAACAACGAGGGTTGAACACTCCTCCGGAAAACCACTTACTCCACCCAGTGCCCATCTTTCAGCCAACCGGACTTCAAACCGGACGTCTTTCATTAAACCGAACAAATAGACACTCAGGGGATGATCGCCTGATAAAATACTACGGGTAAATCTAGCAAGTTGACCCTGGACTACAGCAATGTATACAGGCATTCAAACTTAAGACGGCTTCAAGATTTGACGATGCTAACGCAGGTTCATGTGCATTTGCAACGCAGCCAGTGACCACTGCAGCTATGCGGTCATATCCTTAAATCATGCCTTGTGTACACTAAACGTTTGATGAAGACATTCTGGAGAAGGACATACTAACCTGGTCCGCAAAATAGATTTTTTGCTTGCCGTACAACTTCTCCTTGACTTTCCCTTGCTGAGCCAACTGCTCCATTGCTTTTACCACTGCCTGAGGTGAAACAATGAACTGGTTAGCTAGTGTTACATCGAAGAGCTTACAACAAATCAAATCAAATGAAAATGATGCATTACTACCTTTATAGAAGTATAGTTATGCAACTCGATCGCCCGTTACATTACAAAGGAGTTTTGTTTGCTGTAGCTTATTTTGAACAAAGCAGAAAAACGTAACCCAACCGATTAGCTTGTTTAGTGTATGAATTAATGGTGAAAAAATAAACTTAAAAACCTAAGAAACAACAAAAAAACACATGAAAAATATATATATCACAGGACGGGGGGGGGGGGGGGGGGGGAGGGATTCGAACGCCATGGACAAGGTGCCCAGAAGCAAATGTTAAAATTTTGAGACCTTA
Organism: Triturus cristatus; assembly: GCF_964204655.1. Lineage (NCBI taxonomy): Eukaryota > Metazoa > Chordata > Amphibia > Caudata > Salamandridae > Triturus > Triturus cristatus. The sequence continues at coordinate 93,324,120 of NC_140579.1, read as the reverse complement.
CATATAACAATACTAAAACAAGCATTCGCATAGCCAATAGGTCTCGCTTTTGGGACCTTATAAGTATTTAGTTTTGCAGCACAATATCCTTGGTGCAACAACATCAGCTGTTGGATGGCTAAACCCTACACACCTTATAAGTGTTTAGCCATGCAACAGTTGATGTTGTTGCACCAAGGATATTGTGCTGCATAACTAAAGACTTATAAGGTCCCAAAAGCGAGACCTATTGGCTATGCCAATGCTTGTTTTTTTTTACCAATGAGAAATGGTAAATGTAGCCTTGTTCCACTTGTTAGTGCGTGTTTGAGGCACCTCGATAGGGTAGTTGTGAACTGTTGCTTTATAAACATTAAATGCTGTGCATTGAAATTGAATGTTTGGACGGCTATAGAGAATGCATTTTTAGGTCTCGCCTGAGCCAGCGCTTTAGTGCAGCTCTCGCGAGAGCTTTTGTAAAAGGGGGATCTGGAAGTGCAAACTAGTGCTTTTCAGGCCTCCAAATACAGTGCATGTGCGCCTGGCGCGCGCACCATTTGGCAGCCTGAAAAGCACTGCCTGATCACTTTCACGGCCGCTTTGATGTCCTCAGTGAGCCGCGCGGCCACTGAGGACATCAAAGCGGCCGCGAAAGTGCACACCATATGCTCTGCTTCTCCCTCCTCCCTTTTTGGCACTTGTTGAGAGTCTTGCACTGGAAACGTCTGTTTAGAGCCCCATAACAACGTTCACAAAAAGCTCCCCGGGTTGCTTATCTCAGTGCTAGTCTCCTCCTCTCCCAGCTTCTCGCATCTCTCTCTGACATAAAACACACACACGCAGTTCGGAGGGTTCAGGTTGCAAACTGCTGCAAGTCAGATCAGGTTGCTTTTTCAACGCACGTTAGAAAAGCCCACTTTCCGTCCCATCCTCTGTTCCCCCTCCCTCACTTTTCGTTTCCTTTTAGTTCAAGCGACACACACACACAGCGGCAGCAGTCCCTGCTGCTGCAGCCTCCACACCACCATCAACGCTCCGACTTGAAAAATCTTTTGGCGCCATATTAATGACGTACTTAAAATTTCCTCATTTCTTTCTGTCTCAATAGGGAAAGACTGGCTGCTTTAAATAATGAAACTGTGTTACTCCCCTCCGCGCATGAGTTTCGATGGCGATTTAGAATTCGCCGTAAAGGATGGAGGCAAAGACGTTTTACCAACGGCGCTGGAGAGAAGTGAAAGCTCTTTCACGCGGGCTAGAAAACTTATGTATAAGAAAGGCGGAGGCATTTTACCAGTCTTGAAATTACGTAGAAGGGCTCCTACTTCTCAAGTACGTTTTTGTATCTGAAGACATTTCAGATTATCGTATCCTTTAAGAAATACAAACTTGCTGTATTTCTGCTGCACTAAGAGCGTGTGCATTTGTATCATTCCATACATTGAGGAAAATAAAAATCTATGAGGCCTATGTGTCCCCATGTGCCCCCCCCCAACGCTTATGTGCACATACATGTAACCTATGTATTTCCTCTCCATGGCCTTTCTATCATGATGCTTATGCTATAACGTGGCCTGCCATCATCCAGTCTCCCATGAGAGAAACGACAAATCTGTATTGAGGCCTACACGTTTTTCATCATGTTTTCCTGCATTTTCATGAAGCCCATGTTTATGGCTCAGCCAGAGCCGAAAAGAGGTTTCATGCCTCAGAACGCTCTGAAAGCTGCAGCTACGTATCCTTGGCCTTGCACACTTGGGCCTCAGCCAAAGGGGCCCCGACCGAGGTGCCGAGACAGTATTGAGCCCGGTTATCCGCTCCTCGAGAAATACATTCCTGCCTGGAGAAGGAGGAATTTAAACATGACCCATCTGCAAAGGAGAAAGCTTAGCCTTTCTGTCTCTTTTTGTGTGATTACAAAGCTCACGTCAGTGAAAAGCCCATAGCCCCCGTGCAAGACTTCTGCAGTAAATGAAGTAAATGAAGAAATAGATGCCACATCGGCTCTTGGTGATGAGCAACCTATGTCACAAATCAGTCCCTGCTCCAGACATCGGATATCAGATAATACAAGATGTGCTGGTCGTTCTGACACTGAAGGCCTCACTCACTGAAGGCCTCACTTCCAGACTTGTCCGGTTGCATAGCAACCCTCCCCACGTCAGTTACACGTCATGCTCGAGTTGAGCACAAGTAAGGCAAAGTTCCAGTACAATTCCAGCAGATCACGCAACCCCCTCCAGGTATCCACCCACACATGACAAATTACCCATTATCATCAAGTGGACGCCCACATGGACGCCCACCTTCACGCCTACTTACACGCCCACATGCTCTTATCTCATTCTCTCTTGCTCTTTTGCTTACGTACAATTGAGAAATGTATATATACTGTACTCTGTGAATAATGTTTTGAGAATATTGAGAATACTTTTGAGTCCCCTTCCAGATCCTTTTTGGTGATGGTAATATTCTCCCTTTGACTCGAGTTATTGGAATAAAGCCCTTTATGAACCTGATACCACAGACTCAGCCTCTTGCTTTATGCATGATCTTATTTATATACTAAAAATTCTGAGAGCGTAATATTTTATTTACCACATAATGGCGCCCGAATAGGGAAATCTCTTTCCCCACACGCCGGAGATGAAGGTCCAGTTTTGCCCCCTTCCATAGCCGTGACGGACTTCAAGCGCGCACGTCGCGGGTCTTCCCGCCAACTCCCTCAGGCCAACGAAGGGGACAGACTGCGACCAGGCATCCATACGAGGCGGTGAGGAACGCAGATTGTCCTACCCAGAGCCCACCTGCGAGAGAGCTGTGTCCGAGGTATACAGAGGCCCACCAGATTCCGAAGTTCCGAAGTATCCAGGTCACGAGTCGAGTCCAGTCCAGTCCAGTTTGGTCTAGTCCAGTTCAGTTCCGAGGCCTTCCGTTCCGTGCTACCCGGTGAGTACCGTTGCTGGGGAGGCAGTTAGACGTGCACATTAGGTTGTGCCGGTCAAGACTGGTTTGGGTACACAAATCCGGTCTGCACTGTTTCAGCAGTGTATCTGTACTGTTTAGCAGTATATCTAGTATGTCTTGCATATAATTCAGTATTCTCTAGTGTTAGTATTATGTCAGTAACTAGTTTCCTATTAGTTATCATCGTTCGTTAACTGTTAAATGTTAAATGTTTTAATACGTTCTACATATTGTGGTGTGAATGATTGTTCATTATTGTGTTTATTGTATTAAGTGTGTTCAAGTAATAAGGTCTAAAAATGCCGCTCTTTTCAAAATTAAGACAGATCAAAACCAGAAAAGGGGTACTCGAAGAAGCTGTTCCCATTCCACCTAGGGACACTCCAGGGTACTTTATGTATCATAAGCATGGCCTAGATGCCGTATTATTTCTTGATTTATGGGTGGACTACACCAAGGATTTACCAGAAAGTCAGAGGTGGCCCGCAGCTGGGACCTGGGATGCAGATTGCATCATGAGAGTAGAAGAAGAGTTATGGAAAAAGACAGCCAGACAGTAACAGAAAAATGCCATTGAATTATGGCGTAAAGAATTGCATAGACGCACAGAGAAAGCGCTCAGAAAAGAAGAGAAAAGTAGGGAGGATTCAGACAAAGCCCGAGAAAACGTATTAGTTGAGGAAGGTATCCGAGTAAAAGCAGAACAAGTAGACAGACAACGAAACACTCTTATGAAAGAGAAAATGTAGACCAGCTCGGAAGGATGCCATTGAGTTTTGGCGCAAGGAGTCACATAGGAGGACAGAGTAAGTGTTTCACGAAGCAGAGAGAAGTAGACTGGAGTCTGGAAAAGCCAAGGAAAAGATGTTACAGGAGGAAGTGGAGCTGGTAAAATGAGTGCAGGCTGACAGAAAAAGAAATACTGACGTTGCTGGTATTTATCCCGTCCTTTCAGAGGACCTAGCAAGAGTGGCCCCAGTAGAAAGACCAGTTAGAGTGCCACCGCAAGTACCACGATACATATAATAATGATATAGTAGCCCAAAGGTTCTTGAGCCACCCATCAAATGAACAGCGCATAGCTGGTGTTTACATGGTCCAACATTTGACTACGTTGTCAATAGGAAATTGAGAGGGGTGTAGCTAGAGAAGGAGCAACACCTGTGATTTGATGACACCCCTAATGTACAAAGTCTTAACGAAAAAATAATTAGTGAAAAGTTTAGCTTGAAAAAAGAATTGTGGGTATTTCGAATTTGCAAATTGTTCAAGAATACAGGTTTGTGTTCTTGGTGGTCCAGTGAGCCAATGTGCTGGGTCAAGTCGGTAAGATTATGACCCCCTGAGTGCAAATTGTATGTAAAAATAATTTTTCAATTGGGCGAATTATTGCAGTTTTTATGGAATTGAGTAGTCTTTTTGTCTTTGACAGCTTCAGAGTGAGGAGAAGGTGGGGGCTGTGTAGAGCAGAATGTGATACAGAAATCGGAGACAGATTCTGACCTTGTAGCCAGTGTAGGTGGGGGCCGGTGAGAGGAGCAGAACAGAGGCACTGCTTAGAAAGCTTCTCTGACATCGCATCTGTGTAATGCCTGCAGCCGGAGAGCCTTGGGGGCCAGGAGTAGGAAAAACAAAAAAAGATGGCTGGCAGCCCAGGCTCAAGCCGCGCTGAGGGGCTATTTTTAGCTTCTCTGATAAGACAGGGCAGCTGAGAAATGTAAGTCGAGAAAGATTCCCTTGTTCTATTCTGTGCAAAACAAGTGCCCCGGAGAAATGTCTATGGAGAAGATTTGTTTTATTTTTTAGCAAATGTTATATTGCTTCTGGCCAGAATGTAAAATGTTGCTCTTGCTTGGAATTTTAAGGGCTATATGCCTATATAAAAACGATTTTCAAATTCAGACATTTTTGAATTGTGGCCACAAGCTGCCACCAGTTGCATTGGATAAATGATCCAGTGGTTACGGGTCTGTGAGGAAAGATGGGAGATGCATCTTCGACTAGGACATGAGGGTACATTGTGTACAAAGATGCATAGCTCATTTTTATAAAAAAAAGACAGGTTCGAGTGTTCTTCATTTTTGATTATTGTTGCTGATCCTGTGTGTCAGACTGGACACGGTGATTTCAGCTGCCAGCTGGTCATCATTGGGATGACCCACTGTCAGTTGGGGCTGTATAGGGCAGGTAAATCAATTATTGATTATAAGCCTGACAAATTAAGCAGGCCAGAATGTTCGCCTCTGAGCTGTAGGTACTGTAATTGCGCATCGCTGCTCATTTATATATGTTCGTGTAATTGTCTATGCTTTCTGTGCTTGGTATACTGATGGCTTGGCATATGTATTTTATATATGTTTTGTTTTTGTGTTGTATTGACCAGTATGTTTGGCATTGATACAAGTTCTCCTGGGCGTTACAGAGATGGACGTGACGACGTAAATCTTTGCGCAGCGCTTGGCTGGAACTTGTTCACAATTACTAAATTTCACAGACATGATATTTCCTTTATCATGCTGTCAAAAAAAAAAAAGCAGACAACACGCTATCAGTGTATGTCTAATTGGTATTGGAGATGAATGAAAGAAGAAAAAAGTTATGCAAGACTAAAATATGTATCACATGCCTGCCTTTCTCTTATAGACAGGCAGCCTCGGTCATATGTTTCCAGATTGGACATTAAGGAACCATTATGATCTGTGCACTCGCATCTTAACTCTTGAAAGGCCTGTTTTAAATAAGGACTGCCACCCCAGAGTGACAAATGAGGCTCGGTATTTAGGGTAATGAGAAAATATCTGACAGGATTTCCTTTTTAAAGTTTGCTTTAGTAAGCTCATTCTTGTAAGTGGTGGCCCCAAAAGTTGACTTGTTTTTAAATTAGGCTATTTATTGTATAGGTGGAAATTATTGCAAAATGACTGATTTCTTTAGCAGATAAATTATTAATTATCAACATTAACAACTGTTCTTAAACTTGGTTTTCCGAATATTTAGGTAATTTAGCATTCCTATTAGGGCCTCCTAGCATTAATATTGACTTCAGGTTGGTGTAGGTTCATGTAATAGGGACATTTGCATATGAGATGTCATTTGGCCAGCTTATGAGCTGACACAATGAGGTTTGTACATTAATTTGAAGGATTTCTCGCCGTTTCAAATACGCTGTGTATCTCCTATAATTTTGCTTACGCCCAGTAGCTACACACAGGGATTAATAGTGTTGACAAGACACAGGGTTTGATAGTGTTTGACAGCAGTGAAATCTGTTTCAGATTTCCTCCTGTCAAAAAGGGGGGGAAGGAGGAGAATATTGGCTTTCTGCTGGCCCCTGAGGAGGTTCGCTTCCCGCTAGCCCCTTAAGAAATTAAGCCCCTTAGAAATTAGCCCCCTTAGAAATTAAGCAGAGGAAATAGGTATGGTGCTTTCCCCATTTTCTCATGTTTTATTGTGATCTTTCAGGGGAATTAGTTGTGGGCACCGGAACGTATTCAATTGATTTCTGGTTTTTCACAGCCCAAGACACAAAAGGAGGTACGTGCATTCATTGGCCTCACTTCATATTGCAGGCAGTGGATTCCCCAGTATGCTTACATAGCCAAGCCCCTAATACAGTTGACGACACAGGAGGCAGTTTCTACTAAAGTCCTCTCTTGGACACAAGAACACACTGTGGCATTTGAAGAATTAAAGCGAGCTTTATGTCAAGCACCAGTTTTAGCAAACCCTGATTACAACAAATCGTTTATGCTTTTTGTGACAGAGCGGGATGGAACAGCACTATCTGTCCTAACACAAGATCATGCAGGAAAACACGAGCCCTGTGCTTATTTTTCTAGTACATTAGACCCAGTAGCACAGGCTTTGCCTGTGTGCCTAAAATCAGTTGCAGCAACGGCCTTAGCCATAAGACAAAGTGACTCGATAGTGCTGGGCCACCCTCTGACAGTACAAGTACCACACGCAGTAGAGGTTCTCTTGAACCGGACACAAACACAACACCTGACTGTAGCTAGACTGACAGGTTATGAGTTAACGTTATTTCAACCACACATAGAGATCAGACGATGCAACATACTGAATCCCGCTACCCTTTTGCCCTCCAGTACAGAAAGCGTTTCACCACACGACTGTGTTGAAGTAATACATACCGTGACTAAACCAAGACAAGACTTGACAGACGTTGCACTCCCAGACCCCGACCTAACACTATAAGTTGACGGCTCATGCATGAGGACAGGGGCGGGAGAATTAGTGGTAGCATATGCAGTGACTACTGATACTGTAATAATAGAGACTAAAAGAATAGACATATTGTCAGCACAAGCAGCAGAGCTCATCGCCCTGACACAAGCGTGCATAAGAGCTAAGCACCTGAGAGTAAACATTTACACCGATTCTGTGGCGAGAAAGAGGTTTCTTGATCTCTCATGGGGCCAAGATACAGCATGGCCCCCTTATTCATGCCCTACTGGAAGCAATACATTGACCAACAGCCATAGCTATCCTAAAATGTAAAGCACATACTAGAGCCACAGATACCATTTCCCAAGGCAATGATCTGGCAGACCGAACAGCTAAACAGACAGCTCAGACCCCACTAGACATGACAAAATCACAGATACTATCACTGTCCAAAGCCATGACAGTTAGGGATCCTTCCAGGGATGTACAAGACATTCAGACACATGCTACTCTAGACGAATTAAAGAAATGGTCGGAACAAGGAGGGGTACTGACTGATCAGGGTTGGATGAATAAGGGCAAATCCACATGGTTTCTTCCTGATTCGATGGTACAAGTGATTATAAATACCGCACATAGTCCTGCACACTTAGGAGAGAAAGCAATGATAGATAGCTTACAGAATATATGGTTCAACAAGCACCTGCGTGCAGCAGCGAAACAAAAGGTCAGAACATGTATGATCTGTTGCCAATTCAATCCAGGTAAAGGCATTCCGATGGAACAAGGTGGATTCCATCCACCTGACCACCCTTTTGAAGTGCTCCAAATGGATTATATCCAAATAAACAGATGTAGAGGTTACAAATATGTCCTGGTACTAATGAAGCAGGTGTCCCTTGTGTTAGGGTATACCTGGAAATTCCATTGTGTGCGACATCCTGAAGCAGCAGGCCTTGTAGAAAGACATAATCGGACATTAAAAATTTGCGCAGACAAAGGTGTAGATTGGATGGTAGCCCAGCCGGTTGCCCTCTTTTACATGCGAATGGTAGCCCATTCTAGAACAGGCTTATCTCCCTATGAAGTGGTCTTTGGTAGACTACCAAATATGTGGGGCACTCCAATGCCTAAAAGATTACTGATGTTGATAGTAACATGCTGACAGATTACCTGGCTTCCTTGATGTCTGCACTACTCTCTTGTTGTTCGCAGGTTGCTGCCGCCTTCCCTGACAACACCCAGGTCAAAGAATACTCCATCGCTCCTGGATGGAAGGCGCCAAAGTCAGTGCTCTGGACCACGGGGACGGCCGTTAAAGTCAAAGGGCGGAAAGGATGGTTGCACCTTCACCACTCTTTTACAAAGGAAAATACCTTTTTCAGACTTTGAACACCATTTTCTAAGAGGAGACTCCCCAGCAGTTTCCACAAAGCTAAACTTAGATCTAAAAAGTCAGAACCCGTTTGATCAATTAAGTCCACTAGGTGGTGAAGCGGTTGAACATGTTGAACATGTATTCTGGCTTGCATAAGATCTTGGACAATAACATTGATAAAAAGAGCAAGATCTAAAGCAAATACTGTAAAATATTACGTGGTAGATGTATAGTGACTGTAATTTTTCTATCTCTTCTGTGCATCACGATAATATGTATCAGCTTAATACTACATGCTATTTTTCCTCCTATTGCCTCACTTTTACACTCCTCCACTAATGATGCCACAAAACACACGTTTAGTGATCTGCCATCCCATGAGTTATCATATCGACTTGCCTTACGCAACAATACCTTTATTCAGATACTGCACCATTCACATCAGACTAGCAATGCTACAGACTGCTGGGTCTGTGGCCGATTTCCCCCGTATCAGAAGGTAAAGGGAGTGTTGCCTCTTTTTCCTTTTCCGTTCTCCCATAATGGTTCTTGCGGAGCATGGTTTGCCTTAATGACATCCATCAACGGTGATACCATCTGTATACAAAGCAATAACAAGGCTCCACAAAGCATTGAAAATGGAAAAATAATGCTGCAAGAACAGATCGACTGTCTCATGAAAATAGACGTTACATAGGGGGTTCACTAGGGTACAAGGAGGGAATGAGGAAAATAAAAATCTATGAGGCCTATGTGTCCCCATGTGCCCCCCCCCAACGCTTATGTGCACATACATGTAACCTATGTATTTCCTCTCCATGGCCTTTCTATCATGATGCTTATGCTATAACGTGGCCTGCCATCATCCAGTCTCCCATGAGAGAAACGACAAATCTGTATTGAGGCCTACACGTTTTTCATCATGTTTTCCTGCATTTTCATGAAGCCCATGTTTATGGCTCAGCCAGAGCCGAAAAGAGGTTTCATGCCTCAGAACGCTCTGAAAGCTGCAGCTACGTATCCTTGGCCTTGCACACTTGGGCCTCAGCCAAAGGGGCCCCGATCGAGGTGCCGAGACAGTATTGAGCCCGGTTATCCGCTCCTCGAGAAATACATTCCTGCCTGGAGAAGGAGGAATTTAAACATGACCCATCTGCAAAGGAGAAAGCCTAGCCTTTCTGTCTCTTTTTGTGTGATTACAAAGCTCACGTCAGTGAAAAGCCCATAGCCCCCGTGCAAGACTTCTGCAGTAAATGAAGTAAATGAAGAAATAGATGCCACATCGGCTCTTGGTGATGAGCAACCTATGTCACAAATCAGTCCCTGCTCCAGACATCGGATATCAGATAATACAAGATGTGCTGGTCGTTCTGACACTGAAGGCCTCACTCACTGAAGGCCTCACTTCCAGACTTGTCCGGTTGCATAGCAACCCTCCCCACGTCAGTTACACGTCATGCTCGAGTTGAGCACAAGTAAGGCAAAGTTCCAGTACAATTCCAGCAGATCACGCAACCCCCTCCAGGTATCCACCCACACATGACAAATTACCCATTATCATCAAGTGGACGCCCACATGGACGCCCACCTTCACGCCTACTTACACGCCCACATGCTCTTATCTCATTCTCTCTTGCTCTTTTGCTTACGTACAATTGAGAAATGTATATATACTGTACTCTGTGAATAATGTTTTGAGAATATTGAGAATACTTTTGAGTCCCCTTCCAGATCCTTTTTGGTGATGGTGATATTCTCCCTTTGACTCGAGTTATTGGAATAAAGCCCTTTATGAACCTGATACCACAGACTCAGCCTCTTGCTTTATGCATGATCTTATTTATATACTAAAAATTCTGAGAGCGTAATATTTTATTTGCGGGGTTTCAGCAATTACTTTGCCACTTGCAAAGGGACTTGTGGTCTCGTGTCAAAAGGGATGTGGTGCCCAGTAGCTAGAGAGCAGGGGGTTTACTAGTTTCCGGATTAAATGCGTTATCGATTTCAAATCACCTTCCTGCATGTAATAAAACGGCTGCAAGCGTTGCGTGCGTGTTCGATGGGCGTGATGGTTAATCTTGCCTTTCCCATCACGCGCTGTCTTTCTCTTTAACAGGTTACTTTGGCCTGTATCCGCTCATTCCCGCCCCCTAAAGCATTGGCAAAGCCAATAGGTCTCGCCTTTGGGACCTTATAAGTGTTTAGCCATGCAACAGTTATAGGATATTGTGCTGCGTAACTAAATACTTATAAGGTCCCAAAAGCGAGACCTATTGGCTTTGCCAATGCTTGTTCCCCCTTGTAGTGCATGTTTTAATATGTATGAGAGCCCTGGTAATAGCGAACGAATGACCTGTGTTGTTGCTGGGGCCTCACTGTTCTTTCTACCTGTTTTTTGCGAGCGTTTGCGGAATGTGCTTCCTTGAGATAAGCACAAGTGTTGCTCGACCAGAAGAATTCCTTGGCTTTGCTTTTAAAGTGGAGTGGGGGGGCGGGTGTTTTATGACCCCTCTGTTCGTCTGCTTAGAAACCTTTTGCAGACGTGAGCTGCATCTGGTGCCGCGTTAGAAGTGTTGAGCCAAGATATTTACTGGTTGTGATCAACAAAAGCTTGTATTTCTAGGAGTCCAAATAATATCTGATGGCTTTTTGCCTGTTTCCTCCGTTGATATGGGAAACATTCTTTGGAGGTAATCCTTACATGAAAGCCTGGATATTGTTCAAAATATACTTTAAATCCGGATTAAAGTAAAGAAAAAATACCCCTGTATTCCTTTACTTATTTCTTTCCCTTGTAAGCATAGTGCGCATTTGAGCCCCAGCGCTGTTAGGAGCGGAAAGAAGATTGGGGCACAATTTGTTCCTAGACTTGTTGTGTCTGGAAGCGGCACTGTTGTGAGTGTCAAGCGTAGTGCAAAATTACTATGATAGTTGGTTTCAAATGACTGAACGAACACACAAGTACTGTATATCTTACACATTTGTCGAGGCACACATGAGAAGTAGTATAACCAGTAAAGCTGGTTTCCACTGTACGTTTGTGTATATTCAATTACAAGCCCATAGAATATTTCAGGAATTTCTTTCCAAAGTTTCTTTATTTTTTTCCTTCTTTTGATAACCACGTGTGTATACAAAAAACAGCCGACACGCGTTTCGTCCGAAGGGACTTTTTCAAGGCTAATACGTACTCAGAAGTCCACTAATAACATCCATATTTGATCGACCAGTTTGGGACAGCTAAAACAACCGGGAATATATAACCCCTTGTTTGAGATGAAATTGACATTCCCCGGATCATATGTTTTCCGTTTGGGATGGCATTGTTCAGGTCATGATAAACATGTTGCAGGTTCGTTGTCTTGACTTTCTAGGAACTGGTCGATCAATTATGGATGTTATTAGTGCCTCGACAAATGTGTAAGAAGTTTGTGGATTCCAAAGGGCTTTTGTGTCATTTGCTGGGTCTGATATATCCTCCAGAGGGAGAGGAGGATTTCTGTCTGAGAGCACCTTTATAAAAAAAGAAAAAAATCAGTCATATAGTGAATTATTAAGGCTTTCAGATGACATAATGGATGTGCATATAAGATACTGGCTAGCTTCTGCTTAAGTCTTTTTGTGTGCAATGGACACAAGTACTGTCTAACTAGCACATTGACCATGAAGGTTTCAAATAACTTAAAGAAACACACGTAGTGTAAAAAACAGTACATTGCCCCACTGCCAGAGGCGCAACACGAAAGAGGTGTGGCGCGTTTTCACCGTAGTGCGAAACTATGAAGAAATGCATTTCAAATAACAAAGACACATGTTTCAAATAACTTAAAGACACACACGTAGAGTTTAAACAGCATATTGGCACATTGCCTTAGGCGTCGCATGGTAGATGTGTTGAATTTTCCCAACCTTGTAATGAAAAAAGCTTTGGCAATGCCAATGGGTTTCGCCTTTGGGCCCTGTTAGCATTGACAATGGTTTTTAGTGTCCCTGATCTTGAATCTAAATAAAAAGAAAACAAGCATTTGCAATGCAATAGGTCTCGCATTTGCGAGAGTTTAAGGTATTGGCATTGTAAATGTCAATGCCTTTTATTTATCTGTTTTGGTAATTAACACATAAATAAAAGGCATTGTTATTTACAATGCCAATCATTCAAACTCTTGTAAATGCGAGACCTATTCAAAGAAGCGTCCGCAATTGTCCCGGACTGCTTGGAAAGTGATAGCATGCATGGCGCGCTGAATGTTGCAGGAAAGCATGTCGTGCATGCAGCAGGAAAAACTCATTAAAGAAAATAGTGCTTACAAACTAAATAAGACATACCCTGTAACAACAGAAGTAAAAGGGCCAGTCCTCATGGGAGATTACAAATGAAGACAAGGCGTTACTAAGGAGGGGCTAGCAAGCCTTTTAACGAATCAGAAGCCAGCATTTACAAGGGACAATGGCACAAGCCAATGAAAAATATGGGTAGAGGTTGGGCGGAGCTTAAAGTCCATATTCGACTACAGCATACCTCCAGAGCAGCGCATGCGCTGTCCAGGCTCGACCTAAAAAACGTGATGGGCTTTTCTACTAGGATATAACATAGAGTTTGTCAAAGACAGGCAGGCTCAAAGCTAGCAGGTTCGGGTTTTGGCACAAGCACACAGGGCACAGAGCTGGGCACAGCACTGAGGTGCCTAGATTTCGAATGATTCATAGGAACAGAGCACACCACCTGCTTCGAATAATGTTTTTCCAGGCTGCCGTGCAGTTCATCTTCTCCAGAATGTCTACACACTCTAATAGTTTAGTTTACTTTCTTTAAACTCCCTCCATTTCCCTGTCTCCCTGGTCCATGGGCTCTCAGATCCAGTTAGCAACGGACTAGAATAAAGTCAGACGATGAGGTGTATATGTATTCACAGCAGTCACTGCTATAAGGTAGTCAGCCAGAACCTGACTTGTGAGCCAAAAAGGGCCTCCCACTAAAATCATCAATTCAAGAGATTGAGGAGAACGAGTTTGACCCGGACGCTGTTCGTGGAAAGGATCAGCCCTGGAAACAGCAGGAGTTGTGGTCTCGTGGGCTATGCATATATAGTGCCTGGAGTGAGGGGGCAGAGCCTCCCAAGGCGAGGCTCCAGGTCACTTTTTTTTTTTTCTTTTAGATGGGCCGTGAATGGGTTGCCTATTTAGTAGATGCGCGCGCCTCACGTTAGCAAGGTGCAAGACAAGGGAGTGAGTGGGTGGGGATGATGAGGCAAGATCTCCATTTAATAAATATTGGTTAAAAAAAAGTAAAATGTAAACGGCCCACGATTCGCATTACTTTAAATGTTCTCTGAAGTCAGTGGCTCTTTTGATAATGGAATGGAAAAGCCCTTCGACGTGGGGAATGTTTCTAAAATGAGAAGGCTGATCTAAATGTAAAACTTAAAAGTTTGTTGACCGCGTTTCGTCCCTTGCCCTGTCTGCCGCTAGATGACACCATTGCTTTACTGTCCGCTAGTCATCATTTTGGGACTTCGTGCAACTTTATAGGTGGCAGTCAGGAATCACTACAGTGCCTTGAACATTTAAAGTTGTGCAGCATCTCTCTCTTTTCGCCATACTCCACATACTTAAAAGGTACTGTGATGCAGGAGTGAAGGCAAAAGATAATATGGAAACAGGAAAGGTAGAATGAATAAAAGGGTGATTCAGGAAGATTTCGAGGAACTACGTTACTTACAAATTCATATTTTGAGGAAAATGGATTGTCTAAATATGGATTCTACATGTTAAAATGCGATGTTTGAGTGCAGAACGTTTGTCGTTGATAGTTGCGCTCACTGTAGAGTGTTTAGGGCAGAAAGCATTCTTTTCAATGTAAGACATTGAAGGGAGCATATATATAAATATTACTGGCACTATAGTGAAACTGTTAGGATTGACGAGTGAATGAATTATTTGCTTTCTAAAATTAGCTTTATGGGGCCTGTTTTAGAGAGCGTTCCATATGTTGGCATAATAACACACACCGCATGCCGCATATTTTCTGGTTTAAACCAGTGCAGAGATTAAAAGTCTGGGAAATTGTTTAATGGTTCATGGACAGAGTAAACAGTTTGTGACAACCTGAGACAGACAGTGTCAACAGAAGGGCAGTAAAGAACACACAAGTGTGCCCAGGCAAAGGAAGATAAAGCTGCGTGCATCACTGCCCTGAAGGGTTGGCCTGATTTATGCCCCGCGGACGGACGAGAGACCATCTCTTCATATTGCTTTGATTTGCCACCGGGCCTGTTCCACGCTTGATGTGGAAATGAGCAGTGCCTCGGAAATCCGCAGGAGGGTGACCCACACGGGTCGGCCAGGGGGTGTAATTGATTCTGGAGCCCGAGACAACAGAGCGCAATTTCTTTTGAGCCTGTGTGGCAAATCAACGCCTTCTGCAGGGTGAGACGGGGAGGCGGGGTGACTTTCTGCCGGGTGGGGCGGGAATGGAGGGGTGACATTGGTACTTGATGCAGACACCAAAAGCTGCAGGAAGCACCGTATTGCTTCTGAAATATACTGCCGTAGGGTGGGGATATGTTCTGGGAGAGGGGCAGCGCCTGGGAACGTGGATGGCAATCCTGAGTGCGAAAGAGCAACAGTCATGGGTGTCCTGGGGGTGGCCGCAGGCGGCTTCTCCTTGGGCTCGTACCTGCTGCAGAGCTCCCAGCTCCCAAATGCTAACAAGATAAGAACAGCCTTGTTTACAATGGCGCTCTCGGAAGCGCGCGCGCTTGGCGGGGGCGGGGGAGCGGACCCTCTGAAGTGCTCCCAAAAGGCAGATTGCATGGCGGCACGATGCACGTGATTGTGCGCGTGCTAGCCATGCAATCCGCTTTTTGGGAGCACTTTTAAAACCCCACAATAGTCTCGCTTTGCGATCGCTTACGCGATAGCAAGGTCGAGACCTAAAAAGCAACGCAAAAGTGTTTCTTTTTATTAAGCGGGTCTGGGAAACAACAGGAGGGCATGGGGTGGAAGCAGCATGGTGGGCACAAGTGGAAAAAAGCAACACGAAGGGCAGGGGGTCAGAAGTAACATATACGGCGGGGGTGGTGGAAGCAACACGAAGGACTAGAGTTGGGAGAGTAAAAGGAATTGCGAAACTGAGTTAAAACAATGCAGACGTATGGGTAACGGGCAATGATGACTGGTATTACTTCATTTTGTAGAAATATAAAATTCTTCAAGGTTCATGGTCTGAAGCATGAATAGTGACAAGACAAATGTATTTTGGAGCAGGCACAATGACTTGGGTCCCAAAATTTACAGCAGGCATAGATAGCAATGTGTGTCAGGTGAGTTTGGGATGAGGTAAGCGTTGGAAGGATTTGAGAATGACGCCATGACAAAAGAGTCAAGAGATCAAACGATCCCGGTGAGACGTAACACACAATGGGTGACCGTGTTTGTTTAGACACCAGACCTGGCCTCAGACCCTGTAGTTTACTCACTGTGAGCAGGCTTCGTTTAAAGTGCAATTTTAAAACAAGTCACGAAAGCGAGCGCACACGAACCATGTTCAGAAAAGGGGGGAGGGAGGGGAGAGGGAGATACGAGCAGAGCATATGGTGAGCGGCTCACTGAGAATATCAAAGCGGCCGCGAAAGTGATCACGCAGGCGGACAAATGGTGCGCGCGCCCGGCGGCGCACATGCACTGTAGCTAGAGGCCTGCAAAAGCCACTAGTTTGCACTTCAAAATCCTGCTTACTAAAACTCTCGCCCGAACAGCGCTAAAGCGCTGGCTCAGGCGAGACCTAAAAAGACAGCAATGGAGACTGTGGCAATTCGAAAACATATCACACATCTTTATTTATTCCCAGGTGTTTTTATTATTTCGAAATATTTCTTTTAAATGAAAAGCTTTACCAAAGGACACCAAACAGTCCAAAATTTAACTTAATGTTTTAATAAACATTTTCCTGCTAAATATACACACACTCTCACTTTATTGGCAAGGTTTCCTACGATCTAGAAAAGCCATCTTGATTCCTTCTCTTAAGTTGGCAGAACCTGCAAACAAACAAGCAAAAACACATACAAACTTTCCTGTTACAATCCAAATTCTAACAAGTGAATTCGCAAAGAGAACAATAGAAGTCATAAACTGGTCATGACCACACAGAGAATATCATAAATATTACCAGTGACAGCACCGGTGACATCACTAACGCCATCATCAACAACTTCACTTCTTCTCGCATCAGTTTATGGACAGGGGAAATATGGTCTGTTATTAATCTGGAAGGGGGTCTTCATGTCGACAGTAGTAGCGCAACCTTAACTACTGCAGATAACGTGCGTAAGGAAGGGTATGCGAGTGACGCGGCAGAACATTCTTAGCAAGAACACCTGGTGCTGAGAGGAACTGTGGTGCGTTTAATGTACAGAAATACCTCAATTCAATGCAAGTACAACTACAGCAGCCTTTCTCCTCTACAAGGAAATCTGGCTACTGAAGACAAAACTTCCTACCGTTTGTAACAATAGGTCTGGTAAATGCAAGAGCTTCTCTCAGTCTTCACCTAATGAAGGAGTTCCAAGGTCCATCGCGAGGCAGGACTGAGGAGTACTGATAAACTAGTCAATCATGCAAGACAGCGCGCCTGAAGTCAATTACTTTAAATCTTATAACTGCCAGACAGTATTTGAGCAAATGTACGCAAAATAGACCAAGTGGCCGCCCAACCAATGTCAGCCACTGGAACACCCCTGGTGAGAGCAGTGGAAGCGCCCTGTAGAATGACCCAGGTAAGGTGAGAATGGGTGCCTGCGGCACAGCCTCTTAGCCAAGGCATATTAGGGCCTAAAGTGACCCAATGTGTGAGAATACTCTTGGTCGCGGTTTTGCTTTTCTTGGCGCCAACGACCTTACAAAGAGTCGATCATCCACTTGCTCTGATTTCATAGGATGGGCATTGTGGGAAGCACATTGCCTACAGTCCATTCCATGCAGGGCTTCCAAGAGGGAATGAGCCGGGGTGGTAGGGGGAGAAGGAAGGGTAGCAGAATGACCCATCTTGATGGCAGACTTTTGGCAGGAAGGATGGACAAGTGGATAAAATTAACTTGGCTGGATAAGAGATTGCAAATGGCAGGTACACTAGCAAGGCCTAAAAGTTGCAAACCCCGGCCGCTAATATAAGCCGCCATGAAGACTGTTTTGAGCGTCAGAAACATCTGTTTGACTACCATGGTGCTACCATGTGTGAAGTAAAAAAGCAAAAATGCAAGTCCCAATTCAGAGCACTAAAAATGCATGAATAGAAAAACATACAACATGAACCTCACCACTAAATGTAATTTCAATGAAGAAAGCTGGTCAAGGCAAGATCATGTCCTTGACTTCAGGGTAGAGTTCCCATTCGTGATCCTCCAGAAACGGGCATCTGGTTTCACATTCAGAGCGGCCATCAGATGGGCAGTTTGTCCCACTACAGAGCCAACCACTAATCAGGAACTTATGCCGTCCTTTCAGTCGATCTAATGGGCGGTGGTAGTAATGTCCAATAAAGCCTGCTCAACACTCTGAGAAGGGAAAATAATACTTCTGGGCAAATCAAGTCTGCTCTAATAGATATGCCCTTCATCAGAGTGAGGCTTCATAGAGCGATAGATTCCATCAAGAAGCAGTTAAAAAAAATAATCGTACAACTATGTGTGTTGGGTCAGCATCCCGTCAGAACCCACAATAGTTGTGTCACTCCTTTTGTGGTAGAGATTGTAGAGCACAGCAGCAGCAGCTCCCTTCTCCACCTTCTTCTCTAGTCTTCTGCCGGCTCTTGCATCAAAATCACTTCAGTTCATCCTTCCTCCATCTGCTTCCGAGCCAGAGGCCGTTTAGCTTCCTGCTCCACGGGGAGCATTGGGTGCATGGAGGTACATGTGTCCCAGGGTGGGGAATTGTGGTCAGGCCCCCGAATATATATCTTTATATAGATAAATCATGAGGAATCAGACAAAAATATCTTTCGTCGACATCATCAAGAGGGTTTGAACCCTGAGACTTTAGAAGGTGGTATTTTACATAATATGCGGTCACAGGAGACGTGGAAAAATTCAGAACACCCCAAAGAACAGCTCGGGCCCCACATCAGCGAGGTGCAGAAAATAAGAATAACAACCTGTGCAGCCAACATCATTGTATAGAGAGCAGCGTTGGAACATTGGAAACGCCATTACAGCTGTGCAGCAACACCTGGCAGCGCTGGACAACCATCGATGCGGCAACATGTGTTCCAGAACGTCTGAGAGCTGGGGACAACCATCGATGCGGCAACATGTGTTCCAGAACGTCTGAGAGCTGGGGACAATCTGCAAGAAGAAAGTAGAACTGCATTCTTACAACTCAGATGAAGGTCTGCTGATCTCTACACAATGGTGAGATGTTCAATCCATCCTCTTTATAGAATCTGGGACATGTATAGCTGACCATGGGACCACGGCCTTGAATCTCGAGGCAGTAAACGAGATGACTTGCACCCTTTCTTCTCGATATGCTTTCAGGGAGGACATCTAGTTGTTGAATGATACTGCAGGCTTTAGTTTCATGCAATGTCAGTGAGGACCTTTGTTCGGTGGAACTGCAGCATTTCCTCCCAACAACCTATGTAAGTAAGTTTGGGTGGTAGTGCAGTTTATTACATCATCCCTCAGATCATGAGGCGCGTTTTGAAAGGCTCCACGATTGCTTAGGCATCTCTAGAACTTCAACAGTATTTAAGTTTTAGGTCATAAACAATACATCTTTTCAAATTAACGCTTCTTCCAGGAATTTATTTTATTTATAAATGTTGGCTAATTTTTGACCCACACACGCATAAAGGCCCTCATCTAAAAAGTTCTCAATGGTTTATAAGGATAGGCTTTATCAAGTTACCATACTTCACCTATGTGCCTACTTCAGTGTACACTAGGCATGGCCTTCAGCTACTGCAAGTAGTGTGTACTGAGCAGGGGGGGCTCCTAAAATTTTAACAACTACCAGCCATTTGTCAAACATAAGCTTGCACACAATATTTTGTGCCTCCAGTCTTAAGTTTTGCACTTACAACATGCACTTCAACGGACGCCTTAAAAACTGCAGCTTGACTCGTCTAAGCCAATATCACTAACTAGTTCTTATGTGCCCGGGCCCAGAATTAAGCTGTGTTAAAGACCCAAGTTGTATCTCACTTCGAGGCAAAAAGAGGCGAAACGAGTCAGAATTGTTTGAGTCCTCATTCATACCTTAGCAGTCCACTTTGAAACATCCCTTTTTCATCAGGGCCAAGAGTGATTTGCGTATTGTTGGTCCATATCTATATACGCACCGTGAGCTAAAAAAAAAAATAGAATGAAATGGTGCCCAGGATAATTACCAGTGGTGAAAGTTCATGCAAACATTTCCATCTATCATAGCCCAAAGGCTCACAACTAAAAAACACCAAGAGCAATGTATGAAAGCAAGAGTCGGAGTCTTACAGTCTTTCCAAATCCATGTTCGCGTTGCAGATTTCCAAAAACATCTTGTGTGCTGTAAGGCCGGTTTTGGACATTTAAATACTTCAGGATAACGGCAACAGCTGCATAATAAAAAATAAAAATACCATCAAATCACTCCTAAACATTTGTTTGGTGAGATGTTTCAGATGTGTAACACTTATCTGCTCATCGCAAATATACTTTCAATTTGTTTCCCCTCCCTGAATTCCTCTGCCAACACAAACGTCAAGTCATTTAACCTACAGAGAAAGGATGACTCCTTGACCACTGTGTGATCTTCTCGTCGCGCAAGGCTGCGCTTAATGGCCAACCCCTCCAAGAACTTAAAAAAAGTTTAAAGTTTTATATTTAAAAGCAAAATAAAAAAAGGCTCTCCTTTTATCCTTCACATTTTACCCAGGCCTGGGTGTAGTTTTGCTACGCGGAACTTCGAAGTTACAAAAAACCTCCGCGAGTGGTGAAGTGCAGTGAGAACTGCAGTTTGTGCTGATATTCCTGCCGCTCGGGTAGAAATTCTACCCGAGCAGCAGCTCGCGATCGTGAACTTACTGTTCGCAATCTCAAACTTACCATTCGCGAGCTTGGAAAAAAACCCCGCTGCACATCGCGAAGCGTAGTTTTCTGCACTCCGCAAGCTCCGCAGATTGCGGAGTTCCGAAACTCCGCGAACGGAGCTAAAGTCACCGCCTCCTCAAACCAGGAAACTCAACGTTTTAAATACGTAATGCCTTTAACAAACTGCAAAATGTTTGTATCATTGTTGAGTAAGATCTACCAGCCATTTTACCTGCTAAGTTCTCCGTTGGTTTATCCACTCAGGACTGACAGTCTGTACAAACGCTATCTTGCGGATATGCACAGCATTAAACGTGGCAGTGTTTAAATTCTCTAGTTGTCAATTCAAAATACTGCCCCTCTTACTAGAGACGTTTTTCATTTTCTTCTGCTTTTATGCTTGCAAAACAATTTGCCCTTTTACCTTTCCCTCCCATCTAACCATCCGTATTTCAACAGACAATAACTTTTTTTCCCTACCGAAAAACGTTTAACAGAACAAGCATTTGCAATGCATTAGGTCTCGCATTTACGCGAGTTTGAGCTATTGACATTGCAAATAACAACGCCTATTGGCATTGTCATTTACAATGCAAATAGCTTTAACTCGTGTAACTGCGAGACCTATTGCATTGCAAATGCTTGTTTTAAATATGCTATCCTTCGATATCTCATGGTTCCCTCTCCCTTTCATGATCAGCAGGCATACGGTGTCCACCGGTATTGATTCTGCTGCAAGAGGCTGCGCCGAGGTCTGAAGTCTAAATAAACAATGCCTGCCCACCAAGGATCCCCATTACCAAGGAAAGCTGTCTCAAGGACATTGGGATGATATTGTCAGGCGTAGTTAGCGGGAGGACGAGAGGGGTGATATGGAAATACGCAGCAATGTGTTACCGTGCTAGCCAGCACTTAATTACAGGAGTGGCTAGGGATGGACGAGAAACACCTCATGTGCAATCTTGAGACAAAAGCCCAGGATAGACACCCCAGTCTGCAGGTAAAGACCACTTTGAATGTGAAACGCGCCCAAGATATCTGAAATCAAACCTGTCCAAAGCGCCTCCGCTCAAAATGTAATCTAATTAACATGTGCTGGAGAACGGCAACTAGCCATCAATCAAGGCAAGGCACTAGGGGGCATTCGGTAGCCACTTTATGCTGTTTTCTAAAATAATGCAGACTGCCTAGAGTGCCAGACCTATAGATTAGTGTCTGAGAGCAGAACTTCAGAGCTGCAACCATGCACTCAAACAACACCAAAATAAGGGTGGTAAGTAGTGTATTTTATTCAGCATCATAAAACAGGCGCTACTACTGTCTCAAAATTCTTATTACAGTGATATTGAAAGGATAATCGGGTGAACCAGTAGGCATGGGTTTAAAATCTGTGCAGGCTTATTTACCCACTGAGCTATCTTTCGACATGAAATATAACCATGGACAGTATGCAGTGAGAAAAATACTCTCTCAAGTCCTAACTGAAACAAGGAGCTGTCAGAAAAGGAAGTGAAGCGGAGAGAAAGAAAAGACGCAGGGATAGGAAAGGAGATAAGTGGAAGTGGGATAAGGGAGGGGGTGGCAAATGGCGTGTACATTTGGCGGGCGCTTTGATGTTCGCAGTGGCCGCGCGGCTCACTGAGAACATCAAAGCGCCCGCGAAATGTACACACAGGCTGCCAAATGGTGCGCGCGCCGCATGCACTGTGTGAAAGTGATCGCAATCGCGATCACCGTGCGGCCCGCGAAAGTGAAAGCAAACGAGTGCTTTCAGGCCTCCAAATGGTGCGCGCGCCCGGAGCACATGCACTGTATTTGGAGGCCTGAAAGCACTCGTTTGCACTTCCAGATCCCCCATTTACAAAAGCTCTCGCGAGAGCAGCGCTAAAGCGCTGTCTCAGGCGAGACCTAAAAATCACGGATTTACACGCAGACTGTTTTTTTCAGTCTTTTCAGTACTATAGACAGAGATTGGCCTTCAGTTTTAGATACGATAATAAATAGTACTCGCTTCTCACGGGATTGCTGCAGTGGCGTTCAAGAGAAATAAACGGAAAAACCTAGATTATATATATAGTTTAATGTAGTGACCTCAACACACGATGCAGTCTTTTTATAATACGCAAATCCCTGGCATGCAAGCAAAACACTTTTGCAGATAACAGGCGTTACACTTTCGAAATGTCACACCAAAATAGATGCAAGAAACTTGCTAAAGTTTAACGTACTAGCAGTGTTTCAGAACCGGATTAAGCTGCTCCGTTTTAAAGGGCTCTTAGCCCAAACACGGGGCAACACTACCACAGTGTGACAGAAAGAAAACTGCGTTTTGAGCTACTCCAATAACTGGTGTCAAAGCTATTCTAATGCAAAGGAGATAGGTGGTGTTGTGTACTGCTGGACACAGTCTGGTGTTTTTGCCAGCCACTCCCCCTAGGGCTAGCCCACACACACACACACACCCTCACCCATCCAACACGGGCGTCATCTGTCAGGTACCCCACAAATAAAGAGCCCGAGTGTATGTGCTCGTTTTCCAGTACCACATTCCAGTGTCTGTGTCGTCCAAGTGGGCCGTATGCATCCAACATCAATTCCATTGCAAAGTCTGCTCGATACCAACTGCGCCTTCATGGTGGATTCGTCGCTTCTTCCCGGAGCAAGACCTAAAAACCCTGGTCCAATCGCTGTTTCTCTCTAGATTAGACTACTGCAATTCTCTTCTTACTGGCCTCCCCAAATCCCACCTGTCCCCCTTAAATCTGTTCTCCATTCAGCAGCTCATTTCTTATATGGAGCCAAAAGAAGCGACCACATCACACCCATTTTATCTTCTCTCCGTTGGCTTCCCATTGAGGCAAGATCTATCTACAAAACTGCCTGTATCATCCACAAAGCCTTGCACTCCTCCTCTCCTTGCTACTTGGCGAACAAACTGAAACTCTTTGGAGGCTCTAGACCATCACTTAATGCGGAAAAGTTATTGCTTAAACCTCCCACTTTCAAAAAGGAAAGATCGATGGCCCAATCCTTTTCAGACAACGCGGTGAGAATCCGGAACTCACTTCCGCCTCAGCTCCAGACCACCACCTCTTCCCGGTCTTTCAAAATTGACCTCAAATTTCTCCTCCTTCAAAGACACTTCCAAATCTAATTCATGCCCTCTCTATTCCCTCAAGGAAGTTCTTTCACTATAGGAAATTCTGCACTTCATGCCTATAGAAAGTGCCTTCCTAGTGTGTTCTTGTGTTTTGAGTGACTGCCACTTATTGCAATATTATACCTCTACTTGTATCTTGTATGCTTATGTAACATGCACACTTGTCACTTTTTCCTCTTGTAACGTATTGTCTGCTACCTCTTCTTGTATCTGGTTTGCTTTGTTATTTGCACAATTGTAATTTTCTCCTCATGTAACGTTACTGTTCCTATTGTGAAGCGCTCTGACACCTTCGGGTAAAGACCGCGCTATATAAAAACGCATGAAATAAAGGGGGGAGAGAGGGGGAGAGGGGAAAATGGGGGGGGGGGAAATGGGAGGGGAGGGGGGAGAGGGAGTAAAAGGGTGCTATCTACTAACAAATGTAGTCTCTGAATTTTATCGTTGGGCCTAACAGCCAACCTGCCCTGCTTCTACCTACAGGTTCAGTATTGTCCTGTGCAGGTGGTGTGGGCAGCATACACCCGACTCTTCCTGTGGCTGCCTGGATGGCTGGTGCGTCCACATGTCCAGAGGGGGCCTGCGTGCCGTGATTATCCTTTGCCGTTTGCACTGTGGGGAACTCATAGTCAGATGCACCAAGTTGTGCAGTGTCGCTCTTATGTTCTTGAAAGGCGCCCCTGGCAAACTCATTATGCGTGGTTGTTTTAGTGTCCTTCAAGGGGTGTCTGTAGGCAGAGAGGTTGGAGAAGTGCCACACCCTACCGTCACTAAGGAGTGCGGAGTTGCAGTACACTTCACGCACAGATAACGGAGGTGTATATTTGTCCTGCCCTTTAGTAATATGGATGCTTCTTTTTACCTTGACAATGTCTCCTTCCTTGAGCTCTACAGGTTTACTCCCGTGTCTTTTGTCATATATTTCCTTGCTTCTGGACTGAGCTTGCCGAATCCTTTCTTGAACATGATGAGTCGACCAGTATACCCTCTTTGCAGCTTTAATCCAACCCACATTGTCCATCGATAAAGGAGTTCTTCCCCGCATCAGTTCAAAAGGGCTGTGTCCTGTTTACTCACATGGTGTTCTACTGTAGGCCCATAGAGTCCTGAGTGTCTCTTGTCTCCAGTTTAGGTTGTTGCTGTTTGATAGCTGAATTATTCTTTTATAACCCTGTTGAATCTTTCAACTGCTCCGTTTCCGGCGGGGTGGTAGACAGATGTCGTGTTGTGTTCTATTTTGTTCTTTAGAATTTAATTCTTGACAATATCAGACATAAATTGAGCTCCATTGTCACTTACGATTTGTTTAGGGAGACTGTCCCGAGTGAAATTGTCGTCCATGAACTTAACAATGCTTAGCGCTTCCGGTTTGTTAGTAAATTTAACCTTGGGCCACTTGGTAAATTGGTCAATCATAACAATTATGTACCACTTTTCTTGCTCATCAGATACAGGACCCATTACGTCCACACCAATTTTATGGCAAGACAGGAGGCTATCATTATGCATTACTTTCTTTTATTCGCCACCTCTGCAGCACTTTAAAGAACTTAGAACATAGTCAAACTCCAAAAAAGAACTCCACAATCCCTCAAGATCCTGACGTCCGCCATCTTCTCCCTCTTTTGTTTGCTGCTTCTGGAGCAGATAAGTATACTTTTTTTATATGCGAGTAAATTGTAAAGGAAACGTTTAAAGTTGAAAATGTATAGCTTAGATGTTTTATATAATTTAAAAGTCCAATTTATGGACTAAAGAGTGAGGGAAAATATGTTAGGTAGTAAAATTAGAATTGTATATATTTGAATTCGGGCATTGAAAAGGCGAAATAGTGTAAAAAGGAGGGAGTTTGTAATCGGAGAGATGGAGAAGTATTTATTTAAAAGAAGCGAGAAATGAAAAGTAAATTATGAGGCATTTCGAAACAGTACCGTTACAGGCGCGAGAAGTCTGGCTCATTTGAAGGCGGAGACGCGTCTTTTCAGTGGAAGCGCGAGCGAGGGTTGATTGGAGGCAGCGCGAGCGAGGGTTGCTTCGCATGTGGCGGCCATTAGGAAATTAGGGTCCGCGCGAACGCGGGTGCGTGAGCACGCGCTCAGGAGCATACGAAAACGGAGGAAATAAAGGGAGAGAAAGAAGGGAAATACAGATTAAAAAGCATTTGTAATGAAAGAAATAAGCAGGAAAATGATTAAAAAGGCGGAAATAAAGAAAGAGATAACAAAAGTAAAAGAGAGGTGAGGATTAAATAAGAAGTTAGCGTACTAGTTTATTTTAGTAAGCGATTGTGCCTTTTTTCGAAGGAAAGTTGGGCATGTTAGTAGAAAGAGTATCATAGCAACGTTTTTTTGTGAGGAGAGTGAACGGAGGCTGTGTTTCTAGGTTAGTGATTTGGTAGGCAGAACATTTTTGGGTCAGAATGTCAGAGGGACAAAATACAGGAGAGACAGGAGGAATGTTGTCAGAGGAGATAAGAAAGTTGGTGAAAGAGGCAGTAGGTTCAGCTTTGTCAGGTGTGAAGAGGATTCACAATAATGATGAGGAGGAGTTTTTCTCAATGGATGAGGAAGGAATTTTGGTTGATGTGAGTGGTAAAAGAAAGGAAAAAAAAGAGGAGGCATCTTGAAGACGGTGCAAGTGGGAGTGGAGTCCAAAGCGGCTCAAAGAAGAGAAATGTTCAGAGTAACAAAGGAGAGGAGCAGGATTATTCTGCAGAAAAGAGTGATCTGGATGAATATGTCCTGGATTTGAATTACACAGAAGATGAAGAGGATGAAATAGGAAGTGATTCAGCGAGTAAAAGAGAAGATAAAAAGGTAGTTGATCCTTTTGGAAGAAAACTGTTTGATCCAAAGGATGTTAGACATCCAAGGGGATCGGAATGGTGGCCAATGAAACATGTTTCTGAATATATTCAGTACTGGATAAGAAGGCATCTAGAGCGAGGTGAAAGAAACATAATGAGGGCAGAGTGTTCTCGGCCAGTAATTGGTGATAGAGATGCCTTAACACCAAATTTGGATCCAGACATTATAACTTATATGTTTAAAATGGGAAGAGATCCAAGAAAGGGATTGGAAAGGGCACTGAAACAGTGTGAGGATAAAATATTGGATATTCTGGGACCAGTAGAGGGGATATTTGATTTGGTGGAGGAGGCATATTTGAAAGGAAAGGATGTAGATATAGCTTTATTAAGAGGATGGTGCCAGAGGGCAATATGTTTTATTGGCAACGCAAATGCAGGAATTATTGAGGAAAGAAAGAAAGCTGTATTGTTTAAAATAAGTCCAAAATTGGGCGATTTTGCGAAAAAAGATACATGTGAAAATCCAAAAGGTTTATTATTTGGAGATGGTGCGGTGAAAGAATTAGGTAAATTTGTAAACACTTTTACATCTCTTGATAAAGTTCAAGCGAATATGAGGAAGGTTTTCAGTGGAAATACTTCGAACAGTTTTTATGGCAGGGCTGGAAGAAGGGGACAATCTTTCGGCCGAAGCTACTATAGGTCCCACTACGGATATTGGAGAGGAGGAAGAGGACAGCAACAAAATCAGTACAGCTTCTTTCCTCAAAGAGGACGAGGTTATCGTTCAAGGGGAACAAGAGGTAGAGGACAGTTCTCAGGTCAAAGTACAGGTAAGCTTGAATATGAGGACTTGTACTGGTTCTTTCCAGGGAAAGGTGGGAGGAAGGTTGAAAGGTTTTGTAAAGAATTGGAGAAAAGTTACGAGGGACCCTTGGGTTCTGAGAGCCGTAACAGGGTACGAGATAGAATTCGCGAATGCACCATTTCAAACAAAAGAACCAAGAGAGTTGATTTTCAAACAGAGTCAGGAAGAAATAGTGTTGGAAGAAATAGAGAGTATGTTGTTGAAAGGGGCGGTTGTGGAAGTAGGAGAAGAGATAGGTTTTGTGAGTACTTTGTTTCTGGTGGAAAAAAAGGACAAGGGTTGGAGACCAGTAATCAATTTAAGGAACCTCAATCGTTTAGTGGTTTACAGGCATTTCAAGATGGAGGGAATTCATCTGTTAAGAGATTTGTTACAAGATCTAGATTGGATGGTGAAGCTAGATCTAAAGGATGCTTATTTTTTAATTCCAATGAGTATCAAGAGCCAGAAGTTTCTCCAGTTCAGATGAAAAGGGAGAATTTTTCAATTTGTATGTTTACCATTTGGTCTTTCATCCGCTCCTTGGTGTTTTACAAAGGTGATGAGAGCAGTGGTGAGTTTTTTAAGAGAAAGAGGAATCAGGATGATTATTTATTTGGACGATCTGTTGATCATGAGTCAGAATGTCACAGAATTGAAGAAGCATTTGGAAATGGTGATAGAACTTTTGCAGTCGTTGGGATTCATAATAAATGTAGAGAAATCGGTGTTGATTCCTTCTCAAACAATAGAGTTTTTGGGGTTTGTGGTGGATACAGTCAATTGTATCCTATTGTTGCCGGAAAAGAAGGTAAAGAAGATTCACAAAGAGGTGAAAAGCTTATTACGAAAGGATGCGGTGTCTTTGAGAGAAATCGCGAGGGTAATAGGTCTGTTGTCTTCATCTATTCAGGCTGTGTTCCCGGGTCCTTTACACTACAGGACTTTACAACGTTTGAAGACCTCGGGTTTGGCAAGATGTTTATGGTATGGAGATCGATTGCAGTTGTCAGAGGAAGCAAGGATAGAATTGAATTGGTGGTTGGAGAATTTGACAGCTTGGAATGGTCGAGCAATCTTTGGGACGAGACCAGATTTTGTTTTGGAAACAGATGCAAGCAATCTTGGTTGGGGAGCTGCGTGTTTGAGTCAGGAGACAGGTGGAGTTTGGAGTTTAAAGGAAAAAGGGGAACATATAAATTATTTGGAAATGCGAGCGGGGCAATTTGCTCTGCAAAGTTTCAAGAGTATCTTCAAAGGGAACTCTGTTCTATTGAAGATGGACAATATTACAGCAGTAACATATATAAACAAGCTAGGAGGGAGCCGGTCAAAGAAATTGACGGAGGTTTCTCAGGAGATTTGGAATTTTTGCATGGAACACAAGATTCATTTACAGGCTCAGTATTTACCAGGCCAGGAAAACATAGTAGCAGATTGGTATTCAAGGAATTTGGTAGATTTCAGCGACTGGATGTTGGAAAGGGAGATATTTCAGGAGATTCAAGTAGTGTTTGGTCCTCTGGAGTTAGATCTGTTTGCTTCCAGACTAACTTATCAGTTAAAGGAGTACTTCAGTTGGAGGCCGGATCCGGGGGCATTGGCTGTAGACGCGTTCAAGCAGAGTTGGAAGGGGAAGAAGGCTTATGCATTTCTGCCTTTTTCGATGATTCAAAGAGCGTTGTTAGAAGTGAGGAAGCAGGTGGTTCAGATAGTTTTGGTAACTCCTTTTTGGACGTCTCAGGTTTGGTTTCCGACAGTTCTGGAAATGGCTGTGGAAGAACCTGTTTTAATAAAGAGTCATTTAGGGATGTTAATAGGTCAAAACGGGGAGGAACATCCTTTGGTTCAGGAAGGTTCGCTCAACCTTCTAGTATGGAAGATATCAGGGGATCTCCAAGAATCACAGAACTTTCGGGAACAGCTTCTGATTTGCTCAAGGAGTCTTGGGCACCAGGCACAAGGAGAAGATATAGAGGAGCATGGTCAGGTTGGTTACGTTGGTGCTTGGAAAGGGATTTGGATCCCGTGGAGGCTGATGAGATGATGGTAGCGAATTATTTAGCAGAGATGTTTGAGAAAGGACTATCTTATAGAACGATAAACTGCTGTCGTTCTGCAATTTCAGCAGGACATTCGTTGATTGATGGTTTAACAATTGGTAGGAGTCCTGTTGTATGTAGGATTATGAAAGGGATGAGATTGAAGAGACCACCGAAGGCAAGGTATGCTTCGGTATGGGATGTGAATCTGGTGTTTAGGCTTTTTAAGAAATGGCCAGGAAATAGGTATCTAGGTTTAAGAGAATTGTCATGGAAATTGGCATGTTTACTTTGTGTTTTATCTATTAAAAGAGTTTCAGACGTCAAGGCATTGGATGTGAGTAGTAGATTTTATCAACCTCAAGGGGTGATGTTTGAGATTTGGAGGAGAACTAAAACAATGTCTAGTACGGTTTTTTATCGCACTCCCTGACTGTTCTCTCTACATCTAAGATTATGCCTGGCACCAGTACACGTTTTTAACTTTTCCTTTTGTCTTCACAATGACCAAATGCCCTTCCTGACATAGCTTGAGTAATTTGCTTCTTAAGTTATATGGTGGCACAAATGTTCTGCTTCCGAGAAGGAACCAGTCTTCATGTGACAATTCATTTCTCACCTCCCAGAAGGGTTTGATTTGTTCCGATTGCTTGTTTTTGCAGATCCATCCCTGGGTCATCATCTGTATCACTTGACCGATGGTACTGTCCTTGTCTTGTTCCTTGAACCATTCCTCTTTATTATTCAAGTACCCTGGCAACGGTGCTCTCATCCAATTCAGAGGTTTCGTCGTTGCTTGCCTTACCTACTGGCATTCTACTTAAAAAATCTGCTACCACGTTTTTTATTCCTGGGACATATTGGACGTCATACATGTAATCGAATAAACGAACGGATAGCCTGGCTGGCCTCGGAGAGGCTGTGTACAGACCTTTTGGTGTGAAAACTTTGGTTAAGGGTTTGTGATCAGTGCACAATGTGACTCTTCTGCCCCAAACAAAGTGCCTGAAATGTTCTAGAGCCCACACGCATGCAAGTGCTTCACGCTCTATTACTGAAAAGTTCTCATCCGCAGGGGTGAGTGAACGTGACGCGAAGGCTATGGTACACTCCCCACCCTTTGAGTCTTTTTGGGTGAGTACAGCACCCAAACCCTTGTTGCTTGCGTCTGTGGTCACAAAATTTTGTAAAGACGTATCAAATCTTTGTAGGGGTAGTGCGGTGCACATATCCCTTTTAAGGTTTTTGAAAGTTTTGTCACATTCTTCCGTCCATACAAACTGTTCTTTAGTTTTAAAAGCTGCCTCAATTCATACGTCTTGTGTGAAAAATTCTTGATAAACTTGGCGTAGAACTCAACCATTCCCAAGAATGACCGCAGTTCATCTTTGTTGGTAGGCACTGGTGACTCTTTTATGGCCTGAATTAGTTCTTTTTTAGGACTTATACCAACCCCGGTTATTTGGTGGCCAAGATAGTTTACAGAGTTACTAGCAAATTTACATTTCAGATGTTCTGCGGTTAACCCTTTATCGTTCCATCCCAGAACTGACGGCCTTAGTACGCGAAATTGAGTTCTCTGTAGCCACACACATCAATTGGCTGTCCTGTAAATGACTTTATTACTATGCCTGGTTTCTTTAACTGTCCACTAATGCTTTCTTTGAATTTCTCTGTCCATACCCTTTCATTCACTATCGTATAGGGCGAGCCTGAGTCTGCCACAATGCTTATGTTGACTCCTCCTATAGTCATATTGCAAACTGGGTTTTTTGTTTTGGTGTTGCCAGTTCCTGTAATTTTGTCAACTTGTTCTTCCTCTATATTAAGCACAAACATGTTGATGTCGTCTTCATCTGACATGTTTTGTTTGTATTCTTCTGATTCATCTATTTTTACTTGTCTCAGTTTCCGTTTGTTGCACGCCTTGAAAAAATGTCCTTTGACTCCCACCCTCGTCGCCACTTTGTAAAGTACTGCACTCAACGCAGTGAATGAAGTTATGCAGTTCTTTATTCGTAATCGCCAACACAGGCTCCAGGAACGGCTGGAGTGAAAACAATGTCAGTGCGGTTCCGTGATCAGCTGTCAACTGCCAACGGACAGTTGTCAGCTGATGACATCACAGCTGGTACGGTATCCCAGCTGGGACAGCAGAAGAGCAGTAACATTTACGGTGTCCGCGCAGGGACACAACAGCAGTAGTCACAACACTGCCCACTCCCCGCCCCTGTGAGGAAAAGACATTGTGCCTGCAATAGGGCCAGCCGTCTGCCGCGCCAGCTCAAGCCCCAGCGCAGCAAGAGAACTGAAAAGGCTGCAGCTAGTGCATCGTGAGCGGCCGTCAATGTGAGGTGAGCGGGAGGGCTGCTGAGAAACGTGTGGCAGCGAGGGTCCGGCTCCCAATTGAAACACACTGGAAAACAGGACACCTACTGTGGTGAAGGAGTTATTCGGTGAGGTCCGGCCGCCTGTGTGAGTCCTGGGAAGCTGCCGTGTATGTGGCTGCGCCTGGCCGATGAGAGAGCCTCCCACGGCATGCGTGCAGGAGAGAAGCCGGAGGTCTCAGTGCTCCGCCTGCGGAAAGAGTGAGCGCGTGGCTGGCAGGAGCAAAAGAGTAGGCCACGCCCGCCTGCTGTGTGGTCCCAACACGGCCGGAGCAACGAGACTGCAGAGGAACGGCCGCAAGAAAAGCAGCAGTGAAGCAAGCCCACAGAGTATAAGACGCTACTTAAGCTGATAGGTGCACCATTGGGGCAGTCGGGGACCAGGCAGTTTTTCAAACGTCAAGAGCCTTAAATGCACGAGGCCGGCAGGGCGGGTAAAGGATGGCAGGAGAAAAGTGCCCCCGGTCGTGCGTGTGCTCAAGTGGCAAATAATGAACTCTGTCAAAACAAACAGAGAGAAATATAAGTATAGCATCCACCGTGGGTGGAGTGCCTGCGCTGATGGAGTGAGAAATAGAGGGGCAGCCAAGGGTAACCTGGCACCGGCCAACATGAGGTGTGAAGAGGAGAAAGCATAAAGAATCGGTGTCTGATAGAAATAAGGCAACACTGCCGACTAGTGGCCAGTTGCAGCATCGCGGTCAGCAGATAAACAATAAAGAGGACTGTCTGTTACAGCCTATAACCGGAGCCAGTGGTGAGGCTCAATGGTTAGTGGAGAAGTGTGGCTCAATGGTTAGAGCGACAGACCCTGATGCAGAGGTCTGGCCCGGACCAGGGCTCAATTTCCGCCTCGGCGGGTCTTGGGCTCAATTTCCCCGGACCCGATAATTCTCACCTCGGTGCCTATTCTAATCATGGGTCCCACTCTGCAACTCTGGGCAATAGCTTGCTTAATCTCCACAACGGCCCCAAAAGTGCTAGGATGCCTGGCTTTCACCTTGGGGGTGCCCAGGAGTGGGCCCTTCACAGGGAAAGGCCAGGAAGGGTTCCACAGCGGTATGTGCACAACGCCTGAGAGACCCTTTCGGGGGTGTGCGGAGCGCTATATAAATGCACTACATTTACATTTACCCATTTTCCCCGCCAGAAGAGAAGAAGAAATGTAGCAAAAGCTGGAACAAGGAGTAAGGAAACCGCAGTAAAGGAGCTCTATATTTAAATTAGCTGGATCAGCGATGAAGAGCTGAGTCAGGAGCCTAAAGCATCAAAGTACAACCTGGTAGCCACTCACCACGACAATACCTGGCCCGTAAACAATAGCTCTATAACCTGCACCAGCAGAATCAACTCCCCACCCCTACCTTCATCTGTGTCCAGCAGGCGGCACAAAGGAGTGGGGCCCATATTTAAAACAGAGGAGGTAAAGGCAGGCTCATAAGGGAACACTGTGCGGACTGAGTACATGTGGCTGCAGCGCCACCTGCCAGCAGCCCACTGAACTGAACCAGTAAGTGACTCGCTAATAAAGCGGCTCGACTGAGCTATTCCTGTACATCAGTACATGGCCTGCAGTGCCCAGAACTTTGTTACCTTACCTCGATGCCCGCTGCACCAAGAATAGGCTCCCTCCTCCAGCTCTTGTAATCGAAGTCAGGAGCAACGTGCATCTCCAACACTGCCTGCAAGCAAATAGTCTGAATAGCACTGCATGGTCTCTGGTGGCTGTTTGTCGTTATTGCAAGGAAAGCCATACACGAACTGTCAAGGCAGAGAAGACTGTTAACCTCCTACAAAGATCCTGCTAAAGGGACTCTGCATGCTGAGCCATGCAGATAGCTGATCTGGGGCATTGAAAGTGAGAGGCTGTACCTTGCCACCTGTACTGCCTTAAGACTGTGGTGTGCAATGGTCCTCTACAGGCATGAGGAGATTCCTGCACTCCGAGTGGCGCGCCGCCACAACTGACACAAGAGAAGGGAGACACTTACCTCCCACAGCGATCCTAAATCACAGCCGCAATACTCGGTCAAGGAGAAGGGAATGGAAGACATTACAGAACGGATCCATCAAACACACCTACCTCCACTGTCGTCCCTGGAATGGCTGACGCACCTGAGAAGACGCCCAGACCTATCTGACAGGACCGGACCGGTGAGTGGTCCGTGACGGGAAAAAATGCGAAGCCCAGAGAACACGACGGAGTGAGCAGGAGGTTCCTGTGAGATTGCGTGGCCCCTTTTCGCCACATATTCAGAGCATGTACAGACAGAACATGCGTTACGTGGCCTTTCGCCACTCTTCAGAGCAGGTGTTAAAGCGACTTGCATTGCGTGGTTACTGCAACACGATGCCACTGCAGCAGGATGCCACTGCAGCACGACGCCACTGCAGCATGACGCCACTGCAGCATGACGCCACTGCAGCAAGAAGCGACCTGCATGATGTGGCCTGTCACCACATTTCAGATAAGATAAGGAGTGGGGAGATATAGGACAGTGACAGTCCTATTCCAAGAAAGCAGACGACAACAGGTGCGCAGTATAAGTCAACAAAAGGGGACCAGAACGAGTACTCGCACTCTCATCTAAATGCACCTTCTAAGATACAACAGCCACTGGGGTGCGGTGACGTCATTCTTCACAGTGACCTTCAGCCACCTGTCGCCGGCTGCTTAAAGGAAAGGGCATCCCTGTTTGCACACACACATGCCAAACAAGAAGAGCTGCATCCAGCGTACAATGAGTATCATGACGGCAAAGGTTCGCCAGTCACCCCCTAATCACTGCCAGGCATCACCACCTGGTGTACAGTAGTCTCATGACAGCCACTCCATCATCATGTGCATCACTACCATCCCTGGAGCATCAAGTATCACGACGAGTCCTGCACCATTGCCATACGGAGCGACGATCTGAAGATACAATGACCATCTATTTAACTGGCGCATATCCTGATCCTGGTAGCGAGAGCATGTTCTGACCAGGACACATCCACCCCTGAAGTTTGCACGAGTGACTAGGCGGTGGCGCCAGAGTCAGAGCCCATATGTAGTCCCGGGGCAACTCATCCAAGGGACCTCCCAGAGCATGAGAGATGGACTTTACTTTGCCCCACCAATGGATTCCAGGAAGCAGCCTGGCCATACAGCTGAGAATTCAACAGGTCACAGAATGTCAAGACTATCGTCAAAGGATCAAGCGACATAATCGTCTGGTGCTTTACAATGGACTCCACCTACGCTCCTGATGCACCCATTTTGAACAACAAGACACTAATTGCCTCACAGCAAGAGTACGCTGGACCGATGAATATCACATAGGTGGACCATCCCTCAACTGGCGCCAAGCTGAAAGGTCCGGACTTCATCAGCACCGTGTTCGTGTCCAGATAGGCCTGGTTAAAGTATGAACATGCGCCAGGATGTCCGGGTGCTCCCAGCTGCACATGTCTACCGCTGTCCTGCGAGCTACATCTCTGAACTGTGAGACTCCTGTTATTTTTAGTTGTCTTCCCATTCCTTCCCATAGGTCGGACTCTTGTTTGTTGTTTTGGGGGGAGTGTT
Organism: Triturus cristatus; assembly: GCF_964204655.1. Classification (NCBI taxonomy): domain Eukaryota; kingdom Metazoa; phylum Chordata; class Amphibia; order Caudata; family Salamandridae; genus Triturus; species Triturus cristatus. The sequence continues at coordinate 93,288,736 of NC_140579.1, read as the reverse complement.
GTGTCCTACTGGACACAGTCTAGTGTTTCTGCATGTACTCCCCCAAGGGCTGGCCCACACACACACACACACACACACACACCCTCACCCATCCAACACGGGCGTCACCAGTCAGGTGAGCCCGCAAATAAAAGAGCCAGAGTGCACATGCTTGTTTTCCAGTACCACATTCCAGTGTCTGTGTCGTCCCTCCTATACTATGTGGGCCTAAACCCATAATTCATTTTATAAAGGCACAGAGAGCCTCCAAATAAGCAGGAAACCAACTCCAAGTAGCCTCATTACGTACAAGCTCGTTAATAATTACCAACATCAGAATTATGATTTTTCCCTCGTTAAATTCCGGCAGGTTAAACCTAAAGAATTTAAATGGAGAAAAATGCCTGGCAAGTACCAGGACAGGTACATTTTGGCGCATCAAAAATCCACCTACTATATAGCCACATTTTAGGGAAAACTGTTCTCATAAATAACGTATATCCCACATTTTTACTTTCCTGGTGCAATAAAAATTACACCGGACAACTTATAATCAGGGACTCTGCAGGGGTTTCCAGTTCATCGCCTTTTTGCCATGTGGCATCATCTATTGAGCACGTGAAGAGCGCCAACAGATTGACACAAGGCGAGCACAGGTCTGACAACTTTCGCATTCATCTGAATAAGCGGCACATTCAAAGACTTTTCAGCCACTTATGGCAGAGACAATTACTGAAAACGTGTTCAGTCAGTAACCCAATGACAGGGGGTGGGGGGGGGGGGGGGGGGGGTTAGGACGCCGGGCCTGAGCGGGGTAATGTTAAAAAAGAAAGAAACTTATCGTACCGGGTCCAGTTTTCCTGCTCTCCTACAGAAACAGGGAGTAGGCAGCCTCCCTCTCCTCCCCTCCCCTCAGCCAAATCACAACGCTGCAATGGCAGCGTTGTGACTGGTGGGAGACAGTTTTCTCCATTTAGGCTGCATGTTGACTACATGGAGAAAAGGGAGAGTGCGCATGACTGCTTTGGTCGGCCCCAGATGGCCGACCAAACAGTCATGGCCCGCAACATTGGGCAAGCCACTCATCCCCGGCCTGCCCGCACCCAACCAGGTATACCCTTTTACTTTCTCGCAGCACAAGAAGCAGAAACATAAAATGGTAGTTTTACCTTATGTTTCTGCTTCGCACACTGCGAGAAAGCAGTGAAAGCAGTGGGGCGATGCTCCTCCGCCCAAATGGAGGAGCCGCGCCTGAGGCAATCAACTCTCATGGTCCCACTGCTTTCCACTGAAAACCACAGCACTCCTCAAACTTTCAAATACCTGAAACAGTCTAGAAATATAATGATTGACCGAGGGGGGCAGCAAGAGAGGGGGTGGGGGTGGAGACATGGCTAGCAGGCCAAAATAGCAGCCTGGACTCCGACATCCACTGTATTCCCTGGCGCCAGATCAATTCATGTCCCCAGCGGTTCTCCTAGGCCATGGGCGTGGCGGGGACTGTATGAGATCTGCGGGACTGCTGCTGTGAACTGGACCCTGCGTTGGAGGGGAGTGTTGGTGGGCCTGGGACAAGCAGAAGGGCTGGCCTCATTTCTGGGGATCAAGTATTGACTTAGTTCTGACATTTTAAAGCACTCTGTATCACTTTTAAGGTGTCTGGCTTTTAAGGAGTCTGGTCCTAAATACTTGAGACAAACCTTCCAGTGGTACACTCCCTCCGGGTCCTTACACTAATCTTCAGCATTTAAAAGTAACTGGTCCCAAAGTCAGAAGATTGTACTGGGGAGGTAGAAGCTTCATTCTCTGTACCACCAAGCTTTGAAACGCTCTCCCCCTTACCATAAGAAAAGGATAGGACCAATGCCCTTCAGGAAAGGTCTGAAAACATGGCTTTTCAATCAATAGTCTGCTCTTATTCATATCTTTCAGTATACTTATTAGGTTACCTCCTTTCTCAGCTAGCACCCAGACGCCTACGGACAGTAGTGCACTTTATAAATGATTATTTCATTCAATTAACACTCCTGTAATAGAAACAGCCCATCAAGCTAACCCCGACATGAACTAAGGACACAGCAACAGTGGCTGAGAGTGGTACAGTGATGGGACACCATTAGTATGTATGACCCGGATTCTTAAACCACATAAAGAGTTCATAAAATCGAAATCAGCCATGATGTTACACCCGTTCCTCAAGCTGTCTAGAGAGCTCCCTGGTCCCACTCTTGTACCCTTAATGAAGGCTATCAGCGCCAAGCTAGTGTTCCCCCTAGCCTATTGTTCAGAGGTCATGTTCGGGGGAGGCTCCCTCTTGCTGAACAAGCTAGTAGTAAGGACCTTTAAAAAAAATCTTCTTTCATCTACCCAAAAGTGCCTCTCCTGCGCAAACCAGGCTTGAATAACACTTGTGCAGTCAATACTAGAAAGACAAGCCACCTTCCTGAAAGTCTGTTTAAGCTCCGCTCAGCAGGCACCGACATGCTAGAAAACCAACTCTGGATTGAAATATCTAAAACGCCCAGGCACTTTGTTGCTCAGGACTACCTGGGTCAAATCCTTCAAGAACCCACAGGCAGCTGATTTCAGAAAGCTAATCACCAAACTGGCACATCACATATCTTGGCTAGCCGACAAACAGAAAACTGTTTCATACTCCCCAGCCTAGTCTGTTCTAGGTAGTTACACCAAACTGGAGCCGCATCCAATCAAACATATGGATGTCAAAGTAGATAAAATAACTAATTCAATACTGGTTTGAGGGGTCACTGACCTCGCACTGCCTACCCGTACAAACAAGCATTGGAAATGCAATCGGTCTCGCATTTGTTTGATTTAGAGCTATTGGCATTGTAGATGGCTATGTCTTTAACCTATGGGTTATGGAGTGTTTGTATGTGGTGTATAGTGGAATTAGGTGGGTTGGATGGAATTAGTTGTGTAATTGTGTGGCGTGGAATTGAGTGGTTGGAGTGGATTTGTGCTGTGAAATTGTGTGGCATGGTGTGTTGTAGAATGATGGTGATAGTAATTATGTGGTATTGGGTGTACTTGAATTATGGGGAGGGGTATTGTGCGTTATGGAGTGGAATTGTATTTAGTGGTGTGGTGTGGTATGTTAATTATGTGGTGTGCTGTCGAATTTTGTGACAATGTAATTGTGTGGTGTGGAATGTATGTATGTGGTGTGTTAATTTGTATTATGTGGTTTGGTGTCAAATTATGCGGTGTGGTTTGGAAATGTGTGGAGTTGAACTGTGTGGCATGGAACAGTGCTGATAGCTTTGCATTTGAGAGCTATTTGCATTGTCATTGTTAATGTGTTTTAGCCATGTGTTATGGAGTGGATTGGATGTATGTGGTATGGATTTGAAATATGTGGGTTGGATTGGAATTGTCTGTTGTGTAATAGTGTGGAATGGAATTGTGGGGTGTTGAGTGGAGTTGTGTGCAGTGGAATTGTGTGCCATGATGTTCTGTGGAATTAAGTAGATAGAATGTATGTGGCATTGAGTGTATTAGAATTATGTGGAGTGGGATTGTGTGTCGTGGAGTGGAATTTTTGTGGTGTCTAATTTTGTACCACAATGTGGAATTATGTGTTGTGAATTGGATATATGTGGTGTGTAGTGGAATTGTGTTGTGTAGTTGAATTATGTGGTTTGGTGTAGACTGGTGTGGAATGGAATTTTGTGGAGTTGAATTGTGTGACATGGAACTGTGTGGTGTTCAGTGAAATTATGTGGAGTAATTATGTGGTATGGTGTGGAGTGTATGTGGATTGCTATGTGGCATAAAGTGTATTTATGTGGTGTGTATTTATGTGGTATTGAGTAGAGTGGAGTTGAATTGTGTTGTGGAGGGGTAATATGCGGAGTGTAAATATATTGAATGGTGTTACACCATGGTCTCATTGAATCATGGTTGCATTGTTACATCGCCGGCATCCAAGTCAATACCTTTAATAAACTGCACAAGAATGCCGATTGCGGTACTGGTCACCATCCAGAGTTAAAAGACAGTCATTAGAACATACAGCAAATGGAAAAGGCTAGAGCATTGATATTCTGTGTGAGAGTAGGGGATTTCTCATGTTATTGTACTATTTTCAAAGAAAAACAGGTGTCTGCTATGGTAAGTGAAAAAACATGTGAATCAAGTCTCAGCACATGATTTATCACTCAAAAACCACCTTAAAATATATTTTGGAAACAACCATTTTTTCCCAGCTTACAAGCTCTGAAAATATATACATTTTCATCTTTGAATAATTAATTTTGTCATACCTATATTAATTTAAACAAACCAGTTCCAATTTAAAAGGCTGGGATGCACACAGGAGTGCTACTGACAGGTAGCTGGAGAGCTACCAGTAGCTCACGCGCTACTCTGTTGGCGAAGTCTTATCTACAGGCCGGTTGCCTAGCGAGGTCGGGCATGTCTGCTTTTCTTTATTACTTGTTTGGGCCTCTTCCCACACTTGTGTTTCCCACTACAGTCTTCAGTCGGGGATGATGGCATCCCCTGCTTTTGGCGCTCACGTTTTGTCTGCTTTACATGATTTGTGATTTGTACTGTTTTTGTTTTTTACATTAAACTGACATGTCTGGTTTGAAGCATCCTTAGGGTCTTTGTGTTTCAATCACCATGCGCTTAGGTATGGGATCAAGTGTAAGGAATGGGACGGGAAGAGGGACTAGGATGTAATGCCCAGTTACTCACTGGTAATCTTCATTACTCGCAGTCCTGGTCCAACCGTTCCATTCCTGAGCCCATCCCTTTCTCCCCGATTTCTGTTTATGGCGATTGTTTTGTATTTTCTTTTCCTTGGGTTTCTTTGGTATTCTCAAGCTGTCATGGTGACGTACTTGTCACTTTATGCATGGCGGGTAGGCAGTTCCATATTGGGGGGGCTGGGGGGGGAGAGTATTGGACCTCAGCTAGGTAATAGGTTTCTGTGGAGCCAAAGAGCTGCTCATGTGTAAAGAATGGAACGGAAAGACCAGGACTCGTAGTAATGAAGATTACAGATGAGTAACCGAGCAATACAGAGCAATAATGGAATACAGATGTGCCAGGGAGGAGCAGTACCAGTCGGTTCTAAGAAGAGAGGTGTAAGAGGAATATTTCAACCTGACAACCGTCATCTGGCTAGGATAGTATATGAGTCTGGACAATACATTTAAACATCAGATGTGGGGACCAGAGGTTCAGAAGTGTAACATTTTAACGCATGCTTGCAGACTCTGAAGCATTTAAGTGTGTGTTAGCCACCAAATTGTTCAGAATCACAGCTTTTGAGGGTTCCTTCAGTCTAGGTGAAAAACTCTTGAAAAGGATAAGCAAAGAGGTGAGGAGACGCAATTAACGACAGACGGCCATTTTTTTCATTCAAGTCAGTGGGAAGTGGTTTTAGCTAATACGCGGAAAAACAAATTCTAACAGCCACTGGATTTTTAGATGGGGTGGAGACATAAGTATGTTCCTCTTCCTTTCTTCTCTTCCTATTTTCCCTTTTCTCTTTCTTCTCGTGGTCTCTCCCCTCGTTGAACATGGAACCGTGTACCTGCGTGTACATCTTGGATTCCATGTTACAAAGTTCTAATATTTGTCAGTTGCTGCTTTATTCCTGCCAAGTGCGGATGCGAGGTGCCGCTCTTATAATAAACTACAATTTTCACTTACCTTATGGATTCTTCGTACTTTACATGTGGCGACGATTGGTAGAAAACTTCGCTGGCTGCATCATCCCAGTGGCACAGGTGCGGTGAGGTTTTCCGGACCCGTTCTTCATTTCCTGTATTATTTCACCACCGGAACTGTTGTCGTTGAAGTGGGTGAGATCTGAGTATTGATTTGTGAAATCCAGATTGTTTTGGCATCTTCGGTGAGGTACCGGAACTCGCTGAATTTCTACTTATTTGGGCTCTTTTCATGCTTCAACAGTCATCTCCTCCCAGTGGCGTAACGAAAGTTGAGGGGGCCCCCCTGCAAAGTACACGTAGGGGACCCCCTCCCCGGGCCACCACCTACCACTTTTGCAGAGGAGGTACCCTGGAGCTTGAGGGCCCACCCTGCACCGAGGGGGCTGCAGGGGCTTATCTTACGCCACTGTGAAGATGCCAGACATGCCTCTTATTTCAGTTATGGACCTATCTCATTAGAAAAACAACAGACCTACAACTTCGGGCCATAAGACATCCACTTTAACACCAGGTAAAAAACAGAACAAATTCATTTTGCACTGACATAGCAACAATAATTAGCCCAAAGTAAGATTATTCTATTTTGGCCACAGCTTGAAAATAGAAAAACGTTCTCATATGCCCCGGCAGTGAGGTCTGTGGGACTAGCAGGTTTCTGTGCCCGGAGAGGTCTGTGGGGACTGGCAGGTTTCTCTGCCTGGGGAGGTCTTTGGGACTGGCAGTTTTCTGTGCCCAGAGAGGTATGTGAGACTGGCATGTTTCTGTGCCCGGGGAGGTTTGTGGGACTGGCAGGTATCTGTGCTTGGGGAGGTCTGTGGGACTGGCAGGATTCTGTGCCTGGGGAGGTCTGTGTGGCTGGCAGGTTTCTCTGCCTGGGGAGGTCTGTGTGGCTGGCAGGTTTCTCTGCCTGTGGAGGTCTGTGGGACTGGCAGGTTTCTCTGCCTGTGGAGGTCTGTGGGACTGGCAGGTTTCTCTGCCTGGGGAGGTCTGTGGGGCTGGCAAGATTCTGTGCTTGGGGAGGTCTGTGGGGCTGGCAGATTTCTCTGCCTGGAGTGGTCTGTGGAGATGGCAGATTCTGTGCCTGTGGAGGTCTGTGGGACTGGTAGGTGTCTGTGCTCGGGGAGGTCTCTGGGGCTGGCAGGTTTCTGTGCCCGGGGAGGTCTGTGGGACTGACAGGTTTCTGTACCCTGGGAGGTCTGTGGGGCTAACAGGTCTCTGTGCCTGGGGAGGTCTGTGGGACTGGCTGGTTTTTGTGCCTGGGGAGGTCTATGGCACTGGCAGGTTTCTCTGCCTGGGGAGGTCTGTGGGACTGGCAGGTTTCTCTGCCTGGAGAGGTCTGTGGGGCTGGCAGGTTTCTGTGCTAGGTGAGGTCTGTGGGGCTGCAGGTTTCTGTGCCTAGGGAGGAAGTATTTTTTCCCGATGTTTCTGAATTATAGGGGGATAGAGTTGTTTATGGATCAGCTTATACCAATTACCAATCCCTCGAAGTTTAGCTCCATAAAGTGCAGTTGATAGCTGGTTGGGGGGTTCTTTTAAACCTCCATAGCTTCTCAACCAGGAGACTAAGCGCAGATATTCAAAATAGACCGGTTTCCGACGAGCCCCCACCCTGACCAATATTTCCTGCCAAGAGATTGGTCTATTCTGTATTATAAAGTGTCTCAATTGTGTTAAGCCGGAGATTTCCCATATGATATTATGACCGGCTTGTAGCTGGAGACCGAGGCCGGCACATTCTTTTAGTTTAAGGTATAGAAAGCCCGTCAAATTCATGTCCCTAAAAATTGCCTGTAGTCGAAATAGGAAGTCCTTTAGAATTTTATATCGGGTTTTCTTTGGAAGTTTGGCAGTCTTTAAAAACACTGGAATGGATGAACCGATCTCTGTTAACATTTTATCGATAAAAAAAGTATCTCTACAAGAACTGGATCCTAACAGACTTGATACAAGGTCAAGGAGGGCGGCTTCATAATAGGATTTGATATGTGGGAGTGCGAGTGCCCCCTGATCTACGGGTAGTTGAAGGATATTCAGTTTAACTCGGGGGGCTTTCTTCTCCCATATAAATTGCCTAAAAAGCGTTTGTTTCCCTAAAAAATACCTGGTTAATTTTAATAGGGACATTGGAGAATAAAAAAATCAAAAGAGGCAGTATTGACATTTTAATCAAAGATACACGCCCAACTATCGATAATGGAAGAAGTGACCATTGATCCAATAATTTCGTAATTTTTTTCTTCATTCTTAGGTAATTTAAATCATAAAGTTGGGAAAACTGAGAGGAGACATAGATCCCAAGATATCTTATAGGGTTGGTCCTGGCTGCCTGCAATTTTTAAAAAAAATCGGGGAAAGGATCAATATCCGTATTCAAGGCAAGAACTTCGGTTTTATTTGCATTGATTTTATAACCACCTATCTTTTCAAATTGAGAGAATTCACCCAAGACCTCCTCAAAATTAGACCTATTGGGGGCCAAATATAAAATAATATCGTCAGCAAACAACTTAAGTTTAGACATATCTGAGATTGGGGGATGAATAGCAGCATTATTGCGGATTTTTAAAACTAATGGTTCTATAAAAAAAGTAAAAAGTAGAGGGGAAAGTGGGCAGCCTTGTCTGGTTCCCCGCTTAATTCGTATCATTCCTGCACAGGTAGCATTAATTACGAGTTTAGCTGTAGCATCCTGATAGATATTGTTTAGCATTCCTACCACCTTAGAGGGGAACCCAAATTGACCTAGAGTGAAAAATAAAGTCTTCCAATTTACAAGGTCGAAAGCCTTTTCCGCTTCAACCATTCTGATACTTGCGGGGATATGGTTTGTGTTGATATACTCTAAAGCTTGTATTAAAAATTGGGTATTGGAAGCCATCGATCTACCCGCAATAAAACCCGTTTGATCTCTATGAATGACTTCCTGAGCGGCTGGTAATAAACGAACAGCCCAAACCTTCATAAAAAGTTTGTAATCGGAATTTAAAAGACTTATAGGCCGGTATGAATTCATGTCGTCAGGGTTTTTATCTTTTTTAACAAATGAAATTATAATCGCTTCTTTGAATTCACACGGAACCTGGCCTCCTTCTTTTATAAAATTAAACAAGTTTTTCAGGGGAAGAAGTAATTCTTTTGCAAACACTTTGAAGAACTCGATCGGAAAGCCATCTTGGCCACAAGCTTTTGATCCTGGGGTTGATTTAATGGCTGCCAAAATTTCACCTTCCTCCACTTGGCTTTCTAGCTTGAGAGCCCTTCTGAGGATATCTGAGGGAGAGCCAGAGTTGAGAAATACTCTTCGATTGAGTTGTTCTGTATTTTGTATTCAGTGGAATAAAGTCGGGTATAATGATCCTGAAAAAGTTGGGCAATTCTAGAACTATCTACTATTTCCAGACCAGTAGAAGGATCTAATATTTTTGTTATTGAGGCTGATTCCTGTTTTCTTCTTGTAGAGTTTGCCAGGAGTCTGCCGATCAACTGGCTCTCCTCATAGATCCTTTGTTGAAAAAGTTGGGAGTTACAAACCTCTTCGACAGCAAAGAAATCTTTTAATGCTGTTTTGGCTTGGAGATACTCGTTGGGAAGGGACTGTAGTTGAAGGGAGTATTCCCGCTCAAGATCGGACTGTAATTGAGCTATCTTGTTCCTTCGGTCTTTAGAATGGGCGGTTGTATATGCAATTATCATACCCCGGGCTGTCGATTTAAATCCGCCCCAAACGGAAAAAGGAGAAGCAGTGTTTTCATTTATCCGGAAGTATTCCCCTATCCAGATCCTAAAGCCTCTTACCCATTCCTCATTCTGCAGAAGCAGGCGATCCAGCTGCCACCTGGGTCTCTCCCTAATTGCTTCAAAGATCTTAATTTCCATATTGATATAGGCATGGTCAGAGAAGGGGTTGCATCCTATGCCTGTTTCAAGGATCTGAAGAGATCTGGAACTAAGGAAAAAGTCAATTCTAGATGCCGTGTGAAAGCGATGAGAATAGAAAGTAAAAAATTCTTTCTCTGCGTTTCTATCCCTCCAGCTGTCTATAAATTGGAAGCTCTCAATAATAGTCTCCAAAGCTTTTTTAGTGTTCGGTTTCAATTGACCCCTCTGTTTGTCGTGTCTTTACTTGGATCTAATATAAAATTAAAATCTCCTCCGAGTATTATCTGTCCCGGAGCACCAGATAATAGATTATAAACTTGAGTCAGTGGTCGCTCATCATCAACTATAGGGCCATAGTAGTTGACCAGATTGAGCCTCTTCCCAAACAGCTTCACTGCGACCCAGATCCATCTCCCCTTCGAATCTCTTTGAACTTCCATGACCTCCCAGGGAAGTTTATTAGAAAGATAAATTGCAACACCCCTTGCAGCAAAACCTGAGGATGCAAAAAAAACTTTCGAGAAGGTTCTGGGTATAAAGAGTTTGGGGGAGTTGGATTTTAAATGGGTTTCTTGAAGAAACAAGATTTGGGGTCGCATTGAAGCTAACCATCTGATTAAGGCACCATATTTTTTTTTATTCAATATACCATTAACATTGGCCGAAAGAATCTTACATTCATTGGACTCCCTAACCATCTATACGTCTAATTAAGACCAAATCGCTACCTTGTCTTGCTATAAAAACCCTAGTTGTGGCCTTACTCAAAAAAACCTCTTGCTCTGTTTTTTCCCTCTTTGCCAAAAAAGAATATAAAACGCCCACTACCCCAACTCCCCCAAAGAAAAAGAAAACCCCCCACCCTGGAATGTGGATGATCCCTACGGACCCCGCTGACCACATTGCTCCCACCCTGCAAAAACCCTGGGGTGTCTTCACCTTACACCCTTAGTGTCCTACATCACCACACCCATCCCAACCCTGCCTGTAGATTCTGGATAAAAACGGGTTTTACAAATATCTTTAAACTCCCTTTGAAATTTCCTTTAGTAAAGCTTGGGCCTCGTCCAAATCTGAGAACAGAAAGAACTTGCCCTTGACAAGGACTTTTAGTTTGGACTGTTGTGCGATAGAGGCTTGGGCACCATATGTTTTGAAGAGTTGTAAGAGCTTAACAAATTCTTTTCTTTTACGAGCAGCAGAGGCACTCATATCAGAAAAAATTCGGCACTTGGTTGTAGCATTTAGGGAGAACTGCCTCTGCTGAATTGCTCTTGTTAAGATTCTCTCTTTTATTCGAAAGTCCATAAAGTTCACCAGAATTGTTCGTGGAATTGGGGAGTTCGGAAAAGCTTGTGCTGGAACTCGGTGAGCCCTTGCGATAGTGAGGTCTCCTTCAAAATCTGGGAGAACAGTTTGTTTAATAAAAGATTCAACCAATTGCATAGGCTGCGACTGTTCAATTCCCTCTGGAACTCCAACTATCTGCAAATTTGACCTCCGTGAGTGGTTTTCGAGCTCTTCAAGTTTGTTTTCGAGACGTCTCTCGTTGATCGTGGCTGCTTTCATCTCTTTGGACACCGAGGTGATCTGATCCTCGAGAAGAGAGACTCTGGCTTCTGCTTCCTGGAGTCTTATGGGGAAGCCCTGCATCGCCTCTTCGATTTTCCCCAAGCGTTGGTGTAGCGAGGCGGTCTCAATTATCTGGGCCCTCTTCATTTCACGAATTTCGTCAAGAATCAGATTAAGAAGGTCTTTGATGTCTAGTTGTCTTGCCAGGCTGTTTTCAGAATTCTCAAAGCTTGAGATGGAACTTAGCTGAGCAGCTGTAGACTCGGTAGCTTTGGGGTAAGTATTTGGAGATGAGGTCTCCGCTAGGGCAGAGACTGGTGCCAGAACTGATATTGGGGCGGTGATAGGAGCCACGAAAGGATTCTCTGGCCCAGGAGAATCGTGATGTGGGGCAATTGCTGTTTGTAAGCCTCCGATTGATTTTTCAACTGCTGTTAGAATCGACGTCTCGTGGCCCAGATGCATGTTGATGACCTGATTTAATTGATCTTTTTCTTGTGCACGATTCAGCTTTTGTACTCTTCTTTGCGCTTGAGCAGGAGCCAAGTCTCCCCCCCCCTGCTATTGAATGGCGCTCTGGAGGTAGCACCTGCCTTGCAGGTGGGATACCTAATGGTTCTGTTGACAGGCCCCAGTCCGTTGAATCGCCTTTGGTTATGGTTTTTCTGGGTGGACTGGGGTTGGAGACTGGCGGTGGCAAAGTTGCTTTTTTGAAAAATAGCGGAAATTGCTTAGAAGAGCTGCTTTTATCATTGGGGACATCCGCGACTGTGCCTACGCTACTGGGCTCACTGGACTGCAAAAATTCATCTACCCTATGAACCTCCTGAGGTTCCTTTGTTTTTATTAGTGTCTCCGGAGTGGGTTCCTCCTCCTCAGAGCTCTCAAAAGTGCTGTCCTGGGATGGAGTACGTGCAAGCTCGTCGCCCTTTTGGGACAGACTGGCAGTTTGCTTTGCTTCCTTAACTTGAGCTAAGCGAGTTTTAATTTTTTTTAAAACGGGCTGTATTACCGTTTTTGGCTGCCCCACTGTTTTTGAGAGGTTTGCCCATATTTCTGCCAAGCAGAGATATCTTAAAATCAGGTCCCGCTAAGCCTTAGGAAAAGGAATGACGTTGTAAGGCGTTTTAGAAGCGTTCTGATAGTGAATAGGCCAATTATTGGCAAAAATGGTGCAAAAACGGCAAAAGGCTGATCATATAATTACAGATAGCATTAGTAATTATAATATGACGCCGAGGCCAGTACAGTCCAGGTAGAGCGCTCCAGAACGCACTTATCAAAGAGAAATCATTACTCACTCAGACAGCCCTTTCGTCTTAATATCCGAGCAAATGTGGCTCAGAAACGATGCTGATAACTCCTGGGTCGTGGCTCCTGACTCCTAGCTCGGGCGCCGACCTTACTCCCGTTAATTTTAGAGTCCAAGTTTTCCCCTGCTTCATCGACTCGCCAGCTCTGGGCTCCGGACCTCCTGCATCAGCCTCGCGCACCCAGGGTTCCTGCAGCAGCACTCCAGAGGCCCCCGAGGTGGTGACAGCGGCCTTGAATCGAAGAAACGAGGAAAGGAGAGACGCGGAGGAGAAACGCCGCTAACAATGTTCTCGAATCGCCATTACGGGGGTGGGTGGAGCGTGGAGACTCTCGGACACCTGACTAGCCGGAGGCGGGGCACTCCGCTGTCAGCATCCCGTGGGGCTCGGTTTGGTGTAGACTGGTGTGGAATGGAATTTTGTGGAGTTGAATTGTGTGACATGGAACTGTGTGGTGTTCAGTGAAATTATGTGGAGTAATTATGTGGTATGGTGTGGAGTGTATGTGGATTGCTATGTGGCATAAAGTGTATTTATGTGGTGTGTATTTATGTGGTATTGAGTAGAGTGGAGTTGAATTGTGTTGTGGAGGGGTAATATGCGGAGTGTAAATATATTGAATGGTGTTACACCATGGTCTCATTGAATCATGGTTGTATTGTTACATCGCCGGCATCCAAGTCAATACCTTTAATAAACTGCACAAGAATGCCGATTGCGGAACTGGTCACCATCCAGAGTTAAAAGACAGTCATTAGAACATACAGCAAATGGAAAAGGCTAGAGCATTGATATTCTGTGTGAGAGTAGGGGATTTCTCATGTTATTGTACTATTTTCAAAGAAAAACAGGTGTCTGCTATGGTAAGTGAAAAAACATGTGAATCAAGTCTCAGCACATGATTTATCACTCAAAAACCACCTTAAAATATATTTTGGAAACAACCATTTTTTCCCAGCTTACAAGCTCTGAAAATATATACATTTTCATCTTTGAAGAATTAATTTTGTCATACCTATATTAATTTAAACAAACCAGTTCCAATTTAAAAGGCTGGGATGCACACAGGAGTGCTACTGACAGGTAGCTGGAGAGCTACCAGTAGCTCACGAGCTACTCTGTTGGCGAAGTCTTATCTACAGGCCGGTTGCCTAGCGAGGTCGGGCATGTCTGCTTTTCTTTATTACTTGTTTGGGCCTCTTCCCACACTTGTGTTTCCCACTACAGTCTTCAGTTGGGGATGATGGCATCCCCTGCTTTTGGCGCTCACGTTTTGTCTGCTTTACATGATTTGTGATTTGTACTGTTTTTGTTTTTTACATTAAACTGACATGTCTGGTTTGAAGCATCCTTAGGGTCTTTGTGTTTCAATCACCATGCGCTTAGGTATGGGATCAAGTGTAAGGAATGGGACGGGAAGAGGGACGAGGATGTAATGCCCAGTTACTCACTGGTAATCTTCATTACTCGCAGTCCTGGTCCAACCGTTCCATTCCTGAGCCCATCCCTTTCTCCCCGATTTCTGTTTATGGCGATTGTTTTGTATTTTCTTTTCCTTGGGTTTCTTTGGTATTCTCAAGCTGTCATGGTGACGTACTTGTCACTTTATGCATGGCGGGTAGGCAGTTCCATATTGGGGGAGCTGGGGGGGGGGGGGGGGAAGAGTATTGGACCTCAGCTAGGTAATAGGTTTCTGTGGAGCCAAAGAGCTGCTCATGTGTAAAGAATGGAACGGAAAGACCAGGACTCATAGTAATGAAGATTACAGATGAGTAACCGAGCAATACAGAGCAATAATGGAATACAGATGTGCCAGGGAGGAGCAGTACCAGTCGGTTCTAAGAAGAGAGGTGTAAGAGGAATATTTCAACCTGACAACCGTCATCTGGCTAGGATAGTATATGAGTCTGGACAATACATTTAAACATCAGATGTGGGGACCAGAGGTTCAGAAGTGTAACATTTTAACGCATGCTTGCAGACTCTGAAGCATTTAAGTGTGTGTTAGCCACCAAATTGTTCAGAATCACAGCTTTTGAGGGTTCCTTCAGTCTAGGTGAAAAACTCTTGAAAAGGATAAGCAAAGAGGTGAGGAGACGCAATTAACGACAGACGGCCATTTTTTTCATTCAAGTCAGTGGGAAGTGGTTTTAGCTAATACGCGGAAAAACAAATTCTAACAGCCACTGGATTTTTAGATGGGGTGGAGACATAAGTATGTTCCTCTTCTTTTCTTCTCTTCCTATTTTCCCATTTCTCTTTCTTCTCGTGGTCTCTCCCCTCGTTGAACATGGAACCGTGTACCTGCGTGTACATCTTGGATTCCATGTTACAAAGTTCTAATATTTGTCAGTTGCTGCTTTATTCCTGCCAAGTGCGGATGCGAGGTGCCGCTCTTATAATAAACTACAATTTTCACTTACCTTATGGATTCTTCGTACTTTACATGTGGCGACGATTGGTAGAAAACTTCGCTGGCTGCATCATCCCAGTGGCACAGGTGCGGTGAGGTTTTCCGGACCCGTTCTTCATTTCCTGTATTATTTCACCACCGGAACTGTTGTCGTTGAAGTGGGTGAGATCTGAGTATTGATTTGTGAAATCCAGATTGTTTTGGCATCTTCGGTGAGGTACCGGAACTCGCTGAATTTCTACTTATTTGGGCTCTTTTCATGCTTCAACAGTCATCTCCTCCCAGTGGCGTAACGAAAGTTGAGGGGGCCCCCCTGCAAAGTACACGTAGGGGACCCCCTCCCCCTACGTGTACCTACCACTTTTGCAGAGGAGGTCCCCTGGAGCTTGAGGGCCCACCCTGCACCGAGGGGGCTGCAGGGGCTTATCTTACGCCACTGTGAAGATGCCAGACATGCCTCTTATTTCAGTTATGGACCTATCTCATTAGAAAAACAACAGACCTACAACTTCGGGCCATAAGACATCCACTTTAACACCAGGTAAAAAACAGAACAAATTCATTTTGCACTGACATAGCAACAATAATTAGCCCAAAGTAAGATTATTCTATTTTGGCCACAGCTTAAAAATAGAAAAACGTTCTCATATGCCCCGGCAGTGAGGTCTGTGGGACTAGCAGGTTTCTGTGCCCGGAGAGGTCTGTGGGGACTGGCAGGTTTCTCTGCCTGGGGAGGTCTGTGGGGCTGCAGGTTTCTGTGCCTGGGGAGGTCTGTGGGGCTGGCAGGTTTCTATGCTTGGTGAGGTCTGTGGGGCTGGCAGATTCTGTGCCTGTGGAGGTCTGTGGGACTGCCAGGTTTATGTACTGGGGGAGGTCTGTGGGGCTGGCAGATTCTGTGCCTGTGGAGGTCTGTGGGACTGGCCGGTGTCTGTGCTTTGGGATGTCTGTGGGGCTGGCAGGTTTTTCTGCTTGGTGTGGTCTGTGGGGCTGGTAGGTTTCTGTGCCCGGGGAGGTCTGTGGGACTGGCAGGTTTCTGTGCCCTGGGAGGTCTGTGGGGCTAACCGGTTTCTGTGCCTGTGGAGGTCAGTGGGGCTAACCGGTTTCTGTGCCTGGGGAGGTCAGTGGGGCTAACAGATTTCTCTGCCTGGAGAGGTCAGTGGGACTGGCAGGATTCTGTGCTTGGGGAGGTCAGTGGGACTGGCTGGTTTCTGTGCCCGGGGAGGTCTGTGGGGACTGGCAGGTTTCTCTGCCTGGGGAGGTCTTTGGGACTGGCAGGTTTCTGTGTCCAGAGAGGTCTGTGAGACTGACATGTTTCTGTGCCCAGGGAGATTTGTGGGACTGGCAGGTATCTGTGCCCAGAGAGGTCTGTGGGACTGGCAGGTTTCTGTGCCCGGAGAGGTCTGTGGGGCTGGCAGGTTTCTCTGCCCGGGGAGGTCTGTGGGGCTGGCAGGTTTCTCTGCCCGGGGAGGTCTGTGGGGCTGGCAGGTTTCTGTACCCGGGGAGGTCTGTGGGGCTGGCAGGTTTCTGTACCCGGGGAGGTCTGTGGGGCTGGCAGGTTTCTGTGCCCGGGGAGGTCTGTGGGGCTAGCAGGTTTCTGTGCCCGGGGAGGTCAATGGAAGTGGCAGGTTTCTGTGCCCGGGGAGGTCTGTGGGACTGGCAGGTTTCTCTGCCTGAGGAGGTCTGTGGGACTGGCAGGATTCTGTGCCTGGGGAGGTCTGTGTGGCTGGCAGGTTTCTCTGCCTGTGGAGGTCTGTGGGACTGGCAGGTTTCTCTGCCTGGGGAGGTCTGTGGGGCTGGCAAGATTCTGTGCTTGGGGAGGTCTGTGGGGCTGGCAGGTTTCTCTGCCTGGAGTGGTCTGTGGAGATGGCAAATTCTGTGCCTGTGGAGGTCTGTGGGACTGGCAGGTTTCTGTGCTCGGGGAGGTCTGTGGGACTGGCAGGTTTCTGAACCCTGGGAGGTCTGTGGGGCTAACAGGTTTCTGTGCCTGGGGAGGTCTGTGGGACTAGCTGGTTTTTGTGCATGGGGAGGCCTATGGCACTGGCAGGTTTCTCTGCCTGGGGAGGTCTGTGGGACTGGCAGGTTTCTCTGCCTGGGGAGGTCTGTGGGGCTGGCAGGATTCTGTGCTTGGGGAGGTCTGTGGGGCTGCAGGTTTCTGTGCCTGGGGAGGTCTGTGGGGCTGGCAGGTTTCTATGCTTGGTGAGGTCTGTGGGGCTGGCAGATTCTGTGCCTGTGGAGGTCTGTGGGACTGCCAGGTTTCTGTGCTGGGGGAGGTCTGTGGGGCTGGCAGATTCTGTGCCTGTGGAGGTCTGTGGGACTGGCAGGTGTCTGTGCTTGGGGATGTCTGTGGGGCTGGCAGGTTTTCCTGCTTAATGAGGTCTGTGGGGCTGCTAGGTTTCTGTGCCCGGGGAGGTCTGTGGGACTGGCAGGTTTCTGTGCCCTGGGAGGTCTGTGGGGCTAACAGGTTTCTGTGCCTGGGGAGGTCAGTGGGACTGGCAGGTTTCTGTGCCCTGGGAGGTCTGTGGGGCTAACAGGTTTCTCTGCCTGGAGAGGTCAGTGGGACTGGCAGGATTCTGTGCTTGGGGAGGTCAGTGGGACGGGCTAGTTTCTGTGCCCGGGGAGGTCTGTTGGACTGGCAGGTTTCTGTGCCCAGAGAGGTCTGTGGGACTGGCAGGTTTCTCTGCCTGAGGAGGTCTGTGGGACTGGCAGGATTCTCTGCCTGGAGAGGTCTGTGGGGCTGGCAGGTTTCTCTGTGGAGGTCCGTGGGGATGGCAGGTTTCTGTGCCTGTTTAGGTCTGTGGGACTGGCTGGTTTCTGTGCTTGGGGAGGTCTGTGGGGCTGGCAGGTTTGTATGCCCGGGGAGGTCTGTGAGACTGGCAGGTTTCTGTGCCCGGGGAGGTCTGTGGGGCTAGCACGTTTCTGTGCCTGGGGAGATCTGTGGGACTGGCTCGATTCGGTCTCCGGGGAGGTCTGTGGTGCTGGCAGGTTTCTCTGCCTGGAGTGGTCTGTGGGGATGGCAGATTCTGTGCCTGGAGAGGTCAGTGGGACTGGCAGGTTTCTCTGCCCGGGGAGGTTTGTGGGTCTGGCAGGATTCAATGCCTGTAGAGGTATGTGGGACTGCCAGGATTCTCTGCCTGGGGAGGTCTGTGGGACTGGCATGTTTCTCTGCTTGAGTTCTGTGCGACTGGCAGGTTTCTGTGCTAGGGGAGGTCTGTGAAGCTGGCAGGATTCTGTGCCCGGAGAGGTCTGTGGGACTGGCAGGTCTCTGTGCCTGGGGAGGTATGTGGGGCTGGCTGGTTGCTCTGCTTGGGGAGGTCTGTGAGTCTGGCAGGTTTCTGTGCCCAGAGAGGGCTGTGGGGCTGGCAGGTTTCTGTGCCCGGAGAGGGCTGTGGGGCTGGGAGGTCTCTGTGCCTGGGGAGGTCTGTGGGGCTGGGAGGTCTCTGTGCCTGGGGAGGTCTGTGGGGCTGGCTGGTTGCTCTGCTTGGGGAGGTCTGAGAGTCTGGCAGGTTTCTGTGCCCGGAGAAGTCTGTGGGGCTGGCAGGTTTCTGTGGCCGGAGAGGTCTGTGGGGCTGGCAGGTTTCTGTGGCCGGAGAGGTCTGTGGGGCTGGCAGGTTTCTGTGGCCGGAGAGGTCTGTGGGGCTGGCAGGTTTCTGTGGCCGGAGAGGTCTGTGGGGCTGGCAGGTTTCTCTGCCTGGAGAGGTCTGTGGGGCTGGCAGGTGTTTGGGGCAGGATGCTGGGTGATCTTGTCACACCCACAGAGTCAGGGATTTGGAGCCATTTATGGGCCAGAAACATTGATCCTTTTACTGCTACTGAGTGGAGTACGGCGGCTTCAGGGCGGGAAAGTGCATGGAGCGCCCCACAGTTCAAAGGTCGCAAGTGAGGTAGGTTGTGCTGGTGTTAAAAGTCCAGAAAGAGAAGAGTTACACACGCTGGTGCCTGTTTCCACGAAAGTCACGTGCAACCTCTGGTAGAACATGCTTCGTAACATAGAAAGGCTGTAAATGTTATTTTTTTCCTTTCATATCAATGGGGTAGGATTGGTGGCTGTTTGCGACAGCAGTAAACAGAGGGGAAGTACATGGTATGCAGTGCCATGAGAATTATGCTGCAGGTACTCAATTATGCAGCAGGAAAAGGCAAATTATGTGGTCTAATGCCGCACATTTTGTGATACTTATACTTAATTTTTTGTAATTTTTGCACCTTTTAAGACTGTTCTGGCAAATGTTTCACCTCAGTCTCAGTTTAACAACCAAACAACAAAGAGTAACTGAAAGATGGCCTGTCAATTTTAGCGAAGGGCATTTGACTGTGCAGCAATGCATGTTGCTGTATGTTAGTAACTTTTAACTGTTTCAGCTAGAAACCATTTTATCTGCAAGCTGCAATTTATGTAGCACCACTGCCACCACAGCCCCAATCCTCCCCCTCTCTGCCCCAATCACACCCTGATGTCCAGTTCAGCTGGACCTGCCCCTTCAGAACCGACATCACTTGACAACTAGAAATCAGCGACAAGAAATCGGGTCAGTTTTGGGGGGAAGTGGGTATCACTTGGCCTTGACAAAGTCGGGCAAAACCGGGAAACTTCTCCCAAAGTCACAGACTAAAGGTGTAAATTCATAGGTGAAGGGTATATCTTCTTGCGCCCACAAACTTCAATGACAATTTTTGTGTTTTCTGTAAAATCCGCAAATCATTATAAATC
Source organism: Triturus cristatus (assembly GCF_964204655.1). Taxonomy (NCBI): domain Eukaryota; kingdom Metazoa; phylum Chordata; class Amphibia; order Caudata; family Salamandridae; genus Triturus; species Triturus cristatus. The sequence continues at coordinate 93,269,167 of NC_140579.1, read as the reverse complement.
GCAGGTGAAACTGATGACACGCACTTTTAATCTTTAATGTGTAACATAACCCCCCCCCCATATTTTCCAAACAACCTTCATGTACCAAAGGCGCCTTTCTTTTACTAAATGCCTACACACTAAACTGGAGACCTTACGCACACAAGTGGTCGTCGCAATTAATTTTGGGTGGGGTGCACTTGTCTGCGGGGGGTGGCATAGACTGGGCGAACAGACAGACTCACCTGCGCGAGCCGCAGAAGACAGGGCAAACAAGGCTAGCCAGAGAAATAATTTAATTATGGCAGGTAGTCGCCGCCGCACGTTACCTCTCAATTGTCTCCACTCTGGCCTCTGGGATGCCTCCTCGCTTCACCAGTCAGCAATGCGCATGACAATTGGTCACCAGCCCCACCCTAAGGGTGAAGAGTAAGACCGCGCAGACGCGGCGACGGAGACATCTGCACGCTGCGCAGTGTGCACCATTACCATTTTTTAAATGTTACCATTTAATTTATAAAGAAAAGTCTAGAGCAAGCGTAAGTTACATAACCTACCTATATTAATTAATTACCTATCCCAGACAGTCACGGATTTGTGGTGCTTGCTGGCACCGCTGAGGGGGCCCCTGGAGCGCTGGGGCCCCCCCGCAACACGGGAGCTGTGGGGGCCTGTGTTACGCCCCTGGGGCCTGTGTTATGCCCCTGCTTATAAATCCACACTGCACAATTCAACTATAAATAATTTAACCCTACAACATTCCATACCACATAATTACAATCCAAAAAATACACATATTTCCACTTCACTCCATACCACATAATTCCACATCACAGAATCACATTCCACACAACTTAATACCACTCCCAACCACATAATTGCACTCCACACAACATATTTACACTCAACTCTAAAACACATAATTACCCTCCACAAAATACAACTCTGCAACATGTTGCATAATTCCACTGCGCATAATTATACACCACACCATGCCACATAATTCCACACGTCACACAATTCCACAATTCATCCCCACACAATTTATCACACAGCATAATAACACTCCACACAATACCACTCAGCTCCACATAATTAACCTCCACATAATTATGCTCTACTCCATACTGCATACATACACTCCACATAAATCCAGTCTATGCCACGTAGCAACACTCCACATAGCTACACTTCACACCATGCCTCATAATACCACTCAACATAATTTCACTCAACACCGCAACTTCCACGTCACACAATTCAACTCTACACATTTCCATTCCACACCACATAATTCACAACAAACTACACAATTCAGACTAACACCACAAATGCACAACACACCACATACATCCAATCTACACCACAAATTCCACATCATGCTGTAATATTTAACAGCACACCACATAAGGAAACTCCACTACATACCACTCCACAACACAAAATACCATTCCAGATAATCCCACTCCAAGACACACAATCCCACGCCACTCAATACCACATAATTGCACTGCACACCATGCCACATTATTTCACTACACAGATCCAATCCACGCAACACAATTCCACAACCAACAATTCCAATCCAAACCATATATGTCCAATTGACACCACACACATTCCCTCCACTCCAAACAGAAAACGCATAGGTAAAATACATTGTCCATTACAACATCAATAGCTCCAACTCTCACCTTCTGATGTGTCCCAGCAGATCCTGTTTCTGGAGCTGCAAACTTGCTGGCTGAAGTCAGCTCTGTGCTGCCTCAGAGGAGCAGTGCCCTGTGGTGAATGCTGTCTCTGGGGCCCCCACCCCCATCCATTCCCCTGTCAGCTCTCCTCTGTGCTGGCTTCTGCCTGCTGTCTCTGGGGCCTCCACCCCCATCCTTGTCCTCTCCCTTCTCAGAGGCAGTGCCCTGTGGGGAATGCTCCTGCTCTCTCTGGGGCCTCCACCCCCATCCTTGTTCCGGGACTGGCTGGTGGCTCTGACTGAAGAGAAACAATGTAAAGAGCTCCGTGCAAGCTGCTTTAGTTAGAGAGAGAGGCTTGATTTAGAGCAAGCCTCTCTCTCACAGCTCTCTACCGAGCTGAGGGGGCCCCCTTCATTTACTGAAGAGTGGGGGCCCCCCCCGCACCGCGGGGGCGTTTGTTACGCCCCTGTCTTCTCCAATTGACTACAGTTGCTCAGACAACAGAATGCCTTCTGGTGACGTCTGCTAGTCTCTATGGTTCCGATTAACATACCTTGGGACTGATGCTTGCGACACTACGTGCGTGCTGTTACTTTGTTACTGTTGCCCTGACGCTTTTCCCTACGCGTCAATTTCTTCTGTACGACACCTTTGGATTCTCCCCAGCGGCGTGCTTACATTATCACGCTATCCTCCATTTTGGATCATTGATGTCAATGAAGGAAACTGACATCCATCGTCAATGTGCTCGACTGCGCATTTATTCAAAGTTTCCTGTCGGCGTCAATGCGCACGACAGCGCATAATACATACCGTTTTCCATTATGAACACATCGTGCATCTGATATTGTGGTTTCTCATTTTAAGGTACTTTCATCACTCATAAATTTTGCCCGTGTAGTTTATCCTTCAACTTCATATTCATTTTCTGAGATTAGTTTTTCAAAACTTAGACAATGCTTCTATGGCAGATGTGTTATCTTTTCTACATTTTCTTCGTTTATTGTACTTTTTGGTGCTTGTTCATTATACTCAAATCTAATGCATATTTTTACTACGGTGACAGGCTCACCATACTGTACCACATTGTTAAATCAAGACTTTCTCCTATTTTGCCTGTTATTTATGGTGACAGGCACACCTGGTTTTTTAATTCATTTTCATATTAATTCTCTGCTTTAATCAGTCCATTTTTTTCTTCATTGTATTTTTGTTATTGTCTTTATTTAAATATTAGTTCGAGATTTTGGTTTTAAATTTTACACCATGCAGTTTGATCCACCAAGTAAGTTTCTACAAAACAAAGGTGAACCACCCATTCCGTGGTGGAGGTGGAAAGAAGAATAGATTACATATTTAAAAGCTATTGATGGTGAACGCATGTCTGCTGAGAGAAAGAAGAATATTTTTCTTCATTGTTTGGGCTCGAAGGGTCAAGTGGTTTACAGGACTCTTCCTCCACTAAGGTCTAGTGGTGATCATAATGTTTATGATGAAGCTGTTTTACACATTGAAAACAGATTTAAACCCACTCCCAGTGTTGCGTTAAATAGGTTTAAGTTTTACACTAGGGCCCAAGAAGAGAGAGTGTTTCGATGATTTTCTTACTGCTCTTTGTGCTTTATCTTTGCACTGTAACTTTGGTTTGATCACTGATGAAATGATCAGGGACCAAATCATTGTTCATGTGAGAAGTAAAATAAGTCCAAGAACAACTTTGGATTTTAGGTGACCCTTATTTGGAGACAGCTATCAGCACTGCCAAGGCTTTGGAACAGTCGGAAAAGTGGATGAAATTCCTCAATAAAGAGAATAAATCTTCTATTTCAAACGAAGAAACAGTGTTGTGCCTAGCACTTCTAAGGGTACATACAATACCAATTTGAAAGGTAACATCAATTCAATTTTTTTTTTTTACTGTTATAGGTGTGGTAATCCAGGTCACATTGTTTCTTTCCCACGATGTCCTGTGATTGGGAAGGAGTGTAGAAAATGTGGACGCATGGGGCACTTTTCCAAGATGTGCAAGGATACCAATACCAAGAAGCGTTATTCCTCTGTTTCGTCTTCAAATTACTCTAAAGGGAAAATTTCTACTCTCTCTCATGATTTATCCTTGGGTGAGGATATTCAATCTGAACTAGAATCCGGAAATGTTGTTTCTATTCGAGACTCTTCTGATGTTTCAGAAGCTGACAAGATAGGGCCGCCAACGTGTATAGTTTGTATACTCGGAAGAAAACTTGAACTTATGGCGGACTCTGGGTCTCCTTGGACTATCATCACAAGGCAATTCGATTTAGAAACTTTTGGAAATGTAATTGACATGACATCTTTATGCGAACCCGATATTGTAGCACTACATTTTGATGGTTCTAATATTGATGTCATAGGTTTTAAAGAGGTTGTCATTGAATTCAAAGAAAGCAGTGCATTTATTAAGCTTTATGTAGCATTCAAGGGTGTGAATGTGCTGGGATGGCGTGATCAGGCCAAACTTGGTATTGTGTTAAATCCCAGGGAGAAAGAACCAGTATCTGTTCTTGCTGTTACTGCTCCCAATACTGAAGATTTTACTTTACTTTTTCCTGATGTGTTCACTGACAAGCTTGATAAACTTAATGGTTTCAGTCATAGAATAAAAGTAAGAGAAGTTTCGGTACCCGTCAAGCAAAAACTTGCTTTCCCATCAGTATTAGAGCCGAATTGAAATCTATGTTGGATGATATGGTTAAAGGGGGAATTATCGAAGAGATTGAGTCATCTGAATGGGTTTCACCCATTGTTTTAGCACAGAAGCCTGACAAAAGCATTAGGTTACGTGTTGATATGAGAGCGCTCAATGCCAACTTGGTTGCCGATTGCCACCCACTTGCTAATATTAACGAGATGGTGTGTATGTTGGATGGTGCATACATTTTCTCCACTCTTGATCTGCGCTCTGCGTACCACCAAATTGAGGTCACAGAAGACTCCAAACACTTTACTTCTTTCATCTCTCCTCATGGATTGTTTCAGTTCAAACGTATGCCTTTCGGCCTAGCGTCGGCAGCATCCATTTTTCAAAGGGCTATGTACCACAGTTTTAGAGATGATGGAAAATGTGTGAAATATTTCCAGGACGAGTGAGGATGATCATGTCCAACATCTTAAGGAAGTTTAAGGTTGAGGAAGAGTGGGTTGAAACTTAAGTCCAGTAAATGCAAATTTGTCCGCAAATCAGTGGAGTATCCTGGTCACACCCTCTCAGGTGAGGGTGTAGTACCTAAAAAAATCTTTGGTCGAGGCTATTATAAATGCACCTTCACCAGACAACAAAGAGAAACTTCTCTCATTTGCTAGCTTATGTGAATACTATGTGAATACTATAGTAAGTTTATACAGAATTTTGCCACCAAGATGGAGCCTCTCAGAGAGTTAACCAGAAAATCCACTGAGTTCATCTGGTCAGACAGACAGGAAACAGCTTTCAAACAAATGAGATTGTGAATGCTCCTATCCTCAAGTCTTTTTGTTTGAATAAAAAGTGCATTATTACTGTCGATGCTAGTTGTTATGGTCTGGGAGGAGTACTGAGTCAGTGCTCTGGGAAGGAAGAGTGGTGTGTTGGGTTTGCATCTAGAACATTATCGGCTACTGAAAGAAGGTATGCAGTGATTGAGAGGGAGTTATTGGCATGTATTTGGGCCATAGAGCATTTTCACAACTATGTGTGGGGGGAACAGATTTCTCTACAGGACTGCTCACAAACCCCTCATCGGTATTTTATCCTGGGGAGCGGGGGGGTAATGGAAATCTACTACTCGCATTGCCCGACTCACTTCCAGAGTACAAGAGTATGATTTTGAAGTTATGTATGTCCCTGGCAGGAGTAATATTTCTGCTGATTTTCTTTCCAGATTGCCTTGTTCTGATGATTGTGCATTTTTTGATGAACAGGAGGTAGACATAGTTGCAACTGTCAAAGATTTTGTTTCAGTAGAGGTTATTAGCTTGTCTGAATCTGAATGGATAACTGAAATGAAAAATGATGCGGTGTCTCAATTTGTTTGCGACGGTTTGAAAACAGGCTGGCCTAAAGATAAATCCACTACTGCTGATTTTGCCCCTTTTTGCCAAGCCTCTGGTGAGATTGAGGAAGATGGTGGTTTACTTTTCAAAGAGGGAAAGATTAATCTGCCAGTCTCTATTCAGAGAAAAATTCTGTTACTTGCGCACCAGGGGCACCTTGGTATGTCCTCTATGAAACGCCTTATTAGGGCTAATTTTTGGTGGCCTGGTCTTGACAAAGTTGTTGATAGAACTGTTAGGGAATGTCCTGAGTGCATAAGCAGTGACGAGATGCATGCTTAAAGTCTCCTCGGCTCCTCTCAAACCGGTTTCATGGCCTGATTTTCCTTGGCAGAAGGTGGCTTTCGATATTTCAGGTCCTTTTGATCATCTACCTCATAATGCACGTTTTGCCCTTGTGATGATTGATTACCATTCCAAATAGCCGTAGGTAAAGTTTGTGGCGAGTGCCACCACTCAAGTTATCATTTCCTTTTTCAAATAAGTTTTTGCACTTGAGGGGTTCCCCGAGGTTCTTGTGACAGATAACTAGGTTCAACTTTTTTCACAGGATATGGAGAGTTTCTTATGTATGTGCAGCATTAAGCATAGGACTACTTCCATATATGAATCAAGGGAGAATGGCCAAGTGGAGCGATTCAATCGAGTTCTAAAGGATGGTGTTGAATCTGCTTGTAAGTCAAGTGAGTCCTGGAGAGATGTGGTAAGGAAAAGGTTATGGATGTACCGTATCACCCCTCATTCAGTTACAGGCGTAAGTCCTTTCAGACTTTTGAAGGGCAGAGAACCCATATTGAATATTTGTCCGTGGTGGGTCAGGAAAGTCAACAAGGTTGTTGATTGCATGGATTTGTTTCTTATGGCCAAACGTGTGGAAATTAAGCAGGACAAAATGAAAGCATTATTTGACTCCAACATGAATGTAAAGGTTACTAATTTTGCTGTTGGCGAGTGGGTGAGGATCAAAAAACCTGGGTTTTTGGCCAAAAGGTACCGCTAGGTTCGGGCACCCTATTAAAATTGTTAAGGTTTGTAAGAACTCGGTAATTACTCGGGATGGAAGAGTGTGGAATATGAGGAGAGTTGCCAAGTGCAAATCTCAGGAGCTTTGCAGGGATGGTAATTTTGATTCACCGTTGTGTTCTCGCTCTTCACAGTCTGTAGCATCCAGAGTTAAAAGTAATAATAGACCAAATGTGTTACCTGCCAGATATGTCTTGATTTTCTGTTTTTGTTCTTTTTCTCTTTTGTTTTCTGTTAGGGGTGAGATGCGTTACATCCTCTTCTTTTCTTCTCTTCCCATTTTCCCTTTTCTCTTTCTTCTCGAGCTCTCTCCCCTCGTTGAACATGGAACCATGTACCTGCGTGTACATCCTGGATTCCATGTTCCAAAGTTATAATATTTGTCAGTTGCTGATTTATTCCTGCTACGTGCGGATGAGCTGTGCCGCTCTTATAATAAACTATAATTTTCACTTACCTTATGGATTCTTCGTACTTTATGTTGTATGTACTGTTCATGCTATGTATGTTTTATGTACTGTTCATGCTATGTAAACAAGTTAAAGTTCAAATAATTCTCTTGGTTACCCATTTAACTCTTTTTTCAGGGGTGACCTCACACCACATACAGGTCTCATGTGATTTACTTCAGGAAAATGTTGTGCCATTACATGGATAGCCTGCTGTCTGCCAGACTGGTTGGAGATGCCAGTCAGACACTTGGAAGTACATGCGTGTTGTTGACAAGCTGATGGGAAGTCATGGTATATCTGCACGCTCTGTACATAAACATAGAAGACACAGATGGTGCCTATTCTAGACTCAGCAGGCAGCCATAACTGGGCACAAACCATGGGGTCACGTTCACTAGTCCTGTTCTATTGCCAGCAATGCTATGTATGCTGGGAGTTGTAGTCCCATACTTAAAACAGGACAGAGAAACTTCAAGACCTAGAATCCTAAGTGGAGTGGGCTACAAGCCAGGAATGACCAAAGATGAGCCTCATGCCTAAGGACCACTTTGGAGCATGGACATTAATATTGACATCTTTCTGACAAGAGCAGTGACTAGTCCAGTACCAACCAGGAGCAACCCAGGTTTCAGAGGATGTCAAACTGCTGCCAGGCCGTCAAAGGCTCTGGTGGGATGGTGGGGCAGGGCCAATGAGTCAGATCTGAGACTCTGCCATATTTGACAGTCATAAGAGTTCCTAGAAACAGGTACCTTCCCACGTAATGTGATTTGTAACCCGCAACACTCATAGGTCAGTATTTAGTTCAATTGTTCATTGGTGACACTGGAGTGATTTTTCACGTGGTACGAATAAGGATGTAGAGGTTTGCGAGTGGCATATGCAGAATGATGGACCTGGCTGTTCCAAATTGTTATTTGTAGCTAAACATGAGACTCAGGAGGTTGCTGTGCATGTGGCTCTCTTAATAAACATCTCGAAATCTGCAGGTTTGAAGAAAATATTGTTTTCACCACAGCTTCTACTGTGAAAACATGTAGAGGCTGTGGCAGAAAATGACATTATGCAAAGCAGAACAGAATGGAAACACTGTGTAATGAGCGAGAGAGAAACGGACCCTGGCACGTGTTGGGCCACAAACTAATTCACAGAGTATTTGTCGGATAATTAGTTTATTTTGAGCTCTAACTATAAGCCGGTATTGCGTGCACTGGAGTCTGGAGTGCCAATAATGTCTCTCAGTGCTTTGTGCAGTTTGATGCAAAACTTCAAGGGTACCAATGAACATGAGAATATGATCCAGAGTGCCAAAATCAGCTGGCTGAATGTCTCCCATGCCTCGAGAAAGGATGCAGAAGGGTCACCCCAGATGAGTTATGAGATTACATTTGGAAATATTCATGGTGATCTGGAAGATGTGAAGGCTTTTAACTCACAGGAAGGTGTGTGGATCTGTAGGGAAGATGAATGCGGAGCAAAATCCAGTGAGTTCTCTTGACTGGGGGAGAATGTCTGCATTGTCAGCATTCCGTCCATCATGGGACCCGTGCTCACTACGCCACTGGAGTCAAGCTATCCTGGCTGATGACGGCTGATAGCCAGAAACCGGTCCTAGGATGCTTGATTCCGGTCCAGGGAAGACATGGCTTGGCAGTTCGGGCTGGACTGTTCCCATGAGACACAGGGTCAAGACTGATTTGCATATGGCCATGTCTGAACTGGGGTGGCGTAGTGGGCAAAAGAACGATGGATTTAACCCAGATCTCTTGACTGGGGGAGAATGTCTGCATTGTCAGCATTCCGTCCATCATTTGTTTGTTGTAACGCTTTTCGCCCTAAGTGGGATGGGTATTCCCAGACGTGGGACCCGTGCTCACTACGCCACTGGAGTCAAGCTATCCTGGCTGATGACGGCTGATAGCCAGAAACCGGTCCTAGGATGCTTGATTCCGGTCCAGGGAAGACATGGCTTGGCAGTTCGGGCTGGACTGTTCCCATGAGGCACAGGGTCAAGACTGATTTGCATATGGCCATGTCTGAACTGGGGTGGCGTAGTGGGCAAAAGAACGATGGATTTAACCCAGAGCTCTTGACTGGGGGAGAATGTCTGCATGGTCAGCATTCCGTCCATCATTTGTTTGTTGTAACAAAATCCAGTGAGGGACTTAGCAGCAAAAGGATACAATGGACGGAGTTTAGTTTACAAGTATTCTGGGAGGGCAAGAAGGTGTTGTCCGTGTTGGAGAGGGCAATGTTTTGAAGCCACAGTCATTATTGGGTATCGTTTATGGAATACAGCCTATTGGGGGGGCACTTGGGAAAGACCAGGAAGGACAGAGTGAGAGTTAAGTATTTGTGACCAGGATCTAGACGTAGAAGACTGAATATGAGCATAACTTGTACGAAAAGATTGATAACTTGCCAGACCCAATGAAGGCTATTTGAGGTGTGATGAAATGTGTTGAAGGAACCAGTATTGGACTTTTTTTGTCCAATGTATGATGATCTGATAGATGGTATGACTGCATTTCCAAACGGTTTGAAATTGGGTTTCTAACTGAGATCAACTAAAAGCACAAAAAAGGGTGTTGAGCGAGAATGTTGCACAGAAGGCTTACCTGAGAAATATCGATAAGGATTCAGTTCTTGATAAGGGAAATGTATTTATTCATGAGTTCCCATGGCCTGCCCTCCACTAAGGTGAGCCCATGGTATCCGAAGGTAAATGAATGAGTGAAATGCCTAAACAGTGTGATAAATGGACTATTTAAGACCTTGGCATACAGGATAGCTGGTGATGTTGCTATTCCAAAGATGCAGAGAGAGCGTATTTGGGTAATAGGAGGTAAGGGTATTATTTTTTGGTGCCCATCTTTCCAAATGGGTCGAAATAAAGGTTGTAAAGGACTGCAAGCACAGCAAGTGCACTTAGTGAGAGGTTTGTAGAGAACAGTAGGCTGCAGAAACTGGGATTTCTAATCTTTATGACTGGCTGTGATAAAGTTACAAATTTAATTTTATCGTGGGTGGAAGTTTGGAAAAAAATAAGGAAGAGAGACAAATTACTGAAGCCAAAAGTAGATGGAAAGGTTACAAAGAGGAAATTCCAAGGAACACGAGAGGGAAAAGGTTAAAGAAGTGGTAAATATTGGTGTGTACATGATGTGGTCAACGGCAGGTTACAAGAGTCTTTAAAATTGAATTGTTCCAGTTTGGGCCCCTGGTGGTAGTGAACAAGTGACGTTCATCTTAGAACAGGTGGTAAATGTAAGAGCTGGGAGACATATAGGGGGTGGGGGAAGAAGGAGGTTTAAGGGGAAAAGGTGCCCTGGCAGGGGGGAGAGGCATTTCACGGTCCCCACTTGCTGTAGAAAAAGGTCAGGGGGACAGAGACAGAGGATTTGCTGCTATTGCAAGCGAAGCCTTAAGTAATTTTATTGGGTGATTTTTCTTGCCGCTACAGTCGGGCTCACTGTTCCCAGTTCCCACACCCATAAATCCGTGTGCAGGAACACCCGGGCAACCGTGATGGGGTGGAGCGGAATTCCACATCACAATTACGCTCCGCCTGACTTGTAATCAGACCCAATGTGAACACTGGACATATTTTTCCTATAAGGCAAGAGACATTGCAATGTTCCAGAGTGAGCCTTCCTCGGATCCCTCGCGATTCTTACCAACCCTATAGAACATGTGTATAGTGTTTTTCTTTGTACCGTTAGTGGCATGCTTACGTTTACTGGAACACATCTCATGGCATCTTTATAATTATTATTACTGGTTTCGTTGTGTGTTTGTATTAAGAGAAGAAGACATTGTATGCCTTTAAGGCGCCTTAGAAAGGTGCATCAGAGTTCCATTCAGCTTGCAGGAAGGGGCAAGGGGGCTATTCTGGTCAACAGCAAAGCTGGCTAGCCTGGGTGGACCACGCCCAAGTTGGTGTGTACATAAACTTTCGACACTGCATTTTTGTGACTCGGGACGGTGAATGCAACAAGACGCATCTTCCCTTCCCATGAGTATCATCGGAAATTACAGTTCATTCTTACCCACAGCTTGTACCGTGAAGTCTTCTTACTACACCAAGGACCCACAACAGCTCAGCAAGACTTCTACTACACCTCCGTCCATGAGAATTCTTGACCGGTGCACCAGGCACTTCAATGGTTACTGGTAGCCAGACACTTTGCATGTAAGGCACTTTGCATCGTCCATGGTGCGATCCAGAGTAAGGCCTGAGGGTCCTTCAACTAGAACTCTAATGGTACTCCAAGAACAGGACACTACTTTCAAAACGAGCGCCTCAGCTCCACATTCCTTCGTAAAGGAAATAGGACATTGGGAGGACAGAATTTTCAGTAAAGGTGTCGAAACTCAAACATCTGGTCAGCTGAAATGAATTATGCAAGAACATCTGTAAAACAGGAAGGAAGTAAAAACATAGTGGTTCTCAAGATGAAGACACAGAACTGACCTGGCGCACAACACATGAGTAACATTGGTGCTCAGAACTGAAAACTCCTCTCAAGAGTGACCTTAATGTCACAGGAACACCAGACCTGACTACACCACAGCCGGTCTCTAATCAGGCTGGGCAACAATTGCACTATTCCGGAGGCCCGTTTAAAATATGGCTTGCCCGGTTGCCCCACTAATTTTTACCAGAACAGACTGGAGTTTTACTCTCTAGCTCAGGTTTGAATCTGTAGAACAACCACAACATGCAATTGGCAATCTAAATCCTATAGGATAAAATAATAATGCCAGGCAACCACCATCAAGCCACCATTCAAAAATAAGAGGTCAAACAGCCAAAGCAAAAAGATCTGCTGCTCACCTCTGCCATCTTGGAGGTCCAATTCCTGTAGGTTCCGCTCTCATCCCTCGCTGTATTCACCATTGAAAACCCTACAGCACTAAAAAATATTTAAGAAAGAACTCATAAGGGATGTGTAGGAGAGTAGGATCTGCACTTATGTTGCCCCCACTTTTTTTCTGATGTATACACTGGTTTCTGGCTATAGTCAGGCTGGGTCCCTGCTATTCAGGGTCCCAGTCTCGCTGTTCTCTCTAAACGACTTGGAGTGCATATTAGATGCACTAGTGATTGGTTACTGTGATGCCTTATGAGCTCCTAGTATATGGTACCTTAGGTACCAAGGGCATAGGTACTTTACAGGTCTACCAGGGGCTGAAGCATGTATTATGTCACCCCTGGGAAGCAGACTAAATCGGACACCTCAGGCCTGCTACTGCAGCCTGGGTGAGGTAGTGTTAGCACTCCTCACTGAGGTATAGGTTCCTATATCTCACCATACACACACACACATATAAACCTATCAGTCACCCCTATGGCAGGCCCTATCAATCCTGAGGGCAGGGTGCTTGGTTTACAATGTGGGGGGTGCCTCTGCCTGAGCAGGGCCCCTCTGCAGCTGGCAGAGTCTATTCCCTGTGGCTGTTTGTGGATGCGGTTAAACCATATACTCTTAAGTGCATTATAACCTCCCGGTTAATGCAAACTTTGGAATGACTGCATCAAAACATATCGTGTTTGGTGTCAAACATCTTGGAATCATGCCCCCACATCAGTCCATGATGTGGGAGTATGATCCCACCCTTCTAGAGGGGATGACATGTACCCACTGTAGTAAAACGACAGAAATCTGAAAGAGCCCTGGCATCACAAAATGGATGCCACCAGCACAGACACTTGGCTGCCCTCCTGCTGCTGACTGAAATTCGCAGTGGAGGAGGCCCAACAAAAGGCATCCTGTCACAGGGAGGTGTCACCACCTTCCAGACAGGATTTAGTGTATTGGGGCTGGGTGGGTGCACTCCTAGAGTGCTTTGAAGTCCTGCACTGGGGGAGCAGTAGGCTCCTCTGTGCATATGTCAGCTCAAACCGGTTCAGGGGCTACCAGCCCCTGCTCTGGCGCGAAACTGGACAAAGGGGAGTGGGTGTAACCATCCACCCCCCAGACCCTCCTAGAGGAGTGGTCATAGAGCTAGTCCCTCCCTTTCTTTCACTATAAGATAGGTACACCTTGCCATTGCAAGTTAGATAACCCTGGACGACGCTTTACAAGACGAATCCTGGCCCTTCTTCTGTCTTCCAAAGGTAGTGGAACGTCGAATTTCCCTTGGAGTCAAGGAGTGCCTCCCCTGCTTGGCAGGCACCAAAACTTGAAACAACGGTTACAAACTTTCCCGCTCCTGCCGGAGTCCGAAGTCCCTGCGACCCCAGAAGCGGATTTCCTGACCTCTCGTCAGCCATTTTGAGTCCCCAGCGAAGCTATGGAGTCTGGACCCCACGAGTGACGAGGAACTGCAATACCTGGGAACCGTGCACTATTGTCGAGTGCAACCCCTTCACGACGTTCAACGAACTTGTGCTTTGGACCATTTGTGGCCCAAGCCTCCAGCAGGTTTTGCAGCAAAAATCAGAGGCCTACCGCGTCCCGAGTGACCGTAGGCTCCTGTGAAGCATTTACTCAAGAGGCGTCTTCGCGATCCCTTGCCTGTTGGCTAGCGGGTCCCCCGAAGACTTTATTCTTGACTCAAAGGGCTCCTCTGGTTGCTCCAGGCCTGCCCTCACTTACCCTCGCTGGATGAGGCCCATAGAACTTGCTGGTCTGCACCATCGACTTTCTTCACTTTACACAAGACTTGTTTTTGCCAAGGCTTGTTGGCTCCAATCCGGTTGCCGACACCGCCATCAGCTGCAGACGTAGTGGGACACTCCGAATCCAGCTGCTGGTCATCTTCGATCCCTCCTGGACCTCGTGAGCGAAGAGTCAAAACACCATCGACGACCTGGAATCACCCGACATCCGTGGGCATCCATCTTCCTGGCCCCGGGTCACTGGCAAGTGACTGTGAACACTGTCCCTTCAATTTTCAGGTCTTCTACATCCAGAATCCAGCCTTGGATTCGACCGGACACTTCTTCAGTCGCCGCAAGCAGCAAGTCTTCTTTGGTCTCCATAGAAAACAGCGATGCGACCCGGCACCAAAAGACACCTATGCACCCGGCTTCCCTGGGTGAGGTAACTTGTGCACTCCGGTGCCCTAGTGTGTGTTGGCCCTCGAATTACTTACCTTGTAAGTGGCTTGCTTGTAGACTTCCTCGAAGTACCCTAAAACTTTAAAAATCAAACCGAGACTTTCTCCATTGTAATCAATAGGGAATCCGCGTCTGTGTTCACACACTGCACACGTCTCCCGTGGGCCTGTTACTTACCCGCCAACACTGCAGTCTTGAAGCCCAAGCGATTCTACAGGCCCTAGGCCTTGTCATTTTGCAAGTTGACTTTCCTAACCCATTTCTTTAGTATATGGTCTGGTACGCCCTAGGGCCCCAGCCATATTTGTGCTTAACTTATTGTGAAACGTTGATATTTGAATGTGTACCTGGCTTCTAATCTCATAAAGAGATTAGTAGAGTGTGTCTAGAAATAAATACATATATATACCTGTGTGGTGCCCTTTCATTTGGTAATTCAAGAGATTAGAAGGTAAAACAAGCTGCTTTACATTCCTCTGAAACGTAGCCTGAAGGCTGCTCTCCACAGCTACCACTAGGATTGCTTTCTTTAAAAGGTTGTCTTAAACCTATCTACCATAAGAGTCGAATTGGACTGGTGCAAGGTGGCCACTGTAACTAGTGACCAGCATATGCCAGGCCAACTTCGCACAGGATGCCTGGGACATAGTCCATCCAGATGGTTTTCTCTCTCGTCTCTCTCTAGACCCTATACGAGTATCCTCACTGCTGCACCCAGCACAAGGGGTGATGCTAAGTCTTCGGTAGACACTATAAACTGAACATGGTACCGCTGAGTACCCGGCATCAGCTAGCGGTTATAATAATGAGAGTGCGCCATATCTCACACTCATCTTCCCTCCATCACAGGCGCTATAAAAGCCCCGCCCTGGTCACCCACCTGCAAACCACATTGGCCCGCAGCAAGTAAGACACCCTTCCAACCAAGCACTCACCACCCCCATGAAGTGCTATACGGATGCAATTACAAAACATTTACCTAAGGCTCGGATCCTTTAACACCGCATACAGAATGTGTGTATGTGAGACGCAGTCTGCTGAAAACATTCGGAGGCCGGCTTACGTTATTTTCTGTGGCCTCCGCACTATGATTTTAGACATTTCTCTACCCAGAAGTAGCATCAGGGACTTTATTGGCGGGACCTACTCCTGGAAAGTCAGCGGTAGGCCTGGAGTTAAGTCACACCTCACAGAAAAATCTTTACGGAATTCGGCTCTTAAAAAGAACCAGAGAAGGCTGGCAACACAAACACAGAGGATAAATAAGGCCAACAGATACGTCAGTCTACCGTGAGGATTTTTGAGAATAATTCCGCAGGGTGTGTTTCATTGGGTGAGGTGGAACCAGATCCTCTTTTCAGTGAACTGATGAGTGGGAGTATGTACAGCTATCCATGTGGTATGTACAGCTATCCAGGTGGTATGTACAGCTACAGCTATCCATGTGGTATGTACAGCTACAGCTATCCATGTGGTATGTACAGCTACAGCTATCCAGGTGGTATGTACAGCTACAGCTATCCAGGTGGTATGTACAGCTATCCAGGTGGTATGTACAGCTATCCCCCAAAAAGAAGAGACAAGGGAATGAGCCTTCTCTGACTCCCCTACCCAAACTAATACCTCACTAAAGAGAGAGAAGGACTAGAACAACAAAATAGTGCCCACCTAGGATGGAGGAGGCAAGAATTAACCATTGTAATGCCCTCCAACGAGATGGCTAAACAATTTTAACAAGAGAGGCCAGAGACGAAAAGACATTGCTTTTCTTAATACTGCCCTCACACACTTTGCAGTGTCATGCTTCATCATAGGGCCGCATCAGACGTCCAGGTGCAGACCAACACACTGGACGGAGCGCGATTTTTTGTGTGTATGAAGAACAGTGGTGAGGGGGAATGAAAAAGGAACAAGAAATGAAAAATAGGAAAGAGTATTCCCTCAAGAAGGGACCAAAAAGTGCAGATAGATATAGTTAAAACTATCTAAGGGGATAACCACAATATGCCTTTATTCATGTGTCCCCTTGACAGGATTAAAAAATAAAAGATGGGATATTCAGGGGAGGTAAAGGCCCCTATATCCCTACTGCAAAAACCAACACGTTTCAGCCAGTGCTACATGCCCATCCGGGTCACATGGTAATGATCACTTATCTTTTATGATCTACCCCCTGCTAGGGTGTTTACCTCAGTTGCAAAGTGCAAAATCTCCAATAACTCACTCTCCAATAATCGTAGAGAGGAATCCTTTTTCTGAAAAAAAGCGCGATTCTAAAACCACCAGAGACACGTTAACTATCCTCCTATAATGCCCCAATTATTTAGCCTCTATATTGCTGCCAACAATTCCAATGCAGTGTCTTCATCACTGTCAACCAGTCATATATTCAATAAAAACTTGGACACCACTTAGTGCAACATCCCACACACATAGGTGGGGATAAAACTTGGTACACTCTCAAGCCCCAATGATACTTTTACACGTCTCCATGTGAAATTATAAAATTAAAGCTCTAAAACCACCAATATTTCAGTGCCTACGGCGCGATTCTATGGCCATATCATTGTCCTACTTACACGAGTTCACAAGTACTTCTCTGAACCCAGGACCTTTGTGGGAATGTGGGCTCGTAGTCCCACACTGGTACGGTTGTGGGGGCATGTTGCTGATACTGGGTCATTACGGATAAAGTTTGGACGGGGATCATTAACTTTGTTATGATGGCTCATTTTATCATGCTCTTGTATATATGCCCATAATCCACCACATATAGTGTGCAGCTAAAATGATTTTGACTGTTGGAAAAATGTACACCTGGTATATGAATATTTAACATACAGACCATCTGATTAGGAAACATATAGAAGACTTTCTGTGTAGCCTAAAGGTACATAGAAGTCAAATATAATAAGGTTCTCTCTTTTATACAAAGTGTGACTACAAGCCCAAGTTCCCACAAAGGTCCGAGGTTCAGAGAAGAGCGATGAACACACTGCATTGGCATTGTTGGCAGCAATATAGAGGTTAAAAAATTGGGGCATTAGGAGGATCGTTAACGTGTCTCTGGTGGTTTTAAAATCAGGCTTGTGTGTTTTTTTTTTTTGTTTTTTGTTTTTTTCAGAAAAAGAATTCCGCTCTACGATTATTGGAGAGTGAGGTATTGGAGATTTTCCACTTTGCAACTGAGGTAAACAACCTAGTAGGGGTGAAGATCATAAAAGATAAGGGATCATTACCCTGACGAAGGCCATTGTGACCCGGATGGGCACGTAGCACGGGCTGAAACAGGTTGGTTTTTGCAGTAGCGATATAAGAGCCTTTACCTCCCCTGAATATCCCATCTTTTATTTTTTAATCCTATCAAGGGGACACATGAATAAAGGCATATTGTGGTTATGCCCTTAGATAGTTTTAACTATATCTATCTGCACTTGTTGGTCCCTTCTTGAGGGAATACTCTTTCCTCTTTTTCATTTCTTGTTCCTTTTTCATTTACCCCCCCCCCCACCATTCTTCTTCATACACAAAAAATAATAATCGCACTCCGTCCAGTGTGCTGGTCTGCGCCTGGACGTCTGATGCGGCCCTATGATGAAGCATGACACTGCAAAGTGTGAGAGAGCAGTATTAAGAAAAGCAAATCTGTTTTCTTTTCTTCTCTTACCCCTCTTGTGAAAATTGTTTAGCCATTTCGTTGTTGTTTAGCCATCTCGTTGGAGGGCATTACAACAATTAATTCTTGCCTCCTCCATCCTAGGTGGGCACTATTTTGTGGTTTCTAGTCCTTCTCTCTTTAGTGAGTTATTGGTATGTACAGCTATCCAGGTGGTATGCACAGCTATCCATATTTACATCTTCTTTGGGAAGGTTTGTAGGGAAACAGAGGGAGGTGCCGGACTCTTAAAATGCAGTCGGGTCTGAGTTGAGGACATTTGAGGATTCAGCGGGGTCAGCGCCAAAGCTGTATCCATACACTCAAAGAGGAATTCAGTCGTTTTTTTTTTTTTTAATACTTCTAGTGGTTTTTACAACCATTTTTAATCAAATATTTTAATAGGCTCGTCTGGAACACCTATATATTTTTTTTTAAACCTGACACACAAAAGACAAGTTCAGCAAACCTTCGGAATTGTAGTGGGTACAAGGCTCTCTACCGTGGGGAGGGGGAAGTCAGGTCCCTCTGTGTCATCACATTCTACAACACAGCTCCTCGTTACACCACAGCAGCCTCTGGGAAGAAATGATACAAGGCCAGCACATAAGAGCCCCCCCGGGGTCGGGGGTGGCCGGTGTAGTACACGGGAGGCGCCCCCGAGGTCGAGGGAGGCCGGGCCAGAACACAGGAGGTGCCGCCCCCGAGGTCAAGGGTGACCGGGCCAGTACACGGGGGGCGTCCACGAGGTAGAGGATGACAACGCAGGTGGCGCCCCTGACGTAGAGGACGACGACGCAAGTGGCGCCCCTGAGGTCGAGTGCGGCTGTAGGCTGGAGGTGCCCGTGAAGTCTATTGTGACGTCTTAATGTTCAGGAAAAACGAATTAGGTCGAGTGTTCATGGGGTCAGCGCACAGGAGGTGACCCCGAGGTCTGGAGTTCATGGGGCTGGGGCTAATGCACTCAAGTATCGTTGAGGCCGAAAGTTTACCGGGTCAGCCAGTGCACTGAAGTTGTCACAATAGACGGGGTGGCGTTGCTAGTATACCGGGCGTATCCACAGGTCAAGGGTGAGCAGGACCTGTGCACTGGAAGTGCCCTTGAGGGGATGGGCAAACAGGGCAAGTATGGGTACCTGATGTAGAGGGTGAGTAAGGCAGTACCTGGGGGTACCTCTGATGTGGAGGGTGAGGAGGCTCAGTACGCTGTCGGTACTTTTGAGATGGAGAGTGAGGAGGTAGGTGCACTGGGAGTGCTCTTGCGGTGGAGGGTGAGGAGGGGCTCC
This sequence comes from Triturus cristatus, assembly GCF_964204655.1. NCBI lineage: Eukaryota > Metazoa > Chordata > Amphibia > Caudata > Salamandridae > Triturus > Triturus cristatus. The sequence goes on along the minus strand of NC_140579.1, from coordinate 93,249,944 downwards.
TCTGATGTCGAGAGTGAGTAGGGCCAGTACGCCAGGGGGTACCTGTGATGTGGGAGTGGCTAAGGCCAGCAACCTGGAGATACTTCTGAGGTCGAGAGTGGGGAGTAGAGCCCGTACTCTGATCCTCTGGCCTCTACACTTGAGCTGGACATGCCACTGTGATGGAGGAGGCGGCCTGGTACATTCATCTACTCCGTGGTGTAATGGGTAACAAGCCCCACAACACCTGGCTGGTTAGTAAGTTAAAACAGGCATCATTGGGGTTTAATGGATCCTCACATACCAGGTACAGGTGCATTATTGAAAGGTACGCCTCTCGCACCAGAGCTGAGCGAGGATGGATAGCGCTGGCCCAGTGCAGTGGTGCACTGCCTGCAGTGGAAGAATGCAAAGCCACTGAACAGAGCTACCCTTGGTAGGCATGTAGACTGCCCTAGAGAGGGAAGAGGCCAGGGCAGTACACCGGGGCTTTCTCAGTGGGGAAGGGGCTCAAGCTCAGTACACTGGACGACCGAGGTATGGTGAAGGGGGTGCAGGGTCAGAACACTGCAGGCCCACTCTGCTTTTTGACTTTTCACTACCATAACATCTCTCCATGCCTCGACACAACTCTCAAAAGTGTTCAAACGGCCGGGCAGGAAATAGAAACACCGGTCACAGTACTCACATCCTCCATGATCCTGCGATTAGATCGCACTGGCCCAGGTTTACCGATCTCACTGGTGAAGCGCTACAGATCTCATCCCTCCATGGCTGCAGATCTCACTTATATAGAGATTCAGGTATCACCGATCCGCGCCTGCAGATGTAACCCATCCTGTACTGCAGATGTCTCTCTCTCTCGCCGTGGGCAGCAGACTTCTCACCTGCCAAGGCAGCCGATCTCACCTCTATGGGATTTAGATCCAAAGCAGCGGCAGGTCTCACCCACCGAGACTGCCGATCTCACCCTTCCAGGGCTGAAGATCTCGCTCTCTGGTCCACAGCTGCAAAGCCCATGGCCCGAGCAGGTTTCACCGTCTGCCACAGAGGGGTGCAGACCTATCACCACTGGGCTCCACCTCTCAGCGGTCCGGGGCTTCACCTCTCAGCGGTCCGGGGCTTCAGCTTGCGCTGCTCGTGGCCTCAGATCCTACGCCAGTGTAAATAGTGACGTTCGCTGGAAGCTCCAGCATCTGCCGGGCGTCTCCCTGCTGCCCCAGTGATCGCTGTCTGTACCGAGATCCTCTCTCTGCCACCAGTCTCTGCTGTCAGCCCAGACCCTGCCGCTCCCTCTCGGTCTGAGCCCGCTCCCTCTGCACAGAGCCGCAGTTCCTCTTGGCCGGAGCCTCCTCGCTCTACTCACAGCTGCAGCGACTGAACTTTTGCAGAGCAGAAAATAAATTTGGTTTCCGGTTCCTTGTGGCCGAGTCTCCGAGCAGCCACGGACCTTCGGCAGGCGCGACAGTGGTGCGCAGGGGCGAAGTGGGCCAACCCACGGGGTAGGGTGGCTGTGACATTACTGGACAGAAAGGGTGGGGGTGGCGAGAAGGCATCGGACTGCGGGAGGCAGGGGGCACGGGAAGAATGTAGTCTGTGCTGTAAAGGGGCCAGTAGCCATGGAAGGATACACATGATTGACATGGCTGTCATGGGGAGGGACTAACAAGCTTAAATCCAATCATAAGGCAGCATTTATAACCTAAACCAATCAAGAAGATGGGTCAGAGAGTGGGAGGAGCTTCCACAAAGCTTCCACACTATAGTGTATAATGCATGCCTCGCAAAGCAATGGCAACGCATTCGCGCTGCAACGCTAGGCGAGACCTAAAAAGAAAGTCTAAACAACCTTTGTTGGCTCTTGTCAGGAAACACCAGTGAATATCACCTGTGTTTCCACTGCCCTGCAGGTAAAAATATCAGTTCCTGGCACTGATAATTAATTCATGGAGACCTGCCGCAATTGCCTGCCTCTCAGCAGAAGATCCCCATCTTGGCAAGAATATTCATGGAATTCACTCAGTCGTTAGAGAGATAACTGAACAAACTTTGCCCACACTGACCAATTGCACTGAATCAGGAAAGCTCTGGAGCCCAAGCTCGGCTGATCATGCCACTTACGGACCGGGCTACTTTGCAAGGCCCGAGAACCATGCTTGTGATTCGCGTGACACAATAGCATCATGCACAGATAAATTGATCATGGTTTTAATGAATCTTACAAAAATATATGTTCTGTTATGCATGACCTGGCTGAACCACTCATGAAATACTGGATTAGCATGACAACTGCAGGGCAAGGGAAAATAAACTGTTTGGATTAGGAAGGCACCCGGTTGGAGAAAGAAACTTAGAGGGTGAAAGATTTACCAAAAATGTCCATTGTTTGCTGTATTCTTGTTTAACTCGAAGTAGATGTTAACCTGCAGCATAACCTTGCATTTACTTAAAATGGTAAAACATGAAGTATAACCTGTGATATGCATCTAGACATCCATGGGTGCCAAAAGAACAATGGCTGATGGGGTGGTGAGAGTTAAACAATAATGCCATATGCAATTTCCATGTGGTTAACACCTGGAGCAAAGTCTTGTAATTTTTAAAAATGAAATAGCCGCAATACTGAAGAAAGTTTAATTCAGGCATTTAGCCTGTCAATTTGCTTGGGAATGGTAGCCTTATAAAAAAAAAAAAAATCCAGTATTTAGGTTTAGCTCTCTAAAAACAAGAGCTAGATTAGTCATGATTTGCTACCTGCACTTTCACCCATGGAACCAGGGTGCATCAATGGTAAATTTTTCATTGGTTGGCTGTGGTATACAGAGTCTGTACTGATGTCAAGCCTCTGTTGGACTTTAAGACAGCCTGGATGCATACATTTTTCACATTATGGGCAACAGTCCAATTATAGCCCAAGAGTGAAACTCTTGTTTCGGTTTTCAGGAGTTTGGGTACACACACTCCCTAAATAACAATTGGTCAAACGGCAGACATTCGATTATTAATGACATACTGAGTTAGGTCTTAAGAGGGAGAAGCTGTCTTTGGGTGGAAAATGAGAGAAATAATGCCAGATATTGATATCTGCAGAAGATGAGTTGACATCAGGCACAAAAAGGTTAAGAACGCCATTTAGTGGTAAAAGTGTGTCTTCTTACCCAATTTCACATCATCAACAATAAGGATTCTGGGATGTCCCTATGCTTGAGAACTCCTGGTTGGGTTGTAAAACCAATTGTGACATTATTCACTATATGGAGCCTTTACAGTGGCGCAAAAGATACATTTATTATAGATAAAATGAATTTTAAGACCGGTTCCAAGATATCTCGAGGTAGGATGCGTGTGAGCAATGCAGTCAGTCTGTCAATTATCTTTCAAAAAACGATTTGATTTTTTAGGACAAAGCTGGCTTTAATCTTTTGCTACTAATCGTTGGAAATGTAAAAATATAGGTCTTTACACTAGCAATTAGTCATACCAAATGTGTGTAGGAAGGTCTTTTGACTGAGCTAGACCATTAAATGCGTCATGGAGCGACCATCAAAGGCCGATGATAACAGCAGGGAGACAAGAAAAGCAGAAAAGTGGTATACCTCGCCGCCCTTATGGAGGGCTTTAAAAGGGATGAAAAAAGTGCTTGGGGCCTCTATAAAGGTGCTTGCTTATGTAATTAAGGGTGTGGCTGAAGAAGAAACACTAAATATCTGTAATTCCTGTAGTGTGCCACCCCACCGCTTTTTTGGTTCCTTTCTGAGCTCACGATTATTGCATTCATATTTAGAATGACTCGCATACACTTAAAACCAACCAGGACTATTGGCTTTGTCAAGGGTTGTTAACTCTTTAGGATAAATGACTAACAAGAATGATTACATTTAAATTATTAATTTTGATAATGTTTCAATTTCTTTAAACCGGCAATAAAAGGGAAGACCCTCATGGGGACTAACTATTTGGGTCAAGCAGAATTTGGGTTTTACCATGTGTTTAGTCCCCATAGACAGTCCAGATATCATGGCCATATGCCTACAGGGTAACCCCAATATCAAGTTAATGATCGTAAACATCTATGCAAGGGGTCTCAGCGGAGGAAAACAATCTAGCACAGTTGATTGCCTAGAGGACTTATGGGGTGGATTGACGGGCATCCCCAAAATAGTCATTGCAGGGGATTTGAATACCACCTTTGAACCCCTTAGTAATGAGGATTCCAAACTGATGGAAGAAGATGCGCTATGCAGTGTCCCTACTTTAGAGCTACCCCCATAAAGCGATGGACCGAGGCAGCCCTCCAACTTAAGGCACTGTGTATGGAGGGGGGCTTGGAGCAGTAAATGGTTGTTCACCTTCCGACACCTATAACAACGGTGTGAGTACAAGTCGGATTGATTATATACTCATTAACTTAGAACACTGGTCCATATTTTGCGATATGGAGGTTTTAGAGCGAGCTGAAAGTGACCACAACCCTCTTTCACTAAAGATGAACATTTTGGGCCCAACGCAGACAATAATTCCACCACTGCTTCATTCAACTAGAGAGGTTCAGCTTTGTAGCAGCATGAGGAGGCTAAAATGGGACAAAGTTGTATCTAGCAAACAAACACTTATAGATATAAGGGCTGCAGTCTCTAAAACCCTGGAAGAGCTAAGAGCTATAACAACACAATCCGAGTTAAATGATAGGATAACGAAGCTGCATGAGGATCTGTTTTGCAAAATAAGTACCTACTTTTTAAAACCAGTTAGTAGTCCGACTAAGCGGAAACGTAAAGAAGCTAATTGGTATAATACGGATTGCAGGGTAGCCTATAAGTAAGTATTGGCTGCAGCCATTAAGCAGAACGATCATACTGCAGTCAAGCTCTCACGACAAAAATATAAAACAAGGCCAAAAAGGAGTGGGATGAACAGAGGTGGGCAGACCTTTATCAGGCGAGCAAAGAAAGTGACTCCCAGTCTTTTTGGCAGCAGGTAAAATGGGGATGAGGGGGGCAAGCTCCAGCACCCCATAACCATGTAGCCCCAGAGATGTGGGTCTCCCATTTTGCAACACAATTTGCTTTTGAGGCAGGGGACGAAATTGAGGATGTATTCACCACTTCGTCTTCTGACACAGTATTGAGTTTTGATATAGGGAAGTTGATATAGCGCTGGGTTCAGCTGCTAATGGTAGAGCACCTGGTCCTGACGGCGTACCAGTTGATCTGTTCCAGAATGATAAAATAATTTGGCAAGAGTATATACTCTTGCTAGTGAATACAATAGCTAGCGGGGCAGTCAATCCAAACACATGGAAGGGCGCAGAGATTTTGCCAATATTCAAAAAAGGTGATTGCTCGTGCCCAGGTAATTACAGACCAATCAGTCACATAGACGCTATCCCAAAAATTATGGATAGAATTGTATTAAATAGGATACGAGATTGGATCGTTGAGAAAAATATACTAACCTCACTACAAGCAGGTTTTTGTACTAATGTGAGCACGATAGACCAGGTCTTTCGGTTTGTTCTGATCTATTGGCGTGTTGTTGTGCTGGCTGGTGGTACTATTTATGCAGCCTTTGTGGACCTAAAATCCACTTTCGACTTGGTATCACGAAGTAAACTTTGGAGGGTCTGCAAGGATCTGGGTATGCCTGCAGAATTACTATCTGTTGTGGATGCAGGAAATTGTGCCCAGGTACGTTGGAGTACCCAGCGTAATAAAACCAATCCATTCCCAGTATCTAAAGGGGTGCGTCAAGGGTGCGTTTTGGCGACGACCCTATTTTCATTGTTTATTAATGGGGTTGTAGATTATTTTTCTAATTTTCCGACAGATGTTAAAGTCCCCATACTTATGTTTACCGACGATACCCTAATCATTTCTAAGACTCAGAGTGGTTTACAGAGGGCCTTAAGGTTTGAGGGGTTTTGTAAAGATTATGGGTTGAAGATAAATGCAGATAAAACAAAATGTATGGTCCTCCACAAACACAGAGCAATAAAGGGCAGGGTGTCTTTAAATGGTGAACTTTTGGAGCAAACTAATGTTTTCAACTATCTGGGGGTTACGTTGGGGAACAAACTCCATTGGAACCCCCAAATAGATACCATGGCCCTAAAGCATGGTCATGTAGCTGGTGCTTTGCTGAAGGAATATAAGACCTCACACACCCAACCCATGCATCCCTTACTCAAGATCTATAAACACCAAAGTTATAGTCTCTGTAACTTATGGCGCGGAACTCTGGGGCTTTAATGATTTAAAGCCATTAGTTTTCGCACATAATAAATTTGTGAGAAGTGTTATTGGTCTACCACAGAGCACTCCATTAAAACCAGTCTTCTATGACATAGGTTGCAACAGACTGGAGGAGGTTGCCAAGTTTCGTCCAATTGCTTACTGGCGGAGACTATGGACTATTCCCGAATTATCACAGTATGCAGCTGCTCTAAAAGAGGCTTTGGGCCTTAGATACCTCATGCAAGATCAAGTGGCTACAAAATATAAAAACTACACTGGTTAGTATGGGATTGCGAAATTTGAGGGAAGACCCAGAGAACCAGCAATTTTCCCCAAAAAAAGAGATGAAAAGACTCTATTGGTCTATGGTGGTGAATAATAATATAATGACCTCAGAGGCAACATCACTGACAGGCAACTTTTTAGAGTTTAAGCCCTGCCCACAATATGAGCATTACTGGGATGTCATTACTAAACCAAGGGATAGACGTCTATATTTTCAATTTCGGGTAGGCTCATTACCTGCAAATGCATTTACACGCAATTGGCATAGTGAAAATTACAGTATGTGTAAGTTGTGTCTAGAATTTGAGGAAAGTTACCCGCATATATTAGTTGTTTGTCCAGCATACAAGGCACCACGGAAAAAATGGTTGCGCCCACTATGTAAGAATATGGGCGTTAGGAGCAGTGTGATAGCAATGAGGATACTGCTGACCGACACTAGTGCACCACGTGTAATAGCTTCTTGAGTCGGACGTGGTGAGTCCATGCCTATTTAAGCGTATCCAAACTAAAGTTTGTGAAGGAAGATAAATGATGTAGAAATGGGTAGGCTGGTATTATACCGGAATATGGTCGCCATCTATCACAAGGTGGAGTTTCCCGTCATTACAACTCTCAAACACACACACACGCTCTGTATAAAGTTTGGTGCACCTTTGATAAACACTGTACCTGATCTTCCGTGCCACCAATGGTTACGGATTCCAAGGTCATCTTTCCAGTTTAGAAATGCAAATGGTATTACAGACTTATTTTATGCCTTTTTATACTAATATGAATTATTAGGCTTTTTAGCAAATCAACTGACATTTTTTAATGTAAGGATTTTTAAAATGAATGTATATTAATTTTATATACCGATATTTAGTATTCTTTAATGTTAGGGCAAGTGCCTTTTTTTATTGTTAAATGTCTTTTATGATCTTAATTTATTGAAATTAAGATTGAATTGAAATGTTTCAATTCTGAAATCGAGAGCCTGAATTAAGCATTACTGAGGCCTGAGCGCTCTGCATAGAGGCCAAGAATTGGATGACCATATGTATTCTGAACCCCTTTTTGACCCATTACCGGTGCCATGAGAAACTCGAACTGCCTTCCTGCCATTATAAACACATGGAGGGAACTCAGTTCAAAGAATACACTTTATAAAAGTAATCTGCTACATAAAAAATACGGAAAAACAACATCATGGAAATAGATAACACTCTCAGAGAATTCAAGATTTGGTACAACATGTTTAATTCAAACAGGAAATAAACCGCTAACCAGGATTACCTTAATGCTTTTTTCCTTCCTTGTTCAGAAAACCATCAGTGTTTTTGCCATTAAGGGTGGGGGCATGCAATCGCCGCCGGGCACACAGAGTATATTTACAAGAAACTCACTTGATTTCCTCAGAGCTTGGTAAGGTGCAGAGACGATGTAGGGGTCAGTTATAGGGTACTGTATACTCTGCTTTCTTGCGGAGGCGGCAATCTGGTTGCGCGCAGGAGTCCCCTTCTCATGGACTGATAGCAGGATAGCTGATCAAGGGAGATATGTACTCTTGCTGGGGATGCTAGAGGGTGCACCAGCGGTTTTGGGGTCAATTTACGCACCTAACACTGACCATGGCACCTTTCTTTACCGTCTCTCGCACGCACTCTCAGACTGGACGCAGTATTCGTGGCTACAGGGGGTGGGGGGGGGGGGGAAACAGACTTTAACGCAGTTTTTGATATTCACTTGGACCGCACGCACCCTCCCTTAGCTTATGTGGCTACTGCTGTGCAGGCCACTACCTTGACTAACTGGGCCAGGGGATGGGGACTGCTGGATATATGGAGAGTGCAGCATCTTGGACTGCGTGAATATTCTTTCTATTCCTACCCGCACTCCCTGCATACACGCCTTGATCATTTTCTATGCACCCCAGACTTGTTCCCCACGGTTGTTAGCAGCACCAATTTGGGAAAACGCATATCGGACCACAAGCCGTTGGAGTAGGTACTCCAATGGAGTCGTACCTCCACGCCAATCCCCACATGGTGCCTCCAACCGTTACAACTTGAAAATTCATAGTTCAGAGATAAATTAACCACTGCCATCATTACATATTTTACTAAAAAAGAGGGCACGGCAACATCCAGGGTTGTTGAATGGGAGGCATTTAAAGTGACAGTCCGGTGAGTTTCTATGGGAACACTAGTGGGAATCAGGCTCAAGGTGGTCAGGGAACTTACGGACCAGGAGGCTTTGTTACGAACGCTGGAGGTACCGGCCCAGTCAGAAGAGGAGAGAGGGCAAGCCCTCAAAGAAGCTAGGATTCGTTATACCGAGCTTTTGGAACCCTTACGCGTTCTAGATTAGCTTGCGTACACACTGCGCACTCATGCAGAGGCGGATAGGTCGGGCACGTTACTGGCTAGACTGATTAGCCCGCAACCCATCCCTACACCTATCCTGGCCATATATGACAGCTGCCATACCTTGATCACTACGCAGGTAGAAATTAATAAAACATTTCACGACTATTATGCAGCCCTTTACGCCGCTCCCCCCCCCCCCCGCTCGTGAATTGACGGGAGCAACGGCAACATTCCTAGAATCAGGGGAGCTCCCTACCATTACTGATGCACAGGCTGCGGACTTGGCGGGCCCTATGACCACTGCCGAGATTCGTAGTGCAATACGGGGACTCGCCCGCGATAAAACACCAGGCTCTGATGGGCTCCCCATTGAGTTTTATTCCACTTTTTTATTCCCAAACTATTACAACTGTACACCACTGCCTTGACAGAAAGTATCTTGCCCCCTACGACTAGGGAGGAGATAGTGACCTCTTTATTAAAACCAGATAAGTCCCCAACAGACCTCCCTGCATATAGGCCCCTATCGATTCTTAATACGGAATATAAAATTCTCAGCAAACTTCTCGTGTCGAGGCTTCTTCCCTTACGCCCCAAGTTGATCCACACAGACCAGTGTGGCTTTATACCCAAATGCAGTACCTCATTGAACATCCGACGTCTCTATGCCCTTATACATTATGCCCGAGCTTCGATTCCTTAAGCTGGCCATACATGCTGGCTGCTTTGGTCAAATATGGGATCCCTCCAGAATTTAACAAGTTGGTGGAACTGCTCTATACTAGACCCACAGCAAGGGCAAAAACTGGTACCAACATCTCCATAGCATATGATGTTTTTCGGGGCACACGACAGGGTTGCCCCCCGACGCCCTTGCCGTTTGTGCTTGCTTTAGAACCCCTGGCACAACGATTGCATTGCACAATGGCTCCATATGGTATTCCAGTAGGCCAGATATGTCACTCTGTTTCAGCTTATGCAGATGACATGTTGCTCTACTTTGCAGATATGCATTAGACAACGCCTGTAGCCTCGCTGTTTGAGCAATTTGGGGAGATCTCTGGTTTACACCTCAACGCCCCAAGTCGGTAGCTTTCTCCTTTTATGATGCGTATACTTGTCCCACCTTTCAATTAGGTCCAATGCAGTTTAAGATGGAGCCTTCTAGGAGCGCTAGGTGGCACCTGACCGGCATGGCTGCTCTGCCGTGAAGCTCCGGCTGCCGGACCCCGCCGATCCTTCCCGCTTTACCTGATCCTGCCCTGGCCGGCCGTTTTTGGCTGTCTTGGGGCCCTGGCCCGCCTGGCTGTCACTGGTGCGAGTTTGGTGTGTGATCACCCCCCCGGAGCCGTGCCTGCTGCCTCTGATCAGTGCCCGGCGGGAGACCGCCACGATCCTGGATGCTGGGTGCGGGCGCGCGGCTACTCGAGCCCGCGGCGCCCACGAGGTGGCTAGGCCTGGAGGTCCTGGCTGCCCGGAGAGGTCGTCGCTGCTGCTGTGGCGGCCCCCCCCCCGGAGGAGCCCCTGCCTGAGTTCCTGTGGCTGGCGGTGGGGTGCTGTAGGGCCCATCCCGGGCCGTGGAGCCGGGCCGACGACCAGGCGGTGAGTGGGGCGCTGATTGCACTCCCTGGTGGGGTGGCCGGAGCGGCTGTGGGGGCTGGAGGTGGCGGGGGCCCTCCCCATCGGACCGGGTATCGGCGGTCGAGGTCCGGCTTCCCCCCCCCCCCTCTCCCCCCACCAACGTTGCTTGCACTGCCCTGGTGCCCCGAGGCCTGCAGCGGTGAGCTGGTGGAGTGGCACTGTGTCGGGGGTTCGGGCCGCAGGCCGGCGGTCAGGGGGAGGTGGATGGTCATCCCTCGCCTCCTCCTCCTTTAACCTCCCCCCCCCCCATATCCGCCTCTGGGGGCCTGTGTGTTGGGGGTGGCCCTGTCCGCGGGGGCCCCTGGATCCCCTAGCCCAGAGCTGTACACGTGGATTGGGCGAAGCACCCCCCGGTGTTGCAGGTGCCGCCGCCATGGGTAAAGACAGGGCTTTCAGGTCGACGCCCGCGGCTACCCAGACTAAGATGGACAAATTCACGACCTCCGAGAAAGGGCCGTGCCCCGCCGGGGAGGGGACCTCGACCCCTGGCACCGACCTTGCTGCCATCTTGCAGGCCATCACCGCATCCCGCTCCTCCCTGGAGGGCATGGTGGGGGAGGTGAAGGTGGACGTGGCCCTTCTTCGGCAAGACCTGCGTAATGCCACTGCCCGTATATCTGAAGCTGAATCTCGTATTTCAACAGCCGAAGACGATATCCGCCAGCTGCAGGACCAGGTGCGTGAGCTTACCACCCACTCTAAAGAACTGCACCGCCGAGTGGAGGACGCTAAAAATCGTGCCCGCCGCTGTAACCTCCGCCTGGTGGGGTTCCCGGAGGGAGCGGAGGCGGGTCGCGCGGACGACTTCCCGGAGCATTGGTTTCAATCCTGGATGCCGGTGGGCAGCCTCTCGGCCTGTTTCGTGGTGGAAAGGGCCCATCGTTCCCTGGCGCCGAGGCCCCCGGGAGCGCCCCCCCGTCCTTTTATCCTGAAGATACTGAACTTTAGGAACAGAGATGCAATCCTCAGGGAGGCCAGGTGCTCTACGAATCTCTGCTACCAAAATCACACTATAATGGTGTTCCCGGACTACACCCGAGAGGTCCAGGAGCTCCGGCGCTCCTACATGGAGGTGAAGCAGAAGATGCGATCCCTGGGCCTCCAATATCAGCTGCAGTTCCCAGCCCGCCTCCGGGTCATTTTCCAGCAAAAGACTTTCTTCTTTGACACGCCGCGGGCGGCCTGGACCTGGCTCACGGAGGAGTGTCCCCTGCAGCGTGCTGGTCGGGGATCACCGGTGGAGGGGCGGGATGGGCGACGAGCGCTCCGGGGGAGGAGGTGACTGTCGTGCGCTCCGGGGGGCGGCTGCGACGGGCGTCCGGGGCCTCGTCGGCCTCCTCGGTGGCGCCCACCGGCCCTGACGCCGCCGGGCACCGGGCCGTCTCCCCCCAGCGGGCGGACTCTGTGACCCAGCCTGTTCCTCAAATAGACACTTCGGACCTCTCCCGCAGCCCTACCATTTGACTTCCACTTACTGCTTGTAATGTTTTTGCCGGGGAGGGGAGGTGGGGATACGCTTCCTGGTTGCTGGACTTCACAGTCGGGCCTTGGTGCTCCTACACATTTGTTGCTCTCGGCCAGGGTGGGTGATTCAGGTCTGATCTGATTTCTTAAGGGGTCCACTAGCACTCAGGCCCGAGCGTTTTAGCTTGGTTTTGGTTACACACTGTTAGGGCGACAGATGCTTCTGTTTTCGAAGTATAGGGTGGGGGGTGCGGGGTGGGGATTGGTTTGGGGTTGTTTCTTCCTCCTAGGGAGGTTTTTGTTGTTAGAGGGTGCAATCCTCGTTGTTATGGTTCTAAGGCATCATGTAATGTTTGACCTGCTCTCTTGTTCGAGCTCTTCATGTCCCTCCTTCCGGGGAGCTCTCCTGCCCACGCGCTTATTGGGCCCAGTGTGGGCGCGGTGCCCGCGGGGACTTGGCATCCTGCGCGCTTCCCGACCCACCCACGGCTCCCTTTCATGGCCACTATGTCTATCTCCTGTCCTACATGCCCCTACTTGCTCCCATGGCGGACACACCCCTGCCTAAAGCTGCAGTGCGCGTCTTGTCCTGGAATGTCAATGGTCTGCTAGATCGCTTCAAGCGCATGGCGGTCCTCAAATATGCGCAGCGTGCGGAGAGTGACATTCTCCTTCTTCAGGAGTCCCACCTCATGGGTAATAAATGTCCCTGCCTCGCCCGCTATGGCTACGATAGGGTCTGGCACGCAGGCTTCGCTAGAGGTTCACGGGGGATGACTATCCTGCTTAAGCGTTCCTATCCTGCTTAAGCGTTCCTTTCCCTTTGTAATGACCCAGGTGCATTTGGACCCCCAGGGTATGGTCGTTACGGTATGTGGCGCCCTGGAGGGACGGCCGCTTACACTGCTGTCCCTCTACGCAGCGCCATCCCTGCTGCAGTCCGCTCTTGCTTACACGGCGGACCTCCTCCCCGGGCTCCCGACGGGGTCCCTTGTCCTCGGTGGGGACTTCAACGCGGTCTATACACCCCATCTGGACTCGACGGGTCCAATCTCCTCCACCAGGACCGCTCGCGCGAAACAGCTATCGTGTTGGGCTGAGGCCCTGGGCTTATGTGACGTTTCGAGGGTTTGGCACCCACGCGATCGCCAGTATACCCACACTTCGGCGGCGCACCACTCCCACGCCCGTATTGATCTAATTTTTGTTCCTTCTACCGACTGTGCAGGGGTTTGTGACGTCCGCATTCTTCCGCGGGGCCTCTCTGACCACTCACCGGTGCTCCTGGCTCTCGGCCCACCTCCCTTTACTGCCCGTCCAACGTGGCGTTTGAATGCCTGGTTCCTTCAGGACAAGGCCTTTCGGGGGGTGGTGGAAAAAGGGATTGCGGACTACTACTTTCATAACGTGGGTTCCGTCTCTTCTGCGGCTGTCCTCTGGGAGGCCGGCAAGGTGACTATTAGAGGGGTTGCGAAGGGGCATCTGCAGCGGCAGCGCCGGCGCCAACTCCAGCAACTTACGGCTTGTGAAGCGCAGGCCCTGGAGCTTGAGTGCGACCAGGACGCGTTGGGAGACACCGCTCGGGCGCGACGGCTGGCCTTTCTCCGCGAGGAGATACGCATGCACTCTCTAGATGCGGCGAAGACTCTTTGGCGCTCCTCGGTGGCCCGGGTCTATGGGTGGGGGGACAAGAACGGTACGCTCCTGCACCGACTGGCCACCTACCCTCGTGCAGGCCGGGTGATTCCGGCCATCGCGGACGCTGCGGGGGAGACGCAAACGGTTTCGGTGGCAATAGCTCAAACCTTTGCGGACTACTATTCCCAGCTATACCGGGCGCGGGCGCAGGGGCTCTCCCTTGCGGGAGTGATGGGAGGGCGTGGGGCGGCCCTGGCGCGGTTGTGGCAGGAGGATAGCGAGACCCTGGACCTGCCCATTACCCTGCAGGAGGTCGAGATGGCAATCTCCCATTTGGCGCCTGGGAAGACCCCGGGACCGGACGGTTTTCCACAGGAGAATTACGCCCATTTCCGTGATACCCTGGCCCCGCGGCTTCGGGATCTCTTCGCAGAGGCGGTGGAGAAGGGTTCCTTCCCGCGAGAGACAGATACCGCCACTATAGTCGTCTTGCCGAAGACTCAACCCCCATCACAATCCTGCTCCGAGTACCGGCCGATCTCTCTTATCAACACCGAGCTCAAAGTCTATGCTACCGTCCTTGCGCAACGGCTGCGCCCGTTTCTGGCCGCGCTGGTTCACCCGGACCAATGCGGGTTTATGCCAAACCGAGGAACCAGACACTGCCTGCGGCGCTTGCATCTTGCTCTGGCCCACTGAGAGCGCCTTCTCCTTATCTGGCCCTTCTACTGGTGGACTTCGAGAAGGCCTTTGAGTCGGTGGGGTGGGAATATCTTGGAGACATCTTAGAGCTAATGGGGTTCGGCCCCCAGTTTCGCGCCATGGTTCGTGTTCTTTACGCGGACCCACGAGCTCGGGTGCTGGTCAATGGGACCTTGTCCCGCGCGTTTTCCATAGGGCGGGGGACGCGGCAGGGCTGCCCGCTCTCGCCCCTCCTCTTCGCCCTGGCGATGGAGCCCCTGGCTGTGCTCATCCGGGCAGACCCCGTTCTCCGTGGTTGGGACTGGCCGGGTATGGTGCCTGATAAAATTGCGTTGTATGCGGACGATGTTCTTATTTATCTCTCGGATCCGGCTGTCTCGGGTCCGCCAAATTTTTCATCGGTTTGGGCAGGCATCTGGTCTCCGTTTGAACTCCGGGAAGTCTGTTCTGGTTCCGCTACACCCTTCACGGGAGTGTTGATTGGCAGTCTGACATTCCCCTCCGACTGCTGTCCTTTAAATACCTGGGATCTGGGTTACCCTTCTCCGGGAACTGTGCTGGGCTCTCAACGTGGCCCCCGTCGTTAACAAGGCCAGATCAGATATGGTGAAGTGGCAATCTCTCCCATTGAATCCGTTGGGAAGGATTGCTCTTTATAAGATGATGATCCTCCCTCGGTTTCTATATATGCTCCAAAACACGCCCTGCTCCTTCCCCCGCTCCTGGTTTCGGGACCTGGACAAGACCGCGACTAACTTTCTTTGGGGCGGAGGTAGATCCCGGTTGGCCTTAGACCGCTGTCGCGTTCCTTCCTATGACGGCGGCCTGAGCATGACGAATCTATACCTATATTATCTCGCTACGCGGCTGCTGGTGGTCCACGACTGGTTTTCGGGTGGGTGGAACGATCCGGCTTATAGACTGGAGGTGCGGCTCATCGGATTCTCTTCTATTCAGAATATGCTCTATGGCGCGACGGTCCCTGGATCGCTTCCGGAGGTCGTGCGGGCCCCCTTTCTGGCGTGGCGAGCGGCTCTACGGCACACCCGGTGGTCGAGGGTGCTAACCCGGGTGACACCGCTATGGCATGGCACTTGGATGCGGGAGGTGGCGGGACTCGGTGGCTTTCGCAGCTGTGACCTCCTGGGGATCTCCTGCTTGGGCGATGTCTGGCGGGGAAGCCACATGTGCTCCTTTCAAGAGCTCCGGAGTCGGTTTTCTCTGCATCCCTCGCAGTTTTATCGTTATCTCCAGTTGCGCCATGCGCTCCAATCTCACGTCCCCCTAGACTCCAAACTCCCTGACCATAGCCCTCCTGATGTCCAGGTGATGCTGGGTTATCTTGGGAAGGGGGGCATCTCCCATATTTATCGATCCTTGGTTAATAATACCCCGATGGACTGGAGTGGGCTGAAGCAGCGGTGGGAGGCCTGGGTGGGTCCTCTGGATGACAATGATTGGAGGGACGCCCTTATGGCGCCCAGGACAATCACCACATTGGCTCGATTGCGGCTTGTCCAGGTTTATTACCTTCACACTGCATACCTGACCCCGGAGCGTCTGTTTCGCGCAGGCCTGTGCCAGGGGGCCTCGTGCGGGCGGTGCGGGGTGGAACCGGCAGATTTCTTTCATATGGTCTGGTCTTGCCCTCGCTTGGACAGCTTCTGGGGGGGAGATTGAAACTGACTTAACTGACGTTCTGGGATGGGAGGTCCCCCATGACCCTCGATTAGCGCTACTGGGCATAACAGACGGGCTGGATGGCTCCCGTAACAAGCACTATTTCCTAACCACGGCCCTGGTGGTGGCCAAGAGGGATATAGCGGCCGCCTGGAAACAGGTTGACCCACCCAAGGGAGACAAATGGCGGAGAGGGGTGGATTGGTGCGCTACACAGGAACGGACAATGTACGCTGCTAGGGGTTGCCCCAAAAAGTTCCGTAAAGTTTGGGGGAAATGGCTCGGGGGCCTCGTTTAGGGGGCGGTATGCGTGGGGTGGGAACGGAGGGAGAGGGGTGGGGGAGAATGCTTGTGCTGCTGTTTTTTAATTACTATGTGACGGGTCTGACTGCTAACAAATTGCTCGACTTGCTGTATGTCCTTTTTGATCTTGATGCCTATTTGAAAATAAAAACTTGTTTATCAAAAAAAGATGGAGCCTTCTACCTTTAAATATCTAGGGATCTACATCAACAGGACCACATCGGACACCATCGATGGAAATGTGGTCCGTACACTTAACAATCTTAGGGCCCAAGTGGCGTTTTGGAACACTCTACCTCGAACGATCGCCAGCCATATAGCCGTTTCTAAGATGGTAGTGGTCCCTAGATTGTTGTACCACTTTGTGAATCTCCCCGTGGTCCCGCCTGCTTGGATCTACAGAGCACTAGATACATTATTAACCTCATTACTATGGGGACAGGGCCGTCATACATTGGCTCTTACCAAAATGCAATTACCGAGTACTGAGGGGGGCATGGGAGCACCGGATTTTAAGGCCTATTTAATAGTGGGTCAGCTGCAGTGGATGGCCGGTCATAACTTTTTTGAGATTGGTTATTCCCCCGAACGTTTGCAGGCTGGATCCCTATAATCACTACTATGCCCCGGTGCGAACCGAATAAGAGATCCCGCAATATCTATTACACATTGCACTCAATTATTGGAAATTAGCGATAAAATATACTCGCATGCCCGTACCATACGCCCCAATGTCCCCCTGTGTGGCCTACCCACATTATGGGGAGTGTTATCCGCCACTAGACTACGCAGTAGGGCAGAGACCGGTGTGACGACCGTTGGCGGCTTATTTTTAGATGGGAACTTAATGCCTCATGATGAATTTACGCAGACTTACTCGGCCCCTCCCACGCTGTTTTTAACACATGCTGCGATTACACAATAAGTGCGAAGCACTGGTTGGTGGCCCAGAAGGAGCCCCCGACCTTCGGACTATTGCAGACCCTGCACATAATGGGTCATGGTAGTCATTTGCTCAGATGGCTGTGCCGCGGCTTACGGTCCCATCTAGGACTCTCTCTGTTGACCCTTCGACATAAATGGGAAGCTGGCATAGCCAGGGAGTTTAATGACAGAGAATGGGTGCAGATCCATGAGTATCCTAAGCCCGTCTCCGGAAATGCCCGGCTCAAAACAATACAATTGTTCTTACTACACAGGGCCTACCTCATGCCTGGGGCGATAAAGAGTATGTACCCAACTTCCCCTTCGGAATGTCCTTGATGCCACTGCCCAGAGGCAGATTTTGTAAACATGTTATAGGCCTACCCTCTCTTGTAGAATTCTGGACAGAGGTTATACAGGGCCTCACACACCTAACTGAACCCTCCACATGGAATGCTCCTGAAACCTGTCTTTTGGGTCTCCTTCCTCTTCCTAAGAAGGTGAAGGTACTGCGACGTTTTACGGGCCTCACCTTGATGCTGGCCAAGAGACTCATCACACAGCAGTGGAAATCACACAAGGCGCCGCGTGGGGGGAGGTTATACAGTGGGCCACTACTGAGAGGGAGGCGCTGCAACGCGAAGAGTAGAGGATTGAGAAAGAAACCGATATCAATGGAATGGGCTCATTTACTAGAACATTTTAAAATACAATCTACAACCCTTACTGACGACTGATGTATTACTGAGGTCATGAACCGCGTCCTCCCATTTTTTCGTCGCCCCTTCCCACTCCTCCCCCCCTTCTGCTCCCCCCCCCCTCCACCCACCCGGTCCAGCGGCCATCCACCCTGCCTATCCCGCCAGGTAATTGAAACAGACACTTAGTTCGTAGTAGCTCAGTTCTTTATTGTTGTGTTTTTGTTGTACTTGACTCAGATTTATTATTTGAATTTCTGTTGGTGGATGATACATTTATGATTGTAGACATGACATTCAGCTAGGTAGGACATATGCCAAAGTCTTTTTCCACTGTTTTCGTGTAGGAGATCAATATATAGGTAGGTTGCTCCCCCTCTGCACAGCACCGCCTGTGTGTCCTTGCCCCAGCTACCGCTGCTGAGAAAGTTCGAGCCCTCCTTCACCCGCAGGCTACCACCTGCGCCTCATCCCTGGTGGCCAGTGGCAGGCCGTAGGTTTGTATCATCATCTGTATCTTTATTGTACTGCCTTTATTGTTATTTTGGTGTCTGTGACTGGTGTTGTCTGTTTTCCCCCATTGCCTGTATTTGGTCTGTGCCCTCTTTTCCTGCTGTTCCCCTAGCTGTCCCCGTGTTTCTCTGCCCGTTATTGCCTTCTGTTCCCTTGTTGCCCCCGTGATTCTGGGCCTGTTTTTGCCTTCTGTTCCCTTGTTGCCCCCGTGAGTCTGGGCCTATTTTTTTTTCTGCTCCCTTGTTGCCACTGTAATTCTGTGCCCGTTTTTGCCTTCTGTTCCCTTGTTGCCCCCGTAATTCTGTGCCCGTTTTTGCCTTCGGTTCCCTTGTTGGCCCCGTAATTCGGTGCCCTTTTGCCTTCTGCTCCCTTAGTCGCCCCTCACCGCTCCCGCCGCTGAGTCCCCTGCGGCCCCGCACCCCTGACCGCCCATTTGCTGCCCCTGCCCTGCCTCCCAGCTGCTCCTCCCTCCCACCTTCCCATATATGTCAGCCGCTGCGCGGTGAGGAGAGTGACCCTTGACCCCGTTAGGTAGGTCGCTCCCCCTCCGCACAGCACCGCCTGTGTGTCCTTGCCCCAGCTACCGCTGCTGAGGAAGTTCGGGGCCCTCCTCCACCCGCGAGCTACCACCTGTGCCTCATCCTTGGTGGCCAGTGGCAGGCCGTAGGTTTGTATCATCATCTGTATCTTTATTGTACTGCCTTTATTGTTATTTTGGTGTCTGTGACTGCTGTGGTCTGTTTTCCCCCGGTGCCTGTATTTGGTCTGTGCCCTCTTTTCCTTCTGTTCCCCTAGCTGTCCCAGTGTTTCTCTGCCCGTTTTGGCCTTCTGTTCCCTTGTTGCCCCCGTGGTTGTGTCTAATTTTGACTTCTGTTCCCTTGTTGCCCCCGTAATTCGGTGCCCTTTTGCCTTCTGCTCCCTTAGTTGCCCCTCACCGCTCCCACTCCAGCCGCTGCGTCCCGCCCCCCCTGACCGCCCATTCGTTGCCCCTGCCCTGCCTTCCGCCTCCCAGCTGCTCCTCCCTCCCACCTCCCCGTGTATGGCGGCTACTGTGCGGCCAACCCGCTGGCACGCCCAGCGCCAGTACCTGTGGTCACCGCGCCCGCCACAACGACCGCGCCGCTACGATGCCAGCACACTCCACGCTCTCAACTCCGGATGGACCCACACCTGCTTCAAAGCCGCCCGAAACGCACACAGGGTCCCTTCACCTGCCGGAACTGCAGCTACACCAGCCTCAGAGCCGCCAAACCACCCGCCAAGAAAGGCCACGATCACCTCCGATGCATCCTACTGAATACCCGCTCCGCACGCAAACATGCTGTCGAGCTCCTCCTCGGAGACCTGAACTTTCACCTTGAGAACAACAACAACAACTCCACCACTCTGATCGATAATCCCGCTAACCTCGGACTGAGGCAACTCGTCACAACGCCTACCCACTCCGCCGGCCACACGCTCGACCCAGTCTTCTCCTCAAGCTGACACGTCTCCTTCAGCCACACCACCGAACTCCTCTGGACCGACCACCGCTGCATTCACTTCACCTTCCAGAAACCCACCACACACCACCGCACCCAACAGATCCCCGCCGCTGCTGGAGCAAAATCACCCAAGACCAACTACACGCAACCCTCGCTCTCAGCCCACCCACCGAACCCTCCCAACACCGACGACGCTGCCCGCAGCCTCAGACGCTGGATCGACGACTGCACCAACCCCCTAGCCCTGCTGAAGAAACCCTCCCACAGAGACACCAGCAAGAGGGCCAGCTGGTTCACCCCAGAACTCCTAGCCTCCAAGCGAGCCTGCCGGAAACTAAAGAAGAAATGGCACAGTGAACAGACTCCGTACAGCCACGCAGCCCACAAGGACGCCATCCGCAACCACCATCACCTCATCAGGACTGCCAAGAGGACCTCCTTCAAAGACCGCCTTGACAATAACGCACACAATAGCAAGGAGCTAACATCGTAAGGAACTCTCCAACCCCAGCTCCAACACCAACGACATCCCGCCGTCGCAAGCCCTGTGCGACTCCCTCGCCACTTTTTTCCACCGCAAGATAGCAGACATCCACGACAGCTTCAACACCCAGACAGCCCCAACAGACATCAACATAACAGACTCTCCGCACACTATCGACCACGACCCCCTGCTAGCCTGGGCCAACGTGAGCATCGATGAAACCATCAAAACCATGAGCACAATCCACTCCGGCTCCCCGTCAGACCCATTCCCGCACCACATCTTCAACAAAGCCAGCAGCTCCATCACACCCCATCTGCGCAACGTCATCAATCTCTCTCTCGAGAGAGAGACCGTAACCTTCCCAGAGAGCTGGAAACACGCAGAGATCAACTAAAAAACCCAAGGCGGACCCGAGAGACCTCAAGAACTTCCGGCCCATCTCTCCGCTTCCGTTCCCGGCCAAGGTCATTGAGGAGATCGTCAACAGACAGCTAACCTGATACCTCGAAGAAAACAGAATCCTGGACCCTTCCCAGTCAGGGTTCCGCAGCAACCACAGCACCGAGACTGCCTTCATCTCCGCCACCGACGACATAATGACCCTGCTGGACAAAGGTGAGACCGCGGCCCTCATCCTCCTGGACCTCTCCGCTGCCTTCGACACCGTCTGCCACCGCACACTACGCACACGCCTCCATGCCATAGGGATCCGAGACATGGCTCTGGAATGGACCACCTCCTTCCTCTCCGGCAGAACCCAGAGCGTCCGCCTCCCCCCATTCCGATCCGAAGCCTCCGAGATCATCTGCAGCGTACCCCAGGGATCTTCCCTCAGCCCGACACTGTTCAACATCTACATGGCCCCGCTCGCAAACATGGCCCGACAGCACGACCTCAACATAATCTCCTACACCGAAGACACTCAACTGATCCTCTCCCTCACCATGGACCCCATCACCGCCAAATCCAACCTCCACGAAGGAATGAAGGCCGTCGCCGACTGGATGTAGATCAGCCGACTGAAGCTGAACACGGACATTACGGAGGTCCTCATCCTCGGCACCAACCCTTCAGCCTAGGACGGCTCCTGGTGGCAGCCCCGACACACACCGACCACGCACGCAACCTGGAAATCATCCTCGACTCAACACTCTCCATGACCAAGCAAGTCAACACCGTCTCCTCCTCCTCCAACACCCTCTGCATGATCTACAGGTGGATCCCGACAGATACAAGAAGAACAGTCACCCAGGCCCTCGTCAGCAGCAGACTCGACTACGGAAACGCCCTCTATGCCGGAGACCCGACCAAGCTCATCAAACAACTGCAACGCATCCAAAACGCCTCTGCACGACTGACCCTCGACATACCACGCCACAGCCACATCACCCCCCACCTGAGAAACCTGCACTGGCTCCCTGTAAACAAGAGGATATCCTTCAAGCTCCTCATCCACGCACAGAAGGCACTCCACAAGACCGGCCCAGCCTACCTCAACAGATGACTTTTCTTCTACATACCCAACCGTCAGCTCCACTCCACCGACCTCGCACTCGCCACCGTCCCTCCATTCCGAAGTACAACCACCGGCGGGAGATCCTTCTCCCACCTAGCTGCCAAGACCTGGAACACCCTCCCACTGAGCCTACGACAGACCCAAGACCTGCTAACCTTCAGGAGGCTACTCAAGACCTGGCTGTTTTGCCAGTAGCGTTCCCCCCCCCCGCCCCCCCCCTCCCAGCGCCTTGAGACCCTCGCGGGTATGTAGTGTGCTCTACAAATGACTGATTGATATACAAATGGATACCAAGGAAGATGATACTCTTGTAACCTTAATTGTTGTCATATAATTGTAAACATTAGATCTGTATGCTATGGATGGCCTCATATGTAGAGGATGGAATGTATTACGAACCGCAACAAATCTAAAAAAAAAAACAATAAAATCGGTGTTAAAAAAAAAGGGTGGGGACATGAAATTAGGATTAGATGGGGACCCATTTCAATATCCATTTTTAATTACTACTGGGTCTGAGACTCGGAGGGACCCCGCCACCTAAAGCACTGCCCTTATGCATCTTGTGCCAATTCCTTAGTCGAAGCAAGCCAAATGATCATTTATCCTCTACTTCGGATTCCACGGAAGGCAGAGACGATCCAGAAGAGGGTTCGGGGCTTATGGGTTATAATGCTAAGGCACACTTAGAACTTTAATAAACAATGGCGTAGTCAATAAAGGCCAACGCTATTATGGTCAGCAGATTAGTGAGCATTAGTGTTCAATCAAATTACACAACAAATGATACTCGATACTGCCTTGCCCTCTCGTGCCAGAGGGGTTAGATCACCGCCAACAGGCAATCTACCTGCAGTGATGTATGAGTTGACTGCAATGCTACTTCCTGCCTTCCTAAAAGGTCAAATGTCTTCTACAACAGTTAGTTATTTCTAAATATCTGTCGTTGATATTTAAATGATCGAAATAACTAGTTTCAACTGAATGATCAATGTTACTCCAGCAGTACAAAAACCACTAACTTCAAATAACCTGCGTAGAGGGTAGATACATTTACAAATGTGAGTACTTGGTAACACAATGGAATATATATTCTTTATCTAAATAATGTTGCATTCTGCTTGCTAGGCAGTAGGTTGCTAAAAAGCAGCAATTAAATCAAATAAATAATAATGCAACCAATTAAATAAATGACATTAATAATGCATACACGTAGTTTATGGTTCAGTTTATGGAGCAAATTAAAGCTTCTTGTCCAGTCATGCGGAGGCATCCAAAATCCTCATTTAGGTAGGACTGGACTAAATGCACTTTAAAACTTTTATACGCAAACACACTGCAATATTTTCATTTTTCAATTTTCTCACCAGCAATGAATCAAGGCATAACTGCATACCATATTGTAGATAGACGAAATATATACCTGGCATCAGATCGAACCCTTAGAGCCAGAGGAAACGTATTCCTGACATTCCCGAACTCCCACTGCGAGTAAATGAAATCTACTAGGCGATACAAGAGAACGTTTGAGACACCAGATGTACAAATGCTTAGAGTTACAGCACCGACCCTGTAGGACAATGTGTGCCCGAGATAACAGCATTTCATTGCAGCTACAGTGTACATAGATGGGTAGCGTTACAGCACAGACTCGCGAGAAGAGGATTTCGACATGTAAAGCATGCAATAAAGCAACAAAAAAAAAGAAAAAAAATCGCGTCTGATGTGACGGCGAGTTTCGGGCCACTCTTTTCCTTGCAAAAGTATTGTCTACCTACTAATACAACCAACAATTTTGTGCAGAGAGAAACATTTTTCAAGCACAACACATCTTTTTTGATAGCACGTAATGTGAATCAACGGTAGAAGATCTCTCTACATTAGACTGAAGCTGTATGCAGGCAGCTTGAACCACGTATGTCTCTCCGCCACATGTTTCCCTTTCGCCCGACTTCCCTCTCGCCCCGGCTTTCTCCTGGAAATAAAGGCGCTGGCTGCTCACCTTCGGCATCCTTGGACCTGCTCATCTTAGTATCACCCTCTGGCCTGCGGGACAGCCTTCAAAACACCCCACGCTTAGTCAACAAGCGCCAGGCATGCTGGGACCAACGTACACAGCCCTTGACGTGACGCCATTTTAGGAGGGGAATAATTACACACGGGGCCACTGTTGAGACGTATTATTGCCAGGCTGCAAATCTAACCAGACATTCGTGGGCTTGTTTATTGCCTATTCCCCGGAGGTGACGATTTCGCGTTCATCCCCGCCCCCCACTCTCGCCCGCAGGTTGCGAGTAGGGTGACCAGCTGGCATGGGTACGAATTCAGGACAGTGAGTGTAAAAATTCATAGTGCCAATATCGGCAACAGTTGTCACAAAACACATAAGTACATAAATAAACCACACAACACTGTATTGTAAGTGGAGAAATATTGCTGCAGGTTTATTAGCATAACCAATATGCAAACATGGTGGGTTAGCTTACGGGTGAACCCAGGGCAGGCCAGCCCCTATGCCGCCTGCCCGTCTGATAAGCCTAAAGTACACCGTGGTCAACGCCAAATGGTGTATACCAAATATTGAGAGGGGCCACCCCTCCCATCCGTGGACCCCCAGTCCACTTGCTTACTCACGCCCCCCTCCCCCCCCCCCCGTGAGGGGTGGGCGGAGCATACATGGCAGCCCCCGGTTGATCAGACCCACAACCGCCTGTCGGCTAACGGGGTGCCGTCGTTCTTCCAGGGGAAAACGCTAAAACATCCCTGGGTATCCTGGCTTAGCACCCCGCGGTGCTGCTGCATGATGTACCCCTTGGTATGTGCAGACTCTGGATCGCCCTGTAACTCCTACACAGCCTAGGGAGTGGCCACCGTCACTACCAGGGCCCCTCACCAAGGTAGGCCTTTTTACTTACAACCTGCTGATTGCCGGGCTTCTCCCAGGTCCAGCCAAAATAGGTCTTAACCAATACAGGGCCGGAGGCCAGCATGCCCCATCGGGACAGGTGCCCCCATCCTTTCAAAACTCCCCGTGGAATTTAGACTGAATTGACCTGAAACCTAAAAATAGGCGATGGTCCAATGTTACCTTTGCCTGGCTGAAGAACAATACCTATGACAAGCCACTCCTGCCAGGAAGTGCCAATGCGGGTGGAGTTAAGAGTTGACAAGCCCGCTCTACTTCCCCTTTCCTCAGTTATCTGAGTCTAGCACTAGTCAGAGAATGACCATCACCTTCCGACAGTCACCACCCTATGTGAAGCCTTGCCCTCCCAAACTTCTGCTAGCATACCAGGGAGCAGCCAGGACAGCGTGACCCAGGGGGAACCAAAGCATAAATACCTCTCTATGTTGAATACAGGGAATGCCAATAGTTCTCCTGCTACTTTGTAGCCCAAATATGTTCCCCAGGAGATTCCCCCAATCATATGGACCAAATCACCCCCGTTGCAAGGCCACTTCCACAACCTGCATAGCTGCCAGCCAGTGCTGGAGGGCGGGAGAAGTTACCCGTTACCGTTACTCACATCAATGGTGCCTGCTTCGTCGAACTCAAGGACGGGCTACTAAGTGAGCTTACCAGGCTCCGCCCTTGAACCAGCGTTCAGACCCAAGCCCCTCTAAGTTCTGCTTCTTCACCTGCCTGTTAACACGAATCCCAGGGCAGACCACCGGCCTCTAGCCCCTGCTTGGCCATGCCTGAGCTAAAACACCTCTGAAAAGCATGATAACAGGATAACCACCAACATTGCATTCTAAATGTTCCTAACACTGCCAAGGAACATGCGCGTAACTGAAGCAACTGGCACCATGCCATAAAAGTATCAATGTAGCCTTCTATGAATGCAAAATGTGCTCTTGTGGCAACCCTCATTAGTGCTCCCTCCAAACAAGCAGCCCTAACCAGGCAACCCGCACCCTCTTGGCACTGGCACACTCCCGCCCCAGCTGCCCTAGAGTGCCTGTTCGTGTGTAGCCACAACCTTACGTTTTATCACTGACGTTATACCGGGGTATGATGACACTCATCTAACTCTACTGCTGAGTGCCCGTTGCACCAGCGCAAGTATGTCTTTGCCTACTCAGTGTCTGGCTGCAAAGTTTGATGACATTGGCCGCCTGGTCCCGGGCGAAAAATAGAAGCGTTACAGTTTCTGGTGCTATCGACGGTACCCGTAGCCTGATGGAACAGAATGGAATTCCCTTACTCCTGTTGAGCACGAACCCACAACCAATTGCTCACCATGGTTCAATATCTTCCTGCTAATAATCATTTCCAAGAAGAATGTTGACAAATCTATGTTCTGCAATGGCACTACTTAGCAGCCTGCACCATTCTGCCAGTGCCGAAAAGACCTTTGTCATGCTGCCTGGCCTAATCAATCTGGCCCTGCTCTGGAAGCGCCCGCTTCGGCCTTAGGTCAAACAATTCGCCAGTAACATAGCTTAGCAGAGTGTGCCGCAGGGTTCTGCCTCTTCATCCATCACGACCAATTATGAATCAACCCTCATCCGGACCTGCAGCAAGCAGGACTAGGACTCAAAGCGGCACACCAAGACTCAGTCACAGCCCCCGGAACGGACGTGCTCCCCCCAACCTACTGATCCACAGACCGCTTGCATACTGCTCACAGTATGGCTGAGAAGAGAGGCTGTTGATGTAAAACCCTTGTAGATGAACATTAGACAGACCCGACAGGGAGCATCATACGAATGAGGTCGGGACCACCGCGCCTGCCTGTGAATCAGCCCCGGTGATATTCGTCATGGCCCCTCCTAAGACCTTGGAGATCACCATCAACAACATGCAGTGGCCAGGTGGCAGGCACCCAGCGGGACCTTCAAATCCCAGATACTCTCCAAGTCCTTGCCGCCTGGTGGCGCTCCCTGCTGCAAGAAACTTGCTGCCCCACAACTCGCCCCTCTTGGCCCGTTGGAAAATAAACACTGGAATGTGTGATCACCTCTGGAGGGAGGTGTCGGTAGAATGTGTAGCATGCGTCCCGAATGTACAATTTATGCGAAGGTGTGCAGGCGTGTAGGAATCAGAACCTAACAGTGACTGTGCATAGGAACTAGTATTCAAACTGCGACCTATAGAATATGCATGGTGCTATGCAGCACAGCTTGGCCCATCTGATCCACTTCACAAACCTTGGAAGCAAGCCTTTGCTGGTTACCCTCAGATCCTAGCCGTGCACACCTAACCCCTGGGGGTTCCCTTACTCACGAAGCATTAGTCCTAATGCTAGCAAGCTTACCGCTCAGTGTCCCAGGACATGAAATGCTAAATCCACCACATAATATACGTTCTCCGACCGCAAGTGAAAGGATGTGTTCACCCAACCAATGTAAACTAAAATTGCAAGCAGCACTTGTCTGGAGACATTCAACATCTGTCATGAAGCGCAGCAACGTGGCTATCAAGCTTGGGGAGCTGACACGCCTCTATTTCCCTTGAACTCCAAGAGTCCAAAAGAAGCAAAACCGCCCCCCCCCCCCCAAGGCTAGGAGGATAGCTCGTGCAGGAGGAAAGCTAAATGTAACCGACGAGCCAAATCCAACCACAGGGGAGCACACAGTTACTGCGAAAATGGGCACTCCTACCTTCAACCGGATCCAACAAAAGACCGTCATGCTAGCCCTAGTGGTATAGGTTCCACTGCCTCACTCATGAAATTACCGGGCACACAAAGTGAACGGCTAACATAACGACACCAACGGAGCAGAGGGAGCCCTGCGCAGGGTTCAAGGAACGTGTAACAGTTAACTAATCTGCAGGGCTGCACAGCTTGCTCAGGCGACCACTGTGGCAAGCAGACCGGCCACCAGCACACCGCGCCTTTACTAGGTGTTCTGCGCACTGAAAGGTATGACTGAACACTATTCATGGCGTTATCTCACGCGCATTGAGAATACATCTCAATATACCAATGGGAATGATGTTACGTGCGATACTGAGCACATGTCATGCATCCCTATATTAACTACAAAATAAGCACTCCCTACAACAAGCCCATCTATTAGCTAACCAGCTGAACCAACAGAAGCGGAATACAACAGGGTAACACGTTCACGTGCCGTGGGCCCACTGGAATGCAACAGCCATATGACACCTGACTGGGATGTACACTCCTTGCGCTGGCGGTGAAGCCAACCACCCTCTAGCCGGCTGCCGCTCAGGGCCCCCCTCATTGCCTACGAGCCCCTGAACCACAGACCTTTCTTACACTTTTACAGTCTTGGGGCGCTGGCCGTTACCGCACAGCTGGAAAGTGCGCAACACAGCGGCTTCGTTGACAAGGTTGAACGGTTAACAGCCCCTCCCCCTGCAGTCTTCCATATCTTAAAACAGGAAACCGGAGAAGGCTGGAAATGGGCAAAGGAACCTGGGCAACGCGACAACAACTTGATATGCCTGATCGTTTCCGTAGCGTGGACACGGTGCTCCAAGCTCATTATGAACGGTAAACCCTTTGAACGGTGAGTCCAATCTTAGCTGACACATTAATGTCAAAATTCCCCCAAGGCGGGTGCTGATCCAAGCAGATTAAACCTCTCGCCTCACCTCTGAGGACTGCACAGCCAGTCTAATACCACTGTGCTTCCCAGAGGACACGGTTGACGATCTCAGCACTGGCACCCAAGGCGAACAAGAGGGACAAGAGGGCGAGGAAGGGGCGGAGACAGTATAAATACCCCTGTCCCCTCCCCGCCGGAAGTAGCCATCTGCTGGGGATCTCCCCTGGCAGGACCCAGGGACTAGACCTCCCACCCCTGTGCCTTCCTGTGTCACTAAGGCGGCTGCCCTTTTAGGGGGGGCTGCTGCCCCCCCCCCGGCAGCCTTACAGGACAGAGGGTCAAAATTCAGGACAAAAAAATCAGGACAGAAAGAAAAAATTCAGGACAAAACTTCGGGACAAAAGGTAAGTTTTACAGACATACCAGAGGAAGTGGCGCGATAGTATAAAAGTAAGTAAATAGACAACCACCTAAATACAAGTCAAATAAGTTTTGGATTAGGTTGAAACAATTGTTTTTCGATATGCGTGCAGCTTTGAGGTCTTTTTGTGGTATTTCAGTTGATAATAATTCTATTTATATGGTTACTGCACTGGGTTGTCCAGACTGATGTTTTGTTTACAACTCATGGTCTTGGCAGGCATGTTTGGGGAGAGAAGGGGTCAGGAAGATCTGCTCGATAGACTTTGTTACTAGCATCTCATATCTGAGTGCCATTGTGAGATGTAAAGCAGCACTCATAGGTGAACTAAATGGAGGATTGCTGTGATGAACTCATTAAAGGGAACGTATTATGGGTGTTTCAGCAAGTGGAACTTAAAATATGGAATCTTGCTTTGCCAATGGGGGCTTCGCAGAGAGTTGCACTAGCTGACGGAAGTCACAAAGGTGCTTTTCCCAGCAGCTTTCTTAATGAATCTACTGTCAATACACTATTACATAGTTTATTTTTGACGCCATACCTATTGCTACAAATACTATATACATGTCAAGCACAGCTCATGGCACTATGAGTCTCCCTAAAACCTTACACCTAAAACAAAACATGCAAAAATGTACAATTACGAGTGTAACATAAAAGTAGCAGTTGGGTGTCACTCAAAATGCCATATGCGAGATTTACAGATCCCACACGTAAGCACACAGCAAATACAGAACAGGTTTTTTTGGTTTTTTTTATTAAGCTTTATTGCGGTTTGATTTACCATAAAAGCACATAAAAAAACAGTTCTGTACAATATGTTAATCAATCAATACAACTCATGCGTATAATCACGATTGTATAGCTAAGTTGTTAAACATATCCTTTAAAACTATACAATTTAAATAGTGGCTAGGGCCCTAAAATTGATAAAAACAATGGTTATTATGCTGATAAAATACTATCTGTTCTCTCCTGGTCCAATAAACTTAGTGCAGATGTGTAGCAATGTTAGTTATCAAGTTCCTTCGAATTGACCACATTGAAAACAGATATTTGGCTACTGCAGACACAATCACTGCATTGGTGTCAGTTTTTAGGATCCTGAAAAAACCCAAATATTGCTTTACACCCAGATTTTTACACAACTGAATTATCCATTTCCTCCTGATGTTTACATATGCTGGACAGAAAAGGATAACGTGTACGGGGGTTTCTTCCTCAGTTCGGCAACCTGGGCAAGGACGTGCCGGGCCCCCTGTCCACCTATCAATGTTAGAATAGAAAGGCAAAGTGCCATATCTAAATTGCAGGTAGAGCTTCTTCGCCAAAGTGGGTTGTATTGCATCAATCTCCGGCTCAAAACTATAAAAAGACTTAACATCCAAGAAGATGTCAGTTAAACTTGAAGTTAAACTAGAAGTTTTTGCTGAGCAGAAGAGATTCCTTAAATTAAAGTCTTTTACAACACATGTCATGTTTTTTTTAGAAATGGCTGGGCAAGAGACCTCAGGGTTTAACCAGAGATCCTCGAGCCCAATCAATGTGAGTGATCGTCTTACAAATGATAGCCAAGGGATCCTACCAGATCCGACTGAAGCCATGACCACTTTAAGTTCCTCCTTATAATTCACCAGCTCAGGAGTGCTCCACAGCCGCCTCCATTAAAGTAGGGGCCGAGCAGCAATAGCTTCTGTGATTGGGCGAATATTCAAGTCCAATCTGAGCGGGCCCAAAGGAGTACTTCTTGGCAAATCCAGTAGTTGCCTTATAAAATTATTTTCTGTTATGGATAGGTCACTTGCTGATATGTGTCCCCAGAGTTCCGCCCCATAAAGGGATGATGCCCTGGCTTGAACTCTAAAAATTTCACGGGGGCACTTATTATTTTGTGGGTACAATTCTTCTGCACTTTTAAGATACCCCCAGCTGCCTGAGTAAATCTTAAATTGGCCTTGGCCAATTGAGGACCCCACCCCATTTTATCGTTCAAGGTTAAACCTAGGTAATCAAAAATTGGGACCCTCTCGAGGGGTCTGCCTTCCATCATTGGATGGGGGCAGTTGGTGGTACTAGCATTAAAAACCATGTACTTGGTCTTGTTGATGTTGACCACCAGGTTCCTTTTATTACAGAATTTGACAAACTGATTCAACACCCGCTGCATACCCATTGGAGATTTCGAAAGCAACAGAGTGTCGTCCACAAACATTAATGCGGGAAATCTTTGGGCGGCCAGTTTGGGGGAGTCAATGTCGTTTATGGCAAGGAGATCTTCAATAAGCCCGTTGAGAAAGAGGGAAAACAGGGATGGGGCAAGCACGCAACCCTGTCTAACGCCTTTCTTAATCGGAAATGGTCCAGTTAACTGGCCTTGCTTGCCAAAACGAACTCTGGCAAAAGTGCCTTCGTGTAAGATCTTGAATTGATGACATAAATATGGCGGAACCCCCATTGATAATAAAATGGTCCATAACTGGTTCCGGTCCACCATGTCGAAGGTGGACTTTAGGTCCACAAATTTAAGATATAGACTACCCCCTTCCAAGACCACATGCTTCCAGTGAAGGACCTGCAGCCGGAATAATTGGTCAGTTGTTGCTGTTTTAGCACTAAATCCCGCCTGGAGCGGAGTCAAAATGTTATTGTCGTTAGTCCAAGCCTGTAAACGTTGAAGAAGGAGCCTGGCATACATTTTTTGGGTCACATCGATAAGGCTAATGGGCCTATAATTGGAGGGTTGGAGCGGAGAGCCCTTCTTGTAAATGGGGATTATCTCCGCCCCCAACCAAGTTCTTGGGAGTGGTAACCCCTGCAATATCGCATTAAATAGTACTAAAAAATATGGGGCCCAAACTGTCGGTTCTTCTCTATATAGATCACCTGGGATCCTATCCAATCCCGGTGCTTTATTCGATTGGATACTTAAAATGGCCGATTGAACTTCAACCAACGTGAAGGGTTGTATTGACCACGTGGGGTTCAGGGCCAATAGGCTCGGTGGGGGCTCACTTATAAGTGTAGAGGGGAGAGAATAAAGGTCTTTAAAATAAGAAGACCATGTTTCTTCAGAGATGTTTGGGTCAATTGTAGTCCTGGCCTCTGGTTTTCCAGTATGGACAAGATTCCAAAATGACCTTGGGTCCTTTGCCGCAAGTGCGGATGTGATAGCAGACCAACGATCTGCTTCCCATTCTGATTTTGCGTTACTTAACATTTTCTTATATACCTGCCTGGTTTCTGTAACACAAAGTTTGTTACCTTGCCTTAGGGCCAGCAATAGTGCCTCTTTTGCGTCCCTACAGCACCTATTAAACCATGGATTCCCATTGTTGCGAAGGTTAGGCTTGGTGAGACGTGTCTTGTAAAATGTGTCCTTCAATATTGAAACCATTTCCCTATGGATGCCTGTAAGGTCACCCATATCATTATCCAAGGGATTAATAATGCTGGAGTTTACCCTTTCAAGCAGGGGGATTACATCTCGATACATTTTCGCCATATTTTCAGTGGACAATTTCACAGCTGCCCATCGGATTCTTCTCCCACCTTGCACTATTCTCAAGTCACTACTTGGGGTAATCGTCATTGCACTATCCTCACTGGTCAGTTGAAAGTCCATCTCAATTATCAGGGGATTATGATCACTTTCAATACGAGGAGGGACACTAAAGTCTATGATTTTAGGCCACAGGACCAAGCTGTACAGAAAAAACGGGAGCGACCCCACTGCCCAAGAGACAGGGTACCTCAAGTGTGTACCCGGTTACGAGACGCACGGGAAGACGAAGCGGTTTTTGAAAGGATATTTTCATCACTAACAACGAAGGTGGATGTGAATACATGCCTTCCATGAGAAGATTCCATCAATTAATATAAATCCAATTATACTTTTGCGGATTCCGCTGAACAATCGGATTGGACCTATCTATATAAACATACACAGAACTTATATCTCAATGTGGTTATTGAGGATCCAATAGTTGGAACACATTGATGCACTAGGGACTCCATCAGGAACTCATGCACAATAGGAACTAGTAATAAGTCTGTTCCTTTGAGTGGATCTAACCCATAGTAGGGGTTATCTTATGTTTTTATGAAAAATTGGAGAGATTTTATTATTCTTGTCCTGATGAAGGTGGAACTTAAATAAGCAAACGACCACCGAAACGCGTCAACGCTCGTGCTATTAAGAATTGGTTAAAATCCGGAAACTGTTTCATTTGAGGATCTATTGTGAAAAGAATAGACCAATGATCCATATACATTGATTTATACTGGATTTATACCTTTCTTAGATGAATATATTGATTTCACATTACATTTTTGCTCTCCTACTTTTTTATTGTATACTTATATGTGTTTGGTGTATTTTATCTTTAGAGTACTGTATGCACTTATTAATTATCATGAATGTAGATATGTGATCATATCATTGTTAATAAATTGTAATATATTTTTAACTGACTTAGTTTCTTTATCATTCAATCACATGCGGTTGTTATTTTGGTGATCCATGTGAGAAGTTGGCCTGATATATGATGTCACTAATTCTAGTGCACACCTTGTATCAGTCCAAACAACCCTTATGGTGATTGGTTGTAAAGTCAGCCTTATATACCAGCTATCCTAGTGGTAGCATGGACAAGAGCAGTCTTAGGCTAAACTCTGAATGGCATGTGAAGCCAGCTGTTATACCATTTGTAACCCCTTGAATATCAAATGAAAGGACACCACAACAGATATATATATATAAAATAAAGTGTATTTATTCTAGTCAAAATATCCTCAGCACTCTTTATGAGATTAGAGGTAAGTACAACACAATCTTAATCAAACATACATAAGTTACACAGGTAAGTAATACAGTTAGGCCCTAGGGGCCACGCAAACCATATGCTAAGTAAGTGGTATAAGAACCACTGTCACGAACACAGGATAGGCCTAGGCCTAGGGAATCGCTGGGGCTACACTACACACCAAGAGTTAGGAAGTTGGAGGCCCACGGGATTCGGGTGCAGAGTGGAAACACTCATGCGTAATGCGTAAAAGTCGATAGAAATTAAGTATTTAGAATTACAAAGTTTTAGGACACTTCGGAAGCAACTATGAGTTAGAGACTTGAGAACTAGACCCTAGGATAGTCAATACCCATGTGAGCACCGGAGTACTCAGTTTACCTAGCCCACCGGCTGCGCGTGCATAGCTGTGAACTTGTGTCGGGTTTCGTCGTCGACTCCTATGGATGCCTGAAGAAAGATGCTGACAGGCAGTCAGTGAAGAGTGTCCGGTGGATCCCAAGGCCGGGATCAGGAAGAAGGAGACCTGCAAGCAGAAGGGACAGAGTCTAGGTCACCAGCCAGGAGCCAGGAAGGAACCAGGAAGGAACCAGGCGATGTCGTGAAGATGCAGGTGAAGAGGTGAAGCTTGTCACAGCGGCCACGGGTACCAGGAGGCGTCGAGGATGACCAGAACCAGAAGGCGAGCTGTCCCACGAAGGCTCTTGCTGTCGGCGGCGTCGATGTCGAGTTAGGACCCAACAAGCCTTGGCAAGCGTAACCCACGCAGGATGGAGGACTTGCTTCTGTTGCAGACCAGGAAGGTCTAGGGTACTTCTCTTTTGCAGGGAAGCAAGGGCCAGCGGTGGAAAGTTACAGGTTCGTCGTCGCAGAGGTCACTAGCCAACGGGCCAGCAACCGGACAGACGCGTTGAGCAGGAAAATGCAGAAGGGCCCCACGCAGAACTCGTGGAGTGTGGAGGGCTGATCTTCGGTGCAGATGGTGCTCGGGGTTGGGGCTTCTCAATCCCCAGAGCACAACTTCGAGGGTGCCTCAGAAGCTGCGCTGGAAGCTAGTAGCCAATTTTCCCAGGTAGCCGGTCCCACGTCTCTCGTCGCCTCCACGGATCTCAGCTGGGCTATGGATGTGGATCAGGGTTGGAGAAGTCTGGAAGTCTTGGCGCTGGTCGGGCTCTGCAGTCGGTTCCTCTTAGAACGTGGGCAAAGCAAACGGCAGGTCGCATGATGGTGCCTGTTTGCACAGGGTGGCCACTCCTTGGCCACAAGGGAGATTCTTCAGTCTTCTGGTCGTCGAATGTCGAAGGTCCAGAGTTTCTGTTCAAGTTTCAGGTTTTCAGGATAATCTAAAGACCTAAGGTCCCAGCTCCCACTCTTATACTAATCTGGGGGGCTGGTTTACCTGCTAGGTCCCTCCTATGGGTGGGACCAGGGAGGGGGGTGGTTATACCCCCTTCCCTTTGTCCCGTTTCGCGCCAGGACTGAGGCTGGAGTGCCCCAGCACCGGTTTGAACCGGACTATGCATGGGACACCTTGTGTGCCCCAGGCAGTGTCTCGTTTCATTCAACCCTCCCTGCCCCAATACACTAAGTCCTGTCTGGGGTGGTGCTAGCACCTCCCCAGGCAGGAAACCTATTGTCCAAGCCTCCCTCGCTGGAAGGACTCCCAGCAGCAGGAGGTCAGACTTGTGTCTGTGGCAGCAGCATCCATTTTGTGATGCTGGGGCTCTGGTTAACTTTAACCGGGCAGTATGATTTTAACATGTCTTCTCCCTCTAGAAGGGAGGAATAATATCCTCATCCCCAGAAATGGCATGGGGGTATTATTCCACAGTGTTAGACACCTTACATGACATGTTTCGATAAAGCCAAACCATAGTTACCATAACCGTTTAAGATTATAAGGCACTTAAGAGTATATGGTAGGCGATATCATAGAACAGCTATAAGGACATGGTTCCGACAGCTGCAGACAGGCTCAGCTCATGCTAGAGCACCATCTCACATACCAAGCACTCTGCTTCCAGGATTGTTAAGGCCTGCCATAGGAGTGGCTTACAGGTACACATGTGTCTATTTTAAGTGTAGATACAGGTATACTATATCTAAGCAAGGGGTGATTACACGACCTTGCCCCAGCTGAGTGATCAGCCAGTTGTGTCTGATTGTGAGGCCAGGCCAGGGGTGGCACAATACATGCTGCAGCCCCTGGTAGGCCTAGGGTACACCTATGCCCTGGGTACCTATGGTACACTGTACAGGGGCTGATAAGGTGATCCCTCCCAATTGTGTATGTACCTAGGGTACATGGAGTCCATTTTAAAGAGAGAGCAGACAGCCTGAGACCCTGAATGACAGGATCTCAGGCCAACTAAGTCGAAAAACCAGCTAGACACTAGGCAAAAAGTTGGGGGTAACCATAGTCAGATATTCACCTTCCTACAATCCACATTCTAGTTTGAGTTTGGCTGAATATTAGTAGTTCTGTAATTTCAACTGAAAACAAGAGTGATTGATATATGCATGACATGATTTTGTATATCTGAGGAGAAGGTGGTTTATCATACCCAAGATAATTCTTTTTCTCACACACAGGACCAAGCTGGCCATAAAATAGTCTATTACAGATGCATGCCCCATGCCGCTGTAATTTAGCTGAGCCGGAGTGTCACTCTGGAATCGGCCATTACAGGCTCTAATGCAAAACGTATAGGTGAGGGAAGTCAACTGGAGGGCAAGAGCTGTCCAATTCTCCACTGGGTAGGCTTTGGCGGGCGAAACTGACCAGGTTTCGTCTTCTTCAGTTGTGATTGGAGGGACCCCTTGTAGTGGTTCGAAATGACAGTTGAAGTCTCCTCCGATCAACAAGGCAACGTCACCTCCAACCGAATGCAATAGGGTGGTCAGTTTATCTAAGGTGTTAGAAGTTCCCCCCGATCGCACTGGCCGTGAGTATATATTAATGAGTGCCAGTTTTGGTGTTTCTTTGTGTGACATCAGGATACACGTCAGATCAGGACTATTTGTTGCTAGCCTTTTCAGCATGAATCCAAGATGGACACCCACCCATATACACAGCCCCCCTGATGGTCTACCTCTCGTGCCTTTTACTGCAGGTTCCCCAAAGGTAACATAACCCATTCTATGAGTGGGGTCTACCGCCCACGTTTCCTGGAATAAGCAGATCCCGTGTAAATCCACGAATGTGCACCAATCCGGGATGTCTAAGTTGGATGCGAGACCCGCTATATTCCAGGATAAAATTTTAAGGGTCCCCTTTGTCGATATCTGCCTATGTCCCAAACTTCCCTCTTGACCAGGCCTGGCAAGACCACACACCCCAGGACCGGCTGAATGCTGATCCAAGTGTGGGCGGGCAATCTGATGTTGCGGCAAGGGTATAAGGTTATCAATCACAGGAGGAAGTGGGCCATCCCCTGGCTTCCCTGTGGTTGCATAAGGTTTTCCCTCAGGGAACATTCTTGCTTCAGTAGAGGGTGGAGGGTCGATTACGATGTTCACCACCCCCAAGTAATCCAACCTGGTAATCTTCAAACCTTCGTCCCTTTTATTAGCATCCATTGGATGGACCATTAGGGGGCTGGGAGGCATATGAAGTCAATTCACTTGATCCAGCAAATTATATCTATTGTTTACTGGAAAGCCCAGCACTTCACCCCTAGCCTGTCCACCCCTACTTCTATCTACATAGTGCCAGGAATCCTCTTGCTGAGGCCATAGGTCATAAGGCCTATAGTTGGTGGTACGATGTACATAGACCGTTTGGTAAAAGTGGCCTAGCCTCAGTGTTTTGATAGTTGTGTCAGGGCTTGTATGGTGCCTACTACATACATGATCAACTGCCCTATGATCCTCAAAGTTAATAATTACACAGTCCCCGTCCACATTTTTTGGTTTCCAACCCACCCACCCCACCCTTCTGACAAACAAAATTTTGCTTTGGATGGTTCTAGGCAAGGGTCTATGGGTGTTCAACCAATGCATCGTCTTATTCTTAAGTTCCCCGTACGATTCATGTCTATCATTCGTCAACTTAGGGACCCATGTAAGGACGACCACGTACGGAGCACAATCCGGGGGTAAGTTGATGCGTGGTAGATCTGAAGAGAAGTCATTTCCCCAGGGTCGTTTTGTGGACTCTTTTCCTGGGGTTTTAATTTTTACAGGATTAGCCGGTTGCAAGGGCTGTGCCTTTTTCACAGCTGTGGGACCAGTTTTAGGGCCAGTTTTGCTGGAGCTTGGGTTAGACCCCTGGTTAGTGGTCGCAATGGGTCGACCATTAGTAGTAGGTATTGGCTTATGCTGGGTCTGCGGGACATTCGCTGTGATGGCCAGGGCTTTAACTTGAGCTTGGATGACCGATAGATCCTTTGCAAGACCCATATTTTTCACAAGCAGTTCCTCCATATTCCCCAGCCTTTTTTCTATAGATTTCAATCTTTGCTCCATGGGCTGGATAACAGTAGATAAGACCATACTTAGTTTTCCCACCAGTAGTTCTAAGTCAAGGGAACATATAGGTGTAAAATCGGTGCCAACCCTAACAGGGTTATCTAAGGAAACCACAGGAGCACTGTGCTCAGGTTGTTCTACAATTGAGGGTTCCGGTTGGCTGTTATGTTTAGACTGTTTAGGTTTTCTACCCCGAAGTGGGGCGCCGGCTCTCTTCCTTTTAGGGATAGCACCCTCTTTGCATCTTGTCATGTCCGGTGGGTTTTTACTCGCTTCTGAGTGAGCAGGTGTCGTGTTTGTAGTCTGCCCACATAGTAGTTGGGTTGGCCCATCCGCCAGGTCTGTTATGTTGCTTTCGGTGGAGTTTAAATTGGTAGAAATCCCTTCAGTAGCTATATTTTGCTGGGGGGGACCTGGTGAGCATGCTTGTGCGGCAGGGCCCAAGGAAGATCTCCTTAGGAAGACCAGGTCCTGGGACAGACGGCGTTCCGTCATTGCAATTTCACGTTCCAATACCAATGATGCTCTCAAGATAAATTGATCTAGGGTCCCAGCTACATGCCCTGTTGGTGTCGGTTTCATACCCCTTCTGGCTGCCATATTAGTCAAAAATTAGAATTAGGAACAGGTTATAGATGGTACTGACAGTTCCCACTAGATGTCAGGGTGTTGGCCCGGTCCGGTCTCCTTCGGTCTGTGACGGGCTTGGACGGGCCCGCCCTTGGCCAGGGCTTTGCCCAGCGCGCGCGCGCGTCCCGCGGGACGGAGCAGAGGGGCCAAGTATATACCGCTACTGTGTTTGGGGCGTGGCGGCTGGGCGTCTCTGGTCCAGGTGGCTGCTGGGGAGCGTAGTTCTCCCCTCCCGTATGCACCCACTGCACTGCTTCCAAAACCGGGGAGCGTGGTTCTCCCCACACCGTATGTCCAATGCTGCTGCTGCTTTTCAGTTCCGGGGAGCGTGGTTCCCCCCACGCTGTATGTCCAATGCTGCTGCTGCTTTTCAGTTCCGGGGAGCGTGGTTCCCCCCACGCCGTATGTCCAATGCTGCTGCTCCTTTCAGTTCCGGGGAGCGTGGTTCTCCCCACACCGTATGTCCAATGCCTGCTGCTGCCTGTCACCACTTAAACAACTCTGCGAGCGTCTCCCTGCTCACTCTCCAACAGAACCATCCTCACAAGTGCACTGCACGCTCACCCGGTTTATTTACATTAAAACGATTATCTTAGTTTATGGAGGAATTTAAACAAATATTTGATAAATTGAACTGATTTTAAAATATGAACATGAATTATGCTAACATGACCAAATTTGATTCAATCAAAGAAGAATGTTTCGTAGGTTGCATGCCCAATGATAAGGGCTTAGGGATGTCAAAGGATTGGTGATTTTTTATGGAAAAATTCAGGTAAAGAATTACAAAGATCTTTCATAGAGTTTATAGAAGTAGAACTGGTTTTGGGGCCTGTGAATGCTTGTAAATAAAATGCTTTTTAAGTGGGGTTATCCACTCTTTAACGTTTGTAGGTCTCGCCTGCAGACAGTGCTCCTGCGCTGTTGCCTGGCGACAATCTATTGTTTCTAAAAAAAGAAAAACTCTTAAAAGGGGCTTTTAGCCCCCCCAAACTTACCATTGCTGGGCTTCATCACTCTCATTTCCTTGCATCTCATTGGTCAGCACAGCAGACTTCACTTGCTCCTTGTATATTCATCCCTTCAATGGACGTAGTATTGATTAATGTCTTTATTGGTGTCTGTTGTAATGAAGAGGTTCTCTCTTCGTAAGTAGGAGTCAGGTAGCCCATTCACGGCGAATAACAGGCTGTAGGTTTATTGAAGAGGTAACAGGTTACTTAAGGGAAACCGGGCCAGGGGAATCATCCTCTCTGCTCAGCCCACTACTTCAGGCATCCCCAACATTCCATGACATTACACATTGGCTGAGCAGCAGGGAACAGAGAATCTATGGAAAGAATGCATTACTCATGCTCAGATGCAGATACTTTTTTCTTGCTTCCCTGTCGTCTTGCTTTCCCCTTCGTTGCTTGCAGTGGCTCGTTGCTCGTCTCCTCCCTCTGGTGTTGTTGCTGCGATCCTTTGCGTACCCTTCCGCTCCATTTAAAGTCTGCAAATAATCCAGCCCTCTAGGGTCTACATTGGACACCCCACCAGGCATATACTTTCATACTGCATATATGCAGACCTTTTCTAATGATCGGTCTTTTGTGCGCCCACCCTACCCAGAAGGCGCTAGAAGTCGCACAGTAATGAGGGATGCCCTGCCTCTCTCACCACAGTGAAGCACTCCTTGTGTAATAATACAGACTACTCAGAAGGTGCACCATTCAAGGGCACCTCGCGCTCCCACACATTGGCATCAGTTCCCACTGTCCCAGGCCAGGATCCTGCATGTGGGATACGCACAGCTCTGACCTTGGACCCGTGTGTTCATACTAACACAATAAGCACTAAGTCACATAAAGAAAGGCCTCTGTCGCTGTCTCTGGTGTCTTAGAGTCCACACAGCTGTAACAGTGTTTGTGTCAGGCAGGCTCAGAGCTGGGAAGCAGGGGGCGCCCCTTGGAAATCACCGACCCCTGGAGATACCAGGGTACTTACCTGTCAGCTAGGGACCTTTGTGAAGTTAACCCTCGCTCCTCCCAGTTCATTGTTCTTCTCTTCCCACAGCCGAATGCCGGACACACCACACACTTTTGGCTCCATGTTAACTCTGCCAAGGGTTTGGCAGGTGTAATGTATTGATGATATACGCGCTAGGACCCTTGTGGTTCTGGGCAGACTCTGGCTGGGAGGTTTTAAGGTGTTGTTAACGGAAGTATGACGGTATCATACAGTGTGTTATTGTATGTTGGAGAATAAAGACGTCAATGAATCGGCTCCGTGTGTGGCATACTGCAGGGCTGGGGAAGACGCTACAGCTGACTGCGAGCAGGGGATACATGCCCGAGAAGAGCCAAGCTGACAGTTTGCAACGGTACAGCAAATTGCTTGTGTGTGCCACATGTGCCTCATATTAATGAAAAGCAATCCGTGACTGGTACATGTGAAGTCAAAGCCCTGCTTCAGCCCGTAGAAGTAACTGAGGCCCTGCAGAGGAGCATATTCAACACGCTCACCAAGAAATCGCTGTTGAGGCTGCTGGAAAAGACGCTGCACCCTAAACACAAAGCAATATCCAGAGGAAGCAAAGACAACGGCGGAGACAACCAGGTGAGAGGAGCAGAAACCCACTAACCGTCAAGGCCAAGTGAAGCATTTTAAGACCTCCAATCAGACTTGGAGTCGTAGGGTGAAGCAAAGGGGGGTGTTGCATGCAGAGGATGCCAATCCCACTTGGTGCTATGAATGCCGTTTGAACGTGCTCTTGGTGGTGGCAGAAGGGAGCCTGAAGTACGATGCTGCCGTGTTTCTGACACGACTAACGCCATTTGGCATGGCTGAGAGACAGAACATCAATGCCAGGCGGGCTGCATGTATTGAAGTGTTCAATGACTTCATAGATGCACTAGTAGTTTAAGGTGACAAGAAAGTCATTAAATATTTTTAAAACCTTGCAGGTGATGGAGTGAAAGAAGTGCTAAAGCAAGTCTCACAAACTGATGCAGCATCGCACCAACAGATAAAGGAGGTGTTGGAAGCCAAGTGCTATCCAATGCCCATTGTTGACCATGGAAGTTATATCTTCAATCAAGCACAACAACAAGCTTGTGAAACGATGGATGAGTTTGTTGAAAATACTTGACGCACTTACAAACACTTTAAGTTCTGTGACGTATGAAGAAGCCGTGTGTCTCAGAATCATGGATAGTTGCTTTTCCAATTCCTTTAGAAGATGCATGTCGAGAGACGCACTCAGTAAAGAGAAAATGCAGATGGCCACAAGAGCAGAAGAATGACCAAAACGACAAGCTACTGACATGGAATTAGGAGTAAACACAAGGGGATGATGAACGGAGCACTGAAACTTTTCACACACTCACCCCAGTCACAGATCTGGGTTGAATCCATCATCGTTCTTTAGCTCACTTCGCCACCTCAGTTTAGACTCAGCTATATGCAAATGAGAACCATTTCATAACAGTGTGCCACGCCAAAGAGAAATCGAGTGCGTCGCTTCCGAAAGGAAAGATGGATGCCAGATTGTTACAGAAGCACTTTAGCCCCACCCACAAACCTAAAAAATGCAATATCAGCTACGACAACTAGAAGCCAAGCAAAGTGAAGAACGCAGCGGTGTGCTTGCACCCTCCACGCCCACGCTTCCATCAACCGCAGTGAAGAATGCAGCGGTGTGCTGGCACCCTCCACGCCCATGCTTCCATCAACCGCAGTGAAGAATGCACGGTGTGCTTACACCCTCCATGCCTACGCTTCCATCAGTGAAGTATGCAGCGGTGTGCTTGCACCCTCCACGCCCACGCTTCCATCAGTGAAGAATGCTGCGGTGTGCTTGCACCCTCCACGCCCACGCTTCCATCAGTGAAGAACGCAGCGGTGTGCTTGCACCCTCTACGCCCAGCCTTCCATCATTGAAGAATGCCACAGTGTGCTTGCACCCTCCAGGCCCACGCTTCCATCAGTGAATAATGCAGCAGTGTGCTTGCACCCTCCATGCCTAGGCTTCCATCAGTGAAGAATGCAGCCGTGTGCTTGCACCCTTCACGCCCACGCTTCCATCAGTGAAGAATGTAGTGGTGTCCTTGCACCCTCCACGCCCAGGCTTCCATCAGTGAAGAATGCAGCGGTGTACTTGCACCCTCCACGGCCACTCTTCCATCAGCCGCAGTGAAGAATGCAGTGGTGTGCCTGCATCCTCCACGCCTATGCTTCCATCAGTGAAGAATGCACCGGTGTGCTTGCACCCTCCATGCTTCCATCTGTGAAGAATGCAGCGGTATGCTTGCACCCTCCATGCTCACGCTTCCATCAGTGAAGTATGCAGCAGTGTGCTTGCACCCTCCATGCACACGCTTCCATCAGAGAAGAATGCAGCGGTGTGCTTGCACCCTCCACACCCACACTTTCATCAGTGAAGAACGCAGTGGTATGCTTGCACCCACCACGCACATGCTTCCGTCAGTGAAGAATGCAGCAGTGTGCTTGCACCCTCCTCGTCCACGCTTCCATCAGTGAAGAATGCAGCAGTGTGCTTGCACCCTCCATGCCCAAAATTCCATCAGTGAAGAATGCAGAGGTGTGCTTGCAC
This sequence comes from Triturus cristatus, assembly GCF_964204655.1. Lineage (NCBI taxonomy): Eukaryota > Metazoa > Chordata > Amphibia > Caudata > Salamandridae > Triturus > Triturus cristatus. The sequence goes on along the minus strand of NC_140579.1, from coordinate 93,206,607 downwards.
CCTCCACGCCCACGCTTCCATCAGTGAAGAACGCAGCGGTGCGCTTGCACCCTCCACGCCCGCGCTTCCATCAACCACAGTGAAGAATGCAGCGGTGTGCTTGCACCCTCCACGCCCATGCTTCCATCAACCGCAGTGAAGAATGCACGGTGTGCTTGCACCCTCCATGCCGTCGCTTCCATCAGTAAAGAATGCAGCGGTGTGCGTGAACCTTTCACGCCCACGCTTCCATCCATGAAAAATACAGTGGTGTGCTTGCACCCTCCACGCCCAGGCTTCCATCAGTGAAGAATGCAGCAGTGTGATTGCACCCTCCATGCCCAGGCTTCCAGCAGTAAACAATGCAATGGTTTGCTTGCACCCTCCACGCCCACACTTCCATCAGTGAAGAATGCAGCGGTGTGCTTGCATCCTCCTTGCCCACTCTTCCATCAGTGAAAAATGCAATGGTGTGCTTCCACCCTCCACGCCCACGCTTCCATCAGTGAAGAATGCAGCGGTGTGCTTGCACCCTCCACGCCCACGCTTCCATGAGTGAAGAATGCAATGGTGTGTTTGCACCCTCCACGCCCGCGCTTCCATCAGAGAAGACTACCGTGGTGTGCTTGCACCCTCCAGGTTTCCATCAGTAAAGAATGCAGCGGTGTGCTTGCACCCTCCACGCCTACGCTTCCATCAGTGAAAAATGCAGTGGTGTGCTTGCACCCTCCACGCCCAGGCTTCCATCAGTGAAGAATGCAGCGGTGTGCTTGCACCCTCCACAGCCACTCTTCCATCAGCCGCAGTGAAGAATGCAGTGGTGTGCCTGCATCCTCCACGCCTACGCTTCCATCAGTGAAGAATGCACCGGTGTGCTTGCACCCTCCAGGTTTCCATCAGTAAAGAATACAGCGGTGTGCTTGCATCCTCCTCGCCCACTCTTCCATCAGTGAAAAATGCAATGGTGTGCTTCCACCCTCCACGCCCACGCTTCCATCAGTGAAGAATGCAGCGGTGTGCTTGCACCCTCCACGCCCACGCTTCCATGAGTGAAGAATGCAATGGTGTGTTTGCACCCTCCACGCCCGCGCTTCCATCAGAGAAGACTACCGTGGTGTGCTTGCACCCTCCAGGTTTCCATCAGTAAAGAATGCAGCGGTGTGCTTGCACCCTCCACGCCTACGCTTCCATCAGTGAAAAATGCAGTGGTGTGCTTGCACCCTCCACGCCCAGGCTTCCATCAGTGAAGAATGCAGCAGTGTGCTTGCACCCTCCACGCCCAGGCTTCCAGCAGTAAACAATGCAATGGTTTGCTTGCACCCTCCACGCCCACACTTCCACCAGTGAAGAATGCAGCGGTGTGCTTGCACCCTTCTCGCCCACGCTTCCATCAGTGAAAAATGCAATGGTGTGCTTCCACCCTCCACGCCCACGCTTCCATTAGTGAAGAATGCAATGGTGTGCTACCACGCCCACGCTTCCATCAGTGAAGAATGCAACGGTGTGCTTGCACCCTCCACGCACACGCTTCCATCAGTGAAGAAGCTCAAAGTTCTAATGAGAAAATGGGAAAAACTCTTAACACATAAGCTATGCCATTTGTAACAATATTGTCAAAAGCAGATTATTTAACTGAGGGAGCAATCAGAAGAATGCCAAGGGGCGATCCTACTGCCTCAGGAACGGCAGCTATCAGAATAATGCCAAGGAGCAATCCTATTGCCTCAGGAACGGCAGCTATCAGAATAATGCCAAGGAGCGATCCTATTGTCTCAGGAACGGTAGCAATCAGAACAATGCCAAGTAGTGATCCCATTGTCTCAGGAACATCAGCAATCAGAAGAATGCCAAGGAGAGATCTTATTGTCTCAGGAACGGCAGCAATCAGAACAATGCCAAGGAGCGATCCTATTGTCTCAGGAGCTGCCTCTTGCTGAAGAACAAAGAACTATGAAGGGTCTGAATTAGAATTTACATTAATGGACAATAACTTGAAACTTTGAAAGACCAACCCAAACCTGCAATTCCATAGACTCGACTGACAATATACATGAGAAGTACACAAGCTATAACTCAGTATCCTGTGAAATTCAAGAGAAATAGACTGGTGAATTATCTGCATGCCACACACTAGCGAGTGTCAAGGGTCACAAAGTGTCACAGACACACTAGTCCAAATTCTAAATGTGTTTCCATGTAATATTCAGGGATAGTGATGTGTGTTTTCAACTTATAACACAGCAGCTGCTCGTTAATATTACTGCAAATAATATCTGTGACACATTCCCATTTCTCATGTGTGAGGTCCTGATTTGATCCAAAAGAAACTATTTTATAGATGTTGCATGAAACACAACATCCCTCCACAAAATGTCTGTAATAGACACACATCACCAATATTGAAAAAAAGCGAAGGAAAGTGGTATTTAAAAGAATCTGTTGAAGAATCATTTAATGCCATCAGGGCAAGACTCTGCAGAACAGAGCTGGTTTTATCAGGGGGCCCCCTGAAAGTCTGTGGCCCTGGGCCGGAGCCCACTTTGCCCATGCCTTAAAACGTCTCTGGATGGCATCGGCCTTCAATGGATGCAACAATCTCCCATCCAGAAATGGCAGCTTCCGAGGCAGCAATTGTGACCTGGGGAAAGTAAGAGGGCCCTGGCAAGAGTCGATCCCAAGGATATGGCTCGACAAACATGACAAGTGGCAGGGCACTTAGAATCAGGCCTGGGCCCTGGCATGAAACAGGAGCTCAAAATTTACTGTACGTGAAAGGAAGTGTGAGGGAAGATAGCGGCCCATCACGAAATGGTGGGCATGTAAATAGAAATAACAGGGTGGCCAGAGACAGTCCTGCAGGCAAAGTGGCACCAAAACCCACACACCTAAATAATTTGAAAAGATGACTTACAGCCCCTCGCGGTGGATCGCAACTTGGAAAACCAAAGGCATGTACATTTTAGTAAGAAGCATCCAAAGCTGCTCAAGCGCCACATGATTTCCAACAAATAGTAGCGAGTTATAAGTTTGCTTTTAAAATATTTTTCCAATACACTCCTTTCCCATATAACAGCTCTCCATCTGAGCAAGTCTATATTGAAGTGTTTTAGGATGTTCAGAGTAAAGCTGGGGATGATATTGATAATATGGTTAGTTGTTAAAGGAAAACGTAAGATTCCGATCACCTTCCTTTCTCTTTTGCCGATGAATGCAATAGAATTTTAGAAGGGAGTAAAGCAAACTATATTAAGGGGTTCCTTATGCAGAGTGATGGACACATCCTTTTTTTTCCACTGAGAGGTGTTTGTTCTTCAAAAATAGAGATGAATTTTGCACATTCGGTGAATAATTAACATCAATACTGATAGGAGTAAGAGACTTATGTGCCCTCACATTATACACACTGTTACATTTTCGACTCGGGCAACTTGTTATTTTCAACATGATTGACAATTCTGTATTAGCATAGCAAGATGCTTAAAAATAATCGAAGTCCATATTTCACTCATGGTTTAAAACGCAGGAAGTACCATGTAATGCCCAGAGATGGACACATATCTATACTATGGGGATCAAATGGGTGAGGCACTGGCAGTGGCACACCTCTGCCCATTCACAGATTGGATCTGCCCCTTGCTTCCCCAGTGGCCATCACCATCCTAAGCCGCATATAACAAATCAGAGAAGGGAGAACGAAAGTCATGAGTTGGCTAGGGAAATGAAACCAGGGGCGCAACTAGACCCAAACTTCGTGGGGGGCTACCACTCCCAGCCAGGGCTTGCCCTAGCACTGGTCGCACACGGTGCAACAGTCTTTTTTGCCACCCCTCCCCCATTTCCTCCTTCTCCGTGAATTCCCTCACTACCACTAACCAACAATGCACCTCTTCTCTCTATAGCTCCTTTCTGACAAACATTTCATTTTTTTATAGTGCTACTCATAGTTTACTCACATTCAGTTCTGTGATCTGCATGGTACACGTTCTTTGCAGCAGGCACATTGGCCCTTTGTGGGTGGCAGGAATGCCCATGTGAGTGCACGGTGAGCGATTTGACAGTGTGAGAGTAGGGTAAGAGGAGTGACTGCAGGGTGAGTGAGGTGACCATATGAATTTGGGTGCGGATGTAAGTGCAGAGTGGGACGAAAGAGAATGCATGGGTAGTGATGGGCTTGTTTGAGTGAGATTGCAGATTGAGCAGTGAGGGGGACAGGTGAGTGAAGTGTCACATGAGTGCAGGGTGAGTAGTGTGCTCATGTGACTGCAGGGTGAACAGCGCAGGAGCATTGTAAGTGCAGAGTGATCACTGAGTGCAGAGTGAGTGGGTGAATGGTGTGAGTTCATGTTGATCAGTGTGAGTACATCGTGATTGCTGTGAGTGCAGGGTGAGCGTGAAAGTGAAGGGTCAGAATGAGGAGTGAGTTGTCTTAATGCAGGCGGCATTCCCAGACACTTGAAATAACTCACCTTTTTTATTTGACGGCGGCGTAGGGTTTCGTATAGAAGTTAAACTATTGCTATTAATCAGGGCTCAAGGGTGTAGGAAATAAATAATGTGCTGATCCTGCAACAAACTTCCAGTCTTATGATTAGGGTTGCCAGCTCATTATTTTGATGTCCCAGACAGGACAAAAATAAGCAGTCACCTAAAGCCGTATGTTCGGCACTTATCTGTGCATACTTCGAACAGTACATATAAATAGAAAGTTCTTTTTATTGTGTTCTAGAGCTGCCTGTATGATGAGATCTATGACTGATAAGTAAAGGTAACAAAGACAGAAAAGTCACATTACAAATGAATACATACTTTTTTATTTATAACCCCATTTAGTGTCAGACGAGGTCTTTCCAGGCTCTTTAAACAACACATGGCTGACATTTTTCTTTTCACAACCCTACTTTATATTCCTTTTTATGAAATGCATTCTCACACTACAGCAGTAAATATAAATTTCAAATGCAAGGCATAGACCGGCCGGGAGCCCAGTGGGTACTGGAACCCCCAAAAATTAAGCCTCTGTAACCAGTTTACTAAGGTATGTAGACTGCGCATATCAGATAGAGCGTACAGATGACTGTTGTGGTGCACTGTAGCACCCAACAACACTTTTCAATAATGTACATCACACGCAGACATGTAATAGCGCACACTGGGTAGAGCTTATATAGCACATAGCTCAGAAATACCATATAGCTGGATGGCACGTAACTCCAAAGAGCATTGTAAGTAGTATAAAACACACGCAAGCATCAAACAGAACGCACTGGACAGACTTTGCATACACCCCACATAGCGTAGATATACTATACAGCTGGTGGCTATGTGGCCCTGAGGAGCACTTTTCAGTGGCATGGAACGTACACAAACTTCCAACAGAACACATTAAATAGAACATTTTGCTTACATCTAACTAAGCACAGACATGACCTTTGGGCCTTGGGCCATATTTTACATAGAGTGCAGTATATTCACATAAATAACGTAACCTAACATGTAATTGCTGTCCCTATAGTTGTGTGGCTCTATTTATAACTTGGTCATCGGAACGTGCTACAAACAAAGACGATGATGCTGGGCTGGTAAACAGGAGAGAGGAGAGGGGCAACCCATCTTCACTATTGAGAGGCTCAGAAGCGCGCCATTCAATTTATGAGGTCAGGACTGTTGCACCCATGCGCCCTACAACTACTGCGCTGATGGGGACCCTGGAGGCTGGAACATGGGGGCTGCGGGGCCTAAATTACGTACTACGCCTGGCCCTATGATGCATGTGACTGGTGTGTCCAGTATGCTGCCCATTATACTGCAGACTCAGGGCTTGTGCAGAGCTGGTGTTACACCACAGGTTCGGCAGGTACCGTCCGGTGTGCATGTGACACTCGCGGCTTGTGCAGAGCTGGTATTACACCACAGCCTCGATAGGTACCAGTGTGCATGTAACACTCGGGGCTTGTGCAGAGCCGGTGTTACACCACAGCCTTGGTAGGTACTGTCCAGTGTGCATGTAACACTCAGGCTTGTGCAGAGCCGGTGTAACACCACAGCTTCGATAGGTACCAGTGTGCATGTAACACTCGGGGCTTGTGCAGAGCCGGTGTTACACCACAGCCTCGGTAGGTACCAGTGTGCATGTAACACTCGGGTCTTGTGCATAGCTGGTGTTACACCACAGCCTCGGTAGGTACTGTCCAGTGTGCATGTAACACTTGGGGCTTGTGCAGAGCTGGTGTTACACCACAGCCTCGATAGGTACCAGTGCGCATGTAACACTCGGGCTTGTGCAGAGCTGGTGTAACACCACAGCTTCGGTAGGTACCAGTGTGCATGTAACACTCGGGGCTTGTGCAGAGCCAGTGTTACACCACAGCTTCGTTAGGTACCGTCTGGTGATCATGTAACACTCGGGGCTTGTGCAGAGTCAGTGTTACACCGCAGCCTCGTTAGGTACCGTCCAGTGTGCATGTAACACTCGGGGTTGTGCAGAGCCGGTGTTACACCACAGCCTCGATAGGTACCAGTGTGCATGTAACACTCGGGGCTTGTGCAGAGCTGGTGTTACACCACAGCCTTTCTATGTACCGTCCAGTGTGCATGTAACACTCAGGCTTGTGCAGAGCTGGTGTTACACCACAGCCTCGGTAGGTACCGTCCAGTGTGCATGTAACACTCGGGGCTTGTGCAGAGCTGGTGTTACACCGCAGCCTCGGTAGGTACCGTCCAGTGTGCATGTAACACTCGGCCCTTGTGCAGAGCCGGTGTTACACCGCAGCCTCGGTAGGTACCAGTGTGCATGTAACACTCGGGGCTTGTGCAGAGCCGGTGTTACACCGCAGCCTCGGTAGGTACCAGTGTGCATGTAACACTCGGGGCTTGTGCAGAGCCGGTGTTACACCGCAGCCTCGGTAGGTACCAGTGTGCATGTAACACTCGGGGCTTGTGCAGAGCCGGTGTTACACCGCAGCCTCGGTAGGTACCAGTGTGCATGTAACACTCGGGGCTTGTGCAGAGCCGGTGTTACACCGCAGCCTCGGTAGGTACCAGTGTGCATGTAACACTCGGGGCTTGTGCAGAGCCGGTGTTACACCGCAGCCTCGGTAGGTACCAGTGTGCATGTAACACTCGGGGCTTGTGCAGAGCCGGTGTTACACCGCAGCCTCGGTAGGTACCGTCCAGTGTGCATGTAACACTCGGGGCTTGTGCAGAGCCGGTGTTACACCGCAGCCTCGGTAGGTACCAGTGTGCATGTAACACTCGGTGCTTGTGCAGAGCCGGTGTTACACCGCAGCCTCGGTAGGTACCGTCCGGTGTGCATGTAACACTCGGGGCTTGTGCAGAGCCGGTGTTACACCACAGCCTCGGTAGGTACCAGTGTGCATGTAACACTCGGCCCTTGTGCAGAGCTGGTGTTACACCGCAGCCTCGGTAGGTACCAGTGTGCATGTAACACTCCGCTCTTGTGCAGAGCTGGTGTTACACCACAGCTTCGGTAGGTACCAGTGTGCATGTAACACTCGGCCCTTGTGCAGAGCTGGTGTTACACCGCAGCCTCGGTAGGTACCGTCCGGTGTGCATGTAACACTCGGGGCTTGTGCAGAGCCGGTGTTACACCGCAGCCTCGGTAGGTACCAGTGTGCATGTAACACTCGGGTCTTGTGCAGAGCTGGTGTAACACCACAGCCTCGGTAGGTACCAGTGTGCATGTAACACTCGGGGCTTGTGCAGAGCTGGTGTTACACCACAGCTTCGGTAGGTACCAGTGTGCATGTAACACTCGGGGCTTGTGCAGAGTCGGTGTTACACCACAGCCTCGGTAGGTACCAGTGTGCATGTAACACTCGGGGCTTGTGCAGAGCTGGTGTTACACCACAGCTTTGGTAGGTACCAGTGTGCATGTAACACTCGGGGCTTGTGCAGAGCCGGTGTTACACCACAGCCTCGGTAGGTACCAGTGTGCATGTAACACTCGGGGCTTGTGCAGAGCCGGTGTTACACCACAGCCTCGGTAGGTACCAGTGTGCATGTAACACTCGGGGCTTGTGCAGAGCCGGTGTTACACCGCAGCCTCGGTAGGTACCAGTGTGCATGTAACACTCGGGTCTTGTGCAGAGCCGGTGTTACACCACAGCCTCGGTAGGTACCAGTGTGCATGTAACACTCGGGGCTTGTGCAGAGCCGGTGTTACACCACAGCCTCGGTAGGTACCAGTGTGCATGTAACACTCGGGGCTTGTGCAGAGCCGGTGTTACACCGCAGCCTCGGTAGGTACCAGTGTGCATGTAACACTCGGGGCTTGTGCAGAGCTGGTGTAACACCACAGCTTCGGTAGGTACCAGTGTGCATATAACACTCGGGGCTGGTGCAAAGCCGGTGTTACACCACAGCCTCGGTAGGTACCAGTGTGCATGTAACACTCGGGTCTTGTGCAGAGCCAGTGTTACACCACAGCCTCGGTAGGTACCAGTGTGCATGTAACACTCGGGGCTTGTGCAGAGCTGGTGTTACACCGCAGCCTCGGTAGCTACTGTCCAGTGTGCATGTAACACTCGGGGCTTGTGCAGAGCCGGTGTTACACCACAGCCTCGGTAGGTACCAGTGTGCATGTAACACTCGGGGCTTGTGCAGAGCCGGTGTTACACCGCAGCCTCGGTAGGTACCAGTGTGCATGTAACACTCGGGGCTTGTGCAGAGCTGGTGTAACACCACAGCTTCGGTAGGTACCAGTGTGCATGTAACACTCGGGGCTGGTGCAAAGCCGGTGTTACACCACAGCCTCGGTAGGTACCAGTGTGCATGTAACACTCGGGTCTTGTGCAGAGCCAGTGTTACACCACAGCCTCGGTAGGTACCAGTGTGCATGTAACACTCGGGGCTTGTGCAGAGCTGGTGTTACACCACAGCTTCGTTAGGTACCAGTGTGCATGTAACACTCGGGGCTTGTGCAGAGCTGGTGTTACACCGCAGCCTCGGTAGGTACTGTCCAGTGTGCATGTAACACTCGGGGCTTGTGCAGAGCCGGTGTTACACCGCAGCCTCGGTAGGTACCGTCCAGTGTGCATGTAACACTCGGGGCTTGTGCAGAGCCGGTGTTACACCGCAGCCTCGGTAGGTACCTTCCAGTGTGCATGTAACACTCGGGGCTTGTGCAGAGCCGGTGTTACACCGCAGCCTCGGTAGGTACCAGTGTGCATGTAACACTCGGGGCTTGTGCAGAGCCGGTGTTACACCGCAGCCTCGGTAGGTACCAGTGTGCATGTAACACTCGGGGCTTGTGCAGAGCTGGTGTTACACCACAGCTTCGGTAGGTACCAGTGTGCATGTAACACTCGGGGCTTGTGCAGAGCCGGTGTTACACCGCAGCCTCGGTAGGTACTGTCCAGTGTGCATGTAACACTCGGGGCTTGTGCAGAGCCGGTGTTACACCGCAGCCTCGGTAGGTACCTTCCAGTGTGCATGTAACACTCGGGGCTTGTGCAGAGCTGGTGTTACACCGCAGCCTCGGTAGGTACCGTCCGGTGTGCATGTAACACTCCGCTCTTGTGCAGAGCCGGTGTTACACCGCAGCCTCGGTAGGTACCGTCCGGTGTGCATGTAACACTCGGGGCTTGTGCAGAGCTGGTGTTACACCGCAGCCTCGGTAGGTACCGTCCGGTGTGCATGTAACACTCGGGGCTTGTGCAGAGCCGGTGTTACACCGCAGCCTCGGTAGGTACCAGTGTGCATGTAACACTCGGGGTTTGTGCAGAGCCGGTGTTACACCGCAGCCTCGGTAGGTACTGTCCAGTGTGCATGTAACACTCGGGGCTTGTGCAGAGCCGGTGTTACACCGCAGCCTCGGTAGGTACCTTCCAGTGTGCATGTAACACTCGGGGCTTGTGCAGAGCTGGTGTTACACCGCAGCCTCGGTAGGTACCGTCCGGTGTGCATGTAACACTCCGCTCTTGTGCAGAGCTGGTGTTACACCGCAGCCTCGGTAGGTACCGTCCGGTGTGCATGTAACACTCGGGGCTTGTGCAGAGCTGGTGTTACACCGCAGCCTCGGTAGGTACCGTCCGGTGTGCATGTAACACTCGGGGCTTGTGCAGAGCCGGTGTTACACCGCAGCCTCGGTAGGTACCGTCCGGTGTGCATGTAACACTCGGGGCTTGTGCAGAGCCGGTGTTACACCGCAGCCTCGGTAGGTACCAGTGTGCATGTAACACTCGGGGCTTGTGCAGAGCCGGTGTTACACCGCAGCCTCGGTAGGTACCAGTGTGCATGTAACACTCCGCTCTTGTGCAGAGCTGGTGTTACACCACAGCCTCGGTAGGTACCGTCCAGTGTGCATGTAACACTCGGGGCTTGTGCAGAGCTGGTGTTACACCGCAGCCTCGGTAGGTACCGTCCAGTGTGCATGTAACACTCGGGGCTTGTGCAGAGCTGGTGTTACACCGCAGCCTCGGTAGGTACCAGTGTGCATGTAACACTCCGCTCTTGTGCAGAGCTGGTGTTACACCACAGCCTCGTTAGGTACCGTCCAGTGTGCATGTAACACTCGGGGCTTGTGCAGAGCTGGTGTTACACCACAGCCTCGGTAGGTACCGTCCAGTGTGCATGTAACACTCGGGGCTTGTGCAGAGCTGGTGTTACACCGCAGCCTCGGTAGGTACCAGTGTGCATGTAACACTCCGCTCTTGTGCAGAGCTGGTGTTACACCACAGCCTCGTTAGGTACCGTCCAGTGTGCATGTAACACTCGGGGCTTGTGCAGAGCTGGTGTTACACCACAGCCTCGGTAGGTACCGTCCAGTGTGCATGTAACACTCGGGGCTTGTGCAGAGCTGGTGTTACACCACAGCCTCGGTAGGTACCGTCCAGTGTGCATGTAACACTCGGGGCTTGTGCAGAGCTGGTGTTACACCACAGCCACGGTAGGTACCAGTGTGCATGTAACACTCGGGGCTTGTGCAGAGCTCGTGTTACACCACAGCCTCGGTAGGTACCAGTGTGCATGTAACACTCGGGGCTTGTGCAGAGCTGGTGTTACACCACAGCCTCGGTAGGTACCAGTGTGCATGTAACACTCGGGGCTTGTGCAGAGTTGGTGTTACACCGCAGCCTCGGTAGGTACCAGTGTGCATGTAACACTTGGGGCTTGTGCAGAGCTGGTGTTACACCACAGCCTCGGTAGGTACCAGTGTGCATGTAACACTCGGGGCTTGTGCAGAGCTGGTGTTACACCACAGCCTCGGTAGGTACCAGTGTGCATGTAACACTCGGGGCTTGTGCAGAGCTCGTGTTACACCACAGCCTCGGTAGGTACCAGTGTGCATGTAACACTCGGGGCTTGTGCAGAGCTCGTGTTACACCACAGCCTCGGTAGGTACCAGTGTGCATGTAACACTCGGGGCTTGTGCAGAGCCGGTGTTACACCGCAGCCTCGGTAGGTACCAGTGTGCATGTAACATTGAGCCGTGCAGTCTCTAATTCATCAGTACCCTTCATCCCTCCGGATGTGTAATAGTTTGTCTTTCAGCAGGCAGCTCAGTTCTTTCACTGAGATCCCCATCCACGTCCTTTCCTTCCCTCCGGCTGTGGCCGCTACTTTTGGAGCATTTAGCAGAAATCATTCGTTGGCAGTGGTAGTTATATTGCAGGTATATATTTAAAAATGCGCTTGCATCAAATTTGTTACGTTTACCAACCTCTCTCCTTGTCCCTTCCCACGGGGGCTGCGCACAGCGGTAGGAGAACAGAGATGGGGAAACTTTCACTTCCGGGTTTACTTGTGTCATTAGTATAACAGGCAGTGGTCGAAGTGGGGGGAAAAAAGTAGGGGAACTGTGGGCGGAGACTCAGGGGGCGGGAATAACCCAAGGATTGGATTAGTGGGCGGAGTCGGAGGTGTGGCTAGAAATAGCAAAACATACCAATTTTTGAACGTTTGGCATTTCACTGACCAGTTACAGCTTATAACGTTATTTAATTCAAAGAATCAATAAACATGTTTATTTGAGGTTTAATATATAAGTTGTTTATATTTAATTCATTTACAATGTGGGACATGTTTCCAATCACAGAATATTCCAAATACGCTTATAAGTGGAATCATAAGCCATTTGTCTCCGAGCCATGCAGTTTCTTTCATCTGCACTTCTCCTCCCTTTTTCTAACCATTTCTGAACATAAAATTCAGGTTTAAATTCTATGACAGGTGGCCCCACGATATTTATGAACATTGTAGAAGACAGACGATTGATTGATATTCTGTTCCGCAGTGGTGTGAGCACATCATTCATTACACTAAAGCCCCGTTCACATTCAGCAGTTGAGGTACAAAAGGTGTTTATAATGTGCATTAATGGTTTCAGGCTTTCAGAGATGCAATTTTTATTTTGTTTGTACTCTCTGAAACCAAGGATGTACTGCCTGGTATCAAATACATGCAACCTGCTACAAAGGTTTTGTAATTCTCCCTCACCGTATAAGATGTCTACTGGATCTGGCCAATAAACTGGTTGTAGGAGTTTCATTCTATGTACTAACTCTTTGTATTCTATTTCATCATTATTTGTGGTTGTGCATCTAGAAACATTTGATGCATTAGACATTGTCATCCTTTTTCGCAGGTTATTTGCTAAGCTCCTAAAGAACTGTGCCCTATTGATGCTAACACAGCCTTTGTTCTGTTGCAGTCCTACACCAGCAAACTGCATCCGTTCAGCAGCATCTAATACAGTTGTAGCAAACAAAGGGCCCAGGTGCATCAGCCATTGATTCAAACACTAAAATCTGCATCTGTATTGAACGATCGGCCTCATATATGGTCATATCACGCCGCTGCAGCCTTCTGGATAGGTCACCCAATTCTGTGAGAGCATCATATAAAATTCCCATATTTTCAACAAACACCAGGGAGGTTAATAAACGGTTTAAACCAGCATATTTCCTCTGCTCAATGTCACTCCTCGTTGAGTCTTCGGAAGATTCCATGAAATGTTTAATAAGTCCTTTGTAGTTATTCCAAACAGCTCTCACAGATCTTTCACTTGAGGACACCCAACGTATATCTAGCACCTTTCCAATTGCCAGAAGTCTTACTTCTACCTCCAGAGCACATTCCCCAAGCTCGCTCTGATTTTTCGGAGAGGCATGGTAGGTGGTATATAGTTTATCAAAAAAAAATTTGAGCTGATTAAGGCCTGCGACTTCTTTACAAATATCACCCACAGCAAGCTCCAGCTTGTGGTTAGCACAGTGCCATACACTCAACTGTGGATATTTCTATTTCAGAAGAGTTGCCACACCGGATTTCCTACCTATCATATTGGAAGCACCATCTGTTACAAGCTGAACCAAATGACTTTTTAAATACTCATCAGTAAAACCGTGTCTCTCTAAGCATGCAAGTAAGGTATCTAAGATTAGATCTGCTGCTGTGCTTGGCAACTCAACAAGGTCCAAGAAAAAGGTCAGTGGCTCATTGTGTTTATCAATACATGCTCTTACACAGATAATTAGTGTGGTCAATTTACTATTTGTGAGCTTAGGGACATATTTATGGGAATGGTGGCGCAGGGCAGCACAGCAAGTTACTTTGCTACACTGCCCTGCGTCACAGGGAAAGGGCGGGAATGTGCCGTATTTATCCAATATGGTGCATTCCGGTCTTTTCCCCCTGCACTGGCGCCATTTCGACAGCCTAGCTTCAACGCAGGCACACTTGCCCCATGGTGCAAGGGTGCCTCCTTTGCATGCAGGATTGTTTTTGTGCAGGAAGGGGCACCTTCCTGTCAAAAACAATCTTGAGAGGCTTTTTCATCTTTCTATGTGGGCTGCAGAATAAAGCACAGTTTAAAAGAGGAAAAAGCAAGGAGAAATAAAGATATTTCTCCTAGTTATGCCTCCTCCTGGGCAGCGCAAGATTTTGCCGCATTCCCAGGATTACAAGTCCTTGTAAATCTATGAATGCGTCAAAAACCGTGGGGGTTGTGTGGGAGACTTTTATTATTGCAGGAAAACTACTGCGTGACAAAGCCACTGCTGCTCTAGGGTGTGCTGCTTTGTAGACCTGCCCGCAAGACTGGTGGTGAACCTGGGTATGAATTGTGGTGGACAGGGCTTCAAGTTTACCCAACTGGCCACCGGTAGGGTTCACCTGCTGGTGCTAAGAGACCAGGGCTTCTAAGGTCTAGTGGGGCCTTCTAAAGTCTATCATGGGTGCTCCCTCAGGAGTGGTCTGATGGACAAGGCATGAAGGCTGAACCAGGTTCCCCAGTTCCAAATTTGGTAGCTCTGGCCATAATGCCACATCCTATCCCCACCGAACACCCTTCTGCCCCACTGAGTGAAACTCGCACTGTCTTCACCTACAACCCAATTCTGCCCCATTATAAGCACCTGGATGTGACTCATTTCAAATTATGCAGTGCCTGAAAAAAGTAACAACATTCTGGGAAAAGCAAATACTCATAGGGAATGCAGGATTATGTAAAGCATGCAAAATATAAGCAGGAACGACATGTTACCTTAACGCTTTTACTCTCGTTCAGAAATCAGTGAGTATTTTTTGTCTCAAACATTGAGGACATGAATATAGGGCTCCTCCTGTACACATGTGTTAAGCAGGGCTCAGAGACAAAGGAACTCTTCAAGAGAATCTGATCTGACTCACGGAAACCCACAAGGGCTCCTTCTTATCCACAAATTGTGCACTCTTGATTGTCAGCGCCAGGATGGCTGTTAGGTGAGAGTGCGCTTTACAAGTGAGATAAATAAATAAATAATTCTTATTCATGTCAGCCAGGTAGCTGCTCAAACATAGTATAGCATATATGTATTCAAGTGTCCTGCAAAGAAGAATGAGTGCGAGTAAGTAAATGTGGGTGTGAATGATTGAGTGCCTGAATGTAACTGAGCATGAGTGAAAGAGTGTATGTCGATGAAAGTGAGAGAAAGTGAGTGAGAAGGAGTCACGTAGAGTAAGTGAAACTGTAAGTTAGAATGAGGTAATCAGAGTAGGAAAAAGTGGTGAGACTGAGTGAGTGAGAATGTGATACCGAATGTTGAAGAGTGAGTGCAAGTGAGCAATTTTGAGTAAAAGGGAAAGTGAATGAGAATGAATAATGGGGGTAGTGTGCCTGAGTGAGATAACATGTGAGCAAGCAGGACAAAACACAGGCCTTGGCAAAGTGGAGGTAAATATTTACTTATGGGAGGAACATATTGTGCATCTTGAAAAAAAATGTGGTCAACTCCTGGGGATGTTGTCTTGGCACAGTAATGGCTTTTGAGAGAATTTGTGTAAAAATGGGGTGTTGCAAATAAAATGCAAGATTTGACCCTATAGTTTTTTTTTCAAAATTATCTTGGGAGTAGCAACACCCAGACTGCAAATCCTCCGGGCCCTCCTTTATCTCTTCTTAGTCTTACAAGGCCCAGTAAATCGCACTCTTTTCCAAATCTCTTTCTAAATATTATCACTCTCGAAAACTGTTTTTTCTATGTAATTTTCCTTTGATGGGAAGAGGAGGTTTCTGAGGTGGTAGTATCAGGCAAGTGACACTACTTGGGCTCCCTCTGTTCGAGCCTTCATGGAGGATCCCTCTTCATTGCTACCTCCACCTGACCCCAGACTCCGCAACGCACTTCCTTACAGGCGTGATTATCCACTACTCCTCTCCAGTGCACCTTATCTCACAGCTGACCTTGGGCCCCAGCCCCATATCAGGCACCATCGGGCTCCACTTTCCTTTTTCCCGGTAAAAACATTAGTAAAATCACCTTCAAACTTAAAACATTGAATATAGCAGTAAATATAATTAGCACACACTTTAAAGTATGTTCCACAGTAGCCCTTATGACCCGACTGCTAATTAAATTAACAAAAACAGAAAGGCCATGATAAGGCCGGCTTTAGCGCTGATGCGAAAGTCTTTTTTGGCGCCACACCAATAATCACTGCCATACGCCACAAGTGCTCCTCATCTCCCCATAGCCCCTCCCTCTCATGACCTCCTCCTCGGATTCCCTCACTGCCACCCTCCACCAGTGCCCCTCATTTCGCTGTAGCCCCTCCCCCTCATGACCTTCTCAGAATCCCTCACTACCATCCTCCAGCAGTGCCCCTCATCTCTCCCTAGCTCCCCCCTCCCCCATGACCTCTTCCTCAGATTCCCTCACTGCCACCCTCCAACAGTGCCTCTCATCCCTCCATAGCCCCTCCCACTACCTCCTCCTCGGATTCCCTCACTGCCACCCTCCAACAGTGCCCCTCATCTTTATGTAGCCCCTCTCTCATATGCATTTCATTTGTTGTGTAGCGCTACTCATATCAGTGTAGTGTGTGTCAGTACTTTACACCACGCACACATTATACAGAGACAACGAATCATACAAGTATGTAAATCAGCCTACAGGGAATGTCACATAAGCCAATGAGGATTACAAGGTGTATGAATCACATGTCATCCATACTGCTGGGCAGTTATTTTAAGAGGGTTTGGTCTGGAGAAGCACAAACTCAGGATTTAAAGAGTACTCCAGTGGTTAGGGGTTGGCTTTACTGATAAAAATGTATATCTGCCCAAAGATACTAATTTTAGCAACATTAGAATAATGAAAGACTGGGGAAGTTCTAACTATATCACAAAACAAAAAACGCGAAGTTCTAACTATATCATTCAGGTTTGCATACTGCTCTTTGATGACAGTTCATTGGTCACTGTCCTATGTTAGGATTGTAACTTCTGAACTGCAAGCAACACAAGGATCTCTGTCACAATGACAGTAACCCACTGAGCTTCCACATAAAATACAGTTCATCTGCACTTAACTACTAACAGAGAAATGATTGCTCTCCAGCAGGATCATTAATCACCAGCGTTATCCGGGCATTTTTTATTGTCTTATTGTTGTCCTGCATCAGCCATGATAATGATAAAAACGGATTAAATGAAGCACACACGAAGTACATGTCCTGCTGCGCCTGTGCAGATTTTAAAAAGAAAAACAAATAGTGACACATTCTCCTACCTACTCCATTAGTCAATCTTAGTGTCGCAGCCTGAAGTGATAAGCAGCTGCAGGGGTTGGGAAAGGTGAATCAAAATAAACAAACTTCTTTTCTCCTGCGCTGCATAGAAAAAGAATATCCACGCAGCAGGACAGTAGGCAAAGGTTACCGCGGCCAAAGAAAGGATGTGTCGCCTTTCGCCATGCCCCTGTTGGAGATGAAGGGGTGAAAAAATAAACAAAGCCTCGCTAACATGTAAATGGTCTTTTAAAGACCTGTGAAGTACTCGGGTAAGGCTGCGATAATCTCAAAAACTGTCTGTGTGCGCGCCCGGGCGCACACACAACACGGGGGAGGTGTGTGGGGGGGGGGGGGGTGAGGGGGGGTTTGGCTTTGAAGCACTTTGAGCCCCATGGTGTTTCGCGCCTGCCTTCAAGCACTTACTAGAACCGGGCCTGAATTAGGGCAGTCCCGGGACGCTTTTTTAAAATCAAGAAGTAGGGGAACGGACTAGCATAATTTTTAAAAGTAGGGGCACGCCGTGCCCCTCCGTTCCCCCCCACTTCTAACACTGATAACAGGCGAGGTGTGCACGAAGGTGCCCCTGTGGTTGAGTACAGTATGTGTGGGGTGAACAAGGGAGCGGTGCATTGTTTTCACAATTAGTGCAATTACTATAGCGCCACGCGGTCCGATGTCACTGCTGCTCATTTTAACCTTGCACAGGTCAACAGCCTGGAATAGTGAGAAGAGCTCCTACTACGCCTTACTTCGGTGTCAGTTTTCAGTCAGAGTCACCTGAGGCCTGGCCTGCAGCTTCAGTGGCAGGCTAGAGTCCGCGGCACAAGACTGGGAAGGTTTGCCGGGGGCAAGCAGTAATTAAATTATGGCCGCATGGTCTCTCTGAGCCATCGCACCTCGCGCGCACTTTTAATTGTGCAAAGCGGCATGCGCATGGCACCCTTTGCTCCACCCTAATGGTGAGGACAGCGCAGACGCGCCTCATTTACTTAACGACAGCGAGCGTAACGGAAGTTATGTAACTCACATCCCAGACGGAAGTGTGTAGTCACCGGGTCTCCAACCCTTTCTGTAGTGAGAGCTACTTCTGATCAATGAAAACCGTCATGAGCTACTAAAGGCCAAGCAACCCGCGTGTTTTCACAAGAGATTCTCCCCTGTCCAGCTTCATTGACTTTAAGGCTAATTCCTTTGGAGCTCATAAAGTGGTTTGAAAAAAAACTCAATTACCTTTTGGCCTCACAAAATTAAAGCCGGTGTGGGCAACTAAAGGGGAGCACAACAGAATCCAGAGACGGCATAAATAAACGTGCTTAATACGTGCCTCTTCGTCATCAGGGATCTTATCCTAAGGTAGTTCTGCCTAATGATTGCCATCATGTATTCATTCATGCATCTGTATACTGAAAAATGTGTAATACATGTCATTTATTTGAGGGGCTTGCAGTGCCCACATTTAGACACAGAACCGGGTTTCATGTTTTTTATGTGATGCGGATTCCTTCAACCTGTGCCAGAGGTGTGAACCTTCAGCCTGGTACCACAAAAGGCACTTTGGAAGTTTATCCCTAGTTAATTGGCATGCAAGTGTGTTTTTTATTTCTTTGAGACTTAGTCACTTCTGCTCTCACATCTGCAGAATAAACTGCCTTGGCTTCAAGTTGGCAAGCACCGAGTCACCTTTTCGATTAAAGAAAAAACGCTCTGCTAAAATTCGTCTGGCACTTTTAATAAAACTAACAAAATGATTTCGACGTACAATCCCCCACTAATAAACCAATTCTTTAAAAAAATACACAGACTTTCCTGCCTCTTGCACACGGCCAGACAGTGCATTTAGAGGAGGTTCTCCTACTCTTTTCGATCTCACAAATAAAAGAGATTTGACAGGCCCAGCTTTAGCGCACTCGCTGTTCCTAAACTTGGAATTGAGGGTAGTGAACACCGAGCTTTATATTTAGCAAAGCGCGGTGGCAGCAGACTTTAAAATCAAAGGGCGTGGCCTGCACCGAGCCGCTTTCAATGACTACTACATGAAGGCAGATAAAAAGAGCAGTGTAGTTAGCGAAAGCGGCTCAGTGCATGCAAGGCCATCTGATTTTAATGTTGGCTGCCACCGCGTTTTACGTCTGGCAATGCTGGGACTGAGACGCTTGCACTGAGCGGCGTGCGCGATGGTAAAATCAAAGGGCCTCCCATGCGCCGAGCCACTTTAACATCTCTGGTAACCACGCTTTATATCTAATAAAGCAAAAACCAAAGGAAATGATGGACGGAGTGTTGAACATTGCAAGCACTCACCCCCAGTCAACTGATCTGGGTTTAATCCATAACCGTTCTTTAGCCCACTCTGCCACCCCAGTTCAGACATGGCCATATGCAATTCAGTCTGACCCTGTGCCTCATGGGAACAGTCCAGCCCGAACTGCCAAGCCATGTCTTCCCTGGACCGGAAACAAGCATCCTAGGACCGGTTTCTGGCATTTCAGCCGTCTTCAGCCAGGCTTGCTTGAATCCAGTGGCAAAGTGAGCAAGGGACTCACGTCTGAGCATACCCTGCCAACTTATGGCGAACAAAGCAAAAACCAAAGGAAATGATGGACGGAGTGTTGAACATTGCAAGCACTCACCCGCAGTCAACTGATCTGGGATTAATCCATCACCGTTCTTTAGCCCACTCTGCCACCTCAGTTCAGACATGGCCATATGCAAATCAGTCTGACCCTGTGCCTCATGGGAACAGTCCAGCCCGAACTGCCAAGCCATGTCTTCCCTGGACCGGAAACAAGCTTCCTAGGACCGGTTTCTGGAATTTCAGCCGTCTTCAGCCAGGCTTGCTTGAATCCAGTGGCAAAGTGAGCAAGGGACTCACGTCTTAGCATACCCTGCCAATTTATGGCGAACAAAGCAAAAACCAAAGGAAATGATGGACGGAGTGTTGAACATTGCAAGCACTCACCCCCAGTCAACTGATCTGGGTTTAATCCATCACCGTTCTTTAGCCCACTCTGCCACCCCAGTTCAGACATGGCCAATTCAATGCAGTTCTGGCTGGACTGTTCCCATGAGGCACAGGGTCAGACTGATTTGCATATGGCCATGTCTGAACTGGGGTGGCAGAGTGGGCTAAAGAACGGTGATGGATTAAACCCAGATCAGTTGACTGGGGGTGAGTGCTTGCAATGTTCAACACTCCGTCCATCATTTCCTTTGGTTTTTGCTTATATCTAATAAAGCGCGGTGGCAGCCGAGGTTAAAATCAAGGGGCCTTGCGTGCACTGAGCCGCTTCACATCTCTGGTAACCACGCTTTATATCCAATAAAGCGTGGTGGCAGCTGACGTTAAAATCAAAGGGCCTTGTATGCGCCGAGCCACTTCACATCTCTGGTAACCACGCTTTATATCTAATAAAGCGCGGTGGCAGCTGACGTTAAAATCAAGGGGCCTTGCGTGCACTGAGCCGCTTCACATCTCTGGTAACCACGCTTTATATCCAATAAAGCGTGGTGGCAGCTGACGTTAAAATCAAAGGGCCTTGCCTGCACCGAGCCGCTTTCAATGACTACTACATGAAGGCGGATAAAAAGTGCAGTGTAGTTAGTGAAAGCGGCTCAGTGCATGCAAGGCCCTTTGATTTTAATGTTGGCTGCCATGGCGTTTTACGTTTGGCAATGCTGGGACTGAGATGCTTGCACTGAGCGGCGTGCACTGAGCCACTTCACATCCCTGGTAACCACGCTTTATATCTAATAAAACGCGGTGGCAGCTGACGTTAAAATCAAAGGGCCTTGCATGCGCCGAGCCGCTTCACATCTCTGATAACCACGCTTTATATCTAATAAAGCGCGGTGACAGCCGAGGTTGAAATCGAAGGGCCTTGCATGCGCCGAGCCACTTCACATCTCTGGTAACCACGCTTTATATCTAATATAGCGCGGTGGCAGCTGATGTTAAAATCGAAGGGCCTTGCGTGCGCTGAGCCACTTCACATCTCTGGTTACCACGCTTTATATCTAATAAATCGTGGTGGCAGCTGAGGTTGAAATCGAAGGGCCTTGCATGCGCCGAGCCGCTTCACATCTTTGGTAACCACGCTTTATATCTAATAAAGCGCGGTGGCAGCCGAGGTTGAAATCGAAGGGCCTTGCATGCGCCGAGCTGCTTCACATCTCTGGCAACCACGCTTTATATCTAATAAAGCGCAGTGGCAGCTGAGGTTAAAATCCAAGTGCCTTGCATGCGCCGAGCCGCTTCACATCTCTGGTATCCACGCTTTATATTTAATAAAGCGCGGTGGCAGCCGACGTTAAAATCCAAGGGCCCTGCATGCACTGAGCCGCTTCACATCTCTGGTAACCATGCTTTATATCTAATAAAGCGCGGTGGCAGCCGACGTTAAAATCCAAGGGCCTTGCATGTACCGAGCCGTTTTACGTCTCTGGTAACCACGCTTTATATCTAATAAAACGCTGTGGCAGCTGACTTTAAAATCCAAGGGCCTTGCATGCACGGAGCTGCTTTCACTAACTGCAGATACAAAGCGTGGTCAGTGAAAATGGCTCAGGGCACGCAAGGCCCTTTGATTTTAACGTCTTCTGCTACTGCTGTTTACATTGAAAGGCAGATATAAAGCACGGTGCGGTGCCAGTCCATTAAAATCAAATGACTTTGCAACCACGGAGCTGCTTTACATCTCTAGAAACTGTGCTTTAAATCTAGTAAAACACAGTGACAACCAGCGTTAAAATCAAAGGGCCTTACATGCACTGAAATGCATTCACTGACTGCAGGGTACTGGAGATGTAAAGCGGCTCTGTCAGTGCACACAAGGCCTTTTGATTCTAATGTCGGCTGCCACCGCATTTTACTATGGAAGGCAGATATATAGCGCGGTGCAAGCCGACGTTAGAATCAAAGCGCCCTGCATGCATGGGGCCGAAATATGCGGGCTCTGAGACCAGGAGTTCACTTGCCGATCTGCTGCTCTGCTAGGCGTAGGATCAAAAGTCAGATTTCTTACCACACCGCAAGACTGGAATATGCAGGTTGTGTGGTTCCCGCTAGTGCCAGACTTCAGGAAGAAGGTCATGTTCTTCGGCTTGCCCTGCCCCAGCAATGCTTAGCTCAGCCAATCTGAGCAGCTATTTTGAGTTAGGACGGGCAAACGCGGAAAACAGGATAAAAAACCTAAAAAGACAACGAAGGGTAAATAAATAATTGCTGGAGATCTGAACAAAGCTTTAATTATTAGATGCCAGCGCGAGATACTCCCAGGGGGTCGGCGAGCTACCGGTAGCTTGCGATCAACTGGTTGGAGACCCCAAATACTACGTGACTGCGGAGGGGGCTCCTGTAGCGCGGGGGCACCCCGACATGCGAGGGCAGCGGGGGCCTGTGATACACCCCTGTAGCGGTGTGCTTGCATCCTCCATGCCCATGCTTCCTACATGCCCATGCTTCCATCAGTGAAGAATGGAAACAGGGGCTAGGGAGGCAAAGCCGGACCCGGTGAGAGAATGGGTGTAATGCCATTTGGGGGCGGAAAGCCTCCCCGCCCCTGATGTAAATGAAGGCTAGAGAGGGGGCGA
The DNA here is from genome assembly GCF_964204655.1 of Triturus cristatus. Lineage (NCBI taxonomy): Eukaryota > Metazoa > Chordata > Amphibia > Caudata > Salamandridae > Triturus > Triturus cristatus. The sequence goes on along the minus strand of NC_140579.1, from coordinate 93,184,029 downwards.
CCAGGATTGCTAGCCCAAGGGCAGGCGTGGTCGCCCCAATCAGGGGATGTGCACGTTAGGGCGGGGGGGGTTAAAGAGGGCTAGTGGGCCACAATAAGGCACAATCACCCCCCCCTGGCATCACCCCCCAGGAAGCCAGGGGACTCGGGCATGCAGCCTAAATGGCGACCCCTGCAAAGGGAAAAAAGGGACCATCGAAGCGGGACAGCAACCCCCCACTAGCCAGGAGCAAGAGGGCTGCGTCTCCTGAGCAGGTGGATAGCTCTGAGACTAAGGAGAGCAGTGACGACGAGGGGTCTGTAGCCAACACGGCAGCCCCTCAAGACAACCACGGGAAACGAAAAGGCAAAGACGACAGAGAGAGTGGTAAGCAGGGCGCACTGAGCGGCAAGTGAGGGCGCGGGAAAGGTCAAAAGGTGGAGGGAAACCCAAGCCAAAACATAAACATGGGTACTCAGATGCGGGTGAAAAATGTAGCAATGCAAGGGCCATGGCACATGCCCTCTGTGGCTGGCGGGGCTGGGCCAAGGACGGCAGGATTACCGAGGGGAGGCCTGGAATGGGGGTACAGCGCACACAAAAGCATGGATACCATGGTGGCAGTGGCCAGGAGTAGGCGCCCCCTTCCCCGGAAACACCCCGTGGGGCACAGAGGCCCAGAGGGGTAGCACAATAACAGAAAAAAGGGCGGACAAGAGTAGTCCCATTAAAAGGGCTGTAAGCAAAGAATCATGGGCGGCGAACCAGGCGCAGCAGGGGGAAGCGGCAGGAATCGAGTCAAGCACACACGAGGGTGCAGGGGTGCAGGGGCCCCCGGGGTGGAGGGCTCAAGTGCCGACAAGATGGGGGGGACTAGACACTAACGGCAAGCCAGCAAGTGAAAATTGGCGTCCCTCCCTGAGCGACCCTCCCACAACCACAAAGCTTTTAGGGCTTACTAACCTCATCCCACTAACAGTTAAGGAGAGGATTTGGAGAAAGGAATTCATTGACATTTTCTCGCTACTAGAAGTGCAGCAGGCAGGACTAGATCTAACAACTCAGGACAAGAAGGACGACGACAGGAGGGTCAACCGGAAACCCAGAGTAGAGCGGTCCATAGAAAAATGGCTAAAAGCATTCAGAACATTGGCATGCGTCTTCATAGAGAAATTCCCCCAAAGCGCAGCGACACCGATCTTGTACGAACAGAAGGTACACAAGGCGCAGCAGGAGTATCAGGGTGATGGTTGGCTAAGATACGACAAACGTTTCAAGGAAAAAATGCAAGTGTGGCCCATCATGGGGTAGGACTGTCAGGACATGGAGGGCTTCACCAAACACATGGTGGCAGCAAGGGAAGGCATAGGGGCAAAAGGAAGCAATTTTCGTCCGTACGGGAGTAAGGGCAAATTTGAGGGGCAAGGAATAGATTTCAAAGGGAAGAACCAGGCAGGGAGCAAATCAAATAAGCCATGTTGGAAGTTTTGTTAGATTGTTAGGAGCCATGTATAGTAGTTGGTGATAGGGTGAATTAGGGAGTGTGGGGGAGGGAGGCAGGGGGACTAGAGGTTTGCAACTGGAGGGAAAATTGAAAAGAGTGAAGAGAAGAGAGGAAGAGAGGAAGAGAGGAAGGGGGACCTTGTAGTTAAATGTGAGAGGGGATGAGAGGAGCCATCATGAGGAAGTAATGGGGAGGGTGACATGAGGGTGGTGTAAAAGAGAGGATTTCAGATGATGGGCAGGAGCTGTCTGTGATGCTGCGACATATCTACATTCTCAAGAATATTAGAATGGTGGACCAATTATTTTCAGGTATGCGAGGAATTTAGGTGTGTGGAACTAGATATGCTGTGAGGCTCTGTGTTAAAGAGATGGGAAGTGCATTAGGAGTAAATTTAGGGAGAAGAGGAAAGATGAGCAAAATTCGAGAAAACAAGAAAAAGAAAATGAGGGAGAACAAAGTAGGAGAGGAAAATTAGACAGAAAACAAAAAGGGAAGGGGAGAGGAGAAAGACGTAGAGAAAGGTGGACAGCAGAATGAAAGAGGTGGGAGAAAAATGGATGGAGTGAAAAGAAGAGGCTCATGTAAAGAAAGTGAAGAAAGAGGAGAGCAAACAAAAGGAGAGGTGAGAAAAAGGGAGGGGCATATCAGCAAGGAACGGCGATGAATACCGCAAAGCGCGCTTAGCGCTTTATTCATCGCCATCTATCTCTGGAATTTATCGCCCTGGTAGCGCGTTATCAACGCGTTGCTCCAGGGCAATAAAAATTCCAGAGATAGCGGGGGAAATCGCCGTTTTGCCGGGAACATCGCTGGTTTTCCAGCGATGTTCCCTGCAAAAGAGCGATAACCTTGCTGATACGACCCTGTGGTCGTAGCAGCATAATCCACCCCCTATGTTAGGGATGGGTAAATCAGGATTTTAGCTGACGTTAGTTTTTGGAGAAAACAGCGGGTTTCTCCAAAAACCTAACGTCTGCTAAAATGCTGGGGCAGCATTGTAAATATCAGTGATATGTGCAAGGCTGTACTTCCCAGTGACGCCCACTTTGCATCTCATTAGAGATGCAAAGGGAGGCATCGGGGAAAAGGGTGCTAACATGCGATTATGCATGTTAGCACCCTCTTGTAAATAGGGCGATAGTTTTATCTCCGCTTTTTTGGCTTTTAAAGCCAAAAAAGCGGAGATAAAGCCCTTGTTAATATGCCCCGGAGAGAGTTAATAGTGGCAATTATCAAATTGTGAAAAGTGGTAATGGAAATGGGTAAGACAGGAAGAAGGAGATGAGAATAAACAATGTGAGAATAAAATAATTTAAGGGGAATACAGAAGGGAAGAAAGTAATGAGCAAAGCAGATGGGGAAGAGAACACGCACAAACAATGAGAGGGTTTGAAAACATGAGGGGAGACAATAAAAGAGGAAAAGAAGATTGAGGAGAGAAACAGTAAAAGAGAGAACTAGAGATGGGATGAGTTATGGGAATGTGAGAGGTAAGAGGACAAGAAATGCAGAGAAGAAGAAAGAAAAAAGTAAAGAGGAGATTTAAAGTAAGAAAGTGAAGAGAGCAAGAAAGAAAGAGAAAGGGTCGACAATGGCACAACAAGGAACATGAAAAAGGAGAGAGTGGAAAAAGGCCAAAACAACATAAAGCTGAGAAAAGGAGTAAGAGGAGAGGGAGAAACAAAGGGAAGGAAGAAACTCATCGCAAGACTAGCCTCTCCAACTGCTTTTCAGCTATTTTAACACATATTTTGTGCTCCATGAACGTAATTCACTCCGGATGTTCCCCCACACACATCAATACATTTTAATGTACATTTATGAGACAGAATAAGTAAGTAAGCTCCTTCGCAGTATCTATTTTCACCTCGTGGATCTGCTGGTTTTGTCAGCCCTCCTGTCTGGGCCAGTTTCTAGTTCACGCTTCACTGGGTTGCGATGCCCTTTAGTATTCTAACCTATATACACAAACAATTCCGTGATAACGTTCTATTTTTTATCACCGAGTGCAGCACCTATGTCAACGATTGTTAAACTCAAAGGCCATTCCCATCGGACACCTTAAAATAAAGTTGAGGCTGCAAATGCTGCAAATGGAGATTTTATGTTGAGCTGGATTGCTACGTCACCTAGCATTACATTCCAATAAGGCCCCCGATTCCGCTCAGGACTACAGACAGATGTAATTGTTGTTGAAAATAGCAAACATTGTGAAACTGCAATTTTACACATAAGAGATTTAACGGCATCAGAGTCTTATATCCATCTGTCTGTAGCATTCCATATAAACCGGATATGTATGGCCCTTATCATTGGTACCGACTTTCCTCCGTGGTGCATGCATTGGCAGAGTATTATTTTTTGGGGGAGGTGGGTGGAACGTTTGAAATGTTTTTTGTAGCTTCCTGTGAAGTTATTATTTGGACCTAGACTACCCTGCCAGGGTGAAGGGACGAGGGGAAGCGACGCAGGTAGCATTGCCACGAAGGACATGTTTTAAACGTATGCTGATACAATTTTGTCTAATCTCACGCATACACACATTCAAATACACATACACTGGTGCAGGCATGTAGACACACACTAACAATATGAACATGCTCTCAGACACACACCTAAGGTGAAACTCACCCGAGGCAGTCCTTGACATGCACTTCACTAATCACGATTCCCAACTGCCCAGATGCAGTAGAGTGCGCCAGAGCGAGGCTCACACTCTTATGTCCAATCAGAAGCTCAGATAGGACAGAAGGCTGTCCTTTTCCATCATCGTGGCTTCTGATGGGTCATAAGGGCACGTGAGGGACAGGCCCCAATTCACCATTTTATGACATGCTGCACTCCCTGAAGCTAGTACAGCATGTCGCCGGATATGTATTGCATCTGTGAAAGGACCGGCTGGAACAGCCCACACCTGACACATGTGCAATGCAGGCCCGGGGAGCCCTCTTCTGGTGAAGGGTGATATTACAGCTTTTATATGCAAACTAACGATCGTAAGATCGTTTCTTTCATGTCCCGTTCATTTTGTTTCATTTGGTCACCTTCCGTTTTTGGACTTCTCTTTTTAGTATGTTTTTTTTTTTTATTGCACGGTGACCTGTTCTTCTTTTATCGGTGTCTCTTGTGCGTGTGTTTGTCTTGTTCCCTGCCTCCCCCTCCCACATTAATGTCTTTTGGTGATTTGTTCTTTATGGCTAAAGCCATCTGGCTTTCTGTCATCCTCTTGTCGATGTCCTCTTTTGGGGTATTATGTCCCCCTCTTTCTTCCTCTTTCTTCTCCTTTCCTTTTTCTTCCTCTATCCTTCTCTTATTTTCACTGCTCCCTTCTTTCCTGTCCCTTTTCCCCTCCTCTCTCTGGCAACAATTATATCATTTATTCCATTCTCCATCTCCCTTTTCTTCTTCCCAACGTCTGATTCTCTACTACTCCCTTAACCTGCTCCGGCTTATATTGTTGTGGTGGTCATATGGTTCAATCTCTTCTCTTCTTGCTTTTCCTTACTATTTATATCTTTCCATCCTCTTTTTATCCTTATTTTCTCTCTATCTATTCTTCTTTGACTTCTCTTTACTCTTCCGTCTACTCTTATTTAACTTTCAGGGATGAGTGGTCTTCACATAATCTCTTGGAATGTTAAAGGTATTCGCAATCCTGTTAAAAAACAACGTGTTTTATCTCATTTAGCGAGATTGAAATGTCAAGTTGCATTGTTACAAGAAACGCACCTTAGTCTACAAGATCTGTCTTCACTGCGTAAACAATGGGTAGGAGAAGCCTTCTGCTCTCCGGCAGTGAACAACAAAAATGATGTTATCATTTTGTTTCATAAGTCATTGTCCGTTTAGTTACATAATGAGTTTCATGCTACCAATGGTAGATGGTTATTTTTAGATATTACTGTTAATAACACACAACTTTCCTTTTGTAATGTATATGGTCCTAATGGCATTGATTTAACCTTTTGGAAAGACTTTTCCATGCTTCTTTCTTCACATGCGACTGATGATTTAATTGTGGGCGGGGACTGTAACCAACTCATGGATCCCTTTTTAGACCGAAAATCAAGAACCAGATATGTTCCCAACAAGAGGCAAAAAGCCTTTCGTGGAGCCATCTCTTCCAGAGGCCTCATAGATTCCTGGAGAATCTCTCACCCTGACACACTTGAGTTCTCTCTCTTTTCTCCTGTACATGCATCACACTCCCGTATTGATTATATTTTTCTCACCCAACACGCCTTTCAATTCATGACTAATTCAGAAATAGGCTCTATTCTTATTTCAGATCACGCACCCATCATTTTAGATATGGACTACCCTTCACCTACTCCCATCACTCGGCGCTGGCGCTTTAATAGCTCTCTTCTCTTAGATCCCCAGTTTAATGAACATTTTCTGCTTTTCATTGAAGAATTCTTTCATAATAATCTTCTTTCCACTTCTAAATTTCATTTTATTTGGGATGCCTTCAAGGCCACTGCTAGAGGATTCATTATTGACTTTGTTTCTAGAAAAAGGAAGAAAGCCCTTTCACAGTCGTCCTACATCCTCAAACAAATTAAAGAACTTGAACATACTTATTTCACCACGAATTCCTCTGACACACTCTCTTCTCTTATCAAAGCGAAATATCCAATATAGCAAGCACTCTTGGGATTCCGCATGTAATAATCTTCTTAAATTTAATGCTAAAATGTATGGAGGGCGTAATAAAGCAGGCAGATCCCTTGCAAACTATCTCAAAATTAAAAAACAAAAATCCAAGATCATAGCCATTAATGATATCCATGGAGATCTTCAATCCACTGATGACAAAATCCTTGATTGCTTTGTCCAATGTTACTCTTCTCTTTATACTCCGGAATCCACTCCTTCTTCCGCACAAATTGACTCCTTTTTTCAATCTATTCCCAAATCTCCCGATAATCCTTCAGATCTTTCCTCCCTAGATATTACTATCTCGGAAAAAGAAATACTCAATGCAATTACTCTCCTACTAAAGGACAAAACACCTGGTCCCGACGGCTTCACTGTTCGTTTTTATCTCCACTTTAAGGACATTCTAATACCTCATCTGCTTTCATTGATTAATCACTTTCTCGCCAAAGGAGAATCTATGGGTTCCTTTACACAGGCAATGTTATGCTTGTTTCCCAAAAAAGATAAGGACCCTTACCTGTGCAAAAATTATCGGCCCATTTCCTTAATCAATACTGATTGTAAAATATACGCAAAAATTTTAGCCATTCGTATTAACAAAGTAATTCCCGACCTTATTAATATTTATCAATCTGGGTTCGTCAAGGGTAGATCCATTGCAGACTCTCCTAAACGTCATTCACCTCGCCTCAATGATGGACTCCCCGGACGCAGCAATCACATTAGATGCCGAAAAAGCGTTTGATAGGGTCAGCTGGGACTTTATGTTTGGAGCATTGAGGTGGCATGGCTTTAGCCCCACCATTATTCAATATATTCAATTGTTGTATACTGCCCCCTCTACTTCTATTTGGGTCAATGGTTCTCAATCCAATTATTTTTCTCTCCATAGAGGCACCAGACAAGGTTGTCCCCTTTCCCCTCTTCTTTTTATTCTTGCTTTAGAACCCTTCTTGGGGAAAATTCGGCGTTCACCGTCCTATACCGGTTTCACTTTTAAGAACATTGATATTAAATTCACTGCTTACGCAGACGGCATCCTACTTTATATTTCTAACCCGACCACCTCTTTACCTTCACTTTTCTCTTTACTACAAGAATACTCCTCAGTTTCTGGATACAAATTGAATATAGATAAGTCCAAAGTCCTACCTCTTAACAAATGTTGTCTTTCCCATATGTTTCATGGCTCTGGCTTTGAATGGAATCCTAATAATATTAAGTGTTTAGGAATTCTTTATGCTAATACTACCAGAGAAACTATTAAACTAAATCATAAAGACTTACTTAAAAAGCTTTCTTCACTCATAGACGGTTGTTCTCCCCTTTTCCTATCTTGGTGGGGAAGGTTAGCAACTATCAAAATGATGCTTCTTCCTATCGTCAACTTTTATCTCTCGATGCTTCCTATTTCTCTCCCACTCTATTTCTTTAAAACCATAAACCGCAACCTCACGAAATTCTTATGGAATAACCGTAAAGCTAGAATTTCTCTCTCTCGTCTTCAACAACCCAAAGACTTAGGTGGTGTTAACTTTCCCAACCTTACTCGATTTCACTCAGCTTTCACTTTAAAACAAATTTGGCCTTTTTTAACAGATTCGTCTGCTCCTCCCTTAACAGCCTGGAGCTCAATTGAACTTGCGCAACTCTCACCTTTTGCATTACTTACAGCCACTCGCTTATCTCAACCTCCACAGCGATTTCTCACTCCCATATTCAAACATTCCAAAGCACTTGCTCTTTCACTGTTCCGTTCCTTTCTTTCACAAGCTGATCTTCACCTCCTAACTCCGATTTGGTACAATAAATTCTTAAAGATTAACAACAGAGCGCTTTTCTGGAAGGAATGGATTGACAAAGGCATCATCACTTAAGATAATTTACTTAAAGACAATTCCCTGAGGGATTTCACAGACATTCGTGATTCTTTTCTTCTGTCCCAATAAACATTCCTCCCAGTATCCTTTGCTTAAAAGTACCCTAACCTCCCTTAACTCTCAAACTAATTCCCTGACTACTGCTGTTTCCACCTTCTCCCCCCACCAGATTTTTCTACTCCTCTCAAAGCTGCTGCCATTTATAAACTACTTTCCCATCCCTCTGCTGATAGGTCCAAATCTAAACTTGACCTCACGTGGGAAAGGGTCTTAGCCCAGGAATTTTCCCTTCAGGTTTGGGACTCTATATGGTCTAAAATACATACCGTTTCACGCTCTGCCAGAACTACACAGACTTTATACTTCTTTTATAACAGACTTTTTTTTACCCCTTCTGATTTACACAAATTCAAGTTACTAGACTCTAAAAATTGCTGGTCCTGCTCTTGTGTTGATAGCGACTTTCTTCATATGTTTTTTTCATTTCATTTTTATTTCATCTGGTCAAAAGTAAATGATGTCTTAACTACAGATCACCCTTTTGAGATTGTTCATATTTTTCTGGGTGGTTCCTCACCCATTAGGAATGTTCAATGTAATTTTCATAAATTTATAGATCAAGAAATAGCCATTTCTTTTCAGATTATCACAACTAATTGGAAAGATACTTCAAAGATATCGTTTAGTGCTTGGTGGAACCTGTTATGTCACCATCATAGGCTTGATCGTGCCTTTGCTACCACTGTACCTTTATTGATCAAAAAAGATTTGTTATGGTTCCTTTAACTAATTTCCTTTCCAGACAGGTTTCTTGATTTTTACCTTTTACCCTTTTCCTGTTCTCCTTTCATGTATTGCTTAGAATTTCACGTTTAATCAATATTGTCAATTTATGATGTTAAAAATGTATTTTAGGTTGCCTTTCTTTACACCCACCCTCCCTCCCTCCTCTCTCTTCTCTTTCTCCCCCCCCCCCCCTCCCCACAACACAAAATACTCTTTAAAAAGCTTGGTTTTTTTGTACAGCTTCAATGTCACTTTTGGGATTGCATTGTATATTGTTATTTTTTTTTATTATTTTGCCTTACTTCATTGCCATCTGTTTTTGTATTGATGTGTTACTTGGCCTATCTTATTTAATAAAAATTCCTAAACTAAAGCTGTAATATCATAAGAATTAGGTGCGGAGTAAGGCATGATGGTTCGGGGTCCCCGCACTTTTGTCCCATTTAAGGAGGGCTGTGCTGAGGGGGCTCCCTGGAGCTTGGGCCCGCCCGCTCTGTGGGGAGGACATGAAACACTCTGGAAGCAGAGGCAACATGGCAGCCATTACGACAGATCGGAACAGGCTAGTGGGAGAGCAGTGAGTCTCAATGCCAAACCCTGAGGGTTAAAAGCATGGCCTGCCCTTTTGCACCAGCTGGAGATCTATTTTTTCAAGTAAGAGATACTTGTAGGCGTGGGACTCAGAGGGTCGCAGTGCTCCAAAATCCACCAGGGCCCTATGAGCATAAACGTAGGGAACCACCACTCATGTTCAGTCAGGACACTTGATCAGGGGGAGGGCATGCCTGGTGCAACAGCTGCAAGGTGCATTCCACTGCCACGTGGGGAACACGCAGAAACAGCGTGAAAAGGAGATCACAGGCTACTTATAGGCGGACTAGCCCCAGCGCTGGCAATCAACACCCACAACAGGTCATGGCAGGAAAGGGGCCCTCCCTGTTGAAAGAGAACCTCAAAGTTGTGCCTTGGCCTGTAATTGATCAATCAGTTATGGGCAAAAGGCCAACAAATCATGAAGAAATACCATTTTGACTCACCCAAAAGATCGATCAACTTGAAGCTGTGTTTCCCCTTATGGGACCACAAGACAAGCACAGAATTCTAACCATGTGCTTATCCAACGACTGGTTCCCACTCTGGCTGACTGAAACACCTGGGGACGGATGTATGACGTTACAATGCATACATTTACATCGCGGTACACTACATCGCGGTTTTGACAACGCAAGTCGTTACAACGACTTGCGCTAGATGGCGCTCTAGGACAAGGAATAGGACTTAGGAGTAGTATAATTTACTATTCCAACTCCAGTCTACATACAGTAGGGAAGGTGTTGGATAGTAAATTATACTATTCCTTGTCCTAGAGCGCCATCTAGCGCAAGTCGTTGTAACGACTTGCGTTGTAAAAACCGCAATGTAATAGCATCGCGATGTAATCCCCGCGTTGTAAACGATGTTTCCCCCTGGGGACTATTTTTGCCAAGTTTTGTACTCTCTGTCATGGCACTCCCTCGATGGTCATTCTATGGAACGTCCTCAAACAAATACAGAATAAGCATGGGACAGGTCCTGCCCATAATTCCTATCATTTAATTTTCCAAAATGTTCCTTTTTTAACCATTGCTGGAGTTGGCGATCATTTGATTCCCAACCAAGAACATCAACATGCTTTAATTGTAGCTGCCCATGAGGGTGTTGCTTCCATGCACGCGGGAGTGGCAGCCACAATTTCATTGCTACAGCAACGCTACTGGTGGCAAGGCTTATACCAACAGGCCAGAAAATATGTCCTGTGTTGTGACGTTTGTCAACAAATTAAGACCACCACTGTCACACGTCTACCTCAAATGCATCTATTTATTACTAATAACAAGCCTTTGGCTGTATATACCGGTATCGTCGCGGTCCACTAATTTCAGATACTGCATTCAAATTTATTTTGGTTGCAGTTGATTCTTGCTCTCGATTTCTTTGGGTTTGGTCACAGTGCTCGGCTGATGCTTGAACTGTAATTAAAGACTTGAAGGTTTTCATCGGAACATATGCCTGCTGTGCTTTCACTCAGGCCAGGGTTCGGCTTTCACTTCTAAAGCGTTCCATGATTCAATGACGTCCCTGGGGGTACGATGCATTATTTTTCTGAATATATAACCGAGGGTAATTCTGTTATGGAGAGAATGAACCATGACTTAAAGCAATCCTTAACATCTAAGTATTAGGTACAGGCCATGGTTGGTTGAACCATCCCTATGGGGTCCAGGTAGCTCTAAATAACCTCTCTAAAAGATCTCTGGGTGGGCAGACCATGCATGAGGTGCTTTTAGGCATCAACATGTATATTCCAGACCTTGACAGTGCAGACATTGTGGTGGCTATCGCAACCTTTGACGTAGATAACCATTGTGCTGTCTTACAGGACCTACAAAAGTTCTGTGATGCTCGATCTAGCAGACACGTGCCTAGTACTCACTCTTCGAGTGCTGAGAACAAAACTTCGGTGTTTGCAACAGCCACCAGCATGGATTTGTGTTTTTATTTCATGCTTGAACCACCCTTATCTAGTCACGCCTTGGATATATGTTTGGATCACACTTTCCTCTGGTTTTTGTTTCTGTGGATTGGATTTGTGACTGGTTTTTTCTTGTTAATCAGTGGACATTACCTCCCGGGACGTTCTGCTACAGAACTGGTTAACGGGTGTGGACCCCCCCATTCTTCATCGCATACACCGAAAAGAGATTCGTCTCTTGTCAACATTTCAGCTGTTCCAGTGATGGATGGCATAGTTTGGGATAAAGTTCCTTTCTACATATTCGGTACTAAGGAGATCCTACATACCATATGTGTTCAAAGTGTTTATGGGTGATGTAATTGTACCTGGATTACATTGGATGATTGGGATGTTCATACTGTAAATTCTATGCTTTCAGAACTAGAGTATTATACTGTTTTTGAATCGGATGACCTATATCTTAATGCTGCTAACTATGCCAATATGTTTTGTTATCATCATTACAGTCATTATTTTCTGCACAGAACCACCAGAGGCCAACATCCACATTTCAATTATACACAATGGGAAAATTGTCCAACTTCCCCCCAAGTGAGTTCTGAAACCTAAAGAGACAAGTTCACATATTTTACCGGATATGAGACTTCAGACCCCACGTCATGTTATTTTTAGTTAGCTCCTACCCTGCCGAAATACTATATTATTACCCAAACTAAGCTCATGTATACTGCTTTGTTTGTCAACCAGTTAGCCTTTAAAGACTATGATCACAGGAAGGACACCATTGATTAAAAATCAATTTGAGGAACCAAATCTTGGCAGGTGCAGGGAACATAAACATTATTTTGAGGCTGTCGGATTCCCACACCAAGGATTTTTTGTGATGAAACAATTAACAAAACTACCTGTCCTGGATTGGAACAGATTAAAGAAATGAATGCCCTGGCAATTCCCTCTATTGCCCGCTTTGATAATTGGCAAAGTTTGACAAACTACACCGAAGTACAACTCAATAGCATGGTGCAGAATGGTGCATTTAATTCCACATTTTCAGGTTCTGACAGGTGGTTACTGGGGCCAGTGGACACTAATGAGTGTCATACTCGTTTTCTTAATTCCACAACAGGGTTCAAATCAAGTAGACCCAACCCCCGATATTCTCAGTCACAACATTCTGGTGTTGTTACCACCTGTTTGGTGGGAAAGTTATGTCAACTATGGTTGGAACATTCCACATTGTCTGCAGTAAAACAACATCTTTCTCTCCTGTCAAAATACATTAATTTATCAGATTTTCTTTTAGGTCCAAAATCTCCACGTTCTAAAAGATTTATATATACTGCCTATAATTACATTTGGAAAGTGTCCCAGATGGTAGCTACTGTACGTTTAAGACAGATTGATCATGATAATTTAGATAACGTGCTTGCTGTTGTTGATAATAGCATTAATGCCTTGCCTTCTCATATTTACAATTTAAATAGCATTGTATCATCTATTATTTACATTGTGCAAAGTAATCTGTCAACATATGGGCATATTTACAGGAAAGGAAGCATGTCGTTAAGCCAAGAAGTCTAACGACATGCTCTGTCACTTTAGAAAGGCAGGGCTGCACCATATATACAAGAATATGGTGCAGCCCTGCGTTTCCCCCAGCGCTGGCAAAATGTAGCTGCCAACATAGGCAGCCTTGCAGCATAGTCTGCGTTGAGGGGAGTGATTATTCATGTGCAGGAAGGTGTCACTTCCTGCACATAAACAATCTTTAATTGGCGTTTAGTAACTTCTATGTGTGCTACTTAATGCAGCACATATAGAAATTGCAAAGCGTCATTTTTTTTAAATGATTGTTTATGTGGAGTAAGGGACACCTTCCTGCACATAAACAATCAAAGGCGTTTTACTGTTTCCATGTGTGCTGCACAATACAGCGCACATGGAAACAGCAAAAACCAGGCGAAATTAAACATTCTCCTCGCACCCTGTTAAGACCAGGTTTTCCCTGGTCTTAATTTTGGCGCTGCCCCATATTTACCCCACTCTTGTAAATATGGGGCAGCGTCAAAATCAATGAGTGTTGCGGTGGAATGCCCACAGCTACACCCATTGCCCACCCCTTTCACGCTAAGAATAGTGTGAAAGGGTACCTTATTTACAAGGCAGTGTTGAGCCGTGTTTAGTGGCTTAACACTTCCTTGTAAAGAAGTAGAAGCCCCTATCGCCACCACAACCTCGTGGAAAGTGAAGTTGTGGTGGCGATAGGGGCTTGCAAATATACCCCATTGTATCATGGGCAAAGTCAGCTTTGATCTATTATGCAGGTTAGCTGGATGCTTCAAACACTTCAAAGTGGGTGTGTACCATTGCACTATTTGAATTGCAGTGATTTATTTCTGCCTTTTATTTAACACGCAATCAACAATTGATGGCCATGAATGACGCAACCTACACAATGCTACATTTTGAAAAATTAGAACAACTTCCATTCATCATAGCTGAAACGCCTTCGGCTGTGTAGTTAATACACAGTGTTATTTCACTGCCGATCTCGACATTTTCATTTCACAGCTTGCATGAAACATTTCCCTCTAGGTAGATTTAAACCCCTTGGAAGCAGCTTCATTCATGAATTATGGTCACTCCCTTTTTTCTATTGTGCCAATAAAGGACGTTTTCCTTACTGGAGAGGAATGCAACTCTTCTGTCGGCTATTGACTTGTTTGCAGACATGCTAAGATCTATGGTGCATGTAACACTTCAGTTCCCAATCTGGCCTATTATTTGAAAGGAATCCCGGTTCCCGTATTCGCCCCTTCATTACAATACTCTCTAACAGGAGTTATTTGGTGTTTAGTGATCAGGATTGTTGCAGAATGCGAGCTGAAGTTCTGTATATTTTGTCTGTTTCCTAGTTAGTCACTTGTTGCAACAATGTCTTGTTTCCCCCTCTGCATGGGAATGTAGATTGCTTGCTGTGGCCTTCCATTCCAAATTTGAAGGCAGACTTCAACAAGCTTAGCCGACTCAAAGCATTATTGTTCCAACAAGAACTAGCTCTCACATCTGCTTACGAGACCTTCGGATAGCAGGTGGCTAGAATTTCTAGTTAAATACAGTCATTGTTAAATACAAACCTCCCCCTGCATTTTGGAGAATTAGTGCATCAAATTTTTAATGCCTCTAGTACGGCCGGTCTCGCCCACTTTTTTAAGATTGTAGGACTAGTTAGTTCGTTCCTTTCATTCACTGCCGGTCTCGCCCACTTTTTTAAGATTGTAGGACTAGTTAGTTTGTTCCTTTCATTCACTGTGTGCTAATGTTCTAGGGTCCCAAGCATAGGTCTGTTTCCAAGCAGGTTCCCTGCAACAGTACAAGGTCTGAACTTGCCACGCAAACGATGCCTAGCCTGGCAGTATCTGAAACAACAACAAGCCAATTTCACTTTTTGCACATGACACATTTCTTGAAGCAAGACCAAATTACAATGAACCACAAAGGGTACCCAATACATTATTGGGCCTCAGGAAAAAACAAAATTGTAGGGGTAGCGATACCTTGAAGAGAGACCTCCCTATCCATATTCAACAGGTAAAGAAGGACAGAGAACGTAAAAGCTTTTCATTGCATTCATTGTTAGCTAACTCTCCTTTCACGCTCATCAATATCTAGGCAACCAATACACGTCTGTAAGCCTTTTCAGAACATATATTATCTACTTCAGTGGGGGCGGCCCCAAAAGGAGCATTATTTTGGGTGGAGATTTTAATCAGATATGGCACCCAGAACTAGAAAGATGGCTATACAACATGCAACCTACCAGGCCAGCTTCATGTAAACTGAAAACAAATTTTGGGAAATTGGGAAAAATAGATGGATGGTGGCATTTCCACCACACACACACAAATTCACCTTCTATTCTCAGGTCTACAAGTTATATACTAGACTGGTGATCTGTTTCATCTCTAGAGACATGATTAGTTGAGTTACCTATTACTACATCAAAGGGGGCACTATATAGTACCTCAGCCAAGTGGCTATTTAGGTGGGAGAGGCTCCGATGGAAGCTAAACACAGATCATGGAGGTCCCCCTTGATACTGTGAAAGATGAGGTGCACAGAAAACATTTGGATCAAACAATTTGGACCTATTTTAATACTAAGGGCCCCGAGATACCTCCGACGACGTGTACTGGAAAGCTTTCAAGGCAACCTTTAGGGGAGCACTTCTATTGGTGATGGCAGATGAGAGGAGGCTAAACTCGGGAAACAGCAGCTCCAAACATAGTGGGAAAGAAAAGATGTCCTGCTTAAGCGGCGACACACTAGACAGTCTGAAAGGGAGCAACTTAGGGCCCTATGAATTGAAAAGGCAGAGAAAACCCTATTGAGACTCAAACAACCTTTATATGAAAAGGGAAATAAAGCAGATAAACTGTTGGCCAGAAAACTCGGAGTGCAAGGAATGAAAGGATACATCCCCACACTAATCAAACCTGAGGGGAGGGAGGTACATGATGAGGTGGGGAAACAAGAGGTATTCCTTAACTTCTATACAAAAACTATACTGCGGGTGGGGAAGGCAGGGCAGCGATTGCTTCTTATCTCGATAAACTCCCATTACCACAAGTTCCACTGGAGTGGAAACAATTCCTGGAGTAGCCTATAACACACCAGATGGTACTATCTGTGAATAAGACCCTTACATCACATTAGGCCCCAGGCCCAGGTGGCCTAACAAGGTCTTTCTTTAAGAACTTCCAAGCGTTGCTCTAGAAAACACTGGTGACCTTGTAAAACTCATTTCAGGAAATGGTAATGGTGACTCCCACAATGACAGAAGTGGCATTGGCAGTGATCCCTAAACTGGGTAAGATGAAAACAGATTGTAAATCCTAAAGACCAATAGCACTTTGAAATACTGACGTGAAGATTTTCACTATAATATTGGCTGAACGATTAAGCAAAATCCTGCCGGCTCTGATGGAACTGGACCAGGTGGGGTTCGTCAAAGGCGCGGACAATGTGCGGCAAGTTGCCAATATAATAGAAAAGTGTGGTAAATGCAGATACCTGCCATCCCAGCATCTTTGGATGCAGAGAAAGTGTTTGATAGTGTGAGCTGGGACTTTCTTCAAGCCATCCTAAATGAAGTAAATCTTGGGCACAAATTTAAAAGCTGGATATAAGTCAACTATGCATGCCCAAAGGGTCGTATCAGAGTGATTGGGAGGTCCTCTGATCACTTTTTCTTGCATAAAGGCACGCGTCAGGGATGCCTCAAGTCCCCCTCCTTTTTACTCCCTCAATAGAACTGTTAGCAACACAAAATCAAACACATCCAGAGGTTGAGGGGGTGCTGTTTGGAGGGGAGGAGCATAAAATTAGCCTCATCACAGATGACATTCTTTTGACCCTAATGGAACCAGAGATGTCTTTAGAGGGGGTCCATACATGCCTGAGGGAGTTCAAAATGGTCTCAGGGTTCAAGGTGAATGTGTATAAATTGGAGAATCTCAATGTGTCTCTCCCCCTCACACGTGAAAAGTGTATGAGAGAGGGCTGTCCAATGAAATGGGCAAAAAGGCAATAAACTACCTAGGTATCCACATTACTAACTCGGTGGACTCTTGGACTAATACTAACTGGCCACGTCTGAAAGCGCAAATCTTGATGATTTGGCACAGTGGAAGGGGCAATATATCTCATGACTAGATTAATTAGAGGATTAATGTGGTGAAAATGAATAATCTTACGCAGCTGTTATATGTGTTCCAAACAATACCCACAGTCATACCTAAAACCAAGCTACAGTCCCGTCAAAACCACATAATTAAAATGTATGGGGAGAGAAAAAAGCAAGACTGAATAAAAGATTATTAATGGCTCCATTCGAGAAGGGTGGTTTGGCATTTCCTGATATTTTCAAATATTGCCAAGTGGCCCAACTCTGGATTTTAGTAGCATGGTCCATGCGGGAATCGGAGAAGTGTCAGCTTTATATGGATCGCGCGGTAGTGGACAGGGATGTTTGGGATCTGCCTTGGATACTTAAAACTCAAAGTCCTGGATTGCTATATTTATCTGCAGTTACCAAAACAACCCTGGAAATTTGGGATAAAAGGGGCACATGCATCAAGCAAAATACCGATCGAAAACGGGCCAATTTGCGGAATCTGCCTGTTCGCGACCGGTACTGAGCCGAATGGGATGCATCAAGCTCAAAGATATTCACAAAATAGGGAATCGCAATTTTTGCGATTACCTATTTTGCAAATGCCTTTAGGGAATCGCAATTTGCGATTACCTAAATGCAATGCAGAAAGCATGCAAAATTGCGACCCTGCTTTAAGGAATCGCATATTACCACCAACTTCTAGTTGGTGGTAATTTGCAAACCCTTAGGTAAATGCAATTTTTGTTGCATTTTTCTCAGTGCCATGTTGCGCACACACATGCCCTTAGTGCCACAAGTGCACACTAACCTGTTTTGGGGGTGCATCAGGGTGGCCTTTTGGCCCCGTATCACCCTTGAAATTGCATTCACAATTTGCAAGTACCTATTTGGTACTTGCAAAAATGAGAATGTCTTCACATTCATTCCTATGGGCCTCTAGACCCACAGGAATTAATGGGAAGGGATTCCTTAATAGCGAATTGCAATTTGCGATTCGCTATTAAGGAATATGTAAGAATCGCAAATTGTTTTGCAAAACCTACATGCATAGGTAATTGCGACTCCTTAATAGCGATTCCTTAATAATCGCTATTAAGGAATCGCAATTCCTACCTTTGATGCATGTGCCCCAATGTATCAACAACACATTGGGCCTGATTACAATGCCGGTCAGACCGGCTTCCGTGGTCCTGTTGGAGGCGGTCCGATCGCCGTGGTCTTGTCGGAAGTGGTCAGTCCGACAGCAGATTACGATGCATGCCTCCTGTACCCCGACCAACTGCTGAAAGACCGCCAACTCCAACACCCTTTCTCCGACTGCCGAGATGGCGGTCAGAGAAAAAGAGCATCCATAGGGCAGTGCAGGGATCTCCGACCGCATTATGATGTGGATTTCCGATGACTCGATCGTGGTGGTATGACCGCCTGCCTCGAGTCGTCAGAAACACTCAATTTGGAGTGCATACTCACCCAAATCAGCTTCTCTCCATCAGTCTCCAGTGTGGATCCCTTTCCCCATGTCCCCCCTATACCATGGCAGCTGAACCTCGAAGACAACAACCCTGTGGGTACTGGAATGCAGGTAAGTCTGTGGGGGGCATGTGTGAGAAAGTGCCATCTTTCTTGCATGGTATGCCCCCACTTTTTACTGAATTGCTGAATGTACTTTGACTGAGTGTACCCTGGACTCCTGCCAATCAGGTGCCCAGGGCCTATGTTCCTTCCCTAAAAACACTAAACCCAAATTGTCAAACCCTGGCCACATGTCAGCCCCTGGTAAATGGTACCCTAGGTACCCAGGGCCTTGTGACCAGGGAAGGCCTCTAAGGGCTGCAGCACTCATTGTGCCACCCTTAGAGGCCCTGTACCCTAACACACACACACACTGCCCTTGCAGGCTGGGTGTCTGGGTGCAAGACAAAACAAAGAGTCGACATGGCACACATCCCTGTGTGCCATGCCCATCACCTACACTGCCCTGGCATACATCAGCCACCCCTCTAGCTGGGTGCCCTATGCCAATGGTGTGGGCAGAGGAGCAGGAGCCCTGTGCCCCTACAGTTCCCAGGTCCATTCCTGGGCACTGTAAGTGCAGTGCTGCCATTTAAGAGTACATGGTGCTGAGAGCTCGTCAAACACGAACTCCACAGCACCATAATGGCAACACTGAAGACTGAGAAGTTTGGTATCAAACTTCTCAGCACATTAAACCCACACTGATGCCAGTGTGGGATTTAATGTACCAAGCACATCAGAGGGCATATTAGAGATGCCCCCTAAAAACCTAACCTACAATCCACGTCTGTTCTGAGGCTGCCTAGGCTGCCACACAGCAGACATGTTGCTGGACCCCTAGGTAGGAGAGCCCCTGGTCTCCTGGGCCTGCAACAATGCACATCCTGGGCGAGGTGCTAAATCTCCTCCCCCAGGATGGGCAGGGGGAAGCTTCAAAGGCATGCTGCCTCTGTGAGCTTCCCCAGGCCAGTGCAACCCCCCACTCTGACGGGAAGCTTGGCTGGAAACCCCAAATAAGGACAGGGCATGTGTCAGCCTGCCAACCCCACCCCTCAGGTGGGGGAGGCGAGGTGAAGGACATCTAGGGGCTCTCGCCATCTTGAAGATGGGAAGCCCTGCCCTATCAGGACTAGGCTACTGCCCCCCTCCCACAGGAGAGAGGCAGGATGGGGGGTGTACCCACCCCAGGACAGGGACCCATTGGTCCATGCCCTTCACCTACCTGTGACGCCCCTAAATCTAGTATTTAGGGGCACCCTGAACCTTCCTTCCCCAGATTCCAGATTCCAAAATCCGAAGAAGAGCTAGAAGAAAGAAGACCTTCCCTGCAGCTGTTAAGAAGAGGAAGACACCAACTGCTTTGCCCCAGCCCTACCGGCCTGTCGACCCTCGAACCTGCTCTTGCTCCAACCCGGCATCTCTTGTGGCCAGCAACCTCACAAACCCCGGAGGACCTGGCTACCTTTTGACTCTAAACCCCTGGGACTCCCATGAGTAGAGGCTCTACTCAAAATCTACTTCTAACCCCTGGCATCAGCCCGGGACCGCGAACCCAGCACACTCTGCACCAGCCAAGCCTGGCCTGTGCCGGAGTGAACAAAGACCACGAGGCCGACCCCACGGCGACTGTGACCGCGAGTCCGGCACCCAAGGACCTCCCTTGGCACTCCTGAAGAAGCCTGCAGCCTCAGAACAAGGTGCCCCCCCCAACCGCAATCAACAGAGGGTAAGATTTCCCGACACCAAAAGGCACCCCTGCACCCGGCGCCCCGCGGCCCCCTGTGCCCAATCCCGGGGTACCTACCTATCCTCCAACTACCCAACTTACCTCTCGAAGTGGTGGTGGCACCTGAATAATCCTCGTCCCCGAGCTTGCAGTCTTTTTCTAAACCGGAGATTTCCCATTGAAATCAATTGAGCGCCCGAAGGCTCAAAAGCACCCTGCACCCAGCCGCCCGTGTGGCCCTGGCAGTGCAACCTCTACACCTATCTACTTCCCCACTTGCCCTGAGTAAGTGACCAGGAGCCCAGCTCCCACAGCCGTGGGGCCTGCTTGTCAGCAGCCACCAACCAAGGCCCCCCTACCTCTCATAGGATAACATTGGGCCTAACTCTCTCTGCACCCGGCCGCCCTTGTTCCGCTGAGGGTGAACCAACTGTACCTACCTGATCCTGGGTGACCCCTGAGTCTATGCCCAGAACCTTAACTCTGCCAGTCGAGTGCTTACCTTTAAACCGATAACTCAATTTTCTCGTTAGGGTAACATTGACTGGCTTTTCGTGAAATTTCTTCTAAGTGTGGACTTTTCAAAACTTAAAATATTCACCAAAAATCAGCCGAGTAACGAAAACGAAAATACTCACCTGCTCTTAGGTGAGCTCCCAGTGCTGGATCTTGGTGCCCAGCACTGACTCTGAAAAATACTTACAACTGTACTTACCAGTAACCCAATTTTCTCCCATAGGAAATCATTGACTGTTTTTCTGTGAAATTTCTTCTGTCAATTTCTGCAATCTTTAAATATTCTTTAAAAATCGTATAATATCTGAAAACGTAATTACTTACCTGTTTTGGATAAAGGTCTCAGTACTGAGTCTAGGCACCCAGTACTGGATTACAAAAGTAACGAGAAAATACTATACCTGCAACTTGAATTTTCTGCCATAGGGAATCATTGACTGTTTTCTATGAAATATTTTCTAAGTGTCAACTTTTAAAATAGCAAAATATTGTCTAAAAATCATCACAGTAATTAAGTCGACTTTTATCACTTGATTCCAAGTACTGACCGAGGACTGAATCTAGGTTCCAGTCCTGAAATTCCAAAAGTAATCCTAAAAGTAATCTGTGGCAAATAACTTGAAACTTCCATTGAACTCAACGCATTATTGTGTTTAGAATTGTGTTGCCTATTGCAACCACTTGTAACTTTCTACAAAAGTCAATTGCATATTGCAAAAGTATTTATATAAATCATCTCATCCTGAGAAAGTATATTTTAATGCCTATTGTTGGTTCTAAAATAAAACAAGCATATATTTTTTATATATAAACCATTGGCCTAGAGTTCAGTTATTGAGTATGTGAGACCATTTGCTGGCTGAGTGTGTGCAACAAATGCTTTACACTGTCCTCTAATACTGCCTTACTGCTCGACCAAGCTACCACTTTAGAGAGTAAGGTTATATCTAACTTTAGCCTCTGCCAAACGTCTGGGACTGTGGACTCTGTACACCCTGTACCTATTTGGGAACAGTATATACAGAGCTACTTTAACTCCCCATTAACTGGACTGTGCACAGATCAACACACTCCAGCAGTGGGATACATGGTGCACAAGGCATATCCCCACATATTTCATGCATATGGGTGCATATCACGTTTCATGTGATTTTGCACACACTTGCAGTAACATATTAGGAGGTATGTGCACCACCGTAGATAAGACCTCTGCAGTAGCAGCAGTTGCATCGTAATACTGTGGAGGGAACTTTCCTGGCTTCGGCGGGCGGAATTGGATCGCAGCCGGCATCGTAATCAGGCCCTAGTCTCTCCACACCTGTGTCACCTTACAAACTAATGCTAACTCTAACTTCACTCCAGGTTTAGCTACGGGTAGATTTCGAAACTGGAAAGCAAGAGGGTTCCTTACAATATGGGAAAAGTTCCACAATGGTAGGATAAAGCCCCTCATCAAGAGCAAGAAAGATTTGAAGCTGTCCGAACATGGCTGGCTACAATATGCTCAAATACGCCACTGGGTCATGCAATCAGATACCAGAAGTCAGGCAACCAGGAAGCTCACTCCATTTGAGGAAATGGGGAACTGATGATACCGCAAAAGGGCTAATAGGAGCAATATATAAAATATTGATAGACGAAGCAGCATGGCCACAGTGGTCTTATAGAGGGGCACGGGAAAGTAGCTGGTACAAGCCTATGAGGATGAAAAGTGCTCCTCATTATGGCACTTCATCCAAAAGAAATTCAAGTGCCTGCATTATAGAGGGTCTAAGTGTTTACTACTAACGAGGTGGTACCTCATGCCCAGGAGGCTCAGGAGTATGTATCCATCAACGTTGGAACATTGCTGGCATTGTGGAACACAAAAGGGCACGTTTATTTATATATGCTGGGAATTCCTAACAATTCAGGTATCTTGGAAGGAGATTTTGAGTAACATAGACAGCATATTGGGGCTCGTGTAGGATCCAACCTACGCAAGAGGTAAGATGGGGGGGGAGAAGCAGGCTGGAAGAGAGATGGATTGACTTAGGTGGAAAGGGATGACCACCTTAGGAAGGAAAGCAGGCCTGGTTCATAACAACCATGTAACATTTCATAAAATAAAGATGAGTCCTTGGGTTGCTGCATCCAGATGTAGGTTTATTTTAATTAATCAGGAATCAATGTACAGGATACAGGCCCCAGTTAAGATCCAGTTAAAACCCAGTTAAGCCCCACCGGGAGCAGCTGCCCTGCTGCTCAGCCTCAGATCTAACTGGCAGTAGAATCAAACATACACAAAAGGAACTCTTGGGTGACATCACAGATACAGGCTGAAGGGCTTAGAACAAACACAGAAGAAGGACAGAGAAGAAGGAAAAGCAGGATGTAACAAACCATTTATCCGGCTTAGAAAACTAAGGGCTTGTAACTCGGTCACCCTTCTAGTCAAAGTGATGGTGATTAGAAAAATTGTTTTCAGAGTCAACCGGTGCTTAATTTGAGCCAGTGGTCTCCGGTGCTCGGCACCGGAACTTAATTGCCAATACAGGCACTTGACAGCAGCCACATAGTGGGGCTGTTTTTTTGTAATTTAAAGACGAGCAGAACAACAGTTGTTTACTAATTCAGTATACTTTGTAAACTACTAATACCTGCCACCCAAGTTATTCTTATAACACTGGTCCCCTCACAAATTATGAACTGTCACACTTGTAGCAGTGTGATGGTTAGGAGCTGTGTAGGTACTGCCATTGGCAGCGCTGGCAATGCTGACGGGTAGTGCAATCTGCGGTGACCTCCTGACGAAGGCCCTCGCACTTATTGTTTTCACAAATTAAGCACTGGAGTCAACATATGTAAGGCTAAAATGAAGTCCCCATTAGGAAAGTTAAGGCTAAATTTAAGTCCCATTGGGGAACAACAAAGGGAGTTGGAGGTCAAAGATCGGTCAGACCTTTTAGGGAATGCATGACAATAGGAGATTTTAAAAGGGATGGCTAATCTGGCAGACAGGGGAACCCTTAACAGTGGTGTTGGACCTGGCCCTTTATGCAGCGTTAACATCCAAACTTTTTACCTTCCTCCTATTTTTCTAAGCCTTTTTCTGTTGGCTTTAGGACTCTGGGCACTTTACCACTACTAATCAGTGCTAAAGTACATGTGCTCTCCCCCTAAAACATGGTATGATTGGTGTACACCTGTTTGGCATTTTTAATTTTCTTCTTAGCCCCTTGTAAAGAGGCATACCATTTACCCAGGGCCTGTAAATTAAATGCTACTAGTGGGCCTGCAGCACTGATTGTGCCACCCACAGAAGTGACCTTTCAAACCTGTCTCAGACCTGCCCCTGCAGGGCCTGCATGCACAGTTTACTGCCACTGTGACTGGGCCTTTAAAACTACTTCCAAAGACTTAAGCTCCCATTTTAATACATATACGTCACTTCTAAGGTAGGCCCTTGGTAGCCCTATGGGCAGAGTGCTGTGTAAGAAAAAGGTAGGATATGTGGCTTTATGTGTGGCATCTCCTAGTAGCGACAAACAGCCTATTTCATTTTTCACTGCTGTGAGGCGAGCATTGGGAATTCCATTATAAACTTTTAAGTGGTAATTCCTAATCAGAAAGGAGTGGCGTTAGCATGTTTGGTATGTTTAGAATAGTGGTGATAAATCCTACTTACTGGTGTTGTTGGATTTTACATTACTATTTTAGAAATGCCTTTTTTAGTTTCAGCACTCCGTCCATTATCCTGTTGTGTTTGCTATGTGCTCTCTAAGTGGCCAAGGGTATGCCCAGACGTGAGTCCCTTGCTCGCTGGGTCCCTTGCTTGCTGTACCACTGGATTCAAGCTAGCCTGGCTGATACTATGAAACCGGTCCCAGGATGCTTGTTTCCGGTCCAGGGAGTGAGTACCAGGCCCGGCAGTGCGGGCTGCATTGTTCCCATGAGGAGCACAGTCTAGACTCTAGACTGATCTGTGTAGGAGGCTCTCCCCTCATGCTGACCCTGAAATGTACTGTGGGGGCTGACAAGAAGGCTTCAACGTCCCGCGTTCCTTCACGGGCAGTCTGGCCATTATTAAAAAGAAAGGCTGCGCATGTTTCAGCAGCTGCAGCATGTGCTCGTGGGCACCTACATTGGCATAATGAACGCGGGGGGGGAGGGAGGGGGGGGGGACCGAGCAAGGTTTTCCCTCATGGCCCTGCCGTTGTGCTTCGCCCCTTCTCCCTTGAGGACGGACAGCGAGGGCATTGTTGTCTCTTAGGATCAATGCATCACTGCTTCCCTCCAGCCCTCATGATTCCACCAGTTCTTCCTCCCGACGGATCCACGCTGTGACATTGGATTTCTGAGGGTACACAAGGAGCGCCTCACTGGGGTGAAGTTTGCAGGTTTACCCCGCTTCAAAGAGAGGCTCTGGCTCTCAGCCAGAGGCGCAACTAGAGCCAAATTTCGGGGGGGGGCTGAGCAAAAATTTCGGGGGGGGGGCTGAACTTTAAGCAATAGGCAGAGTGGAGCTGCAGGGGCTCTTAGAAGGGGTGAAACAACAGCGAGGCCTCATTAACATGCAAATGGTCTTTTAAAGACCTGTGAAGTGCTCGGGTGCGGCTGCTTTTTTGCCCGGGAAGGTGTCTCATCCCGGGCTGCCGCACACGACGGGGGGGCTGAAGCCCTTCGAGTCCAATGGGTGTTGCGCGCCTGCTCTCAGCGCTACTGTCCTGAAAAGGCAGTGCGATACCCTGTGCTCATGAGTCCCCACATTTATCGGGTAATTGTCAGCACTAAGGGCAGGGGACCAGTATCAAAGCTCCTTGACCGGAAAAGGCTTCAGAGCGCTATCAGCTGGGTACAGCCGAGGGGAGGGGCTCTGGGCGCTCCACAGCCTGGAGCTGCCGCTATTCATAGAAAGCTGATGAGCTCCACGCCACATCCACACAGATGCCGGAGGGCGAAAGAAGGGGCGGGGCCAGAGATGCACGAGTGTCAGTGTCTCCCGCCCAAAGATTCCTACCGCTTCCGGGAAATCACTACTGAACGCCCTCCCGAACCTCAAGAACATTCCCCGCTCCAGCAGAATTTAGCCCCCTGCTCCAGAACATTGCCAACTTTACCAGACCCCACAGAGGCAATGCCACATACTCAGCTTTATTCCACATCTAAAGCGAGCGGATGGAAAATCACTTATTTTCAGCAAATTCTAGGTATATTTACAAGGGGATGGCATCACCAGAACGTCACTTTTAGCGACGTTCTGGTGGTGTAACGCCCTTCTTCATATTTACAAAGTGGAGTTAAGTCGCTTTTGGTGGCTTAACACCCACCTTGTAAATACAACCCCTTTACACGCATCACTTTGCATGAAGGGGGCGTGCAATGGGTGTTGCTGTGGGGGTTTCACCGCAACACCCATTGGTTTTTGAAACTGCCACAGATTTACAAGGATGTGTAAATCTGAGGCAGCGCCAAAAACTAACGACATGCAATAGCAGGCGCTAGAATGGCGAAACGAGGAGAAATACTTTTATTTCTCCTCGTTTTGCTTTTTCTGTGTGCTGCATTCTCAGCACACATGAAAAGAACAAATACCATTAATGATTGTTTATGTGCAGGAAGGGACACCATAGAAGAGCATTCCCTGCAGCGCAGGCACGCTTGCACTATGGTGCACTGATGCCTGCATTGGCGCTAGGCAGCTACTTTTAGTGCCAGCGCTGGGGAAACACAGGGGTGCACAGTATTGTTGTGAATATGGCACATCCCTATGGAAATGTCAAAGCGCGGTCCTGCAAAATTTGGCAAAGCTCCGCGCTCTGACATTTTCTTGTAAATATGCCCCTTCATTTTCAAATATGCCCAATAAGTAACACTCACTCGAAGAAAAGAAACTATTTAAAAAGGTCTGGACAAGCACTGACCCCGCCTGCTTATTACTACGGAATGTTTCTTTCTGTAAGCGTGGGCTGTTCTCATGTCTCCTGAGATGTCAAGGGAAATCCCATGGGTGAAAAAATCTAGGGGTAGAAACTGCTAGCCCCAAGTGACGTCTAAGGACATGCCACTTTGATAGCATGCCGCTTCCCTAGTTCAATCCAAATCCTTTAACCCCTTCCCCGCTCATGACGAAACCGCTCCGTCATGAGCCACGGTTGCCGTGTGCTCATGACGGAGCGGTTCCGTCATGCCGCGACCGTTGGCGGCCGCTCCGCCCACGCGGCGCTGTTTCCCCGCCTGTGCGGGGGGACAATGCAACTGGGCGGAGTCATGACGGAACCACTCCGTCATGAGCCCAGCACAACCGTGGCTCATGATGGAGTGGCTCCGTCATGAGCACAGCGCCACCGCGCTGCCCCCCTGCACCCCCCAGCGCTGCGGCGGAATTCGCGCCGCAGCGATGGGGTTAAAATCAAAACATGTGCATTATTTTTACAGAGTTCGTTTGCTTTTACAGTAGCGGAGAGAAAGTCTGGCGCTGTTCTGTTTGCATTAGAAGCTCTGCTTATCCCAGCCGCCACCAAGACCGAGCCTATAATCTGTTTGTGCCAACCTATCATTTCCTCCAAGCATTATGAACACTTGGGGGTGATATCCTAAGATTTTGCGCCGTGTTTGCATCACAAAAGTGACGCAAATCAGCACAAAATCTTTTTCCCAATTTACTTTCCAGCGGTAAACAGAAAAGTAATGCGAAGGAGCGCATAGCGCTGCTTTGCATTAGTTTGAGCCGTGGGGGTGTACCACGGGTGGAGCATGGGCGTTCCCATGCAACCTCCCAAGGTTTCTCCCGCTAAACCCTATTTCATAAATAAAGTAGATTGGATTTAGCGTGAGAAAACTGCGCCCTTTTCAAGTAGGCGCACGGTGCCTTATTTTAGTAAATAGGGTGCTCTCCTCCTCTCTCCTGTTCACGTAGCGCAGCGCAGCATTTGCGGCTGCTGCAGGGCGTCATGTGAAAAAACAGTAAATCTGCCCCTTGGTCACAAAGTCTTGGCTGCAAAGCCCCGTGCTTTCCTCTGCCCCGGCCCCTCACTTGCCTCACTTTCCATGGGAACTAATTCACGGTTTACAATAAGAAGTTCTCTGCCTCCTTCCCTCTCCTCCTCTATAGCCAGAAAAGGACAACGTCTGGTGCATTCGGAACTTTCAATAAAAGAAAACGTGAAAAAGACTAATGCCATATACTATGTTACATATCCCAAAAGCAGTGAGCCTACACATCAAACCTACTAGGTGAAATAAGTTTACATCGAAATGTATTTACTGCTTGAGGCAACAAAAAGTACTAAAAACGTTTCTCTTAAATAACTATGAGGAAGCGCTCTGAGCGGCCTCACGGAGGATTGTTTGGAACTATGCAAAAGACATTAGATTAACAGGAAAATCAATATTACTTTGTTATTATTTAATAGCTCAGCAGCTGCCAAAGAGATGGCCTCTTGGCGCTATGAGTGTTGTTTGCACTTGTCATAGTGTGGAGTGGGCTCCTTGGACGTTTTTCCACCGTGCACTTGTGCATGTGTAAAGGGGGGGCCGCTCGGCCCTCCTGCCCACATGGCGGTGCGACGCCCCCCCCTCCCACGGCCCCTCGGTGGTGGGGGTGCGTCGCGGGTGTATGACGCGCGCGGCGCGCCCCCACCACCGATTGGCTGATGCCTCCCCCGGGACCCGGAAGCGGCTGTGCTGCTTCCGGGGCAGGGGGGCGGGACGGCCGGGGGGCGAGCCGGCTGGGCAGGCGACCCCCTGGGGAACAGTCCCATAAGAGGCCCGGGGAGCGAGCTGGGCGCCCTCTTGCCCCTGGCTCGCTCCCCGCTTATTTTGTGTGCCCCCACGCTCGGGGCGTTTCATTTTCTTATCTTTCTTGCAGGTACCTTCGGCGGAGGTCTGGAGGAGGTGATCGTAGGTGGCCGGGACATCGAGGAAGGAAGCCGTCGGCTACGCGATTTCGGGGGGATTTCCTGGTGTTGCCAGCTGATCGCCGGGACGTCGCTGGGGCCGCCATCGGAGCACGCGCATCGCGGGGAGAGGAGGGAGCTTGGCGGCAGAACACTGATTTATTGGTTTTGTGTTGCAGGGGAGCGACGCGTGTCTCGGCATTTTCAGGCATAAGGAAGTGCCGTTCCCGGCTGGAGCATCGTCCACGGAGGGGCAGTTTCAGTCACAGTGCACGAGTTTACAGCGCTTGGGTCCCGCATCACGTGCCCTTGAACACTGATTTGTTGGTTTTGTATGGCAGGGAAGCGATGCATGTTTCACAGCCAGCCTTAAAACTGCAGCGCTAATCGTGAGGTGCAATTTCAGGCGCAGGGTAGTGCCTTTCCCGTTTGGAGCCTCGTCATTTTCAGTCACAAGTGCATGTGGGCGTGGGAGGGTTGATTACTACAGCGCTTGGGTCCCTACAAGTTATTTGTTGACTCACTATCTGTGTGGTTTCCTTCCCGAGCGCAGCGCTTGCAGGGGGAGAGACCTTTTCAGCGTTGTTTGAACTTGCACGAAGCAGATCATTAATTTAAATTTTTCTTAACAGCAAGAGCGGCAGGTACCTCCCAACATATCCAGGAGCGGCAGTACTGATCGTGAGGGGCAGTCCAGCGTTGCACAGGTGTCTACTACTACGGAGTGTCGGCTGTGTCCAGGAGCAGTGCACGAGGACGTGGGAGCCTGCGCAGAGGGTGCCTGAGGACACGTGCAGGGGTCTGCATCCCGGCGCTGCTGGGAGCCAAGCGGGTTAGAGCCTGTTGCTCACCTGCCTTGCTGGGTTAGCCAGTATTGAGGCTCCGGTAGCGTGGGTGCTGTGGCCGGTCGTGTTCCTCCATCAAATAACGGTAAAAGTGGTTGCAGGTCGCTGATTGTTGTACTTAGGCCTTTTTTTTAATATGCCGGGGGCGCGAGTTAATAAGAGTTCCCGCATGGAGCAAATGATGCAGGTTATGATGCGCAGGATGACGGCGATTGATAGGCGCTTGGGTAAGGTTGATGAGTTAGGTAGGAGTGTGGCAGAAATTAATCAGAGGTTGGACGGGCCTCCTGGTCCACAAGGCAGGCCAAGAAGGGTAGTCAACCCACCACAGCCTAGAGGTGATTTTGTCACCCCTCCTAAGAGGGGCAAGTCCAAGAAAACTGCACGCACAACGCTCAAGAATACAGCTGAGGGGGAGGGTATGCCAGAGGGAGTGCCTAAGGATGCTCCCGTTATGCCCCCATTGGCACCGGCGGGGCCAGCTCCTCTTATACCAGCATTGCCGGTTGCCCCACTCGGGGTCAGTCCCCCTGCCACCCCCGTGAACATTGCCCCCGTCGGGGTCCCAACCCCCCCAAATAATGCTGTCCCGGTGGAATTGGCATCCCAGATAGCCGCCGTCTTACCCTGGCTACAGTTGGGGGGGTATTGCCATCCTCTCAGGATCATTCAGCAGAAGCCTTGAAACTGGTGGAGATGATTAAGCTGGCCAAGGCGGGGGAAGGGGCACCATTGGCACCAATTACTCCCCTAACAGGTTCCGCCAGCGAGCAGACGACAAAGAAGGATGGTGCGACGTCACAAGGCATTGACAGTGGTAAGGAGGTGGCTTTGCCGTTACTTAAAGATGGTGCTATGCCCTCAAGGAAGAAGAATTTGGGGCAACATGTGTCTCAGGCTGTGAAAGAGATGATTTGGGCGGGCAAATATATCAACATTTTCTCCCTGCTGATCGATAATAGGGAACTTGAAAACGCTAAGTCACAAAAGGAATGAATGTTGCCCAGTGAATGGAGAACGGAGTTGGTTAAGTTCAGAGTTGAGGAGACATTTGTTAACTGGATGAGGGCCTTTTCCGTGTTTAGTGCCATTACAGCTGAGAGGTCGCCCAATTTACAAGCTGAAATGGCCTGCTACCAGAGCAGGATGGCCATGTGGAGCGAGACACAAGTGGGGAATGGGTGGAAGGAATATGACATTTCTTTTAGGAAAGCTAAGGAATTCAATCCCTCTCTAGCATGGGATGTGGTGGATTCCTTGTCATGGTACAATCAGATATCTGGGGGGGCAGCAGCGATGGGGGCAACCGGTTCACAGAAACTATACCCGGCCAAGCCGCAACAGCCCTTTCGGCATGCGCAAGGAAGTGAGGTACCAGGAAAGGGTAAAGGTTGGGGGGATAAAAAGGGCGTATGTTGGGATTTCAACAAACGGTCCTGCACCAGGGCAGCGGGCACATGTAAGTTCAAACATGCCTGTTCCTTGTGTGGGCACCCCGAGACCACCTGCAGATTTAAGGGTGGCAACCAGGGCGCCAGGGGGAGAAGGAAACCTGAATAGACTAGAGGAGGGTTTAGTAGCGCACACTCCCATTGATGTCATGGCAATGATTCCCTGGCTGAACAGATACCCAGATCACGCAGCGGCTAAATTACTTCAGGAGGGATTCTCTTGGGGTTTCAGGATACCGGCAGGAGGGTACACAGGTGAGACTGAGTGCAGGAACCAACTGTCTGTAAAGCATAACCCAGGGGTAGTGGCTGCAAAAATCAAAAAAGAATTACGCCTGGGTAGGTTGGCAGGACCTTTTGAAGAGGTGCCAGTTCCCCACTGGGTGTTGTCCCTAAAAAGGAGAAGGGCGAATATAGACTCATTCATAATCTCTCAGCCCCAAGGGGGGCATCCTTGAATGATGCTATAGATGAGAATGTCTGCAGTGTAAAATATGCGGTGGTGTTGCTTAGGGGCCTGGGTCCAGGGGCATTGATGGCCAAGTCTGACATAGAGTCTGCATTTCGCCTTCTCCCCGTGCATCAGGGGGATCACCACCTTTTGGGGTTCAAGTTTGATGGGAAGTATTACATGGACAAATGCATGCCCATGGGTTGTTCGATCTCGTGCGCCTATTTCGAGGCGTTCAGTTCCTTCTTGGAATGGGTAATGAGGCAGGCAACCGGGCATCAGCAGGTCATGCACTACCTGGACGACTTTCTCTTTCTGGGCGCGGCTGGGTCCCAGAAGTGTGCACTTGCAGGAATTTTGCGCGCTCATGCGGGCTTTTGGGGTCCTGCTGGCGCCGAGGAAGACAGTGGGGCCAGCTACTTGCTTAGAATTTCTGGGCATTGAAATAGATTCTGTTGAAGGTTGTTTCAGGCTCCCTGAGGAGAAGGTGTCTAAATTCAAGGCGGCATTACGCGCATGCCTGGCCAAAGGGGAGGTCTCGTTACAACAGCTTCAGGAAACAGTGGGCCAGTTGAATTTCGCGTTGAGGGTTATACCAATGGCTCGCCCCTTTTCTCGCTCAATTGCGCAGGCTATGAAGGGTCTGCGAGAAAAACACCACCGCACTAGACTGTCGCTTGAGGTACGCCAGGACATGCAGATATGGATGGCATTCCTGGAGGACTTCAACGGCAGGGTTGTGTGGCCCGGCCCCCCCACTACTTCAGCAGAGTTAGGTTTATGGACTGACGCTGCTGGGAGTGTTGGGTTTCGTGCCATCCTTGGAAACAAGTGGGTCACCCACAGGTGGCCGGACGAATGGGTGTGCAGTGAGTTGACAACCAACATTGGTTTTCTGGAGCTGTTCCCCATTTGGGTTGCATTAATGGTCTGGCCAGACCTTCTGCGTAACAAATCAGTGATATTCTGGTCAGACAACATGACGGTGGTGGAGTGCATCAATCAGCAAGCGGCACGCTGTAGGTTCATACTCCGCCTCTTGAAGGAGATTGTGTTGAGATGCTTGCAATTGAATGTTTTATTCAGGGCAAAACATGTACCAGGTGTCCTTAATAATGCAGCTGATGCACTCTCTCGCCAAAAAATGCAGGTATTCAGGGAACATCTTCCATCAGCAGAGCCTACACCGACTCGCTTCCCGTCAGCGCTCTGGCAGATTGGTGCCCCAAATTACAGCACCTCGTGGCTGCTAGCTTAGCCCCCAAGACAAGGACAGCATATGAAGGGGCGTTTGGTTCATATTGCACTTTCTTGGGGCGTGACTGGGAATCCACATGCGCTCTAGAGAATAGCTTTACAGACTATCTGGGTAGATTGCATCAGGAGGGTCGCTCAGTGGACACAGCTAACAGGCATAGGGCAGGTGTCTCCTTCGACGCACAGGCAAAGGGAGTAAAAGATCCAACTAACAGCTTTGCGGTGCGGAAGGGTCTGAGGGGTTGGCGCCGCTTACAGGGCAGCACGGCTGACACTAGGAAACCAATAGGCTTGGGGAGGCTGACGGCATTACTGCCTGCATTGCATGACGTCTGTAGCTCAGGCTGGGAGGTACAATTGTTTAAAGCAGCTTTTACATTAGCATTTTATGGAGCGTTGAGGCTGAGCGAGTTGGTGGCAGCCTCCAAGGCAGATAAGCAGGGGGGTATCCAATTCCTGAACACAACAATACAGGGAGACACATTGTGGGTGACAATTTTGAGATCAAAAACTGATCAGGAGTCACAGGCAGAGACTGTGGTACTGCACAGGGAGAGGGCTAATCCTTGCTGCCCGGTACACCATGTGGAGACTTTAATCAGGCAGCGAGGTGCACTGTTGGGTGGGTCACTTCTACTACACGCTGACGGCACCCCTTTAACCAAATACCAGTTCAGAAGAGTCATGGAGTTGACTATTGCCAGGGTGGGCCTCGACCCGAAAGAATTTGGCACACACTCCTTTAGGATAGGCGCAGCCACTGAGGCAATCACAAGGGGTCTGCATGTGAACAGTGTTAGAAGAATTGGGAGATGGTCACCCAATTCCAATTGCTACAAACGGTATGTGCGGGTACACATGTTGTAAAGTACCTAGAGTTTTGCTGACATTGGGTTGTTTTTCTTTTTGGTTTTGCAGTTCCTTCGCTCTGTGACGCAGGCGGAGAGCTTGCTTCGGGTCATCATCAGGATTCATTGGCGACTCATCGTGGCGTGAACAGTCAAGAACACAGGACGCGGGCAGGCAGGGTTTGGATTGTTGGTCATTCATATGTTAATCGTGCAAAAAATGTCTTTTTTACAGGCAAGGGTAGACGGGAGCTAGAGCACAAAGGTTGGTCCATCTCCCTCTTTGGGAGGGGGGGTCTCTGCCTCAGTCAGTTTAGGGGATTCTTTGCGGAGTTGGTCGCCCAACATGCAGCACCACCGGCGGTGGTGATTCTTCATCTGGGGGGGAATGACCTTGCTAGACTGGGTAGGAGGGTCCTCTTGGAAGAGATCATCTCAGTAGCGGGGTGGGTAAGGAGGGTGTGCCCTGACTGCACTGTAGTCTGGTCCCAGCTGATACCGCGGCTGCAGTGGCGTGGGGGTGATTCCGTCAGGGCATTGAATCACTCGGTAAAGAGGATCAATACCAAGTTAGAGAGACTTTTCCGAACCACGCACTTACAGACCATCCCGCACGGGACTATTTGGGGGGATGAATTGTACTTGCAGGATGGGGTCCATCTGACTGGGGCAGGGAATACAATATGGTGTGATAATATCCTAGCTTGGTTGAAGGGCTTTGTGAGGTACGGACGACCTTCAGGCAGGAGTTGTGGGGGGGCCAGATCGTCGGGAAACAATGCTGGCCTGTGGCGGTAAGGTCATGATCGGTGAGCAGCAATTTAAGGTCCTAGGGGGGCGTCACCATCCACGGAGGGGGCGGCCCAGGGGGAGGGGCCACTGGTCCCTCCTAAAACTTCAGGGGCAGGAAAATCCGCTAGCTGCTAAAGATGCGGGGGAGGGAGTCACGCTTTCCTCAGGCGGGTAGCCACCACGCACATACACCGTGACGTCAGTAAATGACGCAGAGTGTAAGGGCCCTCCTTGTTGGTTAAATGGAGTTCACGATGCCGACGGGGTAGGCGGTCCCCTGTCGCGCATGCGCACTTGTAGGTAAGGGGCGTGGCTAGTAGGACTTGACACCGGTTAGCGACCTTGCCGTCGGGCCAGAAATGTTAGAATGCAAAATTCAGACAGGATGTTAGATTCGGATAGGTAACACGCTGTATTAGACTTTTGTTAAGGTTAGCCTTTGATATTTGTCTTCAATACTGTAAATCTAATGTGATGAATTTTGCGTTTCTTAACTTATTGATGTAATGTTGATATTTCATCCTTTATTGTTTTTGTATAATAAATACGGCCGGGGAGTCCCTGACCCCCCGCCTTCCAAAGACAACCTGCTGTTGACAATCCTTCAAGGTGTGGTATGGGAAGCTGGGAGGGGAGGGTAGCCAGTCACGGACCATGTGTAAAGGGGGGGCCGCTCGGCCCTCCCGCCCACATGGCGGTGCGGCGCCCCCCCTCCCCCGGCCCCTCGGTGTTGGGGGTGCGTCGCGGGTGTATGACGCGCGCGGCGCGCCCCCACCACGATTGGCTGATGCCTCCCCCGGGACCCGGAAGCGGCTGTGCTGCTTCCGGGGCAGGGGGGCGGAACGGCCGGGGGGCGGGTCAGCTGGGCCGACGACCCCCTGGGGAACAGTCCCATA
Organism: Triturus cristatus; assembly: GCF_964204655.1. NCBI lineage: Eukaryota > Metazoa > Chordata > Amphibia > Caudata > Salamandridae > Triturus > Triturus cristatus. The sequence continues at coordinate 93,148,849 of NC_140579.1, read as the reverse complement.
AGAGGCCCGGGGAGCGAGCTGGGCGCCCTCTTGCCCCTGGCTCGCTCCCCGCTTATTTCGTGTGCCCCCATGCTCGGGGCGTTTAATTTTCCCCACCCACCCGCCCTAAAAACAAGGTACTAAACAATGCTAGTCGGTGGTACTATGTAAATTTGACTTAGGCCTTTTTCCCGTTACATGTGTGGGAGGTTGACGTGATTGTATGGTTTTACATAGGCCCTCAATTTTCTCCTGGGTCATATCTGAACTTAGGCCTTTTTCCTGTTTTTAGCTGTGATCGGTTGTGATCAAATATGGATGTTGTGTGTACTTAGGCCTTTTTTCCCGTTATAGCTGTGATTATGTTGTCATTGAAAGTGTAATATTGTGTGTACTTAGGCCTTTTTTCCCATTAGTACAGCATGCTTTGTATTATTATGGTCTGGTTTTAGTTAGTGTAGTTGTCCTTTAGCGAGTTCTTTTCCCTTTTTTCCCTAGGTTCATCGTCGTATTTATTAGGGTTGGTCAGGCGGTAAGGTCATGATCGGTGAGCAGCAATTTAAGGTCCTAGGGGGGTGTCACCATCCACGGAGGGGGCGGCCCAGGGGGAGGGGCCACTGGTCCCTCCTAGAACTTCAGGGGCAGGAAAATCCGCTAGCTGCTAAAGATGCGGGGGAGGGAGTCACGCTTTCCTCAGGCGGGTAGCCACCCCGCACATACACCGTGACGTCAGCAAATGACGCAGAGTGTAAGGGCCCTCCTTGTTGGTTAAATGGAGTTCACGATGCCGACGGGGTAGGCGGTCCCCTGTCGCGCATGCGCACCTGTAGGTAAGGGGCGTGGCTAGTAGGACTTGACACCGGTTAGCGACCTTGCCGTCGGGCCAGAAATGTTAGAATGCAAAATTCAGACAGGATGTTAGATTCGGATAGGTAACACGCTGTATTAGACTTTTGTTAAGGTTAGCCTTTGATATTTGTCTTCTATACTGTAAATCTAATGTGATGAATTTTGCGTTTCTTAACTTATTGATGTAATGTTGATATTTCATCCTTTATTGTTTTTGTATAATAAATACGGCCGGAGGGTCCCTGACCCCCCGCCTTCCTAAGACAACCTGCTGTTGACAATCCTTCAAGGTGTGGTATGGGAAGCTGGGAGGGGAGGGTAGCCAGTCACGGACCATGTGTTGCTGTGTTTGATATAAAGTACATCGCCTCTCCTTCCCTTCACACCTCCACACTCCACTCCAAGGGATGTTCATTGGTGGCAGCCCTTCACTCAAAGCGCTTCAAAGCTGACAGGAATTTGACAACAAGCGCTTTCTAGAACTCGAGCTTCTGGCAGTAACCTCCTCCCAGCCCATGTCGGGCACCTCCGTTGGAGCCATATGTTTAACTGGAAATAAGCGCACAGCATGTATGTCCACATTTGGCATTATTCAAGAGAAATATGTGTTACTGTTGTTAAATGCAGGTATAGCGTACAAGTGCCGCGTCGTAGCAGGCACATTGAGTTTGCACTGGCACTTGCAGTATTCTGTCGAGGGCTGTTGTAAGTGGGGGAAAGTAAGTGAGAAATGCCAGAATGAAATGGCTGGCTGAAAACTTGACCCAGTCACATAAGTCTGCAGTGTCAGCATGTGTGATGTAGCGCCCACAGTGGGCTTTTCAGCGCTCCCACGACATCAGCCCTCTTGACACATGCATGCCTCCCCATTCCTCGGTGCCAGCTCGAGAGCACCGCCCCTCCCCCCACCTCCAGGACTCAAGCACTCTATACCTGACGCTTCTGAGGGTGAGAGTGGAGAATAAACCATCTCCGCCATTCGCCCTTCTGGGGTAGATTCAGTGTGTAAAGTAAAGTGGGTGTTGGAAACGAGGCAGCATCTGTGAGGCCTGCACAAATAACATGACTACATTTGTCCTTCACTGGGAACCAAACACCCCATTGTAGCGCCTGACTCTCAGAGGGTAGCGTTGCAGAGCAGTCTGAGGCTTACTCAAGGGAGGTGGTGTGGGCTAGTAATCGCCATTTGCAGGTGCACAAAAATAACACTCAATAATTGATTGTCCAGTCTGTACTTTGCTTTATAAAAGTAAGAGTACATTTATTAAACACACACACCACTCAATACTATGCACCAATTTACAAATATACATAAGCTGTTGGAATTACTTTGTGACATTGCATAACATCTCCACCCCTCCCGCAGGGGGGGTGGGGTCTAGTACCAACACTCCCATGTATGCACATCAACTTGCCCCCAGTGCAGCTAGTTGCACATAACCTGGAGCGAGGGCCCTGCGCACTGGCACCATCCCAGTGGCGACCCACCCCATTACCTCAAAAAGCATTAAAAAGGGGTAAACCTGCCTTGGTGACACATGACCCTGACTGAGCATCTCCTAACGACCATAAAGTATGCACCTCTATATCTTAAGGGCTAGCAGTCTGGGATCTTCACCTAAGCGCAGCAGCAAGAATCCATGTTTACGCACACTTTAGAATGACAGTACTCATCACCTTGGTTGATCATTTGAATGCATTGCAATTACAGCCCCTAAGGGCATCACAGATGAAATCACAGGATTGCCAGACACCCTAGCAGGGCTGTCTGGCAACATAGCCCCACTTGGCTTATGACATCTCCTTACACATGTGACTTACAGTCCCTTCAAAAGAAGTACTCCTGGCAACTACACTTCTCCTGCAGTGCACCTCTTCACTTTAAAAGGAATCACAGGTAAAAGCATGGGATTACGTAAATACAGCCAGACCCCTAGCAGGAAGGTCCAGCAGCATAACTCCATTTAGCTTAACATCTCCTTACACATGTGACTTACAGTCCCTTCAAAAGAAGTACTCCTGGCAACTACACTTCTCCTGCAGTGCACCTCTTCACTTTAAAAGGAATCACAGGTAAATGCATGGGATTACGTAAATACAGCCAGACCCCTAGCAGGAAGGTCCAGCAGCATAACTCCATTTAGCTTAACATCACCTTACACATGTGACTTACAGTCCCTTCAAAAGAAGTACTCCTGGCAACTACACTTCTCCTGCAGTGCGCCTCTTCACTTTAAAAGGAATCACAGGTAAAAGCATGGGATTACGTAAATACAGCCAGACCCCCTAGCAGGAAGGTCCAGCAACATAACTCCATTTAGCGTAACATCACCTTACACAAGTACTTTACTTTACACATGTGACTTTCAGTCCACCTAAAAAGAAATAACCAATAGTAAATGCATTTTGGTGCAATTACACCACTTCACCTCCAGGGGATGCCCTTCTCCAGACATCCCCAACTCAGCCCTTCACTCCATGATGCACTTCATAGTACACCCTCAGCTGTAGAACATAAGTTCCAGCCTAGAAGGTGTTAAAGGCGGGCTGAGTCCTGGAGGGGTTATTCTTTCAGATGCCCCGTGAAACTTAGGGGTGGACTGTTCTTCTTTATGCTGGGGGAGACTGCGGTGCTCCTGCAGCCCCCCTGCACTCCTTTTCACACATGAGGGTGACCCCCTCCTCTGGGGGCCACCAGACACCAAAATGGCAGATTTCTTCGTGCTGGGGGGGGGGGAAAGACGGTGCTCCTCCAGCCGCTCCCCCAGCACCTTTTCACAAGTGAGGGTGACCCCCCTCCTCTGGGGGCCACAAAGCACCAAAACGGCAGATTTCCAAATGCCTGGCGAGGCATTATGGGGCGCTTCATGCTCCTCTTTACTAGCCCCCGCCACTGGGAACACTCTCCTCCGCCCTCAGGGTTTCTGATTCAGCAGGGTGCTGTCTTCACTGGCTCCCTGCGCCAGCCTCTCGCCAGGCTCTCCTTCTGGGACTCTCTTCTCCCTGCGCAGAGGCCCCTGCTTCTGTGCACCAGTCCTGGGCTCTTCTTCTGGTGCTGATAGGGTCCTGTGGGCAGTCAGGGGGTCTCTCCTTCCAACTGCCCATTGCACCAGGCTCCAGCACCTTCACCCTCAGCAGACCACACCCCAGAGAGACCTTCTCTTCCTGTGCAAGCACTTTTTAAAAGTTGAGTAGGGAGCTGGCAGGAAGTCTCTGTTGGTCCTATCAAATAGCGACACATCACGTCCCTGCCCTCCTCCTTCTTGTCCAGCCTCTGAGCTTGTTCAAAATGTCATCGTCCAGGGTTTCTGCCACATGTCTCGAAAGCACCTTCCCCCCAAGCTGCCTTCCCTCCTTGGTGCAGCCTGGTGCCTGGCACCCAGCGACAACGGTTGATGGATTGGCCTGTAGCCCCACCCATCTTCTCTTCGTGGAGAGGAGGCCCTCGCTTGTGGAAGAAAGGTTATCAATCCATCCAGCTGAGGTCAGAGAAATATGACAGTTCTGGATGACCCAAAAGCAGTACAAATATGACTTTGGACTCTGCAGAATACTTATTTTCACATTCGCTACATTGGACTTAAGTGCGTGTCTAGAATCTGTAGGCCTAATTGAAGTTAATCTAGCCCCTGGCTCCACATTCCCATAGGGGAATAAGGAAGTGAAAACACAGTAAAACACACTGACTTTCCCTGGCATGTCTCTTCCATCCTGAGTTCACTGTGGGTGAGTCCCAACTTATGAGGCTCCCCAACAGTAAAAGCTCAACAATAAGGTGCTCAAAAAGCGAAAAATCCGGGCGGCCCATAGTGTCAGAACCACCTTCTAACAGTGGGCAATACTCATACCTATGATTCAGTCTCCCAGAGAGCTGCGGGTTGTGGCGGTGAGTCATTGCATTACGTGCCGGATTGTGCTCGGGTAACTGGTCTCACCGAGGGGGCAGCAAGGCACCCCGGGCAGCTTTGAATGTGAGTGAGTGAGCGCCCTCTTGGCTGGTGCCTCTGGTTTGCACATTCTCCTCGTGTTCCCAAAGCGCACTGAAGACTGTGAAATGTGCTTCGATGACGCGGAATACAGAGGGAGAGAGTGATGTCATGTGGGTAGCGTGGCTCAGTGAATTGAGCAGCTTCTCGGCGCTTCTTAGCTGAGTGATGCATTTTTTCAGTGTATCAATAATGGTCTTTAGGCGGGTTCTGAAGTCTCCCTATTTTATTAGATTATCTAACGGGGGCACATGGTGATTAAGTGATTACTAACTCAGTTACTTACCAGTAATCATATCACTCTGAGTCAGGCGGGCAACTAGAGCCAAATTTCCGGGGGGGGGGGGCTGCAAAAGATTTCGGGGGGGTGGGCTAAGTCTTCCAGCCATAGGCAGAGTGGCTGTAAGAAGGGGTGAAAACACAACAAAAGCCTCATTAACGAGTAAATGGTCTTTTAAAGACCTGTGAAGTACTCGGGTGCGGCTGCAATTAGACGGACGCCAGCCCGCGAGGCTGTCTCAGCCGGGCTGACACACATGACTGGGGGGGGGCGGCTGAAGCCCGGTGAGCCCAATGGGTGTTGCGCGCCTGCTCTGAGTCCTTTGCTCGTGGTTACAGTCATGACTGGACGAGTGGAAGGAGGGAGTGAGGTTCGCATTTCACAAATTTCACCAAAGCAGAAGCTCATGTTAGAGTCGGGATTGCTGGTCCCAAGCACTTGCGGGAGACACAGTAAAGAAAGGTTTATTAATCATGATTTAGTTAATTAAAACCATTACATGATACAAAAGCACAGTATTAGCCAATACACAGTCTGTTAAAATAATACGCACTTGCTAAAACTAAGGTCACTTCAGTACATGTTTTGATTATAGACAAACAGTAGTGTGTGAGATCTTCAAACAGCTGGGGACACAGCTGTTCATCCCCTGGGTCACAGCTGCTCATTCCCTGGGTCACAGCTGTTCATTCCCTGGGTCACAGCTGTTCATCCCCTGGGTCACAGCTGCTCATTCCCTGGGTCACAGCTGTTCATTCCCTGGGTCACAGCTGTTCATCCCCTGGGTCACAGCTGTTCATTCCCTGGGTCACAGCTGTTCATCCCCTGGGTCACAGCTGTTCATCCCTGGGTCACAGCTGTTCATCCCCTGGGTCACAGCTGTTCATTCCCTGGGTCACAGCTGTTAATCCACTGGGTCCCAGCTGTTCATTCCTTGGGTCACAGCTGTTCATTCCCTGGGTCACAGCTGTTAATCCACTGGGTCCCAGCTGTTCATTCCTTGGGTCACAGCTGTTCATCCCTGGGTCACAGCTGTTCATTCCCTGGGTCACAGCCTGGGTCACAGCTCTTCATTCCCTGAGTCACAGCTGTTCATTCCCTGGGTCCCAGCTGTTCATCCCCGGGGACACAGCTCTTCATTCCCTGAGTCACAGCTGTTCATCCCCTGGATCACAGCTGTTCATCCCCTGAGACACAGCTGTTCATTCCCTGGGTCCCAGCTGTTCATTCCCTGGGACACAGCTGTTCATCCGCTGGCTCACAGCTGTTCATTCCCTGGGTCACAGCTGTTCATCCCCTGGGTCACAACTGTTCATCCCCTGGGTCACAGCTGTTCATCCCCTGGGTCACAGCTGTTCATCCCCTGGGACACAGCTGTTCATCCCCTGGGGCACAGCTGTTCATTCCCTGGGTCACAGCTGTTCATCCCCTGGGTCTCAGCTGTTCATTCCCTGGGTCCCAGCTGTTCATCCCCTGGGTCACAGCTGTTCATCCTCTGGGTCACCTCTGTTCATTCCCTGGGTCACAGCTGTTCATCCCCTGGGTCCCAGCTGTTCATCCCCGGGAACACAGCTGTTCATTCCCTGGGTCACAACTGTTCATCCCCTGGGTCACAGCTGTTCATTCCCTGGGTCCCAGCTGTTCATCCCCTGGATCACAGCTGTTCATCCCCTGGGACACAGCTGTTCATTCCCTGGGTCCCAGCTGTTCATTCCCTGGGACACAGCTGTTCATCCGCTGGGTCACAGCTGTTCATTCCCTGGGTCACAGCTGTTCATCCCCTGGGTCACAACTGTTCATCCCCAGGGTCACAGCTGTTCATCCCCTGGGTCACAGCTGTTCATCCCCTGGGACACAGCTGTTCATTCCCTGGGTCACAGCTGTTCATCCCCTGGGTCTCAGCTGTTCATCCCCTGGGTCACAGCTGTTCATCCTCTGGGTCACCTCTGTTCATTCCCTGGGTCACAGCTGTTCATCCCCGGGGACACAGCTGTTCATTCCCTGGGTAACAACTGTTCATCCCCTGGGTCACAGCTGTTCATCCCCTGGGACACAGCTGTTCATTCCCTGGGTCACAGCTGTTCATACTCTGGGTCTCAGCTTTTCATTCCCTGGGTCCCAGCTGTTCATCCCCTGGGTCACATCTGTTCATCCTCTGGGTCACCTCTGTTCATTCCCTGGGTCACAGCTGTTCATCCCCTGGGTCCCAGCTGTTCATCCCCGGGGACACCGCTGTTCATCCCCTGGGTCCCAGCTGTTCATCCCCTGGGACACAGCTGTTCATTCCCTGGGACACAGCTGTTCATCCCCTGGGTCACAGCTGTTCATCCCCTGAGACACAGCTGTTCATCCCCTGGGTCACAGCTGTTCATTCCCTGGGACACAGCTGTTCATCCCCTGGGTCACAGCTGTTCATCCCCTGGGACACAGCTGTTCATCCCCTGGGTCACAGCTGTTCATCCCCTGGGTCACAGCTGTTCATCCCCTGGGTCACAGCTGTTCATCCCCTGGGTCACAGCTGTTCATTCCCTGGGACACAGCTGTTCATCCCCTGGGTCACAGCTGTTCATCCCCTGGGACACAGCTGTTCATCCCCTGGGTCACAGCTGTTCATCCCCTGGGTCACAGCTGTTCATTCCCTGGGTCACAGCTGTTTATCCCCTGGGTCACAGCTGTTCATCCCCTGGGTCACAGCTGTTCATCCCCTGGGTCACAGCTGTTCATCCCCTGGGTCACAGCTGTTCATCCCCTGGGTCACAGCTGTTCATTCCCTGGGACACAGCTGTTCACCCCCTGGGTCACAGCTGTTCATCCCCTGGGTCACAGCTGTTAATTCCCTGGTTCACAGATGTTTATCCCCTGGGTCACAGCTGTTCATCCCCTGGGTCACAGCTGTTAATTCCCTGGTTCACAGCTGTTTATCCCCTGGGTCACAGCTGTTTATCCCCTGGGTCACAGCTGTTCATCCCCTGGGTCACAGCTGTTAATTCCCTGGTTCACAGCTGTTTATCCCCTGGGTCACAGCTGTTCATCCCCTGGGACACAGCTGCTCATTCCCTGGGTCACCGCTGTTAATCCCCTGGGACACAGCTCTTCATTCCCTGAGTCACAGCTGTTCATACCCTGGGTCACAGCTGTTCATCCCCTGGGTCACAGCTGTTCATCCCCTGGGTCACAGCTGTTCATCCCCTGGGTCACAGCTGTTCATCCCCTGGGTCACAGCTGTTCATCCCCTGGGTCACAGCTGTTCATCCCCTGGGTCACAGCTGTTCATCCCCTGAGACACAGCTGTTCATCCCCTGGGTCACAGCTGTTCATTCCCTGGGACACAGCTGTTCATCCCCTGGGTCACAGCTGTTCACCCCCTGGGACACAGCTGTTCATCCCCTGGGTCACAGCTGTTCATCCCCTGGGTCACAGCTGTTCATCCCCTGGGTCACAGCTGTTCATCCCCTGGGTCACAGCTGTTCATTCCCTGGGACACAGCTGTTCATCCCCTGGGTCACAGCTGTTCATCCCCTGGGACACAGCTGTTCATCCCCTGGGTCACAGCTGTTCATCCCCTGGGTCACAGCTGTTCATTCCCTGGTTCACAGCTGTTTATCCCCTGGGTCACAGCTGTTCATCCCCTGGGTCACAGCTGTTCATCCCCTGGGTCACAGCTGTTCATTCCCTGGGACACAGCTGTTCACCCCCTGGGTCACAGCTGTTCATCCCCTGGGTCACAGCTGTTAATTCCCTGGTTCACAGATGTTTATCCCCTGGGTCACAGCTGTTCATCCCCTGGGTCACAGCTGTTAATTCCCTGGTTCACAGCTGTTTATCCCCTGGGTCACAGCTGTTTATCCCCTGGTTCACAGCTGTTTATCCCCTGGGTCACAGCTGTTTATCCCCTGGGTCACAGCTGTTCATCCCCTGGGTCACAGCTGTTAATTCCCTGGTTCACAGCTGTTTATCCCCTGGGTCACAGCTGTTCATCCCCTGGGACACAGCTGCTCATTCCCTGGGTCACCGCTGTTAATCCCCTGGGACACAGCTCTTCATTCCCTGAGTCACAGCTGTTCATCCCCTGGGTCACAGCTGTTCATCCCCTGGGTCACAGCTGTTCATTCCCTGGGTCACAGCTGTTCATCCCCTGGGTCACAGCTGTTCATCCCCTGGGTCACAGCTGTTCATCCCCTGGGTCACAGCTGTTAATTCCCTGGTTCACAGCTGTTTATCCCCTGGGTCACCGCTGTTCATTCCCTGGGTCACAGCTGTTCATCCCCTGGGTCACAGCTGATCCCTGAGGTAGGTGGCTTCTTCAGGCAGGCCCAGCCAGGATTCGATCTCCAGTTATCTGACCAGTGAAGTCCAAGATTGTACACGTTGGACCTCCCATCTGGCACCTGACATCAAGAACAGTAATTATTGAAAGCAGGCTCCTTTCATATGCAAGTTCTAACACTTTTAGGGTCATTTCACATGACCTCTGTCTATTCGCCTGCGTCACCAGCTAGAGTTAGTTGAGGGAAGCAACAGACCCAGGATAACATGCTGCATGTCTAAACACTTATAAGATACTAAAGGCGAGGCCTATTGGCTATGGCAATGCCTGTTACTGTTTATGTCTGCTTCAGCTCTCAATCTTGGGACTCTTGTTGTAATGCCAGTGTTTTGGGTACCTTGACAAGATGGGATTAACCTTTGACCTAGACGACCTCTTGTTTTACCATGGGGAGGAGTTAAAGGTTTTCTGCAGGGAGACGGGACTGGCAGTGAGTGGGGAATCCGACAAGTGGGGCCTTCAGAGAGCCCTAAGGGTGCAGTGTGAAACAACCTTAAAAGAGAACCTGGCGCTGATGGCCGCCTGAGACGACGCCAGGAGTCCCTGGGGAGAAACGCACAGATAACCGGCATTCGCTGGTCACCGCGGCTGCTGGGCGTGCATCCCCCGTGCATGGAATGAGCAGGACTGCCCAGAAACACTTGACACCCTCCGCGGAGCCTTCCAGCCTCATCGCAAGAGGTCTGACTTATGTGCTGAGGTAACGTACATTCACTGTCAGCCCGCACGGAGCAGGTGCATCGGCAGCCCGTCCGAAGAGCTGGGGGAGCTTGGCAATGATAGTGATGGAAATGATGCTCCTTCACGATCCAGGCCTTTTGACAGTGAATGTTGAGGAGCAGCATTCTTTGTTAGGCCTCACGGAGTGTTTCAGCACTTTGGACAGCGGTATAAATATTTTAAATTTACCACTAGGTGGAGCCAAAGGATAAAATATGATTCTCCTTTATAAAGAAACTCTCACTGGACAACGGTGGCGGCAAAAACATATGTATATTAATTGACTCACATGGTTGGTTAGTTATCATTTTTTTTTCTGAGCTGCTGCACTTGAAACTTCACCTTGCAGTTGCCTGGGGCAGAAACCAGTAGTAGAAGGAAACTGCCTACTTGAGGGGCAATAAAGAGAGTAAACCATACTATTCAACCGCCATATGCATCAGAGCCTCGCCCCAGTTTTTCTTTTTTTTTGTGTGCATATTTATATAACACGAACTCGCCCCGAAGGTATTGGAGCGCTTTACATAGCACCGTATTTACATTACACATTCGGGCACGGGGAGATTAGGTGATTTGCCCATAATGACAGGATGTGGACGGGACCTCGAGGCTCGAACCCTGGTTTCCTGCACCAGAGGTGGCAGCGCAGCCGACGGACCACATCCTCTGTAACAGCTGAGCTGCTGAGCACAGAGAAGGAACCAAACACGCCTCACGGATCACCCCCATGGCGTGTAGCTGATCCCCAGAAGGGGTAAGAGCTCAAGGCCAAAGTACAGTCTGCCCCGTTCATCACACCAGAGTCCGGACACAGCCGTTTTTGCTATTCTCCCTACAGGACATAGGCTACCTGGGCTCCCTGGCGCAGTTAGTCCACTATAGTAAAAGGACTCTGAAAAGCCTCGCAGCATCGACAGCAGTTGATACCCGAGGGGACGTTTGGCACTGAGTGCTCACAGCTGGACGCGTTCTTCCTCTCACTCATAACGCTGCATCTCTCCCCAGAGGGGACACAGATTATTTGCTCTTAGCAAACTGCTGGCTCGAAGCATCCACCAGGACCTGATACAAGGCTCGAGGTATTGCCGATACGCCCTGCTATCCCGGTCCATCGCTAGTCTAAGTCCCTTCAGGCACGGGTGGGCTCGGCCAAGGAGACCTGCACTGAATTGACATCCCCTGATGTCCCCCTGCAAGGAGAGGAGATACATACTGTCCACATCTGGTTATGTCCATTGCTAAGGATCAACTGCTCGACGGGACAAGATGGCGTGTGGGAAATTAACAAGGCAGCTGCTAATCGCAGAGGCGGTCTCCCAAACTAAACCTTTGTTGTCTCCGTAGGGATCTTCGGAGACCACAGCGGACCTGACCCTCAAGGAGATAACTTCGGTGGAGCATAGACTGGAGACAATGGACGTGAAAATTACTGACCTCACCCCAGAGATTAAATCAATCCGTGCTGAGATCTCCGGTTTCCAGCACAAGGTGGAGACGTTAGGATTACCGCTTGCCCTCCCTTGAATCCAGGGTCGAGCTCCTGCCAGATAGAGACAGGGATATTCATGCATTGCATGACAAAGTAGTAGATCTGGAAGTCTGAAGCTGTGGGGATAATGTACACTTCTTTGGGATCCCTGAAAAAACAGAAGGCACAGATGTTAGAGGCATTTTTGTGTGACTTTTTGCCAACATTCCTAGGGATACATTTTTTTACCACTGCTTGAGATACAAAGAGCGCATAGATTAAGACAGCAACAAGCCGCGGCCTAATCTGGAGCAAGACCTATTATTGCCTGCTTCCGCCTGCATGAGCAGGCCCGCCACATCCTGACAGGGCAAGAGCTCATGGACCCTATGAATTTGATCGCAACAAAATACAGGTGGCAGCAGACTTTTCAAAGCAAACAAGTGATCGGAGAACGGTTTTCTCTCCTTGCAACACTCCTTCGCAAATGGGACCTCAAATTTGGCCTCTTCGAACTGGCACGCATGTGGATTACAATGAGCGGAAAATCGAAGAACGTCTTTAATCCAGGGGAATTGCAGGCCTTTTTAGATGGACTACAAGAAGGGGCCATGGACACTTCACAATGCCCTCCTGATCTCCCTGCCGCAGAGGGGGACTCTCTTGCCCAGAGGAACTCTGAAACACATGCAAGGGGGTCCAACATAAAGACCATTGAATGCAGTGTGATAAGGAGAAGATACTCAGGGCGCTGGCAGAACACACACAGGACAGAGGGCTAGACAAGTCCCGAGCACCACTTAAGCTGCATCCGACTGCGGTCTGATGGCTGATATGTTGGACGTAATACTGGTCCTGCAGAACTTCCCCAACCTGCAGCCTGAGTACAGTGGAATGCATGCTTGTCACTGGTGGGATCACCTCCCTCCTTGTCTGTCTTTGATACATTGTGTATTGTAGTTCATTATTAAATATTTAATATATGGGTCTACCCAATGTTGGTCTGGCAGAAACATTCATCTCCTTTTCACCGTCCCCTGCCATAGAATAACATGTAAAGCCATGCTCCCCTCGCTTGCACTTTTCACAGAATAGTATGCAACAAATATTGCACTCGTCTTCCCAACCTTTCACTCTTTTTTACTCCTTTTACCCCTTAAATGTACACTCTAAGGAGTACTGACTCACATGGAGCATTGTATCTCCTATCGCCGAGACATCGTATGTCCTCTTTCCCATCAATTGTCCTTCCACTCAGCTCGCAGACACAAGAACAAGTTTTGATTCCTTTCTCCTCCATGCCATTACTCACCCACTATCTGACCTTTGCTGTTACCAATGCCCTGAACGCGTTGTAGGGTCTATCCTCCCATCACCCTGTGTTTTTTTCTTCTAGATCACTGAACCCCAGGGCCTTCTGGATGCGATGGCTATTCAGGTGTAGACCCGCTGACTACAGTTAATAGGACGCAGCAATTATACTGACTATATAATTGATTTATGGCTCACAAAATATTGTGTTTCTTTGTGTATTGTTCTTTTCTTTCACCACCCTTCCCTCCTTTTCCTTCATCTCTTCTGTTTTCGGTTAAAACTCTATTTAATTAAAATCTTTTGCATATTTTCTTTATTGCTTACCCCCTTCCTCTTCTCCTTCCCCTTGTCTGCTCTGCCCTTTCAACAACAACCCGTAGATTGCTAACAGGATCTGACTAACATTTCCTCTTACTTACAACCCTCTGATTCTCCCTTTGAATCTTGTGATCTCTATAACTATGAACACTCCTGTTTGCGCATTCTTTCCTGGAATGTCAATGGTCTCACACATTACATCAAGCGTAAAAATGTGCTCTCTTATCTCAACTCCAAACACGCCGACATAGCTCCTTACCAAGAAAGAAGCGGAGAACCTTCGGCGGAATTGGGAGGGCAAAGAGATATGCAGTTGTTGTCCTTTGAGAGAGGCACATGACTTATCACCCCCAGTCCCCAGAAACGTGGTGTATCCATCCTGATTCAGAGCACGTTATAGAATGTAGTGCTTAAGACTTGGGTTGCTCCGAAGGGTTGGTAAGGTTTTATGCATAGGTTCAGTGTAGGCACCCACGGGTTTGAAGCGTGCCTTCCTTCTTCAATTCACAAGAGTATTGATGGAGATAGACACCATCAACATCCTGGCAGGCGGAGATTGGAATTGGGCCCGGGATCTAATTTTTGTATCTAATAATGCGGACAGGGCCCTCCTACGAGATCTTATGGCTGATCATGGCCTCCGCAACATATGGTGTCTTTTGCATCAGACGTACCGGGAATATACATATTTGTCCCTAGTCTATGGTACGTAATCAAGGTTGAATTTTTTCCTGATGACACTCATTTTACTTCCTGTTCTCTGCAAGGCCTGCACTTTCGGGCCACTCACCACTTAGAGGCTAATCTGGGTCTGTCACGGCCAATTCACAAGCCCTGTTGTCTTAACTTATCCTGATGCAACCACTCGGTAAGCAAGGCACAGCTTACAGCCCATGTGCTTACTTAATGGGTGAACAATGGTGGTTCGGTCACCTCTGCCCTGACATTGTGGGTGGAGGCGAAGGCGAACATCAGGGGACAGCTGATGAGGGATGCAGCCCTGTCAAACAAGCAGAGGGAGGAGTGTCAGAAGTACTAGAAGCGAATGTATCCCACCTATTGTGTATTTTATAGTGCTATGAGGTCACAGCCTGTAACAGAAAGCACTGTGAATATATAAGTCTTTATTTTATACTTACATTACACACAGTATAAGATAGACCGCTACAAAAAGCGCAAAATGTTTTACGATAAAATGGTGCTTCCAAAATATACGGACTGCTTTCAAAATATAGGGGCTTATTTATAAGCCAATTGCACTGTATCACTTTTTATGACGCTCTGGGAGTGCAGAGTGCAGACCCATATCTATGAGGCCACGCGAAGTCACTTTGCATGGCTTTTCATGGTCTCCTAGATATAGTGTAAGGCAACAAAGTGCAAGTCGATGCGCTACCTTACACTGCATTAGGGGGGAGCCCATGGGCATTGCGGTGGGTTTTCCCATGCGTTTTGACACATTCCCAGATTTACAAGTATCTGTAAACCTGAGGATGTGTCAAAACTGCACGCTGCCCCAGGGGATGCGTAACGAGAAGAAATATCTTTATTTCTCCTCAATTGTTTCCTCGTTCTACGTGCAGCACCCATAGAAAGAGGAAAAAGCCTCCATGGATTGTTTTTGCACAAAAACAACCCTGACAACAATGCAGACACCCTTGCACCATGGTGCAAGGGTGCCTGCGTTGGCGCTAGGCACCAAATTGTGCGCCAGCAGAAAGGACAGGAGTGCACCCTATCTTATAAATACAGTCCATTCCTGCCCTTTTGAATTGGCATAGGGCAGCACAGCAAAAAAATGACAGAACTGCCCTACACCATTTCACTGAAAATGAGGCCATACATTTTAGACATACCCAATACTATGACCCTGTGTAATGCAATTTCTTTACATAACTGTCCCTTTAACACTTTCTCAGGGATAGTAAGCGCTATGTAAATATAATGACAATTAAAAGCAAGCACTTCACAGCTCAGTAAACTCTGTGCCCTACCACTCAAAAAGCTTCAAGTGATTCGATCAATTAACTGCAACAGCACTCTCCTGTCCTGAGAAATCAAAGCCAGGCAGACAGCTAAACACACCCCTCTGCCAGTGTGCCACTGGCCTGAAAGAAATGCAAATGTGCACAAGTTAATCTGCAAATCCTTTACATTTGCAGATTAACTCGTTGTGCACATTTGCATTTCTTTCAGGCCAGCAGCACACTGCTAGAAAGGCGTGTTTAGCTGTCTGTGTGGCTTCGATTTCCCAGCACAGTAGAGTCCCTAAATAACACTCCAAGGAAAGTATTTTAACTATTGGAATTAACCATCTGGGACATTTCCTTTCTGCAAATGACGAGAGCGTCCCCTTTACCATGACTCCACGGCCCCCCTGGGAGTCGCACCCCACAGATTGAAGACCTCTGCTCTAAGCAGGGAAGTTCATTGAGGTATTGATTAGTCTATCCTGGCATAAGGCTGTAGGGGGGTTGTGTTGGACCTAGCCCTTTTTGCAGGATTATCCCCCAAACCTTTTGCATTTCTCCTCCTATTTTTCTGACCCTTTTCTGTTGGCATTAGGACTCTAGCCACGTTACCACTGCTAACCAGTGCTAAAATGCATGAGCTCTCCCCCTAAAACATGGTATGATAGGTTTACACCTGTTTGGCATATTTAATTTACTTACACGTCCCTTGTAAAGTGGTATACCATATACCCAGAACCTGTAAATTACATTCTACTAGTGGGCCTTCAGCACTAATTGTGCCACCCACAGAGGTAGCCTTTCAAACCTGTCTCAGGCCTGCCACTGCAGGGCCTGCATGCACAGTTTACTGCTACATTGACTTGGACTTTAAAACAACTCGCAAAGCCTTAAACTCCCCTTTATTACACATAGGTCACTCCTAGGGTAGGACCTGGTAGCCCTATGGGCAGGGTGTTGTGTAAGTAAAAGGTAGGGCATGTGCCTTTATGTGTAGCATGTCCTAGTAGTGACAGAGTCTATTTCATTTTTCACTGCTGTGAGGTCTAATCCTCTCATAGGCTAGCATTGGGAATTCCCTTATATACTTTTAAGTAGTAATTCCTGATCATAAAGGAGTGGTTTTGCCAGGTTTGGTATGTTTAGAATAGTGGTGATAAATCCACCTTACTTGATGGACGGAATGCTGGACAATGCAAACATTCACTCCCAGTCACAAGGATCTGGGTTAAATCATCATTCTTTTGCTAACACACCACCCCAGTTTGGACCCAGTCGTATGCAAATCAGTCTTGACCCTGTTCCTTGTGGGAACGGTCCAGCCTGAACTGCCAAGCCAGGGCCTCCCTGGACCGGAAACAAGCATCCTGGGACCGGTTGCAGAGTATGTGACCCTTCATCAGCCAGGCTAGCTTGAATCCAGTGGTGTAGTGAGCAGGAGACCCACGTCTGGGCATACCCTTCCCACTTAGGGCGACATATGCAAAAGAAACAATTGATGGACATAATGCTGGACAACGCATACATTCACCCCAAGTCACAAGGATCTGGGTTAAATCCATCATTCTTTTGCTCACCACACCACCCCAGTTTGGACCCAGCCATATGCAAATCAGTCTTGACCCTGTTCCTTGTGGGAACAGTCCAGTCTGAACTGACAAGCCAGGCCCTCCCTGGACCGGAAACAAGCATCCTGGGACCGGTTTCAGGGCATCACCCTTCATCAGCCAGGCTAGCTTGAATCCAGTGGTGTAGTGAGCACAGGATCCACGTCTGGGCATACCCTTCTATTATAATCAAGTGACAACTTGAAGAGAGAAGAAGTCACTTTATTCAGGTCATCCGCTCTCACTCTACACAAGGCGGAAACCCAACATTCTAAAGTGAGCTCCCGGACGTACCAAAGGTGAGTAAAGGGAAGGGGTGGACGGAAGGTACCAGGGGAGGAGTAAGGGAAAATACAACACATCTCCTTACCCAACATAACAGAGAAAAATATAACACAAGAGGAGCTTTATGTAGCTAATCTGTCCCCGCTCCAGATTTGACCATCCTCCAACTTTTTTCCCAATGTTTTTAACTTTTTGTGGCGGAACAAATTTGCTCTGTCCCACCTGCACCCAGGTAGGTTTCCTTACCACCACAGGATTATCAACCTTGAGATTTAGATCCTTCACTCCATGTTTCTTGTCGTACCATTCTTTGTAGCGAGATTGATGTTGTTGAACTTTAAGATGACACTCTGTTTTATCGTAGACCACAGGCTTACCCCCGTCTAGCCAGAGAGGGTACAGTTTGGTGCCAGGCTCTCTCCCTCTTAAGGCCACAAAAGGAGAAATGCCACTTACAAGATTGGGTGCTGTGTGGTAGGCCCACAAACAGTCTCTCAGAGAATCATCTAAGTT
Organism: Triturus cristatus; assembly: GCF_964204655.1. Lineage (NCBI taxonomy): Eukaryota > Metazoa > Chordata > Amphibia > Caudata > Salamandridae > Triturus > Triturus cristatus. The sequence continues at coordinate 93,131,233 of NC_140579.1, read as the reverse complement.
GAACCCATTTGACATTGCCAGTTGAATGTGATCCTTAATCAAGCGATTCATCCGTTCCACCAACCCGTTTGCTTTGGGACAGTAGAGTGCAGTTCTTTCGTGCTTGATATCAAGGTTCTTCAGAAAGGTCATCATTTCCTCAGAGGTAAATTGCACCCCATTGTCAGTTACTAAGATCGATGGTATACCTTCAAATGAGAACAATGACTTCAAGAAAAAGATGAGGTTTTTGGTCGTGGTGGAAGGGGTGAATTTAACATTTACCCAGTGAGAGGTGTAGTCCACCAGAACAAACATAAACCTTTTTTGTGGACCTAAAGCATCCATCGGGCCAATAATGTCCATAGCAAGTTTTGTCCAAGGAATTACGGGAACCTCCACTGGGGATAGAGGAACCTTACGTAAAGTCTTAATCTTGTCACTTTTTGCGCAGTTAATGCAATCCTTTACTTTAAATTCAACTCTGGAATCTAATTTAGGGAACCAAAAACTATTCCTTACTTTACTTTTAGTGATACTTCATACAACACCTTCCCACTTAGGTCGACATACACAAAAGAAACAATTGATGGACGGAATGCTGGACATTGCAAACATTCACCCCCAGTCACTAGGATCTGGGATAAATCCATCATTCCTTTGCTCACCACAACACACCAGTTTGGACCCAGCCATATGCAAATCAGTCTTGACCCTGTTCGATGATGTGGTGAGCAAAAGAATTCCGTCCATCAATTGTTTCATTTGCACTTTTAGAAATTGGGCATTTCTCTGTGCTTATGACTCTTTGTCTGGAAAGTATGCACCAAGTGTAGCTGTCAGCCAGCTCAGTGGTGGATTGGAGTTAGGCTGCAAAGCACAGCCAAAAACACAGGAAGGGCTGGATGTGACAGTGGATACATCTGCATTCATATGCATACTGATTGTCTTCCTGGGCTGGAAAGGAGAGAGAGACGGTTCACACTTATATTTGTATAGGTTGTGTCCTGCCCTCACACAAAGGACTAACTTACCCCCTACTGAACATCTGGAGCCAGGACTGGGCTGAAAGGGATTATTGTGCAGTTCTAAAGGTTCCTTTGTAGTCACTCCCTACATCAAAGACATTTGTGAGTATAAGTACTGGGTCTCTGACCCCATGTTGATGAAGTACTTCTCAACGGGGAACAACCTTTACAACGCAACTTTTACAACGCACTACCTTTACAACGCATTTTTTACAACGCATAATCCATTACAACGCATGACATTACAACGCATGACACTACAACGCATTTTTAAAAACTACCTTTACAACGCATTCCATTACAACGCATACTACCATTACAACGCATACCATTACAACGCATAATATTACACTACACTATCCAACACTTACCCAACTGTTGCACCCCCTGGAGTTAGAATAGTAATTTTTACCCCTATACTATCCAACACTTACCCTACTGATGCACCCCCTGGAGTTAGAATAGTAATTTTTACCCCTATACTATCCAACACTTACCCTACTGATGCACCCCCTGGAGTTAGAATAGTAATTTTTACCCCTATACTATCCAACACTTACCCTACTGTTGCACCCCCTGGAGTTAGAATAGTAATTTTTACCCCTATACTATCCAACACTTACCCTACTGTTGCACCCCCTGGAGTTAGAATAGTAATTTTTACCCCTATACTATCCAACACTTACCCTACTGTTGCACCCCCTGGAGTTAGAATAGTAATTTTTACCCCTATTCTATCCAACACTTACCCTACTGTTGCACCCCCTGGAGTTAGAATAGTAATTTTTACCCCTATACTATCCAACACTTACCCTACTGTTGCACCCCCTGGAGTTAGAATAGTAATTTTTACCCCTATACTATCCAACAATTACCCTACTGTTGCACCCCCTGGAGTTAGAATAGTAATTTTTACCCCTATACTATCCAACACTTACCCTACTGTTGCACCCCCTGGAGTTAGAATAGTAATTTTTACCCCTATACTATCCAACACTTACCCCACTGTTGCACCCCCTGGAGTTAGAATAGTAATTTTTACCCCTATACTATCCAACACTTACCCTACTGTTGCACCCCCTGGAGTTAGAATAGTAATTTTTACCCCTATACTATCCAACAATTACCCTACTGTTGCACCCCCTGGAGTTAGAATAGTAATTTTTACCCCTATACTATCCAACACTTACCCTACTGTTGCACCCCCTGGAGTTAGAATAGTAATTTTTACCCCTATACTATCCAACACTTACCCCACTGTTGCACCCCCTGGAGTTAGAATAGTAATTTCTACCCCTATACTATCCAACACTTACCCTACTGTTGCACCCCCTGGAGTTAGAAAAGTAACTTTTACCCCTATACTATCTAATACTTACCTTAAATGTAATTTAATATTATGCGTTGTAATGGTATGCGTTGTAAAGGTAGTATGCGTTGTAATGGAAATGCGTTGTAAAGGTATTTTTTAAAAATGCGTTGTAGTGTCATGCGTTGTAATGTCATGCGTTGTAATGGATTATGCGTTGTAAAAAATGCGTTGTAAGTGCATGCGTTGTAAAAGTGTGCGTTGTAACGTCATACATCCCTTCTCAACTGTACCTGTCAAAAGGACTGCTGCACTGCTGAAAGGACTAAACTGGGCTGCTTTTCTGCTTGGTGTCCTGCTAACTGCTGCTCTCCGACTGTAACCAAACACCACGTGGGACTTGTAACCAGCCTCTGCTGTCTCTACATACTGCACATTGCCAGAGGACTGCTGTGCTGCCAGTAGGAACCACCATTAGGACTGCCAGGACAACAATGCAGGTAGAAGCATTTTTGTGCTGGCCTGCTGCCTGTTGGGCTGCTGGAGGGACTGCCACTTTGCCAAGTACCTTTATGTGATGGCCTGCCTGCCTGCTGCTCCCTCTCTGGCCCACAAGTGTTCTCCAAGGAGCACTCTTTGTTCTCCCAAGATCACTAGGGTGTGTTATCCAGGAGTTGTGAGAGACTGCTCGTTGCTTTTCCAGCACAGTGCTCGTGTTGTCCAAATATCTGAAGTGTTGGCATCACCTGGAAGAAGTTATCCCCCAGATCACGATGAGCGTCGCTAATGCCCCTGGCTCTGGTGATAGCGCATGTTGAGCGCTTTTCATGCCCCCACTCTGAAGGAAGAGTGCATTGTGGCAAGCTCTACACAGCGTTTTTGCCAGCTCGCTCTGCATAGTCAGAGCGTGCGTGAGTAAACAAGCTGCCTTTGTTCAACCCACGTTGCCGAGGTAACTCGAAGAGCCCAGATCAGCACGGCCCCACCTGTGGGGGAAATCTGTGACAACCTGCACTGGAATCCCACATGCAGGGTGAAGATATCCCCTACTGACTGCATCCTGGTCACTGCTATTCGAGAACCCCCTAGCGAGGCCCCCTCTGCTGCAAGAGACACGGAGAGCAGGGCTCGCAGGTTGCAGTGTCAGGGAATAGACGCCACTCCTGAGCTTCTCCCTTGGGGGCATTGTGGTCTCTTAGCAACAGTGGGGGAAAGCTTTGGAGAGGACCCAAAGAACAGCGCCGGGCCATTTTTAAAAGCAGGACTGCTCGAGGACTCGAGCAGATTGCCATTATATCAATCAATCAATCAATAAATTGGCATTTGTAAAGCGCAACACGGTCACCCCTAGGGGTATCTGGGCGCTGTGTTTCTGTCAAAGAGCCAGGTTTTGAGTATCTTTCTGAAGTCTGCCAGCAATTGGGCTGTATGTAACTGGAGGGTAAGGTCATTCCAAGTCTTGGCAGTGATGTAGGAGAAGGAGTGGCCACTGCTGCGGCTGTGACAGTTGCAGGGGGTGTTTGCAAGTGCAAGTGAAGAGAAGCGCAGGGGTCTACATGGTTTGTGGAAGTTCAGTCAATGGTTGATGTAGGCGGGTCCTAGGTCGTGTATGGCTTTGTAGGAGTGTGTGAGGATCTTGAACTGGATGGGGATCCAGTGGAGGTCTCTCAGCTGGGGGTTGATGTAGGGTAATTTGGGGAGGTTCAGGATGACTCTGGCTGTGGAGTTCTGTATGGTCTGGAGTCTTCAGAGGAGCTGGGTGGAGATGCCGGCACAGGGGGAGTTGCCAAAGTCAAGGCAGCTGATAACGAGGGCCTGAGTGACGGTCCTCCTGGCATTGGTTGAGATCCATCAGAATATTCTGCGGAGCATGCAAAGTATGTGGAAGCAGGAGATGACTGCGTTGACTTGTTGTTTCATGGTCAGGTGGCTGTCGAGAATGATGCTGAGGATGTGTGCATGGTCGGTTGGTGTGGGCGTAGGTCCGAGTTCTGCAGGCCACCAGCTGTGGTCTCATGTGGAGGTGTACTTCCTGAAGATCAATACTTCAGTTTTGTCGGAGTTGAGTTGGGGACAGTCACTCATCCATTTGGCTACATTGGTCATGTTGTTGCAGACGTTTGGTTTGGCGTTGGAGCAATCCTCTGTGAGGGAGAGGATCAGTAGAGTGTCGTCTGCGCAGGAGATTATGTTGAGCCTGATGGATCTGACGAAGTTGTTGGTGGGGGGGGTCGTCTTTGGTGTGTAACTTGCATGCCACAAATAGAGTGGTGGGTTTTGCCTGACTTAGATGCATATCGTATTTATGCAGAAACCCCATTTTTTTACATTATTGTCTGCCCATGATGATACAAAGTTGTTAAACCTGTCAGAGTGCAGATGGTTTGGTGGAGGGGCGACATTCAGGGATTATCACATCTACCACTTCTGGTGGCAGCTGAAATAAACTCAGATATTTCCACTCAATCTCCAAGCATGTAGGTGTGGGCCACAGAGATTGGGGTGCAGAACCAGCCCATACTATTGGGAGAGGAGATCCAACTTCAATGGCAGGCGGTGTGAGGGACATGTGGCGAGCCTGAGAAGGTCTGCATACATCACCCATCTCAGCCAATCACGGACAATGAAAATAACCTGGACCCAGTCTTGGCAGATCTTTCTCAGAACTCATGGATTGGAAAGGGGAACGGGTAATGCAGCTGAAAGTTCCACCTCAACTGAAAGCCATCCGCAAAGGCTCAACTCCACGGATATTGGAGGGCATAGAACTGCTGACATTGAGCATTATCCGAGGAGAATAACAAGTTCACCTGATGAGTGCCACCCTGGATAAAGATGTCTTGGTCTACTTCCGGCAGGAGATGCCACTCGTGATGATGCCAGCTCAGGCTATCGGCTCTGACATTCAGAGACCCCGTTTGGTGATTGGCAGTTTGCCCGATCCCTTGAAGGTGCCCAAGAACACAGTCTCTACATTTCCAGGCAAAGGAGGTGAGACCTTACGCCCCTTTGCTTGTTTACATACCACATCACAGAGGCCTCTCAACTCCAGATGAGCAACCCTCCCTAAGGTGAAGGCATCCATCACTATCGTAGTCACAGCCAGAGGGGAGTGAAGGCCATCCCGTGAGTTAGGTTTACCTTGTACCCCCACCAAGCCACCTCCCCGCTGGGGAAGATCATGATAGACTCCACTTGATATCCCCCATACTAGAGCCAGTGCCTGTGGAGCCACCACGTCAAGGCCCACATGTGCCAACAATGCATGTGTGACCAGGAGAATGCAGGAAGCTAGCAAACCTTAGAATCTCAGAATGTTATGGCAAGTCTGGAGGCTACTGTTATTGCAGCCTCCATTAATGCCACCACAATTCAGCAGCCCCTTAAATAACATGGAGCACAACAAAGCTCCAACAATATAACACAGTCGATCACCCAAACATCATACTTCTTTTTTGCTGCTGCAATGACAGACAAGTACTCATCTTGCGACTGAGTGCAGGTCTGAGTGTTTTTTTTCCTAATTTTTTGTTTAAGTGTGAGGAATAAGTACTTTTTTTTAAAGAAAACCTTAGGCGTGAGCGTGTAACCTGTAACAGTTTTGTTAGTTACATCCTTTGTCAGGAAGCAGTGGGCAGTTTCAATTAAAATATGTTAATTATTACTGAGGCAAGATGCGCGTTAATTAATACGGAGGCGAGATGCATGGTAGTTTGCGTCTTCTACATTTTATGGAACTGAATACATCCTGAAGCGTTATGTAAGTTTAAGTACAGGGCGGGTTTTAAAATTCAGACCATTGGTTGCGAGTTTCATTTCGCTATGTGCGGTGTTTACAGACAAGTTATGCTTGCGGATCAAGCAGGGCCGTATCCATTGTTGAACAAGGTCTGCATGAGGCTCGCCCAGGACCCCTATCCAGACGCGCGTAGGCATCAGTGTTTATGCGGTCTCATTGCGTTTGAAACAGACCGGTAAGGCACAATCCGTTAGAGCACGTCGGCACACAGGGAACTTACGGAATGTATTGGTAGGAGGTCAAATCCATGATGCGACTGGCTGGTTAAGATAGTGGGCATTAAAAATGGACTTAATGTGGTTCCTTCACGTATTACGCGACGTGAAGTCAGCCATTACTATGTTTTACTTGAGTCACAGGCTGGGCAATTGGAATCCTTTTCGCCCTTTTTACCTTCAAACAGCTGACAGACATTTGACAAGTGTGCAGACTGAAACCTGATTGAGTTCTGGAGAAGTTGGTTGGATTTGGTGATTTGGGAGGTTAGGTTAATACTTTTAGAGTATTAAAAGAATATAGAGATTAGTGATCCAAGCACTTTAGGCAGCATGGAGAGTACTATGGAGGAGAGGATTATGAATATGTTGTAAAAGTTCTCCATTGATTTTAATAATAAGATGTAGTGAAAACTGGATGACTTAATTCAGAGTAAAGGGTTAGTCACTCAGGATGAGAGATTTCATTCAGCCGGAGAGGAGCCACCAGAAAGAAAGAGTGGGAAAAGGAGTAGAAAACACCTTATTGAGGTGCAGACTCTGGCAAACAAATATAGACCTGTTGGTGCAGAACAAAGAATTTGTGGACACACGAAACATGATGGTGTCATGGACACACAAGGCCAGAGAAAGGGTCCAGAGAACTCAGTGAGGAGGCCAACTGAGACACGCAAACATTCCACAGTATTCTGTGATGAGTCCTCTGGCAGTGCAGAGGTAGAGTTAAGTTGTTCCTCTGATTTAGATTCAGAGGGTGAGAACATAGGAAGCGTTTTAAAATCAGCATACGTAGTGGCCGAGAAAGGTGGAGAAATTGAGGTCTTTACAGGTTGGTTGGGCAATACATGTTCGACCCATTGCTTTTAAATCATTCATAATCTCCGGAGTGGTCTCTGGCAGCCCACATGGTGGAGTATGTGGAAACCTGGTTGAGGAGGCAGATAACTAAGGATTTTAGGCTTCACCTGAGGTCTGAGTGCCCGAGACATAGTCTGGCAAATAAGATTATGTGGACTCTTGACCATGATGCAAAAATGATGGCCTTCATAGGCAAAGGGGGACGGGACCCCAGGAAATAGCTTGATAAAGGACTTAAAATATGCTAAGTTCGATTGTTCGACTTGACTGATCCGATCACAAAGATTTTCAATATGGCTGAGGAGGTGTATGGAGAAATGCAAACACTGCGTTATCAGTGGAACGAAGGAAGAGTATTTTACTCAAGAGTGACCCGAAGTTAGTTGGGTTGGCTAACAACGAGGCAGGTCAGGCAGCAAATGGTTTGCTGTTTGGGGATGATCACATAAAGGAGATGTCCAAATACGTGAGGGTATTTAGTTTGTTGCAGGGAGATAAAGAAAGTGTTTGACAAATGTGTTTTTGGAGAGGCCGGGAGAATGAGGGGTCGGTTCCGCGGCCGATGTCAGGGCATTAGAAGAGCATCATACAAGTCTAGTTCTTATCAGACTCCATAACAGAAAGGGGGATTTTACCCCCAGAGACAAAGGAATAGAGGCAGAAGAGGGTGTGGTGACAGGCGTACCAAAGGGACAGGTAAGGCAAGACCCTACTGTTATCCCATTAATGTTGGGCAGCAGAGTTGCTCAATTTTATGGAAACTGGACTTGGGTAACAGGGAATCCATGGGTCTTAGAGACGATGCAAGGATATGACATGGACTTTTTAGAACAGCCTATTCAGTTACATTATTCAGGGATGATAAGGTTCAATGTAGAACTTTCGACTTTGGTAAGCAAAGAGGTTCCGGAATTAGAGGCGATGGGAGCAATTGTAGGGGTAAGGGACCATGTAAAGCGGTTTATGACCAATATTTTTCTGGGAGAGAAAAAAGACAAAGGGGGGAGGCCTGTGATAAAGTTGAGGGGCCTGAAAGATTGGGTGGAGTACCATCATTTCAAAATGGAGGGAATACACTTGTTGAGATGTTTTGCAGACAGGGGACTCAATGACTCAACTAGATTTGTAGGACTCATACTTATTGACTCCAGTTCGGGAACCCCATCACACTTTCTGCAATTCAGATGGAATGGGAAGATGTGGAAGTTTGTTTATCTTCTGCGCAGTTTGTCGTCAACCCCCTGGTGCTCCACAAAGGTCCTTCGTCCCTGTAGCGGCTTTTCTGAGGTAGAGAGGTGTACGGCTAATTATCTACTTGGACTACATTTTGTTGATGGATCAGAGCAAATTGAAACTACTGGAGTACACAAGTATGGCGTACGTTTGTTGAAGGATCTAGGAATTGTAGTAAACAGACAGACATCATGCCTTATTTGGAGACAGGAATCGCAGTTTCTGGATTTTATGCTGAATACAGTGGCGGGGCAATTGAAATTGCCGAAAGAGCAGTTAAAAAGAATAAGGAACAAAATTCGAAAGGTCTTAGGATTAGAAAAGACTTCCTTAAGGACATTAGCAAGAGTTATAGGTATGTTGTCTGCAACGATCTAAGCTATTTTCCCAGGTGCTTTGACCCACCGAGCCCTCCAGAAATTAAAAGCCAGGCATTTAAGGAGTTGTCTGAAGTATGCAGAGAAGATTGTACTCAAGGAGAAGGCAAAAATGAGACTGGTTTGGTGGTTAAGGAATATAAAGGCATGGAATGGAAGAGCTATTGTTGGGGGGGTCCCGAAATAGTTATAGAATCAGTTGCAAGTCTAGAAGATTGGGGGGAACGCTGCACTTCAGTTACAACAGGCGGCGTATGGTCACAAGAGGATAGCAGGCTTCATATAAATTGTCTGGAATGTTGGCAGGGTCCTTCGTGATGAGAGGTTTCACGAAGGACAAGGTAATGTGCTTGGTCTTGTTGAGGATGGACAATAGCTCAGCAGTGAGGTATGTGAACAAGTTGGGGGTAAGCGATCGAAGGATCTGGCAGACCTGGCAAAGGTTTATTGTTTAAAACAGAATATGTGAGTCCAATCAGAGCATATCCCAGGGTTGAGCAATGAGGATGTGGATAGGTGTTTGACACATTACAGGGATTCCTGCAATTTGACAGGCTAGTATTTCACAGGTTAATGATTCTCAGAGGTCTTGGCCAGGTGGATTTATTTGCAAACAGGCTGAATGCACAGTTATCAACTTTTTTCAGTGGGCGACCGGATCTGGAGTCGGCAGGGATAGATGCATTCCGACAGAATTGGAAGGGTCTCAGACCTTATGCATTTCTCCCATCTTCAAAAATTTCGATGATTACTTGTGTGACTGGGATGCTACACAAGTGGAAGGAGACATCGGTGTTGGTGACACCTCTTTGGAAGCCACAGATCTGGTATCCAGTACTCCTGGAAATGTCTGCAGGGTTACAAATCCTATTACCAATTTTTCAGGACATTCATCTGAGTCCAATGGGAGAGAGACAAGTTGGTTATGTCAGGGCAGTTGAGACTGGTGGCATGGATATTTTCAGGCATGTCTGGAGGTGCCTGGAGTTTCACAGGATGCTTCGAATCTTATTAGGGACTCCTGTGAACCTAGAACTAGGAAGAAGTATAGATTTGCATGGCAAAAATGGGTTTGCTGGTGCGTGGAGAGGGAATTTGATCCCATTTCAGTGGAAGTAGTAAATTATTTGATGGAATTGTTTGGAAGGGGTTTTTCTTAAAGAACGAAAAAATGTGTACAGGTCAGCTATTGCTGAAGGGCATGTCTTGCATAGTGGGAGTACAATTGGTTAGGATGTGCTGGTGAGAAGGGTGTTGAGGAGTTTAAGGAATTCCAGACCTTCCGTGCCTCAGTACAATTCAGTTTGGGATGTGACTAAGGTCTTAGATTACTTAGAAGGTTTGGAGGCATATGAGACTTTGAGTTTGAAGGTGGTTCCAGAAGTTGACAGTTTTGTTGTGTCTAGTCTCTTTTAGGAGGGTTTCGGATGTTAGGGCTTTGGACGTTACAAGTAGGATTTTTTCACCAGAGGGAGTATGTTTTCATTTAAACAAAAGAACAAAGTCAAATTTTAGGTACATTTTTTATCCAGTTTTCACGAGCATGAAAACGTGTGTGTGTGGTACGTGGAGTAGAGTAGTATGAGAGGAGGACAGCTCAGTTAAGCGCTGATTTGAAAAAACAGTTGCTTATTTCTTTGAAATGCCAACTTAAAGCTGTCTTTTCACCTACTCCTGCTCATTGGGTGAAAGAGGTGTTGAAGTTCTGGTGTAGATGTTAGCGTGTTTGGGGCGCATTCTGTGAGAGGTGCATCAGCGTCCAAACTTTTATGCTCGGAGGTGCAATACATGACATTTTACTGTGTGCTGATTGGTCAAATTATGCTGTTTTCACGAGGTTTTATTTTAAACGTGTCGAATATGCAACTAATTGTTTATTGCGGTAGCTTGAAACTTGCAATAACATCTGCCTCCGGTCTTGCCATAAAAAGGTAGATTTTCCTCTGCTCTCATGCACAGAAAATCTAGATTTTTTTAAAGACACAGAGGCTAATATTATTGCAGTCTCCTTTAATGCCACCACAATTCAACAGCCCCTTAAAGATCATGAGATCCAGGAATGGACAAAGCGTTAGGAAGCAATGTGCATAACAGGTTAGCCCCTTCTCTTTTTCCAATACCAATTTTCCTGCTTCGAAGTCCTGCCACTTCCTGTTGCAGTATTGCCAAGTGATCCATACTGGTGGTGGATGGATGGGCTGATACAGCATATGGGGCCTATAGGAAGGGAAGGGCATAACCCCTTTCCACGATTTGACAGACCCTCTGGTCTGAATTAATGGCCTTCCAGGCCAGTAGAAGGGCAAACGCTCTTTCCCCCCCACATGAGCCAGTGGCATATTAGGAAGAGAAATAGAACTGCTTTCCAGTGTGGGTGGGAGAGGAAGAGGATTAGGATTGTTGATGAGAACCGCATACTCGGCTTTTACTCCTTCGTTTTATGCTCTATTTGGTTTACTGGTGGGTCAGAAGAAGGTTTCTCCCATGCTGCCAGAACAGGGTCAATCAACGCCTCATTAGAAGGCACTTTAGGGCTTCAGAGGTTTGGGTGAGAAGGAAGTAGGACCACTGTTAATACATTAGTTTTGACATCATCTGCAGGAAGGCACAAGTCAAGAACGTCAGCCTCTGTCTGAATGATAGATGTACTGGGACATCAGTGGAAAACTGCTTTTATTCACACAAACTGAGCTCAGTGACACTTGCCTGCCCTGGGACTGTTGGTTGAAGAAGTTCCCACAGTCCTACATTGTCAGATAGTTCCATTGGGCCCATAAGCAATATGCACGACCACTAGAATTATGTGATTTTTGCAGTTACACGCGTTACGCACAATTGCAGAATTTGCCACACAATCCATTATCTGTGGATAAACTGCAAATTTAGCAGAACAACGTGTTTCTTACTTAAATGGATCAAAAGTTACTAAAAATCCAGCAACACACGATGCCGTGCAGTTCAAGGCCCTTTCCAAAGGTTGACTGGTCAATTTTCTATCACTTATTTCTGTATTTGGGTGTTAAAGTGGTACTAATAAGGTGAAAAGTTTGCGCAGAAAGAGTTAACGGGTAAAAATGCCAAAATAATGAGTTAATATGTACACAAAATGTGCAACATTATGCGGCATAATTTGCCTTTTCTTGGTGCATAATTTATTCAACTCCGCAGCATAATTTGCTTGCTTCATGATGCCTAATTCCAGTGGCCCTGACAATATGCAAGGTGCAGAATTGATGTAAAAGTGAAACTAATAAACATAAACTAAATAACCAAAGTAAACTGTGAATCGTGAACTAGGTCTGCTGTTTGAGACGTGAGCTGGTAAATTGTAGGAAACCTGAGGGGTAGCTCTGCTGTGTGATGTCCTTGCCTACAAGGTTTGTGTCTCCTGTCAGATAGCTTTTCTGTTTAAATCCACATTTTGTTTGTCTCTATGGTCTAAGTTGTCTTCTTACGGTCTGAGCCTGGAAATTGGGTGTACCAATATTTGACTATTGGTTGAAACCTTTCTGGACAGAGGAGAATCCCTTTAAAGTTTGCGCCCAACAAAACAGTTCCTTATCAGAACCTCCTCGTTCATTAATCCTGGATTAGCCCCGGAACTGCAAGCGCAGCTGCACCCTGAAGCACTTCAGTACTAACGACTTTGCCCCACGATTGGACCCAAAACTAATCAGCAAGAACACCTTCCAGCACTTCCCTCTCAGGAGCATCAAACAGAAGTTAAATCACTGTCCAGCCAAAGAACATACTTTACTTGTGCAAATACACAGAGGTAATTTACAGTGGACATTTCTTACGGCTAATAATGGTAACAGGTTACTATGGTAACTGTACTTTGGACCAATACCCTGGAGGTGAGGAATCTCGGGGGGGGGGGGCAATAGGGAGTTTCTCTCTTCTCTCCACCTTGTGTCAGAGTTCGCTGTCTCAGCATCTTTGCCAAAGTACGTGTTCGTTGGGGCAGCGGCTGGCATCCTGGTCGCTGGCGGCACACTGCGTCAGTGGGGTATATTCGAGAACGGAGAGGTTTCAATTGTCGTCGCAGCCCAACTTACATGTTTGCGCTCTGGAGATATCTTTTAGATTGACAAGTGTCCATTGTGGTAAATAAAACGTTCATATGAAACCAAATGAAACATTTTTCCATCATTTCCATTTAATTCACTTTCTTATGGTTCTTTTCTGATGACTGACAAAAGCTCCAAGTACATCAAGTGGGGATGTTTAAACTATCAGGTGAAAATTGCCCCCTCTTGCAATGCTTGAATATGGCATCAACAGCTAGAAGGTGACTAACTGACTCTTGCCAGTCCCAGGTGCAATGTTCACCACAGGTGGAACATTTTTATAACATTTGATATGATTGAGCTAGAAACATTTTTGGTTGCAGTCTGCATGTACCTAACAGATAATGGGCAGTAGCAAGTTCATACCTACATGTAAAAGAAGCAGCTATGGAGACAGATTTGTCACGGTGGCCTTGGTCATTGCGGAGTCTTTTGTGTACAATCTTTCTCCTTCTCCTCCACTGCTCTCTCTTTCAGACCCCTGCATACATCTCTTACTAACCCTAGCACTTTGTTAAATATGCCCCACAGGGCAGCTTTACTTGATGACATACAAACACCGCACCACCCAGTGATAGGAACTGTCCAGTAAGGTCCTGTTTTAGAAAGCAAAGATGGCAGCATCTGAGCTGGGTCCTCCCATAAGCTACTCTTCCATGTTTAGTCCTGTTGTGTCCTTCAGAATACTCCGGGTCTGCTGCCTACTCGCATCTGTAACACCAGTAACTTACCTCAGATAAACAAGACGCCGGGGAATGTGCAGGGTTCCATTCATATATCTGTGTTCACATTCCCTCCATCATCCCCGCCCACCTCTGCACACTGCATCTTCTCTGCCTAGGGGCAACAGACATGGGTAGACTCAGAGCACTTCCTGAACCTCAGCGAGATATACACGCTGATTGGCTGTAGCAGCCAACTCTCCAGGGTCACTTCCAGGGTTCCGCCTTCCATGGCTTCCTCCTCAAGAGCAGTGGAGTTTGCTGCAGCAGGAAGCCTCTGGCCCTTCCCCATCAGTAGAGTAGAGCTGCAGGTCAGAGAAAAGAAGTATCAGCCAGAACACCAGGCACTGAGCCCACGAGCAACACCCCTCCCTGAGCTTTTCATACAAGCACAGGTCTGGAGTGAGAAACATCTCTGGGACTGGGGCCCCAGGACTCTACAACAAACCTAGGAAACTGCAGGAAAATGACACGGCAAGTCACACAGGAATTCATCAACAGCTGTCATGGAGCAGAGAATACAAAAGCAGAACAAGAGATAATGCAAGGAAGACGAGAGTTCAGTGCCATGAGCAGTCTGCTGACCACAGGTGGAAAGGACATCATTTGTTAGACATCATAGGTCATGGACCAGAGCTTCATTAAGCAGTTGTAGAACCTATTACAGCTGTAACACAGGCCCCTGTGGTGGCCGCAAAGCCAGGGTAACGCAATGTCTTCAAGGGGCCCCCAACCCTACAGAGAGCCCCTATTCATCCCAATATATATCTGTGAGACATGGCCCCCTTACCACATTCTAAAGGGGGCCCCATCATTCTGCGTTGCGCCACCGGAACCTCTTTGAGTTGAGTAGAGCAGTAACAGGGTGATCAGCAGTATGTACCCACCAACGCACCTGCCTTATATAGCGTGTCCTCCCATAATATTAAAGATTAAATATCCACCCTCACTTAGGTCAACTCCACTTTATGAACTACCAACGTGTCATCAAAGCCGCAGACGTGGCGTTAGGAGCAGCAACCCTGCCAGTGCCTGCGGATGCCTCCCCGGGCTGTCTGTTGGGTATTTCGAAGTCCGTAGACGCGCAGGCGGACATTCATGAACCTGATACTTAAACAACACTATACAATGGTACCCTAGCTGCAACGAAACGAGAGTGCTCTAGAAGAGTCAGGACTAGTACAGCTAGGGAGGGGGTGAGGGACAGAAGAGGGGCAGGGGGGAGAGAATACCCAGGGCCAGGAGCGGTGGGGGAGGAGTGGGGAGGTAGAAAGGAGTGCCACCAGGTGAAATGGGAGGAGAAAGGTGGAGTAAAGGCAACCACAGGGGGGAGAAAGAAGGAAACACAGAGTAAGAAAGTAAAGAAAGGTGAATGACGGCGAGGTGCACAGGAAGGGAGACAGAAGCAGCGGGAGACCAAATATAATCCTTGTATGTCATTTCTAGGGGGGCATGCCACAGCCCCCCAAAAATATACTCCTGAGTACGAGCCTCACTTGAGCAGAAGGTGGTAAAGTCACGATTGAACAGATGAAAGATGTTCATTTTTAAAATATTTCCATATGGAACTGCTCAATGAATGATTTAAAAAGCAGCTGACAGGGTTTTGATGGAAGAACTGTTGTTTTTGTTATTAAAAATGATGAAGGAAACAAAGGTACAACTGGTTCCATTCTACTGAGGTGTTCTGGTCAGTATCAAGACAATTTCCAATTCAGAAAGACCGACATGATAGGGTTAAACGTTTATTTTTCGGCATTTCCTGATACTGGAGTGAATATGGAGGGAGGGCTTCACTGAAGACCCTGAAAAGTGAGGGTGAGGGCAGCATCCTCGCTCCCAGCAGTGTCCCTGATCGGGGGGACAGCTGTAGTCCAGGGGCAGGCTGGGGGGAGGGGCAGCAGGAAACCATATTCCTGCATTTGCGGGCAGTGCTCAGCAGCACTCAAGTACAAAGGGGCAGCACCGGTCCTGCATCGCACTGATCTGAAACACACCCTTTGCCGGTTCCACCTTTAGGGGATGCTTGGAATGCAGAGGCGGATGTAGAACCTACACTGCTGTTCTAATGAGACCGCCCACCAGCTTAAAACAATGCAGAGAACAATGTGTGGTGGGGGCACTGGCTGCGCGCTGTGAATGTAGTGAGCGCCACTATACATTTTTACCCGGTGCTGCTGAGAGCGGCTATCACTCTTGTGTCAGCGGCCGCACCCGCAGCGCCCCCGGCGTATTCCCCCCTCCATCCTTTAGACCTGGACTGAAGAAGGGCCGCAGGGTGGGGGGGAAGGGGGCCCCGGAGAAGGTGAAGAGCAGAGACCGGTCAGTCACATTGTACACGGAGAGCCTGCGCCCCTCATAGTCCAGGAAGAAACCCACAGCCCTGGGGGGCACACGGGGGGCCAGGAGGGTGGGAGGGGAGGTGAGAGCTTTGTATTTACCATCGCTGAGCCACACTGTCCAGAATCCAAGCTCAGGTGATATTGTGATCTCCACCTTTCTGTTCGCAGCCTCGTCACACACCCCCAGGATCCAGTCCGTCTTGCCCCCCACCTCCACCTCCCAGTAATGCCTCCCAGAGCTCAGCCTCTCTCTCCCCAGCACAGCGACGATATAACTGAATCTCTGGTCCGTGTCGGGCCGACCCTGGTCTCTGCCTCCGTGCCTCACGCTCCTTCCGTCCTCGGACAGGACGAGCCTCCGATGAGCGGTGTCCGGATCCAGGGTCACCGCAGCTGCAAGACACAGAAGCAGAGATGAGAGCTTAGAAACCACTTGTCCACAATAAACACATCGCTCATACTCAGCCGGTCCCAGCAGCAGCAAGAGACCCTCAGCTGACGTCATCTCCATGTTAGCAGCACCCTGTTTCATAGCAGTAATCATAATGGTGCAAAATAATCATCAGAAGGCACTTCATGTGCAGTATGGGTATTGTAGTCTGTAAGTAGCAGGTTATTATAGCTGACAGGTTTTAATAGTTTACAACTGAATCAAGAGGGGCTCTGTAGTCCTCATTTCATCCAAACATTTTTTCTGTCGTCACACCTGTCACGCCGTCACGAACATCATTGACTCCGGATCTACCAACTTACATAGGGCCACCAAGTGCCAGCATCTCACCCACAGGCACACAGCCAAGAGCCTTCCCTACACAGGAATCACAAAAATGTGCAGTCACCTTTGTTTGCCTATTAGGAAGAGTAGAGTGTGAAAGCTCCAGATAATCCTTCTGACGACATCTCCACCAGGGTTTCCCAGTGGTAGAGCGGGCGGGGGCTCTGTCGTCAGGAAAACCATCTCTTGACCTATAACTGATGCAGGGAGTGTGAAAGGCTATCCAGCAGTGCCTGGTAGATGCCCCATCACCGCTCATCCAGACAAAGGGACTGTAAACACTGGTCAGGAACGAGCCAAGGTATTTATACATTAAATGATGTGGAGTTTACAATCCTAGCTGGAGAGATAGCCAAGCTGTGTTTGGAAAGGAAGCCTCGCTGAACGAGGTGAGACGAGTAACACACGCGCAAGTATACATTTGTTTGTAGGTTTAGTTAGAGATGATCAAGAGCCATCCACAGCTGAATGTTCTGAAATGAGCGAGAAGATCTTTAAATGTAATTAATGGTATGATATGCAAGGAAATTTCAAAAATTAAAGCTTGAGGAACACTTCGTGAGAGAAACATAGGCCATAAAGAGGCTCCAACTCATGCGCTGTGAGCGATTCATCCAAGAAGAGCAGAAAAGCTGAAGACAGTACTGTCTAGACCTTTAAAGTCTTTTGGTGCCCAAGTAGAGCCTTATGATGGACCATACCAAAGCCGCAGCAAGATCTAAGAGGACCAATATACACGAGCGACCATCGAAGTATACGGAAAGCATTGTCAACTTGCTGTAGCAGGAGTTTCATTCCTGTAATCGGGTCAGAAGTCAGAGGATAACTCAACAGCAGGTTCATTTCAAACAAGAAATAACTTTGAAGGGTGGCCATGCAACCATCCCGGGCCTCAGTATCAATTGAAGTCACAACACTGGACACAAGTATTGAGATACTCTGTGTCTACAGAAAGATTTTTCAATTAAGCTTCAGTCTGGAACAGCTCAGAGAGAGTCCAGATGTTTACTTATGTCTTTACAAGTATCCCTCGAAAGGGATCAGCTGATGGTTTGAATTTGAGATGATGTTGCTGTCACCCCGTTCAAAGAAGGGAAGATTCTGTGAAGCAGCAAAAGATGATGTTTGTGAGAAGGGATTGGAAGGGACACTTCTCTGGTGGAAAGATCAAGCACAATCTTTGATCTCCCCTCTGATTCGGATAAAAGGCGGAGGAGTGGTAGATTTTAATCAATTTGAGACTTGATGAAAGAGCATATATGCTTTTTTATATGTTGAGACATATTTTTCGCATTCCCAAAAGAGCAATGCAAAAGGATGGTGATATCCTTTGAGCAGAGAAAATGCATCTCAATGTTTTTGATTTCAATTAAAGATACATGTCAGCCCAGCCAAGGCGTTTAGTCCAAAGGACTTCATGAGGGTAGGTATTTTCATAAGCCAAGTATCTCCGTGCTTCCTTCAGCAGGACTGGTCTGCAAACAATCACTATTGGATGATGTATGTATCTCACCCTCAGTGGGACCTTCACGATTTATGACTCTGAGGAAGTTCTTCTAAGTCTAAGTTGGCTGGGCTGACGTATCTTTAATGGAAATCAATAAGATTGGACTTGGAAAAGAATACACGACTCCTTCGTACAAAGGTGGATGCTATTGTAGATATTTGGAGAACATTCCGTTAATAGGAACCCAAAGTCATTTAATTTTGAATTGAATTTTCTCTACTCAAAGGATATCTGCATTCTGAGATGGTCTGTGCTCATTTTGCATTATTGTTTAGTGATTTCGTTAGTTAGTGCTTCTAAGCAGTGCAGTCACGCAGAGCTAAGCGCAAGAGCTTGCACTGAAGAATAAAAGAGGAAACCATCATCATCATCATAAAATCTTTATTCGATTGTTACATCATGAAAGATACACTATATCAAAGATAAAAAGAATTTTAAGAGATTCGAATACTAATACAACTAGATTATGAATAAGAACAAGGAAAAAAGAGAAAAAATAGAAATAAAAACCAAAAGACAATAAATAACAGAGACCAACCCAAAAAGAAGAAAAAACTGTTAAGATATGATTAAATCAACATAGCAATCTTTTCATGTGTCATAAAACAGATAAAGGAAAAAAGAGATAAAAGCTTAATTGAAAATAACTAGGTATCTAAAATAGGGGGTACTAAAGGAACAGCCCACTTCACAGTAGATCTACGTATAGCCCATGACCAGCTCAAAAATGTAGCCGTTGCAATGGCTATGTCCTCTCGCGTATTAGTTCTAAGAATACGCAGTGCTGTCTTATGAGATCTAGTTCCTAGATTTGAACAGATCGGCTTAAGCCATTTATACCTGGGGCGGGCAAAAGCAGGGCATGCAAACAAAACATGTGCTATTGACTCATCCTGTGTTAAGCATGTAGGGCAAAACCTATCATGACCAACCTTCCATTTGCTTGTAAAGGAATTAAGAGGTAGAGACCCCGCTCTAAATTGATGATATAGTTTGCGGTCATCAGGTCTGGAAATAAAATTCCAATATGGTTCAAAGCTGCTTATATACTTGTGATCCATAAAGAGACCAGACAGGGAGCTACTATTTACCCCTAGCCTTATTTTCCCAAACCTGGATTCCCAGTATAGGGCTTTAAAGTCCATTTTATTGGGGAATTGGTTGCTCCTAGGATCAGACCAAAGGTGGTCCAGACCCATATCGTGCAAACCACTTTTAACATATTAGAGCCAGGCTATACTCCTAAGCTTGTCTTGATCTTTAATATACCAGATTGCATTAGCATAAGGAAGTAGCTCAGGAGTTGACCACAATCTTCTCCAATAGGAGAGGGGTCTAAACCCAGCATCTTCATCCAACGCCCTGCAGCCCAGATCTAACAATAGGGGATGGATAGGTGTTGACTGGGGAAGACTAGTCAATGAGCGCAGAAACTTATTCTGGGCTTTGACTAGATGGGAAAGATTGTCATAGCCCCATATCTCAGCCCCATAGATAACTGACGCTCTTATTTTCCCTTTATATAGGGCAATAGCGGGCCCCACCGGTATAGTGTGTGAGGCTTTATATTCTTTCAGTAGGGCACCAGCTAGTTGGTTGTGTTTAAGAACAAGTAGATCAATTTGAGACTTCCAAGTCAGCCTACGGCTCATGGTGATCCCCAAGTAGGTGAACGTGTCTGTTTGTTCCAAGGGGATATAGTTCATTGACAGTTTGCTCTTGATATTTTTACTTTTATGCATCACCATATATTTAGTCTTGTCGACGTTGATGGCCAGATCATGGTCATTACAAAAGACCAGAAATCTGTCTAGGGACCTCTGCAGACCAGATTGTGTTTTGGACAGAATGAGTGTGTCGTCTGCAAACATAAGTAGTGGGACCTTAGAGCCATCCAATGAAGGAGCGTCGGTTGGATGGTTTGCAAAGTAAGAGATAACCCTGTTGATAAACAGAGAAAACAGGGTCGGTGCTAGGACACACCCTTGCCTAACACCCCTATTGACGGGAAATTTATCAGTAAGCTCACCCTGTTGTCCCCATCTGACCTGTGCAAAGTTTGAAGTGTGAAATCTGACAATAAGCGACAAAAGCGCCAGGGGCATACCAGCCTCCTTAAGAGAGTCCCACAACTTTCTACGGGGGACTAAATCAAAGGCAGATTTCAAATCAACAAAAGCTGCAAACAAGGTGCCCCCCGACTAAATGACCGTTTTCCAATAAATCATTGAGAATCTGAAGACCTGGTCAATTGTACTAACATGGGCCCGAAACCCAGCTTGGTATATGGATAAGGCCTGGGACTCGTCAATCCATTTGTTGATCCTAAGTAAAATAATCCGAGCCATAATTTTTTGGAGAGAATCAATTAAACTGATGGGTCTATAGTTGGAGGGGCTAGAACGGTCTCCCTCTTTAAAAATAGGTATAATTTCTGCACCGAGCCAGGAGTCAGGCAGGGGAGCACCCCTGGCCAGGGCGTTTACCAAGAAAAGAATATAAGTGGCCCAGTTTTTTTTATCAGATTTAAAAAGATCCGTGGGGATACAGTCCGGACCAGGCGCCCGGCCTGGCGGTGCTGCTTCAATGGCTCTCTCAATCTCCGCCAGACCGAAGGTTAACACCTCCGTGGTATCGATGTCATAAAAGTCAGACCCAGAGGATAAGGGGCAAGTGAACTGGGCTTGGAAGTGGGCAACCCATTTGTCTGGAGGGACATTGTTATGGGGAATAGGCTCAGACACCCCACTTCCCCACTTAATTAGATACCAAAATCTCTGCCAGTTCTTCTCTTCTGAAGCTTGGGTTAAATCCTCCCATCTTTCCTTATCAAAGCTCTCTTTGGCCTTCAGAAGCACCCTTTTATATGATGCCCTGGCTGCTGAATATCGCTAGTTTTAATTGCAGAGGAAAGCAAATTAAAAACTGCAGAGCAATCTTTGTCATACCATTTAGCTGATTTGGGTTGTATACATTTTTTTTCTTTCCCTTTAATGGTGAGCAAAGATTTCAGACTATCAAAGAGAGCCTCGTGCTCTCCTTTTAGACATTGAGGAGGATCTCATAAGTAATTAAAAACTGAGAGAGTCAGGAGAGTGTCCTCTAAAGATTTTCGGAGCAGACTTTGAGTACTTAGATTGTCAGATACGTTGTCCCACTTCAATCGTCGAAGGTCATTTGATACCTTGATGTCACCCCCCAGCAATGCCCTAGGGGGGCCAGTACACACTAGAAGCTTGATTATTAATTGCATGGATAGGGGATCGTGGTCACTTTCCGGTCTGTGGGTCACTGCCATGTCCAGCACGATAGGCCATAGGTCCAAGCTGACAAAGATATGATCGATCCTGCTGCCACTCTTCCCATTGAAAAAAGTATTACTACCGTTGGTGTCTGATGATGTTCTCCCATTAGCGGCTCTCAAGCCCCACCCCAAGGAAAAGCTTTTTAATTGGAGGGCCGCCTCAGTCCACTTTTTAATAGGAGCAAGGGACAGCGATGGAACACCCCAATTACTGTCCTCGTCAAGGCTAAGTTTGCCATCTTCGGTCCCTAAGGGCTCGAAGGTGCAATTAAAATCCCCTGCGATTACCAGCGATTTGGGGCTTTCAAACCCGTCAATGAAAGTGTCCAAAGACTGGATAGTTGGAGAAGATCTCCCACCCGCAAGACCTCTCGAATAGATATTAATTAAGGTGAATGCTAATTCACCGTCCCACTTAACTTAGAGCCAGAATGTCATCGTTATCCAAAGGTATTTCCTTAATGTGACACGAAGAGTGTTGCCTGACCCAAATTAAAAGTCCGCCACTGGGTCGGCCTTTCCCTTTAGTGGTAGCCACTTTCCCATACGCCAGGTAACCCGGTTGAGGGATAATAGATAATGACCAGGTCTCTTGAAACACAATGAAGTCGTGACTATCTACCAAATTCGACCATTCTAACGAAGGAAGTTTGGAGGAGAGACCAGCGACATTCCATGACATCATGGAGAGACTCCCCCTAGCAATAGTCTCAATGGGGCCTGTGGTGCCGCTACAGAAGGAGATAAAAGAGCTCTTGCTAATGAGGAGCCATGTTCGAATGAAGGGGCTTCTGAAAGGACAGGCTGTAGCCTAGGGCCTGTATCAAGCTCCTCAATGGGATCCAAAGCGGCCAATGTGCATAGTGATGGTCAATCGCAGGCGTCTAAGTCCGATAGAGCTGCGAACATATTGCATAATGGGACCTCAGTTGATCTGGTGACAGGTCTCAGACTTCCTCTCGGTGGGGCATATCCCAGTGGGAGTTTCTCAGTATAGAAGGTTGGGGGGACTTGCCTATAAAAGAACCCTAGCGGCAACATCACGATGGAATTATCCTTTGACCTTGTGAACCCACCCAAGAACTCCAGTATCACTCTGGGAGACTGTGTGTTGTCAAAATTGACTATCACGCAGTCACCCTTCATTTCCTTCTTAAGGGGTCCCACCCACCCAGTGCGTCGAGCCTTGATCATATGGTCAAGAATATTTTCATCCCAGAATCCTGCTCCCTTTAGATTTGTGTTAAGCCAGTGTCTGGTTTTACAAAGTAGTTGCCCAGTGGTTTCAGGGTTTCTACACCGACTCTGAGGGACATTACTCAGAATGACAACCAAAGGGGCTGCAGCTGGTGGAAGATGAAGGGATCCACTATTCGACCGTGCTCTAAGCAAGCCCCTATCACCGGCCATATGGGCTTGTGGAGGGGCTCCTACCCTTGTTTGGCAGGATCTAGTTGGGTCGGTACTGTGTGAATAGGAATGACCATTACAAGTGTTAACAGCGGTCAATTTAGACTCCTTATGGGAATGCAAAGAGGATTGGGCAAATTCGCCAGGTGTGTCAGCCAGGGTATCTAATTTCTCGATGGGCGAAAATGGCCTAATGTTAGGGATTGATGTTCTCACATTATCCTCCCCCCTAGAGCCTGAGTCCCTTATAGGCGTTGTTAAAGTGTCTGTTAAAATCAGAGGTGGAGGGTTACTATCACATCTAACATTGGAAGGATTTATGGAGAGCTCAAAGGTGTGCTGGATATTATCTGTAACATGGACCTCCTTGTTTCCCAGGTTGGCTATCATGGATAGCTGGATTAGATTTTCCTCTATTTTGTTCAACCTATATGTGATCGGGGATAATAAAGTGGACAAAAGGTTCTCAAGTCTACGCCACATGTCTTCACCGCCACGGGGACTAAAATCTCTAATAGATGGTGAGTTAAGGTCAGCGAGTAATGTGGTGTCCTGTCTATTGCCCAGAGTGAGACTCACATCTATGGCTTGAGAGTTAGACCTCGGGGCTTTGACGGAGGCTCTCCGAGGACCAACACCCCTCTTGCTTTTCGCAACAGGATCAGGAGGAGCGTCGGAGGGTTTGGCCTTACAACCAGAGACTACTTCGGCTAATGCTCTTTTCTTTTTGCTACGTGGCGCTGTCTGCACTGGGAGGGGGGGGGGGCTAGAAATATTCTCTGATAGTATGCTAGTGTTTTGAGAATAAGTATCCAGGGGAACATTAACCTCTGTTTGCATAGCGGGAGACAGAGCGTGGGCTGGTGAAAGAGAAGCAGCTAGGGAAGATCTTTTATTCAACAGGGGATCCAAAGATAACCTTCGCTCGGTAATGGCAATCTCTTTTTCCAGCACGGAGGTTGCTCTAAGAATAAAATGATCAAGAGTACCCGCCACCCCTCCCCCTGAGGGCTGAACAGCCTTTTTAGTAGCCCTCCTGTTCATGGTTACTAGCTACCCTCTACTAGATGCAAACAGAAGGAGTGTAAACTAACTAACAAGGAAGTAGCTAACCATGCACATAAAGACAACAAAGAGACAAGTCAAAACAAGGAAGTACAGGCTATGACAAACACCACCTAGATCCCCATAGAACGTTAGGGGGGTGACCCAACCCAGCCTCAGTCAGCCTCTTTCGGGCGGGGATGGGCCCGCCCTTGGCCCGGGCTTTGTCCGGGCGCGCCCGCGCGCGTCCCGCGCTGCGGGAGGCGTGTGACGATTTTATGGGGCCCTGGCGCCCTCTGGTGACGCCTGACACAGTCCAGGCACTGCCCCCTGGGAAGGGTAGTTCTGTCAGCGAGCCGCTCCCCTCACGGCGATGTCTGAATGGTGGCAACAGATAGAGCAGAGCAGCCCAGCAAAACAGGTGAGGCCAGGATAATTTTAACAGCCGTTCCCCTCACGGCAGGAAAAAACAAGTAGACTCAGCGTCCCCAGAGGAAACTATACACTAGTGCGACCCTTAAAGGCCTACAGTGCTTTTTCGTTGTTGATTCCTACATATTTTTCACAGTGTAAAATCTGATGGGTGTTGTTTCCATATCCTTTCAGTAGCTCCAAGTGTTTTTCTTTCTTCAATCAAAGTCAACAGCGAAGAACTGAGTCGAAACTATCCTGTCAGTCATTTTTCTTAAAGAGGGGCTAAAACATTCTCTCAATGGAGTGCACAGTTAATGAATTTATATCTTCTTTTTTACAAACTTTGATTTAAAAAAAAAAACAGTGCCATAAAGAATATTCCATTACATTTTTCAAACAATAATGCAATAACCTAAAAATAATAACACAGCTCTTAATTCATCACTTGTACATATCATAACTAGTGGGGTAACCAATACATCATACGCCTTGAGCGGGGTCACAAGGGATCATTAATGCGATCTGCGAACAGGAATACAAGTAACCTAGGACCCATTTCACCCTGATAAGACCTGAGCTGTTCTTTAGATGTGCCTTGCAACATAAGCAACCAGCATAAAATGAAAGAAGATTTTTCAACTTCATTTCGATAGTTCATGTCTTTAAGCCAGTCCGGATACTCAAGGTCTGTGGAACGAAGCCAGCCCATACCTCTACATCTACGTACGTATCTACCACACCTCCTGCGATTGGCAGTGGCTGGATTAATTCAAGCATACCATCCATCACCTTGCTGTTTTTGCAGCCGATGCCCTAAGTGTGAAGGGTATGCCCAGACGTGGGTTCTGCACTCACTGCTCAACTGGAATCAATCTATACCTGGCTGATGATCCCTTTATAAGGGTGCAACCGGTCCTGGGTTACTTGTATTCCAGCTCAGGGAGGACCTGGCTTGGCACTTCGGGCTGTACTGTTTCCATTGGATCAGGGTCGAGCCTGATTTGCATATGGCTGGGTCCACACTGAGGTGGCATGCTGGGAGAAAAACGATGGACTGGGATGCGCTCAAACGATTTCCAGTGGCTGAGATTAATTCAAGTATTCCATCCATCACCTTATGTTTGTTGTTGCAAAGAGAAGGACGTGACATGTCCTGGAGATGGAAATAGCATGTCAGCAGGCACACAACCACCTCCATGGAGTGGGGTATGACTTGTTTACCTACGGTGCAGGACCAGGAGGAGTTCTGGATGACAGAAAGGCCTCCTTTCTTCTTATGTGCATGGTCCACACAGTGGACGCTTTAGCCTGAGAGAAGGACACTGAGAATGTGGGGGTGAACCATGTTATTGTGATGACGATTGTGTGGGTTGGTGGATCGGGATGTTGTTAAACCTCAATTAAATGAGGCAATGTTTCCCAAGATAAGGTACAAATCAGCATCTCAAAAATACAGTCAATTAGGAAAACACAGACTCAATAAGTGAGTTCAAGGGCAGAATGAAGAATTCAGAGAATTTATTAAAAACATTCAGAGGGTGCAATACAGAATAACGAGAATGTAGGTGCATGAGATAATTGCCACAAATGCCATCAGGACAGAAAAGTGACAAAATTAACAGAAAAACCCAAGTCCCAAATGGGCATCAAAATCAATAAGGAAAGGGGCAGCCTCCCTAGCAGAACCCGAAATATTCAGACTCACCCAGAAATGTGAGGGTTTACATAGGAAATCTTCCCATAGGACTGCATTGACAGTGCAGATTCATCATGGTGTGAGCAAAATAATATTATTTCAGCAAATAAAAACACAAAAATATTAAGCGTCGTACGGTGGTAAGGCTGTGTGCACTAACCCACTATTCAATATTAGTTCAGCCCCCTCTGACCTACTGTCATCCAAAGATGTTGGAACAAACTAGTTACAAAAACAGGAGTGAACCATTATGAATGTAGACAATACAGCATGCAAGCCAAAGGACCGTGAGAAAGATACAATACTGACCCCATGTGTTGGGACGGGAAAGTCCTCTGCATGGTAATGGACCTGTATCCCTGACCCGAGTGCCCAACTGTACTGCTGTCTGGATGCCTAATGCTGATATTTGTTGCCAAAAGCAAACATGGATCTTGTGTGTGCACCACATAGACCTGTGTCACGGACTGTGGTCTTGTTGGACTGGGAGGCGAGCCTAAAGCAGTACATTCATAGTGGTGGAAGGCTACGGCCTTTATCAGGAGTTAAGCAGCGCGTGGGCGGTGGTGGCAGCATACCGTCTAGTGATCAGTAGGAGTGAACAGGTTCTTATTACCCTGTGTCACTGGAGTGAGGCCTACAGGCTCACTCACCTCTGATCACCGGCCTACGCCTGGTAGATGCAGAATGCTGCACAATGCAGGAGTGGTGACGCTGACTGGATGTATTTGTACCTGGTAAGGGACAGGGATAGAACACTGGTGCTCAGTGCATGCATGGTGAGTGTGTGTACTGGGTGAATGTATGCCGGAGAGGAATACATCACATGATAGATGTGCTGTGCAGTGCGTGTGCAGTGAAAGTATGTGCTGGGTGTATGTGAGCTTGCGAGAAATAAAATACATGACGGGTGAAATATTGTGCAGTGCATGCATGGGGAATGTGGGTGCTGTCAGTGTGTGTTTGCAAGTAACACATCAAGGCACAACACAGAAAGGCTACAGTACTGAGCAGTGCACACAGAATGAAGGTGTGAGATGAATGTGTGTATGTCTGTGATGGCACAATGCATGGAAGTAACAGTACTTAATAGTGTATAAGCTAGGCCTATACACTGCGTGCAAGCGTGCCTGTAACTTAACATTACATGAAGGATCCTGGGTTTCATACTGGGAAGCCCAAGCCTGCCAGGTGAAGAAATCCCCTGGACAGATTTGTTTATTGCTGCGTTCCTGTGAGGTGGGTGGGACACACTGGGGAAGGGAGAGATACAGTCCCTGCACATATGTCAAGAAGGAAATGGGGCTTAAAGGAACCATAAAGAGAAGGGCTGGGAGCCCAGGATTAACCTTTTGATGCACCTATCCCTGTGGCTGACATCCAGGTGTGAACTCTAGTCACTCCCATGGCCTGTGTTGTGCGACTATCCCTTCAGGGCCTCTGCTGTTATAAGCAGCCTTTTAAGAGGAAGAAGAGAGATAAAAGTGTATACTCCAAAAGAAGCAGAACTCCAGCACAAAACTTCAAAGACCCAGACCCTAAATCGCATATGGTGTCTGGAAATAGATTATAATGGGGATTTGAGACCCCAAAACGTTCATCTGCCAGACGGGCTGCGTGAGGAGGGGAAGCTCTGCAAGACTTTGTCTGTGACCAGGACTGGGGCCCAGGCCTGCTAGTCTCCCTAAAGGGTGAGGGGACATGACCGAGGGAAACCGATACTCGCAACACGGAGTGTTTGGATGCGCATTCAGACATCAGCAGCAACATTCGCCACTTTGGTTCTTGCGATTGAAATAGCATCTTTGGTTGGCCATGTGGAATTTGAAATTGTGAATGGTGGTTTCTTGTGGCATGTTATTATAGTGAACAAGGAACAACTGCACAGTGTCAATGAGTTCTTGCACCATATTCCAGTCGCTCCAGTTCCAGCCGTTGGATGGTTTCTTTACTTTATATTTGAAAAGCCCTGGGGAAGTCTAGTAGACAAAACACGTGTTGGCTATTTGCTCAGACTGGACATAAAACAACCTGTTTGTTCATATTTCAATGACTGATTTTCTAATCAATTGCACACATATTAAAGACTTTCATAAGTTCAATGTATTTCTGATATTTGGGCTGCATCTAATAGAGCTGCACATTGTCCAACCCCATTCTTGCCATGTATTGAAGAAAATAAATGTCTTTGTGGTATTTTAAAATTGTGCTGTGTATGTGTAATTAATGTGAAATATTTTTAAGATATATTGTAATAAATCTGAATATCATTGTAATTTTATGTGGCATTGAATTTATATGATTTGATTTGATTTGATTTGAAGAAAAGTTATATTGCGCAAAACAATAACCCGCAGGTATCAAGGCGCCTATCAAAGAGGTAAAAATATCAATATATCACCTTACGCATAGGCTTGCAGGAAGAGGCAGGTTTTAAGGGCACCTCGGAATCTCTGTAAGGAGGGCAATGACCTGAGATCCAAAGATAAATCATTCCACCATTTAGGAGCCAGAGTAGAGAAAGCCCTACCACCCCATTTGGCTTTTCTTATACGGGGGACTGTGAGAAGCAATTTCCTGGAGGAACGCAAGTCCCTTCCAGGAGTGTAGTGAGAGATGATAGAACCAACTCCCATATCATTATTCCTTGCAATGGCTCTGTAAGTCATACACAAGACTTTAAACCGTATCCGGTATTCAACCGGTAGCCAATGCAATGTTCTCCTTGCCAAAGTGGCCGAGGAGCGTCTATGAACATCCAGAACAAATCTGGCGGCAGCATTCTGGACTACCTGCAAGCGCTGCAGCAGGCCTCTGTTCAGCCCTGCATACAGCGCATTACAGTAGTCCAGTCGTGAACCGATAAGGGCGACCACTACTTGCTTTCTGGACTGAAGGGAGAGATACTTCCTAATTCTTCGTAGGGTATAAATTAAGCCCCAACAGGTAGAAATGGTTCTACTGACCTGTCCGCCCATGCTACGGGCAGGATCTATCATCACCCCCAGATTTCTGGCAGATATCGTGGGGGAAGGGCATAGTCCCAACGAATCAGGCCACCAGCTGGCTGACCAAGTATCCTGATTCCCTCCAAACACCATCACCTCAGTCTTCTCCCCATTCAGCTTAAGCGAATTTTGAACCATCCACTGACCAACTGCCTCCATACAAGATCTAAAATTGGAGGCAGTTGGTACGTCTGAATGGGAGAGAGAGACGAGGATCTGGGTATCATCTGCATAAGAGATTACCTCCATCCCGAAAGATCTAATTAACCTGGCCAGTGGGGTCACATAGATGTTAAATAGGGTCGGACTAAGAGCCGACCCCTGCGGGACCCCACACAGCACCGATCGGGATAGAGATAAGAACTCTCCCAGCTTGACTCTTTGTTCCCTTCCATTTAGGAAGGAGGTCATCAGATCCAAGGCTGCGTCCTTGACCCCCACCTCCCTCAAACGATGTATAAGTATTGAGGGGGAGAGGGTGTCAAAGGCCGCAGTTAGATCCAACAGGTCCAGGAGGGTGGTCTGGCCCCCATCCACTCTAGTGCGGATTTTATCAAGCACAATGGTGAGGGCCGACTCAGTGCTGTGTTCCCTCCTGAATCCGTGCTGGGAGAAGTCTAAGCAGCCCAAGCCTTCCACAAAGGCAGCGAGATGCTTGTTAAGATGTGCCTCAAGCATCTTCGCAGGGGCTGGGAGCAGGGAGATCGGACTGAAGTTTTTTAGGACCTCCGGATCAAGGGAAGCTTTCTTTAGCAGAGGTTTGACTACTGCACTCTTCCACTCCAAGGGGAAGATGCCCTCTCGCATACACCGATTCATAATTTCTAGTAAAGGTGGTAAGAGAGATTCCCTACACTGCTTAATGATCTTCAGAGGGCAGATGTCTAATGGGGAGCCAGAGTTGGTTTTGTCGAGCAGAATCTCCAGATCTTGTAGGGCCAGCGAGGGAAAGGAGTCGAAAGTACTCAGAGGGGAGACGCCAGATGTAGTGTTGTCCCCCTCAGCCAATCCAGAGGGCCCACTGATCGAAGCTTTTTGTAACTCAAGAGCTAGATGGATATCTTGTATTTTTGTATGAAAAAAGGAAGCAATTTTATCGCACAGATCTTGCGAGGGAATAACTGGATCAGATGTTTGAAGGTTGACCAGAGAGTCAACAATTCTGAAAAGCTCCTTTGGCGAGGAAAGGGAAGTTGTTATGGCCACGAAATAGTTTTGTATGGCCTCCACTATCTCAGCCTTATATTTCCTGACCAGGAACCTATGAGCTTCCTTATTCTTAAGATCCCAGCTAGCATGCCAAAGCCTCTCCATCCTCCTAACTTCTTGTCTAAGAAGTCTAAGGGAGTCTGAGTACCATGGGGCAGAGGGTCTCTTCCTGGCTCGACGACGAGTCTGTAGTGGGGCCAGTTCGTTCAAGGCCTCCGTAATAACTCGTCCAAAATGCCCAACCGCAGTCTGAACACTATCCAGGTCCGCGGTGGAGAGACTACCAGCCCAGGGAATAAAGGAGTCAGGCCTGATGTTTCTGAGGTTTCTGCTAGTCCCCATGGTGTGTTTCCCTGCTTTACTACCCTCATTCTGAGGGCATTCCAGCAGGAACGGGACCGCAAGATGATCAGACCAGGACAGATGTACCGGATCCTTAACGATCAGACGAGGGTCATTGGAGAAAATACCATCTAGAATATGGCCTGCATGATGGGTAGCCCCGCGGACTCGATGCGTGAGTCCACACGACGCCAGGGCATCAATGAGACAGGAAGTATCTGTTAAATCATACCTTTCTAAGTGGTAGTTAAAGTCCCCAAGAATGGAAAAATTTTCTCGACCAAAGTAAGGCTCCAAATAGTGCAGGAGATTACACAAAAAGTTGGCCCTGGGGCCAGGAGGTCGGTACAGTAATATTCCGTTGAAAAGGGGGTAGCGCCCTTCCTTTATCCCAAAGAAAAAAGCCTGAACACCATCCAGAAGATCCGGTACAGGCACAGTGTGACATTGCAGGTGATCCTAATAAAGAATGGC
The DNA here is from genome assembly GCF_964204655.1 of Triturus cristatus. Classification (NCBI taxonomy): domain Eukaryota; kingdom Metazoa; phylum Chordata; class Amphibia; order Caudata; family Salamandridae; genus Triturus; species Triturus cristatus. Next base: position 93,100,118 of record NC_140579.1, on the reverse strand, counting down.
TATCCCCCCTCCCGTTCGTCCCTGTCTATCTAATCTAGCCAGGCAATATCCTTCCGGGACCGCTTCAATCAGGTCGGGGCCAGATGAATCTTTAGCCCAGGTTTCAGTAATAAATACTAATGCCGGCTTTCTATCCAAAACCATCTCTCTGAACATTATTTTATTCTTGACCAAAGAGCGACTATTGATCAGTATGCCATCTACTCCCACTGTCCTAGGGCCATTAACGACAGGGGGATTACAAGGGGGGCGACAGGGGAAGGTGGCGAGTTTGCCCAATGAACACGTATACTGACAATCGCAAGGTAAAGGGCAAAGACAACAATATATGGAATAGTAGAAATAAAGCGCTTCCTTTTATTATAAAAGAAGTATTTGCCTGGACATTGATTTTTTGACACTGCTGTGCACTCTGAGTTAGGATTCGTGTTCACAGACGTATATTCACTGACCTTGGACTGCTCAACCATACCTACTACTGAGTCCAGTGCAGAAAGGGTATTTTACCAGTTGCTCAGGATCCATAGTAGGTCGGGCTCCAGGACATCAGGAGTAAAAAGCCTAAAACATCACGGTTGGGCCCAGTAACCCCTGCACGCCCGGTTGCCGTCTGAAAGGACATCTGACTCCATGTTAGAGAACTTCCTTTTCAAAATAAACAAACATGACTTTCCTGGACTGTGTGCAGCAGTGAATAATGAGCAGTGAATGTGATATTAATTTTGAACAAGATGGCATCAAGCCCTATTTGAGGCATAGTTAGCCAGAGCAAAGAAAATGCACTTTAACAAGTTATATCTATATCGCTTCAAAGGCAATAACATAATGCCAGCATATAAATGCAAATTCAAGTTTAAAACCACATTCTGCATGTTCTTAATTATGCACACAAAAAATATAAGCAAAAGATACTATTGATGGACGGAATGCTGGACAATGCACACATTCACCCTCAGTCACAAGGATCTGGGTTAAATCCATCATTATTTTGCTCATCACAATACCCCAGTCTGGACCCAGCCATATGCAAATCAGTCTTAACCCTGTTCCTTGTGGGAATAGTCCAGCCCAAACTGCCATGTAAGGTCCTCCCTGGACCAGAAACAAGCATCCTGGCATCCTGGCATCACCCTTCATCAGTCAGGCTGGCTTGAATCCAGTGGTGTAGTGAGCACGGGACCCACGTCTGGGCATACCCTTCTCACTTAGGGCGACATATGCACAAGAAACAATTGATGGACGGAATGCTGACAATGCAAACATTCTCCCCCAGTCAATAGATCTGGGTTAAATCCATTGTTCTTTTTCCCACTACGCCACCCTAGTTTGGACCCAGCCATTTGCAAATAAGTCTTGACCCTGTTCCTTTTCTTTTTTTTTTTTTTTTTTATAATTTTTTATTGAAGTTCTTGTATCATAATTTCAATACATGAATTGGCAACCAAAAATAAAGATACAGAGTAAGGAAAATTATTTACAGAATACAAAAGTCCAACATTACACAAAGTAAGAACTTCAAATTTTGTCAAACTTCCTCGTCCCACCAATTCGCTGTGCATATCGCAGTTCACTCTTTCTAACATTCCTCATTTTTTGAAGCCAGACATTAAACACAGGAACTTGAATTGACTTCCAGTTCTGGAGCACCAGAGACCTTGCCACTGCCATTGCAATAAATAATAGTTTAACCATCTGTTCTATCAAACCGAGATCAGAGTCATATCCATACAGTACTAATTTAACGTTATAAGTAATCTGGATCCCACAATTTTAAAACAGTGAGCTATAATGTGAGACCAGTTAGCAGGAGTATATTGCTGACATCTGAAACAGGTGGCACTAGTATTGACGTACATTTTAGTGATGGCGGCAGGAGTGCGATACAGGAGCCATTTACTGAAAAATAGCATTCTTCTCCAGTTAGATCCTCGAAGAACACTAAAATTCAGCTTATTTATGGTTTTCCAAGTATTAATAGTGAGTACGTGATTCTCCTGTTCTTGCCATTTTTTAATGGCTTTCTGACTCAGATCTACCTCAATATGTTGGGCTAAGCAACGTTTCCATACCCCTGGCTTCCTTATCCGAGGAGTCAAAAACAAATCGTCCCATAACTGACTAGAGGAACCAATAAGTCTTGGCTCCACTTGTTCCAGCATTTTAAAGATCGAAACATAGGAACCTAGTAGCATAAAATTCCGCGAGATTAATAGCTGCATCTCTCCTGGTAACAACCATGCCCCCTCCCTTAAAAAATCTGAAAGAGTATAAAACCCAACTCGTTCCCATTGCAATACAGTATCCACTCCAATTTTCATTCCCATAAAAATGAGAGCATTCCTTAAGGGAGTTCTGATATTAAACTGGGGGAGAGAATATCTTTTAAGGAAGACGTCACGACGCTTAAAAAACCAGAGCATCATCTTGTATCGACTAAGTTTCGGTGATTTAGGAATATGCAACGGAAATGGGGTCTGAGCTTCATGACAAATTCGGTCAAAAAAGAAATTAATAAAGACATTTGGACTCTGCATTCCAGATTTAAACCGCTCTAAATATTGGGCAAAATATGCGCTATAATAATCTCTGACATTAGGTACGGATAAACCTCCCAATTCAGTTTCCAAATAAAGAGTCCCCATTGCTATCCTGGGACTTTTTTTTGCCCATATAAACCCTGAAAATAACGATTCTACTTTTGAAAAAAAGCCACTGGGCAAAAAGCAAGGAATGGCAGAAAATAAAAAATTGAAGAGCGGGAGAATAGACATTTTTATAAGTGCCACCCGCCCCAAAATGGAGAATGGCAACAAATCCCATTTGATAAACAAAGATTGAACCTTACGTAGAAGAGGATCAAAGTTCAGCATAGCTAAATCGGAAACCAGAGTGGAAAACATAACTCCCAGATACCTCTTCGATCTTAAATTAGTGCAGCCAAGTAAATCAGCATGTAAATCCACCTCACCCCCACCACAAACTAATATTTCCGTTTTTTAAAAAAAATTAATTCGGTAGCCTCCCAAAGCTTCAAATTCTTCAAAAAGCTGTAGAGCAGCAGTTTGAGATTGAATATCAGTCTTAATCCACAACATGATATCATCGGCATACAATTTAATTTTTGCCATAGAAGGGATCGGAGGAGGAATATTCACAGATTCACGAATTGCTGTGGCTAACGGTTCAATGAAAAAAGCAAAAAGAATAGGGGACAAGGGGCAACCCTGCCTGGTGCCCCGTTGGACCGATACTGTACCCACCATAACAGAATTAATAATTATATTAGCTTTAGCACCCGTGTACAAATTCTGAATTAAACTAATAACTTGTGGAGGAAGTGGTTTAAAATAGCAAATAAAGTTATCCATACCACCAGATCAAAGGCTTTCTCCGCGTCTAATAATAAGATTAAAGCAGAGATTTTTTTTGTCTGAAAATAATCTAAAGCCTCAGTAAGAAAATGTGTGTTGGTAGCTAATTGCCGTCCTGCCACAAAACCATTCTGATCTAGATGAATAAGATCCTTTGCAATGAAATTAAAAAGAAATGGATAATAATTTAGTAAGGATCTTATAAACAGTGTTCAGTAATGTTATAGGCCTATATGAGTTAGGGTCTTTAGGATCTTTACCTTTTTTCAGAAAGCTAACAACTGTCCCCTCCCCAAAAGAGTCTGGAACTTGCCCGCCCACTAGCATATAATTAACTAATTGTAATAGTAAATCAGAAAAGGCGCTAAAGAAAACCTTGAAAAATTCAGCTGGGAGGCCATCCGGGCCGCAAGCCTTGCCAATTGGTAAGTTCTTAACCACTGATTCTAGTTCTGACTTAGAAAATAAACGCATCATTGCACTACTATCTGCCTGAGATAGAGAGGGCATATCATAATCTAGCGAAAAAATTTGAGAGCCTAGAATGATCTATCTCTTGATGTTGGCTGTATATCTGTTTATAATGGGACAACATTATAGTGCCAATAACATCAGACTGTGATGTTTCTATCTGAGTAGCAGGACACTTCAGAGTACGGATCCGATTTGCGGCGGCTTGCTCTTTTACCTGCCACGCGAGGAGTTTACCAGAGAAATTACTCTCCTCATAAATCCTCTGAGATTGTGTCAGAAATTGCTGTTCACTTTGTGTAGAAAAAAGCGTACTGAGTTCACGTTTGGCCTCATTTAATTTATTTTGCACGACACTAGAAAAGTTGGATTGTCGAAGCAGAGTAAGCATACAATTTTTTTGATAGAGTACAGTACTATCTTGTTTAATAGTGCGCCATTCGTCTGCGTCTTTACCGATTATGATGCCACGAATAAAGGCTTTTAATGAGTCCCAAATAACGTGAAGCGGAGCCGTATCCGAATTACGAGCAATAAACACAGCAATCTCTAATTTAAAAAAAAGACACCCAGTTACTATCTTGTAGATATACCTTTTTAAATATCCATCTCTTAGGGGGCCTAATTTCTTCCCCTACTTCGAATTCGATTACCAACATTGCGTGGTCTGAGAAGCCATTATGCAAACATTTTTGATAAGAAAATTTTAATAACCTAGAGGCCAAAAAAAAAAATCTATCCAAGAAGAGGATCTATGTCTTCCCGACCAACAAGTAAATTCTTTTTTTTGTGGGAATTTTAATCGCCATGGGTCACAAAGATCCAATAAGGTTATATTCTTCATAATAGACCTTCTTGACTGTGGTTTAGATTGTTTCTTCAAGGCACCAGTGGAGTCTAATTTTATATCCACAAGAATATTGAAATCCCTGCCTATAACTATATCCCCCCTAACCATCAGCAATGATTGGAATAACTCCTCATAGTTGGGGCACGATCTTCCACTGGGGCATAAAAACTAACAAAAGTAATTGGCCTATTGCTGTCTTTTATTACACACGTGGCCCAACACCACCGCCCTGCCCCCCCATCTTCAAACTGGATAATTTCTGCGTCTAAGTTTCGATCTACAAAAAGCGAGACCCCCCTTTGAGATTCTTGAGCGCAAGAAAACCCACGATATGAGGACCAAGTTTTAAACATGAAAAAATAATTAATTTTATCCGCGGGAATATGAGTTTCTTGCAACATCACAACTGCTGGGCGCTCTGTTTTAATCCATAGCTCGATGGCTCGCATTTTTTTCTTATTATTCAGCCCATTAACATTAAAGGAAATCACTCTAAGCCCCCCAATAGACATATATTTGAATCATTGAAAAACAACTTCTTGCCAACATATTTTTCCATCACATCCAACAAGAACTCCAATTTTCCATTTCTCCCCCCCACCCACCCCATTCCCCCACCCAGGTGCTCTCCCCCTGCACCTAACCCCGTGGCCCTGTCCTTCACCTTCACCTCCCTCCCACGCTGGCCACATGGCACTAACCCCTCTCATAAAGGCGCCTTGATGTTGCGCCCCTGTTCCCATGAACCTCCAGTTCCTCACCTGCACCTCCCCCCAAACAATAATATCCAAAATTGCAGTAGCAAAAAAAGACAAGAAAAAAAAAGAAAAAGAAAGGGAAGAACCTCCAGTAACCATCAGACCAAATCAAATCAAATTCCAAAACCATCCCAACCCTACACCAACTGGTCAAGCATCTCACGTGCCTCGTCAACATCCGTAAACACATGAAATTTGCCCTTAATCAAAACTTTTAGCTTTGATTGCTGTGCAATCTATGCTTGAGCACCTTTGTCCTTAAATAACTGGAGAATCTTTACAAAGTCTTTTCTCCGTCTGGCAGCGGCAGCCGACATGTCGGAGAAAATCTGGCACTTAGTAGTAGGATTAGCATGGAATTGTCTTTGCTTGAAAGCCTGTGATAGGATTATTTCTTTAACGCGAACATCAGCAAAATTAACAATAATAGTCAGAGGAAACGGAGAATTAGGAGATGGGCGAGCAGGAACTCGATGCGCCCGCGTAATTGTTAAGTCTCCCTTAAGCTCAGGGACAACCTCTCGAGAAAAAAAAGAAGTAATCCATTGCATCATGTCAGAGCCCTCAATGTTCTCTGGTATGCCCACTATGCCAAGGTTTGACCTTCTGTTATAATTTTCTATCTCGTCCAGTTTAAATTCAAAAGCCTTCGAAAATTTGGATACACTGGCCATCTCTCTCTGCATAATGATCAAATTGTCCTCCACCCCCGAAATTCTAGTCTCAGATTCTTGAAGTCGATTTGGAAATGAAGCCATCGAGTCTTCAATTTTATCCAAACGCTTACTAATCACCTCCAATTCCATCTTTTGAAATTGCTTCATCTCTCTTATTTCTTGCAGAATCAAATTCAACATGTCCTTCACTGAAATCTGAAAATCCCCAGTAGTCTCAGTATCCATCCCCACAATCGGACTATGAGGCGTAATAGCACCAATGGAATCTAGTCTAGATTGCAGCAATACCGTAGAGACACCCGTAGAGGCAATCGTAGAAGTACTGGTAGGAAAGATAGAAAGTTTTTTATCACTGAGAGAAGTAGCTCTTATATTTAAAGGTGGAGGGGCTATTAACTCGACTAGATCGCCAGACGACATCGTTAATCCTAAATTCTCGGAATCTTTCAAAGGAGAAATAGTTATTGGAGGAATTGGAAGGGTTGGAGCCCCTGGTAAGGCTGCACGAATACCAGCTGCGTTAGCAGAGACCTGTGTTGCGCCCTTTCGTTCAAATAACGGAAATTGTTTAGAGACCTTAAGAGCACAGACTGTCGTAACCTCTTTAGACGCCAGTAAATCAAGTGAGGCCGCCGGATTCAAACACTGAGCTGTTTCAGGTAATTTAACTTCTGAGCCCAGTAAGGCCATGTCCATTCCCCCCACGGGTAACTCCAATACCTCCTGCCCCTCACTAATGACGGATTTTCCAAGATTCTGTTGATGAACCTGTATCGGGCTGCCACCCGGGAGATCGTCCTCGCCTTCCCCAGAGCTCTCCGAATTTTCAACAAAAGAGGTTTCTCTCTCCGCAACTGACCCAGCCCGCTTAGCCCTTTCTGAATTCTCTTTCAGTTGCTGGCGTCGTAGTATCGCCTTGGCCCTGGCCGTCAGTTGCTTGCCCATTATTAGAGGCAGTTACAGCGTTCCAAAAAAATAAAAAATAAATAAATAACAGGGTGATATCTTCTCATCTCTAAATCTCTGGACCTTCAATCCTCAGCCACAAATAGCAACGTTCCCCATAAGTCACAGTAAATGCCAAAAAAAAAACCCCGGTCGTCAGGAATGCTGAGACCGAAAGTCTAACCCACACAGTGGCTGCAACACAAGACTATAAGGCTGCAGCGGCCGGGCAGACAGCTCCACTCATAAACGGGCTAGAGCCTCGCACTGTCCGACTGTAATATGGTACCCGGGCAGGGTCAGTAATCTTCCAATCACTGCTACCAACAGCTGCTCCGCAATTCCAATTCCACTGTCCATCGCCAAGATTTCTGGGACATATAGTCCTGTCACTCTGCCTGCAGTACGGCCGGTGCCAAATATCCAAAGGCTGCGATGGCCTCCTTAATGCAATCCAATCTGTGTGAACAGGTATGCAGTGAAGAAAGGCACCAGCTACCGCAGCAGAATGGTAATTTATTGCTCACTAGGGTCGATGGCCTCACCCTACACTTTTCTCAGACTGCGGAACAGCTGCAACTCCGCCGAAATCTACGTACTCTGAGTGACACAACGGTTCTCTCAGCCAGGACAGTCCGCTATGTAATCGAAATGCCGGAATTGCCAGGAACCGCCGATAAATCCAGAAAAGATCCGCTCTTAATAATCAGCTCTCAGTCCTTTGAGCGCAAAGGCAGACTGCGGATGACCAAGCCAAGCCGCGATGCTGCAGTTTCAGCCCAGAGTCCGCCGATGAGCCTGGACCTTCAAAGTACCGCCAGAACGCGTCCTCTAGCTGCTGCCGCCATCAGCCACATGGAAGGAGAGGGAGGGGCAAGGGAACCAGGTGCAGGTGCTACGTGGAGGCGTGGAACTCCACCGTGAGCCAAGCCCTTGACCCTGTTCCTTGTGGGAACAGAGGCACTCCACAAAATGCTCCATCTGGTCTTATTACAACCCCTTTGGCACACCAAGCAGACAAATATTATTCCTTTCAGCTCTCCCTTCTGGATCTTCCATTCTGAAATGCACAGCTTTAAGTTCTTGAACGAGTGTCCGAACCCTTCTTTCCAAAGTGTGCAGGCCACCATGAGTAAAGCTCACCCTGTCCTACATTTCAGTGACTTTACCCGTCAGGGTTCAAATGCTTCTGCTTGAGGTCCAATTTAATTTAGAAAAAGTCCACTTCGTATGCTAGGGTGGCTTTAATATCCCTCATTACACCCAGAAAGAAACCTACTCAGTGAATGACTGAATCCAAGAGAAAAAAGGAATTAGAAGGTAATCAGAGTGGTCTGATCAGGCTACTGGTAAAGGGCAATTCACTCATAAGAGACCCCTTTAAAGACTATGTAGTCCAATAGGGGGCTCTTTTCATGTTGGGGTTTGGTACAGTAATGCATAAGATCATTATTCTGAAAATGTGAACTAGGATACAAGTGAATCCTTGTCACCACCCAATGTAGATTTATATCCTCAAGGAAGACCTTCAAGTACTGCTGACCCCTAAAGCCCCTCATCACCCTAAAAATTACAAATCACTGAACCCCAAAATCCCACAGTAGTCATAAACTCCACCCAAGTTGAAATTAATTTTGTATTTCCTTAAAATTGTCTTTCCTTAAAATTGATTTTCCATGATTTAGTTTCCACCAATATGGTTTCTCAGTTTTTGTTTTCCATTAATTCCGCCACATCAGTAATTATGTATGGTAGGGGCGCCTAGGTTTCGGTATGTATATCTCACATCACTCTGAGGGTTTATCGTCCTGTGTGGTTCCCCCGACATAGGCAAATACTTTTGATACAGGCACTATAAATAGTGCTATCCAGGATTGTTACACTTTTGTATGTTCAGGTTCATTTAGGGAGTACATGAAACAATCCTACAATTCCTGTCTTTCCCTCTCTAGTTTTATAGAGACCACGAAGGAAGCATTATGTAAAGGTCGCACTGTCCCTGCTTGGGCCTTGATGCATCATTAAACACGGTGCGTTGAGGGCAAACAGGGAAAGTATGCCCGTTACATAAAATATGCTGCCCCTAGGGCACACACAAACTCGTGGCTGACTTGGGGTAGCGCATTTGTGAAAAGTGGACCGGCTATTTATAGCAGCCACTCCTCGATTCACTGTACAGGTGGCATGCGGCCTACATTTCAAAGGCGGGCCAGAGGTCTCCCTTCTGGCTGTTGCAGTTAGTGATAGCACACACCTACAGTGAAACGTCTGGAGGGGTCCACGGGACCCCTCTACCCCATGTATTGTTAGTTTTCGGAGGGGGGGTGCACGGACTGTGCACCACCGCTTTGTGGCACGCAGTCAGTTCACCTTCTAACGGCCTCTATTCAAGCATCCATAATCTGGTGCATAAGCAGAGGAAAGGTGCTTCCCTCATTTGCATGGGGCGACACGCCCATGCAAATATAGGCATGCCCCATAGGATATTGCTGGTTCCATATATGCGCCGGTGCTATTTGTACTAAAGAAATTGCAGCACAAGCATTAGCGATCGCTTCTGTAATACCAAAGTGCCCTGGGTGCGCAGAAAGCTTGTACACACGCCTGTGGCCCTCCTGGGGCGCGTTAGGTAGTACGCCCCACATTAGCTAGATCAGCTCTCTATGACAGTGTGGCTTAAAATGAGAGTTGACACTTCCTTGCAACTTTCTTTGACCCAATAGGATTTAGGCACTCTATTATGGCCGCGTGTGCGTTGTCTGCATTGTCATTGCCCTTCCTTTGGCTCTCAATTTTTGGAAGCCTCCATTCAAGGTTAAGAGTTTGTGACTTTCAAACTGTGCTTTATTCTGCAGCCCACATAGAAAGATGAAAAAGCCTCTCAAGATTGTTTTTGTACAGGAAGGTGCCCCTTCCTGCACAAAAACAATCCTGCATGCAAAGGAGGCACCCTTGCACCATGGGGCAAGTGTGCCTGCGTTGAAGCCAGGCTGTCGAAATGGCGCCAGTGCAGGGGAAAAGACCGGAATGCACCATATTGGATAAATACGGCACATTCCCGCCCTTTCCCTGTGACGCAGGGCAGCGCAGCAAAGTAACTTGCTGTGCTGCCCTGCGCCACCATTCCCATAAATATGTCCCTAAGCTCACAAATAGTAAATTGACCACACTAATTATCTGTGTAAGAGCATGTATTGATAAACACAATGAGCCACTGACCTTTTTCTTGGACCTTGTTGAGTTGCCAAGCACAGCAGCAGATCTAATCTTAGATACCTTACTTGCATGCTTAGAGAGACACGGTTTTACTGATGAGTATTTAAAAAGTCATTTGGTTCAGCTTGTAACAGATGGTGCTTCCAATATGATAGGTAGGAAATCCGGTGTGGCAACTCTTCTGAAACTGAAATATCCACAGTTGAGTGTATGGCACTGTGCTAACCACAAGCTGGAGCTTGCTGTGGGTGATGTTTGTAAAGAAGTCGCAGGCATTAATCAGCTCAAATTTTTTTTTGATAAACTATATACCACCTACCATGCCTCTCCGAAAAATCAGAGAGAGCTTGGGGAATGTGCTCTGGAGGTAGAAGTAAGACTTCTGGCAATTGGAAAGGTGCTAGATGTACGTTGGGTGTCCTCAAGTGAAAGATCTGTGAGAGCTGTTTGGAATAACTACAAAGGACTTATTAAACATTTCATGGAATCTTCCGAAGACTCAACGAGGAGTGACATTGAGCAGAGGAAATATGCTGGTTTAAACCGTTTATTAACCTCCCTGGTGTTTGTTGAAAATATGGGCATTTTATATGATGCTCTCACAGAATTGGGTGACCTATCCAGAAGGCTGCAGCGGCGTGATATGACCATATATGAGGCCGATCGTTCAATACAGATGCAGATTTTAGTGTTTGAATCAATGGCTGATGCACCTGGGCCCTTTGTTTGCTACAACTGCATTAGATGCTGCTAAACGGATGCAGTTTGCTGGTGTAGGACTGCAACAGAACAAAGGCTGTGTTAGCATCAATAGGGCACTGTTCTTTAGGAGCTTAGCAAATAACCTGCGAAAAAGGATGACAATGTCTAATGCATCAAATGTTTCTAGATGCACAACGACAAACAATGATGAAATAGAATACAAAGAGTTAGTACATAGAATGAAACTCCTACAACCAGTTTATTGGCCAGATCCAGTAGACATCTTATACGGTGAGGGAGAATTACAAAACCTTTGTAGCAGGTTGCATGTATTTGATACCAGGCAGTACATCCTTGGTTTCAGAGAGTACAAACAAAATAAAAATTGCATCTCTGAAAGCCTGAAACCATTAATGCACATTATAAACACCTTTTGTACCTCAACTGCTGAATGTGAACGGGGCTTTAGTGTAATGAATGATGTGCTCACACCACTGCGGAACAGAATATCAATCAATCGTCTGTCTTCTACAATGTTCATAAATATCGTGGGGCCACCTGTCATAGAATTTAAACCTGAATTTTATGTTCAGAAATGGTTAGAAAAAGGGAGGAGAAGTGCAGATGAAAGAAACTGCATGGCTCGGAGACACTTATAAGCGTATTTGGAATATTCTGTGATTGGAAACATGTCCCACATTGTGAATGAATTAAATATAAACAACTTATATATTAAACCTCAAATAAACATGTTTATTGATTCTTTGAATTAAATAACGTTATAAGCTGTAACTGGTCAGTGAAATGCCAAACGTTCAAAAATTGGTATGTTTTGCTATTTCTAGCCACACCTCCGACTCCGCCCACTAATCTAATCCTTGGGTTATTCCCGCCCCCTGAGACTCCGCCCACAGTTCCCCTACTTTTTTTTCCCCACTTCGACCACTGGAGGGAGGTAACACCTCCCTGACCTGCAATCCCTCATTGTTCACTGTCCTGAGAATCTTTGACACATCTCTGCAGGAGGGCAGAAAGCGGTCTAGTGGAACAGGCTCCATGTGTGCCCTGGAAGGCACAGGAGTTAAAGGCAACAAAGTGTCAGCTTGCTAAAGCTGCACACTGCAACAAATGGCATTAATTGCGATTTGAGATACAAGTCGGGCTTAATGTAAGGAGTTGCTTGATAACTTTGTATGCCAATTTTCGACACACCGTTCAGGAGTTAGCACAGCTGAGGGGTCAGCATGTTACCCTGAGTCTCAGAGTCATTCGAAAAACCAGCAGCATCAGTCGAAAAACGTGGCTGATATGGCTTTGCATCCCTCCGGTGATTTTCCGATGACATCTCCAACAGTGTGTGCTCCTGAGGAAGGCTTTCCTAACCGCAGAGTCATTGGTGTTTATGACTCCCACCTCTGAATGAGGGAGAATTAGATAGCTTTTAGATATTTTTCTGGTTTTCTTACCTTTAAATAAAACATTGGAACCTTTTCCAAAACCTTCTCTCAGGATGAGTCTTGAACCCATCACGGCCATATCAGTCTCAGTCATGGACTTGGGGCCTCTGCAGACACAACTGCCTGCGTAAAGGCGGTCTAAGCTTTGCCAAGGCATGGAGTGTGAAGGGCATGGCATGTTGTTACCACATGGTGGAGCGGATTACACTCACCAGGAGTCTCAAAGCTATTCCTCATAATGTTGACTGTGGTAATTGTTTTTAAACATCTTTTTATGGCTGTGGTCATTGTTAAAATAATATTTATTGTTTAGATGTATTTTCATTACACTAGTGTCTGGGATTCAGAATAAACATTAACCCAGGGCTGGAGACTGCTGACTGATCTACCAATCCTGAAATCCCAAACCATGTTCCTTTAATTAAGTAATCCATATGACAGCTCAGTCTGGCTATATGAGGTCCTGTAACCAAACTCTACTCTTTGTTTCCTTTTCTTATCCCAATCTGCTATTGTTTTAATCTAACATCTGATTTAGCCCCGATTTAATGACAAAGGTTTACCATACCAGGTTTCAATTATTTTCCATTATTATAATTTTGTGAATTCCCTTGATACATAACATTAAAAGTTAGATTTCAAAAACAAAAACAGCTGCATCGCCTTTGGTAGCTCATCGACAAAGAGATCCAAATTAAAAAAACTATTGAAGAGAAAACACCAAAAGGTTAGGCCAGATAACTAAACAATTCTGCTAACAAGCACATCACTTTATTAATCCTAAAATGAACAACTCTTGGTAAAAACAAAAGAGTCGCAAAGCACAAGGTCATAAGTGCTGAATAAGTTTAGGTAATAACAGCACACAACTCCTTTGAACCACCCACGTGGAACCTCTAGAGCCCTGTAACCTGTGGCTTCACAAGTGCTACATCTCCAAGTATATGGAATTACTCACATTCACCAGGTTTGATGTATCTGCTCTCTAAAAGTAAGAAACGAATAGAGGGTATGTGAAATTAGACAACATAAAGAGTAAATAGAATACATTTCATGTCTTTTATTAAACTTACCCAGTTCTGCTGGAAACATTTCTGTATAAAAAAAAGACACAAAATGCTAGATAAGGACCCAACTTATCATATAGCTTTTTAATATGTCTTATACCCTTTGAGGTAAGGTTTATTATAATTTAAGTGGTTAGATGCTCATTCTGTACATTTGCCCAGAAGGGATGCATCTGAACAAGCTACACACCTTAGGTAATGCTCTTTCTGGTGGAAACTCTATCACACCACAGATTCTTAACCTTTAGAATATTGCCCAAGCCCCAGACTGGATCCGGAAGCATATTTCTTCACAATTCTCTAAAAGTGCTATAAATCATTCTAAATTTGCTCTTCTGGTGGATTCTTCTATTCACAGATGTCTCACCTTTGGAATTGATACCAAAGCAGTACCTCTCGAAAGCAGAGAGTCTGTGGCGTGGACCTAAATCAAAATGTCATGCATGACCGGACAGGCAAAAAGCCCGCCCTGACAGTCTTGGTTGTCAAGGCAGTATTGTTTTGTGAACCTGCGCACCAATGCCCATGTCACAGCCTTGCTGATGTCAAGGACACATGCCAATGCAGCGGGAGCAGTCTTAGCCCTGGTGGAATGGGCCTTCATTTCTGGCAGAGTCTGCTTTTTAGCCAATGTGTAGCAGATCTTAATGCAAAGAGCAATTCGCCCTGATAGAGGTCTTTTCTGAACAGCCTTTCCTTTGTTTGCCCCACTGTAATCAACAATAAGCTGAGTATCCACCCACGAGTCCTTGGTACAAACAAGTTTAAAAGCTCATTTAGGGTTCAACTGATGGAGTGATGGATTGCCCAACGTGGAATCAAGTCATGACTTTTGCCAAGGAGGCCACCAAGTCCTGGGCACCAGTTTGTGTGCAGAAAGGCTGTTGTAGGGCAGTTGCATCAAGAGTGTCTGCAGCTCACTCTGCCAATGAGCTGAAGTGATTGCAATGAGGAATACAGTTTTTGGATTCAGAATATGATTGCAACAAGAAATACAGTTTTTGGAGTCAGATTATGAAACAAGCACTGTGCATCAGCTAGAAGGGTGTACACATGAGAACTGTCAAGACCAAGTTAGGTTCCCACAATGGGATGCAAAACGTTTGGGAGGGAACAAGTGTGTCAAAACTTTAATAAACCTAATCACAACATGAGATGTAAACAAGGACATTTGGTCCAGAAAACACAAAAAGCCAAAAGGACTGTCAAATAAACTTGAATAGAGACCACTGCCTTGCTGGGTCAAAGGCAAAACAAACATTAAAATATCCAACAGTTTGGAGTGTGGGCTCCACCACAGCCCACAAATGTATCTCATCACCTGGTGTGGAAGGATGTCTGACAGCCAGGATGACCTCCACAATTTTGGGAGACAGATGCATGGAGGTGTAGATTGCTCCGGTTCGGGAGACGGACCCTGCCCTGCGACACAAGATCATCCCGAGGTGTTAGCCTGAAGAGAGGGCAGATGCTCATGCCCAGATGTTCAGGGGACCACCCTCTCCTGGTCCAATCCAAAGCCACTAATATAACTTGGGCCTGACCTTTTCTGATCTGACCAACAGCAACCAATCCCTGTGCAATACTCTAGCCTCCTTCTTTCAGGTGATGCTAAAAGATATTTACAATACCTTCATGGCAAATATTCAGCAGACCTCTCCACCTCAGAAGGAGCTCTCACTGGAGGCTGAACCAGAAGCATCATGCCAGAGTCATAGGAGAATAATAATCCGGCACACTAATCTAGAAATTCTTTACAGCACTGACGGCTGATCAGGTGTTGGACTTGCTTCAATCTACAAAATTGAGCTCCGCTTTGGGCAGCTGACCCCCTAAGATAACCCAACTGGCTCCCAAAGTAATAGCTAGCCATCTGGTGAAAATCTTTAACAAAAGTTTAACAAGGTTATTATCCTAAAGCCTGGAAATTAGCCTCCATGTTGCCCTTACTTAAGAAAATGAATCTCAGTCCATCGGACCCCAGCAATTACCGGCCAATATAACACAACCCTTTTCCAGCCAAAATTGTCGAAAAGGTGTTAAGCAAAGAACTGGTCTTGTTTCTCCAAGCCAATCATCACCTGGAGCGACTCAATTTAGTTTCAGGAGTGAACACAGCAGAGAATCAGCCCTGATCATGGCATCCGAAGAGTTGAATGCCACCTTACACAAAGGAGGAATTGCAGCTTTGATCCTACTTGACCTCTCAGCTGCATTTGACACGGCCAATCACGACTTGCTGATTGACCGTCTCACTCTATTGGCATCAGGTGAGCAGCACTTACTCTTCTGAAATCATTCTTATCAGACAATTCGTCACTATGGATCGCTTTACAACTAACTCCTTCTCTCTGCCCTGTGGGGTGCCTAAGGGCTTGTCCCTGAACCCCAAACTTTTTAATCTATATGTCACCCCCTTGGCCAGACTCATTAAAACCTTCAGTTTCTCAGTAGTGTCCTATGTGCTCGATACCCAGTCAGTGGTTTCATTGTCTGGGATTCATGATGTCTAAAAACTGGCTAAAATTTAACTCTGGGAAAACCGAAGTACTTCAGCATGACAATAACACATCCTTTTGGTTCACAGCCTGATGGCCGCAGGAGTTGGGAACACTGCCAACTTCAGTCTCTCAATTGAAAAATCATGGGATTCTTTTTGATGACAAATTGTCATTCGAGAATTAAATCAATGCTGTGACCTTTTCATTCTTTTTCTTCTTGAAAATCTTGAGGAAGGTTTTCCCTTTTAATCAGCAGGATTTGCAGAAGACCGTTGTTACCGCTCTTGTACTACCAACGCCCTCGATGTATGGTTTCCATGCACCACCATTCCCATGTATCCCAGCTTTCCTGGGCAACAACCACCATTCCAACCCTTCTTCCAACACCCTGTCTCCCAACCTTTCTGGAGCAGGGGCAGAGGCAAAGGAAGAAGAGGCAACTACAAACAAGTACGATGGCAGGAGACCGAGACCCAACGCCAAACCAGGAGCCAGACAGCCACAAAAAACAAATCATCAAATAATCATCAACTTATCAGATAGGATACGAAGTGAAGATGAAAACACAGTCCTACAGCGAGGACTTGGTTTTATCCCCACCCCTCGTGAAGACCAGTTTCCTCTGACAGGTGAATTACATCATTTATTTTCAGAAAATCTGATTACACTCCTTTTTCCAAGACAAGTCTAGTCCCACCCAACCAGACTTAGGACTGAGAACTCCATCAACGTTTACCCCTACAGCAGCTATTACTCCAAGAGAAATTTTGACATTTGAAAAAGCAGTTCTCAGAGACGTGGGGGGGGGGACTAAACCAAATAGACCTGTTAACAATCTTTAGAATAAACTAAGGACAACCCTAATCTCTCTTACGCAAGTTGAAGGCATTGTCAACAAACTGGCTGATAAAGGAGGCACCACCGTGATTCTGAAGACAGATGACTACGATCTAGAGTGCCGAAGACAACTGGCAAACACTAGATATTACAAAAGATTGGACACTGACCCTACCAGCAGTCTCCTCAGAAGCATCAAAATCATGGTTAACTCGCCGGAGAACCAGGGTTGGATCTCACAAAGAGAAGCAGCCTTCTTTGTGAACGATTCACCCACCACACCCTACTTCCATGTATTAACTAAAATACATAAGGAGACGCGCCCACCTCCCAGCAGACCCATTGTCTCTGGGATCGGGTCAGTCTTGGAACCTTTGAACCAGTTCTGCAATTACTTTCTTCAACCACTGGTCCAAACAACACCGTCATTTCTGAAGGACACCTAGGATGTACTTAACCTGATCGCCAACATGGAGAATCCAGAGGAGATTTCCTTCCTTATGCCACTCGACGTGGAGGCTTTATGCACCAACATACCTCAAGATATCACAATAGAGGTGATCAACACATTTCTAGTAACAGCCACCTTACCGACCACCACTGCGGTGGACTTCATAATCGAATGTGCTTCCCTAGCTCTGAAAAAAAATGTCTTTATGTATAAAACCCAAATATACCATCAAATACAAGGGATCTCAATGGAAAGTACC
Source organism: Triturus cristatus (assembly GCF_964204655.1). Lineage (NCBI taxonomy): Eukaryota > Metazoa > Chordata > Amphibia > Caudata > Salamandridae > Triturus > Triturus cristatus. Next base: position 93,082,556 of record NC_140579.1, on the reverse strand, counting down.
TTAGCCCCCAGCCTGTCCTGCCTCTATATGGCCGACTTCGAGTCAAGGCACATTTTCTCTTCTCCAACCCATTCCAGGCAAACATTATCTCATGGAAGCGGTATATAGACGACATCATCGTCTTCTGGAAAGGAGACAAGATTATCTCTGAGGCCTTTGGAAACTGGTTCAACTCCCTTAACCCTTTTCTGCATTTTACAAGATCGATATCGGACGAAGAGATCCCTTTCTGGAACTTTTAATCTGTCTCACGCAAGGCCAGATACACACCAGAACCTACAGGAAAAACACAGACTGTAACAGCCTTTTGTCTTTTGAGAGTCACCACCCAAAAGCTATCTGTGAGAACCTCCCATCTGGTCAATACCTTTGTGTCCGGAGGAATTGCAGCAGCTAGAGGTGACTACGACAAACTGGCCAAAGACCTCAGCAAGAATTTACTTGAAAGAAACTACCCTCCGAGAGTAATCAGACATGCCAAAAAGAGAGCCTGCAACAACAACAGAGTGGCCCTACTAGAGAACACAACAGGACCTAAGGATACCGCCATGCCATATGTCACCACCTTTACGCCCTTATCCAATAAGGTGAAAAACATAATAATAAAAAGTTTGAAAATAGAGTACTATAAGATGTGGACGCAATGCCACTAAGATTTGTAACCACTTCAATGACCTGAAACACTCAATTGACGACGTGAAATGGACGATCCTAGAATCAAACCCATTGTGGAACCCCACCACATTATTCAGACGAGAACAAAGCTGGGTGTTCTACCTCCACACCAATCATGATTGTCTCAATTATGATATTCCTTGGATTTAAATGTAGGCTCCCCGTCTCGGGCCACCCACGACATAAAGCAATACGACTATGTGGTGATATGAACAGATATTTTGGCCGCTCCATGACACTTCAGATATCCATCCATGACATACCTCTGGATGCTACAAGAAGACTCGGGTTGTTCAAACATCACCACCTTACATAGAGGGGTACCGTTTCCACCCATCTATACCACCAACATTTGTAGATGGTCTTGGGGAATTAGATGATAACAGCCATTAGAATATATAGTCATTTTACTCCCATAACTATCCCGCAGGAAACTGTGTGGCTACATATCATAGCCACCTATGACATATAATCCTGTAATACTTATTTCAAGATTCTCATAGTCTCCACTCTTTAACTATAACATAGAGTCTCTTCAATATGACAAGAAAGCAACCCCACCATGGCCCCCAATGATCATTACCAACCGCATGCGACTGGCCATCCTCAACATGTCTTTTTCATATGCTGGTTCCAAGACATTCATTTTCAATTTTCAACACCAGAATTAGGAGCCATTCCAATTATGGCCACTTTGCATACGTACTTACACAGAAATCAACTACATGCGACAAGGCAACCAAAAACATATCCTTCTGACATACTTGTGTCATATTAGACACATTCTCTATTCACAGCCTTAAGGAAGAACCACTTCAATATGGCCACCAGACATGCGCAATAGAAAAGAGACGGGTTCATGACCCTTCCGCTCTAATCCTGCTGGTGAGATTCACTTACATTTATGCTGCATGATGTTTATTTGTTTCACTGGGCAATATGTATTAGTTGCACAGTGGCACCAATTTTACAAACAATTTTACAAACAAGGCTGATACCTCATTCTTATAAAACACCCAAATGTGATGCATTTGCATTTATGCTGCACAATGTCCATTTGTTCTACTTTCTTCTATGAAGTGTTTTTTTTTATTTATTTGCACACGTCTGAAAGCCATTTCAGCTCCAGACATCCTTATGCCAGAAACATGAAGATTTTGTTGCTATATTATATTATTTTCTTTCCTAACAGGTAGTACAGCCAACACTGAGACAAGTAGGTACCACTCATTGGGCATTTGTATCAACACAATTGTGGGGTAGGACGATTCACCCATTATTTTTCTCCCGAAGAAGCGCCACGGATCCTTTTGACCACTAGGGGCGTGAAACATGTTGACCGGAGTTTGACCCTAATAATGGTACGAGTGACAAGCTACTAGGGTACTTTATTACCCCATTAGTAGCACTAACCTATGAAGGTTTTTTAATCTGACAGGGTAATCGAGATATTAAATGTTTCAGTGATATCCCTAATCAGTTTTAACTCCTATCACAGCACACCAAACACCACCCCACTAAGACTTTCACTCATCATACAGCAATAAAAGCAAAAGATCTCTGCCAAAGTAACCATTCGCGGGACCCGTAGGGTATCGCAGAGCTGGCCTGATGAGTAGCAAACACTCTATGATGAAGCGTGACATCCCTCTGGATGTGTGAGGGCAACATGAAACAGTCTTGCTGACTGGCACTCTAAATGTGTCTAACTGAAAAAACCTCTTTCATTCTCCTCTCCTAACTAGGAACAGTGACCTCAAGTTTTTGCATTTATCTTAACCCCAGGAGCAGGGGCACCGGACTTCCTTCCAGCTCCTAGTCCCCCCTTCATATTTTTTGATAGTGCCATGAAGCCTCCAGGAAACAGCGTTCTTTACAAAATATATTTTAATTTAATCTTTTCAGAACTTGGTGCAAAAGAGGTAGGGCTGGGAAGGCCAGAACACATATCATAGTGACTCTCTTTGTAGAAAGTCGAACAAGCAAAAACAAAACTATTGGCAATACGCCACCTTGTGATACAGACATCATTAGTGTTCTGCCAGATGCCCATGGCTGAGCTCGTCTGCCCTGGCATTCATAAGGTGGTTAAAGACCAGGGAAATTATCCGATGCTCCAGTAAACTCTATAGGTGCAGGGCCTCTTGGCAAGGGACCCAGGGCCACACTCTGCCCGGTTTGTTGCAGAACCACATGGTGGTGGTGTTGTCCTTTGGAGCCTGCACAAGCATTTCTTCGGTAGACTACAGGAAGTACTTCAACACCAACTGAATGCCTGCAATGCCAACAGATTGATATGGAGCCAGGATTCTGCCGGAGACCAGGTACCTCTGATCTCTACCGCACTCAGCTGGCCTACCCAACCCAGCAGTGATGCATTATCACATCCATCGCTATTGATGACTCCTTGCATTTGAATGGATAGGGGCTCGTCTGAGAGCCACTTCAATGTGGGAGGAAGGTGCGGCGGGCATAAAGAAACATAAGGGCAAAGCTGCTGAAAGATTTGGAGGGCCCATTTTGCAAGCATGATGGCTCACAACCCTGGGAGAAAGTGCTGGATCCTGGCTCACTGGATGGTTGTGTGCTACAAATGGTAAGCTAAAGAGGCTTGATGGCTGTGGCAGCAGAGGAAGTAGACTGGGAGAACCGATACCATTGATGACCTGCGCGCTGCCTGCAAAATCCACGATCAGACCTCTAATGGACTTGGGTGACTGTCGTAGGGGCTGGGGACACTGGCAGTGCCTATACACCAACACCCTGGAGGAGCCTTGGAATTTCCTAAATTTCTGCAGGAAACAGTTAAGCAGTTCTTCCACGACAGAAATGGCTTTTTCTCTTAACAGACGCAATGCATCGAAAGGCATATCCATGAGAGAGGCTTGTACATTTCCAAAAAATCCTGGAGTGCATCCATGCATGGCGACGAAGCACCAGACCAGTACCAACTGCCCTTCCCAGAAAATCAATAGTATCAAGGCCAGCCAGAATCACGAATTCGGCAGCGTCTTGCCCATTCTGAAAAGACTGAGCTGGTGATGTCTTCAGGTCTTCCTGGGCCATTGGCAAGATCTTGCTGGCCATGTCTCAGAGGGCAGCAGCATAACCCCGCTGTAGTTTTAGGAAAGGGTAATGGTTCTCTTGACTTAACTTAAGACCTCTCTCTGTACTCTATGCTCGGTTATTGCTAAGTGCCATTTATAGGACCTTCTCATTTAGTTTAGCAGTGCTCCATATTCTCTCTTATATTGTGAGATCAAGCTAATACATTTCCACATCTATTTACAGTTCTAGTCTAGTTTCTTTTTGCTTCTTGAATTCTACGATTCAAGATATATTTCTAACAAAAACAGCAAATTTCTAGCCACTTTAGAAAGTTAGGTTTTCCTTGCCGGAAGCTCCTGGGGGCAAATTTACATTAACCCGACAGCAGTAGGCCAGCCATTGCTTGATGTAATGAGGTGTAAAAGCTGCCTCCAGAGCGGAAACAATGGCTGAGTGTGGGGAGATGTTAGTCTTCCCTTACTGGAGGACCAGCTTGGGCCTGTCCTTTGTAAAGTAAATCATTGGGAAGACACCTGGGCTGGGTATAAATTCAGTGGGAAAAAGCTAGCTAGCTCCAATACCAGTTTTGAGTGACCACAAAGGAGGGGGATACTCATTTCCCTGAACACACCTCTGGGCGGGCACACAGACTCTACACAAGGGACAAAGCATTTCCACATCTTGGACTTAAGGAATAAGGTGCAATTGTGGGATTGTTTGCAGTAGTGCAAACAGTAACTGCTAAAATAAAAGTGGATAGGGATGCACCTGGGAACTTTTACCCGACTAGCTAGTGCCAACAATAAATGCAGCACTCAAAGAAACCCTCACCAGATCACTGGACCTGTGACAGATCACCTGCTGTTTGAGACGGGAGGAGACCTGAAGCGCTGGACCTAATCCCACTTGTACCCAGGACAATGAAGTGGATGCCAGGGTCAGCTGGCCCTCCTGTGTGTTTACAGGGACACAACAATCTGCACAGGGTCTTTTTCCTAGAAAGAGCAGTTGCAACTGGAAGAGGACTGGACCCTGCTAATCGGCTCTGCTGGAATACGTTCTGACCCCTAAGTGATGTCCATGGGTCCTGGGACCAGGACTGACCGGAGTTAATCTGCCCAAAGCGCAACTTCACTGGACAAGAAAATCAAGTTGGTGAGGCTCTGAGGTTTGGACCACTCAAACGGCCTTTTGAGCGGATCTTCGTGACCAGCCGATCCAACTTAAATGTGAACGTCCTGGATGCAGCCTACAGCCCTTCCCCGCTGCAGGATTCTGAGCTCCAAAAGACCAAGTACAAACTTTCCTGGGTGGCAAATTTTAATTAATTTAGAAATGCAGTACATTTTCTCAGATGTTGTCGCATCCTGCTGAACGCATTCTATTTGAAAGAAAGATATGAAGCATTCTCTCCAAGAAGTCTCTGCAACATTCTTCCTGATCTAGAGGATTCCCAAAATACAGACTGCAGAACACATTCATGCAGTCATACAGAGATGCAGCACATGACACAGATCTTCAATTCAAATGCAGTGAGCTGTCCTGGGCCTCCTTTGGATTTTATGCAATACAGTCTCACAGTGCTGCTTGTCCCGTCTAACTTTTATTATCACCAAAGACTAGCAGCATTTACAACTGCTCCATTCTTGCTATACTCATAATTTTCTTTTCTCTCGCTCTTTATTCTTCTTCCACTTCTGAAAACCATCATTTACTTGTGTACCCAACCCTCCAACCTAGCGTAACAGAACAAGGACAGGACTTGCTGTAACATTTGCTTGTATATAAAGTCTTCTTCGTAGGATGCATTCACCATGAACAATTGTTACTTGGGTTTTCCCTTTCAATCTGATGTCTATTTACCTTTTAATTCCAAGAGTTTATCCTGCAAGGAGGAATGTTCTCCAATACTCAGCAGAGTCTGCTCCACGACCGCATCTTCTGGAGGTTTCTGAGCCTTCACGTTATTACTCCTGTGGATTACACAGTGATGCAATAAATGGTTCTCAGCAGCATACTCTGCTCACTCTCACTGCATTCTTTCATCTACACCAAGGTGTAGCACACACAGCACAATCTCATTGCTACATCCTATGTGGCTTTTTATTATAGCGCCCACTGCACTCTTAACAGACATTTCTCTGGGTCCTAGATCAGGCAGTGGTTACAGGAAATGTTTGGTTCTCTGTTGCTGCTAAGATACTCAGCCTTTGTTGCAGTTTCTCAGCAGGAGCAATGAGGCACAACTCAGTAGGGTTCAAACCAGAACAATGACAATTTACAAAAGCTCGAATGTTTTATGGTATAATAGCACATGACCATAAAATACATGATTATACAAATTCCTTTTGCAGTGCAGAGTCACAAAAGGAGTAACCATAGTGTTACATACCTAAAACCCTATTTTGCAAGAGACATCATTAAACACAGTAAGAAAGCTTCATGTCTCTAACCTTGTTAGAAATGGGGGTCTCTAGTTGGCAAGGGTTTGCACCTTTGTTCAAATAGGGACCCTTCTTCCTAGTCAGGATAAGGGAGTTATACTACTAAAATAACCCCTGCTCACTCCCTTGGTAGCTTGGAACGAGCAGTCAGGCTTATCTTAGAGGCAGTGTGTAAAGCATTTGCACATAACCAACAGTAATACAGTGTAAGCACTACGGAAGGACACCACACCAGTTTAGAAAAATATCTAAACTTTTTGTATTCTTAAGACAAGACCAAAAACGATAAAAATCCACAATACAGTACTTAAACGTCTTCAGTTATCAAAATATGCTTGAAAAACAGTTTCTTGATGTCGATAGCTCCATAGCTATCGACATCAAGAAACAAATCCAAACAGTTCTGGCTGACTTCGGCGTCCCGGGTCAGCTACGGTGTCGGGAAGACCCGCAACAGTACCTTTTAGAAATGCAGGATGTCTGCGACCTCTCGTTGAGCTTCCAAAAGCACGGCGTCCGCATGTATTGGTTCCGGAGGTCGGTGCAGGAGTCGTTAGGCCCTCGAAGTCATGTGCGTTGCAGATCGAACTTCTCTCTGTTGAAGTCAGGAGCGCTGGCGTCCTCAGGCGTTGTGTGCTGCGGTGTGAAGTGCAGCGGTGTGGCGTGCGGTGCCCTCAGGTCACAGTGAGAGCAGCGGTTCGTTGGCGGCGTCAGATGGCATCGTCGGTGAGACCAGGGTCGTGGTGCTAAGTGAATGCGGTGCTCATAGGTCATGGTGCAAGCAGCGGTGTCATCATTGCTGAAGCGTTGTTGTCAGTTGATGAATTGGAGTCGGTGGCACCGGCAGGCCAAGGCTGCAGTGCAGGATGAGGATAGTGCCTCGTGTAACTTTACGAGTGGTGCCCTCAAACCACGGTGCAAGCAGCGGCGTCTATTTCGTCGTGGAGAGGAGTCGTCTGGGATACCAAGGCATCGTCGTGAAGCAAGGCGGTGCAGAGTGAAGTGCCCACAGGTCGCGGTGCGAGCAGTGGCTCGGTGGCGGCGTCAGCAGGTATCATCGGCGAGACCAGGGTCGCGGTTTGGCATTGCGGCAGTGCCCTCTGCGGTGCCTTCAGGACATGGAGTTGGCAGCGTCGTCGTCGACTGGTTGCTTTTTCTTCTGTTGCTGCACGAAACAAACAGTCCCTAGTGCTGAGGGCAGAAGAGCTGGAAGTCTTTGCTGTTCCTGAGACTTCTTGAACAGGGGGCAAGCTCTACCTCAAGCCCTTGGAGAAACTCACAAAAGTAGATTGCAGAAAGTTCAGTCCAGTCCTTTCACTGCCCAAGACAGAAGCAGCCACTGCAGGCCAACACAGCAAAGCACACAGCAAAGTGGTAGTTCTTCCACACAGCTTCTCCAGCTCTTCTTCTTGGCAGTCTTCTTGATCCAAAAAAGTTCTAAAGATCAGGGGTCTGGGCCATAATTTTTATATACCAACATCCTTTGATCTCTTAGGCAGAGAGTGTCTATGCCCAGCCAAAACCAGTTCGGCCTTCTCTGGTGTGGCTTCCTGGCAGAAGGTGGAGACGGCATTGTCAGAGGCAAACCAGACCCATTCAGGTGCAAGGCAATCTCCTCCCCCTACTCTAAATGCAGCCCAGGTCTATTCAGCCCTTTCCTGACCCACCTAGACTACCAGCCCCTGTCATCCAAAACCTAGACAGTCAATCCACAAACCCAGCAGAGGCACACTGGATGGTGAGGCAAGAAAACACCTACTTTCTAAAAGTGGTATTTTCAAACACAGAATGTAAAAATCACCTTCATTAAAAGATGCATCTTTAGATTCTGAGTTCAAGCATACTAAACTTCATTTTCCTACCTAGTTCCCAGGGCCAGTTATGTTTATAAGATGTTATAAACAAACTCCCCATTCTGTCCTATGGGGAACAGGTAGCCTTGAAATAGTGAAAAACAAAATTGGCGGTAATTCCCTATCAGGACATGCCACACACACAAGGACATGTCCTACCTTTCACATCCACTGCACCCTGCCCACAGGGGTACCTTGGGCCTACTTTAGGGGTGACTGACATGTAAGAAAAGGGAAGGTTAGGGCCTGGCTAGAGGGTGCACTTGCCAAGTCGATATGTGTTAGAAATGGGATTTTTAGTAGGCTAGGGCGTGGGCCAAAGCCAGGCAAAAACCACCACTCTAGTCAGGATAAGGGAGTTACACGTATAAAATAACCCTTGCTCACCCCCTTAGTAGCTTGGCACGAGCAGCCAGGCTTATCTTAGAGGCAGTGTGTAAAGCATTTGCACATAACCAAAAGTAATACAATGTAGGCACTACAAAAGGACACCACACCAGTTTAGAAAAATATCCAATATTTTTATATGATTAAAACAAGACCAAAAACTAATAAAGCTACAATACTATACTTGGAAGTTCACAGTTCAAAAATACGCTGATTAAAAAGAGTTCCTTGTGTGTATAGCTCTGTCCTGGCTACCACGGCGTCGTGAACACACAAATCCAAAAACAGTTCTGGCTGACCGCGGGGTCGCAGGCCAGCTACGGTGTCAAGAAGACCCGCAAACAGTACCTTTCAGAGATGCAGGGCGACGGGGCCCTTGAAGTCACTCGCATTGCAGGTCTAGCTCCTTTCTGATGGGATCAGGAGCGCTTGTGTCAACAGGCGTCGGGTGCGGCGGTGCGAAGGGACGCGGTGCGGAGTGCGGAGCCCCCAGGTCGCGGTGCGAGCAGTGGCTCGGTGGCGGCGTCGGATGGCTTCGTCCGTGAGACCAGGGTCGCGGGGCAAGATGGAGGCGGTGCTCGTCACGGTGCTAGCGGGTCACGGTGCAAGCAGCGGCGTCGTCGTTGCTGAAGAGCTGCCGTCGGCTGACGAGCGGGAGTCGATGGCACCGGCGTCGGTGGGCCAACGCTGCGGTGTGGGATGAGGTGCCCCCGAACCACGGCACAAGCAGCGGCGTCGATCTCGGTGGGAAGTGGCGGCGTCAGGAAGGCCACGGTGTCGTGTAGCGAGGCGGTGCAGAGTACGGTGTCCACAGGTCGCGGTGCAAGCAGCAGCTCGGTGATGGCGTCAGCAGGTGGCGTCGGTGAGACCAGGGTCGCGGTGCGGTATTGTGGCGGTGTCCTCTGCGGTGCTAAAGCTTCGGCGTGAAGCAAGACGGTGCGGAGTGCGGTGCGCACAGGTCGTGGTGCGAGCAGAGGCTCGGTGATGGCGTCAGCAGGCGTCGTCGGTGAGACCAGGGTCACGGTGCGGCATTGTGGCGGTGCCTTCTGCGGCGCCTTCAGGACACGGGGTCAACCGGGTAGTCATAGCGTGGTCCAGGTGGTGTTCTTCGGCTTGCAGTATGAAACACACAGTCCCCAGTGCAGCGGGTCGAAGAACCTGGAGTCTTTGGTGTTCCTGAGACTCCGTGAACAGGGGGCAAGCTCTACTTCAAGCCCTTGGAGAGTCTCACCAATGCGGTCGCCGAAAGTCCAGTCCAGGCCTTTCACTGCCCAAGACAGAAGCAGCCACTGCAGGTCAGCCCAGCAAAGCACGCAGCAAAGCAGTCGTCCCTTTTAGCAGCTTCTCTGGCTCGTCTTCTCGGCAGTCTTCTTGATCCAGATAAGTTCTAAAGTTCAGGGGTCTGGGCCCCAGTATTTGTACACAAAAATCCTTTGATCTTCCAGGCAAAGTTTGTCTGTCCGGCCAGAACCAGTTGGGCCTTCTCTGGCGTGAATTCCTGGCAGGAGGTGGAGACGGCTTTGTCAGAGGCAGACCACGCCCTTTGAGGTGCTCGGAAATCTCCTCCCTCTGCCCCCCATCGCAACCCAGGTCTATTTAGCCCTTTCCTGACCTACCTAGACTATCGGGAGCCACCCTGCTTCCTAGCCATCTGTTGTCCAAAACCCAGACAGGCAATCCACATTCCAGCAGAGGCACACGGGATGACCGAGCAAAATAATACCCACTTTCTAAAAGTGGCCTTTATGAACTCAAAGGCTGCATCTTTAGACGCTTAGTTCAGGCATACCAAACTTCATTCACTTATACCTTTTTCGGGCTACGTATGTGGGTGGCACAATCCGTGCTGCAGGCCCACGAGTAGCGGTTGACTCACAAGCCCCGGCACCCGCAGTGCCCTTTACGGAGGACTGACAACTAAGTCAAACATCCAATCATAACACAATTTACCACAGTAGCACCAGCACTTTACCACTGATCAGCAGTGAGAAAAGTGCGCAGAAACACTAAGCCAGCACAAACAGAGTCAAAACCGGGAGGGCAGAAGGCAAAAACTCAGGGGAAAGACCTTAAACCTTAAAATAACAAAGTAGGTGAGGGAAAAGGGGTAATGGTTGCCATGGTAACAGGACACGATTCTTGTAATCTAAAACAGGGCACAAATAAAAATTCTGAAAGACCCCCACACCATGCTAAACGAGAGCCGAGCATCACACAACATGGACTATGCGGACTGCCATTAGGTGCACAATTAGGAGCATCGCTAGAACACATTCAAGCAGTTGTATCCATGCTTCAATTGCAGGATATCAACAATAAACCCTACGGGTCCTTGTGCATGTGTTAAAAACTGCATTGCGTTGTAATGTTTTGTGCAAATTGCTGAAGCGGTTTACATTTTTCTGATTTTATGTGCCCTATGTGAAAAGGTTTTTAGATTTCTGTATAAGGTTTACAGATTTATAGAAATCCAAGTTCTCAAGATAATTTTATGAGGTTGTTTGCTGAAAAGGCATATGGAGTTACGTCAAGTTATAGGTTAAAGTCCTATGAAACCCTTAATAGTCTAGTTGTCTATGAAATCATCTGGGTAGTGTTGTTTATTCTTTTGTGCACAAGGATAGACATTCTGACTCTAATGGTAGGTTACCTCTCATCATGAACATATATTGGTGTGGATGAAAGCACTTAAAGTATTTTTCCCTTTCTGTAGTGAGTTTTATTTTTCAGTCCTCTATCCCGGTGGGCAGGCAAAGGTTTATTTGTTTTGGTTTCTGCACTGTGTTTCAAGTCTCGTTTTGCAATTGTGTTGTGATTGGTTGTATTGGTGTTGTGGGCATTGTGAGCTAGGTTGAGATTTCAATGGGTGCACTTTCGAATAAATTTGTGATTCTGGCTAACGGAGGACAGTCTCCCCCCTCAATTAGTAGCCCGCCTATGAGATGCTCTTGGATCATGGATTTTATACATGCTTGCAGTTCAGAAAATGGAATACAATTACTGCTGACAATAAAACGTTTCAGTTTATTGTGTATGTCAAATTTGATGTGAAAAGATTGAGAATTTAAGGCGTGCCATGATTGGGATAAAACCAAAGGAAATGATGGACGGAGTGTTGAACATTGCAAGCACTCACCACCAGTCAACTGATCTGGGTTTAATCCATCACCGTTCTTTAGCCCACTCAAATAAAAAAGAACTTGCCCACCGCAGGGCTCCTCTTCTGCTCCCCAGGATACACTGCAGCACAGGCTGAGGCTCCCAGGCTCCCCTATCCAACCAGATGCTGCTCTCATGCATCCTGAGACCGGTGAATGTATGACATTGTTCTGCATTCTGTCCATCAATAGTTCTTTTTGCATTTGTCACCCCGAGTGGGATGGTTATGCCCAGACGTGGGTCCCGTGCTCTCCATGCCACTGGAATCAAGCTATCCTGGCTGAAGAGGGGTGAAACCCCGAAACCGGTCCTAGGATGCTTGTTTCCAGTCCAGGGAGGACCTGGCCATGCAGTTCGGGCTGGACTGTTCCCATGGGGCACAGGGTCAAGACTGATTTGCATATGGCTGGGTCCAAACCGGAATGGCATGGTGAGCAAAAAAACGATGGATTTAGGCCCAGATCTCTGTACTGGGGTGAATGTATGACATTGTTCTGCATTCTGTCCATCAATACTTCTTTTTGCATTTGTCACCCCGAGTGGGATGGGTATGCTCAGACGTGAGTCCCGTGCTCTTCATGCCACTGGAATCAAGCTATCCTGGCTGAAGAGGGGTGAAACCCCGAAACCGGTCCTAGGATGCTTGTTTCCAGTCCAGGGAGGACCTGGCCATGCAGTTCCGGCTGGACTGTTCCCATGGGGCACAGGGTCAAGACTGATTTGCATATGGCTGGGTCCAAACCGGAATGGCATGGTGAGCAAAAAAACGATGGATTTAGGCCCAGATCTCTGTACTTGGGTGAATGTATGACATTGTTCTGCATTCTATCCATCAATACTTCTTTTTGCATTTGTCACCCCGAGTGGGATGGGTATGCTCAGACGTGAGTCCCGTGCTCTCCATGCCACTGGAATCAAGCTATCCTGGTTGAAGAGGGGTGAAACCCCGAAACCGGTCCTAGGATGCTTGTTTCCAGTCCAGGGAGGACCTGGCCATGCAGTTTGGGCTGGACTGTTCCCATGGGGCACAGGGTCAAGACTGATTTGCATATGGCTGGGTCCAAACCGGAATGGCGTGGTGAGCAAAAAAACGATGGATTTAGGCCCAGATCTCTGTACTGGGGTGAATGTATGACATTTTTCTGCATTCTGTCCATCAATACTTCTTTTTGCATTTGTCACCCCGAGTGGGATGGGTATGCTCAGACGTGAGTCCCGTGCTCTCCATGCCACTGGAATCAAGCTATCCTGGCTGAAGAGGGGTGAAACCCCGAAACCGGTCCTAGGATGCTTGTTTCCAGTCCAGGGAGGACCTGGCCATGCAGTTCGGGCTGGACTGTTCCCATGGGGCACAGGGTCAAGACTGATTTGCATATGGCTGGGTCCAAACCGGAATGGCATTGTGAGCAAAAAAACTATGGATTTAGGCCCAGATCTCTGTACTGGGGTGAATGTATGACATTGTTCTGCATTCTGTCCATCAATACTTCTTTTTGCATTATGATTGGGATAAAAAGCAGCTCAGACTTGCACAGTTCGAAGGCTTGAATGAGTGGGACTGCGTGACGAATCAGAAAAGCGCGCAAGAAAGTGCTGAGAACGCAAATTGGTAAGGTTCGGAAGAAGCACTGAACAGGAAGTGTTGGAAACTAAAGATGCTCGCCCTGTGATTACTGATGAATAAGACAAAAAGAAAACGGAAGATAGCAAAAATGAGATGGAAAAGAAGGCGAGTGATTTTGAAGGAGAGGATGAATTTATAGACAGATTGTTGACTGAAGTGAGACCACCTCCTTGTAATGAGGCTTGTGTGCAAGTGCAGGTGGAATAGATAAGAGCAGGACAGCTAAGAAGAGATGAGGTGGTGTCTAGATCATCTTCACGTATTGAGACGAACGTGATGGCGATTGATACTTTCAAACTCGAAGGAGATTTGGGAATAAAGGCAGAAACAGGAATTTATAAAGACAAAAATCTGAATGTATAACAAGCATTTGCAATGCAATAGGTCTCGCATTAGGAAAGTTTGAGTTTTTTGTATTGTAAATAGACTAATTTTTTATTTATGTGTTGGTATTGGTAAGCCACAATACTATACTTGGAAGTTCACAGTTCAAAAATACGCTACTTAAAAAGAGTTCCTTGTGTGTATAGCTCCGTCCGGGCTACCACGGCGTCGTGAACACACAAATCCAAAAACAGTTCTGGCTGACCGTGGGGTCGCAGGTCAGCTACGGTGTCGGGAAGACCCGCAAACAGTACCTTTCAGAGGTGCAGGGCGATGGGGCCCTTGAAGTCACTCGCATTGCAGGTCGAGCTCCTTTCTGATGGGATCAGGAGCATTTGTGCCAACAGGCGTCGGGTGCGGCAGTGCGAAGGGCCGCGGTGCGGAGTGCGGTGCCCCCAGGTCGTGGTGCGAGCAGCGGCTCGGTGGCGGCATCAGATGGCGTCGTCCGTGAGACCAGGGTTGCGGGGCAAGATGGAGGTGGTGCTCGTCGCGGTGCTAGCGGGTCACGGTGCAAGCAGCGGCGTCGTCGTTGCTGAAGCGCTGCCATCGGCTGACGAGCTGGAGTCGATGGCACCGGCGTGGGTGGGCCAAGGCTGCGGTGTGGGATGAGGGCGTTGCATCATGTAACTTACAAGTGGTGCCCCCGAACCACGGTACAAGCAGCGGCGTTGATCTCGGAGGGAAGTGGCGGCATCAGGAAGGCCACGGTGTCGTGTAGCGAGGCGGTGCAGAGTGCGGTGCCCACAGGTCGCAATGCGAGCAGCAGCTCGGTGATGGCGTCAGCAGGCAGCGTCGGTGAGACCAGGGTCACGGTGCGGCGTTGTGGCGGTGCCCTCTGCGGTGCTAAAGCTTCGGCGTGAAGCAAGACGGTGCGGAGTGCGGTGCGCACAGGTCGTGGTGTGAGCAGCGGCTCGGTGATGGCATCAGCAGGCGCCGTCGGTGAGACCAGGGTCAGGGTGCGGCGTTGTGGCAGTGCCTTCTGCGGCGCCTTCAGGACAAAGGGTCAGCCGGGACGTCGTAGGCATTGTCCAGGTGGTGTTCTTCGGCTTGCAGTACGAAACACACAGTCCCCAGTGCTGCGGGTCGAAGATCCTGGAGTCTTTGATGTTCCTGAGACTCTGTGAACAGGGGGCAAGCTCTACTTCAAGCCCTTGGAGAGTCTCACCAATGCGGTCGCCGAAAGTCCAGTCCAGGCCTTTCACTGCCCAAGACAGAAGCAGCCACTGCAGGTCGGCCCAGCAAAGCACGCAGCAAGGCAGTCGTCCCTTTTAGCAGCTTCTCCGGCTCTTCTTCTCGGCAGTCTTCTTGATCCAGATGAGTTCTAAAGTTCAGGGATCTGGGCCCCAGTATTTGTACACACAAATCCTTTGATCTTCTAGGCAGAGTTTGTCTGTGTCCGGCCAGAATCAACAACAAACCCTACGGGTCCTTGTGCATGTGTTAAAAACTGCATTGCGTTGTAACGTTTTGTGCAAATTGCTGAAGCAGTTTACATTTTGCTGATTTTATGTGCCCTATGTGAAAAGGTTTTTAGATTTCAGTATAAGGTTTACAGATTTATAGAAATCCAAGTTCTCAAGATAATTTTATGAGGTTGTTTGCTGAAAAGTCATATGGAGTTACGTCAAGTTTTAGGTTAAAGTCCTATGAAACCCTTAATAGTCTAGTTGTCTATGAACTCATCCGGGTAGTGTTGTTTATTCTTTTGTGCACAAGGATAGACATTCCGACTCTAATGGTAGGTTACCTCTCATCATGAACATATATTGGTGTGGATGAAAGCACTTAAAGTATTTTTCCCTTTCTCTAGTGAGTTTTATTTTTCAGTCCTCTATCCCGGTGGGCAGGCAAAGGTTTATTTGTTTTGGTTTCTGCACTGTGTTTCAAGTCTCGTTTTGCAATTGTGTTGTGATTGGTTGTATTGGTGTTGTGGGCATTGTGAGCTAGGTTGAGATTTCAATGGGTGCACTTTTGAATAAATTTGTGATTCTGGCTAACGGAGGACAGTCTCCCCCCTCAATTGGTACCCCGCCTATGAGATGCTCTTGGATCATGGATTTTATACATGCTTGCAGTTCAGAAAATGGAATACAATGAGAGACGCCCAAGTGCGCGAATCAAGATGGCCGCCACCCGGTGAGCTCCTCCGCGTTTTCGCCTGTTTTTTACTTTAAAACGACGAAAGTCTGTCACAATATCTTTTAAAATGAGGTTGCTGCTACAATAATAAGCTTACCTGCATTGTGAAGTGGTTTTAAGTTTTTTTGGTCGTGGGAAGTGGTGTTTCTGGCTCCCTGGTTCCTGCTCCCAGCTCTGCATTGAGGGACTGCCTGGTTAGTCTGTCAGGGGGGCGGAGTATACTTCAGGAAAGGGCCTAGCTTGGGCCTAGCCACACCCCTAGTCCAGTTTAGCTGCTGCACCAGTCATTTTGAGGATTGCTTTGTATCTTTTGATATTTTTACTCATAAAATGTTCTTTTTTTCTTAAAATTTCATTATTTATTCTCAAAAATGGATAATAAAAATCCTCTCAACAATAAAAGAAGACAGCAGGTTTCACCTCCTCAAAATAAAATCAAAAGTAATGGAGTCATCTGAACCTTCGCTTTCTTTAATTTTAGAGGAAATTCAGGCACTTCGTGCTAATACAGAAACTATTGCGACTGAAATTAAAAATGTACGAAAAGAAATGGCGAGCATGTCAATGAAAATATCAGATAACTCAATTAAAATACAGGATAATAAAGTTAAAGTCAACGCTTTTACTCCACTTGTGGCGAAAATATCACCTTTGTGCTCACATCTTTTGGACATGGAAAATCGCAATAGACAATACAACCTTCGCATATTTAATTTACCAGAAGAGGTTGAGGAAACTAACTGTCGACTATAATTAGAGAACTTAATTCCTGTTCTTTTAAATATCAAATTTCCAGAAAAATTTGAAATTGATAAGGTTCATAGAATTCCTTCACGTCGCAACCCTCAACATACCAAGCCTAGACAAATGATATTTAAAGTTCTTTGTCACCATCATTTGGTTCTGATCAGAAAAGCAGCCAGAGAAATTCCCGCATTGATGGTCAATGGTCACAAAATCTTTATTCATCAAGATTTTGCCAAAGAAACTGTTGCAATACGTAAGGGATTTACTGATCTTCGCCCACAATTAAGAAGCCTTGGATACCAATACGGCCTTTTTGATCCTTCAACAATGCGCATTTGGAAAGATAATTTTTCAAAATTCTTTCAGCGTCCTGAAGATCTGCGACATTTTCTAGATCAACAATTACAGCAATCTATGGACACTCATGGCCCTACCACTTGATTTTTTCCTGTATGATCTTCTCTAACAGACTTATATAAATTCATAGTATTTTGGGCTCCAGCGGTTCCGGCCATGCTTGTAGAGCGTGTGTGCGTTTCAATGTTCATATTTATGTATTTTGTTTGTCTTTTTCTCTATGTTTTATTTTTTCCTCTCCCTTTTGTGTGTTCTGGAGCTACTTTCTTCTTAACATTTGTGTCTTTTTCTTACTTTCCTCTTCCTAACCCTTCTCTCTTTTTTATTATGTTATGGCTAATATTAAAGTAGTGTCAATAAATGTTAAAGGTTTACGCCATCCTGTGAAACGTACAAACATTTTGGATTATTTGGGTTGTTGCAAAGCTGACTTTTGTTTTTTAGAGGAAACTCATATAGATGATAACATTTTAGATTATATGAAGAAAAAATGGGTTGACAATATTGTTTCTTCTCCTGCTAATGGCAAGAAAAATGGAGTAGCTATATTATTTGCAAAAAAATCGCATTGCCAAATTTTGAGCAAAATTACAGATACGGATGGGAGATATTTAATTGTTAAGGTTAAAGTTCATGATTCTATCTTATTTCTATTAAATGTATATGGCTCTACTACAGTTGACCCTGTTTTTTGGACTAATCTTTCAACTGAGGTTGTAAAAATTGGTAATGTGCCTTTAATTGTTGCAGGTGATTTTAATGTCATATCTGATCCTTTATTAGATAGATTATCTCGTACTAAATTCCATCCCCCTAAGGTTTATTTTGCTTTTAAATCATTTCTTCAAACCACTAAGTTTGTTGATATTTGGCATCTACACTTCCCTACAGAAAAAAACTTAACTTTTTTTTCAAACCCACACAATTCTCATTCTAGGATCGATTACATATTAGTCACAAAACAGCTGATCAACTCTGTTACTACCCCTAAGATTGGTAACATTGACGTCTCTGATCATGCTATGATTTCTTGTATTCTAAATTTAAATTCAACCTTTACTAACCAGTCTTGATGGAGAATGAATTCTGGTATAGCTCTTAAGGAACATAATAGACCAAAACTCCTCTCCGCCATTCATGATTTTTTTCAGGTTAATCCTGAAGGTTCTACTTCAATGGTTAATAGATGGGATGCTTTTAAAGCTTACATTAGAGGGGTTACTATTTCTAGTATGGCTCATGAAAATAAGACCTTTAATGCCAATATTAAAAAGTTAGAAAAACAAATAGCGAAATATGAACGACTTTTTATTACGTCTAATGATCCTCAATATAGAGTTAAGTTGCAAAAGCTTCGATATGAATTTAATACAATTCTTAGTAAAAGAGCTGGCATTCAGATTTCTAAAGCCAAAGCTAAATTTAGTTTTAATGCAAATAGATCTGGAAGACTTTTAGCGAATTACCTACGTATCAAAAGAGACAAAACTCAAATCATCTCTATTCACGGATCCAATGGTAAAATTGCTTTATCTCATAAAGATATTGTTAATGAATTTTTTGATTTTTACTCTAAGTTATATGATAAACCTGATTTTCATAATGATCTTGTGTTGATTTGTTTTTATCTTCATGTGGTCTACCTAAACTTTCTCCATCAGATAAAATGGGGCTTGACTCTCCAATTACTAAGGATGAAATTTTATCTGCTATAAAATCTCTTTAAAAAAATAAATCTCCGGGTCCTGATGGTATCCCGGCGGAGTTTTATAAAGAGTTTCAGTCCCATCTTTTACCTTTATTATTTCAACTTTTTACAACATTTGGCTCTACGGGAATTACTTCAGGTTCTTTTACTGAAGCTTTAATTATCGTTCTTCCCAAACCCGATAAAGACCCCACCCTTGTATCTAATTATCGCCCTATCTCTTTAATTAATCAAGATTGTAAATTAGATGCCAAAATATTAGCCACACGATTATCCTCTATATTAAATTCTATTATACATTCAGATCAATCTGGTTTTATGAAAAATAGACACTCTGCAAATAATACAAGAACTTTGTTACATGTCATTGAACAGGGTCATACGTTAACTATTCCTTCAGGAATTATGGCTTTGGATGCTGAAAAAGCCTTTGATAAACTTCATTGGCAATTTTTATTTCATGCTTTATCATCATTTAATTTTGGTGACAATTTTATTCGCATGATTTCAGCTCTATACTTTGCTCCTACTGCTCGTCTATTTATTAATGGCCAAGTTTCAAATCAATTCTCCCTCTTTAGAGGTACTGGACAAGGGTGTCCCCTTTCCCCGCTATTGTTTTTAATTGGCATTGAACCTTTTCTTACCTCTATAAGAAAATGTGATAATATTAAAGGAATTAATATTAAAGAGGTTATTATTAAAACCTTAGCGTATGCTGATGATGTACTTTTATTTATCAGTGACCCCTTATCCTCATGTCCTTCTTTATTAGAGATTATAACAAAGTATTCTATGGTTTCTGGTTACAAATTAAACACTAACAAAATGGAATTTTTCCCTTTAACCCCTTGAGTGCCCCGCCCTTTCCACGCCCTGTGCCGGGCGTTTTATTAGCGGGCGGGGTTCATGACGAGATAGTCTCGTCATGGGCACAGCGCAACCGCGCTCCATGACGAGACTATCTCGTCATGGGCACTGAAGGGGTTAAACATTTATTTTACTCCTGATATGATATCCATGAATCAAATTATTTGGCAAAAGAATAAATTAAAATATCTTGGTATTTTATTCTCTTCATCCATAAAATCTACAATGACTTTAAACTGTAATTTTGTCTTAGATTATATAAAAGATAAAACGTCTAAATGGGCATCACTGCATCTTTCATGGTGGGGTAGAATGGAATCTATTAAAATGAATATTGCTCCTAAAATTTTTTACACCCTTGCCATGATTCCTACTCAATTTCCATTAAAATTTTATAAAGATGTTGATAAACGTCTCTCCAAAGTTCTTTGGGATAACAAATCACCTCGTATTAGTTATAAAAAATTAAAAATGTCTAAATGTAATGCTGGATTTGGTATCCCAGATTTTTTTCTTTATCACAAAGCTTTTATTTTAAAACAATGTGCCTTATGGTTTAATCATTCCCTTTTACATAATCCACCTTCTTGGCTCCAAATTGAAAAATCTATTGTGAAGCCGTTTCCATTACCAACTCTGTTAACTATGTCTAATAAATCATCATTTGTTCATAAATCTGTCATTCTCAAATCCACTAAAATGATTTTTAATGATCTAGATTCCATTTTTCTATATCCCATGTATAATACTGATGAATTATTATTATGTTATAGCAATGTCATTAAATTGAATAGGAACATTAGTTTTTGGTTTTCATGGATTAAAGCTGGTATTTTTTATCTTAAAGACGTTTATTCCAACAATACTTTTATACCATTTGAGGATCTACAAACAAGGTTTGGTTTATCTCAATCTGATCTTATTAAATATGAATATTTAACTAATTCAATTTTAGATTCCTTTCCGCAAGCTATTCCATCTAATGTTACAGCTGACTTATCCGTTTATATCCAAACTATATCAATGACAGCTCATGGTGTTTCTATTTTATATAAAAAATTATCTAACACTCTAGGAAGTACCATAAACATGATTGCAACCTTCTGGAATAATGAACTTTCACTCTCATTGTCTATTGATACATGGAAAACTATATGGCTTAGTAATATATCTGGTTGGTTGCCTGTCTCACTTTATCAAACCAATTCCTATATTTTATTTAATTCTTCATGGACTCCATTACGTCTATTCCAAGCTAAACTTCTTCAATCCGACACATGTTGGCATTGTAAATTACACCCTGGCTCGTTACGACATATGCTTTTTGATTGTCCTTTAATTTCAAAATTCTGGTCAGATGTTTGGGACATTATTAAGAAGTTGTTAAATATACATGAAGACATATCATATAAATTGTTAATATGCAAATCCGTTACATTATCACAAAATCTAAGTAATCTTGAATGTAGACTTTTTGATTTTTTAATTTCTGCTGCGCTAAAATCTATTACCTTCTGTTGGAAAGAAGTTTCTAAGTTATAAGTTCATGCTTGGTGGTCATGGGTTATCTTTACAAGAAGAGGTGCTCAGTTATCTCTTTCTGGGGTTAATCATAATTCTATTTCCTATCACTCTTTTTGGATTCCTGTTGATATTTATTTTGCATCTTAATGGTATATTTATTTCATGTACCCCTTTTTACAGTTCTTATATTAATCGATATGTCACAGTAGCTCTATTTATAGCTCAAACAATAATTTGTTATTAGATGTTTCCCTCCCCCCCTCCTTTTAGTTTTATAAGAATATGACTATTTTATTTTCTATTGAAATGAATATGAGAATATGATATTGTACGCATTGTATTAGATATTTTAGCTTAATAATACTCTTTTTTTGTATGTCTATGTTTTTTGTTCATTATGAA
Source organism: Triturus cristatus (assembly GCF_964204655.1). Taxonomy (NCBI): domain Eukaryota; kingdom Metazoa; phylum Chordata; class Amphibia; order Caudata; family Salamandridae; genus Triturus; species Triturus cristatus. Next base: position 93,061,235 of record NC_140579.1, on the reverse strand, counting down.
ATTTCAATAAAATATTTTGAACACAAAAAAGAAAATGGAATACAATTACTGCTGACAATAAAAAGTTTCAGTTTATTGTGTATGTCAAATTTGATGTGAAAAGATTGAGAATTTAAGGCGTGCCATGATTAGGATAAAAAGCAGCTCAGACTTGCACAGTTCGAAGGCTTGAATGAGTGGGACTGCGTGATGAATCAGAAAAGCGCGCAAGAAAGTGCTGAGAACGCAAATTGGTAAGGTTCGGAAGAAGCACTGAACAGGAAGTGTTGGAAACTAAAGATGCTCGCCCTGTGATTACTGATGAATAAGACAAAAAGAAAACAGAAGATAGCAAAAATGAGATGGAAAAGAAGGCGAGTGATTTTGAAGGAGAAGATGAATTTATAGACAGATTGTTGACTGAAGTGAGACCACCTCCTTGTAAGGAGGCTTGTGTGCAAGTGCAGGTGGAATAGATAAGAGCAGGACAGCTAAGAAGAGATGAGGTGGTGTCTAGATCATCTTCACGTATTGAGACGAACGTGATGGCGATTGATACTTTCAAACTCGAAGGAGATTTGGAAATAAAGGCAGAAACAGGAATTTATAAAGACAAAAATCTGAATGTATAACAAGCATTTGCAATGCAATAGGTCTCGCATTAGGAAAGTTTGAGCTTTTTGTATTGTAAATTGACTAATTTTTTATTTATGTGTTGGTTTTGAAAATATTGAAATTACTAGCTTTCTCATGTACAATGTCAATAGTTTTAACTGTTGCAAATGTGACACCTATAGCATTTGTAATGCGATATGTGTTGTATTTACGTGACTTCGATGTATTGATATTACAAATAACAATGGCTTTAAATTTTTGCAAATAATTAATACTTAAATAAAAGTTAATGTAAATTATAATGGCAATCGTTTAAACTTTTGTTAATAACTCTTGTGAAGATTATGTTTAGTGTATTTAATTGCACCTAAAATCCAAGAGCAGAAGTTAAATATTATCATTTTTTTGTGCCATTTGTAATAAAGCCTAAATATTGAGAGAACATTTTAGAGCCAGTTGTTTTTGAATGATTGTACAGATTGATACTGTGGTGGCGGTGAGTGATGTTGTGGTGGTGTCGAGTGATGCTGTGGCGTTAATTGATGCTGTGGTAGCGCATAGTGATGTAGTGGTGCCTTTGAGTGATGCTGTGGTGGTGCTAAGTGATGCTGTGGTGATGCGATAGATAGATAGATAGAGTGCAATAGTCCGATAGATAGATAGATAGATAGATAGATAGATAGATAGATAGATAGATAGATAGATAGATAGATAGATAGATAGATAGATAGATAGATAGATAGATAGATAGATAGATAGATAGATAGATAGATAGATAGATAGATAGATAGATAGATAAGATAGATAGATAAGATAGATAGATAGATAGATAAGATAGATAGATAAGATAGATAGATAGATAGATAGATAGATAGATAGATAGATAGATAGATAGATAGATAGATAGATAGATAGATAGATAGATAGATAGATAGATAGATAGATAGATAGATAGATAGATAGATAGATAGATAGATAGATAGATAGATAGATAGATAGAGCGATAGATAGAGCGTAATTATGTAGAATATAATTATGTGGCACTGAGTGGTTTTGTGTGGAGTGTATGTTGATTTTAGTGGCGTGTAATTATGTGGCATTGAGTGTTATTTTGAGTGTATCTTGCATTGTTTGCATTGTAATTAATTGGCACTGATGGTTATTTGGAGTGCATGTGGCATTGAGTGTAGTGTAATTATGTGGTGTGTAATTATGTGGCGCTGAGTGGTATTTGGCAACAATACCCTCTCACTCCAAGGTGACCATTCCCTATGCATTATTTCTTCCACTAGCCGCATTAAATAAGCGCCTGAAAGCGAGCACAAATACGGCAAATCTAGTATTGTATGCCGAATGCTCCCTGAAATGTGTATTTAAGTTATACAATTTAGCCCCTTGACGCACTTTGACTGAGGGTGACATGGATGGCAAACGGAAAGCAATTTAAAAGTTACCGTTCAAAGAAACTCTTTTCTCTTCCCCCCAATTGCCTGAAATGAAGCGTTCTAATTTTTGGCGAAAAGACCACGACTTTAGTTTGTAAGACCAAATCGCTATAAATAAAGCCTTTTTTGTTTAGTATGTAAAAGGTCATGATTTATTTTTGTTTGTATGTAGCCTGCCAGCTTAGGTTGTTGGACAGGTGACCAATTTGGAGGCAGAATTAAGAAAATGCATCCCCCCGTGCATCCCCCCTCCTCTCCACAGAAGCAAAAGATCAGCACAGAGAGGGGTGTTGAGAGAGTGAGTGAGGTGTGTAGAGAGAGATGTTGCGTGTGAACAGTCCCTGTGTGTGTGAGCAGTGCCGGTGTGTGTGAGCAGTGCCGATGTGTGTGTGCGAAGTGCCTGTGTTTGTGAACATTGGTTGTGTGTGAGCAGTGCCGATGTGTGTGTGCGCAGCGTGTGTGTGTTTGATAGTAACTAGTGTGTGTGAGATTATTGTGTGTGGATGCAAGGCTGCTAATGCTATCGACCTCAGAAGGATGAAAAGGGAATGAGTGTGGCATATAGAGGTGGACAAAGCTTGCATTTTTGCAACTAGAAGGTGTGGGTTAAATGCTGGTTGTGGGGAAGCTGAGTGCTGAAAGGCAAAGAAAACACAGCGGGCTAAGGGCGGGTGGGAGATAGGCGAGAGTTATGTGTGTGTTTTATTTGTGTGCAATGCGTGAAGTGTGCTGATAATTTCTTTGGGCGCTGTGAATAAAGTTTCTGTTGTTGCTGAATTAACGGGGCTCATGTTATCGACCTTATAAGGTTGAAAAGGGAATTAGCGTGGCATATAGATCTGGGCAAAGCTCCACTTGTTGTAATTAAAAGGTGGGGGTTAAATGCTGGTTGCGGGGAATCTGAGTTCTGAAAGCCAAAGAAAACACAGCGGGGGTAGGGCGGGGGAGAGATAGGTGAGAGGCATGTGTGTGTTTTCATTGTGTGAAATGCGTCCCGTGTGCTCATAAATGCTTTTGGCGCTGTGAATAATGTTTCTGTTGTTGCTGAATTAACGTGGCTCATGTCATTGACCTCCTAAGGATGAAAATGGAATGAGCGTGGCAAATAGAGGTGGGCAAAGCTGCAATTGTTTTACTAAACGGTGGTGGTTAAATGCTGGTTGCGGGGAAACTGAGTGCTGAAAGTCAAAGAAAACACGGCGGGGGGAGGGCGGGTGAGAGATAGGCGAGAGGCATGTTTTACTGTGTGAAATGCATCAAGTGTGCTGATAAATGTTTTTTGCACTGCGAATATTGTTTTTTGTTGTTGCTGAATTAACGTGGTGCATGTTATCTACCTCAGAAGTGTGAAAAGGGAATGAACGTGGCACATAGAGCTGGGCAAAGCTGCAAGTGTTCCAACTAAAAGGTGGGGGTTAAATTCTGATTGCGTGGAAGCTGAGTGCTGAAAGGCAAAGAAAACACGGCTGTGAAAGTGTGCGTTGTGTGGAGAATTGTTGAAGGCCTTGGACAGAGGAGGGACGGCGGCTGAAGAGTGGAGGAGGCGCAGGCTGAGTATTTTAGTGGGTTATTTTCCTGAGTGTAGGGAAGGTGGCTGTGAGAAGTGCTGGTCTCGTGAAGCGGACTGACTGAGAGGAAGAGCAGGTGACTAAAGTGTTTTGATTGCGATTAAAATCGAGCTATCATGATGTTGCCCATTGAAATCGATGGATGGCAATGCGTCCGTGAGACTAGCCCGGTGGTGGGGGACAGAGACGTTTTAATGCATGGGCAAAGTGGGCTCTGGCCCAGGGCCCCAGCCTTTCAGGGGGCCCCCTGACAGAGTCAGCTCCATTCTCCAGAGTTTTGCCCTAATGACCTTGAATATTTCTTAAACAGATTGTTTTAAATACTGTTTTCCTTTAATTTATTTTTTTATGTACCTTATTTGTGAGTCTAGTATAGCCATTTTGCAGAGAAATGTTGTGTTTATGTTTCATGCAATATACATAAAAAAGTTTCTTTTAGATCAAAACAAGGCCTTACATATAAGAAATGGGAGGGCGTTACAAAGATTATTTGCAGTAATATTGCTGAGCTGCTGCTGTGTTACAAAATTGAAAACACACATAACTATCCCTGAATATTGGATGTTAACACATTTAGGGCCTTATTTATGAGAAGTGATGCATGGCTGTGTGAAAACAGGGATGCGTCACTTCTTAGTGCACCCTCCTTGCTACATGATGGATGCGTCATATTTACTGTATGACGCATCATGTCGCATCATGTTACAGATATGTCAGTATTTCTGACGTATCTGTAGGCGCAAAAGTGATGCATTGCTGGGGTGTGTCTGAAAATAGACGGAACTCCAGCAATGTGTCTTTTCACATGGGGCTTGCCTGCGTCAGTCTTGCGCCTGCTGAGAGGCAGGTGTAAGATATTGAGGCAATGGCGTCATAGAAGTGGCGCACTGAGTTCTCATAGATATTTCAATGCGCCACTTCTACAAGGCTTTTTGCGGGGCAACACCCACCCTGCATACATTATGCCTGGTGCAGGTATAATGTGGTGCAGGAGTTTCAAAGTGATGCATCTGCCTAGATGCGTCACTTTGCAAATATGGAGCAACATGGCACATTTTTTACGCTGCCGGTGCGTCACAAAAAGTGACGCACTTGCGGCATAAAAGTGAATCAAGGCCTCATAAATAAGGCCCTTAGAATTTGAACGCGTGTTCCTTTGCACTGTCAGGGACCTAATGAAATGAAAGTGTATTTAATAAAGTGCGCAACTACTCAGACTAGAGTGTCCTGGCGCGTGACAGCGGGAGGAAAACATGCGTAAAAGACCCATCAGTTCGTAAAATCCAGGTTTTTAAGTTCTTCCTGAAAGAGAGTAGGTCTGTGGTTAGTCTCAGAGACTCAGGGAGGCTATATTCCACAATTTTGCACCTAGAAAGCCGAGGGATCTGCCTCCAGTGCGGGCACAGCATTTATTAGGCACGAGGGCTAGGTTGGCATTGGAAGATCTTAGGGGTCTAGCTGTTGTATAGCGAGTAACACGCTTATTTAGGTAGACAGCTCCTAAGCCGTGGAAAGCTTTAAAGAAGATGGTCCTCGCTTTGAAGTCGATCCGTTCTTTTATGTGGAGCCAGTGTAGAGACTTGAGAATAGGGGTCATACTAGATCTGGGTTTAGGTCTCAGGATGGCTCTAGCCGCCGTGTTTTGTATCACTTGTAGGCGCTGAATAAGGGATTTGGGAAGACCAAGGTACAAGCTGTTGACATAGTCAAGCTTTGATGTCACCAGAGCCTGCATCACGATCTTTCTGCTCTCAAGCAGCAACAGTGGCAGGAATATATTTAGCATCCGGAGTATGCCAAAGCAAGCGCCAGTTAGATTTTGGATTTGAAAGCGCATGGAGATTGTCTTTTCTATGACAATTCCTAAGTTTTTGACTTTCTCCGTTTCCGCGGGTGGGGATGGCAGATCTTTTGGCCACCAAGAGCTTCAGTCAGAAGTTTCTGGATTAGCAAAGAAAACAACTTCACTTTTGTCAGGATTGCACTTCAGCTGATTGATCTTAAGCCAGTTAAAAACCTTTGTGAGGCAAGACCTAATCATTGCACCGTCAAAGTTGGTTCCTTTTTCACACGTAAAAATCAGCTGAGTGTCATCAGCATAGGAAACAATTTTGACGCTCTCTTCCTCTACTAGAAATGCAAGGGGGGATAGATATAGATTAAAAAGGGTAGGACTAAGAATGGAGCCCTGAGGGACACCTACATTCATGGCTGGAACCGTGGATGAGAAAGGGGGAGCCAGATGTCCTAAGATCCATTTGCCAAGAAGGATGACATCCATGTTAAGGCTCCTGGATGTTAGCATGTCTCTCCAGGAGCCTCTCAATTGGGACCGTATTGAAGGCCGCCGACAGATCGAACAGTATCTGAACAGCCTTGCCTCCCTGGTCCAGCTTACCCTTGAGATATTGAGTCAATCCCAGCAGAGCGGACTCCGTACTGTAGTTAGCCCTAAAACCGGAATGGGACACATGAAGGAGCTTTCCATCTTCAATGTGTTTTTGGAGGGCTTACATGCTTCTCTAATACTTTGGAGAGGGCCAGAAGAAGGGAGATTGACCTGTAGTTGGCAGGGTCCGTCGGTTTGGCGTTAGCCTTTTTTATCAGTGGAATAATTTTAGCATTCTTCCATAATTTCGGCATGTTGCCTGAGGAGAGGGTAGCATTAAAGAGCTGGTTTACAGTGGGGTTTATGGTAGAAGCTAATAGGTTCAGGATATTTGCTGGACATGGGTCGGCAGGAGAGCCACACTTAATGCTTTGGAGAAGGGTCAGTGACTCTTCAAGCTGAAACTCAGGGAAAGCTAGTAAAGATGGAGGATCCAAGAGGTGAAATTTGCTATTAGAACTAAGGTAGAAGGTCAGTTCTTCCTCTGAGATGTTAGTGAAGGCTTGTTCGATCACGGGGATCTTTTTGTGGAAGAATTGAGCTATTTGCTTAGACCATTTTTGCGTGCATGGCCCTTCCTTTGTGCCAGCTTTCGGGGCATTAAAGGATTTAACTATGCTAAAGATTACCTACTCCTTCTTTTGGCATTTTCTATCTTGGTTTGAAAGAAGTTTTTCTTGGCTGCCTTCACGAGAATCTAATGAGCTTTTAAGTTGTCTTTATACACCTTCCTGTCCACAGGTAGATAGGATTTACGCCATTTACGTTCCATTTTTCTACAATTTCTTTTGCTAGATCTGAGGGAATCGTTAAACCATGGAGCTGGTGGGGGCAAACTCCTTAAGGAGCAGGAAACAACTGGTACAGGTGCATCAATGTTAGTTCGGAGCCATGAATCTATTGAGAGGGCGTCCGAGTCGGGGCAGCCAGACAGCTCCAGTGAGGAACGACCGAGGGCGTCTGCTAACATCGGGATGGATATTTTATGGAACGTCCTGTAATTAGGGACCCTCTTCCCAGCGTTAGCCCGAGGGGCTGTGGCAGATTTGGGAATGACGAATTTTAATAGGCGGTGGTCAGACCAGATAATGGGAAGAGGTAGGTTTACTGATATGTCAAAGTTGTGAAAGATTTGGCTAGGGTATGGCCCTTCTCATGGGTGGCCGAAGAAATAGATGGAAACGTGTTGCAGGTCTGCAGCGTCTCCAACAAGGAAATTGGTTGAGGGTCTTTTCCATTGTCCATATGTATATTGAAATCTCCCAGAATAAGGCAGTTGTTGTATTTTAAGGCAAGGGAGGTGGTGGCTATATTAAGCGTAGTAATAACATTTCCAGTTACACTGGGTGGTCTGTAAATTAGAAAAGCAGCTATGCTATGATGGGGGAAGAAGGTACAGTCGAAGTCTAAGGACTCTGCGCCCTCAATGTTTTCCATTGGGATGGGAGAGCAGTCTAGTAATTGATTAAAATGATGGCGACACCGCCCTCTTCCCACTCGGTCGGTCCCTCCTAAGGATTTTATTACCTGTAGGGATGGCCGAGGTGATAGTAGGGTTGGAGGCTTCAGACAGCCAGGTCTCAGTGAGAAATAAAAGATCAGGCTGTTCGTCTAAAAGTAGACCATAAATGTGTGGTTCATGCTTTTGCATAGAGCGACAATTTAAAAGGGTGGCCTTTAAGTCCTTTGTTTTCTTATTGTTTTTACACTTATTGTTGCATGAGAGGATCTTGGGTGTGGGTTTCCTGGGATGGAGGAGAGACCAGTTGCACTTATTACATCGAAAGTCTACCTCCAAGCTTGGATCAGCCGCTGTACACTGACATAATGGTTGCCGCCTAAGGCTAAGCAGTGTTTCCCTATTGTAATATAGTGGAAGAAACTCACCGGAGGGGAACTGGGCAGCATGGCCGGCGCCAGATGCCTCCAGGCGCAGACAGCGTTGCCTTTGGTGCGCCTTCGACGCGCCGGCGGCGCGCCCACTGCGAGCATCCTTTTGCACCAGGAATATATAGACTAATGCCTATGATACAAACTGAATCGCTAACGCAGCTGAGGAAGTGGAAACTACGTGGGTGGAAGTGAGGAGCCTTATAGTAGCCACAGCCATCCGCACAATCGGCAAATCAGCCTCGGCGGACCAGGACTGGAGGAAAAACTAGATGTGAATCGTAGTAGCTGAGGAGGTGTAGGCAAGCAGAATCAAGTAAAGTGCAAGTGCTCGTAGGTAGGAGAAATTGTTAAAAAGCACAGAGTAATTCAGCCACACATATACAATTTAAAAAGTATTAAAAACCTAGTAGCAGGGCAGAAAACACTAAAGCCTATCGCTGTCAGCTGCGTGCATCCGTTTGCATCAGGAATATATAGGCTACTAATGCCTATGATGTAAACTGTATCGCTAATGGAGCTGAGGAAGCGGAAACTGCGTGGGCGGAAGTGAGGAGCCAGATAGTAGCCCCAGCCCTCCGCACAATCGGTGAATCAGCCGCGGCGGACCAGGACTGGAGGAAAAACTAGATGCGAATCGTAGTAGCTGAGGAGGTGTAGGCAAGCAGAATCAAGTAAAGTGCAAGTGCTCGTAGGTAGGAGAAATTGTTAAAAAGCACAGAGTAATTCAGCCACACATATACATTTTAAAAAGTATTAAAAAAACCTACGAGCAGGGCAGGAAACACTAATTCCTACCGCTGTCAGCTGCACACGTCCATTTAGATCGGGAATATATAGGCTAATGCCTATGATGCAAACAGGATCGCTAACGCCGCTGAGGACGCGGAAACTGTGTGGGAAACAGGGGCTCAAATTGGATCATAAATTCAAAGGTGTTCTGAACAGGGGCCCCCAAAATATGTTTGGCCCAGGGCCCCCAAAATCCTTAAGATGTCCCTGGTGGGGGAGGGACAATTGTGAGAGGCGCCACGAGGAAACAATCTCTCGGCATGCTGTGGCGGGGGCAGGGGAGCGCATTCCAGGCGGGGGAGCGGACCCTTTGAAGTATGATGCCGAGGCTGTGGCTACACGTGCACGCGCCAGTGGGCTGAAGCGCTTCCCCAAACGGATTGCATGGCGGCACGATGCACGTGATTGTGCATGTGCTCACCATGCAAATAGCTAGGCGAGACCTAATAAAAATGAATTGCCCTTTATGGAGGCAGAAGCAGGAATATGTGTTCATCGTGCATTTGAGAAAGTTCAAGAATTGGCAGGAAAATAAAAGTGGATTAAAAACAATAAGAATTTGTAAGTCGTATCTGATAGGGTTGACTGAAAACTAATGAATGAATCAGAATTTAAAAACACTGTAAGAAATTCTAATATAAATGTTATACATGGTTAGAAAATGGGAGGATGTGACGAGGTACCAAAAAAAATGGATGAAACCACAAGATAATTCTGGAGTGTCGACAAGAAAAAATGTGAATATGAATGATTCTGAATGTGAAGTGGTTGTTGACAAAAGGGTTACCAGTGACAGAAGTGCAGGGGGAGCATTTGTGCATGTTATTGGGTAAATGAGCGCTCTTTACACATTTACAAAGAATTTCCCAAAGCTCAGAGTGGAGTCCGACAAGTGGTACAGAGAGGTGGAAAGGATTGTACCAATTTCAAAAGTGTTTTGGATAGATTTCGATCCTTTATTTTCAATTGTAGTGCCTCAAGATTTGTGGACTGTGTGTTTTTTCAGGCCACTGTAATATGATCTCTTAAAGAGAGAAGCCCTTCAAAATAAGCCTTCTCCAATTATTATGAATAGCTGTAATCAGGTTATCGAGTATTTGAAAAACAAATGTTCCACAGGAAAAGTAAATTGGGCGAAATTCATGAGAGCGACGCGAGATCCAGGTGCCTGCATAGTATGAGAGATGGGAAACAACCTTTACAATGCAGTCATTACATCGCACTACCTTTACATAGCAGTCATTACATCGCAACATCCTTTACATCGCATGTCATTACAACGCAGTCATTGCAACGCATGTCATTACAATAAATGTCAATACAACGCAGGCATTACATCGCAAGTCATTACAATGCATACCATTACAACGCATAGTACCCTTACACTATCCAACACTTAGCCTACTGTTGCACTCACTGGAGTTAGAATAGTAATTTTTACCCCTACACTATCCAACACTTTCCCTACTGTTACACTCACTGGAGTTAGAATAGTAATTTTTACCCCTATGCTATCCAACACTTTCCCTACTGTTGCACTCACTGGAGTTAGAATAGTAATTTTTACCCCTACACTATCCAACACTTACCCTACTGTTGCACTCACTGGAGTTAGAATAGTAATTATTACCTCTATAGTATTTAAAACTTACCTTAAATGCGATGTAATGGTATGCATTGTAATGGTATGAGTTGTAAAGATATAATGCGATGTAATGGAATCCGTTGTAAAGGTAGTTTCTGAAAATACTATGTAATGGCATGTGATGTAAAAGAATGCGTTGTAAAGGAAGTTGCGATGTAAAAACTGCCTTGTAAAGGCATGCATTGTAAATGTAGGTGTTGTAACGTCATACATTCATGAGAGATTGATGCAGATTTACAGACAGTATAGTGAAACCTCACAAAAGACAACGTTTCTGAATTCATTTAAGCTTTTGGATTTGGATTGCATCTGGAGATTAGTTCGCATATTCAGCAAAGTGTGATGTATTAACAGGCCAAATTGTTGGAAGAAATAATGGCCTTTGCAAAGTATAGTAGTGGGTGCTTCGAAAATGACAAAGAAGAAATTGATGGTGGCTCAGACAAATGTTTCCAAAAGGGTGGTCAGGGAGGATTTCAGGTATCTGGTATATTGGTGCGCAAGGTTATAATGAACAAGGCAATGGTGCACAATGTGTGCCAGGTGGAAATTGTGGGCCTAATGGCAGAGGCTTTAGTAATAACATGCCTAATCAAAATAATAATATATAGATGGAAATGGCTCTAGCCACATCTGTGGGAAAAATGGGCACTAAAAACAGGAGCTTAAGTTTAATCTAAATAGATTTTTAAATGAGTCACAAATTGTTGGAAAATGGCCTTCTCTGAAGGGTCACCCCAAACTTTTTCCATTCCTCCTCTTTTTCTGACCTTGTTTTTGTTGGCTTGAGGATTGAGCACTTTACCACTGCTAACCAGAGATAAAGTGCATATACATACTTCTCTACACATGGCATAATTGGTTTACACCTGTTTGGCATATTTAATTTACTTGTAAGTCCCTTGTAAAGTGGTACAGCATATACCCATGGCCTGTAAATTACATGCTACTAGTGGGCATGCAGCACTGATTGTGCCACACACTAAAGTAGCCTTTCAACTCTATCTCAGGCCTCCCACTGCAGGACGTGTGTGTACAGTTTACTCCCACTTCGACTTGGCATTTAAAACCATTTGCCAAGCCTTAAACTCTCCTTTTATTACAAATAAGTCACCCCCTAAGGTAGGCCCTAGGTAGCCCATAGGGCAGGGTGCTGTGTAAGTAAAAGGTAGGACATGTACTCCTAAGTTTTGCATGACCTGGTAGTGACAAACAACCAAATTTGTTTTTCGCTATTGTGAGGCCTACTCCTCTCATAGATTAACATTGGGAATTCCGCAATACACTTTTAAGCTTTAATTCCTGATTAGAAAGGAGTAACTGCATCATGTTTTATATCATTGTAATAGTAATGATACATTTTCTTTACTGGTAAAGTTGGATTTAAACTTACTGTTTTAGAAATGCCACTTTTAGAAAGTAGACATTTCTCTGCTCTTACTGCTCTGTGTGATTGCAGCCTGTCTCCAATGCACGTCTGGGGCAGGTGACAGCTACACTTTGTGCATTCCCAATAGGCAGCGCAATCACAGGGAGGGTATGTGTGTCTGACAACACATCTGCATTCTGATGGCTCTTCCTGGGCAGGAGGGGAGGGGGAACCGACACTTACACCTGAACAGGCAGTGTCCTGTTCCAACACAAATTGCTGATTACCACCAACTGGTAGTCCAGAGCCAGGGCTAGGATTAAAGACTTCTGTGCACTTCAAAGACCTTCTTTGAAGTCACTCCCACTTCAAAGGCACAACTGACCCTACCAAGAAAGTACACTACTGGACCTGTGAAGAACTCTGTCAGGAATATAGACTGCTGTGCTGCTACAAGGACTGCCAATTTGCTAGACTGCTGCGCTTTAAGAATTTTTTTATGCACTGATGTGCTGCCTGTTACCTGTTGCTTGCTACCCTCTGCCCTGCTGAGCAAAAGGACTGGACTCATCTCACCTGAACCTAGAGTGACTACAAGGGCTCTCTTACTTGCCCCTTGTTCTGAAGTCTCAGGGCCATCAAAGACTTTCTACAACCCTGCAGCAGCAACTGGACTCTGCTGTCTGTGAGTTGTGCCTTGACAAGTGGTGCCAACCCAGTCCTGGGCCCTTGGATGTGACTTCTGTGCTGACCCAACAGAACCCACTTCTGTGCTGACCCAACAGAACTCGACGACTTTGCGCCGATCGGAACTGATGTATCTCTCTTAATGCCGACGCAGTTGCTGATGACTGTTAACGTGGCGGTGCGCGGTCTAGGGCCCGCCCCACCCTCTGTCGTGAAATTCCCAAGGTGGTTCTGTTCTGGACACCAGGTACAGAATTTACCGTGTGGTAAGGCCCATTCTCCTTTCCCACAGTCTCGCTGGTGGTGGTGCTGTGATACACGTTGGGGGGTTGCATTAAATGTTTAACGCTCTTGATGTCACTTCTTCATGTGTTATTATACAAGGGCAGGAACATACCATATGTTTATTAGAGCTCCTTGTAATGTTGCTAGGTGCCAGGTATGTGTTGCTCACCCCCACAGATTCACTGGAGACGTTCTATGTGCTGGAAAACCTTTTATTATAACTTCTAGAACACCTATGGAGAGAGCGCCGGGCAACACGCTCCGATCGCGTCCCTCGTTCGCGCGCTATGCCTCGCGCATGCGCTGTAGCGTCCGAACGGCCGCTACGCGCCTCTACGTCACTCCGTAGTGCGCGCGTCCACTAGACCGCGACACTACATATCTCCCCCTTTTCATACCACTCACACAAAGTCCCCGACCCGGAGGTCAGTCCATTTCAAAGTCTCTGAACTTGGATGGTCTCACCACTGCTCTTCCCCCCCGGGTGTGTCTTACCGGAGTGGAATGTCCTTCTCGGCTTCCCTCTGTGACCAGGCCTCCGTCGGTACCTTTCGGAGTGCCCGGACTCTCTTTCTCTTTTACCTCGCCATCTTCTCTCGTGGTCTCCCCCAAGGGTCTTCTCCCTGAGTTGTCTCTCTCTCTCTCTTGCTCGCCGCCCATGTCCTCTCCGGGGCCTCCTTCGGATGAGTCTGTGTCCTTTATCACCCCTTCTGCCGGGGTTTCCCCTTCCGTGCACTCTCGGGGCCACTGTAGGATCCTATTGCATTTGGCCATGCGCTCGTGTGACCACACGTTACCATCACTGAGCAGTGCCGCCCGGTCATACACTTCTTCTACTCTGAGGGGTGGGGAGTACTTGCTTTCTCCTTTCCGCTTAAGGACAGCCAGCTTCACTCTGACCCACTCCCCTTTTTCCAACGCCGTTTCTTTTGTCCTCTTGTGGCGGTTGTAGTGTTCCGTGTAGATGCGTTGTGCCTTCTGCAGGTTGTGCTGCACCACTGCTGGAGACCATTTGCTGGTGATGGTCTTCTCCTGCCACGCCACATTGTCTTTGGTAAAGGGTTGCCGTCCCCGTAAGATCTGGAAGGGGCTGTACCCCGTTCCCGTGGGGGTGATGCGGTACGCCCATACCGTGCTGAGCACCTCCTTCTCCCAGTCTTTACCTCTTGTGATGGCCGCCTGTATGGAGCCCATCAGCACCCTGTTAAACCTCTCTACTTGTCCATTGCTGGATGGGTGGTATATCGAGGTGTGTTTGAGTATTATGCCATTCCTGTTCGCAAATGTGACCCACTTGTCGGAGATGAACTGGGGGCCATTGTTGCTGATAATGCTCCTGGGTATGCCTTCCCGAAGGAACATCGCCTTGAGGAAGCGTAGTATCTCGTCCGTGTCCATGACCTCGTTGATGTGCACTTCTGGCCATTTCGAGTATTTATCCACTAGTACACATAGATATTTGGGGATGCCTTGGTCGTCCAGTATTGGTCCCAGGATGTCTACTGCTACCTCTTCCCACGGGTTGCTGGGGTTAGTGAATTTCCCTAAGGGTGGTCTTATCGGTTTGAGAGTCTTGTCCGCCCCAGGCACTGCGCGCAGTCCTTCACGTGCCTCTCAACATGCGTGTCCATCCCTGGCCACCAGTAAGTTTGTTTTGTCCTGGCCTTTGTCTTCACTATTCCCAGGTGGCCTTCGTGAAGTATGGCTAGCAGGGTAGGTACGATGTTCTCCGGCGGCACCACCCTGTCACCCCTGTAGACGAATACTCCATCGTTGCCCACCGACAGCTCTTCTCTGACTTCGTAGAACTGCCTGATTTTTGATCCTTGTCTCCTCCTGTCCGGCCATCCCCGCACTATGCACGCCTTGATTTCCTCCATGTCGGCATCCGCCTCATACGCATTCTTCCAGTCCTGCCTGCTGATGGCTTTTTCCGGATCGTCCGTCAGAGCCACCATCTCGTCGTCGTCTTCCCTGTCGTTGGAAGCGCTGTCCATCGCAGATGCCCTGCTGAGGTAGTCCGCTATTTTGTTCCTGGAGCCCGGGATGTACTCCACGTCGTACCTGTACTCCAGGAGTTTCAGTGTCATTTTCGCTATCCGGGGCGTGGCGCTGGCATGGCCATCTGATGTCAGTACTTTCACGAGAGGCTTGTGATCTGTCTTCACCTGGAATCTGGTCCCCCACAGGAACTGACGGTACTTCGCCATGGCCCACACTACCGCTAGCATCTCTTTCTCTATCACGCTGAACTTTTGTTCCGATGCTGTCAGCGTCCGGGACGCGAAGCTGATCGTCTCCGTTCCGCCTTCTGGTCTTTCCTGCATGAGCACGGCTCCCAGCCCCTTTTCACTCGCGTCCGTCATCAATATCGACCGCCCCTGGGGATCGAATCCTTGCAGCGGGATCGCTCCGCCAATCTCCTGTTTCACTGTGTCGAACTCCTCTTGCGTCTCCTCCGTCCATCTGAACGCCGTCTTGTCCCTCGTGAGCTGCCTCATGTGGTGGGTTTTCGTGGCAAAGTGGTGGACGAATTTGCTGTAGTACTCTGCCATCCCTAGAAACGACCGTACTTCCTCCTTGGATGTGGGTGGCGGTGCTTCGCAGATGGCCTTTACGTTCCCTCTCTTCGGCGTTATTCCTTGTGGCCCTATCTCGTGTCCCAGGTAGGTGACAGATGTCATCCCAAAATGGCACTTCTCCCACTCTGCTGTGAGGCCCTTCTCTTCCAGGATCTTCAATACTGCCGACAGTTTCCTGTCGTGGTCCTCCATCTCCGTCCCCATCACTAAGATGTCGTCCTGAAAGTATTGCACTCCCTCAATGTCCTTGAATAGGCGGGCCATTAGCTTCTGGAACACCGCCGCTGCCGAGGCGAGACCAAAGGGCATGCGGCAGAATTGGTAGCAGCCGAACGGCGTGATGAACGATGTCAACTTTTTGCTTGTCGGATGTAGTGCTACTTGATGGTACGCCGATTGCAAGTCTATGGTGGAGAACCATTTCACTCCTTTCGTGCGGGCCAACATTTCCTCAATGCGTGGCAAGGGGAACCTCTCCACCACTATGCACTTGTTCAACTCCCTGAGGTCCACACAGAGGCGCACTTTGCCTGACGGTTTCATGGCCACCACCAAGGGAGCCAACCACTCCGCACTGTCAATGGGCTCGATGATTCCTCCTTCTTCCAGTCGGAGGAGCTCCTGTTGCACCGCTTCCCTAACGGCAATCGGGATGTTCCGTACCTTGTGCGCAACTGGCCGGGCGTTGTCTTTGAGGACGATTTTGTGGGAGAACTTCTCCAGCCTCCCTATCTTCCCGCCGAAGACCTTCGGGTGCCCGCTCCGCCATTTTCCTGCCGTCGACTCCTCTCCGTCCAGCGTCGCCAGCACTTGGGTGTCCCCTCCTGCGTTCAGCTGTATTCCCAACACTCCTTGGTCCATCCAGCCCAGGACTGACGGTCCTTTCTCCGCGACGTACAGCTTGCAGATCGCACTCCGCTCCTTGAACTGGAACTTCATAGTCTTGAACCCTACCATCGGGATTGGGTCCCCTGTGTAGGTGACAGGTCGAATGTCGGGGGGTTCTAGGTGTGCGCCCCACGTGGGTCTGAACTTCTCGCTCCATACTGAACGTTGAATGATCGTGTAAGGAGATCCTGAGTCTGCCACGATGGTGATGGGTATGCCTCCTACTATCATGTCGCATTGGGGTTTGCGCGATCTTCTCTCCTCTATGCCCAGTACTTGGTCTTCAATACACAGGACTTCCTCGTCTTCTTCACGGCCTTCTGCTTCTTCCCCCTCGTCCTGTGCCACGAACTTCACCGCCTGCTGTCTTCCTTTCCTGCGGCAAACCTTTTCGTAATGGCCGACTAGGCCGCAGAACGCGCACTTGGCTCTGAATGCGGGACACCGTTTGTCATGCGCGGCATGGTTCGAGCTGCCGCACCTGTAGCATTTCATGGCCTCGCTTTTGCCCTGTTTCCATGTCGGTCCGGGTCTTGGTTTCCCTGTGGCCGCTCCTCTGTACTCCCCCGTCGTTTGTTTCCCCCGCGCCTGGTGGTCCGCGTCGTCTACTTTGTTGACTGTGAGTCTGGGGGCCTGTTCTCTTTTGGCTGCTTCCGCACAGCGTTTTGTTAGCTCCGCTCTCTTCACTATGGCGATCACTTCGTTCAGCGTCGCATCTCCATTCGCCCATAGTTTGTCCTGTACTGACTTGCTCGTCGTGTGCATGACGATCTGGTCCTTGATGAATTCGTCCTGCAGTCCGCCATACCTGCACGTCATCGCCAGCTTCCGCATTGCCGCCACGTAGTCATCCACGGATTCTCCCGCTTCTTGCTTCCTCTGCTGGAAGTTATAGCGGTCGATGGAGGTGCACACTGCTGGTCGGTAGTGGTTGTCTAAATCTTCTATGGCGTGGGTGAACACGTCTGTGTCCCCTACTGGTCTGGTGATCGGTGTGAGATTTTGAAACACCCGTATCCCTTCTGGTCCTAGGTTGTGTAGAAGTATCCTCTTCCTCCTGGCGCTAGAGAACGCCTCCTCGTTCTCATCTTCTAGCGCTTCCAGGTAGTTTCTGAAGTACTCCCTCCAGTCTTCCCACTTCATTATGGGTTCTCCCGGGCGTGGTAGGAAAGGTATCGGCGTCGTCAGGGTCGCTGACTGTGCACTCATTTTGGCGTCCACTTGCTTCCTTGGGCTACCTGGTGCGTCCGTCCCCGCTCCCCTGCTTCGGGTACCTGGGACTGCGTTCGAGCCGGCTGCTCCGTCATCCCCTGACTCCGCCAGGATCTCTTCTGCGGCTCCGCCGTCCGTCCGCGATATCCCCTACCACGTGGCTGGCTCCTTCGTTGCCCACGTGCCACTCGCCGGCTTCTATCTGCCTCTGCCGCGCTCTCCCGGTGTGTAGGTGTCTGCTCTTAGTCTCTCCGGTCTCTCACCGCGTATGGTGGTGTCTCTTCTGGTGGGCTTCTCTCTGATGCAGGTTAGGGGGGCACCTTCCGCCTGTTGCACCTGGGGTTCTTCTTGTCCCAGTCTCGTCGCCACTGTAATGTTGCTAGGTGCCAGGTATGTGTTGCTCACCCCCACAGATTCACTGGAGACGTTCTATGTGCTGGAAAACCTTTTATTATAACTTCTAGAACACCTATGGAGAGAGCGCCGGGCAACACGCTCCGATCGCGTCCCTCGTTCGCGCGCTATGCCTCGCGCATGCGCTGTAGCGTCCGAACGGCCGCTACGCGCCTCTACGTCACTCCGTAGTGCGCGCGTCCACTAGACCGCGACACTACACTCCTCTGTTTTCTTTTGCAGCCTTTGTGTATTTTTTCGATGTCTTTCTCACAAGGGACCATAAGTCCCAGAAGTCTTGTGTGGCGGCCATCTTGGATCCTGACTGCCTATGAGTCAGCGTGAGCACGTATCTCGGGGCTCACTATTCGGAATTCCTGCTGTTGAAAGGACGTGTTGCTCTGTGGGCTGCCGGATAGGTGGTGCAGTGTCTCCAGAGGCTGATCTTCACCTCAGACCAAGTTCTGCAACTCGATCCTTTACTGCGAGGCAAGGTAAGACCGGCACAGTCTTAACGGTAAGCGCATTTCTGATATTCCTCCTGCATTCCACTTGTGGCACGGTCGAGAGAGTTGCTTTAAAGTAATTTATGGCGCCAGTACCCTCAATCAAGCAGAAGTGTTGATTCTATTGCAATAATGTTTTATTCTCGATTATTTTTTATTTCATAAAAACACATGTTTAGTACGCGCTTGTGATTTGTGAAACAAACACGCACTTGGGTGAAAGAAAAGCAACGTGGAATATATTTCTTGCATGGTGACTCTTATTTCACACATGCACGTAAATTTTGGTGCAGATACATTGGTGGCGCACTTGTGAAGACAAGCGCAAGTGCGTGTTGGGAAAGACGGATGTGCCGGTGACATACGCATGTATATTGTGGTGCAAGTACATTTGTGGCGCACTTGTGAAGTCCTTGGAGGCATACTTTTGCTGTGCTTCAGTACCTGTTACTGCGTGAGAGGGTACCTGAGGTGCTAGGGTCCGAAGCTGTCGTGAGGGCTCCTCTTGTTTCTAGGAAGTGGTGTGCCTGGAAAATATAGTCGTGGGACTATCGTTTGCCCTCACCGAGCGCCGCTGTTGGAAAAGAAAGCGCAACGCTGTGGGAAACATTCTTAGAGAAAATCGAGGCAGACTGCTGTGGAGAGTGTGGAATGAGCTGGCGACAGCCTTCTACGAAGTGTGGCTGTCCTTGCAGAGTGCCGATGGTATAAGGAGGGCGCACCGCTGTTGAAAGCAATGGTTAATTTTAAGCGAACTGCTGCGGAGGTGGATACCCGCGTCCCGTTTCCATTTGTGGTGTCATTGTATGCGGAGGCGATTGTGTTATGCTATGCCGCCATGAGAGGGAGTGTGCACCGCCTTTGGAGAATACGCCTGAGGAAACTTTGAGGCATACCGCTGAAGGGGGTGTGAGTCAGTCTGCCCCCTCAGATGCAGTTCTACCGCTGGCATCGCGCTGCGTAAGGGTCAAAAACAGTGAGCAAAAGGCCTAAGTTTTAGTTGCTAACGAGGGAACTAATCTTCCATGGGAGCACCACCTCTTCACGAATCGTAAGGCTCCGGTGCTCCTGCCTCCATTACATGCGGACTTCCATCTTCCACAGCGTCAGTTTCTTGAGGCGAGGCGGTGCTGGGATGGCCTCCATAGGCGTTCCTGGTGGAGAAAGCGGATTAGCTTAACCCTTTGCCCTCCTCATCGTGGAGCATCGTCAAGAACATTTTCAACACGCCTGTCTTCGCCTGACAGGCACAGCCTATAGTGCAATCCAGTTGTGGTTCCTAGTTCCTGGACCATTAAAGTGCTATTCTCTTCAACTTCACGCCTGTTCTGTTGTTGCACGCTGACAGGCACAGCTTACACTGCGTGTTATCCCTTCATTGTGAAGACTGATCACAAGCCTCTTATGTAGGCATTCACCACAAAAGGGTCAGCGAAAACCACCCCAAGGATCGCACGACGGATCCTGGGACTTGAGGGGTACAATTTCACTGTCAAATACATGCCAGGTACAAAAAATGTGGTCGCTGATTTTCTATCTCGCTCACCGTCTGAGGGTGATGATTGTGCAACTTTGGTTGAATCTGATGAAGTGATACTTACACTGACGTGCCTTAACAAAGAGGAATGGGACGAGTGCTTACATACAGATGAGGAAATGAAATCGCTTAAAAATCTCATAGTCAATGGTTGGCCTAGTGAAAAGGAGGTCGCCACACCATTGAGTAGCTACTGAGATGTGCAACTGGAGCTAAGCATTCAAGAGGGAACTGTATGTAGGGGAGAAAAAATCATTCCACCAGTAAAATTGTGACAAAAAATGGTGGACCTAGCCCATTTTGGTCACTTAGGGCGTAGCCTTACAATAAATAAGATCAGACTGTACTACTGGTGGCCGGGGATGGATGCTATGGCTGAGCATAAAGTAAGTGTAGCCGCTCTAACAAAGTAAATCAAGCCTGGAAACCCCCTCTGTCTCCAGTGGTGGTGCCAGATTGTCAGTGGTCCAAACTAGCCCTCGACATCATTGGTCCCCTCAACCTCAAAACCTAGAATGAACGTTTCATACTGGTTATGGTGGACTATCATACTCGCTGTGTGGTTTACAAGTGTGTGCACCAGATAAACACAACAGTACTCCTCAGCTTTCAGAGGGATGCATTCTTCGATGAAGGGGACCCAGACACCCTGGTAACTGATAACTGGGCACAATTTACATCGGAAAACATGACAGACTTCCTATCTGATATGTGCATCACTCATCACAAAACGGCTCTATATTGTCCCCGTTCCTATGGGTTGGTGGAACGTATGAACCATGTAGTGAAAGAGTGTCTTCAGCGAGCAGAGATCTTAGGAATCTCAGCAAAAGATGCCTTGCAACATACATTTTGGGCCTATCGCTCAACCCCTAATTTAGTCACCGGGGTTTCTCCTTTTAGCTCCTTAAAAGGTAGAGATCCCAAAACCAGACTCTCACCTCCTTGGAGAAGACAAAACACCTGTGTAGTAAATCGTGACGAGATTAACAGAAGAGTAAGCGATCATCAATCCAGGTACAAAAACAGGTATGACGCAACTAAACATGTTAAATCACGTACATTCAGAGAAGGTGATTGGGTTCGCATAGACCTTCCAAAACCTCGAAGAAGGGAAGCTACAAGATTCTCAGAAACCATAAAAGTAACTAAAGTGAGCAGAAATGTAGTTCAACTTGCCAATGGGCAAACTTGGAGCATGGACAGAATTGTCCCTCATAGGCAAGGAATGGTTCCCCATGTTGTTGCCCAAGGGGACGGGAGGGACAGTGTTGCTCCTAGGAAATACCAAGGAACCAGGTCCGCGCCTAAGTGGACAAAAGAGTTATATATTCTGTGTTTTCCTATTGAGGATGTTCTCCACGTTTGGGTATTTCGTGGTTTTCCACTTTTGCAAGTTGAACTGTTAACTATTCACATTCCCTGGCTCGCCTCTTCCATTCCCTTCCTTCCCTTTCCTTTCCTTCCCCATGTAAGGAGATGTGTTATAATATGTACTTGGTATGCCCCGCCACCCCTCCCTCCCCTCCACTTGGTATATGCCGACCTGTAGTGAGATGAACATTCCACAGCTGACTCCAGCTGACTAGAACCTGTGATGGTGAAAGGAACGAATAAAGAAGACTCCTTACTTCACTACGCTTCGTTTGCTTCTTCTTTGTAACAGTGTTTCTTTTGTGTACATGTTCTTTTTCGGGGAAGTAACATTTACCCCTGATTTACTCTCCAATTCCAACCCTACCACTTTATTCCTTTCTGTTTTCTCTTAACTCTTTAATTTCTCCAACAGTCTCTAATCCTCCCTTCTCCTGTTCCACACTCCCTCCTTCTACACTGTCTCTTATCAAAGAACACGCTTTCTATTTTTACATGTTTTCATTACTGTTTGCTTTATTTAACCTGCCCCTCCCGCAACTCCTCCCTTCAAATGCCTCACCCCTACTATTCCATGCCAGTGCTCTTTTAACTGTTTGAATGTTGTCAATATACCATTCTTCCTCTTCCCCTGTGCCCTATTCAAACTGTGACTGCTGTAGAAATAGAAAAGAGATGACACTGGCCCTGTTTACTTCTTTAATCCGTTTCTATTTTGCCTGCTTGAGTTATTTTCCAGCTTGGCTTTTATTTTCGTTAGTTTGGGGAACTCTCGAAAACCTTCTGATTTATTTTTAAAGTATATTTCCCTCTCCAAACCCAGACTCCATGCTAAACCGTTAGTTTATCTGTCATTTTCCTAATTAGGGCTCGACCATCAATTATTATTTAAAACTGCTTTCTTGAAAAGGTTTTTAAAAGGTTTTCTTCAAGCAGGTATTCTCTTACCTGGCATTCCCTCAGCACAACAGCCTCCTGTTTTGTTTTTCACTTTCCTGTCGTTTTTTGAATCATATACATATTGTGAAGACCATTGTAGTTCAATATTATAATACAGTTAGCTCTAGACTCGGTCAGACCTCGTTTCACTATCGCTGTTTGGATTTTACTGGAACTTCTACTGTCCTTCAATTATGATGTCACAGGATGTTCCACCTCTTTAGTTTGTAATGCCATCCTTCACTAGACACAACCAATGTCGTTTAAAACTTTATTTCTATATCAGGAGAACAAGTCAACAATGGAAAAACCACACTTTCATAAGTTGTCCTTCTTCTTAAATGATAACTGCAGATCTTGGACCTGTGTTCTCCTCATGGACCCAGAGGCATCAATCAGGCACTTTCACTGTTCATCAGGATTGTAAAAATCCAATAATCTCACTGGTCCTTTTCATTATATTGAAGCATTCCATTCATATCCTCCATCATGTCTGATCAACTCCCTCCTAGTTTGGTTAGCCGGAATCTAGAGTCAGACAGATCTGTGTCCCTCATCAATTTCACCCCGTTGAGTACTGAATGAATTCCAGGATGTTATGACAAATATAGGTGGACACCACCCGAAGAAAATTCCAATTAAAAGTAGTGAGTGCTGCACAATACTCATTATTTTAAATACATATCAAGTTTTTAGTAAACTCTTACCCCCAATATTCATGTCCACTAAAAAACATTGAACAGAAAGGTATCACCGACACCTGACCAGGAGCAGTCGCAGAGGTGCATTTTTAGGGTCTACAGTAGAAAATCATAGTGCAGTGTATTTCTAAAAATCTCACTACGAGGCCTACTTTTTCTCTCCTAACATCCTGTTCCATTTGGAACATGTGTACATTTTTTTTTAAATACAATAATAACACTTTTTTTCTGGCAAAGCCCTTTGTACTTACGGTGGACCACTTTTGTGGATATTTCACGCCCACCCAATTGAGTTCACTGCTTTGCCTGGTATAAAACAAGCATTTGCAATGCAATAGGTCTCGCATTACTGAAAGTCTGAGCTATTGCATTGCTATTTGCAACGCCAATAGGTCAAACTTTCAGTAATGCGAGACCTGTTGCATTACAAATGCTTCTTGTTGTTTGCAATTATCAACAAAATATAGAATGTCGGAACCTTACATA
The DNA here is from genome assembly GCF_964204655.1 of Triturus cristatus. Taxonomy (NCBI): domain Eukaryota; kingdom Metazoa; phylum Chordata; class Amphibia; order Caudata; family Salamandridae; genus Triturus; species Triturus cristatus. The sequence goes on along the minus strand of NC_140579.1, from coordinate 93,037,953 downwards.
CAATTTACGCTGTACTTATTTAACATATTAACAAAAACAATGTCTCAACAGGGGAAGTAAATAAAGGGACCAATCAATACACAATTCGATCAATAGCAAGGAGGGACAAGAGAGACCAAAGGATTGAAAAAGAAAACAGGTTTTATAATTGAATACACAATTGGTATGTATAATTTGAAATAACCATAACATACATATGTGCACTGACAGTGAAGTGAACAAGTGGACGGCGCAGTGACATAAGTGTTAAAGTGACAACAAGGTACGGCAAAATAATTCAAAAAAATTCATTCAGGGTCGAGGAGGAATGTATATACAATGAATAATTAGCACATAATATTTAAGATCACACAGGACCCTTTAATTGGCCGTAAATAATGCTGTCCGGTCGACGACGTTTCAACCTCCTTACGTTGAGGTCATCATCAGGACTACGGTTATTGAATTATTTAAAAATACCTATGTGGGGGGGTAAGTAAATCACCATCTCTTGGCTAATTGCAGGAAAATGTAGGACAAATAAATCTAGTCCGTCAAATTAGCTGCGTATCTTCTGGTGTCTATAGATGACACAGAGAAGACGAGGGCTCACAAAAATCCTTAGAAGCATATCAGTTGCTCTATTGTAATCGGCAATCGGAGTACTAAATGAGAATCAGATCGTAGATCACAGGCTCGAAGCATCCAGCGGTAAAAAAATCCGCGGCTCAAAATAAATCAAGGCTGGGGATAAGCTTGTCGATTCGCCGAATAACGGGATCAGTCCAGGCAGGGTCAGACAGTCAGCACAGACAGGCAGAGGGCAGGGCTGGATATTTCTTTACGTGCAGTCACATAAATGCTGTGAGAGGCTTTAGAGTTATGGTTGTTCTTTGAGTTTCTGTGTATCTCTTGGTTTACGATATTACTTTAACCCGGTTTCATAGTGCCAATATTGGCCACACTCACCAGCCCTCCTACAGCAACATACAGGCAGCATAAATAAGCAGACAAGACAACTTTTGGTGGAGAAAATTGCTGCAGGTTTATTAGCATACCAATATGCCAACATGGTGGGTTATCTTACAGGCGATCCAAAGGCAAGCCGCCCCTCGCGGCCTACCACCCTCCAGGTGGGCGGGGGAGGAATGTATACCTCTCCCCGACCTCACCCCGGCAGGAAGTGACGCGCGGGACCCCCAAGGGGTCTCTGGACACTAGGCTGCCCAGTGTGCCATCTTGTGGCACTAAAGGGGCCGCCCTCTTATGAGGGTCCCCTGCGGTGACTATGTCGGTCAGCTCGCATTGTACTCGAGGAAAGGTTATTCCTTTGGTGTATTGCGCAAACATGTCATTTGACCTGGCACAAGCATGGCTTGATTTCAAGCTTCAGAACCTGCTTCTGCTGGTAAATTGCAAAAATGACACACACCGTGAAATAAACTGAAAATCGATAATCCGTTCGGCTCCGCTGGCTGCCCCAGTCAGTTTCATTCAGTGAATGTTCTGAAATGTGCTTTCCCTCGGTCATTAGTGGATCTCCTTCGGCGTGTCTCGGCAAATCAAGCACTGGAGCAAAATAAGCACATGCATCGACAAAAAGCATTTTTTGTAGTTATTTTTTCAAAACAATCAGAAAGCAAAGCCATTAAGGCTCTTAGGAAATGAGCAAAGGAGCCGGAAGCTGCAGTACGGGAGCGAGTGCAACAGGAGAGAAGGATTACTTCAGGGAAACCAGGGCCGGACTGGCTACTGGGCATTTTGGCATGCTGCCGAGCTGGGGGCTGATGTCACTGCGTTGGGGGCTAATTTTGTTGATGGAGACCTGCGTGTGCTTCGAAATAAACAAAGCAAAACTAATTTCCTTCAGCACACGCAGGTCTCTATCAACGAAATCAGCCCCCAGCTCGGCAGCATGCCAAAACGCCCGGTAGCCAGTCCAGCCCTGAGTGAAACACTTGCAAGAGTAAATCACACTGACACGTATTAAGAATGTGTGTGAGAGAAACTGCAAGGCATCAATGGCGTAGAACATGCAAGAAACGCTGGTGGTTTAAAACGGAATGGACGCACGTGCAACTGAATGGGGCTGTAGAAGAGCAGGGCTGCCTGGAGGAGAAGCACAGCATGATATTACAAATAAGGCTGACAGCCTGTACATACATGCACTCCCAAGGAGTGTAAAGTTAGGGACATGCCTGCTTAGTGGAGAAGTAATGTAGATCATAAAAACTCTCAAGCTCTCCCTGCTTATCCTGAGAGTGCGCATCCCGCTGTTGTTAATCCGGGACTCTGTATGATTTAACTAGCGCTCAGCCAACATAGTATCGCCATTGGCACCCCTCAGGCCCCCCTCCAACAAAATACATTACCCAATAATAACACACACTCAGACTGTTTGATTGGGTACAAAATGCTGCAGGTTTATTACATACATCGTTATGTAAAAGGTGGGTTATCTTACGGGCGATCCAAGGGCAGGCAACCAACTGGGCCGCCTGCCCGCCTGATGAGCCGGGCAGCGCTGGAGCGAAGACCGCCTTTGCTGCCATCCAGGTGATTCTTTTCTAGGATCACGTGCCGTTGGTAACTTCTACTCACGCCCCCCCTCTCGGGGCGGAGCGTCGCTTAGCAAACCCCCGGTTGTTCAGGTCCACAACCGCCCGCAGGACTAGCGGGGCGACGACACGGCTTCCGGGACCCTCCCATGAGGGTCCTCGGATTTGGCTCTGGCACCCGCTATGGTGCCGCGCAGAGGTACCCTTGGTACCGGCCTGCTTCCAGATCGCCCTGTAACTCCGCCACAGCTCTGGAGGCGGCAACCATCGCCGCCAGAGCCCCCCACCCAAGCAGCTATAGTCTTACCTGCCACCTCTCCTGTCTGGAGCTTCCTGCAATCCAGATGAAAGAGAACCATCCCTGCTGGTTATAGATGGCCCCATCTATATCCCAAGCCCTGTCAGGCCTGGGGAGTTGTGCCAGGGCAATTCACCCCCATGCGTAAAGTTCCACTGGGAATAGTCCACATTTGTAAAGCACGAACAATCACCCATAAGGGTCTCTAGGCGCTGGGGCCCGCCGGAAAGATTAAGCAAGCTATTGCCCAGAGTCACAAGGTGCTAGGCTAATCTGCTGCAGGCGCAGGGACGCGAACCGTGATCCCCAGGTTCTGGAGCCAGTTGCCCTGGCCGCGACGCCACACCTCTTCCCGCTTCACCTGCCTCAGCCCCGAGCCGGCTCTGGGCGGGGTGACCGCCGACCCCCAGGCTCGCAAGGCCCCGTCTATGTGCTGATCTCACCTAGCTGCCATTCTCCTAGCACCGGGTGCGCCTGAAACCTGCGTGCCCATCTATGGGACAGCAACCCGCTAGCTAGGTGACCACTCCCCCACCTGCCTGTCACCTGCGACCCTGCGACCCTGCTGAGAGGCATCCCAAGGACACTGAGCAGCTCTTCTACTCTGGCTGTCATTGTGTGCTGTAACCTGCTCCCCTGCGTCCCTGCTGAGAGGCATCCCAAGGACACTGAGCAGCTCTTCTACTCTGGCTGTCATTGTGCGCTGTCACCTGCTCCCCTGCGACCCTGCTGAGAGGCATCCCAAGGACACTGAGCAGCTCTTCTACTCTGGCTGTCATTGTGCGCTGTCACCTGCTCCCCTGCGACCCTGCTGAGAGGCATCCCAAGGACACTGAGCAGCTCTTCTACTCTGGCTGTCATTGTGTGCTGTCAGTCATTATGTGCTGTCACCTGCTCCCATGCGTCCCTGCTGTGAGGCATCCCAAGGACACTGAGCAGCTCTTCTACTCTGGCTGTCATTGTGTGCTGTCACCTGCTCCCATGCGACCCTGCTGAGAGGCATCCCAAGGACACTGAGCAGCTCTTCTACTCTGGCTGTCATTGTGTGCTGTCACCTGCTCCCCTGCGACCCTGCTGAGAGGCATCCCAAGGACACTGAGCAGCTCTTCTACTCTGGCTGTCATTGTGTGCTGTAACCTGCTCCCCTGCGACCCTGCTGAGAGGCATCCCAAGGACACTGAGCAGCTCTTCTACTCTGGCTGTCATTGTGTGCTGTCACCTGCTCCCATGCGTCCCTGCTGTGAGGCATCCCAAGGACACTGAGCAGCTCTTCTACTCTGGCTGTCATTATGTGCTGTCACCTGCTCCCCTGCGACCCTGCTGAGAGGCATCCCAAGGACACTGAGCAGCTCTTCTACTCTGGCTGTCATTATGTGCTGTCACCTGCTCCCCTGCGACCCTGCTGAGAGGCATCCCAAGGACACTGAGCAGCTCTTCTACTCTGGCTGTCATTGTGTGCTGTCAGTCATTATGTGCTGTCACCTGCTCCCATGCGTCCCTGCTGTGAGGCATCCCAAGGACACTGAGCAGCTCTTCTACTCTGGCTGTCATTGTGTGCTGTAACCTGCTCCCCTGCGTCCCTGCTGTGAGGCATCCCAAGGACACTGAGCAGCTCTTCTACTCTGGCTGTCATTGTGTGCTGTCACCTGCTCCCCTGCGACCCTGCTGAGAGGCATCCCAAGGACACTGAGCAGCTCTTCTACTCTGGCTGTCATTGTGTGCTGTAACCTGCTCCCCTGCGTCCCTGCTGAGAGGCATCCCAAGGACACTGAGCAGCTCTTCTACTCTGGCTGTCATTGTGTGCTGTCACCTGCTCCCCTGCGACCCTGCTGAGAGGCATCCCAAGGACACTGAGCAGCTCTTCTACTCTGGCTGTCATTGTGTGCTGTCACCTGCTCCCATGCGTCCCTGCTGTGAGGCATCCCAAGGACACTGAGCAGCTCTTCTACTCTGGCTGTCATTGTGCGCTGTCACCTGCTCCCCTGCGACCCTGCTGAGAGGCATCCCAAGGACACTGAGCAGCTCTTCTACTCTGGCTGTCATTGTGTGCTGTCAGTCATTATGTGCTGTCACCTGCTCCCCTGCGACCCTGCTGAGAGGCATCCCAAGGACACTGAGCAGCTCTTCTACTCTGGCTGTCATTGTGTGCTGTAACCTGCTCCCCTGCGTCCCTGCTGAGAGGCATCCCAAGGACACTGAGCAGCTCTTCTACTCTGGCTGTCATTATGTGCTGTCACCTGCTCCCCTGCGACCCTGCTGAGAGGCATCCCAAGGACACTGAGCAGCTCTTCTACTCTGGCTGTCATTGTGTGCTGTCACCTGCTCCCCTGCGACCCTGCTGAGAGGCATCCCAAGGACACTGAGCAGCTCTTCTACTCTGGCTGTCATTATGTGCTGTCACCTGCTCCCATGCGTCCCTGCTGTGAGGCATCCCAAGGACACTGAGCAGCTCTTCTACTCTGGCTGTCATTATGTGCTGTCACCTGCTCCCATGCGTCCCTGCTGTGAGGCATCCCAAGGACACTGAGCAGCTCTTCTACTCTGGCTGTCATTGTGTGCTGTCACCTGCTCCCCTGCGACCCTGCTGAGAGGCATCCCAAGGACACTGAGCAGCTCTTCTACTCTGGCTGTCATTGTGTGCTGTAACCTGCTCCCCTGCGTCCCTGCTGAGAGGCATCCCAAGGACACTGAGCAGCTCTTCTACTCTGGCTGTCATTGTGTGCTGTCACCTGCTCCCCTGCGACCCTGCTGAGAGGCATCCCAAGGACACTGAGCAGCTCTTCTACTCTGGCTGTCATTGTGTGCTGTCACCTGCTCCCATGCGTCCCTGCTGTGAGGCATCCCAAGGACACTGAGCAGCTCTTCTACTCTGGCTGTCATTGTGCGCTGTCACCTGCTCCCCTGCGACCCTGCTGAGAGGCATCCCAAGGACACTGAGCAGCTCTTCTACTCTGGCTGTCATTGTGTGCTGTCAGTCATTATGTGCTGTCACCTGCTCCCCTGCGACCCTGCTGAGAGGCATCCCAAGGACACTGAGCAGCTCTTCTACTCTGGCTGTCATTGTGTGCTGTAACCTGCTCCCCTGCGTCCCTGCTGAGAGGCATCCCAAGGACACTGAGCAGCTCTTCTACTCTGGCTGTCATTGTGTGCTGTCACCTGCTCCCATGCGTCCCTGCTGAGAGGCATCCAAAGGACACTGAGCAGCTCTTCTACTCTGGCTGTCATTGTGTGCTGTCACCTGCTCCCCTGCGACCCTGCTGAGAGGCATCCCAAGGACACTGAGCAGCTCTTCTACTCTGGCTGTCATTGTGTGCTGTCACCTGCTCCCCTGCGACCCTGCTGAGAGGCATCCCAAGGACACTGAGCAGCTCTTCTACTCTGGCTGTCATTGTGTGCTGTCACCTGCTCCCCTGCGACCCTGCTGAGAGGCATCCCAAGGACACTGAGCAGCTCTTCTACTCTGGCTGTCATTGTGTGCTGTCACCTGCTCCCCTGCGACCCTGCTGAGAGGCATCCCAAGGACACTGAGCAGCTCTTCTACTCTGGCTGTCATTGTGTGCTGTCACCTGCTCCCATGCGTCCCTGCTGTGAGGCATCCCAAGGACACTGAGCAGCTCTTCTACCCATGTCACTCTTTCCTCTGGGTATCTTTCTCAGCATTCTTTGGTGTGTGTGTGTGTGGGTTCCGAGTCAATGGTCAGTTGAGGTCAAAGTGGCCCGCGACCACCTTTTGACCTCCTTGTCCACTCCGCCCTCCTTTACCATTAGGCGGTTCACGATTTTCAAAGAGCATGCCCAATCATAGCGCGTCCTTTCGTGGGCTTTCCAGTTCTCCCTCAGGTGTTCTCGCTGCCTGTAGGAGTTCCCTACGGCCCCCCTACTTGATCTGGCTTTGACTTCCCTGGCCTGCGTCACAATTGCTTGGTGCAGTTACTTCCTGGAATCGTTGATTCTTTTCCTGGTAACTTTAGTACACCCGTACTGTGCAACTCGCAGGCAGCTCTTAATGGCATAAGACGCTTTTCAAAGGTTGGCAGTAGTAAAAGTAGAACTGGTTGTGTAGTAGTGGTAGTAAGCACCGCAAGCAATTACCAACCCCACAGAGGTTGTCTGTAAACCATGTTTAGAGCTGAGCTGAGTCCCGGTTAATAATGATCTAATAAGTTAAATGTTTCGATGACCGACATGAGTTGTGAGACGTAGTCAGCACTAAAGTGAGAATTGCTCATACCACTGCCTGTGTCCGAGGAAAACCGTTTTATGGGGTGAATAGCATAGAGGGGGAGTGACATATCCGCCAACCTTAGAAGGGGAGCTCGGGCACCACAACGGACTGGCATTCAAAGGCACACGCTCTTTGCCCGCGCCATTGAGGGATGCACAAAATCTGGAATAAATGCGGCTGTCTGTTTGCGTAGATGTATGTTCAGCTTATCTGTGTTTGCCGGGCTGCGGGGCGACAAGAGGTCGCCGGCATGGTGGGGGAGGGCTATATAGCCTCCCCACACGCCCAGAGGAGCCCCGGAAGTGACGCCCAGGAACGAGAGGAGTGGGACACCGGCCGGAGTCCCTGCCCCCCCCCAGGGGGGAGCGGGGAGGGGTGACCGGTGCCCAGGCGCCACTAGGGCATCGACCGCTCTAGCGGCCCCCTGCGGGGGCCGCGGTCAGCGGCACAGTCGTCAGGAAACAAGCACTGGGCGACCCCTTCCCCTCCCCCTGTAAGCCCTGCCCGGAACTGACGAGTTGGCATTAAAACACGGCCCTGGATCTGATGAGCACAGCCCTTTGTTACCCATTTGGATGTTTTCAACGGGAGCACCTATGAAAAAGTTAAAGGCTGAGTAAAGCCATCACAACAACTGGCCTGTGCACGTCTGGAGACCAGGGCATATGTCCTGACAAGCGGCCATATGGCCACAGGGAAGCAATCGGTTGTGTGTGATAGGGAAATGTTATTTATTTTTTTAATTTGTAGGAGTCTATCATATTTTATGTGGTTTGTGTTGCACAGTTTGTATGCTTCTTGCACATGGGCTCTTAGACTTCGTCCAGACCCTCATTTTGCCATTCCCTGGTAATCTGTTGTTTACTGGGTTGGAGAAAGCAGAGTTCCATGCACGAGACCTGGCGTACACCGTCATGAACTCGGTTGAAGGTGCTTACTTCATGCTGCAAACACTCGGGCAGCAACTCACAGTTAGGGCAGATACGTAAGGTCTGGCGGGACAGGTTTTTTTATTATTAGCAATGCTTCTGAGGTGCAACAGCATGGAGGGCGGTGTCGGTGGGCAAAGAAATCCGGTGCCGAATTAAACATGCGTGTGCTAATTATGAAAGCGGGCTCGTGCTAAACATAAAGGCAGCGCCCGTGTACGTCAATACTATGTGCTGCGGCCTATGAAGTATCTGCTGTTGTTAGTCATTACAATGAAATTTTAAAAAGTAGTCCACAAGGAACTAATAAACAAGCACAGCGTAAGTAAACTGTACTTAGTCAGTGCTGCTTCCTCCAAAAGCGAAAGTGATGTATGCCATCCGTAGCCAACCATAAGCCTGCTAACAAAAGCAATGCCACAGTTAACCAATGGCAAGCAGCAGGACAAATTACCCTCGATATTGTATTTACTACAGGTCTTGCGACAGCGCATGCATGCGCTATCTAGGCTCGACCTAAAAAATGGAAGACAAGAAAGAAGGAAAAAGCAAAGTCAAGAAAAAGAGCGAAGGCTACAAAGGTAGAAAGCAAGACAAAAGGAAACAAGGATAAACAAATGAAAGTAAGAAATAAGGTATAAGGAAAGAATTGAAAAAATAAGCCAAGAAACAAGGAATGAAAGACAAAAGGACAGCAAGAAAGAAAGAAGGAAGCACAGAAAAAAGGAAGCACAGAATTAAAGCAAAAGAACAAGAAAAAAATGGAAGAAAGTGGAAAGAAAAAAGGAGAGACAAAAGGAACCAAATATTGAAAGCTAAAAAAATTAAAAAGAAAAAATGACAAACAAGGAAAAAGAAAACAGGCAAGCAACAAAGAAGGAAATAAAAAGAAAGAAGTAAATAAAAAGAAAACAAGCTTTTGCAATGCAATCGGTCTCGCCTTTGGGACCGTATATGTATTTAGCTATGCAGCTAAAACAGTTATTTTCTGTGTGATTGTGTCCTTGCCAGTTTGCATTGCCTTTCAATGTCTCTGCATCAATCACCACACCTTAATTGTCACGTTAAACTTTAAGCATAGCACCCTCTCTGATCAGAGGCTGTGTATTTAATCGTTGAGGCACAACCTAATTTATTTAATTTCAATTGAAAACTTTATTTCAGTCAAAGACCATACAAGTAGCAGAAAATATAAAAATACTTCACATCACTCATAAACCAATTCACAGCAGCAATTCCAATAACATGATTTCCAAAGTTCAATGGTATCTCCCACAAACCACTACTAAATCACTATGTGCCATTAGCTGCAACCCCTGCATTGCATTTCCGTTCTAGGTTCTCAGCACATACATACACACACAACTGCACATTGACTCTTTTTTCTCTCTGTTCCGAAACCTGGTATCACACCCACTGGTGAAGCGGCGATAGACCGAACCATTGCACAAGCAGTGCAGGTTTTCACCGAAGCATGCAATAGTAATGCATGCGTTTCCCTGTTTGGAAGGATTGTGAAAGTTAATGCAAGCATTGTTCGGAAATAGTCAATGGTACCTATGTGTCAGAACTGTGTTGACAGTACAATCAGAGAGTTTACTTTGACTGTTTTATTCAACATAACTCCACCAGGAAGGTGTCAGCGCACAGTACAGAGAACTACTCGGGAGATGCTTGCACAGTAACCATGGCAACAGAGATGCAGTCGCTCTCTTGCAATGAGGGGCAGTGGCAGCGATCTGGCACCTTGAGTGACTGCTCAATCATAACCATTGCAGGGCGAGGCACCTTCCCCCATGGAGTGCATGTGTGCAACAAAAAAACACTATGTAAATCGCAATTATGATTGCCATTATCGTTATATTTGTCATTATTATTACGGTTGTTGTTCCTATTATTTTTTTTTAATTAGTGTGTCAGATTTTGGGGAGCGCACTCAGGACAGCACGCTCGGGTATGCATGTTTGTACTACTTCTATAACAAAGCGCCGACCCAGCAGCGCTATAAAAGAAAGGGTGAATTGATATAGTGAGATTGCCAACAAGGGATTTTACTTGAGGTTACTTAGTTCTATTTCTTTGTAATTAAGATTGAAAGTGTATTTTAGATCAATTATACACATACAATAAATGTTTTTCAAGAACTTATCAAAGATAAAGAGTACACACACGGGAATGATTGTGAATAAAACACAGGTCTTTTTATATATCAATCAAAATCAAGATAAGGGGGATACACAAAGGAACAATAAATTTCAAGCAATATAACATGAAAGATGGGTTAACTTAAATCCACATTTCATCAGAAAACATCTATTTCCAGGTAGTTTTAACAGAGATTAATTTCATAAATGAAAAGAAATCAGCTATAATTATCAAATAATGCGGAATTAGATGATGGTGTCGACGTTTCGGTCTTGATGGCAGAAGTCCGTTAGACCATCTTCAGGACAGTTAATAATTGCACAAAAAACCCCTATATGAACATAATACAAATAATTACATTAATGAATACATAACAATTATAAAAAATTTACATTCTGGACAACCCGTGTGTGGAGAGTGGTCTCTATATATTGATTTAATCAAACAACTAATTAAATACTGCATAGCAGCAAAACTAAATTAAATATGGAAATTTACCATATTTGAGTCGGATGAAGACCCATTTATCAGACAACCAAAAAATTTTTTGCAATAAATAGGCTTGATGTCATGACTAAAGGATCTTATAGAGCTCATCTTAACTTACATCCATTTTAAGTTATGAAAATTTGATCAACATAAAAGTAATTGCTTACTTTGTGAATTCGGGAAGAGCAAACAGCTCAATCTTCGTTTTTATATATTTTTGCCAAACCGTATTAGATGAATCTATAGCCAAAATTAAAGAGCACTGCATTAGGTATATATGCATGACAGCAGAGAAGAAAAAAGGGAGGGAAGGGCCTTTAAGTAACTCCTACCTAATTGTTGACAAAGTAACTCCTACATGGAGATTCATATATGAGAGATCCTCGTTTCTTCTGATGTCCTTTTACTGTAAACATAGAAAGCAAACACCAGTTGGCTCGTGTGTTACTTCTGTTTAAATTTATAAAATTCGACATCAGAATTTTAATCCAAAGTGACAAAGTATTAGCTGATGCTAGGAAAATTCTATTAGGTGAGTTGTACACACCTCTCGATCACTAAGAATCTACACTCGTCATCATTTAAATCTCGGGATAAGTACTTGAAGGATCAAAGCATATTGATGCATCGCTAGTGGCAACCATCTGTATAATGACAGTTACGTATCAACTGGAGGGGTATTTGGTGATCTGAGCACTCAACAGAATGTCGATAGCTGACCGGAAACCATTTAATGAGAGCAGAAACGCCTCTCGACCCAGAAAGCGAATAGGCTCAAATTTAGTTAATAAAATACAAGAAACTTAACCAGTTTATTTAAAACCCACTGTGGATAGTTATATCTTACTAAATACAGCAACGGATTTTCGATAAACAAATTTAAACTTGCGCTGAACACAGCCCTTCAGTATAGCGCAAAGTATCGTGCCATGTTTTACGTCTAAGTTCAAGAAGGTGAGGACACCAATATTCAAAGTACAGTTTACTAACCCACCCAAACATTACAAGTTAGTGCTGCCTACTGTGAACCCGCTTCGTGTTAATGAGCAGGGACTATCTCTAACTATCGTCGTGGTCAACTTACTTGTTAGGTTTTCAATCAGACTCGAAAAAGCTCCGCCACAGTCGGGAACGCCTAACCTAACCTGACTGGAACACCTGTTTTTAAAGCTACCTAATTGATGGGCGGACCTATTAAGTGTTGGATGATCGAATACACCGAGTGAACACGGCGGCCATTATTAAACGACTGAATAGACTGAATGGATTCCATTATAGCGTGATATTAGTAATCTCCATAAAGTTGTACATTGCCAAACTTCCGAGGAGAATCACGTATTCAAGACCAGATAATTAATAATGATCTAGCTGTATGGTAGAGGTTTCAAACTACCGTAGTCTTCGTTTTTACTCATATTTCTACTAGACCTATGTCTGGATGGCGGCCATCTTGAACTGCGCTACAGTTATTGAATCGTATTAGGATTAATGAAGGGAAGCTGAGGAAGACTTTTCAGTATCAATGTGTTTGCATTAGGACTGAACGATCTACCTTCTTTCCATCAAATACCATGGTAGCAAAAGAGGTCATCACCTTTGAAAATGCCATTCTCACGGAGGTAGACCACTTTTTTAAGATTTCAAGTAGGGTTAGATATAATTTGACCCATGACGAACATCAAGCCCTTAAAAATCTCCAATCCCTATCAGATACCATGATAAAACCGGCCGATAAAGGCGGAGGGATTGTCTTGTGGGCCCTAGAGGCATACAACACAGAAATGATGAAACAGCTATCGGTAACGACACACTATAAGAAACTGCCAAATAACCCAACTCCACGCTTAGAAAAATCTATAAGTGAACTGAGCAGAAAAGGCTTTGAGGGTGGTTGGCTAAGTGCCAAAGAAGCAGCATTTTTGATCAATAAATCTCCGACAGTGCCGGTAATTTACATCTTACCGAAGGTGCATAAGGACGCCAGTACACCTCCCGGTAGACCGATCGTCTCCGGTTGTAACTCAATCCTTAAACCCCTAGCACAATATGCCGATTTTTTCATCCGGCCCTTTGCCACGGAAAGTCCCACCTACATTAGGGACACAACAGCAGTCATTAATGTTGTTGAAAACCACCCTTTTGATCCACTTTGCGAATTCCTAGTCTCAATGGACATAGAAAGTCTGTACACTAATATCCCACAGACAGATGTACTTGAGATCATAGAAGATCTATTAAACAACATACCAAGACCTCATGCAGTACCAACAGAGTTTATTGTAGACTGTATCAGGATTTCTCTTTGTGAAAACTTCTTCCTGTTCGAGAAAACATTCTACCAGCAACTAAAGGGTGTCGCGATGGGGGCAGTTTATGCCCCAGACATAGCAAACATCTATGTGTCCGACTTCGAAAAGCAACATATCCACAATATATCTAATCCTTACACAACCAACATCTCGTGTTGGCTTAGATATATTGACGACGTTTTCCTAATTTGGAAAGGATCCAAAGAATTACTGACCAACTTCCATGACTGGTTAAATTCAAGGAATCCTAATCTGAAGTTCACATTAGAATGTAACAGCCAATACATGAACTTCCTAGACATCTCAATTAGAGTAGACACGGACAATAAACTGTACACCACTCTCTTTACCAAACCGACTGCGCGAAACACCTTGCTAAAGTACGAAAGTCATCATCCACAGTCTTTGAGGGATGGACTCCCTTTTGGGCAGTTCCTCCGTCTTCGGAGGAACTGTTCCAAAAGAGCTGACTATTTTTCGGAAGCGAAGAAACTGAAAGACAAGCTCCATTCTCGTGGCTATCCAAACAAGCTACTCAAGAAATCCCTTAAAAGAGCTTGGTACAATGATCGCAATGCTCTGCTTGAAGTAAAAGAAAAGAATGATCAACCCCAATTGGTCTGTGTTACCACCTTTGGCACAGCTACAAATAAGATCAAAAAAATTGTCAAGAAACATTGGACACTTTTAGCCTCACTTCCTGAACTATCGAAGGAACCGTTGTTTTCCTTTAAAAGAGGTCCCAATGTTCACTCGGTGTATTCGATCATCCAACACTTAATAGGTCCGCCCATCAATTAGGTAGCTTTAAAAACAGGTGTTCCAGTCAGGTTAGGTTAGGCGTTCCCGACTGTGGCGGAGCTTTTTCGAGTCTGATTGAAAACCTAACAAGTAAGTTGACCACGACGATAGTTAGAGATAGTCCCTGCTCATTAACACGAAGCGGGTTCACAGTAGGCAGCACTAACTTGTAATGTTTGGGTGGGTTAGTAAACTGTACTTTGAATATTGGTGTCCTCACCTTCTTGAACTTAGACGTAAAACATGGCACGATACTTTGCGCTATACTGAAGGGCTGTGTTCAGCGCAAGTTTAAATTTGTTTATCGAAAATCCGTTGCTGTATTTAGTAAGATATAACTATCCACAGTGGGTTTTAAATAAACTGGTTAAGTTTCTTGTATTTTATTAACTAAATTTGAGCCTATTCGCTTTCTGGGTCGAGAGGCGTTTCTGCTCTCATTAAATGGTTTCCGGTCAGCTATCGACATTCTGTTGAGTGCTCAGATCACCAAATACCCCTCCAGTTGATACGTAACTGTCATTATACAGATGGTTGCCACTAGCGATGCATCAATATGCTTTGATCCTTCAAGTACTTATCCCGAGATTTAAATGATGACGAGTGTAGATTCTTAGTGATCGAGAGGTGTGTACAACTCACCTAATAGAATTTTCCTAGCATCAGCTAATACTTTGTCACTTTGGATTAAAATTCTGATGTCGAATTTTATAAATTTAAACAGAAGTAACACACGAGCCAACTGGTGTTTGCTTTCTATGTTTACAGTAAAAGGACATCAGAAGAAACGAGGATCTCTCATATATGAATCTCCATGTAGGAGTTACTTTGTCAACAATTAGGTAGGAGTTACTTAAAGGCCCTTCCCTCCCTTTTTTCTTCTCTGCTGTCATGCATATATACCTAATGCAGTGCTCTTTAATTTTGGCTATAGATTCATCTAATACGGTTTGGCAAAAATATATAAAAACGAAGATTGAGCTGTTTGCTCTTCCCGAATTCACAAAGTAAGCAATTACTTTTATGTTGATCAAATTTTCATAACTTAAAATGGATGTAAGTTAAGATGAGCTCTATAAGATCCTTTAGTCATGACATCAAGCCTATTTATTGCAAAACATTTTTTGGTTGTCTGATAAATGGGTCTTCATCCGACTCAAATATGGTAAATTTCCATATTTAATTTAGTTTTGCTGCTATGCAGTATTTAATTAGTTGTTTGATTAAATCAATATATAGAGACCACTCTCCACACACGGGTTGTCCAGAATGTAAATTTTTTATAATTGTTATGTATTCATTAATGTAATTATTTGTATTATGTTCATATAGGGGTTTTTTGTGCAATTATTAACTGTCCTGAAGATGGTCTAACGGACTTCTGCCATCAAGACCGAAACGTCGACACCATCATCTAATTCCGCATTATTTGATAATTACAGCTGATTTCTTTTCATTTATGAAATTAATCTCTGTTAAAACTACCTGGAAATAGATGTTTTCTGATGAAATGTGGATTTAAGTTAACCCATCTTTCATGTTATATTGCTTGAAATTTATTGTTCCTTTGTGTATCCCCCTTATCTTGATTTTGATTGATATATAAAAAGACCTGTGTTTTATTCACAATCATTCCCGTGTGTGTACTCTTTATCTTTGATAAGTTCTTGACAAACATTTATTGTATGTGTATAATTGATCTAAAATACACTTTCAATCTTAATTACAAAGAAATAGAACTAAGTAACCTCAAGTAAAATCCCTTGTTGGCAATCTCACTATATCAATTTATCTGCCTAAGCCCTCAAGGGTCTATTGGGCTTACCCTTCACGTACTATTATAAAAGAAAGGGAGCATTCATCATCTTGCAGACTGTGGAACGGGCAGGGGATGGACGGTGGGTTTCAGCAGCCAATCAGATCACTTTCGTCGAATGCCCTTTATTTAAAAGTGCTGTGAGAAACTGCATGAAGTGGGATGTCCGTTCATAAAAACACTGCTTAATTTGTGCTGGTGGTTAGGTGCATGCACTGACGCTTGGTGACCCGCACTTATTTTTAACCCTCATATTTTGACCCAGAACAAGAATGAGAAAGGAAGCAAAGGGGGAAAGAAGGAGGAAGAGAAATAGTGGAGAAAGGGAGAAAGCAGGGATGAAAAAGAACCAGCAGTGAGTAAGATAGAGAGACGGGAAGGGCAGGTGGAAGAAAGAGCCCCGAGTTGGGATTAAGACGAGGCTGTCTCGGTGTAAGTGAATGTGGACATTTGGCAGAACCAGCACCAGGCTCTTGAGAACGGCTCCGGGCCCCTGAGTTTATAGTTTTAACAGATTAAGCTTTGCATAAAATGCGGAGCAGCACCTGAGGGGGTCAGGAGTCATCGTTCTCCCTCCCTTTTCTCTAAGGCCACAGCCTGGCTGCAACTGCTCGGGTGCAAGGGGAGGTTTACAATCCACTCCCAATGGAAGAGATGCCCCAGGCCCTTTAAATCCCCCCGGTCCCTTTAAACACAGACTACCCCTGGGAGCGGGTTTGGTTCATGGCCTGGGCGGCATAGAAATGATGTAGGTCCAAGCGAGCAACAACCCCATTCAAAGATGGCAGAGGATGATGTGTGTGCATTGACAGCGGCCATTGCTGAATGGGTATGTTCAGATATTACAAATCCATATCTTGGTGCCAGTTGGGCATTCACAGGCACCCAATTTTAAATGGGTAAAACCCCACGTTAAGATGGCTTTCTGACTGTAGTACACCAGGCAACAAAATGAAAACAGTTGTAGAGGGTCATGGGAGCAAGGAAGGGATGGGTGGGGCAGCAAAAGCAACACAAGAACTAGGACCGGGAATGGCGTTATGGGAGTTAAGCAAAGGGGGCAGCACAATGCGGAGTTAACAAGAAAACACAAGCACTCCCTTGAACTGCATAAGTTAAATTAAAAACATATATTTTTCGCTGAATGCAAGCAATGTAAGTAATAAAGGACACAAGTGAACCAATCATAGCACAGAGACCAAAATGCTTTTAAGTATTACAATAGAGGAAGTAAGTAATCAAATCAAAAGAAGGCAACTGAATTAAACAAAGCACCCAAGAGAAAGGTGGCTGAGTGATGTCTTTTCAAAAAGGATGCCCATCAATAGTAAAAGTGTGCAGGCATTGAACTGATTTCAAATCCTAGGGTTTTTTTAAGTGCAGATTAAGGAAGTGGCTAGACATGGTACCAAGATGAAGAGAAGTGGCACAAGTGAGCTCTGTATGTGCTCTTCCTGGGGACTGGCCCCATGATAAACTGAGACTCGCCGACATTGGAGACAAACAGACGGGCAGGCGACTGCTTTCCAGCAGAGTGAACGTGAGCCGCGGCACAGTCAAAAGTACTCTTTCAAGACTGTTCAGTGTAGTCTCTCCGGTACTTGACTCTCTATTCTCCTCCAACACCTGTCAGCACAACCCCTCAGCAAACTGCACTGCTGACTCGAGAGATCCCACTCAGAGAAGTGATGCAGGGATGGTACACTGGCGAGATGAGGCAGAGAGATGGGACTTGAAATCTTGTTGTTACTGCTGAGCTCCCTCTCCTTCCCACGTCAGAGAAATGGATTAAATGATCTTACAAAGGAGGAAGGCAAGAGAGGTCTGGAAATCATTGTGATGCTGATCTTTAAACTGACCGTGAAGCAGAGGTTCGATTTGACACACGTCGTGCAATGAAAGAGGCAAGTGTACCTCCCCTCCAAGGACTTCAGACCCTGCGCTAAATTAAATACCTCAGGGCTAAAACTCACACAATATTTAGCAGACCTTTTTATTGCAAATTACTCGCCCCTGCTCTCAGAGATTCATACTGACCACAAGAGATTGTTTTAAATGGTTACTTCTTGGATAGGTAGAATAGACTTTGTAAAATTGTTAAAATTAATATACCTCTGGGTTTTCTATATCTCTTTCAGGCCTTCATTATTAAAACGGAGCCCAAGGCTTCAGTGGCGGGGAGGGGAATCAGTGAGGACTCTCAATCACTCGGTTCAGAGGATCAATAATAAAATAGACAAGCTGTTTAGGACCCCCAGATTACAAGTTATTGCTCATGGCTGCATAAAAGGGGACGTCTGCTACTTGCGAGATGGGGTGCACCTTTCGCGTTTGGGGAACGAGTTATTCCTGGGCAACATTTTAGCTTGGCTGGACCAATTTCAATGGCCTTGGGTTTGGGGGGGGGCCTGATAGTCGGTCTACTATGCAGGCCTGTGCAGTAAGGTCATCGGTTGGACAGACTAAATTTACTAATCTTTTGGGGCGCCGTATTAAGTGGGGCGCCCAGAGGGGAGGGACATGTGGCTCTCACCAGACTCCAGGGGCAGTTACAACCGGTTGGTTGGAATAATGCGGGGCCAAAGGGGTGTTACGCTTTCCATTGGCTGGTTGGCCACCCCGCACGCGGGCGTAAGTAAGCTGCGCTGTCTGCATGGCCCCTTTATGGAGTAAGTCTTGAACGTATGGGGGTTGCCTGGTGGGAAGTACTTCCGGGTCAGCTGGGCCCCCTGCGCATACGCCCCCTGGTTAGGGGGCGCGGGACAATTTGGATTAAAGGGGGAGGGGCCAGCGTGTTGACCTTGCCGTAGGCCCAAAGGAATACGCAGAAATGTGATCAGCAATATGCTTAGACTAGGATAGGAACATTATGTATTAGAGTTTTGTTAAAGCTAGGAATGAATCAAATGTACCGAATCCTGTCTTGTCATTTCTGCGTAATTGTATATTTGTTTGCAAATATGTGTGTTTTGTTAATAAATACGATCGGTTGTCTACGACCCCCTATTCCAAACAAATGTCTAAGTTGGTTTCTGTCACATTAGAGGGGAGGAGGGGGCGGTAGGCCGTACCGGACCATATGAGCACTCACGGAAATAACAAGCACAGCATACAGACATCAAAACAAAACCGTCTGTATTGCGCATGTGTTGTGCACATTGCCATGCTTTGGTCAGGCAAAATTTCTGTGACACCAAAAAAGAGTGCGATCACCCAGCCAATCCCACAACAAACAAGTATTTCTTAATGCAATAGGACTCGTACTTACGCGAGACCTATTGCATAGGAAATGGGAGGGTGGGGGTCCAGGACTGCATGAATGGGAGTGGAAAGATGAGGGGGGGGCCGAAATGTCATGGACTACAGAGGGGGCGGGGAGGGGGACACAGGGCCAAAAATAGTTTTTGAGTAAAGGGGCCAATAGCCAGGGAAGGATATAAATGAGAACATGGCCATGAGGAGGAGGGACTAACAAGCCAAAAACAAATCAAAATGCAGCATTTATTATTGAAGCTAATCAAAAATATGGCCGGAAAGTGGGCGGAGCTTCCCCCCACAATACTGTATACAGCATCTCTCGATCAGACAGCGCATGCGCTGCCTAGCCGAGACCTAAAAAGACACCCCCCCACACACAAAATCAGGGAGGTATTCACACCAAATTGAAACATAGACTCCCGCCAAAGCTCGCACCAAATTCAAACATAGTGCCTCTCAGCTAATAAAGCAGAGTGTGTGACGCCACGAGTGAGAGATCCAATTCCCGTGGGCGGGGCTAAAAGGAGACAAGGCGGCAACAAGGAGGGACTAATAAGCCTCCTTTTCAATGGTGAGCCTGCGTTTTGCATGCAGGATGACGCCAGCGAATGAGGAAGATGGGCGGGGCTTCAACTCAGCCTCCGAGACCTTTGGAATCTGTATTGATTCCAAGAAGCTCTCTTATGACGAGGGCAGCACATGCACGCTGCTTTCGCCAGCCGAGACCTATAAAACTATGTTCAAGACAAAATTCATAGATCGGAAACCCTAAAAAGTGATAAACGATCACAAGATACTGGTAAGTAGATGCATTCTTAGTAAAAGCAGTTTTCAAACTATTGTTAGTACGTTTCAAAAGTAAGTCAGACTTACTTTCTTAGATATTTATTTTACTTATTTATTTAACAATTCAAAACAACTGCTAAATGCCGCATAGTTGTTGTCTAAGTGCTAGAGGAGACAAGAGAATGCAAGACAGGCAAAATGTTCTACTGACCTGAATGAAGTTAATGATGATCGGTCGTAGGCCAGTCAGGCGTGCGGGATTAGCCATCGAAAAGGCTTCGACACTGAATGTAATTTGCAAATGCAGGTTAAATAGGATAGAGCTAAACTGGAGTCCAGTTGAGAACAAAGGGACTTAGGCTGCAGTCTAGTTGGCCCTAAGTAGTGTTTAGAACAGTGCTCGTGGTAAAAAGGAGACAGTATTGGCATACGTCTCAAGTGACACTTTTTTGGATGATGTCACCCTTCCTGAACCCATCTCCGCCCTCCATCCCAGCAAAATGTCTCCCATAGACTTTAATGGAATCACTTGCCTTAAAACCTTCCTCTTCTTCCCAAAAGTATTTCATCCTATTAATTTATTGGGCACACCATCTAGAAACTGTGAATCTTACCCTCCGTGAAGTCTGAAAGATTGAGAGGGGTTGTGCAAGGGGTCTTAAATGACTACTTCGGAGAAATGAAAGACCATATTCCGAGTATGGGGGTGAAGGGGGTCAAATGTATTCTGAACCTTAAGAAGTTCAATGCGAGTCTCAAGGAGAAAAGTAAGGAGTTCCAGAGGAATGATACAAAGGGTATTTACACCACAGTCTTTTGAGTTTGTGGGCTTTACATGTTCTTTGTGTTGAGAAGTTTCCATTTCTGGTCACCGCGCTGTTATCTGGGTAAGGAAAGCCTGCAGGGCTCTGCCAGTGCTGTATACGTTTTATGACTTGCACAACTCTCTAGGGGAAACTAATGTTACTGCTGCCCTGTTTTTAGGTCTTGCCTTGCTATCGCGTAAGCGATCGCGTAAGCGAGACTATTGTAAGGGGGCATTTCAAAGTGCTCCCAAAAGCAGATTGCATGGCTAGCACGCGCACAATCACGCGCATCGTGCCGCCATGCAATCCGCTTTGGCATCGCACTTCAAAGGGTCCGCTCCCCCACCTGGAATGTGCTCCCCCGCCAAGCGCGCGCCCCACGCTCCTCCGGGCTTGTTTTTTTAATGATGTGATCGTATTTGCAATGAATAGATTGATGCCTTTCAGCTGCACCTTGCATGATTGTGGTCTCTCTAAAAATGATCAGACGATAATTGTCAGACTTTAACATGTGCTAGTTGTAAAACTCGCTGCATTATAATTGTTGCCTCATTTACACAATATGTCCTTATGTTTTCACCTCCAAATAATGTAAATCGTATTGTACTCTCAGGATGAACAAAGGAATGCGCAGTAGAATTCCTCCCAGATCAGTAATACAAGGCACTATGAGACAGCTGTTTCAGTAACACACCTTTCTGAAACCAGAAATGGGTCACACTAATAACAGTAATAGATGTGGAATATTTGACTCTTTTTCACACGCTGACTTTGCCTTTAAAGATCACTGCCTGGATAGTCTGAGACGGAGAGCTATAAATCGCATACAGCTACGTTCTACTATGTCAACTCTGCTATCCATATATGAATTTCTCTATACATTTCCAAATGTCTGGGCTAACCTCGTCTGTACATGAGAAATTTTAACACGTTTTTAGAGTTGTATTTCTATTTTCAAACACACACAGATTTTTCATTTATCTACAACTACGATGTGATTTGAAATTGAATAATTTTTTCTTTAAATGCTGTGCTGTCACTGCATGCATTCCTCTAACCATCAAATCGGTGATATATACTATTTGAACAATCTTTTAATGCGCATGTTCATTCTGAAAGATTATTTCATGCTCTGTTATTTGTATGGTGCATTTTCGCCCACGATGGTGCTACGGTAACGTACGGAAACCAGTGCAAAGAGTGGTGATTGTCAGCATCACTTCTAGAGAGATGTCTGAGCCTGTGAGTGGCTGATTATTCTCATATTATTTCTAGGTAGATATCATGGTGCTTACAATTGGTCTCAATGAGCTGGTCCTTTTGTCTCTGTCCTGGTGGCTTGTTCTTGCGGTTGATGTAAACCAATTTACGTCAGCTGCAAAAATATATCATCATGCATGGTCTGCTCACAACCTGCATCTTTTGTTGCAAATGAGCTTGTGATAATGAGCCCAATGCTCTCCTCGTCCCAATGTTTGCTTGTTTTGAACAGTTTTCACGTTTTCAGATCAGTTTCCACCTCTGAAGGCCCACCATCAACCTATAGGATTGTTCTGTTGCCAGAATACTCACTCTTTCTGGCATGTTCAGGGCTCCTACTCATTCCCTGAGAGAACCCTCTCTCCCACTGCCAGGCGCACAGACACTAAGGGCTCTAAGATTGGTGGTTGTGACAATAGTTGCAGCACCAGTGACAGTTTCAGCAGTGCATGCATATGATCTGGAAAAAAACACACAAGGTGACAATAGCTTTCAAAGACTCGCCATTAACCTTGTAAACAACGTGCATTCATATGATGCAAAAGTAAGAAAACTTTACTGAAACGCATTGGCTCCTTGAATCCAAAAATGGATCCAAGATGCATGTTGCTCTCACAAATGGTGCAAGATTGCATGCAATGTGGCATACGCAAGAGGCCACGTTTGGCTTGTGTGTGGCAGTCGGCACCTGGCTGCCTGCCTTAAGTCATGGCAGACACAGGATCAGGTCCTACTGCCACTGATGCTTTGCCAGGCATGATCCCTGCAACATTTTCTCTGAGGACGAGGTAGTGACTCTAATTTTGTATCTGGTACATTAAATTCCCTCATGTTGGTGGCAGGCTGCAGACTCAGTAAGTGTTATAGCCTTGTGGAGTGCCTACTCCATTGATGACGAGTGTGGACTGCATGTGCAGCTGCACCAGCTCAGCGGCAGGTCATGCGTGGCTGTGCAGAGCAGATGTCGGCAGGGCATTGACTTCCATCAGGCCAGGCTCTATGTTCAACCCCCCCCAGTTAGCCAAGGCTTGCTGTGCATGACCTCCAGCTGTGCACAAGAGGGCCTGGCTGCACAGCCTGACCTACGGACAGGCCCTGAGCCCAGTCCTTCGTGGTTAGTCAATCCCTACTGCAGATTACCTTTAGCAAAGGTTGGCGGATGGGCCTATGCCAATCTCTCAACAGACAACATCTCCCCCCACCCCACTACTGATGGCTTTCGGCTGGGGAGCCTGATCTATGGTCAAGCCAGGCATACAACGCTCCACAAGTTTCCAAACACCTCAGTGCGCAACCTACCGCTGTATGCAGCTGGGGTTGGATGAATGGCACAGTCTTCAACCAGGACGTGCATCGAAACATTTGTGAGAAATCAACCCCCACTGCACACGACTTTCAGCCCTTCAGAGCGGGGATTAGCGACAGAACGTGGCCTGTATGCCCTGAAGCCACCCATTTAAAGGCAGCCAACCCCCAATCTGGCTGGTGGCAGACTCTTTGCTCTTTCCTCTGCAATCAATTTCTGCTGCAAACAGACGTAGGCCCCTTTTTTCAATTTTTTTTTTACGGTTCACAGTCTAATGTCAACACCACTATCATAGATGATGTCATCGGTAATGCAATCACTGCTGTGATCACTGATGCCTTTGGCCATGCGCAGTGGGAGTAGGTCGAGAGCCGGACCAATGGCCATGGCCTGTACACAATCCTGCACCAAACATGACCTCTAAAGTAACAAGCATTTGCAATGCAATAGGTCTCGCATTTATACGAGTTTGAGCTATTGGCATTGTAAATGACAATGCTTTTTATTTAAGTTTTTTTTTTTTACAACATAAATAAAAGGCACTGTCATTTACAATGCTAATAGCTCAAACTCTCGCAAATGCGAGACCTATTGCATTGCAAATGCTTGTTCCTGTTTGCATCCGTGGTAAGATATTTTCCGTACCAATATTGTCCAGATCCTTAAAGTGATGCATGGCAGGATGGGTGGTGCGCATGCAACTATACATATTGACTTCATTCAGAGAAATGCATTTCAATTTCCCACATGAATGCCTGACACAAACATTCAGGAGTTATATATAGGGCAAGATTGAACGAGGTCCAACAAATGTATCCAAGATAGATGTACCTAGGGAACGTCGGAACTTACACTCAAAATGTTTCATGTCCAATAAAAACCAGCATTTGCAATGCAATAATAGGTCTCGCATTTACGCGAGTTTAAGCTATTGGCATTGTAAATGACAATGCGTTGTATTTATGTTTCAAAAAACAAAACATAAATAAAAGGCATTGTGATTTACGATGCCAATAGCTCCAACTCCAGTAAATGCTAGACCTGTTGCATTGCAAATGCTTGTTTTATTAGAACTGCGAGAGTTTCGTCAAGACGTGCAGGGGTGTGTTCCTTGCGCTGACGTCAGTGCTGTGGGCGGGATTAGGAGGGAAGGGAGGAGCGATTGGCTGCCGCTGGTCGCAGACAGTGACGTTGTCAGAGCGCAGGGCACGTGTGTTCAACGGCCACTGGGACTAACGGAGATGCCGAAGGAAGGCCGTAACCGGGGTCGTGGAGGCTCGCGGGCCAGCGCTGCTTCGCGCGGCCCAGGCCTCGCCGAGCAGATACTGCAGGCCGACGTTCCACGGGAAGCGCGCGCCGGCAGTAGGACCCAGCCCTCTGGTCCCGAGGAGAGCTACGTGGATGACAAACTGAGCGGACGCATCCTGCGCCAGGCCAGGGCGCAGCAGAGAGAGCTCGAGGAGGAGCATGGCCCGGGAACGGGCCCCCCTGCGAGGAGAAGCACAGTGCTTGGTACGAGTGAGATGGGAACTATTAATTAAGGCAGAACCATTGTCGGGTAGACGGGAATAAGAAGACATTAGGGCTAACGAGGTATGGCAGAGCTGAATGTGTGTTGCAGATTAAAGTTCTACCTTGAAGGAAAACTAGAGCAGGATATTTTTTTTTTACTTTTAAAGTTTTATATAGCGCTAGCTTGACCCGTAGGTATCGGAGAGCTTTACATACATACTGTAAAGAAAAACAGATGGAAATTGCATTACATAGTAGGTGGCAGTAAGGAAGCAAAACCAGGGATATGTGATTCGGAGATAACTCGTCCCCTGTTCTCTTTCTGCAAGTGAGCGTCCCCATTCTTTAAGAATGATTACAGTGTATGGAATCTTTCATTGTAAGAGCGTAGTTGTGCATCATTACTAGTCAGCTGTAGTATGGCAATTGCTTAGCAATTGCAAGGGCTTTAAGGCGCAAGAGAATGTGACGTTACTCCAAAGCTGCCAGCTTCGGAACTGGAGAACGAGGTTCGAATCTCGGCGCCCGGTCAGTGCCCTGTGATTCTTGGCAAATCACTTAATCTGTTTAATAAACGAATGTGAGTGACATTGTGTAATGTAACTGGTGCTCATGTAAGTGCTCAAGTATCTTAGGTTGAGTTCCTGCTCTGAACAAAAAAAGAAGAAAGGGAGGTTGGGGTCTCTTAAAAGGTGTGGTCAATGAAGCTAGGAATCCTGGTGCAGGGGCGTCACCTAAAGCATGTGAACTAAAATCCTTTGGCTCGGTCTATTTGTACCCTGAGCCCTATTTGGGTATCTGTGAGTTTTCTGTTATTGCATTCAAACATATAAACCAAAAAATATCATGCCTCTAAAAAAACTTCTAGCAAAGAAACGTGTAACCATGACTTTTAAATTCGAAGTGAAAATGTTTCAGTTTTGAAAATACGAAACTAAATTAAAAATAAGTTCTCTGCATTGGACTAGTGGGCTTTGAAGTTCCTCCCTCATGGTCTCACAACTTTTCTCTCTTGTCTCGCGCTGTTTCACAGCTGTCATCAATGTCTTTTTTCACTGTAGACTTCTTCTTTTTTTATTTTTTTAAGGTCTCGGCTAGAGAGCTCATGCGCTGTCTCAATGAGACATATGTTCTATCTGTGGGCATACAGGCTGCCCATCTTCCTACCATTGGTAAACTTCAGTGTCGCTCTAGTTTCCTAGAAGCCATTCTTCATGCAGGCGTCATGCCCTCTTCTTGTGTTTGGCTCTCTCATAGTTCATGGACCTAATACATGTCTCCTTACACTATTTTGCCAATAAATGTTTTTCCCATTGTTGCTTACCCATCTCCCCATACCCTCCTGCTTGACCTGTCTTCCCACTACTTTTCATGTTGCTGCTTTTTTTGTGTGGATGATCGATAGTATTGGAGCACTTGTTCTGTCCTCCATATTGCCATAGTACTAACGCCAGCAGACTGTATTGGAGCACTTTCAGTGCTCACCAGTTACATTACACAGACCTTCCTTTTCGTAGGCGAGGGAAACTTAAGTGATTTGCCCAGAATCAAATTGTTCAGCTAACCCTGAGATTTGAACCTGGTTCCCCTTTCGGTAGCTCTGGCTGTTACGCCACATACTCGATTTATTTCAAAGCCCTTCAACTGTTTCTCACTATCACTTCCGTTCAGCAAGAAACTGTCAACACTGAACAAGCACTTGCAAAGCCAATAGATCTCGGCAATGCCCAAGTGATTGACCTTGTCAATGGGAATGTCTTTTAGGCATGTTTTAAGCAGAACACCTGCTGTTCAGCATGGCTGACAGTCACTGAAAAAAGTGTTATGATGCAGCCAGCGCAGGCCATGTCATAACGCTTTTTAGGTCATGCCTAGCGTTGCAGCGCGCATGCGCTTCTTGCTCTGCTAGACATATTGTCAATGAGATTTCAGAAGGGGACTTGAAGCCCCACCCATCACTTCCATTGGGTCGCATCAACGTTTATGCTAAACAGTGGCTTCCTATTGAAAAGGATGCTTTTTTGTTATCGCCCTTTCTCCTTTTCGTCCGGCCCTAAGAGCACGCACCCGGTTCACGGCAGACAATGGAGTTGCTCAGCCTGCTCTGCTCTCTCCACCCAGCATCCCTCTCCTTGCACTGGTTATCCTAACCTGGGCTGCTGCAGGCATAGATGTGTCAGCCATTCAGTTGAGACTGATTATGATTGCAGCAGATGGGCTGGATTTGACAGCCAATCCTAAGCAGTTTCTTTAGAGCTGGGGGAACTAATAGGCCCCTCTTTGCAGGATCGTGCAGGGATCGGGCAGCAGCGGCCCTCCCCGATGTGGAAAGTGCCACCTCCCTCGCCAGCGGCCCTCCCCGAGCGCATTTTCAACATCCTGGAGCCTGAGAGGAGCAGCTCGCCAGGCACACAAAGCGAAAGAAGAAGCCGGGGGTGGGGAGGGGTGTGAAGCTCAGCCTGCTGGGGCTGCTGCTGCGCTCTCTGGCTTGCTGCTGGTCTGGGCCCGCTCCCTGCCTGGAAACTTTATCCACTCTGGCTTCTGCCCCCTGCTTCCTCCAGAGTCGCTCGTTCCACTCTGGGATTACAAAGTTGTGGTTGCAGGATGCGTGAACTCCCTGCTGCCCTGACCATGTTTTTCCACAGAGCAGTTATGTCCGCGCGCTTCCTCTTTCCCAGAGAAGGTCTACAGTGTTTGCACGCGGATTGCACGCTGCCCTGATCGCTGTCCAGCCGCGCGCCCCCTCCCAGCACTATTTCATAAATTTAGTGCCAGCTTCAGGTTGTGCGTCTTTGGTATGATACGTCATGCTGCCACGGTTGCTGCCCTGACCTATGCATTTATTTCCAATGCACATGTCCCCCTGTTTTGGAACAACATATTGATTTGTAATTGAAAAGTGCATTTGTGTTAGTCTTATCCCATGGTGTTTGAATTGCTATCCTCAACTCACACAATTCTTTGACGTAAAACCGCATGGTGGTGTGTGGGGGTTTCAGCCCATTCTGTGTTTGTTTTGATTGTGTTTCTGTACAGATTATGACTTTGCCAGGGTAGCTGTATACAAGCTGCCATTGCTGTCCGATTGTTGCACTGCTTCGCCCCATTGCCGGCCACATTTTATTTTGCTTTGAGACTCTTTTCTGGACAGTGAATGGACCCTAAACTGCAGCTGAATAATTCTGCGTCCTTGTGAGGAAGTGCCAGGGCTGAGACTGGCACATGGGTGACACGGTTACGCATTATGCTGGGCAGAGACTGGCACGGAAAGGGAGCTTTCCGCTCCTTTACCCTACTGTGTCCTGCTCAGCCTATGAGTGGACATTTACATTGAGGGTCCAGGCTTTGCTACTGTATGCTTGTACCCCTGTGAAGCCTCTGACATGCACTATTTTAGTAAGAGTGGCTCTGTGCTGCCCCCTGCTGTGCCTGTGACTGGCACCGGAGAGGGGGTTCCCCTGGGCCCTGCTGCTCTAGCGGGACAGGTTAGGGATTGAGACTCTACGCCCTACGTCACCCTGATTAGCCCAGGACTAGCAGTCACATCTACTGCTATGCTGTGCTCTGCTGAGCCCAAAAGTATGGACGGAATAGTGCGGGGTAGAGGAGGGCTGGCAGCTCTGTTACACTTAAACCACGGCTATTGCTGGCACCGAGGTCAGAAAGGGTCCCCGTCTCCACTGTTGTATTTTGCCCCACACTGTCAGTGTTGTAGTGCATAGGAGGAGGTGCCCCTCGGGTCTGCTGCTCGACTGAATACCCTCTTCAAACTAAACTGCTCTGCAGCTGAACAGTACCTACGCTGGCCTGAGACTGGAACAGGTTGTACTTTTAGCCTTTCAGAGTTGTAATAAATGTTCTCTAGCATGGATGTGCGGATTTTGCCTAAGCTGCTGCACTGGAATACCCTGGAATGAAGGAAATTGTGACTTTTAGTAATAATGTGTATGGGACACTGGCCAAATATCCGGATTAGAATTACTTGCTCTGTGCTTAAAGGGGCATTTCATGACATCCACGCTAAATGCACAGGAGAGTGTTCCCTTGGGCTCCAAGGGGGTGGTGCAAAGTGTGCTGCAGGTGTTTGCTCAGGGGTGCAGCAACTGCAGTTGCACGGGGGCCCAGAAGCTCGTGGGGCCCATTGAACCGTGCCAATGCTGTATTTTACTGTCCGAACCGTGGCCACAAAGGGCTATTTTCTTGCTTGCAACATGGTCCATGGCACTTGCTACGTTACTCCCCACCTTAGACCTGAATAACAGCGCACAGCTCTGCACACACACACACCCACCCACCCCACTTCGGACTTGAATCATCATCAATCAGCTCAGCACACACACACACACACACACACACACATACCCCACGCACACAGCTCTGCGCACACACACACCCCCCACTGGTTTCTTGGTTATTCGAGGGACGCACGTGGAAGCCATCAGGTGCTTGTCGTGCTGGACGTGCAATGTTGAGGCAATAGTGAAACGGTGCGATAGCTGTGCCAGATGTTTACTAATCATCAGTCCATGACGCATGCACTGCCCACAGTGCTTGATGGCGCCTGGCATGCCACATGTCTAGGTATACAAATCCTGTACATCTAGCAATACAACAACGAATATTATACAGTCCTGTCCCCCTGAACATTGGAAAACAAGCATAGGCATAGCAATAGGTCTCGCGTTTTCGAAACATTAACATATTAGTATTATAAATGACAATGTCTTTTATTATTGCAGGTTTCTTTAACAAATCATTAAAAGACATTGCCATTTACAATGCCAATAGCTCAAAATCTCGCAAGTACGAAACCTATTGCATTGCAAATGCTTGTGTACCCTTCCTCTTTGTGAAAGGACCAGTACCATTTACAATACCGATAACTCACACTAGTGCAAATGCAATGCTATAGATTTTGCAGTTACCAAAAAGTTAGCTATTGTCAGTTTGCATTAGAGCATTTTCTTTGTTTTTTTTACAAAGGCAATTTTTTTTAAACCATTTCAATGCCAATCGCTCCAAATAATGTAATTGCGAGACCTACTGCATTGTAAATGCTTGTTTGTGTTAGGAGGGGCGAGTCAATCATCTCAACATGGGGGGCGTAGGGACTCTGTGTTGGCTCAACATCCTGTGATTCTGGACTTTCAGCCATGTTGAACAGCAGATGTGCTGCTAGACAACATGGCTAAAAGACATGCACATTGACATGGCCGAGACCTGTTGGTATTCCAATGCTTGTATTGTTAGCTCTTTCTAATTACCCCCAGATCTAAAACCCACACCTTCACCTGCAAACATTGCATTTTCTTTTCCTTTTGTCACTGTCCACATTTCAGCAGCTGTGTACCTCTATACGCTTTTGATTGTCATCGCCTGGGGCGGTCTGCAGAGACGCCATGGATTGGATTTGCATGTAATGTGAACACCTTTATGACCCACTGGCTAGCACTATGAGAAAATCACACTGCCTTCAGCCTAAACTCGAGTCAGTCCTTGTCCTTCACAAACACTCGCCTACTTGAACTGTCTTACCCACCTACTTGAACTTGCCCAGACATCTAGTGTTGGTTCGGTTCACAGTAAGCACTTTAAATGCCCAAAGCATGGAAAAGCCCAAAGAGATGCATCTGGAAAAACAATCCCTTTTTAGGGAATGCAAGATGGAAGTATAACTTGAAATCTAAATGAGGGCTGCATATCTAACATGGGTAACATTAAGGCGTTTAGTCACTTTAGAGAAATTGATCAGTATTTTGCCTGTTCGGTTGAGGGTATTAACACAGGGCCCTGTAAGTACCAGTTTTAAAAGAATAAGATCTGGTGTTGACCCAGACCTTTTTGATTTGACTAAAATTAGACCTGAGAAGACTCACTGCTTTAAAGCCCTCTGCTTAGCTACTCCAGTTGAGTGGTGTTGTGGCATAAGGATGCATTCTGTCAGTGCGAGTTGGGAGACCATGTGAAAAGCTGTTTCAGCAGAACGCTTAACTGTCCCTCAAAGATCTAAAGAACAATAACAAACTTTTTAGATCCTTTTTTTCAAACTTATGGTCTCTCAAGGGAATTTGGTGAGAGACTGCCCCCTGGAGAAGATATGTATGCTCTTTTATTGAGATTGAAATGTGTGGCCTCCAGCAGGCACATTCATTTACAACTCCCCAAGCTGTTCTACGTGGATAAAAAGAATGTTGCTGGCAGGATAATGCAGATCTTGCGGGAAGCAACCGGAGCTACCTTACTGTAAAGCGGTCAATGACTTGCAGCATTCGTATAACTATTAGCTACGCGCTCTATCGACAGCAGGTACATCAACCTGAGTAGGAATCATATTGCCATTGTAAAGTGCAGCCTGCAAGTTACTAGCTTATTTCTGCTACAAGAGCATTAACCCACCTGGCCATATTACTAGTGTTAGATATTGTGATCTTCAAATTACACACAACTTTGGCAGAAGTGCTCAGAACGCTGTGTTACCGTATTGTTACACAGTTCTGAACAAAAATAATCTTAACTCAGAGTTCAAGTGTATCCTAGGCTTCTTGCATACAGCAGTCAGATGTCTTGGTGCTTGATCTTCTTCCTTTCCTTGCATTTCCTGTTTATACGTGACTCTTCCTTCCCTTATCCTTCCTTTACTGAGTCTCCCTCTTTCAATCACAACCTACTTTTCCTCGCTCTTCTTATCCCATTCCTTACCCACTATTTTCCCTTTTCTCATCCGTGCACATCCACCCTTCTCTACCCCATTCCCCCCGCCTCATTCTTCACCCCTGAAAAAGAAGTGAATTGGCAGCGCATGGATGGGAGGTGAGATATGGGATAGGGGAAGGAAGGAGAAAAGAAGATCACGGCCTTCCATTCTCCTACCCTCCCTAATCCCATATCTCCCCTCCCTTTCATGCGCTGCCACTACTTTTCCCTCCATTTCTATTGCCCTCTTTGGCTCCCCTGCTTATAGTATACCCTTTACTCTGTCGCTATCAATGCTTGCGTCAATCTCCTCTACCATTCATACACTTCGCTTCTGTCCCTTCTTACCTTATTTCTCTCCTGTTAACACCCAGAACTTGCTTTACCCATCCCACTCTTAGCCCCATTCGCCTCGTCATGTGTTCCTACCCATCCTATAATCATCCATCATGTACCACATTCTTTTCCTTTGTGCAGCTGTCAGTGCCCTATCCCACAATCCACCATTGTAATCTGCAGACCCATGGTGCCAGTTACCTTTGTCTACTACCCAAGCTGTGGTTTGGAAAAGTAGATGTGGAGCAGTGACCGGTGGACTGGTAAAAGGGAAGTAGTAGGTTAGTTACCTGGTACATCATGACCAACCTAACTTCAACATTGCATATCTGAGCTAGGCTTCTCTATGGGGTCCCCATGCACAGTTTGCTGTATTCCTGGTCTGGAAATGTCTAGTCTTCCTGTCTCTCTATTTAAATTTTCAGCAATATGGCCATCCTCTTCTCGCATGCATGTCCTAGACAAATGTAGTGGGTGTTGCTTGGAAACAAAATCCTAGAATTCCAACTGCTGTATGTGCCCCTTTTCCCAGCAGTAGTACCGGACTCCTTACTGTACATGGACCCGTCTTTGGGCTGGCTCTAAACTTGCTGAAGAGTGGTGAGATGTTGGCAGAGAGTCTGTAATCTGTGGCTTTAGCCCCCCCCCCCCCCCACCCGCTTTGATATTTAGTGACCACAATATTACCCGCATTAGATATCAATCCAAGACCATCGGTACCTTCCTATAGCACCCTATATCCATGATCCATAATCCCTAACTTTGCTACATTAATCCTTTGCTCATGTTTCAGGGGCGAAAGAAGATTCTGACTCCGATGATGAGTGGCCTTCTCTGGATAAAGCAGCAAATATGGATCAGGGGGATTACTGCGAGGACCTGCAGGTAAACCCCGAAGATGAGGCGGCCATTGAGAAGTTCATGAACAAGAATCCACCGATAAGGTAAAGAGTAAAATATTTATTTGTGTAGTGCTCCATTTTAAGCCAGTAAACTTCCTTATTCTACACATTGTTTTCTAAAGAGGATCATTCTAAAGAAACCTGTGATTTCCACCTCGGATCCAAATAATTTTTGGATGACCTTAGACATAGTGTAGTCAACAGGATAGGGGAGCCTTAAGTTCACAAGGGCTGTCAGCAGCGTTCAATACTTCTGACAATGCCATCCTGCTCTCCAGAGTACAAGAGACATCTGTGCTGTGACTGGTTGTCAGCATGCTGGTTTGAGCCATTTCTGACATGCTGTACACAAACCATTTTCCTTCCACCCTTTAAGCTTCAGTCTAAGTTATCATCTTTTGGGTTACCACAGGGATCAGTATTGTCTGGTACTTTTTAACATCTATTTGGTCCTCAGAGTGTAACTCTCACAGGCTATGGGCATACATTTCTACATGTATGCTGATGATGCACAGCTTGTTTTTAAACACCAGCAGTCAGATTGCTCTGAAATGGCCTCTGTACATGCCCTATTTGATCTGGCAACAATTCTCACTAGTTTGCCAGTGGTTGGCCACAAACTTACTGAAATGTATTCCAGCAAAAAACAAATTAATAACAACCAGGAACAAGGTGAACACAGTGCTTCCTTGTATCTGGTCCAAAGACATGAGATCCTGTCCTACATATGGACAATTATGTGGGTCAGCGTAGTCTCACTGGAACCCAGCAGACAACTGAGGGTGAGATACTTTGTCGTTGTCGGCTAGTGAAAAAATAAAATCGACTGAGGCGTGAAACAGAAAATAACCAACAAAAAAGTTAAATGAAATACTAAAGTAAGCAAAACGTCTAAAGGATGTTGCACTAGTTCTGGGGGACGGTAAGGGGTTCAGTACATAAGGTGGGAATTGGATGCTTGAATTTCCTTTTATATTGAAATATTTTTTTTATTAAAGAGCACACTACACAGATTAAAATTGAGGAAGACATCCCTGTCCTTCCCCGGAGTTAAAATCAATGACACTGCATCACAAAATATTAAGCTAAACGCCGTTAGGTATTTAACTCTGATTGGCCCTAAGGGTCCTAAATTCTTGATTACTTTTGCAAACCATTCTCGTTGTGCCTTCGCACTTTCACCTTTGCTCCATACCTGGCACCTCGGTTTTTCATGATCAGCCTCACAAAGGAAGGATTATGCTGCTGCAACTTGAACTAAGTCGCTGTGTTTCCCCACCTGCTACCAGACAGGTAATCGTAGGCTCCATTGTCACAATTGCTTTTTCTACTGAAACAGGTTGGGGAGAATCTTGTTGAGAGCCACTATCTTTCTCTTATGGCCCTCTATTACTTCCTGTGGAAGTTTTGAATGCCTTCGACTCACTTATTAAGTGTTGTCTACTAGACCTTGCATGCCCTGTCTGTTGCAAGACATATTGTTAGCTTACAGTGGGCTTAGAGCCTACTATTGATTACCATTGTCTGTTATTAGTGTCACTCATTTATTTGCTGCTTATTAGTCAGTTTCTGTGGCCTTTCCTTCGTCTGTGTACACCTCCCCTGGAGTATGAAAACATTACTTGGCCTTTCACTGCTCGCTTTTCATGAACTACTTTCTTCTTTTTGTTTATGCAGTCCATGAGACTGCAAGTTTTCCAGCTGTTCCCCCGTGTACTACTTCTCTGCCACTCTCCATGTTCCTCTCACATGTGTGCTTCTCGCTCCACTTTGCTCTCTGTGCCCTCCGGGTTTGCTTCCGCCTCCATCTGTGTCAAATCTGCCACCCCCTCATGTTGCTTCAGCCCCCTATACCTTGTTGCTTCCCCACATATGCTTTAAACAAAGACTCAACCCCCCACCCCCCCTGCTTTAGGTCTTGTCTAGGCAGCACTTGCGCTGTCTCTTCAAAACATTCAGGAAATCGTCATGAAGCTCCGCCCACTTTGCTCTCATCTTTCTAATTAGCTCCTTTCCATGTCCTTTGTAAATTGTGGCTTTCTATTGGTCAATAGTCCTAGTAGTCCCTCCTTAGTACCGCCTTGTCTCTTCTTGTAACCTCTCTTGAGGACAGCCGCGCTACATTTGTTGTTACTCCCTAGGTTTTAATTACAGCCTTAGAGCACTATTTTCTTAAAGGGCTTTCAGGCAGGACACGCTTGGTCCTAAGCAAGGCTGGCAGTGGTTACTGACTCATTAGGACATCTTGCTTTTATATAAGACCACCTACGAATTTCCCCTCATCAGCTCCACATAGATTACAACCCAATCCTGAATTAATATATTAATTCTATTGCCACATTTCAAAGCTACTAATTGGATACTCTATATGGATAGCTATTTGAATGTGCTCGTAGTACAGTCTTGCATGCAATGCATTATGGGTAGGGTG
Source organism: Triturus cristatus (assembly GCF_964204655.1). Taxonomy (NCBI): domain Eukaryota; kingdom Metazoa; phylum Chordata; class Amphibia; order Caudata; family Salamandridae; genus Triturus; species Triturus cristatus. The sequence continues at coordinate 93,003,114 of NC_140579.1, read as the reverse complement.
GATTTACCATATCTTCTGCAGGGTGCAGTACCATATGTGGCCAAAGGAAGTCCCAGACCTCTTCTGGCTGCATATGGTACTGCACCACATGGCTTAAAAAATGGCATTTACAATGGCATTAGCTCCAACTTTGCAGGGTGCAGTACTGTATGGGACCAAAAGAGGCCCCCAGGGACCTCTTTTGGCCACACAAGGTACTGCACCCTACAACAAGGCTAGGCACAAAAACATTGGCATTTATGATGCCAATAACTCCAACAAATGCGAGACAAATGTGTTTCCAGTGCAATAGGTCTCACATTTGTTAAAGTTAGAGCTGTTGGCAGTGCAAATGCCAGGTTTTTTTTTTTTAAAAGTTTTTTTTATTCCACTGACAGTAATGCTATGCAAATATATTAACTACTCTGGTAAGCAGATTCATACGCAGCCCCAACCCTTTAGCGATTCACACATCCCAGCCTAGGGAGTGAAAGGCTCTGGGAGAGTGTCTCAAGGATCAATGATTGGAATCTTCATAGAGAACCGGAGAAGTTGTGGTCATCTTTGACGCCATCTGACTCCACCCTCTAATTGCCATTTGATCGTTTGGTTCATATCTTGGAATATGATTGCCCCCGTTAGTCCATGGTACAGGGCCTGTTTTGCACATGGGTCTGCTATGTTATCTTGTGGTGTGTTGTGTGGTTTGCATATTCTATGATAGTCACGTGTTGTGGTTAGTGGTAGGAGATGGTTTTTGATTCTAGTAGTGTTAGTTTCCATGAGTTTAGGTGTGAACCTTATCTTGAAGATGGGACGAGCTGGGTTTTCAGGCATTTACAGAAAATGAGATGTCAGTCTATGTAACAATTGTGTTTAGAAACACAATCCCCAAATTTGCCTGCTGTAACCGATAAGGATCTCCCACTTAAATGGACTCCGTAGTAATGGTGAAGAGGAGCTGTGCAGCCATTTATCTAAGGTTGCGCTTTAGCCTTTATATTTTGATTTTGCAGTGGAGAAATTCAGTCCAATTTTATGACTTGCTCTGTGGGTAATACATAGTGATTTGAAAGTGTAGCGGAGTGATACTGGTAGCTAGTGATGGGCTTTTAAGAATGATGTAATGTTTCAGCAGTTTATGTGAAGTTAGGGGTCTTGTGACTGCATTTTCTCTGATCTTGCTAGGGGAACCAAGATAGAAACAGATGGAGTAATCAAGTCTTGAAAGGGTAATGAACATAATAACTTGGTAACTTTTGCAATGAAAGCTGGGAATGGGAAGAGGCACTAAAGAGAGGTGAAAGCTATTTTGACCACATATATGCATCTGGGCTGGCAGTTACAAGTCCTCCTATCCTCTCTTGGGCTAACCTCTTCTCCAGACATGCCTTTTAAGCCTTCAGCACCCGACTTTGCCCCTGGTGGCTTTTCATAGAAAAACTTTACATCGATACTGTGATCGTTGTATATCTTTTGATCTGTGAATAGCTTTTGGCCTCCTTGTTGCTTGCACCAGATCTTTCATTCCCCGCCTCTCTACCCCTCCCACAAGATCAACTTCAAAATCGAGCCATTTAAACAAAATGATCCCTGCTGTACAGAAGCAAGCAAAAAGCGTTGATTAAGGAAACGGACATGATTATTGGAGGTTTGCTCTAGCTCCTTCTGGAGATCTATGTACTCTGGCACACTGACAGTTACTGTATATAGCAGAAACTACACCCATTATTATCCCAGAACAGGACATACAGACGGTCCTAAGAAATCGGAGGTTCCCGGAAAAAGTGAATTAAATCATTCACTGACTTGGTAACCTGATCAAACATCTGAAAATTCAAATGTCCTGATGAGAACCTGTAAAGTCTTTCACATCTTTACCACCGCTGTATGTACAATACGTTATGAATATTTAATGACACATCTGTATTATCTTTGTTAGTGACTACCTTGCTTGAGTGACCGCACAGCACTAAGCTGTTGTATGGCATTTTGTAAACAAATGCTTAATGTTCTTACAAAGAGTAAAACTAAGACATGTCAGTCGGGCACCACTGTTATCGTAGTTGCAAGATCTTTGATGAGAATTATACTCTCAGTTGAAAAGAGCAGTTACCCAGAGTCCCTACACATAAGGGGCAGCAGAAACAAAGGTTGCTCTATTTACGTCAAAGGGAAGCTTCTTCACTGACTATGGGGAAAACAGACTCCTTGTCCTGTGATCAAGGCTGCAGGACCAGACCGGAAGTCACCATTATAATTCATAGATTTATATAGCGCGGCTGATCACCCGTGATGTGCAATCCCAGCTCAGTGGGCTCTCTTCTACTACAGGTGGACGCTGGCTGATATCATCATGGAGAAGATAACAGAAAAGCAAACTGAGGTGGAGACGGTCATGTCGGAGGTGTCCGGTCGGCCAATGCCACAGCTGGACCCCAGGATACTAGAGGTGTACAAATGTGTAAAGGAGGTAATAAACTGGAAGAGAGTGGCTCTTGGTCAAGAGTTTTTCAGTAGACTGTGTGACATTTGATACAGGTGGCTAGTAGTATTCTGGTGGTTAGGAGGCCCAAGTCCTCCTAACCTCTCGTGGGCCACCCTCCTGTCCAGCTATGCCTTTAAGCCATCTGCACCTGACTCTCTTCATGGTGGCTGTCCTAGAAAAGCTGCTCATGGAAGAACATGTGATCTGCTGGTTTCATAAAAAGAAAGCCACATTTTGTTTTCTATAGGAACATAGTGTGTTATGCAGATTTGTAGAGCGCTGTATCACCTGGCAGGGTATCCTGGCGAAGAGTAGGTGAGAATCTAAGCACACCTACAGCCTAGTGGGACTACTCTAAAAAGCTAGGTCTTCACCTTCTTGCAGAATTCAAGAAGTGAAGAGGCTCTTATGGGCAGCTCCAGGTTGTTTCACTGTTAAGGAGCGATGGAGAAGGCTCCAGGAACATAGTGTGGGTGCTTCGTAATTCACAGTTTGAGAGCAGTGTCTCAAATAAGAGTATCAGGGATATTCCCAGATATCAACGAGGTTAAGTAGATGTGCTGTGCCAAAATGTGATGGGGAGCAGAACTAATGCAAGTACAAAAAAACAACCTGAAGAAAGTTGTAGCTAAAACAATGAAAGGAAATTACAAAGGTAGAGTGTAAATTGAGGCAAGCAGAAGCTGCAACTTAGTCTTTGACCTGTTTTCTACAACTCCATCGTTAATAGGGACTCTTAGCAATAGGTAGTGTGGTTTAAAAAAATTTTTTTTTTATACAAGCCGTTACAGTCCATCTGATTCTAGAATTGGACTTCTTGGGCAATGTTTTCCCAATTGTATTTGACTGAATACTCTTGCATTAGTAGCCATTGTTTCTAGACAGGACTGTCTTGTGATTGTTTGCATTTTTTTTTATCGCGATACTGGGGGGGGAGGAGGGGGGGGTCTGGTTTCAGATTGCTTTTGCCACTTGGAGTCACGGAATACTGGGAACATGGTTGGTGAGGAAACTTCTTTTCATACTGGTTGGGATGTGCCAGTATCTTGTTCTTGAAGAAAATGTATTCCTTTCCCCTTCTGTATTCTGCAAATGCCAGATCTTATATTGCTTTCACCGTCAGTAATGCAAGGCCTTTTTCTGCAGGTGCTTTCAAAGTACCGGAGTGGGAAACTCCCCAAAGCCTTCAAGATAGTGCCTGCTCTATCCAACTGGGAACACATTTTGTACATCATGGAGCCAGAATCATGGACAGCCGCCGCGATGTATCAGGCCACTAGGTGAGTATAAAGGTATGTTACAGAATGTCTTTTTATAGTTGCTTCTTTGGGTACTGGAATTAGAAAGGTGAACATATTGCTGCTTGTGTCAGTGTTTAATGTTACATTTTAAGGAGTTTTCCACTCTAATAATGCCATCAACCCCGGTATGAAAGCATGCATCATTTATGCATACTCTGATGTCTGATCCGCAAGTTTCCTCTAAGCTAGCTCTTAATAGTTGAGGCAAAACCTAAGCCAATTGACATGTAGGTGTAACCCCCACATATTTCTCCTCTAAACATAGAAGTGGTGATTCTTGGCATACCTACAGTGACACTTTTCCCCCTAAAGTCCTTACCTGGTCCTCCTAATACTCGCGCATTTTTACAAAGGTATGTTTCTCCAACACAGAAATAAGCAGGGAGCTTCCTTTTGGAGTATAGTATAGTAACGTGTATAATGCAAGAACAAAAGTCTAGAAATCCTCTATTTTGTAATGTGCACGTCATTCTCTTTGCTGCTTTCTTGTAGGATATTCTCTTCAAACTTGAAGGAGAAGATGGCCCAACGATTTTATAATTTGGTCCTGCTGCCCCGAGTGCGGGATGACATTGCAGAGTACAAACGTCTCAACTTCCACCTCTATATGGCCCTCAAGAAGGCACTGTTCAAGCCTGGTGCTTGGTTCAAAGGTTTGTTCTTGTGAATCCCTGCTTCTTAAGTAGTTCTGTTGAACATAGTTCCCAGTCACTGCTTAGCACACATCGAGTACATTTCATTGGTGCCCCTTTTACATGTCCTAGTATTGTTTGAAAGAAACATGAAATGAGTCTATTGTGCGAATTGATTCAAATCTAAACTTCTGAGCTAAAAAATGTTGTAACATAAAACATAAAAATGAAGAAAAAAATCTTTATTCGCATCTGCTTGTTCTAAAAGTCTTTTCTTCCTGTGTCAAATGCATTTTATCCCTTAACAGACTTCTTCGGGGCTTAGTATAATGTTGGTATACCTATCAGCCGAAGAGACCGAGACCCACACCCCTTGCCAGTTACGGGCTCAGATGCCTACATATGCTTGGACACGACTCGCTGCCGACAGTTCTGAAGAGGGAACAGTGGAATTTTGACATTTAAACATTGGATATTCCTATATTATTAGGACTAGACACAGATCGCACAAGAGTACTGAATATGCTACTTACCAGTATGCATCTGTTCTTGGCATGTAGGGCTGCTGACATTCATATCTGTGCATAGATCGCCGCCTAGTGTTGGGTCCGGATGATTGCACATTGTTGTCCTGGAAGAGTCTTCGAAGTATCACGAGATAGGTGACTCCTCCCCTGGACCATAGTGCGCATGGGCATCCTCAGATTGTTTTTCGCCATTGTGGCGGTGATGGAGTAGATACAGTAAGTAATGACCATGCTATACAGTAATTCTGAGTGCTGCAGCCGCTACAGGCTCCGGGGAGGAGGGTGGGCGATATGAATGTCAGCAGCCCTACATGCCAAGAACAGATGCATACTGGTAAGTAGCATATTCAGTTCGAGGCATGTGGGCTGCTGAATTCATATCTGTGCATAGAATAGATAGCAGTACCTCCGTTAGCGGCGGCTACCTGTGCCAGCTGCAGCAGTCTGAAAAAGAGTTTTGAGAACAGCCAGTCCTACAGCTGCCTGCTGTTTTGAGTGTACATCTACACAGTAGTGTTTGGTAAATGTATGTATAGTGGACCATGTGGCTGCTCTACATATTTCCTGTAAAGGGATGTTTCCTAGGAAAGCCATGGACGCCCCTAACTTTCGTGTTGAGTGGGCTCGTGGGGGAATAGTTAATGTGCGTTTAGCTTTTTGATAGCAAATGTGAATACATTTAACGATCCATCTGGCTATAGCTGCTTTGGAAATGGAGTTGCCCTTGTGTTGTGGAGAAAAGGCAACGAAAAGTTGTTTTGTTTTCCTAAAGTCCTTAGTTCTGTCTATATAGTACATGAGGGCCCTTTTTACATCTAGTGTATGGAGCATTCTCTCTGCGACATTTTGTGGATTTTGAAAGAAAACAGGCAGTTCAATAGTTTGATTCATGTGGAACTGCGATGTCACTTTGGGCATGAATTTGGGGTTGGTACGTAGTACAACTCTGTTTGCGTGAACCTGTATGAATGGCTCTTGAATGGTTAGTGCCTGGAGTTCACTAACTCTTCTTAACGAAGTGATTGCCACTAGGAAGGCTACTTTCCAGGTGAGGAATTGAATCTCACATGAATGGAGAGGTTTTAAGGGAGGACCCATTAGTCTGGTGAGGACCAAGTTGAGGTTCCACAGTGGTGCTGGTGGGTGTCTTGGGGGGATTACTCGTTTGAGTCCCTCCAAGAAGGCTTTGATGGCAGGCACTCTGAATAAAGAGAGGTGCTGCCTGTTTTGGAGATAGGCTGCTATCGCGGTTAAATGGATACGTATTGAGTTGTATGCCAGATTGCATCGGTATAGGTGTAGGAGGTAACAGATGATGTTTTGAATGGATGCGTCCAGCGGGTTAATGTCATTGTTTTTGCAGTAAATGACAAACCTCTTCCATTTAGCCGCATAGCAAGCTCTGGTAGTGGGTCTTCTGGCCTCCTTGATGATCTCCATACAGTCAGGTGGCAGGTTTAGGTAGCCAAACTCTAAGACTTCAGGAGCCAGATTGCCAGGTTCAGCTGTTGCGGATCTGGGTGCTGAATTTCGCCATGGTTCTGCGTTAAAAGTGCGGGTTTGATTCGCAGCCTTTGATGCGGCACCACGGAAAGTTCTAGAAAGGTGGTGTACCATGGTTGGCGCGCCCATGTGGGAGCAACTAGGGTGAGTGTTGTCGCAGTTTGCGTGCCACCAGCGGTATTAATGGCGCTGGGGGAAAAGCGTACGCAAATCTGCTGGACCAGTTCATCCATATCGCATTGCCCTGTGACTGTGGATGTGGGAACCTGGCGGCAAAGCTTTGGCATTTTGAGTTTTCGTTTGTGGCGAATAGGTCTATCTCTGGGTGACCCCACTGTTGGAAGTACGGTTGGAGAACTGACGGATGTAGCTCCCACTCGTGCATCTGGTGGCTGTCTGCTGAGCAGATCCGCCATCTGGTTGTCCTTGCCGGGGAGGTGTTCCGCCATGAGGAATATGTTCCTCTGAATGGCCCACTTCCACATGCGCTGAGCCAGATGAGACAACTGTAGAGAGTGTGTTCCTCCCTGCTTCTGTATGTAGTACATGGCAGTCATGTTGTCCGTCCGGATCAACACGACTTTGTTGCACAAGTGTACTTTGAATGCCTTCATGGCGAGGAAGATTGCCATCAGTTCCAGAACGTTGATGTGCATCTTCTTTTGTTGTGTTGTCCATAGTCCCTGCACTGTGTAAGTGAGTACATGAGCTCCCCAACCCTGGGGAGAGGCGTCCGCTGTCAGTATTATTTGTGGAACAGGCTCTTGGAACGGTCGGCCCTTGCAAAGGTTTTGTGGATTCCACCAATGCAGAGAGTTGTATGCCCGACCGCTCACCAACACTAGGTCTTTTAATTGCCCGTGAGCCTGATTCCATTGACGTTCCAAGCACTCCTGAAGCGGGCGCATATGTAATCTCGCGTGCGGTACTATGAAAATGCAGGAGGCCATCATGCCTATTAACTGCATGAACACTCGCGCAGGAAGGGAGTGTTGAGGTTTGAACTTTGACATCAGCAGTTGCATGCTGTTGATCCTCACTAAATTTGGCTGAGCTGTGGCTGCCAGAGTGTTTATAGTCGCGCCCAGGTACTGTCGTACGTGTGCGGGTTGGAGATGTGATTTTGGGTAATTTAGTGAGAATCCCAGACTCTGAAGAAGGTGAATGGTGAGGGACATGTGGCTGGCACATTGCTGGGCTGACTTTGCCTGAACAAGCCAGTCGTCCAGGTAAGGGTAGACGTGAATGTGTTGTCTCCGTAGATGTGCAGCCACTGTTGCTAGGCACTTGGTGAAAACCCTGGGTGCTGTTGTTACTCCGAAGGGGAGAACTTTGAATTGATAGTGATGTCCCTGAATAGTGAACCCGAGATATTTTCTGTGTGATGGGTGTATGGGTATGTGGAAATACGCATCTTTGAGGTCCAGTGTGGCTAGGAAGTCTCCCTGACTGAGTAGCGGGAGAACCTGCTGTAGGGTGAGCATATGGAAATGCTCTGAGAGAATGTATTGGTTGAGGGGTCTCAGGTCTAGTATAGGTCTGAGCGACCCGTCCTTTTTTGGGATTAAGAAGTACAGAGAGTACACCCCTGTCCCCTGCTGATTGACGGGCACAACCTCTATTGCACCTTTTTGCAGCATACTTGGCACTCCCTGCTGCAATAATGCCAAGTGCTCTACGGACATAGGACGGTGCCTTGGCGGTATGTTGGGTGGAGTGGACGTTAATTCGAGACAGTAACCGTGCTGGATAATGTCCGTGACCCACCTGTCTGTGGTGATGGTTTTCCACGCAGACAGGAACCGTTGGAGTCTCCCCCCGACAGGTGTTATGTGGTCGGGGGGAAGGGAGAGGGCGTCACTGTTTGTTTTTGGGGGAGGACCTGGTGTTGCCGTAACCACGTCCTCTGCCCTTGGTGCTGGAGCCACGATATCCACCTCTGTTGGTTTTATCATAGGTACTTTGTGTGCCCCCTTTAGTGTACTGCTGCTGTGACCCCTGAACTCTAGCTGCTCCTCTACTCCCGGGGCGACGAAAGGAGCCACTACGAAACTGCTGTGTTTGCAGAGCCCCCATTGATTTCGCAGTGTCAGTGTCTTTTTTTAATTTTTTCGAGGGTAGTGTCAACCTCGGGGCCAAATAAGTAGTCGGTTGATTTAAGATATTGTTCTGAATCTCCGGCTTGAAGCTTGAGATTCTCAACCATGCGTGCCTTCTCAACATGACGCTTGTGTTGATTGCCCTCGCCGCTGTGTCGGCAGCATCCAGGGCGCACTTGATGGATGCATTGGTAAGGAGTTGTCCCTCCCTGATGAGGAGCTCCGCAGCCTCTTTATATTCATCTGGCAAATGTTGGAGTAGGGATTCTAGTGTGTCGTAGTGGGACCTATCATAACGGGCCAGGACCGCCTGTGTGTTGGCAATGCGCCAGATGTTTGCTGCTTGTGCTGCAATTCGTTTGCCTGATGTCTCCAGCACTTTGGACTCCTTGTCTGGGGGAGGAGCATCACCTGTTGTTTGCGAATGGGCTCTTTTGCGAGCATTAGCAACCACCATGGAGTCCAAAGGTAACTGACCCCTAATGTACATAGGGTCTCCGGGTGCAGGCTTGTATTTTTTTTCAATCCTGGGGTTCAGCACCCGTGCCCTGGTTGTTTCCTTAAAAATGTCTTTTGCAGCTTTGAGAACTCCTTTTAACATGGGCAGAGTTTTGACCGTTCTTTCGGAAGAGGCGAAAGTGTCCACCAAGAAGTCTTCTTCGACAGTGGCAGAATGGAGTTCTACTCCATGATTGGCAGCAGCCCGTTCTATGAGGGCATTGAAGGCAGCAGTGTCCTCTGTGGGAGATGTCTTTGTGCTGTAAAGCTGCGTGTCATGGGTATCTGGTGCGGTACCCTGGTCTGTAGGGTCATCCCATGCCTGATCTGGGTCTTGCAGGTGCTCATCAGGATCGACATCCCCAGGGTAGGTGGTATCATCCCCTACATAGTCCTCTATAGCGTCTGTCTCTGAAGGCGTAGGAGAAAAGGACTGTGGATCCTGATGGGAGGGTTGAAAGTGTTCATGAAGCACTGGCTCCGACCCTGCTGGCAATTTGTGCTTGAGAGGGATTTTGTAGGAGTCCAATCCTCTCTCTGGCGTGATTTTCCGCTTGCGGAGCATCAGCCTACCAGTGTTAGCGTCGATGGAATTGTGGCTGTGAAGGCTCAATCTGTGTGTCCAGTGGATGGGGACTGTGTCTGGCAGACACGTGTCCGAATTTCGAACATTTTCGGCGCCGTGGAGGGCGGCAAGCCAAACGTGATGTTGGTTGGCGCCGAGGGTGCTTTTGGAGCCTTGTGCGTGTCGGGGCCCGACGTAGAGCGGAGGGCTGCCCGTTCCCTGATGCGTTGCAACGATGCCGCGACCTGTTGTATGGAGAACGCAGATAGCTCCTTGGAACCGGTCGGCACCTTGGAGGTTGGTGTGGATGCGTCACCCGACGTTTTTGCAGCCATGGGGTCATCGATCCGAAGGGAGGTATCGACGCTCGTTGTAGTCGACGACTTGGCAGGCGCCGCTGTTTTCGACGTCGACGCAGACTGGGTGGCCACCGTGATTTTGGTGGTCGGGGCCGATGTCTTCGGTGCCAGAGGCCGAGGCGCTTTGCGGGGACCGAGGGCTTTCTTTTTGGGCTCGGCACCCATATCCGCTTTGGTGAGCTCGGCACCGAAATCCCTTTTCGTGCGTTCGGAGCCGATGGCCTTTACCGGCGTCGAAGGAGTGGAGGGCTTCGTGCCGATCACCACCAGTTTCACTTTTGGTTTCGATGGAACTGGTGCGACGATTGGTTTCGGTTTCGCTGAAGGGAATCCAGTCGTCTTCGGTAATAATGGCTCTTGCGAAATGTTCGAGGCCGGGCCTGAAGGCGGGGCCGAAGAACCGTGAGATTGATCTTGGGTAAGGCCCGAAGGCGATCCCTCGACCTGAGCCTCAAGACGACATGTTTTTGGCCTCCGTATCGACGGGTGGGCCTAGCTCCTCGCTGGAGCTATCTTCCTCGGCCCCAAAGGCCTCACTGTAGTCTCCTACCTCTTCGACTTCTTCTCTGTGAAAGATCACCTCATCGTCGTCTTCCGATCGGGAGTCGTGTTCGAAAGCGGGGCTGGAGTCTACGTCTTCCACGCTCTCTGCGTCCTCGTCGCTGAAGATGTTGGCCGGGGCAGGCGCCGATTGCTGCGCCTCTAATCTTGCCGCCCGTCGATTCCGGAGAGTCTTCTTGGAGCGGAATCGGGCACAGGCCATACATTTGGACTCATCGTGATCCGGTGAGAGACATTTGTTGCATACCGGGTGGACGTCGATGTGTGGGTATTTCGCGTGGCATAAAGGACACCGTTTGAATGGAGTCCTCGATTCCATCGTCGATCGAAGTTCGATGTTCGGACCAAGCGGATCCGAAAAGCTGTAAGAAGGTGCTAAAGCACTAAAGAAAGTAGTCGAAACCGAACGGGAACAGTACCGACAAACTAAAGGCCTTTTGGCCTTAAACTGATTTTTCCTAACTTGAGCTAAGATAAGCACATCCGAACCCAATGGCGGAAAAAAACAATCTAAGGATGGAGAGGATGCCCATGCGCACTATGGTCCAGGGGAGGAGTCACCTATCTCGTGATACTTCGAAGACTCTTCCAGGACAACAATGTGCATCATCCGGACCCAACACTAGGCGGCGATCTATGCACAGATATGAATTCAGCAGCCCACATGCCTCGAACATGGTAATTTTGAAAGTTCAAAGAATGCTACAAATCTTGTTAACTCACTCTCTTTGGCTGATACGTCAACATTATACTAGGCCCTGAAGAAGTCTCTGTTAAGGGACGAAACGAGTTGGCTGCAGGGAAGAAAAGATTTTAAAAGAACAAGATGATGGGAATAAAGATGTGTTTTTAAAAAAAAATAAAAAATTATTTACAAAAACCAGGGTGCAGTCTGTACACTATTTTGTAATGTCCATATATTTAACTAATGAATTGCGGGTGCTGACCATCTTTGTAGCTTACTTTATGGAGCTGTGTTCCTGTGTGGAAGATTACGAGGTTGATCTTCCCGATTGATGCACCACTAGTTTTAACTAAAAACCTTACTCAAAGTGTTGTGTGCATTGATTGCTTCAGCCTTATTTTTGTAAATCACTCCTTTAAAACTGTTTCTGTTCGGGGAAATCTGAGAATGTAGTTTAGCCATGATTGTTCCATGGTTATGCTGTATGTTGTTTTTTTTCTTTCATTGTGTGTAGATTGACTGGTGGGGGGTGTACTGTTCTTTTATAGAGATTGCGGTAAGATGAAACTTGAATCTATTGGCTAAACTGCCAGGAAACACTAGGGATAGATCATGGTATTTTTAGTCTGTGTTGGACTGTAATGAATTTTACCAGTTCTTCCACTGTTAGAACACTCTAAAACGTCAAGTAGAGCTCACTGAGTTACTCTTTTCCTTTCCAGGTATTTTGATCCCCTTATGTGAGTCTGGCACCTGTTCCCTGAGGGAGGCTGTGATCGTGGGTAGCATCCTTACCAAGTGCTCTATCCCAGTCCTGCACTCTAGGTAATGACCATGGTTCTTGGTATGTTCTTGTCCCCTCCCCTTGAATGCCACTTATAAATGACTGAATCTCCCTTCTACTCTTTTCACCCTTATTAATAAACTTGGCAGCTTGGCCACCTTCAAAAACCTCTCGCCTCAGAGAAACAGGACTAATAATATACAATTGCATACAGGGTGCAAAAGTACACACATGCAGTAGAAGAATGGTAGAAGCAGTATGTTGTATTTTTAGAAAGACTAGGCACAAGTTTGAAGCATTCTTTTTTTGTGAACTGGGGTACAGACATTTACTAAATACTGGTTTGGAGAGCTACTGAAATTACGTAATCTTTTCCTTACATGTGCACACGCATTGAAGTTTCAGCAGTACTGATTAGATTCCAGCAGATATTATTGAAAATGCCTTAAACATATATAACTTATATCCAGGTTTGGTGGGAGTCTCATTTGTTCTGTGTAAACGTGGACATGGTTGGGTAGACAATCAAGAGCCAAGTTTGTTTCGGTGCATATTCGTGCCCGCTCCCTTGTTCCCCCACCCACCCCAACTGGTGGCAGGAATGATGGGGTCTGTCTGCTAGTCGTAATGGCTCTTTTCTCCCTCCCTCAGTGTTGCGTCCCTTCAGGTATTACGGCTTCTGGTCCTGTAGGCAGGCAGTGAAGCTTTGCTTCAATCCTGTTGACGTCCAGCTTAACTGCCGGCTAGCAAAAGTCTTTGAGACGGTAACCAAGAGACTGAAAAACCTGTCGTTATCTGAAGTATGTTAAAAGTAAGAGTACAAGGGCTTCAGGAGGGAGCTCCCGAAAAAGGAATAATAACACTCTATAGTTGTACAATTATTTTTACTTATTGCCCAAAGGTTAAGAAAATGCTTCTCACATGTAAAATTAACTTAATATCTTACTTTAGTTGCACTCGCATTTTAAATCATCAAGCCTCAAATTTGAACAATGGACTTGGTCAAGCTGGGAAATTAATGGTAGTTATTGTCAGTTCAGCACTACTTGAAATACAAGAATCCAGGAGTATTATTTTTTAAAACGGCCAATTGCACAAACCGGGAATATTTTATTGATCTTTTTAATGCTGTTTTTAAACGTAATAATTTGTGTTAATTATGTAGTTGCAAAGATTTTAATTAATCAAGCAAAAATAAACATGATCTTATCTTACCCTCCCTCAGTGCTGCCATGCTGAAGATTGCAGAGCTGGAGTACAGTGGAGCCAACAGCATCTTCCTGCGTCTCCTCCTAGATAAGAAGTATGCACTGCCCTTCCGTGTGGTTGACGCTTTGGTTTTCCACTTCCTGGCTTTCCGTTCAGACCAGCGGACGCTGCCCGTTCTTTGGCACCAGTGTCTCCTCACTTTTGTTCAGCGCTATAAGGAGGACTTGTCATCTGAGCAAAAGGAAGCGCTACTAGATCTGCTACGAACACACACTAACCCACTGATCTCTTCTGAAGTGCGTCGTGAGCTGGTGAACTCTACCTCGAGAGACGCAGAAGGTGCCCAGCCCATGATGTTTGAGTGACCAAGGAACTATGTGCCCATCAGACTGCAAACTGATCTATTCTCTTCATGCTCTTGGTGACTCAAGCCCTTGTTTGTGGTGGATTTGCTGTGCTGACTGACCTTGATATGACTACTACAGAGCTTCGGCCTAGACTCCTGTTGCTGTTTTGAGATAATAGCCGTTCCTGGGTTACAAAGTTGTGCCCCACTGAGGTTATGCTAATGATTGCACCAGCTGAAGAGTCAGTCTCTCATCTCATTGTACCAGGTTTGGTTTTGGACATTCGAGGTATTACAGTTTTGCAAAACAACTTGTAAGATCTGTGGAAATGTGATGAGGCAATAAATGTTGAGATTGTTGGTAAGAATGGTGTCAAGCAGGACTGAATTCTGGAATTGTGTGGGGAAAAAAACAGATGGGGGGGTGTTATGCTGTACAGGCATCCGTTTCTCACCTCCTCTGATATAGCTCTGCCTGATTTCTCTGGTATTCCGCCGTGCAGCATATGCTTTTTCTAAAAGTCAGTGCACGCTGAGGCAGCATCGCTGGGTTCTGTGGCTCGGTTGCCTCTTTCGCCACCCCCACGTTACCCTATTAATTGGAAAGCTGTAACAAATAACTGTAGTTCTGTTTTCTACGAAGGAGTGACTGCAAACTAGGAGCTGTAACTGTTTAGTCTAGGCACATAACTAGCTTAAACTGCAGGCTAAGCTGCTCGGCTAACTCCACCCATCTAAAAAAAAAAAAAATTTGATGGACTTGACTTAAACTCTGTCTTGGTCCTAGAATGCAGACAAATTAAGATGTAGCCTATATAGCCTAAGCCTGCCTTTATTTGTGACATGTTGACAGTCTTTTAATTGGTTACTGTGAAATTGTTAATTAAACGAAAGCTGGGGCCATTTTATTGAAAATGGTATTACAAAAATAATGTGTGTATTGGTACAATATGACCTTGTAAGCATTGCTTGTGATTACAGATCAGTCGGCGACTAGTTTGAATAATTTGACTGATTTATATGTGAATCTAATCAGTTGATGTAAAAAATAGTTTGTTACAAGGGAGGTGAGTTCAGAAAGTTTATCAGTGTTTAAGGTTATGCCTTGGATGAGTGTTAGGGTGTGAAATGTAATTTCTTAGCTTTTGCATTTGAAATGTGTCAGTTCTGTTAAGAACACATGTGAGTGCCTTTTTTCCCTTTATTTTAAAATGCAGCAGGCTATTCAAAACAGCAAAACACATAAGGACTGAGTCTTTAATAAAAAAATCATAACATGACCTCAATTCAACAGCCAGTCTAGAGGCCCCCTCCCTGTCAACCATTTGTTCTCTTTTCGTTGGTAAATCGTCACGTGTTAAACTTTTCACCACGCAGTCACTCTTGCTTGTTTTCAATACCTTTTAAAAACTATATCGCATTTCAATGTCTGAACTGTATATGACAACCATTTTTAATAGACTGTCCAGCACACAACGAAAGTAGTTTTCAATTCAATGCAATGTCTTAAACTGACGAACTGAAACATTTCAGATGTGAAAGGAAGGCAATCTTATATTTTAGGTCTAGGTGCTAGGATTTATCACAATAAATAAGTTACTTGCTGTAATAAAAATAGATAACTACCATTGATTGCTAATAAACCTATTACCCAGGTTAGACACATTCTTGACGTAAAATTGCTTAAATGCTGATTTTGAACAACAGTCCACACATTTCATAAAGTCTTCTAAGTGGACACTGGTTAGAATGGACTTAAAAGTCATAGCGCCTCTCGGTGCAATCTATGTTGCACATTCAATATCATTGCTGGCTTCTGACATGATCCACCTTACCCACCTGGCCACACTGGATCCCTAAAACAGGGCAAATGTGTTTTGAAAATAAATAAGCAATTGTTTCCCATTACTAGTTTTGTATTTACCTTAGCATGATTCGCGCTGTCAAGCATTGTACTAGGCATACGTTCTGGAAAACTCTAGTATGAGATGGACCTAGTGAATATCTCTGTTCGTCCAGCAATATTAAAGATTACCCCCAGGGAGAAAAAAATGCGACCTTTTAATATACCAAGCCCTGACCTCAAACACTCAATAATATGAGATCGAAGACTGGCAACTTTGCTGAAATTTGATTCCTAGGTAGTTTTTCAATGACTGGCCAATGATGTAAGAAACTCAACACTATATACACGTCCCACAATCTATTGTATCTTGGCTCACAAGGCATGCGAGACGTTTACAAACTATGGATGTTGCCCAACAGGAACATCTGACCTGTAAATATTTAACGTTTTGTATGCTATTCCGGCTTATGCCAGTACTGAAAGAAAATTTGACTTGATGAATAGTGGCTTTAATCGAAATCCTGTCCCAGACAACAGCTATGTGAATGTCGCTGAGCTGTAGCATTTGCAGGTACTGTCTGCCCAAACTCATTAGATGTAAGAGACCTCTTTTTCTGAAATTCCAGACATTTGCCATCTACTCCAGGTAACCAGACGAAGGCGCTCTTCTAGCATTAACAAGTATTTCCCAGAAGGAAGGCTGGGCAGTTACATGAGAGCTTCAGAAGTATCTGGTACCACACCTGGGACCTCCACAAAGGGACCACCAAGACTGCTTCTGTTAACTGCCTGTGAACTTGAGCTGTACCGCTTAAGGAAGGGTATGTCCGGTAAGACTTGTTCGTGTTTGGACCCCTACTCAGCTCGGCAGTTCGCATTGCTCTCACTGCGGCCTTGCCTTCCAGCACCTTTCTCTGCCCACTAATTTACCTACCTCTTTCTCCGCTCCTCTCAATGGAGAAACATGACTTTTAATATTGTGTGTGCTTATTAATGTGAGGTTGTTAGATAAGAATGCCTTTGCATTCCGTGAGTTTTTAGAATCCGGTCAAATTGATTTTGCTTTTATAATGGAAACATGGGCAGATGGTTCCTCTGTCCCTGATCTAGTTCTGGTCATACCGACAGGTTCTAAAATTCACAAAGTCGACAGAGTAGGTAGAAAAGGCAGCGGCATTGCTTTTAATCTGTAAGTTTTAAATCTTGTATTGAAGCGCTACCGGAGTACCGAGATTGTGAAGCACTGGAGTTAAAGAATTAATTTAGATGGACAACACTCCCTTTAAGAGCATTTTTCTCTGTCGTCCACCTAGTCCTAAGGCCTTTTTAGGTCTCGGGACCATCCGGTCTGCCGAAGGCAGAACCGGAAGTCGAGAGATTTAATGACTTGGAGAAGAGGGGCTTGAACCAGCCCCTCTTCTCCCCTGTTCTCCATTGGCTGGCCTCTTGAATGCTGGCCAGCCACTGGAGAAGAGGTCAGTCATTCAGATTAGGCCCCGTCCTTTTCGGATCGGGGGGGCGTGTTTTTTGCTAAAAGTCTCAAGGAGGAGATAACAGCAAAACACGCCCCCGAATCCGAAAAGGACGGTGCGTTTCTCCGAGGCATTTCTGCTCTGCCTCGGAGAAAGGCGGTGGTGTCTTCCGGTGCCCTCGGCTTGTTTTTGGAGGGGGGGTTAGAGACCTAAAAACCATGTTTTTTACCTTCCCTGTGAATTGCAGACGCTTTTCCAACACCCGAAGTAGCAGTGGTAGAGTTGCGAGGAACCGCTTACACGTAGTATCTCTATTCGAGAACCCAACAGATGATGGGGAACAAAGTGTGATCTCAACAGGTTCGGTCTCAGTCACAGAAATATAAAATAGTATCTTTTGAGGAAAAAACAAACCATTTCAGCAGAGAATATGCCAAGATTAAAAGGTAAGAGACCCAATCCCGTACTACACACGTGCCAACACACCTACTGTCCAATGCCGCGCAAACGAAGCCATGAAAAGAAACTGTCGAACAAGCTGCTACAATACCCGAAATCATCAAGTAATAGTCACATTCTTGCGAAATCGCTCCCAAACTACGTCTAACATACCGGGTACCTATAAGGAGAAAAGTTATTTTGCATTGTCACACCGAGCCACATTCACATCAGGTGTGAACTATCTTGAGAAAAAAACACAACCACATCCGTGTCAGACTGTCTTACGAGAGAATACCGCCCGCACGCAAAACGACACTGCTGCATTCATTACAGGGACCCGGCACTTGGACCGTCTTTCACAGACAAACCGAAGCCCCTTTGATCTCTTTCTCACTCGCCCTGTCTCCTAGACCCCCCCCCTCATTCGGGCACATACCGAGAGACCCATGAAATTCCCGAAACACACCACAGATAAACATAGGAGGGGGCGCTCAGCAGCTCGCACACACTCCAACACGTGTACAACTTATTTGGGCGCGTGAATACGGGTATTCCCTATAACGCACCTTCATTTTCAATTGTTCTTCATTTCAGTTTTTGTGTTGGAATCTTTCAAAGAAGACGATTGGTTTACGTTGTCGGAGGAACGTGTGTCAGCGAAAATCAAAAGCAGTTTTGGCCTTGATGTGAAAAGGGACGACACGTTTAGTTTTATTATTTCTGTTTACAAAGTGATCAACAATATTTATGTGACATTTTATGGAGAAGAGACAGATGACCAACCCGATCGCCATGTGTACGAAAAAGGTTACAGAACTGTAAATTCAGGAGACTAAAGCCAGAAGGCGCTACATTTACATGTAACCAATTGCAAGGAACATTAAACGCTAACTCAGAGACTTCCCTGGAGGGTAAACGTGCATAACGATATTATAAATCATATGGAAAAGATGAAAACATAAGAAGGGCAACTGGAATTCTGCCGCAATGGAACTCATGCCGCCTGGTTGAGCGAATTATGAGGCAAGAAAAGGGTAAATGATGTGGCAAAATGCAACTTGCTCACCTGCAATGCTATTTCGTAAATTTGTAATCTTAAAACATTAATAATGTCTAAGAAAAAATGTCACCGTGTTAGCACTAGCTTAACATCTCAATATGACATTAAGCAACTGAAAGGTGAGCAGTTCACTGTCACTGTCCTGCACCACTGGTGGCTCTTTTTAAAGTAACTGTCGATCCATCCGAGATTGAAATATTTTTTGTTGTTGAAATCTGCAAATTACGGAACAGGTTGTGGATTGCGTGCAAGTACATTAACGGAAAGCGCCACTGGCGAGGAAACACAAAAAATTGTTGAGGCCATGAACTTAAGGGAAAATAGAACAGTAAATAATGAAGCAGTGACGAGGTTGCTAGAAAGCAACATCACTTGCTAGCAGTGCTTAATGTGTGACATAAGTGCCAGGACCCAAGATATTTCTCAGGAGGTCGCTGCTCCTTGTCCCACTTCAGGCCACTAGCAGTGCTGCCAAATAGGAGTACCAACGACACCTACTATACAGTGTAGAAAAAAAAACAAGTGTGCATACCCTGTCCTGCATCTGCTCATTGCTAGGCCTAGAACACATTTTCTGTTTCGAGGAACACTCACAAAATGGCTGTGGATTCGCAACACGGGGACGAAAATCCTGCCAAAGGTATACCATGAAACGAGTCTCCCAAAAAGAATGAAACGCAAAAACCATCACCAAAATTCCTCGTTTTAACGAACCGAAGGAGCCGCGCTCGCGAATCTCCGCGTAAATCTCCGCCGAGCGCGAAACTTCCCCGGCGGCGGATTTCGCGCGTTTCATGTAGTAGTGGAATGCTTTGCCCTCACACGTCTTCACACTGGTTGACACGGTGGCAGGCTGGGGTGCACTGTGTAGATGTAGGGTGAGCATTAGGAACAGCCATGTCAACATTGCAGTGCATTGTGTCACTGCATTTCCCACTGCCTATCATATCATGAAGCGGTCGTTTAATAGCACTGAATGTTCCACTGCTGTTAATATATCACAGTTCCTGCACATCCAACGACAAGTTGTACAATCTGTGCACAGCGCTCTGGATTTTGAACTGCATAATGAACATTATCATATAATGTAAATTGCACTTAGTAGGCTGTAGGTTACGCTGCACGGTGCATTGTACCACGTACTGCATTTCAATCGCACTGCCAGTCGCGCTGCGTATTGTCTATCACACTACACTGTAAATGGCGCTGCATGTGACAGGCATGACGCACACCAAAGTGTCAAACTGTGATACCGAGTATTGCACTGCAGTTCACACTCTGCATCGCACTGCGTCGGACACTACACGCTGCACTGCATAAACTGTCGGCAGAACCGGGCTGCACAGAGGTCGCATTGAATATTGCATAAAATATCGCATAGCCAATCGCAGTTAACTTCCTTGTGCATTCACTCCTATGAGTCGCACTGCATGTCGTAGTGTATAAAGTACTCCCCTCACGAAGCTATGTTTCAAACTACACTGTGCTGAAAGTCAACTTGCATAAATCAGTGTATTTATCCTTGTATGTCGCACTGTAGAGACAACCCTGTACCCCCCCCCCCCCACCCCAAAAGAAAATATGTATTCTACACGGTAGTGTATGCTGAATGTTTGCGGCTGCTTGCTTCACTTCGTCTTGTTGTGGGGGGAGGGGGCTGCTCGTGCCCCCCTGGGTGGGCGGCAGCCAAGTCTTCAATCCACATTACCTGTCATAGCTTCCTGTCGCTCTCCATTTCATCTCCGTGTACTGCACAAGCGCCTAGATAACCCCCATCCCGGCGCAATACCCACATCTGAAACATTACTTGCTGCTCCTTGTTCTGTGTATGGGGAACGTTCCTGCTTCCACCCCAAACAGCGCCCAAAGCCATAAGTAACTACTTCTAATGTCCTCCCCTTTCGAGAATTTAGCGCCTAGGGTCCTGAGAGTTGTGCGATTAAACTATAAGTCACCACGCTCGGTGTCAGCACTGCATAAGGCTCTGCCCCCTCTGTTAATTGACTAACACACAAAATGTTCCTCCACCCACATTTTAAACGCTGGGACTCACGCGCATCTGTCCCTCGTGTGAATCACCCTTTACAGGAAATCAGTTGTATTGTCAATGGATGAGTGGCAAAAACCTGAGACTGTTTTACTCTGCATTTGCCTCGCGTCTCTGTGACTCACTTCAGCTGCAGCAGCTTTGTGTGAAGTTTGCAGGAGGGGTTGGAGGCTTTTGTTCGTTGTCACGTCGGTGCCCTTTCATGTCGGGCTGTAAAAGCTTCTCGTTGAACTGCATGGCAAAGCATTCCCCCACACAGAGGACCGCAACGCCACTGCCAGGGAGACAAGCACCCAGCTCTCACCGAGGCGCTCGGTCAGTTATACCCTGACATTTAGGAGCAAGCGTCTATTTTAATATTACACAGTTGCGGCCAGCATGGCTTTTACACACAAAACCATGAAAACATTCCAACTGCCTGGCAGTGAATGCCAGGACTTATAGTTTCCTACCTACTAGAGTTTTATAGTTTTTATGATTAGATGGCTAAAATTACTTCCAGGCATTTTTAAGCAAAAACGTTTTATTTCTAGAAACTCAAGTGAAACACGCCCCCAGTCCTACATATGGGCCTGTGTAGGAGTTTTTGTAGTTTAGGCCAGGGCACCCTAACAAAAAGTGGCCCACATTTGCGGATTGCTCCTTTACACAAACACTGCTTCAATGTTTTTAGTATTATGACAAGCATTTACAATGCAACGGTCTCGGCATTGTTAAAGTTAGATCTATTGGCATTGCTCATGACAATGCCGTTTCTTTAAATGTTTTAAAAACAAAAAAATTAACAAAAATAATGTCATGAGCAATGCCAATAGCTCTAACTTTACCAATGCCGAGACCGTTGCATTGTAAATGCTTGTTTATTGATAATGTAGGTCTCCTAGCTCGCAAAGCTGAACATTCCAGTTTCTCTGTTAGGTGACTTTAATTTTCACTTGGATGACGTCGCCGACCCGGACACTGAAGTGCTTATCGATCAGATGGCCAGTGTGGGATTATAGATTAAACAAAACCATTTAAAATAGGGTCCAAGGGATATATATTTTAAAGACCCACACCTGATTTTATCCCCAGCACCAACTGAATGTATAACACAGGGGGTCTAACAGCCAAATTTGAGAGGCTACACTGTCGATACTGAGTCAACAAGATCTCAAAATATCTTTATCGCACACACATAACGTATTAACCCTTTCGCCGCGGCGGGAATTCCGCCGCGGCGCGGGAGGGTGCGGGGGGGCAACGCGGTGGCGCTGTGCTCATGACGGAGCCGCTTCGTCACGAGCCACGGTTGAGCTGTGCTCATGACGGAACGGTTCCGTCATGACTCCGCCCATTTGCGTTGTCCCCCCGCACAGGCGGGGAAACAGCGCCGCGTAGGCGGAGCGGCCGCCAACGGCCGTAACATGACGGAACCGTTCCGTCATGAGCACACGGCAACCGTGGCTCATGACGGAGCGGCTCCGTCATGAGCGGGGAAGGGGTTAATAAAGATAAAGAAGGGAAAAAGGCTAACACTACATGCATAGAGGAGACCGGTACATCATCGATTATTCGTAAAATGGCTGATTAATCCACAACAGATTGTAAAGGGTTTCCATCAAATTAGACTCAATGATCAGTCCTATCATTTGGCCAAACCCATGTGCAAATGAGGCTGGTCCCCTGATCAGTGGGACACTCAGCTCCGCACCTTATTGTTGTATCAGGATTTGGTCCACCAAATACACAAACCGTCCATGATGACTGATCTTTTGATGGTAAAGTAAGAAGAAATAGTGCAACGAACAAGAAAGTGATTTAAAATAGGATGGAATGTCCTCCTTCTAAATACTTTATTCTACGGACTGGACACGCCTCCTAATTAAAAAAATAGAACAGTGCAAAAGAAGACAGTGACAATTATCTGTCTACATAAGGGCCAACATGTTTCTGCCTAACGGGTATTTAATCCCTTGGCATTTGTCAGGGCCTCTGCTCGTATAATAGTTACACTTTTAATTAGGAGGCGTGTCCAGTCCGTAGAATAAAGTATTTAGAAGGAGGACATTCCATCCTATTTTATATCACTTTCTTGTTCGTTGCACTATTTCTTCTTACTTTACCATCAAAAGATCAGTCATCATGGACGGTTTGTGTGTTTGGTGGACCAAATCCTGATACAACAATAAGGTGCGGAGCTGAGTGTCCCACTGATCAGGGGACCAGCCTCATTTGCACATGGGTTTGGCCAAATGATAGGACTGATCATTGAGTCTAATTTGATGGAAACCCTTTACAATCTGTTGTGGATTAATCAGCCATTTTACGAATAATCGATGATGTACCGGTCTCCTCTATGCATGTAGTGTTAGCCTTTTTTCCTTCTTTATCTTTATTAATACGTTATGTGTGTGCGATAAAGATATTTTGAGATCTTGTTGACTCAGTATCGACAGTGTAGCCTCTCAAATTTGGCTGTTAGACCCCCTGTGTTTCGTGTGTTATACATTCAGTGTGGGATTATGCCAACTTGTAAAGGGTTCGACACATGCCACTGGACACTGTTTAGATGGGATCTTCTCTGATGATCCTTCTCGAACATGGATTAGATCCATGTATGATTTGGTACAATTATAAGGCAATTCTCATTGCCACGAAATGCCCAAAAGGTCTCAGTGTATCCTTTGTCAGTCGTTCGTGGAAAAAACTACAGGCTAAACAGCTAAACCCCCTTTTAGAAACCTTACCACCTACGACCACAGACCCTGACTCGTGGCTTGACTCAGCTATGACGCAATAAGATCCCCCTCCCCAAATAGCCTACATTCCAGAAGCTCACCTTCTGAACCCTGGTATAATGACACTTGGAGCTCAAACAGCTATGCTGTAAATTGAAAAGGAAATGGAGACTTGAGGACCACTCTCTTTCTAAAACAGAATACAAATCATCCCTTCAAAGGTATAGGAACCTTATCCTTAGGGAAAAGGCTTCCTATTTTACTGAGAAAATAAGAGCGGCCTAATGGATGACCTAAAGTTTTGTTTACCATGGTAAAGCACCTGTCCAAACTTCCAGCTGCGCAAGACACTGAGGCCAGTCAGGAGTTCTGCAACTCCCTAGCTGAATCCTTTCAGCACAAGGTTAAATCCATTTTTGACACCTTTGTGCTCCTGGACAATGGTTTGACTCAGACCCCTGTCCATCTCAACAAGATACAATCCACAGTCGAACCGGATATTCCAGTTCTCTCACCCTTCACTGCCATGACTATCGAACAGACTACTAAAATCGTTGGCTCAATCAAATCCGGTTCTCCCTCTGATCCCATGCCCCCCAAAAATTCTGCACTTGTCTCCTTACATCATAGGCTTTCCCCTCATGGCTATTTTTAATGCCATGTTTACATTAGAGCAGTTTCCAACAGAGTGAAAGAGAGCTTCCATATTTCCTTTAGTAAAAAAACCTAATTTGGATGTAAAGGAGACCCTTATTTACAGACCGATATCGAGACGTCCCTTACCCGCAAAAGTGATTCAAAAAGCTATTAAAACTGAATTGTCCTCCTTTGTTAATGATGTTATTCTGGACCCCTCCCAATTTTGATTTTGTGCTTACCAGAACATGGAGCTGGCTCTTATCACAGCCACTGAGGAACTCAGGCGGACTTTGGATGATGGTGGGGGAGGGGGGGAGGGGAAGCGCTGGACCTCTCAACAGCTTTTGATACGGTTAATCATGTGCTACTGTTGGTCTGTCCAGCTTCGATTGGAATCCGGGATAAGACGCTCTCCCTACTGGACTCCTTTCTGTCAGGGCGATCTCAGTTGGTCGCGTTGGGAAATTATGCTTCACCCTCCTTTACGCAGTCGTGTGGGGTTCCACAGGGATCTTCCCCGAGTCAAACGCTTTTCAATCTCTGTCACTCCCCTGGCCAAATTGATAAAAAGCTATGGCTTTGCCCTTATATCGTATGCAGACGATACTCCGATTGTGTCGGTGAGCAGCTCTTCCAGCCCCACAGGTACCAGCTCTCATGACTGTATGAGCCGTATAGCCAATTGGATGTAAGACAACTGTCTGAAGTTAAACTCATCCAAGACTGAGGTTCTGGTATTTGGTAACAATCCTTCATTTTGGAAAGATAGCTGGTGGCTGGTCCAACTTGGTCCTGTTCCTACACCACAGCCTAAAGCTAAAAACTTAGGAGACATCTTTGATACTAAGCTGTCCTTAGGAGCGCAAGTCAACTTCATCACCTCTGCCTGCTTTTTTTTTTTGTCCTTAATTTTGAGGGAGATACTTCCTCATTGCCTATGGATTTAAGGAAAACAGTGGTTTCAGTACTGATAGCATCTAGATTAGATTATTGTAATGCTCTTTTCACCAGCGCCTCTAAAAGTAGCATCCCAAAGCTGCAAACCGCTCAAAATGCGGCAACGAGTTCTAGGTATCTCCAAATTTGATTCGGCTTCCTCCGCTTTATCTCATCTGCACTGGTTGCCGGTAGCTAAATTAATTCAGTTTATATCACTTTACATTGCCTTTAAATTGCTGAACAATTTGGGGCAACACAGCTGGCAAAACATCCTAAGCCTTATATTCCAGCAAGGCTCCTCAGGTCAGCTGACCTTGGAAATATTGCTGTTCCTAGAGTAAGTAGGGTCAGGTGGGGGTGGCAGGAGCTTCACTTATGTAACAGCTAACCTGTTAAAATTTAGAAAGTGCTTAAAAACATGTTTTTTCAAGGCATACTTTTCTAAACTTAGTCCAGTTATATCTGCATGTTTATGGCAGCGTCTAGACACCCAAGGGTATTTGTCGCACTTTATAAATTCTTTATCATCATAAAGACCCAATGAAGAGCAGTCAACTGGTTTTGGAGAAAAGCATCCATTGCTTTCGCCTTTGGGTTCAGTCTCCAGAAGAAGAACTGGAGCAGTTGCCTTTTCATGTGTGAGGCAAACCAGTCGATGGTAGGAAACCCTGTGGTCCATCAGCCCTAAGAATAATTCTTGTTACAGCATCCAGTCGCTGTTGTCTTATCAAGACTTTGGAATCCAGTCTGCAATCACGTTGGAGCTCCCTGGTAATTGTTCCACCAGATAAACCGCATTTAAATAGAGTTTAACCATCCAGTTGTCTAGTCGAAGGTTGTCCCTTCGTATTTAAAATGTTAGTTCAGTGAAGAATTGAACTCCCTAAGATTTACAACCACCCTGTGGCCTTCACCCTTCTTGTTACCTACAAAGATATATCTTGGCGTCAAGGGTGGGAGTAGGATTCCTTATTTGTGAGTTTTATATAGTGCAAACTTCAGCCAAAGGCATGTGAGCGTTTCACAGGGTAAGCACACAATAATAACATGCAGTACATAAAGGGTCAAAAGTAATGGGGGAAAAAATGCATACAGTATACAATGGGATATAGAAAAATAGTAGCACATACCAGGGTTACATAAAGTGCCACTCGAAATATATAGCAAAAATATTGGTTCTGTTGGGAGTACGCTTAATTTGAATGACATTAAATGTTTTTAGATAGCTATTGAAATTTATGCCTAGTCTCTTTCATACACACACACATAGAAATAATTTTTCGCAAAAGCTGAGAGATAAATCTCCTTTTTAAACTATATTTGAATCCACATGTAAATTATTGCTGTACAGGACTGACCAAAAAACATATAAATCACAACATATATAGTGACCAACAATGCATAATAACACATTACATCAAACTGAATACACACAAATTTAAACGAATATGTGTTTTAAATGAAGTTGATCCAAAGTAAATTGCATATAACACCACAACATATATCTTCTATTTTTCCAAATGATGAAATTGCATGGACCAATCTGATGAACAACGTCGACGTTTCGACCCTAGATTAATGTGTAAATTTGTACGCATCACTGGCGGGTCTTCCTCAGGACAATAATCTAAATGTCAGCCTGAAGGCTCGGAAATTAATCAATCCTAATGTCACATATGGTATGTTCAATGGACTTCGGTCTTCGTCTGTTCAATATTTACTCTTAGAGATAGAACAGTCACAAGTCGTGGGACGGTGCCGTCAAATCGATCACCGAAATTCGGAGCGCAGTAGATTAGCTTCCATTTCTCAACACGACGTTGTTCATCAGATTGGTCCATGCAATTTCATCATTTGGAAAAATAGAAGATATATGTTGTGGTGTTATATGCAATTTACTTTGGATCAACTTCATTTAAAACACATATTCGTTTAAATTTGTGTGTATTCAGTTTGATGTAATGTCTGTTATTATGCATTGTTGGTCACTATATATGTTGTGATTTATATGTTTTTTGGTCAGTCCTGTACAGCAATAATTTACATGTGGATTCAAATATAGTTTAAAAAGGAGATTTATCTCTCAGCTTTTTCGAAAAATTATTTCTATGTGTGTGTGTATGAAAGAGACTAGGCATAAATTTCAATAGCTATCTAAAAACATTTAATGTCATTCAAATTAAGCGTACTCCCAACAGAACCAATATTTTTGCTTTATGTACACACCCAGGTTCTGAGGGTCACTGGGTTACCCCATTACTCTTAATGGTCGAAATATATAGCAACATTTTTATAAAAGAGGAGTCCGAATTACAGTAGGATACAAGTAACAAAGTCCTGAGGTAGATATGAAATGGAGCTGCCGTGGAAGGGAGAGTAGATGTATAGATTAGTTTGAGGTAGTGAAGGTACAAGGCATCTTAGGGCTTTTGTTCAGGGCAACTTGACGCTATACAACGTAGGGATGATATCAGTAGCACGAGGTACTTGGTGAGAAAAAATAAAAATAGTCCACCAGGAATAGTGGGATTTATAAGCAGAATAGCAACGGTACCTGAGCTATGTAAAAGTGTGAACAGTCGCGCAGATAGTAAAATGAGGAGTACGATTAACGGTGTGCATAAAAGTACTGACATAGTTAAGGCGGGAGGAAGCCAGGTGGGGGAACTAGTGGCACAGTTATCACCGAGGCTGCGATGCGTAGAATAACTGGGGTGGAGGCAGTGAAACAAAGGTCCATGAATGGGGCAAGTTACTGCAGCGGATTGAAGGGGGGGGGTCAAGTGGGGAGCGAGGGGCATGGCCAAGACTTCAGAGAGGAATTTGTTGTATAGGAATTTTCTTCACTACTTTCTTGAAGAGGGCTGAGGATGGGTTAAATCTGATCTCCGTGGGGAGAGAATTCCAGATATTAGGAGCCATTCCGGAAAAGGAACAGTAGTTTTCTTCTTGAATTTTTTGGGTTTGAGCAGTAAGGAGCTGGTATTTCTGGACGACGATTTGTTCCTGGCAGAAAGTGTCAGTTTCTGGGACTGGTACAAAGGGGTAATGTGGTGCAACGCTTTGTCATGCAGCCAATTTCGAAGGGCATCCTAGCCTCAAGTGGCAGCCAATTCAGAGCTCGTAGGTCTGGGGTGATGTGATCACTTTTTTTTTTGATCCTGTGATGAGTCTGACTGCAGAATTAATGGTGGCCTTAAGAGGAGTAAGTGGGGTTTTCGGAAGGCCCACCAGGGTAGCACTACCATAGTCCAATTTCGAAAGCACAAGTGTCCGAGTCGCATTTATGAGATCATCCGTGGGAAGGAAAGGTTTTAGTTTGACACATAATAAAATTCCAACACCAATTTATAACTATAGGAAATATTTGTATCTTTAAAATTACACCAAAACGACAAAAATCCAATGTAGGGGACTGGAGATATGAATTTTCAAAGATTTAAAAAAATATAGCACTTAGAAGATTATAGCACCATATTGTGATACCTGCTCGCGATAGACCGGGGCAAAGTCAAAGATTCAGGCCGGGTGCGATGGAGCCCTGAGTGGCTACAGCTCCCGACAGGTCCCGGTCTCAGTTTCTACCTTCACACGTTGAAACTTTTCTGGATCTTTTCTTCCCGAGGGTCCTCAAAGCTCCCAGCCAGTCCGGATCTGGTGAGGGTTCGCCGGCTTGACTTGTGACGAGGTCCCGGTCAACTTCCCTGGAGCGGACTTAGAAACTATTTCAAGATTGCTTCAGCGGGGCAACCTAGGAATCCAGGCCGGTGCAGGCGGCTTGGCTCTTGCGGTTGCTCCCGGTCACCTTTTCTACGAGCGGACTTAGAAACTTTTCTGGAGCTTTTTCCTCACGGGGTTTCTCGATGCTCCTCATGTAGCCGGATCCAGTGAGGGTTTTTCCGGCTTCAGTTTTCTTGTAGTCTCGGTCAAACTCTGGAGTTTGTACCCATGGAGCTTTTAGCGGGACAAACCTGGATGGCTTGACCGGCTCGCGGTTGAAGGCAGGCGGCCTGGCTGACCAGGTTGAGTTGGTCCCTCTATGGAGCCTTTTTTTTTTAAGTTGCTCCAAAGTTCTTCAAACTTCTTGAACTTCTTCCTGCAGTTCCTCAAGGGGTCACAAAGTGACTCAAACTTACTCCAAGGGTCTGGAAGCTCCAAGATGGTCCTTGAAAGTTGAGGATGTCAGTTCCCACAATCCACTGGTACAAAACCCTTACAAATCCACTTATGGTTCTCCAAGGTGTAGATTTAGTTGGTGATGTTCCAGTTGAGCTCTTTTAACCTGTATTTTTCAGGGAGTCCACTCTAGTTCTTTTTCAGCAAAATAATCCACAGGGCTGTAGTTTCAGATGGTGCAGTTTTCAGAGGTCATGCCGTAGAAATCTTTGCATAGCAAAACTTCTCAGCAGGGCACTTCTTACTTCAGTAAGTTTCAAGCAGCAGATCTGGAGGGCTCTGCCCCTCTCAGATACTTATTCCAAGTTCTCTGTGTCATGCAGGAGGTCACTTCTGACCAATGGGAGCAGGGTAACTCCTAAAAGATATGAGCACATCCTGTAGAGTGTGGCATTATTTTGTCCCAGAGTGCATCAAATCTTCCAAATCCATATTGGCTGATTTTACAGCAAGGAGGTAAGAGTTGGTTAAACACACCCCTAGGATGGCTAATTTACTTAGACTCTAACCCTCTGCATCTGCTCATACCTTCCTTAATCCTACCATCTGCCTGAGGTGGTAAATTCAGAGCAGTAAATGACACTGGCCTCTGCTTTCCTCTTTGAAGACCATGGTTTACGACTCCTTCCCCCTGGCCTGGCATTCCTATGGAACAGCACGCTGCCGTCCCAGCAGAGCTGGTCAACCCCAGGGGCTCTTTATCATCTCTACAAGGCAGCCTGGCTAATCCACTTAACTCTGACCAATCAGGGCAGACCACTGGAAGACTGAATTTGGACTTACAAACAAGAAAGTCTTATATCTTGTATGTACACTTTAGGAGAAATTCAACCATATGAAATTGTTGGATTTAATAATACCTTTCTGGGAAGTCTTTGGCATTTCTAGCCCTCCTATCCATAGTTATTAATTAATAACTGCCTACCATGTTAACCCATGTTACGGGATTTGCAATGGGAACAAGCATTGAAAATGCAATAGGTCTCGCCCTCGTTTAAGTTAAAGCAATTCCGTTTGTAATTAGGTGGCTTTTAGCTTTGCTTTTATTAGTGTTTTCCAAACTTTCATGTACATAACATGCATATATATTTAAATAGATCTGCAGATGTGTATATATATATATATATATATATGTTTATATTTCCTACTGGCAGTCGCCAGTAGGTAGTTATAGTTAGGACCTATTTTCCATTGGAAATCCGCAACATTCTATTTGGAATAACGTTGGCGCCGATTGACGAATCTTAGTGAAATTTTCCAAACTTTTGGCCAGCTCCGGTCCGCTCCTATCCTGAAAATTTCACGGTGATTCGTCAAGCGGGGGCCGAGGAAAAAAAGGGGGGGGTCCCAAAACGCGTTTTCCCTATGCATTTTCCCATAGGAACTGTTGACGCAGCTACAACCCGAACTGCTGAACGGAATTACACCAAATTTGGCAGAGGTTCAGACTCGTGCCTTTTGCTTAAATGGTGTAAATCCGTTCAGTAGTTCCTGAGAAAATTAGAGTTAAACAGATAGATATATGTGGGCGGAGCCTAACCACACATCTCATCGTGAGATCTGATTGGCTGTCAGTACTTCATCCAAGAAGTGTTGGCAGCCATCTTGGGACCAATATACATGATAGCACCTCATTAAAAAGCATTGCAGTTAGTAGAAGGTTTTAAGACTTTAGTTACATTATAAATCATTTGTTGATGGTACCATACTCATTTTAGGAATTGTGGTGTGTTCTAAGGTGATTTTACCATGTGAAAAAGCCTTCTGCTGTGATATCATGAATCATGTTTGAGAGAAAAACTATTTTCTCATGCTTTTCCCACAGAGGTTTGGAAGGTGATCTATAAGCTAAACTGAGGGCATATTTTCTGTAAATTCACATTATCTTTCTCAGTCATGTGAGAATGAAGTCTGACATTCTCAGTAAAACATTTACATCCAACAAGGGCAGAGACTGTCAGTTGATTCCTTTGTGTTCTACTGCAACTTTCCAGAGTGTTCTAAAGAACAACTAGAGCGCTAACAGTCCTACTTATGACAAACGTATTGCACACCTGAAGCCATCTTGATTGGAATAAAGTGGTAACTCTTAAAACATTTAGGGGCAGATTTATGTTGCACTTGCGCCACTTTTGCGCCGCCGTTGCGTCACTTTTGTGACGCAGCAGCGGCGCAAAACCTGCGCCATGGTGCGGGGTATTTACAAACGTGACGCATCTCCCAGATGCGTCACGTTGTAAAGCCCTGCGCCACATGTAGGCGTTCCAGGGCAGGTGGGGGCGTTCCGGCGCAGGAACGCCTCCTAAAAGTGGCTGAGTGAAATCTACAAGATTTCACTCAGTCACTTTTAGGCCCATGCTGCGTCAAAACCCTGCGCCTGCTTGAAGCAGGCGTAAGGATTGACGCAGCATTGTACAGATAGGGCCCCCAGATCATTGCTGGAGCTGCGTCGCGCTTGCGACGCAACTCCAGCAATGCGCCACTTTTCGGCACAGATGCGTCACGCATCTGTGCCGTTTTTGCCCCATGGTGCGCCGCATTATAAATGCGGCGCATCCATGGTGGCGCAGCTGTGGCGCATAATAACTGGCGCATCCCTGCTGATATGCAGGGATGCGCCAGTCGTCATAAATCTGCCCCTAAATTTAAAAAGGAACAAAATGAGGGGGTTCATTTTGCCATAGAAATTATAATTAGTGCTGAAGAAAGAAAAATTAGGGCACATTTTGAGTGACTTCTCAAATCCTCTTCTATTAAATTAATACCAGCAGCAGACTTCCGGGGTGAGCAGTAGCTTTACTACAGTGATCTAATGAGCAACTAGAGTGCTAACATTCAGAATTTATGGCAAATGTGTGACATATCTAAATACCTTCTTGATGGAATCAAAGTAAAAAACTGAAAGCATTTCCTACTGAGGAACCTTCATAACAAATAAATCTCCCAAGATGGCCACCAGAGACAAAAGAGCCCAAATGTAGCACAAATATCACCCAGATGTAGCCCAATGACAGAAGTGTGCACAACACTTATTTTTTGTGTATTTGCAGTTTTATATAGTGCAGACTTGTCAGGTATTGGAGTGCTTTACATGAGCATTGGTTACATCACACAAGATCAAATTCATTTTGGTTGTAGACATGGGGAGATTAAGTGATTTGACCAGAATCACAGAATGTTGAGCTGAAGTAGAAACTCCAACCTGGTTCCCCAGTTGCAAAGTCTGCAGCTCTGGAAGTAACACCACATCCTCAACCCTAGGTGCAACATTTAATCAAGTGGTCAACTGGATAAAAAAACAAAGATTACAAATAATTTAAAAGTTCTTTGTCGCTATTTGAAAACTCTGAAAATATGTCCTCATTTTAGTTTTTTAGAGCACTAACCATAATTTTGAAGCAAATAAGACCCTCTCATATATGTAATTTCTAAAGGAAATGCTCTAGGTATTACAGTTTTGATTACTTCAAGATGACATCAGGCGTTCCACACTTTTGTAATAAATATAGAATGTTAGCAATCTAGTTGTTCATTGGGATACTGTTGAGAGGCAGAGGCCAGGGGCACGGACTCTGAAAATTGAAGGCAGGTAGGAGAGTGCAGAGGCACCAATTTGACCACACTGGGCAGGCAGGAAGGGCAGTGGCAGCACAACAAACTATGGAGGGCAGTGGAAAGGGGGGGCAGGGGCAACAAACCAACAATACAGGACTGGCAAGAGAGGCTGTGGCAATATAATAGACCATTGTGGGCAGAAGGAAGGCAGTGGTAGTACAACCATACATGCCAACCGACCCATTTCAATCAGGAAACGTCCAATGTTTTTAAGCTCAACTGGGCTTTATTTGATCTGTCTCCTGTCTACAATCTCCTCTTTTTCAATGTAACTCAAAGGGGAAAATCAATGCCCCATTTTTTTTCTCAAAATCTCCCTTACCAAGTTCAAAATGTTCGCAAGTATGGTACATTGGATCATGGTAGGCAAGATGAATTGGGGTAGGGACATGGACTCGGATAAAAGAGGACAGGATGGACATGGAGAGGTGCACCAAACTGACCCTACAGGGCAGGCATCAGGGTTTGCAGCAGCACAATACACCACACAGGGCATTCAGGACGGGAGTGCAGCACAACAATCCATAGAAAGCAAAAGGGTGGGGACAGGACCATGCACATGGACAACATAGAACAGAGGGGAAAGAGGCAATGGTAGCTAGCTGACCATAATGGACAGACAGGAGAGAAAGCTGCAGAATAACAGACCATAAAGGGCAGGAGGGATGGATCAGGGGCATTACAATGGAACAGACCAGCCAGGAGGGAGGGAATAGGGGTCTGCACATGGAAACAGAGGGCTGGGGGCAGGGCAGGAGCAGCAAGATGACCATGGAGGTCAGGCAGGATGGGCACTAGAAACAAGACACCATGGAGAGCAACAGTGAGACTATGATGGCATACACACAGACCATGGAGGGAAGGTGGGAGGGGGTCAGGGGCAGCTAGCTGACCACACAGGGAAGGTGGGAGGAGCCATGGCAGCACAGAAGACCATGCATGGCAAGCGGGAGGGTTAGTGGCAGCACAATGGCTATGATGGGCAAGAAGGAGGGTGCAGGGGCATGCACAAAGGACCATGGAGGATAGAAGGGAGGGTCAGGACCTGGGCACAGACAAGAGAGTTCAGGAGGAGGGGCCTCACAACAGACCGCGCGGGGCAGGCAGGAGGAGCAGTTGCAGCACAACAGACTAGGGAGGGCAGAAAGGTGTGGCAGTAAAATGGACCATGGAGGACAGGAGGAAGGGGATAGGGGCATGGCATGTGGACAGGCAGGGACAGGTTACAGTCATCTGACAATGCTAGGCAGGTGGGAGGGGAGTGGCAGCTCAACAGAACACTCAGAGTAGATAGGAGTGGCAGGTCCATGGAACATGGTGGGCAAAAAGGATGGAGCAGGGGCATGCACAAAGACATCGTAGGGCAGGGGGAAGAAGAATAGGGGCAGCAAGCTAAGCACAGAGGCTAAGCAGGAGGTCAAT
Organism: Triturus cristatus; assembly: GCF_964204655.1. Lineage (NCBI taxonomy): Eukaryota > Metazoa > Chordata > Amphibia > Caudata > Salamandridae > Triturus > Triturus cristatus. The sequence goes on along the minus strand of NC_140579.1, from coordinate 92,969,201 downwards.
GATGGGCCATAGAATTGGGCAATGGAGGGCAGGAGGAGTGGACTGGTACATCATGCTAAATGGAGGGTAGTGGCAGCACATCAGACCATGCATGGCAGGAGGGAGGAGGCTAGTCCATGGATTAAGAGGATAGGGAGGAGGTGGATGGGGCAGCAAGCTAACTGTTCAGAGAAGGAGGGTATTAGGAACATTATTGTTTTTAAAATGTGTCTGTGCAAACTACTTGAAATATGAACAAGTATGCAGCATAATCTCACTTTTATTCAGGAAGAAGAGGACGTTGTGACTGTGACTCTGGGCTCACTTGGCAGAAACACCCCCTGACCCTCCACCCCCCATCGCAAAATGTAATGCCCGTGAAAAGGGTAGGTGGACGCAGTGTTATATAGAACATAGTCCTGAGAGCACGATTGAAAATGAAAACTAGATATAGTATATGGTATGAACTATGCACCAAAAAGTGTGATATAAGATGAACCTGGGCATGAAATATAATATGCAATACATTGTGCGCAATGACAGATTCATTGGAGAGCGCGAGATAGCACAGACACTTGCGCGTGGTATGCGATATGCGCCTTGGAGTCTAATATGCACAGGGCAGTGTTGTGTAACCTAACTAGTCTCTAAAGTTGTAATATAAAATATGTGCTGTGGAGTGTAACGTTGCATATGCACTGTGACAAAGATATGGATCCCAGATTGTAATATGTATGGCATAGCGTTGTGCGTTATGATATAGGCATCGAGGAAGGCACGTTAGATGGGGCAATATAACCCATGCGAAGGCAAGTGTGGCATGACATATTCACGGGTGGTGTTACAGTGCACATGGGCTAGAGAGTGTCATAGCATACGCACTAGCTGGTGGAATACAACATAGAGGTGTGTGGCACTCGGCGGGCACTGGTGGGTGTAACACAGCATTGGGCTCAGCCAGGAGCACGCTGTGACTCTCAAGTGAGGTTCGTCTTGTGGTAAATAAAATATTACGCTCTCAGACTTTTATATTATCAATAAGATCATGCATAAAGCAAGAGGCTGAGTCTGTGGTATCAGATTCATAAAGGGCTTTATTCCAATAACTCGAGTCAAAGGGAGAATATCTCCATCACCAAAAAAGGATCTGGACGGGGCTGAAAAGTATTCTCAATATTCTCAAAACATTATTCACAGAGTACAGTATATATACATTTCTCAATTGTACGTAAGCAAGAGAGCAAGAGAGAATGAGATAAGAGCATGTGGGCGTGTAAGTAGGCGTGAAGGTGGGCGTCCATGTGGGCGTCCACTTGATGATAATGGGTAAATTGTCATGTGTGGGTGGATACCTGGAGATGATTTCGCAATGTCAGCAGAAATACTTGGCAGAGATGCGCGCGCAGCAGCATGACGTGTGATAGACGTGCAACTAGAGGGAGAAAGGGACTTGACATTTAGCTCTACATGTGGAGACAAAAGTCTGGGGTTATGTCAACCTAATCCCAAATCATATCTAATATCCTATGTTTAAAGAACTGTGTTATCCACAAGGGAAGGGCTCTCGGACAAAATCTATTCTATACTGACTGTGCGTGCATGTACAAGCGTCTAAGTGTCTACACTAAATGCGAGGGGGTAGGAATATTCCATGGTAACGGGGCTATGAATTACTTGCATGAAGACAGAGAAGCCGGGCCTTTTGCTTGGTAACTGGAAGAATGTTTACTTAAACTACTAGGCAGGAATGCATCGGCTGAGGGGGAAGCAGATAATTCGAAGGTGAAATACAGTTTCTTGGCAGGCAGGCAAAACTGGCCGAGGCAGGCACCGTTAGCCGCACAGGGAGTAGGACAAAGTTCATGGATACAGATGCGAGCTCAAGCTGAAGCTGTCAGAGGCAGAGAGCAGGGAAAGGCTTGAGGACAGAATCGGGCCTACTCGCCTGAACTGTAAAAATGGAGTAACTGAGCCATATAAAGTCGGTGGCCTTTCATACTTAGGAAGCGAATATCCAGCCCATTCATGGCGGATCTGACAGAGGACATGTTGACGGTGGACGCACATGTGTTTGCGTCATCAAAACTGGAACTGGAGGGAACATACATGTACTTGTGACATGCACATAGAACCGTTGGGGTCCAAGATAGGGGACATAACTGACCAGGAAAATCCACATTTCCACATTCCCTCCTTGTCCCCTACTTGCCCTTCAAGAGATATCAATCTTCATCAATCCATTGATCTGTTCATATAGCATCATTTGTTCTTTCTTCTTCTTCCGTGATCTTGAATGAAATCTTGGTGGTGGAATACACGATGTGGCACACAGACCACAGATCGCTGGTCCACATTGTAGACATAGACAGCAACTGAATAGTATGAGAAGGCCAATACCTAGGAAGGATAAAACTCTCCATCCCCAGGCTGATATCACACTCCAAAACCAACTGGACCAAGTCCAAGTGCCTGGGTTCTGGTGTATCTGGTTTACAATCTTATGAAGGCGAGTTATGGCTTTATATACAGATGGCGAATTTTCTGGTATGAAAAATGCAACAGCTTGATTTGATGACCCTACAAGCTCCGCCCCTATCGGCCAGGATAACGTCAAGGACAAGACTATTTGAAGCACAACAATCCGCATAGCAGACTGCTCTTCTGTTAAATTGCCTAAGGCGGAAATAGTTTCGTTCACTACTGCTTCAAGGGTTCTGGTTAATCTACGTATCAGCTTACTATTGGTAACTGTACCTATATAGGGAAAGAAACCTTTATTGAAATCTGTGTATTTTTCCCATGCTGTTTCAGTGTAATCGACAATTGGGAGATCTCTCTGCTGTCTATTGTGTACTAAATGAGTATTTCTATGATAATCAGGAGGAGCTAGGAAAACAGGTGGTAGGAGGAATGCTATGTAACAGGTACCATCCCAATCTAGAGGTAGGCGTATATATGCGGTCTGGCCACATATAAAGTAGGAATGACGAGAAGCTCTAAATGTAGACTTGCCTTGATCACTGAATTTTATTACAGTGGTGCATTTACTATGGCCCATGTGTATGGAGCCATTCTTTCTTATACATAATTCCCCTTTTACTGGGAATACGGACATGGCGGGCAATATTGGTGTAGCTTCAGATTCAACGTTCAGGATCATGAGGTTAAGTGTAAAATTACCTAATCCATATACTTCATTTCTTAGATCAGTTCCTGTTCTTTTTGGAAAGTCCCTCCTTGTTAGGGTAGCAGACTTTAAGCAAAACTAAGTTCAGGTTTCCCCATACCCAGTTGTCTTGATAAACTGCGGAATTCGAATCTAGGGAATTAATCAAACTAAACCATGCTCCACAGGAGCCATTGTGTGTGAACGGATAGAGAATAAAGGGGCAAAAACTCCCTTATAGTTCTGATAGGGGGGGAGTCGGCCACAGACCCAGCAGTCTGTAGCATTGCTAGTCTGATGTGAATGGTGCAGCATCTGAATAAAGGTATTGTTGCGTAAGGCAAGTCGATATGATAGCTCATAGGATGGCAGATCACTAAATGTGTGCTTTATGGTATCATTAGTGGAGGAGTGTAAAAGTGAGGCAATAGGAGGAAAAATAGCATGTAGTATTAAGCTGATACATATTATCGTGATGTACATAAGAGATTGAAAAATTACAGTCACTATACATCTATTTGCTTCTTATCTAGCTCTCTTATTTTTGCTTTATGTTATTGTCCAAGATCTTATGCGAGCCAGAATACATGTTCAACCGCTTCACCACCTAGTGGACTTAATTGATCAAACGGGTTCTGACTTCTTGGATCACAATTTAGCTTTGTGGAAACTTCTGGGCATTCTCCTCTAGAAAATGTTGTTCAAAATCCAAAATCCAAGTTCAAAGTTTTTTTCCTTTGTAAAAGAGTGGTGAAGGTGCAATCATCCTTTCCGCCTTTTGACTTTAACGGCCGTCCCCGTGGTCCAGAGCACTGACTTTGGCGCCTTCCATCCAGGAGCGATGGAGTATTCTTTGACCTGGGTGTTGTCAGGCAAGGCGGCAGCAACCTGCGAACAACAAGAGAGTAGTGCAGACATCAAGGAAGCCAGGTAATCTGTCAGCATGTTACTGTCAACATAAGTAATCTTTTAGGCATTGTAGTGCCCACATATTTTGGTGGTCTACCAAAGACCACTTCATAGGGAGATAAGCCTGTTCTAGAATGAGCTACCATTCGCATGTAAAAGAGGGCAACCGGCAGGGCTACCATCCAGTCTATACCTTTGTCTGCGCAAAATTTTAATGTCTGATTATGTCTTTCTACAAGGCCTGCTGCTTCAGGATGTCGCACACAATGGAATTTCCAGGTATACCCTAACAGAAGGGACACCTGCTTCATTAGTACCAGGACATATTTGTAACCTCTACATCTGTTTATTTGGATATAATCCATTTGAAGCACTTCAAAAGGGTGGTCAGGTGGATGGAATCCACCTTGTTCCATCGGAATGCCTTTACCTGGATTGAATTGGCAACAGATCATACATGTTCTGACCTTTTGTTTCGCTGCTGCACGCAGGTGCTTGTTGAACCATATATTCTGTAAGCTATCTATCATTGCTTTCTCTCCTAAGTGTGCAGGACTATGTGCGGTATTTATAATCACTTGTACCATGGTATCAGGAAGAAACCATGTGGATTTGCCCTTATTCATCCAACCCTGATCAGTCAGTACCCCTCCTTGTTCCGACCATTTCTTTAATTTGTCCATAGTAGCATGTGTCTGTATGTCTTGTACATCCTTGGAAGGATCCCTAACTGTCATGGCTTTGGACACTTATTGAACCTGTAACTTTGTCATGTCTAGTGGGGTCTGAGCTGTCTGTTTAGCAGTTCGGTCTGCCAGATCATTGCCTTGGGAAATGGGATCTGTGGCTCTAGTATGTGCTTTACATTTTAGGATAGCTATGGCTGTTAGTAAATGTATCGCTTCCAGAAGGGCTTGAATATGGGGGCCATGCTGTATCTTGGCCCCATGAGAGGTCAAGAAACCTCTTTCTCGCCAGAGAATCGGTGTAAATGTTTACTCTCAGGTGCTTAGCTCTTATGCACGCTTGTGTCAGGGCGATGAGCTCTGCTGCTTGTGCTGACAATATGTCTATTCTTTTAGTCTCTATTATTACAGTATCAGCAGTCACTGCATATGCTGCCACTAATTCTCCCGCCCCTGTCCTCATGCATGAGCCGTCAACATATAGTGTTAGGTCGGGGTCTGGGAGTGCAACATCTGTCAAGTCTTGTCTTGGTTTAGTCACGGTATGTATTACTTCAACACAGTTGTGTGGTGAAACGCTTTCTGTACTGGAGGGCAAAAGGGTAGCAGGATTCAGTATGTTGCATCGTCTGATCTCTATGTGTGGTTGAAATAACGTTGGCTCATAGCCTGTCAGTCTAGCTACAGTCAGGTGTCGTGTTTGTGTCCGGTTCAAGAGAACCTCTACTGCGTGTGGTACTTGTACTGTCAGAGGGTGGCCCAGCACTATCAAGTCACTTTGTCTTATGGCTAAGGCCGTTGCTGCAACTGATTTTAGGCACGCAGGCAAAGCCTGTGCTACTGGGTCTAATGTACTAGAAAGATAAGCACAGGGCTCGTGTTTTCCTGCATGATCTTGTGTTAGGACAGATAGTGCTGTTCCATCCCGCTCTGTCACAAAAACTTAAACGATTTGTTGTAATCAGGGTTTGCTAAAACTGGTGCTTGACATAAAGCTCTCTTTAATTCTTCAAATGCCACAGTGTGTTCTTGTGTCCAAGGGAGGACTTTAGTAGAAGCTGTATTAGGGGCTTGGACTAATTCCCCTGAAAGATCACAATAAAACATGAGAAAAAGGGGAAAACACCATACCTATTTCCTTGGCTTAATTTCTAAGGGGGCTAATTTCTAAGGGGCTTAATTTCTTAAGGGGCTAGCGGGAAGCGAACCTCCTCAGGGGCCAGCAGAAAGCCAATATTCTCCTCCTTCCCCCCCTTTTTGACAGGAGGAAATCTGAAACAGATTTCACTGCTGTCAAACACTATCAAACCCTGTGTCTTGTCAACACTATTAATCCCTGTGTGTAGCTACTGGGCGTAAGCAAAATTATAGGAGATACACAGCGTATGTGAAACGGCGAGAAATCCTTCAAATTAATGTACAAACCTCATTGTGTTAGCTCATAAGCTGGCCAAATGACATCTCATATGCAAATGTCCCTATTACATGAACCTACACCAACCTGAAGTCAATATTAATGCTAGGAGGCCCTAATAGGAATGCTAAATTACCTAAATATTCGGAAAACCAAGTTTAAGAACAGTTGTTAATGTTGATAATTAATAATTTATCTGCTAAAGAAATCAGTCAATGTGCAATAATTTCCACCTATACAATAAATAGCCTAATTCAAAAACAAGTCAACTTTTGGGGCCACCACTCACAAGAATGAGCTTACTAAAGCAAACTTTAAAAAGGAAATCCTGTCAGATATTTTCTCATTACCCTAAATACCGAGCCTTATTTGTCACTCTGTGGTGGCAGTCCTTATTTAAAACAGGCCTTCAAGAGTTAAGATGCAAGTGCACAGATCATAATTGTTCCTTAATGTCCAATCTGGAAACATATGACCGAGGCTGCCTGTCTATAAGAGAAAGGCAGTTATGTGAAAAATATTTTAGTCTTGCATAGCCTTTTTCTTTTGTTTCATTCATCTCCAACACCAATTAGACATACACTGATAACGTGTTGTCTGCTATTTTGACAGCATGATAATGGTACTATCATGTCTGTGAAATTTAGTAATTGTGCCAAGCCATCAGTATACCGGGCACAGAAAGCATAGATAATTACACTAACATATATAAATGAGCAGCGATGCGTAATTACAGTACCTACAGCTCAGATGCGAACATTCTGGCCTGCTTAATTTGTCAGGCTTATAATCAATAACTTATTTACCTGCCCTATACAACCCCATCTGGCAGTGGGTCATCCCAATGATGACCGCGTCAAGTCTGACACACAGGATCAGCAACAATAATCAAAAAATGACGAACACACGAACCTGTCTCTTTTTTTTTTTTTTTTTTTTTTTTTTGATAAAAATGTGCTATGCTTCTTTGTACACAATGTACCCTCATGTCCTAGTCGAAGATGCATCTCACATCTTTCCTCACAGACCCGTAACCACTGGATCATTTATCCAATGCAACTGGTGGCAGCTTGTGGCCACAATTCAAAAATGTCTGAATTTGAAAATCGTTTTTATATAGGCACATAGCCCTTAAAATTCCAAACAAGAGCAACATTTTACTTTCTGACCAGAAGCAATATAACAATTGCTAAAAAATAAAACAAATCTTCTCCATAGACATTTCCTCGGGGCACTTGTTTTGCACAGAATAGAACAAGGGAATCTTTCTCGACTTACATTTCTCAGCTGCCCTGTCTTATCAGAGAAGTTAAAAATAGCCCCTCAGCGCGGCCTGAGCCTGGGCTGCCAGCCATCTTTTTTTTGTTTTTCCTACTCCTGGCCCCAAGGCTCTCCAGCTGCAGGCATTACACAGATGCGATGTCAGAGAAGCCTTCTAAGCAGTGCCCTGTTCTGCTCCTCTCATCGGCCCCCACCTACACTGGCTACAAGGTCAGAATCTGTCTCCGATTTCTGTATCACATTCTGCTCTACACGGCCCCCACCTTCTCCTCACTCTGAAGCTGTCAAAGACAAAAAGACTACTCAATTCCATAAAAACTGCAATAATTCGCTCAATTGAAAAATTATTTTTACATACAATTTGCACTCAGGGGGTCATAATCTTACTGACTTGACCCAGCACATTGGCTCACTGGACCATCAAGAACACAAACCTGTATTCATGAAAAATTTGCAAATTCGAAATACCCACAATTCTTTTTCCAAGCTAAACTTGTCACTAATTATTTTTCGTTAACACTTTGTACATTAGGGGTTTCATCAAATCACAGGAGTTGCTCCTTCTCTAGCTGCACCCCTCTCAATTTCCTATTGACAACGTAGTCAAATGTTGGACCATGTAAACACCAGCTATGCGCTGTTCATTTGGTGGGGGGCTCAAGAACCTTTGGGCTACTATGTAATTAATATATGTATTATAACTGGTCTTTTTACTGGGGCCACTCTTGCTAGGTCCTCTGAAAGGACGGGATAAATACCAGCAACGTCAGTATTTCTTTTTCTGTCAGCCTGCGCTCATTTTACCAGCTCTAATTCCTCCTGTAACATCTCATCCTTGGCTTTTCCAGACACCAGTCCACTTCTCTCTGCTTCGTGAAACACTTACTCTGACCTTCTATGTGACGCCTTGCGCCAAAAACTCAATGGCATCCTTCCAAGCTGGTCTACATTTTCTCTTTCATAAGAGTGTTTCGTTGTCCGTCTACTTGTTCTGCTTTTACTCAGATACCTTCCTCAACTAATACGCTTTCTCGGGCTTTGTCTGAATCCTCCCTACTTTTTCTCTATTTTTCTGAGCGCTTTCTCTGTGCGTCTATGCTATTCTTTACGCCATAATTCAACAGCGTCTTTCTGTGACTGGCTAGCTTTCCTCTTCCACAACTCTTCTTCGACTTTCATGATACATTCGGCATCCCAGGTCCCAGCTACGGGCCATCTCTGACTTTCTGGTAACTCTTTGGTGTAGTCCACCCATAGATCAAGGAATAATATGGCGTCTAAGCCATGCTTGTGATACATAAAGTGCCCTGGAGTGTCCCTAGGAGGAATAGGAACTGCTTCTTCAAGCACCCCTTTTCTAGTAGTAATCTGTCTTAACTTCGAAAAGAGCGGCATATTGACAACTGATCTGACACCTGGTCTTGAACACACTTAATACAAAAAGCACAATAATGAACAATCATTCATACCACAATATGCAGGACATTTTAACACATTAAACATTGAACATAAAACATTTTAACCTTTAAAAATGACCAACAATGATGACAGTCTGCATAACTAATCACCAAGCAGAATTCTTGACAATAACTAGATACTTCGGAATACTTGATATACTGCTAAACAGTACATATACACTGCTAAACAGTGCAGACCGGATTTGTGTACCCAAATCCGTCTTGACCGGCACAACCTATGTGCGCGTCAACACGCCTCCCCGGCGATGGTACTCACCGGGTAGCTCCTTGAAACGGAAGGCCTCGGAGAATGGACTGGACTCGACGACTGCGGACATCGGACCCTCTGGACATCGGGACTTCGAAAACCTGGTGGGCCTCTGTATACCTCGGACACAGCTCTCTCGCAGGTGGGCTCTGGGTAGACAATCTGCGTTCCTCACCGCCTCGTATGGATGCCTGGTCGCAGTCTGTCCCCTTCATTGGCCTGAGGGAGTTGGCGGGAAAACCCGCGACGTGCGCGCTTGAAGTCCATCACGGCTATGGAAGGGGGCAAAACTGGACCTTCATCTCCGGCGTGTGGGGAAAGAGATTAAACTGTTCGGGCGCCATTCTGTGGTAAATAAAATATTACGCTCTCAGACTTTTATATTATCAATAAGATCATGCATAAAGCAAGAGGCTGAGTCTGTGGTATCAGATTCATAAAGGGCTTTATTCCAATAACTCGAGTCAAAGGGAGAATATCTCCATCACCAAAAAAGGATCTGGACGGGGCTGAAAAGTATTCTCAATATTCTCAAAACATTATTCACAGAGTACAGTATATATACATTTCTCAATTGTACGTAAGCAAGAGAGCAAGAGAGAATGAGATAAGAGCATGTGGGCGTGTAAGTAGGCGTGAAGGTGGGCGTCCATGTGGGCGTCCACTTGATGATAATGGGTAAATTGTCATGTGTGGGTGGATACCTGGAGATGATTTCGCAATGTCAGCAGAAATACTTGGCAGAGATGCGCGCGCAGCAGCATGACGTGTGATAGACGTGCAACTAGAGGGAGAAAGGGACTTGACATTTAGCTCTACATGTGGAGACAAAAGTCTGGGGTTATGTCAACCTAATCCCAAATCATATCTAATATCCTATGTTTAAAGAACTGTGTTATCCACAAGGGAAGGGCTCTCGGACAAAATCTATTCTATACTGACTGTGCGTGCATGTACAAGCGTCTAAGTGTCTACACTAAATGCGAGGGGGTAGGAATATTCCATGGTAACGGGGCTATGAATTACTTGCATGAAGACAGAGAAGCCGGGCCTTTTGCTTGGTAACTGGAAGAATGTTTACTTAAACTACTAGGCAGGAATGCATCGGCTGAGGGGGAAGCAGATAATTCGAAGGTGAAATACAGTTTCTTGGCAGGCAGGCAAAACTGGCCGAGGCAGGCACCGTTAGCCGCACAGGGAGTAGGACAAAGTTCATGGATACAGATGCGAGCTCAAGCTGAAGCTGTCAGAGGCAGAGAGCAGGGAAAGGCTTGAGGACAGAATCGGGCCTACTCGCCTGAACTGTAAAAATGGAGTAACTGAGCCATATAAAGTCGGTGGCCTTTCATACTTAGGAAGCGAATATCCAGCCCATTCATGGCGGATCTGACAGAGGACATGTTGACGGTGGACGCACATGTGTTTGCGTCATCAAAACTGGAACTGGAGGGAACATACATGTACTTGTGACATGCACATAGAACCGTTGGGGTCCAAGATAGGGGACATAACTGACCAGGAAAATCCACATTTCCACAGTCTCCTTTCCAGAGAGTAAAATAAAAAGTATTACACATCCGGCGGTGGATGTGTGTTTTATTAACCGTGAGGGGGGTTTCTTGCATAGTTTGGTCAAATTTGTGTCGAATCCCCTTTGAATGGCTTGGTGTGCGTGCGTATTAACCCCTTCGCTGCTAGGCCTTTTCCCCTCCTGTGCTAAGCCCTTTTTGGGCTATTTGAGGTAGTGCGCGCTTAGGCCCCTGTAACTTTTTGACCACATTAGGTATCCACGCCAAATTTGCGTCCTTTTCTTCCAACATCTTGGGGATTCTAAAGGTACCCAGGGTTTGTGGATTCTCCTAGAGGGGTCACAGAAATTAGTCAAAATACAGCAATTTTTTTTTTTTTTTGTGAAAAATGTGAAAAACGGGCTGCAAATGAAAGCTTCTGGGTTTTTCTCTGCAAATGGTATCAAAAAAGGGTTTGTGGGGCTGAAATCACAATTTCTCCAGCTTTTAGGGAATGACAGACTTTTGTTAGAAAACCAACATTTTTTACACAGTTTTGGCATTTTTCTGGGACATACCCTATTTTTGCTATTTTTTGTGCTTTCAACCTCCTTCCAGTTAACGGTAGAAAAGGGTAACAAAACAATAATGGATCCTGGAAAGCTATACATTTTTGAAAAGTAGACAAAATTCTGAATTCAGCAAGGGGTCATTTGCGTAGATCCATCAAGGTTTCTTTATAGAAATTTACAGGCAAATATAGGAGAAATTAAAAATTTGTTGAAAAAAGCAGCCTCTTGAGTCAACGTTTTTACCTGTAACTTCTTCGAATTATGACATCTCTTTGAAAGCAATGTACCGTTACATCCGGTAGACCTTCCTGGTTGTGTGGACATATAGGACTTGTAGGTTCATCAAGAGCCCAACGAACCCAGAGTAGAAAAATGAGCAGCATTTTGTAATGTTTTTTTTTTTTGGTCCGGGTATATAGCAATTATTGTCGGAAAATGTATACTTGGAAAAATCGGTATGAAAGTCACCTATGTATTTCTGAAATGGGAACAAATTACAGAGTTCAGAAACAGTGCATATTTGCACATTTTCGAAATTGGGAATACTCATATTTGCATGACAATTATTGGTCATTTTTCAAAATGACTTTTTTTTTACACAATGTCTTTCATTTGGAAGGGAGAAATGCATCAAAAATCAACAGGTAATAACAGTTGCTTTACAAATTTGAACTACCCTAAGTCTCCCGAGAAAAATGGTACCTCACTTGTGTGGGTAGGCATAGTGCCCACGACAGGAAGTGGCTCAAAACCTAAGGTGAACACACCACATTTTCACACTGAAAATTTACACTTTTTTTGCAAAGAGTCTAGCTGTAGTTTTTGAACCCTAGCCCTGCCGGCACCTAGGGAAACCTAGCAAACCTATACATTTTTGAAAACTAGACACCCAGGGGAATCCAGGATGGGGTGACTTGACTGCCTCCCACCATGGTCTGTTACCCAGAATCCCTTGCAAACGTAAAAAATTGAAAAAAAAACCACATTTTCCCCACATTTCTGTGATGCAAAGTTCTGGAATCTGCGTGGATCCACAAATTTCCACCCACCCCGCGTTCCCCAAAGTCCTACGAGAAAAATGGTACCTCACTTGTGCGGGTCGGCCTAGTGCCCGCGACAGGAAACGGCGCAAAACGCAACGTGGTTTTGGAGTGAAAAATGACCCTTTTTTTGGCAAAGTGACTAGCTGTAGATTTTGTACCCTAGCCCTGCCGGCACCTAGGGAAACCTAGCAAACCTATACATTTCTGAAAACTAGACACCCAGGGGAATCCAGGATGGGGTGACTTGACTGCCTCCCACCATGGTCTGTTACCCAGAATCCCTTGCAAACGTAAAAAATTGAAAAAAAAACCACATTTTCCCCACATTTCTGTGATGCAAAGTTCTGGAATCTGCGTGGATCCACAAATTTCCACCCACCCCGCGTTCCCCAAAGTCCTACGAGAAAAATGGTACCTCACTTGTGCGGGTCGGCCTAGTGCCCGCGACAGGAAACGGCGCAAAACGCAACGTGGTTTTGGAGTGAAAAATGACCCTTTTTTTGGCAAAGTGACTAGCTGTAGATTTTGTACCCTAGCCCTGCCGGCACCTAGGGAAACCTAGCAAACCTATACATTTCTGAAAACTAGACACCCAGGGGAATCCAGGATGGGGTGACTTGACTGCCTCCCACCATGGTCTGTTACCCAGAATCCCTTGCAAACGTAAAAAATTGACAAAAAAAACACATTTTCCCCACATTTCTGTGATGGAAAGTTCTGGAATCTGCGTGGATCCACAAATTTCCACCCACCCCGCGTTCCCCAAAGTCCTACGAGAAAAATGGTACCTCACTTGTGCGGGTCGGCCTAGTGCCCGCGACAGGAAACGGCGCAAAACGCAACGTGGTTTTGGAGTGAAAAATGACCCTTTTTTTGGCAAAGTGACTAGCTGTAGATTTTGTACCCTAGCCCTGCCGGCACCTAGGGAAACCTAGCAAACCTATACATTTCTGAAAACTAGACACCCAGGGGAATCCAGGATGGGGTGACTTGACTGCCTCCCACCATGGTCTGTTACCCAGAATCCCTTGCAAACGTAAAAAATTGACAAAAAAAACACATTTTCCCCACATTTCTGTGATGGAAAGTTCTGGAATCTGCGTGGATCCACAAATTTCCACCCACCCCGCGTTCCCCAAAGTCCTACGAGAAAAATGGTACCTCACTTGTGCGGGTCGGCCTAGTGCCCGCGACAGGAAACGGCGCAAAACGCAACATGGTTTTGGAGTGAAAAATGACCCTTTTTTTGGCAAAGTGACTAGCTGTAGATTTTGTACCCTAGCCCTGCCGGCACCTAGGGAAACCTAGCAAACCTATACATTTCTGAAAACTAGACACCCAGGGGAATCCAGGATGGGGTGACTTGACTGCCTCCCACCATGGTCTGTTACCCAGAATCCCTTGCAAACGTAAAAAATTGACAAAAAAAACACATTTTCCCCACATTTCTGTGATGGAAAGTTCTGGAATCTGCGTGGATCCACAAATTTCCACCCACCCCGCGTTCCCCAAAGTCCTACGAGAAAAATGGTACCTCACTTGTGCGGGTCGGCCTAGTGCCCGCGACAGGAAACGGCGCAAAACGCAACGTGGTTTTGGAGTGAAAAATGACCCTTTTTTTGGCAAAGTGACTAGCTGTAGATTTTGTACCCTAGCCCTGCCGGCACCTAGGGAAACCTAGCAAACCTATACATTTCTGAAAACTAGACACCCAGGGGAATCCAGGATGGGGTGACATGACTGCCTCCCACCATGGTCTGTTACCCAGAATCCCTTGCAAACGTAAAAAATTGACAAAAAAAACACATTTTCCCCACATTTCTGTGATGGAAAGTTCTGGAATCTGCGTGGATCCACAAATTTCCACCCACCCCGCGTTCCCCAAAGTCCTACGAGAAAAATGGTACCTCACTTGTGCGGGTCGGCCTAGTGCCCGCGACAGGAAACGGCGCAAAACGCAACGTGGTTTTGGAGTGAAAAATGACCCTTTTTTTGGCAAAGTGACTAGCTGTAGATTTTGTACCCTAGCCCTGCCGGCACCTAGGGAAACCTAGCAAACCTATACATTTCTGAAAACTAGACACCCAGGGGAATCCAGGATGGGGTGACTTGACTGCCTCCCACCATGGTCTGTTACCCAGAATCCCTTGCAAACGTAAAAAATTGACAAAAAAAACACATTTTCCCCACATTTCTGTGATGGAAAGTTCTGGAATCTGCGTGGATCCACAAATTTCCACCCACCCCGCGTTCCCCAAAGTCCTACGAGAAAAATGGTACCTCACTTGTGCGGGTCGGCCTAGTGCCCGCGACAGGAAACGGCGCAAAACGCAACGTGGTTTTGGAGTGAAAAATGACCCTTTTTTTGGCAAAGTGACTAGCTGTAGATTTTGTACCCTAGCCCTGCCGGCACCTAGGGAAACCTAGCAAACCTATACATTTCTGAAAACTAGACACCCAGGGGAATCCAGGATGGGGTGACTTGACTGCCTCCCACCATGGTCTGTTACCCAGAATCCCTTGCAAACGTAAAAAATTGACAAAAAAAACACATTTTCCCCACATTTCTGTGATGGAAAGTTCTGGAATCTGCGTGGATCCACAAATTTCCACCCACCCCGCGTTCCCCAAAGTCCTACGAGAAAAATGGTACCTCACTTGTGCGGGTCGGCCTAGTGCCCGCGACAGGAAACGGCGCAAAACGCAACGTGGTTTTGGAGTGAAAAATGACCCTTTTTTTGGCAAAGTGACTAGCTGTAGATTTTGTACCCTAGCCCTGCCGGCACCTAGGGAAACCTAGCAAACCTATACATTTCTGAAAACTAGACACCCAGGGGAATCCAGGATGGGGTGACTTGACTGCCTCCCACCATGGTCTGTTACCCAGAATCCCTAGCAAACGTAAAAAATTGACAAAAAAAACACATTTTCCCCACATTTCTGTGATGGAAAGTTCTGGAATCTGCGTGGATCCACAAATTTCCACCCACCCCGCGTTCCCCAAAGTCCTACGAGAAAAATGGTACCTCACTTGTGCGGGTCGGCCTAGTGCCCGCGACAGGAAACGGCGCAAAACGCAACGTGGTTTTGGAGTGAAAAATGACCCTTTTTTTGGCAAAGTGACTAGCTGTAGATTTTGTACCCTAGCCCTGCCGGCACCTAGGGAAACCTAGCAAACCTATACATTTTTGAAAACTAGACACCCAGGGGAATCCAGGATGGGGTGACTTGACTGCCTCCCACCATGGTCTGTTACCCAGAATCCCTTGCAAACGTAAAAAATTGACAAAAAAAACACATTTTCCCCACATTTCTGTGATGGGAAGTTCTGGAATCTGCGTGGATCCACAAATTTCCACCCACCCCGCGTTCCCCAAAGTCCTACGAGAAAAATGGTACCTCACTTGTGCGGGTCGGCCTAGTGCCCGCGACAGGAAACGGCGCAAAACGCAACGTGGTTTTGGAGTGAAAAATGACCCTTTTTTTGGCAAAGTGACTAGCTGTAGATTTTGTACCCTAGCCCTGCCGGCACCTAGGGAAACCTAGCAAACCTATACATTTCTGAAAACTAGACACCCAGGGGAATCCAGGATGGGGTGACTTGACTGCCTCCCACCATGGTCTGTTACCCAGAATCCCTTGCAAACGTAAAAAATTGACAAAAAAAACACATTTTCCCCACATTTCTGTGATGGAAAGTTCTGGAATCTGCGTGGATCCACAAATTTCCACCCACCCCGCGTTCCCCAAAGTCCTACGAGAAAAATGGTACCTCACTTGTGCGGGTCGGCCTAGTGCCCGCGACAGGAAACGGCGCAAAACGCAACGTGGTTTTGGAGTGAAAAATGACCCTTTTTTTGGCAAAGTGACTAGCTGTAGATTTTGTACCCTAGCCCTGCCGGCACCTAGGGAAACCTAGCAAACCTATACATTTCTGAAAACTAGACACCCAGGGGAATCCAGGATGGGGTGACTTGACTGCCTCCCACCATGGTCTGTTACCCAGAATCCCTTGCAAACGTAAAAAATTGACAAATAAAACACATTTTCCCCACATTTCTGTGATGGAAAGTTCTGGAATCTGCGTGGATCCACAAATTTCCACCCACCCCGCGTTCCCCAAAGTCCTACGAGAAAAATGGTACCTCACTTGTGCGGGTCGGCCTAGTGCCCGCGACAGGAAACGGCGCAAAACGCAACGTGGTTTTGGAGTGAAAAATGACCCTTTTTTTGGCAAAGTGACTAGCTGTAGATTTTGTACCCTAGCCCTGCCGGCACCTAGGGAAACCTAGCAAACCTATACATTTCTGAAAACTAGACACCCAGGGGAATCCAGGATGGGGTGACTTGACTGCCTCCCACCATGGTCTGTTACCCAGAATCCCTTGCAAACGTAAAAAATTGACAAAAAAAACACATTTTCCCCACATTTCTGTGATGGAAAGTTCTGGAATCTGCGTGGATCCACAAATTTCCACCCACCCCGCGTTCCCCAAAGTCCTACGAGAAAAATGGTACCTCACTTGTGCGGGTCAGCCTAGTGCCCGCGACAGGAAACGGCGCAAAACGCAACATGGTTTTGGAGTGAAAAATGACCCTTTTTTTGGCAAAGTGACTAGCTGTAGATTTTGTACCCTAGCCCTGCCGGCACCTAGGGAAACCTAGCAAACCTATACATTTCTGAAAACTAGACACCCAGGGGAATCCAGGATGGGGTGACTTGACTGCCTCCCACCATGGTCTGTTACCCAGAATCCCTTGCAAACGTAAAAAATTGACAAAAAAAACACATTTTCCCCACATTTCTGTGATGGAAAGTTCTGGAATCTGCGTGGATCCACAAATTTCCACCCACCCCGCGTTCCCCAAAGTCCTACGAGAAAAATGGTACCTCACTTGTGCGGGTCAGCCTAGTGCCCGCGACAGGAAACGGCGCAAAACGCAACGTGGTTTTGGAGTGAAAAATGACCCTTTTTTTGGCAAAGTGACTAGCTGTAGATTTTGTACCCTAGCCCTGCCGGCACCTAGGGAAACCTAGCAAACCTATACATTTCTGAAAACTAGACACCCGGCGGTTTCCAGGGAGGTATGGCTTGCGTGGATCCCCCAACGTTTCCTTACCCAGAATCCCCTGCAAACCTCAATTTTTGCTCAAAAAATCACTTTTTTCACACATTTTGGGGTGGGAAAGTAGTGGCATCACCGGGCTCACACAAATTTACCACCACCCAGCGTTCCCCCAGGTCTCCCGGTAAAAATGGTGCCTCACTTGTGTGGGAGGCCCAAGTACCCGCGGCAGGCAAGGGCCCCAAACGTAGTGAGGCGACCTCAAGATGGCCTATCGCCAAATCACCTGGTTTTGCAAGGGGGGTCACTTTGGTTTTTGGCCCGGTGCGCGGCGGCCATCTAGGGAAACCTACCAAACCCAGGCATTTTTGAAAACTAGACACCCGGCGGCTTCCAGGGAGGTATGGCTTGCGTGGATCCCCCAACGTTTCCTTACCCAGAATCCCCTGCAAACCTCAATTTTTGCTCAAAAAATCACTTTTTTCACACATTTTGGGGTGGGAAAGTAGTGGCATCACCGGGCTCACACAAATTTACCACCACCCAGCGTTCCCCCAGGTCTCCCGGTAAAAATGGTGCCTCACTTGTGTGGGAGGCCCAAGTACCCGCGGCAGGCAAGGGCCCCAAAGGTAGTGAGGCCACCTCAAGATGGCCTATCGCCAAACCACCTGGTTTTGCAAGGGGGGGTCACTTTGGTTTTTGGCCCGGTGCGCGGCGGCCATCTAGGGAAACCTACCAAACCCAGGCATTTTTGAAAACTAGACACCCGGCGGCTTCCAGGGAGGTATGGCTTGCGTTGATCCCCCAACGTTTCCTTACCCAGAATCCCCTGCAAACCTCAATTTTTGCTCAAAAAATCACTTTTTTCACACATTTTGGGGTGGGAAAGTAGTGGCATCACCGGGCTCACACAAATTTACCACCACCCAGCGTTCCCCCAGGTCTCCCGGTAAAAATGGTGCCTCACTTGTGTGGGAGGCCCAAGTACCCGCGGCAGGCAAGGGCCCCAAAGGTAGTGAGGCCACCTCAAGATGGCCTATCGCCAAACCACCTGGTTTTGCAAGGGGGGTCACTTTGGTTTTTGGCCCGGTGCGCGTCGGCCATCTAGGGAAACCTACCAAACCCAGGCATTTTTGAAAACTAGACACCCGGCGGCTTCCAGGGAGGTATGGCTTGCGTGGATCCCCCAACGTTTCCTTACCCAGAATCCCCTGCAAACCTCAATTTTTGCTCAAAAAATCACTTTTTTCACACATTTTGGGGTGGGAAAGTAGTGGCATCACCGGGCTCACACAAATTTACCACCACCCAGCGTTCCCCCAGGTCTCCCGGTAAAAATGGTGCCTCACTTGTGTGGGAGGCCCAAGTACCCGCGGCAGGCAAGGGCCCCAAAGGTAGTGAGGCCACCTCAAGATGGCCTATCGCCAAACCACCTGGTTTTGCAAGGGGGGTCACTTTGGTTTTTGGCCCGGTGCGCGGCGGCCATCTAGGGAAACCTAC
Source organism: Triturus cristatus (assembly GCF_964204655.1). Taxonomy (NCBI): domain Eukaryota; kingdom Metazoa; phylum Chordata; class Amphibia; order Caudata; family Salamandridae; genus Triturus; species Triturus cristatus. Next base: position 92,950,351 of record NC_140579.1, on the reverse strand, counting down.
CAAACCCAGGCATTTTTGAAAACTAGACACCCGGCGGCTTCCAGGGAGGTATGGCTTGCGTGGATCCCCCAACGTTTCCTTACCCAGAATCCCCTGCAAACCTCAATTTTTGCTCAAAAAATCACTTTTTTCACACATTTTGGGGTGGGAAAGTAGTGGCATCACCGGGCTCACACAAATTTACCACCACCCAGCGTTCCCCCAGGTCTCCCGGTAAAAATGGTGCCTCACTTGTGTGGGAGGCCCAAGTACCCGCGGCAGGCAAGGGCCCCAAAGGTAGTGAGGCCACCTCAAGATGGCCTATCGCCAAACCACCTGGTTTTGCAAGGGGGGTCACTTTGGTTTTTGGCCCGGTGCGCGGCGGCCATCTAGGGAAACCTACCAAACCCAGGCATTTTTGAAAACTAGACACCCGGCGGCTTCCAGGGAGGTATGGCTTGCGTGGATCCCCCAACGTTTCCTTACCCAGAATCCCCTGCAAACCTCAATTTTTGCTCAAAAAATCACTTTTTTCACACATTTTGGGGTGGGAAAGTAGTGGCATCACCGGGCTCACACAAATTTACCACCACCCAGCGTTCCCCCAGGTCTCCCGGTAAAAATGGTGCCTCACTTGTGTGGGAGGCCCAAGTACCCGCGGCAGGCCAGGACAACAAACGTAGTGAGGCGACCTTTGGGATAGGCAATGTTGATGTTGCCTCACTACGTTTGGGGCCCTTGCCTGCCGCGGGTACTTGGGCCTCCCACACAAGTGAGGCACCATTTTTACCGGGAGACCTGGGGGAACGCTGGGTGGTGGTAAATTTGTGTGAGCCCGGTGATGCCACTACTTTCCCACCCCAAAATGTGTGAAAAAAGTGATTTTTTGAGCAAAAATTGAGGTTTGCAGGGGATTCTGGGTAAGGAAACGTTGGGGGATCCACGCAAGCCATACCTCCCTGGAAGCCGCCGGGTGTCTAGTTTTCAAAAATGCCTGGGTTTGGTAGGTTTCCCTAGATGGCCGCCGCGCACCGGGCCAAAAACCAAAGTGACCCCCCTTGCAAAACCAGGTGGTTTGGCGATAGGCCATCTTGAGGTGGCCTCACTACCTTTGGGGCCCTTGCCTGCCGCGGGTACTTGGGCCTCCCACACAAGTGAGGCACCATTTTTACCGGGAGACCTGGGGGAACGCTGGGTGGTGGTAAATTTGTGTGAGCCCGGTGATGCCACTACTTTCCCACCCCAAAATGTGTGAAAAAAGTGATTTTTTGAGCAAAAATTGAGGTTTGCAGGGGATTCTGGGTAAGGAAACGTTGGGGGATCCACGCAAGCCATACCTCCCTGGAAGCCGCCGGGTGTCTAGTTTTCAAAAATGCCTGGGTTTGGTAGGTTTCCCTAGATGGCCGCCGCGCACCGGGCCAAAAACCAAAGTGACCCCCCTTGCAAAACCAGGTGGTTTGGCGATAGGCCATCTTGAGGTGGCCTCACTACCTTTGGGGCCCTTGCCTGCCGCGGGTACTTGGGCCTCCCACACAAGTGAGGCACCATTTTTACTGGGAGACCTGGGGGAACGCTGGGTGGTGGTAAATTTGTGTGAGCCCGGTGATGCCACTACTTTCCCACCCCAAAATGTGTGAAAAAAGTGATTTTTTGAGCAAAAATTGAGGTTTGCAGGGGATTCTGGGTAAGGAAACGTTGGGGGATCCACGCAAGCCATACCTCCCTGGAAGCCGCCGGGTGTCTAGTTTTCAAAAATGCCTGGGTTTGGTAGGTTTCCCTAGATGGCCGCCGCGCACCGGGCCAAAAACCAAAGTGACCCCCCTTGCAAAACCAGGTGGTTTGGCGATAGGCCATCTTGAGGTGGCCTCACTACCTTTGGGGCCCTTGCCTGCCGCGGGTACTTGGGCCTCCCACACAAGTGAGGCACCATTTTTACCGGGAGACCTGGGGGAACGCTGGGTGGTGGTAAATTTGTGTGAGCCCGGTGATGCCACTACTTTCCCACCCCAAAATATGGGAAAAAAGTGATTTTTTGAGCAAAAATTGAGGTTTGCAGGGGATTCTGGGTAAGGAAACGTTGGGGGATCCACGCAAGCCATACCTCCCTGGAAGCCGCCGGGTGTCTAGTTTTCAAAAATGCCTGGGTTTGGTAGGTTTCCCTAGATGGCCGCCGCGCACCGGGCCAAAAACCAAAGTGACCCCCCTTGCAAAACCAGGTGGTTTGGCGATAGGCCATCTTGAGGTGGCCTCACTACCTTTGGGGCCCTTGCCTGCCGCGGGTACTTGGGCCTCCCACACAAGTGAGGCACCATTTTTACCGGGAGACCTGGGGGAACGCTGGGTGGTGGTAAATTTGTGTGAGCCCGGTGATGCCACTACTTTCCCACCCCAAAATGTGTGAAAAAAGTGATTTTTTGAGCAAAAATTGAGGTTTGCAGGGGATTCTGGGTAAGGAAACGTTGGGGGATCCACGCAAGCCATACCTCCCTGGAAGCCGCCGGGTGTCTAGTTTTCAAAAATGCCTGGGTTTGGTAGGTTTCCCTAGATGGCCGCCGCGCACCGGGCCAAAAACCAAAGTGACCCCCCTTGCAAAACCAGGTGGTTTGGCGATAGGCCATCTTGAGGTGGCCTCACTACCTTTGGGGCCCTTGCCTGCCGCGGGTACTTGGGCCTCCCACACAAGTGAGGCACCATTTTTACCGGGAGACCTGGGGGAACGCTGGGTGGTGGTAAATTTGTGTGAGCCCGGTGATGCCACTACTTTCCCACCCCAAAATGTGTGAAAAAAGTGATTTTTTGAGCAAAAATTGAGGTTTGCAGGGGATTCTGGGTAAGGAAACGTTGGGGGATCCACGCAAGCCATACCTCCCTGGAAGCCGCCGGGTGTCTAGTTTTCAAAAATGCCTGGGTTTGGTAGGTTTCCCTAGATGGCCGCCGCGCACCGGGCCAAAAACCAAAGTGACCCCCCTTGCAAAACCAGGTGGTTTGGCGATAGGCCATCTTGAGGTGGCCTCACTACCTTTGGGGCCCTTGCCTGCCGCGGGTACTTGGGCCTCCCACACAAGTGAGGCACCATTTTTACCGGGAGACCTGGGGGAACGCTGGGTGGTGGTAAATTTGTGTGAGCCCGGTGATGCCACTACTTTCCCACCCCAAAATGTGTGAAAAAAGTGATTTTTTGAGCAAAAATTGAGGTTTGCAGGGGATTCTGGGTAAGGAAACGTTGGGGGATCCACGCAAGCCATACCTCCCTGGAAGCCGCCGGGTGTCTAGTTTTCAAAAATGCCTGGGTTTGGTAGGTTTCCCTAGATGGCCGCCGCGCACCGGGCCAAAAACCAAAGTGACCCCCCTTGCAAAACCAGGTGGTTTGGCGATAGGCCATCTTGAGGTGGCCTCACTACCTTTGGGGCCCTTGCCTGCCGCGGGTACTTGGGCCTCCCACACAAGTGAGGCACCATTTTTACCGGGAGACCTGGGGGAACGCTGGGTGGTGGTAAATTTGTGTGAGCCCGGTGATGCCACTACTTTCCCACCCCAAAATGTGTGAAAAAAGTGATTTTTTGAGCAAAAATTGAGGTTTGCAGGGGATTCTGGGTAAGGAAACGTTGGGGGATCCACGCAAGCCATACCTCCCTGGAAGCCGCCGGGTGTCTAGTTTTCAAAAATGCCTGGGTTTGGTAGGTTTCCCTAGATGGCCGCCGCGCACCGGGCCAAAAACCAAAGTGACCCCCCTTGCAAAACCAGGTGGTTTGGCGATAGGCCATCTTGAGGTGGCCTCACTACCTTTGGGGCCCTTGCCTGCCGCGGGTACTTGGGCCTCCCACACAAGTGAGGCACCATTTTTACTGGGAGACCTGGGGGAACGCTGGGTGGTGGTAAATTTGTGTGAGCCCGGTGATGCCACTACTTTCCCACCCCAAAATGTGTGAAAAAAGTGATTTTTTGAGCAAAAATTGAGGTTTGCAGGGGATTCTGGGTAAGGAAACGTTGGGGGATCCACGCAAGCCATACCTCCCTGGAAGCCGCCGGGTGTCTAGTTTTCAAAAATGCCTGGGTTTGGTAGGTTTCCCTAGATGGCCGCCGCGCACCGGGCCAAAAACCAAAGTGACCCCCCTTGCAAAACCAGGTGGTTTGGCGATAGGCCATCTAGAGGTGTCCTCACTACCTTTGGGGCCCTTGCCTGCCGCGGGTACTTGGGCCTCCCACACAAGTGAGGCACCATTTTTACCGGGAGACCTGGGGGAACGCTGGGTGGTGGTAAATTTGTGTGAGCCCGGTGATGCCACTACTTTCCCACCCCAAAATGTGTGAAAAAAGTGATTATTTGGGCAAAAATTGAGGTTTGCAGGGGATTCTAGGTAAGGAAACGTTGGGGGATCCACGCAAGCCATACCTCCCTGGAAGCCGCCGAGTGTCTACTTTTCAGAAATGCGTGGGTTGGAAAGGTTTCCCTAGATGCCCGCCGATCCCTGGGCAAAAAACAAAAGTAACCCCCCTTGCATAACCAGATTACCTATTGTTACTACAGCGTGAGAATTTAGGAATAATACTGCAAAGAAAATGTGGCAGACAATTTGAGGTTTACAGGACAATGGGGATAAAAAATATTTTTCAAATCACTAGAGAGACATCACCATAAACTCCCAAAGGTTTTCGACAATATCTACAGTTGGTGGGTTATTCTTACATGGAAAGTGTACCTTGGCAGAGAAACAAAAAAAAAAGATTCCTGCACAACCATCTATTCCTCAAACACACACACATACTGGTTGGATTTGGCACGAGGGCAAGTCATGGTTCAGTGTATTAAATTTTATTAACAAGAGATTTCACAAATATGAAATGCACTGTCAATAATTAAATTCACAAAAAACCAAACCAATGACTTGCAGCTCGTGAGCTGTAAAGCCACGTCAAGGCACCAACCGCTTTTCAGGCCATTCACACACCTTTCATACGTGATACAAACAAGACCATTCGCACCACCAGGTACAAAAGCAACACAGTACAAAAATCACCAAAAAGGGACAAGGTACACCCTGCTTCAAACAAATATTACTGCACAGTCATCTAACCCGCAAGCACACGCACATACTGGTTGGATTTGGCACGAGGGTGAGTGATGGTTCAGTAGATAAAATTGTATTACCAAGTGATTTCACAAAAAATGAAATGCACTGGTAATAATTGAAAGGGCAAGAAACTGAACCATTGACTCACAGCTCGTGAGCTGTAAAGCCACGACAAGGCACCAACCTCTTTACAGGCCATTCATACACCTTTCATACGTGTGAGACATACAAAACCATTCACACCGCCAGCCGCGGGCCCATCACATAACAAAACTCACACCGGCACACAGCGCCATTCAAGGGCCCATCACTTTCACACGCCCACAATCCAGACACAGCAACTACACAGGCAGAAGGATTGCGTGGAGTGGCACTCAGCTAGCAGTGTGTGTAGTGACCAGCAGAAAGTCACTACTCGCACACAGCCAGCCAAGCACCGGTCGACACACACCGCTAGCCAAACGCCAGTCCACGCACACCGCTAGCCAAGCGCCAGTCCAGGCACACCGCCATCCAAATCGCCAGTCCAGGCACACCGGCAGCCAATCGCCAATCCACCTACACCGCCAGCCAAGCTCCAGTCCACGGACACCACCAGACAAGCACCATTCCACGCACACCGCCAGCCAAGCTCCAGCCCACACACACCACCAGACAAGCTCCAGTCCACGGACACCACCAGCCAAGCTCCAGTCCACGGACACCACCAGCCAAACACCAGTCCGCACACACCACCAGTCCACACACACTGCCAGCCAAGTACCAGTCCACGCACAGCGCCAGCCAAGCACCATTCCACGCACACCACCAGCCAAGCACCATTCCACGCACACCGCCAGCCAAGCACCATTCCACGCACACCACCAGCCACGCACACCGCCAGCCAAGCACCATTCCACGCACACCACCAGCCACGCACCAGTCCACGCACACCGCCAGTCCATGCACACCGCCAGTCCACGCACACCGTCAGCCAAGCACCATTCCACGCACACCACCAACCAAGTGCCAGTCCACACACACCAACAGCCAAGCGCAAGCCTACACACACCGCCATCACATTTTGGATTTTTTTAGAAAAAAATAAAAACACAAACAAATTGCAAATAGATACAAATCTTCTAACAGAAAATCAGCAACTAAATACATTGCACTAACACCAACATTGAAAAAGAATCAAATTATCCAAAGAATACAGACCAGCCAGTTCACTTTACCACTCAAGAATCCTCCCAAAAATTTTTTCGCGTGTGGTACGCTCTAAAACAAGCAGAGAGACACAGTGCAGGATGAGAGGGACAATCGGGGCAGTACATACGACACTCCTTCCGCAAACCTCTTCGCCAACAGACTCTACATCTCCTACTGGGAAAATCTTTTGCGGGTGTGGGAGGAATGTGTTCTGGAAAGTGGCGTTCTTTCAATCTAGCAACATCCTCCACCAGTCCAACTCTAGGAACACTTGCCTGTTCCACTACAACAAGGCTGCCTATTACAGACTCCTGAAACTTAACAAAAGTCATCTTTGACTCAGGGCAAGAATCCTGGAACACAACAAAAGCATTAAACATTGCCAAGTGGAAAAGATGGATAGCCAACTTCTTGTACCAAATGTAAGCCTTACGAAGAGCAGTGTAAGGTTCCAACCTCTGATCTACTCTGTCAACACCACCCATGTACCTATTATAGTCTAAAACACATACAGGTTTGCGCGCTTCAGCGACCTGACCCCAAACAGTCACAGGTGCAGTGCTTTCATCATGGATGGAAGTCAGCATGTAGACATCTCTCCTGTCTGTAAACTTCACAGCAAGAAGCTCCTGGCAACGCAACGCACTGCACTGTCCCCGCACAAGCTTTTGACAAACAAGTTCTTTCGGAAAACCTTTACGGTTACAGCGAACTGTGCCACAAGCAAAAGTGTCCACTTTGGCCAATTCCCTGAACAACCGTACACCAGTGTAGAAGTTATCTACATATAAATGGTGGCCTTTGTTAAAAAATCCTCTTCCAAGTTCCCAAACAATTTTCTCAGTCACTCCAAAAGTGGACGGACAACCAGGGAGGTTAAACCTAGATTCCTTACCGGTGTACACCCTGAAATTAGAGACATATCCAGTCCTACTGTCACACAGCATATACAGCTTTATTCCATAGCGTGCCCTCTTACTAGGAATGTATTGCCTAAAAACCAAGCGGCCCTTGAACAACACCAAAGACTCATCCACTGCAATTTCTCTACCAGGGGCATAAATCTCAGAAAATCGATCAACAAAGTGATCAAGGACAGGCCTAATCTTAAAAAGACGGTCACAATCAGGGTGATCTCGTGGCAACGCTAAACCATTATCTACAAAGTGCATCATCCGAAGCAGAAGCAAATACCTGTCACGACTCATGACTGCCGGAAAAATAGACGTTGCCATCAAGGGACTGCTAGACCAATATGAAGCCAATGATGGCTTCCTTAGCAAGCCCATCAAAAAAGTTAAACCCAAGAACTTCTTCATCTCTTCAACATTTGTGGGAGTCCACCGGGTAGCTCTAGAGTGTGGCTTAAGACTGGCACTGTTGTCCCTCAAAAACTGTTCGGCATACAAATTAGTCTGCTCAACAATCTCTGCCAAAAACACATCGTCCATAAACAACTGAAAAAAATTTACAGGCAAAAAGTTCTCGGTATTCACTCTAGACCCTGGAACACCAGTAAACTCAGGAAATTCCGGCTGCACCATGCCAGGGGCAACCCAGAGGTCATCACTTTCAACGGGAAGACTTGCAGCCCCAGCCTGCAGCCCAGATGTCTCTTGCCGCACTACACCAACGGAAAGGCTTGCAGCCCCAGCCTGCAGCCCAGATGCCTCTTGCCGCACTACACCAACGGGAAGCCTTGCAGTCCCAGCCTGCAGCCCAGATGTCTCTTGCCGCACTACACCAACGGGAAGCCTTGCAGTCCCAGCCTGCAGCCCAGATGCCTCTTGCCGCACTATCGGCACATCAGTCTCCTCCTCTAACACAGGCACTTCATCCGCGCTAAGAGTATCTTCATCATCCGATGACCCCATACGGAGAGAAAACTCACTGCCAGAATCGTCCCCTGCCCCCTCTCCCTCAGAAGCAGAGTCAGTCTCTGACCCAATATCAGAGGAAGACTCAAACAGCAAACCAACAACCTGCTGAGCAGTCATCCTGCGGCTAGCCATTATACCTACTAAGATGGAAGACTGCACAAACAAGTCAACAACAACCAACAATGTGCAAACCAAGTAAGTAAAGAAATGTGTACCTTATATCAATAAGATCAATGTACTCAAAAACTATACAATCCAAAATCAAAAGAGACAGCTACACTCACCAGAAACAAACTCTGCAGTGACACAGCAAAGACCAACGATATCAAACTAGAAAGAAGAAAAAAAAACAAATTACTCACAAGACAACAAAATACACATCATGCACCAATGCAAAAAGTTTTTGAAACTCAAAAACCAAACATACTGCTATTATTACACCATTTGCAAAAAAAAACAGGCAGAGAAATCAAACACATTTGCATTGTACAAAAAAACAGTCTCTTACCAAACTACACAAACAGCAAAACCACCAGAACCAAAATGTCACCGTGAACAGAAGAAAAGCCTTCACCTAGAACAAAAAAGTAAACAAAAAAAACATTACAATTGGAAATCACAAAACATATAACAATAAACATTATAACATGCCATGTCACTACCCAAATGGTCAATCGGTTTGTGTGCCAGGTCAGGCAGAAAACAGCAGGAAAAAAAAGGCTATTCAGTCCCGGGGCAGGTGACCCAAATACATATAACAAATTGCACCCTGGAAGCGAGGGGTCACTTCTATTTCTAATTGAACTAATTCCCTGGTGTCTAGTGGGCTTTTCTGCCTCCAATGGGAGCAGAAACGGCAAAAAAATAAAACCGATCTGCCCACAGAGGGGGCAGAAAAGTCTTCAAAACATTTAGGGGCCCAAGGAAGCGACCCTTGCCCAAGGGGTCGCTTCCTACAATAATATTTATATCCCTGGTGTCTAGTGGGCTTTTCTGCCCCCCCCCAAAGAGCAGAAACGGACAGAAAGACGACCAATCTGCCCCCAGGGGGGGGCAGAAAAGTATTCTAAAAAATTAGGCCGCAAAGGAAGCGACCCTTGCCCAAGGGGTCGCTTCCTACATAAAGAAAAAGACATCCCTGGTGTCTAGTGGGCTTTTCTGCCCCCCCTGGGGGCAGAAACGGGCAGAAAGACGACCGATCTGCCCCCAGGGGGGGCAGAAAAGTCTCCTAATCACTTTACCACCCTAGGAAGCGACCCTTGCCCAAGGGGTCGCTTCCTACATAACGAAATAGACATCCCTGGTGTCTAGTGGGCTTTTCTGCCCCCCCTAGGGGGAGAAACGGACAGAAAGAAGACCGATCTGCCCCCTGGGGGGGCAGAAAAGTCTTCAAATTATTTGGCCCCCAAAGGAAGCGACCCTTGCCTAAGGGGTCGCTTCCTACATAGCATAACCAATATCCCTGGTGTCTAGTGGGCTTTTCTGCCCCCCCCGGGGGCAGAAACGCGCAGAAAGCGGACCGATCTGCCCCCAGGGGGGGCAGAAAAGACTTCAACAAAATTTGCCCCCAAGGAAGCGACCCTTGCCCAAGGGGTCGCTTCCTACATAGTAGGAACAGCATCCCTGGTGACTAGTGGGCTTTTCTGCCCCCCCCGGGGGCAGAAACACGCAGAAAGCGGGCCGATCTGCCCCCAGGGGGGGCAGAAAAGACTTTGCCAAATTTTCGTCCCCAAGGAAGCGACCCTTGCCTAAGGGGTCGCTTCCCAAACTCCAAATCCAAAATCCCTGGTGTCTAGTGGGGCATCCCTACTCCACGATCGCGACGCTGTGCGCGATCGTGGAGCAGGAATGCCCTGTATTGAGAGATCGGGGGAGAGGAAATACTCTTTCCTCTCCCCCGATGCCTCAATACTAGAGATTTCACCGCCGCGGCCCCCACCAGACGCCAAACACCTACCTCTGCTCCCCTCGGACGCGCTGGAAGAAATGGATTCCAGCGCGTCCAACGCTTCCTGATGACGCCGGCGCGCGCTGTGCGCGCTGACGTCATCAGAAAGCGTGGGGGGGCTCGGGGGGGGTCGGGGGTGGCAGCGGAAGCTCTTCCGCTGCCACCCCCGTAAAGGGGGCCAAGATCGAGGGACAAGGGGGGGAGCGCCAGCGCTTCCCCCGGGGGCTGTCCTCATGACGGAACGGTTCCGTCATGAGCACAGCCCAACCGATGCTCATGACGGAACCGTTCCGTCATGAGCATCGAAGGGGTTAAATGTGCCCGTCAATATCTACCCATGTTTGTATAAATAAACAACAAGGGTGTCTTCTTGGAGAGTACCCACCGGCGGGGGCGCCGGGATAAGGCACGGTAGGGCGTCAGACACGTCAGAGCTTCACTAGCGGTGTAAATACATTCCACGTGGATTCATTGTATGCAATGAATATCACGCAAATCGTCATGGTGATCGGTACATACGGTTTGTCCAGCATGTCCAAGGTGTTTCTATAAATATATATATTTTTTTAAATAATAAAAAACAAAGGCGGGCCCCGGGGGATGGGGTCCCAGGGGCCATAAGTGGCCTGAGGAGGGGGGGCAACGCAGCCCCCCTCCTAAAGAATAAGAAAAAAAGGCCATGACCCGGGGGTTAGGGTCCCCGGGGCCGATTAAGGCCTTGGGAGGGCCAAATTTTTTCAACAAAATAAATTAGGGTGCAGGCCCTGGGGGATGGGGTCCCCAGGGCCAATAAATCAGAAAAAGAAGGGGGGCCACACAGCCCTCCTTCTTAAAAAAATAAAATAAATAAAAGACCGGCATCGCTCCGGAGGCCATGCCCCCTCCTTGCAGCACTCTGCAAACGCACCCCTTGGCCCGTTGTAAGTTGGGGAATTAATTCCCCTTCAATACTGAGGGCCAACTAGCCCAACAGGTATCTCCAGTATGCGCAAGGGATCTGCGTTGCAGACAGGTGTTCTGAGGCCACGCCCCTTTTTACACCTCTATGCAACGCAGCTCTGTGGCGATTACTGGAGGTACCTAGTGGGCTAGTTTGACCCTAGGGACCCTTAGGATTCAAGGGGACTTAATCTCTCAACTTAGAACGGCCACAGGGCACGTTTACACAGTGGTGAAGGGAGGGGACGGGGCCTGAGGTGACGTGTGCAAACACGCCCTGTGGCGCGTTTTAAGTTGGGGAAATAATTCCCTTTCAATCCTGAGGGACCCTGGGGGCCAACTAGCCCAACAGGTATCTCCAGTATGCGCAAGGGAGCTGCGTTGCAGAGAAGTGGTCTAGGCCGTGCCCCTTTTTACATCTTTCTGCAACGCAGCTCTATGGCGCTTACTGGCGGTACCTAGTGGTCTAGTTGGACCCTAGGGACCCTCAGGATTCAAGGGGACTTAATCTCCCAACTTAAAACGGCTACAGGGCGTGTTTACACAGTGGGGAAGGGAGGGGACGGGGCCTGAGGTGACGTGTGCAAACACGCCCTGTGGCGCGTTTTAAGCGGTAGTTTTAATCCCCTGCCCTATTATATACTAGGGGCTTACAGAGGAGGTCATGCTAATCACAGGGGGACCCCAACGCATAGTGTTCCCTAGTGTATGTAGGTGTTTTCACTGTATTCTGAGTGTCTTTTAACATAGCACTGGCTCTAGGACTGGTTAGTCAGACTCAGTTACCACCAGTATCTGTCTGAAAAAGTTGAGAGTACAGGATGATTTTGCAACAAGGCTTCTTTCTGCTCTTCTGTTTGTTCTTTCTGCACGTTATCCTTCTTCCTGCACTTTTCTTCGTCTTTGAGGACTTCTGTTGCTTCTTTCTGCATTTCTTTTTTTTCTTTCTGTGCGTTTTTCCTTCTTTCTTCACATGTCCTATCTCTGTAGGCATAGTTAGAAATTAGCATTTAAAAAACCTTTGAAATTCACTGAAAAAACCTTAGGTTTCAGGCACGTTATAGTTAGGAATTAGCATTTAAAAAACCTTTGAAATTCACTGAAAAAACCATAGGTTTCAGGGGCGTTATAGTTAGCTGGTATTTTCACTCATACAAAACCATTGAAATTCCCCCGTTATAGTTAGTTCAGCTAACTATAACTCGCGCACCCGCAATGCAGTGCTGATGAGGTCACATATTACATCACTCATGACCTGGTCAGTGACATCACTCATGACATCTCAAATGACATCACTGATGACATCATCCTTGTGATAGAGTGGCAGATCTCCTCTCCCCCTAATATAACCTTTGATACACACATTCAAAAATAGAAACTAACATTTTCAAAACAATGGACATACCAATACCAGTTACAACAACCTATTCAGTAATTCTAAGATCCACATACACATCCACTCATTCACCAACAGTCCTATACAGTCACTCATACATGTACTCACTAATCATATGTACTCATACACCTATACATCCTGTTACACAACGCCACTCATCCATAGAGTTACTCACACACAGTCACTCATGCTAATAAAGAATCAAACATCCATTTACTTGCATATACAGTTATACACACACCACCACACTTACTTCTACAGAAACTTACACATACTTAGTCTTTTAAACAATCACTTATAGAAACACATACTTAATCATACAGGAACTCTTTCAATCTCTCACTCTCACATATACTCCCTTATATACACCAATAGTCACATTTATACACACACCACCACACTTACTTCTACAGAAACTTACACATACTTAGTCTTTTAAACAATCACTTATAGAAACACATACTTAATCATACAGGAACTCTTTCAATCTCTCACTCTCACATATACTCCCTTATATACACCAATAGTCACATATACTAGTTTAAAACATATGTAGTTACTCATAAAGACACTATTGAGACAGTCATTCACTCACTAACACACCCATGCACACACTCATCCACCCATACAGTCCTGCACACATGCTGTCTTCAACACATACATACAGTGAGTCACTCATTCATGCACCTATGCACTACGTAATACCCCCCACCGAACCATACAGACACTCATACTGATACTCACCAACCCATGCAGCCACTGATACACAAAGTGAGAGACTGATACAGATATTTACATATTTAAACATTACTCACTAAGCCATGTATTCACTAAGATACACTTAATCAGTCAGTTATACAATCAATTTTTCAAAAGCAAATCATCCATTTAGACACTTATATACCCATTTATTCTTCCATCGACCTTGAGATATACATATATAAAACATGTAATTTTCAGAAAAACACACATTCACTGGATGATGTCATCAGTGATGTCATAAGTGATGTCGTTTGAGATGTCATCAGTGATGTCATGAGTGATGTCACTGACCATGTCATGAGTGATGTAATATGTGACGTCATCAGCAGTGCATTGCGGGCGCGCGAGTTATAGTTAGCTGAACTAACTATAATAGGGGAATTTCAATGGTTTTGTACGAGTGAAAAGTCCAGCTAACTATAACGCCCCTGAAACCTATGTTTTTTTCAGTGAATGTATGTGCATATGTGTGCGCGTAGAGAGGTAGCGAGATAGAGGGGTAGAGAGAGGAGTAGAGAGTGAGTAGTGTAGTAGAGTGAGTAGTAGAGAGTAGAGTGTGAGTAGTAGAGAGTAGAGTGTGAGTAGTAGAGTGAGTAGTAGAGAGTAGTAGAGAGCGAGTAGTAGAGAGCAGTAGAGTAGTAGAGAGCGAGTAGTAGAGTTAGTATTAGAGAGTAGAGTGAGTAGTAGAGAGTAGAGTGAGGAGTAGAGACTAGTAGAGTGAGTAGTATTGAGTGAGTAGTAGAGTGTAGTATTGGGTGAGTAGTAGAGTGTAGTAGAGTGAGTAGTAGAGAGTGAGTAGTAGAGAGTGAGTAGTAGAGTAAGTAGTAGTTAGGAGATTAGTAGTTAGTAGAGAGTAGTAGGTAGTAGAGTGAGTAGTAGTGTGAGTATTAGTAGTAGAGAGTGAGTAGTAGAGAGTAGTAGTGAGTAGAGAAAAGTAGTAGAGAGAGACTAGCAGAGAGTAGTAGAGAGTAGAGTAAAGTAGAGAGAGAGAGGAGTAGGAGTGTGAGTAGGAGTATGAGTAGTAGAGAGTTAGAGAAGAACAGCCGACTGAAGCTGAACTCGGACAAGACGGAGGTCCTCATCCTCGGATCCACCCCTTCGGCCTGGGACGACTCCTGGTGGCCGACCGCACTGGGAACAGCTCCAACACCAACCGACCACGCACGCAACCTAGGGATCCTCGACTCCACCCTCTCCATGACTACGCAGGTCAATGCCGTCTCTTCCTCCTGCTTCAACACCCTCCGAATGCTCCGCAAGATCTACAAGTGGATCCCCACCGAAACGAGAGGAACAGTCACCCAGGCCCTCATCAGCAGCAGGCTGGATTATGGAAACGCACTCTACGCAGGAGCCTCGGCCAAACTCCTGAAAAGGCTTCAACGCATCCAGAACACCTCTGTACGCCTGATCCTCGACATCCCTTGCCGCAGCCACATCACACCCTACCTGAGAGACCTGCACTGGCTCCCCGTCAGCCAGAAGATAAACTTCAAGCTCCTCACCCACGCACACAAGGCACTCCACGACAACCGGACCAGCGTACCTCAATGAACGACTCAGCTTCTACACACCCACCCACCAGCTATGCTCCACCGACCTCGCCCTCGCCACAGTCCCCCGCATCCGAAGAGCAACCTCCGGCTGAAGATCGTTCTCCCACCTAGCCGCCCAGACCTGGAACACCCTCCCCATCCACCTACGGCAGACCCAAGTCCTGCTGACCTTCAGAAGACTCCTCAAGACCTGGCTTTTCGAGCAGTAGCAGCATTCCCCTCCCCCCAGTGCCTTGAGACCCTCACGGGTAAGTAGTGCACTTTACAAATGGAATGATTGATTGAGTAGTAGGAAGAGTGAGTAGTAGAGAGTGTGTAGTAGAGCGTGAACTGTAGAGAGAGTAGTAGAGAGTGAGTAGTAGAGTGAGTAGTAGAGTAGTGAAGAATGAGTAGTAGGTAGAGTGAGTAGTAGAGAAGTAGAGAGTGAGTAGTAGAGTGAGTAGAGAATGAGTAATAGTGAGTAGAGAATGAGTAATAGTGAGTAGAGAATGAGTAGTAGAGAGTGAGTAGTAGGTAGAGTGAGTAGTAGAGAGTGTGTAGTAGAGAGTGAGCTGTAGAGAGAGTAGTACAGAGTGAGTAGTAGAGTGAGTAGTAGAGTAGTAGAAAATGAGTAGTAGGTAGAGTGAGTAGTAGAGAAGTAGAGAGTGAGTAGTAGAGTATGAGTAATAGTGAGTAGAGAATGAGTAGTAGGTAGTAGAGAATGAGTAGTAGGTAGTAGAGAGTGAGTAGTAGAGAGTATAGAGTGAGTAGTAGAGTAGAGAGTAGAGACTAGTAGAGTGTGAGTAGTAGAGAGTGAGAGTAGAGACTAGTAGAGCGAGACTAGTAGAGTGTGAGTAGTAGGGAGTAAGTAGTAGAGAGTAGGCGAGACCTAAAAACGTTGTTTGGGTGGGTTAGAGGTAGCCTGTGTCTTCCCCGGTACAGCCAGCACGTATTTGGACTTCAGTTTATTAGCTGTCTAAACACAGCAGCTGGGTGTCATTGCGCTGTTCAGAGTGACGCAACAAGACACAGAAGTCAAATCGCGCATTGTCAGTTGTAGCAGAACAGATTTTAGCAACCTGCAATAATTGGTCAATGATAATTACCAAAGTAAACAAGATGAACAGTAACGGAATAAATAAGAAATACACGTCACTGTCAGCATGGTTTAAGTCACTGTCAGCATGGTGTAGACTCGGTTCGGCATCAGCACAACCGGTCTCAACAAAGCAGGTGGTTACACGTGGTGAGGAGGGTACCTTGTGTGTCACTCAGATTCTGTTACTTTCACTTTCGAAGGGAGACGGGCCTTGCTTTCTCTCTATACGCTACATTAAAAGATTGAGAGAACTATAATATCATTGCTTAGATCGCGGTTTCAAGTTTTCTGGGGTGTGTGGGCCTTCAGTCTGGAGAGCAGAAACGTGAACTCAGTCTGTGCCTGGGGAAAGGCTGGCCCCCCTGAGAGAGGGGTTCTGTCCTCTCTCCTCCCCTCTCAGGCCTCCATCCAGATGTGCTGATCTTGTTTTTCCGACTCTGAAGAATTAAAGCTCTGTGTGTAGCACCGCTCACCCCTACCCCTACCCCTGCCCCTACCTTACTGTCGCACTGGCTCTCTGAGAGGGGAAAGACATGAAGTGTGAGCGAGTCAAGTAAAAGAAAACACCGCGGCAGGAGGCTAAAATAAAGCTCCTGCCTTCCCAGGACCCTTCACTTGGAAGGACAGGAAGCCACACAGTGGCAGACAACGGGTATCACTCCAGGTAAGAACTAACGCAAGTTCGGAACTAAGAAACTGAATATGTCAAAAATGTACACAGAAGACTACAAACATAAGCTAGAAACCGAAACGGTGAGAAAAATAGAAAGTGTGGTGAGGATGACAGAAGTGGAGAAGAGATGAAATGAAAAAACGGAGTAGCTGAAGGACTGGAAGGAAGATACAAGAGACGAGCCCCCCTCCGCTGCTAGGCAACCTGCGACGCTGGGCCAATCCCCCCACTCCTGGGATACCTAGGGAAGACAAAGTGATTCTCATGCGTTGGCTGGACACAGGCAACGTCCCTCTGGGCACACCGTAGCAAGCGAAAGCTAAGAGCGTTTTAAACCATCTGAACGCTGCATTGAGTAGGGATGCAGTGGATACTTAGAGTCAATAGTTTTATTGAACAATGATTTTTTTCAAAGTGCTTCATGCGCTTTAGATGCAATGATGATGATATTATGTACACTCCATATCATCTGATTAACATGATCCCAATGCATTTCGGGCCCATCTGGCCCTTCATCAGGGGAATCTAAACAAAGAGATACACATATGTAACTAAACATTTACAATGAGGGATTATGCCATAAAACAAAAGCCGAAAAAAGGACCCTGTCAATGAAGTAGCAGTTAGTACCAAGATACCTAAGCGGCCATACTGTCATGTGCTACAATAGATAAACACTATGAAAAGCAGAAAACACGTGCCATGTGGAACGAGAGTGTGTTACTCGAATTGCAGTGATTAAAAAATAATAAGTTGCCGAAGGTAGGAGAAAGAAAGTGGACCCAAACAAAACCATGTTCCGTGATCATTAAAAAACAGGAGAGGCAAAGGAAAAAAGTATTTGCAACGTCTATGCGTCATGTGCAAGTTAATCATATACAAACGACGGGCGAAAAAAGTGAAAAAGTGAAACAAGTGATATTCACAATTCGTGGTACGTGAACTGAGGTGAAAACAACTAAACGCACGAGTGCTCCGGTTAAAACAAACATTTACCTCGTGCCGGTAGTTCAGCGTTTCGCGCTGTTTAATACAGCAATGCCGGTCAACGGTCTCGGGTTGAGTGTGTGACTGCTCAAAATAAAGCGCGTATATCAAAAAGAAAAAAAGCCGGCACAAACCGGAAGTAATGTGAGGTTGTTAAGCCGCATAGACATCTTACACCAACGGGAATAATCGGCGCCATGTTGCAAGGGGTGGTGAAGGAGCAATATTGATGGGAAAAAGTCACAACATGTTACATAAACATGGTCCCACCATGCTTAATGAATGATGCAGGAAAAGATAATAAAGAAAAAATAGCAAAGAAAGGATATGGGAGAAGGATAAACAATAACGATAAAAAATGGTAAAAAAGAAATGTAAACATGCACATGAAAGTGTCCTGATTCATAGGTAACAAGCGAATTCCAAGCGGTCATTGAGACCCTTAGGTTTCAGAGAGTCCAGTTTGTAAATCCAATAGTTCTCGCGTTGTAGTAAGAAGGTGTCAGTGTCTCTGCCCTCCATCTTTGTCACAATTTCCAGGACCAAAAATTTCAGTTGCGCAATGTTGTGTTGTTTTTCAAGAAAATGAGTAGCCACAGTTGATTTCAAATTGCCAATGCGTATATTACTTTTGTGCTCAAGTATACGTGTCTTGATCTTTCTTATGGTTTTGCCAACATATACCAGGCCACAGGGGCATTTCAGTAAATAAATGACGTTGTTGGTGTCACAAGTGGCATTGACATGTAGTTTGATAGGAGTACCTCTCATTGGATGTGCAACTGAATTACCCTTGATGATATTATTGCAGTTACTGCAATTTAGACAGGGGACTGATACCTAGGGAAGACCCTGGGGGTTCCTAATATGCGACAACATTGTAGTTTATCCATTTTAAGTGCCACAAACACCAACGTTGAGTTTGGGCACAATTTACTTTTTAAAAGCAGTCCTGGCACTGCTGAAACTGACCTCAGGCTTGCGCAGTGCATACATGCAAGTGCAAAAAGAGATGCTGGCCTCTTAACTGCCGTACTAGGGACTTATAGGAAGTTTCAATCCCCCTGCCCTATTATATACTAGGGGCTTATAGGGTAGGTCATGCCAATCACAGGGGTACCCCACCATACCATTGTGTATTCTAGTGTATGTAGGTGTTTTAACTGTATTCTAATGTGTTTCTTTCAGCATAGCACTGGCCCTGGGCCTGGTTAGGCAGAGCCCAGAGTCAGTCAGTCAGTTACCACCAGCATCAGTAGCAAAAAGTTGGGGGTGCCCAGGGCACAGGATGACTTTGCAACAAAGCCCCCCCTCCCCCAAACGAAAGGTGATGGGTTACTAACCTACACCCTGGTAGTCCTCATCAGCTAAGTGGAAAAACCTAGAAAGTCCATCTGCATTTGCATGGGCAACCCCAGGTCTGTGTTCCACTGTAGGTTAATAGTCCACCTTAACAGCTTGGGATTCTCCCCTCTCATTTGCATGAGCCATCTGAGAGGTCTGTGGTCAGTTTGAACACGAAAGTGAGTCCCAAACAAATATGGTCTCAATTTTTTCAGGGACCACACCACAGCAAAAGCCTCTCTCTCAATGGCACTCCACCTCTGCTCTCTGGGGAGAAGTCTCCTGCTAATAAAGGCAACTGGCTGATCAATGCCCTTGAGAACTCTAGTCAGGTGTAGTATGGGCGGGAGGGTGTTCAGAAGGCCCGATGAAAAGCGTTGCAATAGCCGCCTTGGAAACTCCAACTGCTGAAAGAGACCTTGCACCTCCTTCAAGTGGAGATGCCAGTTTACCCCGAGAGAATTAAAATACTGTAATACGTGGAGTTTGACAAAACGTTTTACAGACATCAAGTAAAACTCTAGCAGTAACAAGTACCAAGTGGTAGATTAGAGTCACACTGAAGTGGGTACTGGACATATTCTAAACCCCCAGAAAAGGAAAAGATGGAATGATTAGCGAAGCCAACCTTCTATAAATGATGCAGGTGTATAATGACCCGCAATAACGGTAAGCTCTAATTTAAAAAGTAACACTTGTAATTTCTCTATGGCAAGCTTACAGGTTGACTATCACCTGCAGAACCCGCTGTAAACTTTAACAACAGGACATTTATAAATTCTTCCAACTCAGTCCTTCAGACAGCTCTTTAGTCTTCTGGTAAATTCTAGGACACATCCAAGACATTGCATCTAACACACTGCATTTTTTCCCATAAGTCTGTCCTTCAGGAACTTTCTGGTTGCCCTTGTGGCGAAAGGAATGCCGGAAGGTGGAAGGCATTCTCATTCCATGCTGAAAACGTATCTTGAAAGCGTTAAGATTCCGAAACCAATCACCACATGTACAATTGGATAAATTGGTATGTAAAGCACATTTCACAGATAACCCTCCTGTGTAGTCCACCATCATGATTCAAGCTCCAGATGGATGTGAACCTTTTCATCTAAAAGGCACATTATATAAAGTACTGGTCCACAGAGTCTCGGAACAGTCACTGGACCATCGATGTAGCGTGGACTCTTCGAAGAAAGGCAAGTAATCATAAACAGTAAATTCCAATATTTAAAGGTTTGCAGCATTGTTTCCCCTCAGGTTAATGCTAATGTAGAGGGCACTGGCTTCACAAGCACATAGGTTGGGAAACTTATATCTACTGAAATGGGAAGAACATTTTATATTAAGAATGCCTTTATGATTAAAGAGGTAGGAGATTTTGACACTGGATTTAAACAGGAGTAGAATGCAAGAAACTCTTTGTTTACATACTCAATATCCTGCATCAGGGGCATGTCAATCTATGCATGACGGACACAATGAGTAGTAATTGTTTTCTATCATAATTGGGTTAGACGACACAGAGAACTTGACCTACAGTGACATTGATCTAAATGCGACCCAAAACCAGAAAAGACAGTGTGATTTGTTATTATGTATCAAGAACGCAAGGTTTTCCGGTTCATTACACATGTAGGTTTGAATTTGTTCCATACCTTCAACAATAGTAGACAAGCAGCAAAATCACGAATTGATCATGTCAAAGGTACAACTGGTGTAAATCTAGCTGATAAGTGTGGTCTCATTGCAGAAAAGTAACCAACCATTGAGTGTTTTACATATAACCTCAAATAAACATGGGCCCAAAAAGAGACAAAAAGAATCTGTTAAATAGGAACCATTAGAACACGGCAGCGGAGAAGTTTAAAATGTAGAGAGTACTGCATGTTGGTCTGGAAATGCGCATGGCGTCAGCACATCTGGAATGAGCAGGACAGAAGCTGAAGAGACTATAGGAAAGGATTGCTTAATACAGTTCTCCAGAGTTGGTATTACATTCACATGCTTGAATTAGTACCCATCATCAAGCTTCCCAGCTCAGGCTGATGATGGCGGGTAGTTATAGTAATTAAATCTATGAAAGATCCAGTCCTGGAGAAAGTTACTCTCTTAACGTCCCCACCTGTGTTTTCATTTCCTTCCTGGTCTTCACTCACCAAACGTTGCTTCACCTTAGGACCCTAGCTCCTCCTCTCTCATTTCAGATACTCCCTGCAGAATTTTACTTCACAGTTTTGCATCAATGTTATCTGTCCTAAAGATCAGCTTAATTCTAAATTATCTTTTTGTATTTAAGAACAGAATTCAATTAAAAAAATATCTAAGCACCCCCTTCCAACTTCTAGGGTAGAATCAAAACTAGCCTACGGAAGAGGCATTATCCAAAGGCTGGGTTTACAGACATGCAGAGCTCAACATCTGGAAGACATCATCATCTGAAGTATTCTGGTTCACTGACCATATAACGGTTCTGCTCCTTTTGACACTAGACTCAACAACTGGGCTACCTGGGTATACTCAAAACAACATAAAAGACCAATGCTCTGTGATGAGACCACTAAAAACTACCCCAGGAAAACACCATACCCATAAAAGAGCCCATCTCCCTTATGTGATACTGGTGCCCATTTACTCTCAGGGACACAGGCCCGGTTATAGAGGAGAGTTCCACTGTCCTACAAGGAGACCGAGTTGACCTCCTCTTATTAAATTGAGCCTGTAGCTAGTCCACTTCATGGCCATCACTGCCAACTGAGCAGGATCGGCAAATCTCCATATGGAGACACAGGTCCCAGTCACCCTATGAGGGCATCAGGTCCAACTTACAAAGAAAGGGCAACAAGCCTGGCTGCACTGGGAGACATCAGACTTGTGATATCACAGACGATGCTCTGGGGTCTACACGTGCTACATTAACGAATAAGACACACACTTCATTTCTTCCTTTGGACTGTTTTTTAGGAGAGAGTAAACTCCTTCATGTCTGCTGTATATTAACAGACACATGGGTGTAAGCAGAGAGGTATCGCCTCTGATTTGTACTTTGTGTAAAAAAACTACATTTTCTGCACCAGAAAGTCCCCAAAGGTATCGATCGGACAATATTTATTAGAATTTGCTAAAAGTGAATATCTGATCATGCTACACGGCAGACTACTCTTTGACGTACCTTTGGAGGCCTACCCCGTCACAGAGGATAAGCCACAGATCGATTAGGTGGGTTATAGGTTTTCATCCTCGGTAAATATTTTGACATCTTGTCACATGGTTTACAAAGTTGTGGCCGATTGCTGCAGACCCCCTAATCTCTGAAGTGCAGCCTAGCCACCCCTGCAGGCCTACTCACAGCCATGGTGGACTACTGAGCAAACAATGACAGGCGGGGTTGTGGGAAACATGCACTGTTAGCCACCAATAAGGCAGGAACTGGCTTCAATATTGGTGGTTAGCATCAGGGACTTCCAAATGAAGCTTTCACATTACAAATCCAGTCCCTTTCACAAGCTGATACTGTCTCCTATCCACCCCGGACAGTTCATGATACAGAAGCCACATATGCACCCTACAGCGGCATGCCAACACCATCTGTGCCATTGGAATGTTCACTCGGCTCTAAAAACTGTTGTCACGTGCTAGAATGTCGCTCTGCTGTAGTTTATCTCCTCCTTCTGGAGGCTGCTACAAACTCCAGGGCATCTGGAATTCGTGGGGAGGCAGCGGAGTGATGTGAGTGGCATCAAAGTTTCTCATGTGTTTTTAACGGATAGTCATTAATTGATAAGACAGGGCCCGATTCACAGAACAAACTTAAGGCAAAATCCTAAACTTAGTACTTTTGGTATTCACACAAGGCATTTACTACTAGTAAAGTTAGGATTTTGTCTTAAGTCTGTCTTAAGTCTGTCTTAAGTCTGTCTTAAGTCTGTCCTAAGTCTGTCCTAAGTCTGTCTTAAGTCTGTCTTAAGTCTGTCTTAAGTCTGTCTTAAGTCTGTCTTAAGTCTGTCTTAAGACTGTCTTAAGTCTGTCTTGAATCTGTCCTACTACTTTTGGTATTCACAGAAGGCATTTAGTAGTAGTAAAGTTAGGATTTTGTCTTAAGTTTGACTTAAGACAGTCTTAAGACAAACTTAGGACAGACTTAAGACAGTCTTAAGACAAACTTAAGACAAACTTAGGACAGACTTAAGACAGACTTAAGACAAACTTAAGACAAAATCCTAACTTTACTACAACTAAATGCCTTCTGTGAATACCAAAAGTAGTAAGTTTAGGATTTTGTTTTAAGTTAGTTCTGTGAATCGGGCCCTATGTGTTTTAGAAGGACTTGGTTATGAGCAGCATCTAGTTAAAAAAACAACAAAGCTAGCTAAAGTTCAGGACTGTGATATTATGACAAACCTGCACATGAACCCTACTACAGAAAAAGCACATAGTGTATCTGCAAAGAATGTTAAAGTTAAAAAGGCAGAAACATTTTTGGTTATCATTTCTTTATAACCACTGAAACCGAAACTCAAGCCTGGAATGGAGTAGCCAAGATACAAAAGATGGCAAACGTTAGGTTAAGCATGAAATGGCAGAGCTATGTATAACATTACAGAGAGTACTGAGGAGCCCAGTACTGGAGCAGCTGGGGGCGAGGGGGCGGGATGGGGTTGTTGCTGGATGTGAGGGTTGGGTGCACTGAAGTGTAAGTGGGCCCGTAATAGCAGAGGGTTCTAGGGCTGAATACTGAAGTGCAGTGGCAGAGTTGTGTGCAGACCCCAGTACTGGAATGACATGTGCTGCAAGTCTGGACTGAGGTGCATTCACAGAATCTCAATGCACCTGTATATATAGGCAAGGGAGAGTACTGTCAGGATTCGTAGGCCGACGCGCCTACCTAGCGTTTAGACTACATTTCCCAGCAGCCTCGGGGACCCGGAAGTAGACGTCCTTATAACGACGTCCCCCACAGCCGAAGGTGTGCGTTATTCTTCTTTCAGGAGGAACTTCCGTGTTCGCCGCCGAGGAGCGGAGCTGCGTATCCATTTCACAGAGAGCACCAGTGGTTGAAGGCACCGGGCAGACGGACGCCCGCGGGAAGCGGAAGGCCAACGTCCCGCGACTGCCGAGATTCGTTCCGGAGCAGGTAGGAAACATTCCCTGGCTCCCTTTCCCGAAATAAAGCGCTCGCAACCCAAGGGTTGACGAGAGAGCAGAACTAGTAGTCCGCCGAGGAGCGGTTTCTCTTGGGGGCACCATAGGAGGTGCAAAGGACATGAACTAGTTCGGGGGTACTTCGCACCCCACACCGACCCCCTCCGGGACCGGAGGAGGAGAGACAAGACCAAGACTTGCTCGGCTGAGCAGGTAGACCTAGCGCTCATTACAGGCAAGGGGTGGGAAAGGCTTCGCTCCCCCAGGCTGTACTCGTGGTAAGGATCAACCAACGAGGAGCGGTTGTACATTTGGGAGGCAAGACTCATAGCGTGTTGATCCTCACAGGAGTGAAGGAGCGCTAACTTTTGTAAATATCAGGCGGCGGTATATACACCGTGGAAGCCAACAGTCAGTGCATAGGAACTGTATGGGCAACAGAGTGTGCAGTACTTAACGTTGGTCTGAAGGAAGACTGAGGCTCAAGCCATTGCGTGCATGACTGTGGCGGAGTGTGGTGGCTGACAGACCCAGAATAGGCCTGGGTACTGGAGAGAGATTTTGGCGGTCCTGAGAGAGGTATCTCAGTGATCGCGGGGAAGGATTCCCACCACACCTGGTAACTACCTTTCTTAGTGAGACTTATATGAGAGTAGCTATCTGAGGTGACTCCTATGTAACTGTTGTGCCATTTGTCTTTCAGGTTCTATTCCCTGCTGTCCTTTCCCCCCTTCCTGTTTTCCCTCGCCTGATCGCCTCTGGGCTCTGTAACCTTCAGGTTGGAGCTCGGGGATATCGGGAGGTGGACCCCTATTACGTCGCCCGGACCCTGAGGAGCCCCTCATTCTTAACAGAATAACGCACCCACGAATCGTGCTCCTCCCGGTCCGAGGTGTACGACATGGCCACCTTAGAGGACGTAGTGCAGGCATTAGCCTTGGTCCAGCAGGAACTAGTGGCATCGCGAACCGAGACGGCAGCCCTGAGAGACAGGGTAGACAGATTGACACGTAACCCCTTCGATACGTCCCCAGGGGGCGGCCCGCAGATTCAGGTGACGGTGCCACCGCCCATTCCCTTAGCCAGTCCGGAACGGTACTCCGGAGATCCCCAAAAGATTCAAGTCTTCTTGACCCAGATTATGCTTCACTTCTCGTGTAAGCCCTCCTCTTTTCCCACCAATCACTCACGGGTGGCGTTTGCGATATCCTATCTAGTAGGAGACGCCGCGTCTTGGGCGGTCCCGTTGGTCAGAAACAATGATGTGGTTCTGTCCGATTGGGACGCGTTCAGAGCGGCATTTGAAGCGGTGTTCGATAGACGAACCACCACGTTCAGTAACGACAGAGAATTGCTATCCTTGAGGCAAGGAAAGAGCGACCTGGCTACCTACCTCACCTCGTTTAACCGGTTGGTGGCGGAGGCGTCATGGCCCGAAGAAAAGCGGATGTCCTTGTTCTACCAGGGATTGAGCGAAGATCTCAAAGACCTAGTGGCCCAGATTGACCCCCAGCCTACCACATGCACCGCCATGATGAATCTGGTATTGCGACTGGATGGGCGCATGGCGGAAAGGGGGGGGGATAGATACAGAGGGATAGGGTCCACTTACAGATCCACCCGGAGAGAAACGGCTCCGCTGGCCTCTGACAGCGAACCAATGGAGGTGGGAGCAGTGAGAGCCCCTTTGTCCAAAACCGAAAGGGAAAGCCGCCGTACCCTAGGCCTTTGTATGTATTGTGGTAAACGCGGGCATTTCGTGCGCGAATGTCCAGCGAAACCCAAAACCACCCATCTGTCATACAGAGGAAAGAGGGCAGCGGTGTCTACCTTGAGTAAAGAAAACAGCGGTCTGGAGAGAGGCCCGATGGGGCCCTCGGGGGATACGGAGTGGAGAATACCTTCGTTGACCACGACTCGGTCCACCCACACGGAAGCCCACATAGTGTTACAGGCCAGACTAGAAGTAGGGCCGCAGGTGCATCAGGTCCTGGTAATGTTGGACTCAGGGGCCACTGGCAACTTTATCGATCAGGGGTTGGTGCATTCTTTAGCGATAGGGGTAGTCCCCAGGGAATCCCCGGAAGAAGTACTGGCCGTAGATGGAAAGCCATTGAAGTCTGGTCGCATTACGCTCCATACAGAAAGCCTGAAGATGTCCCTAAGAGATGGGCCCAATCTCCATATAGAAGTCATTGAATTAAACATCATAGAGGCCCCTCAATATGAGGTTATTCTAGGAATGCCGTGGTTCTGTTGCCACAACCCGACGGTGGATTGGAAGGCCCGGACAGTCCGGTTTCTTTCACCAGGTTGTGTGGACAGATGTCTACAAGAACATCAAGCGATTGCCCTGGCCTTGACATACCCTTTTTGTGTTGCGACGGCGGCAGAAAAAGAGGTGGAATTGCCGGTTGAGTATTCAGGTTATGAAGACGTGTTCAATAAGAGACAGGCGGAACGTCTTCCTCCACATAGGACATACGATTGTCGGATTGACCTGGTGGAGGGAGCAGTCATCCCCACGTGTAGGGTATATGCACTGTCAGAGCCGGAAACACGACATCTGAGGGAGTACTTAGACCACTACCTGGCACTAGGATTTATCAGGCCATCCCGCTCCCCTGCAGCCTCACCCCTGTTTTTTATAGCTAAAGCCAACGGCGAGCTGAGAGCCTGTTGCGATTACCGGAGTCTGAACAAGAACACCGTCAGGAATAGGTACCCGTTGCCACTTATCAGCGTCCTGTTGGATCAAGTGCGTAAGGCAGTCATTTACACTCGGCTAGACCTGCGAGGGGCCTATCACTTGGTAAGGGTCAGACAGGGGGATGAGTGGAAGACGGCGTTCAAGACCCGGTTTGGGCTCTATGAATATCTGGTGATGCCGTTCGGGCTCTGTAATGCCCCGGCGGCATTCCAGTTTTTCTTGAACGAAGTCATGCGAGAGTACATGGACATCTTTGTAGTCGTCTACATTGATGACATTTTGATCTATTCCTCCACAGTGGAGGAACACACCAGACACGTAGGTTTGATTTTGGAGAAACTAAGAGAGAATAAGTTGTACTGTAAGCTCAGTAAGTGCGAGTTTGGGGTGGACACGGTGGAGTTCCTGGGAGTGATTCTGAGTCCGAATGGGTTGAATATGTCGGAAAGAAAGGTGAAGGCGATACGCGAATGGCCCGTCCCCGGGACAGTGCGGGACGTTCAGAGTTTTCTGGGCTTCGCGAACTATTATCGCAGATTCATACAGGAATTCTCCCAGATCGCCGTGCCCATAACTCGCCTGCTTCGCAAGGGAGTGCCGTTTGTGTGGACCAGTGAAGCCACCCAGGCTTTCGAGCGCCTCAAGACAGCTTTCACCTCGGCTCCCATCCTCCGACACCCGCAGACGGACCTTCCGTTCATAGTGGAAGCAGATGCGTCGGACGAGGCCATAGGGGCCATCCTGTCTTAACGCGATAAGATCACAGGGAGGTTGCACCCGGTAGCCTTTCTTTCAAAAAAACTGGACAAGGCAGAATCAAACTATACAATTGCAGAGAAGGAACTGCTGTCAATAAAAAAAGCCTTCCAAGAGTGGCGGCACTACTTGTGGGGAGCGCAACACACAGTGACGGTGTATTCCGACCACCGAAATCTTCAGTTCATGAAGACGGCCAGGCATTTGACACCCAGACAAATGCGGTGGACTCTCTTTTTCGAGGAATATGACTTCCAAATCACTTTTAGGCCAGGCTCCGAGAATAAGAAGGCAGACGCGCTGTCTCGACAGTCCATGGAGGAGGACCATCTCGCCCCAGCGCCGGTGGCTATCATTAACCCGTCCAAGGTCATCTGTGTGTTGAGGGCAGATCAATTTGTGGAAGAGGTACGAATCAGCCGTTCCGTGGCTGACTGGAAGAAGTGGGCTCAGAGTGACACAGTGCGAATCCTGAAGAAGGGGCTCCCCTTTCATCGAAACAGGCTGTTCCTGCCCACGCCCGAACTGCAACACCAGGCGTTCCAGTGGTGTCACGTGTCGCCTGTGGCGGGTCATCCAGGAATCAGGAAATCGGTGGAGGCCATGAAACGGCATTTCTGGTGGGACAACATGACCCAAGACATACACAAGTGGGTGCGGCAATGCGAAACATGCGCCCGCTTCAAAGGTGAGAGATGCCGTAAGAAGGGGACACTACTTCCACTGCCCACTCCCAAACAGCCCTAGAGGAACATCAGTCTGGATTTTGTCACCGGTCTCCCCATGGATCAGGGGTGCGCGGCAATCCTGGTGGTGGTGGACAGTTTGACCAAGATGGGCCATTTCGTCCCATGTAAAAACCTCCCTATGGCAGGTCAGACCGCCCAACTGTTGTTGACTCATGTGGTGAGATTCCACGGACTACCGTCGGTGATCGTGTCGGACCGAGGCCCTCAATTTATAGCCAGTTTCTGGAAGACTTGGTGTAAGGCGCTGCAAGTGGAGTCGGCCACATCAACCAGCTTTCATCCACAGACCGACGGACAGACGGAGCGCCTGAATCAAACTCTGAAACAGTTCCTGAGGTGCTATGTGGCTGAAGCACAGGGCTCTTGGGTATCCTGGCTTTGGTTGGCGGAGCTGTCTTATAACAACGCCCTACACAGTTCGACAGGCATGTCCCCGTTTATGGCGAATTTCGGGTTCAACGCCAAGACGCTCCCAGTTGATATACCAATAGAGGTGTCCGATCATCCTTCGGTGCAGGAGCATGTCCGCGCTCTCAGACGGTTGCATTGGAAGGTGCACCGTGCTCTACGGGCAGCCAAGCTATCATACAAAAGGTGGGCTGATAAGACAAGGATTGAAGGTCCCCAGTATGCGGTAGGTGACAGAGTGTGGCTGTCCACCAAGAACATCAGGTTCAAGCTTCGCAGCATTTTTCACCCGAAATACATCGGGCCTTATGCGGTGGTCAGGCAAGTCAATCCGGTGGCTTATCGACTCCGGCTTCCGGGATCTCTCAGGATCCACCCCGTTTTCCATTGTAGCCTGCTGAAACCGGCGGTGACAGCTAGGAGGAGAGCCCCACCACCGGTTTGGGGTGAGCAAGGTTTGGAGTATGAAGTCAGGAGCGTCCTTGACGCGAAGTTTCGCAGGGGCAAGTTGTGGTTCTTGATCGCGTGGAAGGGGTACACTGCGGAGGACGACTCCTGGGAACCCGCGGAGGCGGTGCACGCGCCGCTCGCGGTGAGGCGCTTCTATACCAGGCATCCGGGGAAGCCGGGGGCTAGGAGGCGCTTGGGAGGAGGGCCTTCTGTCAGGATTCGTAGGCCGACGCGCCTACCTAGCGTTTAGACTACATTTCCCAGCAGCCTCGGGGACCCGGAAGTAGACGTCCTTATAACGACGTCCCCCACAGCCGAAGGTGTGCGTTATTCTTCTTTCAGGAGGAACTTCCGTGTTCGCCGCCGAGGAGCGGAGCTGCGTATCCATTCCACAGAGAGCACCAGTGGTTGAAGGCACCGGGCAGACGGACGCCCGCGGGAAGCGGAAGGCCAACGTCCCGCGACTGCCGAGATTCGTTCCGGAGCAGGTAGGAAACATTCCCTGGCTCCCTTTCCCGAAATAAAGCGCTCGCAACCCAAGGGTTGACGAGAGAGCAGAACAAGTAGTCCGCCGAGGAGCGGTTTCTCTTGGGGGCACCATAGGAGGTGCAAAGGACATGAACTAGTTTGGGGGTACTTCGCACCCCACACCGACCCCCTCCGGGACCGGAGGAGGAGAGACAAGACCAAGACTTGCTCGGCTGAGCAGGTAGACCTAGCGCTCATTACAGGCAAGGGGTGGGAAAGGCTTCGCTCCCCCAGGCTGTACTCGTGGTAAGGATCAACCAACGAGGAGCGGTTGTACATTTGGGAGGCAAGACTCATAGCGTGTTGATCCTCACAGGAGTGAAGGAGCGCTAACTTTTGTAAATATCAGGCGGCGGTATATACACCGTGGAAGCCAACAGTCAGTGCATAGGAACTGTATGGGCAACAGAGTGTGCAGTACTTAACGTTGGTCTGAAGGAAGACTGAGGCTCAAGCCATTGCGTGCATGACTGTGGCGGAGTGTGGTGGCTGACAGACCCAGAATAGGCCTGGGTACTGGAGAGAGATTTTGGCGGTCCTGAGAGAGGTATCTCAGTGATCGCGGGGAAGGATTCCCACCACACCTGGTAACTACCTTTCTTAGTGAGACTTATATGAGAGTAGCTATCTGAGGTGACTCCTATGTAACTGTTGTGCCATTTGTCTTTCAGGTTCTATTCCCTGCTGTCCTTTCCCCCCTTCCTGTTTTCCCTCGCCTGATCGCCTCTGGGCTCTGTAACCTTCAGGTTGGAGCTCGGGGATATCGGGAGGTGGACCCCTATTACGTCGCCCGGACCCTGAGGAGCCCCTCATTCTTAACAAGTACCTTACCTGCCAGTTTGAGATGGCCTGGGACATGAGGAGGAAGATCAGCACTGCATAAGCAAGCCTCTGTCCAGAGTGGCACAGTGGATGAAAAACAATGGGTTGGGATGCTGCCAAGAACCCTTGCAAGGGGGTCTATTTACAGACATTCCTCCCACTGCCGTGGGTGTGTCTGATGTAACGCTTACACGCCTGAAGGTGTGCCCAGGTATGGGTATCTTGCTTGCTGTGCCTCAGGATCCAAGCCATCCTAACAAGGCCAAAACCAGTCTGGG
This sequence comes from Triturus cristatus, assembly GCF_964204655.1. Lineage (NCBI taxonomy): Eukaryota > Metazoa > Chordata > Amphibia > Caudata > Salamandridae > Triturus > Triturus cristatus. Next base: position 92,919,709 of record NC_140579.1, on the reverse strand, counting down.
GCTGCTTGTGTTCCCTTCTGGAGGGTGCCTCGTCCGGTGGCTCAGCGTCGACTGTTCCGATGAGGAGCAGTCATGACAGATTTGCAGAACGTGGGTCTCTGTCTAGAGTGGCACAGTGGATGGAGACGATTGGAATATTACCCAGAGAAATTGACAACAATCATCCTATCATCTTTTGTGTGTTAATAGGCACTTGTACTACTGCAGCTGGAAGCACAGGGGGTCAAATGGGTACATTACCCTAAATAAAGTTTGGATTATAGTCCAGGAGCAGCTGGAGATCAGGACTTGGCACACAAAGCAGAGCTGTACAGAGCAGCAAGTGACGTAACATAAACAACAAAGTATTAGTGTCTTAGTTGAGCAGGAGAAGGAAGCTCAAACATGCAAGTGATACATGCTAGAGTCCACATGCTGTATAACTTACCACAAACAAGGTAAGCTGCCTTTTGCCTTCTGCAGTTATATCTTCCCCTATAAATGGCAACCATGACCAGCGCCCAGAGATCCCCCTTGGGGATGATTCGTGCGCGATATAAGTGACCTTAAATAAATAAATAAATGACAATATTAGTCAATGCAGCACACGTGGCACGTGCAGCCATGAACAAGCAAGTGGGGGTGTTGAAGAATAAAAAGACTGAACATTTGCTTACTTTTAATCCTAGTTTTGTCATGGGAATATATATTATATAGTAGAGTTTATGAGCATCAATACACACACATTTTCAAGAGACAATCTTTTTGTTCTCTGTTTTTTATTTAGCATCAGTGTCTATATATGTAGGATTTCCTTTCCGAGGTAAGCAATTAAACCCTAAAATTGATAATGGAGAAGCAGCAACCTACAACATTTTATGATTAATCGTTGTTTAAAACTAAAAAACGGAAATGCGCGGATTGCTTCTTACCAAGAGAAAACTCCACTGTGCCTTTAAGGCCCCAGGTTCACTCTGCCACCCAAATGCACTGCTTTGGCATTTGAAAGCTAGCTCTACCCGTGGGCGTTAGGAACGTCTAACAAAGGAGTCTGCTCTTTTCTGGTTATAGGTGACAATTTTAATTGAAATATTATAGGACTGTGAAACTTAGCTTGCTCATTCCATTAGGATATCAACAGAAGGGTGTCCGCCTAAGGCCACGTTGCTGCTTTCTTCAATGGAAGCATGCAAATAATTCATTTAAGATTCCCACAATGGTGCACTAGGATCTCTAGTAACTTTTCCTTCTTTACAGAATCTTTACAGCTAATCCTGAAAACTAAAAGAACAGCAAGCTCCTTTTTATCACTTCTAGAGTGAAAGTCTAGGCAGAAGAGTTGGAAAGTGGTGAACAGCAAGAAGATAAAATTCAAATAAGAAAGTAGGCTCTGCATAGAAGCTTGAACTATTCGAGCAGGTGTCTGAATGTAATCAACAGTGCTCCACAAACGTGGTGACTGATCTCTCGGTAGCTGCTCTGCACATTTGCACAATCAGGACATTTCAGAGCAGGGCTGCAATGATATATGTTGTCACCTCCAACTAAAGTTATATAGCGTTGGTAACTTTCATAGATTCACATGCTTGAATTATTCCACATCAGGATGTGGTTCCTCTGTAGTCATTGCTTACACAGCTGTACAAATGTACAGCTAATTAACATTGAAATCCGCTGCATACTACGTGTAGTCTACCTTCTTCATTATGTGACGAACTCCAGACAATTAGTCGAATAAAGACAAGGGTCTTCCACCCAACACTTACTCTTAACTGCTTAGATTTTCAAAGCTCATCAAACATTAATATTTTACAAAGCCCCATGAAATGGGAGGAGATGCTAGTTGCAAATTAATGTATATAAGATACCATACTCATCTGTGTTTAGCAATACTGGATCTTTCGAATATGTACAAGCGTAAATTATGGCTACAGAACAGTAGCAGAGAAACCGACCGCGGGTGATGAGGCTCATCTTATATGAAAAGGTACTGAACTGACATGTTCTCTGCCGTAGACTCTGGTCTGGACTCTACACCAAGGCAACAATACTTGGCCATGGCGTGAGTCTGCCTGAAAGTCACCACTCTCCAGATTTCTCTCAGTCACTCCAGCAAAGAAGCCCTCACTGAGGGAACTCTACCACACTGGGAAAGGGTCTTCCTACACCAGTGTGTAACCTTGTTTCTTTAAGATTTGCTCAAAGTTGCCAAAGATAGTATATTTGAAGTCGAGTAACTGCTGCAGTAGATGGCTGTGCAAATAAATTAGATGATGACATTGATTCAGATAAACTGAAAAGGGTAGTTTGGGAACAAATGTTCCTAGGTCTGTGGACCATCCTATCCTTGAAGAAACTAAAGTAAGGCCCTTTACAGCAAAAGGTGTGCATCTTGTTCACTTATCTGACTCTTGTGACAGCGAGCACGAAAGCAGTCTTCCAAGACAAATGCTGGATGGGGCTCCTATTAATGGGTTCCAAATTGTTTTTTAGTAGTCAGCACCAGAATCAGCTCTTATGACAAAGTCTTACTGGTGGAACATATTGAAAACGTCCCCTCATGAAGGCTGAAAATACTGAAGAAAATAAAGATGGTGTGAGAAGTTGGCCAGCCATATGCTGGTCACTAGTTATAGTGGCCACCTTGCACCAGTCCAATTCGACTCTTATGGTGATAGGTTAAAAGACAACCTTTAAAGAAAGCTATCCTAGTGGTAGCTGTGGAGAGCAGCCTTCAGGCTAAGTCTTGAAGGAGTGGTAAGCTTATTGTTTTACCATAGATAACCTCTTGAATGACCAAATGAAAGAGTAGTCCACACAGGTATATATATAAAATATATGTATTTATTCTAAGAATAATCCCATTAGTCTCTTTATGAGGCTGGAGGTAAAGTTACAATTCAAACAAGCATTGATAGTTACAATATATAGCACTGGAATCATAGGGCCCCAGGGGGGGGACCAAACCATATATTAAAAAAGTGGTATAAGAACCACGACAATTCTACAGACAGTGCCTAGGGCATTTAGGGTCGCTGGCCCCTTGTGAAACCACCCAAGGTAGTGAGGAAGGGGACCCACGGGAGACGCGTGCAGTGGTATAAGCTACTGTCGGGATCTCTATTAAACCCTATGGAGAATGTCGCGGTTGAAATTTACAAGTTTAAAAACACTTCTAGCAGGAGTTCAAGTTCAAGAGTTTAGAGTTAAGCTTTTGAAGGGCCCACACCCACGAGAGTACCGAGGTACCACTGTTACCTGCCCCAGGGAAGCCGGGTGCATAGGTCGTTTTCGATGTCGGGTCCCGGGCTGGTTTTCAATGGGAAAAGAAGCGTCGTCGATGTCGTGAAGATTGAAGATGTAGATCTTGAAGAGAAGGACCTGAAAGCAGAGGGGACAGAGTCTGGGTCACGGCACAGTGACCAGGGAGCTCAGGAGAAAGAGCCCTTCAATGTCGGGTGCTTCCAGGTGGACTGTCCCATGAAGGATGAGGGTCGCTGCGGTGTTAGTATCCGGATTGGATCCACTAAGCCTTGGCAACCACAACCCACGCAAGAATCACAAATCAGCTACTGGTGCAGACCCACAAGGTCTGAGCGAGGTCTCCAGCAAGGAGACTGAAAAGCAGGCGTGGAGAAACCAGGGGAACTCTTGGAAGTAGAGATTGACCTCCGCTAGGGCCCACCAGTCGAGAGACAAGGGACCGTGGGAGGCAACAATTTGGCGTGCGTAAAGATGCGCCCACGGGTCGCCGGAGCGGGCTAGGGCGTCGATCTTTGGCACAGATGATGCTGAGAGGTTGGCTCAATAATGGGCCAAAGCACAACTTCCCCACTGATCGGGTTCTTGTGCTGTGCAAGAGGTGGCCGGTGTCCTGGGGTATTGGGGATCTCGGCACCCACGGGGTCCACGGTGCTGAGCTTTGCTGTGCACACTCACTGGCCTCTGGGATGCTTGAAAACCCACCTCAAGGTAGATAGGAGTCGTCGATGTCCGTAGGAGCAGCAAAGTTCCAAACAGGTCACTTGCAGTGTTACAGGTGCCTGCCAAGCAGGGGGGTAACTCCTTTACCCCAAGGGAGATTTCTTTAGTCAGCTGTGCGGCAGCAAGTCGAAGTTCAAGTCTGTGAAGTTCAAGAATAATCTGTGGCTCTGGGGACCCTGCACCCACCTTTATCCAGAGGTATAGGGGGGTGGCTAAATCAGAGCCCACAATGAGAGTTCAGGCGGGAAAGGGTGGCTACACCCTCTCCCCTTTGTGTGTTTCCCGCCTGGGCAGGGGACAGGATGCCCCTGAACCGGTTCCAGGCGGTGTATGCAGAATGTAGGCGCTAGAGCAGCCTACGTGCAACTTTGAAAGGCATCCTGTGGTGCACCCACCCAGTTCCAATCCACATAGTCTGTCTGGGGAGGTGGGAACACCTCCCTGCAACAAGATCCCTATTGTCCAGCTGCCGTGGCTGGAGTTCTGCCCAGCAACAGGCAGCCAGAGTCATGTAGGTGGCGGGTAGCATCCATTTTGTATTACGTGTGCACTTTTAAATTGGTGTCTAAATTCTGCCGCTTTTACCATCTCGCCCCTCTAGCAGGGGGGAATCATGCCCATGGCTGGACTGGGGGTAGGATTCCTACATGTTTGACACCAAACATGACATGGTTCTGTGCAGCCACTCTTAAGTTATCACGCTATCGCGATTACTTATAATGCGGTTAAGAGTATATGGTATGGCTGCACTACAAACAACCTCGCACTAGTTTTAATGAAGGTTGCAGAGGGGCCCTACTCAGGTAGGGGCTCCCCCTCACACATATCTCAGCACCCTGCCTTGTAGGATTAGCAAGGCCTGCTTTAGGGGTGACCTATGAGGATATATGTGTTGTAATTAAGTGGGATACAGGGTGCCTATATCCCTGTAAGGGGTGCAAGCACCACCTTACCCAGACTACAGTAGTGGTCTGGTGGTGTCAGTTTGTATGGCTGTCCCAGGGGTGGCACAATAAGTGCTGCAGCCCCTGGTAGGCCTCTGAGGGACCCATGCCCTGGGTACCATCTACAAGGGGCTGATAGGCTGTCCTCAGTATCCAATTGGTATGTACCTAGGGTACTCACATAAGTTTCAGAGAGGAAGCAGATAGGCTGGGGTCCTGGTTAGCAGGATCCCAGCCAGACTAGTCAAAAACCATTCAAACACCAGGAAAACAATGGGGGTAACCATATAGTCAGATTCCACCTTCCTACAGATGGACACTTTGATTTCCTTAAGTATCTAAGGATGGCAGCCAGATATACTCTGATTCATAAGTATTTGAGTCCAGCTCTTGCTAAAGGGAGAAGATAGGGCAAGTACTGTTGTGGAAATTCTGAAAGTAGGTCCAGTTTTTTCAGTTGTGCCAATACAGTAAAATGATTCCTTTTCAACACATAAGATGCAAAGTAGGAGGAGCCCTGGATATTCTCTGTGACCGGTCTAAAAGTCAAGCTCCGAGTTCTGACCAACGCATTTATAGCAAGGACTGTGCCAAGATACTGAGCCACTCACCTGCACCAGGGTACCAGACGAGGCATCTGGGTCCAGATCTACACTTCCCAAAGCTCTAAGAATGTGTGTTCTCCGGCCCAAGCCGGTGCCATTCAAATCACTGTGGACGGTTCCCCAGACTGTATGGAAATGGAGGAAAGTTATTAAAAAAAAAAATGTGTCAAATCATCTTCTAGGGGAGAGGAGTTGGCCTAACGGCTAGGGCGGCCAACTTTGAATCTGGGGAACTGGGTTCGAGTCTCGGCAATGATGCTGAACATCCTGTGATTCCGGGCAAATCACTTAATCTCTCCGTTCCTAACAAAAACGAATGTATCCTCCTGTAATGCAACTGGTGCTATGTAAAGTGCTCTGATACCCGATTCGGGTCAAGTTCGTGCTATATAAAACTAAATAAATATAATCTTGTTGAAAAGACCGCTTCATGGGACCCTGGGGTAACTCCATCTGCTGGTGTGAAGGAGAGATCTGAAGTCCTCATCAGATGCAAACATATTCCACTGCAGCATTCACCAGCAGGCTAGTATAAGTGACAGTGGGCTGTTGTGCCTCTCCCGTTACTGGTAGCTGTCTGCAGCATTGTAGGTGCAAACACTGATTCCAGGTGCAGCTTTAGCTGAACTGTCTCAGGATGTATTTCAGGGCCCACTGCTACAGATCAGCTGCTAGAGCTAAAGGAAGAGTCCTTGCCCCTCTCTGCTCGCAGTTCTAATACAGGGTCTTTGTATTATCCATGCAAACCATTACCTGACAGTTCTTTGCTTGCAGTAGGAAGGCTTTGATGGCTAGCCAGATCTCCTTGAGCTCCAACAGAGTCTAATGCACTCTGGCTTCTGCTGTGTAGCATAAACAGCTGACTTCCAACTCCTGAAGGAGAGCTATCCAAGCAGGAAGGGAAAACCCCAGGTTGAGGACTCGTTGGGGAGAGAATGGAGACAGTGCCTGACCTGCAATTACTTTTGTTTATTTTCAGGGTTTATCTACTGTAAACCAACCCTCCAGGGCAGTAGAACATTATAAATAGCAGTACAAGTTACTATAGTATAGTAATGTAAATAGCACATAACATATGGAGGTTAATAGCTGAAAAACATAACATAAAAGATAGAAATGATAGTATCAGAGGAGCAGCAGCCATAGTGGCAGGTTATAGTCTGTCGGATAAGAGGAGATGGTAGAGAACGGAGCTCCCCCGTGGAGTGCAACTCAGTCTCTGTGGGATATCTTCGTTTGCCCTTCCTATGCAATGATTTCAGCTCACTAATTCTTGACAACCCCTGACAACTGGTTTGTAACTGATCACAGCTGGAAATGGTGAGAAACAGTAGCTGTTGAAGCTCCTTAGTCATATGATGGGTGCGTCTTCATAGCTGGTGGATAGATGCCCAGATTTTGACAGCACTCCCTTCAGACTTTCTCCTTTCTTGAAGCTTGAAGGGGTAGATTTACAAGCCCCTTGCAACACTTTTACGCTGCCGTTGCGTCACTTTTGTGACGCAGCGGCGGCGTAAACCATGCACCACGTAGCGACTTATTTACAACGTGACGCATCTAGGCAGATGCATCACGTTGTAAAGCATTGTGCCACATGAAAACTGCGTCAGGTTTCATGTGGGCGTTCCATCGCAGTGTGGGCGTTCTGTCGCAGGAACGCCTCGGAAAAGTAACGCAGTGAAATCTACAAGATTTCACTGAGTCACTTTTCCGAGGTCGCTACGACAAAACCTTACGCCTGCTTGAAGCAAGCGTAAGGAGTGGTGCACCACGTTAGGTATGGGCGTCCCTTGTTCATTGCTGGAGTTGCGTTGTGCTCGCGACGCGACTCCAGCAATGCACCGCCCCTACGCCACAAGATGTGACACGCAGCTGCCTATCCTTGCGCCACAGTGCGCCGCATTGTAAATGCAACGCATCTGTGGTGGCGCAAAGGAGAGACTTGCGTGTCGCATCTGTTCTGGCGCATTCCTGCTTATTTGCAGAGATGCGCCAAACATTGTAAATATGCCCCGAAGTTTCCAGGCAGAGAAAGTTAGCAAAGTAAGTGGGAATCTCCTGATGCAAGAAATTTGTGTGCCAGATAGATTGCTGCCCATGTAAGGACTTGTATACTACACAGGCCAGCTTAAAAAACATTTTGGCTTTTATGGTGCTGGTTAAGAGTGATAGTGATTCAGGCAATGTGGTCAGTTATTCTGGAACCAGGTCAGTGGCGTAACGAAACTTGAGGGGGGCCCCCCTGCAAGGTATGTGGAGGGGCCCCCTCGGGGCTCAATCAGGAGCTCCCGGGCCAGAGCATTGTGCTGAGGGGGCCCCCGGGAGCTTTGGGGCCACCCACACCGCAGGGTATGCGGGGGCCTGTGTTACACCCCTGAACCAGGTTGCTTTTAAGGGGTCAAAGGGATTCTGAGAATGTCAGTCAACAGGGCTTGCCATGGTCGAGCCTAGGCGTTGCATCCAGGTGGGATAATGGCCCTAATTTAGTACTGGGTTTCTTTGACTAAATCATTGTATGTATGAAGACTCATTTTTTGAGGATATATACCAATAATTTAGTACTTTCAGCAATGTATGGTTTGCAGTCAAGTATATTTGTTGCAGAATGGCCGCTCTGTGAGTGAGCTCCGCCGGCCGGGGATTAATCCTCTTATTATCCTTGCACACGGAGAGTTGCTGCAGTGTTTAACTCCACTTTACAGCAGCGGAATACCTGTGGACCCGAGCGCTGCTCCTCCCGTTGATGCAGCGTGGAATCCAAAATCCTCCCTTCACTACAGACCAGAGATCTCACTATCACATTCAATCCATACATTCACTGGTGGGGCCCATAACACCTACATTCACACTTCACTGGTCTGTTTTCCTGGGAGATGATTATTCCAAACGCTGACATGAAAGGAATATCTTTAACCTAGGGGAACGATAAAATTTACATAACTGTGTTTAACTTATCCTATACTAAAACCTTCTATATATCCCTTCCATGTGACGCGACGGATCTGTGCTAGTTGCGGGTTCAAGTGAACTTCTAATTCTTCCTTATCCCCTAATAATTTAACATTTCGCATGAATAAACAACACAACTCATTTGAACGATTGATAATCAATTTTATCTAGATTAATACGACCTGGAAAGAAATATTATGCAAATCACAATTTACCATATTTACCTATTCTGGCTAAAAGTCGTCCTCTAGGTCAATCAGGTTGTCTTGCAGCACGCTACAGTCCCAACGAAGGGATAGGGACCATAAGAGCGTACCCGTCAATCTATGCCCATTTAATTAGTTCAGTTCATCAGGAGATTGGGCAGTAATTCAGTCCGTCAAAGATTCGGGGAAACAGCAGTCCTGCAGTGTCACCGTCCTCTCCGTCAGCATATCGTCAGGAAATCAAAGAAGGCGACCCCAACCTCATTATTCTACCGTCTTTTATAATAAAATCACTTCCAAAAAGTATCAAATATTGGGTTTGAGCTTTCCTGATTGTATAATCAGAGATCGTCTGACAGAGTTCACACGGATTATTGTCCCTTAGGTCATCACTCCCGCTTGTTCCGGTTTTAAGAGACATCTTATTGTTCTTCTGAAAAGCTGGCTTGCTTCCCAGAGCGACCTTGGTGGGTACAGTCTAGTTAGGATCAAGACGAGGCCACTGTTGCCGGCGTTAACGCAGGCGCACTTCACCCAATGCCTCGTGGAGCGTTGTTAGTCACGTCAGATACAGGAGTCGGCCATTTTATGGCAGGCCCAAATGGTCAACTTAAGCAAAAGAAACACAAAACATAATTAATACATAGAAATGACTAATAAAATGTTATTCCTTCGCTAATACCCATATGTGTGTGTATTTATCTAGCGAAAGCAACACTCAAAGCGATTTATACTTACTTAATAAAGCACAAATCACAAATACACCACAAAAGCAACATATATCATGCAATATTCTAATTATCTATTATTAGAGTGCGTGCATAATTCAGTTTACATATTAATTAGGCCATGCATATGCAACTCCCACGTGTAATTCATTTATTAATAAGGTTGGTAAATATTCACTGCAAACCAATTAGTAAAATTACTATTAGTCAATTATTCTGCAGAATGGAGAGGGTATACAAAATTATTCTGAATTACCCGCTCCAGCAATCCCCGCTTTGGTGATTTTATCACCACACCTACAAAAATGTTGTTATTTTATCTTTACGGAAATTTTCAAAATATGTTCTTGCTCATAATTCATAATTCAGTTTCTCCTAATTCTTCTCTTTTGCTGATTTATACATACTCTCCTTCCATTCTTCCAATTCTATCTCTTCAAATTCTCTATCTTGTTTCTTATCTTTTCTCCTTAGGTTTTCTCTTTTTAACAGTTTTTACAACAAATACAACCTAATCTTATCACTAAAATATTGAAATTACACAGGTTAGTGGAAACAATATTTTACCTATAAATGTACTACCTATCTTAATTAAGAAATTCTTAATAGCTGATATCTTCTTTCCAATCCTTTCCCAAACACTTTCAACCTCCAGTGGTACAATTTCATCATGCAATTCGGTAATTTTTCTAATGTATACCTTCAGATCTTTACTTTCATCTGGAATGTAAGTGCAACAATGTTGAACCTTCAGCATTCCACAGACTCCACCCTCTGTTGCTAAAAGTATATCAAGGGCAAGTCGATTTTGCATCACCATAGCACGCATGGCAACCATTTCAGTGTTTACCAATAAGAATCCTCCAGCGGTGCTTGTTGACAAGCGATCCACTACTGTTGATAATTTCCTAATTTTGTTTGCATTCAGAGATATTCCCACTGCTGGTATCAGTGCTCCAAAAATGTCTCCTACTATTTCTGTCCAAGATTCTATCTTTCTACGTACTATATGATTACTTAAACTATGTACACCATCTTCTCCTCTATCCATATGGAAGATTTTTGGAAATACCAGGCCTACATATCATGTGCTATACCAATGGTCTGGCAAACGATAATAGGCCTTGTTCCCACAGATAAAATATATTCCAGGGAATACTGGATCTCTTCCACCTTTAAATCCCCATCCACCCATGATTCGGTATGTATCATGGCACTCACTGTTTCCCAAAAAGTAATTATCGTATACAGTTTGATTCCTTCTTATGCAAAATTTCCCTTTCTGCGGCCAATCTAGAGCTATTGTTGGAGTAGATTCTCCCTTCATCAAATGTTTTTCCATTTCTATATCCCATGATGTTTTCTCCACTCTTCCTTCTGATGCCTTTCTTTGCATTTTATGTCTTCTTTCTTCAACCATATCCAAAAATGTATTTTCCTCTTTCTGCAAACTGCAAGTCAAATTGTTTTTAAATATAGCTTCTAATGTTAGTTCTTTAGTCTCTAAGAAAAATTCACCTAATACTTTAGCAGGTTTCACCTTATTTAATTTATTATTAGCAGGTACTTGTGCAAAAATGTTATCTATATCTGAGAAATAATATTCTAATCTCCCTGTCTGATAAAACAAACTAGCTATTACACTACAGGTTATTCCATATGTTGCTGGAAGGTGATGATAAGTCACTCCCTCTGCAACAGAGGCAGGTAACTGCATGCAGACGTAGCAGTCCCTTACATCCATCGTTTTTACATATTCATACAATAACTTTGAAAACACATTATTAGAAAAATCTGTTATAGACCTATCTTTGTGTAAATAATTTTTATCTATTACTGTCGGTACTACCTTTGGAATTTTCCCTACATTCGTTTTATTCTCACTATGTCCTTCTAATGTATCTATACTAACTTTAAAAGAGATCACAAGAGCAAGTATGCTCCATAGAAGTATTAGTAATCCTGTACAACAACAACAACACGTTTTACACCACCTTCTCATGAAGGTACATCTACCTTTGCTACTTTCTATGTTAGCCATCTCTGCTAAAATGGACCGTGTCTTTTGACTTAGCCTCTTCTACTTCACAACTAGTTCTCTAACCTAAGGCTCTAGGCACCTATTCGGCTCTACCAGTTTCTATCTTTTGACTTAATTTTGTTATTTCTTTTTCAGCAGCTTTCTGAATTTATTCAGTTTGGCATTTCATCATCCTTTGCCTCCTTCTCGTAATCCGGATACAGAATTTCCTGAACTTCCGCTTCTTCTTCTCCAATGTCAGACAAGAGAACTCTCAGGATTTCTGATTCTTCTTCTTCTTTAACCACTTTCAGTACAGTCTCCTCTGGATTTCCTTGACTGTCTGCCTCTTGTTTTCTTTCAGGCAGGGCCACGTACGTCCTTTCCGGTGACTTATACTTCTGGTTAGGTTTCCTTGTTCTTCTGCTTTCTTTAGTTACACTCGTCTCTTCTTCCTTTGATTTCTCCTGACTCGTTACTTCATTCTCCTGTTCAGCTCTTGGTGAATTTACTCGAGTTAGCCGATAACTCAGTTTCTTTATCTTATTTGGCCAAACTTCATCTTTTGCAGCTCTTTTCAACTTACTTCCTTTGTCATTCTTTTCATTTCTCCAAGCTCTCTTCCTTAGAACTCGACCTTCAGGTATTTCATTTTCGCTTTCTTCAGATTCTGTCTCAACTTGCTTTTTCTTTCCAACACTCTCTTTTTCCACCACTTGTTTTGATTTCCCTACTTCTGTCCCTCCTCGAATCTCTGACACGCAATCTTCCTGCTGACTACTTGTCCCTTCACCTTACTGGATGTTGCAGTTCCCTACACCTCCTCGGGGGTCTTCCGCAGAAATCTGTCCCTCTCTCTCTGTACCTGTCCCTTGTTCACTTAAACTGGATATTTCAGGTGGAATTTCTCTCAGTCTTTCATCTGGTACTTCTTTCTCACTTATTCTTTTTATTGTGTCTTCATTGTCTTTTTCTCTGATCCTTTTATGTTCTTTCCTGGAACCTTGCTTTCCTCGTTCGTTTTCAGAATCTGAACTGGTATCAGAGATCTGCAGTCTCCTTCTCAGAGAGTTACTTCTGGGGACCAGTGTTAGATTTGGTTCTGTTTCCCCACTTTCAGAGTTTTCTTCTGCTTTTGACTCTCCGTCATCTGACTCAGTACTTGATTCCGATTCACCAAAATATTATTTTTCTGTGCTGTCCACTGGATTCGGAATTCTCAGAGTATGACTTGCATGGATCCAGTTTTTCAATCCAGCACACTTTATAGCTGTGGTTGTAGTCAGAATGACTTGTCTCGGTTTTCCCCACCTTGGGACCAAACAGTTTCTTCTTCTGTGGACTTTTATTCTTACCCAGTCCCCTGGGCTCAGATCATGGGCTGGCTTCTTTTCAAGGGTGGTGGCATCCATTCCAACCTGATGAAACACAGAATGAACTGCGTCAGCCAGGCCTTTACAGTATTCCAACACCATGTCATCAGTTATAGTCATCAGCTTGTTGACTGGTATAAACACATGTCTCATGGCGCGTCCCATGATAATTTCATGAGGTCTTAACTCTGTTGTTCTGTCTGGTATTGATCTGATAGTCATGAGTACCAGAGGCAAGACATCGGGCCATTTCATACCTGTGGCCAAACACATCTTCCCTATTCTATTTTTGATAGTACCATTCATTTGTTCAATCACACCTGAAGCCTCTGGTCGGTAGGCACAATGTAGCTTTTGTTGTACATTCAATGCTTCACAAATCAATTTAATGATCTCATTGGGGAAGAGTCCTCCTCGGTCTGATTCAATTGTCACTGGGAACTCAAACCTAGGGATGAATTCTCTCAAAAGTAGCTTTGCCACTGTCATCCCATCATTTCTTCTTGTGGGAAATGCTTCCACCCATCTAGAGAATAGGCAAACCATAACCAAAATATACCTCAATCTGTTACAGGGAGGCATCTCAATGAAATCTACTTGCATTCCGGTAAAAGGCCCTCCTTCTCGGCCTATTGTTCCTAGACTCACTACTGTCTTTCTCCCCGGATTGTGCTGCTGACATATTAGGCATCTTTGACAAAGACTCTCTGCTACAAGTCTGAACTTTGCATTGTACCAGGTCTGCTTAAATGACCTGATCATGGCGTCTCTCCCTATGTGCCCTTGGCCATGATACATCCGTGTCATGGTAGACATCATGCTACCACTTTTTTATTTCCTCATCTCCTGCTTCTTCCTGCAATTGTCTTACTTCTTCCCATGTTCCCACAATGTTAGTAAACATCAGAGAGCAAGAAAACATTTCTTTTTCCTTAGCCCGATTGATAGAATTCTGATTTCGTGCGCAATATTGTGCAATGTCATTGGCGTACCTGTTTCCTGTAGAAACATAATCACTGCCATGACTATGAGCAGCACATTTCACAACAGCCAATTGCCTAGGCAGCTGTATCGACTCAAGCAATTTTCCAACCACTTCAGCATTCTTAATTGGAGTTCCACTTGAGGTTAGGAAACCTCTCTGTAGCCACAGTTGGCCAAAGTTGTGGACCACTCCGAAGCCATACTGGCTGTCAGTTATCACAGTCACTCTCACACTTTTCCCAATCTTACATGCTCTGGTCAGGGCCACTAATTCTGCCACTTGAGCTGATTTTACTCCTTTCAGATAAGATGCTTCCAGAACTGCTGCAACTGTGCATACTGCATATGCTGCACTCAGCACTCCTTCATCTGTTCTCAAACATGACCCATCAACAAACATCACAAAATCACTTTCTGACAACGGCACATCCTTTATATCTGGTCGTGGTTTTGTGCAAAAGTCAAGTACATCCAAACAATCATGATCTACTTCATCTCTGACTTCCACATTCTCCGCATCAGGTAATAATGTTGCAGGGTTCACATTCAAGCATCTCACAAGACTCACGTTAGTTGCACCTAATATGACCTTTTCATACTTAGTCAGCCGACTATGTGTCATATACTGAGTACGACTCCTTGTTAAAAGGATCGCCACATCATGAGGTACAAACACTTTCAATGGGTATCCCATCACAATTCCTTCACTCTGTTCCAAGCTCCTACATGTAGCAGCTTCTGCTCTCAAACACCCCAAGTAAGGCTACGGCTACCGGGTCGAGCATGGATGAAAAATATGCAATTGGTCTCCTTAGTTTTCCATGTTTTTGTATCAACACAGAGAGTGCACATCCGTTTCTCTCACTGCAATACAATTCAAACTCTTTCTCATAATCAGGCATACCTAATGCAGGCGCTTCACACAATCCATCTCTCAATCGTTTGAATGCTGCCAATTCTTCTTTATTCAAATCAATAGGATCTTTTACATCACTTCTTGTCAGTCGTACCAAAGGTTTTGCATTCAAAGAGAAATTGCTGATCCACTGACGACAATATCCTACCATTCCCAGAAACATTCTCACCTCTCTTTGGGTCATGAGAGCTCTGATTCCTTTTATGATTCTGATTCTGTCTATCGTTATTTTCCTCAGTCCTATCTCAATGTTATGTCCTAAATACTGTACTTCCTTTTTGCAAAACTGTAATTTTGATGGTGACACCTTCAGTCCTCCATTGCCAAATGATTTAGCAATGCTATAGTGTCTACCTCACAAGCTTCACGAGTCTTCGACGCCACAAGGAGGTCGTCGATATACTGGACTAGTACAGAACTTTCGGGTATTTCTAGACTCTTCAAAGACTTTTTCAATAGCTGATTAAATATTGAGGGGCTTTCTGTATACCCCTGTGGGATTCGGCACCATGCCAAGATACGCTCACCAAAACGAAATGCAAAAATTTGCTGACTGTCGTGGTGCAATGGAATAGAGAAGAAAGCGTGACACAAATCAATCACTGTGTACCATTCTGCGTCATGGGGAATCTGATATAAAATTACTGATGGATGTGGTACAATTGGACAACATGACACAACAATTTTGTTTACTTTTCTCAAATCTTGTACTATTCTGAATTTCCCATTGGGCTTTTTCAGTCCCATTATGGGCGAATTACGTGGACTGCTCAATATTTCTCTCAAAATTCCTTGCTTAATCATCTTCTCTATTATAGGAGTTACTCCTTCAATTATTTCAGGTGTCAATTTATATTGAGGGACATTTGGATAGCTTATTCCTTCCTTTACTGTTATTTTTATTGGATCTACATTTCTCATTAGTCCTACATCTTCTCCAGTGAAATCCCAAACTTCTGCCTTCACAGATTGTCTCAATTCTCTAGGAAATTCATCAGGGTTGAATACAGCGTAGGTTTCAACAGCTTCATTTTCTCTATTGGCTATTGTCATTTTATACAATACATCATCATCTGGTGTTTCAAATGCTATTCCATCAGGAGTACAAAATATAGTGCAATTCATTTTGCACAATAGATCCCTTCCTAGTAAATTCACTGGACTGGTATCGCACACAACAAAGCGGTGCATTTCTGGGAATTTCCCTATACTAACTTTCACTGGTTCTGTAAGGTAAGTTTTAATCTGTCTGTTGGATACACCAACTACTTGGATTGTCTCATCCGAGAGAGGAAGATTCTTAACATCAGCTGATCTAACAGTTGATCGAGTAGCACCAGTATCAACTAGGAAAGTAATATTTTCATCATTAACCTTCCCATCCACAAATGGTCCTGTCTGATCTACTTCTAGAGTTGCGCCAAGTATGCACTCTTCTTCCTCCCTTCGGCACCGTCAGTAGCTTTCTTCTGTGTCATTCTCATTGCGTTGCAGCCAATACTGCGAAACAGCGCTCGCGCGTGGCAGCTTATTTACCTGTTCTTCATCGTAGAATCCAGATTCATTACTATACTTCTGTGTGTTTCTGCTCAGTGGAAATGGTGGTTTTGGCACCTGATTCTGTGGTGTAACAACCTGCTGCTGTTGCAGCAGTTGACCACTCACCTCACTCTGCACCTGTGGATTCAATGATTGATTTCCATTACTAGTACTTGGGGGAAATTTACATTCGGATTTCCAATGCCCTAACCTACCGCAATTATGGCATGGGAACTTCTTTTTAGCTTCTTCTATATTAAAATTTCCTTTTCCTTTTCCAGAACCGAATTTCTGTCTTGTTCCTGTATTATTTGCCTGTTCTACCAATTGAGCTTCCTGCCTTTCTGCCACTTTTACTTGTGCCCACATAGCCTTTTCTTTTAATTTTCGCTGTTTTGCTTCAATCTCATCGCTATAGTACATCATCTATTTTCTTATTTTGCCAATCAACTGTATGCTGTTTTATCATTTCACTAATTTCTGGACGTAAACCATATACAAATCTGTATACAAAATTACTTAAATCCTTTTCACTTAAATTCTCATCTCCGCTAAACTGTTTAAAAGCTAATATCAGCCTTTCATAATAAGCGTGTACTGACTCCTTACTTTCTTGATGTGTCCGGTCAATTTTTACCCAATCTGTCTCTTTAGGAGGTACCTTATTTTTCAAAAACGCCATAACCTGTTCATATTTCTTCATTACCTCGGGGTCTGGAGCCCCTGTTTTCGGATCTCTAGGGTATTCCTGAGTTGGCCAATTAATCATTAATTTGCACTCAGTCCATAAATCTGCTGGTACTATTATGTCGAATAGACTATTCAGGTCGATCCATAATACTTTAGACAATTTTACAAATCTGTCTACCTGCCTGTACCACTCGACAGGCTTTTCGCGCAGTCGAGGGAAATCATTTGTAAAAGACAAAATATCCTGTCTTGTCCATGGGACATGTACATATCCTCCTCCTGGAATCTCTCTCATTGGGTATTCCGTCACTACCTTTTCCTTTTCTCTTACAGGAAATGTTGCAATTGTCTTGTCTGAAGCCTCATCACGTTTCCGATACCACCTACTTTTCCATTTTTCCACATCTCCCCACTTTCTTAACAAGACAATTATATCCTTAATTTGACTTATTCGTCCTGTAGTATTCAAATTTTCAATATCTTTCTCAGTGAAATCAATTCGATAGGGTTTTTGCAAGGCTTTTACCTTTTCAATGTCTATTCCCATTTCATTGGCTACTTCTCCTAACCTCTCATGTAGGTTTTCCGCTCTCCATGTTACGCTTTTGCACAGAAATAACAATTCCTCATCTTGGTAAGTTTTTAATTTTTCTGTGGGAATAGTTCCTACTATTAATTCTTCTAATACCATTCGTAATTTGGCCACATCTATTGATTCAGATTCTTTGTCTTTCTTCTGTAAGCTTCTTAACCATTCACTTAATTTTTCCGCGGATGGTCCGACTGGGATTTCTATGCTACTCTGTTCCAGATTCCTCTGTGGTTCTAACAATGGTTCTTCTGCCGTTCTACCCTTTTCACGATAAATCTGACTTATGAATGGATTATTCAAGACATATGGCTCGATCATGCTCATTGTCTGTCTCCATGGATTCTCATTCTGGCTCGGTTTTGGCTGTTCAACCTGTGTATGGCTCCTATAAGGAACTGTCAAGCAATGTTCGCTATCTTTTTGTTTATCAAATATGGGCACTACTGGACCTATCGTTACCGGAACGGTCACCGCTTCCAAATTTTTAGTCAGCTATCTTATTTTCTCTGTTACCTCTAAGGTTGTTTTTGCTAATTCTGCTGAATTTTCACCATTTGTTCTACACTCTGGCGTTTTTCCTACTTCTCTAATAGGGTTACTCTTCTCTAAATCAGGTGACATTGGTTCTGTCTTTATAATTCGTAAGGTTTCTCTCATTTGGGCACTTGGTGTTAACATTTCTGGTTCTGGTCGATACGGTGGTGGATTTTTATAAAACATATCATCAAGAACATCATCCTCAGATTAATTCACTCCATACCCTTTTGGTTCTATATTATGTCTCTTCTCGGTACACTTTCGTCCTTCATTCTCTCCTGCAGTTCTTACGGGGAACAAACCTTCAGTCATGCTAGCATTCCGCCACCTTCTCATTCGATCATCATGTGTCTCATGTCCATATGATCTGCCAAACATGTACCTATATCCTCTACCACTTCTCTGTCTCTCTCGATCATGCATCTCATCTTCCCATTCTATCAATGCCTCAAATTGCGTCGGTCTAGGTCTTGGTTCTAAACTCATAATTTTTTCTCTCAAGTTTCTCAAAATTGCCAAATTAAATGAACCATGTTCGGGGAAAGCCAAGACTCCGTCGTCCTTCGTATACCTAACCCAGTTGTCTAACCAGATACAAGTATGATATCCATATTTCACAACCATAAAGGATGCGGGGGTTTTCGGTGGAGGAAGTAACTGTCCTTTCCTTGTCGCAATCGGTTTGTCCCTTTTAAACCACCTTTTAATTTTTCCAAACCATGATTTTTTCTCCTTTTCTGGTGGTTCGTAATACATTTTCCTGTCTTCCGTGTATCGCTAGTCTCTTCTTACAACTGTACCCTTTTCTGTCCAATCACAGCGCGACTCACACTAACACACCAATCTGGAGCATCTACGTCACCTCACTGATTCTCCAATCTCAGCGCGACTCTCACTAATGCACCAGTCAGGAGCGTCTACGTCTCCCTGTACTTCTCCAATCCTCTGCGCGGCGTACACTAGTGAACCAATCAGGAGTGTCTATGCCTCCAGACCACTGGCCAATCCCAGTGCGGTCTTTCTGACGTCAGCAGCCGCTGCTCCTGCTCCTGCTTCTACTGACCCCTCCTTTACACAATTTTCTCGGTAAGTTTCTCAAACCTTTCAATTTTTACAAATCTGTTAGTAACTACATAAAAACACCACCATTGTCTGCTTCGCTAACCAAAGAACAGTAAAAAGACCTTTTTCACAAGAATTCCGTCTTTCCCAAGAGCAGCGGTTACCTCTGCCCTACTACGGAATCGTTACTTCCGTTGATAAAGTAGCACATCCCTCTACCTTACCCTTCTAGCAAGCATTAGCTAACCGCTTCTCTAGAATTAAGACACCTGGTTGGAGACCCAATGCTCCTGAGAAATAAAACCAGAGTTTCGCAATTAACCGGAATGCCTTTTCATTCACACGCTTTCACACAGGAAAAATGTAGTACATTCACGCAGAATTCTGTCTTTCCCGAGAACAGCGAACAGTCTGTCCTGCTACAGAATTATAACATTTGTTAACAAAGCAGCGCTTCCCTCTACTCTGTCCTTCTAACAAGCTCAGAGAACACCTGCTACCTGGAACCTCCTGATGCAAGAAATTCGTGTGCCAGATAGATTGCTGCCCATGTAAGGACTTGTATACTACACAGGCCAGCTTAAAAAACATTTTGGCTTTTATGGTGCTGGTTAAGAGTGATAGTGATTCAGGCAATGTAGTCAGTTATTCTGGAACCAGGTCAGTGGCGTAACGAAACTTGAGGGGGCCCCCCTGCAAGGTATGTGGAGGGGCCCCCTCGGGGCTCAATCAGGAGCTCCCGTGCCGGAGCATTGTGGTGAGGGGGCCCCCGGGAGCCCCCCACACCGCAGGCTATGCGGGGGCCCATGTTACACCCCTGAACCAGGTTGCTTTTAAGGGGGTCAAAGGGATTCTGAGAATGTCAGTCAACAGGGCTTGCCATGGTCGAGCCTAGGCGTTGCATCCAGGTGGGATAATGGCCCTAATTTAGTACTGGGTTTCTTTGACTAAATCATTGTATGTATGAAGACTCATTTTTTGAGGATATATACCAATAATTTAGTACTTTCAGCAATGTATGGTTTGCAGTCAAGTATATTTGTTGCAGAATGGCCGCTCTGTGAGTGAGCTCCGCCGGCCGGGGATTAATCCTCTTATTATCCTTGCACACGGAGAGTTGCTGCAGTGTTTAACTCCACTTTACAGCAGCGGAATACCTGTGGACCCGAGCGCTGCTCCTCCCGTTGATGCAGCGTGGAATCCAAAATCCTCCCTTCACTACAGACCAGAGATCTCACTATCACATTCAATCCATACATTCACTGGTGGGGCCCATAACACCTACATTCACACTTCACTGGTCTGTTTTCCTGGGAGATGATTATTCCAAACGCTGACATGAAAGGAATATCTTTAACCTAGGGGAACGATAAAATTTACATAACTGTGTTTAACTTATCCTATACTAAAACCTTCTATATATCCCTTCCATGTGACGCGACGGATCTGTGCTAGTTGCGGGTTGAAGTGAACTTCTAATTCTTCCTTATCCCCTCATAATTGAACATTTCGCATGAATAAAAAACACAACTCATTTGAACGATTGATAATCAATTTTATCTAGATTAATACGACCTGGAAAGAAATATTATGCAAATCACAATTTACCATATTTTACCTATTCTGGCTAAAAGTCGTCCTCTAAGTCAATCAGGTTGTCTTGCAGCACGCTACAGTCCCAACGAAGGGATAGGGACCATAAGAGCGTACCCGTCAATCTATGCCCATTTAATTAGTTCAGTTCATCAGGAGATTGGGCAGTAATTCAGTCCGTCAAAGATTCGGGGAAACAGCTGTCCTGCAGTGTCACCGTCCTCTCCGTCAGCATATCGTCAGGAAATCAAAGAAGGCGACCCCAACCTCACTATTCTACCATCTTTTATAATAAAATCACTTCCAAAAAGTATCAAATATTGGGTTTGAGCTTTCCTGATTGGATAATCAGAGATCATCTGACAGAGTTCACACGGATTATTGTCCCTTAGGTCATCACTCCCGCTTGTTCCGGTTTTAAGAGACATCTTATTGTTCTTCAGAAAAGCTGGCTTGCTTCCCAGTGCGACCTTGGTGCGTACAGTCTAGTTAGGGTCAAGATGAGGCCACTGTTGCTGGCGTAAGTGCAGGCGCACTTAACCCAATGCCTCGTGGAGCGTTGTCAGTCACGTCAGATACAGGAGTCGGCCATTTTATGGCAGGCCCAAATGGTCAACTTAAGCAAAAGAAACACAAAACATAATTAATACATAGAAATGACTAATAAAATGTTATTCCCTCGCTAATACCCATATGTGTGTGTATTTATCTAGCGAAAGCAACTCTCAAAGCGATTTATACTTTCTTAATAAAGCACAAATCACAAATACACCACAAAAGCAACATATATCATGCAATATTCTAATTATCTATTATTAGTGTCAGTACATAATTCAGTTTACATATTAATTAGGCCATGCATATGCAACTCCCACGTGTAATTAATTTATTAATAAGGTTGGTAAATATTCACTGCAAACCAATTAATAAAATGACTATTAGTCAATTATTCTGATTAATGTAAACATGCAGAATGGAGAGGGTATACAAAATGTTTCTGAATTACCCGCTCCAGCACCGTCATCATCAAACACTCCGTGGCTGAGATACGCGGCTGCGTGCAGGAAACCGGCCACTTGAGGAGCTCCGGACGTGGTGTGGGCGGGCGGCCCTGAAAATCAAGCCCGCGGCTGCTGGTGCGCTACAGGCCCGTGATTTGTGCTGGCGCAACCAACCCACTGCACATTACGGACCCCCGGACCATAGTACAGGTATCGCTTGGTGAGACGGAGGGCGCCGCTGCACCTGCTGCCACACGCACCCTGCTTGGTGTGGCGCGACCCGAAGGCAGTGTGAGGAGAAGTGGGACCGTATGCAGGATGGCCGCCATTTTGAGGCCGCGACGGATCTAGGCTGAGAGCGACTGGGGGAGCTGGCCGCTCCTGCTGGGGATCGCCCTCGCTGGCTTGCTGCCCCTCGGCTGCGGCTGTTACATGTATTGCCACACGCACCCTACTAGACGGGGGCAAAGCGGAGATAGGCGGCGATCTATGTATTGCAGCCGACATTTTGTGGCCGCATTGCATCTGGCCTGGGCGCGGACGCGGCTGAGAGAGCTGGCTGTTTTTGCCGGGATTGTCCCCTTCGGCGCTCTGTCCCTCAGTTGTGGCCCTTGGAGACCCTGTACGGGCCGTGCCCACCGTCCTGCGCTGTAGTGCCTGTCGCATCACATCTGCGGCCCCCTGCTCCCTGTGAAACGGATATTTCTGGCTAATCTGTTTGCAGTGGTGAAGGCCTTGAGGAAGATATTGGGGCTGTTTGCACTGGACTAAGTGGCTGCTTGGAGGTTTGTGAGCGCTGGGGACCTGCGTGGCCGTGGAGGTGTGGATTGTCTGGTAACGAGGGGAGCCTTGTCCGGCCAAGGCCGGGGCAGCTGGTGCGCCTGGGAGGAATCACAGGTTTGAGAGACGTTGAACCTGGGAGCTGAAATGCGACCTACTGGGCTGGGTCCCGACAGACCTCTCCAGACTTCCACACTTTCACATTGCATTCGCAAATATGGGCAAACAGGATGCTAAACAACCGAAACTTACCTTTGAGAATAAAAGAGCCATGTGCCATACAGAATCAGACCCGGACGCACACACGGAGAGTCAGCATGACACGCAGGCGGAGGATCATGGAGAAGACCTACGGACCCTCATGCTGGAAGTGCGATCGAGTCTGCGGAATATCAATACCAAGTTGGATGCCCTTACCGCGCAGCTGGACTCGATCAAGACCCAAGTGGCGACACACGAAACCTGCCTCGATGTCCTGGAAAACCGAAACACCGATTTCCATGATTTTTAAGTGGAAACTAAGGAACAATGGCTGAATATGGATAACATTTTGGGAATAATCCGAGCCAAGAATGAGGATTTAGAGGCAAGGTCACGTAGAAACACTCTACGAATTACTGGTATCCCAGAAATGACTGCCATATCCAAGATGGAGACTTTTATAGCAGACCTGCTTCATGAACTCTTCGACTCCCACTTATCACCTGTCTTTGTGGTGGAGAGGGCGCAAAGGTCGCTGGGACTGAAGCCTCCGGTGGGAGCAACACCTAGACCTATCTTGGCGAAACTCCTGAACTATCAAGATAGAGACCTTATACTACGGCTGACAAGAGAAAAGGGTCAAATTTCACATAAAGGCAACACCATATTGTTCTATCCCGACTTCACTCCGGCTGGACAGGTGGCATGTCGTGAATTCCTACCTGCAAAACTTATCCTATTGCAAGCACAAATCTCATACTCCTTGCTGTACCCTGCCAAGCTCAAGGTCTCCCATGATGGCATGGCGCACTTCTTCACAGTTGCGAAATCTGCTTTGAAATTTGCCAAGCATGTCGGTGGAAAAAGAAATAAAGATGCCCGGGAATCTGAGATATCCGCAGCCGACCGCCTCAGCGATAATGACTGAAATGGTTATTGTACTGTTCTAAAGCCTAGATGCTCAGATGTGTTATGATGCGGGCTTGGGTAATTCTGTGTGTTGAGCTGCTACTGAACTTGGGTTACACAGTTTGCTCAGAGTTTGATCTGTTGACATGGACTCGCAACACACTCCGCAGCACTCCTGATCACCCTGTATGAACAGGGTAGTTTGCCGGTTTCGCTGCACCCGGATATGTACCTATTGTTTCTTCGTTCATTTAGAGAGGGATATTCTACAACCTGATTGGGGGGTTGGAGTGGGTGGTGGGTGGAGGGTGGGGATTGGTTTTTTGTTCATTGCCAGTATGGTTGCATTTTGTTGGTTGGGCTGCACTGTTTGGATCAAGCAGATAAAGTGCTGTCAATTGCTCACGCTCTTTTCTTCAGTGTACACTGTATAACACCATACCAACGCATTGAATGTTCTCACATGGAACATTAGAGGTCTGAATGATAGTAGGAAGTCTAGACTCGTGCATGCCTACTTATCTCGACCCAATATAGATGTATGTATATTGCAGGAGACACACCTCAATGTAACACCATCCCGAGGCTCAGACATAGCAGGTGAGGATATGTATACTCCTCCATATACTCTAATTATTCCTGAGGAGTGGCCGTGTGGGTTAAGAGGGGCTTGGACTGGCGGGAGGGTGACATCCAAGGGGACCCCGAGGGCAGGTACCTCCTCATGCAGGGCACACTGGGCAGAGTTCCTGTTACAATTAAATGAAAGATACGTAGTCCAGAGATGTAGTTCAGGATCACAGCTTTCTTCTTCAGATAGGATCCAAGTTATGTCTCATGCTATGCTTCTTACAATGCCATGCCATGCCCCACCAGGAGCAGCCTCCTCGCTGCTCAGCACTTCCACACCAACTGATTCCTTCTTCCCACTCAAAAACTCTCAACATTCTGATGACATCACATAGACTGAGCAGCAAGGCAAGGGCAGCAACAGAGAGGATGCATTAATCACTTACTAGATTATAACACATCCCCCCCTCATCAAAATTGTAAAAATACAAGCATGCAAGATCAATGTACATACATGCAATACGACTAATTATAAATAAAATGTGCGGTGGTGGAAATACACACATACAAAAGTCAACAAGCTTCGAGAATAACACAAAGTTTCAAGACGTAACACTAAAGGGTAATTTTGCAACCCCTAACAACAGGATGATACAAATACTTCAACCAAAACAAGAGTAAATCCAGAGAAACTAAAATATATTCTCTTCTTCCCAAACAAGGGTAAATCCAGAGAAGCTAAAAAGCATTCTCATCTTTCCAAAACAAGGGTAAATCCGGAGACGCTAAAAAGGAAATAGTCTTCTCTTGTGCGCACCCGTAACGCACAGTCCAACACCTCACACGAGGTAACAAGCAATTCAGAGGGTAAAACCAAACAAGCAAATCAGAGAAGCTACTCAAAAAGTAGACCTCTCATGTGCACACCTTTAACGCACAATCCAACACCTCACACGAGGTAACAACCAATTCAGAGGGTAAAACCAAACAGGCAAGTCAGAGAAGCTTCAAAAGTAGTCTTCTCATGTGCGCACCCGTAACACACAGTCCAACACCTCACACGAGGTAACAACCAATTCAGAGGGTAAAACCAAAACAGTGAAATCAGAGAAGCTTCAAAAGAAGGGGTCTTCTCATGTGCGCACCCGTAACGCACAGTCCAACACCTCACACGAGGTAACAACCAATTCAGAGGGTAAAACCAAAACAGTCAAATCAGAGAAGCTTCAAAAGAAGGGGTCTTCTCATGTACGCACCCGTAACGCGCAGTCCAACACCTCACACGAGGTAACAACCAATTCAGAGGGGCATACACTAACATGACCAGGAACACTATACTCTCTCCCTCTAATCATACAAATGCAAGACAAAACACTACACTCTCTCACCTCCTCTCAAACAAATTCAGGATAAGGTACCAGTAAATAATACAATCATCGCGTTAAAAAAAAACACCTAAAATTGAACCTAAAAGAATGACACAATAAAAGCTTTTGAGCACATACAGCAACATTATGAAAAATACACTGTCCCAAGAAAACAATAAGCTAAAATAAAGAAGGTAGTCACCGTGGTCTGTAAAGCAAGCATGCTAGGCTTCAAGAACATGTAGATAAAAGTAAATCGCAATGAAACAGTACCTTGCTGGAAGATTATAAAAAACAACAATTTCCTTTCCATTTGCTTGGAACACCAAACCGAAGTGAAGCAGAACAGGTGTGCCTGTCACCGAAGAGTGTAGGCACAAGAGATGATAAAGTTGCGAAGACGATCCAATCACAGGTTGACGAAAAATGAACTCCTTGAAAAGCAGGCAGAGCAGCAAGTGAAGTTAATATTGAAGATGTCAAACAAAGTTCAGTAGAATTACCACTCATGGCCACATGATGGCAGTGAAGTAACAGAGTGTCTCTATACTGAAGAAAGAACACTCTATGATAATGACGAATTTGAATCATGAGAACGAGAGGAGCCACGAGGGCAGCAAGTAAGGAAACAGTATGCCTGGCGCTGTAGGGAAACGTTGTGTGAGCATTGGTGGCAGTTTGAAGGCAGAGGGCAGTAGGCATCCAGAGTGAACAGCATAGAACGTCTGAGGGGAACCACGATGACACCAGGGAAACAGGCTTGTGAAAGTAAGAGCGCGCTACTAGTGACACGCGCACCGATTTTAAACGACAATGTTGCAGTTAAACTGCCAACCGAGTGCCAATGTTAAATGTAAAATATTCACAAATATTAACTTACTTCGGCAAATGTCACAAAAGACGCAGTGAACTGAATCCAAACAGAGTGATGGGAAGATACAGTCAAAGTAGTAACACCGCAAAGCACTGCAAATTGACCCAGGATGCGGCTGTATAAAACAAGCAGTGGTTGTAGATCCAGTTAAGCTGAAGTGGACACAACAGAGTCCAGAACACCCGGTTAGAGTCACAGCAAGCAAAGTCCCAGGGTTAGGAACAAAGAAAATGCAGCACAGCATGGTAGACAGCAGAACGGAAAAAACGCTTTTCCAAAGTAACTGCGCAGGCAACAAGGCAAAGACAGTTCATCCAAAGCAGGAGGGCAGACTTCCACCAAGACAGGCAGGCAGTGGACAGCAGACAGGCAGGTAGGAACTGGCACCTTAGATCACTGGTTCCTAAAATCCAACAGGTAGCAGGAACCAACCCAAATCCAAATGTAGAGTACTCACTAGTACATGCAAATAATGTCCAGGTTACAGATAATGTTCTCTGTCAACATGTTACAGGACAGGAACAGTTCAGCAAAGACAGGCAGGCTTCAAGACAATGAAGTAAAGTCTAAGACAAACTGGCACTTACTGGTTGGGGCGACCGATGAAATGGTCACTGGTGAGGCATTAGGGGTGCCAGGTTTGTTCAAATCCACAGGTTGTAGTTTCTTCAGTTTTAAAAGTCCAATCTCCATTGAAGTAGCACTTAGGTTCTTTAAACTCGTCGCCAGTGTTACAATTAAATGAAAGATACGTAGTCCAGAGATGTAGTTCAGGATCACAGCTTTCTTCTTCAGATAGGATCCAAGTTATGTCTCATGCTATGCTTCTTACAATGCCATGCCATGCCCCACCAGGAGCAGCCTCCTCGCTGCTCAGCCTTTCCACACCAACTGATTCCTTCTTCCCACTCAAACACTCTCAACATTCTGATGACATCACATAGACTGAGCAGCAAGGCAAGGCCGCAGCAACAGAGAGGATGCATTAATCACTTACTAGATTATAACAGTTCCCCTAGTCATTGTAGCGGTAGATGGCCCCAACGTAGATTCCCCCAACTTCTTTCAGGCTCTTTGGACCAGGGTTAGAGCAACTGGTTGTAGTACAATTCTATGGGGGGCGATTTTAATGTTATTTTAGATGATGCAATGGTTGGAGGAGAGCGGCCAGACCCTTGCATCCTGCTGCTGGCGCTGCCTTGAATGCTATAATCTCTTACAGGGACCTAGTCAACATATGGCGTCGGAGACACCCCTTGGTCAGGGAGGGTACCTGTATCTCCAACCATCATAGCGCTTGGTCCCGATAGGTCTCACGGGATGTAGCCACATGGACCTCTGATGTCTTGCACTTACCGCGTTCCCTATCGGACCACGCACCTTGTCTGTTGAAATTGGCGCTCCCAAACTCACTTCCCAGAGCATTCTCCTGGCGTCCCCCACCACACGCCCTATTAGATGAGGCTTTTAAGGAGGAAATCCGGACGGATCTTACCGATTATTTCACTCTCAATGTCGGTTCCGTGGATACTGAGGCCTCTCTCTGGGAGGCGTTCAAGGTGGTTATTAGGGGACAGTGCATAGCCCTCCAGGCGGGAGTCTTGAAGGCCATTAGGGGCACACTTATCTCCCTGGAGGCTCAAATCAAAGACCTTGAGGAGCAATTTTACTCCACGAATGAACCTGCCACTATGGCCCTCCTGAAATCTAAGGGCCATATGTAGGAAGCACTTTTGCGATCGCAAACACTGCGATTCGCAAAAATCAGGGTGTTTGTGATCGCAAAACAGACCTTCCCTATGTAGGAAAGGTTTCCGCTGCTCAAAAGTGAGAATCGCTAATTTAGCGATTCGCATTTTTGTGTAACGCAGAATCTGCGAATTATTTAGCGTAATCGCAGTCTGTGCAACATCAACTGCGAAAATCGCTATTACCGATCTCGCACATTGCAAATGCGCAAAAATATATGTTGGAAAAAAACGCAATTAGCGAATCCACGAAATTCGCAAATTTGCACTTCTCAATTACCACCAACTCTGAGCAGGTGGTAACCATGAGCAACCTATTTAAACAGGCCCACAATGCCACTGGGACTTCCCACCATGGCTGTCCTGTACGTGATAGCCAGGAGGCTGCGAATCAGGGATGCCACACAGAGAAGGAGACGCCAGGAAAGGATCTACAGAGCACGCATCACCCTCTTCTAACTGACCGAGGAGGAGATCCATGTGAACTACAGGCTGCACCCAGGCAGCATCCTGGATTTAATAGCTGAGCTGACACCCATACTTGAACACCCCACACGCAGGGCACACTCCATTCCCACCCATGTGCAGGTCCTGTGCTCACTGCACCTCCTGGCATCAGGGAGTTTTCAGGGGGTCATTGCCACAGCAGGAGGTGTCTCTCAAAGTGCACTGTCGCGCTTCCTCCACGCTTTCCTGGATGCCATGGTACAGAGGCTGCATCACCACATACAATTTCCAAGCACACGACAGGCACTAGATCAGACCAAGCAGGAATTCTACCAAATTGCCCAATTCCCCCATGTCATTGGCTGCGTAGATGGGACCCATGTCACAATCTCACCCCCATCACAGAATGAGTATGTGTTTAGGAACAGAAAGTCATATCATTCCCTGAACATCCAGGTAGTGTGCAATGCCCAACATATAATCACTGATATTGTGGCCAAATACCCACGAAGCACACACGACTCATTCATGTTTCGCCACTGTGCATTACATCGCAGACTCACAAATGGCGAACATGGAGAGGGCTACCTGCTAGGTAAATGCATGCCATACAGACACAGAACCAGTAGAGTTATGCAGTGGCAGGACAGTATTGAACATGAATCTGCTTATACCCTGCAGGTGACAGTGCGTATGCTGTACGAGACTACATCCTCACACCATACCTGAATCCAGCAACTGCAGGTGAGAGGAGGTACAACAGCGCACACAGAGCTACACGCTGTGCCATTGAGAGGACCTTCGGAATCATAAAGAGCCGTTTCCGATGCCTCCATAAGAGTGGAGGTGCGCTACAGTACAGCCCTGAGACATGTTGCAAAATTGTGGTTGCCTGTGCAATGCTACACATCGCTACCAAAAAAGGCACCCCAGTGGATCTGACAGACTGAATCATCAGATGAGGAGGGACCAGCTCCACATCGCAGGCCAGCAGGTGGGGCCGGTGCGGCTGCCGGGCGCATGAGACGAGATGAGATCCCACAGAACTACTTCTAAGTGAGTAATGAGGACACAATGCCACTGAATGGTGTTTGACAGTGATGTTTATTTCCTTAGTTGCAGGAATACATCTATCTTACAGCGTGACTTTATAGTTCATGCTTGCACATGTTTGTGTCACAGTGCAATAACTGCCGTCAGCCACTGAGTCATCATGGAATGTGTTGCGTCACACATGGCCATTAGTCCCTGGTGTCCCTTCACCTCCTACGTGCATGCCCTGTTGCCCCTCGCTGTGTCTGCGCAGTGCCCTCCCTGGAGTCATCATCCACTCTCCCCTGGCGTGCACTCCGGCGTCTGTCCTGTGGAATTGGGGGAGTGATGCTGCTCCTGCTGGACTGTTCGTCTGTGTCCATTGCACTAAGTGTGCCTATGCCACCTGTGGCAGCTGCGCGCATCTGGTCCACCGCATGTGTTACCTGCACCAGGACACTGCCCACGTCCTGGCAGCAGTGGGCCATCTCACGCTGCATACTGACACATCTTCTGACCAGCAGGGATGTGGCGGTTGACTGGCGGTTGACTGCTCTAGTGTTCAAGTCCAGCCTTGTGTGAAGGCGATGTCTCTCCCTGCGCCGGGCTGCCCTGTCCCTCATGATCTCCCTGCACAGTCCCTCCAAAGCACCAGTCATGGCCATTACACCAGCCCGCAACTCGGTCATGTTGTGATTGTGTGCAGCCAGTTGCCGCTGTATTGACCGTATCCCCTTCACTTGCAGGCGCTGTTGTTTAAGCATGCTGCCCTCAAGGCCCGAGAACACCGTGTCCTCTACGGTAGGAGCAGTGCTGGTGGACGGGCGTGCCCTGCGTCTCAACCCTCTCCCTTCTCTGGAGTGTTCAGGGGACTGTGTTGGCTGCTGTCCTGCACGCTGCCTGTGCACTGGCTGTTGCTCTGCTGCTGTGTCTGGTGCCTGTGCCTCCAACAGTGGCAGTGGTGACACAATGTTGCGCCGCCTGCATGGTGCAGAGTCTGATGTTCTGGCTTTGCCCTGCTCCTCCTGCCCTGCCTCGTCCTCCATTTCTGCAGTTTCCTCACATTCAGGCATGATTTCCTGTGTTGGTGGTGGTGCTGTGAATTGAATGGCACACATTAGTTCTGTGTCCTGTCTCGCATTTGTAATGCATTATAGTTTACACAATAAAATTCACATGGGTACTATCTGTCTGTTTCCCTATTTGCATGATGGAGTCCTCCCTATTCCACCTGGCTGTGTCTCACTGGCCCAGTTATCAGTGCATGTGACTACATCTCCTATAATGCATTTCTGGGTGTGCTGGTGGACATATACTTGCACTTGCACTCAGGTTGCCTTTTGGGGTGTGTGAGAGGGTGGGGATGTATCAAGGGGGCTTTGCCATGCATCTTACCTTGTCTGGTGTCTGTGTTTTCGGAGCTGTCCAGGTCAGCCACGCCACTCACACTCTCAGGCTAAAGTGTGCCCTCCACCAGCTCCTCCAGGGGCGTTGGTTCTGTTGCTGTGGACAGCCCAGCACCGGTCTTTTTGGCCTCGGCCAGTCTTGTAGCCACCCTCTCCTTTGACCTTTGCCGCATATCGTACCACCTTTTTCTGAGGTCTTCGACTGTGTGGTGTGTGACGCCAATGGAATTAACTTTTTCCTGGATATTACTCAATATTTTTCGTTTTCTTGCCTCTGGCACACGTAGGGAACTTTTGCCAAACAGGAGATCATGGCTGCTGACAATTTCCGGGGTGAGGACCTCCAGCTCCCTTTCGCTGAATTTCTGTTTCCTTTTTCTTGGTGGTTCTTCCTGCTGCTTCTCTGGCCCCTGGGACTCCATTTGACTTGCTTTCAGTAGCTGAGCACAACCGTTCTCCTCTCCACACAGGCTCTCACACAGCTACTGGCTCTAACACAGCTGCCTGCAATCAGGTGCAGCATGGGCAGTGACACTTCCTGGGTGTGATGTCATCATTCTGCACCTGAATTGCAGATTCCCAGATTTGCGATTCCTTAATTGCGTTCTTGCAATTAAGGAATCGCAATTTGGGTAATCGCTAAATAAATCTGCGAATTTTTGGGAATCGCTAAATATTTGCGAAAAAATACCTACATCGGAATTTGCGATTCTGAAAATGCGATTCGCGGAAAATCGCAATTTCAGATTCGCAAATTCTTTTCTACCTACATATGGCCCTAAATGATTAGATTACGCCGAGGAGGCACAACGTGAAGTTAAATTCTTAGGGAAGTATGCGTAGGCACGAAGGTACAGAGAGGGCGATAGACCAGGACTGACGTTGGCCGGTCTGATCCATCCTCCTAGATCCACTGCGTACATCCACAAATTGTTCACCGTACAGGGTACTGCTGTCAGGGGTCAGACAGATATTTTGGATGCATTCTCCATGTTTTATTCTCAGCTTTACACTGCCACACAGGAGACGTGTCCCTAGGGAATGCAACCCTTTCTCAATTCGTTGGAACTAGTCTGGTTCCATCAAAATCAAAGAGATTATATGGCCTTACCGTTTACCAGGGAAGACGTCGCCCAGGTCATAAAAAGTTTACCACTTGACAAAGCTCCTGGGCCTGACGGCTTGACCACCTCCTTCTATAAAACATACGTGGAGGAGCTGGCGCCTCGACTGCTGGCATTGTATGAGGAGGCCCAAACCGATGGTGTATTACCCCCGTCCATGAGGGAAGCGATAATTATTACCCTATTGAAACCTGGAAAGACAGAAACGGAGCTGGACTCCTATTGGCCGTTATTAATGATAAATGTGGATGTTAAAATCCTTGCTATGTTACTTGCCAATAGGTTGCAGCCCTTACTTCCCATCATTGCTCGCCCTGACCAGTCGGGATTTATTCCTGGACGGTTGACCTCTCACAACATGCGGACTTTCTTCTCGGTGCTGCACTACCTACACCCTGATGTGCGAGCCGCAGTAGTTTTTTTAGACGCCACCAAGGCGTTCGATACGCTCGAGTGGCCATATATATTTGCTATATTAGGCCGCATGGGGTTGAGCCCGCTCTTAATAAATCGTATCCGGCTGCTCTGCACTCTGCCCACCGCCCGGATTAGGGTGAATGGCTTGCTCTCAGACCCTTTCCCCATCACGAGAGGCACCAGGCAGGGGTGCCCCTTTTCTCCATTGCTTTTTGCGATCGCGATCGAACCCAAGGCTGCGTGCATCAGGCAACATCATACGGCTCGGGGTATAGGGTTGAGCACCAGGAGCCTCCTCATTTCGCTTTATGCAGACGATGTCACCCTTTACATTATAGATCCTGAGGTGAACTTGTACCCCATTTTAAGGGAATTTATCCGCTTTGGGGGCCTGGCCGGAATCTGTATTAACTGGGCAAAGTCTGTGATATTTCCACTTACAGATGGCACACCTCAGATGACCTCTGAATTCCCTTTGAAGTGGGAGGCCGAGGCGGTCAAATACTTGGGCATATGGCTCAGTCGTACCTCGCAGGAGGTATGGAATCTCAATTATGGGCACGTCGTCACATGGTTGGAAGAGAAGGTTAAAATATGGTCTAGGCTTCCGTTATCCTTGGCAGGGAAGATTGCGATAGCTAAGATGGTCATCCTACCGAAATGTTTGTATTTATTTGTTAAAATTTGATCCCTCTCATGCAGCATTTTTTCCAGACCTTGAGGTCACAGCTGGTCTCCCTGGTGTGGGCGGGCAGACAGGCCAGAGTCTTCTGGGATTTATTGACACTCCCGTTGAAGCAGGAGAGGTTGGGTGCCCCGGATATGCAACTCTATGTCCTTTGTGCTAAGGCCCAATTCCTGCACTACTGGGTGCACCCAACACCCTTCCAACACCAAGTAGCAGTTGAGATCGACGCAGTGGCGCCTGTTCCCCTAAGGGTGGCACTCTAGCAGTCATCACGGCACCCTCGTGGCGACATCGATACCTCCAAGACACTACGTTGGGCATGGGACGAGCAGCGCAAGAGAGCGAATATTCCGATATTGTACGCCCCAGCCATCTCACTGGCACAAAACCCCATGCTGCCTTGCATTCAGGATGGTATTGGCAAGACAATAGCGCAAAAGATGGACCTTCACACTTTTGCAGACCTGTAGCCGGGAAACACTTTCAGAACCCCACCGGTAGCAGCTGAGGGTCAGGTGGTACCATTTGCCGAGCTGTTCTTATATCATAGGCTGCGTGCAGCCTGCCGGGCACTTTGCGAGGGTTTCCCAATGGCACCACCATCCTTGCCTACATTGGAGAACCTATTGCGCTCCCCATCTCCCCGTAAACTTATTACACGTCTATACACACACATGCAAAACACCGCCCCGCTGGTGAAAACTCGAGCCCACCAACGGTGGAACGCCGAGCTCCCTACTCCGTTAACTGAAGCTCAATGGAACTTCTGCTGTGGCCAACTTACTGAACTCTCCCCTAACTACAGACTTCGCTTGATTCATTTAAAATATTTACATAGATTTTATAGGACACCTGTTGGTTTGTATCGTATGGGGCTTAGGGACGATGAAAGTTGTTGGCGATGTGGGTTTACTCCAGCCTCTTTTCTTCACATGGCGTGGGATTGCCTAAAACTTTCCTCTTTTTGGTCCACAATTTTTACATCAGTGAATCAAATTATCGGGGCGTCACTTGCCCCATCCCCCATGTTAGGCTTACTGAGCTATGTAAAAGACACTCCAAATAAGATGCGCAAATTCCATGCACTTCTGTAATTTGCTAACCGTCAGGTTGCAGTACATTAGGGAAAGAAGAGGGTGCCTTCAGTTAAAGGGTGGATCAGAGAAGTCAAATATGGTCATATACAGCTGAACCTTTTTTGGGAACTCATGCCCCCTACTTCAAGACCGTGTGATATCTGGGAACCGTTTATAGGTTGGGCTCAGGATTCAATGACTGCGGAAGCACAGAAGAGTGAAACTCCGATGGGTAATTTGTTGTGATGTGGCAATGGTTTTATTCTTTTTTGCTCTTCTGTGTCTGTCGACTCCTAGGACCGGCATGCATGGTTTCTGTAATGCTTATTCTTAATGGATATAAGAAAATGGTTGTGCATAGATATGCTCCTTCTCCGGCGTGGGTGTATAGATCGCGGATTGATGATACACTGCTTTGTAATATAAGAACTGTGTTAATTCCAACTCCTGACATATATTGCTAACATGCTGGCCTGTTGGGTTGTATGTTTTGAGTTTTTCAAAATGTCAATAAACACAATTAAAAAAAAAAAAAAAGTATATTTGTTGCTTCTAGCCAGACTTATCCTGGCGTGGTGCTGTGAGAAGGGGATATCAAAAGGAACTCCATTTCCCACGGGTTGTGTTTGAGATGTTGAAATAACATACATTAATGAGGAACCACCACGGTCTTCATAAGATTAGCTAACAACTAGCTTCACAACTAGCTAATTACCACCCTATTTCCTTGCTGCCTTTTGTGGGTAAGCTAGTGGAAAAGCACATCGATAGATCATTGGCAGAATTTCTAGAAACAAATCAATGCCACCACCCCACCAGATTGGTTTCCGGGCACAACACAGCACAGAGTCGGCGCTGGTGGTGGAGGAACTCAGAGCATCATTAGACCAGGGAAAATCAGCGTCCTTACTCCTTTTGGACCTAAGTGCTCCCTTCAACATGGTAGACCACCACATATTACGAAAGAGACTCTCGGCCATCGGGGTACAAGGTACTACGCTCAAGTGGTTGGCATAGTTTCTGAAGGGAAGTATTGGAAAACACCACCCTCTCGAAAACTATGTCACTAAGCTGTGGGGTACCACAGGGTTCCTCACTAAGCCCCACACTATTCAACGTATATATGCAACCACTTGCGGGTATTGTCTAAGAGTTTGATATCTCCATGACGTCTTAAGTGGACAACACCCAGCTGGTGATTTCCCTGGACCCAAAAAACAGTAGGGACTCCGAGAAAATATCACCCTGTATGGAAAAAGTCAAGGCATGGATGACAAAAATCTGCTTAAAATTAAACTGGGACAAAACAGAGTTAATGGTCCTCGGGAACAAGCAAATTCCCAGGCCCTCCACATGCTGGCCGGAATGTCTAGGCAGCCCTCCTGTACCTAAAGAAATAATAAAAAACGTAGGTGTCTAGCTAGAAAAGGATCTTTCTATGGTGACACAAGCCAAGAAAGTCACAGCCAACTGCTTTGGACTACTTAGAAGTCTCAGAAAAATCCTAGATCGAATTCCTATGCAGTGCAGGAAGACGGTAATCCAGTCCCTGGTCACTTCGCGCCTGGATTATGGAAACGAGTTTTTCCTAGGGGCACCAAAATATGTGACCCACAAACTGCAAGTGGTACAGAATGCAGCAGCAAAGATGCTATCCAATATTCCTGCTCTGAAGTCAGTAAAAAAAAACATAAAAGGGCTACACTGGCTCCCAGTAGAGGCTAGAATCAAATTTAAGATTCTGGTCACGATGCACTGAGCTCTACATAATAGGGGCCCTAGGAAAATCAAGAGTCTAATATCCCTTTATACCCAAACAGGCATCTGAGATCAAGCTCGGAGGGACTTCTAAAACCAACTAGGGTCACAAGAGAGAGGTCGGGAGGAAGATCTTTTTCCTACCTGGCCCCCAAACTCTGGAATTCTCTACCATTGGAATTTCGGACACTGGACAAAGAACTGCAGTTTCGCAAAGCAATTAAAACATGGCTGTTCAAGCAACACCTTTAAGGTCTGTCCAATTCCATTTAACTATGTGCCTCTCAGCGCTGGGAAGCACTAGGGCAGCCATGCGCTCTATAAATCCATATAATAATAATAATAATAATAATAACTGCTCCTGTGAGAAAATGTTCATATACTGGAGGGGCAGAGAAAGGATGAAGTGTAGAGGAACTTATTGCTGGAAAGGCTTCAGACATGTTGAAATGTCAAGTAAAGACACAACAATCAAAAATTTGAGTTAAAAACCTCACAGAATATGATGACAAGTGTTCTAAGATCCTCTTTGTGTGAGCTGCAATTAAGAGTGGAGCCTGTAAAATAACTGCCAGTGCAGGGCATGTTAAGATAAGGAAGCTGCTGGTTTCTTAAAGGGACAGTGCATATTTTAAGTCCTCTATATATTAAACATTAAGCTGTTTTTTAATCCCGGTGCTTGCTTGATTTGTTTATGGTAGCAGCAGATTGAAGTTTCAGGCTATGTTGGAGTATGCATTATTTAAAATCTAAGAAAGATTTTTTTAAACTCGAGGGGTGCCAAAGGGGAGCACCGAGAACTGAAAGTGCTTGGGGCCTAACTGAAACCGCTGGTAACACCTATGGGACTGCAGCGCTGGGATGTGAAAACAGGCAATCTGCAAAACCAATGCCACCATGCACCGGCTTGGATCCAGGGCAGACAGAATTTGGGCCAGGGTGAGCATCCTGAACTTGTCCTATTTCCAGAAGAAGTTCAGAGGTCGAAGATCTAAAATAGGACAATGTCTTCCATCCTTCTTTGAAACCACAAAGTAGTGGGAGTGGCAACCAATCAATATTTCTGATTTTGGCACCCTCTCTTTCATAAGATGGACAATCTGTCCTCCAGAAGCCCCTGTGGTGTAGTTTGCATGTATGTGGGGTGAGTCGGGGGTTGAGGGAGGGTGGATAGAAAAGTTAGGGCATATCCATCCTGGACAATTTGAAGCACTCATCTGTCCGATGTGATGCTTATCTTGTGTGTCTTACCAACAGGATGCAGGAGGCCATGCGGCCTAACAACCTCAGACAGTCTCACCAAAATCCAGGATAAAGGCTGAAATATCGGAATCATAGCCTGAATATCCTTGACTCGCTGCTCCGGATGATAAACCTGAAACTGCACTGTGCCCAGAACAGCTTCGATGGAAGGGAGCGTCTGAGAAGGAGTCAGGTGTGACTTCGGCAGGTTTATAGAGAACCCCAGCTAATGCAGGAGGTTTGCCATAGTCTGAATATGGGAGACGACAGCCTGGGGAGAGGACGCCTTCAACAGCCAGTCATCGAGGTAGGGGTAAGACTGACACCCCTAACCTTCGCAGATGAGCTGCAACCACCACCATAACCTTTGTGAACACCCGAGCAGCACTGGTAAGGCCGAAGGGGAGCACGGTAAACTGAAGGGGAGCAAGGTAAACTGAAGGGGAGCACGGTAAACTGAAAGTGCTTGCAGCCTACTCTGAACCGCAGGTAAAGCCTGTGGCCCGGCAGAATGGGACTATTAAAGTTCGCAACCTGCAGGTCCAATGCTACCATCCAGTCTTCGTGGTCTAGGGCAGACAAGACCTGAGCCAGAGCAAGCATTTTGAATTTCTCCTTCTTGATGAAGAGTTTGATGGCCCGAAGATCTAAAATGGTCCGTAGCCCCTTGTTCTTCTTCGGAATCAAAAGTAGCGGGAATAACAGCCACTGTCTACTTCTGAAACTGGGACCCTTTCTATAGCTCCCTTGGCCAAGAGAGCCGTAACTTCCTCTTGGCGCAACTTTAAATGATCCTCTGTCAGCCATTCCTCATTTGGCAGAATAGGAGGAGGAAAAGAAAGAAAATGTAGGGAACAACCCTCCTGGGCTATCTGCAAGGCCCACTTGTCCGAATTTGTGGATCTCCAGTGTGGGAGATGATCACAAATTCTCCCACCAACTGGAGTAGTGTGTACAGCAGAATCATCCTAGAATTGCTTGGATGCTGCGGCTGCTGGGGCCAGTGTGGTCGACGAATTCTGGCTTCCATTCCGAGATCGGAATGCACCGCGTCTTGGCACAGCTTGGGCAGTCTGAGCAGGACGGTGGCTGGGATATGGCAGACACGGCTAGAAACCCCTTCCGTTGCTACGAAAGGGGCAAAAGGAAGACTGGCCACGGGGGTGGAGGAGAGGCCCAAGGATCTGGCCGTAGCTCGAGATTCCTTGAACTTGACCACGGCCGAGTCTGCCTTTTCCCCAAAAAGGCGGGTTCCGTCAAAGGACATGTCCCTCAAATTGGCTTGGACATCGCCCGAGAAGCCAGTTGTAGGAAGCCAGGCATGGTGCCTCAAGGCCACCATCGTTGAAATCGATCTGCCCAGCGAATCGGTCGTATCTAGGCTACACAGTATGGTGAATTTTGCTGCGTCCCTCCCATCCTTAACAGCTTGGGAGAGTACAGCCCAGGCTCCCTCCGGGACTTGTGGCAGCACTTGCGCAACCATTTCTCAAAGGGAATGGGAGAAACAGCCCAATAAGCATTCGGTATTCACAGACCGGAATGCCAGGCTGGAAGAAGATAAAATTTTCTTCCCAAATGAAACTAGCCCAGGGACATAGAGGCCTGCACCACCAAACTCTGGGGTGGGGAGTTGGCTTAGGAATTTTGGGTCGCTCGGAGCTGGGCGATGGCGGTGAGAATCGTCCTATTCACAGAAGCCCCATTGCTAGGTTTGGACCATGTTCCTAGAAGGAAGTCTGTAAGTACCTCATTAAAGGGCAACAGGGGTTAGGATGTGGCAGCCCCAGGTTGAAGCACCTCAGTCAGAAGGTTAGTCCTGACCTGTACCGAGGGCAGCTCCAGTCCAAGGACCTCGGCTGCCCTCTTAACCACCATGGCATAGGACGCCCCCTCCTCCGTAGCCACTGTCGGAGGAGAGAGCGTACCAGTATCTAGAGAAGTATGCAGTCCACTGGCCTCCCCAAGCTCCCAATAACAGTCCAAATTATCCTCAGAGACTTTCTGGGCATACCCATCCCACTTAGGGTGAAATTGATACGCAAACAAATGATGGCCGGAATGCTGAATAAATCATACATTCACCCCCAGTC
Organism: Triturus cristatus; assembly: GCF_964204655.1. Lineage (NCBI taxonomy): Eukaryota > Metazoa > Chordata > Amphibia > Caudata > Salamandridae > Triturus > Triturus cristatus. The sequence goes on along the minus strand of NC_140579.1, from coordinate 92,880,275 downwards.
AAAAGATCTGGGTTAAATTCATTGTTATTCAGCTCAATCTGCCACCCCAGTTTGGACCCAGCTATATGCAAATCAGGCTTGGCCCTGTGCCTCATGGGATCACTCCAGCCCAAACTGCCAAGTCAGGTCCTCCCTGGACCGGAAACAAGCAGCCTGGGACCAGTTTCGGGGTATTACCCCTCATCAGCCAGGCTAGCTTGAATCCAATGGCAAAGTGAGCAAGGGACCCACATCTGGGCATACCAATCTCACTCAGGGCGAAGAGTGATACACAAACAAATGATGGACGGAATGCTAAATAAATCATACATTCATCCCCAGTCAAAAGATCTGGGTTAAATCCATCACTCTTCGGCTCACTATGCCACCCCAGTTTGGACCCAGCTAGATGCAAATCTGTCTTGACCCTGTGCCTCATGGGAACAGTCCAGCCCAAACTGCCAAGCCAGATCCTCCCTGGACCGGAAACAAGCATCCTGGAACCGCTTTCGAGATATTACCCTTCATCAGCCAGGCTAGCTTGAATCCAGTGGCAAAGTGAGCAAGGAACCCATGTCTGGGCATACCCATCCCACTTAGGTCGAAAAGTGATGAGCAAAAAAACGATGGACAGAATGCTGAATAAATCATACATTCACCCCCGTCAAAAGATCTAGGTTAAATCCATTGTTCTTCTGCTCACTATGCCACCCTAGTTTGGACCCATCTTTATGAAAATCAGTCTTGACCCTGTGCCTCATGGGAACAGTCCAGAGCGAACTGCAAAGCCAGGTCCTCACTGGACCAGAAACAAGCATCCTGGGACGGTTTGATGTATTACCCCATATCAGCCAGGCTAGCTTGAATGCAGTGGCAAAGTGAGCAAGGCACTCACGTCTGGGCATACCCATCTCACTTAGGGCGAAAAATGATACGCAAACAAATGATGGACGGAATGCTGAATAAATCATACATTCTCCCCCAGTCATAAGATCTGGGTTAAATCCATTGTTCTTCTGCTCACTATATCACCCCAGTTTGGACCCAGCTAAATGCAAATCAGTCCAGACCCAGTGCCTCATTGGAACAGTCCAGCCAGAACTGCCAGGCCAGGTCCTCCCTGGACCGGAAACAAGCATCCTGGGACTGGATTCGGAGTATTACCCCTCATGAGCCAGTCTAGCTTGAATCCAGTGGCAAAGTGAGCAAGGGACCCACATCTGGGTATACCCATCCCACTTAGGGCAAAAAGTGATACGCAAACAAATGATGGACGGAATGCTGAATAAATCATACATTCTCCCCCAGTCATAAGATCTGGGTTAAATCCATAGTTCTTCTGCACACTATGCCACCCCAGTTTGGACCCAGCTAAATGCAAATCAGCCTTGACCCTGTGCCTCATGGGAACAGTCCAGCCCGAACTGCCAAGCCAGGTCCTCCCTGGACCGGAAACAAGCATCCTGGGACCGGTTTCTTGAATTACCCATCATCAGCCTGTAGTGTAGTTCCTATTTCCCTAATAAGCTCTGCGCATTGGAATAATATACACTAAAGGTTTGGCATAGGACTGAGCTCAGTATGCCCCTATGGAGTATATTAAACTTAATTACTTTGTACCAGCTAACTCAGAGGCCACTAGAGACTCCTTGTAAACAAGAAGGGAGTAGTTTCTGGCAACCGCATACACATGCAACTTTGTTTCCCTTTAGAATCGGAATGCTCTCAGAATCGTGGAAACAACAGATAACACTTTCACTCAGCTAATCGTGCATGCTTAGTTTCTTCAGAGTTACACAGAAAGAATAGACGGGCATTTCAATAAAAGGATTTATTGAACAGTCTTGTTTCTCGTGTAAGAGATATGAGCTGTTACAATCATAAGACAGTATGTGAGATATATTATGCACAGCATAAGCAGTAGAAAGAAATAATACTGTTTGAGCATTGTCTTCTAGTTATGACACATATTAATATACATCAATAACACAAGGCTAAAATGTGAATACTCATAAGATGTGTCTCTATCTAGTTCTACCCCAGTGTACCTAACCCAAGTATAATATGAGGTAAGAAGTAGGTGCTGTATTCTATAGTATGGTAGGCTATAGTATAGTATGCTGGGATGCCAAGAGTCCCTCTAGGTTCTAGTCAACTCTATACCTTAGAATGAGAGAGGTGAGAATCTCTTTCCGGGTCTCGAACTCTAACACCCCACAAAGGGAGTCAGAACACTGGAAGCTGGATTCTCTGCGAGCAGGCATGACAGCGTATGGTCAGTGTTTCAGGCCGGGACATGAGCTCCTCTACGTTATAGCGCCGTACGTCTCCGTATCTCCAGATCTCTGTACTTGCTTGGGCAAGGGAAGGTATATTTATACCTGGAAGGTACTTTTGGAATGTTAGCATTGACGTAAAGTCGGGCAGAGGAAGACGTCAGGAATGAACCCTTAGGGTATAGCGGTTTATGCATAATAAATGAGTTCCTGGAGAAATCAATAATCCTGGGCTAGGGAAACTCCCAACAGCTTAAGGGTCTGGTTTCTAAGAACTCGTTGTGACGTTGGGGTGGAGGAATGTAGGTGACCATGCCTGTATTTGGATAGCAAGGCTAATGCCTAAATAAGGACTGGGATCTTATGCCTATATATGGGCAAGGCGAATTGTGCCTATATAAGGACATGTTTTAGGAAAATCTATATACGGACACCTAAGGCGGAATACAACAAGCCAGAAACAAGCATCCTGGGATAGGTTTCAGGGTATTACCCCTTATCAGCCAGGCAAGCTTGAATCCAGTGGCAAAGTGAGCAAGGGACCCACATCTGGGCATAACCATGCCACTTAGGGAAAACAGTGATACACAAACATATGATGGACAGAATGCTGAATAAATCATACATTCACCACCAGCCAAAAGATCTGGGTTAAATCCATCGTTCTTCTGCTCACTATGCCACCCCAGTTTGGACCCAGGTATATGCAAATCAGTCTTGACCCTGTGCCTCATGGGAACAGTCCAGGCCTAATTGTCAAGCCAGGTCCCCACTGGACCGGAAACAAGCATCCTGGGACCGGTTTCAGGGTATTACCCCTCATCAGCCAGGCTAGCTTGAATCCAGTGGTAAAGTGAGCAATGGACCCACATCTGGGCATATCCATCCCACTTAGGGCGAAAAGTGATACGCAAACAAAAGATGGACAGAATGCTGAATAATTCATACATTCACCCCCAGTCAAAAGACCTGGGTTAAATCCATCGTTCCTCTGCACACTATGCCACCCCAGTTTGGACCCAGCTATATGCAAGTCAGTATTGACCCTGTGCCTCATTGGAACAGACCAGCCCGAACTGCTAAGCCAGATCCTCCCTGGACTGGAAACAAGCATCCTGGGACCGGTTTCGGGGTATTACCCCTCATCAGCCAGGCAGGCTAGCTTGAATCCAGTGGCAAAATGAGAAAGGGACCCACTTCTGTGCATACCCATCCCACTTAGGGCAAAAAGTGAAACGTAAACAAATGATGGACGAAGTGCTGAATAAATAATACATTCATCCCTAGTCAAAATATCTGGGTTAAATTCATCGTTTTTCTGCTCATTATGCCACACTAGTTGTGTGGGGGGGAGACAGCCAATACACCAGCCCCAGCTATGCTGCTGTGTGTTTGTGGGGGGCACAGCCCCTACACCAGCCCAGCTCTGCTGCTGTGTACCTGTTTTGGGCGTAGCCCATACACCAGCCTCAGCTCTGCTGGTCTTTGTTTTGTGTGGGGGCCCAGCCCACACACCGGTATCAGCCCTGCTGCTGTGGGTTTTTGGGAGGTGTACCCCCTACACCAGCCTTAACTCTGCTGCTGTGTGTTTGTGGGAGGCGCAGCCCCTACATCAGCCTCAGCTCTGCTGCTGTGTGTTTGGGGGGGGCGCAGCCCTTACACCAGCCTGAGCTCTGCTGCTGTGTACATGGGGGGGGGCAGCCCATAAACCAGCCTTAGCTCTGCTGCTGTGCGTTTGTAAGGTGCAGCTCATACACCAGCCTCAGCTCTGCTGCTGTGTGTTTGGGATGGGCTCAGTCCATACACCCGCCTCTGCTCTGCTGCTGTGTGTGTGTGAGGGGAGACAGCCCAAATACCAGCCTCTGCTCTGCTGCTGTGTGTTTGTGGGGGGTGCACACCCTATACCAGCCTAGCTCTGCTGCTATGTACTTCTGGGGTGCGCCGTCCATACACCAGCCTCAGCTCTTCTGCTGTGTGTTTTGTGGGGGGGTGCACAGCCTATACACATACCTCAGCTCTTCTGCTGTGTGTCTTTGGCAGGCGCAGCCCCTCAAAAGTCTTAGCTCTGCTGCTGTGTGTCTGTGGGGGGCTCAGCCCATACACCAGCCTCAGCTCTGCTGCTGTGTGTGTGTGGGGGGAGACAACCCATATACCAGCCTCAGCTCTGCTTCTGTGTGTTTGTGGGGGGGGGGCACAGTCCCTATACCAGCCTCAGCTATGCTACTTTGTGCTTCTGGGGGGCGCACACAAACCTCAGCTCTTCTACTGTGTCTTTGGCAGGCACAGCCCCTGAAAAATCTTAGCTCTGCTGCTGTGTGTCTGTGCAGTGGGACACCCCATACACCAGCCTCAACTCTTCTGCTTTGTGTTAGTGTGGGGAACACAGCCCATAAACCAGTCTCAGTTCTGCTGCTGCGTGTTTGTGTTGGGGGTAGCTCCTATCCCAGCCTCAGCACTTCTACTGTGTGTTTGTGGGGGGTGCAGTCCACACACCGGCCTCAGCCCTGCTGCTGTGTGTTTGTGGGGGGTGCAGCCCATACACTAGCCTCAGCTCTGCTACTGTATGTTTGTGGGGGGTGCAGCCTATACACCAGCCTCAGGTCTGCTGCAGTGTGTTTGTGGGGGTCGCAGCCCATACACCAGTCTGAACTCTGCTGCTGTGAGTTTGTGGGGGATGCTGCTCAAACACCAGCCTCAGCTCTGCTGCTGTGTATTTATATGGGGTGCATCCCATATACCTGCCTCAGTTCTGCTGCTCTGTGTGTGGGGGGAGGCAGCCTATACACCAGCCTCAGCTTTGCTGCTGTGTGTTTGTGGGGGGCGAAGCCCACACACCCACCTCAGCTCTGCTGCTGTGTGTTTGTGGGGGGCACAGCCCATACACCCACCTCAGCTCTGCTGCCGTGTGTTTGTGGGAGACACAGCCCATACACCAGCCTAAGGTCTGCTGCTGTTTGTTTGTGGGGGGCACAGCCCCTACACCAGTCTCATCTCTGCTGCTGTGTGTTTGTGGAGGGCACAGCCCATTCACCAGCCTCAGCTCTGCTGCCGTGTGTTTGTGTGGGTGGCATCCCTACACCAGCCTCAGCACTACTGCTGTGTTTTTGTGGGGCGCAGCCCATACACCAGCCGCAGCCCTGCTGCCAGGTTGTTGTGTGGGGGCAGCCTCTACACCAGACTCAGCCCTGCTGCTGTGTGTTGGTAGGGGGCGCAGGCCATTCACCAGCCTCTGCCATGCTGCCGTGTTTGTGGGGGGCGCAGCCCTGCTCCAGCCTCAGCTCTACTGCTATGTGTTTGTGGGGGGCACAGCCCCTACACCAGCCTCAGCTCTGCTGCTGTGTATTTGTGGGGGGCGCAGCTCATACACCAGCCTCAGCTCTGCTGCTGTGTGTTTGTCGGGGGCACAGCCCATAAACCAGCCTCATCTCTGCTGCTGCGTTTTTGTGTGGCTGGGCAGCCCCTGTACCAGCCTCAGCTCTGCGACTGTGTGGGGCCACAGCCCATACACCAGCCTCAGCTCTGCTGCTGTATGTTTTTGGGGGTCACAGCCCTTACACCAGTCTCAGCTCTGCTGCTGTGTGTTTGTGGGGGGGACAGCGCATACACCAGCCTCATCCCTGCTGCTTTGTTTGTGTGGGGAGCAGCCCATACACCAGCCTCAGCTCTGCTGCTGTGTGTTCGTGGGGGCGCATCCCATACACCATCCTCAGCTCTGCTGCTCTGCATTTGTGAGAGGTGAAGCCCATACACAAGCCTCAACTCTTCTGATGAGTGGTTGTGGAGTGTACCTAAAGTACATGTAATCAATTTAGAGTAGAAAGCAGATAGACTGGGGTCCTGATTAGCAGGATCCCAGTCTGACTAAGTCAAAAAACAGTGAAACCTCAGCAAAAAGTGGGGGTAACTATAAGAAGCAGATCTTACTCTCCTACAGTTGAGGCGGGCGCAGCCACATACCAGCCTCAGCTCTGCTGCTTTGTGTGTTGGGGGAGGCAGCCTACATATCAGCCTCAGCTCTACTGCTGTGTGTCTGTGCGAATGTCAAGAAAATTCATAGACATCCTGTAGTCTTCTCTATTCTGGATGTCATCCAAACCCCCTACTGTAAGTCTTTGCTCTCCTTGGTCTCAATCTAAGATCTTTATTGTTCATCCTACCAAAATCATTAAGTTGTCTGCCAGACTATCTCCTCATTCAGGCCCTCTTTGACTGAATTGAGGGTATAAATCCAAAAAGTTTCACGACATTTCTGTACTTCATCGATGTTTTTTCTGGGAATGCCATTAATTTTTTCCAAAATTAGCCATCTGAGCTCGTTTTCATTATGATTAAATTCGATACAGTGTTGGACCATGGGGGACAAGATTTTCCGAGTTCTGATAGCTGATCTATGTTCGCTATACCAGATTCTGAACTGATGACTTGTTTCTCCCACATACCCTTTGTGGCAGGGGCAGAGGATAAGGAAAACCAAGTTATGGCTTCTACAATTTGTGAAGTCTTAGTTTTCCCTTCTTACCTCGATATTCCCAATATTGGGTAACAACTGCAGTATCACATGCCACACATGTACCACATCTGTAGTTTCCCAAGATGGGGGGACCTGTAATGGTTGTTTGTTTCTCTTGTGGGGTCTGTCTTTCCCTTGTGTGTACCAAATTATCCTTAAGATTTCTGTTTCTCCGGTAAGCTACTATAGGTTTTTGTACGATTTCTTGGTCTTTGTTGATATTTAGAATGTGCCAATTTTTGTCCAACACCTTTTTGACTTTAAAGTTCAAAGGTGAAGGGTTTATGACACAAACTAAATTATCCTTTTTGGGGCGGGTATTATCTGCCAAGAGAGCATCACGGTTGTAGTAGCGCACCCTTTTGTAGGCTGTCCTAATAAGACGTTTAAGATATTACCTCTGTAGTAGTCTTTGTTTCAGTTCTTCTCCATTTTTATCATAGTCTTCAATGTTTGAACAATAGCGTCTAATCCTTAAAAATTCTCCAAAAGGAATTGAGTCTTTTTGACAGTTGGGATGGTAACTGTCATGTGTTAGAATCGTATTCTTGGCTGTGGGGGGCACAGCCTGTATACCATCCTCAGCTCTGCTGCTGTGTGTTTGTGGGGTATGCAGCCAATACGCCAGCATCAGCTCTGCTGATGTGTGTTCGTGGGCGGGCGCAGTCCATACACCGGCCTCAGCTCTGCTGCTGTGTGTTTGTGGCGGCTGCAGCTCATACACCAGCCTCAGCACGACACCTGCCGGACCCCAAGTCCTGTCCTTTCCCTACCCTAAACCCTAAAACAACACTACCCCTGCATGAGTCCCCCAACCCCCAGTCGTCTCCCTACCCTAAACCATAAAACACTATCTCTGCATGACTCCCCTGACCCCCAATCCTTTCCCTACCCTAAATCCTAAAACACGACCCCTGCACGACTCCCCAACCCCAATCCTTTCCCTACTCTAAACCCTAAAACAAAACTACCCCTGCACGACCCCTCTGACCCCATTCCTCTCCCTACCCTAAACATAAAACACTACCCCTGCACAACCCCCTCCTAATTCTTTCCCTACACTAAACCCTAAAACACTAACCCCGCACGACCCCCCTGCCCTTGCCCTACCCTAAACTCTAAAATATTACCCCTGCACACTACTACTGCATGAGCTCCCCCGACCTCCAGTCCTCTCCCTACCCTAAACCCTAAAACACTACCCCTGCATGACCCTTCGATCCCCAATCCTTTCCCTACCCTGAACCCTAAAACAACACTACCCTTGCACGAGTCCCCCTGACCCTCAGGCCTCTCCCTGTCCTAAACCCTAAAGCACTACCCCCGCACGACCCCCCCCGGCCCCGAGCCCTTGCCTTACCCTAAACCCTAAAACATTACCCAGGCACGACCCCTCCCTAGACCTCAGCCCCTAAATTAGTAACCCCCACCCCATGCCCAATCCCCCTTACCTTTCTCTCCTTATGGTTTGTGCGGTGCAGGCAGCTTCTGTTTCCTCACAACAACGTGGATCGCCTATATTTTTTTTATAACATATGTGCTTTTACTATACATACCTTTACAACAAAATTAGATGGAAAGGCATGCGTGGTAAAAGCACATACGTTGTAAAAAAATGTGTAGTAAAGTGTATTCATTGTTACAACGCATGCGTGGTAACGCTTGCTTTGTAATTGTATGCATGGTAACAGCCGCGATGTAATGGGTGTTTACCGGTGTATATGATCAAAAAACAACTATAAAATCAAATTTAAAAAAAGAGGAACATCTTAACTTGCTGCAGTCCAAAGAGGACTGTTAATTCATTGATTCAGTGGACCCGGGCACGTCCATGTCATTATAAGGCATTCATTGTGGTGAATTAGTCGCACTGCAGCCCCAGAGTCGAAGTCTCTCATTTATACTGCCACAGAAAGTGATAGTTCCGTCACATAAACACTTAGGGGCATATGTATCAAATTCTCTATTTGCGATTCTCAAATAGCGATTTTTTGAGAATCGCTATTTGGGAATTGCAAACGAGATGTAGGTAAAAAAGTCACAAATTGTTAGCGATTCCTTGGCATTCCTTAATTGCGATTAATTAATTGCCAGGAGGCCCATAGGAATGAATGGGAAGACATTCTCAATTAGCGATTCGCAATTAGAGAATCGCAAATTGAGAATAATTTCAAGGGTGCAAGGGTGTCATAAGAACACCCTGATGCACCCCTGAAATGAGCATGTGTGCGCATGTGGCGCACATACATGCCCTAAGGGCATGTATGTGCGCCACATGGCACTTTGAAAAATGCCAAAAAGTGCATCTTTCAAAGAAATCGCAAATTACCACCAACTTGAAGTTGGTGGTAATTTGCGATTTCTTAAGGAGAAATCGCACAACTTGGGTGCTTGTTACATCGCATTTAAGGAATCGCAATTTGCAATTCCTTAAATGCAATCGCAAAATAGAGAATCGCAAATTTGCGATTCTCTAATTTGCGATGCCCTTTTAGGATGATACATCCCAAAAGGCCTTTTCCCGTTCGCAAACGGGCCGATTCTGAGAATCGGCCCGTTTGCGAACGGGAAAAGGGCTTGATACATATGCCCCTTCGCTCTTTCCCTTTTGTCGACGCTCTATAGGAATGAATGAGGGGTTCTCCTCGCAGCTCGAAGCGCTAACCCTCCGCCTAGGAATCTTATTCAAGAACCACCAGGAACTAGACAATACTTTAAACATTTAGGAAGCTTTAAGGAGCCTGTGGGTACTCTGCAGGGCTTTGGGGCAATTTATCTAGGCTGCCGTGATCTTCAGGCTGGGGCACCTAGGCGCTAGATTACACACCTGTTCATCCATAGGGTCTAGCTGGGCGGGTCAGAAGCATGGTGTCCGCTCAATGCAGATCCCAAGGGCCCAGGTCACCTCTGTCCATCACAGGCGTTGGAAACCGAGCAAACCTCAGACGTGCAGCGCCATCATCTGAGCAGTCACTCGTACTGTAGACTGACTGCTGGCAGTCTCTCTCTCCCCTCGCTCTCTCTCCCTCCACTCACCCTCCTTCTTTCTCGCTCACTCTCCCCTCCACCTCCTCCTTCTTTCACTATCACACTCACTCTCCCACCAGTTCCCCCATACTCGATCTCTCTCCGTCTCTCTCGGCTTCACCTCTCTCCCCCTTTCTTTCTCTCCCCCTCACTGTATCTCCCTCACCTTCCACCACTCCCTGTCTCCCCCCTTGTTCCCCTGTACTTTTACCACTCTAACTCTCTCTCTATAACTTTTGCCACTCTCTCCCTCTCTTCTACTCACCTGGACTGGAGGTGTGTGCATATGGACACCGACAGAAGTAAGTGCTTATGGCAGGGCCAAGACAGAATCAGCCTGGCTGCCCCTAGGAGCTGTGTGTGAGCACATGCACTAGTGGTGGGGCACCCCATGACGCGTCCAGTGAGAACACCCTCTACTGAACTACAATTAAGGTACAGTGTGAATTGAGATCTTGCAGGAAAGGACCAGACAGACATTGGCACCATTATAACTCCATAACTGGCACAGTCCATTCCAGAAGGAAAAAAGGGCTAACTAGACTCGGAGAGAGCGCTGAGAGCCCGAGGACCAAGTCCTATTCAGCCCCTGTCCTGTTGTACAACTGTTCTACTGCACATTCACTTCGACAGCACAATACCCCTTACTTAGAGAGAGCCTTAGTCCTCATTGGCTGATTCCCCGCTCCCTCCAGAGTATAACTAGGTGCATCTTTCTGCTCCCTCTATTTTTGTGCACAGTCGTGAGTTGTGTGTTTGTCATTAAAGAAGTTTTCATTTTTCAAGTAAAAGCACTGGCTTGACAACCATTTAACTGTTTTATGCTTTACTGGACATGTGGCTTCTAAACCCGCACCTTTTCCTTGAGTAAGCTTGGACTGCGCAACTTCGCTACTCTGAGAGTCAAGGGGTGAGGGGTTCACTCGGTGCTCAGTCTTGGACCCCCCAGTATGGTGAAGCCCCCGGACACCAGTGGTAACAGGCTCTCTTCGTTACTCTGAGTATGGGGGTGAGGGGTTCACTTGGTGCTCAGTCTTGGCCCCACAGTAAGGTGAAGCCCCCGGACACCAGTGGTAACAGGCTCTCTTCGTTACTCTGAGAGTAGGGGGTGAGGGGTTCACTTGGTGCTCAGTCTTGGACCCACAGTAAGGTGAAGCCCCCAGACACCAGTGGTAGGAGGCTCTCTTTGTTACTCTGAGAGTCAAGGGGTGAGGGGTTCACTTGGTGCTCAGTCTTGGACCCCACAGTAAGGTGAAGCCCCCAGACACCAGTGGTAACAGGCTCTCCTTGTTACTCTGAGAGTCTGGGGGTGAGGGGTTCACTTGGTGCTCAGTTTCGGACCTCACAGTAAGGTGAAGCCCCCGGACTCCAGTGGTAACAGGCTCTCTTCGTTATTCTGAGAGTCAAGGGGTTCACTTGGTGCTCAGTCTCGGACCTCACAGTAAGGTGAAGCCCCTGGACTCCACTGGTAACAGGTTCTCTTCGTTATACGGAGAGTCAAGGGGTGAGGGGTTACCTTGGTGCTCAGTCTTGGACCCCACTGTAAGGTGAAGCCCCCAGACACCAGTGGTAACAGGCTCTCTTAGTTACTCAGAGAGTCAAGGGGTGAGGGGTTCACTCGGTGCTCAGTCTTGGGCCTCACAGTAAGGTGAAGCCCCAGGACACCGGTGGTAACAGGCTCTCTTCGTTACTCGGAGAGTCAAGGGGTGAGGGGTTCACTCGGTGCTCAGTCTTGGACCCCACAGTAAGGTGAAGCCCCAGTACACCGGTGGTAACAGGCTCTCTTCGTTACTCTGAGAATCAAGGGGTGAGGGGTTCACTGGGTGCTCAGTCTTGGACCCCACAGTATGGTGAAGCCCCCAGACACCAGTGGTAACAGGCTCTCTTCGTTACTCTGAGTATGGGGGTGAGGGGTTCACTTGGTGCTCAGTCTTGGCCCCACATTAAGGTGAAGCCCCCGGACACCAGTGGTAACAGGCTCTCTTCGTTACTCTGAGAGTAGGGGGTGAGGGGTTCACTTGGTGCTCAGTCTTGGCCCCACAGTAAGGTGAAGCCCCCGGACACCAGTGGTAACAGGCTCACTTCGTTACTCTGAGAGTCTGGGGGTGAGGGGTTCACTTGGTGCTCAGTCTTGGACCCACAGTAAGGTGAAGCCCCCAGACACCAGTGGTAGAAGGCTCTCTTTGTTACTCTGAGAGTAAAGGGGTGAGGGGTTCACTTGGTGCTCAGTCTTGGACCCCACAGTAAGGTGAAGCCCCCGGACACCAGTGGTAACAAGCTCTCCTTGTTACTCTGAGAGTCTGGGGGTGAGGGGTTCACTTGGTGCTCAGTTTCGGACCTCACAGTAAGGTGAAGCCCCCGGACTCCAGTGGTAACAGGCTCTCTTCGTTACTCTGAGAGTCAAGGGGTTCACTTGGTGCTCAGTCTCGGACCTCACAGTAAGGTGAAGCCCCTGGACTCCAGTGGTAACAGGTTCTCTTCGTTATACGGAGAGTCAAGGGGTGAGGGGTTACCTTGGTGCTCAGTCTTGGACCCCACTGTAAGGTGAAGCCCCCAGACACCAGTGATAACAGGCTCTCTTCGTTACTCAGAGAGTCAAGGGGTGAGGGGTTCACTCGGTGCTCAGTCTTGGGCCCCACAGTAAGGTGAAGCCCCAGGACACCGGTGGTAACAGGCTCTCTTCGTTACTCGGAGAGTCAAGGGGTGAGGGGTTCACTCGGTGCTCAGTCTTGGACCCCACAGTGAGGTGAAGCCCCAGGACACCGGTGGTAACAGGCTCTCTTCGTTACTCTGAGAATCAAGGGGTGAGGGGTTCACTTGGTGCTCAGTCTTGGACCCCACAGTAAGGTGAAGCCCCAGGACACCAGTTGTAACAGGCTCTCTTCGTTACTCTGAGTGTCAAGGGGTGAGGGTTTCACTTGGTGCTCAGTCTTGGACCCCACAGTAAGGTGAAGACCCCGGACACCAGTGGAAACAGGCTCTCTTCGTTACTCTGAGAGTCAAGGGGTGAGGGGTTCACTTGGTGCTCAGTCTTGGACCCCACTGTAAGGTGAAGCACCCGGACACCAGTGGTATCAGGCTCTCTTCGTTACTCTGAGTATGGGGGTGAGGGATTCACTTGGTGCTCAGTCTCGGACCTCACAGTAAGGTGAAGCTCCCAGACACCAGTGGTAACAGGCTCTCTTCGTTACTCTGAGAGTATGGGAGTGATGGGTTCACTCGGTGCTCAGTTTTGGACCCCACAGTAAGGTGAAGCCCCCGGACACCAGTGGTAACAGCCTCTCTTCGTTATATGGAAAGTCAAGGGGTGAGGGTTACCTTGGTGCTCAGTCTTGGACCCCACTGTAAGGTGAAGCCCCCGGACACCAGTGGTAACAGGCTCTCTTCGTTACTCGGAGAGTCAAGCGATGAGGGGTTCACTCGGTGCTCAGTCTTGAACCCCACTGTAAGGTGAAGCCCCCGGACTCCAGTGGTAACAGGCTCTCTTCGTTACTCGGAGAGTCAAGGGGTGAGGGGTTCACTCGGTGCTCAGTCTTGGACCCCACAGTAAGATGAAGCCCCAGGACACCGGTGGTAACAGGCTCTCTTCGTTACTCAGAGAGTCAAGGGGTGAGGGGTTCACTTGGTGCTCAGTCTTGGACCCCACTGTAAGGTGAAGCCCCCGGACACCAGTGGTAACAGGCTCTCTTCGTTACTCTGAGAATCAAGGGGTGAGGGGTTCACTGGGTGCTCAGTCTTGGACCCCACAGTATGGTGAAGCCCCCAGACACCAGTGGTAACAGGCTCTCTTCGTTACTCTGAGTATGGGGGTGAGGGGTTCACTTGGTGCTCAGTCTTGGCCCCACATTAAGGTGAAGCCCCCGGACTCCAGTGGTAACAGGCTCTCTTCGTTACTCGGAGAGTCAAGGGGTGAGTGGTTACCTTGGTGCTCAGTCTTGGACCCCACTGTAGGGTGAAGCCCCCGGACTCCAGTGGTAACAGGCTCTCTTCGTTACTCTGAGAATCAAGGGGTGAGGGGTTCACTCGGTGCTCAGTCTTGGACCCCACAGTAAGGTGAAGCCCCCGGACACCAGTGGTAACAGGCTCTCTTCGTTACTCTGAGAGTATGCGGGTGATGGGTTCACTCAGTGCTCAGTTTTGGACCCACAGTAAGGTGAAGCCCCCGGACACCAGTGGTAACAGGCTCTCTTCGTTACTCTGAGAGTATGGGGGTGAGGGGTTCCCTCGGTGCTCAGTCTTGGACCCCACAGTAAGGTGGAGCCCCAGGACTCCAGTGGTAACAGGCTCTATTCGCTTCTCTGAGAGTCAAGGGGTGAGGGGTTCACTCGGTGCTGAGTCTTGGACCCCACTGTAAGGTGAAGCCCCCGGACACCAGTGGTAACAGCCTCTCTTTGTTACTCTGAGAGTCAGTGGGTGAGGGGTTCACTCTGTGCTCAGTCTTGGCCCCACAGTAAGGTGAAGGCCCCGGACACCAGTGGTAACAGGCTCTCTTCAATACTCTGAGAGTATTGGGGTGAGGGGTTCACTCGGTGCTCAGTCTTCGACCCTCAGTAATGTAATGCCCCCGGAAACCAGTGGTAACACTCTCTTCGTTACTCTGAAAGTATGGGGGTGAGGGGTTCACTCAGTGCTCAGTCTTGGACCCACAGTAAGGTGAAGCCCCCGGACACCAGTGGTAACAGGCTCTCTTCGTTAATCTGAGTGTCAAGGGTGAGGGGTTCACTTGGTGGTCAGTCTTGGACCCACAGTAAGGTGAAGCCCCCGGACACCAGTGGTAACAGGCTCTCTTCGTTACTCTGAGAGTATGGGGGTGAGGGGTTCACTCGGTGCTCAGTCTTCGACCCACAGTAAGGTGAAGCCCCCGGACACCGGTGGTAACAGACTCTCTTCGTTACTCTTAGAATATGGGGGTGAGGGGTTCACTCGGTGCTCAGTCTTGAGTAAGGTGAAGCCCCCGGACACCGGTGGTACCAGGCCCTCTTTCTTATAGTTTGAGTATAGTTACCCCAGATTGCTACGGCACTCCTGAAAAAGTTTGACAATTACAAGTATTGTAAATATATCTGTTTATTAGGTTTTGTTAAATGTTTAACCTGTAATATTCATTTATCACCAGTGAGACCATTTTAATCCTATAATGTTAATAACTGTACTGATGTATACCAAAACTACAATCCCAGAAATCATAATGAATTTAAATGAATGTGTAGGGCTTCTAGATCCATTTCTCAGTGACGTCAGCTGATGTGAAGGGGGAGAGAGACTGTTTTTACAAACTGCTGCTCAGGCCACCTTTTAATATTTTTAAACAACCAATTGCTATTTGCACATTTGTTGATATTTGTACTGTATTTTAAACGTGGGAATCAGTTTTATTTAAACATTGCTTAGCGCGGAGCCCATTTCAGAGCGGGATCAATCTGAATGAGTTAGCGTTCTAGCTTCCTGCTCGCCCACTATAAAGCACGCAACGGCGCGACCGCACACTTGATGTGAAGGGGAGAGAGAGACTGTTTTTACAAACTGCTGCTCAGGCCACCTTTTAATATTTTTAAACAACCAATTGCTATTTGCACATTTGTTGATATTTGTACTGTGTTTTAAACGTGGGAATCAGTTTTATTTAACCCCTTGTGTGCCCCGCCCTTTCCCCGCCCTGTGCCGGGCGTTGAATTAGCGGGCGGGGTTCATGACGAGATAGTCTCGTCATGGGCACAGCGCAACCACGGCCCATGACGAGACCATCTCGTCATGGGCACTCAAGGGGTTAAACATTGCTTAGCGCGGAGCCCATTTCAGAGCGGGATCAATCTGAATGAGTTAGCGTTCTAGCTTCCTGGTCGCCCACTATAAAGTACGCAACGGCGCGACCGCGCACTTGATGTGAAGAGGGGAGACAGACTGTTTTTTACAAACTGCTGCTCAGGCCACCTTTTAATATTTTTAAACAACCAATTGCTATTTGCACATTTGTTGATATTTGTACTGTGTTTTAAACGTGGGAATCAGTTTTATTTAAACATTGCTTAGCGCGGAGCCCATTTCAGAGCGGGATCAATCTGAATGAGTTAGCGTTCTAGCTTCCTGGTCGCCCACTATAAAGCACGCAATGGCACGACCGCGCAGCGGACACGCGCAGCGGGCGCGCCGCCGGCACGCCGAAGGCGTGCCAAAGGCAAGCCCGTCTGCGCCCGTCCGCGCCAAGACCGCGGCCAACGCCATGGGCCGTACGTGTGGTGGAAGAATTAGGTATCAGCAGGACGTACTCATGTCCTTAAACACTGGTAAGTGCCAGCGGCCGGCCCTCCTGATCGGCCATGATGTAGCGGGCCCTAACTGCTGTTTAACGTGTGGCCTGAAGACGGGTTTTACTCCGCTCACAGGCACCATCGATTCTCTGCACAATTCCTGCCTCAGACCACTGACCCACTGCTCGGGCCAGAATGACACATTATCAGTGAACTCAAATCCTGGTAGCATCTCAAGCAATGCCAATGAGCTGGACTGTATTTTATTTAACGCAAGGTCAATGGCAAAACACAAATATGAACTAGAGTACCTTATATCAGCCACCAGTCCAGACCTGGTTTTTCTTACAGAAACATGGTCATTGGTCGCCTCTGCTCCAAATTGGAACATTGCTATCCCCCCGGGCTATTCACTGGCACAAATAGACAGGACAGGAACGGTCGGAGGAGGTATCGCGCTTATTTATCGCTCCCACCTCAAAATTGCTTTCAAACAAGAATCCACACTAGTGGCCGAAGCTATGTCATTCACTGTAAAATTTAACAATGCTGAGCTTCTATCCGGTCTACTGGTCTACCGACCCCCAGGAGCAAGAGCTCCTTTCACCAAGTCACTACAGACCTTTCTTGAATCCTGTTTTGATACCGCAAAGTTTACGGTTTTAGGTGACTTTAATTTCCACTTAGACGACCGTAGCAATTCAGATTCATCTAATCTAATTGATAATATGGCAGGGTATGGATTGCGTCAAGTCATATCACAACCCACCCACTTAGCGGGGCACACACTTGATGGAATTTTCACCAATAATGATAAGCTTGAAGTAAAAGATATACAACGGGTCCCATGGTCGGACCACTCAGTAATTCTCTTTAAAGTGAACCTTGATCTATCCATGATTGGACGGAAATCTCGCCCTCGGCTGGTAAATACCCGTCCTTGGAAGAACATACAAAGTGTGGAACTAGCTGAAACTCTGCTAAATTGCTCTCCCCACCTCAAGGACAGTAATGGAGGGGCTACTAATTTTGATTCCTGGATCAGTAAGGCAATAGATAAACTTGCCCCAGAGAAATCTACCCAACCAAAAAGACGGTTACTGACCTCATCTTGGTATACAGCAGAGCTGAAGCTTGCCAAAATCAAATGTAGGCGGCAGGAGCGCCTTTGGAGATTAGATTATAGTCCTGCATCAAAGAAGGAATATAACCACACTCTGGAACTGTACAAATCTTTAATCAAACAAGCTAAAACAACATACTTCACTAATAAAATACAAGAGGCTAATAATTCCTCTAAGGAACTTTTTAAAATAGTGACCTCTTTAACTAAGAGTCCTAACGATACAATTTTCTGTCCAGATCAAAACTTTGTTGATAACCTTGCCCTTTTCTTCCAACGTAAGATTCAAGACGTCTACAATGAACTCCAGGAGCTATAGACTGATCCTGGGAAGAACATAAACAACCCCATGGAGGATCCTAGACCGCTCAACGACCTGTCCCAATTCTCTCTTCTCACTGAGAAACAGGTCAGCGATGTACTACTCCAAATAAAATCAGGCTCTCCCCTAGATCCCTGCCCTCATCGCATATACCATCTAGCCCCTACTGTCATAAGTGTATCTTTGACTCCTTTGTTAAACAAGATTATTAGCTCGGGAGTTTTCCCTTTAAATTGGAAAAAGGCCTGCATCAGGCCCATTCTTAAGAAACCTTCACTTGACCCACAGGACACTAAACATTATTGCCCTATCTCCTGTCTCCCAATGCCATCTAAAGTATTAGAAAAAGTGATTAACCAGGAGCTCATGCAATTTATCGACACTAACAGCTCCTTGGACACTACACAACATGGATTTAGACCGCGCCATTCCACTGAATCAGCCTTAATAATGGCTACAGAGGAAATCCGTAGAGTCATGGACAGTGGGGGTAGGGCTATTCTTGTCCTCCTTGATCTAACGGCAGCATTTGACACCGTTAATCATAGAGTACTACTTGATCGACTGAATTTATTAGGCATAAAAGACTCTGCTCTGGCGCTTCTACATTCCTTTCTAGAGCCTAGATCTCAGCAAATCCACTGGGATGGACTCCAGTCCGAAGAACTCTCTCTCCCTTGTGGCGTTCCTCAGGGATCAGCTCTCTCTCCCACGCTGTTCAATCTGTATGTAACTCCACTAGCAAACCTAATAAAGGATCATGGGTTAAATTTGGTATCTTATGCAGACGATACCCAACTGGTGGTGTCTCTGACGCAAAGTGTCGAAGTCACTGCAGAGAAATTTAGAACCTGCCTCTCCAGTGTGATGAGATGGATGAGCATGAATTTCCTCAAACTTAACACTGAGAAGACGGAGGTGATGGAATTCGGTCATAAACCATCCATCTGGAACCACATTTGGTGGCCACCAGAAGCGGGTGTCTGCCCTGTTCCCGCACCCAAAGTGAAGAACCTAGGCTTCCTGGTTGACAAAGACCTTTCATTGACTCTGCAAGTCAATCAGGTTACCTCGGCCTGTTTCCTGATGATCAAGACTCTCCGGAAGATTCTACCTTTTATCCCTTTTTCCTTAAGAAAAACGGTAGTGGGGGCTTTAGTCTTGTCCCGCATAGACTACTGCAATGCATTATATGCTGGGATAGGAGAGCGACAGCTCTCTAAGCTCCAGTCCTTGCAAAACGCGGCGGTCAGAGTACTGTTAGATCTCCCGAAACATCATCCTACATCATCAAACATGAGGAGACTCCATTGGCTCCCTGTGCGTAATAGGATACAGTATAGGACCTTATGCCTAGTACATAAAGCTGTACATGGAGGAGGTGCAGACGACATGAAGTCTCTATTCCCTCCCTATGTTCCGACTTGCACACTCAGATCAACCAGTATGGGCCTAGTCTGCCCATTAAAATTTAAGAGGGCCCGCTGGGGAGGTAAGGCCTTCTTCTTCCAGGCATCAAGATTATGGAACACCTTACCAACAGAACTTCGATTAGGAACAAGTATGATCCTGTTCAGAAAGTCCTTGAAAACCTGTCTCTTCACTAAATCTTAGACCTGCTCCGCTCACCCCTTCTATCACAGCGCCAAGACGCCTCGGCATAAGTGCGCTTAATAAATATCTCAGGCAGTCAGCTGGCAACCAGTGGTAACAGCATGAACGTTTATATAAATACTACAATACAGAGCAATCATTTGAAAGTCGATGTAGCCCCAGCCAGGATTTTAACCTGTGACCTCTCGATTTTGGGTCTTGCAAATTTGAATCAACCCACTGAGCTACCTTATAAATGGAAGTCAGCACACTCAAGCTGAAAGAGAACACACTCAGCCCAGGTCTTACTCAAGAGACAAGAATTACAACCTATCTCCATGAAGCAAAGACTCGGATATTAAGAAGCAGAAACCCCTAAAGGGATGAAGAGGTGACGGGTGTTACACATCATCCCTGCTCTCCCATGAGCAGCATTTAAAACTCGCAGCAAAATCATCCTGCTTTGTTTGTCCTGGTGTCAAACCTCACTCCCAGTGACCCCCTCAATCCCTGACCATTTGTGTCAATAGCACTTTGCATTTTGAGACAAGTGGTTTGTTGCTTCCTATTAAGTACCTTGTCATCTCAGCATGCACTGGTGTTGGCTTGAAATGCAGATTTGCTTTTGAGTGTCACACATGTAGCTGCTGTTCTTAAGGTTTCATGACACATGCTTTTAACGCAGAACAGCCTGTATATACAGAATGTAAAAACAGTTGATGGACAGAATGCAGAACAGTGTCATACATTCACCCCAGTACAGAGATCTGGGCCTAAATCCATCGTTTTTTTGCTCACCATGCCGTTCCAGTTTGAACCCAGCCATGTGCAAATCAGTCTTGACTCTGTGCCTCATGGGAACAGTCCAGCCCGAACTGCCAAGCCAGGTCCTCCCTGGACTGGAAACAAGCATCCGAGGACCGGTTTCGGGGTTTCACCCCTCTTCAGCCAGGATAGCTTGATTCCAGTGACATACAGAATGACATATGGAAATAATGTGCAGACACAAGCTAATTCCACATAATATGTCTGCACAACATGGACAAGTTTGTGGAGTCATGAAAGCTACTGCAGGAGGCTGATATTGTGTTGTATTTGTGCTGGAATATAACATTATTGCTCATTGTTCACAGAGGCTGCATATCTTTGCACAATAGAGAGTTCATAAATTACAACAGTGGCTTGTGCAGCAGGCCAGATGTTCCACTAAAAATTATCGCCGCTTTAGTGGCAGAAAACTGCAGCTAAAGCGGAGATAATGGGCTTGATAATATGCCGCAGAGAATTCCCATAGAAGCCCATGTTCTGATGTCAACATGGACTTCTATGGGAATTCTCTGCGGCATATTATCAAGACCATTATCGCCGCTTTAGCGGCAGTTTTCTGCCACTAAAGCGGTGATAATTTTAACGCTGTGCTTGATAATATGCCCGTGGTCCGTAATGAGTGGCCTCGTCAAGCTCACATGTTACAAAAACACTGTTCATAGAAAGAAGTTTTAAACCCTGGCAAAGAAATACCAGCTTCATTCACTGGTGATGGATCTCAAAAGCATTAACATTTAAGGTAAAAAGGAGAGACAAATAGAAACCCATTTAGTGGCTGATTTGTACAAAGTGAAACGAGAAAACCTGGATTAATCGCGACTTCCCCATTTAACCGCACTTTATTATTCCAGGTAAATAGTGCACTTCACTGATCCTCCATTTTCTTCACTATTACATATGAAAGCACTTTCAATCCCGTGAGCTTAGAATACCAGCGCTATAAGAACCTATTGCATTTGATTTGAGAGACTATACCGTTGCTTAATCTATAAGAGTCTGGGCAGGGCAGCTTCGGAGTCAGTCACCTCGTGTGACAATCTATTCTGACGCCCCTCCCCCCATGACCGCCTTCTGCAAAGATTCCCACTTCCACCTTCCAACAGCGTCCCTCTTCTCTGCACAGCCCCTGTCTCACACGCGTGTCTTGCTTTATAGCGCTACTCGTACTAACCCTAGGGTGTCAGAGCGCTTTACATCGCACACGTTATACAGAGGCAATTCGTCTTATGTGTGTAAATCAGTCTATAGCAGGGGTACTCACAAACTTTCTCTCGGGGGCCAAATTTACAGTGTGGTTTGTGGCCGAGGGCCGCACCGGTGGGGGCGGGGTCAGTAGGGGAGGGGGCTGGGCTAGAGCAACAAAAAAAAACTGTGACCATGAGGTTGAACACAGGCCCCTGCAGCAGACGCCTTCATCCACTGAGCCACCAGACCCGGCATTCACACATCGCTATCTATCATCTATCTATCTATCTATCTATCTATCTATCTATCTATCTATCTATCTATCTATCTATCTATCTATCTATCTATCTATCTATCTATCTAGCTGTCTCCCTCCCTCCCTCTATCACTCCCCCTCTCTCTGTCTCCCTCTCTCTCTATCTATTTCTCTCTCTCTCTGTCTCCCTTTCTCTCTCCCTCCCTCAGTCTCTGTCTCCCTCTGTCTCACTCACTCTGTCTCCCTCCATCCCTCTGTCTCCCTCCCTCTCTGTCTCCTTCCCTCTCTGTCTCCCTCCCTCTCTCTCTGTCTCCCTCCCTCCCTCTTGGTCTCCCTCCCTCTCTCTCTGTCTCCCTCCCTCCCTCTCGGTCTCCCTCCCTCTCTCTCTCTGTCTCCCTCCCTCTCTCTCTCTGTCTCCCTCCCTCTCTCTCTGTCTCCCTCCCTCCCTCTCAGTTTCCCTCCCTCCCTCCCTGTCTCACTCACTTTGTTTGTCTCCCTCTCTCTCTGTCTCCCTCCCTCCGTCTCCCTCTCTCCCTCTGTCTCCCTCTCTCTCCCTCCCTCTCCCGGTCTCCCTCCCTCTCCCTGTCTCACTCCCTCTCCCTCTCTCTCTTCCTCTATCTCTCTCTCTCTCCCTCTGCCTCACTCACTGCGTTTGTCTACCTCCCTCTCTGTCTCCCTCCCTGTCTCCCACCCTCCCCCTGTCTCCCTCCTTCCCTCTCTCTGTCTCCCTCCCTCTCTCCCTGTCTCCCTCCCTCTCTCTCTGTCTCCCTCCCTCTCTCTCTCCTTCCCTCTCTCTCTCCCTGTCTCACTCCCTCTCTCCTTCCCTCTCTCTCTCCCTGTCTCCCTCCCTCTCTCTATCTCTCTCCCTCTCTCTCAATCAGTTCCTCATTGCTATCTGTGGCTCTCCCCTGTGCTCTGCAGCTCACTCATTCTCTGCAGCTCACTCATTCTCTGCAGCTCACTGCTCCTTCCTTCCACAGCCCCAGAGCAGGCCGTTGGAGGGAGCTGTCGGCGGCCCCGTGGTGTAGGCCGGGAGCGGCTGGTACCTGCTGCCGGCTATGCTCCCGCATTACTCCGGCTGTCTCGGGGGGCGGTGGTGTCTCGGTATCCTAGCTACAGCACACTGGCCGTCAAGCACAGACGCAAGGCAGCCAATTAGCCGGCAGTCGAGTGCCATGGCTTGCTGCTTAGCCCCAGACTCGTTAGAAGGCTCCATCGCTGTTAAATAGACGCCCTGCTCTGCCGTGAGATGCGGGCGTGTGGGGCCAGCGGAAGTGTCTCTTGTACCCGCCGACCTGTTGTGTTACTGCGTGTTATTTCACACTAGGTGTGTATATTACGTTTAAGTCAGGAAGGGTCTGTTCTTCGGATTTGCCCCTTAACAAAGTTTGAATTCAGTTGTTGAGAAGAGGCATAAAACAACCCGCGTGTACAGCACGTTTCACACGCCGTGCCCACGAATATGAACAGTGTTGTTGTCACCTAGGAAAGCTGGTGTGCAGTTATAAGTTGCAGGAAGGCTGCACCAGTTTGCTTTCGCTTTCCCTGGGGTTCCCTATCTAAGCAATCTAGGAGAAGTACCACACGAGGTTGGTCCTGGATGTGTGTTCTAAGAGCTGGAAAGTTCTCTTGCCACTGTGTGCCTTTCAGTTGTACACCTGCATCCCCCCCCGCCCCCTGTCCGTCACCTCACCCCGCGCTGAGTCAGCTTCCCTGGAACGCACACAGCCGCCGCACCCAAGTACTTCACAGGTCTTTTAAAGACCATTCATGAGGCTTTGTTGTATTTCATCTCTTCTTAGCGCCCCTGCATCTCCACTCATTCAGAGTGGAGATGCAGGGGCGCTAAGAAGAGGTGAAATACAACAAAGCCTTATTAACAAGTGAATGGCTTTTAAAAGAATCACCCGGCCCCCATAGCTCCACGCTGCTGCAACCGGCGGTGCTTGCACAGTTACGATGTCTGCAAGGTCCGCGGGCTGCCAAGGAAGGCTTGCCGGGCCGCTGGCGGCCCGCGGGCCGTACTATGAGTACCCGTGGTCTATAGGAAATGTTACACAAACCAATGAGGATTACTGTTCTGTGATCTGCATGTACACGTTCTTTACAGCTCTTAGCTCTGTGCTACTTTATGATGAGTCAAAACTGCAACTAGCCAAAACTTCCATCTCTCTCCAGCAGAAACAGTAATCACTTGCGTTATCGTGGCATTTTTATTGTTGCCTGAAACCTGCTGGGCACACAAGGAAACAGCAGGTGCTTTTAAAACCCAAAGTTATTACTGAACACAGCACCTCTCCCAGGTCATCGTAGGTGTGACTGCACCGGTTGCACTGTCCTAAAGCCGCCCTGAATCTGGGTTGCATACAGGGTTCACATAACAACTGTCTTGCCTCTTAGTTCACTAATAATAGCACTGTCGCCGGCGTGGGGGCAGGAAGGGTTTCTAAGGACATGTTTAAAAACAATCACTTTTAATAAGTGCTCCTCAGCGCAGCACTATATTGTGACATATTAATGTCAAAGCTCCACATGCGAAAGAAATGCACATTTATTAACTCTGCATAGACTTTAATATGTCTTCCATGATGTTTGGTGTATGATGCACATGGAAAACATTTTCTGGGATTATTTTTTAATTGTATAAGGAAAAGAAATATGTAGTGGTCACTTTCACATGAGGCTTCTGGTTGTCATGACAACATGTAGGAGGGTCATTGTGAAGAAGATTCTTTGGAAAGTTGGTGCTTAAACTGGGGATGGACAGGTGAGGTGTGGGCTCTTCACATCGGGGTTGGCGGACATCTATACATTAATAAATCTACAGGAAAGAAACCTTCTTTTCAAGTCACTGGAATTACTACACCCTCCCAAGATACTTACTCCGAAAGGGAGTGCTTTATTATTTGAAAGCATCTCTATTAGTGCTCCTAGTCACATTGTTATCACTGCAGAAGGGGGTGGGAGGGAGGGGTGAGGGGCTGGAGCTCTCTGCAGCTCTCACACCAGCCTCAGCTCCGCTTCTCCCCCGAGCCAGAAGAACGGGAAGAGCCGCTCTGTGAAGGGCGCCCCCGGGAAGGTGTAGAGCAGCTCCATGGAGTCAGCATTGTACAGGGACAGCCGCCCCCCCTCGTAGTCCAGATACACCCCCATCTTCTGGGGTTTCTCACGAGGCCACAAAGAGGTCTCAGAGTAGGTGAGAGCTTTGTAGTTCCATTCACCGTCCCACCTCCGTATAGCCCAGACTCCCTCGGAAGGTGACAATATGAAGGGTCCCTTTCTGTTCACAGACTCTGCTGCGACCCCCACCGCCCACGCATACCCCTCCTGCAGCAGCTGCACCTCCCAGTAATGTCTGCCGGAGGTGAACCCCTCGCTCCCCAGCACAAAGTGGTAGTGGGTGAATCTCTTGGGGGTGTCCGGCACAGGCTGTGCTGTGTCTGTCCGTCTCATACGTCTCTGCCCCTCAGTCAGGAAGAGCCAAGGATTAGCTGTGTCAGGATCCAGAGTCACCATCACTGCAGAGAAGAGATTCATAATTAGAGATTTAATGACACAAAGAAAGGCTGTAATTACTGCTTTCTGTTTTTCATATGATTAATTTACACCACATCTGGAAGGAGCGCTAGAGAGCGCGGCACTAGACTGCTCACTACACTAAAGCGTGCATTTACATAAAGCGCACACTACACCAAACAGGACCACATAGAGAGGACATCCTACTATACACTGCACTGCACAGAATACTACATTACACCACACAGTGCTAGACCACACACTGTGGTACACATGAACACTGCAGCAGATAGGACACTGTAAGAGTCAGTACACTGTACTAGACGTACAGAGTAACAGTAACATAGCGACTAGAGGATATACTATACTGGTCAGTACACTGTATTAAATGGTGCTCAGTAACAGAGCTACTCCAAGGTATGCTGTACTAGTCTTTACACTGCATTAGATGGTACGGAGTCACAGTGCTACTAGAAGGTACACAGAAATAGTCAGTACACTGTATTAGATGGTGCAGAGTAACAGAGCTATTCCAATGCAGACTGTACTAGTCAGTACACTGCAGTAGATGGTACAGAGTAACTGACAGCTACTACAAGGCATACTGTACTGGTCAGTACACTGCATTAGATGTTACAAAATGACAGTGCTACTCCAAGGTACACTGTACCACTCAGTGCACTGTATTAGATAGTGCAGAGTGCCAGAGCTACTCCAAGGTATACTGTACTAGTCAGTACACTGTATTACATGGTACAGAATGACACAGCTATTAGAAGGTATACCATACTAGTTAGTACACTGTATTAGAAGGTACAGAGTAGCATAGCTATTAGAAGGTATACTGTACTGGTCAGTTCATTGTATTAGATGGTGCAGAGTAACAGAGCTACTGCAAGGTATACTGTTGTGGGAATCGAAAATAATTACTCTTAGCATGAGTTGAAGCCATCTTGTTTGCAGCATCCATTTTGTTAGCCTTGTGATTCTTTAGTCATCACTGTTGCCTGCTTTTCTATTCTGCTTGAGTCATCAGCTTTAGTTAACTCCTTCTGTACTGAGCCAAAGCAAGATGTGCTGAGAAAAGGCCTGTAGCTGCTAGAATGTACCTGGCTAAAAATGTAACGGTCTACCATTCCCTACTGATGTAAGCAGTTCTGTTCCCCCTCCCACTTTGCTGACTAAGTGATATCCATCTGCCCATGTTCGTCGGTAGTTATTCCTGTGTATGCTTGTACCTTCTATTTGTAACTACATGCTTACTCTGCAACAAAGGGGGTATATAAGCACCATGGTCTGTGACTTCAATGTATTACCTCCTTCAGCACTTGAGGGTGTTGTATTGACGTAGTCATGAGTGATTAATAAACTTGTTGTTTAAATTCCAGCTTCAGTGCCAATCTCTTCTTTGTTGGTTTAAGGACCCGTGGACAAAGAGAAGGGTGAAACCTGCACCGGTGTGGCCCTAAAAAGGCACATTTCCACAGTTTTGGCGCCAGACTCGTGGGGCTCATCGGAGACGCGGCCGCAAGAACGAGTGGTCTTGACGGAAGAATGGAATCTTGCTGAGGAGATGTCCTGCATGAGGAGACCCTTGTCTTTGCAGACCGAAGCGACTTTTCCGTTTTTCTCGATTTGACACTCCAGGTGGTGGCTGGTCCAGACTGAGACTTCCTTTGGCGCAAGTTTTGCAGTGACCAATAGGTCGACCAAGAGATTGGCAGTTGGAGGTTGGAGACTTTTGTTTGGTAAGGTCGCTGAAGCGGCACTCTTGATTTTGGATTTGCTTGGCCAAGATTCTGGTTTTGTTTGTTTGTTTGTTCATCATTTGCAAAAGATAAAGGCAGGTAATGTGGAGATTTTTCTCTACTTTGATATATCTGGGATAAGTAATATTTTACAAATATGGTAGCATGCCTGCTCCTAGCGCACTCCATAGGTTGTGTTGCGGTCTTGGTGGTACCAAAATGGATTTAGAAAGAAGTCAGCCGTCTCCCCCAGAGGGGACACCTAATAAGCATATGTATATTAAATACAATATTTCTTCCATAATGTATAGTACACTGTGGAACAAATATATGAAAAAGGATCCTGACTTACGATGGCCTGTGAATGGGTCATTTGAATTTAAAAAGATTCAGGATGTAGAGCAGTGTTTGTTTAAGCATAGGAGCCGACAAGATGTTTGATTGTGTATGAATGTGGGAGAAAGAAGTGTAAGAGAGAGTGAGGAAAGAAGAAGCTATAGCAGGAAAAGAACAGCGTAAAACGATATATCAGAAAGCGTTGGAATTGAAAAATAGAGAGATGAAGGAAATAAAAGGTAAAGAAGATAGGGAGCATCGTTTAGAGGTAACTGGCCAGTACCCTATTAGGCGCCCTATTTATCCCATACTTAATAGACCTCAGGATGATTCCATCTTGTTAGATAGACCTCCACCCCCGCATAAATTCCCTAGTGCCCCTGAGAATGAGGGTTCTGATGAGGGGCATTTGTCTTCAGAAGAAAAAGATGAAGATAAGCAAGATGGGCGGAAGACTCGCGCTACTTTGACTACTGAAGGCAAGGCCACTCTTCGATCCGCTGCTCGTAAAGCAGCTCGTGGGAGTGCCTCTGCTCCAGAACTCGTAGCAATGGTTCAGCAGCGGAAATATTTAGAGCAGTTATATTTTGTAGAGACATTTACTTGGGAAGTAATACTCAGTTTTAGAAAGCATTCTGATGATCTAGAACCCTCTGAAATAAATTCCGATTATAAACAATTAAGTGAATGCACCTTTCTTCCTTCACAGGTGCCTGATATAATTAGGCGAGTGGTTAAATTGCGCACTGACACGTTCCGTCTGCAAGAGGAGAAAAAAGCAGCTGGTAAAGCTACAACTGAACAAACAGTTCAGACTCCTGAGCGACAAGAGGGAGCTATGGGGACAGATAAAGATACTAGTGATACTGTAGTCACTATGAAACCAATGCGTGAAGCAGCACCTCGGTATGTTCCCCCAAAGGGAGCAGGAACAAATGACGATAAAGATTCAGATAATGCAAAAGGATATTTTGTTTATAATTGGGTCTACACTCCTTGGAGTGGAGCAGATGTTATGGCTCTTAAGGCTGCTTTGTCCGATCCGCGGAAAAATCCTGCCGCTTTTTAGGAAGAAGTGGAAGGAGCTATTAGCTCCTGTACTATGACTCTGCCAGATATTAACATGTTTTTTGGACTTATTGTGCCCCCTGATATATGGAGATCAATTTGGAAGGTAGATGATAATGTAGCCTATGGTGATACTTTGGTGCATTTCGAGGAAATAGATGTGGTTAGAGAGCCTGCGCAGAAACCATGACAGGAGATATTAGATCTTCCCAAAGCTATTGGGACTCATTTGAAAACTCTTATATCCCCTAAGAAAATAGATTGGACTACAATAGCGTCTTGTAAACAGAAAGCGGATGAGTCAGTTTCTGATTTCTTTACGCAATTTGAAGAGACATTCCATGACTTTAGTGGGCAGTCATTGACAGATGACACGGGTAAGTATCTGTTTGTCAACAACTTTGTCGCCAACATGTTGCCAGAAATAGCTAGTCGCCTAAAGGCCAGCGAGACTTCATGGAGTACTTCTTCACCAGTCTCCTTTTTGACTATGGCCCAGTATTATGAGGCTTCAGGAATTGGAAGCAAAAGGCAAGGAGGATAAAAAGGTTAAGGATTTAAAAACGAAAGTTATAGTGGCTCAAGTCCATGGTCCACCATTTAGAGGAGGTGGACGTGCGATGTATCGCCCTATTGTAGCCCCTTTCCCTCAGCAACTTTGTCTTCTGATCAGTGTGCTTATTGTAAAGAGATTGGACATTGGCGTTCTGAGTGCCCCCTTTTGCGAGGTCAGCAGTATCAGTGGGGTAGAGGAAGTATGAGAGGCCGCCCAGGGAACTCAGGAAATAGGAGAGGCATGGATAATCGTACCAGATTTGAGGCAGTTAAGCACAACCCAAATTCTTCTAATACCTTTGATAGACGAAACCAATATCAAAAGTCAGATTATTCGGTTGAAGGTCTCAAGGATTCTGATTATGCATAGGAAAGCCTAGGATGGGGTAAGGAACTGGTTGAGGTCCCAGTAGATCAGAAGGGTCCCTATGTTGATGCAAACGTTTTGGGTCCTACTGATTGGTTTCTGGATGATACAGGGGCTACTCGTAGTGCTCTGTCTAAACAATTGGTTACTAGGGCTCCGCTGTCTGGCACAATGATAACATCAATAGGGTTCGATGGGACACCTACACTTAGCCCACTGTCACAGCAACTTGCATTTAGTCTTGATAAATTTACTGTAGCATGTCCATTTCTGCTTTTCCCTAACACGCCAGATAACATTGTGGGTATTGATATGCTTAAACATTTTCGTGCTCCAATACGTTGTTCTCCAGAGGGTGTGCGTGTTATCTTAAATGATAACTATCCAATGGGTGAGAGGTCTTGTCTCATTAAAGAGCATGTTGCTCTGGCATCGTTACCTAGTACCTTGTGGGCTACATTAGATACCGATGTGGGACACATGGTTATTCCACCAGTATATATTCAAGTGAAGGAAGGTGCTTCGTTGTCTTGACTGCCCCAATATAAAATATCTCGGGAAGGCGAAGAAGCATTAATTCACATTGTTCAGGATTTGATCATGGTGGGGGTTGTGGAAGAAGTCCCTTACAATACATGTAATAGTCCAATTCTTCCTATTTTGAAAAAAGATACTGACACTATAATTTACAGATTCATCATTGACTTACGAGAGGTCAACAAAATCGTAGTGCCCCAATATCCGATAGTTTCTGACATCACGACACTTTTTACTATGGTTCCTCCTACTGCTACTACATTTAGTGTGATCGATTTGAAGAATGCATTCTTCTCAATACCTATTCATCCTGACAGCCGTTATTTGTTCGGCTTCACTTTGAATAATAAATCATTCAGATTTTGTAGAGCTCCACAGGGGTATACAGAAAGTCCTAGCATTTAGAGTCAGGCATTGAAAAGGCAGCTTCATTCTTTCCCTGTACCGAAAGGGGTGGCTCTTATTCAATATGTCGATGACATCTTGTTGGCTGCTGATACCCCTGAACAGTGTGAAGAAGGTACACTGTTATTGCTATCATTCCTTGCCTCTCATCATCACAAAGTCTCTCGGAAGAAATTGCAATATTGTAGACAGCAGGTTATCTATTTAGGTCACCTCCTGTCTAAGGAGGGAAGTGCACTCACACCAGATCGCATTCAAGCTATTTTAGACACGCCTGTGCCCTGTACTCAGAAAGATGTTTGTGCACTGATTGGCCTTACTTCTTTCTGTAGGCAGTGGATCCCTAGCTTTTCTCACATTGTTAAACCCTTGTTGGCCCTTTTGACTAAAGACACTCCGATGCCCCTCCCATGGACTACTGAATGCCAGAATGCTTTTCAACGGTTACGTCAAGCTCTTTGTTCTGCACCAGTATTAGGAACTCCAGACTACACTAAGGCCTTTACACTCTATGTACGCGAGAGGGACGGTTGCTCTCTCTAACTTTTAGTACAGACACATGGTGATAAGCAGCGTCCTTATGCATATTTCTCAGCTGTCCTTGATCCAGTTGCTCGTGCGTTGCCTGGGCGTTTTCAAGCGGTGGCGCCAATGGCTGTGTCCATACGTCAGAGTGAGGGAATAGTCTTGTCACATCGTCTGCTTGTGCTAGTACCCCATTCAGTTGATGCTTTGTTAACTCAAACGAAAACACAGCATTTGACTAGTGCCCGTTTGACAGGCTATGAATTGACACTTTTAGCCCCTCATATCACACTGAAAAGATGTTTGACTCTGAATCCTGCTACTTTATTGCCATTTCCAACTACTCAGTCTCAGTCACAAGAGTTGCGTGATTGTATATCCCTTACTGAAGAACAAACAAAGGGTTGTGTTGACCTACAAGATACACCTCTTTCTAACGTTGATGGGGAACTCTGGGTTGATGGGTCCTGCTTGTAGTTGCCTGATGGTACGACGTCTGCTGCTTATGCAATTACAACACTTCAGACAGTAGTTGAGACAGCTCACATCCCACAGAAGACAGCTCAAGCAGCCGAGTTGATAGCACTGACAAGAGAATGTGAGCTTAGTACAGATTTGCTTGTTAACATTTACACCGATAGCCGATACGCCTTTGGAGTGGCTCATGATTTTGGGCAACTCTGGAAGGAAGGAGGCTTTCTTACTTCACATGGGACGCAAATAGTGCATCGGTAATTAGTACACAATCTCCTTACTGCTTTGACATATCCTAAGAAATTGGCAATTGTTAAGTGAAGTGCACACAAGAAAGTGACTGATAAAATAGGAAAAGGAAATGCCTTTGTAGATTACACAGCTTGCGAGTCTCCAATGCAACGGAGTACCACATCTATGTATGTAGTTAAGTCACAGGCTGAACGTTGGTCTAAGGAGGGAACATTGGATGATGAGGGCTGTTGGAGGAATAAAGAAATGATACAATGGAAGTTACCCACAACCTATTTACATCCTATGATTCACATGGCACATGGGCCGGCACATGTTGGAGCATCCTCAATGGCAAAGCAACTTATGCAAGTCTGGGATCATCCGGATATTGCCGGCACAGCTAAAAAGATAGTCCAGTCTTGTCTGATCTGTCTCCAATATAATCCTGGAAAGGGAACACAAACTCCAGCAGGAGGGTTTGCAGTACCAACTGCACCATTTGAGGTCCAGCAAATGGATTATATCCAGCTTGGATGCTGTAATAATCTGACGTATGTCTTGGTAGTGGTTTGTGCCTTTAGTAAATGGGTGGAGGCATACGCCACGAAAGATAATACAGCTCTTACTACAGCAAAGGTGCTCCCAAAGGAGTTCTTTCCCTGATTTGGTATTTGTCGAGTTTTGTGGAGTGACAACGGACCTCATTTCATTGGGAAAATTGTTGATTACCTCATGAAAGGGTTAGGAATTAAGCAGAAGTTTCATGCTGCTTCTCACCCACAATCAGCAGGGCAAGTGGAACGTTACAATTCTACCCTAAAACTAAATTGGCCAAGCTACAGGCTTCCACATATTTGAAAATGGCCTGATGCACTGCCCTTAGCATTGCTATCTATTAGATCAGTACCACATACACGATCTGGCCTCACACCGTATGAGGTGGTTTTTGGAAGGCCAATGAATATTTGGGGGATTCCTAAGCCACGCCCTATACATGATGTACCCTATGTATTGATGAACGACTATTTGTCTCAGTTGATTGACAGTTTGTCTTCTATTTATCAACAGGTTCAGGAAACTCTTCCAGACAGGTCGCAGGGTGAGGGCCATGGTCTACGGCCTGGCGATTTCGTGCTGACGAAGTCCTTTCAGTGGACCAGCTCCTTGGAGCCTCGTTGGCGTGGCCCTGAGCAGGTGCTCTTGGCTACCAGGACTGCAGTTCAAGTGACCATCCGGAAGAACTGGATCCACGCCACACATTGCTGGAGAGTGCTGCAGGACTTAGTGAGCCCAGCTGTGTTGGCAGATCGCTGCGATATCCTGGACACCGAGAAAGGACAAGTTACGACACCTGAAGGACTTGAAGAAGTCTTCCCGGACCACACGATCCCTGGTACATCTCGATATCAGCTGCGACCCCAGAAGAAAGACACTTCGTTGCTGAAAAGTACTGTTTGAGCCACTGTCCTGGGTAGTGAAAGACTGAGTTACAAAGGGGGGTAATCTTTTAGTGGCTACTCGTCTCAACGTCAATGAAGAAACCAACGTCTGCCCAGGACCTTAGGGCACCATCCGATTTGTCGTCTGACATGAGATGAACATGCCTAAGGAAAAGAGACAAACTGCTGCAAGAGTTTGTGATCAAAATAGTATGTTCACTATTGGACTCACTTCTATTTTTGTTATCATCGCTACAATAACATGCGTTGTAGAGGGAGTAGTTCCTGCTCAAAAACTACTGACTGCTACTACTCCTGTCCCCATTGAACACCACCATTTCACTCTTCCTTATCATGAGCAGAAGCACAGAATGTCCTATCTCAACAATACGTTCATTCAAATATTACATCACACCCACAATGCTACGAACATTATCAACTGTTGGGGGTGTGAAATGATGCCAGCTCATCAGAAAAAGGGAGGAACGCCTTTCATTCCTTTTCCGTTTTCACACAATGGCTTCTGTAAAGCCTGGTTTGCATTGTTGTGGGCTTCTGAAGTTGCTAATATTACCTTTGCTGATGTAGGAAGACTAAACACTCAGTTAAACAAAGCTTGTTACCCTGATGAGGAAGGAGATCCACAAGCTAAAGGAACTGTATGGGAAATGGAGGAGTATCGTTGAGGAAATTCCTCTGTGCGCTATGTTTTCCCTAACACTCGAACAATCAAGGGTAATGGACCTCCTGTTATAGCTGTTACTAGAGCTCGAGCAGACCTTTGTGTAAGCAGTATTGGCAGTATCCCTGTGGGGAAAAGTGACTGTACTATAACATTGAACCTTACCGGAATAAACAATAGTAGTTTTTTGTCCTCACATAACACCTATTTCATTTGTGGAAGTAAGGGGTTATTACCATCTACATATTGGTTGGTCAGGTAGCTGCTATGTTTCCTTTTTGCTACCACCTGTGTTCTTGGCACCTGCATCCTACCACAAAGACTATAAACTGTATAATGACATTTCCAAGAGTCGATTTAAAAGGACAATAAATCATGATGAGGTGGATCAAACTGATACTGCATTGCAACAGTACATTGATTTTAATTTGGGACTATTCTTCTTTGTTGGTGCAGCCTTAAACAGCAGAAAAATAAGGCGCTTGACACGTGTTGTAGAGGCTGTAACCAATCAGACAGCCATGGCATTTGGAAATATCACAGAAGAACTACAAATTGTGAGAATTGTGGCGCTCCAAAATAGGATGGTCCTTGACGTCATCCTGGCCGACCGTGGTGGAGCATGCTGCATCATTGGGAGCAGCTGCTGTGTGTATATCCCTGACCACGCCCCTTCAGTTTTTGAAGCAATTGCTAAGATGCACAAGATAGCCACTGAAATCCATCAGGATTCAGGGACATGGACTTTGACTGGATGGCTATGGACTATGTTTACTGTATGGCGCTGGAAAATATTGTCAGCCCTATGTATATTTTTTGTGATTCTTTTCACCTGTTGCCTATGTATTCAATGTGGCCCGATGCTCTGTTGCCTTTGTATTTCTACCTGTGCCTCATGTATACCAACTAAACAAAATGTCAAGAATGTAAATGCCCGCCTAGCAATGGACCAGGAAATTAATGAACTCATGAGAATAGATGTACAGGATATCTTTCATGCCGCTTCTAAGTCGTAGAGATGTCTTCAGCCAATGCTAAAAGGGCCATCTGTGGGAATCGAAAATAATTGCTGTTAGCATGAGCTGAAGCTATCTTGTTTGCAGCATCCATTTTGTTAGCCTTGTGATTCTTCCATCATCACTGTTGCCTGCTTTTCTATTCTGCTTGAGTCATCACCTTTAGTTAACTCCTTCTGTACTGACCCAAAGCAAGATGTGCTGAGAAAAGGTCTGTAGCTTCTAGAATGCACCTGGCAAAAAATGTAACTGTCTACCATTCCCTACTGATGTAAGTAGTTCTGTTTCCCCTCCCACTTTGCTGACTAAGTGATATCCATCTGCCCATGTTTGTCGGTAGTTATTCCTGTCTATGCTTGTACCTTCTATTTGTAACTACATGCTTACTCTGTAACAAAGGGGGTATATAAATACCATGGTCTGTGACTTCTGCAGCACTTGAGGGTTTTGTATTGACGTAGTCCCACTCATGAGTGATTAATAAACTTGTTGTTTGAATTCCAGCTTCAGTGCCATTTCTACACTAGTCAGTACACTGGATTAGATGGTGCAGAGTGACAGAGCTACTTCAATGTATATTGTACTAGTCAGTACACTGTATTAGATGGCACAGAAAAACGGTGCTACTCCAAGGAATACTGTATTATTCAGTACACTGTATAAAGATGGTATAGAATGACAGAGCTACTCCAAACTATACTGTACTAGTCAGCACACTATGTTATATGGTGCAGAATATCAGAGCTACACTAATGTACTTTACTAGTCAGTACACGGTATTAGATGGTACAAAGTAGTAGAGCTAATAAAAGCAATACTGTACTGCTTAGTACACTGCATTAGATGGTAGGAAGTAACTGACAGCTACTCCAAGGCATACTGTAGTAGTCAGTTCACTATATTAGATGGTACAGAGTGACAGAGTAATTAGAAGGTATACTGCACTAGTCAGTACACTGTATTAGAAGATTTAGTGTAACAGGGCTACTAGAAGGTTTACTATACTAGTCAGTACACTGTATTACAAAGTACAGAGTAACCGACTGCTACTCCAAGGTCAGTATACTGTATTATATTGTACAGAGTGACATAGCAACTAGAAGGTGTACTGTACTAGTTAGTAACTGAATTAGAGGGTACATAGTGGCAGAGCTACTAGAAAGTATACTGTACTGGTCAGTACACTAAATAGGATGGTCCGGAGTGACTGAGCTTTTCCACAGTATACTGTACTACTCAGAACACTGTATTAGATGGTACTGAGCAAATGAGTTGCTCCAAGTTATATTGTACAAGTCAGTACACTGTATTAGATATTACAGAGTGACAGAGCCACTCCAAAGCATACTGTACGAGTCGGTAAACTGCATTAAATATTACAGTGACAGAGATGCTCTAAGGTATACTGTAACAGTCAGTACACTGTGTTAGATGGTACAGAGTAACCGATAGCTATTCCAAGGTATACAATACTAGTCAGTACACTGTATTATGTGGGACGTAGTGACAGAGCTACTAGGAGGTATACTGTACTAGTCAGTACACTGCATTAGATGGTCCCGAGCGACATGATCTAGGCAAGCATAATAATGTCAATATCATATATAATGTCAATATAAGACAACATCGATGTACACTAGGACAACTGTATGAACAATACTGAGGATGTCGGTAAAAATGATATCAATGACTGCCACAATATTTGTAGAAATTCTAATTAATTATATTCTTGCTGTCGGATTCAACCAAGTTGACTACCCTCAACCCCGAGTCAGTACGCAACCCATGCCTATCAATTGGAGGGTCACAGGTGGGGTATCACTTAGCCCAAAGATTAACACACATCCAAAAAAAACCCTGATCGATCCCATAGTCTGACAGTTACACCACAAACAGGTCTTAGGAAATTGGCCCCAATAAAACACGTTTGGCCAGAGGTGGCGTTCCCTGAAAATACCACAAAGCTGGATGCCACATGTAGTTAGGAACACTCAGCCAATCAGAACACACCACACGTAGTGATCAAGCACTCCCCACACTGGACATCTGGACACATACACACTGGCCCACACTACCTCCTCCTGAGGTCGAAAGCCATCTGTGTCCCCTTATCAGATGACTATGCTTGTTATTTACAAGTGAGATGTTTTTCTAAGTATGCAGAATTGTTTTATTGTACCTCAGGAGATTTATATGATATAGGGCCTAAACATTTGTACAGCAAGAGTCTTTCTGCAGATGCAACTGTGTCGATATTCTCCCGGCATCTGTATTTATGTAAAGTAACTTTTATTTTAATTTTATTTTTTATAGTTAAATTTGTAGGGCGCAACAGCTACCCAAAAAGGGTTTCCCGGCGCCTGGACGGCTGCGAACGGAATGGTGAAAAACAGAAAGGAGGATTACTGGCTAAACAGCCAGGTCTTTATGGATCTACGGAAGCAAGTATAGTTGGTTTCTTTGCGGATGACAGAAGGGAGAGCATTCCAGAGGGTGGGACCGAGATAAGAAAAGGACTTGCCCCCCATCCTGGCGAGTTTGAAGCGAAGAACCGTAAATTTCTCAAGAGTTGAAGAACGGAGATGACGCGTGGAGATGTAGGGGCTAACAAGAGCATGTAGGTAGGGTGGTGCTGAACCCCACTTTATCTTGAACATAAAGCTCAAAGCTTTGCACTTTATGCGGTTCTCCACTCTAAGCCAGTGAAGATCGTGGAGGTAGCCAGAGATGTGTGAAATTCTGGGAACTCTGCAAAGAAGTCTAACTGCAGAGTTCTGAACTAACTGCAGTTTACGGGTTACGGCCTTGTTGGCACCTAACAGCAGGACATTACCGTAGTCCAGTCTTGAGGTTATAAGGGCATGGACCACTGTTTTTTGCGTAGCAGTAGATAACATCCAAATGATTTTACGCAGCCATCTCAGGATGGTAAAACATGTGGCTGTGACCTTAACGGCTTGTTGATGCCAGGACAGAGAGTCATCAATGTAGATGCCCAAATTCCGAACATGGTTAGAAGGTCGCGGGAGGGCACCCATCTCGGTAGGCCAATGAAGTGGGCCCCAGAGATCCTTATCCTTGCCCAGGATTAAGACCTCAGTTTTATCACCATTGAGTTTCAAATGGTGTTGGTTTATCCATGAAGCGATGCTCCTAAGGCCTAGTTGTAAGCCAGAAGTTGAGTTAGGGTCAGTGGAAGAGAAAGAAAAGATGATCTGAGAGTCGTCTGCATAGGAAAAAAGAGTCAGGCCAGCTTGTTCAGCAATATCTGCTAAAGGCCTGACATAGAGATTAAAGAGCAGAGGACTGAGTATGGAGCCCTGGGGTACCCCATGGGGGGATGAATGAGTATTGGAGCGGTTAGTGGCTGAAAAGATCTGAAAAGTACGATCGTTCAGAAAGGAGATAATCCAATCCAGGGCAGAACCACATATGCCCAAGGATCTCAGAGTTTTGATAAGTGTGGGGTGCGAGATAGTGTCGAACGCTGCGCTGAGGTCAAGCAAAACCAGCGCCACAGTCTCTCCACTGTCAAGAAAATGACGAAGCTTCTCTGTGACTCCTAACAGAGTGGTTTCTGTGGAGAAATTGGACCTAAACCCGGATTGGGAAGGATGAAGAATTTTATTCAGTTCGACAAACTGGGAAAAATGGGAGTGAATATGACTCTCCAGAATCTTGGAGAAGATTGGCAGGAGGGAAATGGGACGGTAATTAGAGAGAATGACGGGGTCGGCAGCTGTTTTTTTCAAAAGAGGAGTCACCAAAGCATGTTTCCAGTGAGCTGGAACTACAGACTCACGAAGAGAGGAATTTAAAACGTTCAAGATGACATGCATATGGGGGAGGTCCAGTTGTTTGAGTATAGAGGGAGGTAGAGGGTCGTTAGGAGAGCCAGACTTTACTTTGTTTAAAATGAGAGTTAAAGAATCCATGTTGAGAAGCAGCCAGGTTTCAAGGAGGGGGGCCGTGGTGGCATGCACAACAGGAAATTCAACAAGAGACTGTTCATTCATGCTGGGGAGAAGAGCCTTCTGAATCTTCTCTATTTTTTGTTTAAAGAAGTGAGCAAGGTCTTCACACTGGCAATTGTTCAAGGGTGGAGGAGTAGCTAGGGTCTCAGATCCAGCAAGCTTTTTAACTAAGCTAAAAAGTGTCTTGGAACAATTAGCTGCAGAAGTGGTAGAGTTAGAGACGAAGAGAGCCTTAGTGGATTTGCATAGGTTATGGTAATGCTTTTTTGACTTTATATATGCTATTTTTAGTTCTGGCGCATTGTCTCTCCTCCATTTTCATTCAAGAGATTTGCATTTAGTTTTTTCAGTTTTTAGAGTATCATTGAAGCAAGGGACCGGGGGACGGTGATTAGTAAATTTTTTCTGTAAAGGGGGAAGGCAGGAATCGATAGCAGTGGAGAGCCAACTGTGTACATTTTTGGAAAATGAGTCTACATCAGAATCACATAAAGGAGTGTTCGAACATAAGGCGTGGTTGAAAGCGTTTCGGTCAAATTTTTTCCAGTCTCTTTTTGATGTCTTTAGGGAGTGAAACAGAGAAGTAGAGGTAGGGGGAATCGAGATATTGAATCTAGATAAAACATGGTCGGCCCAATGGATGGGCAATGCAGGATCGCAGTGAAGACCAGGAAGGTTGAAAAAAATGGAGTCGAGGAGGTGGCCGGCTTTATGTGTGGGTCCCGAATTACGTAGGAAGATGTTCATAGCAGCAAGATCTGAGATAAAGTTGCTACACGTGGAGTTAGAAAGAATGTCCAAATGTAAATTAAAGTCGCCAAGCAGCGAAAAATTATTAGAATTCATAATCAAAGGGGTAAGGTGGTCCGGTAGGGATGTGGCCCAGGGATTAGGCGGGCCAGGAGGGCGATAAATGAGGAGGCCAGAGAATGTGAAATGGGGGTTAAGTGTTAACTTAAATAAAGCTGCTTCACAATATGGAATATCCACCATGCCAAATTTACATTGAAAATTGTTGTTGTAAATGATAGCAATGCCGCCACCAGAGGACGTAGTTCGGTCTTTCCTAATGATAACATAATTAGGTGGTAAAGCTGCTACGACATCTGGACCCGAGCTCTCATGGAGCCAGGTCTCCGTAAGAAATAGAGCATCCGGTTTGACGTCATGAAGGAGGTCAAAAATGTCCAGTTTGTGTTTGGGGAGTGAACGACAGTTTACACTGAGGAATGTAAAAACTTTAGCAGGGGGAGAAATCGCGCAAGTGTTTGTTCTATTTCCTGATGATGTGTGTAGATTTGAATAGGGGTTGGCGAGGGAGAAATTACAACCGGTGCAGATATCTTTAGCACAATTAGTAACCAGGGAACGGGTACAGTCAGGTGTTATTTTAGGGCGGAGAGCTAAAAGTTGCTCTGAAGTGAAAGTACGTTTTCTAAGGGGATTTAAGGAAATGGGACCAGGGTTTGTGGCCCCTGGCCCCGGTCGGGCATGGACGGGCGCAGACGGGCTTGCCTTTGTTCGTGTGTTGCCAAACTCCTCTTGTCTTTTCATTCCTTTAAGGTAAATTCATATCCAAGCAACAGTACAGGACGACAAGGCTACTCCAAGGTATACCGTACTAATCAGCACGCTATATTACATGGTAATGAGTAACTGAGTAACTGTGGTATACTGTGGTACTCAGTACAGTAGTCTGTACACTGTATTATTTGGTACTGAGTGACAGAGCTACTCCAAAGTATACTGTAAAAATCAGTACACTATATTAGTTTGTACATAATGACAGAGCTATTAGGAGGTATACTATACTAGCCAGTACACTTTATTAGATGGAATAGAGCTTCAGAGCTACAAGAAGGTAAGGCTGGGCAGTGTTTGTGGAGTTCAGAGAACTTCGCTGTGCTGCACAGAGTTCCAAAAGCAGTGGAGTACGTTAGTTTGCGCTGTTCGCATTGATTTTTAGCAGTGGGTGTTTGACCCACGCTGGAAAACAGCACAAGCAGCAGAGGGTGCGGATTCTTTCTTCCATGCGAGTAGATGTTCTACTCGAGTGACAGGTTCCTCAACGCGAACGGATGGTTTCTCAGAATGAGCGGTCGTGACTGCACGCATTGAGAAATCTAACTAGGAGGTGGTCTAGTGTTGGATTTTTCTCACTTGTGCTTGCCAACTTAATATTGACAAGCAAGGAAAAAACTTCACTCCGCGGGAGTGCACTACATGAGATGGCATGGAGTGCCAAAGCTACTTAAAGGGACACTGTACTAGTCAGTACAGTGTATTAGATGTAACTGAGTGATAGAGCTACTAGAAGGTATACTGTACTTGTTAGTACACCGTATGAGATAGTACAGAGTAATTGATAGCTACTCCAAGGTATACCATACTAGTCAGAACACTGTATTAGATGGTACAGAGTGACAGATCTACACCAAGGTATGCTGTACTTGCCGATACACTGTATTAGATGCTGCACAGGGGCAGCACTACACCTGGGTATGCTGTACAAGTCTGTACACTGCATTAGACAGTACAGAATGACAGAGCTATTAGAAATTATACTGTACTAATCAGTACACTGTATTAGAAGGAATAGATTGCAAGAGCTACCAGAAGGTATAGTGTAATAGTCAGTACACTTTATTAGATGTAACCAAGCTACCTATAGTATTGTACCTGACATGACCCACAGACCTGGGTCTTCTTGTCATTTACCCACATTGTCAATGTGTTTCACTGCCTTAGGACAGGCCCCTCACTGCCACAAGTCTGGTGCAACTTTCCCATGAGTAGAGCTGGAATTGTGCAGGCCTATTGCACTATTAACACATGTACTGTGCAGATAGTTGGTGAGTACAGCCGTGAAGTCCATCACTGGATCACCAGTTGTGTCACATTAAGCAACCAGACAGTATGTACAATAGTATGTTGATGTCAACCCTGTGACAGTGCCACAAATGGCCAAATAGGTATCCTTTGCTGGCAGGACTTTGCCCAAGCCCTCAATCAGATGTAGTACTATTTTACATTGAGTTGTCCATATGAACACTCATTTCCAGATTGTGAGTACACAGTGTCACACATGCCAGACCTTCCACGGTGACCCATGTTTTAGGATGTATTACATTTAGTGGTAACAGTTATGTTTTGAACTGCATGGGTAGAGTCACACGTCTGGAGCTTGACAGTGTCTGTACAGTCATGCACATGTACATGCACTAGCTGTCATGTGCTTCCAATGGTATGTAGTGGTACATCTTGATTACATTCACAGTGCATGTGTTATGGCCCTGGCCTACATGATGTAAGCAGGCTGGCATAGTCAGTAGAGGACCTGACCTGAGATGGGTGTAGTCATCAGATGACTAGTCTGATGTGGTATCATGTCAGTGCGTATGTTCATTATGGGAGTCTACAAATTTGGGGTGTTGACAATTTATTCATGGTCATGCTAGATGTCTACAACTCCTTGATCAGCTACACAGTCGTGCATGTCTACTCAGTCTCTTCATCTATTGCATAGATACAGGTAAAAGCCCATCAGAATCAGGGAATATGGAAAGCCATTGCCCGTAAAGTGTGGTCCCTGGCGGTCTATCGCCGTCGCAGTATCCACAGTAGGAAGAGGTGGGAGGACCTGAGATGTTGGACCTGTAATATTGTGGAGGTCCAGCTTGGACAGTTCTGCCCACGTGGTAGGGCGTGCACCAGATACTGACTCTCCTAATGGCCCTTGTCCTGGCAGTGGCGTACCCAGCGCTTGATTGGCAGTTTAGGGCCCAACAGCAGCTAGGACAGGGGGAGTATTGTGCTGTCTATTCTGAATCATGACTAACCATCTTTTCATTGCTACAGGTAACTGCGACCACATCAACCTGGAAGTTGACTAATGACAAACCAATTTGAAGAGTAATTACATGTGTAGGTCTGGTTGGCACATGTAACATATCCATGTTGTGCTATACTGTCTACAAGTGTTTGGTACAAGATCTATGGGTCTACATAGTTTGAAGTCTGTATCCTTCACAGTTTTGTTGGCCAATGTGTCAAGGACTTTTGTGAATGGTGATTTGCATTCAGGTAATGTGTAACCACAGAAATGGGTGTGTGGACATGGATGGGTCACAAATACCGAAATACAGTGTTCATTGTAATAACTCAGTACCAAATGATGAGGCTATAACATACATGGTCGGTGTATTTATAGTACTGTCTCACAATGTACTGTTCAATGACGGAGTGTGAGTAAACATTTAGGTGGCATGCACATGTGGAATAGTGGAGGTTCATTAAGTGGCTGTTGAAATGCAGCGGGTTGTGAAATGCTGACATGTTGGAGTGATATGTGAGTGTGTACACTCAGTAATACATTGGTATATGTGTATGATAGACAAGTATAGGTGCTGTGATGTCCCTTCCCTATTGACTACAAGTGTAACCTTCTCTTCATGGACAGGAAATTCCCTGAGTCTCATACACTTTACCTGTTGTAATGGCTTCCCTAGGCCTAGGTGGTTTCATGTCATAAGGATATATGTGAGGACATCTCACCCAACTTTCAGTTGTGACAGAGGGCAAAAAAAGAAGTTTTAGTTGGGTCGTGTGAACAGCGTAGAATGGGCATTTCCATGACACATCCTTCTTGGTAGTATACATATTGCAGGAAGATAGCTATATCAGGTGTCCATCAGTATGTCATGAGGTGTCTCTAGGAACATGACCAGTTGCTGTAGCAGGGCCTTGTGTAGAATGGGTAGGGATGCATTATACATGGCCATGCTAGTTGATATCACCTGGTAATTATAGTATATTAAAAGGGTCTACGTATATAGGGTGATGTCATTTCCTGCCATGTACATGATGGAGTGGAAGGTAACTCATGCAATTGTGGCAGACTGTGGTTCCGACATTATTGCGTGCAACTGTTGAGAACTCATGTTGAATTCATGCATTTGCTAATGCTGATGTCATTGACAACTTAGCCATCCTAGTAGGTGGTGTGATACCTGCACATTTGTTGTGTTATTTGTAATGAGCTGTTCCTCCTGTGTGTCTATGACCAAACTCATATGTCATTTCAGCATCAACCCGGGCAAGCGGAGGAAACAGGGACCAGGTTGTTGGGGAAGCTGCTGGTCAAAGTGGGTCCGGTCGTGACAGTGATACAAATGGACCCAGTTGCCAACAGGATGAGGGTAGTGGCACAGAGGACCCAGACTCAACATCACCAACAACAAAGTTGAACTCCAGTGGCCACTGTTATGGTAGTGAACCCCTGCCATCCTGGTGCAATGCCATCATGGTCTGCTACCCTGTCCATCTTTGCCCTCCCTGCTGCTCCCAATCCCAGTTGTGTTGGCCCTCTCCCCTCAAAGGGCAGCTATCTCCTTAGCTTCAGGCACTTCACCCCCTGCCTCTGTCCCAACAGCTGCCCTGAGTGAGGAGGCAATCGACATCCTGACACAGATCTCTGTTGGGCAGACTGCACTGCTGAATACCATCCAGGGTCTGGGCAGTCAGCGAAATCAGATGGTTACCTACCTGGAAGGGATTCACAGTGGTATGTCTGCCCTACAGAGATTTCTGGCTCTTTACAGATGGAAGCCTTACACCCACCCCAGCCTTCTGCCTCACATCCTTTCTCTTCCCCATCCGCATCCAAAAACCTTATTCCCCTGTCTGTCCCAAGCATACACACGCCTTTGTATACACCCACCCAAACAGACCATTGCGACACACACAGACACATCCTAAACATCTTTAAAACACATCCACACATCACACACCCTCAACCTACACCCCCACTGACCCCACCAGCATTGGCCCTGGGAGCACTGCAACACTATCTGACACATCACCCCCTGATCCATCCGCCCCCCACACCCAGACAGTCACCGCACACCAGAACCCACACACCAATCAACATCACCCATCAGTGCAGATAGCACACCTGCACCCACACACCCATCAACACCACCCACCACCAGTGCAGACAGTAGACCTACACCAACACGCCCACCATCATCACAAACACAACTGACACACCCACAAACACATCCATCTTATTCCCCAAACCCTGCACACCCTCTACATACACACACATCACCTACACAACACATGCCTGCACCAACAACAGAGCCACCTTCACAAAACACATCCACTCCCTCTACCTCCCAACCAGAACCCACTTCTAACTATCCCAAAGCCTCTATTCATGACCAATACTTCCTTTCCCCTTGGACTTTGCGCTGTTGGACTCCTCCCTCTCCCCAACCCAGGCCCCCTTTTTTCATATCAATACCCATCCCTTCAACATCAAGAACTATCCTCTCAAATCCAAAACCAAAGTTAGAAAAAGACAAAGCCCCCTCCTAAAACCAAAAGAACCATTCCCAAAAGCAAAGCAACCCCTTTCAAGGCACAGACCATCCCTCCCAAGTCCAAGCCCCCCCTCCTCCGAATTGAGATCTATGAGGTGCCTGGCATGCCCGCTACATGCCCTTCATGAGGAGATTCCCCTGGCAGTGTTATGTAGGCAGGTTTGGTGG
Organism: Triturus cristatus; assembly: GCF_964204655.1. NCBI lineage: Eukaryota > Metazoa > Chordata > Amphibia > Caudata > Salamandridae > Triturus > Triturus cristatus. Next base: position 92,835,501 of record NC_140579.1, on the reverse strand, counting down.
CAAATCAATTAGTCAACTGTCCCCACCAGCACCCATGTGGACTGGCCAACAGCCTGATTTATGAAAAACAATGTTATTTACACAGAATAAAGCACATCATTTTGTAGGAAACACAAGCCCAGCCACTTTTCCAGATATCATTGGGATGTTACTATGTACTTTGTAATGTGTGACTACAGTTTTGGCTCTTACATCAAGTTTGCTGTGCAATTAACACCGGTTTGTAAATCCTGTAAATGGGACCGGTGATGGTATACCACAGCAGAAGGCTAACTCTTCCATGGATGGACAAGGTGGATGACATGGAATTAGGTAGGATGTCATATGGTGAGTTATTCTACTTCTTTTGGACAATATTGACCTCATTTGTCTTGAAGATCTCGCAAATATGTAGGTTGCATATGTGTTTGATGTGTTGAAGTAACAAACTTGAGTCACTACACAATGAGTGAATTAGTAGGCCAAATGCTGTATGATTTGTAACAGGGATATGTCCACATATGTATGAGGGACTTTCACCTAAATCATCTTCTTATGTTACACAATCAGTTTGTGCTGTGTTTGCTTAGTCATCTTGCATTTCCACATTTCCCTGATTTGCATGGCTGTTGGTTATGATAATGTTGGTTGTTGATATGCTATAGTCCACCGCTACTGTGAACATGAAGATTTGGAGTCCTGTGCAGTGTTGACTGTGGCCCAGGCCCTCAGGCTGTGGAGTGAGTATCATGATGTATGGGCACCTTTTGTTCTGACAGAACCTCTTTATGACATCTCTTTCTTCTATGGTTTGAATGTCTGAGAATGGCAGGTACACTGGAGTCTAACGTCTTCTCACTGTCCCATCCTATCTATATGTGGAGTACACCCATTTGGACTAAGGTCACAGTGTCTCTAGTAACATCTGTGAGGAGAAAGCCAAAATTCTCATTTGAACAAACTGGACTGGATTTATCATTACACATCCATCCACATAATTTCTAGTTGACATCAATGTTTAACATTTGAGATTCATTCTGGACTCCACATGTGTGAATTTCAGGGATGTACACATTGCCCATACTCCAATTGCATCATATACACCGACCTGTCCTATATATCGATATGAACACCTCATTTCAATCATCGCTGGGGTCAATTTCACAGCAATCATGAGGACATGAGCAGGAATGCTCTACAATATACGGTGGGCGGCAAACTACGCTCCGCCAGCGAAGTTTGCAGAGTTTTGCACTTCGCAAATCCGTTTGGTAGGACTGCACAAGCACGCATGCACAGTTCTCGCAAGATGTACGTCTGACGTAGGGGTTTGCGGGAGAGAGACCACGGCGAGGAGGAGGACGGCAGCCCGGAGACACCACAGCAGAGGTAACTGTTATTTCTTTTTAAATTTACATTTTCTTATTTATATTTTTGATTAGGGGGGGTGGGTGGAGTGGAGTTCCACAAAGTTTTTTCCCCAACTCCATGGAACTCCACATAGTGGCACTATGCCAGCTTCGCCCAGGGTTACAATGTAGGGCCAGATTAGGATGGCAGGCAGACTTTAGTCCGCCCTCCACCCTATCGGTGCTGGGACAAGCTGCCAGGGGTGTGGCGGTCCCGCACCACCAATTAGGATGCGACCACCACCCTGGCAGTCGTATCCCGCATCTTTGACATTGCGGCATCGCCACTATGAAAAGGCATGTACAGCCAGGCATCATAATATGGATGGCGGTGCCTTCCAGGCACCGCCACTATATTGTGCCCGAGTTCTGCCTGGTCGGCAATCATGACGATTGCAACCGGCGGAAAAGCGGCGGATGGCGGTACCCCCCCTGGCGGTGGCAATCTGCCCGCCATCATGATGGGGCCCATCGTTTCTAAACTGGTAGTTTCACAGCATTCGTTTACAACTGTTGGGAATACCAAAAGAATAAATAAATTGTAAAAAAGACTGCAGTTAATCTATGGATGTAATCCAGTAACGTTTATTCCGGAATAAGCACGGTGCCACACAGCAAGGGTGAAGCAATAGAATGGCGTACAAACCGCTCCCCCAGGCATATATTCCCCGGACACATTTTCAAACCTCATATAGTCCCCAACCCCCTGAGGCAGCAGTTTCCCACCCGTTGATGCCTCATATGAAAAAGCATCATACAAAGCAGCATAGCAAAAGCTTGCTAAAGCGATAAGGATGACACGAGCGCGAGAAAAGTCACTCATGTCACCCCAACAACTAAAAAATGGCACAATCAGAAAAATGCACATGTAACAACAGCCTCTGTAGACATGTCCCAACATACTCATAGTGATGATAATGCTGTTTTTTGTTTCTTTACCATCACCCCCCCTAACCCAACCCTCCTTACAAACCCAACCCCGGGGAACCCTCCCAATCTTAGAAGGCATAAGAATGCCTTATGGGCTTGCTATTGGGGGAATATTGGTAAATAAACAAAGATCAATTAACACATTTCCAGGCAGCTGCATCTACAGATTCCTTGCTATGACCTCCTGACTGACCGATATCCTCCGCTTATAATTTAGTAAGTTCCATCTTCTTGTTTATTGTATCAATTAATGCGTCAACATCCTCAACTGAACGATAATGCTGTAGAAAAAATGATGTCTACTCATATTTCAAACACCAAAATGGCTGTTGCCTGATGTCATTAATCGGACATTCAGAATCGACTACCACCGGCTGAAGTAGACCACGCGGTAGGCAATGGCATCCACAGCGGACCCAGCCTTTGGATAACATTGGTGCATATGACGGTCGCAGTTCAATGGCTGTGTCTGTGTATGCAGAAGACCGCCTATGTGGCGTACATGTATGTTGTGCTGTGAAAAACTATTCACTTGCCTACTGATACAGCTGTGATCAACACCTCCTCCACTTTAGCTGTTGTTTGCCATCTCTGGCAGCAATCATGGCATGCACTCCAAGAGTGAGGGGCCCTGCCTTCTCTCCAGAGGAGCTGGAGATGCTTGTTGGTGAGGTCCTTCCCATGTATGGCCAGCTCTATGGCTTGCAAGAGGAGCAGGTAACTTCCTAACAGACCTACTTCACTCTGTTGGACTGCATTGCTTCCTGTCTCACAGGCTATGATGTGGCTTTGGTTACAGGGAAGGGAAGGATGTACCTGGCCCTGGAAGCTGGACTTAAGCATTGGAGGCAGGAGCAGAGGTTGTACTGAATATTCAATGAAGTAGTAGAACCTGAATTACAATTAACTACCGGCTAGAACCAGTGAGCAATAAAAGGCGGGACATAATATGGCTGTGTCTAGGTGTTTTAGGCTGTAACTGTACAGAACTGTTTGAGGCATATGATGGCTGTATCTGGGCATGTGATTACTGAGCCCCTGGAATATCATGGCAGTACCATTGGTAAGAAACACATTGTGCCTTACTAACTACTAATTTGACTCTTATTATGCAGTTCTTCATATGTACGTTAATTTATTTGATTTGTGCGATCAAAGGTTATGTGAAGTCACTTTCTGGGATGATTGTGGTCAAAGGTCATGTAATGACAATTCCTATGATGTCACTGGGGTTAAAGGTTGATATGTCAGCTGTGCTACCCCTTACATTTTGGAGAATCAAGGCCATTTATGCTGAGCAAGCAAGCAGATGAGATCATTTTCAGAGCTCCACTAATATTGGGCTCAGATGTTACCTGTCACCAGGGGGAGAAAAGAGTGAAGGGAAATGAAGGCACTAGTTAAAATAAAACGTTTGACCCAAGAACTGGTCTTCTTTTCCATATTGAAGAACTTGTATGTGCAATTGCTTTTTTTCTCTACCCGTAAAATATATTTGCTCTTCAAGAAACCCTTTCCTGTATGCAGCCCCATTTTTTTCAGGAGTTCCAGGCCCATTCCCACCCTTGAAAGGGAATCTCTCACACCCCTAAAGAGGAGTAAATCTTCGACCATTTCCATAGTACAAATGGGCCACAAAAATATTTGGAAATGTTCACAAAAGTATAAGCTCAAAACATTCCCTCGCATCCAAATCCTCAAACACCCCTTCCCTGCCCTTATCATAGGATTGACTCATCAGCCTTATTAGACCATCTTGAATGATATTAAACATAAGGAAATTGATTTAGCCCTGCATGGTTACTATCTGTGAATGCCTTATACATGTAAATTAAGTCATTTACACCTGCATGAGTACCAGTGAGGCCTCAGCTCTTGCTGAGTCAGGAGACCACTATTTTACACATAGTAGACAATGCTCTTCTGCCCACAGAAGATGTCCTCTGCCTCCTGATATTGCTGTACCGGATATTTCTTACCCCAACCAAGGCAGAATTCCTGTTTGGGAAGAACAGCAAACAAAAAACAGTACAATATGAAAAAAGATAAAGGGTGCCATAGTTGTAGACACCTTTGACAATGACCAGTATTGTGCGTTGAAGTTCACAGGAAATACATTTCTGTGGACTTTGGTGAGATTTATGCTCTTACAGTTGTTTATTTCCACTTTTTACATTCACAGTTCTAACCAAATATTTTTGGGAGGTTTACACGAATGGCAGTCAACATGTTTCACCCCTTTTGGCATGCAGGTCTGAGGCTTTCCCAAGGCTAAACGCCCACTGTCTGTAGGGCCGTGGTGGGCTGCAAATTCAGAGTGGAGCATGGAAAGTTGATTGAGTGTGCTTTGAAATGTACCTTAAAAAATCCATTTATTCCTTTAAATATAATCACATCAAAAATGACAAAAAAGCATTGTTTGCTTTAAAACCTCGCATACTGTATGTTTTTCTCTACAAACATTAGGGAAAGAACGCTCCAAAAGTGCACAGCTTTAATGTTTGCTCATAGCTGAGGACCGAGTCTCCCTAAAAATAAACGTCTGGCTAAGGACCTGTATCTAAAAATAGAAGGATTAAAATTGAAAATTGATTAAAATTTGAGAGCTTTGGGCAATAAGTCACTAAGGTCCATGTTATGATGCCATAAAAAGTGTTTCCAAGTTTGAACTGGGATAGATCTACTGTGTACAGTGTCAGCAAAATACCACTTGAAGAGTTCATAAAGCATCCAATGCCGCTGTATTAATAGAAAGACCATCACACTCACCTTTCTCTTTTTGGAGATTGTCTGTGAACACAAAAACAAATATGAGCTTTCTAGAATTTGTTTATATATAGGATCCATCTATTATTGCTCAATTTATAAACTTACCTCTTGCTTTAAGTAAATCACCTGTCAGAGAAAATATAGAGAAGAATAATTTAACCTTGTTTTGAGGATGTTCAAGTTATTTCTACATTGCCTACTGGTGAAACTAGACAGATAAAGGAGAACTCAGAGAGGGTAACATTATCTACCAGCCAGACAGTGTTGAATAAATCTTGCTGAGAAATTGCAATGTTCTTTAGAGCATCGATTTTACATAAAACTGGATTGTATGCCAGTTGGCTCCTCTCAACACCGCAAACATCAGTTTATTAATAATCCTGGGTGGTAAACTCCACTCCGTTGGCCGAGTTTGTGCTACTCCGCTTGGAGGGCGAAGTTCAGCAAAATCTCCGCCTACGTAGCGGAGCAGAGTTCACCGGTGCGGTGGGAGACTTACCTTCCTCTCAAATCAGTGTCCTGCTCCTGCTGCTGGGCCTGGCTCCACTTCTGCTGCTCCCTAGTTGAATTACAGGAAGAACTGTTGTGTGCATGGCGTACTGCATGAAGGCATGCCTGACCCTACCAAATCCCATGATAGGGTCAGGCATGCCTACACGCAGTATGCTATGTGCACTGCAGTTCCTCCTGTAATTCAACCAGAGCAGCGGGAGTGGAGCCAGGCCCAACAGCAGGAGCAGCACAGCGACTTGGGAGGAAGGTAAGTCTTCTTTTTTAGCTGGCCACGTTACTACTATGCAGGAGCGGGGTGGGGGCCGGGGTTATAGCGGGAGGGGGTACTAGGGGCGGGGGCTTTAGTAGGGAGTGCGGGTTTGGGGGGAGGGGCAGGAAGGGCACTCCGCCAGGCCACGGAACTCTGCAAAATTTCACTGAGTTTTTCAGTAACTCCGTGAAATTCCATGTAGTACCACTATGCGAGCTCCGCCCACCCCTATTTATTAACTTTACCTCACCCTTCCCTTGTCAGTATAAATCCTTAATATTTCCCCCACTTACTGACTTTGACATGTATCAATCCCTCTACTTGATGCAAGCAACCTCTTCCATGGAGCCGGTCGTTTTCGATCCGGGGTCTCAATCAGGTTTGTAACCAAATTTTGACTGCTCAAAACTAGGCTAATCAGATGTCTTTACCCCTTCCCTGCTCATGACGGAACCACTCCGTCATGAGCCACGGTTGCGCTGTGCTCATGACGGAGTGGTTCCGTCATGCTGCGGCCGTTGGCGGCCGCTGCGCCCATGCGGTGCTAATTCCCCGCCTGTGCGGGCAATTAGCGCAGTGGGCGGAGACGTGACGGAACCACTCCGTCATGAGCACAGCTCAACCGTGGCTCATGACAGAGTGGTTCTGTCACGAGCACAGCGCCACCGCACCTGCCCCCAAACCCCCCCAGCGCCGCGGCGGAATTCCTGCCGTGGCGAAGGGGTTAAAAACTGGGGAGAAGCCTATAAAACAACAAATGAGCAACTAGGTCAGATCAAAGCTTACCTCTCAAATGTCTCAAGTGGAACAAAGGGGCACATTTACAAGCCCCTATTGCCACAGCAACGTCACTTAATGTAGCTTAATGCCACCTTGTAAATAAGGCCCCTTTTCATGCTACACTTAGCGGGAAAGGGGTGGGCAATGAGTGTTGCACCCCTTGATTTTAACGGTGTCCCATATTTACAAGGTTTGCATAAATATGGGGCAGTGCCAAAATTAAGACCAGGGAAAATCTGGTCATAACATGGTGGAACAAGGAAAAATGCAGCCCACACAGAAAGAGCAAAATGTCATGAATGGTTGTTAAAAAAAAATACGAATTGCAACTTCAATGTGTGCGGCATTCTGCAGCACACATAGAATTTACAAATCTCAATTACTGATTGTTTATGTGCAGGAAGGGACACCTTCCGGCACATAAACAATCTTTCCCTGTAACGCAGGCACCCTTGCACAATGGTGCAATTGTGCCTGCATTGGCGCTAGGTGGCTACATTTAGCGCCACCACTAAGGGAAAGGCAGGGGTGTGCTGTATTCTTGTGAAAATGGCGCATCCCTGTGATTGGAAACTGTCGGAGCGTGGGGTTAGCTTTCTTGGCTTAACTCCGCGTTCCGACAGTTTCCTTGTAATATGCCCCTAGGACTTGACAGGAGCCAAAAATTCTCCCTTGTTAACGGTTTAATTTCTAGACAGTTTTTCCACCTCTCCCCTATTGAAAAATGAGTCACCTTGGTAAAACCCACTGCCCCCCTTTCCAAAACTGTACATTGAGCCAGCTTTTCAGAGGGACCCAAAGCTAAACCCGATAGGCGCAAGGCAGATATAATGCAAGGGATTGAACATGACCTATAGAGATCCATTCTTTAAAAAAAACAAAAAACAATACAGGATCTTATTGTGCACTTTCTTGGGGGATTTAGTCTGCTTTAACATATCACTCATGCTGTTCACCCTATAAAAACAATTCCAGCTGACTCACATTCCATATGAAATCTGGACAGATATTGTGCAAAATAGGCAAAATAGTATTTAAGCAGGGCTAAGCCACCTTCCTCTATGTCTCTGAACTAAGTGCTAATCTAGCGGTTTTATTTTGCCAAATAAAAGATAATATCAGAGATTCAATTTCTTTCAAAATATCAGCATTCACCACACAAGGTAGTGCAGCAAAGAGATAGTTAAATAGGAGTAAAATATTTTTTTCTCTCCAATTCCCCCTTCCCCAAAAGGGGAAAGGGATCGAATTCCATTGCGAAAACACCACTTTAACTTTCCATACTACTGGGACAAAATTCTAAAACCCAAATAATGCTTCGGTTTGCGTGTTCACACAGGTGGCAATATCCGGAAGCAGAATTTCAGCCTAACTATCACATACAATGGACTTGGTTTTCTTTTTATTAATTCTATAACCTCCAAACCCCTGATACATAGTAAAAATCTCAAACACTCTTTCCTGCGTAATCTTCCTAGTAGCTAGCAGCAACATTGTAGCATCCGCATGTAGCTTTGTTTGTTTGTTTGTTAGTAGACTGCATACGCATGTAGCTTTGTTTGTTTGTTAGTAGACCCGCCAACTCCGCTCAGCCAGCCTCGCCCTCGGCACCGTACCACGCACCAGAAGAACAACAACAGGCGGAAGATCCTTCTCCTACCTCGCCGCCAAGACCTGGAACTCCCTCCCCACCCACCTCCGAATGACCCAAGACCTTCTCACCTTCAGGAGACACCTCAAGATCTGGCTGTTCGAGCAGTAGCAGCACTCGCCCCCCCCCCCCCCGCCTCAGCGCCTTGAGATCCTCGTGGGTGAGTAGTGCGCTCTATAAATTTAATGATTGATTGATTGACTGATTGATTGATCCCTCTGTGGTACTGGAGGGAGAACCTCAGCATCTTTCCATATTGTGATTGCCAATGGTTTGATGAAGAAGACAAAAAGGACCAGCGCCAGAAGACAGCCCTGCCAAGTTCCTCGCAATATTCACACTATTTTCCAAACTCTGACGCGCTAATGATCATCTTTACCTCTGCTCTCTCACACATTTTCTCTATCAACCTCATGATCTAACAGTGTATATTAAATCTCCCCAGAAGATAAAAAAGAGTCTGCTAGACCACTCGGTCAAAGCTTTTTCGGCATCCATTAGAAGGATCGCAGCAGGAACATGATTAACAAATAAATAATCAAGTACTTCCACTAAATAATAGGTGTGTGTTCCCAGATGATGCCCTGAAATAAAACCATTCTGATCCTGGTGGATCATTTTAGCGGCTGTCCCATTAAATCTATTTGCTAGCAATTTCATAATTATCTTGTGTTTTGAATTTATTGGTCGATATGAGCATGGATCCTCTGAATCCTTTCCTAAAGCAACCAACCACAAAACATGAATTAAAAGAGGGTGGGAAAAGACCTCTTCTGACATAGAGTTAGTAAAACCTCTAAAAATTCTTTATAAAATTCCAATGGAAAACCATACGCCACAGACCTTGCCATTTGGCAAGCTATTAGCTACCTCAACCATCTCTTCCTTGGAAAAGGGATTGATCACGTTTTGCCTATCTTCCACCGAAAGTGTGGGTAGATCTACCCCCAGAAATATTTACAGTTCCACCTTATCAGCTACCTGAGTACAGTTGTAAATCTGGTTCTAATGTTAAAGAAAGATTTCATTCATCTTTACCTCTTCTTACTGGGTAACCATGTTGCAGGACGTTTTAAAATACGTCTAGTATTCTTGGCTGCTTGCTCAGGGGCCAGCCAAGCTATAGACTTCCCGGCATATTTACTCTACTTGTAAATCTTCTGCCTTTAAGCCATATTAGTTATATATCACTTTGCATAGCAAAAGTAATTCAACGTGCACTTAGCTTTATCGATCCCTCTTCAATTCTTCAAATATTGACAGGAAAGTTTATCATGTGTTTCTTGCACAAGTTTCTCAGGGCCAATTTTTGCTCTTTAGCATTTCTATTAATAGCCCCATCTTTAGATATCAGCTGTCATGGCAGATACGTTTTTAAAGCATCACAGATAATGTTTGGTGGAGCAGACCTGTGAAATCCCTTGGATCTCATCCTTACAAACTTTAACCCATCCCTTCTCCTGCTGATAGTGTTTATTAAAAACCCACCTCTTAACTTGGGGCTTTTCCCTCATACCCAAAATCTCCAACTCAAGAGTTGCCTAACCAGAGAACCCATTGGGGAATAGCTGAAGAAGTTTAAAAATCAGGTTCTTTGAGACAAGGAATTAATCCCTCTGAAAGACAGTTTAAAATCTGCCTGAAAAACATGTAAATTCTTTCTATTCTGGAAGGGTTTCCCTTCAAGGATCAACAAGACACAGGAACCTTTGATAGTATTGCATGGTTTTTGCTACTTGGGGCTTCTTTTGCCATTTACAATCTGAAGAGGAGTCAACTCCTGAGTTCTGTAGAAAATAAAAATCTGCACCTATAAAATCTCACGGGACTTGCAATAAAGCTTGGAATAACTTCTCATATAGGCAGTGTTATCCTCTACAGGGGCATAAACCTTAATAAAAGTAATCCCCACTAAGGAGACCAACACCAACAGCCCTGCCTGTCACTTGCCCAATCATGAACTTCCACATTCAAATTTTGAGCTATAAAATCGGAGACTCTGCAATAGGTCATCAGGGCGGCTGAGAATCCTCTATAACCCATTTCTTAAACATAGTGAACTTCGCTAGCCTGTCTGATGGAATATTGGTTTCCTGAATCAGTCAATCAATTAATCAATCAGGGGTCTGTATAGCATAGTTACTCACCTGTGAAGGTCTCATGGTGCTGGAGAAGGAGGGGCTGTTGATCCGACTTGGCGAGAGGGTGCAGTCAAAGAGCCAGGTCTTGAGATCCTTCCGGAATTGGGTCAGCGACGGGGATTGCGTGAGGTGGAGGGGCCGGCGTTTTGCAGGTCTTGGTGGCGAGGAAAGGATCTTCCTCTGGTTCTGGTCTTGTGGATCCGTGGGACGTAGGTCCAGGGCGAGTTGCGTGGAGTAAAGTTGTCTGGCAGGTAGGTGGAATCTGAGGCGGTCATTCAGATATGCTGGTCCTACGTCGTGGAGAGCTTTGTAAGCATGTGTTAGTAGTTTGAAAGTGATTCTCTTGTTGACTCTTGTTTGAACCATCTGAAGTTTTCTAAGCAGTTTCTGGGTGGCGCCAGCGTAGAGCGCATTGCCATAGTCAAGTCTACTGGTGATGAGTATGTGGGTGACCAACTTTCTGGATCTTGTAGGATCCATCTGAATTTCTTTCAAAGCAGGCAGAGTGTGTGGAAGAAGGATAAGGATAGAGTGTTTATCTGGCCACTGTGAGCGAGGAGTCCAATATGATGCAGAGGTTTTGTGTGTGATCCTTGGGCGTAGGAGGGGTTGCCTGTGCGGTGCGCCACCAGGTGTCATCCCAGGCTGAGGGGGCAGGTCCCAGGATGAGTACTTAGGTGTTGTCCGAGTTGAGCTTGAGGCAGCTATCTTTCATCCAGGTGGCAAAGGCTGTCATCCCGATGTGAAAGTTGATTTTGACTGCTGTGGGTTCGTTGGAGAGGGAAAGGATCAGCTGGGTGTTGTTGGCGTAGGAGACGATGTTGAGTCTGCGGCCGCGACCAGTGGGGGTCAGGGAGGAGTCCTGGAGCACTCCGCAGCTGATCTCTGTAGGCTCTGAGAAGAACTGAGGTAGCCTGACTCTGCGTTTGGCTGGTAAGGAAGGAGTGGATCCAGTCCAGGGCCTTGACGCGGATGCCAGCATCACAGAGCCTTGTGATTAGTGTGCAGTGGGAGACGGTGTCGAAGGCGGCCAAGAGGTCCAGAACGATAAGGGCTGTGGTTTTTCCTTGGTCAGGGAGGGAGTGGATGTCATAAGTGGCAACAGGGAGTGCAGTCTTGGTGCAGTGGTTGCTTCGGAAGCCGGATTGGGAGATGTCCAGGACGTAGTTCTCTTCTATGAACTTGGAGAGTTCGGCTTGATGGCCTTCTCGATGACCTTGGCAGAGATGGGAGGAGGGAGATGGGTCAGAAGTTCTTGAGGGCTGTCGGGTCGGTGGATGGCTTCTTCAGCAAGGGGTTGATCTCAGCGTTTTCCAGTTGTCAGGGAAGGTGGAGGTTTCGCTGGAGCAGTTGATGGTACAGTGAAGCTCGGGGACAATGGAGGTCGATGGTCTAGGGAAGATGTTGTACGGACAGGGGTCAATGGGGCTCCAGAGTGGATGCTCTTCATGGTAGTGTGCGGGGGGCTTGCCAGCTGGGAGGTGAGAAAAGTGGGGAGTGGGTCATCGGAGGGGGCGGTGAATGGGGATCGCAGTGGCAAGGGCGTCAAAGCAAAAGAGTGAAGGAAGTGAAAAGGGACAGAAAAATGGAAAAAGGAGAAAAAGGCAAAAAACACAACAAAGGCAGAGGCAGAAAGAGGCAATAGAAGAAGCAGAAAAGCAGAGGAAAGAGAGACAGAATGTCAGCCCAGCAGCAGAGCAGTGATGCTCTGCCACTAGAACAACAGCGCCTCGAACTCCTGACCAGAGGGTCAGCAGCAACAACAGGGGCAGCAGCAGCTACCAGCCAGAGCTGTGTAGGGAAGAGAGCAGTCCTATGGATTACGCTCCTCTATACAGGCTTCAATAGCACACATTTTCTTCCTATTATTTAGCCAATTAGTATTAAATGTAATATTCTTCAATATATTCCTTTGAGTCCCTACCTCCCTCCTATTTCTGCCAGTAAACATATACACTAAAAGTGTAAAATATACATTAAAGTGTCTCATCCTGCTGAAGTGACGCCTGATGCTCAGCTAAAGTCAACAACACGTATATCTTTATATGAGTTATGCTGTTTCCCTACCCCTTCAAAAAGTGCTCAAGCATCCCGAAAAGTGCTAGAAACTGCCATAAAGTACCACAGTGCATCATGAACTTGTAAAACAGTCCCGAAACTTGGAAGAAAAACACCCACATCCTCGAATGCTCTACTACCTTAAAGTGTATTAAAGCGCTGAAGTACATCATTTACTTGAAGACAATTAATCAAGGAACTTGCTTACAACGAAGACAGCGTTTACAACGCAGTCATCACATCGCAGTGCCTTTACAACGCAGTCGTTACAACAATCGCGTTGTTAGAATGTGAGGCCTTTACAATGCAAGTCATTAGATCGACTTGCTGTAGGGGCGGCTCTAACATAAGGAATACATTAATTTACTATTCCAACACCTTCCCTATTCCTAAGTCCAGCGCGCCCCCTACAGCAAGTCAATCTAATGACTTGCGTTGTAAATGTATCGCGTTGTAACAACGCTGTTGTTGTAACAACCGCATTTTAAAGGAACGTGATGTGATAACATGCGTAGTAACATGGTATATTCGCTTACAACATCATCTAGAGTATACCGTCACAACCCAGGCGGCTACCCCTGTTAACGGGCCTATACTGCTTTCTTACTCAATGGTGTATTGTCCCTGATTTAACCACTGCTCATTTTATACTGCTCCCAAAACCTCCCCTTTCACTTTCTGCCCCATGCCCTAGTGGGAGCACTGCCCTCTCTCTCACTCCTCGCATCTGTCCCTTTCCTTGAAAACGTTGGTGCCATAATACAGTGCCAGTCTCCCCGCCTGTCCCGCAGTTTCTTTTTCTCATTAGAGTGCTTAGATGTCTTCAATGATCTGGATTGTTTAGCCTGCATTTTCTTGGAGCACTCTAATGTTAATGTTAATGGAATTTATAAAAGCGCACGAATACCCAAGGGTGTCTTGGCGCTGATCGTTGAGATCGCAAATATATTGGGCGCATAAGAGGCGAAGAGAAGAATATTTTGTTTACTAGACCCTAAAAATTCAGTGAAAATAGCTAACAAAGACTCAGTTCAAAAGATAGATACAGAGGAGAGAACATTCTCCAACGAGCAGCAGATCAGCAACAAAGCAGCAGTCGCTGAGCAAGTATGTTGGCCGCATAGGTGTAGAGAGCGGGGGCTATTTTACTACTAGACCCAAAAAAGTCTGAAAATGTTACTCATAACAATGGCGTTACAAAGACCCCCGCAGCCCCTGCACTGTGGGGGACCCCGAGCTCCATGGGGCCCCCTCTCATTGTACCCTGGCCTCAGCGCTCCTAAGTGAGTCAGGAGTCGGGCCCCCTCCATGTACATTGCAGGGGGCCCCCTCAAGTTTTGTTACGCCACTGATTAATAATGACACAGTGCGAATGCCATGCTCAGAGGAGAGAGCATTCTCCCGAAAGTAGCTATGAATCGAACTAGAGCAGCGGCCCAGGATTCAAGGCAAACAACAACAAGCAATGCTCTCTACCTGGTGTGGCTATATGGTGTCCCCAAGGTCGTCGCCTTCCTCATTCACAAGATATACGCCTCCGTGCTCGGTGCTCCAGGTCCAGCTTCCTCCAGCTTGAAAAAACATTTCAAGACCTGGAGCTGCTCTGACTTTCTACCGACCTAGGGCCTGGTTCACAAAGGTAAAGTTAGACTAAAAGTTTAACTTTTAACCTCAAATCTGAGTTTAGACTTTAAGTCTAACTGTACACCTGAAGTTTAAGTTTAGACCTGAAGTCCAAGGGACCGATTCACAAAGGTAAAGTTAGACCAAAAGTCTAACTTTCCTACTTTTTGGTTTTTACAAAAGTAAGTTACTATGAGTAACTTTACTACTAGCTCCTAGTAGTGAAGTTACTACTAGTAGATTTCTGTGAATTATGGTGAATTATAGTTGTTCATTTGTACATTTTGCATTCATAGTTCTAACTAAAATATTTTTGGGAGCTTCACACGAATTCTACTCAACATGTTTTGCTCCTCAGGCTTGGGCTTTCTCAAGGCTAAAACTACATTATCTGTAGGGCCGTGGAGGGCCGCAAATTAAGAGTCGAGCATGGAAAGTTGATTGAGTGTGCTTTGAAATGTACCATAAAAAATCCTTGTATTCCTTCAAATATAACATCAAAAATGACCGAAAGGCACTGTGTTCTTTAAAAACTTGCACACTGTACGTTTTCAAATATTTGCGAAAAACGCGTCTATTGTGCACAGCTTTAATGTTTGCTCATAGCTGAGGGCCATGTCCCTCTAAATATATACTTCTGGCTACGGTCCTGGCAACTAGGAGTAGGAGGGTTTTACAATTTGAGAGCTTCAGGCATAAAGCCACTAAAGTTCCTGATTATGATGCCGCGGAAGCTTGGGAACTTAAACTGGGATAAATGTTTTCCTGCATACCGGGACAGTGAACTACCACTTAAAGAGATCATAAAGCATCCAAAGACGCTACATCAATCAAAAGACCATCACACTCACCTTTTTGGTTTTCTTTTTGGAGATTGTCTGTGTACACAAAAACACATTAATACAAGCTCACTAGAATTTGTTTTTATATAAGATCCATCTTTTATTGCTCAATTTAGAAACGTACCTATTGCGTAAATTAAATCACCCATCGCTGAAAATATAGAGAAGAATAATTTAATCTTGTTTTGAGGATGTGCAAATAATTTCTACATTGCCTACTGGTGAAACGAGACAGATAAAGGAAAACTTGGAAAGAGTAGTAATAACTACGTTTGAGAATTTTCTCAATATTTTAAAATATTTGTATTAGTTTAAGCAACATTGTGATAGGCATAAAATATTTCTGTTCACATAGTCATAGATATTCTAATGTGTTTCAATCTATCTAGCACATTCATTATACTTTTATAAAATGCCTCAATCATTGGCATGGTATTTTGAAATATACAACATCAAGTTACCTTGCACTATAACAGTAAGAGATCTGTAAAATAGCAATAAATTCATTTTCAATGCAGATTATAAAAAGGCTATGTAACAAACAATATATTCAGAAATTTGTAAACCTACTATCATTTGAAAATTCATTTTTTTGACATGTCTGTTCTGAATGCAAACGATACGTTATGAATTTCAAAATGGACATTTCTGATGATTTTCAAGCTGGAGTCAAAGAATCTAATTTGAGTGAAATCCCTTTGTGTGTGTTTTGGAGGATATTCACAAGGACTTATCTCCGATTTATCTCCACCTTAATGCATCAAAAATGGAGACAGATTAAACACCCGATTCACAAGCTGGTTCAAACTGCAGACATCGCCAGTATTCCAGCAATAACTGCCCTAAAATTCATCTCCACGGTGGACACCACCAACTAACTCTAATGAGATGCAGAGTAGGCGTTCCCGTGCAAAAACACACGAAAAAACCACAACACCACTTTCACAACAAACTGCCAGATCTGAGAAGCAAACCAAAAACAGGCGATAAGCCGCGGTAGCACCAGGGATTTAACACCTGCCTTTTGCTGGTGCTAAGCAGGATGAATACCCACAGCATGAGAGGGAGCCCAGCCAAGAGCCACACCTGAAGACCCACAGATGCCATGGAGACAATGATCATGCAGCTCCGATGCCCATGAGGGTCACAACACCCACTGCCACCACCCCCAGCCCCACCGCCTCTCCCCTCCCAGACATAAGCCACAAAGCGCATGATGACTCACATTGCCAAAAAAATGACACACGTGTGGCCAGAAGAATGAGAAACAGTCACACAGCACTGGAGTAACAACCCAAAAGTTTATTGAAATACAACACAAAATACCAATGCGGAAGACTCCTGTTGGTTCCGTCAGGGACAATCTCGACGTCACAGCCTGGAAAATGAAGCACAAAATCAGGACGTGTGTCATGTGCACATCAAAGGAGCGGGACACAGAAACAGAGAAGGAAAGAAAGCCAGAGAGAGAAAGAGAGAGAAGGAAAGGAAGGGGGAGAGAGAGAGAGACCGCTGCCCCTGCGCACCCATGCCACACTGTTTACCTGCTGCCACCGGTGTGTCCACCAGTGGGCACACCACATGCCCATGCAAGATCCAGGCCCCGGTCCCACCACCATGGCATGGTCCACATCATGCGGACCCGCACCGCGGCCCAGCAGGTCCCACACATGACGCTGAGTCCTGATTCATCAATGGCAGAGACCACATCAGTGCACACGTCATCTTTGCAGACTCCACACCCGCTCAGCTATTTCGGTGCCACTAACCCTGTACAACCCCAGTCAGCGCCACATGGTGGTAGGCCCATGACTGCCGCAAGGCTTCAGGTGCCACTAACCCTGTGCAGCCCCAGTCAGCGCCACGTGGTGGTAGCCCCGTGACGGCCGCAAGGCTTCGGGTGCTACTGACCCTGTGCACAACAAATCATGGGCCCTATATGATTGAGAACCGTGGAGCATCCGTCATCCAGTCACCACCGGCAGAGGGGAATGTGACGTTGTCGGCCCCTTATATTTGTATGGCCTGTGACGCCTGTGCCGGATGGGTGTAGTGTGTGTGCAAAACTGCCCTCAGGGAGTGGCCGTGACATGCTGACAACTAGACCAGTGACCTGCACACCACCAGCGAGTACGCCTGCGACAGATAGCAATGTGTGCCCCCCCTTGGAGCGTAAGAGGAGTGGTCTGGCCTGGAAGTACGCCGGACCAGCGCAGGGCTTGCAACATTGACTCGGGGGCTCTGGCCGTGGTTCGGTCCATGTCCGGACAAGGAAGTGACTAATGCGTGTGTCCCTGTTGTAGTGTCCACGGCACCCGGAACACAATAGGCAATGTAGCACACTATGACTGGCATCCCACTAGATGTGCATCATTGACGCAAGGGAAATCACTGTGCCTACATTCATCCACACATTCATACATGAATGATGAAAGACATGACAACAGTGCGTTACTGGATGTTTATTGCACATCCAGTGGAGTTTTGCAGCTGGAGCGGTACAGGACCATGCCAAGCACACTACACAATATGGGCCCGTGGAGGGCCAGCCAGAATCCTTCCGGGGATGAGAAGTACTGCGGAAGAGGAAGGGAATAGTCCACAGTCTGGTCGCCGTGTCATTGGTCATCAAACAGGATATGGCAGTCAATGTCGCGGTCCAAGGTGAGTGCAGCGGAGTGTATCGGGGGTCAGTGGCAGGTCATGGGGCCATGTGCAGCACCAAGCAGAAACAGGCCAGGTGGCAAAATGAATGCTAGTGCTTCCTTCTGATCACAAACCCATCCACGTCCTGTTCCACGAATGTGTGCTCTGCCCCACCTGTGGGTGTTGCAGTACCAGCTGCGGCACTGTGTGCTACTGACACATCAGGGGCAGGAGGAGGATTGTCGGCTGCACTGTGTGGCAGTGACACATCAGGTGCCGGAGGTGGAATGTTTGCCGCACTGTGAGGTACTGACACACCAGGGGGCGGATATGTGGATGGTGTGGGGGCAGCAGCATTCATCAGGGCCAGGCCTTGTGGCAGCAATGCCATGATGTAGACCTGCAGGGCATGATAGATCCCAGCTACATTTCGCTGATGTGCAGCGGTTGCGGCCATCCTTTCTGCCTCCATCTGCACCATGTCCTCCATGAGCCTCCGCATGTGTGCCAGCCCACGGCTGGGATTGCTGGTGCCACTCTGAGCGAACAGGTGTTCTCTCCACGCCATGACTCCAGCTATGTCAGTGAGGGCTCGTTGGAGACCATGGAGCGAGCCTAGACACCCATGGAACGAGTCCGGTTTGGTAGCCATGTTGTGGAATCCCACCGCACCTGCTCAGCCATCTCCCTCTGGCCCTCCAGCACACGGCGTTGGAAGGCCATGTGTTGTTCCTGGGGGTCTTGGAAGACTGACGGGGCTGTGGGTGCCTCCTGCTGGGTGGTTTGGGTAGTGGGTGGGGTCTCCTCGATGCAGCTGGGCTGCCCTGATCCTGGAGGTGACTTGCGGATGATGTCAATGATGTCTAGGAGGGCTTGGGTGTCGATGCTGGGGGTGTCCTCCTCGTCATCAGTGAAAAGTGGCTGGGACTGCTCTGCAGGAGGTGTTGACGGTGCCCCTGCAATGTGAAGGGGAGGTGGTGTATTACAATGTGTCCACATGTATGTAGCCGCATGGTATATGTTGACATTCAACAGCATTGCATTGTACATTGTGACAGTCTGTAGATCAGGGCCATGACCCAGAGTCATTGTGGGTTTGTACTGTGCGCTGCTTCATTGTGCCTGTGTGTCATTGTGGCCATTTCCACCCGTCCCCCCAGTACCTGGTGGTCACTCACCCTGTTGCGGTTGTGTCCTGTCGAGCAGTGTCCGGTCCCCCGACTCCGGCCACAATCTCCACACTGATGACTGTCGACACCAGCTCCTCCACCTCCAGTCTGTGTTGCTGCCTTCTGATTGGCTGCGAGTTTCTCCTTGGTCTTGCACTTGATGTCATTCCATCGCCTCTTGACCTCGT
This sequence comes from Triturus cristatus, assembly GCF_964204655.1. Taxonomy (NCBI): domain Eukaryota; kingdom Metazoa; phylum Chordata; class Amphibia; order Caudata; family Salamandridae; genus Triturus; species Triturus cristatus. The sequence goes on along the minus strand of NC_140579.1, from coordinate 92,816,553 downwards.
CCATTGACCTTTTGTGCTCCCCGATGGCATTCACCTAGTCCACGATGTCCTGCCATATTCCATTTTTGGTGCCCAATGACACATTGGAGGTGACAAACAGTTGTTGATGGTGTTCCATCACCTCCGTGACTAGGATCCTGTTCTCCTGCAGACTGAACTTCGTCTTCGTCTTCCTCTTGTCCTTGTCCTTGCCCTTGCCCTTCCCTGTCCCCGAGGTCCAGGGATGGTCATCCAGGGTGCTTCGGGGTTGTGCTCGTCCTCTGCACCTGCTCCGGCTGCCTCCATGGTGTTGGGTAGTTTGTGTTTGAGTGTTTTTTCAACTTTTATAGTGATTTTTCCCGCCTGCCATGTGTGTATTGCAGGCCTGGCGCTGCTTATCGTGGATTTCCTCATCGCACTTTGGCCCATCGCAGGTTTTTTCACGTTGAGGTTTGTGTTTTTATCTCCTTCGAGGTGGTTGTATCGCGAACATTAGCCGCGGTTTCGGTAGACTATCGCATGGTACCACCTCGTTGTGAATTTCACGTTGACACGGGGTTATTTTCCCGCGATAGGCTGCGATGTGTAAAGTTGCATTAGCATTTTTTGGTGATGTTTAGCACACGTTCTTGTGAATATACCCCTTGGTGTTTTGTGTGAAGAGTGGTCAATATCTTGCTCATTGTGTAGGGGACTTCTGTTTTTTTATAAAGGAGACAGAGTCCGGCTAATAGTCCCTCTCTAAAGCAAAATAAAGTTCCAAACATCATCTTTAGCAAATGATGCAAGACAAGCAGTAACAATCTTTAGACAAGTTGTTTAACAGAAGTACTCTACTTTGACTAGATTTTTCCTTGCCCTCACACTTCTTAGAATGACATTTCACATACCTTTGTACTTCCGGAGAGGTTCTGAAACAGAGACGGCAATTGTGTTACTTGTGCATATTTTATACTCTATTGCTCACATTTTCAAAGGTAAAGTTTCAAGAGTTATTTTACACTTCAATATTATGACAACTACGTTTGAGTGCAATTCTCTGAACTCAAGCTATTCACAAACATTATGGGTATGATGTTAAAAAGGATGAGATTGAAAAGGTTCCACCATAATGAACATTTGACAGTCCGGGTTGAACAGAATAAATGAATTTGCATTTCAAACATTACAAGACCTAAAGAGTGTGCACCATCTCAGGGGCTGTGAAAACACATTGTGCACAAACTCAACTTACATGATGCATGCATAAAATTAAACAAACATATTTTTCACAATATTAGGAGAGGCTGAACTATGAAAAGAGCTATAAATGACATCAATAACACAGAAAATGAAGTTATGATCCTCAGAAATCCAATAATTGCTGCCCTTCTCACATTCTTGATTCTAAATAGAGTCACCAAAGCCAACACATTAAAAATGAAAACAATAGTTGCCTTTGTTTATGTTTTGTTACTGTGGACAGGGCCATTTCTCCTAATCCCATGCAGGTCTCTGCCAACAACATTGTATATATGTCTCGAAGCATTTCCACATCCTGGGCTAATCCAATCAGATCAAAAGGATTAATGTCTATGAAAGCTCTAGGCTAAGACAGGAAGAAGGTGTTTTTTTTTTTATTTGTATGACCAACACTCTATGTGTCCCTTCAGAGGTGTCTTACAGAATCACCATCAGGTATAGTCTCTAAGGGATCTAAAGGTAATATGAGTCCCATTTTACCACTTTAAATCACAGCCAAAAGACCATCCCTTCCCGTAGATCTGCCTCTCTCATTATTCTTTTTCCTTCTTATATATCCCCCAACATAGATGATACTTTGGTCCACTCCCATCAGCAGCAGCAAGGTATTCCGTTTAGCTCAAGCCTATATTTCTCAGATGTGTCTATTGGGAAGTCCTCTAAGATTTCAGAGGTTTCTCGATAAAGTGCTGCTCAGCCCCTACCCTTGTAGAAATCCCACACTAAAGCCCAGATTTACAGCACAGCACCCAATAATGCTGCTTTGCAAGAGAGGGACAGCATCATATCTACAGAGCTGTGCCAGTCTCTTCCCCTCTCTTTACCGATGGTGCACAATCAGGGTGCTGACCGTCATGCACACAACTTTGTGCCATAGTGCAAGGGTGTGTGCGTGAGTCTAGCAAAGGCTTCTTTTGAACTGGAAGGGCACCATTCTAGCAGAAAATACTATGCTTAGACTAACTTTTAAACGTATAGCCCATTCGATGTGAGCTGTACAGTAAGACACACACGCAAAGTGGGAAGCATTAGGTGAAGTACAAGCATTTCTCCTTGTTAAACACCTGCTTCAAAGTGGTGTACTTTATTACGCAAAACCCTGTCTTCTAATATTAGTCAATAGGGTTTTGCGTCAAAAAGCATGGATGATTGCATGGGAACACCAATATACCACCCATGTAACACCCCCTTTAAGGTAAGTAACGTAAAGCAGCCCTTAGTGCTGCTTTGTGTTACTTTTAGGCAAAAACGTTTTGTTTTAAAAAATAAATAACACCCCAAAAAAATTTGGCCTGGTCTGCGTCAATTTTGTGGCACAAATACAGCATAAACTTTTTGTAAATCTGAGCCTAAGATACTATTGTGCTGACTTGAACTATAAAAAAATGCTACAAATAAAGTGGCATAGAAATGTAAATCCTGTGCTACCAGGCATAAGGGTAGCTAATAAGCACACAGGCCCTGATTCACAAAGGGCCTCTATACTTATGGCAGAGCTCCTGCAGCTGTGGTAGGAACTTTGCACTGCAGTCACTCATTGTCGATATCCCGCCATGAGTGCAGGTCCCTTGCCATGAGTGTGGGGCCCTTTCCACGACGGCGAGGTCCCTGCCATGAATGCGGAGGACCTTTGTGAATCGGCTCCACAAACATTATCCAATACCCAAAGCAAGAAGTCAGATTTGGGTTTCTGATTATACCATCCTAGATGTGGGATGTTGCCATATCATTACAATACCTGATACATTCTCCTGGGATATAGCATTCTTCACGGCCTGTCCTCGACCTCAGAGTCACATGGGTCAAATTTCTTACCCCAAGGTGCAAAGACTTGGGGCTTGATTTTGAGTTTAGCTGTCCAAAGGACCGCCAAACCCACAGTGGCGGTGCAGCAACTGCCACACCAGTGGTCCAACTGCCGTATTCTGATTACAGTGGTCAGACTGCCAGAGGACTGCAGCAACTGCCAGGGATCTGTGATCCCTGGTGCTGGCACGGCGGTCAGATGCTCGCAATATGCTGGCTGTGCTCCTGCGGCACCACAAAGCATATTACTAGTTTCTTCACCACTACACTTCTCATGGCGGTCAGCCCACCATGAAAAGTGTGGCAGTGAGGAGGCAAATGGGGCCCTACAGGGCCCCCTGTTGTCTCAGGGCAATGGGGTGCATGCAGGGGCCACATGGGTGCCCCCTGTGTGCATGCACCCCCTGTTCTAGAACAGCATGAACTTTACAGTCCATGCTGTGCTGGAGCGTGCTGTGGTGGTCCCACGGCACTGCCTTTCTAAGGCTCTCCCATGAGCCTTTGAAAGGCAATGCCGTGAGCCTGCCGCTGCAGGACCGTCAACCCAGATTACAACTCGTAATCCTGCAGGCAGTCAGAGGTAGAGTTTGGCGGTGTGGGAGCGGGGCTGTGGTGTGCCACCCTGCTCCCACACATCCAAATTCAGAATCAGGCCCTTAGTCAATATGCCAGTAAGAGCTATATGCCCAGTAGGACTACAACCCATACTTAACCCAGTGAGCAGTACTGTGTAGGAATTGTTTTGTGGTTACAATAAGTGCAACAAGATGAGTTCAGAGACACACTAGAATTTCAACCATTCTTTCATTGATGTATAACACACTCAAAACTACAGGACATGCATTTAAAAATATTTATTTTATACTACTAACCTAGTACATAAAATATATGAGGAGCAGGGTCAAGACTGATTTGCATATGGCTGGGTCTAAACTGGGGTGGCATGGTGAGCGAAAGAACAATGGATTTAACCCAGATCTCTTGACTGGGGGTGAATGTTTTGATTTGTTCTGCACTCCGTCCATCATCTGCTTGTCTTTTGCTTTCTCGACCTGAGTGTGCCGTGTATGCCCAGGCATGGGTCCCGGGCTCACTGTGCCACTGGTTCAAGCTTGGCTAGCTGATGTGGGGTGAAACCCTGAAATCTGTCTCAGGATGCTTGTTTCTGGTCCAGGGAGGACCAGGATGGGAAGTTCGGCTGTAATGTTCCCATGAGGAGCAGGGTCAAGACTGATTGGCATATGGCTGGGTCTAAACTGGTGTGGCATGGGGAGCAAAAGAACAATGAATTTAACCCAGATCTTTTGCCTATGGGTAAATGTTTTGAGTTGTTCTGCACTCCGTCCATCATCTGTGTGTCTTTTGCTTTCTCGCCCTAAGTGTGCCGGGTATGCCCAGAGATGGTTCACAAGCTCACTGTGCCACTGTATTCAAGCTAGCCTGGCTGATGAGGGGTGAAACTCCAAAACCGGTCCCAGGGAGCGCGTTTCTCATTCAAGGAAGACCTGGCTTAGCACTTAGGGCTGGATAGTTCCCATGAAGAGCAGGGTCAAGACTGATCTGCATATGGCTGGGTCTAAACCGGGGTTGCACAGTGAGAAAAAGAACAATAGATTTAAACCAGATCTCTTAGCTGGGGGTGTGTGTTTTGATTTGTTCTGCATTCCATCCATCATCAGTGTGTCTTTGCTTACTCGCCTTAAATGCCCCCGCTATGCCCAGACTTGACTCCTGGGCTCACTGTGCCACAAGATTCAAGCTAGCCTGGCTAATGAGGGGTGAAACCCTGAAACCGGTCTCAGGATGCTTGTTTCTGGTCCTGGGAGGACCTTGCTAGGCAGATTGTGATGGACTGTTCCCATGAGGCACAGGGTCAAGACTAATTTGCATATGGCTGGGTCTAAACTGGGGTGGCATGGTGAGCAAAAGAGCAATGGATTTAACCCAGATGTCTTGACTGGGGATATGGCGAGCACAAAGTAAGTAGTTTGATTTATTTATTCATTTAATATTACTCATCCCGTCGTGGAATTCCACCACCCCCCACCTCCCCCTCCCTCTTACCTATGCGAGCCGCCACGGTCTTTGACTCCACCTTGCAAACACAAGAATTTCTACAGTATGAACAAGAATACCCTTTTCCCACTGAAATCTTGCCTTTTATTCAGTATGTTGGTACTAATCAACAATATTCGGTTCAGACTGCTGTAGTAGCTGTAATTACGCATACATACACAAGGGTGGATGGTGACATCATGGTTGCTGCCAATACTTCACATAGTGGCACACCATTTCCTAAAAAATGTCCAGCAAAATACTCCTATCTACTGAGTGTCCAAAACATACCTTTTGCTCGCATTTCCAAAGTGGGTGGTCAGGTGATACTCAACAAGGGCCCCAGGCTAGAATTAATCATAGCTTCTCATCCGGGATTAGCATCTTGCCATGCAGGTATGGCAGCTACAGTTTCCCTATTACTAAAACCCCATTGGCAGCATGGTCCTTAAAAGCAGACTAAACAATATGCCCTTTGATGTGACATCTGTCATCAAATAAAAGTTGCACTACAGCTCGTCCACCGATGACACTTCTCCTAGTCTCAAGCAAACCGCTAAATTGTGTCTATCTGGATCACTGCAGACCTCTAAACTCAGAATGGCTTGTTCAAATGTATTCTATTGGCAGTTGATTCAAGAGGAACCCTGGTATTGCTGTGCATTATTCCTCCCTCTATCATCCTCAGGGAAATTGGATTGTGGAAAGGAAAAACCGTGACTTAAAGCAGTCCTTAATTGCTATAGTATTAGGTTTTGTTCGTAGCTGGATCCATCACTTGTATAGAGTCTAGAAAGCTTTAAATAATCTGCCTAGACTATACTTGGGTGGCCAGACCCACTATGAGGTCCTGTTTGCGTCCAGATGTGGGTTCCAGATCTTGATAACCCTGGAACCCAGAAACTCCTGAGGCGGAAGCCGGGAGACAGAGACTTTTGTTTTAACTTGATGCACGTGTGATATTGTGTGTCACTTTATTTTCTTGTGTTTTAAAAAAAATAATCATCTCCTACCTGGCTGCACAGGACTCGACCCTGTAAATCTACCGCTCAGCTGCCCTGCGCTGACAGCGGCTCTCCCCTGACAAACACGGCGCCATTGCCGGCGTGCGACTAGGCCACGCCCCCTTGGAGGCCACGCCCCCTTTTTCATCTGGTACTTAAGCTGACCCACGAGCGCTGCTTGCCAGAACCCAGAAACTCCTGAGGCGGAAGCCGGGAGACAGAGACTTTTGTTTTAACTTGATGCACGTGTGATATTGTGTGTCACTTTATTTTCTTGTGTTTTAAAAAAAATAATCATCTCCTACCTGGCTGCACAGGACTCGACCCTGTAAATCTACCGCTCAGCTGCCCTGCGCTGACAGCGGCTCTCCCCTGACAAACACGGCGCCATTGCCGGCGTGCGACTAGGCCACGCCCCCTTGGAGGCCACGCCCCTCACCTGTATAAAAGTATGTGTCACTTCCGTACGAGCAGCGGACGGGCGCAGCGGGCGCGCCATCAGCGCGCCGAAGGCGCGCCAAGGCAAGCCCGTCTGGGCCCGTCCGGGCCCGACCGGACCCAGGCCCAGGGACGCTGTCGGATCCACCTCTTGACCGCTTGGTGTATTCAGGAGACATGCTCCGTGCTCTCCAACCGGAAAAAACTCTGCCCTGTCACCACACGCACACCGAAGGTAAACCTTTCTCCAACTGTAGGCGTTGTAATCCTACCACCCTAAACTCAGCCAAACTCGGACTTAAGATAGATCTTCTTAACTGCCGCTCCCTTCCTAAGCATGCACACGAGACCAACCTGTTAATACAAGATCAGGAGTTAGACGCGCTGTTTCTTACCGAAACGTGGCTATCTGACAGCTCTGACTCGGACATCGTCATTGCTCTCCCCTCAGGCTATCTTTGTCAAGCCCTACATAGACCCAGAGGGAGAGGAGGGGGCTTAGCCTTAATCTACAGAGAGCAGCTTATCTGTAGAACCTCCAACGCTCACATCGAAGACTGTGAAAGTTGCCAATTTTCCATCCAAACCTCCCCGGCCCACACCCTGTCGGGACTACTGATCTATCGCCCTCCAGGTGCTCCTGGGAAATTCCTTAATGCCGTTACCGAATCGGTTTCACAATTAGCCTCCTCTGCTCCTAACTTCCTTATCGTAGGTGATCTGAATCTGCACTTTATGGACCCCACTGATCGGATAGCCTCAGATCTTCTTCAGGACCTGTCATCATTTAATATCCGACTGGTCAACAATGAGCCTACCCATGATAAGGGACACCTACTAGATCCCGTCCTCACCAATGTCGCTAACATCACCACCAGTCCACCCCTGACTTTGCCATGGACTGATCATTTCCTAGTCCCCATCTCTTGGGATGCCCCCATTATAACCCCTCAAACTACGAAAATCCAGGTCACCGATAGACGGTGGCACAAACTTGTACCCACGGAATGGGCCACCACTCTCTCAAACACCATCCCTGAGCTCTCCATCGAGCCTGGTACGGCCGATATACAGTTTAATTCCTGGATCACATCTTCGCTAGACAAACTAATACCTAAAACAGACACTCTTAAGCATACCAAAAGAGTGTCCTCTGCTCCGTGGTATACCCCAGAGCTCAAATCTCTACGCCAGGAATGTAAGAGAACGGAACGCTCCTGGAGGAAAGATAAGTCCAAAGCTAACAAAGACGCTTACTCTACCTCCCTTTCAACTCACAAAACATCCATTCGTAAGATCAAAAGCGCATTCTTCCAGGAGAGAATAGAAAAAGCAGTATGCTCGAGTAAAGAATCCTTCGTCATTCTAAAAGAACTTCTGAAGACCCCAGATCCTGGACCGAGAAACCCCCCGGATCCTAAGGCCGATCAGGAAAAATGCCATCAGTTGGCCAACTTCTTTCAAGAAAAGATACTAAAAATCCTTGATTCAATCCCCCCTGTTAGTTCGTGCGAGGAAAACGACCCCCCGAACACTCGGACATCCATCTGCCTCCCCTCTTGGGGTCAAGTAACTATCGAAGAAGTGGGAAATACTCTAAACTCCATTAAAAGCGGATCTCCCAGGGACCCCGCCCCGCTTCGGACCCTTAAGGAAGTAGCTTCCATCATTGTTCCCCCCCTTACCCACCTGATCAACACCTCATTCCAACAGGGAGTCGTGCCCCCGAGCTGGAAGGCGGCAGTAGTTAAAGCACTACTGAAGAAACCCTCCCTTGATCCCGAAAACCTGGCCAATTTTAGGCCAATCTCTCTTCTCCCAGGGATCAGCAAGGTTGCTGAAAAACTGGCCAACAAGAAACTTTCACAGTTCCTGGAGGACAACAACAGACTAAAAAGCTCACAGACATGTTTTCGTCCGGGGCAGGGCACGGACATCGCCCTCCTGGCAGCGGTAGAGGAGGCCAGAGCACTCTTAGACGAAGGAGGATCAGTGGCAGTGATCCTCCTCGACCTGAGTGCGGCCTTCGATACCGTCAACCACCAACTTCTCATTAAGCGGCTCAAGAGAGTCGGTGTGGAAGGCTCCGCCCTATACTGGCTGTCATCCTTTCTGGCCCAGCGCACCTTCCAGGTCTGGGAAAACAACACCTGCTCCTCCGAAACTCCCCTCCAATGTGGCGTGCCTCAGGGCTCCTCCCTGAGCCCCACATTATTCAATATCTACATGGCCCCATTGGAGGAGGTTATCACCCCATTCAGAGTGAGCGTCGTCAGCTATGCTGACGACACACAATTAGTTGTGTCATTATCCCATCCCAGCCAACAACCAGCAGATTTATCTAACTGCCTTACTCAGGTTCAACGCTGGATGAACAGTTCAGCCTTAAAACTGAACAGAGCAAAGACTGACGTTCTCCTCCTTGGCCAGAAAGGACCCACTCTCTCCCCGAACATCTGGCCAGGATGTCTGGGTCCCCCACCTGACCCTAAACAAGAAGTAAAAAGCTTAGGCGTGTGGCTCGATACAGACCTTTCGTTCACCACGCAAGCAAAAAAAGTAGCCGGGACGTGCTTCGGGCTCTTGAAATCACTGAGGAAGATCCTGCCCCTCTTGCCCCCCAACTCGCAAAAATTGCTAATTCAAGGCCTGATTCTCTCTAGGCTTGATTATAGCAATGTGATCTACTTGGGCGCCCCTGAAGCAACAATGAACAAGCTTCAGAGAATTCAGAATGTCGCCGCAAGGATTCTCACTAATACTCCTGCCAGAGCCTCGGCCAAACCAGCACTAAAACTCCTTCACTGGCTCCCAATTAGGGAGCGGGTCAAATTTAAGGCCCTGTGCCTAGCCCACAAACTGCTACAAAATCAAGGCCCCCCTATTCTCAGAAAATTTATCAAACCTTATAAATCCTCTAGATCCCTCCGTTCTGACAAGGAGAATCTCATCATCACTCCCAGATTTAAGAAGGCACGTTCAGGCGGAAGACGTTTCTCAGTCCACACCGACCGCCTCTGGAATGCACTCCCCCGCGACCTGAGAATTGAACCACATTACCTACGCTTCAGGAAGTGGTTGAAAACCCACCTTTTTCCCTAAAAGCAACTTGCTCTTCCGGAACCCCGAACTCCTACCCCCCCCCTCCCCTCCCTTACCCCCCTCCTTTCCCGGCCCTCTGACCTGTAGAGGTAGGGTTCTTAGCGCTGGGATACCTCCGGGTGACTACGCGCTTTATAAATTTTTTTAATAATAATAATAATTTAATAATGGTAGATTACTTATGTGTTTAAAGTTGTTAAGGATAATGTAATTACTCGTGGCAGTATATCTGATGACTGGTATGTGGACACAGTCTAGAAAATGCTTTCTGAACTAGAATATTTCACAATATTCAAAACTGAAGATTTGTATTTCAATTTTTCTAATTATGGTGAAATCTTTTGTTATCATCACTATGCTCACCATTATTTACACATAGCTAGAACTTCACATGCAGTTTTCAGTTACACACAATGAGAACATTGCACAACTCCACCAGTGGGTAGTTCAAAACATACTTGAATAAGTTTGCATATTTTTCTGGTAACAACCATTTAGACTCAGTTTCTTAATATTATAAGCTTACCTCTTCTCCAGTAAAGAAAAACATGCTGACCCAAACAAAATTGATCTATTCTGAATCATTTAATTCCCAGCCGGCCGCACAGGGCTATCTATTACCCTGCGAGGCTCCGGTAAGGAGAAGAGTCCCTGGAGACACGTTGGAGGTGGGCAGGGGTCTCTGCCTCATAGCGCAAGCCCTTTTTTGCCAGTGGGCAGCATATGGAAGCATTGGGGGTCGCTTAAGTCAGCACCAGAGTGAGGAGGTGCCATTACCTATCAGTGCCTCACTTCATCATGGCGGTACCTGGTACTCAAAGACATGTGGCCCTGCCTGAGGTACTGAAGTGGGCCTGAGCCCTATTGATCCTTCGGCAGGAGCGCAGACAGCTTGTGTGCCCGGGGATCTGAAGTTTGTGTGCCTCTCAGTGGGTGCTTTGATTTTGAGATGACTGCCTGACCCTAAGATGGCTGCCGCAGCTGGGTCCCACCTCACAAGCACCCTTGCTCCCCTCGTAGGGGTACGATTCAATAGCTGCCACGGGGACCCTTGAGGGTGAGCCATCAGTGACGAGGCAGAAATAGAAGAGAACTAGGAGACTGTAGAGCACGGGCTCCTACTAGAGACCGCATCTATGCCACCTAAAAAGGTGACCTCTAAAGTATCTAGCTACTTTGCTCCGGCGGAGAAACCCCAAACCCAGGAGAAAGAGTCCCCTGAATCAGCCATGGCCCTGACCAAGGAAGACCTGCTCAGTTCCCTAAATGACTTTAAAGCAGATCTAAGTGCTGAATTAAAAGGAGACTTACAGGCCCCCATGGCCCAACTGAAAGGGGATCTCTCAGAAACAATGACCTCTCTGCAACAGGACGTGGATTCTATCGGCTCAAGACTGCTGGAACTGCTTGACAAGCGAACAGCGGCCACAGAGGATAAGGTACAATTTCTGCAGTCGCAACTGCAACTGGCTATCTTGAAGAGCGAGGGCCTGGAAAATAGGTCACGACGCGAGAATATACGCATTAGGGACCTGGAGGAGGGGGCGGAAGATTCGGACATAGAGACGTTTGTGGAAGGCCTTGTCGCAGAGGTACTTGGGCCTAAACGATTGAACATTAAAATCGAAAGAGAGCACAGGGTGGACCCAGCCCTGCCGGGAGAGAGACGTCGCACCCGGGACGTTCTTGTCAAACATCATTCCTATAAAGTCAAAGAGGCTATCTTACAGGAATCCAGAAAGAAGGACACCATATCCTTTCAAGGATTTCGATGTGTATTATTCCAGGACCTGGCACCAGCGATCCTTCAAAGGCGGCAATCCTTCCGACCTCTCACAGGAAAGCTCCGACGTGACCAGGTAAGATACCGTTGGACGTACCCCTTTGGACTAGCCTTTGAATATAAAAACAGACAGTGCCATGTCCCTGAACTCAAAGACGGTATCGAGCTCCTCGGGATTCCAATCCACGACGACGAGACAACGAGCTCACTGTTCAGACGGAATGCTCCCTCTCGGTCCAACTCCACGAACTGGGAAACAATCACTAAGGGGAGGTCACCCAAGCCCTGAACTGCAGAAAGTGGTTGGACAGAAAAGCTTAAAAGGAAAAAGACAAGTACAAGGAAGCCGGCTATTTCTACATTTGCGGGAACGGAACCGTGCACCACTTGAGGATCAAGGCACAAGATGACAGAGTCTCGAGAAACTGCAGACTCCCACTTTGGCACATCCCAACACATAGCAACCTAAAGGCAGTCTGTGACCAAAGGCGACTAACCAGGTGCCACGCCTGAGGGAGGCCTACGGAGATACACATGGCATCAGGGAATACTTGAGCCCTGTATGACACAGAACTCGGGAGCTCTCCGAGCGCCTAAGCATGAGACGATGCACTGACTAAGGAGGTTGAACAAGCGAGGAGCCTGGGGAAGAGATCGTTATGCTCCGCAGCTCACGCATGTGGACCAGATCTGGACAAGGGCCCTCAATCCAATTGCTCTAGGTTACGTTGGACACTGCTACAGCGACAGCGAGGCGACGGGCGAGGGCAGAATCCCCGGCTTGCCGCTCTTCACAAGAACGGTCGTAACAGCAGGACTCGTGAGGGTCCTGCGGACAACCTTTGTTGTTATTTGTTTTGGTTATGTGTTAATTTCTAATAGGTGGGAGGAGGGATGGTGGAGAAGCAAGGCGAGAGGGAGGAGTGGGATAGTGCTACGCTACTTAGTGCTTTATATGGGTGAAGGAGAAAAGGTAGGGGTGAGAGATAATGGATCGGGGGGAAGGTAGGGAGTCCTCAGGGAAAACGTACGGCGAGGGAGCAGGGACATTACACAGAATGATATCCATCACAACATGGAATGTGAAGGGCATGAATTCGCCGACCAAGAGGCACAAAATATGGAAATACCTGGAGGACCATCAATTCGATCTGGTGGCAGTCCAAGAGACGCATCTTAAAAGGTCGGAGGAGTTGAAGCTCAGACACAGACACTACTCGGTTACATACAGATATTCCACCAAAACGAAGCATAATGGGGTAGCATTAATGTTTCACAATAACATTACGTTTCAAACTGAGGGCATTCAGACCGACAAAGAAGGGAGAGTGGTAATGGTTAAAGGGAAGCTCAGAGGTAGATCGGTGACATTTGTTTCGGCCTACGTCCCTAATTCAGGACAAGCACATTTTGTGAATACACTTTTGGACATGGTGGGTGGATTTTCTGAGGGTCACGTAATTGTCATGGGGGACTTAAACCTCACCTGGCACCCAACATACGACAGTTCCTAGTCACATAGATACTCAGGAGGCAGATTCCCTAAATCCCTAAAACAGGCCTTCTTGCACCTGGGTTTTTTGGATGCGTGGAGATTTCTCAATCCCACCACTAAAGACTACACGTACTATTCTCATGCCCATCAAACCTACTCCAGACTAGATTACATTTTTCTATCCCAGGACCTCCAGGGAACCTTCGAAGGAGCTAAGATCATTCCCATCTCTCTATCTGACCATGGTCCTGTGTCACTGGGTTTGAACTGGGGTGGAAAAACGCAGGGCTTCCCAAAATGGTACTCACCCCCCCCCCCTCGCTGACGCCAGACAAGTCTTGCCGAGACGAGCTACGACTAGCGATTAAAGAATTCTTCCAAACGAATGTCCCAGGTGACACTTCTCCCCAAAACAACTAGGATGTTTTTAAGGCGGTCATTAGGGGGAAGTGCATAGCACTGGTGTCGGCCCTAAACAAGGAAACGGCAAAGGAGCGGGAAGATCTGGAGGCGGCATTATCCCAAGTAGAAAAAAAACACAAACTAAACCCCACACATATCGCCTCTCCTGTTTGCACTGGCCTTGGAACCCCTGGCGGAGTGGCTGCGGTGGCACCCTTCCATCCGTGGTCTCCGTTGGACCCCCGAGTATGAGGACCGCGTGTCCCTATATGCTGACGATATCCTTTTGTACCTCGCCTCCCCGCGTAAATCACTGATTGTCCTGGTTGATGTTTTGCGTTCATTCGGTCGCAACTCAGGCCTTGTCATCAACTGGGCTAAATCATGTGTGTATGTGCTTTCCGGGGAGGCTCCCATCCTCCCGCGGGACTGTCCGATCCAGATTGCATCTCAGGGGTTCCGGTACCTGGGTATCTATATCACTCTGGATCCGGAGGCCCGCTACGAGCGGAATTTGCTTCCCCCCCTCCAGCGCTTGAAGGAGGACGTCGCGCGTTGGCGGCGCCTGCCGCTTTCGCCGCTCGGCCGGGCGGCATTGTTTAAGATGATGTCGTTGCCACGCTTCCTGTACGCTCTCCAGAACACTATGGACTTGGTCCCGGTGCGCTACTTCCGTGAGGTGGAGAGTCTACAGCGTCGTTTGTTCTGGGACGGGAGGCCGCGTATTGCCTTGGCGAAGTTGACGCTCCCGTGGTACGACGGGGGGGTCGCCCTCCCGGATATTAAACGGTATTACTGGGCCTCCCAGCTAGCTGCAATTAATCATGGCCTTTACGGGCCAGCCTTAAACCCGGCATTTGAAATGGACAAGATGCTCCTGCCTGGTGGCGACTACAATCGAGCGCTCTACTCTGGCGCGCCCGACCCCCGCCTGACGGGACCTACGCGTGTCATGGTGCGAGTATGGCACGCGGCTTACGCAGCTATGGGGTGGAAGGACCGTTTGACCCGGGCGTCACCGCTATATGCGTCTGAGAGGTTGGGCTCCCTGTGGACCTCGAAGGGCTTCGAGAAGTGGGACACGATCGGCATCAGTACAGTGGGGGACCTCTGGACGAGGGGGGGATTTAAAACATTCGAGATGCTGCAGACGGAGTTTCAGCTGCAGGGCAGTGAATACTTCCGGTACTTGCAGGTCCGCCACGCACTGAGCTCCGTCTTCCCAGACGTCGCCTCCATTCCGGAGTCATCCCCCCTGGAGGATAGAGTGCTGGATGGCCATGTTCCGGACAGCACGATCTCCCTCATATATAAAAAACTGATTAATGATCGCTCGGGCTTGCTGACTGGCCTCCGCGAGGCCTGGGTTGCCGATGGGCTGGAGTTGGACGACGAGGACTGGATCTCCGCAGTGGCCTCTCCGAAGGAGGTGGCCATACCGGCTCGCCTTCGCTTCGTCCAGCTAAAGATCCTCCACCGGGTTTACATGACGGGGCCAAGGCTTCTGCGTATGGGCTATGCCGAGGATGGGCTGTGTAAGCGTGGGTGTGGTGCTTTGGCGACTTTTTTGCATATTCTGTGGGAGTGCCCGAAGGTGGAGCGATTCTGGCGTGGTGTGCATGAGGTCCTGCGAGTGGTTACGCGTGTCGCGCTGTTGCCTGAAGCGAGGAGATGCTTGCTGAATGTGTGGGAACCAACTGACTACTCGGTTCCGCAGACGCGATGGGTGACTTTGGGATATATGGTAGCTAAGCGCGACATCGCGCAGCTGTGGGGGTCCCAGAGGCCCCCGGCGGTGTCGGCCTGGAAAGAGCACATGGATTGGTGCATGTTCCGAGAAAAGGTGGTGTACGTGGCGAGAGGTAAGCCTGGGGCGTGGGTGAAAGTTTGGGGCCCCTGGAACGCATACCGCGGGGGTATTTGTGAGCCGCCGCTGCTGCCGGCGGCTTCGCCAGCTCCGTCCCCCTAGTTGACCCCCTCCCCCGGCCCCGTGCACAGGGTCCCCCGGTCCGTGCTCTCTTCCCGTTCCCCTCTTTAGATTCTCTTGGATGGTTGGGGTCCCCCACTTACGGAGCACGTGCTGTCATTTCGGATTGCGGGTTGCCTTGCGGGTGTGGTTTTTGTGTGTTGTTGTGTTCTTATAAAATGAAACCGTATTGCGGGCTCGGAGTTATGTGGCCCACGTCGTTGATACCTCCTGATTTACCTCTCTGCAACGCCAAGAGCCTTTTTTGTATGTATGTCATATTCTCCTGTCACTCTAGCGGCCGGCCAGAATGGTTGTAGGCCCATACTTGTATATATTTGAAGACTGCAATAAACGGTTTCAAACAAAAAAAAATAAAAAAAAAAATAAACCCCACACATAGCCTAAAGCACCAGCTCGGGACTCTCAGAGGGAAATTGGGAGCAATATACACAAACAGCTGAATTTACGCTTCTTCGTCTCCGACGAAGTGCGTGCGCGCAAGGGAATAATGTGGGCACACACCTTGCGAGGCAGCTTAGGGAAAAAAGGGTGAGGGAGTATATTGGAGGAATTCACAAGGAGGGAGGGGAGTTAGAATTAGAAGACAGGGGCAAAGCCTCTTTGTTCGGTGCATTTTACCAGGATCTCTATAAAGCGACTCCCCTGACGTCACAACCCAGACGGCTTATTTAGACTCACTCACGCTCCCTAGAATTTCAGAGACTTGGAGAGACCAGCTGGACGCCCCAATCTCTGAAGAAGAGGTACACCGAGCGATCGGAGCGCTTAAACCTCATTAGTCCCTGGGGACGGACGGACTGACAGCCCTCTTTTATAAGACGTACACGTCGGAATTACTGCCTCACTTGACAACATTATTCAATGACATAGCAACGAGACAGACAGTTACCCCTACCATGGCAGAGACGCTCATTACAGTGATCCCAAAGCCAGGGAAGAACCCGCAGCACTGCGCCTCATACTGCACCTCATACAGGCCGATAGCTCTTCTATGTCTAGATGCCAAGCTTTATTCGACCATCTTAGCCACCCGCTTGTAAAACGTACTCCCCGACATTATTCACCCGGACCAGTCTGTTTTTTTAAAAGGGAGGCAGACGCACGATAACATCCGCAGGACGCTTCACCTTATCGAAAAAACCAATACGTTCAAATTCCCAGCGATAACCTGGGACTAGACGTGGAAAAAGCATTCAACAGGGTGGACTGGCACTTCCTGTTTCTTACCCTGGAAAAATTTGGCTTTGGGGACAAGTTCTTGCGAATGATACGAGCCAATTACGTAAGCCCTCGCTCTAGAGTTCAGGTTAAAGGCATGAGTTCGGCGTTCTTTGAGCTAGGGCTAGCCCCCTGCTGTTCCCTCTGAGTATCGAGCTGCTGGTGGCCAGACTCAGGGCGAACCCAGACATTCAGGGGATTAGATTCGGGGGTGATGAACATAAGGTGTCGTTCTTCGCGGACGGTATTCTGTTGACCCTCACAGCTCCTACAATGTCCCTTCGAGCATTACAACCAAAATTATCATCCTTTGAGGGAGTGGCAGGCTTCCGGGTCAATTTCTCTAAATACTCGATCCTTAACCTAACACTATCAGAGGGGAAGAGGCTCCTAATACAGGAGGATTCTCCTTATGCTTGGGCCCAGCACAGTTTAACCTATTTGGGGATTCAGCTTACCCCGGGTTTGGAAGGATTTCCCTTCCCTACTCAGACAGGTCAAACAAGAACTCCAGCGATGGAAACCCATGTTTCTTTCATGGTTGGGTAGGATTCATGCAGTTAAAATGTCCCTTCTCCCTAGGCTACTCTACCTTTTTCAGGGGCTCCCCATAGAAATAGCCAAGGCATATCTGAAAGGAATACGGATGATACACAGCTACATCTGGCAGGACAGTAGGGCTCGGTTAACTTTCCATGTACTAAGGAGACCAAGGGGGGGGGGGGGAGGGGTGGCTCTCCCGGACATCGAGCACTACTACAAGGCAGCACAGTTAAGGGTCAACACAGAATGGTCTATGCGGGAGTCAGACAAACACTGGCTTCACATGGACTGGGCCATCGTGGGGAGGACAATTTGGGATGTGCTGTGGAAACCTAAAAAGGACAGACCGACCAATGCATACCTAAGCACCTCTACCACGACCACGCTTAGGATCTGGGACGTGGTGAATGGGAGCAGGAGCTGGACGTCTTTTCCCTCTCCCTATAACCTTGTACACTTCAACCCAGACTTCCCCCCAGCACTTAAAGAGGGGCCATTTGACGCATGGCGAGAAGGAGGATGTGAGGTGATCTCCGATCTCTTTTATAATTATGACATCCTCTTGTTTGAAAACTGCCAACGGGACTATGGGGTGCCACCTTCTGAGCACTTTCACTACCTGCAACTGAAGCATTGGGTACTACATCCACAAATCAGGAAAGCGACAACTAGAGACCTGACTCCGATAGAAAAGCTAGTGAGGAAAGCTAGCTCTACTAAGGCCACGATCTCCTTTCTTTATAAACTATTGGTTTCCACTATGACCGCGCCACAGCCCCGGTAGAAATTTGCAAGGGAACAGACTCTGGGACAGGAAATTACTGAAGGGGACTGGAAACACCTGTGGACAGACATCCCTAAATTTAACCACTCACTTGACTTGAGGGAAGTGCACTATAAGATTTTATTCGACTGGTACCTAGTACCTGCTAAACTTAAGAAGATCTTCCCCCTCACTTCGGATCTCTGCTGGAGAGGGTGCGGGGTCCTCAGAGACTTCCGTCACATCTGGTGGGACTGCCCAACAATCAAACCATTTGGGGAAGAAATTCTGGCCCAAATGAAAGAGATACTAGTGTACCTTGTCCCGAATTCCATAGAGAGGGTCCTCCTGGGCCTTAGAGATTCCACACTAGAATACCAAACTAAGGCGGATAAGGCAATTATGTGGTCTTGTTTGGAAGCAGCTAAAAAGACGATAGCGGCTAATTGGAAGAAAAAAGGGGCACCCATCCTGGCGCAATGGCACTCCCAGTTATGGAAAATACTCACGATGGAAAGTATGGCGGACATCTTTAGAGACGATTACAAGAACTTTGAATATACGTGGGGACCACTAGTAGCATACCTTACAAAGGGGCTCCCGCTAGCTGTCTGCCCCCCTACACTGAGAGGACTCCACCTGTTCCAATTTTACAGTCTGCAATGGGGCTTACACGGATGGCACATATCGAATAAAAGACTGCGCCTATTGAGTCTTCGCCCAGAACCAATGCACCCCATGGGTCAGATTTAGGTACTAGCACGGGATGGGGGTTCTGCTTCTCCACCACGGGGAGGGGAGAGGGCGGGGGTGTTGGAAGTTGGGGCTTTTAGTTATCTGTATTCTTCTTTTTTCTTTTGTTTTCTGTGTTTGTTTTTCTCTTACTGGTAATGGCCACGGCGCTAAGGGCTACTGATGAGCTGCACTATCTTGAGGAAATATGAATTTTGTGATCAGTTATGTCCCCTATCGTAGACCCCAACGGCTCCATGTACATGCTATAAGTACATGCATGTTCCCTCCTGCTCCAGTTTTAAAGACGCAAATATATGTGCGTCCACCGTCAACATGTCCTCTTTCAGATCCACCATGAATGGGTCAGATATTCCTTTTCTAAGTATGAAAGGCCACCGACTTTATGTGGTTCACTTTCCACATTTTACAGACTCAGGCGAGTAGGCCCGAATTCTGTCATCAAGCCTTTTCCTGCCTTCTGCCTCTGAAAGCTCCAGTCTGAGCCTGCATCTGTGACCATGAACTTTGTCTTACTCCCTGTGCGGCTAACGGTGCCTGATCCAGCCCGTTGCCTGCCAAAAACTGTATTTCACCTTCAAGATTATCTCCTCCGCCCCTCATCCGATGCATTCCTGTCTAGTAGTTTAGGTAAACATTCCTCCAGCTACCGTGCAAAGGGCCAGGCCTCGCTGTCCTCATGCAAGTAATTCATAGCCCTGTTACCATGGAATATTCCTACCCCCTCGCATCTAGTGTAGACACTTAGACGCTTGTACACGCACTAACAGTCAGTATAGTCAGTATAGAATAAGATTCTATCCTAAGAGACCTCTCTTTTTGGATAACACAGTTCTTTAAACATAGGATATTAGATATGATTTGGGATTAGGTTGACATAACCCCAGACTTCTGTCTCCACATGTAGAGCTAAATGTCAAGTCCCCTTCTCCCTCTAGTTGCACGTCAATCACACGTCATGCGGCTGCGCACGCATCTCTGCCAAATATTTCTGCTGACATTGCAGGATTCTCTTATGGATCCACCCACTTGTGACATCATGTATAATGACGTTTTCTAGTTACGCCTATTCTAGTTACGCATGCATATTTTATTTTGTCTTATCAGTTGATACGCCTACTGCATCTGTTTCACTGTAAATGCCTTTTCTATAAAAATGATTACCTATCAATAATATATGCCCTTCCTTCCTGAACTTTCGTGGTGATGGAATAGAACGCCTACAATTCGAATTGTATTCCTTTGTATAGGAATAAAGCCTTTTTAAAACCTCTAATACCACGGATTCTGCCTCTCATTTTACTGAGTTATTCTTAATAGACTTTACCGCATAAAAAATAGTACCGGTAACGAAATATTTACCACATAAATTGGCGCCCGAATAGGGACACTTTCTCATCTCACGCGCCGGCGGTGCGTTGCAGGCCCGGTCTCCTGCCACAGCTGAACGGACAAAAACGCGTATCTGCAGGATTTCCTGTATCTCCCTCCGGCCAAGCGGGGACGACTGAGGCTGCGATCAACACCCAGACGAGGCGGTGAGAAGTGCGAAGTATCCCGACCAGAGCCTAGCTGAGAGAGCAAGATCCGAGGTATACAGAGACCCGCCAGGTTCCGAAGTTCCGAGTCCAGTCGAGTCGAGTCCAGTCCGGTCCAGTTTCAGTTCCGTTCCGAGGCCTTCCGTTCCGAGCTACCCGGTGAGTACCATTACCGGGGAGGCATTTAACGTGCACATAGTCTGTGCCGGTCAAGACGGGTTTGGGTACACAAATCCGGTCTGCACTGTTTTAGCAGTGTATCTGTACTGTTTAGCAGTATATATAGTATGTTTTGCATATAAATAAATATAAATAAGTATTATTTAGTGTCAGTATTATGTCAGTAACTAGTTTTCTATTAGTTATCATTGTTCGTAAAACTGTTAAGTGTTAAATGTTTTGAAATACGTTCTATATATTGTGGTGTGAATGACTGTTCATTATTGTGTTTTTTATAAAGTGTGTTCTAGTAATAAGGTCTAAAAATGCCGCTCTTCTCGAAACTAAGACAGATCAAAACTAGAAAAGGTGTACTCGAAGAAGCTGTTCCCATCCCACCTAGGGACACTCCAGGGTACTTTATGTATCATAAGCATGGCCTAGATGCCGTATTATTTCTTGATTTATGGGTGGACTACACCAAAGAATTACCAGAGAGTCAGAGATGGCCCGCAGCGGGGACCTGGGATGCAGATTGCATCATGAGAGTAGAAGAAGAATTATGGAAAAAGAAAGCCAGACAGTCGCAGAAAGATGCCATTGAATTATGGCGTAAAGAATCATATAGACGCACGGAAAAAGCACTCAGACAGGAAGAGAAAGGTAGAGAGAATTCCAATAAAAACCGAGAAAATCTATTACTCGAGGAAGGTACCCGAGTAAAATCAGAACAAATAGACAGACAAAGAAACGCCCTTATGAATGGTATGTATCCACTTCTGGCCGAAGGGTTACCTAAGGCTACTCCGGAAATACCAAAAGACTTGCCACCTCCATTGTTTCCGATAAAAGCACATCCCAAGGGGCATCCTAGAACCGCAGAAGATGTTTTCCTTTCCTCTTATTTAGATGACGCAGCTCCCGAGTATGCTAATACCGCACCACATAGACCGCTTGCCGATGATGCGCATCGCCAAGATTCTCCGTCTGTACCTCCACAACAACCAGCTCTGACACACATTCCGACAAGCACATCTGTTTCTACCGCTTTTCCCGCAACGACGGTTGCTGTCTCACCTTCAACAAATCCTTTCACGTCCAGCACCCCAGACGGTGCTACAGGAGGTACGACAGACATTCTTTCTACGCCACCCAGAGGAAATAAATTTTCCCTTAGAGAATTAGCACACCAACGTACGCCCAAATTAGCAACCCCCGACATGCTCAAGGAACTTCTAGTAGATTGTAGATATGATCCTGTGCCCGGTAAACGGGACGAAATGCTGCTGTCATCATTACGTATTCGACGAGCTGCAATATATTTAACGAAGCTACCAGGAATGGCTACACATCTAGAAAATATATATCACTTTGTCCAGTCAGGACGAGGTCCTGAAAGTATTAGCAGAGCCATGGAGTACCAGAAAGCGGAGGTACAGGGACAACTGTTACGTTTCCTCATAAACTGTGTAATCAGAAATCAAGACCGGCCTGGGGTAAATCCGGAAGAAATGCAAAAACTTGTCACTTGGGGCCAGAATATATCAGAAGGGAGACATGATAAACAGTTATGTATAGTAGCTATGTACCGAAAGATCCGCAAAGAAGTAGAACGAATACACGAAGAAAGATTAGAGATAGACGCCGCTGACCTAAACAGAGAGGAGGAGGAGCAAGAATCAGACCAATTAGATACAATAGCTTATGTAGGTAAAGGAAGACCCCATAATAATACCAGAGGTTTTAACGACCCAATACGTCCAATACGTCCAGAATGTAATAGACATCTTCCAAACCCTATGCTAAATACGAAATCCCCTGAACACTTATTCCAAGCCGCTGATAAATTACTCCGAGATCGAAGGGGATACCACGTGCTTGATTCCATGGATGAACAAGAATTAGCCAGGTCCGCAGTACAATGGGCTGACAGTCCCGGCGAATACAATGATGATGTACTTGCACACACGTTTCTGAATCTAGACCCATATGAACAGCGTTTAGCTAGTATATACATGATTCAACACCTCCTTATATTATATAAAGGCCAACACTCCGATACAGGACCCTTACCTGACATATTGACAGAACTACTCACGAATATATGGAGAGGGTCAGGTACTGATTTGATTAAGGAAATTCTAGAATCCCGAAACCAATATTTAAATTTCGTATGCCCAGAACACGTTCCAGTTCCCATCATGGGAAGAAAAATGTATCACATAGATAGACAGAATCCGTTACGCGAAGTACACCCAATTAGAGGTGCCGGTGATAATTTTACACGCGTGTTTGTGTACACGCCTATAACTAAACTGGAATTATTAGAAATGAAGAAAGTAGTACCCAGCCATGACAAGGACCCAGCAGGTTTCCACCGTGAGATAAAAGACATGTTACTCATGGGAGAGTATACCTACCCCGATATTATGAAAATATTAAAGGTCCTATTACCCGCCGGTGTTTATGAGAAACTCAAAGAAAAAGAATGGGAGGTGGGAGACCAAAAGATAGATTGGACAGCATTAGAAAACGAAGAAAAGGCCCGAGCTGCAGGAGCAGGGCTTGGGGAAAAGACTACAGCACTAGCAGGATTACTAATACAGGTACTGCCACGTTTATTAACTACGAAAAAGGAAGACTGGGGTGCAATCTCAGCCTGTAAACAAAAACCAGATGAAGACACTAGTGATTTCTATTCCCGATTTGAAAAATGTTTTAGTATAAATAGTGGCATAAAAGCCAGTAGTGAGTCATATCCACATCTGTTTGTGACAAAATTAGTTGAAAATTCTCTGCTACAAGTCAAGAATAGAGTATTAAAATTCGAAAGTACCTGGCAAGGTAATACCCCATCACAGATGCTACAGATGTTACAATATCACCACAATAGAATTAGAGAAGAACAAGAACATGAACAAAGACGTATGAAAGATACAAAAATGAAAATGCTTGTTGCACAATCAGTTCCAGCCGATAGTCATCAAAAGGGTGATTCCGCAAGTCCTGCGAAAGGGACATGCAACTATTGTAAACAACCAGGTCATTATATACATGATTGTCCAGTCCTGAAACATAATATTGCCACAGGTAGAACACATGAGAGACCACGTCCACCTAGACAGGATCAGAATCAACAACAAATCCCTCAGAATGCACAACCTAGGTTAGCTCCGCAACAATTAGCTCCGCAACAGGCAGCTCCACAACAGATCGTAGCACCACCACAAGCGCAGCCTGTTGCTGCAACACAAGCAACAACACAACAGATGTATCAGTACGCACAAACAGATTATCCCGATTATCAGCGATACTCATGAGATAGCCTAGAGAGGGAAGTTGGCTTACCCCTTATAGAGGTTCCAGTAGACCAAGAGGAACCTTATGTACATAGTGAACTATTAGGGGAAGACAGAAAGTTTTTACTTGATACAGGGGCAAGCAGAACAACTATAAGACGCAGTTAAGTTCCAGGGGCACCCCTCTCAGGCTCACAAAATATTTCCCTTGGATTCTCAGGAAAACCTATAATAAATGACGTAACACAACCTCTTCCACTTACAGTCGGTCCACTGACACGTACTACAGATTTATTGCTTACTAAATCATGTCCAGAAAACTTGTTAGGTATAAAAACATTGAAAGCTCTAGGAGCCATAATATGTTGCTCCCCGGAAGGAGTACGACTATTTTTACGTGACTTTAAAGGTCACTACGTATCCAGAGACATGGATCACCGACTGCAGAATTTACCTACACATTTATGGGCACAAGGCCCCACTGATGTTGGTTGCATGAACATTACACCATATCGAGTCACACTAAAGACAGGAGTGGTACTACCACGAATGCGACAATACAAGTTACCTCCAGATGCTGTAGTGGCTTTACTGCAAATCATTGACGAGCTTATTGCCCAAGGAGTGGTTGTCGAAACCGACTCCAATGTATGTAATTCCCCGATAGTTCCGATTCTTAAAAGAACGGATCCAAAAGCTCCGCCAGTATACCGATTAGTTATTGATCTGCGCGAATTAAATAAATGCATTGTACCACAATACCCCGTGGTCCCAGACATCTCTTCATTATTGACAGCCATTGACTCAGAAGCAACATTTTTCACTGTAATTGATCTCAAGAATGCTTTCTTTAGTGTCCCAATTGATCCAGAAAGTCAATATTTATTCGGTTTTAGTTTAAATGGACGAAGTTTTAAATTCACACGCGCACCTCAAGGATTTACAGAAAGCCCCAGCATCTATAGCCAAGCACTGAAACGAGAACTTGACAGTATCCACATGCCAGTTAACACTGCCTTGCTTCAATATGTCGATGATCTGCTGATCACCGCCCGAAGCGAACCTGAATGTGAAAAAGCGTCACTGACGGTTTTAAAATTTCTGGCCGACAAGGGGCACAAGGTGTCCCCTTCTAAGCTGCAATTCTGTGTCCCGCGAGTTGTTTACCTTGGGCACTCGCTGTCCAAGGAGGGAAGGCAGCTTACACCCGATCGCATCCAGTTAATTGCTAACATGCCACCACCCAAGACACAAAAGGAGGTGCGGGCTTTTATAGGCCTCACTTCATACTGTAGGCAGTGGATCCCTCAATATGCATTTCTAGCAAAACCACTCATCCAGTTGACAACACAGGAGGCAGCCACATCGACTGTCCTCCCTTGGACTCCAGAACATACACATGCCTTTGAAAGTTTAAAGAAAGCTTTATGCCAAGCACCTGTCCTAGCAACACCATGTTACAATAAACAGTTTACACTCTTTGTTACAGAACGCGAAGGTACTGCTTTGTCAGTACTCACTCAGGAACAAGCAGGATCACACAAACCATGTGCTTATTTCTCTAGTACATTAGATCCAGTAGCTCAGGCACTTCCAGCGTGCCTGAAATCAGTGGCAGCAACAGCTTTAGCAATCAGACAAAGCGATGCCATAGTGTTAGGACATCAATTGACAGTACAAGTACCACACGCAGTAGAGGTTCTCTTGAACCGCACACAAACACAACACTTGACTATAGCAAGACTCACCGGTTACGAATTAACATTGTTTCAGCCACACATAGAAATCAGACGTTGTAATACGTTAAATCCTGCCACACTGTTACCAGTAGGCGGAACAGATCCATTGGCACATGATTGTGTCGAAGTCATTACTATCACGACGAAACCCAGACAAGACTTGACAGATATCCCTTTGACAGATCCAGACTTGACATTATATGTAGATGGGTCATGTATGAGAACAAGTACAGGAGAGTTAGTGGCCGCTTACGCAGTCACAACAGACACTGAAGTCATTGAAACAAATTGTATTAACACTTTGTCAGCTCAAGCAGCAGAGCTCATCGCTCTGACACAAGCCTGTATTCAAGCCACAAATAAAAAAGTCAACATATACACAGATTCACGTTATGCATTCGGAGTCGTCCATGACTTCGGCGTACTGTGGCGAGAGAGAGGTTATTTAACGTCTCACGGTGCCCACATCCAACACGGACCCCTCATTCAAGCCCTATTAGACGCGATTCATCTACCTACTGCAATATCGATTATGAAATGCAAAGCCCACACAAAAGTTACCGATATCATTTCTCAGGGTAATGACCTAGCTGACAGAACAGCTAAACAGACTGCTCAGAATCAGACTCACACAACTGACATGACAAAGACAATAGTCCTGACACCAACACATTGCATGACAGTTAAGGATCCCGCCCTTGATGTAATTGACATACAGACACATGCTACACCAGAAGAAATAAAGAAATGGACTGAATTAGGAGGGATCCAAACAGATCAAGGATGGATGACGAAGGAAAAATCTATATGGTTTCTTCCCGACTCAATGGTCCAAGTCATCATTAACACAATACATAGTCCAGCGCACCTAGGAGAAAAAGCTATGCTAGACAGCATTCAACACATTTGGTTCAACAAACACTTGCGAGCCGCAGCGAAACAAAAAGTTCGTACCTGTATGATATGTTGTCAGTTTAATCCAGGTAAAAGCATCCCCGTAGAACAGGGTGGATTCCAAACTCCCGATCATGCTTTTGAAGTCCTCCAGATGGATTATATCCAGATGGAACGATGTCGAGGATTCAAATATGTTCTCGTAGTTGTCTGTGCTCTTTCCCGTTGGACAGAAGCATACCCGGTTTCAGATTACACTGCCCCGACTACTGCCAAACAGTTAGTTCGAGAATTCTTCCCACGGTACGGTTTACCACGTGTTGTCTACTCAGATAACGGCCAGCCGTTCTCATCCGAACTAATGAAACACGTTTCCCTTCTATTAGGATACCAATGGAAATTCCACTGTGTCCGACATCCCGAGGCGGCAGGTCTCGTGGAACGTCATAATCAAACTCTGAAAATTAGATTGTCCAAAATATGTAGAGAAAAAGGAGTAGATTGGATAGTAGCCTTACCAGTTGCACTCTTTTACATGAGAATGGTAGCACATTCTCGAACAGGGCTATCCCCGTATGAGGTGATCTTCGGTAGACCACCAAATATGTGGGGGACGCCTATACCTCGTAAAATAACTGATGTTGACTGTAATATGCTGACAGATTACCTGGCTTCCTTGATGTCTGCACTACAATCTTGTCGTTCACAGGTATCCGCAGCTTTTCCCGACAATACTGAGGTAAAACCCCATGACGTGGTTCCTGGGGACTTGGTGTTGGTCAGGAATTTTGACCGGAAGACCCAACTGGATCCTAGGTGGAAGTCACCGAAGTTGGTTCTACTCACCACAAGGACAGCTGTGAAAATCGAGGGAAGGAAAGGGTGGTTGCACTCGAGTCATATCAAGAAATTTTATGGACTACCATCCAGCGTAGATACTCCACCCTGTATTCCCTCACAGACAGACTCAAAGCTTCCCTTGGCTG
The DNA here is from genome assembly GCF_964204655.1 of Triturus cristatus. Taxonomy (NCBI): domain Eukaryota; kingdom Metazoa; phylum Chordata; class Amphibia; order Caudata; family Salamandridae; genus Triturus; species Triturus cristatus. The sequence continues at coordinate 92,789,365 of NC_140579.1, read as the reverse complement.
AATTAACACAATCAGAACTGTATAAACTAAAATTGAGGTCTAGTAAGTCAGACAATTTGATTGTTTAAGTCCTCTCCAAGGTGAATCGGTTGAATTTGTTTCTGACATGTATCCTCTAGACCGGAATAGAGAAAGAAATAATCAAATGCTGCTCAAGAAGCATGCGTATTGTAAATCATTTCGTAGTCACTGCACAGTAACATTATTAATTTTGTTTTTTCTAAGTCTTCTGATCATCATTGTCAGCATCCTATTGCACATGTATTATCCTGTTCCTAAGCGTGCTTATAATATAACTGCAGAACATTCTTTTAGTGAATTACCTCCACATGAATTGTCTTATAGATTTGCGCTGCGCAATAACACTTTCATTAGTATGCTACATCATTCTCATCAAACCAGCAATGCCACAAATTGTTGGATATGTGGCCGACTCCCTCCCTATCAGAACTATAAGGGAGTTTTGCCCCTCTTTCCCTATCCGTTCACACACAATGGCTCCTGTGGAGCATGGTTTAGTTTGATTAATTCCCTAGATTCAAATTCCGCAGTTTATCAAGACAACTGGGTATGGGGAAACCTGAACTTAGTTTTGCTTAAAGTCTGCTACCCTAACAAGGAGGGACTTCCCAAAAGAACAGGAACTGATCTAGAAAATGAAGTATATGGATTAGGTAATTTTACGCTTAACCTCATGATCCTGAACGTTGAATCTGAAGCTACACCAATCTTGCCCGCCATGTCAGTATTCCCAGTAAAAGGGGAACTATGTATAAGAAAGAATGGTTCCATACACATGGGCCATAGTAAATGCACCACTGTAATAAAATTCAGTGATCAAGGCAAGTCTACATTTAGAGCTTCCCGTCATTCCTACTTTATATGTGGCCAGACCGCATATATACGCCTACCTTTAGATTGGGATGGTACCTGTTACATAGCATTCCTTCTACCACCTGTTTTCCTAGCTCCTCCTGATTATCACAGAAATACCCATTTAGTACACAATAGACAGCAGAGAGATCTCCCAATTGTTGATTACACTGAAACAGCATGGGAAAAATACACAGATTTCAATAAAGGTTTCTTTCCCTATATAGGTACAGTCACTAATAGTAAGCTGATACGTAGATTAACCAGAACCCTTGAAGCAGTAGTGAACGAAACTATTTCCGCCTTAGGCAATTTAACAGAAGAGCAGTCTGCTATGCGGATTGTTGTGCTTCAAAATCGTCTTGTCCTTGACGTCATCCTGGCCGATAGGGGCGGAGCTTGTAGGGTCATCGGATCAAGTTGTTGCATTTTCATACCAGAAAATTCGCCGTCAGTATATAAAGCCATAACCCGCCTTCATAAGATTGTAAGCCAGATACACCAGAGTCCAGGCACCTGGACTTGGTCCGGTTGGTTCTGGGGCGTGTTGTCAGCCTGGGGATGGAGAATGCTCTCCTTCCTAGGTATTGGCTTTCTCATACTATTCAGTTGCTGCTTATGTCTACAATGTGGGCCAGCGATTTGTGGTCTGTGTGCCACCTCGTGTATCCCACATCCAAGTTTTCGTTCGAGATCCCGGAAGAAGAAAGAAGAACAAATGATGCTATATGAACAGATCGATGGATTGATGAAGATCGATATCTCCTAAGGGTCCGAAGGGGACAAGGAGGGAATGAGGAAATATGAATTTTGTGATCAGTTATGTCCCCTATCGTAGACCCCAACGGCTCCATGTACATGCTATAAGTACATGTATGTTCCCTCCTGCTCCAGTTTTAAAGACGCAAATATATGTGCGTCCACCGTCAACATGTCCTCTTTCAGATCCACCATGAATGGGTCAGATATTCCTTTTCTAAGTATGAAAGGCCACCGACTTTATGTGGTTCACTTTCCACATTTTACAGACTCAGGCGAGTAGGCCCGAATTCTGTCATCAAGCCTTTTCCTGCCTTCTGCCTCTGAAAGCTCCAGTCTGAGCCTGCATCTGTGACCATGAACTTTGTCTTACTCCCTGCGCGGCTAACGGTGCCTGATCCAGCCCGTTGCCTGCCAAAAACTGTATTTCACCTTCAAGATTATCTCCTCCGCCCCTCAGACTGCATTCCTGTCTAGTAGTTTAGGTAAACATTCCTCCAGCTACCGTGCAAAGGGCCAGGCCTCGCTGTCCTCATGCAAGTAATTCATAGCCCTGTTACCATGGAATATTCCTACCCCCTCGCATCTAGTGTAGACACTTAGACGCTTGTACACGCACTAACAGTCAGTATAGTCAGTATAGAATAAGATTCTATCCTAAGAGACCTCTCTTTTTGGATAACACAGTTCTTTAAACATAGGATATTAGATATGATTTGGGATTAGGTTGACATAACCCCAGACTTCTGTCTCCACATGTAGAGCTAAATGTCAAGTCCCCTTCTCCCTCTAGTTGCACGTCAATCACACGTCATGCGGCTGCGCACGCATCTCTGCCAAATATTTCTGCTGACATTGCAGGATTCTCTTATGGATCCACCCACTTGTGACATCATGTATAATGACGTTTTCTAGTTACGCCTATTCTAGTTACGCATGCATATTTTATTTTGTCTTATCAGTTGATACGCCTACTGCATCTGTTTCACTGTAAATGCCTTTTCTATAAAAATGATTACCTATCAATAATATATGCCCTTCAATCCTGAACTTTCGTGGTGATGGAATAGAACGCCTACAATTCGAATTGTATTCCTTTGTATAGGAATAAAGCCTTTTTAAAACCTCTAATACCACGGATTCTGCCTCTCATTTTACTGAGTTATTCTTAATAGACTTTACCGCATAAAAAATAGTACCGGTAACGAAATATTTACCACAATCTGACCATTCCAAACTGATAAGCAACTGTGACCAAACTAGATATGATATGCTTTCAGAAAGTTGTGATGGCTTGTAGCCCAAATTATTTGGTTTTGTTCATATACTGAATTGCCAATAAACAGAAACTTGACAAAAATTAAAGACATGACCACACCGTGCATTTCCTCTCTTGCACATTTTGAGTTTGACAATTAGCAACACTGCAAAATGATACAGCTCAATAATATGATACAGAATGGTACATATTATTCTTCAATTTCAGGTTCAGACGAGTGGTTAGTGTAGCTAGTCCACACTAACGGTTGTCATGCACATTTTTTAAACACCTCAATACGTTTTAAAGCAAGCTGACCAGACACCGGTACGTGCAGTCACAACATTCAGGGATAGTTACCACCTATAGCATATGAAAGTTATGCCAGCAATGGTTACAGCATTCCACCTTATCTGCAGTTAAGGAACATATATCTCTCCTTTTGGATGACATGGATTTACATGACTTCTTGCTGGGCCCTAGGTCGCCATGTTCTAAACATCTCATACATGCCATATACAATTAACTTAGGAAAGTTTCTCAGCAGGAAGCTGCCAAAAGTTTAAGAGAAATTGATAGGGCAAATTTGAAAAAAGCATTGGATATTGTAGATAATATCATGACTAAATTGCCAACTCGCATTTATTCTTTGAATACTGTTGTATCATCTGCATTTGATATAATACAGAATGATATGTTTCTCCTCCAGCACAGGCAAAGTCAGCTGAGATTGATTATGCCATTGATTTGGACATTGCAAATTTTAAAAACAATCCATGTGCCATGGAAATATCTGAATGCAACTGAGTTGTTTTTGCCTTATAATTTAACATGCACACAAAACCGAATGGCAAAGAAAGATGCAAATTATACAATGTTAAACAATGAGCATTTAGAAAAATTGCCTTTCACAGTAGCTGAGACACCTTGTTTGAAACACTTTCAAGTAGGTAGATATGAAGCTTTAGGGGAGATTTTGTGCATGAAACTTGGTTTCTGCCCCTAAATTACAAATGTTTGCATGCAGAAACTGAAGTCTTTCTTAGTGGAAATGAATGTGAAACTTAATTCAGCAATTTATTAGTTTGTAAAGAGGTGACACTTCATGGGGCGTGGAACGCATCCATGGCCAATTTGGCATGTTATTTAAACGGCGTCCCACTTTTCTTGATTCAGCTAGTATTCGGATTACCTTAAAATGGAAGTTATATGTTGGTGATCAACCAAGGTTGTTGTGTGATAAAACTGGGAGTGCCATATGTGGTAACGGCTTCCAGGGTAGTGACCTGTTGTAATACCACCTACTCGCACGACTAGTGAAGTTACCTTGCGGCATTTGATTCCTATTTTTGGACATTAACTCTGATAAGTTAAGTCGACTGAAAGCCTTATTGTTTCAAAAGAATGTAGCTTTAACATCTGGTACCTTGGTAAGGTTAGGGGTTCAGATGAGGCAATGTAGGCTAGCTTGGAATTGGGACAATATTTCCTGATGATATGTGTGGATATGTGTGTCCCCATATTCTGAGGTTTATGTTGTCCAGTCACACAGTCCTACTTAATTTGTAGGAACCATATAACACTGTCCTGCTCAACCTCTTAGTGGCATTTTACATCATCTCCCAAAGCACCCTCATCGCTCGACTTTTGGAATCCTGAATCCAAGTACCAATCTTAAGTTGGATCTCCTCCTTTCTCTCCAACAGAACACAATGAGTCTGACTCCCTCAGTTCAACCTTTACATGAGACCCCTCATCTGCATCTTAAGGACCCACACACATCAACATCGTCTCCTACACAAATGACACTCAGCTAATGGCATGAACACCAGGAGCAACTTCACCCGTGAATGTCTGACATGGACAACTTGATGCAAGTGAACTGCCTCGAACTCAACACAGACAAAACGGAGATTCTGCTCTTCGGAAATAAGAACTCTCCCTGGGACTCCTCCTGGTTGCCACCTGACCTGGTTCCCACACCCACCCCCACAGACAATGTCAGAAACATCCTTGATGACAAGCTCTCCATTAACAATTAGGTCAAGACCATGATTGCATCCTGTTGCCATATCCTTAGAATGTGTCACAAAATCTTCAAATGGCTCCCCACACACACAAGACACACGCTTACCCAAGTCCTCATCATCAGCAGACTCGACTACGGCATTGAACTCTTAGCCAGCATCTCAACCCGAATCGTGCAAAGACTCTAAACCATCCAAAACAACCCTGCCAGACTCATAGTAGACGTCCCCAGAAACACGCACATCACTCCCTACCTAGCAGAACTGTACTGGCTAACCATCCAGAAACGCTGCAATTTCAAACACACCTCCAAAACCTTCTACAACACAGGACCGACTCCAACTCTACCAACTGTCCAGATAGCTGTGCTCCACCTGTATCTCCCTCGCACATATCCCACACATTCAGAGAAACAGGGCAGGAAGACGCACTTTCTCCATCATCGCTGCCAAAACGAACACCCTCTTCACATTAGAACTGCAACTTAACTCATCATATTCTGCAAGAAGCTGCAGACCTGTTCAAATAGGAGCCCTGCAGGGCATATGCTCCTGCTCTAGCACCCCCAGACCTACGCACCTGCTCCAGTACCTGATAGCCTCAGGTGATAACCTGCATCATACAAATCTGTTAAACATAACATAATATAACCATCTTAATCCTTTAGTGCAGCTCCTGAGTAGTTGATAAACTGAAGATAGGAAACTCATTAGAGCGGCAATGTATTTGTTTAGCCTGCTTTCTAGAAAATATTCTAAAATCAGAGCATCTAGGAATAGAAGATATTCAAAATGAGGGAGCTTTAGGCAAGACGCCACTAAGGTGCCTGATTATGATGCCAGATAAACAGCTTTCAAGCTTAAACTGGTATTGATGATCTACTGGGTACAGTGACAATAAAAGACCCCTTGAAGAGATCACAAAGCATCCAATGCTGCTGTATTATTAGAAATACCATTACACTCACCTTTTTCTTTTTGGAGATTGTCTGTGTACACAAAAATAAATTAATATGAGCTCTCTAGAATTACTTTTCATATAAGATTCATCTATTATTGCTCAATTTATAAACTTACCTATTGTTTTAATTAAATCACCTATCAGAGAAAATTTTGAGAAGAATAATTTAGTCTTGCTTTGAAGATGTGCAAGTGAAACTTGACAGAAAGAAAACTCAGAAATGGCAGTATTAGCTATCTGGGAGGATTTCTAAATATTCGTATTGCGATTTGCAAAATGTGTGTACAGGTGATATTCATAAGATATTTCTGTTCATGTAGTCACAGATACTTAATGTATTTCAAACTGACCTATAACATTCACAATTCTTATACTTTTCTTAAACCCTCAATCATTGGCCTGTTTTTTTGTAGTATATCACAATAAGAGGCATCTATAAAATAGTAATACATTCAATGCAGTTTATAATGTCTTCAAAAATATGTAACAAACAATATGTTCAGATTTTGTAAACCTCAACAGTATTTTAAAAAACCCTACTATCATTTGAACATTTTGTCTTTAGAAATGTCTGCTCAGATAGCCAACAATAGGTCATGAATTTGAAAATGAGCATTTCTGGAGATTTTCAAGATGGAGTCGTACAGTCTAATTTGAGTAAAATCCCTTGGTTGTGATGAAGAATGTGCATTGCTTTGCTCACTGTGTAGGAGACTTCTGTTTTTGTATAAAGGAAACATAGTCCAACTAATGGTCCTTCTAAAGAGCAAAATATAGTTCCCAACATCATCATAAGCAAAAGATGCATCACAGGCAGTAACAATCTTCAGAGAAGCAGAAGTACTCTACCTTGACTAGATTTGTTCTTGCCCTCACCTTTGTTTCAATGCAATTTCACATACCGTTTTCCTTCTGGAGACTGTCTGAAATAGAGACAACAAATGTGTAAGACTTAATACTCCATTGCTCTAAATTTCAAAGGCAAACTTTCAACAGTTGTTCCAAGCTTTAATATTATGACAAGTTTGCTCAAGTATAATTCTCTAAATTCAAGCTATTGCCAATAATTACAGGATTGATGCTAAAAATGATGAGATTGAAAATGTCCCATGTAAGAAATTGGGTTGGTGGTTGTCTGGGCTGTGAGACCTGGTCAAGCAGCACCCACAACCCTTTTTGGATCAAGGCAATTAATCTGTCCTCACCCCTTTGACAGTTTGGCACAGAGCATTGAGGCTTAACTCAAGAGCAATGTATAAAGTATATGTGGAACACTTTCAACTATAAAGCAGTGGAAACACGCCACAAAAGGAGCCTGTAACAGAGGTGGAAAATTAGAGTAACTTTTAATAAATAAAACAACAAAAATCCAATTAGTAGAACCCGAGATATTGAATTTTAAAGTTTTTAGTGAAACTAGCACCAAAAAGCATAAAGCTCGAACTAGGAATATCTGGCTGTGCTGGACAGGGATGAAGCCACAAGTTCAGGCAGACAGTTATGGAGTGCAAAATCTAATACAATGGGGTAACCCAGTAACCCTACAGAACCTGGGTATGTACAATATAAACAACAATCGATTCCGTCGGGTCAAACAATTTCTTTGTGGTTTACATTATACAAATTAAATAATTGGAAAACAACGTGCACTTGAACATAATAGAGAGAACGTGAATTAATCCCAATGGAAAAATATTTTACTTCATATTTGCAGAAACGGAAGAAAGACAAAACAATATATATTTTACTTTGTTATATCATGACATGAAGGCTGTCTGATAACCTTATTAAAAAACGGCGCATGTGAACATAATTAAAGTGATTTGGTGGATAAAGTGACAAAGTGACAGAATTAGTGTATTTTACAAAAAGGTGAACAAACTCTGTATGACTAATTACACAAGGAAGTACTAAAAGACAAGGTCCAATTATAATGGAGGTCACCTAGCAAGGTAAGTAAATTATATAAATAAATCCGTTAGGGGACCTAATACATGGACAAAGGAGCTGTCGACGTTTCGACCCTGAAAATCTGCATTGATTAGGGATATCAACACGGGTCTTCTTCAGGACAAGTGGACAAAATCGACAGCCGATACTCTTGGAATTCTTACAGTGTGTGGGAAACTCAAACCCAAAGCCTTGGGGAGAGAGAAAATCAAAAGGTAATGTTCGGGAGGAGCCTAGCGCGCAACCAAGATGGCCGCGTAGGTGCGAGGCTCCCGAGGACCTCCGCAACCTCCTACGTTTATCCTGCCTTCATCCTGAATCGGTTGAGGGGACTGTGTCGGTGAGCCTGCGCCGAGGTGGTACCCGTTTTCCGTTTTTGAATCGGACCCCGGGTGCCGGGGTGAGCACCGACCGAAGTTTGCGGCCTACTTCCCTCCTGACCCCGGATTCGAGTTTGGGGGTAACCCAGTGGCGAAGTGAACAATAACGGCGGGCCGGGCCTGGCGAGTCACGTACCCCGCACTTTCACTTTCGCTTTTGACTCCCCCTGCCCTCATCGCAAGTGGGATTACGGCGCTTCTTTGTGTTGGGGTGGCCTCGCTGGGAGACCCTGCCTGCCTGCCTGCGGTGGCCCGCTCTGCCGTCCTGGGGTGACCCCCGGGGCTCTCGGCCTTGATTGCTTGCTCTCCACTGCGTAGCTGGTGAGGGCGCGAGCCACACGACGATGGCCACGAAGCAGGATGGGGATCGGTTGAAGGCCAAGTCTACCCGGCGTGGCACCGCGCATCAGGCCAACATTATGGACCGCTGCACCCTCCCGAAGGGGTCTCCCGGCGAATCGCACAAGTCATCCGAGTGCCCCTCGGATGCCCCGGATTTGCCTGCGGATCTGACTTTGCAGGATGTTATGGGCGCCATTGCTGAGATGAAGACCTCAGTGGGCCAGCAATTTGACACCTTGGCACATAAACTCGACGCGGTCCTCATCGATGTTAACCTTGTTAGAGCCGATCTTTCTAAGACCAATGACCGGGTCGACTCTTTGGCCCACACCGCGTCGGGCCTCACGACTGAGGTAGCGGCCCTTCAGACGGAGGTGCATCGGCTCCGTCAGGCAAGTGCGCTCCTGGATCGGCGCCTGGAGGACTCCGAGAGCAGGGCCCGGAGGAATAATATCCGCATTATTGGAGTGCCCGAGGGACGGGAGGAGTCGGCGGCGGATCTCTTTGTGGAGGACCTGGTCTCTACCCATCTCCAGCCTAAGGGGCTGAGCAAATTCTTTGCGGTGGAGAGGGCCCATAGAGTTCCCGGAGGCAGGCCGAAGGTCGGAGCCCCTCCGCGGACTCTTATTGCCCGTATTTTTAACTTTCGGGACAGGGATGCGATTCTGCAAGCTTCTAGACTGCAAGGGCCGATTAAGCTGGAAAACATGGAGGTGAACTTTTATCCTGACTTCACGCAGGCGGTCCAGAAGCAGAGACTGAGTTTCCTGGGTGTCAAGCGGCGGCTTCGGGACATGAACCTAAAATATGCCATGCTCTTCCCAGCCAGGCTGCGGGTGGAGGCAGATGGTCGCACTCACTTTTTTGACCGTCCTGACATGGCCGGGGACTGGTTGGACACTTTGACTGGGGGACATGGTCGGGATGGAGGGGGGGCGACGGGAGGTGAGCGCTCACCGGACCGGGTCTGAGGTACTGACACCGTGGCTCACCCCGGATGATGCCACTTTTGGCCATGCTTAGGGTCTTTTGCCTATTGTGCCTTGTTTCCCCTCCATGGGAGGTTGTGCTGGGTCTCGAGGGGGTTCTCCCTCCTCCTCTAGGGGGTCTTAGTAGTTCCATTTACATAGGGGCGACAGGCACACTGCAAGTTGGGGGGGCTGTTTGGGCTCATGCAGGGGTGCAGGGAGGGGGGAGTTTTGTTGGGGCTGTTGGGTTGGGGTTGGGTATTGTTTATATGTACCACAAGGCAGATGTATTGTTGTGCTACTTCTACAGTGCTCCCTGGGGGGAGATGGCTCGACTTCGGCTATGATGGGGGGTAGGGGACTGAGTCTTTTGTCCTGGAATGTTAATGGACTGGGGGACAGGATAAAACGGGGTGTGGTCCTGCAGTTTTTAAAACGTATTTCTCCCGATATAGTATTTCTGCAGGAAACACACCTCATTGGAAACTCCTTTCGTGCTATGAATAGACGGGGCTATCGCCTTGTAGCCCACTCGGGCTTCACCTCTGGTTCGAGGGGCGTGGGAATCATGGTTAAAACTTCGCTCCCGTTGGAAATGGATGAGGTGTTCCACGATGACAGGGGACGATACACGGCTCTGGTGGGTAGATTGGAGGGTAGAGTGATTGTTTTAGTTTCTGTTTATGTCCCGCCAGGGTTGCAAACAACTACTTTCGCTGATCTGGGACGCCTCCTCCTTGGCCTTCCGGAGGGGATTCTAGTGGTTGGGGGAGATTTTAACGCTGTAGTCTCCGGTACTGAGGATCGTCACCCTCCTAGGGATCTCCCCCGTGCCCAAGCGTGGTTGTCCGGCCTCTTGGATACATTGGGGCTGGTGGATTGTTGGCGGCTGAAACACCCTACGCAGATACAGTACACCTTTCACTCCGGGGCTCATGGCAGTCTTTCAAGGCTTGATTATGTTCTGATGCCAGCGGCACAGGCAGGGAGGGTTGGGGAGGTACGACATTTGGCGCGGGGTATTTCGGACCACTCCCCGCTCCTGCTGCACTTCGACATTGTCCCGAGGGGGGAGGGGAGGGTGGTCCCGGTCAATCCCTGGTACCTGCGTGACCCCGCAATTCGCGCAGATTTGGTTAAATCTCTTGAGCGGTATTTTGAAGATAATATGGGGTCTGTATCGTCTGCGGTCTCTCTGTGGGAGGCGTTCAAGACGGTACTCCGGGGGGAGGCCCTGTCCCTTATTTCCCATTCCCGGTGGCGCGGGCGGGAGGAGGTGACCCGTATTGAAACTGAGATAACTGAGTTGGAGGGTGATCTGGAATGTGGGGTGACGGACGACAAATTACATGCTCTCCGACTCAAGCATGCGGACTATAAGGCCCTCGTCACAGAGGCAGCCAGGGGCCTCAGTAGAGAGCAGCATGGGAGACTGTATGATGTGGGTGATAAGGCTGGTAAATTGATTGCGTGGCTGGATAAAAAGGAGAGAGCGAGTCGAGTTGTCCCGTTGATTGAGAAATTGGATGGTGTGTGTGTCACTGATCCGGGTGAAATTGTTGATTGCTTCGCAGAATATTTCCGTGGGGTGTATTCCCCGGTGTCTTCCCGCTCGGAAGAGGATTCCCATGCTATGCTCAGGGATATTGCGCTGCCTTCCCTCTCGGAAGAGGATAAAGTGTCGTTGGACACCGCCCCTACATCTGAGGAGATTGCCCTCGCCATACGTTCGGTCGCTTCCGGCAAGGCCATGGGTCCTAATGGCCTTCCCATCGAATTGTACAAGCTGCGACCAGATACGCTGGCGCCACATCTCCGTGCTATGTTCCTCGCGGCCCGTTCGGCGGGTTCCCTCCCGCTGGACCAGCGTCTGGCCACTATCGTGGTTATTCATAAGGAGGGGAGGCCGCGGGATCGGGTCACGTCTTACAGGCCCATTTCTCTGTTGAATGCGGAGCCCAAAATTCTCGCCAAGGTGCTGGCTAATCGGCTGGTTAGCGTGGTGTGCGATCTGATTCACCAGGACCAGTCCGGCTTTATCCCTCATCGCAACACCGCGCTTAATCTGCGGCGTTTGCATGGGGTGCTCGCGCGGGTCCCGTTCATACGAGAGCCGGCCATTTTGGCGTCCTTGGACGCCACTATGGCGTTCGACACGCTTGAGTGGCCATATATTTGGGCGATGCTGGCGAAGTTTGGTTTCGGCCCGGGATTCATTGGTTGGGTGAAACTGTTATACTCCGGACCTCTGGCGCAGGTGGTGGTGAACGGTAGAGTGTCGGCTCCGTTTGAGCTGGGCAGGGGTACGCGGCAGGGCTGCCCGCTGTCGCCGCTCCTCTTCGCGCTTGCCTTGGAGCCCCTGGCGGAGTGGCTGCGGTGGGATCCTTCCATTCGTGGTCTCCGTTGGACCCCTGAGTATGAGGATCGCGTATCCCTTTACGCAGATGATATCCTTTTATACCTTGCTTCCCCGCGTAAATCGCTGATTGTAGTAGTGGATGTTTTGCATTCCTTTGGCCGCAATTCTGGCCTAGTCATCAACTGGGCTAAATCCTGTGTGTATGTCCTCTCCGGGGAGACTCCTATCCTACCGCGGGGCTGCCCTATCCAGGTCGCTCCGCAGGGATTTAAGTACCTGGGTATCTTTATCACCCTGGACGCTGAGGCCCGATATAAACAAAATTTGCTCCCCCCCCTCCAGCGCCTGAAGGAGGACGTGGCGCGTTGGAGGCGCTTGCCGCTCTCATCGCTTGGCCGTGCGGCATTGTTTAAGATGATGTCGCTGCCACGTTTCCTATATGCTCTACAGAACACGATGGACGTTGTCCCGGCGCGCTACTTTCGCGAGGTGGAGAGTCTGCAGCGCCACCTATTCTGGGATGGGAGGCCGCGTATCGCCCTTGCGAAGCTGACACTCCCGTGGTATGACGGGGGGGTCGCCCTCCCAGACATCAAACGGTACTACTGGGCCTCCCAGCTGGCCGCGATAAACCACGGCCTTTACGGGCCCGCTCTAAACCCGGCCTTTGAGATGGATAAACTATTGCTGCCGGGTGGTGACTATAATCGGGCGCTTTATTCTCGATCGCTCGACGCGCGTCTGACGGGCCCTACGCGGGTCATGGTACGGGTGTGGCACGCGGCAAACTTGGCGATGGGGTGGAAGGATCGATTGACCCGGGCGACGCCACTGTATGCCTCTGAGCGGCTGGGCTCCCTGTGGACCTCGAAGGGCTTTGAGAAGTGGGACATGATAGGCATCAGCAGGGTGGGCAATCTCTGGACGAGGGGGGGATTCAAAACGTTCGATGTGCTGCAGACGGAATTCCAGTTGCAGGACAGGGAGTACTTTCGATATCTACAGGTCCGTCACGCGCTGGTCTCCGTATTCCCGGATGTTGCCTCCATCCCGGAGTACTCCCCTCTGGAAGATAGAGTGCTAGATGGGCATGTGCCGGACGGCACGATTTCCTTGATTTACAAAAAGCTCATCAACGATCGCTCGGGACTGTTGACTGGCCTTCGTGAGGCGTGGGTCGCCGATGGATTGGAGCTGGACCACGAGGACTGGGTGTCTGCGGTGGCCTCCCCGAAAGAGGTGGCCATACCGGCCCGCCTTCGCTTCGTCCAGCTCAAAATACTCCATAGGGTCTATGTTACGGGGCCGGGTCTGAAGCGTATGGGATATTCCGTGGATGGGTTGTGTAAGCGTGGGTGTGGTTCCTTAGGGACCTTCGTCCATATTTTGTGGGAATGTCCGGAGGTGGCGCGATTCTGGCGTGGTGTGCATGCGGTGTTGCAGGCGGTCACACATGTGCCGATGCTTCCTGAGGCGAGGAGGTGTCTGCTAAATGTGTGGGAGCCGACTGATTACTCATTGCCGCAGACGTGGTGGGTGACTCTGGGCTATATGGTGGCCAAGCGTGACATAGCGCAATTGTGGGGCTCCCAGAGGTCTCCAACGATCTCGGCATGGAAGGACAACATGGATTGGTGTATGTTTCGGGAAAAAGTGGTGTATGTCGCGAGAGGTAAGCCTGGGAAATGGGTGAAAGTATGGGGCCCCTGGAACTCCTACCGTGGCGGAATTTGTACCCCGCCAATGACGCCTGATCTGGCACTGGCCCCGTCTCCCTAGTCTCCTTGTCTCCTTGGTTCTGGGTACTGAGTCCACTTTGTTTCCGCTCCGGCCTGTCCCCCCCCGCTTTTCCTGTGGATCGGTAGGGTCCTCCCCAGGGGAGCTCATACTGCTGCTTCGCCTTCTTGCTGCCTTGTGGATTTGTTTGTTATTTCTTACATAAAAATGGAACCGCCATATGGGGGGTCCGGACGGTGTGGCCGCCAATGTTTTTTCTTTCCAACTCCTGTGATCTCTCTCACGCTGCAGCGTGTGTTTCCCACTTGTATTCTATGCTCTTATTGTTTGCTAGCGGCCGGCCCGAAGGTTGTAGGCCCATTTTTGTATCTCTTTTGACTTCTGTAATAAAGGTTTCAAAAAAAACAAAAAAAGGTAATGTTCGATGAATGCGGAGTACCTGTAATTAAATTACAGAGGGGCCGAGGGATTCTAAGTTGTTCAGGGGTGCTCAGCCATATCAGCAGAGAGTGGTCACACGAAAGAGGAATAAAGAGCTGTATATTTGGATGCTCTTCCAAAACCGAACGTATGGACAAAAGTTGCAATGACGTGAGAGCTCAATGCTTGTAATTTACTGAGCCAAAAGTCACTTGGAAAATACTTCTGGATATTCTATTGGGGACGAAAGTGCTTAGAATCGCACTGAGTGCATAAGCTTATTAGTCAGGCCAAGCGCCACAAACGTGAATCAGGGCTGCATTTGGCTTGTTGTAGCTATTTAACCCCAGCGATCCACGAAATGGTCCTGAGTTATGGCGTGCAGGCTGGCTACAGGGACCCAGTTAGGCCTGTTGAACAGAGTACCCGAAATCCTGGTTGCAGAGAGTTACGTGGATCTGCATAAAAGATGTGCAGCGCAGCCGAAGCGATATGTTGGTTCGAGATGTGGCAAGGCTGTGGTGTGAGGTCCTGTTGCATCGTTGTTGAGAATCCAGTCAACAGGGCTTATGATGCGAAGTCCGCTATCCGGTATGTGGCATTCAGCTGGCACAGGTTCAGTTCCAAGGAGCTGCGATGCTCTGTCCATCACTGTCGTCGAGATTGCCTTCGACATGAGATCGAGGACATGGTCTGTGGATGCCCCGCACAGCACCGTTAGAATGATGCGTCGGTCCTGAGGACTGCGGAGGTGAAGAGGGTCTTTTTGAAGGATCCAATCCACGCCGCAGTGGTAAAGTGTCCATTCTGCTCAGGGATGTGCGACTCCGCAGATGAGATGTGCCTATTTTGCTCGGTGATGTGCCACTCAGAGAAGATGCATTGGTTCAGCTGGCAAGCACCTTAGGTCCACTTCCAAGGGTCAAGGACTTGAGTAGCACCACTTGGCAGGTTAGACTCACAGACGGCAGAGGCCAGGTGCATGGTGGTTCCAAGCCTGTTATATGCCTGAGGCTTCAGATCAGGAGGCCAGCCATCTGGCCCTTGTAGACACTCTGTGTTCTGGGTTCAAAAGATGTAGGTTCAGTCCTTGTCACCCAGGTAAGATGGCAGCAGTTCAGCATAGCAGGGCCGCAGTTCCTTCACAGCAGCAGTCCATCAGAGTGGCAGTCCTCCAGCAGCACAACAGTACTTTTTCCTGACAGAGTATCCCAGGTCCAGAAGTGTACTGAAGATTTGGTATCTGAGGTTGCCTTTTTATATATTGATGCCCTGGTTCTGAAAGGTGGTAGAAGCTTCTAGACATTGTCTTTAAAGAGCAGAGAATTCCATCCCTCCCCTGCCCTGGCTCCAAGCTGGCTGAAGAGACAATGCGCGGCCGTTGGGCCTTTGTGGTGAGACACGACACAGCCTAGTGGCGGTGCACAACTCCTCCCTCCCAACCTGCCTTTGATTGCTCATACAGTCACACTTAATCTCCCATTATGTGTGGCTGCCTAGGAGGAATACACAAAAGCCCAACTGTCAACCAAGCCCAGTAATGTGAAGAGGAGAAGAGGAAATGTGTATTGTATTCCTCTATTTCAGCACTCGTTTCAGAATCTGTTAATGTCTTTGTAGATAATATTCCAGAATCAGAGCATCTAGGAATGAAATGTTATCAAAATTTGAGAGCTTTAGGCAAGATGCCACTAAGGTTCCATGTTATGATGCCATAAAAACAGTGTCCAAGGTTAAACTGGGATTGACAATCTACTGTGTACAGCGACAGCAAAATACCACTTGAAGAGTTCATAAAGCATCCAATGCCACTGTATTAATAAAAAGACCATCACACTCACCTTTATCTTTTTGGAGATTATCTGTGTACACAAAAAAAAAACTTAACGTGAGCTCCTTAGAATTTGTTTTAATATAAGATCCATCACTTATTGCTCATTTATAAACTCACTTCTTGCTTTAATTAAATCATCTATCAGTGAAAATATAGAGAAGGATAATGTATTCTTGTTCTGAAGATGTGTAATTTATTTCTACATTGCCTACTGGTGAAACTTGACAGATAAAGACAAGTCAGAAAGGGTAGTATTTAGCTATCAGGTAGGAGTTTCTAAATATTTGTATTACTCTTTGCAAAATGTCTGAAATGTACTATTCAAGTGATATTTCTGTTTGTGTAGTCATAGATAATCTATGCATTTCAAACTGACCTATTACATTCACAATTTTTATACTTTTCTAAAATTCCTCAGTCAAGTATATGAATATCAAGTTGACTTGCACTATATTGGTTAGTGGGTCTGTAAATAAGTAATAAATTCAATGCATTCTATAGAAAGGCTTCAAGGATATGAAATAAACTAAATGTTAAGATTTTGAGAACCTTAAAAGTATTTTTTTTAAACCTACAATCTTTTTGAAATTCTACTGTCTGCTGGAATAGCCAACACTTCATTTATGAATTTGAAAATGGGCATTTCTGAATATTTTTTAAGATGGAGTTGAAGTGTCTAAATTGAGTGTCTGTCTTGGTGTTTAGTGTGTGTCTTGGTGTTTAGTGTTGCGGTGCAGAGTGGGCCCAGCCTTGCGTAGGAGCCTTCTGTTTTTGTATAAAGGAGACATAGTCCGGCTAATAGCCCCTCTATAAAGCAAAATATCGCTCCCAACATCATTATAAACAAATGATGCAAGATAGGCAGTAACATTCTTCAGGCAAGTAGCTTAACAGAAGTACACTATCTTGACTTGATTTGTTCTTACTCTCACCTTTGTATCAATGCAATTCACATACCTTTTTCCTTCTGGAGAGTTTCTGAAATAGGGACAAATGTGTTACTTGTGCAGATTTAATACTCCATTACTCCAAATTTCAAAGGCAAACTTTCAAGACTTGTTCCTCTCGTCAATATTATAGCAACTGTGGTGAAATTCTCTAAATTCAAGCTATTTACAAAAATTAAGGGCATGATATTAAAAATGATGAGCTCAAAAGTGTCACACCACAATGAGCATTTGACAGTCAGCATTGAACAGAACAAATTAATGTGCATTTAGAACATTACAAGACCTACAACCAAGTGTTCCTTTTAGTGGCTGTGTGAAAAAATTGCGTTTGTGCACTCATTCAGAATACATGATACTTTCATAATATGGTGCATAAAATATATATTTCACAATATTATTAAAGATTGAAATAAGAAAAGAGCTATACAGGTCATAAATGACACATAAAAAAACAATGATGAGCCTAAATCCCAAAATAGCTGCCCTTGTTACTTTCTTGATTCAAATGAGTGCCACTAAAAGACAACACAATACAAAAACAATAGTTGACTTACTTTCTGTTTCGTCACTGTGGACAGAGCCATTTCTCCTAATACCATTTTAGGTCATTTCTAACAATATTCTGGTTATATCTAAAAGCATTTCAGCATACTGGGCTAATCCCACCAGAACAGCAAAGGGACTGTCTATGAAAGTTCTAGGCTAGGACAGGAAGGGGAATGCTATTTTTATCTGTATGATCAACACTGTCTGTGCCCCTTCTGAGGTCTCTTACAGAATAACCATCAGGTACAGTCTGTGAGGGATCTAAAGTTAAATAAAGGCCCATATTACCACTTTAAATGATAGCCAAGAGACCAACAATCAAGGGCTGGCAACTTTTATAGACAATAATTAGAGTCTCTATCTAACTCAGTTTGGTTTCCGTATTCACCACAGCACTGAGCTGGCACTGGTCACAGCCACTGAGGAAGTCAAACAGACAACAGATCGCAGGAGCAATGCGGGCCTGCTCTTATTAGAATTTTCAACCATGTTCAACACACTTAACCATACTCTCCCAATCGACTGACGTGGATCGTTTGGTATAAACGACAAAGCACTCAAATTCTTAACACCCTTCCAAGTCGACCAAATTCAAACAGTGTCTTTAGGAGACTTTACATCACCAGCTTTCTCACTGACATGCGCAGTGCCCCAGGGTTCATTCCTGAGCCCCACTCTATTTAATCTGTATGTTACCCCGCTGGCAGCACCGATCAAATCTCATGGTTTTGCGCTGGTCTCCTACGCTGATGACACGCAGATTGTTGTGTCGATAGCAGGTAACCCTGAGGCCACGGCAGTTCAATTTCACGATTGCATGCTCCACATAGCAGCTGGATGCAGAATAGCTGCCTGAAGTTCAACTCCTCAAAAACTGAGGTTTTACTGTTTGGCAATAACCCATCCTTTTGGTCTCCTAACTGGTGGCCTCAAGAACTTGGAACCCTGCCTACCCCAAGGAGTGAAGTAAAAGATTTGGGACTAATCATCAGCACTAAGCTATCCTTCGAAGGACGGATAAATCACACTACATCTTCCTGCTTTTATGTCTTGAGAATCCACAGAAAAGTCTTGCCCTACGTGCCAATGACCTTGCAAAAAGCTGTAGTTATGGCTCTCATTTCCTCTAAGTTGCATTAGTGCAATGCACTCTTCATCAACATTCAAAAGATTCTTGCACAAGTTGCAGACACTGCAGAACACGGCAGCGTTATTACTTGACCCTTCGTATTTGAGACAGCGCTCCGAACATTACATTTCGGCACGATCTCGTCGCTCATCTTCCAGTGGAAACCTTGTATTCCCTAAATTGAAACTAGTTAACTGGGGGGAGGAAGGGATCGTAACCTGCACAGCGTGGCTGTGGAAGTTGCTCCCCATAGACCTCAAGAACAAAGCAAACTTATTAGAATTCAGGAAAAACCTAAAAACCTGGCTATTCACTAAATAGCATCTCCCCATTTTCCATAAACAAACTCTGTCTCTCAGTCTGATTCAGCGCCTGAATACCCCCAGGTTCATTCAATTTAGTTTTATCCCTTTTCCATAGGCCTGCCTCTGTCTCATTCCTCTATTTGCGTCTTATGTATCCCCTAGAATAGATGAAATGTATGCCCACTCACATCAGCAGCAATAAGGTATAACTTGTAGGCCACGACTATACTTCTCAGATGTGTCAGTTGGGAAATCTTGGAATATTTCAGATGCTTCTTGATGATGAAAAGTGAATGGATGCTGTTCAGCCACCTGCCTTGTACGAATCCTACACTAAGATGCTATGAAGCTTACTTGAACTGAAAAGAAATGCTCAAATTAAGGCCACAATAACAATGTAAATCCTCAGCTCCTGCTCCGGCACAACCAGACCTACGCTCCTGCTCCAGTACCTGGATACCCTCGAGTGATAACTCGCGCCATACAAATCTGTATAATGTAACATAATATACCCATCCTAATCCTAGAGTGCAGCTCCTGAAAAATTGTCCGACTGAATATAGAGAACCCTATAGAGCCACAATGGCTTTGTTTAGCCTGCTCATCAAAATTTTTAGTATTGATATAAAAACCTACAAAAGGTGGAAGTTTGTTAATGAAGAATCACGGACTATAACGCACAGGGAATTTTGTCCCTATGCACTGAGTCATTTATAGATTTACAAACTGAGGTTTGTGAAGCCTCACATGACTTTTCTGAGATTGGAAATTTAGTTATAACAGCTATCCGCTAAATATGGCGAGGAATCCATAACTATGACCTGGCGGCCAGTGATAGGTAGGCCACCAGGCTGTGGTTTTCAACCAGGGGATTAAATCAAAGGGATTCACAAGATTGACAGGGTGGAGCATTTGTCAATTTTTGGCGGTTCCCATTATCTGCCAAACTGTAAATGATACCTCTCTGTCCCCCTATATGCTGCCAGAAACGAGAAAGATGTTCTTCCACAACACGCCTGACATTGCCCAGTTTACAAGTGTATGAAGATGCTTACTCTTAGATATAGAGGCAAGGCAGCCCTAAGACAGACAAGGATCAAACCCTGTCAGATGCCAAATAGAAATTACATCAACTCAGAGGAATGGGTCCAAATAATCAGAAGCAGGATTGGAACTTTTCATAAGAAAACCTGGTACATATCTAGGAGCTGAAGACAGTAGAGCAAATCCAATGGCGTCAGTACAACCTAATGGTCTAGGAGAGGATAGCAATGTGACATTGGGCCCTTCACTTATAGTATGATATTAATCAAGAGAAGGGAACATTTGTATTTCAGTCCTCTAGCCCATTCTTTCATTTCAGTACTTATTTCAGAAACTGTTAATGTCTTTCTAGACAATATTCCAGAATCAGAGCATCTACAAATAGAAGGATTTCAGAAGTTGAGAGCTTTAGGCAAGAAGCCACTAAGGTTCCTGATTATGGTGCCACAAAAGCTATTTCCAAGCATGAACTGGGATAGATGATCTACCGTGTACAGTGACAGCAAAATACCACTTGAAGAGATCATAAAGCATCCAATGCCGCTGTATTAATAGAAATACCATTACACTCACCTATTTCTTTTTGGAGATTATCTGTGTACACAAAAACAAACTAATATGAGCTCACTAGAATTACATGTTATACAAGATCCATGTTTTACTGCTCAATTTATAAACTTACATATTGCTTTGATTAAAATACCTATCAGAGAACATATAGAGAAGTCTAATGTAATCTTGTTTTCAGGATGTGTAAAATATTTCTACATTGCCTACTTGTGAAACTAGACAGATAAAGACAACTCAGAAAGGGTAGTATTAGCTACCTGGGAGAATTTTTTAAATATTCTTATTACATTTTGCACAATGTGTGAAAATATGATATTCATGAGAGATTTCTGTTCATATAGTCATAAATAGTTTACGTGTTTCAAACTGATCTGTCACATTCACACTTCTAGTACTTTTCTAAAACCTCTCAATCATTGTCCTGTTTTGTTTTTTGTAGCATATGCATTAAGGTCCTTGCAATATAATGGTGAGGGGTCTATAAAATAGTAATACATTCAATGCAGTTTTATACAAAGGCTTCAAAGATATGTAAGAAACAATATGTTCAGATGTCGTAACCCTCAAAACTATTTTAAAACCCTACTATCATTTGTAAATGTTTTATTTTGAAATGTCTTCTCAGACAGCCAACAATAGGTTATAAATCTGAAAATGGGCATTGCTGGAGATTTTCAAGATGGAATCGAACAGTCTAATTTGAATTAAATCCCTTAGTGTGTGTATTGGTGATTTGTGTTGTGGTAAAGATCATGCATTGTCTTGCTCACTGTGTAGGAGACTTCTAGTTTTGTATAAAGGAAACATAGCTGCTCAGCATAGTGGCAGTTCTTCAGCAGTACAGCACTCCTCCTTCCTGGCAGAGTACCTACAGGTCCAGAAGTGTACTGAAGAGTTGGTGTTTGAGGTCTACTTTTTATATCCTGATGTCCTGGTTCTGAAAGGTGGGAGCTGCTTTTTCGACATTGTGTGCCCTTGCTCCAAGCTGGTTGAAGTGAGAATGCAGAGTCGTTAGGCTCTTTTTGGGGAGACACAACACAGCCTATTCAGGTGTAAGTGAGGCTGGACCCAATTCCTCCCTCCCATCCTGCCAGTGTTGTCCCACCCAGTCACACCTAAACTTCCATTATGTGTGGCTGTCTAGGAGGAATATTCAATAGCCCCGCTGCACACTACACCCAGTCAGATAGACTGCAGGCACCAATGGATAAGGCAAGAAAATTCCAACTTTCGTAATTTAAAATCCGACTCCACCATAAGTTAGCATTTAAAATTTGGATTCCAGAGACACCAAACTTGAACCAGATGCCATCTTTCTAAAAGTTTCTGGAAAAGAGTACCTCCTAGACCGTGGATTTACAGTGGTTTTGTCCAAAAGGAGCTATAACATTCTCCCTCTGTAAGTACAATTAATGTGCAGACATAATTCAAAGTTCATTCACAATGAGGCTAAGGTTTCCCAAGATTTCCTATTCTTTTTTACCAACCACCCACTACCAAGTATCACTGTTTATACATTGGTTTATGGTGCCTTATAAGGCTCGAAAGGATGTTTCATGAGCTGAGCCAAGACTATATTAAGGTGCCAGAGTGGAGGAGGAGGTTTGATCGGAGGGAAAAACCCGAAAAAGCCCCTTCATAAATTGTTTTATTATCCTTACTGACCATAGAGAAGGGCCTGAAGACGTTCTTCTGAAACGAGAGATGGCTGCAAGATGAACTTTGATGGATGCATGAGCTAAACCAGCTTTTACAAAGGAAAGGATATAAGGAAGAATCTCCTGAGCCGAGGAAGAGAAAGGGTGAACTCCTGATTTTTGGCACCAGAATCAGAACCTCTTCAACTTCATTTGGTATGTCTTGTTCTTACTCTGAGCATGAGCCTGGGAAAGGATGTCTCTACACTCGGAAGACAGATTCAGGTAAAACAAACTTTCTGTGCTCAGGAGCCTAGCTGATAATTGAAGGGATTTGGGATCCGGATGCAGCACTTGGCCCTGGGACATCGTCAGCAATGATGGGATAGGATCCAAGGGAATCGGTTGTTCCACCAACAGAAGAAGAAGCTCTGTGTACCAGTACTGGTGAGGCCAGGACGGTGCTGTGAGGATCATTTTGCAGGGTTCTGCCTTCAACTTCCTGAGAAGCCTCGGGAGAAGAGGAATGGGGAGAAAAGCATAGACAAAGACACCTGACCATACCATCGAAAACACACGCCACCAGGATCCCGGATGGTGATGCCAGCTTGCGAAGTACTGGTATTTTGTGTTCTTCGGTGTCACAAACAGATCTATAGATGTCCTACCCCTAAGCCAGAAGATGTCGCCAGCGTCCTCTGGTCCAGCTACCACTCATGGCAGACTGACTTTAGTCTGCTTAGTGTATTTGCTGTTTTGTTGAGATTCCTTGGAAGATGCTCAGCTTTCAGCTAAACCCCATGTAGGATCGCCCATTCCCAGATACTTTTAGCTTCCACAGACAACAGACGGGATCTCGTGCCGCCCTGTTTGTTGACGTAATGCATGGCCGTGGTATTGTCTGTTCTGATCAGAACCAACAATTTTTTTATTCTTGGGAGAAATACCTGTAGGGCTAGGTGAATCGCTCTTAGCTCCAGCAAATTGATGTGCAAAAGACTATGATGCTGTTGCCATCAACCACTTATTTGGAGGTCCTGTAAGATCGCTCCCCAACCTTCTAGAGATGCATCAGTTGTAATTATCTGGGGAACTGGGGTGACCAGCAAAGAGAGACCCTAAGAAATGTTCACCTTGTGAATCCACCATGAGGCAGCTTGTCTCATTGGCGAAGTTACTGTGATCATGTCTTCAAAAGATCCTTTCACCTGATGCCACTGTAAGTCCAATTGCTCCTGAAGAGGACGCATTCGTAGCCTGCAGTGGGGTATCAGTGGAATGCAGGACGAAATGGATCCCAGAACGGACTTGTAGAGGCAAACTGAAAGTGACCTTTTTAGGAGGAGACGCGCCATCAACATCAGTTTGCCTTTTCTTTCTAGTGATGGAAATGCTCTGTTCAGGGATGTGTCCAATATGGCTACCAGAAAAATGGCGTTCTAGGAAGGATGCAAGCTTGACTTTTCCCTGTTGAGGGTAAGACCTAGACCTTTGAAGAGCTTTGTACAGGCTGTCACAGAATTCCTGGCTGTTGTTGCCGATCTGAGGCCGAAAGGGAGGAATTTGAATTGAAAGTGGCTCTCGGCTACTGTAAAGTGAAGGAACTTCCTGTGTGGAAGCAGATTTATTAAAACCCACTGGTGAAGGGTCACCTCTTCGTCCACGGGTTCTTAACAAGTAAGGAGGAATCGACACTGGAGTGAAGTACAAAGCATAGGTCATTTATTAGCATTCATGAATGGGGCCTCGTCCGACAAGCACCATAGAGATACTCAAGGAGGAAGCACACTGAATGACGGTTACATGGTTTTACATGGAAACAGATCACAAGCAAGAGATGCCCAGAGGTAAATAGAGCTTTGGGAAGAATACACAAACGAACAATCGGTAAGAATCAACAGCCTTAAGAGGCGCCCTCTGGCGTGTTTGCAGAAGGGGAACAAATTCCCCTTGAATACTGGGGGTCCCTGGGGGCCAACTAGCCCACCAGGAACCTCCAGTATGCGCCAGCGGGCTGCATTGCAGAGAGGTGTTCTAAGGCAACGCCCCTTTTTACACCTCTCTGCAACGCAGATCTGTGGCGCTTAATGAAGGTAGCTGGTGGGCTAGTTGCACCCCAGGGACCCTCAGGATTCAAGGGGAGTTAATCCCCCAACTTAAAATGCGCCACGGGGTGCGTTTGCCGGGGCGGGGCCTGAGGTGACATGTGTGCAAACAGGCCCTGTGGCGCGTTTTAAGTTGAGGAATTAATTCCTCTTCAATCCTGAGGGTCCCTGGGGGCCAACTAGCCCATCAGGTACCTTCAGTAAGCGCCACAGAGCTGCATTGCTGAGCGTTGTAAAAAGGGGTGTGGCCTCTGAACACCTCTCTGCAACGCAGCTCCCTGGCGCATACAGGAGGTACCTGGTGGGCTAGTTGGTCCCCAGGGACCCTCAGGATTGAAGAGGAATTAATTCCCCAACTTACAATGCGCCACAGGGCAAAGTTTGCACACATGTCACCTCAGGCCCCGCCCCCTTCCTTCACCATTGTGCAAACGCACCCCCTGGCGAGTTGGAAGTTGGGGAATTAATTCCCCTTCAATACTGAGGGTCCCAGAGGGCCAACTAGCCCACCAGGTATCTCAAGTATGTGCCAGGGAGCTGCGTTTCAGACAGGTGTTCAGAGACCACGCCCCTTTTTACACCTCTCTGCACCGCAGCTCTGTGGCGCTTACTGGAGGTACCTAGTGGGCTAGTTTGACCCTAGGGACCCTCAGGATTCATGGGGACTTAATCTCCCAACTTAAAACGGCCACAGGGCGCGTTTACAGTGGTGAAGGGAGGGGATGGGGCCTGAGATGACGTGTGAAAACACGCCCTGTGGCGCGTCATAAGCTGGGGAAATAATTCCCCTTAAATTCTGAGAGCCCCAGGGGGCCAACTAGCTCACCAGGTGCTTCCAGTAAGCGCCACTGCGCTGTGTTTCAGAGAGGTGGCCCGGCCGTGCCACTTTTCACACCTCTCTGCAACGCAGCTCTGTGGTGCTTACTGGAGGTACCTAGTGGGCTAGTTTGCTAGTTGGACCCAAGGGACACTCAGGATTCAAGGGAACTTAATCTCCCAAATTAAAACGGCCACAGGGCACATTTACACAGTGGTGAAGGGAGGGGACGGGGTCTGAGGTGATGTGTGCAAACATGCCCTGTGGCGGGTTTTAAGATGGGGAAATTATTTGCCTTCAATCCTGAGGGCCCCTGGGGTCCAACTAGTCCACCAGGTGCTTCCAGTAAACGCCACTGCGCTGCGTTGCAGAGAGGTAGTGCAGGCCGTGCCACTTTTCACACCTCTCTGCAACTCAGCTCTGTGGCACTAACTGGAGGTACCTGGTGGGCTAGTTGGACCCAAGGGACACTCAGGATTCAAGGGGACATTATCCCCCAAATCAAAATGACCACAGGGCATGATTGCACACGTCAGTTTAGCCTCCCCCTCCCTTCACCAGTGTGCAAACGCGCCCTGTGGCTCGTTTTAAGTGGTATTTTTAAATCCCCCTGCCCTATTATATACTAGGGGCTTACAGAGGAGGTCATTCTAATCACAGGGGTACCCCAACACATAGTGTTCCCTAGTGTATGTAGGTGTTTTAACTGTATTCTAAGTGTCTGTTAGCATAGCACTGGCTCTAGGACTCACTCCCCTTGCACTCTAGTGACCCATTCAGCACCATGTACTAATCCATTCACTGCGCCAAAACCCAAACACTTATAAATTCACCAAGGCACTCTCCTTGCAGTAGTCTAATCATTCAGTCAGTACCCAAGAACTCATCCAGCAAGCCAGGCTTTAGCACATGGACTGCTTCAAACCCCTATCCACTATGCATGCAGTCCTCTAACCACCTCCACACCTTTCTTTCACACCTTCAATTCCCCAGTCACTATCTATACACTCCAGCAAATACCCGGTCACTCCCCTTGCACTTCTCCAGTGACCCATTCAGCACCATGTAGTAATCCATTCACTGCGCCAAAACCCAATAACTTATAAATTCACACAGGCACTCTCCTTGCAGTACTCTAATCATTCAGCCAGGCCTTAGCACATGGACTGCTTCAAACCCCTATCCAATATGCATGCAGTCCCCTAACTAACCAACACACTTATAGTTCTGCACTTATACATTCAACAACAAAAAACAATATTTCAGTTTCAATATTTTAAAAAACATTTTTATTTCAATTTATATTAAAAATATATATTGTAATTTAAAAAATAAAATATGTAAAAATAAACAGTTAAAAAAACTGTAGAAAATCAGTATAAAAAAAATACATATACTATTATTACATTTAAAAAACCTTCGAAATTCACTGAAAAAAACATAGGTTTCAGACATGTTATAGTTAGGAATTAGCATTTAAAAAACCTTAGAAATTCACTGAAAAAACCATAGGTTTCAGGGCTGTAATAGTTAGCTGGACATTTCACTCGTACAAAACCATTGAAATTCCTCTGTTATAGTTAGTTCTGCTAACAATAACTTGCGTGCCCGCAATCCACTGCTGATGATATCACATATTACAGCATTCATAACATGGTCAGTGACATCACTGATGACATCTCAAATGACATCACTGATGACATCATCCACGTGACAATCAGATGCACCTCATCATACACTAGTATAACCTTTCATCACTCGCTGTAAAATACAGAGTACCATATTTGAATCCATTGACACACCAATACAACTTTCTAAAAACCCACTCAGTGAGTCCTAGATCTACACACACATCTAATCACTCACTAATTCACTCATACATGCTGTCTATGATCAATAGAACACTATCAAATATACTTATACACCTATATCGGCATTACACACCAGCACACATCCTATTCACTTATGCAGTCATCCTACTCACTTATGCAGACAATGGATCATACTTACATTTAGTCAGCTACACACTTATACAAACACCACTTCATTTATTCATATAGATAGTAACTCATACTTAGTGTGTTGTAAAATCACTATTACAAGTATACAGTTATCCACACAGTCACTCATACTATCACGGAGTCTTATGTATACTTATTTATATACAACAACTGTCACATACACTGCTTTTTATTTTTCCAGTTTGTTGGACATGTACCATTGAGAGATATATTTGCTCATCACCATACCCATAAAGATATTCACTCATCTGTTATAACATGTAGTTTTAACCTCATATACCTACTGAATCAAGCATTCACACATCTTTGGGCAGTCACACACCCCCCACCGAACCACACACACATTCACTCTCCCATACAAATACTCAGTTAACTAATCAATAACTAATATAGACTTTCACGTAGCTAGTAACCAACTGGTGCAGCAGTTTACAAACAACAGACAAAGTGATACAGATATTCACACAGTTTAGTCACTATAAATTAGTCAAGTAAACGGTCAATCACACTGCTACTAAATCCTCCATCCTGATATTTATATTTATATATCCACTCATTCTTCAATGCAGATTGCTATATATATATAATACATATTTAAATAACGAACCAAACCACATTCACAATTTCTTGAAGTGCCATCATTTGAAGTGATGTTGGCTAAGTGGATGGCTCATAATTAGGCCTGGGCAGAACATGCAAGTTTCACTCCCCAGAATTCCGTAGAGTTAACCAATAACTCCACAAGATTCCACAGTTTTCTGTGAGTGGCAGAGATGCGGTACGTCACACTGCTCGTGCTGATTTCTAGCTCAGGGAGCTTGTTCCATGCTGTGAAATTAGTGCGAATTTCCCCAGAGGGCACGTCTTTTTTATGCTGTTCGAGTTGACTTTCTACTTGAGTGGCAGTTTTCACACAATGAGTGGCAGCTTTATCAACTTGAACGGTAGCGACCTGCTGCAACCTCCCGCATTGAGAAATCTCACCAGGAGGTGGTCTTTCGCTTAAGTTTCTTGCTCGCGCACGAGAAAAGTCTGCCATGCGTCAGTTGGTAAGAGTTTTTCCGAAACTCTGTGCTCCAAGCAGAGCGTGCAGTGGGGAATACTCAACAAGATCTGCTGAAGGAGAAAAGTTTACCACCCACACCTACTCATACGTGGGGGGGGGTCCTGGTACGGCTTTAGGGGGAAGGATTTATAGTAAAACTGTGAAAAATAAGCCCCCTTTAACTATTGTAAAAACACAAAGATCAAATTCAGTGTGCTTGCAGTTGCTCTGTACTTATTCTAATACTTATTTTTGATAGCGAACAGGACATCAGCATATTTTTGCTAACATAAATATACAGACATACAGAGAATAATAGTCATCATCATCATCATATATTTCTTTATTTCGGTTTATACACCATAAAAGAACAGACACAAAAAGATACAAACATTGCTAAAACAGTTAAAAAGGCTAGAATCATGGTAAAAACAAATCATAGGTTAAGATGGTACTTGAGATGAAAACAATGCGAAGGTTAATCACATAGCCCATCCGTGACCACCACATTGAGCTTAAAAAACGAGATACCGCATAGACAATGTGAAGTTCAGTGTTACATTTTAAGAGCCTGAATGCTTCTTTGCACTGGGTTGTGCCAAGGTTCCTACACAACTGGATCAACCATCTGTGACTAATTGTATGGTATCCCTGGCAAAAGAAGAAAACATGGAGTCCAGACTCCTCACCAGAGCTACATGCAGGACACCTCAATGAAGTACCACTGGACCACTTGTTGGTGATGGAATGCAAGGGAAGGCAGCCATGCCGAAACTGCACATACAGTTTCCTGGCTAATGCCGGTCGGATTTAATCTAGGCATGGCTCAATATTATACGTAACCTTCACATCCAGAAAGTTTGATGTAAGAGAACCAGTGATAGAATCTTCATGGAGTTTATCGAGTTTGCCACCCCAACAACTGGTAACTAATTGTTTATGCGAGATTCTCAGACAGGCTGTATCTGGATTATCCCAAAGATCGTCTCTGGCAATTGCACAAAGGTCTTCCCTAATACGTGCAAACCATGACAGCTTTCATATGCCGAGGAGTCTCAAAATAGTAGAGGTCTGCAGCCAATTTCCTCTGCGATGGGTCTCACCCCTAGATCCATACGCAGTGGAATCAGAGGGGAACTCACCGGTAATCTGAATAACTGCCTAAGAAAGCTGTTCTCTGTTTTAACAATGGGCCTAAGGTGAGAGTGCCCCCAGAGTTCAGCCCCATATAGGGCAGCACTCCTAAGCTGGGTTTTATAGATCTCCATGACTGAACTAACCAGCTTATGGAACAACTTTCTATGGAACTTGGCCAGGCCACCTGCGGTCTGAGCCAGTTTAAGATTTGACTTATCTATTTGAGGCTCCCAGGCCATTTTTTCAGTAAGTGTAAGCCCCAGGTAGTCAAATATAGATACCCGCTCTAGGGGAGTACCGTTCATGCATGGGTTAGGGCGGGTTGATCTATTGGGGTTGAAGACCATACATTTAGTTTTTTGGATGTTGATCTCCAACCCCATAGACCAACGGAACTCACAAAACCCGTCTAAAATTCTCTGGATACCCATAGGAGACTTGGAGAGGAGTAGGGTATCGTCTTCAAACATCATGGCCGGAATTAGCTTGTGCGCTAGTTTGGGGGCGTCTATGTCCTTAAGTTCACTCAGTGCACTTACTAGTCCATTGATGTAGATGCAGAACAGGGTAGGGGCAAGCACACATCCCTGTCTTACTCCCCTGTTGACAGGGATGGGCGGCATGAGTTCCCCATTTTTCCCATACCTAATTTGGGCATAGTTACCATTGTGTAACCTTCTCAATATATCCAAAAGATAGAAGGGTAGTCCTAGTTCACTCAGAACCCTCCACAAAGCATCTCTGGGTACCAGGTCAAATGCACACTTGAGGTCCACAAAGACCAAATACAGGCTACCTCATTCGAGATGTACTGTTTTCCAATAAAGGAGTTGGAGCCTGAAAATCTGGTCTATTGTTGATGTTTTTTCTCTAAAGCCGGCCTGCAAGGGGGTCATGATCTTATGTTCCTCCAACCAAGATTGCAGATGATCTAATAAAATCCTGGCAAATACTTTTTGTGAAACATTGATCAAATTGATCGGTCTGTAGTTTGTAGGTAATAGAGGTGATCCCTTTTTGTATACCGGAAGGATCTCAGCACCTGACCAGGTTGCAGGAAGGGCCATTCCCTGTAAAATGGCATTAACAAACACCCAAAAATAAGGACCCCAAATCTTGGGTTCTGCCCGATAAAGATTCCCTGGTATCTTGTCCGGGCCTACAGCTTTCCCAGGAACTATTCTACCAAGGGCTATTGTGACTTCTGACAGAGTGATCTCGGGGATAGCTATTTCAGACACCGAGGGGGTCGGATTAGCTGAAGTCAGGCTACTGGCCTCAACAGCATATGAAGCATAAAGAACCAAAAAATGCTCTTTCCAACTATCGGCCGCTATGTTTGGCTCGAAGGTCGCCTTTCCTTTGTTGCTACCTGTAGATATAATGATCCAGAATGTTTTCATATCTCTTGTCTCCAGGGCCAGTTTCAAACTATCCCATTGATCCATTTCCCATGCCGATTAGCAGATGCAATGGTGGTTTTATAGAGGGACCTTGCTGATTTTACTGCAATATTACACTTGGATTTTATGGTCTCTATCAATGCCTTTTTTGCCACCCGACAACTTCCATTGAACCATGACTGCTTCGGCATCCTCCCATGTCCCCTTGCACACGCTGTCCAAAACACCTCCTCCAGCTTGGAGGTGGGGGTCTCATTGATCTTTGCAACCTCTGTAAGGGAGGCAGCGATGTCTCCTGACTTTACAAGCTCTGACATGGCCTCAAGGTTGGGTGTAATGGCTTCAAATAGGAAAGCCATTTCTTCATGGGATTTTTCTAGCCAGGTCCACCTGACTTTCGGCCTGTTGTTGGTTAGTGTCAGTCTGTCATCAATAGCGGATGCTTCTGCTGGTTCATCCCTAGTCGTTGGCAAAATGAGTTCAAGTATGAAAGAATTATGATCACTATCATGGCACAGCTGGACAATGAAGTCCTTAACCTGGCCCCACATCCTGGTTTCTACTATGATATAATCCAGGATAGAGGGGTGGCCAACTCCATTATAGGTATAACTCCCGGGGGAGTCAGAGCTAAAATGACCATTGCAGGCTCGCAAGGAATAATAGTATTTAGTCAACAGAAGAAGGACTTTTGATAGTCCTTTGGCAATGTCTGCTTAGTCAATCGATCTATGTGAACTCAGATTATAGTGTGCATTTTTGTTTTATTGAACATTTTATATATACTAGTTTAATGTTCCGCAGTATGTGCTTGACCCCAGCATTTAAACACACAGATGCGCAGATGCGGGCCTGGAGAGACTACTGTGCCATGGCCGGCCTTGTAGGCTAACGCCGTTTTTTTAATCTTACTTTTACTGACTTAATTGTTGCTTCTGTTGTGATTTTCTGTGATTTTAATTTAGTGCCATTATGTGAAATCTCAGGCCTGTTCTTTCAATTGACAGCCATTTTTGTAGTGCCACCACGCTCTATACGCACTATAGGGTGAGGGTTCTAGTGTTTGGTGCTCATTTGTGCAGTATGTGATTGCCTCTGGCTTTTAAAGTTGCCAGAAAGTCAGTCTACGCCTGTCCGTGCCAGGGCGGGACCAGGGGCCAGGGATGCGGTCAGTTTTTGTACAGCCAAAGATCGTTTGAGCTACACTAGGCTGGCTCTAATGAACTTTGAGCAGAAAGTGAGTTGTGGGAGAGGGGAAGGTATGGACCCCAGGATAGTGGGACCGTGGTGTTTCCCTTCTTGTAATTGGACCTCTATGAGTTCAGAGTCTAGGGGGTGCTGCCTCTGGAGAGAGTGTCACCTTGGTATGGCAGGGATGAGCACACTAGAGATGTGATGAGGACAGAGGAGGCTCTACACTCTGCGTTAGTCAACTCCTGCTCTCTCATAAAACATAGTATAGAGAGTATTCAGATGGTTGGGATATCTCAGTTAGATTGTTTGTTTATCACTGAGACATGGGCCAAGGAGGATTCGGAACAGCACTTTGCAGTTGCACTCCATCGGGGGTATGCGGTGGTGAAGCTTGATAGGAGCACACGGAGGGGGGAGGACTTGCTATCATTTTTAGGGAGCAGCTGAGCTGTACGTTAGAGCCATCATTGAAGGTGGGGTATTTTTAAAATTGAAAACAAACAATCTTTGATCCAGTGGGGCTGCTGACCTACCGTCCACCTGGTCCTCCTAAAAAGCAGTGCATTCTGAGCTGGTTATTAAGTGCTTGAGCCCTTTATTTCTTGAGGTAACTTCACCTTCTTGGGGGATGTCAACCTCCATTCCAGAAGAAGAGGGCAATCGCCACACCAGGGCTTTCGTGTATCTTATGCATAGTTTCCACTTTAGTCAACGGGTTAATGCTATGACCCATAGAGCCGGTCACAATTTGGATGGGGTTTTTTTCCAACCAAGAGACCCTGATTGTGGGTGATTGTCTACCGTTAAGGTGGCCTGACCATAGTATGGTGATGTTTAGTGAGCGCATGGAACATATGTTGGAAAGCACACAGGAAATTGCAAACAGTGTTGGAAAATGGAGACAAATCTCAGTTGACAATTTTTCTGAAGCCTTTTTGTGAAATTTAAGGAGAAGGACGTTAGCAGTCCAGGTTCCCCTGCAGAGAATCCTAACAATTGGATTAGGTCAGCCATTGAGGAGGTTTCACCTCTAGTCAGAGCTAAGCCTAAGGGCAGGAGGGAACTATCTGCTTCATGGTTTTCAGAAGAGATTAAGGACTTCCCAAAGCAGAGTAGGAGACAGGAACTGAGATGGAGATTGGCTTTCGATTCGGAAGAGAAAAACAAACACAGGGAGCTTATTCCCAAATTCATAAGTGTAAATTAGGAGTCAATATTGTACTTCGCTCAGACGATAAGATCTGCAAACAAAATTCCTAAAGAACTCATCAAGACGGTTTTATGCTCTTGTTGCCTCCTATACACCAGCCAATAGAAAACTCCCACTTTTTCTGTAATAAGGTAGCAGAGTCCTTTAGCGACAAGATCATGAAGATTATTGAAGGCTTTCCTGGCATCTCAAGTGATTTCAGGGTGCCAGAACAGAAGGAGAGGTCTATCGTCCCCAGTGGGAAAGGTGTTACTTCAGAACTGCCTATTTGCAGCTGCTTAACCAGGTTCTCCCTGTTGCTTGCGCCTAAAATTAAGGCTCTTCATGGAAGAATCAACTCCTGGCCTCACCGGATGATCCATGCCCGCAGCTGGGCCCTAACCTTATTGCGGATGCCTTGCAGAAGGTCTATTGTCTGGTCTTGGAGACTGGTGTGTATCCTCGGGGTTGGAAGGAGGCAGTTGTCATTCCACTGAAGTAAAAGCCCAGTGGGGATTCAGCTGATTTAAAAGATCTGTGCTCAATCTCTTTGTTGCCTGCCCCAGCTAAAATCCTAGAGAATCCTATCAACGAGGCATTGGCCCAGTACCTCACAGACCAAGAACTCCTGGACCCTTCTCAAAACAGGTTTAGGAGCAGTCACAGCACCGAATCAGTGCTTTTAGCAATTGTTGATTTCATTCGTAGGAAAGATGACCAGGGAGGCCTCTGCTATTTTGCCGGTTGTGTCATAATCAGATTAATCTATATTTCCCACCAGAAGTGCCGTACACACAATTACGGCCATTTCATTATTAGTCACCTTTCGGATACCCGTTTTTTTGCACGGATCCGGATACTTCCGGTTCCGGGTCACTCATGGCGGAGCTAGAGGAGCCTCATCTTCACGCTCAACTTACCTACTTTCGCGCCACTGCCATTCAGCGATACCGGTCAAATCCGGTATTTAAAACGAACCCAACCCCGCACTCAGTTGTACGACGGAGCCACACGGGGAGGTTGTATTCCACAGGGCAGTGAACCCGGGAGTCGTAAGTACGGCATAGCCGTTATGGTAATCCTCCCATTTTTCAGTCAGGAGGACCTTGTGTCATTTGTGACTAACCCTTGTTGGGTATACCTTTATTATTTTTCTTTCTATAGATAGCCTATCAGGCACTCCAACCACCCGTCCATCAGGCTCATGATGCTTTGTATTTAAGTATGTTTATCTTTCTTGCCTTACCACCAAATAACGGCCAGCATATAGATATTGGATATTAATAACCAATGGTGTGTTGTTCTATTTGCATAGAGTGTGTGTTTTATGTTTTATGTGTGTTTTGTTCTGTGTCAGTGTACTTTTGTTTATCCTACGTCGCACTAAGACACGTCACATTACCTGATAAAAGATAAAAGCAGATTATTCTATCACTTTTTTTCAGGTCACTGAATGCTCACGATGGATTATACATCTAGCAGAGAATATATGTTTTTATCTCCCCTTTTGTGTTTTTTTGCAGGAATTTTGACCATAAAGACCCATTGAGGCACTATACATATATATATACTTCATATTTTTAGGAATATTTTTCCTTTCACACACATTTTTTTCATTTTTTCACGTTATTACACGCCACTGTGAGTTTAGGAAGGGATCCTTATGGTCCTGATGAAGAAGCTTGGGGAGCTTCGAAACATGTCGGCAGACATAGGAGGCACAGCTCATTGAGGCACATACACCTCCTCCCCCCACCTTTTATTAATACCAACTCATAGGTATATTAAAGTCTTCTAGACCGACGAGCCAGGTATTTTTTATCTCACTTTTTCCATTCACTCCAGACCCTTCCTCTCACACCCCTACGTTACACATAGTTGTCCCATAACAACAGTGCTCCCACGCATACGTAGGTTGTAGCACGCCCAGTCCCGTAGAGGGGCGGGAAGACCCCTATGATGAAGCATGACACCAAGGGCCCTTTTGGTGTGTGAGGGGTATTTTAACAACTAGTGTGTATTCTCCACCACAGTGGGGACCTACACCTTGTTCTGGGAGATTCTGGCATACACATATACTTGTGGGTCTACGTTTCCAGTCACTTCCCTTTAGGACCTGTGAGGTTTTGGGCCCGGTACATGCTGCACATCCAGGGACCGTGGAAGCAGCCTCGCTGCCCGTCCCTAACTGGCCCTGTCTTGGAGCCATGGCCCCCTGATAAGCCGGAGCAGGTCCCCTCACCTTGGAAGCCTCTTTCCCCATCAATGTGCTGCTCAGCTCGGTGGCACACCAGCAGAGGCAACTGTGAATCTGGGTAGGTGCAGAGGGGGCTGGCGGTGGGTTTTGATATCGCTGGGGGTGGGGGCAGACCTACGAGAGGCATAAGAGTGTGTGCTCACTGAATCCAGATGGTTTGGCTGGTGGACCGAGTGAGGCTTGTGGCTCTGCTAGGAGCTGACCGAAAACAAACTGTTCACCATCACTTACGGTGCCTTTGTGTGCTCGGTCACAACCTGGCTGCTGATTTCCTGGTGTCTCTTTGACCCTGCCTTGACATCCTTTAGGCTGCACAAAGGCTGTAGATTCAAACTCTGGGGACCTGGTTCACATCCATCATTTCCACAGTGCACTTGGAGTACGCACAGCCAGACATCACACTGAGCTCTTCCTTTTTAAGGACGTCACAGCAGATAAGCCCTCCTGGCATATCTGGCTAGCTGCAGTTGGAAACCTTGCACTGGGAGCACTCAGTCACCTGGCCATTTTCACCCCTTTGAAACATGGATCACTATCCGTCCTGTGCCCCTTCCACCTGCCTTCTTTTTGTTTATGTTATGTTATGTTAAGTGGAATTTATAGAGCGCACTGACACCGTGGGTTTCCTGGCGCTGTAAGACAGAGGTGAGTCTGGGGTCAGAGGAGGCGGAATTTAGCCGAGTGGGGGAAAAAGGAAGGTTTTGAGCAGTTTTCTGAAATGAAGGAGGGAGCTACTGGATTTGATGGTCAGGGGAAGAGGATTCCAAAATTTGGGGGCAAGGTAGGCAAACCGACGGCCGCCGAATTTGTTGGTTTTGGTTTTGGGGACAGCAAGCAGGTTGAGAAGAGCTGAACGAAGATT
Organism: Triturus cristatus; assembly: GCF_964204655.1. Lineage (NCBI taxonomy): Eukaryota > Metazoa > Chordata > Amphibia > Caudata > Salamandridae > Triturus > Triturus cristatus. The sequence goes on along the minus strand of NC_140579.1, from coordinate 92,753,286 downwards.
GCGCGTTGGACGGTGTGGATTGATGAGTGTTGTCAGGAAGGCGGGGCTGGAACAGTGGAGGGATTTGAACGTGAGGCAGCCCAGCTTGAAGGCCGTCCTTTGTTCTATAGGTAGCCAGTGCAGTTTGTGTAGCAGAGGTTTGGCCGATTGCCATTTGGGAGTTTTGTAGATGAGACGGGCTGCTTGGTTCTGCACGACCTGAAGGCGATGCAGCAATGATTTTGGGAGTCTGTAGTACAGGGAGTTGGAAAAGTCCAGGCGGGATAGTACCAGGGAGATGATAACCTGGACCAGAGCGGCTGGTGGTAGTAGGTGACTTACTTTACGGATTTTGCGAAGCTGGAACGTACATGAGGAGATCACAGCGCCCACATGAGATCTGAGGGAGAGTTCGGTATCGATGGTCACACCAAGACTTTTTACTGATTTCACAGGGACCGGGGGGGGGGGGGGGGGGCTAGTTTATTAGGCCAGAACTGCGGACCCCAGTGGGAGGGGCTGGAGCCGGGGAGAAGGAGCTCAGTTTTACCAGGATTTAATTTTAATTGGTTGTAGTTCATCCACTCCTGGATGTGTATCATGGCGGAATGGAAGTTGTTCACAGCGTCCAAGGAGTTGAGTGGGAAGATGATCTGCAGGTCGTCAGCGTAGTTGTACACTGTGATGTCCCAGCTCTGAAGCGAGTGAATCAGGGGACGGAGGTAGAGGTTAAATAATAGGGGTGACAGGGAAGAACCCTGAGGGACTCCACAGGTCGTGGGGGTTTTGGACGCTGTGTAGGGGCCCAAGCGGACGGCTTGTGTTCTGCCGGTCAGAAAGGACTGGGTCCATTTCAGGACAGGACCCTGGATGCCTGTCCGCTCGACACGGTGAAGGAGGATGTTGTGGTCAACCGTGTCGAACGCGGCCGACAGATCCAGGAGTACGAGGGCCTGGGGGATCCCTGTGTCAGCGTTCCTCCTCAGCGTGTCCAAGACTGCTAGGATAACGGCCTCGGTGGAATGGGCTGGCCTAAAGCCGGCCTGATTAGGCTCCAGGTGGCAGGAGGTCTCGATGAAGTTGGAAAGACACCGGGTGACGTGGGCCTCCATTAATTTGGAAAAGTAGGGCAAAAGCGATATGGGACGGTAGTTAGAGAGTTCCGCCGGGTCCACACCAGGTTTCTTCAGGAGAGGCACTAAAATGGCCTCCTTGAAGGAGCTGGATCAATACCGGTCGCGAGAAAGCCTTTGGAGTCGTGGCAGTTCCATTTGCGTGAGAGGCCGTCAGCCATCAGCGGGGCGGAGGTCCTGCCTGTGACAGTGAGGGTGGTGTCGACTAGGTGATGGTCTGACCAAACGCAGGGGGAGACAGATGGCTGGGAGAGTGCTAAATTTTGGGTCCAAATCTGATCCAGGATGTGGCCCTTGATATGGGTGGGCGAGGAGATTTGTTGGGTCAGGTTAAGGCTGTTGAGGGCTTCAAAGAGTTCTGTAGCGTGGGGCCCGGCGTTGACGTAATTGAACCAGTAATTAAGGTCGCCAAAGAGAGCTAGTCTGGAGTGCAGTGTCAGTAGGTCGGACAGCTGTTCGATCAAGGTGGTAGCAAAGGACGGCATAAGGTGTGGAGGCCGGTATAAGAGTAGGAGTGTTAGGGCTCCTACGTCGGTTTTCAGACTGATGATTAGGTTGTCTACTTCCGGGAGGATAAGGGAAGATGTGGAGATGAAGTTAAGGTGTTTTGATATGATGGCTGTCACCCCACCCCTGGGGCGATTTCCAGTGCGGTCGGCATGGAGGATGTAGTAGTCTGGGGGGAGGGCCGCCAGAATGTCAGGGAGGGAATCTGTAGTCAGCCAGGTTTCTGTGAGTAGAAGTACGTCTGGTTTCTCATTAGACAGGAGGATATAGATATCGGCTTGGTGTTTTACCAGGGAACGGGTGTTCAAATACAACACCCGGATGGAAGTGTCACTCCTGACCGGTTTAGCGGGGGGGTATGCTCCGACTGGGATTGTCTACCGGCCTGTTCAGGTTCAAAATAACAAGTCATGGTGGCTTCGAAACTCTGTTCTGGGAGTTTAGTCTCTGTAAGAGTCTATGTAAGAACATGTTGGACAATGACCTAATGAGAAAGAAATGCTTTGAAGGAGTCAACTCAATTTCAACTTTCTATCTTAAGCTCAATGCTGTAGATAAAGTAATGGTTCCAATGGAGGTGACTCCTGATGTAGCTCCCAAAATGATATCTACTCAAAGAGCTACCAGATGGCGAGGGCGCATGCATGCACTTTAAGAGCTTTCAGATGGTGGAAAAAGCACCCCCCACAGAAGACTTTACTGTCCTGGACCTTGTTATTGACCTCAAGCAGCATCATCACATATCAATAGCATCCGCTGAAGGGTAGGCACTCATTCGGGCCTCTTCCTGCAACCTAGGATGCAGCTTTTTAATAGTACTCCTAATGAGAATCTCTTTAAGGACGTCTGCTACTCAATAATTGGAGTTAAATCTATGTTCACCCCTACAGTACTCTGAATCATTTTATCGTTTAGAGAGAATTCTGCCCTCTATTTTGGCTCACTTGAAAAAATCTGTCAACATTTCAAATCAGAATTTAAACTCTCTCCTGGCTATATTGAAGCCCTTGACCCAGGACAGAAGGATATCATGGGATAAGGAATCACTGTACACACAGGATAAAACAGATCAAGCGCATCAGTATTAGGCAACATCCACAGTGGTAGCCGATTAACTGAGAACAAGAGGTTACCAGCACAGGAAGTATGGGAAAGACATTCTACTATGCAAGGAATCATTGTAAACATGGGATAAAACAGGCCAACCTCATCAGTAACACACAACATCTACAGTGGTAGCGGATGAAGCGGGAACAAGAGGTTACTGGCACAGTAAGTATTGAAATGCTTCTCAATTAATCAATCAATCAGGGACTTGTAAAGTGCAACTACTCACCCGTGAGGGTCTCAAGGCATTGGGGATAGGTGGGGGGCTGCTGGTCGGACTGGGTGGAGGATCATTCAAAGAGCCAGGTCTTGAGCTACTTCCTCAATTGGGTCAGCGATGCGGATTGCCTGAGGTGCAGGGGGAGGGTGTTCCAGGTCTTGGCGGTGATGTAGGAGAATAACCTTCCTCCTGTACTGTCCTGTGGGTCCTGGGGATGCAGGCAAGGGCAATTTGGGAGTATTAGAGTGGTCTGGCAGGTAAGTGGAATGTGAGGCGGTGGGTCAGGTCTGCTGGTCCTTCTTCATGTAGAGCTTTGTAGGCGTGAGCGAGGAGTTTGAAAGTGACTCTCTTGTTAACTGGGAGCCAGTAATGTTGTCAGAGGTGTTGCATAATGGACTGTGGCGGGGGATGTCGAGGACCAGTCTGGCAGCAGCGTTTTGGAAGTTCTGTAGTTTCTTGAGCTGTTTCTTCATGACACCGGCATAGAGTGTGTTTCCGAAGTCGAGTCTGCTGGTGATGAGTGCATGGGTGACCATCTAGTTGGATTCTGTGGGATCCATCTGAATGTCTTTCAAAGCAGGCGGAGAAATTAGAAGCATGCTGAGGAAACTGTGTTGATTTGGTGTTTCATAGTGAGTGACGAGTTCAATATGATGCGGAGGTTATGTGCATGGTCTGTCAGGGTGGGGGGAGATCCCAGAGCGGCTGGCATCCAGGAGTCCCAGACTGAAGGAGTGGGTCCCAGGATGAGTACTTTGGTCTTGTCCGAGTTGAGCTTGAGGCAGCTGCCTTTCATCCAGTTATCAGTGGCCTTCATTCCACTGTGGAAGTTGGTTCTGGTGGTTGTGGGTTCATAAGTGAGGGAGAGGATCAGCTGGGTGTTGTTAGTGTAGGAGATGATGTTGAGTCTGTAGCTTCTGATGATGGCTGCGAAGGGGGCCATGTAGACGATGAAGAGGGTGGAGCTCAAGGAGGGACCCTGGGGTACTCCACAGCTGAACTCCGTGGGTTCTGAGAAGAGCTGCGGTAGTCTGACTCACTGGGTCTGGCTGTGAGGAAGGAGTGGATCCAGTCCAAAGCCTTGTCGCGGATAATGGCATCGTGGAGTCTTGTGATTAGGGTGCGGTGGGAGACGGTGTCGAAGGAGGCCAAGAGGTCCAGTGAGATGAGGGCTGCAGTCTCACGTCAGTCGATAAGAGAGCTATTGTCATCTATTGCAGCGAGGAGTGCAGTCTCTGTGCTGTGTTTGCTTTGGAAGCCAGATTGGGAGGTGTCCGGGACTTGGTTCACTTAAATGAACTTGGAGAGTTGGGCATTGATGGCCTTCTTTATGACTTTGGCTGGGAAGGGAAGGAGTGAGATTGGGCTGAAGTTCTTCTAAAACTCATAACAACTCCATGGTACATATGTTATATGACTTTGTTTAATGTAAAGCACATTTTTACCGATTCGATTTCAGAAGTGCTCTGGAAAACTAATAAAACAATATTATGCATTGAGACTATAAGCCTGGGAAGCACTTCTACCACTCATAACAACTCCATATAGGCACTGGGTGAACTAGGTGGAAATGGGGCTCTGCCAAAGGAACGTTCCGAAAGAGTTCTACAGCTCACAGTCACTCCATATGAGGATGGAATTAACCGAAAGAATCGGTCACTAAGAAAGGCTCTCCAGAAAGCACTTGTTCAGCAAATACTCACAAGGTAAAAATGCAACTACAAAGCTACATATGTAAGCGGCAAAGGGTATTGTCAAGTGCAGTCCATGAAGCACCTCTACGGTAGGGCTGTTTTTTGAGTAGGGACAGTTTTATGGCCGAAGGGGCAGTTTCGACTGTCCCTAATATTGCCACAAACATTGCCTGCAGCAAACAAAAATGCAAACAGTCTTCCACGCCATGCAAAATACCCATGCAGTGTGTCTACAAAAGTTCTAAATTGGCTTGATTCAAAATATGAGTCACTATTTTTCCTATCTGATTTTTATAACATGGGCCGCTTTTATTTGGTGCCCAGGACTAATTTATGTCCCAGTCCAACCCTGCCCCTAACACTAGCAATCACTTCATATGGAGAGGAAGTGAATATAAAACAGACACAAGTCTTTGTCACACGGAATCTAGATTAATACTAAATAAATTAGTGCATTTTGCTTATTTTTATGCTATGCAAAGACCACTCACATGCAGATGCACATACATACATTCATTAACCGTCCATATGGACAAAGAATGGCACCTCAGGAAGTGGCCCGTCCATAGGAACTATTCAAAGCAGTTCTGCCACTTAGAATGAGTTGATAAGAGGTGCCACAATCACTCTTTAACATAGATCTCAGTACTATGATAACTATGGAAGGTTATGGTGGAATCAAGAGAGCTGCTGTGAATGGTCACATTTGAACTGAAACAAAACCATGGCGAAGCATAATACAAGAGCAGAGGGGGCAACATTCTTGCCAATGTTGAAGTGTGAAGATTGTGGCACAACACTTTTCTTTTAATTAATTCTATACTGTAAATATGACTTTCGATCCTATAGTGGTACAAATATACAAATCAATCCACATAGGCACTGACCTGCTACCTGTAGCTCAAATTCTGCAAAGGTGTTCATATCGCGAGTTGTGGATCTGAAGGTGCACATGTATCGCCTGGCATCAGAGCGCGTGAGATTGGTGAGTGATAAGGCCACAACGCTGTGTGCAATATCTTTTTTGATCATTTGAGTCCTTCCTTTATACTGTTCATCTGTCTTATCGTATTCCGTCCCCTTGTCATAGAAATGCACAAGGTAGGTTTGATTCTCTGTTGCCCAGGAGACTTTTAATTCCTCTGCATTAATAGGGGGGTTGAGATGGCAGGAAAATATGGTCTTCCCACCAACAATGGCACAAATATGCTGACTGGGCCCTACAGCCTCAACAGACTGCACAGCTGCACCTGTCAAGAAAAACAGAAGATAACTTTCAGCAAAGATGATAGTGCAGTAGTGGTTCAGGTCATAAGGTGCACACTAGAAGGAAAGAGCCCAGACATGTTTAATTCTCTAAAGATTTTATTTTCTACCCCTACAAATCTAAGCTAAATTCATATTTTCGTCCATTTTAGTAGGTCTTGTTATAAGCAGAGAGCAGTATGCACATTGTGTCATTGACCTCAACAATTTGAGTCATGAACCTTAAACAACCTAATCAAATGTATCAGTTGAGATATTCTGAACCTATGTGACAATATCCTTGGAAAAGGTGGTATCATTATACAACAGGTAGCAGTGCACTACTTCACAAGCTGGAAGGAGACACCATTTTCCACCACTGGTGATAGTAAACATTGCCATTGCGGCAATCCACATTTGTATCAGAGCACTACAAACCACCATGTCCAACTCCGATGTATCCTGCTTAACACCCGCTCCCTCTGTAAACACACCATGAAAATCTGGGACACCATCACCACTCGCCCCTTGGACATCACCTTCATCACCAAGACATGGCTCAACTCTTCCTTGAAGCCACTGTCACCCCGATGGCTACAAAATGATACACCATGACCGCACCAGCAAAAACGGAGGGACATTGCCATCATCTTCAAGGAAGCCATTCAATGCACCACCACTGCCGACGACCATACACCTCTCATGGAGCACCTCAAATTTCGACTACAGACCGAAGCCATGACTACAATTAGAAGCACTCTTGCCTACAGACCCCGGAGAACCCGACAAGCTTTCTGCGATAACATCTCCAACCTTATCACCCCCTTTCCATAGACTCCCACCACTACGTTGTACTCGGCGATCTCAATTGTCACGCAAGATGACCCAAACAACACCAACTCCACCAACCTCCTCGAGAACCTAAACAACATTGTCCTCATCCAACTGGTAAGCAAATCCACGCACAAAGCTGGCCACAAACTAGACGCCATCTTCTCCAGAAATGGAATCAAATTCACCCATGTCACAAAACTCACCTGGACAGACCACTCCATCCTCCACTTCACAAACTCCAACACACTGCACACCAGCACCAAGCACTACAGCTCCCTCCACTGCAGCTGGTGCAAGGTAACCTAGACCCAGTGAACACAGGTCCTCAGCACCACTCACCCCAAAATGTCAGCAGACATCAACAAGGCTATCCAGAACTTTACCACCTAGGTTACCAAATGCGCTGACAGACTCACCCTGCTAAAACCAGCAAAATCCAACAAGACCGCCAAACAAGCCAGCTGGTACACCCCAGAGCTGTGATCCACCAAGTATCAATGAATAGACTCAAGAGATGGTGGCACGTCGCCAATATCCCCTCTGACAGAGCCCCCCCAAAGCAACCCTCAGCAAATACATAGGCCCTTCAAGAAAACCAACAGAGCTGCGATCCTTGCCTGCGTTGAACTGCAGCCAATCACACAAAAACCTCTTCCAGATAGTTAGGAATTCTCCAGTAAGTAGCCTTAGAGAACATCATCCACCCCTCCCAGGAACTCTAAAACACCCTCTCGGACTAATTCCATGGCACGATTGCCACCATCTCCAAAAACTTTGACCCCTAACCCACCAACCAAACAATCACAACCTGGTCTCCACTCACCACCCTGACCACAACAGCCATCATGTCGTATATCGACTCTGGGGCACCCACGAACCCTTACCCACCCCATCCCTACAACCTCAGAACCAACCCAATCAGCACAGAACTCACCAGCATCCTACCCATCTCCAACTCCATTGCAACCTTCCCAGACAGCTGGAAACACGCTGAAGTGAAACCCCTCCTAAAGAAACCCTTGGCCGACCCCAGCAACACCAAGAACTATTGACCAATCTTCATTTGCCCCTACCCAGCAAAAGTACTTGAGAAGGCCATCAACCAACAGCTCACTGAACACCTCGAACACAACCACCTACCCGATGACTCACAGCCAGGATTCCGCACCAAGACCGAACTGATTGCTGCCAAAGAGGACATTAGAACCCTCCTCGACCATGGAGAAATGGTAGCCCTGATCCATCTCAAACTCTCAGTGGCATCTGAGACCATCTTTCACCACACCCTCATCAACTAAACATCTAGCAGCACACCCTCAAATCGATCACCTCTTTCCTGACAGTTATGCATACAAAGCACCCAACTGCCTCCCTTTACTTCTGCCCCCAAGAACGTAGTCTGCGGTATATCCAAGAGTCATTCCTTAAGCCCACCCACTTCAACATCTACATCACTCCCTTGCAGACGTCGTCAGATCCCACATACTCAACATAATTTCCTACGCAGCCGACACCCAACTAATCCTCTCGCCCTCCGAAGACCCCTATAACGTCTGAACCAACCTCCACAACCCAATGACCAACGTAACCAAATGAATGAGAAACAAATGCCTCAAACTCAACTCAGATAAAACAAAAGGTCTGATTTTTCCAGAAGAACACCACGCTTGGGACAAAACCTGGTGGCCAGCAGAACTCAGACAAACACCCACACCAACTGACCATGCGCACAACCTGGGCATCATCATCCACAGCCTGCTGAGCATGAAATGACAATTCAATGAAGTTGCCTTCTCCTGCTTCCACACCCTCCGCATGTTCTGCATAATCTTGAGGTGGATCCCACTCAACACCAGAAATACTGTCACTCAGGCACACTTTACCAGCAGCCTTGACTACGGCAATGCCCTCTATGCTGGAATTTCCACCTATCTCCACAGAAGACTTCAGACCATATAGAACACAGCAGCCTGACTCCTCCTGGACCTCCCCAAACAGACCCATATTACCCCCACCTCAAAAACCTCCACTGGCTCCTCATTCAGAAGAGATGCCAGTTTAAGATCCTCATGCATGCCTACAAAGCCCAACACTACCAGGGACCATCGTACATCAACCATCGACTGAACTTCCATCAGCCCACTAAAACACCTTTCCTCCAAATCACTCACCCTCACATCTGCCCTAGCCACAGCAGGGGGCACTCATTCTTCTGCATAGCCACCAAGACCTGGAATGACCTGCCCCTCCCCCTCTGTACAGCACCCTCCCTGGAATTCTTTAGGAAGAGACTCAAAACCTGGATTTTTGACTGAGCTCCAGCATCCCCATCCCCAAACATGGGTGACAGCGTAGCACTGAATAAAAACCGATTAATTGTGGTTATGTGGACTTTCCCTATATAAATGGGCAGAATGCAGCACACATAGAAAGAGCAAAACACAAGGAGAAATTAATAATTTCTCCTCGTATCACCATTCTAAGACCAAGTATTCCCTGGTGTTAACTTTTGGCGCAGCCTCAGCCTTGTAAATCTGGGGCAGCGTCAAAAAGCTATGGGTGTTGCGGTGGAACTCCCACTGCAACACCCATTGCACGCCCCTCTACCACAGAGGACTGCGGCTGCAAGGGGCATATTTACGAGGTGGCCTTAAGCCATGCTAAATGGCTGAGCGCCACCTTGAAAATATGGGAACTGGTGCTATGTCACCAGAGTATCAAAAAAAGTGACTCTACGGTGGTGATAGGGGCTTGTAAATGTGCACTTCAGTCTCTAGTCAGCGTAGTACTCCTATCGTAGGAATAAATATGCTAACGGTCAAGGGGTTAGGGTAATGCTAAAATAGAATATATTCACATAGCACTTGACAATGTAGTTTTAGTTACTGAATGTTTGTAACCACAAATACATCCCCCTTCCTTCCTGGCATGAAACTGTAAACATCAAAGCCCTGCTCTCAGGATGTTCACTATTCCATTGATATAACAGCTTCCCTGACTAGACATTCACCTGTGACCCTGCTGAGTAAGAAAAATGGGATGGGAAGGATATGGGAGATAGACACAAAGATAAAGAGAACAGTTTAGCAAGAGATGTGAGGTAGCAGGAGAAGAAGGAAGAGATAAAGATGATATAGAAAGATATGGGGTGTAAGTACAGCAGTAAAGTAACTAGAACAAGCATTTGCAATGCAAATAGGTCTCGCATTTGTGAGTTAGAGCTATTGACATTGTAACTGGCAATGATTTTTACCTACACCTTTTATTTTTGGAGTGAATGTATGTAGTGTGCAAAATCCCTTGGAAAAGTCCTGCACTTTGTAATAAATATATTGAAAAAGCCGCAAAGTGTGGATTGTGTCAACAATTGCTTGACACGTCCCTCATGGGTGAAATGTCACCACACATGCACACCGTGGTGCTTTACTAATGCGCAACTCATTAACCCCTTGTGTGCCACGCCCTTTCCCCGCCCTGTGCCGGCCGTTACATTAGCGGGCGGGGTTTATGACGAGCTGGACTCGTCATGGGCACAGCGCAACCGCGGCCCATGACGAGTCCAGCTCGTCATGGGCACACAAGGGGTTAATAAAAGTAGTGCTTACAAACTAACCAACGCGATCGGGATCGGAGCATGTGAATCCGAATCTCGGCTTCTCTTTCATTTTCTAGACTATTTGACTCACTCTCCTGCGTCTTAGTTATCCCCCAAAAACTGGGAAGCAATGAAGTTTGCCAAGGGGGCAGGGGTGCTTCGGGGGTACATGAAAATGTATTAATTGCCTAGTTGTCAAAGGTCGCCCGGTGCTAGTAGTTAAAAGTGTGCAGATTTCATTAAGATATTATGAGTACTTTACTCGCATCTATGAGAAAATCGACATTAACTAAACAAAATGCCAGAATGTGTGGCAGTTTTCACAGTGTTTTAGACAGTACTGATCGCTTAGTTTCTTTGCATTTTAATTTTTGTATTTACTCTTTTACACAGCATCCAAAGTAGGTTACCTAACCGCAAAGCCCCGAGTTGTTAAATGGCCCATAGAAGCGTGTGTTTTACAGTTGAGCAAATGTGCCCAAATGTAATTTTGGTAGTGCCATGGAATGATCAGCCAATGAGGTACTCGATGAGAAGGTATTTAAGTACGGTATTGTGACTGTTTGTTTGTACACAACCACCTCTCTGAATGTGTTTATTAACACAGAGCTTCCTCTACCAGGCAGTGCTCACAGAGGGGCGACTAAAGCACAGAACAAAATGTATTCATTTATCCTGAGTGTGAAGGCACCCGGAAGGCTTAGGTGCCTGCCCAGAGAGGCCTGGGATCCCAGCGCTTCTATAGACTCTGCCGTGCTCCTCTGCACCAGCAGGGCACAGCTCAGAATCTGCCGCTTCTGCTAAGAATAGGTGAGGGGGATGAGGTTGGGGCATGCGGGAGTTGCCAGCAGATTTCCAAGTTATTAAAAGGGCTGATTCTGACGTGAGGCAATGGAGACTGACTTTGTCTGTTTGTCTGCACCAGTCTATTACTCTACCATCTACCGGGCTCACTGTCATGTATCCATTCATCTCTCTTTGTTAGAGGTGCGTGAGCCAATATATTAATTAACAGGTAGAGCCAGCCGGAGACGAGCCAAGTGTATACGATCCAGTGGGCGAGCCATGAAAATGATCGGCATGTTAATCATACAGTGAACATGATGTAAATTTGCGATAATGTCTCTTCAGAATTAAAAAAAAGTGCATTTCTTTTGCGCGTCACCTCAGTACACAAGACTATAGCACTGAATTGAGAGGAAGTTATTAAAAGTGCTCGTTTTAAGCATGAGTTAAAACACTGCCGCTCCACCCGCCCGACAACAAAGCCATTTGTGAACTAAGAGGCGTCAGTTGCCATGCATGCCCCGAGTCTTATTATATTTAGAGTAACATTAAAATCTAGTTCATTAAACACAAGAAGTTTTTGTACAGCACGCATCTTGAACTCGCATATTTCAAGGTGGCAATAATAAAGAGAAAAACGGAAGTGCGGCAGACAAAAAAACACGCACGGGAGTGGGTGGCCGGGGGAGTATAAGAAGTCACAGACTGAGGGAGGGGGCGGTGGGGTGGGGAGACAGGGAAGAAAATAGTGTTAGGAGTAAAGGGGCCAATAGCCGTGGAAGGATACAAATGATGAATGAGGAGTGACTAACAAGCCTCAATCCAATCGGAAGGCAGCCTTTAAGACAAAAGCCAATGGGCAGAGAGTTGGGGGAGGTTCCACGAAGCTTCCACACTAAAGTATAAACTGCATGTCTCGCAAAGCGATGGCAGCGCATTTGCGCTGCAATGCTAGTCGAGACCTAAAAGTAAATAGTGTCAGGAGTAAAGGGGCTAATAGCCGGGAAGGATACAAATGATGAATGAGGAGTGACTAACAAGCCTCAATCCAATCGGAAGGCAGCATTTAAGACAAAAGCCAATGGGCAGAGAGCGGGCGGAGCTTCCATGAAGCTTCCACACTACAGTATATACTGCATGCCTCGCAAAGCGATGGCAGCGCATTCGTACTGCAACGCTAGGTGAGACCACAAATGTGATGGATGTGGGCGAGTGCGGGGACCCATTAATTATGACACATCAAGATTTACCTTAATCAGAACAAGAACAATTAGATGAATCAGAGACATTGCTAAACCTCGGGTCCATGAGGCAATGTGTTCCCGAGGTAACACACCTCGCAAACAATGAAAAATCAGGGATAAATATGGAACTAAGTAAAAGTGCTCACTCAATAACTGAGTTCTAGATCAGCGGAATAGTTCAAGGGTTTTATAAAAAAATTCAACACTAAGGCGTCAGAGTCAATTCCATGAAAGCTCTTTTTTTTGTTTGCTGTAATTATTAACATTTTATATTTCAAAGCACACATTTGGTAGAGTTTAATGTTTACAGCTTTAATTATACTTTAATATAAGTACATATACAAACATTACAAAAAACCCTTCTAAGCATAATATGAACATTTAGATGCTCATTAAGTGTTTGTACATAATTTTGATGCCCCATCGGAATGACAAAGACTTCCACAATCCCCATTTCACCTGGGAATTCTCTCTGTTGAATGCTGTGAAAATCCCAAGGTGAAACTTGGCGTAAGAACGAGGACTTATGGGACAATCAGACATTGACTTGCTATCTCCTCCTGTAATTCTTCTATTTTGTGGGTTTTTTTAACCAACTTTCACAGGGCTTTTTGGCATTAACAATACAGTATGTATGGCAACACATGTCGTCCAAGTAAACATATCAGTGCAAGCAGTAATACCACTGCTATCCTTGCAATCATCAGGAGATACAGGTTCCTCAGGTCCTCAGGTAAAAAAACATAGAACAATTCAAACAATAAGCCAAATGGGCAGCAGTCATACCCAGAACATCTAAAGGTGGTGGAACAGCCTCCAGTCCTTCTGTGCATGAGCCCCGTGTGACCACCTCCCCAGTGCTGTAGGTCCCATTATCTGGTAGGTGTAAATACATGATCCGAAGCCTCACTATGTTCTCCACGCCGCCATCCTCTATAGAGGAATGCACCATTTTTCTCATTCCCATGCAACAGGGTCCTCTGGAGGCATTTTTAAGACATCCAGCAACGCTTCCCTATCTGCTGTAATGGGTCTCTTATGTAGTCCCTGCGCCTCTTTCTGCCGCAGCGCCACTACTTCTGCTCTAGCCCACTTAAGCGACGCCGCACTCCAATGTCCTACCCCAGGCACTATTCTAGCTTTCCAATGCATTGCGATAAGTCTTTGGACCATCAGCATTGCTAAGTCTATAAAGTGGTTGGTACCGCCACCTGCATGCCATCGCCTATACAGTCCCAACTGCCACTTACTATATTGCATAGATCAGTGCGAATAGTTAGATTGGTGAGTTTGTCCGTGGCCTCTAGCTATAGATCTCTGGTTATCAGGCAGTTCTAGAACATGTGTGCTATGTCTGCTCCATGAACCAAATACTGTGGTGCAGCTCATTGTGGATCCGGGAAAGATCATGTTGAGTCTCACCGGAGTGAGGTAAGCCCTGCACAGGATGTTATGTTGAATGTACTGGAATCTGGCTTTATGGGAGACCTTCTGCGGGTGTGGGTGGGCCTAGTCCCATTCTTTCTGTGTTGATTCCCGGCCTATGGCCCTCTCCCAGGCCCTGCAAAGTGTTATTAGAGGATCCTGTGATAGATGCAAAAGGGCTCGGGTCAGTCATGTTATTAGGCGACAGGCTTCGCCCACACTGTGCATGGTGTGTATGAGCGGGTGCTTATCGGGTTCTGCATCAGTGATTTGCCACAGCCGTCCAAGCTTGGCCATCAGCCGGCCATAGGCCATCCTGGAACAAGTCTCCTAGGGTTCCTTCTCATCCCAGTCACCTACCATGTCATCATTCCTTCCCCTCCAAGCAGCCCTATAAATGGTTGTATAGATTCTAAGCGGGATCCCAGGTGCATACTGAGGGATATTCGACATGAGACGTACACTCCCTGTAGAAGGAAAGCTTACCCTACCATCCGCTGTGGATGCAATCCACAGACCAGCCCCAGTCCTCCATGCAGCTTCCCTCCATCCAGTGAGTGGGACACTGCAATTATGCTGCCAAGTTATAGTGTTCGAAACTTGGAGCCCCAAGTCCTCTCCTTTCCACCGGTAGCTGCATTTTGAACAGTGCCATTCTTTGCCTACCTTTATTATATAGGAAGCCCCCCACCATTGCATGTATGGTTCAAAAGGTGCTTCGGGGCGTACACCAGGAAACTGTAGAAATAATATAAAAGACATGGATGTATCACCATCTTCGACAGAGCCACCCTACCTTGTACTGAGAGTGGAAGCGTACTCCAGAAAGCAATCGGCAGACGGGGGGAGGCAATGGTTTTCGTGAGGTTGTCATCCACGAGGTCGTGGGAGGTGTGATAGATGTTAATGCCCAGCTACCGAAAGTTGTTCAATTCCCAGTGAAGGGAATGCACATCAACCACAAAATGCTGCTATGGGCAATCCAGGTGAACCGTAATCGAACAAGTCTTTGACCAGTTTACCCCTGGAGGCGATGTGAAACTCTTCCAATATGTCAGTTAACTCATCAAGGGCCTTCGGTATGTCCCACACATAGATCAATGTGTCGTCTGCACATAGCGAGACCACATGCGTGGTCTCCTCCAATGGCATACCCTCCTGCCTCAGACTCTGTGCCAGTGGCTCCGTCACCAGGAAGAACAGCAGAGGAGAGAGGAGACACCACTGACTTGTGCCTCTGCTCACTCTGAAGGGGCCGAGACACATAGCCCTGTCTTCACACATGCCGTTGTCTCCGCATAAAGGAGCCTGATGAGCCTCCGCAGTCTTCCGTCTATGCCTATTGTGGTCAGAGTTGCAAAGTGCAAATGTATTCCCAATCAACAGTATCAAATGTTTTCTCCAGGTTCTGCGCCTACACATGCCATGTTGGGCCACCAAGCTTGCACATATTCCAACTCTCGATGATGTCTACGGGTGTTAAGGATAGTAGACAAACCTGGTGTGAATCCATTCTGGTTCAGATGGACCAGGTGAGGAATCTGTTTGAGAAGTCTCACTATGATTAACTTGCTCAGTATTTTATAGTCAGTATCCAGCATCGATAGGGGTCGGTAGGACGTTATTTCAAGGGGATCCCTCCTTGGTTTAGGAAGCAAGGCTCATAATGCTCTCTGGGTGTTGGAGGCAGTCACCTACAGTGAGAGTGGACACATTTTATTGTCTCAATTAATTAAAATTGTTACAATGGAGATCAAGCAGAAATATTACAGCACTAAATTACTTTAGTTATAGTAGGTACGCATTTAACCATTAAAGTATGCCGTTCTACTACATGAATAAAATAGATCTAAAATATTACGTTTGACAATAAAATGAATAAAAGCAGTGCAAATGGTCAACTGTCAAAGCCTTCAATTAGTTCTAATCCCTGATTAAGGCATTGACTTAGAGTTTTTTCAGTAAAGTGCAGATTTTTGCTCATCTATATGGGTCCAAGAAAGGTTTTGTGGCGACTGTGCAGGTACATGTTCGATACTTTAGCCACGGAGATTTCAATAAAGTGCGATGTGCGAGGCGTTGCCTAAAATTTCTTTAACCTGTGGGCAAATTCGCAAATCTTGCCAGTTCCATTGGAATGTCCAAATTGAAAAGAAGTTTCATTGTGTCTTGACATGTGCGTGTTCCGTATTTTAAAAACAATGGTTTTAGTAAAGTGCGACGTGCCTGTGCTAAGCAGTGGCATATGCAAACCAGGTGAACCATGGATTCCTCGTACTATTGGCAGAGTCGGCAAGTACTGACCGCCTCTAAGGATTTCCAGTGCATGTTAATGTCTTTTGTCGGCAGCACCATGAGTCTCACTGCTAAGATTCGCTTTGAAATTGACTTGTTTAAAGCGGCATCAATGTATGGCTGCCTTAGGCGGTCTTCGTAGGAGGTAGCAAGTATCCTGATGTTACTGCTGGAGAGCTTCAGTTCCTTCGTGTCCTCTTCCTTAGAGAGTAGTCTCACTTGTTTTTTTAAGATCGATTTTAGGGTACCGGGCTGATGAATAAAATCATGCCAGTTGGACATGTCAAGGTGCAATTCAGTACAGGCAGTGTGCAGGCCTTTGGACCACGAGTTACTTCCTTTCTCAAAAATTGTTTTTAAAATTGCTTTCATTGTGTGCGGAGGGGCCGCACATACCCCTCGATAGAACAGCACAATCGAGGCCCAATGCTCGTAACTCTGTTTGTTTAGCCCGAATTCCAATCGTACCAGTGCATTTCTGGCCATGGGTTGGTATTTGGAAAATCTGCTTAAACGCTCGACAATTGGCTTGTTCCAAGATGTTGCTAAAAGCCGCCGGGAATGCTAGTTGGCTGTATGTGAGTGAGGGTAGCAGCTTGGCGCATATGACCTTTCTGATGGATTTTGTGGATGGGACGCTTAGTTTAGAATTTGGTTTTCAGAGGGCATACATCACTGCCTTAGCTTTTGTTTCAGCAGAAGCGATATGTGTCATGGGCTTCCCATTGCTCGTGAGCCAAACCCCCAGGTAGTTATATTTGGTCATTGTTGCTATTTTCAAGATGCCCAGTCTCCAATGTTGTCTGAGTTTATTGGCATACTTCCCAAATATTACTACCTTCATCTTTCCTGTGTTTGCCCTTAAGTCGTTAATTTTGTTGTTGTATCTGTTTAGTGCTTCCAGTAATCTTTGCACGCCTGTTTTGGTGTGGTCCAATAGCACCAAATCGTCTGCGTACTGCATTAAAAATAATCAAGTCGAGCCAATTTTAGAAGATAAAAGGTTAGTCTTTGATAATGTTTTGCCGAGGTCCGCCATGTATAAATTAAAAAGGAGAGGTGCCAGTACGCAGCCTAGTTTCAGCCCTCAGTCTGTTGGGATCTTTTTAGTGGCTGCATTTGTCGTGAGTTTCACCCGTACCCAGGTTCCGTACAGTGAGAGTGGCAGTATATAATTCTAACAGTTTTGGGACCAACAGGGCTTCATGCACCTTGTAAAACCCAGCAGGTAATCTATCCAACCCAATGGTCTCACTTGTGGTAGCACTACGGATTGCACCCTGGATTTCCTGCAGCTTAATGGGAGTGTTGAGTTTGTCTCTCCCTAACAGTTCAATGACAGGTAGTGTAATTATCCTGAAGAATTTGCGAATCTGGCCCAACTATCATCCAAGGGAGATCATAGAGGGATTGGTAATGTGTTGTGAAAGCCGTGCATATGTAAATTTTGTTACTGGCGAGTTGTGTCCGGGCCACTCCAATTGCAGTTATGGGGATTGACACCATGTTGGTCTTTAATAACCATGCCAATAGTTGACCAATTGTCGGTCTGATTTGTCACCCTCCACATGTATCTTCACTTGGTATGCTCTGTAGTCCAAGCACCTCAGCGATTCAATAAGGTGGGCATGTTGCTCTCTCGCTGCAGTCAAGGCTGGCGTCTCAGTGGGATCATCCCACAATGCAGTCTCAAGGGCTCCAGCGAAGCCTCTATCCAAACCAGATCACCATGTAGGGCAGCTTGCATGCCTATCACTGTCTGTATGCTTTGGCCTCGCATCACTACCTTCATGGCTTCCCATTCTGTCAATCTGGTGATAGCAGTGACCCAGTTGCCTGTCAAGTAATTTGAAATTTGAAGGAGCAGTATTTGTTTAGTCCTGGAATACCAGATCCTTCAATGCAGCAGGCTGTAATCGCCAAGTTGGCACTACGTTAGTTGAAGCTGCAGAGGGGTTGTGATCTAACAAAGTATTCCCTAATGGCCCAATTTGCAAAGATAAAGTTGGCCTAGGGAGAGGAGCTGGCCTAAAGTCTAGGGCGATCAACCTTGAATCTGGGGAACCGGGTTCGAGTCTCAGTAATGACGCTGAACATCCTGTGATACTGGACAAATCACTTAATCTCCCTGTGCCTAACTCAAAAATGATGAATGAGTCCTCATGTAACGCAACTGCTGCTATGTGAAAAGCTCTGATACCCGATACCGGGTCAAGTTCGCGCTATGTAAAACTCTGTTAAAAAAAAAAAAAAGACCAAAAGTCTAACTTAAGACCTTTAGTCTAGGTTTAGACTTAAAGTCTAACTTTACACCTGAAGTCTAACTTTACACCTGAAATCTAAGTTCAGACCTAAAGGCTAACTTAGACCAAAAGTCTGCCTTTATATATATTTCCATACTCACAGAGGTAAGTTACCACTAGCAAGTTTACTACTTAAAATTCAGAGAGGCGCACTGTCCACATATCCAACGTCAAACTTGGACAAACTTAACGCATGATCGGAGAACTTAGATAGGGAGATAAGCTACCAATACATAGACACATTGCCTACCTCGGACAAACATTGCCTGTCTATATGATCAATGCATCAGCACTTTATTTCTTATTTACATCATGGTATCACCGATTATTTTGCGTTAAGATGTTGGACTTTGTGTGGTTGGACTAACTCGTACATATTAGATGTCTCATTACTGACTACATGGCTGGCAGCCCTAGGCTTAGAAGAAGTCACAGGAATGTTATCAGTTTTTACCTTATGTTAACCAGATTGTAACCTAATATTTTAAACTAGCATAAATGTCTAATGATTTTAACTACATCTTTGGCTGTATCGTACTTTCGCTTTTATGATTTTAAATTAAATCGAATAAAGTATTTTTTTCATTCATACTAGTACACTTACTAGTAATGAGGTTACCAGTAGTAAAGTTACTAGAGGTAACTTACCTTTGTGAATACCGAAAAGTAGTAAAGTTAGACTTTTAGTCTAAGTTAGACTTTAGGTCTAACCTTAGAGATCAGCTCTAAACTTAGATTTCAGGTTTAAAGTTAGACTTCAGGTGTAAAGTTAGAATTTACGTCTCAACTTAAACTTCAGGTCTAAAGTTAGACTTTTGGTCTAACTTTACCTTTGTCAATAGAGCCCTAAGTATTCAGCACTCGTAACATGGAGCAGGGTGGGAAGGTTGATAGAGGATGCGATCCACTCACTCGTGAAGTTCATGTGGCAGCAAGAAATAAGAATACTCCCTGGTGTCAGGGTGCAATACACACCAGCTACCCACAAGGGACCAATGTGTAAGCCCCTGGGACAGGTAAGTTGCAGTAGTCACCACAGGGGAGACGTTAGGGGATTCCATGACCGGTCCAGTTGTGGGTTCGGCACGCAATTAAAATCTCCACCCACCTATAATCCAGGCTATATGCGCCCATCTGTCCAGTATGATGGAGAGGCATGCCAAGAATGATTGTTGCACCACATTCGCAACACTCATTCGGAGCATAAATGCTTCCCAGTAACAGGGGCTTGCCATCCAGTTGTCCATCTACAAAGACATTATGCCCTTCTGGGTCTATTTATGTTACTGTGCCCTTAAAGGGCATGGATGGTCTGACCCATATAAGGGCTCCTTGAGCAAACCCTCAGCATGTGTGCTAAAATATTGATCCCGCCACCATTTCTGTAAGTGGGCATCTTCCCCTCCGGATATGTGGGTTTCCTGAATGAATGCAATCTGGGCATCTCTCCTCTTGATGCATTGTTGCACTGCATGTCTCTTGCACACTGTTCCCATGCCCCTGACATTCCAGGTGATAAAACGCAATCTAGTCATACTAGCCGCTATCAAAGGGGGGCGGTGGGCAGAGTGGCCTGAGATGCTCTCATGAGGCACGCTGTCACAAGTGGTGGGCAGTGCTCGGGCAGGTGTCAAACATATTGCATGGCTCAAGTCAAACTAAGAACAAACCTCCAAACTACCATTCCCAGGGCATGAGAGAAACATTTAGCTGCCCAAACAACATACATTCCCACTTGTGGGGACCTCCAGTCTGTATGCTGTTGCACAGAACTGCTCTCTTGGATAGTGAGGGGGTGGCCAATCCACCACAGCCACCTCATGCAGGGCCAGTGTCCATCTGGGTAATAAATGTGGGGGGGGAACCTTGTCAATCTTTGCATTGGTGTTGAAAGTCATCCAGGCTGGCACCTATCGTGCAGTTCACTCAGTCACAGCATGAGTACTTTGGACTCAGCAGAAGGGGGCGCAACCACACAGGTATAGTCGGAGTCCGAGGTGGGAGGAGAATGCTAACACTTGTGCCCACAGCACAGAAAGGAAAAAGTGGCAACTCCATGGATGGGTCTGATGCCACTCCGCAGTTGGCATCAGGCAATATTGCCCGCTGTCTGCAGTGTGACAGCTGGTAGGACCATAGAGGCAGCGCTCCTCTCACACGTGGTGGAACCTGCCTCAGACTGCGCCTCTTCCAGGGCCTGCTCAGAAGGGGGAACGTCTCTCCACCCACAGGTTAGTGGCTTTCGACAGTGCCTACATGCTCTTCCCACACCTGGGCGGGGATAGTGGCTCCAGCAACAACCATGTCCCTTCTCCCAAAGCTTCAGCACCTCCATTTGTGAGTAGTGCCAGATGGAAGTGTTTGTGTTGTTTGTGTGATGGGTTCGGAAGACTCGTACCAGTGCTGTTCCACCCAGTCCCAAGCGCCTGCAGGTTCAGTGAAGAAGTAGCTGGAACGGTTCACCGTTACCTTCAGTTTAGCGTACACAACAGGGGCATATTATCAAGCACAGCGTTAAAATTATCGCCACTTTGGCGGCAGAAAATTGCTGCTAAAGCGGCGATAATGGGCTTGATAATATGCCGCAGAGAATTCCAATAGAAGCCCATGTTGACACCAGAACACGGGCTTCCATGGGAAATCTCATGGGCATATTATCAAGCCCATTATCGCCGGTTTAGCGACAGTTTTCTGCCACTAAAGCGGCGATAATTTTAACGCTGTTTCTTAATAATATGCCCCAACAGTGAGTAAGTGAGTTCCAGTCTGTTGCGCGGCTGTACAGTTCAGGCTGCAGTACCTGGTGTCCAGGCACCCAACGGTGTGGGAGCTCCCTGCCCCCCCGCCGCCCCATTCAGGATATGGGCCTCGTCCTCCATCTAGTCTTTCCCTATGGGTCTCAAGGACCAAAAGAAAATAGGGGGGAATGGAATCCATCCACTCTGCTGACCTTGACCAATGGCCCCAGTTCGTATAGACCCTCCTTTCCCCTGAACTTATCTTCAGGCCACGAATCGGGGGTACAT
Source organism: Triturus cristatus (assembly GCF_964204655.1). NCBI lineage: Eukaryota > Metazoa > Chordata > Amphibia > Caudata > Salamandridae > Triturus > Triturus cristatus. The sequence continues at coordinate 92,731,893 of NC_140579.1, read as the reverse complement.
GCCGGTGGACGGCATCCGACCACAATTTTCACAGGCCAAGAAGTTGGGCCCCACTGAAAAATATGCAGAATTCATCCCGGTGTAATTTGCAAACATGGGACACATTCAGCAGCGCCTACACGTTGTTGTCTGCTTTCGATCGCAACAATGTGCAGGCAGGGAGGGGCTCTCTCATTTCAGACTCCTGCTGCAACCTTAACAAAGGCTGGATCTGAGGGGTAATCAGGCCTCCTTGTGTCCGAGTGTCCTGGCTGAGAGCAGTCAGGAGCCTCACACCTGATGCAAATGAAGCGGAGGGGAAACAAAGGTTCACACCCTGTTAGCACTTCACACATACTTCAGAGAGGCAGCTATTCATGTTTAGGAGATATGCATGCACTGGAAGAATGTCAGATGTGTTGGTCTTTCCCTGTATTTACAGAAAATAAATGTAATTTATCTAGTGCTTACTACCCCTGAGGAGATGTTGAAATAGTTTAAGTACCACCATTTTTTTCTTGTAAAGCACTATGGGTAGAGGAAGTTTACACTGACGAAAGGCAAGATTGTTTTATGTGCAGCTTTCAAAAGTGTGAATCTTCTGCCTAAATCAGGAGAGTTTCCCTGTGTACTCGAAATGTGCTCCAATGTAGTCATGATAGACCTGCTAAACATAAATGTGAGGGCTCAAGATCTGATGTGACTTCTTATGATGCCACTTCCTGTGATGTCACGCGCCATGATGTCACGCGCCGTCTCCCCACTTCTTTTCTTAGGACTTGTGCCCTGCTTATCTCCAGGGCCGTTCACGAGGGTGGAACTGGCAGTTCAGACAACAGAGGTTCCCACACTTCGAGAGCGCAGAAAGGCTCAAAGTGGCCCAGAGTTCTGCATGGGTCAGTCAAGTTCACTCCTGCGTCAGGTTCTGGCTAGCATAACGTCTCCCACTAGTCCCAAGGAGGGGCGAGCAGTCCGGTAGCTCCCCTTAACAAGGACTAGGCGCAGACTGGTCCACTGCAGTGGGTGGACGAATGTGCGCGTCCCTCTGCAGTCCTTCCAGTGAGGGAGAGGGGGGGCCCACTTCAGCCAAGAGTTCAGCCTGAACTTCCAGTATCCGACACCACGCCTGCCCCTCTAGTACACGCCTCACCCCTGAAGTCATTATATGATGGGGGAGGTTGAGCAGTCCCATAGCACTTCAGGTCAAGGGCCAGACCCCGGGTAGAGGACTTTTTTTGCTGTCTAATAAGGCAACACTCACTACAGGATAATCCGTTTTTCCTGGGCGCATCTTAGGGGTCCACTGGACAGGGTCACCTCCCTCTGCTTCTCAGTCGCTCTCCCATCTGATGCACACATCTCTCCCTTTGCCCTTGCATCAGGGCAAGTCTCGGAAGGCCAGGCCACAAATGGGAGGATCTCCCCCAGTGCCACAGACTGCTTGTTGCTGGGCGGATGTACAATCGAGGTGGTCATCTCCTTTCACTCTCTATACATTCTGGGGGCTGCGCAACAGCAGTTTTATGCATACCACCTGACACCCATCAGATTGTGGCACCACCACTCACCAGAATGTCCTCAGCAGGGTTATCTGGTCCAGACGTCCTTCAATCCCCAGGTCTTCCATCTGACAGGAGTGCAGCATTCCCCTGGAGGGCCACATCCGCCTGCTCCTGACAGTCCTAACAACCTTGCGTCCAAGGCCTCGTGTCTGTTGTCCAACGTGTCAATCCTGGGTTGCATCCTCTCTCCATGGAGGCTCCAGCAACTCGCATCCAGACCATCACATCCACCAGGGGCCTGTGGACTCAGAGGCTTCTCAGACCTTCACGCCTCTGGCCTGGTCATGGCGCCCGACATCTTTTGCAGTGCTCACAATTGGAAAAGAGGCCAGCCACATGCTCCGAGCCTCCTCTCCATTAGCGCCACACAGTTTGTGAGGCTCTACAGTGTGGGCCCGGAAGGATGGTCCAGATCACAGGTTTGCCAGAGTTTCAGAATACTCTGCCAATCTCCGGGTGGTGGAGTTTTTCTTGCACTCAGATTAACGGCTAAACATTGGCGAGCGAGAAAATCAAACATTTGGATAAGTCCCGCTGCAATTTCTCAATGTGGGCGGCCATGGCAGGTCGCTACCGTTTGGATCGGGAAAGCTTCCGCTCGCGTACAAAATCTACTCAAGCGGCAGAAAGAAGCAGCATCCTCTGATGTGCCGTGGGTACCATTCACACCGATTTTCCAGTGTCGAACAGCTCCCGGTGCTAACAATCAGTGTGATGTGCCAAAATTCAGCTGCTCGCTGAACTCCGTGGAACTCTCAGTGTTTTTTTGCAACCCCACAAGTTCCACTCATCCCTAAATAAATGTACAAAAATCATCACCAGCATCCAGAATGAAAGCTAAAGAGAGGTAGAAAGAGAAATATGTGCATAGAGAAAGAGAGGTAGTGAAATAGGTAAGGTTTTAGAGTTAGGCAGAGAAGTATAGCGAGAGAAAGATAGGGAGAAGGAAATGTAAAGAAAGGCAGAGGAACACAGTACTCCAAGGGGTGAGGTAGAGAGATATAATGTAGAACAAGCATTGGCATAGCCAATAGGTCTCGCCTTTGGGACCTTATAAGTGTTTAGCCATGCAACAGTTGATGCTGTTGTACCAATGATATTATGCTTTATAACTAAATACTTATAAGGTCCCAAAGGCGAGACCTATTGCCTATGCCAATGCTTGTTAATGAATAGAGGTCCATCCATTCTGCCAGGTTGCTCAGACAGGAGTTCAAGGCTTCCAAGTTGTGGTACAGTGCAGATGATTTGTGTGTCATCTACGTAAGAAAATAATGTGAGCCCACAACTTTCCACCAAATCCGCTAGCGGACGCACTTAGATATTAAAAAGTTCTGGACTTAGGGAGGAATCTTGAGGAACTCTTGAACTAAGATCATGCCGCTCCGAAGAATCCGTGGCAGACATCACCTGGAAAGACCAACCTAGGAAGGATGTCAACCAGGCAAGGGCTGTGCCCTGTATGCCTAACTTGACCCAACCTCTCTCTAAGAGAAGCATGGGATATGGTGTCAAGAATCAGCGTGGCCATCTCGCACTCCTCTGGGAGCCTTTGTCAGATGTTCCGTGACTCTTAGGAGGGCGGATTCAATGTTGTGTCCCATCCTGAACCCCACCTGAGAGGGATGAAAATACTCTTGAGACTATAAATTTGAGAGTGGTCTATTGACATGCTTTTACATTACTTTCGACATAATGAGAAGCATTGAGACTGGTCTGTAATTAGACCAATTCTTCGGGTCCAGATTCTCTTTCTTCTAGAGGGGCAGAACCATGCTGGCAGGATCTTTCCCTTTGTAAGGGAGATGGTCAAAAGACCTGTAAGAACTTACAAAAATATCTGGCTCTAGGGCACTTATCTTGAATGGCGGGAGAGGGCCTACATAATGAAGTCAGTAATTCCAAGAAAACCAGCACATCCAGAGTATCCCAGCCATTCAGTTGTGGCCGAGCTCGTACCGAGATCAGTTCTGTCTGGTCCTTGCTCTCCAGCGGGCCATCAAATGATGCACAGAGCCAGGAGGTGAGGTGACTGACATGGCGTTCTCGTTCCTATTGTTTCCAGTATTATATAGCGTAAAATCGGCCCGAGACCTTTGGGGCGCTGTACACGAGGACCAATTACATTATAAACAGGTCCTTTGTTTTTAGGCATGGGGAGGTTTAAGTGATTTGCCAGTCTCAGGATTTAGAGCCAACCCGAGGCCTTGTATCTGGCTCCCCAGTTCCATTAAACTACTCCATGGGCTGCTAAACCCAGGGGAGGGAGTTTCACCCTCAGGGCTTCACAGCCCTAGTGTAGCGCTGCGAGGCCAGGGAGAGAAAGTCCCCAGCCCTGGGTCTCGCAGCACTGGACAATGGCTGCAAGGCCCAGGGAAGGGGGTACACATCTGGACCTTGTAGCGTGATCCCGCGCTGAATGATTGAAAGGGTGGATGTTAGGATGAATGAGTGAAAGAATTGATGGATGAGTGAAATGGACGGCGGATGGGCGGAAGGATTGTGGATGACTGAAAGGGTGTCACTTTACCTGTCTGCCCCTGCTGGGAACTTTGTGCCTACCTTTTGGTTTCCTTTGTCTGGCGTCATTGCTGCTGCTCCCGCTGGGTTTACCCTCCCGCCGCCGCATTTGTGACTCTCGCGGCCGCAGTGAGGAGGGAGGGAGTCAACTACCACTCCCAGGCTCCCCGGCTGTCCAACACCGGAAGCAGCGTCACCACCTCCCGCGCCTGGAGGCGCTTTAAAATCCGCTCCACTCCCCGCGACGCGGGCCCGCGCGCGGACAGTGCCGGGCTAAGCCCGGGCAAAGGGAGGGCCGTCTGTGGCCGTCCGGGGCAGGGAGAGGCAGGGCTGGGCCATACCCTTTGGTCGTCTTAGTGAGGGTAGCGCCCGTGGCGGAGGTAAGAGTTGCTACATTTTGTGATATTTGTATTGTTGGCGCCCCCTTTTGTAATGGGGAAACATGATTCCGCCCAACCTCGCCCTAATACCAGACAGAATAAATCTACAACCAACCCTCTTCCAAGTTTAACAGCCATCGATAGGATGTTACAAAAGACTATTGGGGTTGTTGCTTCAGCAATAGAGAATACGGAAAGAGGTCTCTCACTTCCTATTGGCTCAGTTCCACCTATTTTACCTGTTAATTCATCTACAGTTATGGCCAATTCCTTTGACTCTATGTTGACGACATCATATGCTGGATTACCTGGATTACCAGGAGTTAATAAAAACCCTGAGATATTTACCACTAACTATACTTTGCATTTGGATCAGACCCCTCTGGCAAGCAGACTGTCTACCACACCAGTACTCCAGGAGCAGAATTTGAGTACAGAAGCACAAATTGTTAATGATATTATCGATTTAGACAATAATAATGCCATCGTGTCGTCTAATACTATATGTATGGCCCTACCCCATGTTGCTATTTCACCAGTTAGAACAAGAGGGCAAAAGGCCAAAAGTAAACAAAAGCACATTAACAAGGAGCAGAATGCACTTAAATATAGGGGTAAAGGCAGCAGAATACACCATAAAACGGCACCAAATCTGCCAGCCTGCAACGGAGAATCACGCGAAGACCAGCTAAGTGTTATAAATGCCCAGCATAACGTAAACACGAACGAGGTTAGCATAGATGGTTTTTGGGAAAGAATGGAAACACTTATATTAACACTCTTAAGGCCAATTAGTGAGAATATTCGTGCTCTCGAAGCCAGGGTAGGTTCTATTGATCAACACGTAAAGTTAATTCCCTATCCAACTAAGCCGACCCAAGCCCCACCAGTTGTCCCCTCATCCGAACCCGATCAAAATAGGGTTACGTTTGCATCCGTCCCACATACGTCCGAGGGCGCCAAGGATAAGTCAAGGGGGATAGTTACTCAAAGAATAGTCCCAAGTACCTTATCCGAACATATTGGCAATAGTAGTAGCAATCCCATGGATGGGGGAAGCAACGAAGGCAAAGACAAAGCTTCATTGGGAAAAGGTGTTACCCTAGTGGAAGGTATTAGGAAACAAAGGAGTCAAGCACCAGACCAGCTGAAGAATATACGCCACCCAGCAGATTATAAATGTGATAATGTACCTTCTGTGATGAATTTACCACCAGAATGTGGAGCATATGTCACGGTTCTTTGTAATGTTCCAAGACTACGGGAAGGGCAATTTGAGACCAATGAAACCCTTAAAAACAAAACTCTTCATTGGTTAACTAAAAATGGTGGTTTTCCTACATTACATGTAGACCAGATTATACTCACACAAAGAGTGGGGTGGATAGGCCCTACAACTAAAATATTTGATGGGGACTGTATTATTATTAATTTTAGGTCCCCAGTTTGGGCCCAGAAAGTTTTACTTAGAGCCCCCCCCCCACCTTTCTGTTGGGAATTCAACACAACTTTACTGCCACTTGCCTACTTTTATAGATATTTACTAGCTAACAATCACGCCACCAAGCCTTCGGCCCATTTTGTAAACAACAATTGGTTGCCATTGCTTCCGGTAACCCACTCAGTGTTATCCCCTCTACCACTATATAATAGGTTTCAATGCTTGACTCCAATGGAGGATAATGATTGACACATTAATTCAGCGGAGACCACTGATAGGGCGAAGATAGGACAATGAATTTAAATTCCATGCAAAATGGAATAAGTAATGTCCATTTTTTGCATAAGGATCCCATCATGATAAACGAATTGCCGGGTACCAACGGTACTAATGAGCCTGATATCACAATAGTTGGCACATTTGTAAAGCCCATTTTGAGCATGAATATACCTACACACTCGATTAATGCCAAAGGGTCATTATCCCAAAAGGGGTATACACTGACAACTTGGAACATCGCAGGTTTTGGGAATAAATTAGGTACTCCTTTCTGGCAAGATTTTATTAATTGTGGCAGTGACATTATGTGCCTACAAGAAACATGGAGTACAGAATTTATTCCAGTCGAAGGCTATACCTCACACTGTGTAAATGCGACCCCCTCTTTAATGGGTAGAGCTAAAGGTGGACTCTTGTTGCTAATTTCTACAAAACTGATTGGTTGCAAAATTATATCCTATTCATCTATTGGCAATCATAGTCAAGTTTTGCGATTATCATTCCCGCAGGGCAAGGATTTGGTGCTAATAAATCATTATAATAATAATTTTTATAAAGATAGAGGAGCTTGTTTAGAACCATTGGAAAAGGAGTTAGATAGGGTACTAAATATATCAAGTAAACTGGCGGTTGTTTTGTGGGCGGGTGATTTTAATATTCAAGCATGCACCGCCACAATTTCTAATTCATGTGGTTATATGAAAACCTATACGACCGCTGCTGGGGCCAAGGATGATATTTTACATTTCCCACACTGTGAATATGGTATGACCCTTAATACTTTAATGGCCAAATTCGATCTTGAGCTGTTAGATTGTACCATGAGTAAGGGTCTCATTAAATGCCCAACGTTCACTGGTAGGGAAGCTAACAGTAACATAGACCACATCTTATTTTCGAAGAATAGTCCTTACATGAACCTTTGGATAACCGAATAGGTGGTTAGTGATCACAATAGTATTTCCATAGTTCTGTTGGCCTGGGGCAACAGAATTATTAACACTGCCCACACAATTACAGATATTCTCCCTATTAGATCGAATGGTATGAGAATAAAGTGGGATGGTTTGGACCCACAAAAGATACAACGGGATGTGGTCAGTAAATGCAGAGACCACATTAATTACTGTCTCAGTGAAGAGGCTGCCCCTGAAAAGTTGTGTATGGAATTTGCTAATATTAATAATGTGATAAGAAATATTCTAACCAGGAAAACCAAAGGTCCCAAACAAGACGGGAAGAAGTGGTTTGATTCCGAATGCTCCAAGTTATTATCTAACCTAAAACTAGTATTAAGAGCTAAACCCCGCAACCAAATCCTTGTCTGTAAATTACGTAATGATTACAAACAGGCTGTTCTGGCCCAAAAAAAGGTGTTGCGATTAGATGCCTGGGATAAATTAACCATGGCAAGTGAAATGAATAATATTAAACTTTTTGGGGAAATTGTTAATAGTCCCTTTTTAAAGGACGATCATATTCCTGAGTTGACGTCTCATGTTAATTGCACTGAGTGGTTTGAACACTTTTCAAAAATTTTTAATCCAGAAAAGGTTTCTTTAAACCCTCTTTTTTTAAATAATTTTACTTGGCCCATATTACCACTAACAATTAGCGTCGAGGAGGTGCGTGAAGGGCTGATAAATAGCAAAGGGAGAAAGGCTCCAGGCCCGGATGGTGTCCCGATTGACTTATATAAGGACGAAATGGACCTCTGGGCACCTATCCTTACAAGAATTTTTAATGCTGCTGCTATGGGAAATTTCCCAACATCATGGGCTGAATCCCTAATCATCCCATTATATAAAAAGGGTTCACGCTCTGAAGCATGCAACTATCGCCCTATATCATTACTTGATTCTTCAATAAAAGTGTTGAGTAGGGTGCTTCTAAAAAGATTGGAAACATGGGCCGAAGATTCCAAAATATTGACCCCTGTTCAATATGGTTTTAGGAAGGGCATTGGGACCATCGAACAATGTTTAAACCTGGAACTACTTATTAATAAATACACAGTGGTGAAAGGGGGTAATCTGTTTTTATGCTTCGCTGACTTGAGTAGTGCGTTTGACCTAGTGGACCATTCGCTCCTTTGGCCAGTATTGCTAGAGCTAGGGGCACCAAAGGAGATTGTGTTTTTTTTTAGCAAGGATATACAAGAAACTTTTTTGCAGCATACGCTATGGGCCTACAGGAGAGCGAACCCCCTTTTTCACTGTGCGAAGAGGTATTAGACAGGGATGTGTACTGGCGCCTTTTTTATTCTCTCTTTTTATAAACCAAATCGTAGAGGTTCTAAATAAGATCCCAGCCGATGCCCCTAAAACAGACAACACCGTTGTGTCTGTATTGTTATATGCGGACGATGCCGTCCTAATTTCACGTACCCCTTTGGGTCTACAACGTCTTATTGATGCTTTTACTGATTTTATAAATGGCCGGAAATTGTTGATCAATAAACTAAAGACATTTACCATGACATGTGGAAAAAAAATAAAACCACCTCGGTCCTTCTTTCTAGAAGGCTCGAAGATTCAAGCTGTCAAAACCTTTTGTTATTTAGGCATCAGCTTTGAAGGTAACGGTAAATGGATCAATGAACAAGGAAACATTGGTCACAAAGTGATTAGAAACTCTAATGGTATTTTTCATTTTGCTGCAAAAATAGGGGACCGTAGAATTATAGATATGGGGCCTCATGTAGGTAAATAAATTTTACCGGTTCATAAATACCGAGCCGTACCGAATCGGTAAATTAGAACCGGTAAGTTATATGTAGGTAAAAATTCGGTAACAGTTACCGATTCGGTAACATTCGGTAAATACGAATCGGAATTCACCGAATCGGTAAATACCGAGGTGGTATCCACCGAATCGGTAAATACCGAGGTGGTATTTAGCGAATCGGAAAATACCGAGGATACTACCGCCTTCCCTTAACTAAGTAGCCAATATCATAATCATGTCATTATAGAAGGTATCTCAGGCTTGAATAGGGGACCCCATACCTCAAAGATCAGCTTAGTGAAATCACATCACAGGAGCATCAGGAGTCTCCTCGCAGGAAGGCTCGTCTTCGGTCTGAATAATAAACATGATGTCTGAGATATGAAAAGCACCAACTGTCAGGTATGTGCAGCTGCGCGTGTGCCATGGCTAAATCGTGGGTCGAACAACCTAGAGTGGAAAACATGCATTGTGTAAAATTCCAGACTGTGTGTCACAGCATGTACAGACCAAGGTCGCTGCGCAGAGCTTGGGATGGGAACAACAGAATGCACTCGTCTGAAGGAAGTCTCGAGTCAGCAGTTTATTCAAGAAAGAACATGTAAACGCAGTGTCGTGTGCAAAGACACAAATATGGCTACATAACATTCAACGTGGTTATGCCAACTGAACAATGCATGTACGTATTCAGGGAGAACTCACTACACGCCCCCTTGAGCGAAGCAATATGTAATAGGCAAGAAAAGAGAGAACGCAGAGTTCAGTTTCGTCAGAGCAGAACAGGGCGTAACCAATGCAGCGCCAAAGTCCTACAGTCCAATTAATTGCAGCATACAATTCCAAAAAACACAATGCAAGTATAGTAAAAAACTCAAGCAGACCATCAGGAAGAGAAAAACGAGAAATAAAAGAAATAAATGTTGCGCCAGGGTGCTGTCCAGTAGCACAGGCGCAATGGACGACAATCCAGTTAATCCATGAATGTATAGGCAGCATATGTGGCCACGGCTTCCAACAAGCAATCGTTTTCAGGGCCACTAAAAGTCTCAGCCATCCAATTGAGTAAAGAAAAGGAACATACGTGTTCTCCAACCAACGGAGCCTCTAGCACAATCAGAGGGCACCCGGAATGTTCCTCCAAATAGCTCATGGACAAGAAGTCGTAGGCTGCCGCTGAGATGTCCCAATTACCCAGGATACCATGCGCCGCTCCACACGCCATGATCCGGACACCAGAACAGGACAACTCGTGAGACACTAAGGGCCGCATCAGTCGATCGAAATCCGGCACCGGAGACACCATGTTGGTCAAGCACAAATCCAGAGGCCATTCAAAGGGACAATCCAGGCAGTGTAATACAGGTTGTACGCAGGTGAAGTAGGAATACCTGAAGGATAATCCATAAGCCAGGCTCAAAGTCGCCAATGGCAAAGTACCATAGAAGTCAAGCATCCTATCACGAAGATGATGCAGACGAGACAGGTGCTCGTGTGGCACAGGAGGAGCAGCCATTCCGTAGTATGAAAAGTAAAAGCAGCACACCTGCCACCAGCGCCAGAAGCAGCGGAACACCTCCAAAGATGCTCGAGAACAGTGAATGAACAAATGCCGGAATTACACCAAAAATAGTTTGGAAAGAGGTCACGAGACCCGAGCCCCACATGTTAAAAAAAGTGAGCCAGGCCGGTCGTGGACGAGGCATTGATAATACTTTGGATCAAAGAGCCGAAATGCAGGGGGAGGTCAATATTCAGAGGCGCCTGTTCCTCAGTGCGCGTAGTAGCAACGTGAAGGACAAATATTTCACGAGAGGAAGTCAAAGGCACCTCTTTGTGGGACAATGGCGCTCTATTCTGCTCAACTTGTTGGACTCTGCTTTCAAGGTTGGAATCGAAGGCCAGATGGAAACATCCCGCCGCCCATGCGGGGGTGGAATAAGAACAGTATTGCAGCAGACAACTTCATGCGAGACAGTTATGTACGGGATTACCACTCACATCCCGCAGCAAACTTCATTAATCATAATTAAATGAATACCGTTTGCAAGCACAGTGAAAGAAGGTGTAATCACAGGCACTGGGATACCTCGTAGGACGCACGCCAAAATCGGGGCTTGTACATTGCATGCGCCGTGTACTTGCATGTGCCTATTGTCTCATGTATGAATCCTAGAAGTGAGAGTGCTAGAGCTAATATCTATAACGGCTTAGGCCTTCTCCATGTTTGCTTGGTCAATAGCTCTCAGTCTGGAAGCCGCCTCACTGTGCGACAACTTGCAGACCTCGTTGTAAATAGCATACGCGCACCTTTTGGTTCTGCCACCCACGGGACCATTCACAACATCATTCCATTCGGTATGCACATTGATGGAGTGGGTGGACTTCCTGATCCTGTAGATGTGCTCTGTGTCAGCTGGTGGACAGAGTGGGATGTGTGTCCCATCAATGCAGCCAATATAATGGTGGAAGAAATTCCTGAAGGAACGGGACAGGCAACTCTGGGATACACCACCCACCGCAGCTGTCACCACCTGAGAAATGCCGGATGCCAGCAGATGTGGGCTGCAGAGCACCTGCACATGTGGGGGTATGGCGTGCGCCCTTCTTATTGGCTGGTCCAGGAGTGGGTGCGGGTCCCTGATTGAGTCCATGATGGTTTCGGGGTGTAGCCTGTACCTCTCATGTATCTCTGCATCAGTCAGCTGGAATAGTGTGATGCGCTGTCTGTGGATGCGTTCCTTCCGTCGCCAAACACTCAGTCCTGCTGCCTGTAGACGTAGGCGCCTTGCAATGACGTACATAGCTGCCAGGGTGTCCACGCTGTTGCATTTTGGGATTGCTTAGCTGCACTGTTGTTGGTTACCACCTGCTTTCAATCCGTGTTAATTACCGACTCTTATTTACCGATTTTCTTGGATTTCTTAATTACCGAGTGCTCCTACATGTCATTTTAACTTTTTACCACTTCATATTTACCACTTCATATTTACCGATTCGTTAATTATGTATTCGGTAATTATGAATCGGTATTTTAGCATTCGGTAACTATGAATCGGTATTTACCGCCTCATATTTACCGAACAGTGGTTTTTGGACTCCTACATCTCACTTGTCTGAATACCGGTCGGTAACGGCATATTTACCGAAAATCGGCCGTTACCGACCGGTATTTCGCTACCTACATGAGGCCCATGGTAACCTAATATAATGCTAGATGTGTCTCTTCGGCTTTATATGGAGCTGGTTTATGGGGTTATTCTTCTACGGCCCAACTGCAAATAAATGAAAATAATTTCCTTAAATGATTGTTATGCGTCCCAGTTTCAGCCTCATCTGATTTAATACACAAAGAAACTGGTCTCAAGTATATATCAGATCTGGCTGCCTTACGCCCTTTACTACTATGGCGTTCAATTTGGCACAAAAAGGAAACTGAGTTTACACAGTCTGTAATCAAAGACTGTCTCCGTATTCCATGGTTGAATTACATTATCTCCTGGTATAACATCTTATTCGGAATTAAGATCTCCAAAGATTCAGATAATGTAATACCACTTTCTAAGAAGGAAATAAAAGACACATTTCTGCTTTATAAGTCGGAAGAAAGGAATAAGCTGCTCCGGACTCAAAAGACCTCTGTCTTTTATAGGCAGCTAAATCTTAAGGATGGTCTCCAGTCATATTTGGTGGACGTGACTAGGAAATCGCATCGATTTGTTCTAGTACGTTTAAGGTTGGGTATTGTACACCATCTTGTATCCTTCCCCGTAATCGGGGTTGGCTCTATCTTAGAGTGCCCTTGTGACAATGTTTCCAAACAAAGTTGTTGCCATTTTTTGTTATTTTGTAAATTTTATGCATCCTTAAGGAAATTTTATTTGAAACCGATTCTTTTAAAATATAACATCCGCTTAACTACAGATGCCATGAACTTATTATGTTCTCTTCAGAGTTCGGACGTCTGTTTCCATGTTGCACTATTCATACTGAAATGCAGAGCTGCTAGGAAATCCATAATTATATGAATAATGTAAATCTGTGTTTTATTATGAATTTGGAGCTATGCATAAGTCACTTTATGACAGCAATTTACTTTGCACATATGCTTAGGTCACTTTATTAGTATGAGATGGTACCTTTTATGTGTAGGAATTCAACGTTTTATGGATGTGAAACTGTGTTTGTATGGCTTAAATTTACTTTTATGCATAAGTCACTTTATTATAGCGAGTGATATGCACGTGTCACTTTATTACGTCAATGGAGTTCCCCCTTATACGGTGAAAATTATTATTGCATTTGGAGTAGCCCTATACATTGATGTAATATTATATGACTAGGCCTACTTATCATTTATGCTTAATCTCCCTTGCTATTGTGAGGTGGAATTATTAACTTTGTTGGAACTAATGTTTCTTGTGCATTTCTACTTATGTAGCATCGATATATATTTGATTTTAATTCATTTTTGATGCTATATATGTATATTTATTGATGTATTTTTGACTTGTTTTCCACCATTCTATGCATGTACTAGGGCTGATACAGGATTAACTTTTTATCTTTGATTTGTTAAATCATGTGTTATGATATTTTGTCTAGCTTATATGGTTGTATTCATACGAACCGAATAAAAGCTTATTTGACTTGACTTGACTGAAAGGGTGGCTTGATGGATGAGTTAAAAGTTGGATGGATGGATGAATAAGTGAGTGGAAGAATGAGTGAAAGGGTACATGGATTGGTCGATGGATTAGTGGAAGGATGGATGACAGAGAAAGGGTAGATAGATGGATGAATGAGTGAAAAGGAAGATGGATGGAGTGAAAGGGTAGAAGGATGAGTGAGCGAAAGTATGGATGGATGGGTGATTGAAAGAATGGATGACTGGGGGATGAGTGAAAGGGTGGATGGATAAGTGGAATGATGGCTAAATGGGTGGGTTTTGAGATGGATGGATATAGGTGCCCATCTCACCCCATATTCAATAGTACAAATGGTACATACGTGACCATCACCATATGTGCACCGGAGAGAGGCCAGGGATTGAATGAGCATATAATCTGAAGCCTGTTATGGTCTGCTGATTTACACTGCCATCAGCCGCAGCTCCAGAGCTCTCATGCCCCATCATGAACAACCTCCTACAACCAGACATCAACATGCCGCTCAGCTCATTGTACCATCTGGTAAACCCAATACCCTAGCCTTTCAGAGCCGAGAGCTCTTTATTTGCTAGTACTTAATAAAGCCAATTACAATACAAAATTGCATTAAACCTAAGAGAGTTTATAATTTTTAATAGATTCAAACTGTTTACATATGGAATATATTCAACGTATATATAGTAACACATTGCTAAAACCATTTCCAAAGCCAATAGGTCCCAAAGATTATATCGATTGGCTTTGCCAATAGTTGTTTCTTAAGCCATGGGGGGAGAGGCTGCATTCTTAATGTGAGCTGTGGCTGAGTGGCCTGGTTTCTGTGAGAAATGCTCAACTCACCCTTGTTAGCAAGTCTCAAGCAGCAGGGCCCTATGCAGGGTAAGGAAAGGAGCCCCCTCCCTTCCCCCATTAATTGAGAAGGCGTGGCCTATGGAGATGATTGGTCTGAAGCTGAGAATGTACAATTGATTAAAACAAGGTCTGGAGAAACATTGAGAGCTGATTTAGTCGATTAGGGATTATATGTTAGCGTCCTTTTGCCAGACTCAAGACCACGCGAGCATCTCACCGGGTGAAACTGACTTGTAATAAACATTAAGTGGAAATCAGAAATGAGTGATCGCTGTAAAATGTGCCGCTTTTTATTGTTGTTTACGCGGTTTTTATTGTTGTTTACGTTCCATTTATTAGGAATGTAAACTAGAAAAATTAAACAAAGAAATACTAAAAAGAAAGCAGTCAGGGTTCCTTCGGGGAGACGAATATGGCACAGCTGAGTCAGGTCACCAAAACAACAACCAGGTAAGAAGTCTCCAAACCAAAGAGAGTATAAAAGATAGAGCTGAAGAGATATAATGCACCAAAATGAGTGAGGTCATGTAGAATTCAAAAGTGAGAGCAAAGATGAATTGGTAACTCTGGGTAACAAGCATTGGCCGCGTGGAATGCATAGATGGGGGCTGCAGCGGGAGAGAGAGGCGGAGGGAGTTGTGTGCGCGCGCGCTGCACGCAAAAGCACTTAATGAGCCATGACGGCTTGAAGGCTTAATGAGATAAGAAAGGCAGATGGCGGCTGCGCGCATTCACGCGCACTTGCACGCAAGCTTTAGGCCACGAAAAGCTTGAGGGTAGCACTTTTTTTACCCCCTACTAAAAGTCGAGCAAGCAGCGCATGTGCTGCTCTAGGCTCGACGTAAAAATGTTGAGCTTACACATACCAACTGGAGACATGATTTTGAAACAATAAATAGGTATTGCAAAGTTGTAATTTAAACCTGTTTGGCAAGGGTAATGAGGCTTTGACAGTTCCCTTAATAATAGTGCAATAAAAAGGTGTCTTTGTTTCGTGCAGATGCACCAGTGTGAAAAGAAAAAAAATTATATATGTTTTTATATAGCACAAACTCGACCCAAAGGTACTGGAACGCTTTACATGAGTAACAGTTGCATTACATAAGGGCACTTTTTTTTCCCTTTAGGTATTAAGTGATTTGCCCAGAATAACAGGGTGTTAAGCGGCATCAAGGCTCCAACCTGGTTACCGAGTTCCAAAGTCAGCAGCTCTGCCATTACGCCACAACCTCTCCCCTACCTTAGAAAAAAAAATAAGGGGGTGATATTTCATTCCGCACGTCCAATTGGCAGAATTTGGTGACTCTTTGTTACTCTCAAAATGAGGGGATCTGGCCAAAGTCCGCCAAACGCCGTGTGGAAGAATGTTTTCTCACAAGGCTCCAGAAATGCCACAGTGCAATTTCTACTGCAGGCGATCAGGGTTACAGAGCTGCTTCTTGAGTAGATTTTCTTCTCGAGCGCTAGAAAAATCAACTCGAATGGCTGCGCGATCTTGCACAGTGCATGTGCCTTTTGTGCTGATTTTTCGGCGCATCTGGCTCTATTGGTGCGAATTTGCAGTTCAACATGCATATTTTCCACCCATTGGCGGAACTCTGCTGAATCTCGCGAGACTTACATGTAACCCCACTGAATTCCACAGTGAAACTACACAAACTCTGCCCACCGCTAGTAAACATCTGGCAGTGACCAATCACACTAAAGTTCCCATACAACCCACGGCCAAGCTATTACCAACAAAGAAGAGAGACTAGGAATTTATTCTAAGACGAACTAGGTCCATCATCTTTTGCTGTTTTGTTCTCCTTGTTCGCCACTTTTCAAGCATCAACTAACACAAAACAACCCAAACCACTCACAAAAAAGGTCAAAGCACACAGAGCGCCTTATGTTCAATGAGAGTCACAGATCTATCCAGCTCACATGACCACACCGGGCTTACTCATCCACAACACAACTTGAATGAACTACCTAGGTCACAGGGCAACATCAACCCAGAGCTAAAGACACGTACGCCTCGTATGACCACACCAGTATTCAACTAGGTATATACAGTGTATTGCTGCACCTCACTGCCGAGTTAAAGAAACGAACTGCTCACATTTTCACGCCGTTGAGTGCATGCCAGGTGACCACACCAAAGCTGAACCACCCGACTAAAGGTCGCTCTACAGTGCTGAACGAGATGTACAGAACTTGCATGAGCATACCAACCGTTACCTACAGGTAAGTCTATTCACATAACCATACCAACGCTGAGCCAAACACATGTACAGTTCATAATACAATACTGACCCATACAGCAGAATTCACACACCAAGCCAAGACTTGGGCACAGGCATATACTGCTCGCAGAACTACATCAACGAGGAACCACGTAGATGCGCAGCTTACACGACAAGGCAACTTCTCAAGTAGAGCTCACAACACCACATTGTTGACTGATAAGCCACAAACATGTACAGCTCAAATGATCTGACCATTTCTGAGATAGAAAAGTACAATTCACAGAAACAAGCGAATGTCCAGCCAGACCTATAGCTCATGGGACTACACCAACGAGGAGCCACACATTTCTATAGCTCACCCTCTAGCCTTCCAAAGCTGAAATACTAACACCGAGTAACCCACATACACCACTCATATAAAAACCCCGAGATAAAAACAAATGCAGCAAATACAATCACTCCAACAAACTAGGGAAAATACTGAACATGCTGTACTTGCTTTAAACGATACGTCCGCGAGAGGAAGAATTGCTCAATCGTGAGAATGTGCCTTATTACTCCCAGACAAGGAAGTCAGATAGATGTGGCAATCGCACTGAACAGCACAAACCCACACACGTAGGTGGCCCTCACTCACATGCTCATGCATTTCTCGAAACCGGATGCACTGAGAAGTCACTCACTCATAGGTCTATCACTATCACCATCAGGTCTGTCGTTCAATCAGCTATACACATGCCATGGACTTCCATACACACAAAACAGCTGTCACACAGTGATACGTTACAAAACCACTAACGTTATTATTAGCCACCCCACAACATACAGATAAATATTCCTGTTCCATGGCTAGCTGTACACAATAACCGCACCTAAGCAAAGAGTTCTGACACACTCTATTACAAACTCCTCCATGTTTAAAAGACAAGGCATCAATAGAATCCTCGTTCTACACACCGAGGTTCGCCAACACAGCGCGTGCCTGTTCCCACATTGCTCTGCTATTTGTAAACATAGCGGAGTAAAACATTCAAGCATACAATAGTTACGGATATTGTCATCGTCTGTTACACACACAGCCATAAATAAAATGCCCGTTTTGCACTCCACCACACACTAACGGTACGTTCATGGGCGTCCGCAGAAATTTTTCCAGGGGGAGGCGAACCTGGTAAATGAAGGGGCGTGGCTAATGTTAATCAATAGGGGCGGGGCTAAAATGGCAGACAATCAGGATTGGGTAATGTTCAGGCCAACCTGAGAAAAACAAGCATTGGCATAGCCAATAGGTCTCGCCTTTGGGACCTTATGACTGACTCACTGACTGAAGAACTTATATAGCGCACTTTTGCCAAGGCGTCTTGGCGCTGGGTAAGTATGATGCCGGCAGTATAAGTATTTAGTTCTGCAGCAGGTCCCAAAGGCGAGACCAATTGGCTATGCCAAAGCTTGTTGTTATATCTGGGCATGTTGAGAGGCTAGGGGACTGGGTCTCGATGTCGGGTTGGGAGCACAGCAATGACCTACTCAATTTGAATGCGTAGGTAATACAACCGGAGGGGTGAAATGAAAGATTCACTACCAGGAATAACAGGAAGGTAGAAAGTTAGGCTTTTTAGAAAGGTAAGGAGGGGTAGAGGCAGGCATGGTGGTGAGGGGAGAAACAGATGCATGCTAGGAGAGCGCTGTGAGGGAGTGAGGCAAAATGGGAAGAGGCACTGAAGGTGGGTCGGGTAAAGACCGTAGTGAGGCAAACAGAAGGGTAGCGAGGGGTGAAGGGTAGACAAAGAAGTGAGGTGTAGAAGAAAAAGATTCAGGAGCAGAGACAGGTAAATCAAAGATGGAGAGGGCACAATAACGCAGCCGTAGAACGTGAGAGGGCCAGGTAGAGAGAGGGAGAGGTGTGTCAGAGACAGGTAGAGACAGCTGAGGAAGATGGAATAATAAAGACTGAGGTAGACAGGTGAGGTAGAGGGGTGCGTTGATATAAAGGAAGTGCAGAGATGTGTCACAGATGTTACTGAACAGGAAAAGAAGTAGAGATATTGAGAAAGAAGTAAGGTAAAAAAAAGAAGTAAAGGGGTGAACAGAGGTAGAACGAGTGGAAGGGGAGAGAACACGTAGAAGATGAATGGCAGGGTAAAATGAGTGATCAGGCAGTGAGTGTGAGGAGTGGGATACATAGGCATATGTGGCAGTGAGCGTGAAGTGCGGGTACAGAGCGATATGTCGTGGCAGTGAGCACAAGGTGCGGGGTACAGAGGGATATGTTGTGGCAGTTAGCGCAAGGTGTGGGGTACAGAGGGATATGTCATGGCAGTTAGCGCGAGGTGTGGGTTACAGAGGGATATAAGGCAGTGAGCGCAGGCAGGGCTGGCTTTAGTGCTCGTGGCGCCAAGTGCGACAATGCTTTTTAGCACTCCCAATGACCACCTCCACTACAGGTTCTTCATAACCATCCTCTGACAGCGCCCCTCAAGCCTCCATAACCAATCAGTCTCAGGTGCATTTAATTCATTTTATAGCGCCGCTCCTGTCAGTGTAAGGTGTCAGAACACTTTACATCACACAGATTACATAGAGACAATCAATCATAAGTGTGTAAATCAGTGCATAGGAAATGTTACATAAGAGAGAGGACAAGAAGGTGTAGGAGTCACAGGTCATCCGTACAGGTAGGCAGGATAGTTTAAGAGGGCTTGGTCAGGAGAATCAGAAACCTAGAATCTAAAACCTAGCACCATGGATGGGGGGGTTCTCTTTATTAATAAGAATTGATTTCTACCCAAATTAACCCATTTTGCCACATTAGGATAATGAAAAACTGGGGCGAAATCATAACGCTCTAGCCCAGTTTGCATGCATCTTTGATAAGTTACTTGCTCACTGTTCCACATTAGGATTTTAACTCATAAAGAGTTATCAACAATATGGTCTCTCTGACAAAAGTGTAACCCACTGACCTATTTACATTACATTATACGCACCATGTGAGCTGCATGTTCTTTGCAGCAAGCATAGTAACCCTCTGCGCTACCTTAGGATGAGTAGAAACTTCCATTACACAAAACTTTGATCTCTCCCTCCCTCTCTCTCTCTAAGGAAGTGCATTAATCACTGCAGTCATTTAGACCTTTTTATTGGTGGCTGAAAATTTCTAGGAGTCCAGGAAAGAAGCAGGTGCTTTTAAAATCATCATATTAGGCCCCCTACACGAAGTCAGCAGCCGGTGCGGTGGCACCGGTCGCACCGCCTAGAGCCGGCCCTGAGCACGAGGAGTGGGGTACAGGGGGATATGAGGCAGTGAGCGTGGGGAGTGGGGTGCAGAGGCATATGAGGCAGTGAGCGTGGGGAGTGGGTTGCAGGGGGTTATGAGGCAGTGAAACACAGGGTCGGGACGTCCTGCCAGACATGATAGGGTGCATACTGGCAGATAGATATGTTATTGACACGAGTCTGTGTACCTTTTAGTGGGATCTGAAATCCGGGCTATGCTGCAACCTCAATTTTAGACTTGGGACAAAAATGCATCGACTCCCCTTAGACCTTCATTCAGAAGACCCCTTGCTCTCAAGCTACAGAGTGTAAATAGGAGGTCTTTGTGTCCAGACCTAACCACTCGTGCTTGTGGCGCGCAGCTCAAACTGGCCATTGTCATTCTGTTTGTGATAATCAGCCACAGACAGAATGAAAATGGGCGAGAGGGGCTGCGAGGAGGAGTGCGAGGCGCCCCATCAGGGAGTTGAGGCCTCTGGCAGGGAACACCTCTGCTCCCTGCAGGGCCCGTAATTACAGACAAAAGGCGTCCGTAAAAGCATGGGCGGCCGCAGGGGGGGCAAGGAGGAGCACTCCAATAGATCTCGCATTTACGCGAGTTTGAGCTGTTGGCATTGTAGATGACAATTGACAATGCCTTTAATTTCTGTTTTAAAAACGAAAACAAAAATAAAAGACATTGTTATTTTCAATGTCTGTAGCTCAAACTCGCGTAAATGCGAGATCTATTGTATTAAATATGGCTCCAGTGGCATAGAGAGCACGGGACCCACGTCTGGGCATACCTGTCCCATAGGGGGTGGCAAATGCAAAAAGAACAAATGATTGACAGAAGGCAGAACAATGTCATACATTCACCCCAGTACAGAGATCTGGGCCTAAATCCATCGTTTTTTTGCGCCCTAAGTGCGCTGGGTATGCCCAGACATGGGTCCTGGGCTCACCATGCCACTGGATTCAAGCCACATCTGGGATTTGCACCGATTGGTTACTGGTTTGACTCATTGCAACCGAAGGAAGAGTAGACTTCTCACCTTGCATCGTTTCTTGTAGGTGTGAGATACACCGAGGGAGGGAGAGAGGAAGGAGAAGAGAAGGCAGAAGAATAGAAGTAAGGCCCCGGCAGTAGAGCTTATAGAAACCAGTGCTGCAGTTATATTGTAGAACTGGGGGAGGTTGGAAATACAAATGAGGCTCACTTACCAGAAATATTTTGGAAAATTGCATGTGAGCATGTGCTCTAACCTCTGGGACTGTGCTGCAATTAATAACCTTGCGTCATGGGGACAGCTGTAGCCTGATGGCTAATGCTACTGTGCGAGTCCTGAGCCAGGTGGCTAGCTTCCATGGACGCAGCAGGTGCAGTAGCACCAGGGGACAGAGGCCTGAGGGGCACACTGAGCCCTGATAATTGTTGTCTTTCAGACTGCAAGCAGCAGCCCAGGGGGTGGGGGTGGGGTTCCTTCTTTGCACTAGGGCCCATGACCATTGGCTAGGCCAGTGTCCTGAGCCTGCAGTATTAACACTCAGGTTAAGAGTAACCTGCACCCATCATAGCGCCTTGAGCCATGAATAGCAGCATCCTTCAGGGTCTGGCAGTGGCAGCTTGAGGCGGGCAAAATTGTTCTGACTGGTTTAGTCTGATTACTTATAAAATATGAGGCTTTCTAGGAGATTGCTGGTTCTAGGGCTGAGCTTAACCCGCTGCAGGCTGATTTCTAGAAGAAGCGTGGTGTGTTTGTGCTTCTATGACTCTCCTGATGTTTCAGCTTGTTCATCATTCTGTTTTTGTTGTATTTTGTCATGTTTCAGACCTGCAAATAATAGGATGTGTGAAGTGTTGCAGAGCGAATTAATGGAAGCCCTGTGCTGGAATTGGGGGCACAGTGTGAGGTCACAATGACCGAGTGCTGCTTAGGATTTCATATGTTCTACATTGGAATCAATTTTGCATTTTGTTTTCAATGATTATTCCTTTGCTGCTCAGCGTTTCACAAAAGTAGTGCAAGACATAGCATTGGCCTCTGAGCCTTTAATGGAATCCAAACCAGCTGTCACTTCAGTGGCGGCCTTCACACTATTTGTAAAAAGGCCAAGTTACAAAGTTGTTTCAGATTCAGGCTATTTGTTTCAAGAATTCATCTACTTTCAGAATGAAAAGTTTATTCTTTCAGCCCATCTTCAGTAGTGATCATGCTAGTGGCAATCACCGAGAGAGTCAGTGTGATGTTTGTGCGTGAGGGTGTGACTGATGACTGCTGAGAAGAGGCACTGAGAGCAAAAGATGGGGTGGAGATTAAAGAGGTTAGATTAGGCAAGAAATGAAAATGTTAAAATATGAAAAAAGCTAGGGGCCACTAAATGACAGGAAGTTTGACGCAGCAATGAAAAATAATTTGGACGAGACACACATTAAACGTAGAAAAAAAACATATGTGCCACGCTTGTTTCAAACCAAGTAGTGCCCTCTATTGATAAAGGACTTTTACCCAAAGGGTTTGATCTGCTCTCAAATATATTCCAAGGTGATGTCCAAGTGTTCACAATTTTTAAGAAAAAGAAAAAAAGTCACATTTAAAAAAAAGTTATTTAATTCTAGTAATTATTGCCTGGCTGAAAAGCTCAGTCATAATGTTCTACCTAATAACCTGTGCCTCTATCTATATATTTCATAAACGGATAGTAGACGCGCTCAAACAAACCAGCACAGAACATTTCACTGGTTTTTGCGTTCAGTAAGATTCTTCAGCATTGTGATGGATGCCGTACGTGCGTCATTCATTTCCTTTTCAATAATTATTTAGCAATAAAACACTGATCAAGATTCGCTGAGGTAACTTGATTTTCATGGCACTGTTCAATTTTCAGGAAGGCTCCAAATTAAAATTACATTTCTTCAGTCTGTGCATCTATTGAGGGGTGCCTGTAACCTGGGCTCTTCTCTAAAATATATGTTCTACTGTTCACAAGATTAGTCCCCAGAATATTCTACAGGGCTGTATAGCGTCTCACTCACCTTGTCTGACTTCATCCCGTCAAGTTGCTTCAGCAACCTAGTTAAAAGCGTCTCTTGTTAAATTTCGGAACGGGGGTGATGGGTTATAAAATCAGGTCAGCCCATTATTGGGTCAGAGGTCACTGCAGGTCTTGCAGGACCCTGATTGGAAGAAGCTTCCTGCCCGCAACGATATATGGCCCTGTAGGTGTTACTTGTGGGCAGGGGCCGCAGGGCATCAACACACATACAATTAGGAAAAGGCGCGACAGGCAACCATGGGCTGCAGGGCGGCGGCGCCACACAAAGCCTTGAATCCGCCGCACACACGGCGGATTCTAGTCCAAATTCTGGTAACCCGCCCACCACGATTTTTTCTCGCCCAATTGTGCAAGAAATAGCCCAATCTGGCAACACTGCAGGCAGGACAGAGCCGGGCGTGCTCTACATCAGAAGCAGGGGGCGTTCTATTCGTCTCTATGACCGCCGGGGGGCGGAGCACAACCAGGAATTACCACGTGCAACATATCCCTCCCGTGGAGAGACTCGGGCCGGTGAGGGGGTAGATGCGTTGCCTGGTCACTTAACGCTCGGCACTGAACCCTAGAACCACGAGACGGAGAAAGTCTAACTCGCGTACACGAATGTTATAATCGCTTCTGGAAATCTGTGTTCCAGGCGTGCACTTGTGCAGCAAGCTGGGAGGCAGCCATCTTGAAGATGCCCCTTCGGACAACTTGGAAGAGGTTACGGACGAGGCCATACTGAAGTGGCACTGCACCTCCTGGTCATCGGGCAGTACGGCTACTGAATGAACAGTACTTCCGCAACATATTAGCAAGATAATGATGCTCTTATCCGTTAGTACTGCGCTTAAACCCCCGCCTCTCTCGTCCCATTTGCAAGCATGGCTAGGGTGACCAAAGCCATGGACAGAAGTATGCTTACATGTTGGCATCAACCAAGGAGACAGAAGAATGACCCCAAATACAGTCCTAACCGAAGTACGACGACAGCTACAGAGCCGGCAAGTTATCCTGGTCTGTCCGTGCCAGTTCAAGTTTATTTTTTGTATTCTGTGGCATGTAGCCATGATTTTATAATGATCTAAATTGGGCTTCAAATCCCAGAATGCAAAATAAAAATCTACCCTAGATGGGGCAGTCACCCATGGGTCCAGCAAAGTTGAGAGTTCTGGAACTGCATCAGACAAGAACATCATAGAATGAGAAGCCTTATTACAGGCAAAAACGGAAGATGTTTCGTGGGTTGAGCACTTTAATTTCAGCGAGTTTCTAATTCTCAGCACAAAGCAGAGCTGTAAAAATATTTAGGTCCAAGGTTGAGTACCCAGTATAGTCTAGAATTGTACTTAGGATTCTGTGACTTATAGTCCTGTTTTTATACACGACTACAAGTCGCTGAATCCAAAG
Organism: Triturus cristatus; assembly: GCF_964204655.1. Lineage (NCBI taxonomy): Eukaryota > Metazoa > Chordata > Amphibia > Caudata > Salamandridae > Triturus > Triturus cristatus. Next base: position 92,707,551 of record NC_140579.1, on the reverse strand, counting down.
TTTAAACAAGCATTGGTCGCGCGGCAGTAAAAGTAATGCCGCGCAGCCGTAAAAGCGAAAGTCATCGCGATCGCTCTGAAAGTGATCGTGATCGTGATGACGCACTAAAGCACGAGTTTTCGAAGTGCTGCTGAAGGCTGGCGGTTCGCGCGTGCACGCTCTCGTGAACGCAAGCCCTAGGCCAGCCAGCAGCACTTTGAAAACTCACCTACAAAATGTCTCTCCGAGCAGTGCATGCGCGCTGACTCAGCGAGACCTAAAAACGGTTCCAATACATAAGAGAAGCGCTAATAACGAATACATGATAAACATTAAAAAAATAACTCTGGTTTAACGAAATTTTAAAAACATCAAGAGAGTTGAAAATCCTAGCAATCGCGAGCGAATAAACCACGTTTAAACAGATAGAGTCAAACAAGAAAACGATTAAATTGATAATGGTTTAAAAATATACACAAACATCAACAGATAACGTATAAAACAAAATCGGCAAGCGAGCGCGGCACCTCAAATAGCGAAACTGCTGCATGAAATAAACTGAGGAACAAACGTAGAACCCAGAGAGCCTGGGACAGGTGAATTGTTAAACCACACACACCGTCACGGAATCAATCACAGGCACGCAAAGGAGAGGGGGAGGGGTCCCCTCGGGACGGGTAGGCACCAGCTGAGGGTCGGTTTATAACCACCCCTTTTCATTGTTACCCGTCCTTCCTCTGCCTCCGCTTGTACACGGTTCTCTGTCCTGCTCCTAGAAGCATGAAGGCTTTCGTCAGCGTCACGTGCTTCCTGCTCTGCACCCTGGCCCTGGGTAAGGACGAGACTTAATAAAGCGCCTTTGTAGATGTAGCCCCTGTTGTAGGCGGTGTATACGTAAAGAAAGATCGCCCTCATCGCCAATGTAGGTAAATTTCTCTTTCTTTTGAGGAGTCGTGGGGTTCGCCTCACTCTTTATATTTTTTTTATTTTTCTCAGAGTGTTCTTGCAGTAATCTTTCCTTTTATACTACTGCCCTTTGCAGGCGGCGTTCCTGCACCGGACACCATGGGAAATTTAAGAATAAATAGCGGGTGACATTTTTTGTGCTGTTTGCTGTCTTCTAATCCGTTCTTAGATTCTGCTTTAAAATGTCACGCGTTGGGTATTCACGCTTCGGGTACCCAAAACGGCCGAGTCCTCACTCTGCGTCTGCGGGATAGCCTTTCCAGTCTGGGTCTTTAATTTAAAAATATGTTTGTATATAGCTCTGGCGACCCCCACCTCATCTCGCTAAATAATGACTCGTTAAAACAAGCGCTCGCCAGGCAGCCTATGACGTTTACGCTTGGCTTTTTCTGCCGTCCCACTTGGACGTCCTGCTTTCCTTCTGATGTAAAAGGTCTCTTATCTTTATGGGGCCATGTGTTTGGCCCCATAAAGATAAGAAACCTTTTACTTCAGAAGGAAAGCAGGCTAGGCCGTCCAAGTGGGACGGCAGAAAAAGCAGAACGAAAACGTCACTACCAGCTCTTTTCCACTGGTTGGCCACCATTTAGCATAAACGGTGATGCCGGCCAATGGAAAAGAGGGGTGGGGCATAAAGCCCTTTACAGAAAAGACCTAAAAACGTTAATTCTCGCCAGCGAGACTGCGCATGTGCGCAGCCCACGCAGGCGAGACCTAAAAATAAATGAACTAGAGAGAGAGGTAAAGGCAGCAAGAATAAGAATCAGACAGGGAGAGAAGAGGAAAAGCAAAAAGATGCAGAATAGAAAGACCGAAAACGGAGAGACATAAAGAAAAACAGGTTAGGTAAAGACAGTAGTGAGGAGGACTGAAAGGTAGAGAGAAAGGTGTAGGATAGAAAGAGAAATATGGTGGGAAAAGAGGAAGTTGAGAGGTATACATGAAATAGATAAGAGATGGGGTCTTTACAGTGGTAGAAGGTTGTGAGAGGGAGATATGTGTTTGTGTATGAGAGAGACAGAGGGAGAGAGAGGAGTTGATGGAGGAAAAATAGAGGGAGAGTTAGAGAAATAGAGGTAGCCAGAAAGGAGTAAGACATTTAGAGAGTTGAAGAAAAGGGAACAAAGGTGGAACAAAAGAAGAAAGGAGTTGGAGGCGTGAGTTTAAGTACTGAGAGAGCATGGTGAGGTAGAGGGAGGTGATGTATTCAGGTAGACTTGGGGTAGAGAGGGAAATGAGATAGAGGTGAAGGAGTTTGGTGAGGTTTAAAAGTGACTGAGAGAAAGGTTAGTTAGACATAGAGAGGAGAGGTAAATAAAGATAAGGTTTTGTGAGAAGTGAAGCAGATGGAGGAGAAATATGGGGGGTCAGACAGAAAGAGTGCAGTGAACGACAGTGAGAAAGAGGTACAGAGTGTTGAGGTAGAAAGAGGGGATCGAAGGATAAAAATATAGGCACTGAGAGTGATTGACAGAGGGGCAAGGTCATAAGGAAGAGGTAGAGAAAAATAGAATTGAATGAGGTGAAATTGGTATACTGAGAGACAGGAGAGGTGGAGAAAGGTGAGGCAGAAGGAGCAGACATAGAGAGAGGGAGGATGAAGGTATGTAGTGATCCAGCGGAGTTTACCAGCTCTGGTCCCACATACACACACACTTGGGCCCATATACATTCATACAATGGGCTGGCAAATATCCGCTGGTCATCAATTTTGATTCACCCTAGAGAACTTGCTTTACTAATACCTTTATCATCCCTGTCTCCTAGGGTAAATTTCCTTTGTCGATAGATCTGATAGTAGATTAGTATAGGAGAGAATAATACATTAACTTTACTCTCAAAGACCACAGACTCAAGAGAATTTGTAAAGATTTATCTGAATCAAATGATTTTGTGAGTCAAGTCAAAATACACATAGATACACCAAATTGTTTCTATCAGGAAAGGAAAGTAAAGTTAAGAGAAAATCAATTCACAGTGAATAATTCTTGTGATGACAGTACCTGAAGGAGAGAAATAGAGAGCAAATACGAGGACATTACCACACAGAATTATATTTACCTAGAATGGTGTGAGGACCTAGACATCAGAGTAATAGAGATTTCGGGACAGGTTCAGGACCGATAACGTGACTTCTTCTAGTGCAACGCCAGCGTCGCACCCCTCTCTGGTACTACTTTCTCTGGCTCGGGCTTGTCCGGACCCCTTCCTAGATGTGCCTCCTCGGTTGTTCCGTGAATTTTCCCTAGTGTTGGATTCTTCAATCAGCTCACAGCATGCTTGGGCAGCATCTCAGCATCAAGTGTCATAGAGTGTGTCTAACTAACTAAAACTTACCTCTGTATACCAATCTTGTGTATGATCCACCCCCAAATGTTTCAATTCTATGTACAACCTTAATTTTGATTGGGCCAGACAGTGGGGAGAGTACATCACACCATACTATGTGTAATAATTTTCTTTACTTCTTTGTCTAATGTACCCGCCCCTTAGGATTTTCTTTCCCATGCTTTATAACCACCCGCATTTCATATGTGGCTCAATATTTTCGGCAACAAAGTATTCTATTGGTTCCTCTTCCTGGTTCAAGGGATGAAGTTCCCAGAGCTTCCAGAGTACATGTCCTTGGATTCAGTCCAATGGTGCCATCAGAGTTTAGAGCTTGTTTGTAGTGCGCATGCGCTTCTGTCACATGGGTAGGGATCTCAGTCACCCCCCAAGGCCCAAATACGAACTATTAATAAAGTCAAAGAAGAACATGTTAGAATACAAAAATAAATGAATTCACTGTATACCACTTACTTCTCCTCTAACCCCATTTACTTAATATATCTTTTGCATTAATAGCTTAGTAGAACTTGCACAAGTTGATTGCGGCTTTGCATTTGCGTTAGTGTGAGAGTTTCAAGGGGCCATTTTTAAAGCTATGGTGCAGCTGCAAAGATTTCCCTCCAAGCATCAGGAAACGTCATACTACGTAGATGCAGTAGATGCATGGCAGTAGAGTTCCTGTGTTTTCGGCGGCCATATTAATGACACTCGGGTTACTGGTTAGCAATGCACATAGAAAAGCATTCCCTGGATACGAATATGTGGAATGCGGTGCAATATTAGTACTCACAGACATGTTGATTACTTTATTAAATGTTGTTCGAGAGGATTGCATACAAGCAAGTTTCTTTTATATGAAACCTTGCTCCATCAGTAGAGCAGTAAAAACTGAGAGAGGAAAATGCTGAGAGTTGAGAAAGAGGAAGTGAGGTGAAGCAATGAGAGAGAATTAACTCAAAGATTAATTTACAATTTAATTGCCACCAACAACCTGAAAGTGTAAAGGGTTCATCATCATCACTAAACTTTATTTTGGCGCAACGCCATAAAAACCCATAAAAACAATAAATATCAATCAACATATACAGTGCAAAAAATGCAATATTTAAAAGTGCATGAACTGGATAACAAGTTTTAGATACATTAAAATACAAAAATAGGTTGTCCAGCAACTAATCCCTAAGATAACATTAAAATAAATGTGCTGATATTATCTAAATATTTCACATCCTGGTTGGCTGACACTAATTACAGATCTCATTTTACATGTCACTGTTATACAAATTTCAATGAGCAATGCCCATCTTGCACCTTATTCTCCACACACCCATCAAAAATCGAGTAAGAACAAAGACCTTCAATCTGCCCCGTTGTTTCCTTAATACCACCATAGGCCAGCCACTGCAGCTTGTCAATCCAAGACACTCAAGCCCACCTAGTAGTGGAGACTTTAAGAGGCCAGGAGCCTTACCAAATTTGCAGGTACAATCATAAAGCTAAAGGTAGCTTGGTTTTATCCAGAAAATCCTCCTTTTTAAAGGAGTCAGGAGTCCTTGACTGCAAGAAAGGCATTTGTCAAAGTACCAAACCTCGACTTGCAATGTGTGAAGGTATCTTTATGTTGCCAATATGCAATTTTAAATTGCAATTTAGAAATAGCCCCAGCCTTGTCTGGAGCACTCCATAGGTTAGGGACCCAGTCTTTGAGAATGTACCTTTCATATACTTAAGCCGATGAATGTTGCTGGAACCAACCAAGGACAATATTTCCTCTAAGCCTTGTCGGTGGGATACCAGCTCAGGACAAGCCCTAATCTTCCTCCAATAAACTAAGGGGTGCAGTCACAATCTATCAGAAAGTTCCCTCATCCCCAGGTCTAGTTTCAAAGGAAGCAGAGTATTAGTTGTAGTAGAAGTAGTAGTCATACTTTATTTGGTTTCCATGACCCATCAAAATATAAATACACAGTACAATAACTGTATATCAAATATAAGAATGTAAATATAAAACAGCACACGTCCAAGTCGATTTATGATTTATAAATGTCTGTTCAACCATAAAGAAAAGATCCTAATAGATACACATTCCATCCCTATATCCAATAAGTGCAAAAAACAGCCCTGAGCTATGTGCAAAAGAGCAAAAAGATCAACAGTTTCTTCATAAATCTCGTGAAAAGGTTAAAATCATAGATTGATAAAAGTTGGGTAGTGATCAAAATATGAACATAGTCGCTAGACATCTAGTTAATCTCCGGTTACAACATATTTGGCGCATCCATTATCCTCTAGACCCATTGTACTCTGTGTTGGGAAGGTGCACATTAGGACCCTCTTGCAGACGGGGGAGAGGCTTTCAGCCTAATTTCCAGCTGTTTGCCACCAAAAAGGTAGCAGGATCCCAGTTCAAAATTTGTAAGGTTTTCAGCCGACAGATTTGAACAAAACAGAACCAAAATTGAATCATAAGGAGATATAGCGGATGCACATCTTCTTACATGCATAATATCAGATCTAATCTATCTAATCACCCTAAGCCAGTGGCTCACTTTATTACTTAAAGCATCGGGGTCCTCAAAGGATCCTGGCTTTAATTTAGGTACTTGGAACATCTGGAATTAATTCCATTCCTTGCAGAGAATAAAATGGAATATTCAAAGAACAATGATTTGATGGTTGAAAAGTGGGTACTCTTGGATTAGCCAGTGGACACAGAACTCTCCTGTTGACTTAGTCTCTTTGCCCCACATTATGATCAGGGAGTGATGTTTCAGTGGTTTTACTACTTGATGTGCTTTGCACTAAGGTCCTCACAGGAGGAATTGAACTCGAAACACTTTTGTGTAGTCTAGTTGCCACCTCTGTTCTAGCAAATCTAGCTTGGTGCATGTTCACCGCAATGACCGGTCTCTGATCTATGCATTTAATGCCTGAAATGATGGAATTGGTGTTAGGGCCTTGTTTGTCCTTTAGATGAATCCCAGGTGTTTCTTTGCTGCACACATGACCACAACAGCAGAAGGGTGTTTTGGTCTGTATGCTAGTGACCTGATCAGAAAGGGAGGTGAGTAGACTTCTAAGATGGTCCAGCTTGCAGTTCAGTGCTTGCAAAATATCACCCCCCGCCGTTCTTGGTATGCCACTCTGCCAATTTGTGCAGAATTGTTTATATAAGATGGTTCCTTTTGAGCAAGCATCCCTCCATTGTCGCCGATAGTTGTCAGTGGGGCAAATCAATTATGTCAGGGTACTTTAGAAACAATAAAAATTTCAGGAAATGGACATGAAACCGAGTTGTGGATTCAGTGCATGGTACTTGAATGGACTGGGGGAGGCAGCCTCTTTGATCTCAAAATGATTAGGAACTGGAATACTTGTAACTTGTACACCAGCACCCGCATCAGTATCATATAATTGTTTGGTTTATCAGGAATGTCTTGCTATTTTGAAAAGATTTTTTTTATAGGCCTCTTTACTTGCAAATAATTAGAATGTATATGAGAATTGACCTGATTTGTATGATATCTGTGTCTTCTGTGGATTTTTATATGAATTACGATTAATTTTAATTGCATTGACTTGCCATCCTAGATGTTCACTTAAAGTTATACCTAGGTATACAAATATATGCACATGTTCTAATGGTGCCCCTGCTAAAGTTAAGTTTGTCCTACTTAAGGGGCCTGGATTCAAAAGCATATATTTGGTTTTCGTTACATTGACCTCCAATCCCCTGGTTTTAAAGAAACATTCAAACTGGTCCAACAACTTCTGGAGTCCCATAGGGGATTTGGAGATTAAAAAGGTGTCATCAGCAAGCATGAGGGCAGAAACCTTCATGTTTGCTAGTCTGGGAGTGTCATTATCACACTGGTCAAGGAATTTTAGAAGGCCATTAATGTAAAGCATGAACAGGGTGGGAGCCTATACACAGCCCTACCTAACACCTCTGGTCACAGGAAAGGGATCAGTTAGCTCACCTACACGACCAACCTTCGTCCGTGTATAGTTGTTGTTGTGTAGTCTGACCATGATGTCTATCAAATAACTGGGCACTCCCATCTCTGAAAGAATCCTCCAAAGTGTTGCCCTCTGTACTAAATTGAAAGCAGAGAGCGTGTCTACGAATGTGACATAAAGTCGTCCCCATCCCAGGGTAACGGTCTTCCAATACATAATTTTGTAGACTAAACACTTGGTCAACTGTACTAGTGGACTCTATAAAGCCTGTCTGGAGGGGTGCCATAATATCATTTTCCCACCCAATTCTGCATTCTGCCCAGAATCACCTCACTTAAATGTATTTGTGAGCTATTGATAAGACTTATTGGACAATAGGTCACAGGCAGCTCACAGGAGCCCTTTTTTAATACAGAGAATATTTCAGCCCCTGCCCAGATCAATGGACTTCATAATGACTGTAAATTATATTGCAAAATAAGCACTCTAGATGTCCGTCTCACTTGCAAATAAATCTCCAGGGATTTTGTCAAACCCAGAGTCACATTGGGGACAATTCCCCTGATTGCTATAATCAGTTCCCCCACTGTAATATCTTTATCCACCTCTTCTTGAATGAAGGTCGTGTGCTAGTGGAGATAATCCCATTACACACAATCACCTCACCTAGAGCGCTATATAACTGACACTGTTCCCCAGGACCCACTTGATTCCCTAAGGCAGCCTGCTGATTTACCTTTTGCGTTAACAAATTCGAGAGGTGTACTACCCAGTCACGAGCTGCTAATATTATTCTATATCCGTCCCTACTACGTATGGCTCCCAATTTCCAGAAGGTCCCATAATCCCTGCTCCCAATCCTTTTAGCCTTAGATAGTGCTTTTCTGTAGGACTGTCAAGTTGCCTGGATCAATGGTCTATTTCTCTGTTTGATCTCAAGGACAAGATCGTTCTTTGCTGCCCTGCACAAATTATTATACCACATTTGAGGGTGCTTCCTCGCAACTTAGCACCTGGTTTCAACTACGAAGTGATTTCTCAAGCCCTTAAACATCCATCTGTAGGTCTCAATAATTGCCCTAGATAGTTCAGGAGCATCTCCTGCAGTAGCCAATGCTGAAATGGCATCCATACCGGCAGCAACAAATCCATAGATCTCCCTTACAGACGCCCGTGAATATTTTAGTTTGCTCCTCTTAACCCTACACCTTTTACTGGAAACTTCCAATCTTCTGTCAAAAGGTTCCCCTGAGGTTGTTTATTGCGGACTAATGGGCAAACTCATCTTAAGGACCAGGGCATAATGGTTGCTATCAGAATGTGGTAAGGCGGCCATATCCACCAGGACTGGCCAAAGTTTAACATCCAACATTATATAGAGTCAACTAGGCTAGTGTGGTTCACCCTGTTGAACGTGTGGCTACCTGATTTATTAGAGACCGACCAGCCATTGCAAGTGTGAAGCACCTGATTTAATGTGAAGGCATTCATTTGAACTGCTAAGGGGCACCATTACTTTATGGGGGGAATTTCCAGCTCAGGTATGGACCAGACATCATCATCAGATGCCACAGCAAAAATATCAGTGCTCAATGGTTCATACTTGAAGTCAGTACCCAAAATTTTCGCAGCTGTGATTGGAAATGTAGCCAGGTGCCCATTCAACCTATATGAGGAAACATAAACCTTTCCTTGACACCTCAGACCTAAAAATGGCAGTCCAGGCATTAATTATCTCCAGAATTGAATATGGATGCTCTAACCTTTCTGGCCTACAAAATATCTCCATGGCCCCCCTACAAGCTTTCCCCAACACCGCTGCCAGACCCTTAAGGGGCTCAAAAATATTTGACCATATCTCACCACATCTGAAGGCACTGAACTGGCTTCCTCTTGAAGTCTCATATATTTTTTTACACTCTTGCACTGGCACTTTAATGTCTTATATATACTGCATTTTTACCCACTTCAGGATAGGTCGTAAAGGGGAGGTCTGAAGAACAGAAGACTTGTAACAAAAGCCGCCCTGAATTTTAAGAACCTAATTTAATTTGGATGTAGCCCTGCATGATCACAAACTTCTGCAATTGCACTTTAGAATAACCCTGGGCGTAGTTCGCGTAGTAGCGCTATGCGTAGCTACGCGAAGTGCACTTCGCACTATGCGAGCTACACGTAGCACTACGCGAACTGCGAAGTGTGGTAGGAAATGCTATTCGCTATGATTACACAGTGCCGGATGCTTGTCCGCACTGTGCAATCATTGCAAACGGCATCTTGCACAGTGCAAGCGGTCGTTTTCTGCCGCTCGAGTAGATTTGTACTCGAGCGGCAGCTTTCTCAACACGGACTGGTAGTTTCTCATCACGAGTGGTCGCGAGCATACGCGACCACTCGCAATGAGAAACCTGACCTCCCCGCGTTGAGAATTCAGCAATGACTCAAAAGGATACAAATGAGCCAGCAAGCAACTTGAAAGTGGCAGACATGTTGCTGCTACAGGATATGGCGGCATTGGAATCTGGTGAAGATATTCCCTTAAAACAAGTGACAGACAACATGGGATTAGATATCTATGGGAGGAAATCCACTCCTTACAGACCGAAATCAGTTTTCCTGCCAATGATGCCGAGAGACAACATTGACATTTTCGCAGAAAATATGGTCAAAGACCTTAAAGACTTATCTATTCTATCCAGTAACAGATTTATCCGTACCAACTGTAATCGGAGACTTGATTACGAAAATCTCATAAGCAGAATCAAAGAACGTCAAGATATTGTGGTGAGATGGTCGGATAAAGGTGGAAATGTCGTTCTTTGGCCTTTAGATCAATATAATCTAGAAGCTCACAAACAACTCCAAGATCCAGAATGTTACTGTCGGATAAGCCCTACATCTATACTTAGCACCAAAGAAAAATACCATGCAGCTCTATATCAGTGGAGATGTTCTAATCTGATCTCCAAACAAGAATTTGACTTTCTCAAAACAGACTATCCTATTACTCCTCAGCTATATTTAATACCGAAAATCCACAAAAATGCTATAAATCCACCTGGAAGACCCATTATAGCTGCAATAGGAGGTCTTTTTGAGAACACTTCCAAATACATTGATTCTTTTTTACAGCTACATGTTAAGGCTCTTCCATCTTTCATAAAGGATACAGGAGACTTTTTGACAAAGATCTATGATCTACAATGGAAGGAGGATTTTGTTCTGATGACGCTCGATGTTAATACTCTATATACGAGCATCAGACACAAAGATGGACTTAATGCTTTAAAATACTACTTAGGCAAACGATCTATTGACTCTTACACACACACCCTTATGTTGCTGGAGATGTCAGAATGGTGTCTAGACAATAATGTTTTTGTATTTGACAAATTGTTCTACAAACAGCTACTTGGGACGGCCATGGGTACCTGCTTCGCCCCCAGCTATGCTAATTTGCATATGGGTTGGTGGGAGGAGCAGGTACTCATGGTTGAGCATAAGCGTGAGATGGCTGAAAATGTGGTGCTATATGTAAGATACATAGACGATTTGTTCATTCTTTGGCAAGGTACAGAAGAATCTGCTCTCAACTTTGCCAGAGCACTTAATGAGAATTCTCTTAATCTATCATTTACGTGTCATACTAACAAATCTTCTATACAGTTCTTAGATTTAGAGGTATTTTGTGGAGAATTTAAAAATAGAAACGAGAACTTACAGGAAACCCACTTCTGGGAATTCTATTCTCCACTATAGTAGCTTTCATCCTACCTCTCTCAAAGAAAGCATCCCATTTGCAGAATGTCTCCGTATGAAGAGAAACTGCAGTACCGAAAACAATTTTGTCATAGCTACCAATACCCTGTTTGACAGACTAGAACTAAGGGGTTACAATGATAACACTTTAAACAAAGCTAATGCCAAAGTTAAAAAGGTCACTAGAAAGGAACTTCTTTTTCCTAATCCTGAAAAAACAAAAAAGAAAAATTCTACATCAGGAACTCCAAGGTTTATAACTGGATACAATGCGTATCATGACCTTTTTAGAAAGATGTTGTACAAACATTGGCAGATTGTACGTAGTGACCCAGTTCTAGGTCATAAAATGCCAAAGACACCATCCATTTCATTCAGACGTGCAAAATCCATGAGACAAGAATTAGTTAACAATGCACCTAGTATCAACAAGGGTTCTGAGTGGCTCAAAACCAACAATGGCTTCAGAAAATGTACAAAATGCAAGGCTTGCCGACATGGTATTAACATTAAAGAAATCAGCTCTCCACTAAGACACTCCCCCTTTACTATAAGAGGAAGCTTCACGTGCAAAAGCGAGTTTGCTGTGTACATGTTACAATGTACATGCAATAAACGTTACATAGGGAGTACCATTCACCCTGTCCATGTACGTATACTTCAACATTTACGGGCTATCAACAATAATGACCCCAACTACCCTGTGGCTAGACACATCAATCAATACCACAGTGGAAGAGCCAGTGACCTCTCCTATTGCGTCATTGACACTGTACCTAAGAACCCAAGAGGAGGGAATAGACAACAATTATTGCGTAGACTCGAATCCAAGTACATAATTTTGTTTAATACCAAAATACCTATTGGTTTAAATACGGATGAGGCTTTATCCGTACATTTATAATTCTATTCTGCCTGTTTCCAACCGTACCCAGACTCCGTTTTTTTCCCAGGTTCACCTCACTGTATTTTAAATTTCCATTTCATTATGTGTCTTGGCTTCTATTACACCCAGACTTAGTAGACAGACACCATTTCTACTATGTGATCACACCAGAGGCTTAGTTTTCCCCTCCCTCACAGTCTATCTGCTCATATTCAGAAAACATTTAGCTACTCAGCTATTCTGTGCTCATCCAGGTAACGTGCCTGGAGACTGTCTAGGGAGTTAGTGATCTAGGCCCACTTGGGCTCCATTGTGTGGCTTTTCTTATTTGTGACTTTAATTTCTGTTCCGGCTTTCTGTTGAACCTGTATTGCACAAATATGCTTTTTTGTAAATGTAAATTCAATTTAATTTACTCTCAGCAGCAAAGAACATTTAAGCCAACTCACAGTCTGTCTTTTATCTCTGGGATAAAGACCTCTTTTCTATTTTCTATGTTCATTGTTTATCGTTGCCATGACGATTTTTCTAAAGACACAGAGTATATAATGGTTACTATTGGTGTTACCTGTGATATTGACAAAGGCGGCTTGCCGTCGAAACGCGTCATGGTCTCTTGGTGTAATAAACTACTCCTTGCTTTATCCTCACAGAGTCTACGCCTGTTTTGAAATTTCGTAGCAGGATTGGTTGTATATATATATATATATATATATACACACATATATATATCTATACATACTCACACACACACACCAATGTAATATACTGTAAGTTATGTAATATATATATATATAACTTCCATCATGTTAATGAAATATACTGCTGTGTTTTTTTGTACTAAAGTGCCTGACATTGATCTTGGTGTTCAGAGTCATATATATACATACATACATACATACATACATACATACATACATACTTGGTTGTTGTGCACCTGGTAAAGATGGAATAAAACGTTACTGACTGACCTTGCTATTGTATTGGACTTCTTTGTTGCCGTGGATTTCTTGGTGGTGGAGCTACCGAGTTCTTCTTTAAACATACTTGTATATATTCACTAAAAAAAACAAAGGTTACAGGGATGTTTTAGTTAGGAATTAGCACTTACAAAATCTTATAAAATTCACAGAAAAAACAAAAGGTTACAAGGACATTATAGTTAGCAAATAGAATTAAAAAAACCTTTGAAATTCACACCCAAAAAAAAGTTACAGAGACATTATAGTTAGGGTCAGATTTTACTCTAACAAAACCAGAGAAATTCAGCCATTATAGTTACCTGAGTTAATCATAACTCGCACCCCCACAATGCACCGCTTACTGCCTCACATATTACATCACTAATGACATGGTCATTGACATCACTGGCTTTATGGGTGAGCGAGTGGATGTATGTGTAGATCTATGAATCAGTGAATGGGTGTCTAAGTACTGGTATGGTTCTTTGAATGGGTTTGTGAATGATTGTGTGGGAGTGGCAGTGGGTGTATAAAATATTCTGCACTGGTGTGAGTGGGTTCGTCTGAGATTCTGTGAATGATGTAATCACTGATGCCATCAGTGATGTCATATGAGAAGTCATCAGTGAGGTCACTGACCACGTCATGAGTGATGTGAGGTCACAAGCAGTGCATTGCGGGGCGCCAGTTATACTTCACTGAGGTAACTATAACGGCTGAATTTCTCTGGTTTGTGTGTGAGTAAAATCTGACCCTAACTATAATGTCCCTGTAACCTTTGGTTTTCTTAAGTGAATTTCTAAGGTTTTTTAAATTCTATTTGCTAACTATAACGTCCTTGTAACCTATGTTTTTTCAGTGAATTTCTAAGGTATTTTAAATGCTAATTCCTAACTATAACGTTCCTGTAACCGTTGGAGACTGGGCCTTCGACTAGCTCTCAGGAATTCCCCTGCGTAGGGCTTACAGGAGGCACCAGGAGTGCTTCTTGGCCCCAAAGGTCGCTCTGGAGCCCAGGGGACTTTGTATCCCAACTATTAGTGTACCAAGAGGCATATTTGCAGAGTGGCGGAGAAAGAGATGTGTGAGACTTACTTGAGGCAACAGGAGGGGTAATTGGCCCCCAAGGACATCCTTGGTGACCAGCTACCCCTCCCATTACCTCCAGTAAGTCCTCTACGGAAGGATTGCTGAGATCTGATAACAGGCCACGCCCCCTTTCTCCACCACTTTGCAAACACAACTCCTGATGCACTACTAGTAGGGGGATGAAGTCCCCTTGGCTATTGAGGGTCCTTCGGGGCCAACTACCCCTCCTATTACCTTCAGCAAGTCCAACACAGTGGGTTTGCGTAGAGGTTTTCGGTGGCCACTTCCTCTTTCTCCTCCAGGTGCTCTACTATTTGGGGTATAAAGTCCCCTTGGCTCTTGAGGGTCCATGGGGACCAACTAGCCCTCCTGTTACCTCCAGTAAGTCTCACACAGCCAGATTGCTGAGAGGTAGTTAGAGGCCACACCTCCTTTCACCACCACTCTGCAAACAGGCCACCTGGTGCACTGCTGCTTGGGGGATGAAGTTCACCTTAGTCCTGAGGGCCTTATTTAAATAAGGCCCGATATTATAAAATAAGAAAACAGAGTTGTTTTCTTACCTGAAACAGATGTTTGATGGTACAGACACAGCAGCAGCAATGGGAGGAGTCTTGGCAGGCACGGGAGTGCCATCATTCTGTGAAAAGGAGAACAAATCCCACAAGTTACTCTTACAGACAACAGTGAGGAACAAAACACTGCAGTGACTGAAATACCTACACGTGTCACTAAGGTTTGTAAGTAGAAGACTGCAATATTTGCTTCGAGTTGCCATGTGCATGCTCGACCACGGGAGGCAGTTGTGCATTACCAAACTTATCTTTCCAATAAAAGTATATTTATGCATAAAATCTACAAAAATTTAAAATGTAACAAATTATGACGTATTAATTTATGTAATGTCTTAACAATTTAACAAAATGAAGCGGAGAAAGAAATTAATTCAGAACTGATAGCCTTATGTCTGGGACACAGCTCCCTAATAAGCTTCTAACTACACTTCTACTACTTTGCTTGAACAGATATCACTTCACTGTCACTCTTAGCATTAACTATGATCTAAACTGTGTATTGATTATTACACTGATTACAGTTCAACGATAACAACACGTACAAAGTGAGGGTCCTCTCCAGTGGGCCTATGTTTAACTCTCTAGCCATAAATCAAATTTTTCTCATCGTCTGAGTGCAGGAATATTGATCTTTATCAAGTTAAATCCTCTGGTTATCTGTTTAGTCACTGTGTATATTTCACATGCTCAGTATAAATATTCTCTCCAGTGCCACA
Organism: Triturus cristatus; assembly: GCF_964204655.1. Classification (NCBI taxonomy): domain Eukaryota; kingdom Metazoa; phylum Chordata; class Amphibia; order Caudata; family Salamandridae; genus Triturus; species Triturus cristatus. Next base: position 92,692,328 of record NC_140579.1, on the reverse strand, counting down.
AAAATCAGCAGTAGATCTTACAAGTCAATGCCTGTTACATAGATCTCTTCACAAAACTGTATAGTACTTTCATCGGTCGCCTCTGCCTAGACTCCCATCGCTCCATGCAGCAAGGCATTCAAAGAATATAATTTGGAAGTATAAACTACTTATTTCAATAGCATGTTAGCGAGACCAGAAGCATAATCTTAAAGAATGTGACTTTTTCCTTTGTTACCAGTCTGTCCTTTCGTTCCTTTTGTTGGCAAAACCATACACATAACATATGCTCTGGTAAGACTCAATGGGTAAAGTCACTGGAGTTGGAGCAACATCTTGTGTCTGTTGTAGGAAAGCTTGTGTATGAAGAGTTGGATCATACTGAAACTTTACATCCAGTTTTTACGTAGGTAATATAGTTTAAAAAAATCTGTGTTGTTAATATACTTTTCAATAATATAGCTGTAAATGATATTGTTTTTTGTATTACTTTATGGGCTTTAGTAATATATTAATTTTGTATGTGGGGTTTATTTACAAGCCCATTTGGCCACAGGTGCATCACTTTTATTGACGCACTGGCAGCATATTGGGCTTCCCCATCTTAACAAGGCCATGTAAAGTCACCCTGCCTGACTTTTTATGGCCTTGTAAATATGGCCCCCCTTTCAGGCATAACTCTGCGTGTAAGGTGTGTTCCATGGGTGCTGCTGTGGGTATTCCCATGCAACATCCATGGAACATGATGCGTTCCCAGATTTAAAACAACTTGTAAACCTGGGTAATGCGTCAGAATCCTATGCCTCCCAGGGGAGGAGTGAGGAGGTGCAAAGAGCAGAAGTACTTTTATTTTTCCTTTTTTTCTCCCTCTTTCTATGCATGCTGCATTCTGCAGCACACATAGAAAGATAGAAATGCCTTTAGTATAGTTTTTGTGCAGTAAGGTTTCCCTTCCTGCAAAAAACAATCATTTCCTCAGCACGAGCACACTTGCAAAATGACACAATACTGTCTGTGCTGGCGCACCGCTGCTGTTTGTTGACTGGCGCAGGCGAGAAGGACAGGAATGTGCTCTATCTTGCAGATATGGTGCATTCCCGTCCTTTTATTTTGATGCATGGCTGTGCAGCAGTAAGGCTTCGTCATCATCCTGGACTCATCGCTTTCAATCAACGCCAAATCAACGCCGTTTCATCCTCCTGCTTCCACACTCTCTGTGTTAGAAAAGGTAGACGGACCGGGAGGGCCGGCCGGGGTCAGGGGGAGAGGTCTCCGGGGAGAGCCGTCTCCAGCGATCGTACAGACAAGTAACTTCCCCCCCACAGACAGATATCACACACGGATAAGGTTCAGTGTTCTTTATAGGTACTTAGTTATGATACGGTAGAATGGTACAAGGAGGTCTGGACGCAGGGGTCCCCTCGATTAGAGTCTCGTAAGGTAGGGACGGGGGTAGCGGGTCAGTCTATTTACCAATCAGGTAGTTCGGATGAGATGATGATGAGCTCACAATCCTCGAGCTTGGTGGTTAGGTGGTACGGTCCGCGGCAGCGCCAGCAGGTCCCGGTAAGGATGGTCGATACAACGGGCCGCGGCAGCGCCAGCAGGTCCCCGGCAGATGTACGGTCCGCGGCAGCGCCATCAGGTCCCGGTGAGGATGGTCGTTACAACGGGCCGCGGCAGCGCCAGCAGGTCCCAGGAAGATGACGGTCCGCGGCAGCGCCAGCAGGTCCCGGTGAGGATGGTCGTTACAACGGGCCGCGTCGGCGCCAGCAGGTCCCAGGAAGATGAAGGTTGCAGAAGGCCGCGGCAGCGCCAGCAGGCAGGACGATGGTTCACAAGAGCGGGCTACGGCAGCGCCAGTAGACCGTCAGGGTTGAGTTCACTCGGTGTCTCTCGACTCCAGGATACAACTGCCTTCCTGCTCCGGAGCTGCCTCAGTTATAGGGCTGGTGCCCTTTGATGTCCGGACCCTCGCACTTGGAGGTCGGAGGGTCCGGGATGAAGGTGTCCAGACACCCAGCAGGGGGTGGAGCCAGCGCCTGGGGGAGCTGGAGGCGATCGGCACCTGGCGGGGGAAGAGCTCTTGACACTTCGTTCTCCCATTGACCTGCCAAGTGGTCCGCTCACCTCCTGGGTGGATGGTGGTGCCGGGATGTCGGGGCCGGCCAGGCCCGGGGTTAGGGTCGAGGTGAGGCCACGCGGCCGCGTGGTGCAGGGCCCAAGATGGCGGCTTGACCCGGCCGGGGAAGCCGGTGGGGCTGGACCCCGTGATGAGTAGGGGTCCGAGGGCAGAGGGTCCGTCGGGAGACGGAGTACAGGGGCTTGTCACGGGGGTATGCCTGGTGGGCCGGAGCTCGGGCCCTGTCGTGCGGGGAGGGAGCAAGCCCTCTGTGTGGCCTGTCCAACATGCGTCCCCCCCAGCTGAAGGCGGGGAGAGTCACCCATCTCCTTGGGGACTCTCTTCGTCGAGGCGGAAAAAGCGGGACAGGCCATCCGCGTTGGCGTGGTCTTGGCCTGGCCGGTGCTCCACAGTGAAGTCCATTCCCTGCAGGGAAATGGACCAGCGCAAGAGTTTTGGGTTCTCCCCCCGCATCTGCATCAGCCATTGCAGGGGTCGATGGTCGGTTTGTACCCGGAAGTGGGTACCGAAGAGATAGGGTCGGAGCTTTTTGAGGGCCCACACTACTGCAAATGCCTCCCTCTCGATGGTGCTCCAACGCTGTTCTCGGGCCAGGAGACGTCGACTGATGAAGGCCACCGGCTGGTCATGACCTTCGGGGTTCAGCTGAGAGAGGACGGCCCCGATGCCGTGGTCGGAGGCGTCGGTCTGCACCACAAATTCCCGACTGTAATCGGGGGCCTGGAGCACCGGGGCGGTGCACAGGGCGGCCTTCAGCTCCTCGAAGGCCGCTTGACAATCAGGAGTCCAGTGGACCCGCTTCGGTTGATTCTTGGATGTGAGTCCCGTGAGGGGCCCCACGATGCTGCCGTAGTCCTTCACGAACCGCCGGTAGTAGCCGGTGAGCCCCAAGAAGGCTCGGACCTCGGTCTGGGTGACGGGGGGCTGCCAGGACTGGATGGCAGCAATCTTAAGTTGTAGTGGGGCCACCAGCCCGCTTCCCACTTGGTGCCCAAGGTAGGTCACAGACCCTTGGCCAATTTGGCACTTGCCGGCCTTAATGGTGAGGCCGGCCCGCTGGAGGGCTTGGAGGACCTCTTGGAGGTGACGGAGGTGGTCGGACCAGTGGCGGCTGTATACAGCGATATCGTCCAGGTAGGCAGCGCTGAATTCTTCGAGCCCTGCCAAGACCTGGTTCACAAGACGTTGGAATGTGGCGGGGGCATTCTTCATGCCAAAGGGCATGACCTTAAATTGATAGTGGCCATCGGGGGTGGAGAAGGCTGACCGTTCCTGAGCCCTGGGTGTGAGGCCGATCTGCCAGTAGCCCGCCGTTAGGTCGAAGATACTAAGGTAGCGGGCGGCCCCCAGCCGGTCGATCAGCTCGTCTGCTCGGGGGATGGGATGAGCGTCGGTCCGGGTGACAGCGTTCAAGCCCCGGTAGTCGACGCAGAATCTCAGTTCAGGGTCGGTGCCGGGGGCAGCGGCCTTGGGAACTAATACAACCGGACTGGCCCAGGGACTGTCCGAGGGCTCGATGACCCCGATCGTGAGCATCTTGGCCACTTCCTCCTGTATGCAGGCCCGTACCCGATCTGGTACGCGGTAGGCCCGGTGCCGGACAGGGGGACTGTCCCCGGTGTCTACGTCGTGCAAACACCAAGGGGTGACCCCGGGGGTGAGGGAGAACAGGGCAGCGAACTGCAGCAGGAGGTCCCGGCAGTCCTGGCGTTGCTCCGAAGTGAGGGCGTCAGAGAGCCGGACCCCATCCACGGAGCCGTCCTTCTCCTGAGTCTTTGAGAGATCCGGGAGGGGCTCGGAGTCTTCTTCTGTACCACTGTCTGTCGCCATCAGGAGGCTTAGTTCGGAGCGCACAAAGTGTGGTTTGAGCCGGTTGGTGTGGAGGACCCGCAGGGGGTTCCGGGTGGACCCCATGTCGATGAGGTAAGTGACGGGGCTTTTACGCTCGACCACTTTGAAGGGCCCCGTCCACTTGTCTTGCAGGGCACATGGTTCGGTGGGGGACATCACCCATACTTGCTGCCCAGGCTCGAATTCAACGGAGGAGGCATTGTGATCATACCACCTCTTCATGTCCTCCTGACTGGCCTCGAGGTTCGCCTTGGCCATCTCCCTGAAGCGCCGGGTCTGGTTTCGTAGGGCCAGGATGTATTTGAAGACGTCGGGAGGGGTCGTTAAGGGGGCCATCTCCCAACCTTCCTTGACTAGGCTGAGGGGCCCTCGCACAGGGTGCCCGTACAAGAGTTCGAAAGGGCTAAAGCCGAGGGACTTCTGGGGGACTTCTCGGTAGGCGAAGAGGAGGCACGGGAGCAGCACATCCCACTGGCGACGGAGAGGCTCTTCCAATCCCCCAATCATCCCCTTGAGAGTGCGGTTAAAACGCTCCACTAGTCCGTTCCCTTGGGGGTGATAGGGGGTCGTGAATCTGTAGGTGACCCCGCATTGTTGCCAGAGGGACTTCATGTATTTAGATATGAAATTCGTACCTCGGTCGCTGACGACTTCTCGGGGGAAGCCTACCCTGGAGAAGATCTCCATCAGGGCCCGGCCAACCACCGGAGCTGTCACTGTCCGTAGGGGCACCGCCTCGGGGTAGCGGGTGGCATGGTCCACTAGTACCAAGATGAACCTGTGTCCTTGTGCCGTGCGGGGGTCCAGAGGCCCCACAATGTCTATCCCCACCCTCTCGAACGGGGTGGTGACCACAGGGAAGGGTTGCAGAGGGGCCTTCAGCTTCCGACCACTCTTCCCGCTGGCTTGGCACGTGGGGCAAGATCGGCAGTGGTTCAGGACGTCATTCCTCATTTTTGGCCAGAAAAAGTGGGTCACCAGGCGACTGTATGTTTTGTCCTGGCCCAGGTGTCCAGCCAGGGGGACATCGTGGGCCAGGTTGAGCAGAAAGTCTCGGAAGCGGAGCGGTACCACCAGAACTCGACCGGCCCCCAGCTCGGCGATTCTTTGCTCGCTGTAGAGCAGGTCGTTGTCCCAGTAGACCCAGTGGGTTCCGGTGGTGTCCCCTGCGTTTTGGGTATCGGCTTGTTGGCGGAGTCCCTCGAGGGAGGGACAGGTCTTTTGTTCCTGGCGGAACTGTTCTTGGGTGGGCCCCCCCTCTTGACGCCACTGAGCCAGATCCGGAAGGTCCTGGTGTTGCGCGTCTGCTTCGATAGTCGGGTCCGGGAGGTCGGACTCGCCGTTGTCCTCGACGGGGGCAACCGGGGGCGGAGGTGCTGGCCATTCGGTTTCTTCTGATCGGGGGGTGGCACGGGCGGCCATGGATCGGGTGGTTATGCAGGCCCAGTCCGGGAGGCCCAGCATCCCCAGGTGCTCTCTTTTCTCGACGGTGGCCCACGGGGAACTCTCGAGGTCATTCCCCAGGAGGCAGTCCACGGGGGCATCGTCCCGGACCGTCACCTTCAGTAGGCCGGAGACCCCTCCCCATTCAAACGGGACGCAGGCCATCTTACACATACTCTCAGAGTTATCTGCCGAGCGGACGGGGCAGAGAATGTTCGGCAGGATCTGCTCGGGCTTCACCAGATGACAGCGGACGGCCGTCACGCTGGCGCCGGTGTCACACAAGGCCTCGGCTCTCTGTCCATTAATGGTCACCCACTGACCGTATTTTCTGGTGTTGGCGGGTAGGGGAGCCCGCGGAACCATGTCTCTTCCCCCTAGGCATGCCAGGACCATGGCGGCCGGTTCCCACCCTTGCTGGGCCGGCTCGTACTCTTCGGGTCCCTCCGATGATTGCTCTTCCCCTAGGGCAACGGCCGCTACCTGGCGGGGCTTGGGTGTTTGATTTAGCGGGCAGTTCGGGTCATTGGCGTAGTGGCCTAGTCGCTGGCACCGGTGGCACGTGACGTTGGCTCGGTACCCAGGCCGCAACGGGGGGTTGCCCCGGCCGGCCGGAGGCGGGGTGCTGGCCACGGGTGTTGCTGGTAAGGCGTCTCTCCCTCGCCCCTGGCCCCCTCCTCCTCCCCGAGGACGGTGCTGGCCTTGGTTGCCTCTGTTCTGGTCGTGGGGCCCTCTCCGGCCCACTCGGGTGCTTTCCCACCGGTCAGCTTCGGCGGCGAGCTGCCGGGGGTCGGTCAGCTTACTGTCGAGTAGGTGCTGCCTGAGCTCGACGAAACAGTTGTTTGACAGGTGCTCCCATACCATAAGGTTGAAGAGTTGTTCGTAAGTGGTGACCTGACTTCCCTTGATCCAACCTTCGAATGCCCGGCTGAAATAGTTCACGTATTCTACCCAAGTTGTACCTGGGATCCTGGTGCAATCTCTGAACCTCTGGCGGTACATCTCGGGCGTGAGGCCGTAGCGGGTGAGGAGGGCAGCCTTCATGTGGTCGTAGGACGACATTTGGTGATCGGGGAGCTGCAGCAGGGCATCGCGACCCTCGTTGATAAATCTCCCCCAAAGTCCGGCTCCCCAATCACTCCGGTCGATCCGGTGGGAGGTCATTGCGATCTCATAGGCTTTAAACCACTGTTGTATGTCGTCTTCTCGGACATATTCGCGGACAACATCCTTGGGGATGTGAACTTTTTTCTCACTTGGCCCCGGGGTGTGTGGTCGCTCAGGCACCCCCAGTTCCTTATTCTGTTTGCGCAGTTCTATTTCCGCTAGTCGGCGCTCGTGCTCGAGCGTTATTTTTTTCTCTTCCAGCTCTCTCTGTCTCTGCTTTTCTTCTCGTTCCTCTCGAAGCCGCATATGCTCGAGGTTGAGTTTCTGTTCAGCTAACTTGAGTTCCCCATCCATCTTGAGTCGTGCCATCTCCAACTCGTGTAATCTGACTCTGTCTCTTTCTCGGATCTCCTCTTGCGGGAGGCCCGTTCCCCGCTCCTCGGGAGCCGTGGCGTTCCCCTCTGGTGTGATGCTGGTTTGGTCTGGTGTGACGCTGCTTTGGTCGGAGGGTCCTGTGACCCCCGTTTCTGTCCATGACTCCAGAGCGCGCTTTAGATCATCCTTGGTACTCAGGCCGGTGGTAGCAATGCCAAGTTCTATGCAAAATTGTCTCAGTTCGCGGTGGTTGTATTCTTCTAATTTCTCCATTTGGAATTTCTCGGTGGAGCTGCTATCTTTGGTCGACATCGTGCTTATGTCGTGGGGTGAGCTACTTTCTGTACGATTACGCGTTGATTCGGATCGCGCCGCTGGCCACCAATGTTAGAAAAGGTAGACGGACCGGGAGGGCCGGCCGGGGTCAGGGGGAGAGGTCTCCGGGGAGAGCCGTCTCCAGCGATCGTACAGACAAGTAACTTCCCCCCCACAGACAGATATCACACACGGATAAGGTTCAGTGTTCTTTATAGGTACTTAGTTATGATACGGTAGAATGGTACAAGGAGGTCTGGACGCAGGGGTCCCCTCGATTAGAGTCTCGTAAGGTAGGGACGGGGGTAGCGGGTCAGTCTATTTACCAATCAGGTAGTTCGGATGAGATGATGATGAGCTCACAATCCTCGAGCTTGGTGGTTAGGTGGTACGGTCCGCGGCAGCGCCAGCAGGTCCCGGTAAGGATGGTCGATACAACGGGCCGCGGCAGCGCCAGCAGGTCCCCGGCAGATGTACGGTCCGCGGCAGCGCCAGCAGGTCCCGGTGAGGATGGTCGTTACAACGGGCCGCGGCAGCGCCAGCAGGTCCCAGGAAGATGACGGTCCGCGGCAGCGCCAGCAGGTCCCGGTGAGGATGGTCGTTACAACGGGCCGCGGCGGCGCCAGCAGGTCCCAGGAAGATGAAGGTTGCAGAAGGCCGCGGCAGCGCCAGCAGGCAGGACGATGGTTCACAAGAGCGGGCTACGGCAGCGCCAGTAGACCGTCAGGGTTGAGTTCACTCGGTGTCTCTCGACTCCAGGATACAACTGCCTTCCTGCTCCGGAGCTGCCTCAGTTATAGGGCTGGTGCCCTTTGATGTCCGGACCCTCGCTCTTGGAGGTCGGAGGGTCCGGGATGAAGGTGTCCAGACACCCAGCAGGGGGTGGAGCCAGCGCCTGGGGGAGCTGGAGGCGATCGGCACCTGGCGGGGGAAGAGCTCTTGACACTTCGTTCTCCCATTGACCTGCCAAGTGGTCCGCTCACCTCCTGGGTGGATGGTGGTGCCGGGATGTCGGGGCCGGCCAGGCCCGGGGTTAGGGTCGAGGTGAGGCCACGCGGCCGCGTGGTGCAGGGCCCAAGATGGCGGCTTGACCCGGCCGGGGAAGCCGGTGGGGCTGGACCCCGTGATGAGTAGGGGTCCGAGGGCAGAGGGTCCGTCGGGAGACGGAGTACAGGGGCTTGTCACGGGGGTATGCCTGGTGGGCCGGAGCTCGGGCCCTGTCGTGCGGGGAGGGAGCAAGCCCTCTGTGTGGCCTGTCCAACACTCTGCCTGCTTTGTAAGATCTTTAAGTGGATCCCCACTGAGTCCAGGAAAACGGTCTCCCATGTGCTCGTCATCAGCAGACCAGACTTCAGCAAAGCACTTTACACCGGTACCACCCAGGGACTCCAAAAGAAACTTCAGAACAGAACACCTCCGCCTGACTCATCCTGAACTTCCCACACCGCAGCCACCTCACCGGCCACGTGAGAGACCTTCACTGGCTACCCATCAACTAAAGACTTACCTTTAGTTTATGGCACACAAGGCCCTCCAGAACGCCGGACCTGCGTACCTCAACCACCGCCTCTCCTTCAACACTCCCACCAGACCTCTCTGCTCTGGCTAACTGGCACTGGCACCCAACCTACGGATCCACAAGACCACGGCTGGAGGAAGAGCACCATTATATGACACCTCCGATACGGCTGCACCTCTCCGTGATACCTCCTATATGGCTGCACCTCCTGTATTCTGCACCTCTCTTTACACTGCACCTCCTGCTGCACCTTTCAAGATTCTCTTACACCTCATACACTGCTGCACCGGCACCTCCTATTCTCTGCACCTCTCTTTAGCTGCCCCTGCTGTTGCACCTTTCCCCATTCTCTCACACCCCTGCACCTCCTATCCTCTGCCACTCTTTCACTGCACCTCCACCCCTTGTTCTGCAGCACCTTTCAACATTTTCTGACATCTCCCATACTGCTGCACCTCCTATACTCTGAAACTCTTTCACTGCACCTGCTGTGTCTCTGTTTCCACTGCTCCTGTACCCCTTGTTCAGCAGCACCTTTCATCATCCTCTGACACCGCCCATGCTGCTGCACCTCTCTTTGTGCTGCTCCTGCTGCTGCACCTTTCACCATTCTCCGACACCTCCCATACTGCTGCACCTCCTATCCTCTGCACCTCTCTTTATGCTGCTCCTGCTGCTGCACCTTTCACCATTCTCCGACACCTCCCATACTGCTGCACCTCCTATCCTCTGCACCTCTCTTTATGCTGCTCCTGCTGCTGCACCTTTCACCATTCTCTGACACCTCCCATACTGCTGCACCTGCACCTCCTATCCTCTGCAACTCTCTTTATGCTGCTCCTGCTGCTGCACCTTTCACCATTCTCTGACACCTCCCATACTGCTGCACCTCCTATCCTCTGCAACTCTCTTTATGCTGCTCCTGCTGCTGCACCTTTCACCATTCTCCGACACCTCCCATACTGCTGCACCTCCTATCCTCTGCACCTCTCTTTATGCTGCTCCTGCTGCTGCACCTTTCACCATTCTCTGACACCTCCCATACTGCTGCACCTGCACCTCCTATCCTCTGCAACTCTCTTTATGCTGCTCCTGCTGCTGCACCTTTCACCATTCTCTGACACCTCCCATACTGCTGCACCTGCACCTCCTATCCTCTGCACATTTCTTTATGCTGCACCTGCTGCTGCACCTCTCACCATTCTCTGACACCTTATATATTGCTGCACCTCTATCCCCTATCCCCTGCAGCTAGGAAGCAAGCAAGTACAGTTTTATTGACTAGTTAATGAAAACCTTAACAATTTGTGCACAGTTACGCATAAGTAAAAGTGATACTTAGTAACACCTCTGAGTAAAAATCAACGCTTTCAAATAATTTCTACATAATGTAATACAGTCACCTTTCTTCTAAAATCAATAAAATGTGCAAACAAGCTTGGTGCCTGGGAGGTTGGCTTGGTATTATAGTGTGTTATATTGTGCATAAGGTGCTACTTATATGTCATTCTTACCATGAGGTCGTGTAGTTTTAGATATTTTATCAGTCCGCAATTCAGTTGCGATTCTGACGGGTCTTGATAACACCAAGATTCCCTGACCCCCCCTATGTTTTTAGCGCCCTGAGGAAAGGGCTACCTCATCGTTGGGTCATTATCGAAACGCTCGTCGGCGCATATTGTGGAGACCACCAGGATAAAACCGCCATACATTACGTCTGCTGTATCAACAAACTCATCATAAGTCTTTATTCGAATTAAAATAATTCATACAAGACACAACAAATCACAATATAAAATCACAGTAATCGGTTCAATAAATACATTCCAATAAATAGATAAAACCTTTTAGATAAGAAAATATTAAACAAACAGCAGACAAATGACATGAAATGCACATAATTAAAAAAGGTTATTTGAGGCAGAAGTGACAGCAGTGCTTTTTGGAAACTTCAAGCCAGCCCTTGTACAATCTCTGTGGAATGAACAGTTTTTAATCTAAGTGACCATGCCCACCCCAAGTATTTAGCCAGACCTATTGAATGGACTGGTAAGGTGCTCGTGCGTAAAATTCGAATAGCTACGGCAGAGCTCCTAGTGCCCATCAGTTTGCATAAAGGGGAAAGCCAGTGACGTCGAGGGGCGACATATACTGGGCACACAAAAAGGAAATGGCCAGTGGTTTCTCGTTTGTCTCCACAGGCAGGGCAAATACATGTACTTCCACCAAACCACCCAGAAGTTAAAGCCCTTAATGGAAGAGAGCCTGCTCTGAGTTGGAAATAGAGTTTCCTATCCTTTGGAGATGTTATCAAGTCCCAATAGGGTTCCAATAGGGGTATAGCCTTTGCCTCTAGGAAACGATGAGTCATGGAAGAGGAAGACGAGGCTGCCCACACCCTGTGATTTATCTTGTCCCAATAAAGTTTTTTCATAAGCTTTTTTATAGGGAAGACAGCGGCCACTGGATCATTCCATAGGTTTTCCAGTCCCAAGGCAATTAGTGAATCTCGGAGGTTCCTTAACCACTTAATTTTATGAAACGTGTCAACCTGGATTACGTCCATGATACCCACTGCGTAAGGTCGTAGCTCCGGAGTGGTCCACAATCTCCTCCAGTATAGAACTGGCCGGAGATTTGCCAAATCTTTGATTGACTTCCTACCTAGGTCGTAACGCAGTGGGACCATAGGCGTACTTTGTGGCAAGCCTGTAATTGAGCGGAAAAATTTGTTTTCAACTACCATGAGGGGTGTTAATATATCAAAGCCCCACAACTCAGCTCCGTACAGAACCGAGTTTAAGGCCTTTGCCTCGTAGACTTGTAACACCGGTTTAAGAGGTTTAGTAAAAGATTTTTTGAACTCTTTAGCCAGCGTTCCCGATATTTGTGTGAGTTTCAATGTTGACATTTCCAAATGCCTGTTCCACCGGTTGTTATGGGACATATGAATGCCTAAGTATGTAAAGTTAGCAACCTCCTCGAGGGTTTGGCCATTCATCCTAAGCTTACCAGCCCTATAGTTAGTGTGTGGGTTGAAGGTCATAAGCTTTGTCTTTGCCACGTTGACCTCCAGTCCATGGTCTTTACAAAAATTTTCAAAAATTGCCAATGCCTTCTGCATGCCGCTCGGGGTTTTTGACACTATAAGAGTGTCATCGGCAAACATCAATATTGGTGTTGTGACACCCGCCAATTTTGGGGCATCAGTATTGGTCTGAAGCATGTAGTCCACTATTCCATTAATGTACAAAGAGAATAGTGTTGAGGCCATTGCGCATCCTTGACGGACTCCCCGCTCTACTGGGAACTCGATGGTTGATTCCCCCAGGCCACCCCATTGGATTTTTGCAAAGTTAGACTCATGCAGTCTTCGAATTAAGGTCAGGAGTTCCAAGGAAAGTCCTAGCTTTTCTAGGACCCTCCAGAGCTGTTCACGAGGGACTAGGTCAAAGGCAGCTCTTAAGTCCACAAAGGTGACATAGAGACTGCCTTTGCCCAGTTCAACAACTTTCCATAATAGTTGCTTAAAGCGGAACACCTGATCGATGGTGCTAATGGATTTGCGAAAACCCGCCTGGAGACTAGAGAGAATCTCGTTCGCACCAATCCAATTATGTACCTCATTCAGGACCATCCTCCCAATGACTTTTTGAATTGTGTCAATTAGGCTGATGGGCCTGTAGTTCCCCGGGAGGCTTTTGTCACCCTTTTTATAAATTGGGATTATGACTGCGCCTCCCCAAGATTTAGGTACTGGCGCACCCTCAGCCACAGCGTTCGCTATATGAGCGATATACTTGCTCCATGAATCTTTATTCGCTAGAAAGAGATCAGAAGGAATACCGTCCAACCCAGGAGCCCGTCCTGCAGCTACACAGGACAGTGCAACTAAACAGTCTTCCGGGGTGAAAGGCCCTAACGAATAAAAAACATAAGGGATAGTGCCCTGGCTTATGTAAAGGGGATCACGCGCGTATTGAGGCTTAAAGTAGGCCAGCCAATCCCCTTCTGAGACATGGTTTGAAGGATTTTCTGATAGACCTCCTCTGCCCCACTTCAGAACGTTCCAAAATAGTCTAGCATCACGGGAATCACTGGCTTCCTTAAGGTCCTGCCAAAACATTTCTTCCCACTTTATTTTAGCTTGTGTGATGCTTTTCCTATAAGCAGATCTTGCTAATTGGATAAATGGGGTGCTACCACTAGATAAGGCTTTAGCCAGAGTGGATCTTGCATTTTTGCAGTGTTTATCGTACCACTTTGGTTGCTTGGGCTGTTGCTTAGTACCGTGCCTTATTTGCTTAAAAAAAAAGGGACGTAAACCCTCAAAAAAAGACTCATGCAGCCTAATTACTTGGTCACGGCTTAGCGGAGTATCCTCAAGATTCGCCATGATTGCAGAGAATTTGATATTAATCTGGGCCAATACTGAATCTTTGGACCTTACTGATGGCCATTTTAACCTGCGTAGATCATTGGTAGGCACGCTTACCGGGGGGACCCGAATTGCTTCTTTTAACATAAAGCATGATTCACCCCACCAACTATGAGAGACACAAATGGGATTGTGGTCGCTCTCCATTCTTTGCACCACCTCCATATCAATAGGGGGGGACCACAATCTCGTACAACAAAGGACATAATCAATCCGGCTGCTTGAGCGGCCGTTATCGAAAGTCGGTGCTCCAAGCTTGTCCCCGTTAACTCTACCATTCAAAGCCCGGAGCCCGAATTCTAGGCAGAGTGCATTGACCTGGGTAGCCACTACAGACCACCGTTTGATTGGGGGTAATGTAAGGGCTGGGATGCCCCATCGTTGGTCCTCTTCGGGGTCAAGCCCCCATTCGGAATCACTATCTAGGAGGGGTTCAAAAGTGACATTGAAATCCCCAGCTACAATCAAGTCCCTGCTACTCGATTTAGATTCTATAAGTGCAGTAAGGGATTCAAGCACACTTGACTTCTTCCCCTTCGTGCCCCGTAGGTAGACGTTGTATATATCCACAGACTTCTTGGAGCCAAACGTGAGCCTAACCAGCTGAATATCCTGGGACCCAGTATCAATCCCTGTGGCCTGTGAAAATAAGTTCTGACGAGCCCAAATAGTCAAACCCCCAGAAGGGCGGCCTTTTGTGCCTTTGGTTGCTGGGACATAAAAATTCAAATAACCCGGCATATACTGGGCCTCAAGGGACCAGGTTTCCTGAAACAGGCAAACATCAAAATCATTAATGAAACTCACCCATTCAGGAGTATCCATTTTAGTTGTGATACTAGCCAGGTTCCAAGACAAAAGAGTGCCCCAGTTTTTACCCGCGCATATAACACGGGACTCGGCAGAATGACCAGATACATTTGCCCTCGCTTCGCGCATATGTGATGACAATGGTGAAATCTCTGGCATGTTTACCAGTCCATCCGTTGTTGGGTTGACAGTAGCCCCTAATGCCACAGAAGTTAAAGGGGTGTCAATGGAATGGATATGTCAATGGCATGTAGCTGTAGTATAAAAATAGTTTAAATCATGCACCGCAATTCCAGATCTAGGGCCATAGGAATTTGTTTCCGCAATGAACTTGGAAAGACATGCATCTTTAAAATTAACAACAACACAATCGCCCTGAGTGTTTCTAAGTAAAGGTCCTACCCATTGGACCCTTCTAACAAAAAGAATTTGACCATTCAATTCATTTGGAATGGGTCTATGAATGTTGAGCCAATGACTAACTTTGTTTTTTAGTTGCTCGTATGATTCATGTTTGTTAGTGGGAAGTTCAGGAACGCCGGTTAAAACAACAACATAAGGGAAGGATTCACATGGGAGATGGAGTTGGATCGGGGGTGGCCTAGATTCGTTTGCTTGTGGAACAGCGTTCAAACTAGGAGTAGTAGTGCTCGGACCACCCAAATGCATGGTATTTGTGTTAGTGTCCTGTGCATCTTTACTTGACCTACCCTCGCGCCTCGGGGATTTGCAGTATTGTGACTTTCCCTTCTGTCGAGATGACTGGTTGCTGTTTATGGTTAAAGTGTCTACAGCAGTTGGAATAGAGGCAGAGACGGGCGATATGGCTGATATGGGTAGGGCAGAACCAGCAGAACCGACATAGTTATTATTTTTGGATATGTCTTTAGCGCATAGTTTGACAACATTCTTCACCGAGCAAAAGTTATCCAGAATAGTTTGTTCCAGTTTATCTACTTTGGATACAACCATTTCGATCCTTTCCATTAAAGGGGATATTAGAGAACGAACAATGCTTTCTAGTTGAAGGGCGAAGTTGCTTGGATCAAAAGGAGGTAACTCAGTTCTACCAGCGTCCTGCTCTGAAGTGCCTAGGCTAGTGTTAGGTAAGTCAAGGGGCACAATATTTTTAAGTGCTTTGGGAACTTTAGCTGGTCTAGAGCGCTCATTCGCCCTCCCCCTTTTCCTTTTCTGTGCAACTAACCTAGTGGGTGTAGAAGATCTAGCCCCTGCTCTAGTGTGTGGACGAGGGGTTTTAGGTGCTAGTAATGATTCTGCTTCCTCTATTGGTGATGCAACCACTATGTCAGTTGTATCTGGTATGGGTCGTAATACCTCCTCTCGGGGCTGTTCTCTGTTATTGCTTGGTGAGCTTGCGTGAGCTAAGGGGCCCAGTGATGAGCGCCTTGTGAGTAAAGGCTCTGTTGATAGACGTCTTTCGGTAATGGCAATCTCACGCTCCAGGACCGAGACTGCACGGGTGATAAACTGGTCCATGGTCCCTGCAATTGTGGTTTGAGTTGCGGCACGTTTCCCCTTCCCTGCCATTTTCACGGGAGCTACAGCGCAGTGGTCAACAATGTATAAAATCAACTGTCGTCAATCGTCCTAGTTTTGTAACCAACAGCGGCTTACTTGGGATGGCAAACGAAACAGAGTGTGGCCCAGCCCGGCCTCTTCCGGCCCCGGACGGCCACAGACGGTCCCGCCCTTGTCCCGGGCTTCGCCCGGGCGCGGCCCGCGCGCGTCCCGCGCAGCGAGGCAGCTCCCCGCCTCAAATAGCGCCCCGGCGCTGCCTGATGACAGCGGCGGCAGGCGGCAGGCGTCGGGCGCTGGGGATGCTGGGGGTGGTAGTTTTCCAGGGCCGTTCCCCTCACGGCGGAGTCAAGAGCTGTCAGGACGTTGCAGGTAAGGACCTGATGCTGGCCGTTCCCCTCACGGCGGGCTTGGATGAAGAGCAAGCGTGGCAAGGGCTGGTGGCGCGTCCCGCGCAGCGAGGCTGCTCCCCGCCTCAAATAGCGCCCCGGCGCTGCCTGATGAAAACCTTAACAATTTGTGCACAGTTACACATAAGTAAAAGTGATACTTAGTAACACCTCTGAGTAAAAATCAACGCTTTCAAATAATTTCTACATAATGTAATACAGTCACCTTTCTTCTAAAATCAATAAAATGTGCAAACAAGCTTGGTGCCTGGGAGGTTGGCTTGGTATTATAGTGTGTTATATTGTGCATAAGGTGCTACTTATATGTCATTCTTACCATGAGGTCGTGTAGTTTTAGATATTTTATCAGTCCGCAATTCAGTTGCGATTCTGACGGGTCTTGATAACACCAAGATTCCCTGACCCCCCCTATGTTTTTAGCGCCCTGAGGAAAGGGCTACCTCATCGTTGGGTCATTATCGAAACGCTCGTCGGCGCATATTGTGGAGACCACCAGGATAAAACCGCCATACATTACGTCTGCTGTATCAACAAACTAATAAGTCATTTAGAAGTTTAGTTGCTTAGGATATTGATGCTATCAAGCCCTATCTTTATGAAATAACAATATCCAGCATAACCTCCATTTGTTATAGACACTCTCTAAAGATACTGAGGCTGACCTACTCCCATACAAGCAGACATCATAGTTTAGGCTTCATTCTGTACACTATAGTGGGATGGTTCTCCCGGACTGTATTCTGTGTTGCTTTTAGAATGTGTTAACTGTTTGTGGTATGAAGATGGTATGTGTGGAAGTTGGAGATCAGTGACAACTTTTGTCTTGGTGTGGCTTATGATTTTTATACTTTCTTGATGTAGGTATGAATAATTTTTGATGCATCTAGTTCTTAAAAGATTGATAGCCATAATAACAAGCATTGTCATAGCCAATAGGTCTTGCCTTTGGGACCTTATAAGTGTTTTGCCAGAGCTATTGGCAAACAGCTGAAGCTTACTCTATCCACACCTAAAAACTGGGACTCGCAATGACTATTAAGATGTTTGGAGAGGGAGTGGGTAGTTTAAGTGTGACTTAATACGTCAAACAGAAATATCCGAAAGCAGCCATAGTCTGAACAGGAATGCAAAGAAGTGCTTGAGTGTTAAGGAGTGCGAATAACGATGGGGCTTACCAGGAGGAAAGAAAGTCGCATAATTCTCTAAACAAACCTGCATTTATCAAGCAGAATTTAAACTCACAAAGTCAAAATGTACTGTGGAAAAAGTAGCACACCAGATTCAGAGCTGCAGTAAGCGGGGAAGCAAACACGCAGTGTCACAAGGCAGAATATGGGATTCACAAGACCCATTCCGAATGTGTGATGACAGCCCAGAGTCAGAAATGAAAACCAAATGTCATGGAGGCCGCAGCTTCCTGCAGCCAACATGTTCAAGCCATTCAGGAGGGAACATTTGTTTTATAGGAGTCACTGAACAAAGGCAAACAAAGGCAGGCTCGGAGAGTGAAGCGACCATCAATTCATGGAGCCGGCTGGCAGAGTGCACTTTGAAGCGAACCGAGCGAGTTCATGGCTAAATCAACCAAAGCACAACTGTGCTCAACAGCAACCAAACAGAAAAAAACACTTGTTTCGGAAAGGGTTAAATCGATAAACGAACAGCCAGGCAGTAATGTGTTCATATGGCAGCATGCATTGGAAAGACGCCCACCGAGCTATGAAAATGACGAGTAAAAATAGCGCCGACCTAAGATCGGCTAAAAGTGAAAGTAAAACAGCAGCACGCAGTGGAACAAGCTTGGAGACAAGTAAGAGGAAATAAATAATAAACAAGGGATGGCGAGGGTGAGACAGGTAAGGGAGTAAGTGCTTGAAAAGGGCAAATGAGCATGCATTCACGCTAATTGCAAACAGATGGCCCCTGCACGCCACTGCTCGCTCCTGTAAGGGCGATGCCACGAGTTCTTGAAAAGAGCTGTCTGATTTCTAAAGGTCATCTCCCAGAGCAGCACATGCGCGCTGCGCTAGGCTCGACCCAACAATGAGAATGTTTCTTTTCTGCTGGTTCATTGTTCAATTGAAGAGTATTCACAGTCTGATTGTTTGTTAATATACGTGTTATTTACGTTGCCTGTTTTGCAGTCAGTGCATTGTGTCTTGGTTCATCTGTGAGCCTTTTTTTTTTTTGCATAGCCTAGATGGCGAGTGATTCCGTGCATTGAAGCAATTTGCAGGCAGGATCGTTTATTTGTACTTCGGTGTCTTAATGAGTTTTATGCCCCATATTTCAAATTGACTCGAGCATTCCAGAATATGAAACACTATTTCTTCTGTTTGCCAAGTTGTGCGGGTGTATTCCTTGTATTTTTGGTCTTCCATTTGGAAGAATTCTACTGTTAGAAGGTTTGAGGATGCTAAGTTTTTTAACACTGGAATTTCTGAATATGTCTTGCGGACCCTGTGATTCATTCTGTGGTTTCAGGATTATTTCTTGTGTTACGGGTTGTTGGCAAGAAGGAATTTTACTGCTTTTAATATGGATGCGGAGTGACTTCTAGGAGGTTTTGCGTTTTGGAGTTTTGGATGGTGAACCGAAGACACTCTTCTGACTTCGTACTGTCCTTTGCTGTGTCGACCTGAGTCCAGAAAGGTTCAGGAATGGCAGCTTCTTGTTTCCTTGGATAGTCGTGGGCCACACTCCATGCCTGATTAGGAAGTAATGGCTTCTGGGCGTAATTCTTGTGCATTTTTGGGGGTTGCCCAAATGGCAGGTCCAGCAGCCTGAGAGACTTGAGAGATGTTGGAAGTAGAATCTTGTCAGTTTCTCAATGAGCATTCTGTTTTTTGAAGGATTTCGATCAACGGATCTTTTTTGCCTTTTGCATGCCGTTCTTTGACTAAAAAGTGTTTGCAGGTTTCCGTCGGCAGTGACCTCACCAGGTACGATTTCATTGGGGTCCTTTCCTACTGTTTCAGAGGTACTTGTCACTGTTTTGTGTTTTGTCCAGTTGTTCGAGTTTTTTATTTGTGAAAGATCCCTTCCTGATCCTTGAGATATGCAGGCTTCTTCCGGTATGTTTATCTCTGTGTTGGGTCGCTTGAGATTGCTGGGTAAGCCGGGCTTGCGATCGACATCCAGTGTTGATCCAAATAAGGAATATACTTTTAATGTCCGTAGTGTGATTTTGTTTCGATTGCATAAGAGCTATCAACTGTTCTGATGTGGATTTTTCTACTAGTGGTTGCTCTATAACCCCTTTTTTATGCTGCTTGTTTTGGGGTTCTTTTGAATCTTCCTTACATTGCGTAGAGATTGTGGGGTGTCCTTGTTACTTTGTGCAGGTATTTAACAAGTTATCTGGCTTAGTGAGCGAACTGTTTACATGTTTTTCCTCTTTGAAATGTAACATTTGTTCTAATATTGCTGGGAGGAAGCTTAGTTTATCAATTATGGGACCACATGGGCATGTTTCTTGTGGTGGAGAGTGATTTGCCTGAACTCTTGCTATTAAACCAGTCAATTATTCTAGCTTGGTGTTGATTCCCACAATGTAGGAAACTATGATTTTCATTAGTTCAATCTGAATGTCTTGTTTGCGGGATTGCATTGTGAGGGCCTCCGTTGAGGATTGTAGAGTGTGTAGTAATGTGTTAAAAATGTCAGTCTGATTGCACCCTCCACTTTGCTGCCGCTGGTGTGTGGATTTTGACTCGATGGGTGCAGCTTCTTCTTGGTTCAGGTCTGGTGTGTTGTCTGGTTGATGGAAGAGAGTGCTGCTGGAAGTATCGAGAGAGGGTCGGGCTAATCAATCAATCAATCAAAGTACTTGTAAAGCGCGCTACTTACCCATGAGGGTCTCAAGGTGCTGAGTGGAGGGGAGGGGGTGCCGCTACTGCTTAAAGAGCCAGGTCTTGAGGAGTCTTCTGAAGGCGAGTAGGTCTTGGGTCTGGCGTAGGTGGGTAGGGAGGGTGTTTCAGGTCTTGGCGGTGAGGTAGGAGAAGGATCTGCCGCCGCTGTTTGTTTAATAAAACAATCATTGACGCTCCCCGCGGCGTTTTCAGATGGTGTCTTAGGATCTTCTTTTCTGCTGTGTTCTTTGTCGCTGACCAGCTGATACATTGTTTTGGCTCTAGTAGCTTCTGAGTGGTCCTCGTTTGGTGAGCGAGTGACTGATCTCAGCCATTCACTTTCAAGGTTGTCCTGCTGGGTCTGTATAGATGCTTCGGACCCCCGAGATGTTTTTAGTTTTAGAATGACTCTCGGGATGGAGTGGGGTGGATTTAGCACCTCTGCGTTTGAGATTGTTTCTGAGGATGTTATGCTTTTGTTCATGTCTTCTTTATACTCAAAGCTTGTGATCCTCCGAGGAGGCTCTCTTGAGTGTTTCTGTTAGGGCTGGCTCAAACTGAAGCTCAAACTAAAGGTTGTCACCCACCTATTTGGTTTTTCTGTATGAATCTGAGCTTCTATGGTTGTAGTTTTTTGGGTTGGTTTGATGGTGCGTAGTTCCTTCTTTCTTTTAGGTATTGTGTGAGTCCTCAGCGCCTTGATTGCTGTAACACACTTGATCACGTTGTTTTTTTAATTGCATCTCTTGTTGGGATTGGGAATGTGATATTCTCTGTGGGGCCAATGGGGTTAGAGGGCCAATTACATCTTCTGGCATTGAATAAATTGCAGCTATTTTATCAAATATGGAAAACAAATGGTGAAATTAGGGGGTTTCCATGTGTGTTTCGGGCTTCAGCAGGTTTGTTGGCTTTATTGATTTGTTTAAGGGTGTTTTTTTTTTTTATCTCCGCCTTTGACTGGAGCCCTTCTGCCCGGGGCTTGCCTTATTTTCCCTGATCTCATTTTTTTTTTCCTTTGGCTTGACCTTAATGATGGTGTTGGTATTGACTTAAGTCCTGATCTGGCGGTTCTGAGATGTTTTTTGCAAAACTGCCAAAAATGAGATCACCACTGTGGGCTGTACGGATCCTCTGCGCCTAACTTTATGGTGTAACTGCTGCTGCACCTTTCACCATTTTCTTACACCTCCAACATTGCTGCCAGTGGCGGCTCCGCTGCTAAGGCGGAGGAGTGTCGCCCCACTGCTTGTGAGCAGTGCAAATAAAGGAAACATAAAATGATAAATACAAAGTTGTTATCATTTTATGTTTACAGGCCAAAACAGTAATACTCACTTTGCATGTTCTCCATACAGCCTGCATTACAGCCTGCATGAAAAACATGCTCAGGCCCCCATTTCCTGGCTGAGCGCCGATCACGGCGCTCATACCAATCGCAATTCTTCATTGTAGCATTGTGATTGGTCATGGGAGCCCGGTTGCTTCCTTGTTCCTATTCGGCACCAGTGGAGTCCTGACGCAGAGGAGAGACGCGGCGGCAATAAGGTAAGTTATATAGTTTTTTACATCCCCCTCACACCTACCTCCGCTCACCACCCCCGATCGGTGCCAGCCGCCACTGACTGCTGCACCTTCACCTCCTATATTCTGCACCTCTTTCACTGCACCTGCTGTATTTCTGTTTCCACTGTCCTGCACCCTTTGTTCTGCAGCACCTTTCACTGTTCTCAGACACCTCCCATGCTGATGCAACTGCATCTCGTATCCTCTGCACCTCTCTTTATGCTGCACCTGCTGCTGCACCTTTCACCATTCTCTGACACCTCTCATACTGCTGCAGCTGCAACTCCTATGCGCTGCACCTCTCTTTATTCAGCACTTGCTTCTGCACCTTTCACCATTCTCTGACACCTCCAATACTGCTCCACCAGCACCTCATATCCTCTGCACTTCTCTTTATGCTGCACCTGCTGCTGCACCTTTCACCATTCTCTGACACCTCTCATACTGCTGCAGCTGCACCACCTATGCGCTGCACCTCTCTTTATGCTGCACCTGCTGCTGTACCTTTCACCATTCTCTGACACCTCCCATACTGCTGCAGCTGCACCTCCTATGCGCTGCACCTCTCTTTATGCTGCACCTGCTTCTGCACCTTTCATCATTCTCTGACACCTCTCATACTGCTGCAGCTGCACCTCCTATGCGCTGCACCTCTCTTTATGCTGCACCTGCTGCTGCACCTTTCACCATTCTCTGACACCTCCCATACTACTGCGCCTCCTATCCTCTGCACCGCTCTTTATGCTGCACCTGCGGCTGCACCTTTCACCATTCTCTGACACCTCTCATACTGCTGCACCTGCACCTCCTATGCACTGCACCTCTCTTTATGCTGCACCTGCTGCTGCACCTTTCACCATTCTCTGACACCTCCCATACTGCTGCACCTGCACCTCCTATGCGCTGCACCTCTCTTTATGCTGCACCTGCTGCTGCACCTTTCACCATTCTCTGACACCTCCCATACTGCTGCACCTCCTATCCTCTGCACCGCTCTTTATGCTGCACCTGCGGCTGCACCTTTCACCATTCTCTGACACCTCCAATACTGCTGCACCTGCACCTCCTATCCTCTGCACCTCTCTTTATGCTGCACCTTTCACCATTCGCTGACCCCTCTCATACTGCTGCAACTGCACCTCCTATCCTCTGCACCTCTCTTTATGCTGCAGCTGCTGCTGCACCTTTCACTATTCTCTGACACCTCTCATACTGCTGCAGCTGCAACTCCTATGCGCTGCACCTCTCTTTATTCAGCACCTGCTTCTGCACCTTTCACCATTCTCTGACACCTCCAATACTGCTGCACCAGCACCTCATATCCTCTGCACTTCTCTTTATGCTGCACCTGCTGCTGCACCTTTCACCATTCTCTGACACCTCTCATACTGCTGCAGCTGCACCTCCTATGCGCCGCACCTCTCTTTATGCTGCACCTGCACCTTTCACCATTCTCTGACACCTCTGATACTGCTGCAGCTGCACCTTCTATGCGCTGCACCTCTCTTTATGCTGCACCTGCTTCTGCACCTTTCATCATTCTCTGACACCTCTCATACTGCTGCAGCTGCAACTCCTATGCGCTGCACCTCTCTTTATTCAGCACCTGCTTCTGCAACTTTCACCATTCTCTGACACCTCCAATACTGCTGCACCAGCACCTCATATCCTCTGCACTTCTCTTTATGCTGCACCTGCTGCTGCACCTTTCACCATTCTCTGACACCTCTCATACTGCTGCAGCTGCACCTCCTATGCGCCGCACCTCTCTTTATGCTGCACCTGCACCTTTCACCATTCTCTGACACCTCTGATACTGCTGCAGCTGCACCTTCTATGCGCTGCACCTCTCTTTATGCTGCACCTGCTTCTGCACCTTTCATCATTCTCTGACACCTCTCATACTGCTGCAGCTGCACCTCCTATGCGCTGCACCTCTCTTTATGCTGCACCTGCTGCTGCACCTTTCACTATTCTCTGACACCTCTCAAACTGCTGCACCTGCACCTCCTATTCGCTGCACCTCTCTTTATGCTGCACCTGCTGCTGCACCTTTCACCTTTCACCATTCTCTGACACCTCCCATACTGCTGCACCTCCTATCCTCAGCACCGGTCTTTATGCTGCATCTGCGGCTGCACCTTTCACCATTCGCTGACACCTCTCATACTGCTGCTGCTGCACCTGCACCTCTGCACCTCTCTTTATGCTGCACCTGCTGCTGCACCTTTCACTATTCTTTGACACTTCTCATAATGCTGCACCTGCACCTCAGATGCGCTGCACCTCTCTTTATGCTGCACCTGCTGCTGCACCTTTCCCCATTCTCTGACACCTCCTATACTGCTGTATCTCTGATTCCACGGCACCTGTACCCCTTGTTTTGCTGCATCTTCATCTTTGTCCATCGCATTCACAGCTCTTGAATCTCTCATTGTGATGGAGGTCTTGCCATTTTTCTGCATCTGCACTGCATGCCACTCTCATTATGCTGCTCATAATAGTGCACCTCTCATCCATGTGTTCTGTGACTCACTCACGCATCCATCCAAGCGTTGACTCCACTGCACATTCACCCACCCACACATCCACACAACCACAGGCACAGACTCGCCAAACAAAGAAGTTTTTTTGAAAGAGCCCAGACCTATTATCTTTGCCAATGCTTTTTATGTCTTTCTCAATGATCTTTATTGCATAGAAAGGGGCCCCTATCATGGCCGTGTATAGTGCTTTGCTGCTTCATACATACTTATCCCCTTAGCACATCTTCCTAGACTCACAAACACCACACACTCACATACACAGCCACCTCCCTGCCTTCCATCATGTACAGCGCTTCCCTGCCTTTCGGCTAGAGTCACACAAACACCCTACACACTCACATACATAGCCACCTGCCATCTCAGAACTACCTCCCCGCCTTCCATCATGTACAGCGCTTGCCTGCCTTTCTGATATGTTCACACAAACACCGCACACTCACATACACAGCCACCTCATCTCAGAACCACCTCCCTGCCTTCCATCATATACAGTGCTCCACTGCCTTTCTGCAAGAGTCACACAAACACCGCACACTCACATACACAGCCACCTCCCATCTCAGAAGCACCTTCCTGCCTTCCATCATATACAGTGCTCCAATGCCTTTCGGCAAGATTCACACAAGCACCACACACTCACATACACAGCCACCTCCTGTCTCAGAAGCACCTCCCTGCCTTCCATCATATACAGTGCTCCACTGCCTTTCTGCTAGTCACACACACACCGCACACTCACATACACAGCCACCTCCCATCTCAGAAGCACCTCCCTGCCTTCCATCATATACAGTGCTCCACTGCCTTTCTGCTAGAGTCACACACACACACCGCACACTCACATACACAGCCACCTCTCATCTCAGAAGCACCTCCCTGCGTTCCATCATATACAGTGCTCCACTGCCTTTCTGCTAGTCACACACACACCGCACACTCACATACACAGCCACCTCCCATCTCAGAAGCACCTCCCTGCCTTCCATCATATACAGTGCTCCACTGCCTTTCTGCTAGTCACACACACACCGCACACTCACATACACAGCCACCTCCCATCTCAGAAGCACCTCCCTGCCTTCCATCATATACAGTGCTCCACTGTCTTTCTGCTAGTCACACAAACACCGAACACTCACACACACAGCCACCTCTCATCTCAGAACCACCTCCCTGCCTTCCATCATATACAGTGCTCCTCTGCCTTTCTGCTAGTCACACACACACACCGCACACTCACATACACAGCCACCTCCCATCTCAGAAGCACCTCCCTGCCTTCCATCATATACAGTGTCCATTGCCTTTCTGCTAGAGTCACACAAACACCACACTCACATACACAGCCACCTCCCATCTTAGAAGCACCTCCCTGCCTTCCATCATATACAGTGTCCATTGCCTTTCTGCTAGAGTCACACAAACACCGCACACTCACATACACAGCCACCTCCCATCTCAGAAGCACCTCCCTGCCTTCCATCATATACAGTGCTCCACTGCCTTTCTGCTAGAGTCACACAAACACCACACACTCACATACACAGCCGCCTCCCATCTCAGAAGCACCTCCCTGCCTTCGATCATATACAGTGCTCCACTGCCTTTCTGCTAGTCACACACACACCGCACACTCACATACCCAGCCACCTCCCATCTCAGAAGCACCTCCCTGCCTTCCATCATATACAGTGCTCCACTGCCTTTCTGCTAGAGTCACACAAACACCGCACACTCACACACACAGCCACCTCCCATCTCAGAAGCACCTCCCTGCCTTCCATCATATACAGTGCTCCACTGTCTTTTTGCTAGAGTCACACAAACACCGCACACTCACACACACAGCCACCTCCCATCTCAGAAGCAACTCCCTGCCTTCCATCATGTACAGCGCTCCACTGTCTTTCTGCTAGTCAGACAAACACCGAACACTCACATACACAGCCACCTCCCATCTCAGAAGCACCTCCCTGCCTTCCATCATATACAGTGCTCCACTGCCTTTCTGCAAGTCACACACATGCCGCACACTCACATACACAGCCACCTCCCATCTCAGAAGCACCTCCCTGCCTTCCATCATATAAAGTGCTCCACTGCCTTTCTGCTAGAGTCACACACACACACCGCACACTCACATACACAGCCACCTCTCATCTCAGAAGCACCTCCCTGCGTTCCATCATATACAGTGCTCCACTGCCTTTCTGCTAGTCACACACACACCACACACTCACATACACAGCCACCTCCCATCTCAGAAGCACCTCCCTGCCTTCCATCATATACAGTGCTCCACTGCCTTTCTGCTAGTCACACACACACCGCACACTCACATACACAGCCACCTCCCATCTCAGAAGCACCTCCCTGCCTTCCATCATATACAGTGCTCCACTGTCTTTCTGCTAGTCACACAAACACCGAACACTCACACACACAGCCACCTCCCATCTCAGAAGCACCTCCCTGCCTTCCATCATATACAGCGCTTCCCTGCCTTTCTGCTAGTCACACAAGTACCACACACTAACATACACAGCCACCTCCCATCTCAGAAGCACCTCCCTGCCTTCCATCATATACAGTGCTCCACTGCCTTTCTGCTTGAGTCACACACACACCGCACACTCACATACACAGCCACCTCCCATCTCAGAAGCACCTCCCTGCCTTCCATCATATACTGTGCTCCACTGCCTTTCTGCTAGTCACACACACACCGCACACTCACATACACAGCCACCTCCTATCTTAGAAGCACCTCCCTGCCTCCATCATATACAGTGCTCCACTGCCTTTCTGCAAGAGTCACACAAACACCGCACACTCACACACACAGCCACCTCCCATCTCAGAAGCACCTCCCTGCCTTCCATCATATACAGTGCTCCACTGCCTTTCTGCAAGAGTCACACAAACACCAAACACTCACATACACAGCCACCTCTCATCTCAGAAGCACCTCCCTGCCTTCCATCATATACAGTGCTCCACTGCCTTTCTGCTAGAGTCACACACACACCGCACACTCACCTACACAGCCCCCTCCCATCTCAGAAGCACCTCCCTGCCTTCCATCATATACAGTGCTCCACTGCCTTTCTGCTAGAGTCACACACACACCGCACACTCACATACACAGCCACCTCCCATCTTAGAAGCACCTCCCTGCCTTCCATCATATACAGTGCTCCACTGCCTTTCTGCAAGAGTCACACAAACACCGCACACTCACACACACAGCCACCTCCCATCTCAGAAGCACCTCCCTGCCTTCCATCATATACAGTGCTCCACTGCCTTTCTGCAAGAGTCACACAAACACCACACACTCACATACACAGCCACCTCTCATCTCAGAAGCACCTCCCTGCCTTCCATCATATACAGTGCTCCACTGTCTTTCTGCTAGAGTCACACACACACCGCACACTCACATACACAGCCACCTCCCATCTCAGAAGCACCTCCCTGCCTTCCATCATATACAGTGCTGCACTGCCTTTCTGCAAGAGTCACACAAACACCGCACACTCACATACACAGCCACCTCCCATCTCAGAAGCACCTCCCTGCCTTCCATCTTATACAGTGCTCCACTGTCTTTCTGCTAGTCACACAAACACCGAACACTCACACACACAGCCACCTCCCATCTCAGAAGCACCTCCCTGCCTTCCATCATATACAGCGCTTCCCTGCCTTTCTGCTAGTCACACAAGTACCACACACTCACATACACAGCCACCTCCCATCTCAGAAGCACCTCCCTGCCTTCCATCATATACAGTGCTCCACTGCCTTTCTGCTTGAGTCACACACACACCGCACACTCACATACACAGCCACCTCCCATCTCAGAAGCACCTCCCTGCCTTCCATCATATACTGTGCTCCACTGCCTTTCTGCTACACCGCACACTCACATACACAGCCACCTCCCATCTTAGAAGCACCTCCCTGCCTTCCATCATATACAGTGCTCCACTGCCTTTCTGCAAGAGTCACACAAACACCACACACTCACACACACAGCCACCTCCCATCTCAGAAGCACCTCCCTGCCTTCCATCATGTACAGTGCTCCACTGCCTTTCTGCAAGAGTCACACAAACACCAAACACTCACATACACAGCCCCCTCTCATCTCAGAAGCACCTCCCTGCCTTCCATCATATACAGTGCTCCACTGCCTTTCTGCTAGAGTCACAAACACACACCGCACACTCACATACACAGCCACCTCCCATCTCAGAAGCACCTCTCTGCCTTCCATCATATACAGTGCTCCACTGCCTTTCTGCAAGAGTCACACAAACACCGCACACTCACACACACAGCCACCTCCCATCTCAGAAGCACCTCCCTGCCTTCCATCATATACAGTGCTCCACTGCCTTTCTGCAAGAGTCACACAAACACCACACACTCACATACACAGCCACCTCTGATCTCAGAAGCACCTCCCTGCCTTCCATCATATACAGTGCTCCACTGCCTTTCTGCTAGAGTCACACACACACACCGCACACTCACATACACAGCCACCTCCCATCTCAGAAGCACCTCCCTGCCTTCCATCATATACAGTGCTCCACTGCCTTTCTGCTAGAGTCACACACACACCGCACACTCACATATACAGCCACCTCCCATCTCAGAAGCACCTCCCTGCCTTCCATCATATACAGTGCTCCACTGCCTTTCTGCTAGAGTCACACACACACCGCACACTCACATACACAGCCACCTCCCATCTCAGAAGCACCTCCCTGCCTTCCATCATATACAGTGCTCCACTGCCTTTCTGCAAGAGTCACACAAACACCACACACTCACATACACAGCCACCTCTCATCTCAGAAGCACCTCCCTGCCTTCCATCATATACAGTGCTCCACTGCCTTTCTGCTAGAATCACACACACACACCGCACACTCACATACACAGCCACCTCCCATCTCAGAAGCACCTCCCTGCCTTCCATCATATACAGTGCTCCACTGTCTTTCTGCTAGAGTCACACAAACACCGCACACTCACATACACAGCCACCTCCCATCTCAGAAGCACCTCCCTGCCTTCCATCTTATACAGTGCTCCACTGTCTTTCTGCTAGTCACACAAACACCGAACACTCACACACACAGCCACCTCCCATCTCAGAAGCACCTCCCTGCCTTCCATCATATACAGCGCTTCCCTGCCTTTCTGCTAGTCACACAAGTACCACACACTCACATACACAGCCACCTCCCATCTCAGAAGCACCTCCCTGCCTTCCATCATATACAGTGCTCCACTGCCTTTCTGCTTGAGTCACACACACACCGCACACTCACATACACAGCCACCTCCCATCTCAGAAGCACCTCCCTGCCTTCCATCATATACTGTGCTCCACTGCCTTTCTGCTACACCGCACACTCACATACACAGCCACCTCCCATCTTAGAAGCACCTCCCTGCCTTCCATCATATACAGTGCTCCACTGCCTTTCTGCAAGAGTCACACAAACACCACACACTCACACACACAGCCACCTCCCATCTCAGAAGCACCTCCCTGCCTTCCATCATGTACAGTGCTCCACTGCCTTTCTGCAAGAGTCACACAAACACCAAACACTCACATACACAGCCCCCTCTCATCTCAGAAGCACCTCCCTGCCTTCCATCATATACAGTGCTCCACTGCCTTTCTGCTAGAGTCACACACACACACCGCACACTCACATACACAGCCACCTCCCATCTCAGAAGCACCTCTCTGCCTTCCATCATATACAGTGCTCCACTGCCTTTCTGCAAGAGTCACACAAACACCGCACACTCACACACACAGCCACCTCCCATCTCAGAAGCACCTCCCTGCCTTCCATCATATACAGTGCTCCACTGCCTTTCTGCAAGAGTCACACAAACACCACACACTCACATACACAGCCACCTCTGATCTCAGAAGCACCTCCCTGCCTTCCATCATATACAGTGCTCCACTGCCTTTCTGCTAGAGTCACACACACACACCGCACACTCACATACACAGCCACCTCCCATCTCAGAAGCACCTCCCTGCCTTCCATCATATACAGTGCTCCACTGCCTTTCTGCTAGAATCACACACACACCACACACTCACATATACAGCCACCTCCCATCTCAGAAGCACCTCCCTGCCTTCCATCATATACAGTGCTCCACTGCCTTTCTGCTAGAGTCACACACACACCGCACACTCACATACACAGCCACCTCCCATCTCAGAAGCACCTCCCTGCCTTCCATCATATACAGTGCTCCACTGCCTTTCTGCAAGAGTCACACAAACACCACACACTCACATACACAGCCACCTCTCATCTCAGAAGCACCTCCCTGCCTTCCATCATATACAGTGCTCCACTGCCTTTCTGCTAGAATCACACACACACACCGCACACTCACATACACAGCCACCTCCCATCTCAGAAGCACCTCCCTGCCTTCCATCATATACAGTGCTCCACTGCCTTTCTGCTAGAGTCAAACACACACCGCACACTCACATACACAGCCACCTCCCATCTTAGAAGCACCTCCCTGCCTTCCATCATATACAGTGCTCCACTGCCTTTCTGCAAGAGTCACACAAACACCGCACACTCACACACACAGCCACATCCCATCTCAGAAGCACCTCCCTGCCTTTCATCATATACAGTGCTCCACTGCCTTTCTGCAAGAGTCACACAAACACCACACACTCACATACACAGCCACCTCTCATCTCAGAAGCACCTCCCTGCCTTCCATCATATACAGTGCTCCGCTGCCTTTCTGCTAGAGTCACACACACACCGCACACTCACATACACAGCCACCTCCCATCTCAGAAGCACATCCCTGCCTTCCATCATATACAGTGCTCCACTGCCTTTCTGCTAGTCACACACACACCACACACTCACATACACAGCCACCTCCCATCTCAGAAGCACCTCCCTGCCTTCCATCATATACAGTGCTCCACTGCCTTTCTGCTAGAGTCACACACACACCGCACACTCACATACACAGCCTCCTCCCGTCTCAGAAGCACCTCCCTGCCTTCCATCTTATACAGTGCTCCACTGTCTTTCTGCTAGTCACACAAACACCGAACACTCACACACACAGCCACCTCCCATCTCAGAAGCACCTCCCTGCCTTCCATCATATACAGCGCTTCCCTGCCTTTCTGCTAGAGTCACACACACACCGCACACTCACATACACAGCCACCTCCCATCTTAGAAGCACCTCCCTGCCTTCCATCATACACAGTGCTCCACTGCCTTTCTGCAAGAGTCACACAAACACCGCACACTCACACACACAGCCACCTCCCATCTCAGAAGCACCTCCCTGCCTTCCATCATATACAGTGCTCCACTGCCTTTCTGCTTGAGTCACACACACACCGCACACTCACATACACAGCCACCTCCCATCTCAGAAGCACCTCCCTGCCTTCCATCATATACAGTGCTCCACTGCCTTTCTGCTAGAGTCACACACACACCGCACACTCACATACACAGCCACCTCCCATCTTAGAAGCACCTCCCTGCCTTCCATCATACACAGTGCTCCACTGCCTTTCTGCAAGAGTCACACAAACACCGCACACTCACACACACAGCCACCTCCCATCTCAGAAGCACCTCCCTGCCTTCCATCATATACAGTGCTCCACTGCCTTTCTGCAAGAGTCACACAAACACCAAACACTCACATACACAGCCACCTCTCATCTCAGAAGCACCTCCCTGCCTTCCATCATATACAGTGCTCCACTGCCTTTCTGCTAGAGTCACACACACACACCGCACACTCACATACACAGCCACCTCCCATCTCAGAAGCACCTCCCTGCCTTCCATCATATACAGCTCCACTGCCTTTCTGCAAGAGTCACACAAACACCGCACACTCACATACACAGCCACCTCCCATCTCAGAAGCACCTCCCTGCCTTCCATCATATACAGTGCTCCACTGCCTTTCTGCAAGAGTCACACAAACACCACACACTCACATACACAGCCACCTCTCACCTCAGAAGCACCTCCCTGCCTTCCATCATATACAGTGCTCCACTGCCTTTCTGCTAGAGTCACACACACACCGAACACTCACACACACAGCCACCTCCCATCTCAGAAGCACCTCCCTGCCTTCCATCATATACAGCGCTTCCCTGCCTTTCTGCTAGTCACACAAGTACCACACACTCACATACACAGCCACCTCCCATCTCAGAAGCACCTCCCTGCCTTCCATCATATACAGTGCTCCACTGCCTTTCTGCTTGAGTCACACACACACCACACACTCACATACACAGCCACCTCCCATCTCAGAAGCACCTCCCTGCCTTCCATCATATACTGTGCTCCACTGCCTTTCTGCTACACCGCACACTCACATACACAGCCACCTCCCATCTTAGAAGCACCTCCCTGCCTTCCATCATATACAGTGCTCCACTGCCTTTCTGCAAGAGTCACACAAACACCACACACTCACACACACAGCCACCTCCCATCTCAGAAGCACCTCCCTGCCTTCCATCATGTACAGTGCTCCACTGCCTTTCTGCAAGAGTCACACAAACACCAAACACTCACATACACAGCCCCCTCTCATCTCAGAAGCACCTCCCTGCCTTCCATCATATACAGTGCTCCACTGCCTTTCTGCTAGAGTCACAAACACACACCGCACACTCACATACACAGCCACCTCCCATCTCAGAAGCACCTCTCTGCCTTCCATCATATACAGTGCTCCACTGCCTTTCTGCAAGAGTCACACAAACACCGCACACTCACACACACAGCCACCTCCCATCTCAGAAGCACCTCCCTGCCTTCCATCATATACAGTGCTCCACTGCCTTTCTGCAAGAGTCACACAAACACCACACACTCACATACACAGCCACCTCTGATCTCAGAAGCACCTCCCTGCCTTCCATCATATACAGTGCTCCACTGCCTTTCTGCTAGAGTCACACACACACACCGCACACTCACATACACAGCCACCTCCCATCTCAGAAGCACCTCCCTGCCTTCCATCATATACAGTGCTCCACTGCCTTTCTGATAGAGTCACACACACACCGCACACTCACATATACAGCCACCTCCCATCTCAGAAGCACCTCCCTGCCTTCCATCATATACAGTGCTCCACTGCCTTTCTGCTAGAGTCACACACACACCGCACACTCACATACACAGCCACCTCCCATCTCAGAAGCACCTCCCTGCCTTCCATCATATACAGTGCTCCACTGCCTTTCTGCAAGAGTCACACAAACACCACACACTCACATACACAGCCACCTCTCATCTCAGAAGCACCTCCCTGCCTTCCATCATATACAGTGCTCCACTGCCTTTCTGCTAGAATCACACACACACACCGCACACTCACATACACAGCCACCTCCCATCTCAGAAGCACCTCCCTGCCTTCCATCATATACAGTGCTCCACTGTCTTTCTGCTAGAGTCACACAAACACCGCACACTCACATACACAGCCACCTCCCATCTCAGAAGCACCTCCCTGCCTTCCATCTTATACAGTGCTCCACTGTCTTTCTGCTAGTCACACAAACACCGAACACTCACACACACAGCCACCTCCCATCTCAGAAGCACCTCCCTGCCTTCCATCATATACAGCGCTTCCCTGCCTTTCTGCTAGTCACACAAGTACCACACACTCACATACACAGCCACCTCCCATCTCAGAAGCACCTCCCTGCCTTCCATCATATACAGTGCTCCACTGCCTTTCTGCTTGAGTCACACACACACCGCACACTCACATACACAGCCACCTCCCATCTCAGAAGCACCTCCCTGCCTTCCATCATATACTGTGCTCCACTGCCTTTCTGCTACACCGCACACTCACATACACAGTCACCTCCCATCTTAGAAGCACCTCCCTGCCTTCCATCATATACAGTGCTCCACTGCCTTTCTGCAAGAGTCACACAAACACCACACACTCACACACACAGCCACCTCCCATCTCAGAAGCACCTCCCTGCCTTCCATCATGTACAGTGCTCCACTGCCTTTCTGCAAGAGTCACACAAACACCAAACACTCACATACACAGCCCCCTCTCATCTCAGAAGCACCTCCCTGCCTTCCATCATATACAGTGCTCCACTGCCTTTCTGCTAGAGTCACACACACACACCGCACACTCACATACACAGCCACCTCCCATCTCAGAAGCACCTCTCTGCCTTCCATCATATACAGTGCTCCACTGCCTTTCTGCAAGAGTCACACAAACACCGCACACTCACACACACAGCCACCTCCCATCTCAGAAGCACCTCCCTGCCTTCCATCATATACAGTGCTCCACTGCCTTTCTGCAAGAGTCACACAAACACCACACACTCACATACACAGCCACCTCTGATCTCAGAAGCACCTCCCTGCCTTCCATCATATACAGTGCTCCACTGCCTTTCTGCTAGAGTCACACACACACACCGCACACTCACATACACAGCCACCTCCCATCTCAGAAGCACCTCCCTGCCTTCCATCATATACAGTGCTCCACTGCCTTTCTGCTAGAGTCACACACACACCGCACACTCACATATACAGCCACCTCCCATCTCAGAAGCACCTCCCTGCCTTCCATCATATACAGTGCTCCACTGCCTTTCTGCTAGAGTCACACACACACCGCACACTCACATACACAGCCACCTCCCATCTCAGAAGCACCTCCCTGCCTTCCATCATATACAGTGCTCCACTGCCTTTCTGCAAGAGTCACACAAACACCACACACTCACATACACAGCCACCTCTCATCTCAGAAGCACCTCCCTGCCTTCCATCATATACAGTGCTCCACTGCCTTTCTGCTAGAATCACACACACACACCGCACACTCACATACACAGCCACCTCCCATCTCAGAAGCACCTCCCTGCCTTCCATCATATACAGTGCTCCACTGCCTTTCTGCTAGAGTCAAACACACACCGCACACTCACATACACAGCCACCTCCCATCTTAGAAGCACCTCCCTGCCTTCCATCATATACAGTGCTCCACTGCCTTTCTGCAAGAGTCACACAAACACCGCACACTCACACACACAGCCACATCCCATCTCAGAAGCACCTCCCTGCCTTTCATCATATACAGTGCTCCACTGCCTTTCTGCAAGAGTCACACAAACACCACACACTCACATACACAGCCACCTCTCATCTCAGAAGCACCTCCCTGCCTTCCATCATATACAGTGCTCCGCTGCCTTTCTGCTAGAGTCACACACACACCGCACACTCACATACACAGCCACCTCCCATCTCAGAAGCACATCCCTGCCTTCCATCATATACAGTGCTCCACTGCCTTTCTGCTAGTCACACACACACCACACACTCACATACACAGCCACCTCCCATCTCAGAAGCACCTCCCTGCCTTCCATCATATACAGTGCTCCACTGCCTTTCTGCTAGAGTCACACACACACCGCACACTCACATACACAGCCTCCTCCCGTCTCAGAAGCACCTCCCTGCCTTCCATCTTATACAGTGCTCCACTGTCTTTCTGCTAGTCACACAAACACCGAACACTCACACACACAGCCACCTCCCATCTCAGAAGCACCTCCCTGCCTTCCATCATATACAGCGCTTCCCTGCCTTTCTGCTAGAGTCACACACACACCGCACACTCACATACACAGCCACCTCCCATCTTAGAAGCACCTCCCTGCCTTCCATCATACACAGTGCTCCACTGCCTTTCTGCAAGAGTCACACAAACACCGCACACTCACACACACAGCCACCTCCCATCTCAGAAGCACCTCCCTGCCTTCCATCATATACAGTGCTCCACTGCCTTTCTGCTTGAGTCACACACACACCGCACACTCACATACACAGCCACCTCCCATCTCAGAAGCACCTCCCTGCCTTCCATCATATACAGTGCTCCACTGCCTTTCTGCTAGAGTCACACACACACCGCACACTCACATACACAGCCACCTCCCATCTTAGAAGCACCTCCCTGCCTTCCATCATACACAGTGCTCCACTGCCTTTCTGCAAGAGTCACACAAACACCGCACACTCACACACACAGCCACCTCCCATCTCAGAAGCACCTCCCTGCCTTCCATCATATACAGTGCTCCACTGCCTTTCTGCAAGAGTCACACAAACACCAAACACTCACATACACAGCCACCTCTCATCTCAGAAGCACCTCCCTGCCTTCCATCATATACAGTGCTCCACTGCCTTTCTGCTAGAGTCACACACACACACCGCACACTCACATACACAGCCACCTCCCATCTCAGAAGCACCTCCCTGCCTTCCATCATATACAGCTCCACTGCCTTTCTGCAAGAGTCACACAAACACCGCACACTCACATACACAGCCACCTCCCATCTCAGAAGCACCTCCCTGCCTTCCATCATATACAGTGCTCCACTGCCTTTCTGCAAGAGTCACACAAACACCACACACTCACATACACAGCCACCTCTCACCTCAGAAGCACCTCCCTGCCTTCCATCATATACAGTGCTCCACTGCCTTTCTGCTAGAGTCACACACACACCGCACACTCACACACACAGCCATCTCCCATCTCAGAAGCACCTCCCTGCCTTCCATCATATACAGTGCTCCACTGCCTTTCTGCAAGAGTCACACAAACACCGCACTCACATACACAGCCACCTCCCATCTCAGAAGCACCTCCCTGCCTTCCATGATATACAGTGCTCCACTGCCTTTCTGCAAGTAACACAAACACCACACACTCACATACACAGCCACCTCTCATCTCAGAAGCACCTCCCAGCCTTCCATCATATACAGTGCTCCACTGCCTTTCTGCAAGAGTCACACAAACACCGCACACTCACAGCCACCTCCCATCTCAGAAACACCTCCCTGCCTTCCATCATATACAGTGCTCCACTGCCTTTCTGCAAGAGTCACACAAACACCGCACTCACATACACAGCCACCTCCCATCTCAGAAGCACCTCCCTGCCTTCCATCATATACAGCGCTTCCCTGCCTTTCTGCTAGTCACACAAGTACCACACACTCACATACACAGCCACCTCCCATCTCAGAAGCACCTCCCTGCCTTCCATCATATACAGTGCTCCACTGCCTTTCTGCTTGAGTCACACACACACCGCACACTCACATACACAGCCACCTCCCATCTCAGAAGCACCTCCCTGCCTTCCATCATATACAGTGCTCCACTGTCTTTCTGCTAGAGTCACACACACACCGCACACTCACATACAGAGCCACCTCCCATCTTAGAAGCACCTCCCTGCCTTCCATCATACACAGTGCTCCACTGCCTTTCTGCAAGAGTCACACAAACACCGCACACTCACACACACAGCCACCTCCCATCTCAGAAGCACCTCCCTGCCTTCCATCATATACAGTGCTCCACTGCCTTTCTGCAAGAGTCACACAAACACCAAACACTCACATACACAGCCACCTCTTATCTCAGAAGCACCTCCCTGCCTTCCATCATATACAGTGCTCCACTGCCTTTCTGCTAGAGTCACACACACACACCGCACACTCACATACACAGCCACCTCCCATCTCAGAAGCACCTCCCTGCCTTCCATCATATACAGCTCCACTGCCTTTCTGCAAGAGTCACACAAACACCGCACACCCACACACACAGCCACCTCCCATCTCAGAAGCACCTCCCTGCCTTCCATCATATACAGTGCTCCACTGCCTTTCTGCAAGAGTCACACAAACACCACACACTCACATACACAGCCACCTCTCACCTCAGAAGCACCTCCCTGCCTTCCATCATATACAGTGCTCCACTGCCTTTCTGCTAGAGTCACACACACACCGCACACTCACACACACAGCCACCTCCCATCTCAGAAGCACCTCCCTGCCTTCCATCATATACAGTGCTCCACTGCCTTTCTGCAAGAGTCACACAAACACCGCACTCACATACACAGCCACCTCCCATCTCAGAAGCACCTCCCTGCCTTCCATCATATACAGTGCTCCACTGCCTTTCTGCAAGTAACACAAACACCACACACTCACATACACAGCCACCTCTCATCTCAGAAGCACCTCCCAGCCTTCCATCATATACAGTGCTCCACTGCCTTTCTGCAAGAGTCACACAAACACCGCACACTCACACACACAGCCACCTCCCATCTCAGAAACACCTCCCTGCCTTCCATCATATACAGTGCTCCACTGCCTTTCTGCAAGAGTCACACAAACACCGCACTCACATACACAGCCACCTCCCATCTCAGAAGCACCTCCCTGCCTTCCATCATATACAGTGCTCCACTGCCTTTCTGCAAGAGTCACACAAACACCACACACTCACATACACAGCCACCTCTCATCTCAGAAGCACCTCCCAGCCTTCCATCATATACAGTGCTCCACTGCCTTTCTGCTAGAGTCACACACACACCGCACACTCACATACACAGCCACCTCCCATCTCAGAAGCACCTCCCTGCCTTCCATCATATACAGTGCTCCACTGCCCTTCTGCTAGTCACAAACACACCACACACTCACATACACAGCCACCTCCCATCTCAGAAGCACCTCCCTGCCTTCCATCATATACAGTGCTCCACTGCCTTTCTGCTAGAGTCACACACACACCGCACACTCACATACACAGCCTCCTCCCGTCTCAGAAGCACCTCCCTGCCTTCCATCTTATACAGTGCTCCAATGTCTTTCTGCTAGTCACACAAACACCGAACACTCACACACACAGCCACCTCCCATCTCAGAAGCACCTCCCTGCCTTCCATCATATACAGCGCTTCCCTGCCTTTCTGCTAGTCACACAAGTACCACACACTCACATACACAGCCACCTCCCATCTCAGAAGCACCTCCCTGCCTTCCATCATATACAGTGCTCCACTGCCTTTCTGCTTGAGTCACACACACACCGCACACTCACATACACAGCCACCTCCCATCTCAGAAGCACCTCCCTGCCTTCCAACATATACAGTGCTCCACTGCCTTTCTGCTAGAGTCACACACACACCGCACACTCACATACACAGCCACCTCCCATCTTAGAAGCACCTCCCTGCCTTCCATCATACACAGTGCTCCACTGCCTTTCTGCAAGTCACACAAACACCGCACACTCACACACACAGCCACCTCCCATCTCAGAAGCACCTCCCTGCCTTCCATCATATACAGTGCTCCACTGCCTTTCTGCAAGAGTCACACAAACACCAAACACTCACATACACAGCCACCTCTCATCTCAGAAGCACCTCCCTGCCTTCCATCATATACAGTGCTCCACTGCCTTTCTGCTAGAGTCACACACACACACCGCACACTCACATACACAGCCACCTCCCATCTCAGAAGCACCTCCCTGCCTTCCATCATATACAGCTCCACTGCCTTTCTGCAAGAGTCACACAAACACCGCACACTCACACACACAGCCACCTCCCATCTCAGAAGCACCTCCCTGCCTTCCATCATATACAGTGCTCCACTGCCTTTCTGCAAGAGTCACACAAACACCACACTCACATACACAGCCACCTCTCACCTCAGAAGCACCTCCCTGCCTTCCATCATATACAGTGCTCCACTGCCTTTCTGCTAGAGTCACACACACACCGCACACTCACATACACAGCCACCTCCCATCTCAGAAGCACCTCCCTGCCTTCCATCATATACAGTGCTCCACTGCCTTTCTGCTAGAGTCACACACACACCGCACACTCACATACACAGTCACCTCCCATCTCAGAAGCACCTCCCTGCCTTCCATCATATACAGTGCTCCACTGCCTTTCTGCTAGAGTCACACACACACCGCACACTCACATACACAGCCACCTCCCATCTCAGAAGCACCTTCCTGCCTTCCATCATATACAGTGCTCCACTGCCTTTCTGCAAGAGTCACACAAACACCACACACTCACATACACAGCCACCTCTCATCTCAGAAGCACCTCCCTGCCTTCCATCATATACAGTGCTCCACTGCCTTTCTGCTAGAGTCACACACACACCGCACACTCACATACACAGCCACCTCCCATCTCAGAAGCACCTCCCTGCCTTCCATCATATACAGTGCTCCACTGCCTTTCTGCAAGAGTCACACAAACACCGCACACTCTCACACACACAGCCACCTCCCATCTCAGAAGCACCTCCCTGCCTTCCATCATATACAGTGCTCCACTGCCTTTCTGCAAGTAACGCAAACACCACACACTCACATACACAGCCACCTCTCATCTCAGAAGCACCTCCCAGGTTTCCATCATATACAGTGCTCCACTGCCTTTCTGCAAGAGTCACACAAACACCGCACACTCACACACACAGCCTCCTCCCATCTCAGAAACACCTCCCTGCCTTCCATCATATACAGTGCTCCACTGCCTTTCTGCAAGAGTCACACAAACACCACACACTCACATACACAGCCACCTCTCACCTCAGAAGCACCTCCCTGCCTTCCATCATATACAGTGCTCCACTGCCTTTCTGCTAGAGTCACACACACACCGCACACTCACACACACAGCCACCTCCCATCTCAGAAGCACCTCCCTGCCTTCCATCATATACAGTGCTCCACTGCCTTTCTGCAAGAGTCACACAAACACCGCACTCACATACACAGCCACCTCCCATCTCAGAAGCACCTCCCTGCCTTCCATCATATACAGTGCTCCACTGCCTTTCTGCAAGTAACACAAACACCACACACTCACATACACAGCCACCTCTCATCTCAGAAGCACCTCCCAGCCTTCCATCATATACAGTGCTCCACTGCCTTTCTGCAAGAGTCACACAAACACCGCACACTCACACACACAGCCACCTCCCATCTCAGAAACACCTCCCTGCCTTCCATCATATACAGTGCTCCACTGCCTTTCTGCAAGAGTCACACAAACACCGCACTCACATACACAGCCACCTCCCATCTCAGAAGCACCTCCCTGCCTTCCATCATATACAGTGCTCCACTGCCTTTCTGCAAGAGTCACACAAACACCACACACTCACATACACAGCCACCTCTCATCTCAGAAGCACCTCCCAGCCTTCCATCATATACAGTGCTCCACTGCCTTTCTGCTAGAGTCACACACACACCGCACACTCACATACACAGCCACCTCCCATCTCAGAAGCACCTCCCTGCCTTCCATCATATACAGTGCTCCACTGCCCTTCTGCTAGTCACAAACACACCACACACTCACATACACAGCCACCTCCCATCTCAGAAGCACCTCCCTGCCTTCCATCATATACAGTGCTCCACTGCCTTTCTGCTAGAGTCACACACACACCGCACACTCACATACACAGCCTCCTCCCGTCTCAGAAGCACCTCCCTGCCTTCCATCTTATACAGTGCTCCAATGTCTTTCTGCTAGTCACACAAACACCGAACACTCACACACACAGCCACCTCCCATCTCAGAAGCACCTCCCTGCCTTCCATCATATACAGCGCTTCCCTGCCTTTCTGCTAGTCACACAAGTACCACACACTCACATACACAGCCACCTCCCATCTCAGAAGCACCTCCCTGCCTTCCATCATATACAGTGCTCCACTGCCTTTCTGCTTGAGTCACACACACACCGCACACTCACATACACAGCCACCTCCCATCTCAGAAGCACCTCCCTGCCTTCCAACATATACAGTGCTCCACTGCCTTTCTGCTAGAGTCACACACACACCGCACACTCACATACACAGCCACCTCCCATCTTAGAAGCACCTCCCTGCCTTCCATCATACACAGTGCTCCACTGCCTTTCTGCAAGTCACACAAACACCGCACACTCACACACACAGCCACCTCCCATCTCAGAAGCACCTCCCTGCCTTCCATCATATACAGTGCTCCACTGCCTTTCTGCAAGAGTCACACAAACACCAAACACTCACATACACAGCCACCTCTCATCTCAGAAGCACCTCCCTGCCTTCCATCATATACAGTGCTCCACTGCCTTTCTGCTAGAGTCACACACACACACCGCACACTCACATACACAGCCACCTCCCATCTCAGAAGCACCTCCCTGCCTTCCATCATATACAGCTCCACTGCCTTTCTGCAAGAGTCACACAAACACCGCACACTCACACACACAGCCACCTCCCATCTCAGAAGCACCTCCCTGCCTTCCATCATATACAGTGCTCCACTGCCTTTCTGCAAGAGTCACACAAACACCACACTCACATACACAGCCACCTCTCACCTCAGAAGCACCTCCCTGCCTTCCATCATATACAGTGCTCCACTGCCTTTCTGCTAGAGTCACACACACACCGCACACTCACATACACAGCCACCTCCCATCTCAGAAGCACCTCCCTGCCTTCCATCATATACAGTGCTCCACTGCCTTTCTGCTAGAGTCACACACACACCGCACACTCACATACACAGTCACCTCCCATCTCAGAAGCACCTCCCTGCCTTCCATCATATACAGTGCTCCACTGCCTTTCTGCTAGAGTCACACACACACCGCACACTCACATACACAGCCACCTCCCATCTCAGAAGCACCTTCCTGCCTTCCATCATATACAGTGCTCCACTGCCTTTCTGCAAGAGTCACACAAACACCACACACTCACATACACAGCCACCTCTCATCTCAGAAGCACCTCCCTGCCTTCCATCATATACAGTGCTCCACTGCCTTTCTGCTAGAGTCACACACACACCGCACACTCACATACACAGCCACCTCCCATCTCAGAAGCACCTCCCTGCCTTCCATCATATACAGTGCTCCACTGCCTTTCTGCAAGAGTCACACAAACACCGCACACTCTCACACACACAGCCACCTCCCATCTCAGA
Source organism: Triturus cristatus (assembly GCF_964204655.1). Taxonomy (NCBI): domain Eukaryota; kingdom Metazoa; phylum Chordata; class Amphibia; order Caudata; family Salamandridae; genus Triturus; species Triturus cristatus. Next base: position 92,649,406 of record NC_140579.1, on the reverse strand, counting down.
AGCACCTCCCTGCCTTCCATCATATACAGTGCTCCACTGCCTTTCTGCAAGTAACGCAAACACCACACACTCACATACACAGCCACCTCTCATCTCAGAAGCACCTCCCAGGTTTCCATCATATACAGTGCTCCACTGCCTTTCTGCAAGAGTCACACAAACACCGCACACTCACACACACAGCCTCCTCCCATCTCAGAAACACCTCCCTGCCTTCCATCATATACAGTGCTCCACTGCCTTTCTGCAAGAGTCACACAAACACCGCACTCACATACACAGCCACCTCCCATCTCAGAAGCACCTCCCTGCCTTCCATCATATACAGTGCTCCACTGCCTTTCTGCAAGAGTCACACAAACACCACACACTCACATACACAGCCACCTTGTTAGAAAAGGTAGATGGACCGGGAGGGTCGGCCGGGGTCAGGAGGAGAGGTCTCCGGGGAGAGCCGTCTCCAGCGATCGTACAGACAAGTAACTTCCCCCCCACAGACAGATATCACACACGGATAAGATTCAGTGTTCTTTATAAGCCCTTATTTAAGGTACGGTTAAATGGTACAAGGAGGTCTGGACTCAGGGGTCCCCTCGATTAGAGTCTCGCAAGGTAGGGAAGGGGGTAGCGGGACAGTCTATTTACCAATCAGGTAGTTCGGGTGAGATGATGATGAGCTCACAATCCTCGAGCTTGGTGGTTAGGTGGTATGGGCCGCGGCAGCAGGTCCCGGTGTGGATGGTCGATACAACGGGCCGCGGCAGCGCCAGCAGGTCCCCGGAAGATATACGGTCCGCGGCAGCGCCAGCAGGTCCCGGTGAGGATGGTCGTTACAACGGGCCGCGGCAGCGCCAGCAGGTCCCAGGAAGATGAAGGTTGCAGAAGGCCGCGGCAGCGCCAGCAGGTCCCCGGAAGATATACGGTCCGCGGCAGCGCCAGCAGGTCCCGGTGAGGATGGTCGTTACAACGGGCCGCGGCAGCGCCAGCAGGTCCCAGGAAGATGAAGGTTGCAGAAGGCCGCGGCAGCGCCAGCAGGCAGGACGATGGATCACAAGAGCGGGCTACGGCAGCGCCAGTAGACCGTCAGGGTTGAGTTCACTCGGTGTCTCTCGACTCCAGGATACAACTGCCTTCCTGCTCCGGAGCTGCCTCAGTTATAGGGCTGGTGCCCTTTGATGTCCGGACCCTCGCACTTGGAGGTCGGGGGGTCCGGGATGAAGGTGTCCAGACACCCAGTAGGGGGTGGAGCCAGGGCCTGGGGGAGCTGGGGGCGATCGGCACCTGGCGGGGGAGAGCCCTTGACACTTCGTTCTCCCATTGACCTGCCAAGTGGTCCGCTCACCTCCTGGGTGGATGGTGGTGCCGGGATGTCGGGGCCGGCCAGGCCCGGGGTTAGGGTCGAGGGGAGGCCATGCGGCCGCGTGGTGCAGGGCCCAAGATGGCGGAGTGACCCGGCCGGGAAAGCCGGTGGGGCTGGACCCCGTGATGAGTAGGGGTCCGAGGGCAGAGGGTCCGTCGGGAGACGGAGTACAGGTGCTTGTTGCGGGGATATGCCAGGTGGGCCGGAGTTCGGGCCCTGTCGCGCGGGGAGGGAGCAAGCCGTCTGTGAGGCCTGTCCAACATGCGTCCCCCCCAGCTGAAGGCGGGGAGAGTCACCCATCTCCTTGGGGACTCTCTTCGTCGAGGCGGAAAAAGCGGGACAGGCCATCTGCGTTGGCGTGGTCTTGGCCTGGTCGGTGCTCCACGGTGAAGTCCATTCCCTGCAGGGAAATGGACCAGCGCAAGAGTTTTGGGTTCTCCCCCCGCATCTGCATCAGCCATTGCAGGGGTCGATGGTCGGTTTGTACCCGGAAGTGGGTACCGAAGAGATAGGGTCGGAGCTTTTTGAGGGCCCACACTACTGCAAATGCCTCCCTCTCGATGGTGCTCCAACGCTGTTCTCGGGCCAGGAGACGTCGGCTGATGAAGGCCACCGGCTGGTCATGACCTTCGGGGTTCAACTGAGAGAGGACGGCCCCGATGCCGTGGTCGGAGGTGTCGGTCTGCACCACAAATTCCCGACTGTAATCGGGGGCCTGGAGCACCGGGGCGGTGCACAGGGCGGCCTTCAGCTCCTCGAAGGCCGCTTGACAATCAGGAGTCCAGTTGACCCGCTTCGGCTGGTTCTTGGAGGTGAGACCCGTGAGGGGCCCCACGATGCTGCCGTAGTCCTTCACGAACCGCCGGTAGTAGCCGGTGAGCCCCAAGAAGGCTCGGACCTCGGTCTGGGTGACGGGGGGCTGCCAGGACTGGATGGCAGCAATCTTAAGTTGTAGTGGGGCCACCAGCCCGCTCCCCACTTGGTGCCCAAGGTAGGTCACAGACCCTTGGCCAATCTGGCACTTGCCGGCCTTAATGGTGAGGCCGGCCCGTTGGAGGGCTTGTAGGACCTCTTGGAGGTGACGGAGGTGGTCGGACCAGTGGCGGCTGTATACAGCGATATCGTCCAGGTAGGCAGCGCTGAATTCCTCAAGCCCTGCCAAGACCTGGTTCACAAGGCGTTGGAACGTGGCGGGGGCATTCTTCATGCCAAAGGGCATGACCTTAAATTGATAGTGGCCATCGGGGGTAGAGAAGGCTGACCGTTCCTGAGCCCTGGGTGTGAGGCCGATCTGCCAGTAGCCCGCCGTGAGGTCGAAGATACTAAGGTAGCGGGCGGCCCCCAGCCGGTCGATCAGCTCGTCTGCTCGGGGGATGGGATGAGCGTCGGTCCGGGTGACAGCGTTCAAGCCCCGGTAGTCGACGCAGAATCTCAGTTCAGGGGCGGAGCCGGGGGCAGCGGCCTTGGGAACTAATACGACCGGACTGGCCCAGGGACTGTCCGAGGGCTCGATGACCCCGATCGTGAGCATCTTGGCCACTTCCTCCTGTATGCAGGCCCGTACCCGATCTGGTACGCGGTAGGCCCGGTGCCGGACAGGGGGACTGTCCCCGGTGTCTACGTCGTGCAAACACCAGGGGGTGACCCCGGGGGTGAGGGAGAACAGGGCAGCGAACTGCAGCAGGAGGTTCCGGCAGTCCTGGCGTTGCTCCGAAGTGAGGGCGTCAGAGAGCCGGACCCCGTCCACGGAGCCGTCCTTCTCCTGAGTCCTCAGGAGATCCGGGAGGGGCTCGGAGTCTTCTTCTGTGCCACTGTCTGTAGCCATCAAGAGGCTTAGTTCGGAGCGCACAAAGTGCGGTTTGAGCCGGTTGGTGTGGAGGACCCGAAGGGGGTTCCGGGAGGGCCCCATGTCGATGAGGTAAGTGACGGGGCTTTTGCGCTCGACCACTTTGAAGGGCCCCGTCCACTTATCTTGCAGGGCACATGGTTCGGTGGGGGACATCACCCATACTTGCTGCCCAGGCTCGAATTCAACGGAGGAGGCATTGTGATCATACCACCTCTTCATGTCCTCCTGGCTGGCCTCGAGGTTCGCCTTGGCCATCTCCCTGAAGCGCCGGGTCTGGTTTCGTAAGGCCAGGATGTATTTGAAGACGTCTGGAGGGGTCGTTAGGGGGGCCATCTCCCAACCTTCCTTGACTAGGCTGAGGGGCCCTCGCACAGGGTGTCCGTATAGGAGTTCAAAGGGGCTAAAACCGAGGGACTTCTGGGGAACTTCCCGGTAGGCGAAGAGGAGGCACGGGAGCAGTACATCCCACTGGCGACGGAGAGGTTCTTCCAATCCCCCAATCATCCCTTTGAGAGTGCGGTTAAAACGCTCCACTAGTCCGTTCCCTTGGGGGTGATAGGGGGTCGTGAATCTGTAGGTGACCCCGCATTGTTGCCAGAGGGACTTCATGTATTTTGATATGAAATTCGTGCCTCGGTCGCTGACGACTTCTCGGGGGAAGCCTACCCGGGAGAAGATCCCCATCAGGGCCCGGCCAACCACTGGAGCGGTCACTGTCCGTAGGGGCACCGCCTCGGGGTAGCGGGTGGCATGGTCCACTAGTACCAAGATGAACCTGTGTCCTTGTGCCGTGCGGGGGTCCAGAGGTCCCACAATGTCTATCCCCACCCTCTCGAACGGGGTGGTGACCACCGGGAAGGGTTGTAGAGGGGCCTTCAGCTTCCGGCCACTCTTCCCGCTGGCTTGGCATGTGGGGCACGATCGGCAGTGGTTCAGGACGTCATTCCTCATTTTCGGCCAAAAAAAATGGGTCACCAGGCGACTGTACGTTTTGTCCTGGCCCAGGTGTCCAGCCAGGGGGACATCGTGGGCTAGGTTGAGCAGAAAGTCTCGGAAGCGGAGCGGTACCACCAGAACTCGACCGGCCCCCAGCTCGGCGATTCTTTGCTCGCTGTAGAGCAGGTCGTTATCCCAGTAGACCCAGTGGGTTCCGGTGGTGTCCCCGGCGGTTTGGGTGCTGGCTTGTTGGCGGAGTCCCTCGAGGGAGGGACAGGTCTTTTGTTCCTGGCGGAACTGTTCTTGGGTGGGCCCCCCTTCCTGCCGCCACTGAGCCAGATCCGGAAGGTCCTGGTGGTGCGCGTCTTCTTCGGTAGTCGGGTCCGGGAGGTCGGACTCGCCGTTGTCCTCTACGGGGGCAACCGGGGGCGGCGGTGCTGGCCATTCGGTTTCTTCTGATCGGGGGGCGGCACGGGCGGCCCTGGATCGGGTGGTTATGCAGGCCCAGTCCGGGAGGCCCAGCATCCCCAAGTGCTCTCTTCTCTCGACGGTGGCCCACGGGGAACTCTCGAGGTCATTCCCCAGGAGGCAGTCCACGGGGGCATCGTCCCGGACCGTCACCTTCAGTAGGCCGGAGACCCCTCCCCATTCAAACGGGACGCAGGCCATCTTACACATGCTCTCAGAGTTATCCGCCGAGCGGACGGGGCAGAGAATGTTCGGCAGGATCTGCTCGGGCTTCACCAGGTGACAGCGGACGGCCGTCACGCTGGCGCCGGTGTCACGCAAGGCCTCGGCTCTCTGTCCATTAATGGTCACCCACTGACCGTATTTTCTGGTGTTGGCGGGTAGGGGAGCCCGCGGAACCATGTCCCTTCCCCCTAAGCATGCCAGGACCATGGCGGCCGGTTCCCACCCTTGCTGGTCCGGCTCATACTCCTCGGGTCCCTCCGATGATTGCTCTTCCCCCAGGGCAGCGGCAGCTACCTGGCGGGGCTTGGGTGGTTGATTTAGCGGGCAGTTCGGATCGTTGGCGTAGTGGCCTAGTCGCTGGCACCGGTGGCACGTGACGTTGGCTCGGTACCCAGGCCGCAACGGGGGGTTGCCCCGGCCGGCCGGAGGTGGAGTGCTGGCCACGGGTGTTGCGGGTAAGGCGTCTCTCCCTCGCCCCTGGCCCCCTCCTCCTCCCCGAGGACGGTGCTGGCCTTGGTTGCTTCTGTTCTGGTCGTGTGGCCCTTTCCGGCCCACTCGGGTGCTTTCCCACCGGTCAGCTTCGGCGGCGAGCTGCCGGGGGTCAGTCAGCTTACTGTCGAGTAGGTGCTGCCTGAGCTCGACGAAACAGTTGTTTGACAGGTGCTCCCATACCATAAGGTTGAAGAGTTGTTCGTAGGTGGTGACCTGATTTCCCTTGATCCAACCCTCGAAGGCCCGGCTGAAATAGTTCACGTATTCCACCCAAGTTGTACCTGGGATCCGGGTGCAATCTCTGAACCTCTGGCGGTACATCTCGGGCGTGAGGCCGTAGCGGGTGAGGAGGGCAGCCTTCATGTGGTCGTAGGACGACATTTGGTGATCGGGGAGCTGCAGCAGGGCATCGCGACCCTCGTTGATGAATCTCCCCCAAAGTCCGGCTCCCCAATCACTCCGGTCGATCCGGTGAGAGGTCATTGCGATCTCATAGGCTTTAAACCACTGTTGTATGTCGTCTTCTCGGACATACTCGCGGACCACATCCTTGGGGATGTGAACTTTTTTCTCAATAGGCCCCGGGGTGTGTGGTCGCTCAGGCACCCCCAGTTCCTTATTCTGTTTGCGCAGTTCTATTTCCGCCAGTCGGCGCTCGTGCTCGAGCGTTATTTTTTTCTCTTCCAGCTCTCTTTGTCTCTGCTTTTCTTCTCGTTCCTCTCGAAGCCGCATATGCTCGAGGTTGATTTTCTGTTCAGCTAACTTAAGTTCCCCATCCATCTTGAGTCGTGCCATCTCTAATTCGTGTAATCTGACTCTGTCTCTTTCTCGTATCTCCTCCTGTGAGAGGCCCGTTCCCCGCTCCTCGGGAGCCGTGGCGTTCCCCTCTGGTGTGATGCTGTTTTGGTCTGGTGTGACGCTGCTTTGGTCGGAGGGTCCTGCGACCCCAGTTTCTGTCCATGACTCAAGAGCGCGCTTTAGATCATCCTTGGTACTCAGGCCGGTGGTAGCAATGCCAAGTTCTATGCAAAATTGTCTCAGTTCGCGGTGGTTGTATTCTTCTAATTTCTCCATTTGGAACTTCTCGGTGGAGCTGCTATCTTTGGTCGACATCGTGCTTTGTCGTGGGGTGAGCTACTCTCTGTACGATTACGCGTTGATTCGGATCGCGCCGCTGGCCACCAATGTTAGAAAAGGTAGATGGACCGGGAGGGTCGGCCGGGGTCAGGAGGAGAGGTCTCCGGGGAGAGCCATCTCCAGCGATCGTACAGACAAGTAACTTCCCCCCCACAGACAGATATCACACACGGATAAGATTCAGTGTTCTTTATAAGCCCTTATTTAAGGTACGGTTAAATGGTACAAGGAGGTCTGGACTCAGGGGTCCCCTCGATTAGAGTCTCGCAAGGTAGGGAAGGGGGTAGCGGGACAGTCTATTTACCAATCAGGTAGTTCGGGTGAGATGATGATGAGCTCACAATCCTCGAGCTTGGTGGTTAGGTGGTATGGGCCGCGGCAGCGCCAGCAGGTCCCGGTGTGGATGGTCGATACAACGGGCCGCGGCAGCGCCAGCAGGTCCCCGGAAGATATACGGTCCGCGGCAGCGCCAGCAGGTCCCGGTGAGGATGGTCGTTACAACGGGCCGCGGCAGCGCCAGCAGGTCCCAGGAAGATGAAGGTTGCAGAAGGCCGCGGCAGCGCCAGCAGGTCCCCGGAAGATATACGGTCCGCGGCAGCGCCAGCAGGTCCCGGTGAGGATGGTCGTTACAACGGGCCGCGGCAGCGCCAGCAGGTCCCAGGAAGATGAAGGTTGCAGAAGGCCGCGGCAGCGCCAGCAGGCAGGACGATGGATCACAAGAGCGGGCTACGGCAGCGCCAGTAGACCGTCAGGGTTGAGTTCACTCGGTGTCTCTCGACTCCAGGATACAACTGCCTTCCTGCTCCGGAGCTGCCTCAGTTATAGGGCTGGTGCCCTTTGATGTCCGGACCCTCGCACTTGGAGGTCGGGGGGTCCGGGATGAAGGTGTCCAGACACCCAGCAGGGGGTGGAGCCAGGGCCTGGGGGAGCTGGGGGCGATCGGCACCTGGCGGGGGAGAGCCCTTGACACTTCGTTCTCCCATTGACCTGCCAAGTGGTCCGCTCACCTCCTGGGTGGATGGTGGTGCCGGGATGTCGGGGCCGGCCAGGCCCGGGGTTAGGGTCGAGGGGAGGCCATGCGGCCGCGTGGTGCAGGGCCCAAGATGGCGGAGTGACCCGGCCGGGAAAGCCGGTGGGGCTGGACCCCGTGATGAGTAGGGGTCCGAGGGCAGAGGGTCCGTCGGGAGACGGAGTACAGGTGCTTGTTGCGGGGATATGCCAGGTGGGCCGGAGTTCGGGCCCTGTCGCGCGGGGAGGGAGCAAGCCGTCTGTGAGGCCTGTCCAACACACCTCTTGTCTCAGAAGCACCTCCCAGCCTTCCATCATATACAGTGCTCCACTGCCTTTCTGCTAGAGTCACACACACCGCACACTCACATACACAGCCACCTCCCATCTCAGAAGCACCTCCCTGCCTTCCATCATATACAGTGCTCCACTGCCTTTCTGCTAGTCACACACACACCACACACTCACATACACAGCCACCTCCCATCTCAGAAGCACCTCCCTGCCTTCCATCATATACAGTGCTCCACTGCCTTTCTACTAGAGTCACACACACACCGCACACTCACATACACAGCCTCCTCCCGTCTCAGAAGCACCTCCCTGCCTTCCATCTTATACAGTGCTCCACTGTCTTTCTGCTAGTCACACAAACACCGAACACTCACACACACAGCCACCTCCCATCTCAGAAGAACCTTCCTGCCTTCCATCATATACAGCGCTTCCCTGCCTTTCTGCTAGTCACACAAGTACCACACACTCACATACACAGCCACCTCCCATCTCAGAAGCACCTCCCTGCCTTCCATCATATACAGTGCTCCACTGCCTTTCTGCTTGAGTCACACACACACCGCACACTCACATACACAGCCACCTCCCATCTCAGAAGCACCTCCCTGCCTTCCATCATATACAGTGCTCCACTGCCTTTCTGCTAGAGTCACACACACACCGCACACTCACATACACAGCCACCTCCCATCTTAGAAGCACCTCCCTGCCTTCCATCATACACAGTGCTCCACTGCCTTTCTGCAAGAGTCACACAAACACCGCACACTCACACACACAGCCACCTCCCATCTCAGAAGCACCTCCCTGCCTTCCATCATATACAGTGCTCCACTGCCTTTCTGCAAGAGTCACACAAACACCAAACACTCACATACACAGCCACCTCTCATCTCAGAAGCACCTCCCTGCCTTCCATCATATACATTGCTCCACTGCCTTTCTGCTAGAGTCACACACACACACCGCACACTCACATACACAGCCACCTCCCATCTCAGAAGCACCTCCCTGCCTTCCATCATATACAGTGCTCCACTGCCTTTCTGCAAGAGTCACACAAACACCACACACTCACATACACAGCCACCTCTCACCTCAGAAGCACCTCCCTGCCTTCCATCATATACAGTGCTCCACTGCCTTTCTGCTAGTCACACACACACCGCACACTCACATACACAGCCACCTCCCATCTCAGAAGCACCTCCCTGCCTTCCATCATATACAGTGCTCCACTGCCTTTCTGCTAGTCACACACACACCGCACACTCACATACACAGTCACCTCCCATCTCAGAAGCACCTCCCTGCCTTCCATCATATACAGTGCTCCACTGCCTTTCTGATAGAGTCACACACACACCGCACACTCACATACACAGCCACCTCCCATCTCAGAAGCACCTCCCTGCCTTCCATCATATACAGTGCTCCACTGCCTTTCTGCAAGAGTCACACAAACACCACACACTCACATACACAGCCACCTCTCATCTCAGAAGCACCTCCCTGCCTTCCATCATATACAGTGCTCCACTGCCTTTCTGCTAGTCACACACACACCGCACACTCACATACACAGCCACCTCCCATCTCAGAAGCACCTCCCTGCCTTCCATCATATACAGTGCTCCACTGCCTTTCTGCTAGAGTCACACACACACCGCACACTCACATACACAGCCACCTCCCATCTCAGAAGCACCTCCCTGCCTTCCATCATATACAGGGCTCTACTGCCTTTCTGCTAGAGTCACACACACACCGCACACTCACATACACAGCCACCTCCCATCTCAGAAGCACCTCCCTGCCTTCCATCATATACAGTGCTCCACTGCTTTTCTGCAAGAGTCACACAAACACCACACACTCACATACACAGCCACCTCTCATCTCAGAAGCACCTCCCTGCCTTCCATCATATACAGTGCTCCACTGCCTTTCTGCTAGTCACACACACACCGCACAGTCACATACACAGCCACCTCCCATCTCAGAAGCACCTCCCTGCCTTCCATCATATACAGTGCTCCACTGCCTTTCTGCTAGAGTCACACACACACACCGCACACTCACATACACAGCCACCTCCCATCTCAGAAGCACCTCCCTGCCTTCCATCATATACAGTGCTCCACTGCTTTTCTGCAAGAGTCACACAAACACCACACACTCACATACACAGCCACCTCCCATCTCAGAAGCACCTCCCTGCCTTCCATCATATACAGTGCTCCACTGCCTTTCTGCTAGTCACACACACACCGCACAGTCACATACACAGCCACCTCCCATCTCAGAAGCACCTCCCTGCCTTCCATCATATACAGTGCTCCACTGCCTTTCTGCTAGAGTCACACACACACACCGCACACTCACATACACAGCCACCTCCCATCTCAGAAGCACCTCCCTGCCTTCCATCATATACAGTGCTCCACTGCCTTTCTGCTAGAGTCACACACACACCGCACACTCACATACACAGCCACCTCCCATCTCAGAAGCACCTCCCTGCCTTCCATCATATACAGTGCTCCACTGCCTTTCTGCTAGTCACACACACACCACACACTCACATACACAGCCACCTCCCATCTCAGAAGCACCTCCCTGCCTTCCATCATATACAGTGCTCCACTGCCTTTCTGCTAGAGTCACACACACACCGCACACTCACATACACAGCCTCCTCCCGTCTCAGAAGCACCTCCCTGCCTTCCATCTTATACAGTGCTCCACTGTCTTTCTGCTAGTCACACAAACACCGAACACTCACACACACAGCCACCTCCCATCTCAGAAGCACCTCCCTGCCTTCCATCATATACAGCGCTTCCCTGCCTTTCTGCTAGTCACACAAGTACCACACACTCACATACACAGCCACCTCCCATCTCAGAAGCACCTCCCTGCCTTCCATCATATACAGTGCTCCACTGCCTTTCTGCTTGAGTCACACACACACCGCACACTCACATACACAGCCACCTCCCATCTCAGAAGCACCTCCCTGCCTTCCAACATATACAGTGCTCCACTGCCTTTCTGCTAGAGTCACACACACACCGCACACTCACATACACAGCCACCTCCCATCTTAGAAGCACCTCCCTGCCTTCCATCATACACAGTGCTCCACTGCCTTTCTGCAAGTCACACAAACACCGCACACTCACACACACAGCCACCTCCCATCTCAGAAGCACCTCCCTGCCTTCCATCATATACAGTGCTCCACTGCCTTTCTGCAAGAGTCACACAAACACCAAACACTCACATACACAGCCACCTCTCATCTCAGAAGCACCTCCCTGCCTTCCATCATATACAGTGCTCCACTGCCTTTCTGCTAGAGTCACACACACACACCGCACACTCACATACACAGCCACCTCCCATCTCAGAAGCACCTCCCTGCCTTCCATCATATACAGCTCCACTGCCTTTCTGCAAGAGTCACACAAACACCGCACACTCACACACACAGCCACCTCCCATCTCAGAAGCACCTCCCTGCCTTCCATCATATACAGTGCTCCACTGCCTTTCTGCAAGAGTCACACAAACACCACACTCACATACACAGCCACCTCTCACCTCAGAAGCACCTCCCTGCCTTCCATCATATACAGTGCTCCACTGCCTTTCTGCTAGAGTCACACACACACCGCACACTCACATACACAGCCACCTCCCATCTCAGAAGCACCTCCCTGCCTTCCATCATATACAGTGCTCCACTGCCTTTCTGCTAGAGTCACACACACACCGCACACTCACATACACAGTCACCTCCCATCTCAGAAGCACCTCCCTGCCTTCCATCATATACAGTGCTCCACTGCCTTTCTGCTAGAGTCACACACACACCGCACACTCACATACACAGCCACCTCCCATCTCAGAAGCACCTTCCTGCCTTCCATCATATACAGTGCTCCACTGCCTTTCTGCAAGAGTCACACAAACACCACACACTCACATACACAGCCACCTCTCATCTCAGAAGCACCTCCCTGCCTTCCATCATATACAGTGCTCCACTGCCTTTCTGCTAGAGTCACACACACACCGCACACTCACATACACAGCCACCTCCCATCTCAGAAGCACCTCCCTGCCTTCCATCATATACAGTGCTCCACTGCCTTTCTGCAAGAGTCACACAAACACCGCACACTCTCACACACACAGCCACCTCCCATCTCAGAAGCACCTCCCTGCCTTCCATCATATACAGTGCTCCACTGCCTTTCTGCAAGTAACGCAAACACCACACACTCACATACACAGCCACCTCTCATCTCAGAAGCACCTCCCAGGTTTCCATCATATACAGTGCTCCACTGCCTTTCTGCAAGAGTCACACAAACACCGCACACTCACACACACAGCCTCCTCCCATCTCAGAAACACCTCCCTGCCTTCCATCATATACAGTGCTCCACTGCCTTTCTGCAAGAGTCACACAAACACCGCACTCACATACACAGCCACCTCCCATCTCAGAAGCACCTCCCTGCCTTCCATCATATACAGTGCTCCACTGCCTTTCTGCAAGAGTCACACAAACACCACACACTCACATACACAGCCACCTCTTGTCTCAGAAGCACCTCCCAGCCTTCCATCATATACAGTGCTCCACTGCCTTTCTGCTAGTCACACACACCGCACACTCACACACACCGCACACTCACATACACAGCCACCTCCCATCTCAGAAGCACCTCCCTGCCTTCCATCATATACAGTGCTCCACTGCCTTTCTGCTAGTCACACACACACCACACACTCACATACACAGCCACCTCCCATCTCAGAAGCACCTCCCTGCCTTCCATCATATACAGTGCTCCACTGCCTTTCTGCTAGAGTCACACACACACCGCACACTCACATACACAGCCTCCTCCCGTCTCAGAAGCACCTCCCTGCCTTCCATCTTATACAGTGCTCCACTGTCTTTCTGCTAGTCACACAAACACCGAACACTCACACACACAGCCACCTCCCATCTCAGAAGAACCTCCCTGCCTTCCATCATATACAGCGCTTCCCTGCCTTTCTGCTAGTCACACAAGTACCACACACTCACATACACAGCCACCTCCCATCTCAGAAGCACCTCCCTGCCTTCCATCATATACAGTGCTCCACTGCCTTTCTGCTAGAGTCACACACACACCGCACACTCACATACACAGCCACCTCCCATCTTAGAAGCACCTCCCTGCCTTCCATCATACACAGTGCTCCACTGCCTTTCTGCAAGAGTCACACAAACACCGCACACTCACACACACAGCCACCTCCCATCTCAGAAGCACTTCCCTGCCTTCCATCATATACAGTGCTCCACTGCCTTTCTGCAAGAGTCACACAAACACCAAACACTCACATACACAGCCACCTCTCATCTCAGAAGCACCTCCCTGCCTTCCATCATATACATTGCTCCACTGCCTTTCTGCTAGAGTCACACACAAACACCGCACACTCACATACACAGCCACCTCCCATCTCAGAAGCACCTCCCTGCCTTCCATCATATACAGTGCTCCACTGCCTTTCTGCAAGAGTCACACAAACACCACACACTCACATACACAGCCACCTCTCACCTCAGAAGCACCTCCCTGCCTTCCATCATATACAGTGCTCCACTGCCTTTCTGCTAGTCACACACACACCGCACACTCACATACACAGCCACCTCCCATCTCAGAAGCACCTCCCTGCCTTCCATCATATACAGTGCTCCACTGCCTTTCTGCTAGTCACACACACACCGCACACTCACATACAAAGTCACCTCCCATCTCAGAAGCACCTCCCTGCCTTCCATCATATACAGTGCTCCACTGCCTTTCTGCTAGAGTCACACACACACCGCACACTCACATACACAGCCACCTCCCATCTCAGAAGCACCTCCCTGCCTTCCATCATATACAGTGCTCCACTGCCTTCCTGCAAGAGTCACACAAACACCACACACTCACATACACAGCCACCTCTCATCTCAGAAGCACCTCCCTGCCTTCCATCATATACAGTGCTCCACTGCCTTTCTGCTAGTCACACACACACCGCACACTCACATACACAGCCACCTCCCATCTCAGAAGCACCTCCCTGCCTTCCATCATATACAGTGCTCCACTGCCTTTCTGCTAGAGTCACACACACACCGCACACTCACATACACAGCCACCTCCCATCTCAGAAGCACCTCCCTGCCTTCCATCATATACAGGGCTCTACTGCCTTTCTGCTAGAGTCACACACACACCGCACACTCACATACACAGCCACCTCCCATCTCAGAAGCACCTCCCTGCCTTCCATCATATACAGTGCTCCACTGCTTTTCTGCAAGAGTCACACAAACACCACACACTCACATACACAGCCACCTCTCATCTCAGAAGCACCTCCCTGCCTTCCATCATATACAGTGCTCCACTGCCTTTCTGCTAGAGTCACACACACACCGCACAGTCACATACACAGCCACCTCCCATCTCAGAAGCACCTCCCTGCCTTCCATCATATACAGTGCTCCACTGCCTTTCTGCTAGAGTCACACACACACCGCACACTCACATACACAGCCACCTCCCATCTTAGAAGCACCTCCCTGCCTTCCATCATATACAGTGCTCCACTGCCTTTCTGCAAGAGTCACACAAACACCACACACTCACATACACAGCCACCTCTCATCTCAGAAGCACCTCCCTGCCTTCCATCATATACAGTGCTCCACTGCCTTTCTGCTAGAATCACACACACACACCGCACACTCACATACACAGCCACCTCCCATCTCAGAAGCACCTCCCTGCCTTCCATCATATACAGTGCTCCACTGCCTTTCTGCTAGAGTCAAACACACACCGCACACTCACATACACAGCCACCTCCCATCTTAGAAGCACCTCCCTGCCTTCCATCATATACAGTGCTCCACTGCCTTTCTGCAAGAGTCACACAAACACCGCACACTCACACACACAGCCACATCCCATCTCAGAAGCACCTCCCTGCCTTTCATCATATACAGTGCTCCACTGCCTTTCTGCAAGAGTCACACAAACACCACACACTCACATACACAGCCACCTCTCATCTCAGAAGCACCTCCCTGCCTTCCATCATATACAGTGCTCCGCTGCCTTTCTGCTAGAGTCACACACACACCGCACACTCACATACACAGCCACCTCCCATCTCAGAAGCACATCCCTGCCTTCCATCATATACAGTGCTCCACTGCCTTTCTGCTAGTCACACACACACCACACACTCACATACACAGCCACCTCCCATCTCAGAAGCACCTCCCTGCCTTCCATCATATACAGTGCTCCACTGCCTTTCTGCTAGAGTCACACACACACCGCACACTCACATACACAGCCTCCTCCCGTCTCAGAAGCACCTCCCTGCCTTCCATCTTATACAGTGCTCCACTGTCTTTCTGCTAGTCACACAAACACCGAACACTCACACACACAGCCACCTCCCATCTCAGAAGCACCTCCCTGCCTTCCATCATATACAGCGCTTCCCTGCCTTTCTGCTAGAGTCACACACACACCGCACACTCACATACACAGCCACCTCCCATCTTAGAAGCACCTCCCTGCCTTCCATCATACACAGTGCTCCACTGCCTTTCTGCAAGAGTCACACAAACACCGCACACTCACACACACAGCCACCTCCCATCTCAGAAGCACCTCCCTGCCTTCCATCATATACAGTGCTCCACTGCCTTTCTGCTTGAGTCACACACACACCGCACACTCACATACACAGCCACCTCCCATCTCAGAAGCACCTCCCTGCCTTCCATCATATACAGTGCTCCACTGCCTTTCTGCTAGAGTCACACACACACCGCACACTCACATACACAGCCACCTCCCATCTTAGAAGCACCTCCCTGCCTTCCATCATACACAGTGCTCCACTGCCTTTCTGCAAGAGTCACACAAACACCGCACACTCACACACACAGCCACCTCCCATCTCAGAAGCACCTCCCTGCCTTCCATCATATACAGTGCTCCACTGCCTTTCTGCAAGAGTCACACAAACACCAAACACTCACATACACAGCCACCTCTCATCTCAGAAGCACCTCCCTGCCTTCCATCATATACAGTGCTCCACTGCCTTTCTGCTAGAGTCACACACACACACCGCACACTCACATACACAGCCACCTCCCATCTCAGAAGCACCTCCCTGCCTTCCATCATATACAGCTCCACTGCCTTTCTGCAAGAGTCACACAAACACCGCACACTCACATACACAGCCACCTCCCATCTCAGAAGCACCTCCCTGCCTTCCATCATATACAGTGCTCCACTGCCTTTCTGCAAGAGTCACACAAACACCACACACTCACATACACAGCCACCTCTCACCTCAGAAGCACCTCCCTGCCTTCCATCATATACAGTGCTCCACTGCCTTTCTGCTAGAGTCACACACACACCGCACACTCACACACACAGCCATCTCCCATCTCAGAAGCACCTCCCTGCCTTCCATCATATACAGTGCTCCACTGCCTTTCTGCAAGAGTCACACAAACACCGCACTCACATACACAGCCACCTCCCATCTCAGAAGCACCTCCCTGCCTTCCATGATATACAGTGCTCCACTGCCTTTCTGCAAGTAACACAAACACCACACACTCACATACACAGCCACCTCTCATCTCAGAAGCACCTCCCAGCCTTCCATCATATACAGTGCTCCACTGCCTTTCTGCAAGAGTCACACAAACACCGCACACTCACAGCCACCTCCCATCTCAGAAACACCTCCCTGCCTTCCATCATATACAGTGCTCCACTGCCTTTCTGCAAGAGTCACACAAACACCGCACTCACATACACAGCCACCTCCCATCTCAGAAGCACCTCCCTGCCTTCCATCATATACAGCGCTTCCCTGCCTTTCTGCTAGTCACACAAGTACCACACACTCACATACACAGCCACCTCCCATCTCAGAAGCACCTCCCTGCCTTCCATCATATACAGTGCTCCACTGCCTTTCTGCTTGAGTCACACACACACCGCACACTCACATACACAGCCACCTCCCATCTCAGAAGCACCTCCCTGCCTTCCATCATATACAGTGCTCCACTGTCTTTCTGCTAGAGTCACACACACACCGCACACTCACATACAGAGCCACCTCCCATCTTAGAAGCACCTCCCTGCCTTCCATCATACACAGTGCTCCACTGCCTTTCTGCAAGAGTCACACAAACACCGCACACTCACACACACAGCCACCTCCCATCTCAGAAGCACCTCCCTGCCTTCCATCATATACAGTGCTCCACTGCCTTTCTGCAAGAGTCACACAAACACCAAACACTCACATACACAGCCACCTCTTATCTCAGAAGCACCTCCCTGCCTTCCATCATATACAGTGCTCCACTGCCTTTCTGCTAGAGTCACACACACACACCGCACACTCACATACACAGCCACCTCCCATCTCAGAAGCACCTCCCTGCCTTCCATCATATACAGCTCCACTGCCTTTCTGCAAGAGTCACACAAACACCGCACACCCACACACACAGCCACCTCCCATCTCAGAAGCACCTCCCTGCCTTCCATCATATACAGTGCTCCACTGCCTTTCTGCAAGAGTCACACAAACACCACACACTCACATACACAGCCACCTCTCACCTCAGAAGCACCTCCCTGCCTTCCATCATATACAGTGCTCCACTGCCTTTCTGCTAGAGTCACACACACACCGCACACTCACACACACAGCCACCTCCCATCTCAGAAGCACCTCCCTGCCTTCCATCATATACAGTGCTCCACTGCCTTTCTGCAAGAGTCACACAAACACCGCACTCACATACACAGCCACCTCCCATCTCAGAAGCACCTCCCTGCCTTCCATCATATACAGTGCTCCACTGCCTTTCTGCAAGTAACACAAACACCACACACTCACATACACAGCCACCTCTCATCTCAGAAGCACCTCCCAGCCTTCCATCATATACAGTGCTCCACTGCCTTTCTGCAAGAGTCACACAAACACCGCACACTCACACACACAGCCACCTCCCATCTCAGAAACACCTCCCTGCCTTCCATCATATACAGTGCTCCACTGCCTTTCTGCAAGAGTCACACAAACACCGCACTCACATACACAGCCACCTCCCATCTCAGAAGCACCTCCCTGCCTTCCATCATATACAGTGCTCCACTGCCTTTCTGCAAGAGTCACACAAACACCACACACTCACATACACAGCCACCTCTCATCTCAGAAGCACCTCCCAGCCTTCCATCATATACAGTGCTCCACTGCCTTTCTGCTAGAGTCACACACACACCGCACACTCACATACACAGCCACCTCCCATCTCAGAAGCACCTCCCTGCCTTCCATCATATACAGTGCTCCACTGCCCTTCTGCTAGTCACACACACACCACACACTCACATACACAGCCACCTCCCATCTCAGAAGCACCTCCCTGCCTTCCATCATATACAGTGCTCCACTGCCTTTCTGCTAGAGTCACACACACACCGCACACTCACATACACAGCCTCCTCCCGTCTCAGAAGCACCTCCCTGCCTTCCATCTTATACAGTGCTCCAATGTCTTTCTGCTAGTCACACAAACACCGAACACTCACACACACAGCCACCTCCCATCTCAGAAGCACCTCCCTGCCTTCCATCATATACAGCGCTTCCCTGCCTTTCTGCTAGTCACACAAGTACCACACACTCACATACACAGCCACCTCCCATCTCAGAAGCACCTCCCTGCCTTCCATCATATACAGTGCTCCACTGCCTTTCTGCTTGAGTCACACACACACCGCACACTCACATACACAGCCACCTCCCATCTCAGAAGCACCTCCCTGCCTTCCAACATATACAGTGCTCCACTGCCTTTCTGCTAGAGTCACACACACACCGCACACTCACATACACAGCCACCTCCCATCTTAGAAGCACCTCCCTGCCTTCCATCATACACAGTGCTCCACTGCCTTTCTGCAAGTCACACAAACACCGCACACTCACACACACAGCCACCTCCCATCTCAGAAGCACCTCCCTGCCTTCCATCATATACAGTGCTCCACTGCCTTTCTGCAAGAGTCACACAAACACCAAACACTCACATACACAGCCACCTCTCATCTCAGAAGCACCTCCCTGCCTTCCATCATATACAGTGCTCCACTGCCTTTCTGCTAGAGTCACACACACACACCGCACACTCACATACACAGCCACCTCCCATCTCAGAAGCACCTCCCTGCCTTCCATCATATACAGCTCCACTGCCTTTCTGCAAGAGTCACACAAACACCGCACACTCACACACACAGCCACCTCCCATCTCAGAAGCACCTCCCTGCCTTCCATCATATACAGTGCTCCACTGCCTTTCTGCAAGAGTCACACAAACACCACACTCACATACACAGCCACCTCTCACCTCAGAAGCACCTCCCTGCCTTCCATCATATACAGTGCTCCACTGCCTTTCTGCTAGAGTCACACACACACCGCACACTCACATACACAGCCACCTCCCATCTCAGAAGCACCTCCCTGCCTTCCATCATATACAGTGCTCCACTGCCTTTCTGCTAGAGTCACACACACACCGCACACTCACATACACAGTCACCTCCCATCTCAGAAGCACCTCCCTGCCTTCCATCATATACAGTGCTCCACTGCCTTTCTGCTAGAGTCACACACACACCGCACACTCACATACACAGCCACCTCCCATCTCAGAAGCACCTTCCTGCCTTCCATCATATACAGTGCTCCACTGCCTTTCTGCAAGAGTCACACAAACACCACACACTCACATACACAGCCACCTCTCATCTCAGAAGCACCTCCCTGCCTTCCATCATATACAGTGCTCCACTGCCTTTCTGCTAGAGTCACACACACACCGCACACTCACATACACAGCCACCTCCCATCTCAGAAGCACCTCCCTGCCTTCCATCATATACAGTGCTCCACTGCCTTTCTGCAAGAGTCACACAAACACCGCACACTCTCACACACACAGCCACCTCCCATCTCAGAAGCACCTCCCTGCCTTCCATCATATACAGTGCTCCACTGCCTTTCTGCAAGTAACGCAAACACCACACACTCACATACACAGCCACCTCTCATCTCAGAAGCACCTCCCAGGTTTCCATCATATACAGTGCTCCACTGCCTTTCTGCAAGAGTCACACAAACACCGCACACTCACACACACAGCCTCCTCCCATCTCAGAAACACCTCCCTGCCTTCCATCATATACAGTGCTCCACTGCCTTTCTGCAAGAGTCACACAAACACCGCACTCACATACACAGCCACCTCCCATCTCAGAAGCACCTCCCTGCCTTCCATCATATACAGTGCTCCACTGCCTTTCTGCAAGAGTCACACAAACACCACACACTCACATACACAGCCACCTTGTTAGAAAAGGTAGATGGACCGGGAGGGTCGGCCGGGGTCAGGAGGAGAGGTCTCCGGGGAGAGCCGTCTCCAGCGATCGTACAGACAAGTAACTTCCCCCCCACAGACAGATATCACACACGGATAAGATTCAGTGTTCTTTATAAGCCCTTATTTAAGGTACGGTTAAATGGTACAAGGAGGTCTGGACTCAGGGGTCCCCTCGATTAGAGTCTCGCAAGGTAGGGAAGGGGGTAGCGGGACAGTCTATTTACCAATCAGGTAGTTCGGGTGAGATGATGATGAGCTCACAATCCTCGAGCTTGGTGGTTAGGTGGTATGGGCCGCGGCAGCAGGTCCCGGTGTGGATGGTCGATACAACGGGCCGCGGCAGCGCCAGCAGGTCCCCGGAAGATATACGGTCCGCGGCAGCGCCAGCAGGTCCCGGTGAGGATGGTCGTTACAACGGGCCGCGGCAGCGCCAGCAGGTCCCAGGAAGATGAAGGTTGCAGAAGGCCGCGGCAGCGCCAGCAGGTCCCCGGAAGATATACGGTCCGCGGCAGCGCCAGCAGGTCCCGGTGAGGATGGTCGTTACAACGGGCCGCGGCAGCGCCAGCAGGTCCCAGGAAGATGAAGGTTGCAGAAGGCCGCGGCAGCGCCAGCAGGCAGGACGATGGATCACAAGAGCGGGCTACGGCAGCGCCAGTAGACCGTCAGGGTTGAGTTCACTCGGTGTCTCTCGACTCCAGGATACAACTGCCTTCCTGCTCCGGAGCTGCCTCAGTTATAGGGCTGGTGCCCTTTGATGTCCGGACCCTCGCACTTGGAGGTCGGGGGGTCCGGGATGAAGGTGTCCAGACACCCAGCAGGGGGTGGAGCCAGGGCCTGGGGGAGCTGGGGGCGATCGGCACCTGGCGGGGGAGAGCCCTTGACACTTCGTTCTCCCATTGACCTGCCAAGTGGTCCGCTCACCTCCTGGGTGGATGGTGGTGCCGGGATGTCGGGGCCGGCCAGGCCCGGGGTTAGGGTCGAGGGGAGGCCATGCGGCCGCGTGGTGCAGGGCCCAAGATGGCAGAGTGACCCGGCCGGGAAAGCCGGTGGGGCTGGACCCCGTGATGAGTAGGGGTCCGAGGGCAGAGGGTCCGTCGGGAGACGGAGTACAGGTGCTTGTTGCGGGGATATGCCAGGTGGGCCGGAGTTCGGGCCCTGTCGCGCGGGGAGGGAGCAAGCCGTCTGTGAGGCCTGTCCAACATGCGTCCCCCCCAGCTGAAGGCGGGGAGAGTCACCCATCTCCTTGGGGACTCTCTTCGTCGAGGCGGAAAAAGCGGGACAGGCCATCTGCGTTGGCGTGGTCTTGGCCTGGTCGGTGCTCCACGGTGAAGTCCATTCCCTGCAGGGAAATGGACCAGCGCAAGAGTTTTGGGTTCTCCCCCCGCATCTGCATCAGCCATTGCAGGGGTCGATGGTCGGTTTGTACCCGGAAGTGGGTACCGAAGAGATAGGGTCGGAGCTTTTTGAGGGCCCACACTACTGCAAATGCCTCCCTCTCGATGGTGCTCCAACGCTGTTCTCGGGCCAGGAGACGTCGGCTGATGAAGGCCACCGGCTGGTCATGACCTTCGGGGTTCAACTGAGAGAGGACGGCCCCGATGCCGTGGTCGGAGGTGTCGGTCTGCACCACAAATTCCCGACTGTAATCGGGGGCCTGGAGCACCGGGGCGGTGCACAGGGCGGCCTTCAGCTCCTCGAAGGCCGCTTGACAATCAGGAGTCCAGTTGACCCGCTTCGGCTGGTTCTTGGAGGTGAGACCCGTGAGGGGCCCCACGATGCTGCCGTAGTCCTTCACGAACCGCCGGTAGTAGCCGGTGAGCCCCAAGAAGGCTCGGACCTCGGTCTGGGTGACGGGGGGCTGCCAGGACTGGATGGCAGCAATCTTAAGTTGTAGTGGGGCCACCAGCCCGCTCCCCACTTGGTGCCCAAGGTAGGTCACAGACCCTTGGCCAATCTGGCACTTGCCGGCCTTAATGGTGAGGCCGGCCCGTTGGAGGGCTTGTAGGACCTCTTGGAGGTGACGGAGGTGGTCGGACCAGTGGCGGCTGTATACAGCGATATCGTCCAGGTAGGCAGCGCTGAATTCCTCAAGCCCTGCCAAGACCTGGTTCACAAGGCGTTGGAACGTGGCGGGGGCATTCTTCATGCCAAAGGGCATGACCTTAAATTGATAGTGGCCATCGGGGGTAGAGAAGGCTGACCGTTCCTGAGCCCTGGGTGTGAGGCCGATCTGCCAGTAGCCCGCCGTGAGGTCGAAGATACTAAGGTAGCGGGCGGCCCCCAGCCGGTCGATCAGCTCGTCTGCTCGGGGGATGGGATGAGCGTCGGTCCGGGTGACAGCGTTCAAGCCCCGGTAGTCGACGCAGAATCTCAGTTCAGGGGCGGAGCCGGGGGCAGCGGCCTTGGGAACTAATACGACCGGACTGGCCCAGGGACTGTCCGAGGGCTCGATGACCCCGATCGTGAGCATCTTGGCCACTTCCTCCTGTATGCAGGCCCGTACCCGATCTGGTACGCGGTAGGCCCGGTGCCGGACAGGGGGACTGTCCCCGGTGTCTACGTCGTGCAAACACCAGGGGGTGACCCCGGGGGTGAGGGAGAACAGGGCAGCGAACTGCAGCAGGAGGT
Organism: Triturus cristatus; assembly: GCF_964204655.1. NCBI lineage: Eukaryota > Metazoa > Chordata > Amphibia > Caudata > Salamandridae > Triturus > Triturus cristatus. Next base: position 92,626,417 of record NC_140579.1, on the reverse strand, counting down.
TCCGGCAGTCCTGGCGTTGCTCCGAAGTGAGGGCGTCAGAGAGCCGGACCCCGTCCACGGAGCCGTCCTTCTCCTGAGTCCTCAGGAGATCCGGGAGGGGCTCGGAGTCTTCTTCTGTGCCACTGTCTGTAGCCATCAAAAGGCTTAGTTCGGAGCGCACAAAGTGCGGTTTGAGCCGGTTGGTGTGGAGGACCCGAAGGGGGTTCCGGGAGGGCCCCATGTCGATGAGGTAAGTGACGGGGCTTTTGCGCTCGACCACTTTGAAGGGCCCCGTCCACTTATCTTGCAGGGCACATGGTTCGGTGGGGGACATCACCCATACTTGCTGCCCAGGCTCGAATTCAACGGAGGAGGCATTGTGATCATACCACCTCTTCATGTCCTCCTGGCTGGCCTCGAGGTTCGCCTTGGCCATCTCCCTGAAGCGCCGGGTCTGGTTTCGTAAGGCCAGGATGTATTTGAAGACGTCTGGAGGGGTCGTTAGGGGGGCCATCTCCCAACCTTCCTTGACTAGGCTGAGGGGCCCTCGCACAGGGTGTCCGTATAGGAGTTCAAAGGGGCTAAAACCGAGGGACTTCTGGGGAACTTCCCGGTAGGCGAAGAGGAGGCACGGGAGCAGTACATCCCACTGGCGACGGAGAGGTTCTTCCAATCCCCCAATCATCCCTTTGAGAGTGCGGTTAAAACGCTCCACTAGTCCGTTCCCTTGGGGGTGATAGGGGGTCGTGAATCTGTAGGTGACCCCGCATTGTTGCCAGAGGGACTTCATGTATTTTGATATGAAATTCGTGCCTCGGTCGCTGACGACTTCTCGGGGGAAGCCTACCCGGGAGAAGATCCCCATCAGGGCCCGGCCAACCACTGGAGCGGTCACTGTCCGTAGGGGCACCGCCTCGGGGTAGCGGGTGGCATGGTCCACTAGTACCAAGATGAACCTGTGTCCTTGTGCCGTGCGGGGGTCCAGAGGTCCCACAATGTCTATCCCCACCCTCTCGAACGGGGTGGTGACCACCGGGAAGGGTTGTAGAGGGGCCTTCAGCTTCCGGCCACTCTTCCCGCTGGCTTGGCATGTGGGGCACGATCGGCAGTGGTTCAGGACGTCATTCCTCATTTTCGGCCAAAAAAAATGGGTCACCAGGCGACTGTACGTTTTGTCCTGGCCCAGGTGTCCAGCCAGGGGGACATCGTGGGCTAGGTTGAGCAGAAAGTCTCGGAAGCGGAGCGGTACCACCAGAACTCGACCGGCCCCCAGCTCGGCGATTCTTTGCTCGCTGTAGAGCAGGTCGTTATCCCAGTAGACCCAGTGGGTTCCGGTGGTGTCCCCGGCGGTTTGGGTGCTGGCTTGTTGGCGGAGTCCCTCGAGGGAGGGACAGGTCTTTTGTTCCTGGCGGAACTGTTCTTGGGTGGGCCCCCCTTCCTGCCGCCACTGAGCCAGATCCGGAAGGTCCTGGTGGTGCGCGTCTTCTTCGGTAGTCGGGTCCGGGAGGTCGGACTCGCCGTTGTCCTCTACGGGGGCAACCGGGGGCGGCGGTGCTGGCCATTCGGTTTCTTCTGATCGGGGGGCGGCACGGGCGGCCCTGGATCGGGTGGTTATGCAGGCCCAGTCCGGGAGGCCCAGCATCCCCAAGTGCTCTCTTCTCTCGACGGTGGCCCACGGGGAACTCTCGAGGTCATTCCCCAGGAGGCAGTCCACGGGGGCATCGTCCCGGACCGTCACCTTCAGTAGGCCGGAGACCCCTCCCCATTCAAACGGGACGCAGGCCATCTTACACATGCTCTCAGAGTTATCCGCCGAGCGGACGGGGCAGAGAATGTTCGGCAGGATCTGCTCGGGCTTCACCAGGTGACAGCGGACGGCCGTCACGCTGGCGCCGGTGTCACGCAAGGCCTCGGCTCTCTGTCCATTAATGGTCACCCACTGACCGTATTTTCTGGTGTTGGCGGGTAGGGGAGCCCGCGGAACCATGTCCCTTCCCCCTAAGCATGCCAGGACCATGGCGGCCGGTTCCCACCCTTGCTGGTCCGGCTCATACTCCTCGGGTCCCTCCGATGATTGCTCTTCCCCCAGGGCAGCGGCAGCTACCTGGCGGGGCTTGGGTGGTTGATTTAGCGGGCAGTTCGGATCGTTGGCGTAGTGGCCTAGTCGCTGGCACCGGTGGCACGTGACGTTGGCTCGGTACCCAGGCCGCAACGGGGGGTTGCCCCGGCCGGCCGGAGGTGGAGTGCTGGCCACGGGTGTTGCGGGTAAGGCGTCTCTCCCTCGCCCCTGGCCCCCTCCTCCTCCCCGAGGACGGTGCTGGCCTTGGTTGCTTCTGTTCTGGTCGTGTGGCCCTTTCCGGCCCACTCGGGTGCTTTCCCACCGGTCAGCTTCGGCGGCGAGCTGCCGGGGGTCAGTCAGCTTACTGTCGAGTAGGTGCTGCCTGAGCTCGACGAAACAGTTGTTTGACAGGTGCTCCCATACCATAAGGTTGAAGAGTTGTTCGTAGGTGGTGACCTGATTTCCCTTGATCCAACCCTCGAAGGCCCGGCTGAAATAGTTCACGTATTCCACCCAAGTTGTACCTGGGATCCGGGTGCAATCTCTGAACCTCTGGCGGTACATCTCGGGCGTGAGGCCGTAGCGGGTGAGGAGGGCAGCCTTCATGTGGTCGTAGGACGACATTTGGTGATCGGGGAGCTGCAGCAGGGCATCGCGACCCTCGTTGATGAATCTCCCCCAAAGTCCGGCTCCCCAATCACTCCGGTCGATCCGGTGAGAGGTCATTGCGATCTCATAGGCTTTAAACCACTGTTGTATGTCGTCTTCTCGGACATACTCGCGGACCACATCCTTGGGGATGTGAACTTTTTTCTCAATAGGCCCCGGGGTGTGTGGTCGCTCAGGCACCCCCAGTTCCTTATTCTGTTTGCGCAGTTCTATTTCCGCCAGTCGGCGCTCGTGCTCGAGCGTTATTTTTTTCTCTTCCAGCTCTCTTTGTCTCTGCTTTTCTTCTCGTTCCTCTCGAAGCCGCATATGCTCGAGGTTGATTTTCTGTTCAGCTAACTTAAGTTCCCCATCCATCTTGAGTCGTGCCATCTCTAATTCGTGTAATCTGACTCTGTCTCTTTCTCGTATCTCCTCCTGTGAGAGGCCCGTTCCCCGCTCCTCGGGAGCCGTGGCGTTCCCCTCTGGTGTGATGCTGTTTTGGTCTGGTGTGACGCTGCTTTGGTCGGAGGGTCCTGCGACCCCAGTTTCTGTCCATGACTCAAGAGCGCGCTTTAGATCATCCTTGGTACTCAGGCCGGTGGTAGCAATGCCAAGTTCTATGCAAAATTGTCTCAGTTCGCGGTGGTTGTATTCTTCTAATTTCTCCATTTGGAACTTCTCGGTGGAGCTGCTATCTTTGGTCGACATCGTGCTTTGTCGTGGGGTGAGCTACTCTCTGTACGATTACGCGTTGATTCGGATCGCGCCGCTGGCCACCAATGTTAGAAAAGGTAGATGGACCGGGAGGGTCGGCCGGGGTCAGGAGGAGAGGTCTCCGGGGAGAGCCGTCTCCAGCGATCGTACAGACAAGTAAGTTCCCCCCCACAGACAGATATCACACACGGATAAGATTCAGTGTTCTTTATAAGCCCTTATTTAAGGTACGGTTAAATGGTACAAGGAGGTCTGGACTCAGGGGTCCCCTCGATTAGAGTCTCGCAAGGTAGGGAAGGGGGTAGCGGGACAGTCTATTTACCAATCAGGTAGTTCGGGTGAGATGATGATGAGCTCACAATCCTCGAGCTTGGTGGTTAGGTGGTATGGGCCGCGGCAGCGCCAGCAGGTCCCGGTGTGGATGGTCGATACAACGGGCCGCGGCAGCGCCAGCAGGTCCCCGGAAGATATACGGTCCGCGGCAGCGCCAGCAGGTCCCGGTGAGGATGGTCGTTACAACGGGCCGCGGCAGCGCCAGCAGGTCCCAGGAAGATGAAGGTTGCAGAAGGCCGCGGCAGCGCCAGCAGGTCCCCGGAAGATATACGGTCCGCGGCAGCGCCAGCAGGTCCCGGTGAGGATGGTCGTTACAACGGGCCGCGGCAGCGCCAGCAGGTCCCAGGAAGATGAAGGTTGCAGAAGGCCGCGGCAGCGCCAGCAGGCAGGACGATGGATCACAAGAGCGGGCTACGGCAGCGCCAGTAGACCGTCAGGGTTGAGTTCACTCGGTGTCTCTCGACTCCAGGATACAACTGCCTTCCTGCTCCGGAGCTGCCTCAGTTATAGGGCTGGTGCCCTTTGATGTCCGGACCCTCGCACTTGGAGGTCGGGGGGTCCGGGATGAAGGTGTCCAGACACCCAGCAGGGGGTGGAGCCAGGGCCTGGGGGAGCTGGGGGCGATCGGCACCTGGCGGGGGAGAGCCCTTGACACTTCGTTCTCCCATTGACCTGCCAAGTGGTCCGCTCACCTCCTGGGTGGATGGTGGTGCCGGGATGTCGGGGCCGGCCAGGCCCGGGGTTAGGGTCGAGGGGAGGCCATGCGGCCGCGTGGTGCAGGGCCCAAGATGGCGGAGTGACCCGGCCGGGAAAGCCGGTGGGGCTGGACCCCGTGATGAGTAGGGGTCCGAGGGCAGAGGGTCCGTCGGGAGACGGAGTACAGGTGCTTGTTGCGGGGATATGCCAGGTGGGCCGGAGTTCGGGCCCTGTCGCGCGGGGAGGGAGCAAGCCGTCTGTGAGGCCTGTCCAACACACCTCTTGTCTCAGAAGCACCTCCCAGCCTTCCATCATATACAGTGCTCCACTGCCTTTCTGCTAGAGTCACACACACCGCACACTCACATACACAGCCACCTCCCATCTCAGAAGCACCTCCCTGCCTTCCATCATATACAGTGCTCCACTGCCTTTCTGCTAGTCACACACACACCACACACTCACATACACAGCCACCTCCCATCTCAGAAGCACCTCCCTGCCTTCCATCATATACAGTGCTCCACTGCCTTTCTACTAGAGTCACACACACACCGCACACTCACATACACAGCCTCCTCCCGTCTCAGAAGCACCTCCCTGCCTTCCATCTTATACAGTGCTCCACTGTCTTTCTGCTAGTCACACAAACACCGAACACTCACACACACAGCCACCTCCCATCTCAGAAGAACCTTCCTGCCTTCCATCATATACAGCGCTTCCCTGCCTTTCTGCTAGTCACACAAGTACCACACACTCACATACACAGCCACCTCCCATCTCAGAAGCACCTCCCTGCCTTCCATCATATACAGTGCTCCACTGCCTTTCTGCTTGAGTCACACACACACCGCACACTCACATACACAGCCACCTCCCATCTCAGAAGCACCTCCCTGCCTTCCATCATATACAGTGCTCCACTGCCTTTCTGCTAGAGTCACACACACACCGCACACTCACATACACAGCCACCTCCCATCTTAGAAGCACCTCCCTGCCTTCCATCATACACAGTGCTCCACTGCCTTTCTGCAAGAGTCACACAAACACCGCACACTCACACACACAGCCACCTCCCATCTCAGAAGCACCTCCCTGCCTTCCATCATATACAGTGCTCCACTGCCTTTCTGCAAGAGTCACACAAACACCAAACACTCACATACACAGCCACCTCTCATCTCAGAAGCACCTCCCTGCCTTCCATCATATACATTGCTCCACTGCCTTTCTGCTAGAGTCACACACACACACCGCACACTCACATACACAGCCACCTCCCATCTCAGAAGCACCTCCCTGCCTTCCATCATATACAGTGCTCCACTGCCTTTCTGCAAGAGTCACACAAACACCACACACTCACATACACAGCCACCTCTCACCTCAGAAGCACCTCCCTGCCTTCCATCATATACAGTGCTCCACTGCCTTTCTGCTAGTCACACACACACCGCACACTCACATACACAGCCACCTCCCATCTCAGAAGCACCTCCCTGCCTTCCATCATATACAGTGCTCCACTGCCTTTCTGCTAGTCACACACACACCGCACACTCACATACACAGTCACCTCCCATCTCAGAAGCACCTCCCTGCCTTCCATCATATACAGTGCTCCACTGCCTTTCTGATAGAGTCACACACACACCGCACACTCACATACACAGCCACCTCCCATCTCAGAAGCACCTCCCTGCCTTCCATCATATACAGTGCTCCACTGCCTTTCTGCAAGAGTCACACAAACACCACACACTCACATACACAGCCACCTCTCATCTCAGAAGCACCTCCCTGCCTTCCATCATATACAGTGCTCCACTGCCTTTCTGCTAGTCACACACACACCGCACACTCACATACACAGCCACCTCCCATCTCAGAAGCACCTCCCTGCCTTCCATCATATACAGTGCTCCACTGCCTTTCTGCTAGAGTCACACACACACCGCACACTCACATACACAGCCACCTCCCATCTCAGAAGCACCTCCCTGCCTTCCATCATATACAGGGCTCTACTGCCTTTCTGCTAGAGTCACACACACACCGCACACTCACATACACAGCCACCTCCCATCTCAGAAGCACCTCCCTGCCTTCCATCATATACAGTGCTCCACTGCTTTTCTGCAAGAGTCACACAAACACCACACACTCACATACACAGCCACCTCTCATCTCAGAAGCACCTCCCTGCCTTCCATCATATACAGTGCTCCACTGCCTTTCTGCTAGTCACACACACACCGCACAGTCACATACACAGCCACCTCCCATCTCAGAAGCACCTCCCTGCCTTCCATCATATACAGTGCTCCACTGCCTTTCTGCTAGAGTCACACACACACACCGCACACTCACATACACAGCCACCTCCCATCTCAGAAGCACCTCCCTGCCTTCCATCATATACAGTGCTCCACTGCTTTTCTGCAAGAGTCACACAAACACCACACACTCACATACACAGCCACCTCCCATCTCAGAAGCACCTCCCTGCCTTCCATCATATACAGTGCTCCACTGCCTTTCTGCTAGAGTCACACACACACACCGCACACTCACATACACAGCCACCTCCCATCTCAGAAGCACCTCCCTGCCTTCCATCATATACAGTGCTCCACTGCCTTTCTGCTAGAGTCACACACACACCGCACACTCACATACACAGCCACCTCCCATCTCAGAAGCACCTCCCTGCCTTCCATCATATACAGTGCTCCACTGCCTTTCTGCTAGTCACACACACACCACACACTCACATACACAGCCACCTCCCATCTCAGAAGCACCTCCCTGCCTTCCATCATATACAGTGCTCCACTGCCTTTCTGCTAGAGTCACACACACACCGCACACTCACATACACAGCCTCCTCCCGTCTCAGAAGCACCTCCCTGCCTTCCATCTTATACAGTGCTCCACTGTCTTTCTGCTAGTCACACAAACACCGAACACTCACACACACAGCCACCTCCCATCTCAGAAGCACCTCCCTGCCTTCCATCATATACAGCGCTTCCCTGCCTTTCTGCTAGTCACACAAGTACCACACACTCACATACACAGCCACCTCCCATCTCAGAAGCACCTCCCTGCCTTCCATCATATACAGTGCTCCACTGCCTTTCTGCTTGAGTCACACACACACCGCACACTCACATACACAGCCACCTCCCATCTCAGAAGCACCTCCCTGCCTTCCAACATATACAGTGCTCCACTGCCTTTCTGCTAGAGTCACACACACACCGCACACTCACATACACAGCCACCTCCCATCTTAGAAGCACCTCCCTGCCTTCCATCATACACAGTGCTCCACTGCCTTTCTGCAAGTCACACAAACACCGCACACTCACACACACAGCCACCTCCCATCTCAGAAGCACCTCCCTGCCTTCCATCATATACAGTGCTCCACTGCCTTTCTGCAAGAGTCACACAAACACCAAACACTCACATACACAGCCACCTCTCATCTCAGAAGCACCTCCCTGCCTTCCATCATATACAGTGCTCCACTGCCTTTCTGCTAGAGTCACACACACACACCGCACACTCACATACACAGCCACCTCCCATCTCAGAAGCACCTCCCTGCCTTCCATCATATACAGCTCCACTGCCTTTCTGCAAGAGTCACACAAACACCGCACACTCACACACACAGCCACCTCCCATCTCAGAAGCACCTCCCTGCCTTCCATCATATACAGTGCTCCACTGCCTTTCTGCAAGAGTCACACAAACACCACACTCACATACACAGCCACCTCTCACCTCAGAAGCACCTCCCTGCCTTCCATCATATACAGTGCTCCACTGCCTTTCTGCTAGAGTCACACACACACCGCACACTCACATACACAGCCACCTCCCATCTCAGAAGCACCTCCCTGCCTTCCATCATATACAGTGCTCCACTGCCTTTCTGCTAGAGTCACACACACACCGCACACTCACATACACAGTCACCTCCCATCTCAGAAGCACCTCCCTGCCTTCCATCATATACAGTGCTCCACTGCCTTTCTGCTAGAGTCACACACACACCGCACACTCACATACACAGCCACCTCCCATCTCAGAAGCACCTTCCTGCCTTCCATCATATACAGTGCTCCACTGCCTTTCTGCAAGAGTCACACAAACACCACACACTCACATACACAGCCACCTCTCATCTCAGAAGCACCTCCCTGCCTTCCATCATATACAGTGCTCCACTGCCTTTCTGCTAGAGTCACACACACACCGCACACTCACATACACAGCCACCTCCCATCTCAGAAGCACCTCCCTGCCTTCCATCATATACAGTGCTCCACTGCCTTTCTGCAAGAGTCACACAAACACCGCACACTCTCACACACACAGCCACCTCCCATCTCAGAAGCACCTCCCTGCCTTCCATCATATACAGTGCTCCACTGCCTTTCTGCAAGTAACGCAAACACCACACACTCACATACACAGCCACCTCTCATCTCAGAAGCACCTCCCAGGTTTCCATCATATACAGTGCTCCACTGCCTTTCTGCAAGAGTCACACAAACACCGCACACTCACACACACAGCCTCCTCCCATCTCAGAAACACCTCCCTGCCTTCCATCATATACAGTGCTCCACTGCCTTTCTGCAAGAGTCACACAAACACCGCACTCACATACACAGCCACCTCCCATCTCAGAAGCACCTCCCTGCCTTCCATCATATACAGTGCTCCACTGCCTTTCTGCAAGAGTCACACAAACACCACACACTCACATACACAGCCACCTCTTGTCTCAGAAGCACCTCCCAGCCTTCCATCATATACAGTGCTCCACTGCCTTTCTGCTAGTCACACACACCGCACACTCACACACACCGCACACTCACATACACAGCCACCTCCCATCTCAGAAGCACCTCCCTGCCTTCCATCATATACAGTGCTCCACTGCCTTTCTGCTAGTCACACACACACCACACACTCACATACACAGCCACCTCCCATCTCAGAAGCACCTCCCTGCCTTCCATCATATACAGTGCTCCACTGCCTTTCTGCTAGAGTCACACACACACCGCACACTCACATACACAGCCTCCTCCCGTCTCAGAAGCACCTCCCTGCCTTCCATCTTATACAGTGCTCCACTGTCTTTCTGCTAGTCACACAAACACCGAACACTCACACACACAGCCACCTCCCATCTCAGAAGAACCTCCCTGCCTTCCATCATATACAGCGCTTCCCTGCCTTTCTGCTAGTCACACAAGTACCACACACTCACATACACAGCCACCTCCCATCTCAGAAGCACCTCCCTGCCTTCCATCATATACAGTGCTCCACTGCCTTTCTGCTAGAGTCACACACACACCGCACACTCACATACACAGCCACCTCCCATCTTAGAAGCACCTCCCTGCCTTCCATCATACACAGTGCTCCACTGCCTTTCTGCAAGAGTCACACAAACACCGCACACTCACAGACACAGCCACCTCCCATCTCAGAAGCACTTCCCTGCCTTCCATCATATACAGTGCTCCACTGCCTTTCTGCAAGAGTCACACAAACACCAAACACTCACATACACAGCCACCTCTCATCTCAGAAGCACCTCCCTGCCTTCCATCATATACATTGCTCCACTGCCTTTCTGCTAGAGTCACACACAAACACCGCACACTCACATACACAGCCACCTCCCATCTCAGAAGCACCTCCCTGCCTTCCATCATATACAGTGCTCCACTGCCTTTCTGCAAGAGTCACACAAACACCACACACTCACATACACAGCCACCTCTCACCTCAGAAGCACCTCCCTGCCTTCCATCATATACAGTGCTCCACTGCCTTTCTGCTAGTCACACACACACCGCACACTCACATACACAGCCACCTCCCATCTCAGAAGCACCTCCCTGCCTTCCATCATATACAGTGCTCCACTGCCTTTCTGCTAGTCACACACACACCGCACACTCACATACACAGTCATCTCCCATCTCAGAAGCACCTCCCTGCCTTCCATCATATACAGTGCTCCACTGCCTTTCTGCTAGAGTCACACACACACCGCACACTCACATACACAGCCACCTCCCATCTCAGAAGCACCTCCCTGCCTTCCATCATATACAGTGCTCCACTGCCTTCCTGCAAGAGTCACACAAACACCACACACTCACATACACAGCCACCTCTCATCTCAGAAGCACCTCCCTGCCTTCCATCATATACAGTGCTCCACTGCCTTTCTGCTAGTCACACACACACCGCACACTCACATACACAGCCACCTCCCATCTCAGAAGCACCTCCCTGCCTTCCATCATATACAGTGCTCCACTGCCTTTCTGCTAGAGTCACACACACACCGCACACTCACATACACAGCCACCTCCCATCTCAGAAGCACCTCCCTGCCTTCCATCATATACAGGGCTCTACTGCCTTTCTGCTAGAGTCACACACACACCGCACACTCACATACACAGCCACCTCCCATCTCAGAAGCACCTCCCTGCCTTCCATCATATACAGTGCTCCACTGCTTTTCTGCAAGAGTCACACAAACACCACACACTCACATACACAGCCACCTCTCATCTCAGAAGCACCTCCCTGCCTTCCATCATATACAGTGCTCCACTGCCTTTCTGCTAGAGTCACACACACACCGCACAGTCACATACACAGCCACCTCCCATCTCAGAAGCACCTCCCTGCCTTCCATCATATACAGTGCTCCACTGCCTTTCTGCTAGAGTCACACACACACCGCACACTCACATACACAGCCACCTCCCATCTTAGAAGCACCTCCCTGCCTTCCATCATATACAGTGCTCCACTGCCTTTCTGCAAGAGTCACACAAACACCACACACTCACATACAAAGCCACCTCTCATCTCAGAAGCACCTCCCTGCCTTCCATCATATACAGTGCTCCACTGCCTTTCTGCTAGTCACACACACACCGCACACTCACATACACAGCCACCTCCCATCTCAGAAGCACCTCCCTGCCTTCCATCATATACAGTGCTCCACTGCCTTTCTGCAAGAGTCACACAAACACCGCACACTCACAGCCACCTCCCATCTCAGAAGCACCTCCCTGCCTTCCATCATATACAGTGCTCCACTGCCTTTCTGCAAGAGTCACACAAACACCACACTCACATACACAGCCACCTCTCATCTCAGAAGCACCTCCCTGCCTTCCATCATATACAGTGCTCCACTGCCTTTCTGCTAGAGTCACACACACACCGCACACTCACATACACAGCCACCTCCCATCTCAGAAGCACCTCCCTGCCTTCCATCATATACAGTGCTCCACTGCCTTTCTGCAAGAGTCACACAAACACCACACACTCACATACACAGCCACCTCTTGTCTCAGAAGCACCTCCCAGCCTTCCATCATATACAGTGCTCCACTGCCTTTCTGCTAGAGTCACACACACCGCACACTCACATACACAGCCACCTCCCATCTCAGAAGCACCTCCCTGCCTTCCATCATATACAGTGCTCCACTGCCTTTCTGCTAGTCACACACACACCACACACTCACATACACAGCCACCTCCCATCTCAGAAGCACCTCCCTGCCTTCCATCATATACAGTGCTCCACTGCCTTTCTGCTAGAGTCACACACACACCGCACAGTCACATACACAGCCTCCTCCCGTCTCAGAAGCACCTCCCTGCCTTCCATCTTATACAGTGCTCCACTGTCTTTCTGCTAGTCACACAAACACCGAACACTCACACACACAGCCACCTCCCATCTCAGAAGAACCTCCCTGCCTTCCATCATATACAGCGCTTCCCTGCCTTTCTGCTAGTCACACAAGTACCACACACTCACATACACAGCCACCTCCCATCTCAGAAGCACCTCCCTGCCTTCCATCATATACAGTGCTCCACTGCCTTTCTGCTTGAGTCACACACACACCGCACACTCACATACACAGCCACCTCCCATCTCAGAAGCACCTCCCTGCCTTCCATCATATACAGTGCTCCACTACCTTTCTGCTAGGGTCACACACACACCGCACACTCACATACACAGCCACCTCCCATCTTAGAAGCACCTCCCTGCCTTCCATCATACACAGTGCTCCACTGCCTTTCTGCAAGAGTCACACAAACACCGCACACTCACACACACAGCCACCTCCCATCTCAGAAGCACCTTCCTGCCTTCCATCATATACAGTGCTCCACTGCCTTTCTGCTAGAGTCACACACACACACCGCACACTCACATACACAGCCACCTCCCATCTCAGAAGCACCTCCCTGCCTTCCATCATATACAGCTCCACTGCCTTTCTGCAAGAGTCACACAAACACCGCACACCCACACACACAGCCACCTCCCATCTCAGAAGCACCTCCCTGCCTTCCATCATATACAGTGCTCCACTGCCTTTCTGCAAGAGTCACACAAACACCACACACTCACATACACAGCCACCTCTCACCTCAGAAGCACCTCCCTGCCTTCCATCATATACAGTGCTCCACTGCCTTTCTGCTAGAGTCACACACACACCGCACACTCACACACACAGCCACCTCCCATCTCAGAAGCACCTCCCTGCCTTCCATCATATACAGTGCTCCACTGCCTTTCTGCAAGAGTCACACAAACACCGCAATCACATACACAGCCACCTCCCATCTCAGAAGCACCTCCCTGCCTTCCATCATATACAGTGCTCCACTGCCTTTCTGCAAGTAACACAAACACCACACACTCACATACACAGCCACCTCTCATCTCAGAAGCACCTCCCAGCCTTCCATCATATACAGTGCTCCACTGCCTTTCTGCAAGAGTCACACAAACACCGCACACTCACACACACAGCCACCTCCCATCTCAGAAACACCTCCCTGCCTTCCATCATATACAGTGCTCCACTGCCTTTCTGCAAGAGTCACACAAACACCGCACTCACATACACAGCCACCTCCCATCTCAGAAGCACCTCCCTGCCTTCCATCATATACAGTGCTCCAGTGCCTTTCTGCAAGAGTCACACAAACACCACACACTCACATACACAGCCACCTCTCATCTCAGAAGCACCTCCCAGCCTTCCATCATATACAGTGCTCCACTGCCTTTCTGCTAGAGTCACACACACACCGCACACTCACATACACAGCCACCTCCCATCTCAGAAGCACCTCCCTGCCTTCCATCATATACAGTGCTCCACTGCCTTTCTGCTAGTCACACACACACCACACACTCACATACACAGCCACCTCCCATCTCAGAAGCACCTCCCTGCCTTCCATCATATACAGTGCTCCACTGCCTTTCTGCTAGAGTCACACACACACCGCACACTCACATACACAGCCTCCTCCCGTCTCAGAAGCACCTCCCTGCCTTCCATCTTATACAGTGCTCCACTGTCTTTCTGCTAGTCACACAAACACCGAACACTCACACACACAGCCACCTCCCATCTCAGAAGCACCTCCCTGCCTTCCATCATATACAGCGCTTCCCTGCCTTTCTGCTAGTCACACAAGTACCACACACTCACATACACAGCCACCTCCCATCTCAGAAGCACCTCCCTGCCTTCCATCATATACAGTGCTCCACTGCCTTTCTGCTTGAGTCACACACACACCGCACACTCACATACACAGCCACCTCCCATCTCAGAAGCACCTCCCTGCCTTCCAACATATACAGTGCTCCACTGCCTTTCTGCTAGAGTCACACACACACCGCACACTCACATACACAGCCACCTCCCATCTTAGAAGCACCTCCCTGCCTTCCATCATACACAGTGCTCCACTGCCTTTCTGCAAGTCACACAAACACCGCACACTCACACACACAGCCACCTCCCATCTCAGAAGCACCTCCCTGCCTTCCATCATATACAGTGCTCCACTGCCTTTCTGCAAGAGTCACACAAACACCAAACACTCACATACACAGCCACCTCTCATCTCAGAAGCACCTCCCTGCCTTCCATCATATACAGTGCTCCACTGCCTTTCTGCTAGAGTCACACACACACACCGCACACTCACATACACAGCCACCTCCCATCTCAGAAGCACCTCCCTGCCTTCCATCATATACAGCTCCACTGCCTTTCTGCAAGAGTCACACAAACACCGCACACTCACACACACAGCCACCTCCCATCTCAGAAGCACCTCCCTGCCTTCCATCATATACAGTGCTCCACTGCCTTTCTGCAAGAGTCACACAAACACCACACTCACATACACAGCCACCTCTCACCTCAGAAGCACCTCCCTGCCTTCCATCATATACAGTGCTCCACTGCCTTTCTGCTAGAGTCACACACACACCGCACACTCACATACACAGCCACCTCCCATCTCAGAAGCACCTCCCTGCCTTCCATCATATACAGTGCTCCACTGCCTTTCTGCTAGAGTCACACACACACCGCACACTCACATACACAGTCACCTCCCATCTCAGAAGCACCTCCCTGCCTTCCATCATATACAGTGCTCCACTGCCTTTCTGCTAGAGTCACACACACACCGCACACTCACATACACAGCCACCTCCCATCTCAGAAGCACCTTCCTGCCTTCCATCATATACAGTGCTCCACTGCCTTTCTGCAAGAGTCACACAAACACCACACACTCACATACACAGCCACCTCTCATCTCAGAAGCACCTCCCTGCCTTCCATCATATACAGTGCTCCACTGCCTTTCTGCTAGAGTCACACACACACCGCACACTCACATACACAGCCACCTCCCATCTCAGAAGCACCTCCCTGCCTTCCATCATATACAGTGCTCCACTGCCTTTCTGCAAGAGTCACACAAACACCGCACACTCTCACACACACAGCCACCTCCCATCTCAGAAGCACCTCCCTGCCTTCCATCATATACAGTGCTCCACTGCCTTTCTGCAAGTAACGCAAACACCACACACTCACATACACAGCCACCTCTCATCTCAGAAGCACCTCCCAGGTTTCCATCATATACAGTGCTCCACTGCCTTTCTGCAAGAGTCACACAAACACCGCACACTCACACACACAGCCTCCTCCCATCTCAGAAACACCTCCCTGCCTTCCATCATATACAGTGCTCCACTGCCTTTCTGCAAGAGTCACACAAACACCGCACTCACATACACAGCCACCTCCCATCTCAGAAGCACCTCCCTGCCTTCCATCATATACAGTGCTCCACTGCCTTTCTGCTAGAGTCACACACACCGCACACTCACATACACAGCCACCTCCCATCTCAGAAGCACCTCCCTGCCTTCCATCATATACAGTGCTCCACTGCCTTTCTGCTAGTCACACACACACCACACACTCACATACACAGCCACCTCCCATCTCAGAAGCACCTCCCTGCCTTCCATCATATACAGTGCTCCACTGCCTTTCTGCTAGAGTCACACACACACCGCACACTCACATACACAGCCTCCTCCCGTCTCAGAAGCACCTCCCTGCCTTCCATCTTATACAGTGCTCCACTGTCTTTCTGCTAGTCACACAAACACCGAACAGTCACACACACAGCCACCTCCCATCTCAGAAGAACCTCCCTGCCTTCCATCATATACAGCGCTTCCCTGCCTTTCTGCTAGTCACACAAGTACCACACACTCACATACACAGCCACCTCCCATCTCAGAAGCACCTCCCTGCCTTCCATCATATACAGTGCTCCACTGCCTTTCTGCTTGAGTCACACACACACCGCACACTCACATACACAGCCACCTCCTATCTCAGAAGCACCTCCCTGCCTTCCATCATATACAGTGCTCCACTGCCTTTCTGCTAGAGTCACACACACACCGCACACTCACATACACAGCCACCTCCCATCTGAGAAGCACCTCCCTGCCTTCCATCATACACAGTGCTCCACTGCCTTTCTGCAAGAGTCACACAAACACCGCACACTCACACACACAGCCACCTCCCATCTCAGAAGCACCTCCCTGCCTTCCATCATATACAGTGCTCCACTGCCTTTCTGCAAGAGTCACACAAACACCAAACACTCACATACACAGCCACCTCT
The DNA here is from genome assembly GCF_964204655.1 of Triturus cristatus. NCBI lineage: Eukaryota > Metazoa > Chordata > Amphibia > Caudata > Salamandridae > Triturus > Triturus cristatus. Next base: position 92,609,850 of record NC_140579.1, on the reverse strand, counting down.
CATCTCAGAAGCACCTCCCTGCCTTCCATCATATACATTGCTCCACTGCCTTTCTGCTAGAGTCACACACACACACCGCACACTCACATACACAGCCACCTCCCATCTCAGAAGCACCTCCCTGCCTTCCATCATATACAGTGCTCCACTGCCTTTCTGCAAGAGTCACACAAACACCACACACTCACATACACAGCCACCTCTCACCTCAGAAGCACCTCCCTGCCTTCCATCATATACAGTGCTCCACTGCCTTTCTGCTAGTCACACACACACCGCACACTCACATACACAGCCACCTCCCATCTCAGAAGCACCTCCCTGCCTTCCATCATATACAGTGCTCCACTGCCTTTCTGCTAGTCACACACACACCGCACACTCACATACACAGTCACCTCCCATCTCAGAAGCACCTCCCTGCCTTCCATCATATACAGTGCTCCACTGCCTTTCTGCTAGAGTCACACACACACCGCACACTCACATACACAGCCACCTCCCATCTCAGAAGCACCTCCCTGCCTTCCATCATATACAGTGCTCCACTGCCTTTCTGCAAGAGTCACACAAACACCACACACTCACATACACAGCCACCTCTCATCTCAGAAGCACCTCCCTGCCTTCCATCATATACAGTGCTCCACTGCCTTTCTGCTAGTCACACACACACCGCACACTCACATACACAGCCACCTCCCATCTCAGAAGCACCTCCCTGCCTTCCATCATATACAGTGCTCCACTGCCTTTCTGCTAGAGTCACACACACACCGCACACTCACATACACAGCCACCTCCCATCTCAGAAGCACCTCCCTGCCTTCCATCATATACAGTGCTCCACTGCTTTTCTGCAAGAGTCACACACACACCGCACACTCACATACACAGCCACCTCCCATCTCAGAAGCACCTCCCTGCCTTCCATCATATACAGTGCTCCACTGCTTTTCTGCAAGAGTCACACAAACACCACACACTCACATACACAGCCACCTCTCATCTCAGAAGCACCTCCCTGCCTTACATCATATACAGTGCTCCACTGCCTTTCTGCTAGTCACACACACACCGCACAGTCACATACACAGCCACCTCCCATCTCAGAAGCACCTCCCTGCCTTCCATCATATACAGTGCTCCACTGCCTTTCTGCTAGAGTCACACACACACCGCACACTCACATACACAGCAACCTCCCATCTCAGAAGCACCTCCCTGCCTTCCATCATATACAGTGCTCCACTGCTTTTCTGCAAGAGTCACACAAACACCACACACTCACATACACAGCCACCTCTCATCTCAGAAGCACCTCCCTGCCTTCCATCATATACAGTGCTCCACTGCCTTTCTGCTAGTCACACACACACCGCACAGTCACATACACAGCCACCTCCCATCTTAGAAGCACCTCCCTGCCTTCCATCATATACAGTGCTCCACTGCCTTTCTGCAAGAGTCACACAAACACCACACACTCACATACAAAGCCACCTCTCATCTCAGAAGCACCTCCCTGCCTTCCATCATATACAGTGCTCCACTGCCTTTCTGCTAGTCACACACACACCGCACACTCACATACACAGCCACCTCCCATCTCAGAAGCACCTCCCTGCCTTCCATCATATACAGTGCTCCACTGCCTTTCTGCAAGAGTCACACAAACACCGCACACTCACAGCCACCTCCCATCTCAGAAGCACCTCCCTGCCTTCCATCATATACAGTGCTCCACTGCCTTTCTGCAAGAGTCACACAAACACCACACTCACATACACAGCCACCTCTCATCTCAGAAGCACCTCCCTGCCTTCCATCATATACAGTGCTCCACTGCCTTTCTGCTAGAGTCACACAAACACCGCACACTCACATACACAGCCACCTCCCATCTTAGAAGCACCTCCCTGCCTTCCATCATATACAGTGCTCCACTGCCTTTCTGCAAGAGTCACACAAACACCGCACACTCACATACACAGCCACCTCCCATCTCAGAAGCACCTCCCTGCCTTCCATCATATACAGTGCTCCACTGCCTTTCTGCTAGTCACACACACACCACACACTCACATACACAGCCACCTCCCATCTCAGAAGCACCTCCCTGCCTTCCATCATATACAGTGCTCCACTGCCTTTCTGCTAGAGTCACACACACACCGCACACTCACATACACAGCCTCCTCCCGTCTCAGAAGCACCTCCCTGCCTTCCATCTTATACAGTGCTCCACTGTCTTTCTGCTAGTCACACAAACACCGAACAGTCACACACACAGCCACCTCCCATCTCAGAAGAACCTCCCTGCCTTCCATCATATACAGCGCTTCCCTGCCTTTCTGCTAGTCACACAAGTACCACACACTCACATACACAGCCACCTCCCATCTCAGAAGCACCTCCCTGCCTTCCATCATATACAGTGCTCCACTGCCTTTCTGCTTGAGTCACACACACACCGCACACTCACATACACAGCCACCTCCCATCTCAGAAGCACCTCCCTGCCTTCCATCATATACAGTGCTCCACTGCCTTTCTGCTAGAGTCACACACACACCGCACACTCACATACACAGCCACCTCCCATCTGAGAAGCACCTCCCTGCCTTCCATCATACACAGTGCTCCACTGCCTTTCTGCAAGAGTCACACAAACACCGCACACTCACACACACAGCCACCTCCCATCTCAGAAGCACCTCCCTGCCTTCCATCATATACAGTGCTCCACTGCCTTTCTGCAAGAGTCACACAAACACCAAACACTCACATACACAGCCACCTCTCATCTCAGAAGCACCTCCCTGCCTTCCATCATATACATTGCTCCACTGCCTTTCTGCTAGAGTCACACACACACACCGCACACTCACATACACAGCCACCTCCCATCTCAGAACCACCTCCCTGCCTTCCATCATATACAGTGCTCCACTGCCTTTCTGCAAGAGTCACACAAACACCACACACTCACATACACAGCCACCTCTCACCTCAGAAGCACCTCCCTGCCTTCCATCATATACAGTGCTCCACTGCCTTTCTGCTAGTCACACACACACCGCACACTCACATACACAGCCACCTCCCATCTCAGAAGCACCTCCCTGCCTTCCATCATATACAGTGCTCCACTGCCTTTCTGCTAGTCACACACACACCGCACACTCACATACACAGTCACCTCCCATCTCAGAAGCACCTCCCTGCCTTCCATCATATACAGTGCTCCACTGCCTTTCTGCTAGAGTCACACACACACCGCACACTCACATACACAGCCACCTCCCATCTCAGAAGCACCTCCCTGCCTTCCATCATATACAGTGCTCCACTGCCTTTCTGCAAGAGTCACACAAACACCACACACTCACATACACAGCCACCTCTCATCTCAGAAGCACCTCCCTGCCTTCCATCATATACAGTGCTCCACTGCCTTTCTGCTAGTCACACACACACCGCACACTCACATACACAGCCACCTCCCATCTCAGAAGCACCTCCCTGCCTTCCATCATATACAGTGCTCCACTGCCTTTCTGCTAGAGTCACACACACACCGCACACTCACATACACAGCCACCTCCCATCTCAGAAGCACCTCCCTGCCTTCCATCATATACAGTGCTCCACTGCTTTTCTGCAAGAGTCACACAAACACCACACACTCACATACACAGCCACCTCTCATCTCAGAAGCACCTCCCTGCCTTCCATCATATACAGTGCTCCACTGCCTTTCTGCTAGTCACACACACACCGCACAGTCACATACACAGCCACCTCCCATCTCAGAAGCACCTCCCTGCCTTCCATCATATACAGTGCTCCACTGCCTTTCTGCTAGAGTCACACACACACCGCACACTCACATACACAGCAACCTCCCATCTCAGAAGCACCTCCCTGCCTTCCATCATATACAGTGCTCCACTGCTTTTCTGCAAGAGTCACACAAACACCACACACTCACATACACAGCCACCTCTCATCTCAGAAGCACCTCCCTGCCTTCCATCATATACAGTGCTCCACTGCCTTTCTGCTAGTCACACACACACCGCACAGTCACATACACAGCCACCTCCCATCTCAGAAGCACCTCCCTGCCTTCCATCATATACAGTGCTCCACTGCCTTTCTGCTAGAGTCACACACACACCGCACACTCACATACACAGCCACCTCCCATCTTAGAAGCACCTCCCTGCCTTCCATCATATACAGTGCTCCACTGCCTTTCTGCAAGAGTCACACAAACACCACACACTCACATACAAAGCCACCTCTCATCTCAGAAGCACCTCCCTGCCTTCCATCATATACAGTGCTCCACTGCCTTTCTGCTAGTCACACACACACCGCACACTCACATACACAGCCACCTCCCATCTCAGAAGCACCTCCCTGCCTTCCATCATATACAGTGCTCCACTGCCTTTCTGCAAGAGTCACACAAACACCGCACACTCACAGCCACCTCCCATCTCAGAAGCACCTCCCTGCCTTCCATCATATACAGTGCTCCACTGCCTTTCTGCAAGAGTCACACAAACACCACACTCACATACACAGCCACCTCTCATCTCAGAAGCACCTCCCTGCCTTACATCATATACAGTGCTCCACTGCCTTTCTGCTAGAGTCACACAAACACCGCACTCACATACACAGCCACCTCCCATCTCAGAAGCACCTCCCTGCCTTCCATCATATACAGTGCTCCACTGCCTTTCTGCAAGAGTCACACAAACACCACACTCACATACACAGCCACCTCTCATCTCAGAAGCACCTCCCAGCCTTCCATCATATACAGTGCTCCACTGCCTTTCTGCTAGAGTCACACACACACCGCACACTCACATACACAGCCACCTCCCCTCTCAGAAGCACCTCCCTGCCTTCCATCATATACAGTGCTCCACTGCCTTTCTGCTAGTCACACACACACCGCACACTCACATACACAGCCACCTCCCATCTCAGAAGCACCTCCCTGCCTTCCATCATATACAGTGCTCCACTGCCTTTCTGCAAGAGTCACACAAACACCACACACTCACATACACAGCCACCTCTCATCTCAGAAGCACCTCCCTGCCTTCCATCATATACAGTGCTCCACTGCCTCTCTGCTAGAGTCACACACACACCACACACTCACATACACAGCCACCTCTCATCTCAGAAGCACCTCCCAGCCTTCCATCATATACAGTGCTCCACTGCCTCTCTGCTAGAGTCACACACACACCGCACACTCACATACACAGCCACCTCCCATCTCAGAAGCACCTCCCTGCCTTCCATCATATACAGTGCTCCACTGCCTTTCTGCAAGAGTCACACAAACACCACACACTCACATACACAGCCACCTCTCATCTCAGAAGCACCTCCCCGCCTTCAGTCATGTACGGTGCTCCACTGCCTTTCTGCTAGTCACACACACACCGCACACTCACATACACAGCCACCTCTCATCTCAGGACCACCTCCCTGCCTTCAGTCATGTACGGTGCTCCACTGCCTTACATGCAACGATACCGATCAGCAAAGGGGAGGCCATGGACTTTTTATGTTTATGTACAGAGGAGTTAAAGATTACATGGTGTTGAAGCCAGAATCCATCTGTTTGTCCGTTCCTCTTTCTGTCAGTCACCTTGGCTAGCTACGCCAGCCTGCATCTGTGATTTGTGACTGAACATGTGTGTTGTGGATCTGCGTGTATCTGATAGTGTTCTCTCTCTGAGCCTCACAGTGTCTGTGTGCATCGGTGACTGCATGTCTTGTGCTCGTGGTCCATGTGTCATGATATTTATAGGTCATTTGTGCACTGCTACATGTATGCCTGGACTGTGTGTGTTTCTGACTGTGTGTTGCACTATGTGTGTATTTATGCATGTAGGTGTTCTGCTATAGGTGTGCTATACGTCAATATGGATGTCGCTATCTCCATAGGGGTGTACATCTATGCCAATATGTGCATGCACAGGACAAACGTCGGGCCAGTTGGCTTTGCTGATTCTTGTTAGAAGAGGCACCATAAGTCGCTCTGATGGCTGCCACGTCCAAGTGTCTCCTCTCTGCCTGTATCCTTCCAGATTGCAACTACCAGTTGTTTTAAACTTTGTTACGGTGCCCGAGGTAAAGTGCTTTGCAGGCACAGCATGTGATGAGCTTGTCAGGGCGCAGCTGGCTCTGTGCTGTGCTTTACAAAAGGCATCGGTGTGGCCTGGGAGGGACAAAACTCATTTGTTCCATTTTCACAGCAGATTTGTATATGCGCTTTGAGATGCTTAAAAATATGCAGGACATGAAATGAATGTTGATAAATGGTTACTCACCTGCTTGCAAGACAAGCCCTTCTCTGGGCTCTCGGATAACCGGGTGCAGCAAAGAAACGTCTCTTTAGAGTGGCCAGGCTGCAGCTCTGGAATAAGTAGCAGTGACAAGGGGCCAAAGTCTGAATTCAGGCCTTGTGGTGATTTCCACATGTAGCAAGGTAAACAGTGTCGTTCAGAGAAAACAGAGTTAAATACACAGCTGGGCTGTGGCCAGGCGCCCTGAAAGTTCACGCTGGCTTCATCACAGCTTTTATATCCTTACAATGAGGGATGACTGTGCCCTTGATGTCCTGGTGGGCTTCGACTGCTGATTCATCTCCAAAAATGCACTGAGAATAAGGCACATTTATGCGCATCTCAACTTCTTTCTCCCACCTGCTGATAAAGCAAATGACGAAAATGGTTGCAACCTTTTTTTCAAAAGCTGGGATAAAATAAGTAATTACTGTGTGAAACAGACCCTGAATTACTTTTTCCATAAGTAGAAGGGAGGGATACCTTCTTCCACCATGCAAAAAGTGACAGTTGTCCCGCCCAGGAAGTGATGTCGCATCTGTTACCGGGACTTCAGAGCCCCTGGGGTCCCTTTCTGGCAGTGACATCACTTTCGAGGGTGGGGGGGTGGAGGGGTGGGAGTTACGCCACCGTATTGGGTCATATGTGTTGTGACATTACCCCGGTCATGTGCTAGTCACGTGCTCAAGCTTCTATCACGTGGTTAGGATGCTGTCATAACAGGTACGGGTCCCAAGGTCTCGTGTCGAGGACTTTGTCACGGGTACATTTGCAACACTCTCGAAGAAGCATAGTATGTGAGTCTCTACCAAAGTGATCCTGGGCATGTTCAGCCAGCCGACACCCACGGACCCTTCAGCGGTCACTGCTGCCGGCACACCTACACCACCGCCAAGAACACGGACCCAGCACAACCCGACCACAACAACACAACTGAACCAAGACCCTGCATTGCATCCTCCTCAACGTCCGATCCCTCCACAAACATGCCACTGAAATCTGGGACCTCATGGACAGCACCACCCCGGACGTAGTGTTCTACAACAAAAACTGGACCAAAACCACCTCAGGACTGGAGAACAAGTTACTTACCTTCGGTAACGATGTATCTGTAAGAAACATTAGTTAGTTAGATTCCTCACCTTAGAATATCCCCAGGCGTCAGACTGGATCCGGAAGATTTTTCGTCAGCAATACCCCATGCGCGTCGCTAGGCTTCGTGTGCGGCTCCGCGTCCGTCGTTGGCGTCGTGCGCCGAATGACGTCGGAGTACTTAGACGCCGCCCTCGCGCGCTGACATCAGTTCTTGTACATAGCTTTCCGCACCAGGAACGCAGAGCCATGCAAGAGACCGACACTGGTGCCAAAAAATTCTAGGGGCCTGAAAAGGATAACCTTAACCCTAGATGTCAGTTCGCAGAACGGGGAGGATGGGTGGGTCGGTGAGGAATCTAACTAACTAATGTTTCTTACAGATACATCGTTACCGAAGGTAAGTAACTTGTTCATCTGAAAGAAACACGTTAGTTAGATTCCTCACCTTAGAATAGATACCCAAGAAATACCAACCGCGGTGGTGGGTCTGCGAACCAAGATCACACCAGTCCTGGAGGACAGAACGGCCAAAGAAGCCATCCCTCCGGACTTGGCTGTCTAGGCAATAATGCCTGGCAAACGTGTGTAGCGAAGCCCACGTTGCCGCCCGACAGATGTCCTGCAAAGGGACTCCCCGTCCCAGGGCAGTAGTAGCTGCTGTGGCCCGAGTAGAATGGGCGCGCAGCCCAACAGGAGGGTCCTTTTTCGCCAAGGAATAACAGATTTTGATGCACAAAACGACCCACCGGGAGATGGTCCTTTTGTGCACAGCTTTCCCCTTCTTAGCACCCACGTATCCAACGAAAAGTTGGTCGTCCACCCGGAACTGTTTTGTGCGGTCCAAATAAAAGGAGAGCGCACGTTTTGGGTCCAGACGGTGGAGCCTCTCTTCCTCTTTGGAAGGATGCGGAGGCGGAAAGAAGGTGGGCAAGGTGACAGATTGCCCAAGATGAAAGGGAGTCACCACTTTCGGTAGAAAGGAAGGACGAGGCCGAAGGACAACCTTGTCCGGATGAACAGATAGAAAAGGAGGCTTGGACGATAAAGCCTGGAGCTCACTCACCCGTCTAGCCGAGGTGATGGCTACCAGGAAAGCAGTCTTAAGCGTCAGAAGACGAAGAGGACAATTGTGAAGAGGCTCAAAGGGAGCGCACATTAGAAATGTGAGAACAAGATTCAAGTCCCACTGAGGCATTACAAAAGGGACAGGAGGGAACGTGTGAGTAATGCCTTTAAGAAAGCGTGTAACTACAGGGGACTTGAAAAGAGAAGGCTGATCAGGAAGCCGTAAGAAGGCAGAGATGGCAGCAAGATAACCTTTCAAGGTGCCCAAGGCAGAGCCCTGTTGGGCCAAAGAAAGAAGAAAGAGGAGAACCTCAGAAAGAGGGGCGGAAAGGGGATCCACAGCCTTTGCTGTGCACCATGCCACAAATTTGTTCCACCGGCAGGCGTATACCGTCTTTGTGGAGGGACGCCTGGATGCCAGAATGATATCACAGACTTCAGGAGGCAAGTCAAATGGCATCAACTGCAGCCGCTCAATCTCCACGCATGGAGGTGGAGGCTGGACAGGTTCGGGTGGAGGACCGTCCCCTGCTGCTGCGACAGAAGATCCTCCCGAAGGGGCAGACGTATCGGAGGATCGGTCAACATACTGAGTAGCTCGGGATACCAGTACCTTCGTGCCCAGTCCGGAGCCACCAAGATGACTTGGGCCCGGTCGTGCCTGATCTTCTTCAGCACTCTGGGCAGAAGTGGTATAGGCGGAAAGGCGTACAACAGACCGCAACTCCACTCGTGACGAAAAGCGTCGCCGAGCGAGTGCCGCCTTGGAAATTCCAACGCGCAGAACTGCTGACATTGCGCGTTCTCTTCGGTGGCGAATAGATCTAACCAAGGCTCTCCCCACTGCTGAAAGAGACCTTGCGCCACTTCGGAGTTCAGACGCCATTCGTGATCCATCATGCACTGGCGGCTGAGTTCGTCTGCTCTGGCGTTCAGAGAGCCCGCCAGATGTTGAACCACTAGGGTGACGCCCTGGTGTTCCAGCCATGTCCAGAGGCGCAGAGCCTCCTGACAAAGGGTCCACGACCCCACCCCGCCCTGTTTGTTGCAATACCACATGGCGGTGGTGTTGTCCGTGAACACCTGCACGACACTTCCCCTGACAGAGGGAAGGAAGGCTTTCAGTGCAAGTCGGATCGCTCTCAACTCCAACAAGTTGATGTGGAGGCGAGACTCCGCCGGAGACCAGAGGCCTCTGATCTCCGCCTCTCCCATATGGCCACCCCATCCCAGGAGGGACGCATCGGTCACTACGACAGGCTCCGGTAGGGGTAGGGAGAGGCTCCTGCCCGTGACCCAATCGCGGTCCGTGAGCCACCACTGCAACTGCTGTGCAGTGCCCTCCGAGATCAAGACATGGTCGGACAGGTTGCCGTGATGCTGGGCCCACTGAAACTTCAGGTCCCACTGCAGAGCCAGCATGCGCCGCCTGGCGTGATGCACTAGTAGGATGCAGGAGGCCATCAGCCCCAGAAGCCGCAACACTAGCCTGACTGAAACCCAGGATAGAGGCCGAAAGATGGGAATCAGGGCCTGCATATCCCGGACCCGCTGTTCCGGTGGATAGACCCGGAACTGCGCCGAATCGAGAACCGCTCCGATGAAGAGGAGCTTCTGAGAGGACTCAGGTGTGACTTCGGCACGTTGATGGAAAACCCCAGCAAATGCAGGAGATCCGCCGTAGTCTGGAGGTGGGAAACGACTGCCTGGGGCGAGCCCGCCTTAAACAACCAGTCGTCGAGATAGGGGAAGACTGGAACCCCTGATCTGCGCAGATGAGCTGCGACCACCGCCATCACTTTCGTGAACACCCGAGGGGCACTGGTAAGGCCGAAGGGGAGCACGGTGAACTGAAAGTGCTCCTGGCCCACCGTGAACCGCAGGTAACGCCAGTGGGCCGGCAGGACGGGGATGTGGAAATATGCCTCCTGCAAGTCCAACGCCACCATCCAGTCTCCAGGGTCTAGGGCAGCTAGAACCTGAGCCAAAGTCAACATTTTGAACCGTTCCTTCCGGAGGAAGGCATTGACGTTCCTGAGATCCAAGATCGGGCGTAGGCCCCCTTTGCCCTTCTTGGGAACCAGAAAGTAGTGGGAATAACAACCACGACCTACTTCTGGGCTCGGAACGCGCTCAACGGCCTTTTTGGCCAAGAGGGCCGCAACTTCCTCTCGCAGAAGATTCAAATGATCCTCCGAGATACGGTGGTGCTGCGGTGGCATGGCTGGAGGGGTCGTCTCGAAGGGGAGGAGTAGCCCCTTCAGACGATTTGCAGCACCCACCTGTCCGAAGTGATGGTACGCCAGTGGAGCAGGTGATGGCGAACTCTGCCTCCCACTGGCGAGGAATGGGCCTGAAAGCTCGGACTAGGAAGGCTTTGAGGCGGATGCTGCCGGGGTGGATGTGGACTGACCGCGTTGTCCTCCAGAACCGCCTCGGCGGAAACCGCGACCGTGTGCAGGTTGGTTCTGCGGCCGGTGGCTAGGCGGACGTGAGGAGGTGCCCCTTCCTTGGCCACGAAAGGGGCGAAAAGCGGAAGCTTGCGGCCGCGGGCCGAGAGATCCAAGGACTTGGCCGTAGCCCGGGAGTCCTTAAAGCGAGCCAGCGCACTGTCCGCTTTCTCACCAAAAAGGCGATTGCCATCAAAGGGCATGTCCATGAGAGTGCTCTGGACATCCTCCGAAAAGGACGTGGACCGCAGCCAGGCGTGAGGTCGAAGCGCCACCGTGGTAGAAATTGCCCTACCCAGCGAGTCCACAGTGTCAAGCCCACATCGGATTGCATGGCGCGCTGTATCCCTCCCATCGGCCAGAGCCTGGGAAAGTCGTATCCGGGCCTCCTCCGGGCACAGGGGCAGCACGTCCTCCACCGTATCGCACAGAGAGTGGGAATAACGGTCCAAGAGACAGGCGGTGTTCAAAGACCGCAGGCCTAAACTGAGTGAGGAGAACAGCTTCTTGCCGAACTGTTCCAGTCTCTTGGAATCCCGGTCCGGAGGGGCGGACAGGAAGGAGGATTGGGAGGTAGAGGCCTGGATAACCAGGCTCTCGGGGGTGGGGTGTTGCGACAGAAAACTGGGGTCGCCCGGAGCAGGGCGGTGGCGCCTGGCAACGTTCCTATCCACAGGAGGAACTGTGGAGGGCTTGGACCAGGTGCCCTGCAGAACGTCAATGAGGACCTCATTGAACTGCAGCAGAGGCTCAGTGGAGCTTACTGCAGACTGAAGCACCTCAGTGAGGATGTTAGTCCTCACAGCCACGGCAGGCAGCTCAAGCCCAAGGGCAGCAGCCGCCTTGCGCAGCACCACGGAAAAAGCAGCACCCTCCTCCGAAGCCGCTGTCGGAGGAGAGATGAATCCAGTGTCCGGTGAGTTATCCAGACCACTGGCCTCCCCCAGTTCATCTGCCCAGTCCTGCGAAAGTTGAGCCTGAACGGCCATAGGGTCCTCGGACCCCTCCCAGTCGCCCCCGTCATCCGATTCCTGGTAAACAGGAGGAATGATCGGAGCCGGACGATAGACATAGTGAGTCTCGAGCAGCGTCGGATGCGGCGTCGGTGGGCGCCGCATCGGCGTCGGGTCCGGACAGGGGCTGAACCGGGGAACGACGTCGACCGGAGTCGGCGTCGGAGGTGGGACCGGAGTCGGCGCCGGCGGAGGAGGCGTGACGAGGTCGACCGGCGTCGACGGGGGCCCAGGCATGGGCCCCTCGGGGACCTGCGGCGTCAGGGCCGGAGCCTCCGACGGCGCCGGAGCCTCCGACGGTGCTGGGGCCGGAGCCGCCGGCGCGCAAGGTCGCCCAGTCGAGTCCGCGGGGCCCGAAGGCGCGCCAGCGGGCGTCGTCAGCAGAGCCAGGTTCCTCATGGCCGAGAGGAAGGCACTGAACTCTGCCGGCGTCGTGTCAGTCCCAGGGACCGGCGGGTATGGGGACGTGCGCGGCACCTGCGGCTCCAACGGAGCCGCGGGGGTGTAACCACCCTGACCCTCGACGGAGTCGCGCGACCGGCGAGGGGAGTCCGAAGAGCGGTGTCGCCTCTTGGACTTTTTAGATCGCTTTGACTTACCCAAAGACTTCGAGCCAGACGAGCGATGATGTCAGAGCTCGAGAAGCTTACGGGACCGCTCCCGCCTAGCTTTCGAGGTCAGGGCCTTGCAGTCGGAACACGACTCCGCGTCGAGGCCCAAACAGTAGAGGCACCGGCGGTGGTGATCGGTCACCGACATCAGTCGGTGGCAATCATCGCAAGCCTTGAAACCAGGCATCCTACCGGCACCAGATGTCGATGACAAGGATCAAAAAGGATCAAAATATTTAGTCAAAAAAGACTAAAAGGGGTAGCTCTCCCGGATCGGCGCTTACTGGCGCGGAAAAAAGAAGAACTGACGTCAGCGCGCGAGGGCGGCGTCTAAGTACTCCGATGACGTCATTCCGGCGCACGACGCCAACGACGGACGCGGAGCCGCAGACGACGCCTAGCGACGCGCAAGGGGTATTGCTGACGAAAAATCTTCCGGATCCAGTCTGACGCCTGGGGATATTCTAAGGTGAGGAATCTAACTAACGTGTTTCTTTCAGATCATCGCCATCGCCATTCCCCAAGGATACAAGATCTCCAGGAAGGACCGTCCCATCCGGCCGGTAGGAGGAATCGCCATTGTCTACAAATCCACCCTCCACCTGAGCACACTCACCGGTGAGCCCACGGACCTGATGGAATACCTCCACTTCAAGATACTGGCCAGCCCCACCACCACCCTCCGAGGAACCCTCATCTACTGACCCCCTGGACCCTACGGACCTTTTGCCAACTCCATCACGAACATCATCTCCCCACAGGCCATCGCATCCACCAACTACATCGACAACCAACTGGACCCCAACACCACATCCCTCCTGGACAACCTCCACAACAGTGGACTCCGCCAGATCGTGACCGAGCCCACACACTCAGCAGGACACACCCTCGACCCCCTCTTCACTACAGGAAACTCCATCACCTTTTCAGCCTCACCACCGAACTCCCATGGACTGACTATCGGTGAGTCAACTTCACCTTCAGAACACCCACCATCCACAGACACCAGCACCTGCTCCCACGAAGAAACTGGACCAAAATCACCGACAACCAACTCACCTCCTCACTCAGCAACTCCACCCCAAACATCGCGGAAAACGACGACCCAAACACCGCAGCCAGAACCCTGCACAGATGGATCACCAACAGCGCCAACACCATAGCCCCACTCAAGAAAAACAACACCCACGCCAAGAAAGCCACCTTTTCTGCCACACCACCGAACTCCCATGGACTGATTATCGTTGAGTCCATTTCACCTTCAGAACACCCACCATCCACAGACACCAGCACCTGCTCCCACGAAGAAACTGGACCAAAATCACCGACAACCAACTCACCTCCTCACTCAGCAACTCCACCCCAAACATCGCGGAAAACGACGACCCAAACACCGCAGCCAGAACCCTGCACAGATGGATCACCAACAGCGCCAACACCATAGCCCCACTCAAGAAAAACAACACCCACGCCAAGAAAGCCACCTTTTCTGCCACACCACCGAACTCCCATGGACTGATTATCGTTGAGTCCATTTCACCTTCAGAACACCCACCATCCACAGACACCAGCACCTGCTCCCACGAAGAAACTGGACCAAAATCACCGACGACCAACTCACCTCCTCACTCAGTAACTCCACCCCAACCATCGCAGAAAACAACGACCCCAACACCGCAGCCCGAACCTTGCACAGATGGATCGCCAACAGCGCCAACACCATAGCCCCACTCAAGAAAAACAACACCCGTGCCAAGAAAGCCAGATGGTTTACCACCGAACTTTGAGAGTCCAGACGCACTTGCTGCTGCCTCGAAAAGGCCTGGAGGAACACCAAGTCCACAGAAGCCCACAACTTCAGAGCTGCCACCAACGCCCACCACCGACTCATCAGAGAAACAAGGAAAAAAGCAATTAAAGACAGAATCTCCACACACGCTCCCAACAGCAAAGAACTCTTCAACATCATCAAGGAGTTTGCCCAACCCACCAGCGAGTCTACTGACATTCCTCCCGCACAAGACCTCTGCGATAAACTCAGCAGATTCTCTTGGTAATCCAGGATGCACAACCGTTATGTGGCAAGACAACCCGGATTCACTTGAATAGATTCAAGTTCCTTGGTACGCTCAGTGTGATCCTGAGCAAGTAGTTGCGTTGATCTGTTATATGTCCAATCATGAGACCAGAGCTACGAAATCTGTATCCAGAGTTTCAAAGCACTAGATCTCATCAGGCCCGGACCCTTACCTGATATCTTGACCTCTAGCTTCTGTCTAGACAGAGGGTGCCATGATCTATAGAAAGTGACTATGTTCTTTGTACCCTGAGAGAAGCTCCTGCCTGAAGGCCGCGCTGCACAGTCTGGTTCTGGGTGGAGACTGGAGGGAGCGTTCTGCTGAGTGAGGCCTGGGCCAGGAAGGTTGGCAAATCCTGATATCTAGTGCCCAGTTACTTCAAAGCAAGCACACCAGAACTACCTTGGGCCATATTCTGAAGGAGCTATCGTCCAGTTAACGGCACTTTAGCGCAGCCAAAGTCCTAATAAATTTATCACCCCATTCACAAGCTGGTGTCAACAGCCCATATCACCAGTTTATCCGGGATAGCAGCCCCAAAAAACATCGCCACAGATGACTCCGCAATTATCGCAATGAGATGCAGAGTAGGCGTTCCCTTGCCAAAAGCCGCAAAAACACCAGTCCACAACATTCTCAACGACCAGACAGAACGGCAAAAAGACCAAGAAACATGCGATAAGGCGCGTTAGCAGCAGAAAATCAACACCTGCTCTGACCTGGTGCAAACTCGGACGGCAGCCTGCACTACAAAAGGGAGCCCAGCCTAGACCGACACCTGAAGAACAACAGATGCCATGGAGCCACTGAACATGCGTGCCAGACACCCAAGAGGGCCACAACACCCACCACCCCCAGGACCACCCCTCCCTGGCACCCCCCCACCCCTGCCAAAGACATGCCACATCAAATGCACAGAATCATGTACCAAATAATCCGCCTGATGTCGCACGATCACGTCTGGTGACATGCATGTTTCGCCACAAAAATGAGCATCACACATTCACCTTCGAAGAAACAAATGAAAATGTATTAAAACAAACACAGAACAGAAATGAAGACGCATGGCAGCTCCCCTCCGGACATTCTGTAGGTCACAGCCTGCAGGATGAAAATAATGATGAGAAGGTGTGTCCTGCGCACATCAAGGGATAGAGAGCGAGAGCGAAGGAGAGAGAGAGGAAGAGAGGGAGAGAGGGAGAGATAGACGGACAGAGAGGGGGAGAGATAGAGAGACGGACAGAGATGGGGAGATAGAGAGAGAGAAAAGAGAAGGACAGGGAGAGAGAGTGCCGACACTGTGCACCCAGGCCACACTGCTCACCTGCTGCCACCGGTGTGTCTCCAACCACATGCCGGTATGTAGTGCAGTTCACCAAATCCCACATCTGAGACTGACCCATCATCTGAAACAGAGTCCAGATACATGAAAGGCAATGTACATACAATTCAACAAGACATCATCGCCTGACCGCCCATGCGCACCCAGGCAGATGCACCCCAGCCCCTACCGCCGCCCAGCAGTGCATGCCTGCCCCTGCGCACACGGGCCTCACTGTTCACCTTCTGCCACCGGCGTGTAGATAAGTGGGCCCACCACGTACCACTGCAAGCCACAAGGCCGGGGCCTGCAGACATGACACCCTGCACATCATGCAGCCCCGCTCCGCAGGCCAATAGGTCTCACATTTGATGCTGGGTCTTGATTTCGCAATGGCAGAGCACATACCAGTGCACAGGGAATCATCACAGGCTGCACACCCGCTCAGCTCTTGAGGTGCCACTAACTCTGTGACCCACAAGGCCATGCCACGTGGCGGTAGGCCCCCGCTGTCCGTTGACTCAGGCCTACACTGCGGTCCAGCAGGGCACACAAAACCTGAGCAGTCCGGACCGCCGGGACAGGGCATCATCGCAGGCTGCACACCCGTTCAGCACTTATGGTACACTTACGGTGCCCCTACCTCAGTGCACCGAAAGTCACCGTCCCATGGCGGTGGGCCTTTGCCAGCCGCAGTGTATCCGGTGCCACTAAGTCTGTGCCCAGCAAGTCATGGACACTCTATGATTGGGTATTGTGGTGTGGATGCCATCAAGCCACCTCCTGGCCTGCGGAATGTGATGTTGCAGGCCCCTGGGTTCCCATGCCTACATGCACACCACACGGATACACCCCAAGAGAGGTTGGAAATGGCGTTGAGCATGTGCACCCGGCTCTTTTTATTGGCAGGGTCACATGTGCTGTGACTCGTGTGCTGGTGTGGGTATACACCAGCCGTGAGGGAGTGGCCATGGCATGCTGACAATTAGACCGGTGAGCCTCAGATCCCTACAGGGAAGACCTGGGACATCTAGCGTTGTCCCCCCCCCTGTAAACGTGAGCGGAGTGGGCTGGCCTGGTATATCCCAGTCCAGCGTAAGGGTTTGAACAATGACCCCGTGGCTCTGAGCGTTGTTCCATACTGGGCTGGACAAGGAAGTAACAAATGCGTGTTTTGCTGTTGTTGCGTCGGCACCACCCTGACAACATCAGGCAATGTGTCACCCTGTGACCCAAGACCAATGACATGAGCCACATGGACGTAAGAGGAATTCACTGACCCTACATTTGTCCATACTACCACACTTGAAAGACCATAGACACGACACTTCTGTGTGACAAAGAATGTTTAATGCACATTCAGTGGAGTGTTTCATCTGGAGCAGTACAGGGCCATGGAAAGTCCACTTAACAATGTTGGCCCATGGAGGGACATCCAGAGTCCTTCAGGGAATGACACGTCCAAAGGAAGAGGAAAAGTTCAGTCCGCAGCTGTGTCATTGGCTTTCATACAGAATATGGCAGTCCATTGCGAGGTACAACGTGAGTGTCGCTGAGTGTATCGGGGGACAGTGGAAGGTGATGATGCAGAGTGCAGAACCAAGATGATGCTGGCCATATGGCGGAGATGAATGCTACAGTTTTCTCTGTACCAGTAAGGTGGTTTCATCCGCAACTTCACCCCCTGCTGTCTCATGTGCCTCACGTGTGGGTGGTGCTGGCCTTTCTCCAGCACTGTGTGGCACTGACACTTCAGGGGGTGAAGATGTGGATGTAGTGGTGGCAGCAGCATGCATCTGCGCCAGGCCTTGTGGCAGCAATGCCATGAGGATGGTTTTGAGGTCATTGTGGAACCCAGCTACCTCTCGCTGGTGTGCAGAGGTGGCAGCCGCTCTTTCCTCATTGGACCGCTCCGTGTCCTCCATGAGCCTCCGCTTGAGTCCCAACTCCCGGGCGAGCTCGCTGGAGAAACTCTGACTAGACAATCGTTCTTGTCTCAGAGTCAGGACTCTGGCAATGTCAGCTATGGTTCATTGGAGTGCATGGAGCGGACTGTGGGTGTCTGCTGCAAAGAACATGTCCTTGTGTATCAATAGGTTTTCAGGCGACAATAAAAATGTAAAGGTAACCTCGGCAATTAATGTTTCTGTGGGAGAGAGATCAGAAGTTTTATCTAGTGGCTGTTTCCACTCATGCTAAAGTAGCACAGCGGATTAAGATGCCTGCTGCACAGAACATGTCCTTGTGTATTCGGAGGCTTTCAGGGAACAACAAAAATGTGAAGGTAACTTTGGCGATTAATGTTCCTGCTGGAAACAGATCCAAATGTTTATGTAGTGCTGTTTCCACTGGTTCTCAAGTAGTGCAGAGGATTAAGATGCCTGCTGCAAACATCATGTTTTTGTGTGTTCAGAAATTTTCAGGCAACAATAAAAATGTAGAGGTAACTCTGGTGACTAATGTTCCTGCAGGAGAGTGATCGGGAGTTTTTCTATTGACTGTTTCCACTCATGCTGAAGTAGCGCAGAGGATTAAGATACCTGCTGCAAAGAACATGTCCTTGTGTGTTCAGAGGTTTTCAGGCAACAATAAAAATGTAAAGGTAACTTTGGGGATTAATGTTCATGCTGGAAACAGATCAACATTTTTATGTAGTGGCTGTGTTCACTGGTGCTAAAGTAGCGCAGAGGATTAAGATGCCTGCTGCAAAGAACACGCCCTTGTGTATTCAGAGGTTTCCAGGCAACAACAAAAATGTGAAGGTAACTTTGGCGATTAATGTTCCTGAAGTAGAGGTTGGAGTTTTATCCTGTGGCTGTTTTCACTCATGTTATAAAAGCACAGATCATTAAGATGCCTTCTGCAAAGAACATGTTCTTCTGTGTTCAGAGGTTTTCAGGCAACAATAAAAATGTAAAAGGTAACTTTGGTAATTAATGCTTCTGCTGAAAAGAGATCAGAGCTTTATCTAGTGGCTGTTTCCACTCCTGTTAAAGTAGCACGGAGGATTAAGATGCCTGCTGCAATGAACATGTCCTTGTGTGTCCGGAGGTTTTCAGGCAACAATACAAATGTAAAGTCAACTTTGGCTATTAATGTGCCTGCTGTATAGATCAGAATGTTTATGTAGTGGCTTTTTCCCCTCATGCTAAAGTAGCGCAGATGGTTAAGATGTTGCTGCAGAGAACATGTCTTTGTTTTTTCCGAGGTTTTCAGGCAACAATAAAAATGTAAAGGTAATTTTGGCGATTAATGATCCTGCAGGAGCGAGATCGAAGTTTTATCTAGTGGCTGTTTCCACTCATGTTAAAGCTGTGCAAAACATTAAGGTGCCTGTTGCAAAGAACATGTTCTTTTCTGTCCGCAGGTTTCCTGGTAACAATTCAAATGTAAAGTTAACTTTGGCTATTAATGTTCCTGCTGGAGAGAGATCAACATTTTATGTAGTGGCTGTTTCCACTCATGCTAAACTAGCGCAGAGAGTTAAGATGCCTGCTGCAAAGAACATGTCCTTGTATATTTAGAGGTTTTCAGGAAACAAAAAAAATGCGATGGTGACTTTTGACGATTAATGCTCCTGCTGGAGATAGATGCGAGTTTTATCCAGTGGCTGTTTCTACTCCTGTTAAATTAGGCAGAGGATTAAGATGCCTGCTGCAAAGAACATGTCCTTGTCTGTTTAGAGGTTGCAAGGCAACAATAAAAATGTAATGTTAACTTTGGCGATTACTGTTCCTGCAGGAGAGAGATGGGAGTTTTATTTAGTGGGTTGTAGGAGAGTAGGATCTGCACTTATGTTGCCCCCACTTTTTAGGTCTCGCCTACGCATGCGCTGCTTAGGAGAGGCCTATAGTCATCGGCACAGCGTTGCGGCCAAAAACGTGCACGCGCTCCATTGCCTTCAATGGCAACACGTGTCCACTGCTGCCGCGCGAGGCACGTGTGCGCTTGTTTATTTTGATTTGTGTCTTTTAGTGCATTCTGATGTCTATCACATCACAGGTTTGCAGTTCTAAGTGATGCAACTAAAGGTTGGTAACTATTGTTCAACTTATACTACTTAACTTGTCAACCTTGGAATACTAAATGGCTCCGTTGGCCTTGCTAAGGTTTGAGCTTGTAATTGAAAGGTCACTTACAGATGTGCGCTGCAAGCGGTTATTCATTGGGTTATCCTGTCGGTTATTTAAGCCTCACCCGTATAATAAATACATTAAATATACTCATTTCTCTTGCCATAACAATTGCTTTGGCGTTTAATGCAGCTTCAATGCTCCAGTATTTTGCCCAGTAATGCATCAAGCATTAGTAATATTAGAGCCCTTGAATCCCTGAATATGCGCGTGTCTACAAAATTGCAGTGCAATATTGAATGAAGGAGCCCTGCCAATCCGTTTATTCGTTGCAATTAGAGCCTGACGGGAAAATAAAAGGTGTTGAAAGGGCACTGTCGGCTGAAAGTGTTCGGCACAGTAGTGTGTCAATCTCTTTTATGGTTTTGCCCTGTTCTCCCACTGTGTCCTAGAATATCCTGGTTGCATCGTGAGCCTTTGAATGATGCGCCGGGCGTTGCCCAGACTTGAGCTGTGCAGCTCTGATGTGAAAACCTCAAACCTGTCCCTGCACGTTTGAGGGCCTGTAAGCCTTTGCATTTATAGGTGGTCGGGCACAGTATTGTTAAATCTTTGACAGTTCCTCCCTCTGTCACTTCTCTGTTAAGTGCCTTCTCTCCGATGTACTCGCCCCATCCCACCGAGCCCTAGTCTTCAGAGTTTCTCTCCGGTGAGAATGCCTGGGGGCTACCATCGACACTCACACTTAATAAGGCGACACCCACCTCTGACCTGCACATGTCTTTCACGAGCACTCTGGGAAAGAAATGCGTTCTTTATAAACGTTTCAGCAAACCCAGTGTGTCGCGGTACATCGCTGGAGAGAGAGAATGGTTGTCCGACGCTGAATAGGGCAGAGGTCATTAAGGGGGTTGTTTTTGGTATTCATTGGATTGTCCCATATAGGGTGGGCCGAGGGCTGTCCAAGCTACACTCCGGCGGCAGCTTCCTGTACAAGATGCTCTGAGTGGAAGATTTTCTGGCAGGCGGTTGTCCTTTCATGCTCGCGGCAACACAGGCTTCCGTAGTTTTAGTCTGCGTGCCCATGAAAGCCACGTGATGATGTGTTCACGAAGCCTCCATTTCATCCAGTGTGTGCAGCCGCCAATTACACACAGAGGCAGCATCTCCATGTCAAGAGAAATGAAGGACTTCTCCAAGTGTAAAGGCGCCTTTGGTAATTAGTCAAAAGGAGATGGTTACTCACCCCCAGAGGCAATAAACCACTGGGATTTTTGAGGGACATTTGCTGTACTGCAAAAGTGGTTCCACTTGTACATTTCCCTCTTGTGTTACCATATTTTAGTTAGGGCACAGACCTTCCTATTGTAGGAATATTCCAGTAATTTTGTTTTTTAATTGTAGGTCATCGTCCTAAACTATTTTGTTTAGTTGTTCGGCAACGAAATCTGCCTAGTGATTTTTCTCCCGTTTTTATTATTTTGCGTATTCTGTGTTTTTATTGCATATCTCTGAATGGCGCACTAGTAGCCATGCTATTAAGGCTCACGCCCATTCAATATTAGAATGAAATTAAAATGTAAAACTGAAAGATGCCGACTGGGACCGTTTGACCACCATCAGTTTGGCAGCTTTAAAAGATGACACAGCTATGAACCGCACATCCAATATGGTTTGTATGCTAGACTGTTAAGCTGACCAGGGAGTTTTCAAAAATGATTAATCAAATTGAAGTGCTTTTTTGCAATACTTCTGATAGTTTGAGTAGCCACAAAAAATCTCCTTGCTAGAGTGCAGACACTCTGGTAGCTATCGGATACGTTCTGTTATTTTCATGACAAAAGCCCCTCACCAACTCAATGGCTGGCATGCTTTATCATTGGGCCCAAACTGGCACTGGCCTTGACGATCAAGTAGCAAGTTACTACCCTAATGTAAGACGGGGGGGCTCCTGAGGTAGGTAGCAGGTTGGGTGCTATTTGAGCACTTGCGGGTAATAGATAAATGGAGAGACTGAGTAGAATTTGTTTAGGTTGCATGCAGTCTGAGGATGGAAAACTGTAGAACGAAAAAACATTTTTTGGGTATAAAATACCATGCACATTAGGATGCGCCCATCACACTGGCGAGCGTATCCTGTGCCTTCTCCATTGCGGGTGCATCTGCTGGCTGTAGACCTGCCCGCATTGGAAAAGGACTGTGCACATCAGTGGTGCCTGCCACGTAGTGCATGGCAATGAGGGGGGGGGGGGGGTTCCATAGATACCCCCCATGTTCAC
Organism: Triturus cristatus; assembly: GCF_964204655.1. NCBI lineage: Eukaryota > Metazoa > Chordata > Amphibia > Caudata > Salamandridae > Triturus > Triturus cristatus. The sequence continues at coordinate 92,587,479 of NC_140579.1, read as the reverse complement.
ACCCCCACCTCCTTCCCCTTGGCGGCCCGCAACGGGCCCCCAAAGCAAAGACCGTATGCCTTTCCACGCGGCAACCCCGCCATGGAAAGGCATACGACCGCCAGCATTGTAATATGGATGCCGCCACCATAAGCAGGCACTTTTTCCGCCGCTCGACGAGTCCCAGAGAGACTATCTATTTAGCTCGATGGGGGAGACGGTGGGGGGCACAGCACACACGAAATATAGCCACAGTTCATCACATTCAACTGCATAACTCTTATAAATGTTTGTTTATAATAAAAAAACAATTGGGCGGAGCCGAGACTTAAGATGAACCAACAGTGTTTAGCATTTTAATTAATGTATAAAACCTAAGACTAGGCTTAATTTCCCCCAAAATACAGAATGAGATTTAAATTGTTTTCTAAAAATAAATGGGGCAGTTAGTAAGTTCTAAAACTAACTTTGTCACAGGAAAAAAACACCTAAGTTGTCTCCCGGTTGTCCATGGAAAAGAAAGCAGGTCACTTAATTGTTTTCCTCCTTTGATTGCCTTATTCAATTGCTATGTGGCGTCACGGTCTCCGCCCAAGGCTATGTCACATTTATTATTTTTAAATAGTAAAAATGTATTAAGGACAAGAAAATCTCCAAAGCATGTTTTCCCCTCTCCGGCTCTGATGGAATCAGTGAGGCGGGGGTTGGATGTTTCCACGAAATGACCGAGTTTTGGTGAGAATGTCCTTTGGGTGGCTTTTGGGGCTGCAGATGGGTGATTTTCGGGAGAGACGGGTAGTGTGGGGCTGTTTTCGGGGCGTGGGGGCTCTTTCTGTGACTGCCATGCAGCACTTCCTCCTCCGCAACCCCCACCTTTTTTTCCTCTCTCCCTGTTCGGAGGGCGGGAAGGAGAAAGGGTGTGAGAGAGAGGGCAGCTCTTGGCTCCAGCCAAAGCTCTACATTTAACAAGCATTTGCAATGCCATAGGACTTGCATGTACGTGGGACCTATTGCAGTGCAAACGGTAGTCATCACGGACTACCGGAGGGGGGCGGGAGTCACGGACAACGAGAGTGGGGGGTGTAATGTTGGGCCCTAGGCCCTCATGCTGGTGAAATGACTGACACAGCACACATGGATAGGGTAGTGGGTAATGGCCACGAGCACGTGCGCTCGGCCTTTTTATTGACAGCGTCACCTGACACAGTGACGTCTGTGGTGGGTGGGTGTACAGTGTAATACAGCAAGTGAGAACACTAGAACGTGTCCATGCACGGACACTACATCCCTCCCAATTTTTAATGACGAAAACCCAGTCAAAATTCAACCTGTGGGAGAAAGAAAGATATACACAGATGTGATACAGTGACCAAACTTCTACAGAGTCTCTTACGCCTCAGCTGCTTGGAGTTACAGACAACGTTCTTCCTGTCGCGGAGACCCACAGTTCACAGTGGCACCAGCCATGGGTGCTCGATGGATCCTGTCTGTTGACGGCTCTGCCTTGAAGTCGTCCTCACAGTCTTTTCTTCACTTTACTTCCATGGCGACAAACGCAGTTGGAGTTCTTGCGGTTCATCTTTCAGTCCTGTCCTTTTCTTCATCGGTAACGTGTGCTCTGCTTGGCACAAAACCGGTTGTTTGCAAGACACCCCTCTCACCAGGATGTCCCTCTCGCGGGTGTTCCCTTGCCACAGGATATCCCTGAGGCCCTCTGACTTGTCCTGGGCTGGGTGTACTGTATCGTGTTACTCGCACGCCGATCCGTGTGGGTGCAGAGGAGACGACAAGTCTCACCTCGAGTTCCGCAGTCGTGCCTGGAGGGTAGCTGTTGGCTCTTGTCTTCGCACACAATGTCTTCATCCTCCCGGGACCTTTGCTGGAGGGCAGCTGATGACTATCTCTCGTCGCGGGGACGCTCTCTCACTGGCATCCCTGAGGCCTCTGCCCCTGAGTCACCACGGCTGGCGTTGTCCAGTGTCTGTGTGACCCCAGAGGTGGATGTTCCGAATGGTCCAGCCTGCTCGTCTCTGCACATCCCAGGTGTGCTGAAGCATCGTGAAGCAGATGGTCTTCTCTCCGTGCCACGGTGTTCTCAGGACTTGCGCTCCATGTTCTGGCACTTGTCGCCTTCCTTATCTTCGGGTGTGTGCGTAGTCTTGCCACACTCCTCTCTCTCTTCCTTGGTTCTCTTCTCCGTGAGGGTGTCGTGTCGCTCAGACTTCTTCTCCTCCCACTCTTAACAGTGGCCCACGTGCCACGGATCCATTTCCATCGTCTCGCCTTCTTGCAGTGGCAACCGTGCCACTCAGATCACTTTCTTTCTCCTTGCTTTGTAGTGGCAAACGTGCCACTCCGATCTCTTCTTTCTTCTTTCCCTTGTAGTGGCAAACGTGCCACTCCGATCTCTTCTTTCCTCTTTTCTGTAGTGGCAAGCGTGCCACTCCGTTATCTTCTTTTGCTTGTGGTGGCAAACGTGCCACTCTGATATCTTCTTTCTTCTTTTGCTTGTGGTGGCAAACGTGCCACTCATGATATCTTCATTCGCTTCACGACGTACTCCGGACCGTTTCTGTTTTTCTCTGGTCTGGCCAGGCTTCTCCATGCAGCGCGCGCACTCTGCACGTGTTCCCCCTGGTCTTGTCCTCGTCCGAGGACACTCTCTCCATCTTCCTCAGCATTCCGAGTTAGCGTCGTGACCTTCTCTTCGTCTTTTCCTTTTTGGCTACTTTGGTTGTCGAAGTTCGTGGGGCCATGTTCTTGGTCCTCTTCGTTCTTGAACTTCTTGGACCACTTGACGGTCCACTCTGCCGATCACTGGCAGGATACCTTCGGTCTTTCGTCAGACCTCTTGTTCCGTAGTTTCACTGACCCGTGCGTCGGTCACCTCCTTTTGCAACCCCTGGCGGGTTGGCTTCTGTATGTTGACCACCTGGCTGGTCACTTGTTGGTGGGATGTCCATTCTGACCCGTGCGTCGGTCACCTCCTCTTGCAACCCCCTGGTGGGTTGGCTTTTGTGGTGCGACCATTTGGCTGGTCGACTTGGCCTTTTGTGGTGCGACCATTTGGCTGGTCGGCTTGGCCTGTGTGGTGCGACCATTTGGCTGGTCGGCTTCACGAGGTGCGTCACGTCGCGTGACTACCTGTGTTCACGAGGTGCGTCACGTCGTGTGACTACCTGTGTTTGCTGCCTTGTCAGGCGCTGGAGCGTGCTCATCTTCGTACCGGCGTGGTACATCTTCAGTGTAGCGTTGCTCCTTGTACCGTGTGATCTCTTGATGTGGTGGCTTCTTGGCGCCACTGGGAGTGCCTCTGCATCCTTGCCCGTCAGTGTCGGATACTTGCCGCGCCCATCCTCTTCAGTGGGTTCCTCTCTTGTAGGTGCAGCTGTGTACCTTCTGCGTCCGGGGTACATCTGCGCTGAGTCCTTTAGTTCGCTCGAGGGTTCGCTCCACTTGATGCGGCGACAGCGCAGTCCTCGCTGGGGTGGATGTGGCTTGACCCTTTTCTTCCTCCTTGTCTTGCTGCAGGCTTGTTTATTTTCCCATTGCTGCAGTACCACCAGTGGCCACTAGATGGCAGTGTTGATTTACCCTTCATTCAGCAGCAACCTTCTTTGCTGCCAGAACTTTCTGCCGTGTTGTCTTCCCTCCTTTCCAGGCTTCACTCGGGCTGAGGAGGGGAGCTGGAGCAGAACACTGGGAGCTGGACAGGGGCCAGACAGCAGGTAAGTTTTAACATTTATTTATTTGAAGGCAGGAGGGGGCCCAGGCATTTCCAGTACGCTGCAGAGGACAAGGCATTTATTTGTGTGTGCGCGAATAGGGGTGAGAGGTGCTCCTCCATCACGCTGGGTTTCCCAGCACATTCGGGACTTCAGTGGGGCATATTGGCAGTCAGTGCCATCGCGCACTCAGTGTAAGTGTGTTTCGGCGGCGCTGGCCGCTTACCTGCATTTCTTCATGCCGCCGGGGGTCCTGCGAGGTGGGGGCATGTCCCGATGGCCGGCGGCGGCCATTCCTTAATTTTCTGATCGCCCTCCCTGCCCGCGGCAGCTTCCTGCAATCTTCGCGCAGCAGGGAGGGGGTGCCGGCATGTTCTTCCCAATGCGGGGTAGGCACCCGCTGGTTCCCTTTCCACGCTGCTCCTCCTGCGCGGGTGGGCTCCGCCTCGTTTTCGCCGCTCGTCCTGGCAATGTGGCTGGGGGGTGGTTAGCTACTCCACCCCCGCCATCATTATCTTCACGGACGATCATGGAGGTGGGGTTTCGGACCGGCGGTCGCGATGATCCTCACGCGGGGTGGGCTCCCGCTTTGGCTGGGGTGTTATTTCTCCTGCTGGCACTGTAGGTGCGGGGTGGGCTCCCGCGGGCTCCAGCTGATCGGCTCACACTCCTCCTTCACCAGGCTCGTCGCGGCCGATGCGGGTGGGCTCCGATTGGTCCGCTTTCCGGGCACTTCCCCTCACCGGGACTCACAGCGGCAGGCGCCTGAGGTGCGGGGTGGGCTCCCGGTCACCTCGTCGATTGGGGATCACTGAGACGCGGCCGATGCGGGTGGGTTCCGCTCGGCTTGCACTTTCCCCACGGGGCACAGCAGCAGGCTTGACGGGGTCGGGATGGGCACCCGACTTCCTCACCTCCACTTTGGGGCGCGTTGCTCGCCTGCAGGCCGTCACGGTGGTGTGGGGTGGGCTCCCGGTCACCGCTTACACCCGGGGCTCTTCTCACACCCGGCGGGCGATCAGGCGCTGTTCTCGCCTGCTGGGGGGCCTCTCCCCCGACAGCTCTCTCCCCCTTTTCATATTGCTGGGCTGCTGCTCGCCAGGGCACAGCCCCCTCGTCGCCAGTGTAATGTTGGGCCCTAGGCCCTCATGCTGGTGAAATGACTGACAGCACACATGGATAGGGTAGTGGGTAATGGCCACGAGCTCGGCCTTTTTATTGACAGCGTCACCTGACACAGTGACGTCTGTGGTGGGTGGGTGTACAGTGTAATACAGCAAGTGAGAACACTAGAACGTGTCCATGCACGGACACTACAGGGGGGGGGGGGGTGAAGGCATGGACAACGGGAGTGGGGAGAGGGAGAAGGCAGTAGGATAACTCTTTAAAGAAAATAGTGCTCACAGTCTATATAACGTGTAACACTCAGTAGCCGTAGGAGGGTACAAATGAGGACCTGGCCATAATAAGGAGGGACTAACAAGCCTACAAACCAATCCGAAGGCAGCATTTACGAAGGACAAAGACACAATCCAATGAAATATATGGGCGGGGCTTCCCTGAACTACCACAGATCTTCACTAGAGCAGAGCTTACGTGCTGACTCTAGGCTCGACCTAAAAGGGTATTCTGGTGAACTTTTATTCAGCACGAGTCACTTTACTGCAGCCTGACCTTAAAAAAGGAAGATCAGGACATGTAGGGTTGCCATAACTCAGTGCCTTAACCTATCGGACACTCAACTGAACTGTAAGCTGTTAAAGTTTTTAAAGTATAATGAGTTAGCCTTAACAAGCACACCAATGTAATGGACAATATATATTCGAATTTTCTGGTATCGTATTGAATGGAAATGTTAGTCCTCATTGAAGGAAGTCACCTGTCTACTGTGTGTTACCATATTTTGAAAGAATATTTTTATGCAACATTGTCATGGTTTTAATTAACCAAGCAATAAAGAGTTTTTCAGTTTCGGTATTCTGGTGTGTTTACCATCAATCCTGTGAAAAATTGTGGTTTTCGTGAAACAGAGTTTGAACACAGAAAGCGTACTTACAAAGGCAACTTCAGAAAAAAACATGAGGCATAAATGCATTTAATACCTTTGAATTATTCACAAATATCACAGAGTAAATTTCAGTAAAGGGTTAAGAAGCGGGCATTGCAAGGCCTGGTTAGTCTTTTAAATTTGGACCCATTTTTGGGCATTTACAAATTCCTCTCTGACCTTTTCCCACCCTGTAAATTATCAGAAGTTTACTCCATCCAATGGCTGGAGTAACTCCTCTCCCAGGATGGGAACAGGAATGGATGACCCTCACATTTTATTTTGTTTTGGTTGCAGGGAAAGGGATTTCTCCATGTCAAAAACATGTTTTCTCTGTGTGGAAACAAAATTGGCTCAGGGGGCTCTATTCTCCCAGGTCTCCTCCATGAAGACTTTTGCATAAGGGAAATTGTCTCCTTGGAAAAGATCACATGTCATTCCCACCACTATGCCAGCTTCCCAGGCATACTACTGCAAATGTTTTTGAGAAAAAAAACAAACCTAAAGATAAGTTTATCTGCCGGTACATATTTTTGCCCATTCTGTTTTACGTTTTTTATGAATAGACCCCAATGGCTGACAGAAATGTTTGTAAATAGATGTTTGCCTTTTACTCTGCAGTTGCACACTTGACACCTTTATCAAGTTTTTATATTTTAAATAAAAACATGTACCCGGACTTGTAGTTCCACGGTGTTAACGCTAAGGGTGGTACAACAAGTCACAGCATGCACAGTTCCCTTGTCCCAGGACAGCATGTCTAAGTCTCAATGACTTAGGACTACTTTAGAGCTTTGAAAGCACAGAATTCAGGACAGAGGTAAATCTGAGAGCGCCTGGTGGTTTGTACGTGGGAGCGGCTGGGGAACAACGAGTCAAGGTCCAGAGGGCTGTTTAGAAAAGGGATGTGTCACTTTAATACACTAAATACTGCATAGATATTGATAGAAGCAAGAGGCGTGGAGACTCCCTGTACCACGAAAAATGCCTTTATTTGAGCATTCTGCGTGGAGACTCGTCTGTGTTTCATTCCAGCAGCGTTCACAGAGTGGGAGCTCAGACAGGGGGCTCAGAACGAGTGGGCGCGGGGCATGAAAACCTTGTACTCCAGAAACAAGGAGGCTCGAGAGATATGCCAACAGTTGTTGTGTAATATCTGGAATCCCCACGGTATCGTGTATCCCCTGCTCTTCGGCACTTTTTTGAAACGAAACTCAGCCCGGGCAGGTTCCGACAGAAGCAGCTGATCACTGCTCAGGCTGAGTTAGGGGATACACGATTCAACAGGATGCCAAACTCGGCTCTGGCGATAAATCACCTGAAACGTTTGCACGAAGAGAGACAGACAGAAATAAATAGAGAAAGTGACTCGTAATGGAAATCACAATTAAGTTAATATAATAAACATTGTGAAAGCAAAGAAACTATTGCTGAACCATATTGAATCCTAACGAAATAACATGAGGGGAAGAGAATAGAAACAACAGCAGGGGTTCAAATAAGGGGAAAAATAATATCAAAACGAGGGAAAGATTAAAGGGTAAAGGTAAAAAAAAAAGCAATGAAAAAGCAAAGTATTATAATTGGGGATGAAAGTGTTTTGATTTTCATATAATGAATATGTTACAAGATGTTAATGACAAACATATAACTTGCACAATAAGTTAAATAACGCATGTTTAGTTTGACTCATACAACATACTTGGCATTTTACCAGCTATCCTATCTTTTTGTGTCCATGTAATTAAACAAGCATTGGCAACGCAATCGGTCTCATACTTTTGTGAAAGTTAGAGCTATTGGCGTTGTAAATGATGTTTTTTACTGAATTTTTAGGTCGATACTGGGCAGCGCATGCGCTACTCTGTGGCATGATGTATTGGAGCATGGAATAGAAGCCCCGCCAACTCTCCTCCCATATTTCCCATTGGCTTGTGTCATTGTCCTTTGTAAATGCTGGCTTCTGATTCGTTAATATACTTGTACATCCCTCCTTAGTACCGCCTTGTCTTCATTTGTAACCTCCCATGAGGACTGGCTCTTTTACTTCAGTTGATACACGGTACGTCTTTTTTAGTCTGTAAGCACCATTTTCTTTAATGAGTTTCTCCTACTGCAGGCACAACATACTTTCCTGCAACATTCAGTGCGCCATGCGTGCTTTCACTTTCCGAGCAGCCAGGGATAATGGCGGCCGCTTCTTTGAATAGGTCTCGCATTCACAAGAGCTTGAACTATTGGCATTGTAAATGACAATGCCTCTTATTTATGTGTTAATTAACAAAACAGATAAATAAAAGTCAGTCATTTACAATGTCAATAGCTTAAACTCAGGCAAATGTGACACCTATTGCATTGTAAATGCTTGTCATACATGGTTCCTGGTGCACACTGGTGGCACACATTCTGATGTTCGTTTCTCACATTGCTGGTTTTCGTACGCAGATACTGGTGAATGCTCGTGTCTCAGGCTACACAGCACACATTCTGGGACTAGTTCCCTTACTGCCTTTGTTCGTACACGGATCCTGGTGCATGCTGGTGGTATACATTCTGGTGCCAGCTTCCTACGTGGCAGGTTTTTGTACAGGAATTCTGGTTCACGCTCATGTAACTCGCTGCACAGCGCACTCTAATGCTGGTTTTCCACGTAGCAGGCCATGTTTTCCAACACAAATCCTGCTGCGCGCTTGTGTTGCATGCTGCACAGCACACTCGAATGCTACTTTTCCACGTCTGGTTTTTATGCACAGATTCTGGTGCATGCTCATGTCTCATGCTGCACAGTACACACTAATACTGGTTTTCCACAGGGGTATTTTTCATGCACTTATACTGCACACATTTTGATACTGGTTTTCATACACGGATCCTGGTGCACGCTTGTGTTTCACACATCACAGCACATTCTTATGCTGGTTTCCCACATGGCTGGCTTTCGCGCACAGATCCTAGTGCACGCTTGTGTCTCACGTTGCACAGCACACTAATGCTGGTTTTTCACAGGGCTGGTTTTAATGCACGGGTCCTGGTGAACGCTCATGTCTCATGCTGCACAGAAAACTCTAATGCTAGTGTCCCACATGGCTGGTTTTCCCACACGGATACTGGTGCACGCTCATGCCTCACGCTGCGCAGCAAACTCTAATGCGGATTTCCCACACATCTGGTTTTCGTGCACGGATCCTGGTGCACACTCATGCCTCACGCTGCAAAGCACACACTAAAGAAGTTTTCATATATGGACCCTGGTGCACACTTGTGTTTCATGCCGCACAGCACACTCTAATGCTGGTTTTCCATAATGCTGTTTTTAAGGCACATGTCCTTCTGCACACGTGTCTCACGCTGCACAGCACACTTTAATGCAGGTTTCCCACATGGCCGGTGTTCACGCATGGAACCTGGTGAACGCTCATGTCTCATGCTGCACAGAAAACTCTAATGCTAGTTCCCCACATGGCGAAATTTTCGCACACAGATACTGGTGTGTGCTCATGCCTCATGCTGCACAGTAAACTCCAATGCTGGTTTCCCACACAGCTGGTTTTCGTGCACGGATCCTGGTGAACGCTCATGCCTCACGCTGCACAGCACACTCTAATGCTGGTTTCCCACATGGCTGGTTTTCGCACACGGATCCTGGTGCACTCATGCCTCACGCTGCAAAGCACACACTAATGATAGTTTTCATACATGGACCCTGGTGCACGCTCATGTCTCATGCGGCACAGCACACTCTAATGCTGGTTTCCCATAATGCTGTTTTGAAGGCACAGGTCCTTCTGCACACTTGTGTCTCACGCTGCACAGCACACTTTAATGCTGGTTTCCCACATGGCTAGTTTTCATGCACGGAACCTGGTGCACGCTTTTGCTTCATGCTGCACAGCACAATCTAATGCTGGTTTTCAAATGAGTTTCTCCTACTGCAGGCAGAACAGGCTTTTCTGCAACATTCAGCGCGTCATGCATGCTTTCCCTTTCCAAGCAGCCCGGGACAATGGCGGCTGCTTCTTTGCAAGGAAATAGGTCTCGTATTTACAAGAGTTTGAGCTATTAGCATTGTAAATTCAAATGTTTTTTTATTTATGTGTTAATTACAAAACAGATAAATAAAAGGCATTGGCATTTACAATGCTGATAGCTTAAACTCTCGCAAATGCGAGACCTATTGCATTGCAAAAGTTTTTTTTTTTTTGCAGTGGAGTGATCAGTTAGAAAACGAGAGTTAGAGCTATTTGCGTTGTAAATGTAAATATTTATGTGTTATAGAGTAGAGTTGGTGTATGTGGTGTGTAGTGGAATTATGTGGCTACCATCCAGATAATGTGTGCATTTAAAGAAGCAGAGGTGCAGTTAGGATGGATGGGTTGGTGGAATGATAGCTATTTGTATGAATGCTTGAATGGATGGCTAGCTGTAGGAGTACATGCATGGATGTCTGGGTGATCAGTTGAATGAAAAGATGGTACGTGATGCATGGGTAGGAAAGTTACAGATGGTTGGTATGGAAAGAAAAAGATGGATACATAGGGAAAATATTTATAACAATCATTGGCATAGCCAATAGGTCTCACCTTTGGGACCTTATAAGTGTTTAGTCATGCAACAGTTGATGTTGTTGCACCAAGGATATTGTGCTGCATAACTAAATACTTATAAGGTCCCAAAATCGAGACCTATTGGCCATGCCAATGCTTGTTTTCTGATGTTAACACTGGTTTCTGGCTATAGTCTGGCTGGGTCCCTGCTAATCAGGGACCCAGCCACTCTGTTCTCTCTAAACAACTTCGAGTGCATACTAGATGCACTGGTGAATGGATACTGTGGTACCTTATGAGCCCCTAGTATATGGTACCTTAGGTGAGGGCACAGGTACTTCACAGGCCTACCAGGGGCTGAAGCATGTATTATGCCACCCCTGGGAAGCAGACTAAATCTGACACCACAGGCCTGCTACTGCAGCCTGGGTGAGGTAGTGTTAGCACTCCTCACTGAGGTATAGGTTCCTATAGCTCACCATACACACACTTATAAACCTATCAGTCACCCCTAAGGCAGGCCCTGTCAATCCTGAGGGCAGGGTGCTTGGTTTACAATGAGCAGGACCCCTCTGCAGCTGGCAGAGTCTATTCTCTGTGGCTGTTTGTGGATGCGGTTAAACCATATACTCTTAAGTGCATTATAACCTAGTGGTAAATGCTAACTTTGGAATAACTGCATCAAAACATGTCGTGTTTGGTGTCAAACAACTTCGAATCATACCCCCACATCCCACCCTTAGAGGGGACGACCTGTACCTACTGTGGTAACACGGTAGAAATCTGAAAGAGCCCTAGCATCACAAAATGGATGCCACCAGCACAGACACTGGGCTGCCCTCCTGCTGCTGACTGAAACTCGCAGTGGAGGAGGCCCACCAATAGGCATCCTGTCACAGGGAGGTGTTACCACCTTCCAGATAGGATTTAGTGTATTGGAGCTGGGTGGGTGCACTCCTAGAGTGCTTTGAAGTCCTGCACTGGGGGAGCAGTAGGCTCCTTTGTGCATATGCCAGCTCAAACCGGTTCAAGGGCTACCTGTCCCTGCTCTGGCACGAAACTGGACAAAGGGAAGTGGGTGTAACCACCCCATACCCTGACACTCCCAGAGGAGTGGTCATAGCGCTAGTCCCTCCCTTTCTTTTAGTATAAGATAGGGAACCCTTGCCATTGCAAACTAGCTATCCCTGGACGACGCTTTACAAGAAGAATCCTGGCCCTTCGACGTTCCACTACCTTTGGAAGAATCTCCCTTGGAGTCAAGGAGTGACTCCCCTGCTTGGCAGGCACCAAAAACTCTAATCAACGGTCGCAAACTTTCCCACTTCTGCTGGAGTCCGAAGTCCCTGCAGCTTCGGAAGTGGATTTCCTGACTTCTCAACGGCCACTGTGAGTCCCCAGCAGAGCTGAGGCGAGTGGACCCCACGAGTGACGAGGAACAGCAATACCCGGGTACCGTGCACTATTGTCGAGTGCAACTCCTTCACAACGTTCTACAAACTTGTGCATTGGACGATTTGTGGCCCAAGCCTCCATAAGGTTATGCACCGAAAATCAGATGCCTACCCAGTCCCGAGTGACCGTGGGCTCCTGTAAAGCATTTCTCACGAGGCGTCTTTGCGATTCCTTGCCCGTTGGCTTGTGGGTCCCCTGAAGACTTTCTGATCAAACCAAAGGGCTCCCCTGGTTGCTCTAGGCCTGCCCTCGCTGGGTGAGTCCCTCAGACCTTGCTGGTCTGCACCATTGACTATATTCACTTTCCACGAGACTTGCTGTTGCCAAGGCTTGTTGGCTCCAATACGGTTGCCGACACCTCAGTAAGCTGCAGACATCGTGGGACACTCTGAATCCAGCTGCTGGTCATCGTCGATGCCTCCTGGTCCTCGTGAGCGAAGAGTCAAAACACCCTTGATCACCTGAAATCACCCGACTTCCGTGAACATCCATCATCCTGGCCCCGGGTCACTGGCAAGTGAATGCGAACACTGTCCCTTCTGCTTTCAGGTCATCTTCATCTTGAATCCAGCCTTGGATTCCACCGGACACTTCTTCAGTCTTCGCAAGCAGCAAATCTTCTTTGGCTTCCATAGAAAACAGCGACGCGACCCGACACCAAAAGACACCTATGCACCCGGCTTCCCTGGGTGAGGTGACTCGAGCACTCCGGTGCCCTAGTGTGTGTTGGCCCTCGAATTACTTACCTTGTAAGTGGCTTGCTTGTAGACTTTCTCGAAGTACCCTAAAACTTTAACAATCCAACCGCGACTTGCTCCATTGCAATCAATAGGGAACACGCGGCTGTGTTCTCACACTGCACGCGTCTCCCGTGGGTCTTTTACTTACCTGCCTTGGGTGGATTAGTGAAGCCCCAGCGATTCTACAGGCCCTAGGCCTTGTCCCTCTACAAGTTGACTTTCCTAAACCTCTTTTTTAGTATATGGTCTGGTACGCCCCTAGGGCCCCAGCCATATTTGTGGTTAACTTATTGTGAAACATTGATATTTGAATGTGTTCCTGACTTCTAATCTCATAAAGAGATTAGTAGAGTGTGTCTAGAAATAAATACATATATATTTGATATATATACCTGTGTGGTGTCCTTTCATTTGGTAATTCAAGAGATTATAAGGTAAAACAAGCAGCTTTACATTCTTCTGAGACTTAGCCTGAAGGCTGCTCTCCACAGCCACCACTAGGATAGCTTTCTTTAAAAGGTTGCCTTAAACCTATCTACCATAAGAGTCGAATTGGACTGGTGCAAGGTGGCCACTATGACTAGTGACCAGCATATGCCAGGCTAACTTCTCACATGGGCTGTTTTCACTCCTGTTAAAGTCGCGCTGAGGATCAAGATGCCTGCTGCAAAGAACATGTCCTTTTGTGTTCAGAGGTTTTCAGGCAACAATAAGAATGTATAGGTAACTTTGGCGATTAATGTTCCTGCTGGAAACAGATCCAAATTTTTATGCAGTGCTGTTTCCACTGGTGCTAAAGTAGGGTAGATAGTTAAGGTGCCTGCTGCATATAACATGTCCTTGTGTGTTGAGAGGTTTTTCAGCGAACAAAAAAAAATGTAAAGTCAACTTTGGCTATTAATGTGCCTGGTGTAAGAGGGATCAGAATGTTTATGTAGTGGTTTTTTCCACTCATGCTAAAGTAGCGCAGAGGGTGAAGATGTTGCTGCAAGGAACATGTCCCTGTTTTTTTGGAGGTTTTCAGGCAACAATAAAAATGTAAAGGAACCTTGGCGATTAATGTTCCTGCTGGAGAGAGATCGGAGTTTTATCTAGTGGGTCTTTCCACTCCTGTTAAAGTAGCGCAGAAGATTAAGATGCCTCGTGCTAAGAACATGTCCTTGTGTGTGGGGTTTTCAGGCAACAATAAAAATGTAGAGGTAACTTAGGCGATTAATGTCCCTACAGGAGAGAGATGGAAGTTTTATCTAGTGGCTGTTTCCATCCATGTTAAAGTGACGCAGAGGATTAAGAGCCCTGCTGCAAAGAACATATCCTTGTGTGTTTAGAGGTTTTCAGACAACAATAAAAATGTAAGGGGGCATGGCTTGACGCGCAGCAGAGATGGCTGCCTTCTTTTGAGCTCCGCGAATTTGCCGGTACCGATGCTGAATTACCATGAGCTACAGGTGATTTGTAATGACTGTTCAACATCGGAAAGTGGCAGAACACTTGAGGAACTTCGAGGAATGTTTTGTTTTCCTTGTGCCATTGTATTTGAGGACACGGAAGAGAGCTCTGACGTGACGTTGCTTTAAAATGGCAGCCCTCGGTACAATTGTTGACACAACATGACGTATGGGGGCTGAAGTTCGTTATTAAATCCCCTGTATTTTAAGTTACTGTGTGTACTATTTTTGCTTGATACATCGCTGTGTTTATAGATATCGAGTTCTGTGCAAGGCTGCTTTCTCTTTACAATTGGAGGCTTCAAAATGGCGGCAGCTGACTGAAACGTCGTCTCATTCTGAGTTCTTCAATAGAATGTTTGCGATCTAGTATTGAGTCTGGTCTTAGTGCTGGCTGTTCATTCCATGTGACGTACTTTGGCCAGGATAGTGTTCTGCTTCGGTGTTCTGAAATGTTGTCTCTTCAACGGAATACAAGAATCATAGAAGGTAAGAAGATTTATTGCACATCAATGGTGCTCCCAACAGAAACGAACGGTCTTCCAAGTGTCTCAGCTGACTCCTCATGAACATTCTAACGTGCGTTCCCAGGGGTGCGCAGAGTTCTATGGGACAAGGGACCATGATACAAAGGAGGGGGAGGGACAGCTGGGGAAGATCCCAACTACATCAAATAAAGTCAATGACTAAGGATGGAGATAATAAATATATATATACAGAAAAGGAAATTACAACATCTCCTTACCCTACAAGGAGCAAGAAGATTGTAGTGATAGATCTGGTAAGCATAAGGTAATACATACACACCATATGCAGAGGAAATAATCATTTAATTTCATAATCCTGGTGCCATTTGGGCACATTCCCCATTCTCTTACTTTGCCTTGAATTCTCCAACTCCGCTTGGTTTTCTCTCTCCTCTGATCTTGCAACCTGCTCATCCAGACTATTGTGTGGAACAAGTCTATCCATGCTCCATAACTGTCTATTTTCTAACACTACAACATTTTTCTTAATTTCTTTTATCTTCCCAAGATCATAATATTGATTGTACTTGTTATAACTAGTACTAGGTTTCTTTACAGGGACCCATTGTCCTACTTTCAATCTTTGTTCTTTAACACCCCATCTGTTATCATATTCTTTTTTTATATTTACTTTGATGTTTGACAATTTTTTCTTTATTCCCATGTTTTTCCATCTGGAAGGAACTGTTTTCAAAAAGCTGATTAGGAGTAACTTTTGAACCAGGTTTACGAACTCTCAACAAATAAAATGGAGAGCACCCAGTAACTGCATTGGGGGTGATGTGATAGGACCATAAGATATTCTTAATAGACTGAACAAGGGGTTTGGTAGAAATCATAGCTAACTATAAAGCTTCCTTAATCATCCTGCTACTCCGTTCTACCAGCCCATTAGCACGAGGACAATATAAAGGGGTGGTCAAATGTTTAATGGCTAAACTCTGGAGGAATTCTTTCATTTCTTCTGAAACAAGTTGTACCCCATTATCTGTAATTAGAGTATGTGGAATCCCTTTGCTAGTGAATACTTCAGAAACAAATAAGAGTTTTGGTATCAATATACTTTACTAACTTGATAGTGATCCATTTCGATAAGTAATTAACTAAAACAAGTATAAATTTATCTTGTAATCCTGTCACTTGTAAGGGGCCAATTATGCCTAAACCCAATTTTCCCAT
Organism: Triturus cristatus; assembly: GCF_964204655.1. Taxonomy (NCBI): domain Eukaryota; kingdom Metazoa; phylum Chordata; class Amphibia; order Caudata; family Salamandridae; genus Triturus; species Triturus cristatus. Next base: position 92,571,835 of record NC_140579.1, on the reverse strand, counting down.
GGTTTAATAGGAACTTTCACAGGTTGTAAAGGAGCTCTTCTGGTACATTTAGTTTTATCACTTAGACTGCAAGCGCTACAATTTTTAACCTGCTTTTCTATCATGGCGCCCATGTACGAAACCAGTAACCCAACCTAAGTTTGCTCTTGGTGAGGTTCCTACCTAGATGACCTTCATGTGCGAGAACACAAATGTGTTCCCTCAATTTCTCAGGAGGAACACATTTGTCTGATTTAAGAACATTGTTCCCTTCAATTGACAATTCATCCCTAACATTCCAAAAAGGTTGTAGTTCCTTAGACAATACACTACACTTATTCAGCCAACCCCTCACAATCTTCTCCTTGACCGATTTTAGAGTGATATCAACAGACATGTTTCTCCCAGTCAGATTGCAAAATGGCAGAAATGGCCTCATGTAAATTCGGCAGCTCTTGCACATGATCCTCACTTAGCTTTTGAATGGGAAGATGAGACAGACAATCAGCCACATTATTTTTCTCTCCTGGCACGTACACCACTTTAAAGTTAAAACTTTGCAAGTAAATTAAAAACGTACTAATCCTTGGTGTAGTTTTCTCTATATCTTTCTTTGCAAAAATTTTAATGAGGGGCTTATGATCAGTTCTGAGTTCAAAAGGTAAACCCCAGGGAAAGTACTTAAAATGAGTGATGGCCCAGAAACACGACAATGCTTCTTTGTCTATAGTATAATAATTCACTTCTGCTTCTTGAGGATCCTAGACGCACATGCTAAGATTCTTTCTTTTCCCCCTACCACTTGAGAAAGAGTATCTCCCAACGCTCTATTGCTTGCTTGGATACTATACTAAGTATAGTATCCCGTTTACTGTCAAAACTGCCAATGAAAGATGCTGACATTTTGGCTTTCTTAACTTCATTAAAATTGATCGTATGGTTAGGCAGCCAAACAAATTGAGTGTTTTTTGGTTTTGTTTTTACGAATCTCGCATGGGTTGAACCAAGATTGAAAAAAATCTTTATAAACTTTCATGTATTCAGCCAACCCCAAAAAAGATGTCACTTCATCCTTATTAGTGGAATGGGGACTTTAGAAACTGATTCAATTAAGTCAATTTTTGGCTTGATTCCCTCACCAGACAGGGTACGGCCTAAAAACTCTACTGACGCTACTCCAATTTGACATTTGTTTTGTTTAGAGTAAGGTCAGCACATCTTAGTTTGTTCAACACTTTCCTCAAATTAGGATTGTGTTCCTCCTCCCTTGCACCATATATGAGGATGTCATCTCGAAAACATACTATTTTATCCACTCCTTCCTGAACATGCTGCATTATCCTCTGGAATGCTGCCGCAGCAGAAGCAAAGCTGAACTGCATTATCAAGAATTTGTAATTTTCAAAAGGAGTGTCAAAAGCAGTAAGGATATGAGAATCAGGGTGAAGGGCAACCTGATGATATGCTGAAGAAAGAGCTAAAACAGAAAAGTATTTAGCGTCATGTATTACATTCAGCATCTATTTTAGGCAGAGGGTGCCTGTCAATCCATATGCTGGCATTGAGACTCCTCAAATCCACACACATGCGAATATTATTTCCTTCCTTCTTTGATGCAATAACAATGGGCACCAACCATTCAGATCTTTCTACGGGATCAATTATACCTTGTTCCTGTAATTTCTTCAGTTCTTTCTTTAATGGCTCCTGCATAAGTAAAGGTATGGAACATGTTTTGTGTACTACGGGAAGTGCATCAGACTTAGGTTTGATTTTATGTAGGTAATTTTTCAGCATGACAATTTCCTCTACAAACATCAGGAAATTCCTCACATATGTCATATTGATTTGTCGTAATGACAGAAAAGAAACTTGGCTGGCTTCTGGATCTTTAAAGTGGTTTACCTCTTTTTCTAATTCGATTCCTTGTGTATGAAATCTGCCCATTAGACCAGTTTCTTGAACCTCATTTCTCAACACTAGGTGTGTTTTTTTCACTTCAAGTTTGAGGTTCATATATTGGCGACTGCTGACTGAATCCCACTGTGTTGAGTTATACTTGCTGACACAACCTCATCTGATTACTGAGTCGTAATTCAGTGTTGCAGCAGTTTTGGCTTATTATTCATACTCATTTCAGTGTCTTGGTGGCTGACCCATATTTCCCTGTCTGTTCTTCTCAATTTATATTAAGCGGCACTACTATCACTCTCAATGGTGGAAGGTTTGGGTGGCAATATTAAGGACAGAGATTCCAAAGGAAACATGAAGCGCTCCAACCAGTCCTCACCTACCCCGGAATCACAGGCTAAAGGTAATCCTGACTCTACCTCAACTTTAGAAGTTATATTGCTTAAACTTAATACCGTCCATGATATAGCTCAAGGTACTAAAACCAATACAGATTTACTTCAGGTGGAGGTTGCAGCAATTTGTAATGACCTTAAAGAACTTTCATTACGTGTTTCTAGTGCTGAAACAAGAATAAGTTGTGTAGAAGATTACACAAATAAACAAGGGCCCAGAAAAAGAAAATGGAATTCCCATATCAGAAAGCCTCCTACGTAGATTAAGGAAGCCTTTGCGACGAATGATGGTATCTCTGGCAAAGTCTTGTGAAATAGAGATTTTGTGACCTTCCCATTGAACAGACTTGATCTTCCTCATTTGTGCCAAGATTTGATCAGTATGTTGATGTCGCAAAGGTTTAAAAATCAACGGCCGGGGAGAATACATATTTCTGGGTTTGAAAGTTGGAACTCTGAGCTCGTTCTATCTTAAAGTCCTGTTTGAAAGAAAGATGCAGGGTATTTGGGATCCAAGTAAGTAAGAATTCAATTACAGAAGCAGCAGAGTTCTCACTTCCCTCGGTAATCCAAAAATACGATTATTACTCCTGCAACTAAGAATTTCCTGTTCTGTTAGGTCTCTCCTTAGTGATGTAATGGAACGTTCCAAGTTTTGAATGTGTTACGCTTGTTTATTTGTCCCCTTAAGGTATATTGTTTTATTTGTTTTGCATGTTCTATGAATTATTCTCTTCTTACTCTTATAGGTAAGTATCTTATTATTACACTTTTTCTTCTTAATTTTAACCTTCTTCTACTTATTTTTAATCTTGTTCTTATTCTTTGTTTTCGCTTTTATTTATGAAGTCTACCTATATACTATATGTTATTTGATGATTTCCATGATCATTTATGAAGTATGTTTTTTCTCTTTTATTGTTCCCATATCTTTATATATATATTTCTTTTGTTCTGATCTCAATGCCACTTTTTTAGGTTCTTTTTCTCCGGTACATTTCTATTAATTGGTGCTCTTCACTTGCTATTGGTTAAACGTTATTTAAGATATTTAATAATATAGTACATATCAATTTGAAATTAATTTGCGTGATCTACTATAGATTGATTGAGGTTTGTATAAGTCAGATCTATTTGCTCTTTAGTTAGGTTTTGCTTAACTATGAAATGTCACCTTAGAACATATGCTCCATTTACACCATTTTAGCTTCCTTCTATCTGATATTTTATTTCAAATGACTGGTATTGTCTATGAAATTGTTCTTCTATTATTTATATGTATTGCTTTATAGTCTTTCTATAGGAGAGTATTCTATATTCTAGATTTTACCGTCTGCCTTTTATCTGTTCTCCTTTACCTGTGTTCTCTTTCTATTTTGAAGTTTCTGCTTATCTTACTTTCCACTGATCACCAATGAAATATGACATTATCTATCAAGATTCTCCTACTATTCTATTCTCCTAACTTGTTATGCACCTATCACCACTTTTATGTTAAGGGAATATGAGTTGCACTGTTAATACTCATGCTCTTCGATTACTATTAATTGAGAATGTATGGTTATCTTATTGCTTTTTACATATCAACTTGGAACTCATCTAAATGATATTTATAGATCTGAAGTATGCTAGAACTGAAATTTGTATGCTAAATATAATACTAAATTAGTTTGATTATGAAATGTTATGTCTTTGCAGGCACTCTTCTTACGTTATAGCTGGTTAGTCTTTTGTTACTTATTATACTCAAGACTTATCCTAGATATGAACATATTTTTCATACAACAAACCTTGTTCTGTTGCTCTGTGGTTTGCTTATGTTTGAGCGGTCTACACCAATGATGGTAGCCTCTGCTGTTGCTCATCCACGTCGATTACCCATGCAAGTTGTCTCTCACAGACATTCCTTGGTGGGTTTGGGCTCCAATGTTGCTCTGGAGTACATTTGATCCTTCTTCTCTTTTCCTTACTCTTTGTTCCTCTCTTTTATCCTCTTCTTAATATTGGGACATCTGCTTCACTTCCCTTGGTTTTTAAGTATACTTTCATTTTTGTTACACTCTTTCACCAGAAGTATTTACTCTTAACATCTACAAATGCCTGGTATAAATGTACTTTCCCTTAATGTTCGAGGTTTGAATCATCGGGTTAAGAGGTCTAAGAGTTTCGACTACTGTAAGAATTTATTGGGCGATTTGGTCTTACTGCAGGAGACTAAGATAGGCGTCAGGGAGGCTCTTCTCATGAGGAGAGATTGGGTAGCAGATGTTACATGTTCTGAAGCATCCGGGATAAGAAACCGAGCTATTAATCTTATTTCAAAGAAATCAGGCTTATCTATAGTTACAGCTGAGCATCATACTAATGGAAGATGGATATATACACGTTTGACTAATGGCTCAGATCTATATGTTATGAACCTTTATGCTTCGAATATTGACGATCTAGATTTCTGGCGCACAATCCATAAAAAAAAACTTTGACAGTCCACAAAATTCAAGAACAATTGTTGGAGGAGACTTATCTCCCTCTCGACCCCATTTTGGACAGACACTCCACTTTTAAATTCCGACCCCCTAAAGCACACAAACATTTACTTAATATGTGTTCGTCACGTCATCTGTTGGATGCTTGGAGGATACATAACCCGACTGGCAGTGATTTCACTTTTTTCTCTTCCCCTCACTCTAGTTTTCCTCGTATATCTCATCTTCTGCTTAACGCCTCCCTCTTAAAACATATTACAAATGTAATGATTCATCCAATAGTTGTTTCCGACCATGCTGCAGTCTCGTTAACCATCCTTAATCCTATGGATATTAAAGGACCCCATAACTGGCGTCTAACACAGAGCTCTTGGAGGATATTTCTGAGGTCAAGGAACTCAATGACGAGATTGTTAGTTTCTTAAATGAAAATGAATCTTCAGTGGATTATCTGATAATCCTCTGGGATGCCTTTAAATGCACTATTAGAGGCCAAATCATTAAATAGATGGCCAAAAGGAACAGCGACATTAAGAAATCTCTTCAGTCTATAGGGGTGATATTAAGCGGAAAGAGGAATTATATAGACACTCTAATGATAAATCTCACTTGCGAGTTATAAAACATTTAAAATACTCCTTGTTATGTTAAATTATTTCTAGAGCGCTCGTACACCCAAAGGTTTCATGGCGCTGTGGCAAAGGTGCACTAGAACAGGAGGTTACTGGTAAGCTTGGATAAAAAGAAAGGTTTTGAGAAGAGATCTGAAGTGCGGCAGGGAGGTTTCAAGTCTGAGATCCAAAGGAAGGGAGTTCCACATCTGTGGTGCCAGAAAGGAAAAAGAAAGTCCGCCGTGTTTTTTTCGATTGAAGCGAGAGGGGGTGAGAAAGTTGGAGTGTGACGATCGGAGTGCACGGGTGGGAGAATAGCGAGAGATTAAGGAAGAAATGAAAGAAGGCGCCTTGCAGGTAAGGGTTTTGAAGATAGTGCAGCCCAGTTTAAACAGACAACGTTTGTCAACCGGGAGCCAATGAAGAAGTTTCAGCAGAGGACGGACGTGTTGGGTACGTGATTGGTGAGTGATGAGGCGGGCAGCCTGATTCTGGACCAGCTGGAGTTGGTGAAGTTGATAGAGGGGGATGCCAACATAAAGGGAGTTGGCATAGTCTATCCGTGAAATGACCAGGGCCAAGAGAACTACAGTAAGGGCCTCGGTGGTAAGAAATCTAGCAATCTTACGAATTCTGCGTAAGTGAAAGAAGCATGAAGATGTAACTGCTCCAATCTGGGGCTTCATAGACAGATCGCTGCTGATGATCACTCCAAGGCTTTTGACCGATTTAGAGGGTAAAGGAGGATTTCCTAGCGAGGGGTGCCAAAAATTGTTGTTCCAGGGATTTGAGGGGCCAGTCAAAACAAGCTCGGTCTTATCAGGGTTGAGCTTGAGTTGACTGATATTCATCCAATCCCTGATGAAGCATGGAGTAGCCTGAAAGCTGGAAATGGACGCAGTAGAGGAGTTAATATTGAAAACCAGTTGAAGGTCGTCTGCATAGTTGAAGCAAGCCACTTCAAAATTGCGGAGCGAGTGGATAAGAGGGACCATGTATAGGTTAAAAAGTAAGGGTGAGAGAGACGAACCCTGTGGGACACCACAGGTTAGTGGGGTCTTCATGGCAGAAAAGGTGGCTAAGCGAACAGCCTGCGAGCGGTCTCCCAAAAAGGAAGAGATCCATTTTAAGGCCGTGCCCTGAATGCCAGCATCACGGACACGGTCGATCAGGAGGTTATGATCGACCGTGTCAAAGGCGGCTGATAGATCTAAAAGAACGAGGACTTGGGAGAGATTGTGGTCCGCACCCCTGCGGAGCTCGTTCATCACGGCAAGTATGACCTGCTCGGTGGAGTGTGCAGGCCTGAATCCGGCCTGATGGGGATCGAGAAAGAGTGAGCGTTCAATGAAAGAACTGAGGCATTGTGTGACATGAGCCTCCAAAATCTTGCTCAGATAAGGGAGGAGGGAAATGGGGCGATAATTGATTAGGTTAGTGGGATCTGCCTGAGGCTTCTTCAAAATGGGTAGGACCTCTGCTACTTTAAAGGAGGCAGGGACGACCCCTGTTTCTAAAGAATTATTGAGAAATGCAAGCGGAAGGTTAGGGCATGAGAGAAAAGCTTCTCGGAGAAATGGAGGGGGACAGGGGTCCAAAGGGGAGCCCGAGCTGACCTTTTTTAACAGTGAGAAGAAGTTTTCCTTAGAGATGGGGGGATTAGATCGAGAAACAGTGTTTTTGGGTGAGGTCCCCAAAGCCGAACGAACGGGGGTCAGAGGAATGCTTTGCTTAATAGTGATAATTTTCTGAATAAAAAAATTATTGAGAGCGTCGCAAAGGGCCTGGGTAGGTGCTGGTTTAAGGGTCACCCTGTCAGGTAAGGATAGTTCATTGACGATGGAGAAAATGTCTTTGGTTTTAGTTGACGAATTAGTGATTTTGTATGAGAAGTAGGCAGATTTAGCTGCAAAGATGGCTTTTTTATAGTCAGCTAGCAGCTTAATGAAAGTATCTTTGGTGGTAGAAGAATAGTTGCGTCTCCACCTGCGTTCTGCCTGTCTAAGAGAAAGTTTCTTAGTTTTAAGATCTTCTGTAAACCACCGCTGGGCGTCGTGAGGACGCTTAACTAAGGAGAACTTGCAAGGGGCGACAATATTGCTGGCAGCGCAAAGCCAGTTGTGGATAGCAGTTTCTTGGTCCTTGAGGCAGTCAGTCACCGTAGGCAGGGTGGTAGAAAGTAAGGAACAGAACTTCTCTTTGTTAGCGCGACTCCAGTTCCTGGTTAGAATTTTAACCGGGGTGGAAGATTTTGCTAAACTAGGCAAATCTAAGGAGAATTGGATGGAATAGTGGTCCGACCAGGGACAGGGGGAGATAGCTAGGGAGATAATGGATATATTGACTGTCCATAGCTGGTCGAGGCGGTGTCCTTTGATATGAGTAGCAGTGTGGATGTGCTGGGTACAGTTGAGGCCTCCGAGGAGGTCAGTGAATTCTCGGGAGGGAGAGGTCTCATTAGGGTCAGAGGGCCAATAGTTAAAGTCGCCTATTATCAATAGATTGGGATTATTTATTATGAGGTGAGAAATGAGATCTCCAGCTAACTGAGGAAAAGAGGGCATAGAGAGGGGAGGCCGATAGAATAAGGCACAGGTCAAAGAAACTAAGGAGGAATCAAGTTTAATAATGAGTGCCTCAACGGAGGGAATAGCAGTGGTAGTTAAGGTGGTAAACTGTAGCTGATGGTGGATGATTGCAACCACACCACCGCCGTGGCGCCCGGCAGGTCTGTTGGTCTGCAATATGTAATAACCTGTGGGGATGGCTGCCAAGATATCTGGGAAAGAGTCATCCGTAAGCCATGTTTCGGAAAGAAGGAGTATGTCAGGTTTTAGCGTGTCAAGCAGATAAAAAATTTCTGATTGGTGTTTTGGGAGGGATCGCGTATTTAGGTAATAAAAATTCAGCAACTGTTTGTTAGGGTGGGGGGGGTTAAGGGTAGTAGGGAGGGGAACAGAGGAGTCTATGCTGGGCAATGGAAGGGGTAAGAGGGAACCGGAGGACAGGATTCCACAAGAAAGAAGCTTTTGCTTTAGTCGTGGCTTAATGGGCCAAGGGTAGCGGAAAGTGCGTAATTCGCTGGGGGAGTATTTAAAATGCTGAACAGCGGGTCCTGGCCCTTGTCCCGGTCGGGCGCAGATGGGCTTGCCTTCCGCGCGCTGCCGGCGCGCCCGCTGCGCGCGTCCGCTGCGCGCTTGCGCTAACATCGGCAATTTATGCTCAGCAGGCTCTAGCGACTAGAGCGCGAATTGACCCCCTCACACAAGATGGCGGCCCCGCTGGTAGGTGCAAGCCCAGCCGCTGGCGAGAGCACGACGGGTATGGGCGAGCAACGAGCGATGGATGCGGGGCGGGCACAAGATGCAGGTAAGGGTAGTAGCTGAGAGCAGCACAAACGTTTTTGTAAAAACAGAATAAGGTGCACAAATTACATACAGTAAGAATAGAGTATCGCGCAATACAGTTTCAAGTATTTAAAAAGGAACGCTTCCCGGCTTCCGCCTCAGGAAGTAAAGAACAGTACAAGGTGCATAAATTACATGTAGTAAAAATAAAGTGTCGCGCAATGCAGTATCAATAGGTATTGAAAAAAGACGCTTCCCGGCTTCCGCCTCAGGAAGTACAACCTCCATAGTTACTAAGAGAGCTTATATTGGAGTACATGCTCAAAACTCTCATCAATTACTACTATGAAATAGAGCTGGCAAATTGTTAGCTACCACCCTAAAATATCAGAATTCCAATACTACTTTTATTTCCCATATCACTGATAAAAATGGTTCTATGAATTTTCATACCCAAAAAATGTGTTTACTTTTTCGAGATTTTTATGAAAATTTATATACTCCTCAGTCAATGTACTAAGCCCGAGTGCCAGCAATTTCTTAACTCTCTTCCTACTACTACTATCTCGAATGATGATATGATCGTGCTGGGTAAACCAATAGAGATCGATGAGATTATTAAAGCTATTAAGGTTACTCGTTTGGGAAAAGCTCCAGGACCAGACAGCTTACCCATTACCTTTTATAAAACATTTACTTCTTCCATAATTCAATACCGTAATTTTTTGGGGGACAATTATGTCCTTTCTGGTGAGGTCTCGGGTACGGCTACTGAAGCTACTATTGTAGTAATACCAAAATAAGGTAAGGATCATTCTGATCCAAAAAAACTTCCGGCCCGTTTCCTTGTTGAATATGGAGGCAAAAATATTTGTGAACATTTTAGCAAATCGTCTACAATCTCATATTCCTAACTTCATTCATGAATCCCAAACCGGTTTTGTAAAAGGTAGGCTTGCTACAGATAACGTTTGTACGTTCTGTCATATTTTAGAAAAAGCTAAACTTTCTCAACTGCCATCTGCGGCGATTGTCAAACGCCTTTTCCGCGTCCAGGGCAAAGTCTCTTGCCCATTTTTTTTTTTTACAGTCTGTGTTAGAATCTCACAATCTTGGTAGCTCTTTTATTAATATGGTTATGGCTATTTATGCGCAACCAAAGGCTAATATTAGGATTAATGGTACAACGTCCTCCTTTTTTTAATCTTCGCCAAGGTATTAGACAAGGATTTCCACTTTCACCCCTTGTTTTTCTTTTGTCTATTGATCTGCTTAAATAATCTGAACCCGGACATTAAAGGTTTCTGATTCGGAATGTATACACTCAAAACGACCGTTTACACTGACGATGTGCTTATTTTCTGAGAAGATATTGAATCAGTGCTTCCTTCTATTACCAATCTTATTCATACTTATCTGGTCGTTTCTGAATATACTCTTAATAAAGAGAAAACAAAAATGTTTCCTTTAAATTCATTATGTCTTCTGTCACACTTGGGTAACTCAGGCTGTAAGTGGCAATCTACACGCATTAAATATCTAGGGATCTGCTTCTGCAAAAATCTCACAGACACTTACTTATAATGAATCTCATAAAATAAATAAAGTTAAGGATCTTCTGTCTTCCTGATCTCCTAAATATATTTCTTGGTGGGGTAGGTTACAAACTCTTAAAATGATGATAACCCCAATCGTTAATTTTTTATCTTCTATGCTACCTAAAACGCTTTCGTTATCTTTCTTTCATGAGCTTGATGTAATCACTTCAGATTCTTATGGAACGATAAGCGAGCTAGAATTGCTTACAAATATCTTAGGAAACCCTCTATCCTGGGCGGATGTAACCTCCCAGATTGGAATCTATATCAGATCTCTTTCTTGGCGGCTCAGGGAGCTCTGTGGTTCTCGCCAATACCCCAACATTTACCTGCATGGATTTTTACAGAAGGTGAATTGTGTGCTCCCTTTTCCACTCTCTCTTTGCGCACAACCTCACGTATTGTATTAGATATGGTTAATGCGTCGAAATACATTGATCGGAAAGTTTTGAAACCTATTCACAAGTCAAGATGGACATCTTTATGGTCTAATCCTAAGATTGCTACTGATACTGATTTCACAATTGCTCTTTCATGGGCCAACAAGGGCGTCAGACTGGTGAAAGACCTTTATGATACTAATCATGACCCTCTTCCTTTTTCCTTCTTAGCCAAAAAATATAATCTCAATAACATGGATTTTTATACTTTTTTTGAAATTGAAAGTCAAACTTTCCAAGACACCCCTTTCCAAAGATTAGGTTATTGTCTCACTTCTTTCTATGTGGGTACATTCAGGGCATACCGCTAATAAAATTGATAAATTCTTATCTGCTCCTCTACCGTCACAGTCCACAGTTACTTCTGTTAAATGGTCTCGCCATTTTGGGAATTTTGAACACATTTCACAGGATACCTGGCAATTGATAGGAAAATTGTCCTTACATAACAAAATTGCCCCTTCACTGATTCAATATAAATTATTTTCTATGAATTTGTTACATTGGACTCCTGATCGTTTACACAAGCTGAAATCAAGAGAGTGAGCTTTGTTGGAATTGTAACTCAGTTCCTGGCACCCATCAACATATGTTCTTTGAGTTTACACTATTAGAATCCTTTTGGGGGGTTTGATTCAAAAACATTTATCATGGATACTCTTTAATACTCCCATCGCCCTCTCTTTACCCATGATTCTGCTGGGTCCATGGGCCATAGATACCCCTCTACTTCTTGACAGTATGGATTTGGAGCTTTTAGATTTGCTCTCTTCCATTGCAGTCAAAATCATCCTTACAGAATTGAAATCTTTTCACTTCCTTTCTTACCATACTTGGTGGGCATGGGTTTCAGATCTTCGTGGAGCTCATTCTTTTGTTGAAAAGAAACATTATTCGCCATCAATTGCTAGCAAGGTATGGCGTTCTTAGATAACTACATGGATTTATCCTCTCAGGGGTTGGCTGCATAATATCCTTTTTGAGTTTCTTTATCTTATTTTTCAGAAGTGTAGCAGATTTCCCCTTCCAACATCTCATCCCCCTTTTTCTTCCCCGTATCCTTTCCTTTTTTCTTTTTCCCTTCTTTCACCCTTTTCCACCCTGCTGATGTACCGATTTACTGAGCAATACAAACTCATACCCAGACAGGAGGAGGCCTCGCCATCATCCACAAGAACACCATCCACATCACGACCAACTCCGACGACACCCTCACCTCCGCCGATCACCTCCACTTCCAGATACACACCGACCCCAAGACCACGCTCAGAGGCACCCTCGTCTACAGACCACCGGGACCACGCACACAATTCAGCGAAGATATCACAGACTTCATCAGCCCGCACGCCATCAACTCCACCGACTACATCCTCAACTTCCACCTGGAGAACAACAAGGATCGCAACACCACCGCCCTGCTAGACAACCTTGCCAACCTCGGACTCAAGCAACTGGTATCCACCCCCACCCACTACGCCGGCCACACGCTTGACCCAGTCTTCTCTTCCAGCAAGTACGTCGCCTTCAGCCACTCCACCCCTCTCCAGTGGACTGACCACAGCTGCGTCCACTTCAGCTTCAGAAAAACGACGACCCACCACCACCCTCAACAAGCCCCTCGCAGGAGCTGGAACAAGATCACCAACAACCAGCTCACCACCGTCCTCAGCCAGAACACCCCCACCAGCTCAACGGACCCCAATGAAGCCGCCAACAACTTCACACAGTGGATCACCAACTGCGCAGACACCCTCGCACCACTGAAGAAACCCCCCAGCAGACGTGGCAGCAAGAAAGCCCCCTGGTTCACCGACGAGCTCATCACCTCCAAGAAGAACTGCCGCTCCCTGGAGAACACCTGGCGCACCAGCCAGACCACAGACAACATGACTACCCTCAAACACGCCACCCGCAAACACCACCAACTGATCCGCGCGACGAAGAAGACAGCCTTCAAGGAACGATTGGACAACAACACCCACAGCAGTAAGGAGCTCTTCAGCATCGTCAAAGAGCTCTCCAACCCCGACGCCGGAAACCAACGACATCACTCTCTCGCAAGACCTCTGCGACTCCCTCGCAGCCTTCTTCAACGACAAGATCGCCAACATACACAACAGCTTCGGCCCACCTACCACGAACCCCACCACCGAACAGATGCTCCCCACCGCTACCCTCCGCACATGGACCCCGGTCAGCACCGAAGACACAACACGCACAATGAACACCATCCACTCCGGATCCCCTACGGACCCCTGCCCACACCACATCTTCAACACGGCCGACCAAATCATCGCGCCCCACCTCCGCGACATCAACGCCTCCTTCAACACCGCCACCTTCCCGGAGTGCTGGAAACACGCCGAGATCAGCGTCCTGCTGAAGAAACCAACAGCGGACCCCTCCGACCTCAAGAACTTCCGCCCCATCTCGCTACTCCCGTTTCCTGCCAAAGTCATCGAGAAGACCGTCAACAGACAGCTAGCCGCCTTCCTCGAGACCAACGGATCCCTCGACCATTCGCAGTCCGGCTTCCGAGCCAACCACAGAACCGAGACCGCCCTCATCGCAGCCACAGACAACATCAGATCCCTACTGGACAACGGGGAAACAGCGGCCCTCATCCTCCTAGACCTCTCCGCAGCGTTCGACACGGTCTGCCACCGCACCCTGGGACAACGACTGAACAACACCGGAATCCAGGAGAAGGCCCTGGAGTGAATCATCTCATTCCTCGCCGGAAGAACCCAGAGAGTCCGCCTCCCCCCGTTCCGGTCAGCGGCCACCGAAGTCATCTGTGGCGTTCCACAGGGGTCATCGCTCAGCCCCACCCTCTTCAACGTCTACATGAGCCCCCTCGCAGCCATCGAACGCCAACACAACCTCAAGATCATCACCTACGCCGACGACACCCAGCTGATCCTCTCCCTCACCAACGACCCGGACGCCACCAGAGCCAGCCTACACGAAGGGATGAAAGACGTCGCAGAATGGATGAAGGACAGCCGCCTGAATCTGAACTCAGACAAGACGGAGGTCCTCATCCTAGGATCAGCACCCTCCGCCTGGGACGACTCCTGGTGGCCCCCTGCCCTTGGAGCCACCCCCAAGCCAACGGACCACGCACGCAACCTAGGCTTCATCCTGGACTCCTCCCTCTCGATGACCAGACAAGTCAACGCCGTCTCGTCTTCATGCTTCAACACCCTGCGCATGCTTCGCAAGATCTTCCGTGGATCCCCTCCGAAACAAGGAAGACGGTCACCCAGGCCCTTGTCACCAGCCGGCTGGACTACGGGAACGCCCTTTACGCCAGGACCACCGCCAAACTCCAGAAGAAACTCCAACGGATCCAGAACGCCTCCGCACGACTCGTCCTGGACATCCCCCGACACAGCCACATCTCCGGACACCTGAGAGACCTTCACTGGCTCCCCGCCAGCAAGAGGATCACTTTCAGACTCCTCACCCACGCACACAAGGCCCTCCATGACCTGGCCCCAGAGTTCCTCAACAACCGCCTGAGCTTCCACAAACCCATCCGCCAGCCTCGCCCTCGCCGCCGTTCCACGCATCCGCAGAGCCACCGCCGGAGGAAGATCCTTCTCCTACCTGGCAGCCAAGACATGGAACTCCCTCCCCATCCACCTCCGGACAACCCAGGACCATCTCGCCTTCAGGAGGCAACTCAAGACCTGGCTGTTCGAGCAGTAGCATTTCCTCCCCCCCACCCCCCCCACCCCAGCGCCTTGAGACCCTCCTGATGAGTAGTGCGCTATATAAATGCCTATGATTGATTGATTGATTGATATGTTGGGATATATGTTAATGGTCCATTTGTCCCATACTCCTGGCATCTATTTTTAATATTTGACGAATTTGCAATATCTGTTATCTTTCATGCGTTTATCGGATCATTTTTATATAATAACTTTGACATCCTTTTATCCCATTCAAGTAGTTCTTTGTCAGATAGCCTTTTTTTATTCCTTATTATTATATATTTATTTCTGACTCTTACGTATGGCTACTGTATTCCAATGTATTTGTTTTTATCTATAATAAAAATATTTGAAAACAAACAATAAAAATGTAAAGGTAACTTTGGCGTTTATAGTTCCTGCAGGAGTAAGAAGGGAGTTTTATCTGGTGGCTGTTTGCACTCCTGTTAAAGTAGCGCAGTGGATTAAGTTGCCTGCTGCAAATAACCTTTCCTTGTGTGTCCAGAGCTTTTCAGACAACAATAAAAATATAAAGGTAACTTTGGCGATTAATGTTCCTGCAGGAGAGGGATCGGAGTTTAATCTAGTTGCTGTTTCCACTCCTCTTAAAGTAGCGCAGGGGATTAAGATGCCTGCTGCTAAGAACATATCCTTGGTGTTCAGGCGTTTTCAAGCAACAATAAAAATTTAAAGGTAACTTTGGCGTTTAATGTTCGTGCTGGAGAGAGATTGGAGTTTTATCTAGTTGCTGGTTCCACTCATGTTAAAGTAGAGCAAGGATTAAAGTGTCTGCTGCAAAGGACATTTCCTTGTGTGTCCAGAGGTTTTCAGACAACAATAAAAGTGTAAAGGTAACTTTGGCGATTAATGTTCCTGCTGGAGAGAGATGGAAGTTTAATTTAGTGGCTTTTTCCACTGATGCTAAAGTAGTGCAGAGGATTAAGATGCCTGCTGCAAAGAACATACCCTTGTGTGTTCAGAGGTTTTCAGGCAACAATAAAAATGTAAAGGTAACTTTGGCGATTAATGTTCCTGCTGGAGAGGGATCAGAGTTTTATATAGTGCCTGTTTCCAGTCATGCTAAAGAAGCACTGAGGATTAAGATGCCTGCTGCAAAGAGCATGCTCTTGTGTATTCAGAGGTTTTCAGGCAACAATAAAAATGTAGGTGACTTTGTCGATTAAAGTTCTTGTTGGAGAGCGATGGGAGTTTTATCTAATGGCTGTTTCCACTCATGCTAAAGAAGCACTGAGGATTAAGAAGCCTGCTGCAAAGAACATGTCCTTATATGTCCCGAGGTTTTCAGGGAACAACAGAAATGCACTACAACATACCTTAAAAACAATGGCAAAGCCAATAGCTCTGGCTAAACACTTCTCAGGTCCCAAAAATGAGACCTATTGGCTATGCCAATGTTTGTTTAATTCTTCAGAGACTTTTATCATAAGTTACATGATGTTTGGTACATGATTCACATGGCAAACAGTCTGCTCTTGTTTTAACATTGTACAAGGAAAAGAGATGGAAAATGCTACTTACCAGAATGCATCTGTTCTTGGCATGTAGAGCTGCAGAATCACATACTGTGCATAGATCGCCATCTGGTGTTGGGCTCGGATGTTTGCACTTTGTTGTTTTCATAGAAAGTCTTTGTAGTCACGAGATAGGTGACTCCTCCTTTGGTCTATAGTGCGCATGGGTATAGTCAGATTGTTTTACGCCATAAAGGGAAATGATGGAGTTTGTAAGAAACAGAAAAAGGATGGCCATGTGTGATGTATCTAAATAAGATAGTACTGGAACAGATAAAGGTATGCGGGTGGGCGTATGTGATTCTGCAGCTCTACATGCCAAGAAGAGATGCATACTGGTAAGTAGCATTTTCCATTCGAGGCATATGAGCTGCAGAATACATACTGTGCATAGACTCCACAGCAGTAGTCGCCCTTAGCGGTGGCTACCAACAGTAGTTTGGAAAAGTGTTATTAGCACAGCCTGGCCCACACAATAGTGGTTTGTGAAGGTATGTGGTGTAGACCATGTTGCTGCTTTAATGATGTCATCTAGGGGAATGTTCCCCAAGAATGCCATAGACACCCCTAGTTTGCGTGTGGAATGCGCTCTAGGGGAAATGGATAGCGTACGTTTTGCTTTGTGATAACATGTTTGGATGCATTTAACGATCCATCTTGCAATCCCAGCTTTTGATATAGGATTATGTGGTGGTGAGAAAGCTACAAAAAGCTGTTTTGTTTTCCTAAAAGTTTTTGTCCTTTCAATGTAGTAAAGAAGCGCTCTTTTAACATCGAGTGTATGAAGAGCCTGTTCTGCTACTAAGTCTGGTTGCAGAAAAAAGACAGGCAAGTCAACAGACTGGTTAAGGTGGAAAACAGAAACTATTTTGGGCAGGAATTTGGGATTTGTCCTGAGAACCACTTTATTGTGATGGACTTTTAAAAATGGTTCTTGTATAATTAGTGCCTGGATCTCACTGACTCTCCTGAGAGATGTGATAGCCACAAGGAAAGCTACTTTCCACGTGAGAAACTGTAACTCACATCTGTGTAATGGTTCAAATGGGGGACCCATGAGTCTGGTAAGGACAATGTTTAAATTCCATACTGGAGATGGTGGGAGAGTCTGGGAGGAATTATCCGTTTAAGGCCTTCCATGAAAGCTTTGATGGCAGGTACCTAAACAATGACAAATGTCTGTTTTGTAGGTAAGCGGGAATGGTGGCAAGGTGTAATCTTATGGGTGTGTATGCCAGATTACATCTTTGTAGATGCAAGAGGTAACAAATAATGTTTTGAATTGAGGCATCTAGTGGATCGATTGTGTTATTGCAATAAATGACAAATCTTTTCCACTTGGCCGCATAGCAAGCTCTAGCAGTAGGGCGTCTAGCCTCTTTAATAATATTCATACAGTCTGGTGGGAGAATGAGGTAACCAAACTCTAGGACTTCAGGAGCCAGATCGCTAGGTTCAGTTCAGCAGGATCTGGATGCCTCATCTTTCCATGGTTCTGTGTAAGAAGCTTTGGGGAGAGTTGTAGTTTTTGGTGGGGAACTAGTGAGAGTTCCAGCAGAGTGGTGAACCATGATTGTCGGCCCATGTTGGAGCCACTAGGATTAATGTGAGACTGTTTTGTTGAGCTTGCGCACTACTAATGGAATGAGGAGGAGAGGCGGAAAAGCGTACGCAAATCTGCCTGACCAGTTCATCCATATCGCATTGCCTTTGGACAGTGGATGTGGATACCTGGAGGCGACGCCTGGGCATTCTGCTTTAAATGTGAGGTGAAGAAATCTATGTCTGAGTTGCCCCACATTTGAAAGAACGGATGAAGAACTTGAGGATGAAATTCCCATTCATGGATCTGCTGACACTGACGACTGAGCAGATCCGCAATCTGATTGCGTACCCCTGGAAGAGGTTCTGCTGGGAGGTATATTTCTTGCGGAATAGCCCATCTTCATTTGCTTTGGGCTAGTCGGGAAAGCTGCAGAGAGTGTGTCCCCCCCTGTTTTTGTATATAATATATTGCGGTCATATTGTCTGTGTGGATGAGGACAGCTTTGTTTGTGAGATGTGTGTGGAATGATTTTAATGCTAGAAAGATTGCTAGTAACTTCAGGTGATTGATGTGGAGTAACTTTTGTTGAGAGTCCATCTGCCTTGAATGGTGTGGTTTAAGAGATGAGCTCCCCAGCCGGTGAGCAATGCGTCTGTCGTTAGCAATATCTGTGGAACCGGGTTGAGGAACCGCCACCTTTGGACAGGTTTTCTGCGTTCCACCACTGCAGAGAGCGATGTGTCCAGCTGTCTACCAACACCAGCTCTGTAAGTTGACACTGAGCCTGGTTCCATTGATATGCCAAGCATTCCTGTAAAGGACGCAACTGGAGTCTTGCATGAGGTACTATGAAAATGCAAGAGGCCATCATTCCTATTAGCTGGTAGTGAGTGATGAGGCTGGAATGTTGTTATAAGGGATTGCATGCTGTGTATCCTGGCTGGATTGGGGTATGCAAGGGCTTTTGAGGTATCTATTGTAGCACCTAGATACTGTGGTGTGTGGGATGGTTGAAGATGCGACTTGGTGAGGTTTATTGTAAACCCTAAGTCGTGGAGCAGTTGAATTGTCTGGTGTGTGTGGTATACACACTGGCTGTGAGACTTGGCTTTTATGAGCCAGTTGTCCAGGTATGGAAACGCATGAATGTGTTGTTTTAGTAAGTGGGCTGCTACTACAGCTAGACACTTTGTGAACACTCAGAGGGCTGTGGTGACTTCGAATGGGAGGACCTTGAACTGATGATGTTGACCGTCCACTACAAATCAAAGTTATTTCCTGTGAGCGGGGTGAATAGGAATGTGAAAGTAGGCGTCCTTGAGATCTAGTGTGGCAAGGAAATCGCCTTGTTGGAGGAGTGAGAGAACCTTTGAGAGAGTGACCATGTGAAAATGGTTGGATTGTATGTAAAGGTTTAACGGCCTGAGGTCTAGAATTGGCCTGAGAGTGCCGCCCTTTTTTGGGATGAGAAAGTAAAGGGAGTAAACTCCTGTGCCTTTATGATATAAGGGAACTGGTTCTATTGCTTGCTTTTGTAGGAGAGAGAGAACCTCCCGTTTTAGGAGTGTTAGATGTTCTGTGGACATTGGACGTTGTCTGGGAAGTATGGTTGGGGGAGTTGAAGGGAGTTCCAGACAGTAACCAGATTGGATAATTTGTCTCATCCATGTGTCTGTAGTGATGGAATTCCAGACAGGTAGGAACTGTGATAATTGTCCCCCGACTGGAGTGGAATGGTCTAGGGGGAGTTGAGGAAAGTCACTGTTTTGTAGTAGGGGGGGTTAATAGGGGGGGGGGGTTCTGGTGTTACCCCGGCCTCTACCCTTGCTGTTATTTCCTCTATAGCCACCTCTAAAATATCTCTTGTTAGGGGATGTTTCTGTGGGGTTTTTGTAAGAGGAAGAAGTGGTATCTGCAGTGATGTTTTTGGATGCACCCCTATAGAAGGAGCGACAAAAAGAATCTCTTGGTGTTTGTGACTGTAAGGCTCCCATGGATTTGGCAGTCTCTGTGTCCTTTTTCATCTTTTCTAAAGATGTGTTCACAGTTGGTCCAAAGAGGTGTTCCTGATCAAATGGTTGATTGAGGATAGTGGACTGCACTTCCTGTTTGAACCCAGAAATGCATAACCATGCATGACTGCGCAACAGAACACTGGTGTTAACAGCCTAGATGCGGTGTCTGCTGCATCGAGGGCTCATTTAATGGCTGTATTGGTAATTAATTTGCCCTCCTAGATCAGATCATTTGCTTTAGTTTTGTATTGATCCGGGTTAAGGAGCTTCTCAAGCTCATCATAATGAGCCCTGTCATACCTAGCAAGCAATTCCTGTGCATTGGCAATCCTCCAATAATTAGCTGCTTGTGAGGCAACCAGTTTGCCTGAGGCATCCAGCAGTTTAGATTCTTTGTCTGGAGGTGGGGCAGCACCGGTGGTCTGAGAATTGGCCCGTTTACAAGCATTTGAGACCACTAAAGAATCTAAAGGGAGTTCGCCTTTAATGTAGGTAGGTTCAGTAGGGGTAGGTTTAGATTTCATTTCAATCCGAGGATTGGGACTCTGGCCCTATATAACTCTGGTGCATGTTTAATAACACCCTTTAACATTGGTAATGTGCAGGTGGATCTTTGTGACTGTGCAGGTGTGTCCAGTGAGAAATCCTCCTCTATGGGGTCTGAATGTAGCTCAACCTCATGATATTTGGCAGCCCTATTAATAAGCTGAGCAAAACCTACATTATAATCCGGAGGGGATGATCTGGATGGATAGACATCTGGATCAGGCAGATCTGGAACATCTGCAGGATTATCATAATCTACCCATGGGTCAGGTGCTGGAGTATTGCAGTCATCAGTGTCATCTAATGGATCAACACCCCCACCGCCAAAGTCATACTCATCCTGTTGTGGTATAGGTGAGGGTGACAGTACTGGTGAGAGTACAAGTATAGGAGATGTAGGTCTAGTAGGAGGAATAGGAGAAGTAGGTCTTAAGGGGGAAGTTGCCATGTCCCTTTTCTTTACAAGTATCGCAGGAGAGTGTGAGGTATCCAGTTTCCTTTTCTTGGATGGAATATTGATGACATGATCTGTTTTGGGGTCAGTTTGCAATATTTTTTGCGTCGGATCAATAGGATCTGGACGAAACAGTTCCGCCTGTTGATTGTATCTTTTCGGCACCGACGTATTCGGTTCCGAGCGGAGTTTTATTTTTGGCTCTGAAGCTGTATATGGGTTTTTATGCACCATTGGCTTCAGTGGTGCTTTGGGATCCAACATTTTCCTCGGCTCCGAAGTTTTGTGTTGTTTCTTGGGGTCTGAGGGTTTATCTTGTTTTGGCGCCGGAGGGTTCAGCCCGAGGAAACAGGATGTGGCCGTTTTTGGTTTGGGTGCCGAGGGTGGTTTGTCAGCACCATACGACTGGCTCGGTCCCGAGCCGTCGGAAGGTTTGTGTTTGGTCTTCGGAGTCGTGCCAGGGGGCGGGGCTTCTGAAGTTTTCTCGGTTTCTAACTAGGCCCGCAGGCGAAGGCGTTACCGGAACCTTGTTGTTAAATCGGATGGGGCAGGGGCATCGTCGTCAGTACTCACAACTTGTTGACCTGGAGTAATCTGGTCATCGGCGTAGGAGTCGGCCGCGCCAGAAAAGATATGGAGTTCATCGGAGTCTTCTGCTTCTGGAACATCGGGTCCTCCTTCAAAGATGTCGTCCGGTACCGATGTAGCTAATCGAGCTATTACGTGTCGTCGAGCCTGGCGATCACGTATAGTTTTCTTGGATCGAAGGGAAGCACAGGCCCAGCAGTCCCTTTCCTCGTGTTCTGGTGAGATGCAAAGGTTGCAGACCTCGTGGAGATCGCCGTGTGGAAATTTAGCCCAAACGGGGGCATTTTTTAAAAGGAGTTCTTTCCATTAGCTGTAGGGCCTGATGGCGCGATTGGGCCAACAGCCTGCGTCGACGAGCGGAATGGAAGATTTTCAGTTGTTGATGTTTGCGCGTCGAAGGGGGATGCTATCGAAAACAATACCCTTGAGAAGTGAGGGATTGCGCGTCGAAGGGAGGCCGAAACCTGGTACAGAGCCAGAGCGCAGCAAATCACATCCAGACCCGATGGCAGAAAAAATCAATCTGACGATGGAGTCGATGCCCATGCGCACTGTAGTCCAAAGGAGGAGTCACCGATATCGTGACTACAAAGACTTTCTAGGACAGCAACAAAGTGCAAACATCCGAGCCCAACACCAGTTGGCGATCTATGCACAGTATGTATTCTGCAGCTCATATGCCTCAAACACAGTTTCACACGAGGCTTTCGGTTGTCATGGCACCATGTGGGAGGGTCAATAAAGAAGATTCTGTGGAATGTTGGGAGCTTGAAGATTCTACGGAATGTTGGGGTTTAGACTGTAGATGACAGTTCAGGGGGAAGGGGCGCTCTGCACATGGGGTTGGCTGACATCTATACATTAATAAATTCTACATGAGAAAATTACTGCCCCCCCCCCAAAAGACTTATCCCCCAAGGGAGCGTTATATTATTCAAAAGCGTCGCTCCTGGTCACATTATCACTGTAGAAGGGGGTGCGTGGGAGGGATGAGGGTCTGAAGCTCCCTGCAGCTCTCACACCAGTCTCATGTCCACTCCTTGATTGAGACTGAAGAACGGGAAGAGCCTCTCTGTGAATAGGGCCTGCTGGAAGGTGTAGAGAAGCTCCATAGAGTCAGCATTGTACAGGGACAGCCACCCCCCCTCGTAGTCCAGATACACCCCCAACTTCAAGGGCTTCTCACGAGGGGACAGAGGCAACCTAGGGGAGGTGAAAGCCTTGTAGTGACCATTCCACCCCTCCACACTCCAGACTCCCCCCTCAGGTGACCATGTGAAGTCTCCCTTCCTGTTCACAGACTCTGCTGCGACCCCCACATACCATGCTCCCCTCTGCCGCAGCAGTTGCACCTCCCAGTAATGTCTGCCGGAGGTGAACCCCTCGCTCCCCACCACACTGGGATAGAGGAAGTCGAATCTCTTGGGGGTGTCCGGCAGGGTCTGTTCTCTGCCTGTCCGTCTTACACGTCTCGACCCCTCAGACAGGAGGAGCCCAGGATGAGCTGTGTCAGGATCCAGAGACACCATCACTGCAGAGAAGAGATTCACAATTAGAGATTTAATTACACAAATAAAGGCTGTAATTACGGCTTCTGTATTACATATGATTAATTTACACCACATCTGGAAGGAGCACGCTGTCAGTATACTGCATTAGATGGTAAAAAGTGACAGCCACTCCAAGGTATACAGTACTAGTCAGTACACTGTATTAGATGGCACAGAGTAACAGAGCTGCTTGAAAGTCTACTGTACTAGGGAATACACTGTAATAGATGGAACAGAGTGACAGAGCTGTTTGGAGGTATCCTGTACTAGTCAGTGCACTGCATTAGATGGTACAGAGTAGTGGAGCTACCCCAAGTTATACTGTACTAGTCAGTACACGGTATCAGATGGTAAGAGTGACAGAGCTACTAGAAGGTATACTGTACTAGTTTAGTGACCCAGGTAGACACCACCCTTTAGGGATGCTTCGATTGGTTGGCATTAGTAGAATTAATGAGTGTAGATACAGTTGTTATTCCAGGTGTAAGGCCACAGCAGGTAAACTCATGCACAGATACCACTCAGCAGATCTTGTTGTTGGACCCCGTGTCTTTTAGATTTAAACAGACTTTGCAGTCACTGCCTTTGACTTTAGCGGTCTAAAGAGGCCACCTCCATATCCTTACAAGACCTCAACCAGGATTTGGGGGGTCACACTTAAGGTTCTGATTAGAAGTGGTGTGGACGAGACACATTTGGTTGTGACGTAAAGGCCGGAAAGCTGAGGTGTATCTCTTGAGATGTCCAATCTGAGGTCCATGTTCGCAAGGCCCTTGTCTAGCCTTAATAATGTCTGAGAGGGAATAAATATTTCTACCTCAGGACAGTGCAGCTAGAGAGAGGATCATTTTAATCTGATCAACTTCCAGCAGGGCCCGGTCCCAGGCCTGAGCTAAGCTCTAGTGAAGTCAAGACTACAGTGTTGTGTGGGAGGGTTTTCACTTTTCCCAATAAATTTATTAAAACTTTTTTTAGAGAAAGAAAGCATCATTTGTGAGTTAGAAAGTTACGGGGGAACAAAGCAAGATTAAAATGTGGGTGCATGATTATTTACAGACTTATTTGAGACACAGGTATTTTGTAGAAACACTACATGGGCTGAGCCAGAATATCTCACTGAACTCCACCGCCCTGTCAGGAGCCACAGTCCAAAGATTCCTAATAACAGTTTTGGGTCAACACCAATTGGACTAAAAATTGAAGTTTCTGCCCAACTAGTATTCCAAGTGACACAATATTACCGCATGCAGTATAGCCATGTGCAACATAACCATGTGCTTCATAACCAAATGCAGTACAGCCACATGAAGCATAAACACATGCAGTATTACGGCATGGGGTTCCACACTACCAGATATTACCGGGGACATATTCCACTTTGGTGGAAATGAAAGAACTTTGTAGCAGGAAAATGACAAATGGAAGTTAAACTCTGTTAATGCTGTGGCACATATACAGAATGGAGAGAAGTAGAAATCTAGAAAAATCTGGAAAAGACAATGTTTACAGACACAAATCAAGTAACTGTAACCTGACGTGAGTGCACATTACCATTAAATACCATACCAAATCATACCACACCATATTATACCATGATCCCACCCCATAGCACACCACACCATCCAATCCCACCATAACGTTCCATACCATACCATATAACATCCCATACTATAAAATTCCATTCCACAATACCCAATCGCATCCCAATCCTTTCTATCCCATACCACCATAACTTTCCATACTATACCATACATACCATAGCATTCCACACCATACCTACCATAGCACACCACACCACACCATACCGTTTTAATGAACAGTAACATACAGAGCTAATCATCACAATGATATTTACCTTTATAACTCTTCACCACCATGTCTGGGCACTGAATCTTCAAATTATTACACCTGTAATAACACACACCATCTTTTTATTAAGGAGCAATGACAGCTACATGAACATCACATAAGACCCATATTTGAAATAAGATTCAGTATTAAGAGCAGCGCCTGCGGACTACTGCTCAGTGTGAGTTACTGTTCATACACTACAGTCAAAGCTCTAACGATATCCAAAAGTGACTTTAATATCTTATGCCAGGATGTGGGTGTTCTAAGGCAAATAGCTCAGTGAGGACAGCGTACTTCATGTGATGCTATGGAGTGCCTTGTGTGGGTCTTCTAGGAGCGGAGGTTATCTCAGTGAGAGGGGCTGAATACAAAGTTATATCTGCTGGAGTCTTGTGTATATACTTAATAAATACCTTCTTAACTGAGGTCCACGTGCATGCCTACCAGCACCCACAACACAACACTGCCACACCCAATCGCTGCCGGTGTAAACCTTGTCACCATTCCTCTACAACCAAGATGTTTCGGTAGCTTCTTCTGGGGGTAGGTAAATCGGGTGTTTTTAAAAATTATTGGCTGCAAAATTAAGGTAAGCCCCTGCCTGATCCTGTTTAGGATGGACTTGTGCCCTTACTGGGATGAGTTAAACTCGGATCAGGCCTCGCTGATATTTTTTCTGATATCGCTAGCAAGAAAGAAAATCTGTACAAAATGTATTACTCCCGTTCCGCCATTGGTATCAGAATGGCTCAGATCTGTAACAGATGTCAGTAGACTGGACTTGGACTGTAAGTCGGTGTCAGTAGATAAAAGATGGCGTCCGTTTGTGATATGGCAAAGATGATTACACCTCTATCTTGCTGAGAAATGGGTGGTTCTCCTTCCTACGAAAAGGCAAAACTATAAGAAATATTCAATAGACACATACGCTGGACACTCCGAGTGAAGGCGTCTTGGCTCACAGCTTACTTAGCTGGATGGTGATACGAGGACAAAAAAATGTAAACCATTCCTCTACTACCGTGGAAGGATTATCACACAACCTCTGTTACTGCAAACTCATCATTGCTGCTCTAGAACTTTAGATCCCAAACCTCTCTAAAAATATATCCTCAGTTTTACAAGAGGGCTCAGTGAGGTAAGTGCTCACTGCTGGCATCTGTCGGACCTGTAAAATATAGCTGTGAATTCCATCAATGCAAACTCATCCTTTCATCCTTCTTGGGTTGTTGCACTACACACCATCAAAGTGGAAAACTGTTGAATGCTCAAAAGCTGCCGTACTTTGGGAGATCTCTGCCCACATACTATCACTACAGAGGTAGACAGGCACACAATCCCTGCCAATGTAATCAGTCATCACTGCTCTAGAACCTTGAAGGGATTCGCACACAACCGCTAACACTGTAACCACAGTCATCGCTACTATAGAACCTTGGTGGGATTAGCACCCAACCGCTAACATTGTTTTCACCATCATCACTGCTCTGGAACCTTGATGGGATTAGCAAACTACCGCTAACAGTGTAATCACAGTCATCACTGCTATAGAACCTTGGTGGGATTAGCACCCAACCGCTAACATTGTTTTCACTATCATCACTGCTCTGGAACCTTGATGGGATTAGCAAACTACCGCTAACCGTGTAATCACAGTCATCACTGCTATAGAACCTTGGTGGGATTAGCACACAACCGCTAACAGTGTAATCACAGTCATCACTGCTATAGAACCTTGGTGGGATTAGCACACAACCGCTAACATTGTTTTCACCATCATCACTGCTCTGGAACCTTGATGGGATTAGCAAACTACCGCTAACAGTGTAATCACAGTCATCACTGCTATAGAACCTTGGTGGGATTAGCACACAACCGCTAACAGTGTAATCACAGTCATCACTGCTATAGAACCTTGGTGGGATTAGCACACAACCGCTAACAGTGTAATCACAGTCATCACTGCTATAGAACCTTGGTGGGATTAGCACACAACCGCTAACAGTGTAATCACAGTCATCACTGCTATAGAACCTTGGTGGGATTAGCACACAACCGCTAACATTGTTTTCACTATCATCACTGCTCTGGAACCTTGATGGGATTAGCAAACTACCGCTAACAGTGTAATCACAGTCATCACTGCTATAGAACCTTGGTGGGATTAGCACACAACCGCTAACAGTGTAATCACAGTCATCACTGCTATAGAACCTTGGTGGGATTAGCACACAACCGCTAACATTGTTTTCACCATCATCACTGCTCTGGAACCTTGATGGGATTAGCAAACTACCGCTAACAGTGTAATCACAGTCATCACTGCTATAGAACCTTGGTGGGATTAGCACACAACCGCTAACAGTGTAATCACAGTCATCACTGCTATAGAACCTTGGTGGGATTAGCACACAACCGCTAACAGTGTAATCACAGTCATCACTGCTATAGAACCTTGGTGGGATTAGCACACAACCGCTAACAGTGTAATCACAGTCATCACTGCTATAGAACCTTGGTGGGATTAGCACACAACCGCTAACAGTGTAATCACAGTCATCACTGCTATAGAACCTTGGTGGGATTAGCACACAACCGCTAACAGTGTAATCACAGTCATCACTGCTATAGAACCTTGGTGGGATTAGCACACAACCGCTAACATTGTTTTCACTATCATCACTGCTCTGGAACCTTGATGGGATTAGCAAACTACCGCTAACAGTGTAATCACAGTCATCACTGCTATAAAACCTTGGTGGGATTAGCACACAACCGCTAACAGTGTAATCACAGTCATCACTGCTATAGAACCTTGATGGGATTAGCACACAACCGCTAACAGTGTAATCACAGTCATCACTGCTATAGAACCTTGGTGGGATTAGCACACAACCGCTAACATTGTTTTCACTATCATCACTGCTCTGGAACCTTGATGGGATTAGCACACAACCGCTAACAGTGTAATCACAGTCATCACTGCTCTAGAACCTTGGTAGGATTAGTACACAACCGCTTTCACTGTAATCACCATCATCGCTGCTCTAAAACCTTAGTGGGATTTGGACCGAGCCGCTAACACTATATTCATCATCACCGTTCTAGAACCTTGGTAGAATTAGCACGCAATACCTATAACTTTAATCCCCTTCATTGGTAATCTAGAACCTTAGACCAATAAACACACAATCCCTGCCACTTTAAACCCCATCTTCCCTGATCTAGAACTCTTAATGGGATTAGCGCATGTAGGACGTTAGGATCGGACTGCATGGTTACCCCCACTTTTTTCCTAGTGTTTTGCTGTTTTTTGACTACTCTGACTGGGATCCTGCTAATCAGGACCCCAGTATACCTGCTTTCTCCCTAAATTGGTTGTGTTATATACTTTGGTACACTCCAGATTAGATACTGGGCTACCTTTATCAGTCCCTAGTATATGGTAAACATGTACCCAAGGAATAGGTACCCCAGAGGCCTCCCATGGGCTGCAGCATGCATTATGCCACCCATGAGAGGCCATGCAAAATGGAACCTCAGGTTTGCTATAGCAGCCTGTGTAAGCTGGTGCTTGCACCTCTTACTTTAGATATAGGATCACTATATCTATATATATCAATACACTTAAAACCTTATACATTCACCCCTATAGCAGGCCTTAACAAATCCTGAAGGCAGGGTGCTGGGTTTTACGTGAGAGGGTTCCCCTGCATGAGTAGGGCCCCTCTGCAGCCTACGGACACCATTCTTCCAGGTTGTACGTGATACTGCCAGACATATAGGTAGAGGCGCATTATAACCTTGAGGTATATGCTATCTCGAAAACGATTGCAATGAAGTATATCGGATTTGGTGTCGGACACCTTGGAATCATACCTCCACACCAGTAACTGGTGTGGAGGTATGATTCCTCCCCTCAGAACCAAGGTTCTGGGGGTACCCAAGTCTACTGGTACCAACTTTCTCGAGCCTTACAGCACAAAATGGATGCTGCCAGCCACAGACATGATTCTGCCCTCCTGATGCTGCTCGAGCAGGGGAAGGGAGCACAGTAGGCATCCTGACACAGGGAGGTGTTACCCCCTCCCAGGCAGGATTTAGTATATTGGGGCTCGGTGGGTGCACTGCCTCAGTGCCAGAAAGTCTGCACGAAGGCCACATTTGGTGTCCTTGTGCATTGCCCAGTTCAAACTAGTCCTGGGAGCCATTTGCTCCTGCTCTGGCGCGAAACTGGACAAAGGACATGGGAGTAGCCTCCCCCTGACCTGACCCTCCCCTAGGAGGGTCCCAAGAATCTGTCCAACCCTCTCCCGTGGGTATAAAATGGGTTAACTGGCTACAGGACATTAGATTTTACGTGGACAAGATTCTACAAGAAGAAACCACTATGCTTGACCATCTGAACACCGCTGGACTCGCTGGACCTCCCTTGGACTGTACTTGGTCTCCCTTGCCGTCCGAAGCTGCTCCAGTGTCCGAGATCCATACAGGCTCCGTGCAGGACCCTGTGAACACCTCAAGACAAACTAAGCATTTCCCTTGGAGTGAAGGAGTCACTCCCCTGCAAAGCAGTCACAGCAACGCAATTGACCGGTCCACTGTTCCCGAGCTCCTACGGACTCCGACGATCCCAGCAACACAGGAGGTGGGTGCCTGAAGGTCTCCGAAGTGGATCTACCCTCTTACCAAGTTGGAGGCTAGTATCCCTCGTGGGGACTGCATAACCCGTACCTCTGTGCACCGCGTATATTTGCAACAGCACAGACCCATTGTGTGCGCAACAATTCTGTGCATTGGGCTATCGGTAGTCCTGACCCCAGCGCACCTTTCCTGAGAAGGACTCTGGCATCTTTGCACTCTGTGCCCTGCCAGCTGGTATCCTGAGAAACTGCCTGAGGTCCCCTCGCGACTCCTGTGTCTCTGGCCTGTGGGTCCACTTGATGGTCATCTTTCCTTTTCTTGTGCTCCCCTGGTTGCTCCAGGCCTGCCTAGACTACCCTTGCTGTGGCGAGTCTCCTGGTCCTTGCTGGACCAAACCGACACCGATCTTGACCTTCCCCGTTGGTTGCAGCTGCCAAGGCTTGTTGGTGCGCCTGCCGGACATCGACCCCATAGCACTCTACATCCTTCGTGGGACAGCTCGCTTCCAGCTCCTGGACGTCCAAGACGTCTCCTGAGCCCCGCAGCTGAAGAGTCAAGACCACCGTCAACACACCTGAAGCACCCATCATCGGTGGGCATTCGTCTACTGAGCCCCTGGTCACTCCAAAGTGACCCAGACTCTGTCCCCTCTGCTTTCAGGTTCTTCTCACTTAGAATCCACGTTTGGATTCCACCGGACATTCTTCATACTTCCAGCAGCAGCAGCAGCATTTCTTGGTCGACATCCATTGGAAACGACGAAGGTTCCGACGCCACTTTGTGCCTATGCACCTGGCTCCTCTGGGATAGGTAACTCCGATACCCGTGTATCCACGAGTGGGGTGGCTCTCCAACCTCCTAAGTTTCACGGAGGGTCTTCGTAATCTGCTGGGAAGTGTGGCTCTCCAACCTTCTAAGTTTCACGGAGGGTCTTCGTAATCTGCTGGGAAGTTTGATTTTTCTTTAAATTTCCAACCGCGACTTTCCCTTTAAATTTTATGGAGCATGCGGTCGTGTTCCCATACTGCACCCGTCCTCCGTGGGGTTCCCATCTACTCACCTTGGGTGGTTCCTTGGGATCCTAGCAATTCTACACCTTCCAGACCAGGTCCGGCCCGAAGTCGTGGTACTTATGCCACTTTATTAGTATATTGTTTGGTCTCCCCTTGGAGCCCACTGTGTATTGTGCTACTTACGAATGATTCTATACAACTGTGTTATGTGAATTGTGTTCTATCCTCGGGTGGAGGATACTAGAGAGTGTTCTATATAATACATGCATATTTTTATAACTACTGTGTGGGTTCTCTTTCATTTAACCAATACTATAAGGTTGTTTCTGGTAAAACAAACTGCTTAACATTCCTTCGAGACTTAGCCTGAAGGCTGCTCTCCATAGCTACCCCTAGGATAGCTTTCAATAAAGGTTATCTTTAACCTAATCACCATAAGGGTTGTTTGGACTGGTGCAAGGTGGCAACTTTAATTAGTGGATAGCATATGCCAGGCCAACTTCACAGTGCACCATACTACCCCTGCAGAAAGATGAATTGAGGTCACTATACGCTGTAACCACGAGGCACTGTTACTGCTTAGGATTATTCCTTCATCTTTGCCTGAACCGGTCTGTGGCATCTATAGGATCTATCTGTACATTTATCCTATGGGAGATCCACAGGATCCGCATGGGCATTCATTTTTATTAAATGATAGATAAGATTACGGTCTGGAATTCTTCTTTGAGTGTATAGCTGTGTAGAACGAGATGTGTTAAATAAGACCCACCACTGTGCACTGGAAGTCCCCACGTGAGGAGGATGTGCATCCAAAGCCCATTATCCAATCCCAGGCTGCGGTTATGCTACACCTAAAATGCATCCATCTGATTATCTTTAATGGGTAAAAAATAGGATGCAGTTCATTAGACTTTCATCTGCATGGATTGTGCAGTCAGAGCCCCCCAGCTCCCACTGATTGGCCCTCGAAAATATGGTAACTTTGGTTTACACCGGATTGGTACATTTAATTAACTTGTAAGCCCCTAGTAAACGGTACTACCTCTACCCAGGGCATGTAAATTAAATGCTACTAGTGGGCACCAGCACTCGTTATGCCACTCACTAAAGTACTCTTTTAAAACATGTCTCAGGCCTGCCACTGTGTTTTAAACTAACATTTCGACCTGAAAAAATGAACCTTGCGCCAAGCCTAAACCTTCCTTTTAGGTTGAGCTTAAGCGTATGACCTCTTACATAATAATTATACTTCTCTAGTGGTCTTAAAGCCATCCCCCTTGCGTTTGATTTGTTTGTTTCAGTGTCCTTTAAAAATCCCTGCTTGCTAGTGGTCAGTCCTGCCTCTTTTTTTTAAATTATATGTCTTTATTAACACTTAAGACACTTGTGGCAAGGCATTCGTACGTTCTCGGGGTTACACATCAAATGGCACCGTACATTCAGAGTCTCAAACATATCTGGATTAATTACATCACAGCCTTGTATCAGTTCCATAACGAACACCGTAACCCCAACAACCAGGGCCACTCAACATCAGGCCCCTTGTCAACATCAATCCCCTTGCCTATAACACTGAAGTGCCTGACCCAGCTTTACATCATAGCCAAAAATATTTCTGTAACAAATAACTGCAGCTCCCATCCCCGCCCCCCCCTCCAACCCACAACGAAATCCCTCCCCACCATCCCGTCTGGTATACTCTCAGTAATATAACACTGGGTGTCTGCCCGTTATACACTTCACTGCATTATCCAACACATCGAACATGTATGTCTCAAGTGATCTCCCAGCTCATTACCCAATCCTACAATTTCAGTGGCCCCCTTCTGTGCCCCTCCCCATCTTTACTAAGATCTTCTATCACCACTTTCCACGCCCTCAGATCAACTTCCAGCTTTTCATCATGCCTAACCTGTTTGATCCGGATCACCTCTGCTGTCGCCCACTCCCTCACATCCCGCACCCATTGCGCTTTTTGAGGTGGTTTGCGACTTAGCCAGGAGATAGCTATCCGACGCTTGGCTAACACCAGTCCGAATAGGGCAAACTTCCTACTAAGATTTTTGTTTTTGGGTCAGGGTAGCAAACCCAGCAGGACCACCCGTATCTCCTGTGGCAGCACCCACTCCATCGCGGTTCGCAACGTACCCAAGACACCATCCCAGAAAAGTTGGAGTTCTGAGCAGGACCAGACCATATGAAGGAATACAGCCTCGGCTTCCCCGCATCAGGGGCATTGCCCTGAGCACTCCGGGTAAATCCTGTGTAGCATCTTTGGTGTGGGGTATGTCCGATGTATATAATTAAATTGGATCAGTCTGAACCGTGCATTGGAGCTCACTTGCTTAATCCCTTCATCCAGTCTGTCTCCGTTCGAGTTCCCTCTGTCAGCGTCTCCCATCTGTCCTGTATCGGAAGTGCCTGAACCATCTGGTCAACTCTGATAGCTCGGTATAGGTGGAATACTAATCTGTGTCCTTTAGCCATTGTTAGCAGGATCTGTAACACCTTGGACACGGGGGGACGAGGGGGAGAGGGGGGGGGGGATCTTCGGGAAACATGGGCCATACCTCTCTAGCTACCTTGGCTATCTTCGTATATTGTAGGAACTGTCCTGGGCCCAATGTAAAGGTCCAGACAGCCTGTTTGTGTGTGATATATTGCTTATTAATGTATAAGTCAACCATGGTGAGGCATCCCCCCTCCTGCCATCTGCGCACAGACAGATGTGGAGATCTGTAAAAAGGTGCGTGCAGCCCATAGGGGCATATCTGGGGCATATGGGGCCTTTTGCAGCACTCTCTGAACGACAAGCTCCAGACCTCCGCCACATGTCGTATGATATACGGGCTCGTTGATGGTATCTGCGTCCCCATCATTAACAGTTCAGGGAGTGTTTCATTTCCGTAGGTCCTCGCCAGTAGGGCCTTCTCCCAGTTTCCCTCATCATCCAACAAATGTGCTGCATAATAAAATTCCAGACATGGAACCTTTAGTCCACCCTTCTGAGAGGTTCTTTGGAGAGTAGCCAGACTTACCTGCTTACGTGTGGGCCCCCACAGCAAGTCAGTCAGAAGTCTATCAAAGGTGCTAAAATAGTGTTGGGAATCTTAAAGAAAGAGTGTTGCATTGTATAAAGGCATTTGGGCAGGACAACCATTTTAGACAGGGCTATTCTCCCCATAAGGGTTAAAGGTAAATCTCGCCAGAAGTGTATCGAACTTCTTAGTCCCTCAATTACCGTCCCGATATTACGCGCCAAAAATTGTTCGGCCGTTCCCGCCAATCTAACTCCTAAATATTTAGCCGTGGTTCTTACCCATGGAAGCTCCACCCTAGGTAGTTCCCCCTCTGGGAGCGAGACCAACCCCCCCCCATTGGGATTAATTTTGACTTCCCTGCATTAATTCGCAATCCTGATGTTTGCCAAAACCTGTCAAGTTCCAGTATCGCCTCGCCGGGGTTCCGGAGGTACACCAAGGTGTCATCTGCATACATAGATACTACATGGTTAGTTGCACCCAGCAGGATCTCAAAGGACTCCATCCCTCCTCGTAGGCTCACCGCGAAGGGTTCCATTGCCATGGCAAAATGTAATGGCGACAATGGGCACACCACTGTCTGGTACCCCGGTGTAGTCTAAAAGCTCGCAACACTAGCCTCCCCACCCTGATCTGAGCCCGGGGCTCCAAATACAAGAGCCAGTCCCAGGTCAGGAAGCATGGGCCCACGCCCATCGCCCTCAGGACCTCCCAAAGATAAATCCACCCAACTGAGTCGAAAGCCTGTTCGACATCTAGCAATGCCAAAGCACACTCGTCCTGCCGCAGCAGGGGGAAGTGCCATACGTGGGCCAGCCGCATCAAACGGTTAGCTGTGCTGCGTTTGGGGATGAAGCCCGTTTTATCAGAATGGATCAAATATTGCACATATGGATGCAGTCGGGCCGCCACGATCCCACAAAGGACTTTTACATCAATATTTAACAGGGAGATGTCGGTATGATCCTGGCAGTTGAGTATCCTTACCCGCCTTGGGGATCATGACCACTAATGTCTCATTCATAGAAGACGGAAGCGCACTATTCTGTAGCGCCTCATTTTACACCTCCAACAGGCGATCCACTAACAGGGGTGCAAATCTCTTATAGAACTCAGCTGGTAAGCCATCACTTCCCAGGCTCTTCGCGGATTTCAAACTTCCCAGTACTTCCTCCCTCGAGATCGGTGTACCCAATAATTCACTAACCTCATTTTCCAGATGGGGTAGGTTCAGTGTAGAAAGTACTTCTGCTACGTGTTCCACATCAGACATAGGGCGCCCCGCATATACCCCTGCCAGGTGATCAGCTATTGCATCTAAGATCTTCTGTTGACTATAACACCAAGCTTCCATCCGCGGATCGCATCTGCACAATAGGAGACGTTGGCTTCTCATTTCTAATTAGTTTAGCAAGCAGTGCCCCAGACCTGTCACCCTCCACATGCACTCGCTGTCGATATGCGGTATAATGGAACTTCTCAAGGTGACAGAGCGCCGCCAGCAGTTCTTCCCGTAGCTCCCTCCACTCATTTAACCGGTCCTGATTCGTGGGTAGCGTCACCTCCATCGCAGGAAAATTCCCTTCTAGAACCTTAATGTCCCGCTGAAGCTGCTGCCGACCCCCATAGGTCGTGCTAAGACAGAAACCTCTGATAACCACCTTCATTGCCTCCCATTCCACTCCCCTTGAGGATGCCCAGCCCCAGTTCATCGCGAAATAAGTCACTATCTCTTCCTCCAGTTTCCCTGCAAACAGCGGATCAGTAAGTGCCTGGGTCGCCAACCGCGGGCCTTCGCCCTCGATCTATTAGTACATAAAACTAAAAGCATAGGGGAATGGTCCGAAATATATCGAAGTAGATAGACTATCTCCTCGACCGTAGGCATCAAGGCCGACGACAGGAAGATTTGGTCCAAACTACTGAAGGTGTTAGTCGCAGGGGTGTAACAGCAAAATGATCTCGTGTTCGGGTGTCGGACCCGCCGTGCATCCATTAACCCTAGTTCCCTCATGACGTCCATCAGGGCTCCAGTCATACCCGGTTTAGTACCCATCCGGGAGGTTCCCGATCCATCATCCCGTCCAGCACACAGTTGACATCCCCGAGGAGGATCACATCCGACTAGATAGGGGGTAGCTGCGGTCATTACGTCACTAAAGAAGGTGTGTGCGTCTGTATAAGGGGCATACACATTTATGAGACATATCTCATGTCCATCAAGTCTACCATGCAGGATTATGAACTGCCCCGCTGGATCCAGTACGTGGTGCATATGCTGGAAGGGGTCCCTGGGACTACCGAAATAAGCACCCCCTGGGCAAATCCAGAGAAGGAGGTGCCATATAACGGTCCCCTCCATCTGCGACGGATATATGGGAGCGGGTCCCCCCAGACATGCATTTCTTGTAGTCCTGCTATACCAATTTTATACCAATGGAGGTATGAGTGCACTCTCGTACGTTTTTCCAACATTGCCATCCCACGTATGTTCCAAGTGAGAAACTTTGTCAGAGAGGGAGCCATAATATCATACAATTAAGGTGATCTCTTCAATTTCCTCCTGCCATAGCAACACAGACAAACATACCGTAAACCCCTTTGAAAGCCAAGAGGAACAAAGAAAGCAGTTTGAACACCTGCAACTCCCCCCCTCCCACTGGGCAGTGTAACAGGGCTATCCCTCCCACCATCGTGGAGAGTGAACCACCCCATCCTCCGCCCAATACCCCCCCATCTGAACTTTTAAACAACAGATTCATGCCCTGCAGCAGTACCCAAAACTGAAGTACACCGCATGTTGATACCCTTATAAGGTTTTGAACAGGGCTTCCGAAATAAGTGCTGTGCAAGTGACTGGACACTCGATGGGGGGGCAAGACTGGAGTCTCCAGCTCCCCAAACAGGACCCAGCCGCGGCCCCTCCCACCCACAACATATGCATATCGTTTACTCCTCACTCATTGCTAATATGTAAACAAGCATTTACAATGCAATGGTCTCGGCAATATTATAGGTAGAGCTATTGGCATTGCTCATTATTTTTTTTATCATTATTGTATCCCTAAATAAATGGCATTGTCATTTCTATTGGCATTAGCTTTTTTTTTTGCATATGTGATACCTATTGCATTAGCAGAGAGAGAGTGAGGTAGTGAGATAGAGAGAGTGAGGTATTGAAATAGAGAGTGAGGTAGTGAGAGAGAGTGAGGTAGATAGAGAGTCGAAAAAGAAACAGCATAGTTGGGAGTTCTCTTTAATAATACGAATTGATTTCAAGCCAAATTAACCCTTTTTGCAACATTAATCAATTTTCTAATAATGTTTACTTTGCAGTGTGTATGCAGTTCTGGGATGAAAGTTAATAGCTCACCAGTCTATATTAGGACTTTAAGTTATAAATGGTAAGTAACAGAAGGATGTCTCTTTTGAAAGCAGTAATCTGTTTACATCATATGCACCCTGTAATCTACTTAGTACACCTTCTATTAACCCTCTGCACTAACTTCATAGGAGTCAAAACCTCAACTATACAAAATGCTGCTCGCTCTCCCGGAAGATAATTAATCACACGAGTTTTCTCGATATTTATGTGAGGCCTGGTAAATGCCGGCAGAAAGAAACGCTGCAGCAGGTGCTCGTGGGGCTGTCTGGTCTCGTGGACGGGGTATGCGCCTTGTTCCAGAGCCCAGCGTTCCGTGCTCAGCCATTACGGAGGGACGGTTTCCCTGATGTGCTCCAGCTCCTATCGTGAATAAACGTATCCCGATAACTGCACCGACATCGGCTTCATTATTTATTTCATTCTGGCGACAATTGTTATCAATGGAGCAACCCGCCAGCAAGTGAACCCACGCCACGCAAGAGGATCGACCCCTGCTTACCAGGATGTATGTATGTATAGCAGCTGTCAACTCGGGCAAGGTACGTGACGAGTTCCCTCTACGCAAATATCCTGCTTCTACTGCTTACTTCCCTGCGAAGCCTTTCTGATGTGTGGGCGGTGATTAGCAGAAACCCGCTTCGCTTAAAGCGGCAAGGGGCACTTTGACTTAAAGTTAACGGGGCGATCCCAAGTCTTCCAGGGGAACATTGATATTGGCATTACTGATTTGAATTAGCACTTCACACAACAAGCGCATACCTCCTTGCAGAGCTATTTGTTGCTACGAGAAAACTATAGCTCATCCACTTAAAGTGGCAACCGTTTCTGGGTCCCACCTTCAACGACCCTTAAAGTAACTGTTTCAGTTAAAGCAGCAACGGCAATTCTGGGCACCACTTTCAACTCCTTAACATTGAAAACTGCTGGGGAGCCTCAGTTAGGCTACACTGGCACGGACACCTTAGGATCCTATGCGGCTCGGTCAGGGGGGATGAGACCAGAGCAGCAGCCAACACGGGAGCCAAGAGCAGGGGAGAGGACGCCACGAACACCGCCGCCTTTCTCCGAGGCCAAGCAAAAATGCCTCGGAGAAACGCAGCGGCGTTTTCAGATTCGGGGGCGTGTTTCTTTTTCTCTCCTCTTGCCATTGGCTGGAGGAGAGAAAAACACGCCTGAGAAAGGGCGTGGCTAAAAAGTGGAAAGAACAGCAGGAACACGCCCCCGATTCTGAAAAAGACGGAGCCTATTTGGAGGGACGGCTCTCTCCTCCAATGGCTGGCCTCCGTTTAGGAAGCCAGCCAATGGAGGAGAGCCAAAAAGAGAGGTGGACTAAAGAGCCACTCTCAGAAACATTAAATCTCCGACTTCCGGTTCTGCTTTCGGCAGACCGGACGGTCCTCGACCTAAAAAGAGAAAAAGAGGTGAAGAAAAAAAAAAAAAAAGGAAAAGTTACAGGAAATTAGAATCACATTTACAGTCACTTATCTGAGTGATCAAAAAGAAACCCTTGAATTAGATCTCCCCAACTTTCCTCTGGGAGTCAGTCCGCATTTGTGTACGAGATGACCTCCGATGAGGCTAGCCCAGAGTCCGGTGTTCCCAGCACCACCTGCAGCGTGCCATCTTCACACACTCTAAGGCATCCAGAGCCACTTGCGTCCGTTTCATGTGCCCTCACGGGGTGCTCGTGTTGTCGCCCTGCCGAGGCCATGAAGGTCCTAGGTGATCCCAAATTGGGCTGCATATTACGGCGAGGCTCCAATTCTCCCACAGTATCCGTAATCTCCACGCCACAAGTCGACCACTAATTGCCAGTGGAATGAACTCTGCTTTTTTGCCTTTTCTAGAGCTGCAGCCTGTTCTTCAGGTTCCAGATTGTTCTTGGGACTACAAATAGCTTTTCACTCGGGTATAGGTAGAACCTCACCAGCTTTCTGTAAACGGTCTGAAGTCCCTGCTTGAGGGGGTTCTGTGAGCACCGCCTTCTCTGCACATCTCAGCCAGTATATATGGGTTCACTGGGAACGGCTTTCCAGCGTATTCTCCCTCTGACCACATATGACACCGTGTGACATGTGGGTGTCCAAACACAGATTATGAAATGCACTCATTTTCTTCAGAATACTCCGAAACCATTGGTTGTGATCCTCTTATTTCTTTGAGACCTAAACTTACTCCCAATTCTAATATCCATTACCACCAGGTTCACAATGGACTCTTCTGCCTTTCCTGGTGTATGCCTCAATGCGAGGATACTGCACCCTATCAGTTGTTGAAAGGGATCCGAGGGTGTGAGGCAAGTCACTACTTGAGCCAGTTCAAGCTTCAAACAGTCACGCATGCGCCGGAAGTGACGCGGCGTTGAGTTCCGAACGGCTACATAAGCCGGAGCCAGAGAGAAGAATCCCGCAGATTATCCTGAGTACGCCGCAGGACACGGCCGAAGGATTTGAGCTGCCATATATCCCGGGTGGGGTAAGGGTGTCGGTGACATCGCCAAGGGACTTTCCTTCCTCATAGCGCTATCATTGTGACGGCCGCTGAAGTCGCGCATGGATTTTTGATACCTAAACATTTGGCAAGGGGTGTCGGATTCCGTAAACATCCCAGTGTTGGCTCACAGACTCAGTAAGGCTCATGCGTCTTGGCTGGTATGTTTACCAGGTGGTATATTGTTTACCCTGTGTACTTAAACTCCACCAGGAATGGTTGCTTTATTTACAGTACTATGAAAATGCAATACCGGCTGCTTCGATATTTTCCTGTGTTAATTACATGTTATAAAGTGTGTGTTTGTTTCGTTTCCTAGCAGGGGAAATTTGAGAGGTAGCTAAAGTAAAGCATAATCCATAAGGCCCGCGCACACACCTTTTCTGGTGGGTAATATACACCTCCAACTGCAGAGTCTCTGGTATAGAAAGTTTTGAAACATCATTTATATACATGTTTGTTTGGTCCACAGTTCTTACGTCTGAGTATTGCACATGTTCCTTCTAAGCCTTAGAAGACAATGTAGCCAATAGAAGGTCTTGATGAATGCCAAATCGTCCTTCTACTTGCAGCTGCCAGAACTGGTTAAAACATTGTTGAACAAAGCATGGAATGAAGGGTACCGTTGTTTCAGCGCAGTGTGTCTTAATAAGCCTTTTCTTTTCACAGTTCTCCCTCCCCGCTGTTCCCTTCCTTTCCTTCCCCCGATTGACCCCCTTAATCTTCCGTGCCTTCATGGCAATTCGGAATTGAGGTTGTCAATAGGTGGCCCATATTGAGCAACAAACCGATCCGGAGAGGCCTCCGAGGGACCGTGACAGGCTAAGAGGGCGTGCAACAATTCAAAGCTGGAGTTTCTGCTTCTGGGTGGTACACATCTCCGCAACGGACGCAATGAACTACAGATGAAGCCTGTGGACCATTTTAACCATCAGTGTCTTTGAGTGCAGTTAACCCCCATGAGCTGATACTTCTCCTTTGAAACAGGTTGCAGCTGTGCATACTTATCCATCCATATCTCACGTTGCCTAGAGTATCCAAACATTTATTTACCTCAACATAGGCAACACTTTTATATTAATTACTTAAATAATTTTACCACGCTCTATTAGATGGCTTTTGGAATATTTAAAATAGACATTAAATTTCCTTTACCCACTATTGTTACTCCAGTTATCTATTAGAAAGAGGAGATCCCCCAATAGCCCTTCAGAATGCAGGACTTTTGTAGGGGACGGACCGCTTTCGAATGTACCTTTGTGCAAGACTTGAATATACTACAGGTCTACGGTTTGCAAAGTCATATAGACAGTCATATAGGCAGCAGAGGCGGCGTCTAAGCTGCAAAGAAGTCTGGGTGGGGAAGGATGTGGTTTAAAACAGCAGAACTGGATGGAAGGGTCGAGGAAGGAGGTGCGGGCTGTGCAGACACCAGTGAAGAGTATTTGGGGGTCATCACTGCGCTCAGAATGGGGTGTTTGAGAGGACAGCGAGATGTGAACTCATTCACTGATAGGCGCGGAGGGTATCCATACATGGGTTCCACCTATGAGCCTGAACTGTATGTGTACAGGGTGATTTAATTTAGGATATTGCACAGGGATGCATTTTAAGTTCTGGCCATGCAGGCTAGAGATGCAGAAAGGTACCTGTGGGGTCTAGTGACACATAAGTCAGACGAGAGAAGTACCAATGATAAGGCAGATGGTAGAATCTACAAATGAAGGCCTGTGCTGCCGACTTAATGCAGAGTTTTAGGGTCTCACTACAACTGAGAGAAGTTGCTGAGGTTCTAAAAAAAAAAAAAAAATTATATATATATATATATATATTACCTACTGGCGGTCGCCAGTGGGTAGTTATAGTTAGGACCCCTTTTCCATAGGAAATCCGCAACATTCTATTTTGAATAACTTTGGCGCCGGTTGACGAATCCTCGCGAATTTCTCAAAATAGGTGGGGCGCTACGCTCCGCTCCTACCCTGAAAGTCTCGGGGGGATTCGTCAAGCGGGGGCTGAGATAAAAGGGGGGTCCCAAAACGCGTTTTTCCCATGCATTTTTCCATAGGACCTTTAGACAGGGCTACAGCCCGAACGGCTGAACAGAATTACTAGAAATTTGGCAGAGAGGTAGTCCCTAGGTCAAGGAAGTGCCTTTTGTACGTTTGGTGTAAATCTGTTCAGTAGATTCTGAGAAAATAGCCTTTAAATCAATATATATATCTGAGCCAGCTTACGGTACGCTTACCGTAAGCTTACCGTACGCGTACGGTGGCGTGCGCAAGCGCAATTCTGATTGGCTGTTACATCTAAGTAAACATTCGAATCGGTCGAAACCAGGAAGCGGCGGCCGCCATTTTCTCTCTCGCACTCTGAGGGGGGGCTGTAAACAAAGGCAAAAAACATATAAAGGGGCTGTTTAGACAGCGCCCATGCACATAGCCATGTTAGTTGAGTCCTCAAAGATCCCCCAAGGCCAAAAACGGTAAATTTTTATTTTTTGAAAATTTCGCCGATTACGCTTACCGTACGCGTACGGTGCGCTTACGCTACAAATTTTAATTAAAAAAAAAAAAACCACTCTCTGTGCATGGCATATTATTGTCATCACTTACAAATTAAATTTAACAGATTACCTATCACAAGGAAGCGCATAATATGTCCTCCATGTGCGCACGGTGCGCAACGTGGGCACGCGGTGCGCGTAGCGCACTGCGTGCTCACCTTGCGTGTACGGCACTAACTGCGTAAAGTGGGCGCGCGGTGCGCAAAGCGCACCGCGTGCTCACTGTGCGCGCACGGTGCGCGAAGCGCACCGTGCGCGCACGGAACGAACTGCGTTAAGTGGGCGTGCACGCCACGAATGGCGTAAAGTAACTTAGCATTTAAAAAACCGTACAAATTCACTGAAAAAACCATAGGTTTCACACACGTTATAGTTAGGAATTAGCATTTAAAAAACCTTGCAAATTCACTGAAAAAACCATAGGTTTCAGACATGTTATAGTTAGCGGAAATTTTACTGATAAAAAACCAATGAAATTCCCCCGTTATAGTTAGTGCAGGCAACTAGAACTCACGCGACCGCAATCTTCTGCTGATGACATATGTGTCTTTATGAAAAAAAATATTTGTAATATATGTATAGCTAAAAATTTATGGAAGAAGACATGGGCAAATAAGTGTCTAAATACAGTATTAGCATCAGCAGAGGATTGCGGTCGCGTGAGTTATAGTTGCCTGCACTAACTATAACGGGGGAATTTCATTGGTTTTTTATCAGTAAAATTTCCGCTAACTATAACATGTCTGAAACCTATGGTTTTTTCAGTGAATTTGCAAGGTTTTTTAAATGCTAATTCCTAACTATAACGTGTGTGAAACCTATGGTTTTTTCAGTGAATATATATTACCTACTGGCGGTCGCCAGTAGGTAGTTATAGTTAGGACCACGTTTCCATAGGAAAACCTCAACATTCTATTTTGAATAACTTTGGCGCCGGTCGACGAATCCTCGCGAATTTCACAAAATAGGTGGGGCGCTACGCTCCGCTCCTACCCTGAAAGTCTCGGGGGGATCCGTCAAGCGGGGGCTGAGATAAAAGGGGGGTCCCAAAACGCGTTTTTCCCATGCATTTTTCCATAGGACCTTTAGAACGAGCTACAGCCCGAACGGCTGAACAGAATTACTCAAAATTTGGCAGAGAGTTAGTCCCTAGGTCAAGGAAGTGCCTTTTGTAGGTTTGGTGTAAATCTGTTCAGTAGATTCTGAGAAAATAGCCTTTAAATCAATATATATATCTGAGCCCGCTTACGGTACGCTTACCGTACGCTTACGGTAAGCGTACGGTGGCGTGCGCGAGCGCGATTCTGATTGGCTCTTAGATCTTAGTAAACATTCGAATCGGCCGAAACCAGGAAGCGGCGGCCGCCATTTTGTGTATTTCACTCTGAAAAAAAGAGTGAAAACAAGGAAAGGGGGCAATGAGGAGAGTTACAGACCCCCTTACATTTGTGAGGGGGTCAAAGAAGGACTGTAAAGTACAAAGAAAACATTTATTGATTTTAAAAAAAATCACGGGGTACGCGTACGGTAAGCTTACGGTAAGCGTACGGTAGAAAAAAAAAAAAAAATGAAAATCAGATTTAAGTGTTTAGATATTAGGGGGCTCTAAAAAGAGCCGTTGTGTTTATGAAATGATTTTTTAGTGGTACCTACAAGTAAGTACCGATGCAGAGTCTAAGGTTCAAGAGGAAGACTCTGTTCCCTTCATCATTGAAGTGCACACCATCTCCTCTATAAATGTCTTGCATGTCATAACGCAAGTTGTTGTGGTAAATGGCACCCATACCATAGTCACGGAGGAAAGCAGAAACAGATTTGTTGACGTGCTTTCTTGCTTTGTCATCGCACCGCGTGCCCACCGTGCGTGCACGGCACTAACTGCGTAAAGTGGGCACGCGGTGCGCGAAGCGCACCGCGTGCTCACTGTGCGCGCACGGTGCGCGAAGCGCACCGTGCGCGCACGGAACGAACTGCGTTAAGTGGGCGCGCACGCCACGAATGGCGTAAAGTAACTTAGCATTTAAAAAACCGTACAAATTCACTGAAAAAACCATAGGTTTCACACATGTTATAGTTAGCTGGACATTTTACTCGTAAAAAACCAATGAAATTGCCCCGTTATAGTTAGTGCAGGCAACTATAACTCACGCGACCGCAATCC
Source organism: Triturus cristatus (assembly GCF_964204655.1). NCBI lineage: Eukaryota > Metazoa > Chordata > Amphibia > Caudata > Salamandridae > Triturus > Triturus cristatus. The sequence goes on along the minus strand of NC_140579.1, from coordinate 92,527,961 downwards.
TCTGCTGATGCTAATACTGTATTTAGACACTTATTTGCCCATGTCTTCTTCCATACATTTTTAGCTATACATATATTACAAATATTTTTTTTTCATAAAGACACATATGTCATCAGCAGAAGATTGCGGTCGCGTGAGTTATAGTTGCCTGCACTAACTATAACGGGGCAATTTCATTGGTTTTTTACGAGTAAAATGTCCAGCTAACTATAACATGTGTGAAACCTATGGTTTTTTCAGTGAATATATATATATATATATATATATATATATATATATATATATCCGAACGCTAAGATACGGAAGTCTGGAGCTTCTCGCGTGGCGGTCCCGGATGGGCTCCGTTTCCCATATATTCCACACGCACACCTTCGCAATTCCGAAAGAAATTCCAGGAATTTCTTTCGGAATTGCGAAGGTGTGCGTGTGGAATATATATATATATATATATATAAATAAAAACAGTAACATTACAGGTAATGACTGCGGAAGAGGGCCAGCGACCCTCAATTGAAGCGACGCGCTGGTGACAGCTGCAGGCCAAGGTCAGTCAATGTACATTCAATGAATGAATCCCCAGTGCTTCTCAGAGGGAAGAAACCGGCCAAGTCTGGGGCATGAAGTTTCAGGGAAAGAGTTTGTTTGGGTGGGTTTTGAACACGTGCATGACCATGTATCTAGGGGCATCAACATTTCCAGAGATCAAAGAGCTGCACAAAAAAAAAGGACACCTAGACCATCTACTCTATCCATTCCTCAGCACGCGGAAGACATTGTTTGTGACACATTGACGTACAGCTAATGCACATCGAAATATATGGTCTGTGACACACTGGCCGTACAGCTAATGCACATCGAAAGATATGGTCTGTGACACACTGGCCATCCAGCTAATGCACATCGAAATATATGGTCTGTGACACACTGGCCGTACAGCTAATGCACATCGAAATATATGGTCTGTGACACACTGGCCGTACAGCTAATGCACATCGAAATATATGGTCCGTGACACACTGGCCATCCAGCTAATGCCCATTGAAAGATATGGTCCGTGACACACTGGCCGTACAGCGAATGCCCATCGAAAAGATATGGTCTGTGACACACTGGCCGTACAGCTAATGCTCATCGAAATATATGGTCTGTGACACACTGGCCGTACAGCTAATGCCCATTGAAAGATATAGTTTGTGACACACTGGCCGTACAGCTAATGCCCATCACCTATCTGTCTGACTGGCAGAGGTGGCCACATTGCAACAACACCTACCTGGAGCTGAACTCCACCAAGCCAGCTAATAATAATGATTAAAGCTGGGGAAAGGTTACCTGAAACCCCCGGTAGTAGGGACCATCTCTTCTGTGCATGTCTGACATACAAGCTTAAAAAATGGAGCCTGAGCTCATGACTAGGGTGTGATTTGTTACCCACCAGAAGATACATTTTAATATTTGGTTTCGATAAATTAGAGCCCTAGTTCAAAGGAGCAGCTATTTTATGTGTATTTTATCATTGTAGTTTTTTTTGAGAGGGGTAAGCACATTTAATACAATTATATTCAGATGACTATAAGGATGGAGACAATCTACAGTCATTTCACTGTAAGATAACTAGAAGTTATTAATAAGCACCTCGTTTACTAAAATAGGACTTTTTATAGCATTGGTGCAGTCACATTTACATTGGAAATTCTTGTTAATACCACGACAGCCAATTTAAAACAAGTTATTTTCCCCAACAGTCTAACTCATTAAAAAGGAGCAAACACTTAATATAGCAACAGAGGTGAAACGACCAACATCAGCACAACAGCCGAGCTTCTGGGATCTGAAAAGAATGAGTGCACCAAAGAAGGATTGGATGAGCTTAATGCCCCAATCTAGATTAAGACGTGCCGGTGTCTAGTGTGACACTTTATAGGAGTGCACAATTTGCATAATAAAGACACTGGTTCGATTACAAAATGTTAGTGAAACACTGAGTGAATAAGCTGCGAGCATACAGTAAGTAAAATTGTATAATAAGACATTTGGAGAAAGCTTGCATCTGGCAACATTCGGGATTATGCAAACTGCACCACCATAATTACAAGTTCACCAAGGCCTAAAGCCAATCAGAGAATAGAAGGCATAACGCTGAAGTTATGCAGTGTGACATTGACAATGGATTGTTTGCATAGTTTATATACGACACCCTACCAGGCTAAGAGGACTGTGGAAAGGCATAATGCCACCAGGGGATTGCCACTGCATCCTCTGAATTACGATTTAGGCCCCCACACAAACCATTAGCGTAGTGCCGCAAGCAGAAAGAAGTGAAGACCATTTCTTTGAAGCTAGTGGATATGGAGTACAAGTGAGTGAACATAGACGGTCCAGAGCTGTGGTAGCCTCATTGTTGATACTTAAGGCTAGCGGTGCCCACAGATAGGTCATTCCCCTCAACGCGCTATACACTTCAATGACTAACCTGGGAGCTAGAACAACTCCATCCTTTGGAGAGCGCGTATCTTCAATCAGCAGTCATGGCTATAGGAAACCACGTGCCACGCCCATGGATGGATGTAGGCCCCTTCTTTAGAAGAAGTATCCAACTCCTGAACCGGTGCCACACCCATGGAAGGATGCAGACCCCTTCTTTATAATAAGTATCCAACTCCTGAACCAGTGCTCGCCCATGGAAGGATGCAGACCCCTTCTTTAGAAGAAGTATCCAACTCCTGAACCGGTGCCACACCCATGGAAGGATGCAGACCCCTTCTTTATAATAAGTATCCTACTCCTGAACCAGTGCTCGCCCATGGAAGGATGCAGACCCCTTCTTTAGAAGAAGTATCCAACTCCTGAACCAGTGCTCGCCCATGGAAGGATGCAGACCCCTTCTTTAGAAGAAGTATCCAACTCCTGAACCGGTGCCACACCCATGGAAGGATGCAGACCCCTTCTTTATAAGAAGTATCCAACTCCTGAACCAGTGCTCGCCCATGGAAGGATGCAGACCCCTTCTTTAGAAGAAGTATCCAACTCCTGAACCAGTGCTCGCCCATGGAAGGATGCAGACCCCTTCTTTAGAAGAAGTATCCAACTCCTGAACCGGTGCCACACCCATGGAAGGATGCAGACCCCTTCTTTATAATAAGTATCCAACTCCTGAACCAGTGCTCGCCCATGGAAGGATGCAGGCCCCTTCTTTAGGAGAAGTATCCAACTCCGGAACCGGTGCTCGCCCATGGAAGGATGCTGACCCCTTTTTTAGAAGAAGTATCCAACTCCTGAGCCGGTGCTCACCCATAGAAGGATGCAGGCCCCTTCTTTAGAAGAAGTATCCAATTCCTGAACCGGTGCTCACCGATCTCTTCCAAAGTCCTAGGCACACATCACACGACTGGATCATCCAGGCTTGCCCAAGTGATTACCAACTTTATTATTTTTTTTATATGTTGCATTTTGGAAAAATAGGTCACATTCACTTTGCAATCAATTTAAATCATTATCAGAGCCTTGGCTGATCAGTTTAAAACTCAATAATTTGGACATGTGTACAGTGTAATTTTAACAACCAGAACAGGACTTAACATTACAGCACATTTAAGTAGGGAAAGATTTAAGAGCAAGTAGGCCAATGAAGGGTGGCTGGAACATAGGCCCAAGGAACATGCTGTGAGTCACCGGTAACCGATCAGAGGGCAAACAAATTCTCTGGTGTTGAACACCAACTGAGGTAGCTGATGCGAGTCGCAGATAAGAGCCCATCTTCAATAACGGGATCTCCCCTGCATGACTAACGGCGATCGACCCCAGCGCGCCAAGAAGTGACTAAAGCCTACAGGGAAGGAAGGCAAAGAAATGACGAAAAACTTCCCAACTCTGGTCCAGGGCGGATACACACCGCATCTGTGCTCCATGCTTCGCGCTTGCTAGCATCAATCATAGAGAACAGGCATGCAGCTAACGGGTGACCCAACCACACCGCATCTGTCCCCCATGCTTCGTGCTTGCTAGCATCAATCACACAGGGAACAGGAATGCAGCTAACGCATGACCCACCCACACCGCATCTGTGCCCCATGCTTCGTGCTTGCTAGCATCAATCACACAGAGAACAGGCATGCAGCTAACGCGTGACCCACCCACACCGCATCTGTGCCCCATGCTTCGTGCTTGCTAGCATCAATCACACAGAGAACAGGCATGCAGCTAACGCGTTACCCACCCACACCGCATCTGTGCCCCATGCTTCGTGCTTGCTAGCATCAATCACAGAGAGAACAGGCATGCAGCCAACGCGTGACCCACACCTCATCTGTCCCCCATGCTTCGCGCTTGCTAGCATCAATCGCACATAGAACAGGCATGCAGCTAACGCGTGACCCACCCACACCGCATCTGTCCCCCCATGCTTCGTGCTTGCTAGCATCAATCACACAGAGAACAGGCATGCAGCTAACGCGTGACCCACACCTCATCTGTCCCCCATGCTTTGCGCTTGCTAGCATCAATCACACAGAGAACAGGTATGAGGCTAACGCGTGACCCAACCGCATCGCACCCGTGCCCCACGCTTCGTGCTTGCTAGCATCAATGATGCAGAGAACAGGCATGCAGCTAACACGTGACACAACCACACCAGAGGCCAGGGATTGTAAAGTGCACACACAGGAAAACTACTTGCAAGACTCTTCTTTGCTTAGAAGAAAACATAAGAGGGGTGGGGGGGTTGACAAATTAGTGCCTGGCTAAGAGGCCTCTTTCCTGCCACTCACACCTATATATTTAACTTGCTGATCAAAAGGAAGGGCTAAAGCCAGCAGTTCAGCGCATCTCAAGCAGACATTGCAGACTTCCTTCCTCACTGTCCAGAGGGAGGCGAAAAGAGCTCCTCTTCAGAATCGGGCGGGTGCCTGATAGATTTGGCCAAACGTCCTGTGCTAGCAACACAGATTTACACGGCTAATCAAACCGAGCCCATTATTATACAAATGTACGGACTCGCACTACTTATTTTAATTTACATTTGCAAGGTACCGTACAACAGGACTGAACATGTCACCAAGATCACTACTACGTGCGTGCCCGTGAATCTCGCTGGGGCTGCTCAATCGAGGATTTGTGCCTGGAGTGTTCACACTTGGGGCAGTCACTCGAGGAATTGTGCACCGAGTGTTCACACTTGGGGCAGTCACTCGAGGAATTGTGCCCAGAATGTTCACACTTGGGGCAGTCAAGCGGTGAGGGAGAATAAAAAATGTCTGCTCAGCACTCTTGTGGGACTGACCGGCAGTCGCGGACACCAACGTGTGTTCGTGATTCACTCGAAAAGGAAATGCTGGTGTGTCAAGGGCCATGTCCTTCTCGAGTACCGTATGGTATGTATATAGCGCTTACTGTCCCTGACGAGGCACTAAATGTGGATGTGGTAGCAAGCTACTACGTGGGAACCCGGAGTCCTCGTCACAGACTAGCTAGCACAACAGTCCAACTCAGAAATGTGGCAAATTACAGCCGGAGAACAATCACCAACCGCGAATCTTGCACAGTTTACAATCTGATGCGCCACAAGTTTAACAAGCGTTTGCAATGCAACTGGTCTCCAATTTACGCGAGACCTATTGTATTCCCTAAATGTAAGCGAAGCACGTAGCCCGGAGAAACTGAATAGAGGAAATGGTACACGCCCCGTGTAACAGCCAAGTAAAAAGGGGCCAGTAGCCACGGGAGGATACAAATGACAACATGGCTGTACTAAGGAGGGACCAACAAGCCTCATAATGAATCAGAAGACAGCATTTACAAAGGACAAACACAAGAGCAAATGAAAAACAAGGGTGGGGGAGTGGGAGAAGCTGCTCTCCGTAGTGAACTACCACAGCTCTTCGTAGAGCTTGAGCGCTGGCTCAGGCTCGACCTAAAAAGTGACTGACAAACTCACGACCACTCTTGTCACAAATTAGCATCATTATATAATGTCAGGAATGACCTGATCTCATCACTTTTGTGCCGGTGCTTAGCACCAGCACCTTTTTATCAGGGCCGGGTCTACACTGCCAACTTACATCAACGACTGCACTACAGTCTGCACGTTATGTGTCAAAGTAAATTAAATAGAGTTGCCTTGCTGCAGTGTTATTACAGTCTCCAGAGTCCTTCGGTGAAGAAGAAGAGTGCTGCTGAGAGAGCACAGCGAGGTTGATAATAAATCCATATCCATGATGCGAATCAACTTGCTTTCAGTGTTGCCGGTATGCGGTCCATTGATTGGGCTGCATTTGGTTGTATGGGAATAGGGGACTACGGCAGTGTGCCATGCGTAACCTTTTTCATTCGACGGACGGTGGACGACGCCCCCGCACACACACACTGCACGAGTCACCAGCACCAGTTAGCACGACATTGAGGAGGGCACTTTGAAGAAGTAGTGCAGCAGGCCTCTTAATAAAGGCAGTGCCACCATCAGTAACCGCAGTAAGTAATAACATGCATTTGCAATGCCTTAGGTCTCGCATTTACGCGAGTTTGAGCTATTGACATTGTAAATGACAATGCCTTTTTTCTTTCTGTTTTTAAAACATAAATAAAAGGCATTGTTATTTACAATGCCAATAGCTCAAACTCGCGTAAATGCGAGACCTATTGCATTGCAAATGCTTGTTTTATTTGTGTTTGCTTTAAAAGTGCTCGTGCTTCCAATTGACCCTCAGATGCAATGAAGAGACAGCCGAGGGGCTAAGAGAACAACAATATGGTGTCAGTCACTGAGGTAAAAGGGTGCGTGACGCCACTTCATCTAACCCTGGCATTTTGGTGAATAGATGTGTATCAGAGACTCAGTGATGCAGCGTGAAGGGAAGCTCGGCTGTCATGTGCCTTGGTCTTCGACTGTACTCACTGCACTGACAACCATAAGCTCTGAGTGAGACAGCTCATCACAAAAACACACATGCCACTGAATCATAACAGGCAGAAAACAAAGAGACAAGTAAGGGTGAAGCAAACCAAGCAATGCAGCTGAGATACAGTCAACGACTGACAGTGAAGGGCGAAGGGACAGAAAGGTGGCGGGCAGAGGCAGACACGAAAGAGACATCCAGTCTGAAGATCACACAGGGGAGAGGAGAAAAAGATCAACCGGCCAAGGAAGCAGTGGAGGCAGCAACAGACCGGGTGAGATGGGCTGGAAGGACAAGGAGACTAGAAAACAGGGACGGACGGAACCCTGCTGACAAAGGCAGGGGGAGGGGAAGGGACGGTCAGAGGCAGTGAGTACTGGACACAAGGAGCAAACAAGACTCACATGACAAACAAGCGGCCGCGAAAGTGAAACTGATCGCGATCAAACTTCAAAGCGGCCGTGACAGTGAAAGCAAATGGTGTGCAGGCTGCCAAATGGTGCGCGCGCCCGGCGCACATGCACGGTATTTGGAGGCCTGAAAGCACTCGTTTGCACTTCCAGATCCACCATTTACAAAAGCTCTCGCGAGAGCAGCGCTAAAGCGCTGTCTCAGGCGAGACCTAAAAACGTATCGTTTCTTACCTGTCGGTGTAGTTTTGCAGCTTGAAGACTTTCTGGATTCACTATACTGTGCCTTATTCCGCCATCTAGTGGTTGGGTCTGGAATTGTAGTCTTTTTTCTCTTTTATTTACCCGTGGCCCAGGTGGGCGTCGAAATACCACCATTTGGTGTCCTTCGTGACGTCGACGTGCTTCCTCCGGAAGCTCCCACCTTTGATCGCCATCTTCGGATTCTTTTTTCCCCGTCTTGTGTTATTCTAGTTTTTCCTCTTATTTTGTAAAGTCTTGTATGTGTTAAATCCCTTTCCTACTGTCTCATCTCTTGGCGGAGGAGGGTGGGTTCGCTAGTGAATCCAGAAAGTCTTCAAGCTGCAAAACTACACCGACAGGTAAGAAACTATACATTTTGCAGCGTGAATCTTTCTGGATTCACTATGCTGTGCATAGACTTTGTAGCGGTTTGTCCTTATTGTGGTGGCTGGGTGGAAGATGAGCACTGGTTACTGGATATGTGTTGTAAGACCTTCTGTTCCACTTGTGCTTCTTTGTTCATTTGGATATCCACACAGTAGTGCTTAGTGAACGTGTGCACTGAAGACCATGTTGCAGTTTGGCAAATGTCTTGAATCGGTGTGTTGGCCAGAAACACAATCGTTGCTCCTTTCTACCTTGTTGAATGAGCATAAGCTGCTCCTTGTAACAGTTGTCCAGCTTGTTTGTGGCATAGTTGTAGGGTTTGTGCAATCCATCGTGCAATGGTAATTTTGGTAACTGGTCGTCCCCAAAAACTGTTTGCAAAGGAAACAAAGAGTTGCTTTGTCTTTCTGCACTCCTTTGTCCCTTCTATATGGTGCATCACAGCCATCCCGGCGTCTAGTGTGTGCAGCGCTCTCTCTGTGCTTGTGGTTGGTTTTTGGAACAAACTAGGTATTTGGATTGTTTGGTTGATGTGGAAACGGGGCACCATCTTTAGCATGAAGTGTGTGTCTGTTCTCATTACGATCCTATCACTGTGTATCTGCAGGTTGGGCTCTTGAAGAGTTAGTGCCTGCAACTCACTTACTCTTCGTAGTGATGCGATAGCCACTAAGAAGGCCGTCTTTAGTGTGAGCATGTGCAGTGTAGCCTTGTGCATCGGCTCGAATGGTGCCTTCATCAATTGGGTCAGCACTACGTTGAGGTTCCATGCTGGTGCTGGCATTCTGTTTGGAGGTGCGATTCTCTTTGCCCCTTCTAGGAATCTCTTTACTACTTGTGAGGTGAAGAAACATTTCCCCGTTTCTCCTCTTGTGTAAGCCACAATCGCCGCTAAGTGTACCCTTAGGGATGTGTAGCTTAGTTTACTTTGCAGTAGGTGTGTTAAACATTTCAGTGCTGTTGACTCCCTTGCGATCTTTTTTTGCAACTTCTCTAATGCACCATTCTGAGTACCTTTTCCTCTTTGCTACATAGAATTTCCTTGTGGTAGGCCTTCTTGCCTCCCTGAGCACTGCCATTGTGCTCGCCAGTAGCTTGAGGTGGGCGAACTCTAGGTCTTCAGGAGCCATGCCGCCAGGCTGAGTGTAGCACCCTCCCGTTCTGCATTGTTAACCGGTCCCTTCGTCTTGGGAATATGTGCGCTGGTGCTTGTACCATCTCCACTATTTGTGAGAACCATGACTGTTCGGCCCACTGAGATGCTATCAGTATCAGTAACATGTTGCTGATCCTGCATTTGTTGAATACCCTGTGTATCAGTGGCATCGGGGGAAAAGCGTATGCAAATGTCTTTGACCAACTTATCCATAGCGCATTCCCTTGTGACCGATGGCCTGGTTGCGAAGTGTTGGCATTTTGCATTTTGGTGTGTTGCAAATAAGTCTATTTTTGGTGTACCCCACTTCCGGAATACTTTCTGTAATTCCTGTTGGTAGATCTCCCATTCGTGGGATGCTGATGTCTGCCTGCAGAGTGTCTGCTTTCACATTGTCCTTCCCTGGGAGATGTATTGCTAGTAGGTCTATCCTCAGTGGAATAGCCCATGTCCATATCTCCTTTGCTAGCCCTGATAGCGCTACTGACTGTGTTCCTCCTTGTTTGTTGATGTAGAACATGGTCGTGGTGTTGTCTGTTTGGATCAACACCCTGTTTCCGTACAGCTCCATCTGAAAGGCTTTTAAGGCTATGAACACCGATTTTAGTTCCACGTAATTGATGTGCTTGACCGCATCCTGTTGCGACCATAGCCCCCTCACCTTGAGCTTGTTCATGTGTACGCCCCACCTTAGCTGGGAGGCGTCAGTCGTGATGGTCACTGTTGGAGTTGGTTGTGTGAATGGTTTCCCCTGTGATATGTTTTGTTAGTTCCACCACGCTATTTCCTGATGCACTGCGTGTGTGACAACCACTAGATCTTCCCAACTCCCAGTTGCCTGTGGCCATTGCGGCTGTATCCATTCCTGGAATGGCCTCATGTGCAGTCGAATATTTTGGACTAGGTGAATGCAGGACGCCATCATTCCCATCAGCTTGCTCACCGTCCTCACTGTCAGAACTTTCCCCTTTCGGTAATGACGCGTTTCCTTCAGTATCGCCAATGTTCTCTTCCTGCTGGGGAACACTTTGGCCTGTATGGTGTCGATCTCTGCCCCTAAGAATCTTGATTTGCTCTGGTTCTGTTGACGATTTCTCCCAGTGGATTGGGAAACCCAGTCGTGTCAGTATGCCCTGCTGGATCGTGTAGTCTGCATTGGCTGTACGAACTTGCCTTACGAGCCAGTCGTCGAGATAGGGGTATACGTGTATTCCTTGCCTTCGTAGGTGTGCTGCGACAGCCACTAGGCATTTTGTAAACACTCTTGGTGCGGATTTTAGGCCAAATGCCAGTACAGTGAACTGGTAGTGGCTTTGGTTGATCACAAACCTTAGCAGGCGCCTGTGTTTGTGGTTGATGGGGATGTGCAAGTACGCGTCCTTTAAATCTATAGTAGCCATGAAGTCCCCTTGTCGTATCGGTGGTATTACCTCTTGTAGGGAAGTCATCTTGAATCTTTGAGTTTTTATGAATTTGTTTAAGAACCTTAGATCCAGGATAGATCTTAGTGTTTCGTCCACTTTTGGAACCAGGAAGTAAGTTGAGTAAACCCCTTTGTTTTTTCGGCACCACCTGTATTGCCTCCTTGCTGAGCAGTTCTTGTGCCTCTAGTTGTAAGAGCGAGAGCTACTTCGCTGAGTGTGCCTTGCTTCTTGGTTTTCTGTTCGGAGGTTGTTTTTCTAACTCTATACAGTATCCGTATTGTATGATGTTTAGTATCCATTTGTCCGATGTAACCTCTCTCCATTCCTGGATGAAGTCTTTTATTCTTCCCCCCTATCGGTGTTGAGTGTTCGAGGTACTGTTTGTTGTTGAACGCTCGGCTGCAGTTTTCCTTTATGTCTTTTCGCCCACCCTGAGGTGTTGCTAGGGTGGGGGTCTGCTTCCTGGTGAAGTCACTTGGATGAGGGCTGTTGGTCTCCCCTTCATGTTGGTCCTTGCCCGTTTCCGCGCCCTCAAAAGGACTGCCTCCGGGGCTGGTACTGCCAGTTCTGCTGCTGCTGTCCCTGTTGCTGCTGGCCTTGGGTTGTTCCCTTGGTAGCCTTGCTGGAACGTCTGGTGCGATGTGGTAGACACATTGCCTCCTCTACCACTTGGCCTTCTTGTGGGTGTGCCCCTTCTCATCCCTCTGAATTGCAACGCTCCCATGAATCTTGCGGTCTCATTGTCCTTCTTGAGCGGTGACAACGTTTCGTCCACTGGTGTGCCGAACAGTTGCTCTACGTTAAAAGGTGTATTCAAGATGTTGCTTTGCACCTCTGGCTTGAATCCCGAAATTCTGAGCCATGCGTGTCTCCTCTCGGTCACCCCTATCATCAACAGTCTGCTTGATGTTTCTGCAGCATCCAATGCTGATTTTAGGCATGTGTTTGCCATGCTTTTGCCTTCTTCTACTAGGTGAGCTGCTGTTTGTTGGTACTGTTCTTTAGGAGCTGCCCCACTTCATCCCAGTGTTGGCACGCGTGCCTGTTGATGAGTGTGTTGGAATTTGCGGCAATCAATTGGCGCATCGCATTTCTCTCCACCTTTCTCCCTGTGAGATTCATCCTCCTACTCTCCTTGTCTGGAGGTGGGCCGGCATTAGTGGGCACATTGGCCCTCTTCCTAGCCGTTGCTGCAATTATGGAGTCGGCTGGTATGTATGCAGGGTCCTTTGAAGAATGGTTATACTTCTCTGTTCTCGGCGTCACAGCCTTGCATATTGCTGGTTCCTTAAAGGCCTCTCTTCCTTGATCCAGCACATTAGGGAGCATGGGCAGGAATTGGCTCCTAGTTTGTTGAGGCAGTAGTCTCTCCAAACAGGTCTTGGCCTTCTCCTCTTCCATTTTCACTCCATACGTCTATGCAGCCTTTTGGACAACCATGTTGTAGACCCCATATCGTCTGGCGGCGAGGGCCTCGTAGGGTGAGTGAGTATCTACCCCTTCCTCTGGCGATTTTGCGTTGAGATTCTGCCATTCTAGGTCTTGTGCCTCCGGAGGACGTCGAGTCCCGGTAGGATTGCAGATCTTCATTGCCTTCTACCTCGAAATAATAGTCTTCATCCCCCTGTTCCTCGACTGGTTCAGGCGTTTTCGGCTGTTCGACGTCCTCGTCGTCTCTTTCGACTTAGAGCGCGGGTTGGTGTATTGGCTCATCTTCTCGTCGAAGTCCCTTTTCCGCTGCAGGATGCGCGCCATTTCGGCCTCGAGCCTCATTTTCTTCCTCTCCATCTTGGCGGCATGTTCGGCGTCGAGGGCTGGAGCGCCTGTCTTCTGGGCCGCCGACGACGATGTCGGCCCTTCCTTTCTCGGTGCTGAGGTGTCCTTTTTGAGGGCAACTTTCGACGATCTTTGTTTTTCGAGGGCTTTCGGCGATTGGGAGTCCTTTTCGAAGGATCCGCTCGGCTGACTGTCCTTGGTTGCTGTTGCCTTCATCGAGTGTTTCGGCGGCAATGCTCCCTTCGATGACTTAGCTTCACTTCTACGAGTGTCGCTCGGGGCTTTAGCTTCACCCTTTCGAGTGTTGCTCGAGTGTTTAGGGGTCGACGACTCCCTTACCTCCGTCAACGTCTTCTAATGGACCTAGACGACTGTGCAGTCCTCCGGTACTTCAGCGATGTGGTCCTCTTCTCCACTAGAGAGGCCCAAGTCTCGGAGCGATGGAGGTGGTCCCTGCCCCTGCATGTTGTGATTCGCACTTCTCTGCCTCTCCCTTACTCTAAGGGTCTTCCGTGTAAACGCTGAGCACGTGTTGCAGCCTTCGCTGCTGTGGTCGAGCGGCAGGCAGAGGTTGCAGACTGGATGCTGGTCCTTCTGGGCGTATTTGTGGTGGCAATTGGTGCTAAACTTGAACTGTGTTTTGTCCATCCCCCGCGCTCAGGGAGCCCCCTGCGAGCGCATTCTCCGTAGAACGTCGAGGTCTTGGTCGCGAACCTTCTCCCTCGTCGTCCCGGTCACCTGAACTGTAGTCCGGTGTAGCTGAAAACTTGATTTTCATCGCTTTGGGCAACGAAAAAAAAAAAGGAAAAAAAAGATTACAATTCCAGACCCAACCACTAAATGGCGGAATAATGCACAGCATAGTGAATCCAGAAAGATTCACGCTGCAAAACCAATGCTGCTTTTTCTTGCAGGTGGTGACGGTCACCTGAACAAAGTCAGAGGCCCGAGCAATCATGGCACTGGGTGGGGCACCGTGTGCAGTGCTCCGGCCCTCAGGCCAGGAGGCTGCTGGAAAGGCAGGGCCATGCCCTTTACATTTACTTTTTCTCATCAATCCACATGCTTCTAGACTAGTACAGAAGAGCAAGAGGAGGGGATTTTAGACAAAAATGGGAACGTGTCTTGATATATTCTGTAGTGTATAGATATTCCCACGGTGTCTCTTTGGAAAGTAGAATTATTTCTGCTGAAATTGAATGTGGGTTTAACGATACTCGTGTAAACCAGTGAACATTCGGTTTGGCGCGCATCTCTTTACAGTCTGCCGTGTTATGATTTTACATTTCCCTTCCGGTGATGTTAATATGCACAGGGGTAACTTCCAGGTAGATAATAAATGTGGCCTTTTGTGGGATGTCACAAACTCGTTTCAAGCGCCCTTGGGATTGAATAGGCAGTGATTTGAAGTGTCAGATTTTCCATCATAAACATATTTTTGTTTACGGTCTTGTCTAACGAAGAAAGTATTATTAAGAATGTACCATTTTAATAGCCGAGTTCCTTGTCATTTGCAGTTTTGCAGTAGTGTCTTCTGAGAGGGAAATTAATGGAATCGCACCTCCCCTCCTTATACATCAGACTTCAGTTCTGTAACTGTGCATTTGTGTTTGGTGGTCGCCTCACTAGGCTGGAAATAATATTGAAATATTGCTGATATTTAAAAAATGTTTAACAAAAACAATGGCGAGGATTTCCTCGCCAAGGTAACCAACCCTATTTGGGAATTAATAAGATGTGCAGCAGAACTTCTGTTTTTTTACTGTATATTGAAGCCTCATCTGAAGACTGCACACTTGCATCCAGTTAACGTTTAGTATTTGAGATTTGCTTTTACTGTTTTAATACGATCAGATGGTCTTGAAAGCTCATCTTATCACAACGTGCCTTTTGTGTTTTGAGATCGCTAATATGAGTACCACGAAGTATGGAAATAAAATAAAGAGAATGAGCCAAGCCTGATTTCAGCTTACACTTTATGAAGTGTTTACTTTTTTATTTTGATGTCCCATCGACATTTGCATAAAAAAAAGTGCAAAGGCGACAAATATTTGAGCACCTGGACTTTATATTTCACAAATTAAGCACTGTCAGAAGGCTGCCTCCTTCAAGGCCATCACATTATGATCCTGCAAGCATTGGCGATGCAAGAGCACAACTGGCCCAGTTGGACCTTCAAAGGATCATGAAAATGAAAAATAGACTGCACAGAGGTACGGTCCCTGCCTTTGGATGACCTTGTGGAGAACACAGGGAGAGAATGCTCACTCAACCAAACAGAGTCCTCGCTGCCCACTATCTCTGAAGACATCTTGAATGCTCCCTGGGTCTGAGGGACTGCTGTATTTCGGAACTTTCCCGATGGGTGGCAGACACTGATGATTCTAAAAAATACCCAGAGGTCCAGGAGAGAGGTAGATGTCAGCAGAGAAAGGGACACCAAAACTTCAAAAAATAAATAGCAGCCCTCAGCATCTCTAGTGAATTAAGAACAGACAATGGGCCGCCATTTCAGGGACAAGAAATGGCTGATTACCCGACCCAGGTTATGCGAACCCTTGTAACAGAAACGCAAATTGCACGTCATAACATCAGAACATTGATCTAGCCATCTACTTACTTCTTGTGGGTTTACTTGCTGATGCTTCACACCTTGACGGAACAAGCTCCAAGCCAACTGCACATGGAGAGAACGGTGGTGTACATCATTCCTCACTATCCAAGGTGGACACCAACCCCAGAAGATGTTGATGCCATCATGGCTAGGAGAATCAAGGACAAAAACTAAGCCCGTTGAAGACATAGGGCCAGGCACTCTGATCTGTGTGTGAACGATATGATGCTAGTCAGGGGCGGTGGTGATGGCGAAATGAGGACTAGGGGAGGCGACAATAAACGGGTCTTTCTTTTGCAGATTTCAAAGCTCTCCAATGGTCTGTGCTCCAGGAAGGAATCACCTGAATCCTGTGTCACGGCCAGAAAGTCCCCGACCCACAGTGTTCAGGCACCTAAGAGCTGAGGATAGAGGAGAAGTGAGCGAAATGGACCTGAAAAGTAAGGCGGGTGCCTCTCGGATGTGATCTGATCATTCCCATTTCCGTGTGAATCCCACCCCTCCCCTCTCAGCTCTACAAAGACCATGAGCATGCGACTGCTTGAAACTAGAGCCAGCCTACGCTGGACTGGAGCCCTTGTTGAAACTAGAGCCAGCCTACGCTGGACTGGTGTCCTTGTTGAAACTAGAGCCAGCCTACGCTGGACTGGTGTCCTTGTTGAAACCAGAGCCAGCCTACGCTGGACTGGTGTCCTTGTTGAAACCAGAGCCAGCCTACGCTGGACTGGTGTCCTTGTTGAGACTAGAGCCAGCTTACGCTGGACTGGTGTCCTTGTTGAAACCAGAGCCAGCCTACGCTGGACTGGTGTCCTTGTTGAAACCAGAGCCAGCCTACGCTGGACTGGTGTCCTTGTTGAAACCAGAGCCAGCCTACGCTGGACTGGTGTCCTTGTTGAGACTAGAGCCAGCCTACGCTGGACTGGTGTCCTTGTTGAAACCAGAGCCAGCCTACGCTGGACTGGTGTCCTTGTTGAAACCAGAGCCAGCCTATGCTGGACTGGTGTCCTTGTTGAGACTAGAGCCAGCTTACGCTGGACTGGTGTCCTTGTTGAAACCAGAGCCAGCCTACGCTGGACTGGTGTCCTTGTTGAAACCAGAGCCAGCCTACGCTGGACTGGTGTCGTTGTTGAAACTAGAGCCAGCCTACGCTGGACTGGTGACGTTGTTGAAACTAGAGCCAGCCTACGCTGGACTGGTGCCCTTGTTGAAACTAGAGCCAGCCTACGCTGGACTGGTGTCATAGTTGTAAAAGTATTAGAGGAAAGTTTTAAGAGAAAAATAACACTGATGGTACTAATGTGCATGTGCAGTACCCTGGTTCAGGACATTTCAGATGGCACTAGTCACCCTTGGAGCTGGGCCCACTGGTTCAGTCCGGGGTGACAATCAATAAAATATAAACTGCTTAACGTCTGGAAAATTGGTTCTTAACATGAGCCACACTGCGAGTACCTTTCAGTGCCACAATTCGACAGAACATCACTTGACATCTCTCCAGAGCTGTGTGTCGCTCAGAAGTGTTGTGCCAGCTGCGAGAAAAATCCACTCCATAGTTGCAGGTAATACAGGGGCCCCACCATCCCAAAGCTGTTGTGTTCCACAGGAGAATAGTGGGCCATGGGGCAGTTACACTTGCACTCAGGAATCTCACTTCACTATTCAAATCTCTATGAGTTACACCCATTCCGTATTTTAAATCTCGCTCACAGATAAATGTTGTCCAGCAGGACACAGCTTGTTTTTCCTTGCACACCTCTGGTTCTTCCATACCCTGCAGCTTTTTGGGTCACTACAGCCAGGCAGCCAGGCTGCCTGTGGTCCTGCGCTCATTCAGCCTTGGTGCTCCACATTGTCCTTGTGAAAATGACTGGAACCTTAAATTCTGTTCTGCAATCAGTGTTGAAACCATGTGCAGTTATTTTATGTGGTCCACCTCCAGCTTGAATTATTTTGTTAAGTGATCCCGAAGTCGTGTATCTGTTAAGGCTTTGAGGAGATTGGATCGTTAGCCTCACAACAGAATACCTATTTGACAGGTAGGATGCCTCATTAAGCTCTGTTAATAATGAACTAACAAGACTACCCAGTAAACAAGCAGCACACGTGTGTGTCACCTCCATGCCATGAGGCCTGTGGAAGGACCCCTCAGGAATGGAGACACTCCACAGGAAACTGAGATGTGGGGGCAGTCTCTGTAGGCGAGGGAAGGTGGATGAGAGGGCTGGAGTCAGCCCCCCCCCCCCCCCACCAGCCCACAGGAACTGAGACATGTGGGATCAGACACCCTCCCCTAGCAGCCCACAGGAACTGAGACATGTGGGATCAGACACCCTCCCCCACAGGAACTGAGACGAGTGGGATCAGACACCCTCCCCCAGCAGCCCACAGGAACTGAGACATGTGGGATCAGATACCCTCCCGCAGCAACTGAGACATGTGGGATCAGACACCCTCCCCCAGCAGCCCACAGGAACTGAGACATGTGGGATCAGACACCCTCCCCCAGCAGCCCACAGGAACTGAGACATGTGGGATCAGACACCCTCCCCCAGCAGCCCACAGGAACTGAGACGAGTGGGATAAGACACCCTCCCCCACAGGAACTGAGACGAGTGGGATCAGACACCCTCCCCCAGCAGCCCACAGGATCTGAGACATGTAGGATCAGACACCCTTGCCAGCGGTGTGACCATGATGCAGTAGTTGTAAAGAAATGTCTCCATCTTTTTTCAGAAATGCGATGCCACTTAACTACACCCCACTGTTTCATTGATAAATGACATGACGCTGAGCCAGTGATGTTTATTGTTTGAATCTGTGCTGTTACCAAAACTGATACATAAAGACCGTAAAAAAATAAAAAAAAATAAAAAAATAAAAAATAAAAAGACTGAAATGAGGCTTTAGAAGACACAAAAGGAAGTCTGAGGACTTGAAGAAGGATTAGGTGCCTGGAATGAGTGGTCAGTGACCTGGGCAGAGGTTTGAGGGTTGTAATGAGGCTTCTAAAGACTCAAGAGGATGCTATGGACTGGAGGGAGGCCACTGCAGACTAGAGAGATTATTTCTTAGGATTAGGAGCAGATCTGAGGATTACAATGAGGTTTATGAGAACTGGACGAGACCTCTTCTTATTGGAGGGAATTTACTAAAGAATGAGGGCTGAATATGGCTTTAATGACATTTCAATGATGTTGGGAAGCATTGAAGAGATGTTTTGAAGAATGGCATCATAGTTAGGAAATTTTAAATGAGATTTTACACAACTCTGAATTGAGGAAAACCGGAGGCACTCAGTGGTGGTATTTACACAAAGCAGCAGCGAGACCTGCTCCTTACACAGAGAGGAGAATAATAAACCAGCCTTACCTGCTTAGGGTGCTCCTGACATCCTGCAAAACAGAGAAACAAACACAGAGAAATCAATTTCTATGGGGAGATGCTACAGTTATGGCAGTATTTTTAGGAATGAAACTTTTCTATCTATGGTTAAAAAAACAGTGACTGGGGCACATGACAGCACATTCTGTGGTATCACATGACATAGCACAGAATGTGATATTCTGAATGAGGTCACATGACATAGCAGACAATGATATTCTAAATGGCAATGAAATAGAGAAGTGCCATTCTGAATGGAGTCACAAAATATAACACATTCTGATTTTCTGAATGGAGTCACTTGACACATTGTATGATGTTCTCAACAGGGTCACATGCATGGACATCATTTAGGGATTGCCAGGGGTCTCGGCTGTGACTCCTGGCTTGTCCCTTCAGACCCCTGGCACTGCTTGTGTGGCCCTTGGCCTCAGAGGTAGCAAACTGAGTACCAAGAAGACAGAGGCTGCCCGCCCTTAGTCGTGCTCCACCTTCGTTTCCTGCCAATTCTTTATTACACTAATAGTGAATCACTATTAGTGTAAAAAAAAAAAAAAAAAATGAGGCACCAGGTTCTAGAGTAAGAACTTTAGTGGCAGATGTCTTAAGTAAAAACATGTTTTAAACGTTTGTAGTGTGCGTGCTGCTGGAGAGAGTGTGTCTGTGTGAAAGAGAATGTGTTTCAGTGTATTTCTGTATGTGGAAGCATGAGAGTGTGTGAGTGAGGGGTAGTGAGTGAGAGCCACTAAAAGGCAGTGAGTGAGTGTAAGTGAGATTGAGTGTAGGTGAGTATGAGTGAGTCAGAATGAGCGACAATAAGAGTGAGTGCACATGACTGAAAAAGCATGAGTAAGAGGGAATCTGAATGTGTGTAAATGAAGGAGAGAGAATGAGTGAGTGAGTGTGTGCGAGAATGACGGAGTTAGAGCAAGTGAGTATGAGTGTGTGTTGGAGTAAGAATGAGTGAGAGTGAGTTAGAGTGAGTGAGAATAAATGAGTGCAAGTGAGATTTAATGATGGAGTGCGAGTAAGAATGAGTGTGAGAATGTGATGTTATGCTTGCTAGTCTGCCATTGGCCCTTACATACTGAAGGTAATTCGTGGCTTAGAGAGGGGCCCATGGAATAATTCTACCCCTGGCATACTGGAGCCAATTGTTAGCATGACAGGCAACTGTGAAAACTATTGCTTCTGGCATGCTGGAGGGAATTCTTGGCATAATGGAAACCAACTAAGTAATCCTGGCACACTTGAGGCAATTCTTTGGCCTAGGGGCACCCGTGGTAAAATGCTGGCAGTAGCTCATTGGAGATGCTTCTTGGCATAAGGGAGGAAAACCATGAGACAGGAGGGGAGGGCAACAATTACAAAATTCTAGTTCTGATGTAATTTCACCCAGTGGTGGTTTCTCTATGGGGGTGTCAGGGCATCGCCCCCCTGTACTTGTTACCCTTTGGCCCCAAAAATGCATTTAGAAGGTTTATATTCCTGGCCGGGGTGCTTTTATTTCAGCCGCGGACCAGGTGCACATTGTAGGCAGTAAACTTTTAATTTATGAGTGGGTGGGGGTGGGGCATCATTATAGACAGCACCGGAAGAGCGTATGGGTCTGAAGACATGCAAGTGTGAATGTCGGGTTGTAAGGGTATCTTCCCACAACCAACCCGAAAGGCGCACAAAAGGCCTCTCCTAACAACACAACGTTAGAGAGCCGAGGATCACAGCCGCAGCCTCCCTGGTCTCTTAAGGAGCGCTGACTTAGCCTACTCCAGCCAATCCTGATGCTGCTCTTATGCTGTGGAGCAGCGCCTGGATTGGCTCAAGAGGTGAGGAGTAGGCCTAGTCATGGAGGAAGCATTGGGGTGGGAGGTTTGGCTTTACAGTAGAACATGGCCAATCAGAGTATGCCTTTATTATAAAGCCATGCAGGGATTGGTCATTTTCTTGCTGCCTTTCCTTCATTCGCTCTACTGATCCCGCCTCATCATGCCCAGCCCCGGGAGTAGCAATGACGAGGGTGAGGGGCATGGAAGTAGCGGTTATTATAATAAACAATTTTACAGGATTGTTTTCTTAATATGTTTAACAAGACAGTAAATTAACCTGGTAAACAGACAAAAGGGATACACTAGCAGACATTCAGAATATGGTAAACAAGCATTGGCATAGCCAATAGGTCTCGCCTTTGGGACCTTATAAGTGTTTAGCCATGCAACAGTTGCATAACTAAATACTTTTAAGGTCCCAAAAGCAAGACCTATAGGCTATGCAAAGCGGCCCTGCGGCCAAGAAAATGAAAGTGATCGCGATAGCGATCACGATCAAACCTCAAAGCGGCCGTGGGGCCGCGATAGTGAAAGTAATCGCGGTAAAGCTCAGCGTGCACGCCCGCGCACATGCACTGTAGCTCTAGGCTAGCCGGGTAGCACTTTTTGGAGCCCTCTCAATAAGTCTCGCCAGACCAGCGCATGCTCTGGGTTAGGCGAGACCTAAAAACATCATGAAAATGGTCCATAAAATTAAAGGGTGTAGAGAGTAGTAAACTAAGGATCAGTGAAAGATAAAATCACAAGGGGAAGTCAAATGAGTGAGCCACAAAAATATACATTTTCTTGTTTGAGGACTGACACCAAGTGGTAAAATGTAGATGTCATCATTTAAGTGTAACCATGCAACCTTGGAGACGATCGAAGAAGGCCATGCGATGTAATACAGTACAACTTAAAGGATGGTAAACTTTCAGAATAATAAGCAAGTGTCCCCTGGCCTTATTTTGGTTCATTAATGTAGGACTTCAGGATAGTAAATATTTTAAAGTATTAAGCAAGCATCCTGTGGTCGTATGTTAGCTAATTTTTTTATTAAATTACTTTCTAGAATTATGTGGGAGCAAATCCAGAAACATTTAATGTCTCGATTGGCAAAGCTTTTTCTGCATCTTAATGTGATGGCTGCATGAAGGCAGTTGGAAATTGGGTCACTTGTCATAGTGCAGTCTAGGAATGGTGGAGGTCATGCAAAGATTCTATACGGTTCGAAGGAAACGATTATAATTGTCTGAGCCATAAGATATGATAACACCACAAACAGACCCTTATTACGTGTGGTGCCTGGGTGAGTGATGTGCAAGGTGAGCTGTGCGAGTGCAGAGAAAGCTTGGCACCTGAGTGAGGGCAGAGAGAGTATCTGTTTGAGAGTAGGGTGAATTTTGAGTCTGCCTGTGCATTGTGCTAAGTTCAGGAGGGTACCATTTGCACCCTTTAGAAAAAACGTAATACGCTTTCTAAAAATGTATTGAGAGAGAGAGAGAACCTGTCGCACCTACTCTTTTAACTCAGGCTTTCTTGCTGCGTTAGCTTGAGTTATAATCAAGATGAACCGTTTCCCCCCACCACTTTGAAAATTCACCAACCCAAGGTATGTGATGGCATCAATTGCAAATTTCTGACACTGGGACATTGTAGGTAATATGTGACAAAATGCAGGTACTGGCACAATGGAGGTGATTTTTGACCTGAGGGGGCATCCATAGTAAATTCTGAAAACAATAGGGTGAACACCTTGGGAGGGTCAGGTTTCAATGGCTTGACACACCTTGAAAGTACATCAATATAAACGAGGGCCCTCTCAGAACTGCTGGCTTTTAAATAAACGTATGTGAAAATTGTTAGTTTTATAACCTAGTAGCCTCCATTTTTTTAAAACATTTTTCAGTGGGAGAACGTCTGCCCCAACTCCCACTCCCCCCACCCCTGGTACACAAAAGGAAATCGGGCTCACTGCAATTCAGGGCAAGTATTACTTCCCACCACTTTCAAAGATCAGGCTACAACCCTAATATAGATGGTTTCTAAAATGGCCATTGCTCTGTGTTGTGTAATACTAACCATGCAGTTAACACAGAACTTCAGTGATGTCAAATATTGTAATGTCTTCAGCGTTAAGGTCATGTGACACAACTTCCTGGAGACATTTAGGGTCAAGGGTCATATCACTTCATTAAGGTCAAAGAGTGTGTGATATCACTTCCGCTAGCCCTGGCACACCGTCCCTGGTCACATGACCAGTTCCAGAGAAGGAGCTCTTGAATATTAATCTACATCTAAAAATACTAGGACAAATATTAGTGAGAAACCCAGGACACTGTGCCAGGTGTCTCTCTGAACAGTGTCTAGACCCACAAAGCACTGATGGAGACAGATATTTCAGTTCCAGAGCTAGGATCCCCGTTTGCTGGCTTCCTTATAGGTGAGGAAAGGGTCCTCACTAGAAATAGAGAATAACTCTAACAGAGAATATAAACTATAATAGAAATAATTGTGAAGCACTTTAAGATTGAGGTTTACAACTGTGAACCCCGTGTGCGCTGTAGTTGCTATATTGATTCACAACAAATGACTACACCTTGATGACCGCTCTCAGAGAACCAGCATTTGTGATATAAAACTCTGACATGATGTAAATCGTGTTTTAGGTTCAATATGATTCAGAATGTGTCAAAGAAAATATCTTTCAAGTAAACATTGAATTTTTATATATAAAAAAAATATTGTTTGTTATTTACATGTTTCTCTGGAATTGTACGATCTTTGAGGGTGCTGCTCCCCACATCTGTATATTGTCTATTGATAGACAGTATAGTTACTGACTTAGTGGGTGGTAGCAATCAGAGGACCACTATTATCTGATAACCCAAACAAATAGGACAGTTTGAGGTTTATCAACAGGTCATGGGCCATCATCCTCGACTGACACAAGAGGTTGATCAACAGGTCAGGAGTCACCTTTCTGTAATTACGAGAGAGGCTACATCAAAGATCACAGAAGAGCATCCTAGAATGAGTCGCGAGGTCAGATCAATGGTCAGGGTCCACCATTCTAGCAGGAGGTAAGAGTAGCCCTCTCTCGCAAGAAGGATGAGCCCCCCCTGGATTGCAGGTCTTACCGCTCCCATTTCATATCTCAACACCGACACAAAACTATATGACAAGCTTTTAGCTACATTGGTGGTGGGCTTGAGTCCTAAATTAGTCACCCGGGGAAACAAAGGTTTATTATCTATCATTTTCCTAAAAGCAGACATGGCATTTAAACATGTGTTTAGACTGACTGGCAAATTACGTGTTTGAACCAACATTGACCGGTAATGGTCATTAAAAACTAATTTAACTTACACGGTTTGTGGGACCAGGGAGGGATACTGCCTGTCGCCCTCAGAGGGATACTGCCTGTCGCCCCCCTCAGAGGGATGCTCTCCGTCGCCCCCCTCAGAGGGATGCTCTCCGTCGCCCCCCTCAGAGGGATGCTCTCCGTCGCCCCCCTCAGAGGGATGCTCTCCGTCGCCCCCCTCAGAGGGATGCTCTCTGTCACCCTCATCTAGTGCCCTTTACATGCAGCTGTTTCTCAGGAAGATTCTTTGCTGTAAACTAATCAACCTATTTGAGCAGAGCATCACTGTTAAAGTAACAGCACATGACCACATTAAGGAGGTTTATACCGCTAATCCCACCCTAAGGCATACTGGTGAGGAATTCAATTTGCCGTTCAGGGTTTCACGACAATCGAGTTATAAATCAAATTTCTTTGCTGCCGGGCAGCAATTTGCAGGCATGCATGTCGCACACACTGTAATATAAACAAGTGTTACCTCTAATATAAAATTGTCACTCTTCTTCAAATTAAAGAGTTTTCTGTGACAATCTCCATCTTTATCTCGAGTGAAAAAAGAAAGAACCCAGCGAGCTTGCCATTACCCATTCCAAATGTCTACTTATATAGCTGTTACCCCCAAGAAGAGATCGGTGCATGCAAATGTAAGGGGCCACCTGCATCAGGAGAAAAGTAACTGCTTTAGAACAGATATTTTCAAACTTCTTAGAAAGGGAGGAATTTGTTTTTTTTCCAAATTCTCTGAGATTTTGGCTCGGATTTTTTCCCATTTTACTCCTTGGTTTCCATATGTTAATTACTGTCATTGCAATTGCTTGGTGTGTTGCATTAACCTGTATATAACACTGTAAGAGGTCACCGTACATTCTACTATTGGTATTTTGAATTGGGCTTTCACCATAAAGTAGGACGATGTAAATTAACCATCTCTGTGGATTGTATGCACATGCAGTCACAGTGCATTGACTCAGCCAGGAGATAATGGGGGTCTCACTTATACATTTAATGCTGAACACAACATGAGTATTTCACTCCCTTCTTCTGTTTTATTTACCAAACAGTTTCTCCTACTGCTCGGACAGAGTCGCCCCTATCAAGCCTGACAAGACCAGGAGATCCACCAAACAAGCCATCTGGTATACACCAGAACTCAGGACCATGAAACATGACTGCAAGTACCTAGAAAAACATTGGCGCATCAGAAAAGATCCTACAGACCGAGTCACCTTCACGTCAGCCCTCAACAAATACCATCAACGCCAGAAAGACAAGAAAAGATGCGCTCTCGTGGACTGCATCAAAGCCAGTTTCAACCACAGCAAGGAACTCTTTAACATCGCCAGAGAGCCCTCTTGCCCTTCAGCCACCGAGAATACCATCTCCCCTTCCAAGGGTCTTCACAACACCCTGGCTGACTACTTCCACAACAAGATATCCACCATCCACAGCAGCTTTGAACCCCAACCCACCGACCTATACAGCCTCCTCATGACAACTGACCCCCACACACAACCACCTGCTCACCGTATTGAAACTGCTCACCACACAGAGCACCACAGCCATCATGAACTCCATCTACTCTGGAGCATCCACGGACCCTTGCCCCCACTACCTTTTCAACCTCGAGAGCAAGGAAATCAGCTGCAAACTCGCCTCCATTCTTAACGCATTCTTCAACACAGCCACCTTTCCCGATCATTGGAAACATGCAGAGGTCAGACCCGTCCTCAAGAAACCCTCCGCCGACCCTACAGAACTCAAGAACTACTGCCCCATCTCTCTGCTCCCCAAAACAGCCAAAACACTCGAGAAGGCGATCAATCCCCAACTCACTGAACACCAGGAGAGCAACAATCCACTGGACATCTCCCAAACCAGATTTCACCCCAACCACAGCAGCCCTGATCGCAGCCACTATGGACGTCAGGTCTTGCCTCGACTGCGGGGAGACAGGAGCCCTTATTCTACTCGACCTCTAAGTAGCGTTCAACACCGTATCATACCACACCCATATCAAAACTCTCAAATGGATCACATCCTTCCACACAGGACGAACCCAAAAGATCCACCAACCACCCTTCACTTCGGAACCCAAGAGCATCATCTGCAGCGTACTCCAAGGCAGATCAATCAGCCCCACACTGTTCAACACACATATTGGGCGACATCATCAGAACCCATGGCCTCAACATCATATCCTATGCAAACGACACCCAGCTCATCCTCTCACTCACAGAAGACTCCTCCCCCACCAGGACCAACTTCCAAAACTGCATGACGAGCATCGCCGACTGGATGGAGACCAGCTGCATGAAGCTCAACACGGAAAAGACAGAAGTGCTCATTTTTGGAAACAGCTCCTTCGCATGGAACCACACCTGAGAGCCCTCTGAACTCAGACCCACAACGACAGACCATGTCTGCAACCTCGGGATCATACAGGACAGCTAACTCACCATGAAACACCAGATCAAATTAGGCTCCTCTGCACGATTCCTCACCCTTCATATGCTCCGAAAGATCTTCAGATGGATCCAAGTCAACACCAGGAAAGCCGTAACTCAAGCCCTGGTCCCCAGCTGGCTGGACTACGGCAACACACTCTATGCAGGACTCACCACCCACCTCACGAAGAGACTCCAGACGGTACAGAACTCAGCCGCCAGACTTATCCCGGACTTCCCCAGGAGGACTCACATCATCCCCCACCTCAGGAACCTTCATTGGCTCTCCATCCAGAAAAGATGACAATTCAAGATGTTGACCGAAGCTTACAAGGCCATCCATGACCAAGGACCAGCATACATCAACCACCACCTGAACTTCCACCAACCCTCCAGACACCTGCCCTTCACCTCCCTTGCTCACACACTCTGCATCCGCCAAAGCAACAGTGGAGGATGTTCCTTCTCCTACCTCACTGCAAAATCCTGGAACGACCTCCCCCTGAACCTATGAACCTCATCCTCTCTCCCTGAATTCAGAAAAGGACTCAAGACTGATCCCAGCAAGAACCCAGCACCTGGATACCCTCAGGGATGATTAGCCGTGCTCTACAAATCCAAGTTGATTGATTGATATCTCACCTTCAGGAGTTCCCATGCTGGCTCCTCACACCACTTTTCTATTGCCGTTATCAGGGCATTGAGAGAAGTGATGTGATTGGACAGTCTGGTGATATTTGCATTTTCTACCATGGTAATTTTCTTCTCCATCTCCTCCAGTCTTCTGTGAAGTGTTTGCTCATATTCTTTCAGGAGCTGCTGCAGTGTTTCAAACTCAGATTCAATTTTCTTCTTCTCAGTTCTTAACTTGTTCTGTCAAACAAAAAAAACAAAAGCTGTTTAGATATTAAAAAGCTTCCTACACGCCGTCCCTGGAGAGGGAGTCCAGGGAAAGGGTGGACGGGCTGATAGCTTGTCCAAAAAAACCAAACCAAAACAAAAAAAACACACACAGAACACTGACGTGCTTCTCCCAATTTCTGACCTGCATTCTCTTACTACATTCCCTTTTACCATCTTCTGTCCTACTTCCACTCCTACCATCCCCCTTCCCTCAGACACCTCACAAACTGTGGAGAGGTCAGAATTTGTGAAGCTGCAGAGAAGCTCAATCCATGGAGTGAGTACAAGGAAGAAAATCACCCGTAGGCAGAGACAGTCAAAGACCCTGAGACAGGCTGAGTGGCAAGACTGGCTTAAGTCAATTGTGAGTCAATGTCACGGACATTAGAGAATATAAATGAGGGGGGGGGGGGGGGGACAGGAAGTTGAAGCGCTTGGGATGGAAAAGAGGATATATATGGAGTGCCGGCTGCCCCTGTCCTGCCAGAACACTGGATGTGGTCCCCCCAGAAGGAGATGCTGAGGGGGTATCCTACTATGTCCGTCACTCAGAGTGAGGGGGAGTCAATGATGAGGTAATTTCATGTTTAAAATCATAAAGCTTATGTGTATTTTGTTATTGAGTGGAGAATTATCAGATAAATCATTGTAACTGTACCGGTTTCTGCAGGTAATTCACAAGTTCAAATTCCTATAGAAGTTGGGAGAAGAGGTTGGTTCGATATCTTGTCCTATCCTAAGATAGGATGCTGTGTGTTGTCAGGTGAGGTATGTCACACTGTAACTTAGGGAAGGAGCTTGTGTGTTATCAGGTGAGGTAAAACACACGGTCTCTTAGAGCGGTAGCCTGTGTGTTTTCAGGTGAAGTATGTCACACTGTAGCTTGGAACAAGACCCTGTGTGTTATCAGGTGAGTTATGTCACACTGTGAGCTAGAGCGGGAACCTGTGTGTAATTAGGTGAGGTATGTCATGATAGTTTATTGTAGGATCAAGTGTGTTATCGTGTGAGGTGTGTTACACTGTAGCTTAGGACCCTGTGTGTTAACCGGTAATATGTCACATTATGGCTTAGAGCAGGAGTCTGTGTGTTATCAAGTGTTATGTCACACTAGCTTATAGCAGGACACTGTGTGTAATCAGGGGAGGTATGTCACATGGTGGTCTAGAGCAGGAGCCTGTGTCTTACCAGGTGAGGTATGTTAAACTGTAATATATTGTAGGATCCTGTGCGTTATCAGGTGAGGTATGTACCACTGTAACTTAGGAGCCTGTGTGTTATCAGGTAAGGTATGTCTCATTCCAGCAGGAATAGTAGGGTTTCAGCAGTGGAGAGAGGTGTTTCCCTCTGCCATCACCAAGAAGGAAGGATACAGAAGTTCTGTAGAGTCCTCACTCCTGTTAAGAGAGTTCTGCTCCTGTGCAGTGTCACTCGTATACAAGTAGAGGGTTGTGATCCTGAGATGTGTCACTAGTATACAGGTAGCAGGTTGTGCTCTTGTATGTGTCACTAGTATACAGGTAGTAGATTGTGCTGTCACTAGTAGAGAGGCAGAGGGTCGTACTCCTGTGTTGTGTCACTAGTTCACGGGTAGAGGGTTGTGCTCCTCTACTGTGTCACTGCTATATAGGTAGAGGAGTGTGCTCCTGTGCTGTGTCACAAATATATAGGTTGAGGATTGAGCTCCTGTATGTGTGACTAGTATACAGGTAGAGGTTTGTGCTCAGAGGTTTGTGCTCCTGTTCTGTGTCACTAGTATACATGTAGCAGGTTGTGCTCCTGTATGTGTCACTAATATACAGGTGGAATGTTGTGCTCCTATAGATGTCACTAGTAAACAGGTAGGGGATCGTGCTTCTGTGCTGTCACTAGTAGAGAGGCAGATGGTTGTTATTCTGTGCTGCCACTAGTATACAGTTAGAGGGTTGTACTTCTGTGTTATGACATTAGTATATAGGTAGAGGGTTGTGCTCCTCTACTGTGTCATTACTATATAGGTAGAGGAGTGTGCTCATGTGCTATGTCACAAATATATAGGTTGAGGATTGAGCACCTGTATGTGTGACTAGTATACAGGTAGAGGTTTGTGCTCCTGTTCTGTGTCACTAGTATACAGGTAGAGGATTGTGCTCTTGTGCTCCTCCTGTGTTGTGCCACTAGTATAAACAGAGGGTTGTGCTCCTGTGAAGTTTCACTTGTATTGAACAAGTTACTAACCTTCGGTAACGATGTATCTGTAAGAAACATTAGTTAGTTAGATTCCTCACCTTAGAATATCCCCAGGCGTCAGACTGGATCCGGAAGATTTTTCGTCAGCAATACCCCTTGCGCGTCGCTAGGCGTCGTCTGCAGCTCCGCGTCCGTCGTCGGCGTCGTGCGCCGGAATGACGTCGGAGTACTTAGACGCCGCCCTCGCGCGCTGACGTCAGTTCTTGTACATAGCTTTCCGCGCCAGGAACGCAGAGCCATGCAAAGACCGACACTGGTGCCAAAAATAAAATCTAGGGGCCTGAAAAGGATAACCTTAACCCTAGATGTCAGTTCGCAGAACGGGGAGGATGGGTGGGTCGGTGAGGAATCTAACTAACTAATGTTTCTTACAGATACATCGTTACCGAAGGTAAGTAACTTGTTCATCTGAAAGAAACACGTTAGTTAGATTCCTCACCTTAGAACAGATACCCAAGCAATACCATCCTCGGTGGTGGGTCTGCGAACCAAGATCACACCAGAAAGTCCTGGAGGACAGAACGGCCAAAGAAGCCATCCCTCCGGACTTGGCTGTCAAGGCAATAATGCCTGACAAACGTGTGTAGCGAAGCCCACGTCGCCGCCTGACAGATGTCCTGCAAAGGGACACCCCGTCCCAAAGCAGTAGTAGCCGCTGTGGCCCGAGTAGAATGGGCGCGCAGCCCAACAGGAGGGTCCTTTTTTGCCAAGGAATAACAAATTTTGATGCACAAAACGACCCACCGAGAGATGGTTCGTTTGTGCACAGCTTTCCCCTTCTTAGCACCCACGTATCCAACGAAAAGTTGGTCGTCCACCCGGAACTGCTTCGTGCGGTCCAGATAAAAGGAGAGCGCACGATTTGAGTCCAGACGGTGGAGCCTCTCTTCCTCTTTGGAAGGATGCGGAAAGAAGGTGGGCAAGGTGACAGACTGCCCAAGATGAAAGGGGGTCACCACTTTCGGAAGAAAGGAGGGACGAGGCCGAAGGACAACCTTGTCCGGATGAACAGAGAGAAAAGGAGGCTTGGAAGATAAAGCCTGGAGCTCACTCACCCGTCTAGCCGAGGTGATGGCTACCAGAAAAGCAGTCTTAAGCGTCAGCAGACGAAGAGGACAATTATGAAGAGGCTCAAAGGGAGCGCACATTAGAAATGTGAGAACAAGATTCAAGTCCCACTGAGGCATTACAAAAGGGACAGGAGGGAACGTGTGAGTAATGCCTTTTAGAAAGCGTGTAACTACAGGGGACTTGAAAAGAGAAGGCTGATCAGGAAGCCGCAAGAAGGCAGAGATGGCAGCAAGATAACCTTTCAAGGTGCCCAGGACAGAGCCCTGCTGGGCCAAAGAAAGAAGAAAGAGGAGAACCTCAGAAAGAGGGGCGGAAAGGGGATCCACAGCCTTTGCTGTGCACCATGCCACAAATTTGTTCCACTGGCAGGCGTATACCATCTTTGTGGAGGGACGCCTGGCTGCCAGAATGATATCACAGACTTCAGGAGGCAAGTCAAATGGCATCAACTGCCGCCGCTCAATCTCCACGCATGGAGGTGGAGGCTGGACAGGTTCGGGTGGAGGACCGTCCCCTGCTGCTGCGACAGAAGATCCTCCCGAAGGGGCAGACGCATCGGAGGATCAGTCAACATACTGAGTAGCTCGGGATACCAGTACCTTCGTGCCCAATCCGGAGCCACCAAGATGACTTGGGCCCGGTCGTGCCTGATCTTCTTCAGCACTCTGGGCAGAAGTGGTATAGGCGGAAAGGCGTACAACAAACCGCAACTCCACTCGTGACGAAAAGCGTCGCCGAGCGAGTGCCGCCTTGGAAATTCCAACGCGCAGAACTGCTGACATTGCGCGTCCTCTTCGGTGGCGAATAGATCTAACCAAGGCTCTCCCCACTGCTGAAAGAGACCTTGCGCCACTTCGGAGTTCAGACGCCATTCGTGATCCATCATGCACCGGCGGCTGAGTTTGTCTGCTCTGGCGTTCAGAGAGCCCGCCAGATGTTGAACCACTAGGGTGACGCCCTGGTGTTCCAGCCACGTCCAGAGGCGCAGAGCCTCCTGACAAAGGGTCCACGACCCCACCCCGCCCTGTTTGTTGCAATACCACATGGCGGTGGTGTTGTCCGTGAACACCTGCACGACACTTCCCCTCACAGAGGGAAGGAAGGCTTTCAGTGCAAGTCGGATCGCTCTCAACTCCAACAGGTTGATGTGGAGGCGAGACTCCGCCGGAGACCAGAGGCTTCTGATCTCCGCCTCTCCCATATGGCCACCCCAACCCAGGAGGGACGCATCCGTCACTACGACATGCTCCGGCTGGGGAAGGGAGAGGCTCTTGCCCGTGGCCCAATCGCGGTCCGTGAGCCACCACTGCAACTGCCGTGCAGTGCCCTCCGAGATCAAGACATGGTCGGACAGGTTGCCGTGATGCTGGGCCCACTGAAACTTCAGGTCCCACTGCAGAGCCCGCATGCGCCGCCTGGCGTGATGCACTAGCAGGATGCAGGAGGCCATCAGCCCCAGAAGCCGCAACACTAGCCTGACCGAAACCCAGGATAGCGGCCGAAAGATGGGAATCAGGGCCTGAATATCCCGGACCCGCTGTTCCGGCGGATAGACCCGGAACTGCGCCGAATCGAGAACCTCTCCGATGAAGAAGAGCTTCTGAGAGGGACTCAGGTGTGACTTCGGCACGTTGATGGAAAACCCCAGCAAATGCAGGAGATCCGCCGTAGTCTGGAGGTGGGAGACGACTGCCTGGGGCGAGCCCGCCTTCAACAACCAGTCGTCGAGATAGGGGAAGACTGGAACCCCTGATCTGCGCAGATGAGCTGCGACCACCGCCATCACCTTCGTGAACACCCGAGGGGCACTGGTGAGGCCGAAGGGGAGCACGGTAAACTGAAAGTGCTCCTGACCCACCGTGAACCGCAGGTAACGCCGGTGGGCCGGCAGGACGGGGATGTGGAAATATGCGTCCTGCCAAGTCCAACGCTACCATCCAGTCTCCAGGGTCTAGGGCAGCTAGAACCTGAGCCAAAGTGAACATCTTGAACCTTTCCTTCCGGAGGAAGGCATTGACGTTCCGGAGGTCCAAGATAGGGCGTAGGCCCCCTTTGCCCTTCTTGGGAACCAGAAATTAGTGGGAATAACAACCACGACCTACTTCCGGGCACGGAACTCGCTCGACGGCCCCCTTGGCCAAGAGGGCCGAAACTTCCTCATGGAGAAGATTCAAATGATCCCCCGAGATACGGTGGTGCTGCGGTGGCATGGCTGGAGGGGACGTCTCGAAGGGGAGGGAGTAGCGCCTTCGGACGATTTGCAGCACCCACCTGTCCTATGTGATGGACCGCCAGTGGTGCAGGTGATGGCGAACTCTGCCGCCCACTGGCGTGGAATGGGCCTGAAAGCTCGGACTAGGAAGGCTTTGAGGCAGACGCTGCCGGGGTGGATGTGGGCTGACCACATCGTCCTCCAGAACCGCCTCAGCGGAAACCACGTCCGCGACCGCGCGCAGGTTGGTTCTGCGGCTGGTGGCTAGGCGGACGTGAGGAGGCACCCCTTCCTTGGCCATGAAAGGGGCGAAAGGCGGAAGTTTGCGACCGCGGGGCCGAGAGGCCCAAGGACTTGGCCGTAGCCCGGGAGCCCTTAAAGCGATTCAGCGCACGGTCTGCTTTCTCACCAAAAAGGCGAGTGCCATCAAAGGGCATGTCCATGAGAGTGCTCAGGACATCACCCGAAAAGGACGTGGACCGCAGCCAGACGTGACGTCTAAACGCCACCGTGGTAGAAATCGCCCTAGCCAGCGAGTCCGTAGTGTCAAGCTCACATCTGATAGCATGTCGCGCTGCATCCCTCCCATCGGCCAGAGCCTGGGTAAGTCGTGTCTGGACCTCCTCCGGACACAGGGGCAGCACGTCCTCCACCGTATCCCACAGAGAGTGGGAATAACGGTCCAAAAGACTGGCGGTGTTCAAGGACCGCAGGCCCAAACTAAGGGAGAACAGCTTTTTGCCAAACTGTTCCAGTCTCTCTTGGAATCCCGGTCCGGCGGAGCGGTCGGGAAGGAGGATTGGGAGGTAGAAGCCTGGATAACCAGGCTCTCGGGGGTGGGGTGTTGGGACAGAAAACTGGGGTCGCCCGGAGCAGGGTGGTGGCGCCAGGCGACATTCCTGTCCACAGGAGGAACTGTGGAGGGCTTGGACCAGGTGCCCTGCAGAACGTCAATGAGGGCCTCATTGAATTGCAGCAGAGGCTCAGTGGAGCTTGCTGCAGACTGAAGCACCTCAGTGAGGACGTTAGTCCTCACAGCCACGGCAGGCAGTTCGAGCCCAAGGGCTGCGGCCGCCTTGCGCAGCACCACAGAGAAAGCAGCACCCTCCTCCGAAGCCACAGTCGGAGGAGAGATGAATCCAGTGTCTGGAGAGGTATCCAGACCACTGGCCTCCCCCAGTTCATCTGCCCAGTCCGGTGACAGCTGAGCCTGAACGGCCATAGGGTCCTCGGACCCCTCCCATTCGCCCCCGTCATCCGAGTCCTGGTAAACAGGAGGAAGGTGCGGAGCCGGACGATAGACATAATGTGTCTCCAGCGGCACCGTACGCGGCGTCCATCGACGCCGTAACGGCGCCGGGTCCGGACCGGACGCGGAGCCGGCGTCGGAGGTGGAACCGGTGTCGACGCCGGCGGAGGAGGCATGACGAGGTCGACCGGCGTCGGCGGGGACTCGGGAACGGGTCCCTCGGGCACTTGCGGCGTCGAGGCCGGAGCCGTCGACGACACCGGGGCCTGAGCCGCCGGCAGGCAAGGTTGCCCAGTTGGGTCCGTGGGGCCCGAAGGCGCGCCAGCGGGCGTCGACGGCGGAGCCAGGTTCCTCATGGCCGAGAGGAAGGCACTGACTTCCGCCGGCGTCGCGTCAGTCCCAGGGACCGGCGGGTATGGGGACTTGCGCGGCGCCTGCGGCGCCGCTGGAGCCGCGGGGGTGGAACCACCCTGACCCTCGGCCGAGTCGCGCGACCGGCGAGGACAGTCCGAAGAGCGGTGTCGCCTCTTGGACTTCTTGGAGTGCTTCGACTTACCCGAAGACTTGGAGCCAGACGATCGATGATGACGTCGGCTGCGGCTCCGCGACCGATCCTTGGACCTCCTCCTGGACCGGGATCGAGAGGGGCGCGGAGCAGAGTGGCGAATCTCGAGAAGCTTACGGGACCGCTCTCGTCTAGCCTTCGAGGTCAGGGCCTTGCAGTCCGAACACGACTCCGCGTCGTGGTCGAGGCCCAAACAGTAAAGGCACCGGCGGTGATGGTCCGTAACCGACATCAAGCGGCTGCAGTCAGCACAGGCTTTAAAACCAGGCATCCTACTGGCACCGGAGTCGAGACAAGATCAAAAAGGATCAAAAAACTTAGTCAAAAAAGACTAAAAGGGGTAGCTCTCCCGGATCTGCGCTTACTGGCGCGGAAAAAAGAAGAACTGACGTCAGCGCGCGAGGGCGGCGTCTAAGTACTCCGACGACGTCATTCCGGCGCACAACGCCGACGACGGACGCGGAGCCGCAGACGACGCCTAGCGACGCGCAAGGGGTATTGCTGACGAAAAATCTTCCGGATCTTCCGGATCCAGTCTGACGCCTGGGGATATTCTAAGGTGAGGAATCTAACTAACGTGTTTCTTTCAGATAAGGTAGACAGTTGTGCTCCTGAGCGGTGTCACTAGTATACAGTTAAAGCATTGCACTTCAGTGCGGTCACTGTCTGCATACTAGTGGCACACCACAGGAGCACAGCCCACTACCTGTACAGTATAGACACAGTACAGCAACACACCAACCAACCTGTATCCTAGTGACACAGCACAGCACCACAGCCCTCTACCTGTATACTATTGGCACATCACAGGAATACAACGCGCTATCTGTATGATAGCGACTCAGCACAGGAGCACAACCCTCCACTTGCATACTAGTGACACAGCACAAGGGCACAACCATCTACCTGCATACTAGTGACACACAGAGAAGAACAACCCTCCCACCTGTATACTAGTGACACAGTACAGAAGTGCAACCCTTTACCTGCATACTAGTGACATAGCACAGGAGCGCAACTCCCCACCTATATACTAGTGACACAGCACAGGAGAGCAACCCTCCATCTGCATACTGGTGACATCACAGGAGCCCAACCTTCTACCTGTATACTAATGGCCCATCACAGAAGCACAGCCATATGCCTGTATACTAGTGGCACACCACTGAAGCTCAGCCCTCCACCAGCATACTAGTGAAACAACCCAGGTGCACAACCCTCTACCTGTATACTAGTGACACCACAGAAGCACAACCCTCCACCTGTTTACTAGTGACAGATACAGGAGCGCAGCCCTCTATCTGTAAACCAGTAACACTGCACAGAACCACACCCCTCTACCTCTCTATCAGCAACACTGCACAACCTTCTACCTGTAAACCAGTGACACTGCACAGAACCACAACCCTCTACATCAGGAGGGAATATTGGATTAATGTTTGCACCCCCTGCGCCCATTCTCGCTGGATTTCTATAATGCAAACAGTGCATACTTTCCCCCTTTGTCGCACCCCCTGAAATGCCATCTCGCATCCCCTGGGGTGCAGGTAACCCAGATTTGTAACCCCTGCTCTACCCGTATATTAGTTAGAGCAGGAGATCAACCTTCACCTGCATACTAGTGACAGCGCAGGAGAAGAACCCTCTACTTGTATACTAGTGACAGCGCAGGAGAAGAACTCTCTACTTGTATACTAGTGGCACAGCCCAAGAGCACAAACCCATACCTGTATACTAGTGACAGCACAGGAAAAGAACCCTCTACTTGATACAAGTGACAGAGCACAACCCCCTATTAGTATATTAGTGACACAGAACAGGAGCGCAACCCTCTACCTGTAGATCAGTGACACATGCAGGACACAACCCTCTACCATTATAATAGTGACAAAGCACAGAAGCACATTCCTCTACCTATATACTAGTGACAACAAAAAGAACAGTCTACCTGTATACTAGTGGCCCACCAAAGGAGAACAACGATCTTCTTGCTTACTACTGACACAGCAGGAATCTCTCCTGCAAGGTTTGATTCCCCATTGCCTCAAGATAGGTCAAGTCACCCTTATCCCAAAAAAGCCAAATGCAGAGTTGATGGGCACTAACAAATTCAGACCTATCTCCAACATCACGACTTTAGCCAAACGTCTTCAGAAATGCGTACACACACAACTATGTAATCACATCGAACAAATCCAACTCCTCGACCAATATCAATCAGGCTTCAGATCTGGACACAGTACTAAAACTTCCCTGACACACAGTGGAGGACGCATTGAGACTACTGGACCAAAATGAAATTTGCCTTCTTATACTCCTTAATCTTTTCACGGCGTTCGACACAGTCAAACATGACACCTTGATTGATCATCTTGAAAAACGGATGGGGTTATCAGGCCCAGTCTTAAACTGGTTCGCATCGTTCCTGCAGAATAGAACTCAGAGAATCAAAGTCCACCACTCCCTTTCTAACAGTACCCCGGGCTCAATAGGAGTGCCTCAAGGATCGGCATTATCACCCACGCTCTTCAACCTGTTCATGGAACCGCTCACCGAAATTCTGAACCTCTCGAACATACACTACCACATGCACACAGATGATATTCAACTGTACATGAACATTTCAATACCTGATGACATCAAAACTCTTAACTCAGCCCTTGTGCAAAACTCAGCACTGGTTAACCCACAAGCGTCTTGTGTCCCGAACGGGAGAGTAGTGCGCTCTACAAAACCCCGATTGATTGATCACCTTATGTTAAACACTATCAAAACCAAATTCCTCCCGATTTCCCCACACAATCATCCTACACCCAATCCAGGACTGGCTCAAATAACTAACGGCCCTCAGTTGCCCTCCACATGCTCTGGACTCCACTAAATCATTGAGCATTACTCTGGACAAACACCTGAATATGCAAGACCACATCAGTGCAACAACTAGAGGAGCTAATCACCAACTCCACACGTTAAGGAAAATCAAACCCTTCATACCTCCTAACGACATGAAGCTTGCAGTCCAAACCCTAGTTATCTCCCGTTTAGACTACAGGATTGCAATCCTAGCTGGACTTCCCAAATCTAGACTGGTCCCTTTAAAAGGCTACTTTGAACTCTGCTGACAGATTCATCACGGGCTCAAGAAAACGTGAGCACATCACACCAGACATATTCAACTCAATTGGCTCCACTTTGAAGCAAGGATTTGTCTCAAGATATCCTGCTTAACACACAAATCACTTCATTACACTCCAGTTTACCTGGCAAAAATTTCTTGAACTATCCGGCTTGAATCGAACCCTTAAAAGTTCTCACAACCTACTGCTGAATCTCAAAAATTCAACACGAAAAAAATAAAAAAATAAAAATAATATTATAACGACCCCTCGATTGCCACATTCTAAGAAGTCAAAGGGTCGCTCCTGACCAGTCACTGTAAAGATAGTCCTGAAGTCACTGAGTTACTGTTGCTTTTTCTAATGCCCAATGATTATTTTGTAAAATGTTGTTACTTAATTTTGTCTGATTTGTTCTTTCTGGTATTACTACTCCCCTGACTACCTACATGTTTTAATGTACTACCTTTACTTATTCATCCCGCATACTTTATGTACAGCGCTCTGATACCCTTTCGGGTCATGTTTGTGCTTTATAAAACCTTTCAAATAAATAAAAAGAAAAAAGAAAATAAATAACCCTCTACTTGTATACTAGTATACAAGTAGAGGGTTGTGCTCCTGTGCTATGTCACTAGTATACCAGTAGAGAGTTGTGCTCCTGTGCTGTGACACTTGTTAAAGGTAGAGGGTTGTGCTTGTGTGCTATGTCACTAGTATAACCAGTAGAGGGTTGTGTTCCTGTGATGTGTCACTAGTATACATGTGGAGGGTTGTGCTGCTGTGCCACTAGTATACAGGTAGAGGGTTGTGCTCCCGTGCTGTGCCACTGGTATACAGGTAGAGGGTTGTGCTCCCGTGCTGTGCCACTGGTATACAGGTAGAGGGTTGTGCTCCCGTGCTGTGCCACTGGTATACAGGTAGAGGGTTGTGCTCCCGTGCTGTGCCACTAGTATACAGGTAGAGGGTTGTGCTATTGTGCTGCATCACTAGTATACAGGTAGAGGGTTGTGCTCCTGTGATGTGTCACTAGTATACAGGTAGAGGAATGTGGCACAGCACAGGAGCACAACCTTCTACCTTTAACAAGTGGCACAGCACAGGAACACTTGTTGAATGTAGAGGGTTGTGCTCCTGTGCAGTGCCACTAGTCTACAGGTAGAGGGTTGTGCTCCTGTGCTGTGTCTCTTCTATACAGGTGGAGGGTTGTGCTCCTGTGCTGTGCCACTAGTATACAGGTAGAGGGGTTGTGCTCCTGTGCTGTGCCACTAGTATACAGTTAAGAGGGCAGTGCTCCTGTGATGTGTCACTCATATACTGGTAGAGGGTTGTGCTCCTCTAATGTGTGACCATTTCTTATAGTGATGTGTTTGTGTAGTATGTCACCAGTCCTGAGAGAGGGTTACACTTATCTCTTTACTTGGTAGAGGGTTGTGGCCTTGTGTGGTGGCACCAGTCCTAATAACAAATGTGTTCATTTGTTGTGTGAAACTGTAATGGTAAAGCCCCCTAAAGCCCAAGTGGGACTGAGGTTTATATATTTTTATCATATTGTAATTTTGTATTTGCAACATATGGGAGAAACCTTTAGCTGCCTGGCGGATGCAAAATTGGGAAGTTCAGTCAAAGGCTCTGGAGAAGAGCCAGGTCTGCCGTGGTTTCATAAATGAAAACAAGTGAGGAATGTCTTTTGTGCTCAGTAGTGACCAAAAGACGGCGTGCAGGAGAGTGGACTGCTAGTGCCAATAATGTATTCTTAATTACATTTCTAGAGAAACAAGCATCAGCCATGGTCTCTTGGCTAACAGCACATTGGCATTCATTACCTTAGCGATATTTAAAGTCATACCCCATGGCAAATCTAATACGCAGCTTCTTAACTACATTTGGAATATCATTGGCATATATGTTGCATATAGAATTGTAACAACAAGTAATTATAATTACATTTATATAGCACTTACTACCCGATGACGCATTGAAGCACTTTCACCAGGCAGCAAACTGCCCGGGAACCCAAGGCCAGTGGGTAGTTCAGTGTTAGTTATTGTATGTTATAGGAACTAGTCATGTGCACTAAAGTAAACCACTCCATGCATTTACTCTAGTCTCTCTGTGGTTCACTGAACTAACAAGAGTTAAGAGAGATCATTAGTGGAGCTGTGCAGGTATGTAAGTTTATGTGATTAACGTGAAAAACCTATAGTTCATCACCACCGTGATTATGTAAATTGTTTTGATTTTCATATATTGCAGGAACCTGTAGATCGCCAAAGTTAATGGAAAGTCCTCTTTTGAGATTGGGCTGATCAATGTTGCTTTTCAAAAGGGACGGCAGGGGTTGTGAAAGATACGCTTCACTGATTGGCTATGAAAGGGGTTTCCTTACATCATTCCTAATTTGAATTTATAGTCCGCCATGTTGTTAACACAGTGTGTTTCTACCCTCTGTGGACCTCTGTAGGGGTCTTCATCAGGACAGGGATCCTACTTTTGGGGACCTGTTAACTATGTGAAACATCTGCCCTCAGCGTCGCAGACCTTGATTGTGCTGTTGCCCTGGCATAGGGCATAGGTTACCCAATCAATGTACTGTATGATAGGGCATGTCTCCAGAATGGTAGACATGTGTGTACCCCTACACTGAGTGCCTGACTGCATGTGAAACTGATCTGAGGTAATCATGCTAATCTAATGTGTGCACAAAGGCCTAGTCCTACCCCTGATAACGCAAAGTTCAGAAGCTGTTGTGTGACCCGGAGGACAGAGTGTACCCTCATAACTGATATGGCACGATTTTCCATATCCCGAGTTACTCACCTAAAGTGGTGCGGGGCAGCGTACCAAGTTCTCTGATTCATTCGTTGTGACCAGACTTTTTTTCTGTGTCAGATGAGAGTGAAGTCTACTGTACAGTTCTGCTTTGGTGCAAATACCAGGCCCTTGCGCTAACGTCTGTGTGCATGGCCAGTGCACGTAGGTGCTGTGGCTGTGTAGCACATGTGTGGTAATAAGACTCTTTCTGGTGGGGGTTTGAGTTCTGGCATAGTGGGGTCCATTGCAGAAGGCTCCTGTTTTAGCACGGCACAAGATGGAGGATGGATACAGCTTCCCCTAAAGGAAGTATACAGACTGAATTCCTGCAGCCGGATGGTGAAGACCCAGACACTAAAGTGAGTGAGTATGTAGACATGGCAACCCGGCGAAATTCAGTTAAATCCTTATTAGAAGAGGGTTGCTATTTAGTCCTTTCTAAGCACGGCCCTTTAGTAGATGGTAGGATTGACGGGTGACCGCAGTTTCTGTCAGGAGACGAAGATTCTGGGCACGTCCTGCCCTTTTGTCTGTCCCTCATCACTGCTTCAGGAAGGCTGGTGACAGCCAGGTGGAGAGAGATCCCACACTTCCTTATGCCCCTCTTTTGGACATTGCAGCCTCCTGCGAGTGTCATCACCTTGTGCAAAGGCTGTGTCTGAGAGACATACAGAAAATGTCAAGAGAAAAAAAAAAACTAGTTTCAAAGCCTTAGAGAGCAGATCTGTACCCTCCCTGTAAAAGGAGTATAATAAAAGTCAGACTCAACACCCCCCCACAACACACACACACACACACACACACACACTTTTGTTCAAATTCCAAAGTCTTCTTGACCAAGGAATGCTACATAGTACTTGAAGGACTGCTGTGTGCTCGTGGATGGGGTCTGTCTCCCAGACAGTCTCCCAGAGGTGAGGGACATAACATGAAGTCTGAACAGCTTGATAGGAGATCTGAAGTGCCTAGCACCTAGAAGCCAGCCTGGTGAGAAAGGGAAAGAGTGTCAGGCACTACAGCCTGCCAGGGAGAGAAACCCAGTATATTTCCAGCATGGGAAACACCCAGAAAAAGCCGACTGCCATTCGGAAAGCAGCCATCTGTATTGTGTGGGGTCTTTCAGTCTCCCTGAGCAGTTCCCATTATAAACTGTGCCAAAAAATTCAAGGGAGAACTGTCCCAAAATGAACCGTCATCAACGTTGACGTGAAAGCTCTGATCTGACCTGGCAGGCCGCAACTATCAATGACAGCCATTCACTGAAGAACCAACCCTGAGGTGGCAACTGCCATGACCGGGTACTTATATACAACTGGCCTGGGGGGCCACACCTTTCAAAGACGAGCGTTGCCGTGCAGGCTCTGCTGAACTGATTATCGTCAGCAGTCCTTGACCTCAGTGAAGCTGCTGCTAAAGGAACGGGTATATCATGCATGCCCGCCAATGCCATCAAAGCCATAATGCCAAAGAGGCAGAGAGAAATCTGCACTCATGTTGCAGGGATTCTGCTCATACACAGAACTATGCGCAGGAAACCAGGACCTCAGTGAATTGTGGTGTACCAAACACTCACCTCAGAACCCAGAACCCCTTATCCGACCAGCATCAGTGTCCCATTCGTTATCCGTATTATCACGGAGGTCCCAATGAATAGACAACCCAGAACAAGCGACTTAGGGTACTCTCAGGAATGGTGGAAATCAGAAATACCTGTTCGTAATTATTCTCATATCAGTCCACAACCAGAGTAAACAAAGACACGGTAAAGTTTAAAGAGTTTATTTTATAAACCTCGTGTCCTAAGATGCAGTACTTTGGCTAACACAAGCAGACAAATGATTAATATAAAAACCATCAGCATTGTTACAATACCATAGAAAATAAAGGGAGAAATCATGTTATAAATGACAGTGGGTTACAACCACCTTCCCTTCACTAATAAGCTAAAATTATTAGACTAATAAAAGGTCTCTAGGCTTGAATGGGGAACCCCATACCGTAAAGATCAGCTTAGTGAAATCACATCACAGGATCAGATGAAGTCTTCTCTCAAGAAAGCTCTTCTTCAGAATGTGTGTTAAACATGCAGCCTGCAATATTAAAAGCCCTTGTCTTTCAGGTATTTGCAGCTGCGTGTGTTATGGCTAAATAGTGGGCCGATCAACCTGGACTCAAAAACATGCATTGTCTTGCGACCCAGACTGTTTCTTAACACAAGGTCGCAGCTCACTGCTAGGGATGTGAACAATAGACGTTCTCATGCGAAGAAAAAGGCGAGCAAGCAGTTTTCAAACAATAACATGTAACTGCAGCATCTCTACCTCCATGAGAAGCCTTTGACTGCTCGATCTCGCTGCAGTAGGACAGACCCATGGACACCAGAAGCAAACAACCTCAACCGCCACGATTGGGGATCACTCACTAATCTCCAACCTCATTATCACCACCACCCTCCACCCCCACACACAGTCTGACTGCGCAAAAACCCTGAGCCTGCTGCACAGAGCTGTGATCTGGTGCAGAGTGTTTTACAGTAATGAACGGGCACTCGGCTGTCAGCACTATCAGGGGGTACAGCGACAAGTGAGGTAACAACCACTACAGAATAAAGAGTGCACATTATGAAAAACACTTCACGGAAATTGGGAGAGAGTTTATCAAATACCATGAAATGTTTGTGGAAATGACACCTTCTTTAAACTTTATCATCATCACTGACACACACCTGATGAACTCTGAAATATCAAAACGTGGTGTCCGAGTGATGATAAATGTGCATTATTGCTGATATGTTACAGGACAGTTCTTCCTTCCAGTCTGAGCCAGGACCATGTGTCCTAGTTCGCCCTTCCTTCCAGTCTGAGCCAGGACCATGTGTCCTAGTTCGCCCTTCCTTCCAGTCTGAGTCAGGGCCATGTGTCCTAGTTCGCCCTTCCTTCCAGTCTGAGCCAGGACCATGTGTCCTAGTTCGCCTTTCTTTACAGTCTGAGTCAGGGCCATGTGTCCTAGCTCTCCTGGGAGTTACGTCCAGATGTGCCCCTGTTGCGTTACAGGACAACTCTTTCTGCTAGTCTGAGCCAGGACCATGTGTCGTAGTTCGCCCTTCCTTCCAGTCTGAGTCAGGGCCATGTGTCCTAGTTCTCCTGTGGAGTTACATTCAACTATGCCCCATTTTTGTAACAGCAGTTTAATGCAGGCATAAAATAGGACACAAACTGTGGCCGATTTATGAGATCCCTGCAAAAAAACCTTGCAATGAGGATTGAGCTGAACAGAGAATGTCCGAGAACAGAGGCTAAAGCTGTGTTGTGCCAAGTTGTTTTCAGATTTAGAAATGTATATCTCCCGAAGAAGGGAAGGGACATGTTGCGAAACATGTCAAAATTAAAGGGCATCTGATTTGAAACTAATGAACAAGTCGGAGGTTAAAATGAGCTATTAAAATTGCTTTGCTTTTAAACAGAAGATAATTACATGGAGTGTGTGCACTCTACGAGCCTGAAGAAGACCATGCCTTCAGTTTCTCTGTACCCATGGGTATGCCATGGGGTAGGATATACCATTCATATGACTCGATCAAAAGTCCCCTGCTCCACATCTAAGAAAGAAACTCAAACACAATATTGGAGCTTCTGTTTCCCATTTAATATTTAGATCAATGGTTCTTCACCTTTTGTGGACCCCCAGTAAATCATTACTGAAATCAGGAACACCCGCTGAGTTATTATTGGAATCTGGGGGCCTCTGGCTGAAGCAATTACGAAGATTTTAATCGTAAAACTACACAAAATTTGAGAAACAAGCATTTCATTAAACAAATACACAATGTGCTTGTTTATGTACATACACACACTTTATTAATATATATTTTCTAAAATTTCGTGGACCCCCCTCAGTAGGTGTAGAAGACCCCAAAAGGTTCCCGGAGAACAGGTTAAGAACCACTGATCTAGATGAACGCTATTAAATATTCTACGCGTCAATGATGTATATGCAATGTAGTGGCATGATTACATTGCTAACACCCTGGTTTAGTAAGGGCCTTAAACCAAGAGTGCTCAGTCCGAAGGGTTGATATATAACTCCAGATCCATACAACACAACCCCACTGAAGTACACAATCACACAGCGGCACATATGTATGTGCATAGAGATACAAATGATTGCACAAAATCAGATTATTTCCAGTGCATGCACAAACTCAGAGGCACCCTTCATACAGAAGCACACAGTGTGCGCACACACACACACACAAATGCTTGTACAGACTCTTTCTTCAGTCCACACATACACAAACACACAGAGGCGCCCACTCATACAGATGCGCACAATGTGCACACTCACACACAAATGCTTGTACAGACTCTTCAGTCCATGGATAAACAAACTCACAAACACTCACACTCATAAATCCACGCATTGCTGTGCACTCACACACATATAAAGATGTTTGTACAAACTCCCAGGTGAACATCTCCAGACAGTGCATACTCAAACACACAGATGCACACTTTCCAGACACCCATCCATACACATACTCACACACAGATGCATATTTATATAATCTCACAGATAAATATATCCAGACCCAGGGATACACAACTCACAGAGGCACACCCTCATACAGCTGCACACATTTATTTGCACACTCAAATACCACCAGACCGTGTGATATATGAACTCACAGACATTCACATATGGAAGAACAAACTCACCGCCAATAAATTCAGACTAAAGCATTCACATCCCTGAAACACACATGCGCGCACGCACACACGCATCGGCGTATTCTGATGCTCAAAATGCATACATACAAAGACACACACAAACACTTAATCATACCCACAAAAATACACAACTAATGAGATGCACAGGAATGGATGCACACCTGAAGATAACTCCAGAACCTTCCATCAAAGCACACATACTG
This sequence comes from Triturus cristatus, assembly GCF_964204655.1. Taxonomy (NCBI): domain Eukaryota; kingdom Metazoa; phylum Chordata; class Amphibia; order Caudata; family Salamandridae; genus Triturus; species Triturus cristatus. Next base: position 92,482,978 of record NC_140579.1, on the reverse strand, counting down.
TAACACATAAGTGTGAACATGCCCGCACACTCACATAGACTCACAGGTATAAACTCACTGCCAGATAATGCCACACATGTAAATACATACATTAATACACATTGCGTAAGTATGTAACTATTACCTTAGGGTAAGCTGAGTAATTTTTATTTTTGTTTGTTCTAAGACACACCCTTGGCTGATTTCAGGCCAAATGACCAACAGCATTGACTCTGGTCAGTATATTTACCTAGTGTGTATCACAACCTAGTATGTAGGGTGTCTCACTGGCTTCTGTGCATCTTTAACTTTAAGAGGTACACACAAAGACATGGGCAAATATAAATACAGACACACAGATACACAGCACTCACTCTGATGGTTTTATATTGTTTCTCTTCCTTGACTTTATACCCCAGAATATATTCCTCCTCTTTCTTCAGAAGACGCAGCCACTCTTGAAGTTTTACCTGCAGAGATGAAATTGCAAGAAATAAGTGTAGATCAGTAGTGTGCGGTCTTTCTTACAAGAAATATCATTACAGTACCAAACATACCTGCCCAGACTGTACCAGCCACACATACAGTCTGGATATGTACAACTTGTACATACAATCTGTAAGTACCAGCCTCAAGTATCACAAACAAGGACACAGACAAGAGTGTCACCTATTTGCACCTTTTCAGATCTGGAAGGACCTAGGGCCAGAACTCCTGCTCCAGGTAAAGTACCGGCCATGTGGCCCCTGCAATTGACAAAGGGCCCATTCTCGCCGGTAAAACCGCATGGGGGAGGGCGCCATTAAACCAAATACGATGCTGCCAAGCAGATATTGGTATTTCTTGTGTCCTATATGGTGTATAGTTTGCTGGCATGGCAGTGTAAGAATGAAACGAATTATCGTCTTCACTCACCGCCGGAAGAGTCACCCAAGAGTAGAACAACTCATAAGGATAAGACGCGTCGGCACCTACCACAAAGATTACTTCCATACCAGTGTCTGGCACCCCATACTGCGTCAAATGACGTCGCAGAGGTGTACGACTGTGCGCTGCTATATCTACCGCCATAAGGACAAACTACACTTAGTTTAATCAGTAGCACAAGGGTTCAGAAACCTTTTTAATGCTCAAGCTTGAAGGAACCTAGTACGATAGTAATAGGTAGGTCTGAATCCGTCACTCCTGTTATCCGGAAACAAGAGTGAGGGTGCCGTGGACTAATACAAGCACTACTAAAGCGTTTCAAATCAATAGACCAAACGTTAGGTGCGCCATGTTGCAGGGATTCTGCTCATACACAGAACTATGCGCAGGAAACCAGGACCTCAGTGAATTGTGGTGTACCAGAAACTCGCCTCAGGACCCAGAACCCCGTCTTCGGCTAGCATCAGTGTCCCATTCGTTATCCGTATTAGCACGGAGGTCCCAATGTATAGACAACCCAGAACAAGCGACTTAGATCACTCTCAGGAATGGTGGGAATCGGAAATACCTGTTCGTTATTATTCTCATATCAGTCCACAACAAGAGTAAACAAAGACACGATAAAAATAAAGAGTTTATTCTATAAACCACGTGTCCTAAGATGCAGTACTTTGGCTAATACAAGCAGGCAAATGATTAATATCAAAACCATCAGCATTGTTACAATACCATAGAAAATAAAGGGAGAAATCATATTATAAATGACAGTGGGTTACAGCCACCTTCCCTTTGCTAATAAGCTAATATTATTAGACTATTAAAAGGTCTCTAGGCTTGAATGGGGAACCCCATACCTCAAAGATCAGCTTAGTGAAATCACATCACAGGAGCAGATGAAGTCTTCTCGCAGGAAGGCTCTTCTTCGGAATGTGTGCTAAACATGCTGCCTGTAATATTAAAAGCACTCGACTTTCAGGTATTCGCAGCTGCATGTGTGTTATGGCTAAATAGTGAGTCGATCAACCTGAAGTGGAAAACATGCATTGTCTAGCGACCCAGACTGTTTCTGTTACACTGTGTACAGACCAAGGTCGCAGCTCACGGCTAGGTATGTTAACAGCAGACGGTTCTCATGTGAAGAAAAACGCGAGCAAGCAGTTTTTCCAACAATAACATGTAACTGTAGTGTCGTGTCCAAAGCTGCAAAAGCGGCAAGATGGCATTCTGACATCTAACATAGTTATGCTAACTTAGCAATGTATGTACGTATTAGGGTACTCTTCACTACACTAGCTTCATCACTGGCACTTACTCCTACTTGATAAAGACATTAGTATTTTACACCTAAACCCACAATAATAATACCTAGATGGGAAACTACTTAAAAAAAATAAACTTTGTCCTAGTGATATTTTCAAAGCACTAAGTGAAAGTATCTATAACCCCAGCCCAGAATAAACTGGTGAACACTCACGTTGCCATATGACCAGGGGTATTAAAAACACACACACACTCCTGGATACACCCCCTGGCATATATGGCTCACTAAGCAATTGAGCAAGACACAGTACATCAATACCCTGGAGAGCCCTGATTGGGAGAGCACCTCGACAGAGCCATACTATATTAAACTCAGCCAATAGTGCACGACTGGCCTAGGAGGGCGTCCGAAGACACTCAACCTGCCCTGAGCTATACACCCCGGAATAGTCCCTGACCCACCACCCGCTTTACTCAATCACAGCTGACAGGCAGGCCCTCAATAGAATAAGAGGGGGGGGGGGTGAGATAACTAAGTTGGGAGATTGGTTTCCCCGGTGGCGCCTATATAGACAGTCACCGTCGGCAGACAGATACAACCTACACTTGTGGAAACATTTGACTACATACGAATGCACGTCATCTGTGAAGCACACTACTCATCCTTTCCGCAGGAACCAAGAGCTTGCAAAGCTCTCGTTACTCTGAATGCTGCAATCCATCGCTCCCTTGACCAGTAAATTTTACGTTACTACACAGAGAGACGCCCCATTGATTACCGCTAAAGCGAAATGGTAAACACCCCTGGCCACACAATTACTGAGCAAAAATGGCTCTATTGCTTCAAACAAGCTGACAAATGGTCGACTAAGACTACTTAACTTAAACTTTTTGCATCAAGCCTATAGCACACGATTTAAACAAGCCACATATGGTGTAGCGGCTGTAACCAACTGCATACGTTGCTAAATGCAGACTTCCTGCACCTCGCCTGGCACTGTCCCCAAATTGCACCATTTGGGTGCAGATCGTGTGTCTGCAAAACTGCCCTTTCAGGATACCCCAAGCGACTACCTGCAACACTCAGGAGATTTGTCTCGCTCGCACAGCTGCTGGCGAAACTTAGTGCAACATCATTGACCTAAGCAACGTGGGTGGGAGCTGAACCCCTAGCCCGTCGGACCACACGGCTCACTGACTGAGGAGTCTGATGGCCCGATACCACGGGCAGGATCTGGTTTGAGCGTGAACTTGTCAAGCAGTAAAATTGAGCCAGGCCAGAGTCAAACCAGACCTATTACTGGAGGGGCACAAAGTAAAGTTGCCACACTAAATCTAACCACAGCTAAAGCTTTTTACTAGAAAATCAACATCAGTGAGGTAACCATCAGAAGCAAAGCCCTCTCCAAGGCCGTCAAACATTGAACCAACACTCTGCCAGAACCTAGAGTCTCTGCATTAGTCGACAAATTAAATGACATCAACCTCTTCTCCACCAAATCAGACCGAACATTATCATTTCACGCCCCGCACTTCCAACATCTCCCATTTCTTCACCACCAAATGGAACTCCTACAATTGATTCATGCATGGGGATCTATGGAATATTTCTAGGTAAACTCCTTTCCTTCATCCATCATCAACCTGCTCAAAGTATCAAAGGAGAGCTCCTTCCACCACACCATCATCATCTCCCTCATTCAAGGAAAACTCTAAGGACAGGTCATATCTTTCCCTTGCTAAAGAAACCATCCCTGGAACCAGCTGACCTAAACTTCTGCCCTATTACCCACCTTCAAGGAGCACATCAGAAAGAATAATATGTCACAGGAGGACCAATCTGTCTCCATACCAGACTGCACACAGACAGCCACACTCCAAGTAGTAGATCATGCCCTCCTTCCCAATGACAAGAACACCCCTGGCTTGCTTCATACTGGTCTCATGTTTGGAGGCACCTACGATAGTATAGTACAGTTCGGATTACTCCTTTGGCCCACCTTGCTCTTCTCCATGATTTTTGAGACCTCACTGGCACGATCTATAACGACTGCAGATGGCTAGCCATGCCACTTGCAACAGCCAAACTCTGCACATTACGCCACTGGAGGCAGTCCTCCCGCCCCCGTCGACTGAATGCCTCCTTAAACTGTATCGCATAGCGCTATATGAGAAAATCACTTATACTATGAATGACCAATTCCAAATCTATGGGGCGGTCTCAACCCCTTTCATGACTGCAGTGTTAGAATCTCTTGCTCTCACCCCACACCAACGCAAGACACACTGACCGATGAACGAAGCCCCTGCGTGAGACACACTGACCGATGAACGAAGCCCCTATCATACTGAACCAGATGGCACTTGCTGGCTCACTGACACTGTATGCGCCACTGCAGGCTTCCCAACACACAGGCCCTCTTTTCTTCCAACCTCTCAATTTTGCCACACCCTCCCACTACCCCTTATGCCCAACAGTGCCTCCCCACAGCATAGGAGAGTATACGCACTGCAACCAGTTTACCCTCACACCGAGGACGTGATCATAACTTGTCATCTTCTGGCTATCGTAGGCGCCTGTACACTTACCCTGTACCACATATACGTACCGTGTTCCCTAAGCTAGTCCCATTTTAATACTTGATGTACCCTCCTTTTTCTCACCCTTTGTTTCCTTCCTCTTTATTCTGTATCGTAATGGGAGGCACTGCATGCCACTTGTGGCATTCTCGTGCCTACCCATGGCATGTTCTTGTAAACTTTAAAGGTTTCAAAAAAACACAATCATCTAGCTGTGATCAACATCCTGGAAAAAATGCATGTGATTTTCAGGCAATATCTTGAAATCGTGACATCCTACCTCACCAACTGGTGCAAGTTCATGTATATAGGTCCCGCAAGATCACAGAAATGCCCTGTCTGCTGCAGAGTACCCCAGGGCTCCATCCTTTATCCCATCATCTTCAAGCTATATAAGGGATTTCTTTGATCCATTCTTTCGGACAGCAGCATCAAGATCCCTCAATATACAGATATTCAATGCTACCTAAATATATCCTCACCCAACGTCATACAGAGAATCAAGTCTTGCCCTCAACTTATACACAGTTTTGCTTGTAAACTAAAGCACTGAAGCAAAACACCACATAGACTGAATTATTCTTTAAGTCCAACAGCTCAAAACAATCCCATTTTCATGATTGGCTCTCCAGCGTAAACCAGACTTTTACCCCACCTTCGACACAGGCCTCTTATTCAAGGAACACATTGCAAACATAACCAAGAAAGCTGGGTTTCTAGTCTATCTTGAAGAAAGGGAAGTCGGAAGATGACTTCAGAACAATCTTACAGGTCCTCTTCCATTTGGATGGAGGCAAAGCTCTGCTCAACTGTCTCCCCAATACCACTCGGCACCTATTAAAGGAAGCACACACGAAGCGACACAGCTCATCAAGGTCTTGACGAAATTGAATCATATCATCTCCATATTAAAAGACCTACACTGGCTCCTTCTTCCAGCCCAGATCCTCTTCAAGACCAACTGCATCAGTTATAAAGAGCTCAACAAGAAGACGCCAGCTTATCTGGCAAAGAAACAAACTCCAAGTATAGGGAACAAGGTTAGACCAGGAGGCTTATACAGGAACTAAGACCGAGAATAGACAACAAGTGAGCAGGAGGCAGATCTATACAGGGTCTGCCACAGAGAACAGACAACAAGAGATCAGGAGGCAGATATATACAGAGTCTGTCACAGAGAACAGACAGCGAGAGATCAGGAGGCAGATATATACAGGGTCTGCCACACAGAACTGACAACAAGAGAGCAGGAGCCAGATCTATACAGGGTCTGCCACACAGAACAGACAGCAAGAGAGCTCGAGCTAACCCACACATGGTCAGGGGTGAGAAGGGGTAAAGGGAGATAAGGGTTATTTTTAGGGTTCAGGGACTGGTAACGAAAGGGAGGTAAAGAGTTTTTATGGTTCAGGAGCAGGTAGCGGTAAAGGAGGGAATGGTTGAGGGGCTGGTAGAGGTAAAGCAGGCAATGGCTGAGGGGCTCGTAGAGGTAAGGGGGGGGGGGGATTTGCTGCCCCCGGTGAGCTGGGTGTAGAATCTGTACCATAACCGTATGACTGTGTGCTACACCCTGCATTGCTGCACCTCTTCACCCAAGGCTCTTCTGCTCATGTACTACACACTGCACTGCAATACTGAATCCCTCGAGTATAGCTTGACATCACAAAAACACACACACACACACACACATCCCTTCTGATCTTCTGCAGCCATCTGTGTACCGCAAGGTATATGCCTGTGGTCTCAGCACTGAAACACATGGTGTGCTCTTTTGCACATTCCTATATAGGTCTCACAGAGTGCAGGCCTCGTAAAATCATAGAAGGTTTACTAGACCTGCAAGTCTAATTAATTGAATAATCTACTTGACCTAACTGTAATGTACTGAACCCCTTAACTGATCTCAAATTGTGTGGTTCTAGGCAAATATTTTGTCTAATGTAGCCACCTTTTTCTTCATTATCACACGAAAGAGCACCTTCAAATATGCTGTACAAACAAACTTTTTTTATTAACTAGACTAGACGTTTGTTCAATTACAATAAGAATCAAGCCCACATAGAGGGTACACATGATCCCTGGCTTGTTTCTTAGTTCACAAATGGCACTATTTCACAGGTCATGTTTAAAAGACTCACTCTTCATAAATATATTACTGAAGCCTGATGTGGTACCGCATTTACAGACAGCACATTTTCCATTGAAATGGCCACACACTTTCCCACTAACATGTAGTTTTACTGATAAAACTATATAGCGCATAAACAATGTATGGAAATGCTCCATTACATACAGATAATGGCATTACTCCTGGCCCTACTCCCTTGCCTTTCTTCTTAACAAGTGAGGCCCTCTGCCTCCCCCCCGACCCACCCCCAGCCAATAAACACCGCCCACCACCTGCTGTACGTAAACAACCTGAGCCTAGAACTCAGCTGGACCGCACCGGGATAGCAGGAGGTCATAGAAGGAAGGCAAGGGAGCACAACTAGGAGTAATGCCATTATCAGTACGTTTTGGACGCATTACCTCCCATCCCTCTCTCGCCTTCCTTCTTAACACGTGAGGAAATAGCAAGCAAAAACAGAGACTGACAACCGAGTGAAGAAGAACACCATTTGAATAACGTGCCCAAATCACAATACAAACACTCATAAAGGACTAGACCCTGTGGCCCTGGACATTATCCAAACGTTCCAGACCAGCAATGCGATAGTGGCAGACAAAAGGGGAAGACCAAGTCGCTGCCCTACAGATTTCCACTACAGAGGTACCCTATAATTCAGCCAAAGTAGCCGCCATACTGCCTGTACAACGCCCCTGCACCCCCACAGGAGATCTACCTCTTTCACCTTGTAAACCAAAAGAATCCAACGACTCAAAGTAGCTTTGGACGTTTTCTCACCCTTCTCAACCGGACCAAAGTTCAGAAACAAAGCGTCCCCCTTCGGGAAGGACTCCACAACATGTAAATACCACAACAAAGTCCGCCGCACATCCGAACAGTGCAAACGACAGTCCTCAGCCGAGTAAGGATTAGGGCAAAACTCAGGCAAAATCACCTCCTGACTGAGATGAAAAAGCAGAATTAAACTTACGGACAAAGGACTGAACCAGTACCAGCACCACCCAGTCCGAAAAGATCTTGCAGAACGGATGCTTACAGGACGAGGCCCCCAACTCTCCCAACCTTCTAGCCGAAGTAATGGCGACCAAGAAACAAGCCTTGCAAGCCAAAAGCTTCAACGCCAGCCCCTCAAGGGGCTTAAAAGGAGGACCCGAGAGAACATCCAAGACCAACTGCAAATTCCAACAGGGAAAGGAATGAACAGGCCCCATCGTCCTGCAGATTACGCCAGGATGCCTGAATGGCCACCCACTGCACCCGCAGGGAAGCAACCGACAAACCCAACTGGTCCCCATCTTGCAGGAACTGCATAACCAAAAAGAGGTCAGCCTCAATAGGATCAACCTCCTTAGAAGCACACCAGGCTGAAAAAGCTCTCCAAAGCCTAGTATAAGATAAGACTAGAGGATCGCCGAGTAGCCTGCAACGTCACAGCCAAATGTTCAGGTACCCCCACACCAACTAAGCCCCGCTGTTCGACCGCCATGCTGTCAAGTGCAACTTCCTTAAGGTGCCCAGGGAAAGACCTGGAAAAATCATTGGTGACAGGACCAAAGGCTAAGCCCACTCCAGGTCACAACTAAACAAGCCTAGGAGAGGAAACCAATTTGCGCAAGGCCACCTGAACAAGAAAGGCCTGGACCAGCTGAAACGGAGGGAAAGCATAAAGGAGGTCCTGAGGCTAAGGACAAGTCCAGCCGTTGACTCCTCATGCCAGGGGACACCGACCCAGAGAAAAAAAAAAAAACGCTCCACTTTGGCATTACCCGGGGCCGAAAACAGGTCCACCACAAGGAGGCCCCAACAAACCACCATCTTGCTGAACAAACTGGGAAACCGGGAGAAATCCTTGGACGATGGAATGTCCCTGCTCAACAGTCAGGCACGAACATTATCCACACCTGAATGTATAGAGCAGACAGCCCCAGAACCCAGTCCTGAGCCCACAGGAAAATGCCGCTATATGACTTCCCCACCAGATTGTCCGTCCCAACCACCACCATCTGACCCCGCAGAGAATCCTGAAAATGGAGTAGAGGGAGCCAAATTGCTCGTAACTCCCTCCAGTTCGAAGACCTTCGGGAGTCCAGCAGAGACCAGCATCCTTTAACTTGCCAAACTGGACAGGCTGGCATCTGAAGTTACCACAAGTGGAGCTGGGGGCGACAACGAGATCCCGGACAGAAGCTGATGCTGGCAGAGCCACCAGGAGAGTTCCTCCCGGATCCGGTCCGTCATCTGCAGTGGAGCCAACAGATTCTGGGCCCCTGGAGATCAAACCGTCACAACGCAGTTGGCCAGGCGAAGAAGGTTAAACCGGTACCAGGGCACACGAAACACCAGAAGCCAAATGCCCCTGCATCCTCAACCACTCAGCTGCCGCAGTAGCTTCCTGGGACAAACGCCAAATCCTGTGCCTGCAAGGAGAGCAGGTGCCTTGCAGACAGAGTAACACGGCAGTCCAGTGTCTGAAAACGAGCCCCGATAAAGACCATGCCCTGAATGGGGGGCCAAAGAAGATTGTTCCCAGTTCACCAAAATCCTGTCTCCCTGAAGAACCACCAAGACCCTTTCGACCTGAGCGAGCAACAGAGGCTCCTCCGCTGCATACAGCAAAATATTGACCAAATAGGGATGAACGAACACACCTTCCGCATGAAGGATAGTCCTGAGCGGCACCAGCACCTTCGTAAAGACCCTTGGAGAGGACTTGAGGCCGAAGGGAAGACCACAAAACTGAAAATGGGCTCCTCCTACCACGTACCTCAGAAATCGCTGAGATGAGGCCGTGAAGATAAACGTCCTCAGGATTGCAAGGACGCCAAAAATTCTCCTAGCCTGACCAGTGGGATAAATCGCTTAAATGGTCAACATTCAGAAGTGAACAGCTCAAACCCAGGAGTTGACCCACTTCAGATCCAGAACGGGCCAAAATTCTCCCGAGACCTTCTGTACTAAGAACAAATGGGAGTAGGCCCCTGTGCTGACTTTCCACACCCTGCAAATGGTCCGTTTGGCACGCAAATTCCTGACCCTCCAACAGTGCCAACCTCCACAGACAGGCAGTCGGAACAGGAGTCAGCCATCCACCCATATCTGAGGGACCCTGCCACAAATCGATCTTATAACCATATTCCAGTCTTCAGGAACCTGCGATCCGAAACATTCAGATTCCAAACTGGAAGAAAATGCCTGAGCCTGCCTCCTACAGGCATAGATCCTTCGTGACTGCGATTGTCAGGGGCCCTTCTTGGCAGACCTCTCAGGTGTAGAGGCAGCACACTTGAGAGAAAAATCGAGGTTGGTATCTTCTCCTCCGTAAAGACTGACGGGACTCGAGCTTCGGGGGATGTCCTGGAGGACCTATTCCAAGCTTTACTAGACGATGAAGTACCACCTATATAAGGCAAGACATGCTTCTGTTCCATGAAGGCCTTAGAAATCATGGCCGGTAACTGATTCCCAAAGAGAACCTGACCCTCAAAGGGAAATTTCAGCAATGTCACCTTCTCCCAAGGACCTGCCTTCCACTGCCTGAGCCATAAGCAACGTTCGGCGGCCACCAAGGCCCCAGTGCACATAGCTGAAGCTCGAATAATAAAAGAAATGTCCACCAGCAGCTTAGCCTGCTGTTCCATGGCAGCCTGGAGCTCAGAACACTCTGAACCTTCCTGCACAGCCATGGCCATCTTGTCAAAATCCTGCACCACGTACTGAGCAGAAAAGCATATAGGCTTTCCCTCAAATTCAAGTTCTCTGCAGCAGAGGCCTTCTTAAGGCCTTAGTACACTTTATTTGTGGCATCCGTTAGGGTACAATCCTGCGGCTGAATGGCAGTTTTACCGATCAGAGTACCCAGAATGGAGTCCAACCGCACAGTGTGGGGCAAGGGGTCATCCCCCTCCACCAAATATAGCTTCTGGAGAAAGTGAGGGACCTGAACCTTGTCCACCTCTCTCCACTCCCTCATCACCATCTCTCGAACTGGGCCCTAAAAAGGCATGCCCATTCTGTGGAAAAAGGGTCCCTCCGTCCTCGCCATGCTGCAAAGGAGGAAACCCTAAATTGTCCTCTACATGAGCTAAAACGCCCCACATCTCCTCCCTGGAGACATATTTCCCACCAGAGGAGGTAGAAGGCTCCTCCCTGTCCGAAGAAGACAACTCACCTCCGCAATCCACTGTCTGAGGCCAGGAAAGACTAACATGCAATGGACGAGCCTGGAGGGCTTTGGAAACAGCAGTCTCAATCATGCCCCGACCCTCCTTCTTGGACAGGAGAGGCACGTCACCCCCATCACGGCCTTGCACCCGCGGCCTCTTCAGGGGAATTGGAGACACATCCGATGTGGAGGAGGAGGAAGAAGGCACGACATTGTTCCTCTTAAACATTCTCTTCCGACCCATGGCATCAGCATAAACTACACCAACACTGCAGCTGATAAATAGCTGTAGTGAAACCCAGCAGTAAACCAATGAGGCCGTGCCACAAAACCCCTATCCAATCAGTAAAAAAAGAAAAAGAAAAAACAAACAAAAAAAAAAAGACGACGCAATACATTAAAAGAAAACGTCCTACCAGCTCTCCGGGACGCTCCTGCTCCCGTCGATCCGGCAGCACCGCGCCCGTACCAGGAAACACAGTCCCAGCCTCACAAGGACTGCCAGACTCCGTGACTGCGTCCATATATATGCCAGTGCTCCACTCCGAGAACGAGGAGACTCAGGAGGCACCCGCGTCACTGGAGGATCGCCGCCCGCAGAGTCTGTGATCCAAGAACCAAAGACTCCCCGGCACCACCACAGAGAGAAATACTGAAGGTAAGTCTCACCTAGGGAGACAAAAAGAACAGGAGGTGGTGGGGGCAGACGGTGTTTTTTTAGGCTGGGGGTGGATCGGGGGTAGGCGAAGTGAAGGCTACCCTAATACGTACATACATTGCTAAGTTAGCATAGCCACGTTAGAAGCCTGAAAGCCATCTTGCCGCATTTGCTGCTTTTGCACACGACACTGCAGTTACATGTTATTATTTGAAAACTGCTTGCTCGACTTTTTCTTCACATGAGAACTGTCTGTGGTTCACATGCCTAGCCGTGCGCTGCGACCTTGGTCTGAACATTGTGTAAAAGAAACAGTCTGGGTTGCTAGACAATGCATGTTTTTGAGTTCAGGTTGATCGGCCCACTATTTAGCCATAACACACACGCAGCTGCGAATACCTGAAAGTCGAGGGCTTTTAATATTGCAGGCTGCATGTTTAACACACATTCTGAAGAAGAGTTTTCCTGCGAGAAGACTTCATCTGATCCTGTGATGTGACTTCACTAAGCTGATCCTTGAGGTATGGGGTTCCCCATTCAAGCCTAGAGACCTTTTATTAGTCTAATTATATTAGCTTGTTAGTGAAGGGGAGGTGGTTGAAACCCACTGTCATTTATAACATGATTTCTTCCTTTATTTTTTATGGTATTGTAACAATGCTGATGGTTTTGATATTATTCATTTGTCTGCTTGTATTAGCCAAAGTACTGCATCTTAGGACACGTGGTTCATAGAATAAACTCTTTATTTTTATCGTGTCTTTGTTTACTCTTGTTGTGGACTGATATGAGAATAATAACGAACAGGTATTTCTGATTCCCACCATTTCTGAGAGTACCCTAAGTCACTTGTTCTGGGTTGTCTATTGATTGGGACCTCCGTGATAATACGGATAACGAATGGGACACCGATGCTGGCCGGATAGGGGTTCTGGGTTCTGAGGTGAGTTTTTGGTACACCACAATTCACTGAGGTCCTGGTTTCCTGCGCATAGTTCTGTGTATGAGCAGAATCCCTGCAACATGGCACACCTAACGTTTGGTCTATTGATTTGAAACGTCTTAGTAGTGCTTATATTAGTCCACGGCACCCTCACTCTTGTTTCCGGATAACAGGAGTGACGGATTCAGACCTACCTCTTACTATCGTAATAGGTTCCTTCAAGCTTGATCATTAAAAAGGTTTCTGAACCCTTGTGCTACTACTAAATCACAGTGTAGATTTGTCCTTATGGCGGTCGATATAGCGGCTCATAGCCGCACGCCTCTACGACGTCACTTGACGCAGTATGGGGTGCCGGACGATGGCATGGCTGTAATTTTTGTGGTAGGTGCCAATGCATCTTATCCTTATGAGTTGTTTTACTCTTGGGTGACTCTGCCTGCGGTGAGTGAGGACGATAATACGTTTCACTCTTACACGGCCACACAAATACCAGCCACCTATACACCGTACAGGACACAGGAAATACCAATTTCTGCTTGGCAGCATAGTATTTGGTTTAATGGCGCCCTTCCCCATGCGGTTATACCGGCGAGAATGGGCCCTTTGTCCATTGCAAGGGCCACATGGCCGGTACTAGCCGGATATATGCCTCATCCCCGCTACCTTCAAGTAGCGGTGGCTGAGTTGCGTGTACTGCACACAGCTCTTATTGATGTTCATAGGGCTTTAGTGCAGTACGTGTCACGCAATGTGCAGGTGGGGGCACCTGTTGTTGCGGGACAACCAACGGACCACCACGCGGTGGTCATTAGTCCTGTTATGGTTAATTCGGTTGTAGGCAAGTGCCCCCAGAATAGGGATGATTTCCCTTATTGGCTTGCTGAGAAATTTGACCAACTGGAAGCGGTTTATCCAAATACAACTCCTGTGGAGAAACACAGGATACTTACCATTAGTTTGCCGAAAGACCTGGTCCCGGATATGGCAGATTGTGAAAACTGGGGCAAGGTCTTTGCTGCGACATATTCGAAGTGCTTCGGCACTCCGTCTCTGTCGGTGCTGCCCTCCATTATTAAACGTGTTCAGGAAAATCACGGTGCGGAGGCAGCAGTTGAATTGGGAATGCGGCTTGTCGGAGTGTTCGATGTGGTTGCTACCATGATATTGGGCAACCTAAAAGGAGATGCTACGCAATTCCAAGTGCTTAATAAATTAGCCGAGGTGGAAGACGAAGACGGAGTTCGCGAAAATTATCGCGAATGCCTATAGACAGGTTGGTCGTAGCGCCTTAGGTGTTAAGCCAGCTGTGAAAACTCCTGATTCCAAACAGCAAACAAAGGCGGACTCGTCGGGTAAGGTCGAACGCCCTAATTCTCCAAAACAAAATTGCCGCGCAAAGAAACAGGGGAAGCAGCAACAGAAACAGGAGTCTCGCCCTGCCTCTCCCGTTCAGTCAGGTAGTGAACGAACTTATGATCTGCGTGATCGTGCTACTATTAAGTCACCTGATCGATTTCAGGTTTCTGAACAACGTTCTCCTCGTTCTTCACAGGAAACATCGACTTCACAGTCCGGTGGCGGAGGCGGTGGCAAGGGTCGGGGTGCCCCACAAGTACGTGAGCAGTCCCGGCAGACTGACGGCAAAGGCAAGCAAGACGAGTTTGCACGTCAAAGACCCCGTTTCAAAAGAAGAAAGTTGCTGCACTAACAGTGAGGTATGCCACAGATAGTGCGGACACAGCTTCAGAACCTGACATGGGCTCTAACGCTGCTAGACAGCGCAGCGGAAGTTACCATAGTGCGACAAGCTCTGCGTCCATTTCTGGCGGCGACAGCAACTGATACGTTTGTTACTGTTGAAACTGCTGACACTAGAGTGGCTCCCCCTGACAGATTATATGATATAGTCCTACTCATTGAAGGGGACATACAACGGACAATAAAAGGGATTTTTTGGGATAATCTGACTACCTCCTATGATATCCTCCTGGCGGAGGCAGATTGGCCACCAGCTTTCATTTTAGATGCTCCTAGAGGGGAGGAGGTAATCCTCCCGTCCTTTGCGCACACAGTGCTAAAGGACCAGGCTAAACAGTTCGCTGAGGAGTGAGCACTGGTGCTAGCACCGGCATTGTATCATTACTCAGGTGGGATGGGATAAATTGTCCCCCTGCCATGAGATTCCATTGCGGTCCATGCCCCAGCCCCAACCCCAATATCCTATGCGTCGTGAAGCTATCCTTGATCAATTGGAATATCAGGGTGTTATCGAAACTTGTGTATCCCCTATGAATACCCCTTTATTCACTGTGACGAAGCCTGACGGGTCGTACCGTTTAGTTTTGGATTACCGGCACTTAAATTCGCATTGCCGGACATGCGCGGTACAGAATACTCACAGTTCGGCTCTCGTCGACAGTCTCGTGCGGAAGAGATTTAAAACCACACTTGACATTTCCAATGGCTTTTACAGCCATAACCTGTCCTCACTAAGTAGTCAGTGGACAGCGTTTACCTCAGGCGGCAAACAAAAACTGTTTACAAGATTAGCCATGGGCTATAAAAACAGCCCTGGCGTCTTTGCCGCACGCGTGATCTCTCTTTTGGAAAGAATAGACCCGGATACGTACTCGTATGTCGATGATATCTATCTCACGGACGACGAGTTGACACCGCATCTAAGTCGCGTTGACAATATTATTGTGAGATTTGCAGACTACGGTTACAAATTCAATTTTGCGAAGTCTCACATTGCAGAATATACAGTGTTGTTTTTGGGCTACGAGCTCAACAATGAAGGTAGAGGATTGGCTCCTCACTTTCTGGAGAAGTGCGCATGCCTGCGTGCTCCTACAACATTGAAAAAAATTGCAGTCTTTGCTGGGTTTTCAAAATTTCGGTTGAACGTACATTCCTGATTATGCCCAGCGTATCAAGCCGCTTTATGCCTTGGTACAGCCTACTTTTTCAAAATCTAGCTGGCAGCTAGAGCATTCAGCTATTTTGCAGTCTCTACAGGCTGATCTTCTTGCTTCAAAATACTTACTGACACGTGATAACCGCACTAACCTGGTAATAAGAATTTTACCGGGCGCAGTGGGTTTCACATACTTAACGTTCAATGAGGGCGATACCGTCCCATTGCGTACAAATCACACCTGTACACCTCTGCTGAACTGCGCTTTTCCACAGTCGAGAAAGTTCTGACAGCAGTGCAGATGGCGATCCTTAAAGAACGCGCACTGTCCCAAGGAAAGCGCATGTTGGTTGTGACACCATATCCTGCCCTTGAGGCGGTGACGAAAGCGAGTGTACCTAATTCTAAAGCTTTGCATCCACGGTGGATACAATGGGCCACGACTTTGACGATCGCCAGATGTCACCTACATCTTTGACACCACATTACAGACTCAGGAGTACTTACAGTATGAATTTGTTCATCCGGCTCCTCTGTCTTTGCGCCTGCTCGAAGATTACCATTGTGTCATTTACACTGACGGTTCGGCGCACCCGGCGATTGGATCGAAGCATGCCTATTCAGCGGCCTGCGCAATTGTGGTGGGTACATTCGTAAATGGTGAATTCCAATCTGATGTGCATACGCAGTCATTGGGTGATTGTAACGCATAATTGGCGGGGCTTCGTGCTCTGGTGCTTGCACTGGAGTTTGCTGATCCCCGGGTCACTACTCTTATAGTGAGTGACTCATTTTATTGTGTCCAGTCATACAATGACAATCTATATTTTTGGTCTCAAAATGAATATTGCGATACCAAAGGTAGCACAATTAAGCATAAAATGCTTTGGGTTCGAGTGGCAGAATTTAAAAGAACGTCTCCCACTCGTGAATGTTATTCACACTCTTGGTCACCAACGACTTGGTGTCCATGCTGTCGGAAACAGCTTAGCTGACGAGGCAGCAAAAACAGCAGTGGCAACATATTTAGTAGCAGCAGTTACAAGATCCAAAAGTAAGATTGATGATGACATCTTGGCAGCCATTGCTGCTACAGAGAAGGGAAGTAATTACCCGAAAGGTTTCCCTCCTCGTTACTTTTATCACTCAAGTCCTGATAACGTCCCTTTAGTAAGGATTAACGACGTTGGTGACAGATTGATTCCCAACGCGGACTGCAGACCATCTTGGATACTAGCAGCTCACGAGGGTTTGGCATCTGCCCACGCCGGCGTTGCAGCTACTGTATCTCTGCTACAACAACGTTACTGGTGGTTCGGTTTATATAAACAAGCGCGTGCTTATGTTCTTGATTGTGACATTTGCCAACAGATTAAACCTTCAACTGTTGCGCGTCCACCTCAAACTGCGTTGTACATATCTAATAAACCACTTGGGTGTGTTTATTTAGATCAGTGCGGTCCTTTTTCCTCTGATACTGCGTACAAGTACATCTTGGTTGCAGTGGATTCGTGCACACGTTTTCTGTGGGTATGGCCACAAAGGAGTGCTGATTCACGGACTGTCATCAGGGATTTGCGTGTCTTTGTGGGAAGTTTTGCGTGTGGTACCTTTCATTCTGATCAGGGCCCTGCGTTCGCCTCTAAGGCTTACAAGGGGGCCATGAGAAATTTGGGGGTCCAAGTCAAATTTTCGTCTCCCTACCGGCCTGAGGGTTATAGTGTGGTGGAGCGAATGAACCGTGACTTAAAGCAATCTTTGACAGCACGTGTTTTGGGCACTGGCTCGCCCATTTGTATAACGTCCAACGTGCACTTTATAATCTCCCTAGAAGGTCTCTGGGTGGGCGGACCCCATACATGATGCTCTTCGGAATAAGAATGTTTGTCCAAGACCTTGATGGTCTAGACATGGCGGCGTCTGCCGCACCCTTTGACGTAGATGATCACTGTGCTGTATTGCAGAATCTACAAGAAGCCAGAGACAGTCTATCGAAGGCACACTTGCCCTCCACATCTGATGCGGCGCTTCAGATTCCGATAGTCGGCTGGCTACCTCGAGTTGGTGACCTGGTCCGTGAGAAGGTGGAGAACAAGAAGGAGTTCCGCCCCTCTTATCGTGCACCGGTTCCAGTGCTTGGCGTGCAGGGTACAAGAACAGTCATTTTACCTCCTCTTCCTGGTCGCAAGGATAACAGGTACATCTCTATTGACAATGTCAAACTACAGCGAGTGGCTGATACTTCTTAGCATGACTTCAGCGGTTTCTTGCCCTGCGATGCTGAGAAATTCTGTTTTGGCTCCAGCATCTACCACCTTGTCTGATGTTGTCATCGAGATGCATATAGTTACTGATCCCTTGATACTACCACCCGTTGGTGGTGTGCCTGAAGATTCTGAGTATGCTTATCCTGCAGATGTAACATTGCCGGTTTTACAGTCAACGACGGTTACACAGTCACGTTTCTCCTTTGACACTAACTCAATGACTTCCAATTCCCCCTCAAATATTTCTATTTTTGTTGTCTGGTTTAAAAGACACTTTTTGATTGCCCCTTGGACTTACATTTGGCTGGTGCTCAGAAGTATGTTTTTGTTTAACTCAAATGGTCTGCGGCTGAGGAGGATACCCTGCGGGAAGAGGAGGCGAAGGGCACACGTAAAAAACCCGGTTTCCCTGGAATGGGCGCTGTTGATGCATCAGTTTAAACAAGTCCCGCCCCTAACTGATCGGAACGCGACCGTGACCACCCCTACTGCCACGCGGCAGAGCGCAACGCCCACCCACCCGGAGGACACTCCCCCCTAATACTGTACACCCACCCTGGAGTGATTAGGTTCCTATCCCTGCTGCCCCGAGGTCTGCGCCTATGCTGTATGTCCGCCTGCTTCGTCGTACTGCGGCCAGGGGTTCCCAATGCGCAGCTCCACCGGTCACCTTACGGATCACCTGTGATATAGTCTAGCTGACCCTTCTCTAATAGTCCATGACTGCTCCTAGTTTTCTCCCCCCCTCCCTGGTTTGATCTTTTATTCGGCAAACACCTGTTACCTTACACACAACTGCAGTAAAGATAATTATACATATCAAGATTGATTTCACCTGACTGAAAACATGTGCTTAATGATATTGTGATCCAATACTGATATGTAACGAAAGAACTAACAAATGCCAATAAAAATAAGTTTTTAAAAAAAGTATGTTTTTGTTTATGTCCATTGGATTCGTGGTGGTATTTTTTCGCCTTGTGAATGGAAACTACCTTAAGGAAAGGTCTACAATTAGACTCATTGATGGAACTTTGGCCCCCCACTCCTCTTCTCACATCATGAAAAGTGACCAGACTTTTGTGAACATTACCGCCTGGCCTGTGCGTGATGGGATCGCTTGGGATGCTGTTAAATTTCAAATTCATGGTCCCACTGAAATGATTAATGTGCCTAATGTCTTTCGTGTTTCTATGGGTGATGTAGTTAAACAGAACATCCGATCGGATGATTGGGATGTACAAGCAATTGAAGTACTGTTTTCTGATTTGAAATGTTATGCTGCATTTGATGCTGAAGATTTGTATTTAAATACTGCAAATTATGGTGAACAATTTTGCTATCAACATTATGGCACACATTTCCTACACAGAGCAAATACTTTTTGTAATTTTGTTAATTACACACAATGGGAACATTGTCCGGCCCCTTTGTCTGGCAGCTCTGCCACGTTAGTGAACAAGTTCACATATTTTTCGGATTTTAGTGTGTCTAGTCCGACCTCTTTATTTTAAACTGGCGGCTGAAACTGCCTCTAAGGTTAGATTAACACATACCAAATTGTTATATTCCAAGTCCTTTATGGACGAATTGGCTATCGGAGGTTATGACCTATGGAAAGCTACTATCGATCTTAAATCGGTTTGGGGAACTAAACCGTGGCAGGTACAGGGAACAGAAGCTTTGCATCGTGCCTGTCTTATCCCAAACCACATGTTATTTTTGAATTCATCTATTTTTCAGACCCCCTGTTTTGGATTGGCTATATCTAAAAAATTGAATTCCCCCTCGATCCCGGATCTGGGTGCTTATCCCAATTGGGAAAATCATACAGATCTGTCCCTAACTATGTTGCAGTCCCTCGTTTCCAACACCACCTTCAATGTTTCAGCATTAGATCCTGAGGGGTGGTTGGTATGGCAAACTGGCTCAGATTCATGTCAACGTCGATTTCTAGCTTTAGCTCCTGGGTATACTCAAGTTAGAGTAGATCCTCGTTTTGAATCATCACACACTGTAACTACCTACTCTGTGGGTATGTTATGCCAGTCATAGCTGCAACATTCCACATTAGCATCTGTTAAACTTAATTTATCACGTTTAAACGATAAAATAGATTTGAATGATTTTATTAAGGGTCCTGCGATGGGCAGGTCCAAAAGATGGGTGTATGCTATTTACAACGAAGTTTGGAAACTGTCGCAGATTGAAGCTGCGTCCAGATTACGTGCTATTGACCAGGCCAATATGGAAAAGGTATTGGCTGTGATAGATAATAGCATAAACACCTTGTCTTCCAGAATTTATACTTTAGATAATATTGTTTCATCTGTCGTAGACATTGTGCAGAATGATTTGTCTGTTTTGTATCATGGCCAGAATCAGTTGCGTTCTATTATGCAGTTTGCATGGACTTTGCAAACGTTCAAGGCAGGGAAAGTCCCTTGGGACTACATGAATGTTTCATCGTTATTCTTTCCTTGACTGCGAAACAACAGCTCATGTCCATGAAAGATGCTATTATAAATTGCTGCACATTGAAAAATTAGAACCTTTGCCATTCTCAATTGCTGAATTAAACTCGGCTGTGTGGCTTACTCACGGGTTGATCACGTTACCTTTTCCCCTGTTTAAGTTCAGTTCGTGCATGAAACACTATGCGCTTGGCAGATATGAACAACTTGGTACTGCCTTCCTGCACGAAGTTTGGTCGCTCCCGTTCACATATAGATGCATGCGGGAGGGCAAGGAGGTTTACTTAAAGGGTGAGGAGTGCACTTCTGCCCCTGATCATTCTGTAGTGTGTAGACACATACAATTACATGGCGCTTGCAATATGCACGCTCCTAATTTGGCTTGCGTCCTGAAGGGTATTCCGGTGCCAGTTATAACCCCTTCATTTACGCTGCTTGCCAACTGTAGTTATTTGGTTTTAAATAATGAAGCTTGCTGTGGGATGCTAGAAGGAATACCTTACATAGTAACTGTTTCACAGCGTGTAGTTTGCTGTAATAATGTCCTTTTCCCACCCCCGCATGGCCGGCTCGATGTTTCCATCTGGCCTTCGATTCCAACCTTGAAAGCAGAGTTAAACAAGATGAGCAGAAAAAGGGCTCTTTTGTCTCAAAAAGAGGTTGCTTTGACTTTGTCCCGTGAAACATTTCTTCTTCACGTAGCAAACACCCGCACGGAGGTGCAGGCGCTTTTGAATACTGACCTCCCCCTGCATTTTGGGACCTTGATACAAACTATCTTTAATGCCTCGTCTACGAGTGGCCTGGCACATTTTTTTTAAATTGTGGGCTCCGGCCTCGTGACATCTTTCCAAACTATTTTTGGTGTGATCCCCGCATTTTTTCATTCTATTTTATCCAGTGTCTTCGGAGGTCTTCCTTTGCTCCTGGCTCTTGTAGCTGGGGTGCTTTTGTTGATCTGCGCGCTACGCTATGGCTGCACACCTTGCGTTACAAGACAGCATGCCCCGTCTGCTACATCTTCGTAACTGGATGCTTGAATATTATGGCACCTTACCCCTGGCGACCTTAAGCGTCGCGTATGGATTGTCCTTCCGGTTTCCATTCTTTACTTGTGTGCAACCAGTCTTTCACTGCCTGGATTGTCCATTCCAGTGGGCTCTGGATTTGTGCCTGTCAAACTTGGTGCCACCTGCCCCGGATTTTGATCAACTGATGGGCCCCTTAGTGACTCATGAGTTTGCCTGTTCTGGTGTTGGGTTTATGGCCTTGGGTGCTGCACATGGAGTCCTTGGAAATTGGGACATCGGAGAGGCTGCTATTGACTTCCTGGAACGAAGTTATGTTGAGGAACCTGCCTGTTGTCCTCGTGTGGTGCTGGAAGCTCCAATTATAAATGAACACGTGTGTTCCTTTCCCTTGCTAAATTGGATGGCAGATACTTTTGTGGAACGCTCCAATGATTTCCTCTTGGAGGCTGTTGCAACTTATTGTGCTTATACCTTGATGGATTGACTCTTTAACAATGTCCAGTTCTGGTGCATCCATCGATGTCATTTTTTCCCCATTTTTCATGTTTTTTTTCCTTGAAACATCGTTTTTCTTTTAAATTTTCTCTTCTGTTTTTTTCCTCTCCTTTCGAACTTTACACTTACCTTATATGGACTTATAGTTCATGCCCTTGGTTCCGTTCTCTCCAACTTGAACTCTGCGTTCTTGATAAGTGCGCCCCTAGTGGTTAGTAGCCATAACATGCATGCAGCTGCCAATACCTGAAAGACGAGTCCTTTAATATTACAGAGCAGCATGTTTTTAGAGGCATTCGAAACGAAGAGCTGTTGCAGGAGAGAGCCTAGCTGATCCTGTGATGTGATTCCACTAAGCTGATCCATAAGGTATGGGGTCCCCCATGCAAGCCTAAGAGACCTTCCATTAGTCTAATAATAACCTATTAGTTGTTAGAGAAAGGAGGGTGGTTGCTTTCCACTGTCATTATTGTAATGATTGCTCCTTTCATTCTGTATGGTATTGTAACAATGCTGATGGTTCTGATCTTGACCATTTGTCTGCTTATGTTAGCCAAAGTACTGCATCTTAGGACGCGAGGTTTATAAAATAAACTCTTTAAACTTTACCGTGTCTTTGTTATTCTGTTGTGGACTGATATATAGATACAAACCGGTATTTCGGATTCCCACCACTCCTGAGAATATCTAAGTCGCTTGTTCTGGGTTGTCTATACATTGGGACCGCCGAGCTAAATCTCGGATAACGAATGGGACACTAAGCTAGTCGGATAAGAGGTTCTTGATCCTGAGGGGAGTTTCTGGTACACCACAATTCTCTGAGGTCCTGGTTTCCTGCGCATAGTTCTGTGCATAAGCAGAATCCCTGCAACAGTACCTAATGTATTTCGAGTTTCTATGGGTGATGTGGTTAAACAAAATATTCGTTCTGATGATTGGGACGTTCATGCCATAGAAGCATTGTTTTCGGATTTGAAATATTATGCCGCATTTGATGCTGAAGACTTGTATTCAGACACTGCAAATTATGGGGAACAGTTGTTTTCAACATTATGGAAATCATTTCCTGCATAAAACAAATACGTTTCGAAATTTTGTAAATTTTACCCAATGGGAACATTGTCCAACACCAATTTTAGGTAGCTCGACTACATTGGTAGGGAAATACATTTATTTTTCTTTAAAGTGGCGGCTGAGCCTGCCTCAAAGGTAAGGCTGACACACACCAAATTATTATATTCTAAATCCTTTATGGATGAGTTGTCAATCAAAGGTTATGATCTGTGGAAGGCTACTATTGATCTTAAATCGGTTTGGGGTTCCAAACGTGGCAGGTTCAAGGAAAAGAAGCTTTGCATCATGCCTGCCTTATACCAAATCATATATTGTTTTTAAATTCAACCATCTTCCAAACCACCTGTCTTGGATTGGCTACTTCGAAAAAACTAAATTTTCCCTCTATTCCGGATCTTCGTGCTTATCCGAAATGGGATAACCAAACAGATCTGTCCCTTGATGCGTTGCAGTTCTCTATCGCGAATACATCTTTCAATATTTCTATATTCAGTCCAGAAGGATGGTTAATATGGCAGAGGAGTTCAGATTCCTGTCAACATCGATTTCTGGGTCTGCAACCTGGGTATATGCAGCTATGCGTAGACCCTCGTTTTGAGTCCTCCAATACAGTGACTACCTACTCTGTAGGGAAGTTATGTCAATCCTGGCTGCAACATTCCACCTTAGCATCTGTTAAACTTCATTTATCAAAATTACATGACAAAATAGATTTGAATGATTTTGTTAACCCCTTCAGTGCCCATGACGAGCTGGACTCGTCATGGGCCGCGGTGGCGCTGTGCCCATGACGAGTCCAGCTCGTCATAGACCCCGCCCGCTAATGCAACGGCCGGCACTGGGCGGGGAAAGGGGCGGGCACTGAAGGGGTTAAGGGTCCTGTGGGTGGCAGGTCCAAAAGATAGGTGTACGCTATTTACAACAAAGTATGGAAATTGTCACAAATTGAGGCTGCGTCAAGATGGAGAGCGATTGATCAAGCCAATATGGAAAAAGTACTAGCCGTTATAGATAATAGCATTAACACTCTTTCTTCCAGAATTTATACGTTAGACAACATGGTTTCTTCTATTGTTGATATTGTACAGGATGATATGTCTGTGTTGTATCATGGTCAAAATCAATTGCGTTCTGTTATGCAGTTTGCATGGACATTGCAAACGTTAAAGGCAGGGAAGGTCCCATGGGACTACATGAATACGTCATCTTTGTTTCTTCCCTTTAACCTTACCGCAAAACAACAATTTAATGTCCATGAAAGATGCAACATATTCATTACTGCATATTGAAAAGTTAGAACCTTTACATTTCTCCGTAGCGGAATTGAATTTGGCCGTGTGGCTTATCCACGGCCTAATCACATTACCTTTTCCACTGTTTAAATTTAGTTTGTGCATGAAACATTATGCTCTGGGTAGATATGAACAACTGGGGACTGCGTTTCTACATGAATTATGGTCACTCCCCTTTACATATAGATGTACGAGAGATTTCAACTCCTTACCTACCCTCCTATACCCAACGTTGACCTCTTGGTGGCCCGCTCACTCAATCTTTCTGCCCCTCTTACTGTTGTTCTTGTATATCGTCCCCCTCAATCCATGCCCTCTTTTGTTGCTTCCCTTCAGGACTTATTGGCCACTTTGGTGGTCAATAACTCCTCTGTTCTCCTGCTCGGCGATTTCAATTTTTGGCCGGGAGACGCTAGGGAAGACTCTCACTCCAAAGATTTCTCCGCCACTCTTCACTGTTTGAACTTCACATCTCATGTCACAGCCCCCACCCATGTTCAAGGACACATTTTGGACCAAATTTGGTCTACACGCCCGGTTATCTCATCCCCTTCTATTCTTCCCTGTGTCTGGTCGGACCATTCCATCATTTCTTTTTCTATTCACTTGGGTGTGGTTGACAAGCTTTCTTTTCCCAAAAACCGTGTGGCCCGGAACTGGAATCAGGTTGATCTTGATTCCCTCTCTCTCACTTTGGCGTCTTCTGCCCCGGCCCTTAATGATCTCCCTTTAGAATCACAGGCCGAGCTGGTTAACTCCTGGCTTTCTTCCTCCTGTGACCTAGCTGCTCCGCTTAACAAAATCAAAGCGGTTCGTCCCTATGACGCGCATAAATGGTTTTCCCCAGAGTTAAAAGCACTCAAACTCGACCTCAGGAGGGCGGAACGCCATTGGAGACGGAATTACAACTCCTCTCTGCGTGTCAAATACAAATCACTCCTTAACGTATACAAAAAGGCGATCTTAGCGGCAAAAACCTCTTACTTTACGGAGAGAGTGGCTCTTGCCGCCAATAAATCTCGGGAAATTTTTTCCCTGGTCCACAACCTTGCCACTTCTGACCGCTCCACCCCCAGTCTTCTTCCCTCACAGTCCCTCTGCTCATCACTTAACGATTTCTTCATAGACAAGATCCTGAAGATCAAAGCCAATATTCCCGTGGTGGCCCAACCTAGTTCTACCTGTCTTTCCTCCCCCCCTCGCTCTTCCTTTGCCTCTTTTCCTGCCATTTCTCTTGAATTATTTTTTAAACTCCTAGCTAAAGTCAGGTCTGGTTCCCCTGCGGACTGCGCGCCAGCTCGCATCCTCAAAGTTCTCTTCACCAACTGCCCCGCCCCTCCTCTTGCCTTTCTCAACTCTTCTTTGGTCTCTGGTTTAGTTCCTTCTTCTTTCAAATCCGCCATAGTCCTTCCCATCCTAAAAATCCTTCTCTTCCTTCTAATTTCCGTCCTATTTCCCTTCTTCCCTACCTTGGTAAAATCCTGGAAGCCCACGTCACCTCCTGCCTCTCCACTTACGTTGAGGAGAACGGCCTATTGGCTTCCCATCAGGCGGGCTTCCGCCCGGGCCACTCTACGGAGTCGGTGGTTCTTGCGGTTCTGGACGAACTAAAGGGAAAAGCCGACCTTAACCTTCCCCAAGCTCTGGTTCTCCTTGACCTATCCGCTGCATTTGACACGGTCGACCATTCCATCCTTCTCGACCGTGTCAGATCAGCGGGTATTCAGGGCGCAGCCTTTTCCTGGCTTGCGTCCTTTCTCCATGAGAGATCCCAGGCGGTTCATCTTTCCGGCTTTTCCACCCCCTCCCGCCCGGTCACTTGTGGGGTTCCTCAGGGCTCTTCTCTCTCTCCCCTTCTTTTCAACCTCTATATTCAACCTCTTATCACATCTCTCCTTCAGTTGGGGGTCTCTGTGTACAACTACGCAGATGACCTTCAACTCATCTTCGATCTGTCTTCTTCTCCTGATTCTCTTTCTAAGTTCTGTTCTACTTTAGTCTTCATTTCTGAGTGGATGAGTGCTAATCACCTGAAACTCAATCCGGACAAGACGGAGCTTGTCCTCACTGGTGGTCCCTCCAACCCCTGGTCCCCTGCTCATTGGCCCCCTTCCTTCGGTCCCCCCCCCCCCTTCCCGTTGCCTCCGTCCGTACTCTTGGCATCAAAGTCAGTCATGACCTTTCAATGCACAACCAGATCAGCTCCGTTGTTTCCTCTTGTTTCTTGTCCCTCCGCCTCATTCGGAAGATCTCACGGTTCTTCTCTACTGACGCTCTTAAAACCATAGTCGTGGCCCTTGTCACCTCTCGCCTCGACTATGGAAATGGCCTATATGTGGGTATTCCTGCCTCTGAATCCCGCAGACTTCAGGCCATCCAAAATCAAGCTGCCCGACTTATTCTTTCCCTCCCTAAATCCTCTCACATCACTCCTGCGCTCAAGTCTCTTCACTGGCTCCCTGTCCGCTTTAGATCTTTTTTCAAATTGGCTTGCCTAGCCTTTCAAGCTCACTCCCGTTCTGCTCCGCTTTTCATCACTTCTCTTATCTCCCCTTATGCCCCTTGTCGCACTCTTCGCTCTTCCTCTATGTCTCTTTTGCACATCCCCCGCTTTCGCAAATCCAGATCGGGTGGCACTCGGTTCTCAGTCCTTGCCCCTCAGTTCTGGAATAGTCTTCCCCTTTCTATTCGTTCTATTCCCATCTATTCTCACTTCCGTAAGGCCCTCAAAACTTTTCTTTTCTCCCAGGCGTTCCCCTCCTAGTCCTTCGAGTTGATTCAGGGAGTTCTGACTCAGGTCCCCAGCGCCAGGAAGCCGCTTGGCCACAGTGCGCTTTATCAAATACCTTTTTTCATTTCATGGTAAAGAGGTATACTTAAAGGGTGAGGAATGTACTTCAACACCTGATCACTCTGTAGTATGTAGGCACATTCAATTGCATGGCGCGTGCAATGTGAACGCTCCTAATTTAGAATGCGTCCTGAAAGGGATTCCGGTGGCAGCGATTATGCCATCATTCACGCTGCTCGCAAACGGTAGTTATTTGCTTTTAAATAATGAAGCTTGCTGCGGGATGCTAGTGGGAATCCCCTACATAGTGACTGTATCACAAAGAGTAGTTTGCTGTAAAAATGTCCTTTTCCCTCCCCCGCAGGGGCAGCTGGATGTTTCCATCTGGCCTTGTATTCCAACCTTGAAAGCAGAGTTCAACAAGATGAGCAGAATAAGAGCGCTATTGTCTCAAAAAGAAGTCGCCCTGACATCTTCCCGGGAAACATTTGTCCTTCATGTAGCTAATACGCGCACCGAGGTGCAGGCGCTTTTGAATACTGACCTCCCACTTCATTTTGGGGCTCTGATTCAAACAATCTTTAACGTCTCGTCAACAAGTGGCTTGGCTCATTTTTTCAAAATTGTGGGATCCGGCCTCGTGACCTCCTTCCAAACTATTTTTGGTGTGATCCCGGCCTTTTTTCATTCTATTTTTTCCAGCGTCTTTGGCGGTCTCCCGTTGATTCTGGCCCTGGTAGCAGGAGTGCTATTATTAATCTGCATACTGCGAAATGGCTGCACACTCTGTGTCACACGTCAGCCTGCCCCGGCTGCTCCATCTTCGTAACCGGATGCTTGAGTACTATGTAACATTACCACTGGCAACTCTGAGTTTGGCCTATGGATTGTCCTTCCGGTTTACCTACTTTACATGTGTGCAACCTGTCTTTCACTGCCTAGATTGTCCCTTTCAATGGGCTCTGGATTTGTGCTTATCTAACACGGTGTCTCCAGCCACGGATTATGATCGGCTAATGAGTCCCTTAGTGGCTCATGAGTTGGACTGTTCTGGTGTCGGGATTATGGCCTGTGGAGCAGCACATGGGAGTCCTAGGGAATTGGGACATCGGAACGGCTGCATATGACTTTCTGGCAAGAAGTTATCTTGCAGAATATGTCAGTTGCCCTCTGATGGTGCTAGAGGCGCCGATTGTCGAAGAACATGTTTGTTCCTTTCCCTTATTAAACTGGATGGCAGAGACTTTTAGAGGACGTGCCAACGATTTCCTATTGGAGGCAGTTGCTACTTACAGTGCGTATACGTTCATGGATTGACTGACTGGTTGTCTGATTTTTCTTTGCACAGACAGGTGTCTATCGCCTTGAATTTTTTATTTCTCCTTTTTTGGTTGTTTTTTTTTGTCTTAGAACTCTCACTGCACCGTAATGTGGATTTCAGATTCGTGCACTTAGTTCCGCTCTATCGAACTTCAACTCTGCGTTCTCTGATTGTATCCTTATGGCTAGCGGTTCGATCAAGGGGGGATGTAGTGAAGGCTGCCCCAATACGTACATACATTGCTAAGTTAGCATAGCCACGTTAGAAGCCTGAAAGCCATCTTGCCGCATTTGCTGCTTTTGCACACGACACTGCAGTTACATGTTATTATTTGAAAACTGCTTGCTCGACTTTTTCTTCACATGAGAACTGTCTGTGGTTCACATCCCTAGCCGTGCGCTGCGACCTTGGTCTGAACATTGTGTAAAAGAAACAGTCTGGGTTGCTAGACAATGCATGTTTTTGAGTTCAGGTTGATCGGCCCACTATTTAGCCATAACACACACGCAGCTGCGAATACCTGAAAGTCGAGGGTTTTTAATATTGCAGGCTGCATGGTAAACACACATTTTGAAGAAGAGTTTTCCTGCGAGAAGACTTGATCTGATCCTGTGATGTGATTTCACTAAGCTGATCCTTAAGGTATGGGGTTCCCCATTCAAGCCTAGAGACCTTTTATTAGTCTAATAATATTAGCTTGTTAGTGAAGGGAAGGTGGTTGAAACCCACTGTCATTTATAACATGATTTCTCCCTTTATTTTTTATGGTATTGTAACAATGCTGATGGTTTTGATATTAATCATTTGTCTGCTTGTATTAGCCAAAGTACTGCATCTAAGGACACGAAGTTTATAAAATAAACTCTTTTTATTTTTACCGTGTCTTTGTTTACTCTTGTTGTGGACTGATATGAGAATAATAACGAACAGGTATTTCTGATTCCCACCATTTCTGAGAGTACTCTAAGTCGCTTGTTCTGGGTTGTCTATTCATTGGGACCTCCGTGATAATACGGATAACCAATGGGACACTGATGCTGGCCGGATAGGGGTTCTGAGGTGAGTTTTTGGTACACCACAATTCACTGAGGTCCTGGTTTCCTGCGCATAGTTCTGTGTATGAGCAGAATCCCTGTAACAGCGGAGGGCCTCACGTGTTAAGAAGGAATGGGGGTAATTGGGTTTCAGCAAAAAACAGTTAACATTTGCACATCACCAAGTAAAGTGTTCTGATCCTATACAAAATATTTTTTTCATCCCATAGAATTACAAACATATGCCTAAATAACTGCTGAAATATATTTTGAAATGTTTGTGCAGATCACCTTAGATATTTCAATGTTGTGTTACAAAAAACAAAACCTGAAATCTTACAGCCTTTCGTTTCACATGCTTTGCACACTGTGATTGTCACACAGTTCACTTTACAAAATCCTCTAACTTCACAGTAATAGAAAGAAAATTAAATGTAGGAAGATAAATTGACTTTTGACCTCTGTCTCTGAATGGCGAGCAAATGTGATAAAAACAATATTTTAAGGCATCTTTATTGCTCATTCACTTTGTGAGCAAACATAATACCTGTTATTTGTCAGCTCAACAAAATGGGCGAGTAGGCACTAAAAATATCTCGTCCTGATGAAATATGACTCGCCATAGTGAGTGGATCCCAATGCACCCACAAACATACCTTGTGCCTTTTATAGGGGATCCACTGGGTTCATGATGATGATCCCTGAATACCTTCAGACATCTTGTGCTCTTCGTTTGCCTCTTCTATGAGGCTCATAGTGAACACCTTGTAATCTCTGAAAGCTGACATACATACCTTATATCAGGGGTTTCCAACCTTTTCTGGAATACGAGCAACTGTTGTTCAATGAAAGTCATTGTGAGCTACTAATATTAGTGTTGTAAGAGTGACCACATCAGACAAGATTACCTTAGTGACCACCATATGCAAGATTACCAGAAGCGATTACCTCAGTGCATCAGGAAGGATTGCCAGCAGTAATGTAAAAAAATAAATAAAAAAAGCTTTATCAATTTGGAATCTATGGGTAATACTTAGCCATTGCTGCCATTCCCCTGGCACCAGATGTGATGAGTTTATATACAGTACATGGAGTGCCATAAACAGTTCCGGCGATCACTCTTTGGTAGGGAATGTGTACCACTGTCTGTGGAGTCATAAATTAAAAGCATTGAATGAGGAATCCAAGTGGGCCTCGACCTTACCCAGACAAACTGCGGCCAGTGAATAACATATCCAGATGTCCAGCATCGGGTATGTGTGATCACTGCGTGTACTGTGTCCCGATTAGCATGTGTTCCTACCTCTATGCAGCATCGGCCTATATGGTGTTTTAGGAACATGCGTACCTCTCTGGTCATGTGTGCTTGTTGGGGCCAATCTCCATTGGCTCTGTGTTCCTATGTGGCATCTGACTTTATGGTGTTTTAGGAACATACGTACCCCTCTGGTAATGTGTGCTTATTGAGGTCAATCTCTCTGGAACATTGTGGTGTCGCTGAACCTATTTGTAGGTACGCTCACGGTTTCCTGTTCGCATGTTTGTCTGCCAGCTATGTGCCACCCCACCTGTGACCTGCCAATCAGTAACCTCAGGCCTGGGTCTCAGAGCCTGCCTGACCATGTATTTCTGAGTCAGAGTTGACAGAGTTCATAATGGGTGAATTCGATAATAGAGATACAATTTCGTTGTCATACATACATGTACTATTAAACCCGTGGGGTGAAATTTGAAATCCCATATTACCCGAACCCATACTTTGCATCCTCTTAAATACTTAACAAGTGAATTCACTTGTGAACCCTGAAAACCCACACACATACCTTGTTATATTCCATATAGGTACTCCAATATAGGCTCAGGTAACATTGTAACCTTTCACCTATACTCTCCCCCTACATTACACACATAACAGTTCTTAGGGACTGACCTTTTTACCTATATACAACAATGCACACAGAACGCAGGATTTTCCCTGGTCAAAAGCCTCATACATTATGCATGAGTATTCTTGGAATCTCAGCAGGACTACCATCTCCTGTATAATAACTATGTGTAAAGTTCATTCCAGATGTCATCCTCAGTCCAACAAGTGGCACAGCAAGGTAGAACCCCCTAGGAGACCTGTGGGTATATAAACATCACATCTTGCTGGGACAAAGAGGAGATCAGGACTTCCCTGCCGACACACTGACGCGAGACGCTGAGGCTCCTGCATGCAGATACTCCAGCTCGCAGTGGTCTAACATCCCTCGTGGGTGTCCAACTCGAGACCAAGAGGGGGTCCCACAGTCTCTCACTTCAGGTAATGGGGTTGACTTTACCCTAGAGGGATTCTTGGCTTAACACCTATATACATGCTAGATTCACTAGGTACATCTAGTTAGGGTAGCATCGTAGGAGTACACATTTTATTGTCATGTATTTTATATACTTGCCTGTATTCATGGTTATAGCAAAATGGCAGAAATCTACCATCCTTTTACTTTCTTAGAGCTTCTAATCCTTTATATCTGTTACAGTCTAATGGTTGTTTCAGCACTCCTATTTACACTAGAATGACGCTGGTTCAATAAATACTTATTGCAAAACGTCCCCACCATTTATTCGGTATATCTCTCGGAGACAAAGTGAGCAAGAGTGACTGAGCGAATAGTACACTGTTTCCACAGTCCTGAGGTATCCGGTTTGTCATGTTCGGTAGTTGCCAAGAACTATTCTCTCCTTGGTAAGAGGAGTTTCTACTGGCACTGTGAGCTAGTTGGTACAAAAGGCCAACATACCCGGTGGGGGTGTTTAGAATCAGTCTGACACCAATCCTATAGTGTATGTTGTCTAAACGCGCAGACTCAATATAGCTTTTATAGGAACTACACGACAACCTTGTGCTACTCTACACCTTTGTTCTCTGTCGAATACACATCATTTTTACAGCACAAAGCAACAGAAAGAACGGTAGTGGCCTGCGATCACCGCACTCTATTTGTCCAATTACTTAAAAAAGTGCTCACTCTTAGGGTCAATTGTTACAAAGACCCGAGATTAACAAAATGGACAATTACAGGAGTAGAGGAGCACAGTAACCATAGGTGTTGCTAAGAGTCCCAGACACTTTAGGCATAGAGCGTGTGGAACTCTTATAGCAACACCTATGGTTACTGTGCTCCTCTACCCCTGTAATCCATACTTTTTACAGACTTCTCCTTCAGGACCCACAGGATGCATTACGATTCGTAAACGTACATATTGCCCTTCAACAGTATCTTATATGGACCTACAGGGTGCCTTGTGACCCCTTGAAATCCTCAAACATTCCTTCTGCTCTTCTGGAGCCTATTCGATGGGATGCAGAGGGCGACGTGTGACCTCTGAACACCCGCACACATAGCTTTTGGTCTCGCGCTGCCTCGGAGTGGCTCACCAAGTGACTTATTGATCTATGAATTTCACAGACATATCTTGTGCACTTCAATCACAGTTGCAGAACATCCACACACACCTTGTACTACTCTGAAGGTTCCTCACAGTGGGACTGTGAGATCCTTGAAGTCCCACAGACATACCCTGTCATCTTCAATTGTAGTACCAGAACACACACCTTGTGCTCCTTTGCAGGATCCTCAATGGGGCTCACAGTGGGACCCTATGATCCCTCAAGGCCCACAGACATACCTTGTACTCCTCTGCAGCCTCTTCTACAGGAGTCACTGAGTGAGTTCTATGCTCGTTGGACTCCCGGCAGACCAAGCATATTAACCTCTGATCCTCTGCACAGAACAGCTTCAGTTTCTCATCATGTTTCTCACACAGATTCTCCCCCTGGGGCTTCTCTGGGGACAGATGAAGCTGTTTTAACATATCCACGATGTTCCCGAGTTGCTTGTTGGGCCGGAGGTTTTTCGCAGAAGATATTTCCCTGCACTGTGGACAGGGGAAGTTTCCATCTCTTCCCTCCCAGGTCTGAGTAATGCAGGAGCGGCAGAAGTTGTGCCCACAATCAATAGTCACTGGATCAGTGAAACATTCCAAACAGATGGAACACGTGGCCTCTTCCTGGAGGTCCCCGAGCTGAGCTGCTGACGCCATGATCCAGAAACGAGAAAGTTAAACTAAGTTTCTTTTTAAAAGTGGGTGAGACGGCGCCATTGAGGGGCAGCGTGGGCTGGGATTGGCTGGCAGTCTGCAGGCTTCCCATTGGTTGCTGTGGATGAGCAGCACCATCGTGGATTGGCTGATAGCTTGCTGGTTTCCATTGGTTGATGCTGAGGACAAGTTTTCTCTAGTCTAATTAGGTAGAGAGTCTGCCGGGTGCCATTGGTTGGTTAATCTCAGCGCAGACTCGGATTTGCTGGTAGCCTGAATGTTCCTATAGGCTTTTATTGGTTGATGCTGAAGATGTGCTGTGACATAGCCTCGTAAACACTCCTGTAACTTTTTATTTTTTTATTTTGTTGCATATTTATATAGCGCGAACTCGACCCGAAGGTATTGGAGCGTTGTACATGTGCACCGTATTTACATTACACATTCAGCACGGGGAGATTATGTGATTTGCCCAGAATCACATAATGTGGACGCGACCTCGAGGCTCGAACCCTGGTTTCCTTCAACAGAGGCGGCAGCGCAGCCCACGGACCACATCCTCTCTATTACTTCACGTTGTGCTCTATGTTTTTTGAAACGTAAAGCATAAAACGGAGGAAGACTTTTAAGACAGTGGGAAAGGGAAAAACACTAGTAGAATAAAAAAAATTAACGAGTGGATTAAAAATGAACGAATGGGCTAGAACTGGATTAAAAATGAACGAATGGGCTAGAACTGAAAAAATAAACACAAGTGTTAGAGAATGAAAGAAGAAACTACATGCGAGGAAGAAGAAGAAAAATAATAAATAGCGCCATAATAGGGAAAAGCTGTGACAATGAGGAGGTGAAAGTAAAAGGGCAAGAAAAGGAAAACAGTAGAAGAAAGAAACCGTTTTGTTTAAAAAAAACTATATATACACAAAAAGTTTTACTGAGTTCGTTAGCTCACTGCACCAGGGGCACTGGGAACCAGAGGCAGCCCTGGCAAATGTTGTCTTACCAGCCCTCATACTCAGACCCCTCAGGATACTGTGGCATAGATTTGCAAATTTAGCGGCACAAGAATGGAAATTATGCGGCATTTTTGTGGCACTTTATTTTACTCGTCATTATTTCTTTCAGCCTTAAATTAATGGAAACTGTTTAAAAAGACTATTTTACTTTGAAATAGGTATGTTTAAAGTGTCTGAGAGGCTTTTTGCTATATTCTAGCATAGGTTAAAACAAGCACAATAGCACAGGGAGACCTCAGAGACATGACCATGAAGATGTCAGATATCACTGCCCATAGAGACATCGGAGGCACCCCAGATCTGGGAGATGTCAGAGACACCTCTGACCATGGAGACGTGAGAGACACCTCAGACCTTGGAGATGTTGCTCTTTTTCGACAAAGCTTGCAGATGGTGCACAATCGTTTTTAAGCACCAATGTCACTTAAACTACAGACATTGGCTTAACTCTGAAATGCCTCAAGAGAGAAGGTTTGGAAGTGCAAATGTCAATAAAACAGCAGACGTTGACTAGTAGAGGGTCCAACAAGCAAACACCGGAGAACACACAAGCCAGCACTTCAGTTCATAGCTGTCAAGGTTTCAAATTGCTTATGTGTGACATTCAGGGCCGGACTGGCCATAGCGGGCACCGGGCAATCCTCCGGTGCGCCGCAAGGGTGGGGGCCGGTTTTGGGCCCCTGGGGGCCGCTTTTGTTAGAGGGCATGTTTTTGCAGCATAGCTGCAAAATCGGGCCTGTAACAAAATCGGCCGAAAACCGGGCCTGGCAAAGAGCTCGGCCGCACCCCCAACGTGGGAGGGGGGGGGGGGGGCGAGCACTTTTTCAGGGCCGGTTTTGGTTCCCAGTCCGGCCCTGGTGACATTTCCATATTTTCAGTGTAATTATAAGTCACATTCAACAACTGTGAGAGACACTTTCTCGTGAGTAAAATCGAGCAATCGGGCTGGACTGGTGGTGGGAAGTCTTCGCCGGAGTTGTAGAAGCAATGTCAAGACGTTGATCCAGCGGGTTACCAATAACAAATATTCACACACCATATACTCACCTGGGCCCATTCATTCACACTACCTAGTAAACACCGCCGGGGTGACAGTTTACTCTTACTCAGATCCACTAATGGGTTAAAATTTACCTTTGCCCTTTTCCTGATCGAAAGAGTAATGACTTGTCAATGGACCAATATTGTAGTACTAGTTGAGGTTAATATGACATTACTATAACTTTCTTAATCACCTGAAATGATCACAGACTCAGGAAGTTTTAAAAGGTTTATCTAAATTTTGTTAATGAGTCAGATACAATTTGCATAGCACTTAATCGATATTTCAAGGAGGAAGTTCATTTCAAGCTTAGTCATCTAATAAGGTATCACAATGACAGTCCCTCAGAAAGGGGAGGATAGAGAGAGCAGTACAAGTTAAAATCACAGTCTTATAGTTACCTAAAGGTGTGAAAACCAAAGCCCTTGGCCAAGGAGTTGGGAAACGGTCTCCAGGACAGGCTGGAGACTAAGGCTTCAGGACAGGATTCAGGACAGGATAGATAACCTCTCTAGCACCGACGCCTGCGTCGCTCCTCTCTCTGACACTCTCTTCCTCCTCGTGGTTCTTCCGCGGATGTTCTTCTAAAAATTATAGGTTTTGCTCTAAGTTCTTCTTCTGCACTCGCTCAGCTCTCTGACAGCATCCCGGTCTCATAGCAACTCTGTCTCTCGATCTAACTAATTAACTAATTCTACAACTATTATACCTTTTCTACGCCCATGTACCTCCCATTAATGTTTCAATATTATGGGGCCACTAACTCTGATTGGACAGGGACGGGGGGTTGATCCTCACACCATATTAACTTTTACTTAATTCCTTAAAGATCATTGTTCTAAATCCCACCCCTTCATTTTGTATTCATTTTCTTTATTTCCCACCCGCTTTCACATCGTTATTGATACAAATTGTATACAAAGTATGTAATATAGCCGGACATTCAGTTAGCTTCCCAGGGTGTTCAGTGGGTCATGGCCTCGGCTGTTTTCCAAGTTGAATTCATCGCGTTTTACTTCCCCCTTTGGTGCGCATGCGCTGGTCACATGACGCTGGAGCTTTAGTTAGCCAACCCAGGCCCAAAATACGAACTATTAGAAAGGTCAAAAAGAAACATATTTAAATCAGAAATAAATGATTTCACTGAATACCACCTACTTCTACTCTAACCCCAAGTACTTATAAAAGCTCTTCCCGCATTAGTAGCTTAGAAATAACACACGTTAGTTTCAGCAGTGCAAAGGCTTAGCATGTGAGCAGCAAAGCGGCCATGTTAGAGCATCCTGCGAAGAAGCAGAAATTTCCCTCCAAGCAAAAAAAGACGTCACACCACGTAAACATGGTTGACATATGCGCAATAAAGTTCACGCGTTTTAGCAGTCATCTTGGATTAGTCTCTGGTTACTTGTTAGTTAAAACACATAGGCAAGCGTCTTCTGGATACATATGTTTGTTGTGTGGTGCGCTGTTAATAAACACATTACAATGTTTTAGTACGGGTTAGTAATTATTGTGAGAGGATTGCTTCCGAACAAGTCTCCTTGCTCCATCAATCCCCTCTCTGATGGCGTTTCTGAGCCATCAAAACTACCTATAAATCAGATGCCAACTTTAGCATATCTCATTCACTTTCTCATTTATGTTCCTTCCTTTCTTGTCCTTTCCCTTCAATTTCTTGTAAAATTAGCTTTTTAATTCTTCTAGTTCAATTTCTTCAAATTTTCTTTTCTTTTCTTTGCCATTTATCTCATACGCTCTTTTCTTTCTACAACATTTGCACCATATCACTATTGTCAGCACTATTATTGTTATACCTACTAGTGGTACTAATATTTGACCTACAAGTCCTTTTCCTATATTAGTAAACCAAGTACCTATTGACGCAATACTTTTTGTTAGTCTTTCCCATACACTATCAACCTCCAGTGGTTTTAGTTCTTTCTGAAGTTTAGTAATATTCTTTATATAGCTACCAATTTCTGTACTTTTGTCTGGTATATATGTGCAACAATGTTGTATTTTCAACATTTTACAGCCTCTGCCCTCTTTTGCTAATAATATATCAAGAGCAAGTCGATTTTGCATAACCATAGACCTAATCGCAACCATTTCCGTATTAATCATTAGAAATCCTCCAGCAGTATCCGTTGATAAACAATCAACTACTGTAGATAATTGACATATTCTCCTTGAGTTCAGAATGACTCCCACTGAAGGTATTAGTGCACCAAAAATATCGCCTATGATTTCAGAGAAACTAGCTCTTTTACCACGTTATAGTTCTCTACTGTTTTCATTGCTTCCAGTGGTTCTTTTAACGTGGTACACTTTTGGAAAAACTATTCCAAAATAACAGCAACCGTTCCACCGTGCAGGAAGCCTAAAGTAAGCCTTATTCCCGCACACATAATATATTCCTGGAAAAACTGAATCCATTCCTTCTTTAAATCCCCAACCTCCAAGAATTAAGAAATTATGTTCGCACTCACTGGAACCAATAAATACATTGTTTATAATCAGTCTTTAATCTATGAAGACAAATTTTCCCTGTCTTTACAATATCTAGCGCCATCGCAGCATGAGTCTTGCCAGCTGTATAGTTACCCTCCTTCTCAGCCCACGGTGGAATATGAGCCTTATGTTCAGAAGCCTGTGTCTCTTTCAAGAGTTCTTCTATTTTCATTAATTTGTGGCACAATTTTGTTATTGTCGTCTTCAGTTTCCCTCTCTGTCTGACCTTGTTCAGGTTTTATTGTTGATGCTTCATTTGCCTGAATGTGTTCTTCTGCTATCTGACCCTGTTCAGGTTTGATATCTATTGGTTGTCCTTCTTCCTCCTGAACGTGTTCTTCTTGTCCTAACTGGTCCTGTTCAGGATTTACCGCACTTTGTTCTCCAGCTGCCTGAACGTGTTCTTCTAAACTTGTCTGTCCCTTCTCAAACTCTGTTATCTCATTGTCAGTTTGAGCCCAACTTTCTCTCCTTATTTTCCCCCGCTCAGGTTCTCCGACAGTTTCAACCTCCCTATCCTGAGCTTGTTCTTCTTTACCTATCTGGTCCTCTCTAATTTCATCTAATCTAGGTCTGCTTCTTGTTTTGATAAAAGCCTCTGGTATCCAGTCCTGACTTGTGCTCAGTTGTTCTCCGTCAGCTACTTCAGAATCTACCAATTGGGATTCTTCAGCTGCACAACCTTCAGCTTCCTCACCAGTTGGGGTCGGTTGAGGATTTACGTCTTCAGGAGCTGGTACTCTCTTAGTATGACTGGCATATATCCAGTTAGGTTTACCTGCACATTTCACTGCTGTATTTGTAACCAATATAACCTGACAATGTCCGTCCCACCTGGGTGATAAACACGTCTCTCTGGTGTGATTCTTCACTACCACCCAATCTCCGGGATACAGATCATGCGCTTGATCAGGTTGCCTGGGGACTGCGTCTTCTCCAATCTGGTGAGAGACAGAACGCACCAGGTCAGCCAATCCTTTGCAATAATCTAGGACCATATCATCAGATAGATTTAGCAGCTTATGGCCTGGTACATAAGCTTGTCTCATTGCTCTTCCCATGACAATTTCATGGGGGCTCAATCCTGTATTCCTGTCGGGAATACTTCTGAGACCCATCAGAACAAGAAGCAAAGCATCTGGCCAATCCAAGGATGTGGATGCAAACATTTTCATCCGTCTTGATTTTATTGTGCCATTCATTTGCTCAACCACCCCAGAAGCCTCTGGGCGGTATGCACAGTGCCATTTTTGCTCAATTTTAAATGCTTCACAGATTAAAAATCTTTAATGTCAAGTCGGATTAATAATTTAAATTTTGGAAATGCAACTTTTAAACAGTTGGCATTTTTCTGCCTTAGCCATTTAGTGCCTTCAGGCGGTCCTAGGTCACATGACTGGGGGTAGCTGCCAGGCTTTGTGTATTCCTTTGAGCTAGCCACACACAATAGGGATTAGGTATGCCTGGATAGGCCATCAACTGGCAAGATAGCCATCCATTGGCAGGATGTGCTAGGGGAGCTAGGCACAGCCGTAAGTGCAACTGAATAGGCTGTGTCCTGGCATTCCCACAAAGGGCTTCTTACTGCTTTTAGTTAGGCTGATGCCAGGGCAGGGAAGACCTTTCTACTCTTATGTGCTTGCTATCTCCCATTCTTAATTTATGATTATCCTTGTCACTGAGTGGGAGAACTGCAAACTTCTTCCGTACCTGTTTAACTACATCCTGCACACCAGTTCCCTTTTCTCCTACATGGAATCGCCACCTGTTTTTATCCTGCTCAGTGAGTTTTGTTACGTAGCCTAATTCCAATATATTTGCTTATTTTGTATCTATGTTGCTTTTTGTTCACCCATCTTCTTCCTTCAGATAAGGGAGATGTTAGACTTGTCAGACTTAGGGTGGTGTTCCCCCCTACTTTTTGCCTTTTTCCCTCCATTTCTCCTGCAATTTGTTCTTGTTGTTTTTGTCGTTTTAGGACTCTGTGCACTTTGCCTCTGCTAACCAGTGCTAATGTGCTTGTGCTCACCACTTAAAACTTGGTAGGATTGGCATATACCTGATTGAGATCTTTAATTTACTTATACATCCATTGTAGAGTGGCACCCCATATAACCATTGCCTATAAATGAATTGGTACTAGTGGATCTTCAGCACTTATTGTGCCACTCACTTAAGCTAGAGGAGCCACTTGCACACCTACAAATGTCAGAATTGCCGGACGGCATCTGGCAACATGTCGTAGTAGACTTCTTTGGCATGGGAGAACTTTTTTGCGAAGTTCCTGAACCGCAATGGTGAAGTCCAGATAAATGGCTACTTCCGCACCTCTCTCGCCAGTTGTGGCGCCATATTCCAATCCTGGTAGTATAATATCCTAGCGGTACAAAAGGGGGTGGTGATGGACGGAGCATCAGAACCAATCAAACACTCACACCCAGTCAACAGATCTGGGTTTGATCCATCACCGTTCTTTAGCCCACTCTGCCACCCCAGTTCAGACATGGCCATATGCAAATCAGTCTGACCCTGTGCCTCATGGGAACAGTCCAGCCCGAACTGCCAAGCCATGCCTTCCCTGGACCGGAAACAAGCTTCCTAGGACTGGTTTCTGGCATTTCAGCCGTCTTCAGCCAGGCTTGCTTGAATCCAGTGGCAAAGTGAGCAAGGGACTCACGTCTGAGCATACCCTGCCAACTTGTGGCGAACAAAGCGGTACAAAAGGGGGTGGTGATGGACGGAGCATCAGAACCAATCAAACACTCACACCCAGTCAACAGATCTGGGTTTGATCCATCACCGTTCTTTAGCCCACTCTGCCACCCCAGTTCAGACATGGCCATATGCAAATCAGTCTGACCCTGTGCTTCATGGGAACAGTCCAGCCCGAACTGCCAAGCCATGCCTTCCCTGGACCAGAAACAAGCTTCCTAGGATTGGTTTCTGGCATTTCAGCCGTCTTCAGCCAGGCTTGCTTGAATCCAGTGGCAAAGTGAGCAAGGGACTCACGTCGGACTTGTGCCAACTTGTGGCGAACAAAGCGGTACAAAAGGGGGTGAATGTATGACATTGTTCTGCATTCTGTCCATCAATTGTTGTTTTTGCATTTGTCACCCCGAGTGGGAAGGGTATGCCCAGACGTGGGTCCCTTGCTCTCCATGCCACTGGAAATCAAGCTATCCTGGCTGAAGAGGGGTGAAACCCCGAAACCGGTCCTAGTATGCTTGTTTCCAGTCCAGGGAGGACCTGGCTTGATAGTTAGGGCTGGACTGTTCCCATGAGGCACAGGGTCAAGACTGATTTGCATATGGCTGGGTTCAAACTGGAACGGCACGGTGAGCAAACAAATTATGGATTTAGGCCCAGATCTCTGTACTGGGGTGAATTTATGACATTGTTCTGCATTCTGTCCATCAATTGTTTTTGCATTTGTCACCCTGAGTGGGAAGGGTATGCCCAGACGTGGGTCCCTTGCTCTCCATGCCACTGGAAATCAAGCTATCCTGGCTGAAGAGGGGTGAAACCCCGAAACCAGTCCTAGGATGCTTGTTTCCAGTCCAGGGAGGACCTGGCTTGGCAGTTCGGGCTGGACTGTTCCCACGAGGCACAGGGTAAAGACTGATTTGCATATGGCTGGGTTCAAACTGGAACCGCATGGTGAGCAAAAAAACAATGGATTTAGGCCCAGATCTCTGTACTGGGGTGAATGTATGACATTGTTCTGCATTCTGTCCATCAATTGTTGTTTTTGCATTTGTCACCCCGAGTGGGAAGGGTATGCCCAGACGTGGGTCCCTTGCTCTCCATGCCACTGGAAATCAAGCTATCCTGGCTGAAGAGGGGTGAAACCCCGAAACCGGTCCTAGGATGCTTGTTTCCAGTCCAGGGAGGACCTGGCTTGGCAGTTCGGGCTGGACTGTTCCCATGAGGCACAGGGTCAAGACTGATTTGCACATGGCTGGGTTCAAACTGGAACGGCATGGTGAGCAAAAAAACAATGGATTTAGGCCCAGATCTCTGTACTGGGGTGAATGCATGACATTGTTCTGCATTCTGTCCATCAATTGTTGTTTTTGCAGTATAATATCCCAGTCATTATCGGCCTTGGAGGAGCTCCCGGCGGGGGTTGGTTGGCCACCGACCTGTGCGCTTTTTCCACTATTAGCATTGCAGAAAAGGCTTCTCTGCCGAACAGTGTGGTGAGTAGGCGCTCAACATATTCCTCCATTTTGTCCGTATTTGTGGACTCAGGCACACCAAGAATCCTAAGGTTGTTTCTGCGTGATCTGGATTCTAAGTCCTCATTTTTTGCCGCTATCACTTTCAAAACCCTTTCCATGTTTAGTAGTTGCTCCTTTTATCAAGTGGAGGTATCGTCCAGGTCTGAGATACGTTGTTCAGCTTCCTTGAGGCCCTCGTCATGCTGATCTTGGTTGTGTGTAATATTGTCCATACGTGTGCACATGGTATCCATTTTGGCCTCTATAGAGGTTACGCTAGATTGCATGATGAGGAGGAGTTCTTTTAGATCCTCTGTCAAGCTGTGTGCACCTGTATTAGATGCATCTGTCATGTCACTTTCCGAGTCCGCTTGCGTTCTGGTGGACTTACGAGCTTCAAATGGCAGTTTAGTTTGTCTCCCGTCAGTCTTCGCCATTCCATCTGCTTTATCTTGTGTAGTCCAGTTGTCTCTTCTGGATCTTGCTGCAGGGCTGGGTGCGGGAAGTTCAAAGGTATAGTTGTTTGATTCCTGATTATGTTGCACGAATGTCCCTGTATAACATTAGAGGTTCTGATTGCACTTTGCACCCTGTCTTCTGTGTTATTATGGGCTGTCAGGCTGCTGCCCTATGATTAGGGAGTACTTGTT
Source organism: Triturus cristatus (assembly GCF_964204655.1). Lineage (NCBI taxonomy): Eukaryota > Metazoa > Chordata > Amphibia > Caudata > Salamandridae > Triturus > Triturus cristatus. The sequence goes on along the minus strand of NC_140579.1, from coordinate 92,440,120 downwards.
CCAGTCTTGTGAGCTTGTATCGGTCTTTTGACACTGTGTAGGGGAGGCGATGGTGTCCGTGTCTATCCTCAGCTTGCCCGGGACGCAAATCTGCTGGAGTCAGGTTCCGACCTTCGAATTGCGTGTATGTCACCCCTCACCCAGTCTGCCGGGGACTCAGAGGTGGGTTCACTCATGCTGGTTATAGGTTACTGAGGCACTCAGCTCTGGGGTGCTAATTGCGCCCCAGCGTGCGTTTGCACAGTGAATTGTCCTGGGTGTCTCTAAGTAGAGACGGCACTATTCGGCCTCACATGCAGGGTGATCTCACGCTATTATCCGTGCAATAGCAGAGTTTGTATCAGCTAGCTATTCGCGCTGGAGGTTTTGTTGGTTTTTGCTACATGTTCATACTGGAATCTTCCCTTCAGTTTCCCTGTATAATAAATTAAGTTATGTTTCACACTGCGTCGGTGTTCATTGTCAAGGCCTTGTGAAGATGGCGGTCTGTGGGTTGGGCCTTGGGGTGATCCTCGTATGGTCCGCTCTAGCTGGAAGCGAACAATCCGGGATGGCCACAGTGCCCCTTGCCTTGAGTTTTCTGTGCTTGCCTCTCCTCCCACAACTGATCTCTCCCATGTGGCGCTCGCTCTATACTGCAACGTTGGAGATTGATCGGCGGTCACGGGCCTCAATCAGGAATCGAGGGTGGGGGGTATACTCTCTCTCGGCCACACAGCCCACAATCAACAGTATGGGCACTAGTGGTCACTGGCCAGCCCCCTGGAACCGGCCAGTGCCGCCACCGCCTGATGACTTCTGAAGGGGGGGAGTGATCTTTCCCATGCCTCCCAAGCTGGTCTGACCACCTGGTATGGGTGGCTCTTACCACAGTGGTGTCGCTGCTTGTACGATTCTATTTCAGCGTAGCCTGCAGTTGAGGGAAGGCGGGGGCCGACAGAGCCACCCACAGTTCGGCCACACCACTGGCACCGGTTGGGCATCTCAGGCAGGTCTTCCCATTCCCAGCTCGTTCACTGGCCGCCTGACGCTTTGCCTTGGTGCTCACATGCGCCGCTTTCTGTGCCGATTATGTAGCAGGGGAGGCAGCCTCACCCGTGCTGGGTCCACCGTCTTGTAGTGGCTGTTTCACACTTCGGATGCTCTGTCCCAGCGGCAGCTAGATGATATGAGCGTCCACCATCTTGGGATCTACCGGGGCGCAGCGTGCTTGAGTTTACTGCACCGGAGAGGTAGTTCTACAGGTTTCACTGGCGTTAAGTAGTGCCGGCAGGTTTCCGATAACATTATTCCAATATTTCCTTTGGCCTCCAACATATGGGCAGGATATTATTGTGTAGGCCTCCTGAGCAGCAAGAGCCTCACGCAAGTGCAGCCATCTTGCCTGTGCGCCCTCTAGCGCCCTCGTGTTAGATAAAGTTCCTTGTGAGTAATGTAAGCTGGGGTTGATTTGCCTAGAGCCTGCATAGAAAATTGTTTTCCTGTACTTGAATCATGTTTTGCCCCATAATGGTGCCCATACAGTGCAGCTGGAAGGCATATACGTTTATATATTTTCACAATTTCTCTAATGGGTTTGCTGCCTATTTTGACAAATTTAAACACTGCTTCAAAAGCACTGATGAATTTTACATTTGTAGTTTTAGCGTGTGGTCACCAATGTTCTTCCTGCAAAAATAGGATACCCAGATAATTGAACGTCTTCACTTGCTCTAGTTTGTGTCCTGCTGCGAAATATGTTTTGCCCTTGTTTTTCCTCCTGCCACAGACCATAGTGTATGTTTTTGTTAGATTCAGTTTTAGGTCTCTGCCCTCCATAAAGGTTAAAAACTGCTAATCAAAAGCTGAAGGCCGTTTGTTGTTCGAGACTACAACACCTTGTCAACTGCATATAATAAAATGGGGTGCAAAGCCTTGTCCATTGAATGGTGGGCCATTGTCTGTTTTCACTACCTTCGGTATGCCCCATGCTGCGAAAACTTCATCCAACACAGGTATAGTGGTGGCAGCTTTGGTTGACAATATGAGGTGCGCAATCGGAAAACGTGAGTACTCATCCATTACGACCAGGATGTACTTACCAGATTGCAATTATGACTTTGACCTATTGGCTTTGACGTGGTCTAATGTCATTCTGCCTTCTGACTTTACCTTGCTTCAAACTTTTCTGTGTGCACAGAGGTGCTTGTAAGTTGATGAGAATTATAGGTGCGGACTATTGCCTTTGACAGGGCCTCATGTCTGACTCTGCCTAGCTGCTGCGTGCACAGCCGTGCTTGCAAGTTGTTTGGGTTATTCACATTCAAGGTCTTGGTGTTTTCCTGAGCGATTGTTTTTGTTTAGTGTACTGTGGAAGGCCTTGTGAGAGCTTCGTCAAGACAGAGGCTGGAAGAAGTGCGAATGGAGGAAGAGACTTGAGAGCTCCTTACTGCCATGGAGATGCTTGCTTGGAACTTGGCCAGTTCTGGTAAAATTCCTCTGGCGGTGGGAGGAGGTCTTTCACGAATCTTCTAGTGTGTTTATAGCTGAGGGTTGCAGGCTGAGAAACTGGGAGTTTGGATTCCGAGCGAGGGCAGACGTGTCTATCTCGGATTGAACCCTGGCTTGCTGAGCTCTTATCCCCGGCTGTAATTCCCCCAGTCAGAAGTGGGCAGTGTATGCACCAGGTGATGTATTGAGTTGTGTGGTTCTTTGATCATTGGAGGTGTTTTCTTTGTGGTGTGGGAGGTGCACATCCAGAGTACTCCTCTGTTCTCTATATATGTATATCTTTCTGATCTCTTGCAGGACGTCCAGTGTACCTTATCTTATATCAGTTATTGCTTGTTTATTAATCAGTATTATAGTTTGCTCAGTTATTGATTCATGCCTTTAGATTATAAGTTTGCTACATATATTTGCATATTATGCATTTGGTATCTGAGATAGCCTTTGTTTAGAGAGTATTATGTAATAAACCCCAAGCCTTATTCTAAAAGTGATAGAGTCTTTGCATTTTGTTATTTGCCTCCCAGGTGGGAGTGCAGGGATTGGGTGTGGCTTATTGGTGAGAACCTACATTCAAAACATTTTGGCGTAGTCGGTTGCAGTATCTGAACATTGATTTAAAAGGGGAAGATATGTTTTTTTTTTTTTTTTTTTAGAAATTGAAAGCAGACTCTTAGATATCAATTGATTTATTTGCATGGCGGTAGCCCATATGATGTGCTGGCTCATGAAGTGAGCTAATTGTGCTGAGTTAGAATTGGTGTGTGTGTGTTTAAGTGTGTTTTGTAAAAAGTGCTTATAAATAGCTTGCTACGTGAGGCAGAAAGGGCTGGATCCCTTTTAAGTGTTTGTTAAGGAATGCATATCAAATGTTTTCAGTTGCAAAGTGAATGTAAAATGTCAGAGCATAACTCTGAAGCGTCGGACTCCTTCGAGTTTAAAGACTCCGGAGTTGCGATGAAGGGTGTTAATCAGCAGGAGATTAATGACATTTTAGACAGAGACAGCTGTGTTATTTTAAATGTGTTGGTTAATATGCATCAAACATGTGAGCATTTGCTAACAGAACGTAGTGAGTTGAAAACAGAGCTAGTTGATGCCCAGTTTGAAAATATATCTTTGAAGACAGAATTAAACGTGTACCAGGCTGTGAAGCTGTTTACTTTGACCAGCCAGAATGATTCAGATGTGATAAATGTTACAGAGAATGCAGTCAGTCTACGAGCTACACAGACGGTTTTAATTAATTCTTCTGAGGAGCTTTCTCAGCCAGAAAGGAATGTGCATGAAAGTAAACAGACTAATGTTTTAGGCTTAACGATCACCGATTGCGGACATAAATTAGACATTACAGTGAATGATACATTTTGCTTCGAAAGAGAAATGCAACAATATGATTTTGGATGTGAACAGCAGATTGTGTACAATGGTTACAGGAAAGTGCAGGGAAATGAAAGGTTACTTTTAAATTCAGATGCTGGACAAATGTTGTGCTTTTGCGCACCAACAGATACTGGACAGAACAGAGTTAGAGAAAATGTGGTTTGCCTATGGGAGATTGCAATGGTTATTAAGTGGCATGTACAGACAGAAAAACAGTTTGCACAGGATTTGATAGAAAGTCCTGAAGTGGAGTTTGAAACACAAGATTTCCCAGTGAAGGTGCTCTATGTTATAAAGGAAATGAATTTGAAACAGTACAGAATGCCAGATGGGCGTGAAGGGATCAGTGAGATCATTCAGGGCTTGACAGATTGAGGTGGTGACCCTAATTGTGTAGCATGTGTGAAATATACCTTCTTTGACTGATGCTGTCCCAGATATTGTTACAGAAGTAGCATGGGACTTGATATGCGACTTTTGATATTGCCAATGCTTTTTTCTTTTTGATATGTCAAGATCAGTTTAGGTTTTTTTTCATGAGGTGATAGACTAATGACAGTTAAGAATTTGCTTGAATTCGTTAGACAGAATGGGGGAGCATTTTCAGATTAAAGAATGTGAAGTCTTGCTGGAGGTCAGGAGTGGTTAAAGCTGTTTTTCCACTCAGACATGTAAAGAGTTGTTCTGGGAGTGGGTCATTTGAAAGCGTCTTTGAGACTAATGTTTGGGAGGCTTGCAGTGAGATCATCCAGCAACACTGAGAAGAGCTCAGGCTTTCTGTGATGACTTAGCAGGAATTCCTACGGGAGGGGTCATCCCAGCTCCTCTCCCCTGTAGACAGAGACAGCTTCTTGGAGATAGATGTCTGGGAGGCTTGCAAAGGTGCAGGATCTCCCCCCCCCCCCCGAGGAGAGTCGCAGAGCAGATAGGTACAGACGAAAGTTGGCAGCAGGAGTTCAGAGCACGTTGACCATGAAGAGATAAGGTGCGAGCTAGAGACAGAAGAGACGTCTCTGCTTGTTATGTTTGGCGAGGGGCCATTTGGTGTCCGCAGAGATTTGTGAAGGGGGGCAGCACCTGTGAGGGGTGCAGTGAGAGAAGTGAGAGAAGGAGACTGCCCCAGCCCTTCTTGCTGTGTATAGAAAAAGAGAGATTTTACCAAGAATTCAGAGGCTAAAGCGTTGGTAGTATTCTTAGACAATTCCCCAGAGCTGGAGGACAGCTATGTAGATAGAAATGAAAATATTGTATTTTTAGACATGCAAGAAGTGTACTTTTGAAAAATGTTTTTTGCAAGAAGAGTGATGCTTGTTTCTTTTTTCAGATTCGCCCAGTTCTCCGCGCGTGAGTGGAACTCCCTTCTCCCGTGTGAGTGGGGCCCTCCCTCTCCCCCCCCCTGTCCCCTTCCCCCCCCTCCCCCCCCAAGCCTGGAGTGATCGCCAGACCAGACAGTGGCGGCTGATGCCTGTGGCTGACCAGACTGGATGGGGTCCTCCCTCGTCAAGGAGATGCAGATATATACCGGAGAACATGATGGACTGCTTCTTTTCAAGCAAAGAGGGATCAGCAGAGTGTGGAACTGTTTCCCACACGTGAGGTCGACTTTACATGCATGAAGGCTGTGTGTCTTTCACACAGGGTGACTGCTTGTGTGACTGTGAAGAAAAAAAAAACAAAAGAGGGAACTACAGAATGTACTTTGCCAGAAAAGTTCAGATGCGATGGGAGAATGAAGACTTATAGAGATGCTTTGCTGCCCTGTAGCTGTTGCTACAATATATGTGTTTGGCAGTAGAGTTTCCAGTTTAACCATTGGAGGCATTAGGAGCATTCAAAAGCTTGATTCATTTATTTTGTGTATTCATTTAAACATGTATCTAGATATCTATGAGCTATTTCTAGAAGCACCTGAGTTATTGCTTTTACATGTATTTAGAGAATGCAGACTTTATTTTCTCTAAAGTGATTATCATATACTTTTGATGAGTTTTTCAGGTTTTGCAATGGAGCATTTCGATCATAGTTGCTTTTTAGTCATGATCTGTTTTGAATTATGTATTTTTGTTTAGCCACTTCAGCACATGAGTTGCTGTTTCAACATGTGCTTTTTAGTAGTTGTGCCTTTCAATTTAGAAATGTGGTCTTAAATAATTTTGCTTTCAGTTGAGATATGCAGTGCTTCAATGATAGTTTTGTTTTTTGTTATGATATACAGTTGCTATTTGCTTTGCAATTAATCAATTTTTGCATTTAGGAAATGCAGTGCTTCATTTATAGTTGTGCCTTTAGTTGAGGATTTTGTTTTTGATATATGTGAATGGTGATGATCGAGGGTCATGGGGTGCAATGTGGTGAATGAGCCACTTTTGTGGTCTGACACCCTATGATGACCCTCAACCACCACCATTTTGTACTGACTTAAGTATGTTATGTTACCTTAGCCTTAATGTAGGATGGGTTTGCATATGCCTGCTTTTCTTCTGCCTTTTAGTGGAATAGTATTTCCAAGAATAGAAGGTATGGGATGTTGAGGTGCAGTCTTGTGGGTGGTGGTGCACACATGTGCTCAATGTTGTATACTGAGGGATTAAGTGTATAATGTTATTTGGGTTAGGTGAATTATGACTTTGACCTATTGGCTTTGACGTGGTCTAATGTCATTCTGCCTTCTGACTTTACCTTGCTTCAAACTTTTCTGTGTGCACAGTGGTGCTTGTAAGTTGTGTGGATGAGAATTATAGGTGCGGACTATTGCCTTTGACAGGGCCTCATGTCTGACTCTGCCTAGCTGCTGCGTGCACAGCCGTGCTTGCAAGTTGTTTGGGTTATTCACATTCAAGGTCTTGGTGTTTTCCTGAGCGATTGTTTTTGTTTAGTGTACTGTGGAAGGCCTTGTGAGAGCTTCGTCAAGACAGAGGCTGGAAGAAGTGCGAATGGAGGAAGAGACTTGAGAGCTCCTTACTGCCATGGAGATGCTTGCTTGGAACTTGGCCAGTTCTGGTAAAATTCCTATGGCGGTGGGAGGAGGTCTTTCACGAATCTTCTAGTGTGTTTATAGCTGAGGGTTGCAGGCTGAGAAACTGGGAGTTTGGATTCCGAGCGAGGGCAGACGTGTCTATCTCGGATTGAACCCTGGCTTGCTGAGCTCTGATCCCCGGCTGTAATTCCCCCAGTCAGAAGTGGGCAGTGTATGCACCAGGTGATGTATTGAGTTGTGTGGTTCTTTGATCATTGGAGGTGTTTTCTTTGTGGTGTGGGAGGTGCACATCCAGAGTACTCCTCTGTTCTCTATATATGTATATCTTTCTGATCTCTTGCAGGACGTCCAGTGTACCTTATCTTATATCAGTTATTGCTTGTTTATTAATCAGTATTATAGTTTGCTCAGTTATTGATTCATGCCTTTAGATTATAAGTTTGCTACATATATTTGAATATTATGCATTTGGTATCTGAGATAGCCTTTGTTTAGAGAGTATTATGTAATAAACCCCAAGCCTTATTTTAAAAGTGATAGAGTCTTTGCATTTTGTTATTTGCCTCCCAGGTGGGAGTGCAGGGATTGGGTGTGGCTTATTGGTGAGAACCTACATTCAAAACATTTTGGCGTAGTCGGTTGCAGGATCTGAACATTGATTTAAAAGGGGAAGATATGTTTTTTTTTTTTTTTTAGAAATTGAAAGCAGACTCTTAGATATCAATTGATTTATTTGCATGGCGGTAGCCCATATGATGTGCTGGCTCATGAAGTGAGCTAATTGTGCTGAGTTAGAATTGGTGTGTGTGTGTTTAAGTGTGTTTTGTAAAAAGTGCTTATAAATAGCTTGCTACGTGAGGCAGAAAGGGCTGGATCCCTTTCAAGTGTTTGTTAAGGAATGCATATCAAATGTTTTCAGTTGCAAAGTGAATGTAAAATGTCAGAGCATAACTCTGAAGCGTCGGACTCCTTCGAGTTTAAAGACTCCGGAGTTGCGATGAAGGGTGTTAATCAGCAGGAGATTAATGACATTTTAGACAGAGACAGCTGTGTTATTTTAAATGTGTTGGTTAATATGCATCAAACATGTGAGCATTTGCTAACAGAACGTAGTGAGTTGAAAACAGAGCTAGTTGATGCCCAATTTGAAAATATATCTTTGAAGACAGAATTAAACGTGTACCAGGCTGTGAAGCTGTTTACTTTGACCAGCCAGAATGATTCAGATGTGATAAATGTTACAGAGAATGCAGTCAGTCTACGAGCTACACAGACGGTTTTAATTAATTCTTCTGAGGAGCTTTCTCAGCCAGAAAGGAATGTGCATGAAAGTAAACAGACTAATGTTTTAGGCTTAACGATCACCGATTGCGGACATAAATTAGACATTACAGTGAATGATACATTTTGCTTCGAAAGAGAAATGCAACAATATGATTTTGGATGTGAACAGCAGATTGAGTACAATGGTTACAGGAAAGTGCAGGGAAATGAAAGGTTACTTTTAAATTCAGATGCTGGACAAATGTTGTGCTTTTGCGCACCAACAGATACTGGACAGAACAGAGTTAGAGAAAATGTGGTTTGCCTATGGGAGATTGCAATGGTTATTAAGTGGCATGTACAGACAGAAAAACAGTTTGCACAGGATTTGATAGAAAGTCCTGAAGTGGAGTTTGAAACACAAGATTTCCCAGTGAAGGTGCTCTATGTTATAAAGGAAATGAATTTGAAACAGTACAGAATGCCAGATGGGCGTGAAGGGATCAGTGAGATCATTCAGGGCTTGACAGATTGAGGTGGTGACCCTAATTGTGTAGCATGTGTGAAATATACCTTCTTTGTCTGATGCTGTCCCAGATATTGTTACAGAAGTAGCATGGGACTTGATAATGCGACTTTTGATATTGCCAATGCTTTTTTCTTTTTGATATGTCAAGATCAGTTTAGTTTTTTTTTCATGAGGTGATAGACTAATGACAGTTAAGAATTTTCTTGAATTCGTTAGACAGAATGGGGGAGCATTTTCAGATTAAAGAATGTGAAGTCTTGCTGGAGGTCAGGAGTGGTTAAAGCTGTTTTTCCACTCAGACATGTAAAGAGTTGTTCTGGGAGTGGGTCATTTGAAAGCGTCTTTGAGACTGATGTTTGGGAGGCTTGCAGTGAGATCATCCAGCAACGCTGAGAAGAGCTCAGGCTTTCTGTGATGACTTAGGAGGAATTCCTACGGGAGGGGTCATCCCAGCTCCTCTCCCCTGTAGACAGAGACAGCTTCTTGGAGATAGATGTCTGGGAGGCTTGCAAAGGCGCAGGATCTCCCCCCCCCCCCCCCCCCGAGGAGAGTCGCAGAGCAGATAGGTACAGACGAAAGTTGGCAGCAGGAGTTCAGAGCACGTTGACCTTGAAGAGTTAAGGTGCGAGCTAGAGACAGAAGAGACGTCTCTGCTTGTTATGTTTGGCGAGGGGCCATTTGGTGTCCGCAGAGATTTGTGAAGGGGGGCAGCACCTGTGAGGGGTGCAGTGAGAGAAGGAGACTGCCCCAGCCCTTCTTGCTGTGTATAGAAAAAGAGAGATTTTACCAAGAATTCAGAGGCTAAAGCGTTGGTAGTATTCTTAGACAATTCCCCAGAGCTGGAGGACAGCTATGTAGATAGAAATGAAAATATTGTATTTTTAGACATGCAAGAAGTGTACTTTTGAAAAATGTTTTTTGCAAGAAGAGTGATGCTTGTTTCTTTTTTCAGATTCGCCCAGTTCTCCGCGCGTGAGTGGAACTCCCTTCTCCCGTGTGAGTGGGGCCCTCCCTCTCCCCCCCCCTGTCCCCTTCCCCCCCCCCTCCCCCCCCAAGCCTGGAGTGATCGCCAGACCAGACAGTGGCGGCTGATGCCTGTGGCTGACCAGACTGGATGGGGTCCTCCCTCGTCAAGGAGATGCAGATATATACCGGAGAACATGATGGACTGCTTCTTTTCAAGCAAAGAGGGATCAGCAGAGTGTGGAACTGTTTCCCACACGTGAGGTCGACTTTACATGCATGAAGGCTGTGTGTCTTTCACACAGGGTGACTGCTTGTGTGACTGTGAAGAAAAAAAAAACAAAAGAGGGAACTACAGAATGTACTTTGCCAGAAAAGTTCAGATGCGATGGAAGAATGAAGACTTATAGAGACGCTTTGCTACCCTGTAGCTGTTGCTACAATATATGTGTTTGGCAGTAGAGTTTCCAGATTAACCATTGGAGGCATTAGGAGCATTCAAAAGCTTGATTCATTTATTTTGTGTATTCATTTAAACATGTATCTAGATATCTATGAGCTATTTCTAGAAGCACCTGAGTTATTGCTTTTACATGTATTTAGAGAATGCAGACTTTATTTTCTCTAAAGTGATTATCATATACTTTTGATGAGTTTTTCAGGTTTTGCAATGGAGCATTTCGATCATAGTTGCTTTTTAGTCATGATCTGTTTTGAATTATGTATTTTTGTTTAGCCACTTCAGCACATGAGTTGCTGTTTCAACATGTGCTTTTTAGTAGTTGTGCCTTTCAATTTAGAAATGTGGTCTTAAATAATTTTGCTTTCAGTTGAGATATGCAGTGCTTCAATGATAGTTTTGTTTTTTTGTTATGATATACAGTTGCTATTTGCTTTGCAATGATTCAATTTTTGCATTTAGGAAATGCAGTGCTTCATTTATAGTTGTGCCTTTAGTTGAGGATTTTGTTTTTGATATATGTGAATGGTGATGATCGAGGGTCATGGGGTGCAATGTGGTGAATGAGCCACTTTTGTGGTCTGACACCCTATGATGACCCTCAACCACCACCATTTTGTACTGACTTAAGTGTGTTATGTTACCTTAGCCTTAATGTAGGATGGGTTTGCATATGCCTGCTTTTCTTCTGCCTTTTAGTGGAATAGTATTTCCAAGAATAGAAGGTATGGGATGTTGAGGTGCAGTCTTGTGGGTGGTGGTGCACACCTGTGCTCAATGTTGTATACTGAGGGATTAAGTGTATAATGTTATTTGGGTTAGGTGAATTATGACTTTGACCTATTGGCTTTGACGTGGTCTAATGTCATTCTGCCTTCTGACTTTACCTTGCTTCAAACTTTTCTGTGTGCACAGTAGTGCTTGTAAGTTGTGTGGATGAGAATTATAGGTGCGGACTATTGCCTTTGACAGGGCCTCATGTCTGACTCTGCCTAGCTGCTGCGTGCACAGCCGTGCTTGCAAGTTGTTTGGGTTATTCACATTCAAGGTCTTGGTGTTTTCCTGAGCGATTGTTTTTGTTTAGTGTACTGTGGAAGGCCTTGTGAGAGCTTCGTCAAGACAGAGGCTGGAAGAAGTGCGAATGGAGGAAGAGACTTGAGAGCTCCTTACTGCCATGGAGATGCTTGCTTGGAACTTGGCCAGTTCTGTTAAAATTCCTCTGGCGGTGGGAGGAGGTCTTTCACGAATCTTCTAGTGTGTTTATAGCTGAGGGTTGCAGGCTGAGAAACTGGGAGTTTGGATTCCGAGCGAGGGCAGACGTGTCTATCTCGGATTGAACCCTGGCTTGCTGAGCTCTGATCCCCGGCTGTAATTCCCCCAGTCAGAAGTGGGCAGTGTATGCACCAGGTGATGTATTGAGTTGTGTGGTTCTTTGATCATTGGAGGTGTTTTCTTTGTGGTGTGGGAGGTGCACATCCAGAGTACTCCTCTGTTCTCTATATATGTATATCTTTCTGATCTCTTGCAGGACGTCCAGTGTACCTTATCTTATATCAGTTATTGCTTGTTTATTAATCAGTATTATAGTTTGCTCAGTTATTGATTCATGCCTTTAGATTATAAGTTTGCTACATATATTTGAATATTATGCATTTGGTATCTGAGATAGCCTTTGTTTAGAGAGTATTATGTAATAAACCCCAAGCCTTATTCTAAAAGTGATAGAGTCTTTGCATTTTGTTATTTGCCTCCCAGGTGGGAGTGCAGGGATTGGGTGTGGCTTATTGGTGAGAAGCTACATTCAAAACACCTGGTCACGGTGGAACGCTCCCATACCACCATGTCGCAGCCCATAGGCTTGAACGACATGCTGGCCCAATTGGCCGAAGGACAACGCCATTTGCAACTGGTCGTGGAAGCCCAGTCTACGGAAGCCAAAAAGGACTGGGAGATGTTACAAGAGGCCCTACAAGCCCAAGCGGGGCTCTTGGTACAGAATCAAGCCGTCCATGATACTGCTATCCAGAAATTGACGGACACTATTGCCAGCACCAAGGTACATCCAAATGTCCCCCGCTCCATACTACAAAAATACAGAACCGGCGAGGATCCGGACTTCTTTTTTACGAACTTCGAGCGGGTGGCGAGCACGGCCCAGTGGCCTATGGAACGATGGGGCCAATACATCGCCCCGATACTGTCCGGCGAGCTCCAAACGGCCTACCAAGCCGCTAACCCCTCTGGTACCACGCCTATGATATTATAAAAAAAACCATTCTGGAACGCCTCGGCTACGATCAGGAGCAGTATTGTAGTCGGTTTCGAAAGGAGAAATGGCAACCCCAAGACAACCCCCGAGCGTTTTACTACCGGATACAGGACCTAGGGACTCGGTGGCTTCAGCCCCATACGAGTAGCAAGGAAGAGATAGTGGACAAGGTACTGTTGGAGCAATATATCGACGGTCTCCCCCCATTGACCAGGGCCTGGGTTAAACAACATCCCAACCTAACCGTACCCCACACTATAGAACTAGCCTGTGCCCACCAACGGTCACCAGAAGCCCGACCCTTCACCCCCAGAATTCCCACCTCCATCATACACCGCTGTTGGGCAACCGTCCCTAGCCCTGTTCCCTCAACCCCGTGCCCTCTTCTTGATCCCAGACTCATGCCTCGATCGGAAGGGAAAGGAGGTATTCAGGGACCCCAGTGTTTTCATTGTGCGGAATGGGGCCACATCTCCCGCAACTGTCCACAGAAGCCCGCTACAATCAAACCCATGGAAGTCGGATACACCAAAGGCAGGGTGCTATGGGCCGGAGAGGGTGAAGCGGCCTATCGCTTGACCCTTAAGGTGAATCAGACCGATACCCGGGTCCTCGTTGACTCGGGGTGTCGTCATTCAGTGATAACGCAGGAACAAGTACAGGCCCATCAATGGCTAGAAGGGGAAGGAGTGGTCATTACGTGTGTACACGGCGACCAGAAATGCCATCCTGTGGCTAGAGTAACCCTGGAATACGGAGAACAGATAGCCACGATCCGAGTAGGGGTCATTCCACACCTGGTCGAGGACATGATCATAGGAACTGATTACGAGGACTTCTCTGCTCTCTTATCCAGGGCGATAGAGGAAAGAGAGACCCAACGGTGGCTTATGGAATCCCCGTTGTCAACTGTAGACCTAGAGCCGGGGGTGTGCAAGACAAGGAAAACACGTCGAGAAAAGAGAGAGCAAAACCGGATCACGGTGTTACACGGCCAAGCTAACCCCCCTTCTACCCCCTCGGATGCGGAGGAAGAACCAGGACCTACCGGCAGCTTTAGGGCCGAACAAAGGGAGGATCCAACACTGGGACATGCATGGGCCCGGGCCATAGACGACAAAGACGATCAGGTAGGCCCCTGTTTTGTGATATCAAAAGGGTTGCTAAATAGAAAAATAACGAAACCCGATGGACCACTCCGACAGCTCCTGGTACCCCTACCGTTTCGCACTCAGGTTCTCTACTTAGCCCATAACCAGGCGGGAGGGGGTCACTATGGTAAAGAGAAAACGGAGGAATACCTCTTACGCCGATTTTATTGGCCCGGGGTCTTCTCCGACATAAGGCGGTACTGCGCCGCCTGCGCCAGATGCCAGATGTCCAACCCCCCTCACATACCCAAAGCCCCATTATACCCTCTTCCAGTGATCGACGTCCCCTTTTCCCCAAAGAACTACTCACTGACCAGGGGACCCCGTTTATGTCAAAATTGATGGCTCAGATCTGCTCCCTGCTAGGGGTACGCCAAATACACACCTCTGTCTACCAACCCCAAACAGACGGCCTGGTAGAAAGATACAACCAGACCATAAAGACCATCCTGAAAATAACAGTGTCAGAGAGGGGACGGGACTGGGACCGACAACTACCACTAACATTGTTCGCCATCCGAACACATACCCAGTCCTCCACGGGTTTTAGTCCCTTTGAATTGGTTTTCGGGAGGAAGCCCAGGACCCTAGTAGACATGGCAGCCGAAAGGTGGGAAGAAGAGGAGGACGAGAACAGGGCTCTACTCGACTATGTGACACAGCTAAAAGATAAGCTTTCTTCTCTCTGGGACAGGGTGAGGCACAATTTAGAAGCAGCCCAACAGAAACAAAAAAAGCATTACGACCGACAAACCGTTCTTCGACAGTTCACGGTGGGTGACATGGTCTTACTCCTCCTTCCCTCTTCTGACAACAAACTTCTGGCCCGCTGGCAGGGCCCTTACGTTGTGCTTGCCCAAGTCACACCCGTCACTTATCGCATAGCCGTACCCCACTCGGGAAAAAGGGGACAAATATATCACGTTAACCTGCTAAAGAAATGGATCGCTGATCCCGATGACAGGACCAAAACCCCTACAAACCTGTTTATTACTGACAGCAAACCACTAGAGATACCCTTTCCCGAGGCAGGTAACACCCAAAACGATAGGGACATCCCCAAAGGGTCCTGCTTGACACCAGTACAAAAAACCGACCTCCAGTCCCTTCTCGACTCCTATTCAGACGTATTTTCGGCCAAACCCGGGACAACTCACCTCGTCCAACACGATATCCTGACAGAGGGGGCCAGCCCGATCCGACAAAGGCCTCATAGGATCCCCGAGGCTAGACAACAAATAGTAGAAAAAGAGGTAGTGGATATGTTGGGGAGCGGAATCATCGTGCCTTCCCACAGCCCTTGGTGTTCCCCTATTGTACTGGTCCCAAAACCCAACGGCACAGTACGCTTCTGTGTAGACTTTAGGCGCCTTAACAGCGTCTCCCGCTTTGACTCATACCCCATGCCCCGTGACAATGAACTCATAGAGAGGTTAGGGACAGCCCGATACATTAGCACGTTGGAAACAGTGTTCGCCACCCCCTCAGGCTTATATCACTTCCGGGTCCTCCCCTTCGTCCTCCACGGAGCCCCTGCCACCTTCCAGCGCCTCATGGACATTGTGCTTAGACCCCATCAAGAATTTGCTGCCGCATACTTAGACGACATAGTAATCTTCAGCGCCTCATGGGGGGACCACCTTAAACACCTTCAGGCCCTCTTTTCCAGTCTCCGGGATGCGGGACTGACTGCCAATCCGGAAAAAGGCATGCTCGCCACTGACAATGTTCGCTATCTCGGCTACCATATACAAAACGGACAGATCCGACCCCAGATAGATAAGGTCAGGACCATTTCAACCTTAGAGAAACCAACCACAAAAAGGGGCATCAGGGCGTTCCTGGGACTAGTGGGCTACTATAGGAGATTCATCCCCCACTTCGCTGAAGAGGCAGCCCCTCTCACGGACATGTTAAAGAAGACAGGCCCTAACACCTTCACCACATGGACCCCAAAACAAACCCACAGTTTTGAACGCCTCAAAACGAGACTTTGCAACAATCCAGTGCTCATATGCCCCGACTTTACAAGCCCGTTCACATTGCAGACAGACGCATCAGACCGGGGCTGGGGGCAGTCCTATCACAACCAACTCCATCAGGTGAGCTCCACCCAGTGGTATACCTTAGCCGCAAACTGGTACCCAGGGAACTCAAGTATTCTACCATAGAAAAGGAGTGCTTGGCCATCCGCTGGGCGGTCCAAGCCTTACAGTACTACCTACTGGGTCGTCCTTTCACCCTCCTGACAGACCATGCTCCCCTTGTCTGGCTGGCAAGACATAAAGACACTAACCCTCGCATCCTCCGATGGTTCTTAGCTTTGCAGCCTTTCTCTTTCCAGGTATCACATCGGCCCGGAACTTCACAAACCAACGTGGACTATCTCTCCCGCAGCCCGGTGGACACATGGCCCGAACGGCCATGCCTGGAGGGAAGGCACTGTGACGAGGGGGAGGCGGTGAAGGACCCCGGGGGCACCAGGCGCTACTGCCGGTACTGACTCTACTCACGCCCAGGAGGAGGGGCTTGAAGGACCCAAAAGCGCCGGAAGTGAACACAGAAGGGAGAGACCGGGAGGAGCGGAGCGAGGAGCAGCGCGAGGAGCGGAGCGAGGAGCAGAGTGAGGAGCAGAGCGAGGAGCAGCGCACGGAGCGAGGAGCAGAGCGAGACGAGGAGCGAAGGAGAGACAACGGCAGAAACCCGAGGCTACGCCGGGACGTGCCCCGAGGAAGGTCCCGAGGACGAGGCAGCCAGGACCCAGGAGCCGGGTACCGGCTTCAGGCAAGTAGCGGAAAAGACCGGGAGGGCCCTTGTGGGTTGGTGGAACGTCCACATGTCCTGCTCAGGACTATAGACCCACCCCCCCGTAAGGTAAAGAAGGGACAGAGTAGGGGCGGGCTTTCACCCATCTCCAGCGGGACTCGCCTGACGATAAGGGCCCGGGGACGACGGAACGTTAAAAGCCCATGCCTTAGAGGGAACAGGGAAGGGTAACCCCAAACACCTCTAAGCCGGTAGGGAGGAAAGGACGGATACTAATCGCCCGCTGTTTCTTTTTCTCCGAGGGGACGCCTGGCAGGACCACGCCCAAGGAACCGAGCGGCAGCGACGCTGAGAGGCTAAAGACGGCGGAAGAGCCCAGCAGCAACGCAAAAGACCCCTCCCAACCAGAGATTGCCCTTTCTGGATCCCTTGTCCTGTACCCTTGGACAGCTGTCCGGGGAAACAATAAAACCACAAATCAAACCCCAGCAGTAGACTCCTCTGATCTGTGGGGCGGGAGCGTGACAGATGGATACAATTGTGAAAGGTGGCATATGATATCTGCTGGAGCTCCATGTCTACTAAGTTCTGCCACAGTTGTAGATGGTTCACTAAGTCAAATGCACTGTTCAAGTCTGTGAAGCAAAGATTGATGTGCCCCTGGAGGGCCAATGTATATTTACTTATTATTAAGTGCAAATTAATGCTCTGTTCTACTGTCCCAATTTCCTTTCCAAAACCATATTGGCAGTCTGTCAATGTGTGATTTGCCTGAGCCCATGTTTCCAACCTGCCTAATATTACCTGCCCAATTTCTTTTTTTTACCAAAGAATCAAGTAATGTGAGTAGACGGTAACATCTAAAGTCACCTCTATCCCCCTTTTTAAATATAGGTATGATGATACTGTCTCTTCAGGTCTTCAGAAAGTGACATTTTGCAGCTGCATTACAGACCTGGGTTAAGATCGGCTCCCATATTGGTATACTGGATTTGAAGTCGTCAGTTAGAGCCCCATCTGGGGCCTTTTCCCAGGGCACATATATTTGGGCTACAGTAACCTCTTCAACATCATTTGGCTTCAGAGGTACAAACATCAATACATCAGGTGGATCTCTAATTGGAAGGATAGCAACATTCTCTGGATTGAAGATCCCTCCAAAATGAGGTCCAGTCTTGTGAAGTGACTGAGACCTCTTTCAATGTCATGTAGTTATCCTAAAGAAATGGGGAATTAATTATTTCTTCAGTGTCAACACCTAAAGATATCATTTCTCTAACCCCCATGAAAGAGATCCAGTGTGCAGTGATACACGTGTAATCACCGGCTTTGCAACTGGTCCACAAGCCTTCAGGTGAATAGTGTGAAAAGCACTTTGCTGCAATGCTTGTCCAACCAATTGCAGCACATTGTTACGGAGCTCTGGAACAGCAACTTTGGCAAAATATGTTGGGCTGGGATCCTTCCATTTTGGGCAGATGGAAGGCACAAATACTAGGAAACCCACTCCTTTCACGAAAGAATAAAAAAGGGAGGAGGCCCAGTACTACCATTTGAGCTAGCTTCGTGTTGTACAC
Organism: Triturus cristatus; assembly: GCF_964204655.1. Classification (NCBI taxonomy): domain Eukaryota; kingdom Metazoa; phylum Chordata; class Amphibia; order Caudata; family Salamandridae; genus Triturus; species Triturus cristatus. The sequence continues at coordinate 92,422,295 of NC_140579.1, read as the reverse complement.
ACATGTCGTTGGCTGGTTGCATTCCTACTGCCTCTCCTGCCTAAACATGCCCATAATAGTAGCCTAGGTTTCCTTTCTGTTTTGGGGGCAGTCACTGTATTCTGTTTGCTTTCAGACTCTGAATCCTGTGCCATTTTGATGTTGCTGATGTGAGCAACACTAGTGCACTGCTGTGATTGGAGCAGATTGTTCCTTACTTTCATCACCTTCAGCATCACCACCTATGCCTTTTTTTTTTGTCAAACGTATTTTTATTGAAAATATTTTCCAGTACAGCACAAAAATATACCCAACACCTCACTCAATGTAGTGAATTCCTGCTTTTAAAATTCTATTGAAGGGTTGAAGCTACAGGTTGTTGCCCCGCCATTATTCCTGCCCTTAATGTGTAGAAGATGCAAATATCTAGGATACAGTTTGTTAATAGTATAAGGGATCCACCTATGCCTTTTTTGCCTCCCAGTGGTTTGCGTGACATCCATGATGACTGGATCCTCCTCCTCCTCCTCTACTTCATTCATAACTCTAAGGCTTTCAGGGACATTCCTTTTCCATTGCCTTTCCTGGCATGACTCGGACTGAGGTGGGATCCAAATAAAGTCTTGATCATTGGAAGAGAGGCTTGGAGAAGATGGTAGAGTACCCTTCCTTTTTCTTGCTTGAGATCTGGTAGCCAATGGATCTTCTGAAAGAGGGGGTTATGCTTGCTCAGCAGTAAGCCCAATCTCCTCTTCTACTCCTACTTTGGGAATATGTACAATTGATGGTGGTGACTGTTGTTGTCCACCTAGCTAAGTTTCCGGTAACGATTAGGTACTACTTGTGAGAGACAAATCCAACTCAATGTCACTGCTAGATGGCATTTCCGTGATTGCAGTGGCTAACTCTGTGCCAGACATGGGCTTGGGCCTAGGTTGGGGTGAGGCCATTGATGCAGAAGTGCCACTCCCAGTTTGCTCCACGGAGGCTCATTTGTCAGGCACATGATGTTGCCCAAAAAAGGTCTCAACCAACACACCAGTGGTGGGAAGCTGCTACTTCTCACTGGCCACTTTCTTGGCAGCACCTTTCTTTGGGGCCATCTTGAGGCTGTCAGTTGGCTGAGGCACTAATCTGTTCAAGCCGAAGAGACTGGAGGACTGACGTCACGTGTTGTTGTGTGGTCACAAGTCATGTGTTCAGGCCTTCTGTCTGGCAGTACTGGGGGTGATGTCTCTTCTCTTGTTCACCTAAAAGCAAACAAACAAGAAAACATTAGTGGAACATGGCACTGTTGCAGTTTGAATTAGTACTGACAAAGACAATATGATTTAGTGTGATTACTTCAGTTATAAATAATTAACAGCAATACAGTGTATCCATTCCAAAATAAAACCATACCAACATAACATTTACAATCAGGAAGGATAACAACAACTACATACAGATGTAACTTTTGCCTTTTGTGCATCATCTAGGGAGACTAGTTGCACTCAGTGAGGTAAAGGTAAAAATGTATTAATCCTTTAATTCTTATAAAATGAATGCTTTTGTGTGGCTGTCCGCCTATTGCAGGCAGGGGGTTAATTAATGATGGCGGGGAAGCAAACAAAAAAAATTAAGGAAATATTTTAGAAATTAAACATTAAAAAGAATAATTAAATAAATAAAATCAGGATAAAATTAATTCATATATATTTTTTAAATTCCCAAAAAATTGATATGATGGCTGATGTACTAAGGGAGTATGAGAAACCCATTGGGAATGTGGAAGGAAGGAGGTGTAGGCCGTGAGCATATTATTAAACTGATCAGGGAAAAGTAAAAAAATGAACACTAACAAAAAGGCTTAAGCCTCTCCTATCAATACCCAAAGAAAATGGCTTTAAAAATTGGACAAAAGGGTGGCTGCACAAAATGGCCACTGGTCACATAGTTAAACAACAGCAAGTAAGGATGCATGGCCACAACAAAGAAGCATGCAGGCCTTTGGCAAAAATCACACTGGCTGGCTACACAAAATGGCCAACGACCACATGGTCAAACAGCAGCAAGCAAGGAGGCATGGAAAGCACAGAACACATGAAGGCCTATGGACGATCTCTATACAAAATGGCCTCTGGCCACATGCCATGGGGAAAACAACCCAATGGTGGACTAAGGCTGGCAAAAACACTCACACACTGGCAAGACAAAGGTGGCATGGTAACACTGAAAAAAAAACGAGCATTAATTCAGCAATGCCAAAAATGAACATTAACTGGGCTGTAAAAATTTATAACACACATCCTTCAAAGCATCAAATATATACTATCCCACCTATACACTATTTGTTTAAAAAAAGTGTGTGAAATTCTCCAAACAAAACACATTTTCTAATTTAATCCAATGCCATCTATGGCCTAAATGATGTTTCAATTCAACAGACACTCCAGAAACATGTGTTTAATTAAGTAGTCCTGGGTTTACTGGCTGGGTGATCCTTTGGCAGTCTAAGCCTCATAGTGAATTAAATTAATATTGACAATTTATTCAAAATATTTACTGAAATGTGCAACAATTTTCCTTTACAAAACAAGAAAGATTAAATGCAAAAAATAACTATCCCCTACTGAAACTACAGGACACTCACCACAACAAAGTAAAAGAATTTAATAAATGTATAAATAAATCCCGGTGCATGCCCTCTATCTAACAAACAACACCCTTGTACAACAGCTTTTTAAATTACTTGTGATATCACAAAAACAAAGTCCTAACATCCACTGGTATATATGCAGCAGACAAAGAGAGTGATCCTTCCAGTTCCAAATGAAAAGTTACCAGGAGATGGACAAAGCGCTGGAAGGTGCCTGCAGGACAGGAACAGGAAGTTGGAGTCTCTGGGGTACTTCCTCCTTGTTGAAAAAAAAGGTCCTCAAACTAAAAAACAACTGGAACAGTCCGTTGGAGAAGAATATCATCTCAAAAATGTCTTTTTGAGTAGATGTAACTGTTTCTTGAGGAGAAAATCTTCTTGAGATGCAGCCGCGATAGCTCGCGCTAGATGCATCACAGAAAAAGGCATCAGAAATTGGCAACATGCCCTAAACCCACGCTAGCGGGCCTCATATCTTGCAAGAGCCCGTAAGCACCCGGCAAGACTCATTGTGCTTGATTGCCGGGCACTTAAAGTTTGCAGTTGTAGCAGCACCAGTGCCACTTTGTGCAGTTGAGAGACCTCCCCGCTTATAGCGGTGAATGGATCTGATCTGCTGTTCTCTTCTTCCTCTATATTGTGTCTCCCTTGGTTAGGGGGCTCACAAGCTACCAATCTTTAACCAGCTTTCTATCAGTCAGACTGCATGTCAGTAGGCCATTTTTGCCATTTTACACTTCACCAACTATTGTAGGCTGCGCTTCTATACCAGTAGGTGCAAAATGTTGTGGTAATATGTCTGGAATTAGGAAAGGAAGGCAACCGGTCTTGGTCATAGCCTAGTCCTGCCTCCCCCATAGAGTTGTATTTATATTATATATTTTACAAAAGGTACTTTTAAAAAGTCACCTTTTATTTGTCTAAACACACCAGAAGCCCATTTGTATGAGCTTCTGACTGTCACCCAAGAGCTAAATAGCCCCATTGGGTCGGTGTGAAATTGCTCCAATAGCTGAGACAAAGGCCAAGGGTGTGGGGAGATATGTTCTTCTGACAGGAGGCCCATGTGGGCTGTGACTAGGGACTTAACGTTAAGAGGCCTATCCAGTCACAGGAAGATGTAGCTAACACCTGGGCCTGCTCTCCCCTTTGCCACTCTAGCCAGCCAGGCATTGATCTCAGTGAAAGAGGAGCTGCTCCCAGAGATCAGCTTTAAGTGACCACAGACGAGACCAGAAGCATTGCACAGGGTTAGACAAGTTTGGTTCCTTGGGTTTTAGGACGAGTTCTGCATTTGCAGAGGGACACACAGGAACCGCTGCAAAAGTGGGTAGGTTTGTCTCCATGGAACATTTTCCTTATTGGATAGGGTGAAGCCAAGTTTTACCCTCTACCCAAAGGCTAGTGCAGGGCATAAATGGCAGATCCCCCCTTCAGAAAATTACTGTACCCTAGAAAGGCAGGAAAAGTACAGCACCTGTTGTTTATACTTAAGAGTAGACCTGAAAGGCTTGACCTACACCCATCTGTACCCAGGACAAATAAGAGGACTTCAAGGATCAGTTGACTGACTTCCTGTTCCTGTTAAACTACAGCAACATAACAAGACAAGACAGTTTTGAGTCTTGCCATAGTATAGGAATTCAAGCTCAAAACAACTGACTAAGTACAAATGTAAAAATTGCCAAAAGTATCTGTTTTTTCTTTTTATTAACCTCCCTCTGAAAATACCTAATTCTTTTTTTAAAGAACTGGATGGAATGTTTCGGAAATTTGTATTGAATAATGAACAACCTTGTATGAAATTACTTCAACTGGATTTTGCAAGATATTATCAGGCATCTCTGGCCAAATTGCTAAATCAAATAGGTGAGTCAAAAATTCAGTCTATGATAACTTTCTTTTGAGCCACATGATAAATGAAAGTGCAACTAAATTGCCAACTTTTTATGAATAGCAAAATTCCCCACAAAAATTAGATATAAGGTGCTACTGGCATTATTAGGGATAATCCAATTGTTTATTCCTGCTTAGCATGCCTAAACCCTTATTCAAGATTGTGCAGCAGGTGGATTATTGTTGCCTAAAAGTCTTCTACAATTCTGGCAAGAACTGGGGTTTCTCCGACTTGGGAATTTTTTAAATCTGGATAGATTAATAACATGGGACACAGTTCAGATGCAATTCAGTAGCCAAAGCACAGTTTATGCTTAAGCTTTTTTCAGATTGTGAGTTTCTTAAAAAGTAATTACGGTACTCTGAGCGAGTCAGCATACCAGACAGCTAGACAGATGGCTACTAAGACATTGGATGTAGGTACCTGGTACCGCCTGCTACACCACAGCATAAAAGGGGAAAAATATATATTGGACAAACTTTAGAAAATCCACTCTGAGACAGGGTGTAAATTTAATTTAAAAGAGTGGTCATTGCTCTGTGAGCTGAGTTACAAAGGGTTACGGGGGGCCATTTTAAAAGAATGACTTTTTTGTCAAGATGGTTGGTGTATTATACACCATTGAAAACACATAGGATGTATCCCACGATGAGTAACCATTGTTTTAGATGTAATAAACAGGATGCAGGCAATTGGGTACATATATTTTTAGATTCTAGTCATTTACAGCAGTTTTTAAATTTGAGAAGTGAAATAAGAGCTCACACAAAACAATTGAGCATGACGCACGTGACAGAAGAAAAGGGAAAACTTAACCTAGACTAAAATACAATGGGTAGAACGACACCCAAGGACTTGTGCAGCACAGAAAAACAGATGCAGCACAGTGTGGCATCAAAAGATGACTACCCACACACATGACAACGTACATTGAAGTGAAGGGACTGACACCCAACACCAAAATAACAAAGGTGGGAATAAAACCCCCTTTAAACTGAAAAATGGGGCTAAAACCCATCTCAAAAGTAGGTAAAGTGTGAACATGGGGCCATGGGACTAAAAACCCACTCCCATCCCTAGATAGGGATAAAATATCTGAAACAAGAGGACATGGGACTAAATCCCACTCCCATCCCTAGGCAGGGATAAAATATGTGAACGTGGGGTCATGGGACTAAAAACCCACTCCCATCCCTAGATAGGGATAAAATATCTGAAACAAAGGGAAATGGGACTAAAACCCACTCCTGCCCCTTAGGCAGGGATAACAATATATGAAACAAGAGGACATGGGACTAAAACCCACTCCATCCCTAGGCAGGGATAAAATATGTGAACGTAGGGTCATGGGACTAAAAACCCACTCCCATCCCTAGACAGGGATAACAGTATCTGAAATAAGGGGACAAGGGACTAAAACTAGCCTGTGAAAAGAAGACATTGTATCTTTACATCTTGTAGAGAAGGACAACAAACTTCTAAATAAACATTTACCATGGTGTGTATGTCACCGCGAAGAGGTAGACAGGTGTTCAAATAATTTTTAATACACACTATAAGCCTAACATTTCTAAAATGTCGCTGGTGTGCCTGTCACCGTGTTGAAAATGGACAGGCGCTGCAAAGATGCAAACAGAACTTGGGTAACAGTAAACAGCTCCAGAAGACTTGCCAGATGAACTAAGCAGGGAAAGAAGATCCCACTAAAATGAAAACTGGGCTTGCCAGAAGCAAAGTACTATGCAGCATGCCAGATTGAAGATGTTAAAAACGACGAGTGAAAACCAGGGGCAAGGGCTTGTTGAAGTGCTGACATGGTCCTAGGAGTGTCTCAAAGTCTAAAACTAAAACTCACACCCTTACCATAGGAACTGGCAACGAATAGAATATGCACAGGACGATCGCAGCTTACATCACGAGCATGGCAGGAGAAGTCGTTAAGAGCGGCCCATTCCTCAGACTGCGGCAGCGAAATCCATGTGAGGAGAAGCGTGAAGAGATCCACACACTCCGAGGTTGAAGTAGACTTCAATAGCAGGATAACTTTATTAAATAAGCAAAAACGTGGTTGGCAAATGCATAAGAAAAGGTACATCGCTAATGGTAAATACTGTATGTAGGGCTGGATCCGCCAACTCCAAAATGGTGGGACATACAGGAGACGCATGCCGGGAGGTTCACGGCGCATTACTGCTTCAAAACGACCATATGCAGCTCCGAATACCAGAAAAGCTAAAGACTTCATTGAAGCTTGATGAGAGGATCCGCGTGACAAGGAGAGAAAGGTGAGTAGCGCCAGGCAATTTTGAATTTAAAAGCGAAGCGCAACTGTAATCACAAACAGTCCTTGCAGCAAAGTATGAAAACCATAAAATGTAGTAATAAAATCAGTCTTTGATCACGATGTCATTCTCCTCCTCAGCCCTCAGTTTGATGAGGCGATCTAAATGAATGACAAACGTTACAACTGTAAAATCGCCAATTCGCTAAATTTGTCAGGCACAGGTAAAGCTCACACCAGCAAAACGCTAGCACAGATGAGCACACAAAGAGTCATGAAACAAACATCCTTATGTAAGGTAGAGTCAATGAACTTCGCACCAGGGCAAAAACACATGCAGACACTGAATACCTTGGTTTCATAGAAGCAGTAAACATTACTTGTTGCTGCCTTGACGTTGATTGTGGCAAAATGGAACCAAGTAGAAATGTAGGTTTTTCTGCGATAGATAGGCACCTTTGGAGGATGGTGTTAGTGTGTTTATCTTTCCTTTCATCCTTCTTTCGTCCTAGCTGCTCAGCCCATCTTCCAACTGACTACACTCATACACCAGGCACCCAAGCATTCCACTCACACTAACATTCTAACCGGAACACTCACACTGGCTGAGCAGCTAGGTACAGGATGAAAGGGAACAAATTAACAAGAACTGAGTCCTCGGTTGGACTTAAAGGGTTAAAAAGTTAGATAGATAGCACAAATTCTTAAAATAAGTTCCTCTGATTGGCCAAGGCAGCTTTTTCTCCCATTAGCCCTTTAGGTATTCAAGGACAGGTCCTGGTCCAACGGTAACAAATGATCCACACCCAGAAAAAAAGCATGACGTTGCCATTTCAGGACTTGAGGATTCTGTCCCCATGTCCTCAAAATATTTAGAAAGTAAGCTAGAAGGTGGCACGGTAGGGACACCATGGCCCCCAGGCCCTTGTTAGGAGGTGACCTAGAGTAACCCCCACTCTCCCCTGTTGCCAAAAATTCAGTACTCCAACAGGACACAGCACAGCCCTTCAGTGAGGTACTGCAGTACTTGAGCGGGAGCCAGGGCGATCACCCCCATGGTGCTGCAATTCCAAGCAAGCTTTCTCAGGGGAAAGGCCAGACTCGGCAGCCAGTCTCCTCCAGGTCCACAGACAGAGCAAAGTACCTCCTTTGCGTTGGTTGTCTGCCGTACAGCCAGAGTTCTTCCTTCTCTCCGTCCCCTGCCTTAGCCCGTCTTACCCAAGTTTCAGCAGATCATGCCACAAACCTTTTACAGGAAGTATAGTCCCTATTAGCCAAGGGACTATCGAGAGGGTGCTGGAATCACAAAAGGTGAGGGGTGCAAATCCTGTTTTTTCAGCTTGTTTTTTCACAGAAAGTCAAATTGAAATTGCCCTGTCTGCCTTGGACCCAGAAGACTGGACAGTATCCTTGGACTTGTATGGCACCTACTTTTACATGCCTGTGCTACTGTCTCACATATGCTAGCTTTGGTTTGTGATTGGGTCAAGGCACTACCACTTTGCTGTTCACCCCCTCTGCCTGTCTTCTGCAGCTTGTTAGTTAATGAAGGTGATGGCAGTGATTGTGGCCCCCTTTGCAGATCGGGATCCAGATTTCCATACCTAGACGATTGGCTGTCTTAAGCAGGCTCGCTATGGTCACCTTTGAAAACCAGTTGCCATTCTTTCCTGGACCGTAACGATTCCTGTCTACTCATCCTCCTCGACTTTTCATCATCGCTCAATACAGTCAATCACTGCACTCTCGTAGCCCTACTTCAGCACATAATGGGGCTATCTTGTATAGTTTTAAAATTTATCACTTTTCTCCGAATTTGCTCACAACGCATCAAAGTGAGCAGCTCACTATCCAATGAATCCCCACTCGGGTGTTGAGTCCCTCATGGTTGCATCATCTCGCCCACACTCTTCACCCATTATATGGAACTGCTGATGGAGATACTCAAGAATGACATATTTGACTACCACATGTATGCCGATGACACCCAGCTATGTGTGCAAATGTCCGCCTTGGAGGATATCACTTGACTCACTGACACTTTAACAAAAGCCCAAAATGCACTAGCATGAAATCACCTCAAATTAAACTTCCCGATAATGGAATTCCTTCTCATCTCACCACCCAACAGCACCATCCCCATATCCGAATGGAGCAACCAACTAGATGCCCCCTCAGTTGCAAACCAGCCATCATCGACTCAGGAAGGTTCCTCTGATTAACGTTGGACAGATACCTTCACATGCAAGCCCACATTAGCACATACACTTGTATTTAGGCCCACCAACTCAAAAATGTGCAACTGTTCATTCCGCCCCAGACTTCCAAGATTGCAGTACAGTCACTAGTCGCATTGAAACTGGACTACGGGAGTGCAACCCTGGCAGATTTACCGAAATCATGAACAACTCCACGCAAGGCAACCATCAATGCCGCGGCAAGATTATTAACGGGAACACAATGCTTTGAACATATCACTCCATCTCCCAAGACTCTCCGCTGGCTCTCTTTCAAAGCCCGGATCCAGATAAAAATTGTGTGCCTCACACACAAAGCTCTACGCTAAGATATTCCACTGTACCTTAAACAATAGCTCACAATCTTAGAATGTAGCCGCTCCCTTGGGAGTGCAAAGTCACTATGGCTTGGACCCCTGAGATTCAGTCCTACTCTCGACTTTCTCTGAGTCCGCCCTGAGAAATATGGAAGTCTCTCTCACCTGAGAATCTAGCAAACCTTTTGACCATAGCCTTCAGGCTGCTATTCAACAGATTCTTCCAATAACGGTGGAGATCAAGGATGACCCGAGGACCACCTGATACCCTTGTACTAAAGTACAAGATTATTGAGCTTCTCGAACAAGCCTCATGAAAATGAAATTGGACAACAAACATTTCTATAAACCATATTTGTATATAACTTTCACAGGTTTATATTTGTTCTGTAATGGGTGTGGGTTCTGTGTGCAGCGCTCATATACCCTTGGTCATTTTCGCTCTCTATAAAAGTCTTTAAATAAATAAATAAAATAAATTCTTTAGTGCCTGGCATTTCCATCAGTGAACCAATGTCCTGTCTGACACCACTGCAAAGAATTCCCTTTATATGGGCAGTCCTAGACGTAGTGGCGCTCAAAGCCTTTCCTCCCTTGCAATGAGCCAAGATCATTTATGATATGATACTGATGATTCAAGCTCAATCATGGGTCTTGATGAGGTCAGTCTGAGACTTCTTGGAATGCTGACCTAATGCATTCTCCTGGTTGTGTGCTCGCTGGCACATGTGGGCCTTGCAGGGGGACCTGCGTTCACACTGGGCTCAACACCAGGGATGTCTATTGGACAACATCTGTGTCTCAAAGGAGACAGCCCCAGAACTTCGATGATGGCAAATGGACGCCAATTTGTCATTCTGCAAAGCAACTCTCCCTGCCTCCTCCAGAGATCAGTCTTGATGGATGCATAGTCTTTGGGTTGGAGGTGATCATTTGGGAGAGGTGGAAATCAGTGGCCAATGTCCTACGGTGGAATGACTGCTCCGCAATAATATCCTGGCGCTTCATGGCAACTGACTTTCTCTGAAAACCTTTCTCTAGGCCATCAGATGGTGGTTGGTGCAGGTCCTGACAGACAGCACAACTGCCATGTGGTGCCTCAACAAGCAGGGCAGTGTAGGGTGTTGGATGTTTGGCATTGGCCCTTGTGCCAGGAGGCACTATTCCTTTGGAGATGACTGGAACAACAAGTACGCTTCTGGTGGCTAGTCACCTGGTGGGGATGCTAAACGCCAGGGCGAGCTCTGCAGAAGTCAGTTGACGAATCACAAGTGATGATTTAATCCTGATGTATTTCAGGACATCTTCTAACAGTGGGGTGTGCCCTTATACGACACTGCTGAAAATGCACAATGTCGTTACACCTGTGTGCTGGAGTTTCCACAAAAGAGGCACCTAGGTGACACATTATGCCAGTGGTGGAGCACAGGCCTCCTGTAAATGTTTTCAGTGTTACCTTTCCTGCCTTAAGTTAAAAGGAGGGTAAGGATAGATCAGGCCCAACTTGGCCCAATAGCCCCAAACTGGGGCAGGATGGTGGATTGTTCTGACCTGCTGAGCCTGAGAATTTGCCCTTCAATTCGTCTACCTCTCTGGGAGAACCTGCTGTACCAGCAGTAGGGCAGAGTCCTGCACCAGAATCTCCATAATTTGTATCTGCATGCATGAAGCCTTGCCTGCTTAAGTAGTGGATGCAATTCTTTGGGCTAGTCGCCCCTTGACTATTTTATCTGTTCAGTGCATTGTGAGAAATTTGTGGCCTATAAGTGGAACCACCAGCTTGATCCCTACTGGGCAAATTATCAGATGTTTTTTTCTGTTTGGCCTCTGGCTTTGCTGTGTGCACAGCTAAAGGTTGTCTGCCATCTCTGCCCTTTTATAGTTACCTGATCAACCCTTTATTCAAGTATCCTGGCATGAATCCTTTCAGTATTCCTCAATTGGACATTAACCTAGTCCTCGCATTTCTACTGTACGCGCCATTCGAGAAGATGCACAGTATGTTTAGGTCCCATAGCACCAAGATGCATGTTTCTTAGTTCAGTCACTTCTTCGCTCCATGTCAATGCGCTGTAAGTGCAGTCAGTGCAATTGTCGTGTAGTTCCTATAGTACCATTGCAGGACCTGTACGTTTGGATAACATAAACTGTGGGATTGGTGGCAGACTGATTCTGTAAACCCCCACTGAAAATGTTAGCCTGTTTGCAAATAGCTAGCTCACAGTGCCACTAGTGTCTCCTCTTATCGGGGAAAGAATAGTTTCTGGCAACCTCAGAACATGACAACCCTGATCCCTCAGGTTCATGGAAACAATGTACTAATTTTTGCTCAGTCACTCGTGCTTACTGATTACCTCTCAGAAATACACAGAATAAAGTCTGGTCATTTCAATAAGGATTTATTGAACAGTTGTTATTCTCATGTAAAATATATGAGCTGCAACAACCATTAGACAATAGCAGAGATATATGATTAGCAGTACAGCGAATATAAAAAGATAGTACAATTCTACCATTGTATATATGAATATATACATAAATATAAAATGCAGGATAAAAGTGTGCTTACTCCTACGATGCCTATCTAGTTGTACCTAAGTGTACCTAGCATGTTGAGTAGGTGTGAAGCCAATAATCCCGCTAGGATTTAGTCGAACCCCATTACCTGAAGTGTGAATGTAGGAACCCGTCTTGGTCTCGAGCTGAACAACCCGCAAGGGATGTTCAGACCACTGTCAGCTGGAGCGTTTGCAAGCAGGAGCCTCAGCGTCTCTGGTCAGTGTGTCGGCCTGAAAGTCTCGGTACCCTCTGTCTAATACTAGCAAGAGGTGCTGTATTTATACAGAAAATATCTAGGGTTCCTTTGTCCCTTGTTTAGCCATTGTTGGATATGAGGATGATGTCTGGGAGGAACTGAGTACATAGATATGGGTAGGAAGGTGGTGTAGCCCCAGCCTGGTTTCCAAAAACCCTTATAAATATTCATTCATACTGTGTCAGTCCAGAGATTAAGTCATAGAACGCCATTGTTCAGGGAAACCCTCCTTCTGCACCCAGGACTAAAACTAGGTAAAAGGTTCAGTCCTACTAAGGTTCGTTTACAGTGTAGTGTAGGGGAGGTAATGTAGGTGAAAGGGTGTGATGCTACCTAGGCCTATATTAGGGTATCTATACGAAACATAACACCCACTCCTCTTCTGAACAGTCAACAATGATAATAATGCTAGAGAACTATTTTCTTTACTAGATAGTAGTGCATCAAAACATTTGTTAATGAGCTTTGTAAAACCTTGTTTTAATTTTTTTTTAAAACAGTGTAAAAAATGGGGAGAATATAAAAAAAACTATGAAAATCAGTTATTTGGAATTGTCACTTTAAAACCACAGTCCTCATTGAATTCGTTTATATAAGTTGAATTTCAATAAGCATCAAAAGGCCATGCTTTTCAGCAAGAAAGTGTCAATTTTTAGGAAATGTTCCAAATTTAGTTACATTTAGAAAAAAGGAAAATCCAAACTCTTTTCCAGCATACGACAAGCCAATTATAGATTAAATGTCCTGGCAGGGAGACGCAACATCGTCGTTGCTTGCTGTTGCAGGGGATGGTCCTTGTAACACATCGCAATGTACGTCAATGGAGCACAGATGATATTCACTACTGCCAATAGCTGGTGTAGCGGCTGCCGGTGCTGTAGTCGATACCAGGGTGCTAGAAGGAAAGCTAATGCTCAACCCAGTTGAAAAAGGCACCTGCGGGTTTTCGAGGAATGAATTTATCAGTATAGGAATACACTGGGGACACTGCCAAGCATGGGACCTCAATGGTTTCAGTCTGGTATTCAAGTCCGCAGGCGAGTCCACAGCAAGTGTCAGACAGAGGTCCAACACGCATTCGTCACCACAAAACAGGCATCGAAGAACAGGTAAGATGAGGTCCATCCAGACTGGTCTAAACGATAGGAACCAAGAGACGCTCAGTTCCCGTAGGCAAGGTGTGCCCTGATACTGTACCATGCGTTCACGGTATTTACGCTCCAGGAGCGCTTTCGCCATCTCGTTGGTGATAGGGCCGTCCATTGCGTATAAGATAGATGACAATCAGGATTCCCACTATTGATAGCAGGATCAGAGGTAGACCTCCAAAAATGCTTCGAAATATGGAATGTATAAAGTTTGGAATAACTCCGAGGATTGTCTGAAAGGCGCTCAGAAATCCTGACCCTATGGTCTTAAATAGGTGTACAATACCACTCGTATCAGACATATTGAAGATACGACCCACCATTTCTGAGAAATGAATGGGGCAGTTTGTACATATGAGTGCCTGTATCTCATTCGAGGTCCTTGTGATTTGAAGATCAAAGGTCTCTCGAGCTGGGGTTAGGGGTACAGATTGCTGTAAAAGCATGGCTTTCAGTCTGCTCAGAGTATCAAATTGTATAAAAGAAACATTAAACGAAGGCCATACCGGCGCCTCCCTGACTGTACTTGTCGAGGGAAACAATACTTGCCTACAGCAAGTAACCCTGGAGTTAAGAGTGACCAGATAGGAAATGCCTGGGAGCATCCCACAGAAACCTTGATTGTTCAGCATCAAGTAACTCCCATTCGAGAGCAGCTCGAATACCGGTGAAATCATGGCAGCTGGAGTCCCTTTCATGTGGCATGACAAATTTGCTACCGAATGATTACATGCTCCGTGCAACGAAATAGCCGAGCACGTGAGAGAACCGCTTAAAGCGTTCTTGCAGTTTGTACCACTCAGAAACACTTCTCAATCCCAACTCCGGTATCAAAATCTATATGGTAATTCCCAGGATTCCTTAATGTATTCCCTTCCCATGTTTTCATATTTGCCTGCCTCTGCTCAAAGCAATATTGAAACTGAAAAGTAGTGACTGGTAGAGTTATGTGGCCATGGATAAGCCACTCCGTAGACGGAGATTCCGCTAATGTAAATGGCAGTTGTCCAGTTTTTCAATACGCAGCATTGTATATTTTGCTCCTCTTTGTGCAGTTTCAACCTGTTTATCTGTTAGATTATATTCAGAAAACAGAGACGTACTGTTTATAAAACGCCAAGGCACATAGTCCGCACGCAAAGATTGCAGCGTCCAGCTTAATAACATGATGGACTATAACTGAGACTGCCTGTGTTGTAATACGGCTAAATCCTTCTCCAGTATGTCTATCGCAGAAGATACAATGTTACCTAAGGAATATATTCTGGAGGGCAAAGTTGTTAACCCATTGTCTACCACTGCTAGAGATTTTTATAAGTTAATACGGTCTTTTTCCCGTATTCTGTCTGCGGCCTCTTGTTGGGATATTTTCCAGATTTCATTGTAGGCAGCATAAATGCCAGCATATATGAAACGTTTTGGACATGGTTTCCTGGTGCCTAGTAAAAAGCCCCTAAGGTCCATGTCTTGTGTGAGCAAGGATACGTGCTGTTTCACTTCTGTGAGTGTTGAGGTTTCTAGCCAATCAAGGCACAACTTCCCAATAATGTAGGATGTCACTACCCCTGGATGTAAATAACGTGGATCTGGCCTAAGGACAGTATACCCTTCGGTGGTATCCCTGAATCTTTTCTGAAATCTGTTTGTGTCTAAGAGCCAAACCAACCATTCTTTCCAATTAGGGTCAGATCTATTGTACTGTAAAATGTCATCTATTATTGCCCCTTCCTTTGAAGTTGAATTTTGCCACCCTCCCATCTGTGATGGTGTTGGAAATTGAGTTGTGTTGAGGTCCTTATTCTTGGCTAATCCAAGATAGGATGTCTGTTGCACAGTGTTGTTTAGAAATATCATCTGCTGTGGAATGAGGCATGCTCTAGTGATTCTGTTCCCTGGACTTGCCAGTCCCTAGAACCCCAGACTGATTTTAAGTCTATTGTGTCCTTCCATAGGTCAAAACTCTGTACAGACAGTTGGGCAATAAAGGAAGCAGAGTATATCTGTTTGGTGTTTGTCAACATCATTTTCAGTGCCGATGTTGGTGCAACCTTATAATAATAATGAGGTCGAGTCACTGATGTTGAATCCGGAAAAATATGGGAATTCCTTAGCAAATGTTTGGGAACTACCTTTAGGTGGCGTAAAGCAATGTTCTTGGTTGTACTCAACACATCTTTTTGGTCATATGGATTTGTGTAAGAAATGATGACCATTATGTTGGTAGCAGTACAATGTGCCATAGTCTGAATTACCTTCCAACATTTCAGTGTTTGGAAATGCGGCAGTTTTTTCTAAATCAGACAACATGTTAATAACAGTTTCAGAGTCCCAATCATCAGAAAATGTACTCAAGATAATGATATCACTTAAGGAAATTTTAAACACATGATTAAGTTTTAAAAGTTCTGTAGGACCGAATATTTTTTAAATCAACCTCGTCCCAAACTATACCGTCCAGTATAGGAACCGCTGTGATGTTCACTGATGACATGTCTCTCTGTTCACGATGAGACGATTGATGTAGTCTTAAAACCAAATTAACATTTTGGGCTGTAGAGCTTTGTTGAAGATATCGTCCATTAATAAGCATGCTAAAAGTTCAAACTAATCCTAGCCAGAAGAGAAAGAATAGTATCCCCGTAATTACCCAGATTTCTAACCAAGGCGATACCAGGTAAGTCTTTTTGAGAAAGTTCATAAAGTCTATAACTTGTTTTTTGGGCTGGCGTCGTTTCTGGTTCACTTGGATCCAAGGAAAACGTATCAAAGTTCATGAAGTAGCTAGAAGCAGTTCAATCAATTGTTGGAATTGCATCGGGATTTGTTGAAATTGTAGATTGCTCTCGTCGAGGCATGTTGATGTAAAAATCAATATTTGGTCTTATTGCAACTTGAGTGTTGTTTTGAGTTTGATTTTGAAGTTGAACTTCTGGTTCAAGGGGAACGTGTTCCATAGCATTGTTGCATAGTCCTTCATTTCATACAGCAGGCTCTTTGAACATGATGAGTCTTTCTGTCAGAACTTCTTGAATTGTAGCTAGAGGAGGGCATCTGCTACTGTGGAGTCCAAGAGACCTACTGTTCAGTATTGGCCACATAGTGTGGTTTGGCTAAGCCGATAGAGACAAATCTTTTCTCCTTTTTCCCGGCAAGAGGCGGCAACAGTACAGTTCTCGTTCCTTGTACCGCTAGGACCGGTACAGGTTTTCTGTAGTATGGTCCAAATTCTTTTTTGTCCGCTATTTTCTCTCTGACCAGATCCCTGACTTTTGGGATGCAGACAGGGACTGCCAGTGGTGGTCTGTTTTAGGTGGACGTTGCTTTGTTGTGTCCTGGATTCATTTAGGGCTATATGCAGGTAAAAAGCAATTTGCGATTCTGAAATTGCGATTTTCCGCAAATCCCATTTTGAGAATCGCAAATTCCGATGTAGGTAAATTATCGCAAAATAATAGCGATTCCCCAAAAAATCGCAGAATTATTTTGCGATTACCAAAATTACCATTGCAATTAAGGAATCGCAAATCTGGGAATCTGCAATTCAGGTGCAGAATGATGACATCCCAACCAGGAAGTGTGACTGCCCATGCTGCACCTGATTGCTAGCAGCTGAGTGAGAGCCAGAAGCTGAGTGAGAGCCTGTGAGGAGAGTTGGAGATTTGTGCTCAGCTACTGAAAGCAAGCTAAATGGAGTCCCAGGGGCCAGAGAAGCAGCAGGAAGAACCACCCAGAAAGAGGAAACAAACATTTAGCGAAAGGGAGCTGGAGGTCCTCACTCAGGAAATAGTCAGCAGCCATGACCTCCTGTTTGGCAAAAGTTCCCAACGTGTGCCAGAGGCACAAAAAAGAAAAATATGGAGTGACATCCAGGAAAAAGTAAATGCCATTGGCGTGACACACCGCTCAGTCGAAGACCTCAGAAAAAGGTGGTACGACATGCGGCAAAGGTCAAAAGAGAGGGTGGCTGCAAATTGGCCGAGGCCAAAAAGACCAGTGGCGGGCCGCCTACAGCAACAGACCCAACACCCCTGGAGGAGCTGGTGGAGGGCACCCTTCAGCCTGAGAGTGTGAGTGGCGTGGCTGACCTGGACAGCTCCAAACACACAGACACCAGACAAGGTAAGATGCATGCCAAAACCCCCTGACACATACTCAACCCACTCACACCCCCTGAAAGGCAACATGAGTGCAACTCCAGCACATGTCCACCGGCACACCCAGAAATGCATTATAGGAGATGTAGTCACATGCACTGATACCTGGGCCAGTGAGACATAGCTAGGTGGAATAGGGATGAGTCCTTCATGAAAAGAGGGAAACAGACAGATAGTACCCATGTGAATTTTAATTTGTAAACTGTAATGCATTACAAATGCGAGACAGGACACAGAATTAATGTGTGCCTTTAAATTCACAGCACCACCACCAACACAGGAAATCGTGCCAGAAGGGGAGGAAACACCAGAAAGGGAGGACGAGGCAGGGCAGGAGGAGCAGGGGGCGAAGCAAGACCAGCAGACTGCACCATGCAGGCGGCGCAACATAGTGTCACCACTGCCACTGTTGGAGGCACAGGCACCAGACACAGCAGGAGAGGCACAGCCAGTGCACAGGCAGCGTGCAGGACAGCAGCCAGCACAGTCCCTTGAACAATCCAGAGAAGGAAGAGGGTTGAGACGCAGGGCACAGCCGTCCACCAGCACTGCTCCCGTCGAAGACACGGTGTTCTCGGGCCTTGAGGGCAGCATGCTGAAACAACAGCGCCTGCAAGTCAAGGGGATAAGGTCAATACAGCGCTAACTGGCTGCACACAATCATAACATGACTGAGTTGCGGGCTGGTGTAATGGCCATGACTGTGCTTTGGAAGGACTCTGCAGGGAGATTAGGAGGGACAGGGCAGCCCGGCGCAGGGAGAGACATCGCCATCACACCCGGCTGGACTTGTACACAAGAGCTGTCAACCGCCACATCCCTGCTGGCTAGAAGATGTGTCAGTATACAGTGTGAGATGGCCCACTGCTGCCAGGACGTGGGCAGTGTCCTGGTGCAGGTAACACATGCGGTGGACCAGATGCGCGCAGCTGCCACAGGTGGCATAGGCCCACTTAGTGCAATAGATACGGACGAACAGTCCAGCAGAAGCAACATCACTCCCCCAATTCCACCGGACAGACGCAGAAGTGAGCACCAGGGGAGAGTGGATGATGACTCGAGGCAGTGGGCAGACAGAGCGAGGGGCAACAGGGTGTGCATGTAAGAGGTGAAGGTACACCAGGGACTAATGGCCATGTGTGAAGCAACACATTCCATATTGACTCAGTGGCTGATGGAAATTCTTGCACTGTGGCACAAACATGTGCAAGCACTAACAATGGAGTCACGCTGTGTGACAGTTGTATTCCTGCAACAAAGGAAATAAACATCACTGTTAAACACCATTCAGTGGCATTGTGTCCTCATTAGTCACTTAGAAGCAGTTCTGTGTGATCTCATCTCGTCTCATGAGCCCGGCAGCCGCCCCGGCCCCACCTGCTGGTCCGCGACGTGGAGCTGGTCCCTCCTCATCTGATGATTCGGAGTCTGTCAGATCCACTGGGGTGCCTTTCTTGGTAGCGATGTTGTGTAGCATTGCACAGGCAACCACAATTTTGCAACATGTCTCAGGGCTGTACTGTAGCGCACCTCCACTCTTATGGAGGCATCGGAAACGGCTCTTTAGGATTCCGAAGGTCCTCTCAATGGCACAGCGTGTGGCTCTGTGTGCGCTGTTGTACCTCCTCTCACCTGCAGTTGCTGGATTCAGGTACGGTGTGAGGATGTAGTCACGTACAGCATACGCACTGTCACCTGCAGGGTATAAGTAGATTTATGTTCAATACTGTCCTGCCACTACATAACTTTACTGGTTCTGTGTCTGTAAGCCATGCATTTCCTAGCAGGTAGCCCGCTCCGAATTCGCCATTTGTGAGTCTGCCATGTAATGCACAGTGGCGAAACATGAATGAGTCGTGTGTGCTTGCTGGGTATTTGGCCACAATATCAGTGATTATATGCTGGGCGTTGCACACTACCTGGATGTTCAGGGAATGATATGACTTTCTGTTCCTAAAAACATACTCATTCTGTGATGGGGGTGAGATTGCGACATGGGTCCTATCTACGCAGCCAATGACATGGGGGAATTGGGCAATTTGGTAGAATTCCTGCTTGGTCTGATCTAGTGCCTGTTGTGTGCTTGGAAATTGTATGTGGTGATGTAGCCTCTGTACCATTGCATCAAGGAAAGCGTGGAGGAAGTGCGACAGTGCACTTTGAGAGACACCTCCTGCTGTGGCAATCACCCCCTGAAAACTACCTGATGCCAGGAGGTGCAGTGAGCACAGGACCTGAACATGGGTGGGAATGGAGTGTGCCCTGCGTGTGGGGTGTTCAAGTATGGGTGTCAGCTCCTCTATTAAATCCTGGATGCTGTCTGGGTGCAGCCTGTAGTTCACATGGATCTCCTCCTCGGTCAGTGGGAAGAGGGTGATGCGTGCTCTGTAGATCCTTTCCTGGCATCTCCTTCTCTGTGTGGCATCTCTGATTCGCAGCTTCCTGGCTATCACATACAGGCCAGCCATGGTGGGAAGTCCCAGTGGCATTGTGGGCCTGTTTAAATAGGTTTCACCTGATTACAGTGGCGGTTGGTGGACTTGTAAAGTGGTAGGGCGTAAACTGCCACACCAAACTGTTCCAAGTGTGCAAGATCTAACCTCTTCATGTTATCATTCCTTGAAGGGTTCTGGCAGACTCCAAGGAATCACTAGAGAACCACAGCACTCAAAGAAACACTGCCACGTGTCCATTGTAACATATGACACAACACCATAATGTGTGCAAACCTCAGAATAATAGCCTGAGGACAAGATGGGTAAAACGTGCAAAGCAGAGTTTGGCAAGCACAGGAGCACAGCACTAAATGTGGAGACCCACGAAGTAAACACAGTCAAAGAGAGCTATGTGAACACAGCACTATAAGACACAAACCAGAGAATAATAATTAGAGGTACAAAACACTGCCATATAGTACACTTTGGCATCATATTACAGTTGTAAATTGCGTCAATTAGCATATGAGCATAATACGCTTGTATTCCAAATTCCCTACTTATCATTAAATTGGAGAGCTTTAAATCCTTACATTGCTTCTCAGTTCAATGAAAGTTAATCCCTGCATTCACCTTTGGTTGGTAACATAGCTTTAGGATACTATAAATGTGGAAGCAGAGTAAAACAATGTTTCCGTAATTATAACCAGGGATGGTTTTTACATTAGCTAGCATGAATTTCATATTCACAATACTTCATATTTCTTAGCTCAACAAGCTAAAGTCCCTGCCGCATAAATCCCTGACATCTTAAACAACACAAGGTTAATACCCAAAAAAATAAAGTTTTCCCCAGTGTCTTTGCATACATCTTCACTTCCACTGATGCTAAATAGTGCCCACACCAGCGTTATTTTAAATTGTTTTATGTTTGTCACCACTAAATCAAAATGTCAGGCAAAATTGCATCGCACAATTCATCTTTTACTGTGACTACTGTGTTACTCGCTTTTAGTTGTACAGCACATGTAAACACGTTTATTGTTCAGCTGTGGTCACATATTGTTTCAAATGCTAATATCTCTTAATTTTTTCAGTTTTGACTGTTTAGCAGTGGCATGTGACATCTCCCATTCACTGTCAGTATGCCATCCTATAATACAGACCTTGAGAGAGAAACGGGGAAACAGGCTGACGATGCACCCGAGATATTACCTGACTGCTGACTGACGCCGCATGAGCTGTGAGGTGGAAACCCGGCTCAGCGGTTATCTCACGTGTGACCGCTCGAAGGGCCCCTGTCCCACCTCACACCCTTCAAGCACCTGACATGTAGTGATACTGGAGCAGTCGTCTTATCTCCCCACTCGTCTCTAAGTTCAGTCTTTTCTCTCACGGTGTGATCCTGAGCACTTATAGCTCAAATGGCACAGCACAAGCACTAGACACAGTGTGATCTTGGCAAGACTTTCGCTTGCTGCTTCGGTTACAAAAAAAAGTATCCGAACCAACGCAGGAAGCCGGTGCCAGCATGCCTTACAAGCATTTTCAACAGCAGGTCTGCCGAATCCTGGGTGTTAGACCTGTCAGCCCTAGGGTGGTCTTTCCCTGAGTTTTTGCCCTTGCCTAATTTTTTCCACCCGCTTTTTCGTTGGCCTTAGGTCTCCGAGCACCTTCCCATTGCTAATCAATGCTAAGGTGCAGGTGCTCTCTTCTCCCAACATGGCTGCCACAGGCCCCTGCTACTGCGGAGTGGTCTTCTTAGTAGCACCCTAGTTGCCAGGAGCTGGCTGGGACCCTACAACATTGTTGCCACACCAGCTGCCTTTTTCTCCCATAGCTAGAGTAGGGAAGCTCCTGGAACCTTCTAGAATAAGGGCGGGGTCTGCTTTTGCCACCTTAGAGAGTGGTGACCTGACCTGGGCATTCTTAAGGAAAGGAGGGGAACTTTTTAGTCAGTTGGGGCGACGCTGACCTGGGGGAACCTACGCAGGAGACTTAGGCGGTAGGGTCTAGTCAGGGACCTATACCACTGGGAGTGACAGGGCTTAGGTGCTGCCTTTTAAGTTGCGTGAGGAACACTGAACTAGCCCACTGATCTGGCCCTGCAGGAGGGGAACTCAGGGACGACCTACGGAGACTGGCTCCCCTGCCTACAGCCACCAACTCAAACTACCCCCCCCCCCTCAAGAAACTAGCTCCTAAGGGCGCAGGAACCAGCGAGCGCCGAAGAAGACCTTACAAACTCGCACAGGACTGCTGGGGGATCGACCAGGTACCAGCGCTGTATCACCCCTGCCCTCCCTGACTCCACCTGGCCCCCTCCCCCTGCACTGCTTTGCCACCGTCGTGTGTGGCCTGCCCTTCTCACCTGAGGCGCTGTAGCCGACCCAGCGCCGCAGCCGGGCGCCGCCATCACCTTCAGGGCCCCCGAGGGAGGTGTGGGGCCCCGCCATCGCGACCGGGGCGCCCCCCCCCCGGAGTGGGTCCCAAATCTGTTTGCCTCCACGACGGCCCTCAGCAAGGAGAGGGCCGCCGAAATTCAGAGTAGGCCTCGCTAGGCCTGAAGGCCGTTGCCTCAGATCGCGTGACAGCGGCGGACTGCTGAACGCCACCCCTGCCGCCTGCCGATTGGTGTGGGAGGCCGCGCCCACGCAGACCGCGCTGCTGTTGGCGGCTGCGGGCTCGCCTCCACTGCGGACATCACCGCCGATCCCCGGGCCCCAGGAGCCCTCGGAGGGCCCGGGACCGGCCTCCTGTCAGCACGGGGCTCACCGGCCGGCCTTGAGACCCACCGGAGGCCCCGCAACACTCCGCTGTCTGTGCAGCCCCTCAGAGCCTGTTGCCAAGCCCCCTCTCAGCCCAGCCGAAGACCGCCGCAAGGGCCCCGAGGAGGCCGAAGACTCAGGTAACCCCTGGGGAGGAGGGCGGAAGGCCGGGAAGAGGCCCTGAGTTCGGCGGAAGGCTGGGAAGAGGCCCTGAGTTCGCCCCTCCCCCGGGGAGACTATCGTTGGGCCCTGTTGGCCCCTACTTGCCCCAGGAACGGGGATTAATCAGCCCAAGGCCCTCTTGACTTCTCCTAGATGAAGGGCTGATCGTTCACCTCACGAAATGCTCGGATGTTCCATTCTTGCCTAAGGAACTGTTGATTACTTGCCGTAAAGGTCAAGATGACTCCTGTTGAATGAAATGCTCTGATGTTTGATTCTTGCCTCAGGGAATATTGTTTGCTAATGCTCCACTGCTGCCTTAAATGACCTGGTTACCCTTGAGGTTTAATGCTCTAATTGAATGCCATGTTTAATGCTCTAATTAAATGCCATGTTTAATGCCTTAATTGGATTCCATGTGTAATGCTCTACTTGAATGCCATGCTTAGTGCCCTGATTGAATGCCATGCTTAGGGCTCTAATTGAGTGTCACGCTTAGCGCTCTAATGAAATGCTATGTTTAGCGCTCTAATGAAATGCCCCCATGGAATGCCAGGTTTAGTTCTAATGAAATGGTCTAATGACATGCTATGATGAATACCTGACTCTGATCTAGATAAAAGCTACTTGATTCTTACTCACACTCACTGGTGTGGTGTCAGTCATTGTGTGCGCTTCCTGTCTCAGTGGATGGGTGAGCAGTATGGTCACTTTACACCTAAGCTTCGGGTGCCTACCTGCTCGCGCCAAGCTACCCCCAGGGGGACTGGTGACCCCAGTTCCTACACTGGGGTTCAAAAAAGGGAAAAGGCTTACCTGCACGCGTGTCGTTTGAAACCACGGCTGCAGGCGCCTTTCTCTTTCCAGCAACAAACACACCCCTCCCGGAAATAGGAGCTGCCTGCCAAACTGAAACTAAATGCATAGCCACTCCCGGTCACCTCGACCTTACCCAATTAGGAAGCCTAATTTACGGAGGCGAAAGGAGTGCTGCAATTGTTACCACCCCCTGCACTCAGTGCACTGTGAGCCAGCCCTGCCCCTTCCCATTACCCTGAATGGCGCTCCACTGACCGCGCCCTGGGACAATTCATTATCGCCCCATTTGAAACCCATTTACTGACGCTTTATTCAGCCACTCCAACAAGGCTGATGTCACCGGCCTCCTAGCTTGTGCCTCGAGGGTGAGGAATAGTTCTCGCCCAGCTTTGCTCATGCGCACATTGTGCAGAAAGACTCCGAGACAAAGTAAGTAAAAAAATATATATATTTTACATAGTTTAACTTTCAAGTTTCACGGGGAGCACCAAGCAGTGAGCACTTCTTTAAACTGGTCAATTGGTGTTCATTCTCTCCCTTTAGTTTTCCCCGATGCTGGTAGGTGTGGCAACGCCCCCTACGCCCCTTAATACCAGCCGCCCCTGGTTACCACTTGCTTAGAGTTGGTGGAAATTGAGAAGTGCAAATTTGCGATTTTCGTAAAATCGCTAATTGCGATTTTTTCCTACACCTGAATTTGCGAATTCGCATTTACCGAGATCGGTAGTTGCGAATTTTGCAGCTGATGTGACGCAGACTGCGATTTCGCAAAATAACTTGCAGAATCTGAGTTACGCAAAAATGGTAATCGCTAAATTAGCGATTCTCATTTTTGGGCAGCGGAAACCTTTCCTACATAGGAATGTCCTGTTTTGCGATCGCATACACCCTGTTTTTTGCGATTCGCAGTGTTTGCGATCGCAAAACAGCTTCCTACATATAGTCCATGGATCCTGTAAAACAGCCAAATCATCATGGATATTCAATGGTTTCTCATCCGCCACTTTGCCTTCACAATCAAGAATAGGTACCCGCATCTGTGTCCCAAATCAGACCCTCCAGGATTTCGCGATTCCGCGGTTTGCCGCGAAATCGGCACTTTTGTAAAAATGCCGCGATTTTTACAAAAGTGCCCGCGAAATCGGCACTTTTGTAAAAATTCTGCGATTTTTACAAAAGTGTCCACGAAATTGAAGGAATTCATCAATATAGGAGCATTCATACCCTTTAAACAATTTATTGTTTTTTCACCATACAATCATATCTTAACACAAGACTAGTCTGTCTTTTGGCACATTGGCTCAAGTGTGTTGCTTGTTGTGGTGTCACAGAAGGTGATGGACATCCCTAAAGGATATGGTGAGGGACTTACAAAATGTGTGCACTTCAAAAGCCGAATGTTAGTCTGTCTCCTCGGCCTTCCCCGTTTGCATATCCCTCCGTAAAGTATATGTTGTCGGCTACCATATCCGAAGTAGTCTCTTGCACATGGTTAGTAGCTGGTCTTGCACTGCCTCTTGTAAGCTCTGCCTCCCAATTTCTCTTAGATGCACTTCACACATACTTAATCTCCCATGAACACACACATTGTCACACACGCACCTACTGATTAACACACTTTTTAATATTCTCCATGAAGTACTCAAAAGAAAGAGAGAAGTGTGTGAATGCAATTGTATGACAGGTGCCAGACATACATATAAATAAACATTGTGCACAGTCACTACCACCATTCACAGACACTTCCTTCAGGATAAGTCACCTCCCACTAAGCAACAACCAGAGCGACAGTCAACTGGCACACTTATTTAATCAGCAACCGCCAATCAGAATAGCCTAGGAGACTAATGGAAGGGGAAAGAATGGGGAATACAAATATTAATAGTCAAGGGAACGTAACGAAAGGTGTATTGGGATGCATGAGAATGAGTTAGAAAAATAGTTAGACCAAAGAGAGTTAAGAAGATTTGGCAGCTTTACCAAAAAGAGGACTGAGAAAGACAGGACAGTTGGCAAAGTGATAAAGAGATAAAGGAATAGATAGAGAGAGAAAACAAGTCACGGAGAGGTAAGGGCAGAAAAGAGGGACATTAATTCGAAAAAAAGAGAAGAAAACAAGCAAGGGAGAAACAGAGAAAGAAACCAAAGAGAGATAGAAATAGAATGGAGACATTATAGGTCAAGAGTGGCCACCACTGAGAAGATGCTACTGTTACTGTGTTTAACATTTGCACTTATAATTCTTTCCTCCATCAGGCCCACAGCACCGTTTCTATAACACTTCTGTAGATTTTACCATCATCACAGGTTTAGAGTGCTGTACATTGGAAAATGTACATACTTCATCATGAAATTAAAAAAGGCATCAATGGTTAACAACAGAAAAAAGAGAGTTGTACTTTGCACTCTTACATGTGTAAAAAATCTTTGGTGACATTAACACAGTACACTGTTCCACAGTAGAAAGACTTAACTGGTTTTCTTATCTAATAGTTTTTATACATATTATTTTCTCTGCAAAGTATATATTTTGTTCACATAACCTCATTAAAGGTCTTTTTTGCTCGTTCTTATGATTGTTTGAATTTCCGACTTGAGCGTGCTCCCTTCTAACTAACAAACACATCTTATGGTTCAAATATGAGGGGGGTGGGCGTACACAGCCTCACACTCTAGCACTCAACCCCGATGCATCATAATAAATGCAGTGCATGATAACACTTTCTTCGGTGTCAAGCTTTCGTTTTTCACCCTTGTTGGTGCAGCCAGTGATGTGTATCTTTAGACACGTGTTTGAGGAGAATTGTCCTTCCTCAGTAGAGCAACACTTTTTTGGGGGTGCTGGAGATGCTGTCCAAAGTCTTCTCAGGTCTCAGTACCACTCGCTGGGCACAGGTGCATCAACCAGAGCTCGTCAGCTCGTTAGCTCAAGGGAGCCTTTTTAAATAGGAGGGGTTGGGCACATCTTCTGGTTCCATCACAAAGGTCACACTGCAAGGGCCGTCAGGGGCCCTATCACCACCCAAAAGGAGGCACTGACTGTCACTGCCCAGGGTCCTCTCACCACACAACAGGGCCCCTGGCCCCACCACAAAGGGGGCACTGACTCTCACTGCCCGGGGGCCTCACACCGCACTTCAGAGTGAAACCAGAAAATCTGGATAAAATCATGGCTTCCATGCTGAAATTGTGTGATCTTAGGCAAATATTTAATTTCACTGAGGTAGATTCTGGAATGCCATTTCCTATGGGATGCTAC
This sequence comes from Triturus cristatus, assembly GCF_964204655.1. Lineage (NCBI taxonomy): Eukaryota > Metazoa > Chordata > Amphibia > Caudata > Salamandridae > Triturus > Triturus cristatus. The sequence continues at coordinate 92,395,386 of NC_140579.1, read as the reverse complement.
CAGGCCATCTTTGATGGGCTTCTCAGAAACTATACTAAAGCAAATGGAGGATTGCATTTCCAAGGGATAACAGCCTTCACCTGTGGGCTGCTTCCTATGTTCGATATCCCAGGTTGCCTATTTCAAAGCGGAATACTCTGCTAAAACAGTTTCCATTGATTTAAGGCTGACAATGAATGATTATGAGTAAAATAAAGTGCCGCAAAAATGCCGCTAAATTTCCATATTTGTGCCGCTAAATTTCCATATTTGTGCCGCTAAATTTGCTAATCCATGCCGCTATATCCTGGGGGGTCTGCCAAATAGGACATCATATGGAGTGACACCCCCAAAGAGAACTTCTTGGCTGGTTATTTAGGGCTCTCTGAACCCCATATAGGTGATCGACCCAACTACCGCCCTTGCCTAATACCCTAGCACTTAAATATTGCTTGAGGTCCCGGTTTTTCCTCTCCACAACCAAATTTTCCTCAGGATGGTACGGAGAGGAGTACCGCAATGCCACGCCCATACCTTTCAGGCCTTTTTGTGAGCCTGAGAGCTAAACGTCGGGCCATGGTCAGAATGTAACGTGCCACCTGCGTATGTACCGATAAGACTCGCAAATCTTTGATAACATTTCGAGCGTCAGCCAGGCGCTGAGGCCAAACCCATAGTAATCTTGAGCATGAATCCACTGTGACCAAGATATACTTGTAAGCCCCATCAGATTGTAAGGGGCTGCAGTGGTCCAGATATACACAAGCGAGGGGTTTGTCTGATTTTATTAATGGTGTCTGTGCCGGGCGTGATATGGTCTAGTCTTACATCTGTTGGCAGATGTCACATTTCAGGACATATTCTTTAGTTTGTTTTGTTAGACCTGGCCACCAGTAGCACTGTTTCAACAAGGAAATAGTCGCTGTAATGCCAGTGTGCACAGAACCCAAACCCTCGAGTACTGCTAGAATTAACCCTTGCCTATGATCCATATTTGGTATTACTCTATACCCACTCCAGGAATCTGAGCAAATGGAATGTTGTGCGCATCTAACTTGTAGGAGTACTTGAGTGGAAATGTCTTTGGTACTGCTGAGCTGCCCTTGCGTGAAGCAATGACAGCCACCATTATCTCGCTGTCTATCCTCGTCTTTGAATGAGTGATTGCAGTTACGGAAGCAGTGCGTACAGCCCCCTTTGTGGCTTCATCAGCTAATGAATTCCCTGCAACGTTAACGCCATCACGTTGATGACTCAGTGTGTGTATCACGTGAGCCCGTGGTAGTTCGTTTTTCAACTCCACATAGCATTTTGTGCTTAATTGTGCCACCTTTTGCATCTTTAAACCCGTTTTGTTCCCAATGATGTAAGTACTCATCGTACGACTGTACACAGTAAAAGGAATCACACAAATTAGTGTGGGGAATTCGTGATCCGTATTTGCAAGTGCTAGTATTAATGCTTTTAGTTCTGCCAACTGAGCCGTGAAGTCTCCTAGAGATTGCATTTTAGTGCAACTTGGATGGAACTTTCCGTGCTGCATGTGACCTTTAACAATAGCACACGCTGCGCTGTATTGTTGATTACTCCCTATGGCCGGTTGAGCAGATCCGTCAGTGTAAATAATATATTCATACTGATCTAGAGGCAAGATTTCATTTAGTAGAGGATATTTTTGTTCCTTTGCAGAAATGCTTGTGTTTTTAGACTTGGATCAAATCTGTATTCAACATCCGTTGCAGTAAGAGAATTAGCCCATTGTATCCATCTTGGATGTAAGGCTTTCACATTCGGAATGCTCGCCTTTGTAATATCGTCTAAAGCTGGTACCGGAGTTACGACAATTATACGTTTCCCCTGAGCCTGTGGTAAATAAAATAAATATTACCGGACTGAATTTCATACGGAATCTTAAAATAAAGTAAATAGCTCAAAATAACAAGAGGCAGAATCCGTGGTATAAGAGGTTTTCTAATGGGCTTTATTCCATTCAAAATGGCCGACTCGAGTCGCGGCCCTCAGGTTCCGTCACCACGAGGGTTCAGGAAGTGAAGTACAATAATTTATTAACAGACATGTATTTTTATAATAAGTACATTACAATGAAACGAATGTAGAAGGCGTAACATTTGATAAGAAAAGTGACAAAACAGTGACATAATCGAAACTAGGCGTAATAAGGAATAAAAGAAACATGATTGGTTAGGATTATCAGACATAGGTGGATCTATAAGATAATACTTGGCATAGATGCGCGCGCGGCAGCATGACGTGTAATTGACGTGCAACTAGGGGGTGAAGGGGACTTGACATTTAGCTCTACATGTGGAGACGAGAAGTCTGGGGTCAAGTCAACCTAATCCCAAATCATATCTAACATCCTATGTTTAAAGAACTATGTTATCCACAAGGAAGAGACTCTCGGACAGAATCTATTCTATACTGACTGTGTGCGTGTACAAGCGTCTAAGTGTCTATATGAGATGCGAGGGGCAGAAAACTTTCCATGGCAACAGGGCTATGAATCACTTGCAGGAGGACGGAAAGGCTGAGTCCCTTGCTTGTGAGCTAAAGGAAATGTTTACCTAAATCACTGGACAGGAATGCATCGGCTGGAGAGCAAAATAGATAATTCGAAGGTGAAATACAACTTCTTGGCAGACAGGCGAAAACTGGCCGAGGCAGGCACCGTTAGCTGCACAGGGAGTAGGACAAAGTTCATGGATACAGATGCGAGCTCAAGCTGAAGCTGTCAGAGACAGAAAGCAGGGAAAGGCTTGAGGACAGAATCGGGCCTACTTGCCTGAACTGTAAAAATGAAGTAACTTAGCCATATAAAGTCGGTGGCCTTTCATACTTAGGAATCGAATATCCAGCCCTGTGATGGCGGATCTGACAGAGAACATGTTGACGGTAGACACACATATGTTTGCGTCTTAGAAACTGGAACTGGAGGGAACATACATGTACTTGTAACATGCATATAGAACCGTTGGGGTCCAAGATAGGGGACATAACTGATCAGGAAAATCCACATTTCCACATTCCCTCCTTGTCCCCTTCTTGCCCTTCACGAGACATCAATCTTCATCATTCCATTGATTTGCTCATGGAGCATCATTTCTTCTTCCTTCCGGCATTTTGAACGGGACCTGTGATGTGGAATGCATGATGTGGCACACAGACCACAAATCGCTGGTCCACATTGTAGGCATAAACAACAACTGAAGAGCATAAGAAGGCCAATACCTAGGAAGGATAGAACTCTCCATCCCCAGGCTGATATCACACTCCAAAACCACCCGGACCACGTCCAAGTGCCTGGATTCTCGTGTATCTGGCTTACAATCTTATGAAGGCGTGTTATAGCTTTATATACAGATGGCGAATTTTCTGGTATGAATATGCAGCAGCTGGATCCGATGACCCTGCAAGCTCCGCCCCTATCGGCCAGGATGACGTCAAGGACAAGACGATTCTGGAGAACAACAATTCTCATCACTGATTGTTCCTCTGTCAGATTGCCTAGGGCGGCTATAGTCTCGTTTACTACAGCTTCAAGAGTCTTGGTGAGTCTGCGTATCAGCTTACTATTTGATATTGTACCTATATAGGGAAAGATACCTTTATTGAAATCTACATACTTGTCCCATGCCGTCTCAGTATAATCGACAACTGGGAGATCTCTTTGCTCTCTATTGTGTACTAAATGAACATTTCGATAATAATCAGGGGGAGCTAGGAAAACAGGTGGCAAAAGGAATGCTATGTAACAAGTACCATCCCAATCTAGAGGCAGACGCATATATGCCGTCTGACCACATATGAAGTAAGAATGGCGAGAAGCTCTAAATGAAGATTTACCTTGATCACTATATTCTACTGTAGTAACGCATTGGCTATGGCCCATATGTATGGAACCAACTTTTCTTACACATAATTCACCCTTAACTGGAAATACTGACATAGTGGGCAGAATTAGTTCAACTTCGGATTTGACATTCAGAATCATAAGATTAGGCGTAAAATTACCTAATTTATACACTTCATTTTCTAAATCAGTTCCTGTTCTACTGGGGTGACCCTCCTTATTAGGGTGACAGACTTTGAATAAAACTAGATTCAGATTTCCCCATATCCAATGTTGTTGATAAACTGCTGTGTCTGGGTCTATGGAATTTAATAAACTAAACCATGCTCCACAGGAGCCATTGTGTGTGAATGGATGTGGAAAGAAAGGCAGAACTCCTTTGTTATTTTGATAGGGAGGAAGTCGGCCACACACCCAACAATTGGTCGCATTACTAGTCTGATGGGAATGATGTAACATACTAATGAAGGTGTTATTGCGCAGCGCAAGTCTATAAGATAATTCATGTGGCGGTAGGTCACTAAAAGAATGTTCATCAGTTATATTGAAAACACGTTTAGAAACAGGATAATACATATGCAACAATATACTTGCAGTAACTATTAAAAAACTCAAGGAAGACAAAATTAATAAAGTCACAATACAGTGGTTACGCAGTAATTTACAATAAGCATGTCGTTTCATTATGATTCTGGACTCTACGTGATTCAGACCTAAGGGGTACATGTCGGGACAGATTCAACCGCTTCACCTTGGAGAGGACTTAAACAATCAAATCGTCCGACAGTTTAGATCTGGACCTGAGTTTCTGTTTATAGAGTTCGGTGCTACTGGCCTCAGCCAAAGGTAGCTTTGAGTCAATGGGGGAAGACACACGGGCAGTACTGTCTGTGTCAGGAGGAAGTCCATGAAATTTTTTGACGTGACTTGAATGAATCCACCCTTTTCGTCCCTCGATCTTCACGGCTGTTCTTGTGGTCAACAGGACCAACTTGGGTGCTTTCCACCTGGGCTCCAATTGACTTTTCCTGTCGAAGTTTCTCACAAAGACAAGATTACCCGGAACAACGTCATGGGGTTTCGCCTCAGTGTTGTCGGGAAAGGCTGCAGCTACCTGTGAACGAGAAGATTGTAGTGCAGACATCAAGGAAGCCAAGTAATCTGTCAGCATGTTACAGTCAACATCAGTTATTTTACGTGGTATAGGCGTCCCCCACATATTCGGTGGTCTACCAAAGATCACCTCATACGGGGATAGCCCTGTTCTAGAGTGTGCTACCATTCTCATGTAAAAGAGTGCAACTGGTAATGCTACTATCCAGTCGACACCTTTCTCTCTACATAGCACGCCGAAGTCGTGTACAACTCCGAATGCATAACGTGAGTCAGTGTATACATTAACTTTCTTATTTGTGGCTTGAATACAGGCTTGCGTTAGAGCAATAAGTTCTGCTGCTTGGGCTGACAGAGTATCTATACAATGTGTCTCAATAACTTCAGTGTCTGTTGTGACTGCATACGCGGCCACTAAATCTCCTGTACTTGCTCTCATGCATGATCCGTCTACATACAACGTCAGGTCTGGATCTAACAATGGAACGTCTGTCAAGTCTTGTCTAGGTTTCGTCTTTATTTCAATGATTTCAACACAATCATGAGCTAGTGGGTCTGTTCCAATTACAGGTAATAGTGTAGCAGGATTCAATGTATTACACCGTCGGATCTCTATGTGTGGTTGAAACAATGTCAGTTCATAACCGGTAAGTCTTGCTATGGTCAAGTGTTGCGTTTGTGTTCGGTTCACAAGAACCTCTACTGCATGTGGTACTTGAACTGTCAATGGGTGTCCTAATACTATGGCATCGCTTTGTCTGATTGCTAAAGCTGTCGCTGCCACTGATTTCAGGCATGCAGGCAAAGCCTGAGCTACGGGATCTAATGTACTGGAAAAATAAGCACATGGCTTGCATGATCCTGCTTGATCCTGAGTGAGTACTGACAAGGCAGTACCTTCGCGTTCTGTAACAAAGAGTGTAAAAGGTTTGCTATAACATGGTGTTGCTAAAACAGGTGCTTGACATAAGGCTTCCTTTAGGCTTTCAAAAGCTTGTGTATGTTCCTGAGTCCAAGGGAGAACAGTCGATGTGGCTGCCTCCTGTGTGGTTAACTGAATGAGTGGTTTTGCTAGAAATGCGTACTGAGGGATCCACTGCCTACAATATGAAGTGAGGCCTATGAAAGCCCGCACCTCCTTTTGTGTCTGGGGTATTGACATGTTAGCAATTAACTGGATGCGATCTGGTGTAAGCTGCCTTCCCTCCTTGGACAGCGAGTGACCAAGATAAATAACTCGCTGAACACAGAATTGCAGCTTAGAAGGGGACACCTTGTGCCCCTTGTCGGCTAGGAAATGTAAAACTGTCAGAGAAGCTTTTTCACATTCTGGCTCGCTTCTCGCGGTGATCAGCAGATCATCGACATATTGAAGCAGTGCAGTATTGACTGGCATGTGGATACTGTCAAGTTCTCGTTTCAGTGCTTGGCTGTAGATGCTGGGGCTTTCTGTAAATCCTTGGGGAGCGCGTGAGAATTTAAAGCTGCGCCCATTTAAACTGAATCCGAACAAGTATTGGCTTTCCGGATCTATTGGGACGCTGAAAAAGGCATTCTTGAGATCAATTACAGTAAAAAATGTTGCTTCGGAATCAATTGCTGTCAACAATGATGATATATCAGGGACCACAGGGAATTGTGGTACAATACACTTGTTTAGTTCACGCAAATCAATAACCAATCGGTATACTGGCGGACCAGTAGGATCAGTTCGTTTAAGAATCGGAATTATCGGTGAATTACATACATTGGAGTCTGTTTCTACAACTACTCCCTGGGCAATTAGCTCATCAATGATTTTCAACAAAGCCACTACAGCATCATGCGGTAACTTGTATTGTCGCATTCGTGGTAGGACCACTCCTGCTTTCAATGTAACTCGATAGGGTGTAATGTTCATGCAGCCAACATCCGTAGGGCCTTGTGCCCATAGATGTACTGGTAAAGTCTGTAGTCGGGGATCCATGTCTCTAGACACATAGTGACCTTTAAAATCACGCAAAAACAACCTTACTCCTTCCGGAGAACAACATATTATGGCTCCTAGTGCTTTCAGAGTTTTAATTCCTAACAGATTTTCTGGGCATGATTTAGTAAGCAATAAATCTGTAGTTCGTGTCAAAGGTCCTATCGTAAGTGGTAGAGGCTGTGATACTTCATTAACAATAGGTTTTCCTGAAAAACCAAGGGAAACATTTTGAGAGCCTGAGAGGGGTGCCCCTGGAACTTCACTACGTTTTATGGTTGTTCGACTTGCCCCTGTATCGAGTAAGAATTTTCTATCTTGACCTAATAATTCACTATGTACATAAGGTCCTTCTTGATCTACCGGAATCTCGATAAGCGGTAAGTCAACTTCCCTCTCTAGGCTGGTTCATGCGTAACGCTGATACTCAGGGTATTCATACTGTGCAGTCTGATACATTTGTTGTGTTGTGGTTTGTGTGGCAGTAGCAGGCAACGGTGGTGCAGCTGGCACAAACTGTATGGGTTGCTGTGAGGCTGGCATGGACTGTTGCTGAACTGGCATGGACTGTCCATGCTGCATAGCTCCTTGTTCATTCTGATCTTGTCTAACTAATCGTGGTCTCTCCTTTGTAATACCTGTAGCTATATTACGTTTCAGGACTGGACAATCATGTACATAATGGCCTAGTTGTTTACAGTAATTGCAGGTTCCTTTTACAGGAACTGCAGAATCACCAGAATGTGTCACACCCTTTTTGTGACCATCTGCTGGTACTGTCTGAGAAACTAGCATTTTCATTTTTGTATCCTTCATGCGTCTATGCTCGTGTTCTTGTTCATCCCTAATTCTATTGTGATGATACTGTAACATTTGTAGCATTTGCGACGGAGTGTTACTTTGCCAGGTACTCTCGAATTTCAATATTCTATTCTTCACTGGAGGCAATGCATTTTCCACTAATTTTGTCACAAATAAATGTGGATATGAGTCACTACTTGCTTTTATACCACTATTTATACCAAAACATTTTTCAAATCGAGCATAATAATCGCTTGTGTCTTCATCTTGCTTTTGTTTACAGGCTGTGATTGCACCCCAATCTTCCTTTTTTGTAGTTAATAAACGTGGCAGTACCTGTACTAGTAAACCTGGTAATAGTTTAACTCTATCCCCGAGCCCTGAACCTGCAGCTCGGCCCCTTTCTTCCTCTGCTAATGCTGTCCAGTCTATCTTTTGGTCTCCCACTTCCCACTCTTTTTCTTTCAGTTTTTCATATATGCCAGCAGGCAACAGCACCTTTAATATCGTCATAATATCAGGAAAGGTGTACTCTCCCATCAGTAACATGTCTTTAATTTCTCGGTGGAAACCCGCTGGGTCTTTGTCATGACTAGGTACTACTTTCTTCATTTCTAATAATTCCATTTTTGATATGGGTGTGTAAACAAATACACGGTGAAACTCATTGTCTTCGCCTTTTATTGGGTGCACTTCCCGTAAAGGATTTTGTCTATCCATGTAGTACGGTGCTCTTTCTCTGGGGGGCAAGGAGAGAGAATCTGGACTTACAAAAAGGACATACTGCTTACGTGACACTAATATCTCTTTAATTAGCTTGTTACTAGAACCTCTCCATCTGTTCGTGAGTAGTTCCGTTAATATATCAGGTAAAAGACCAGGGTCAGTATGTTGGCTCTTATATAATATGAGGAGTTGCTGAATCATATAGATTCCAGCTAAACGTTGTTCATCTGTACTGAGGTTGAGAAACGTGTGTGCTACGGTCTCATCACCGTATTTTTCAGGACTAACAATCCAGTGAACGGCTGATCTGGCTAATTCTTGCTCATCCATGGAATCGAGGAGGTGGTAACCTCTTCGTTCTCGTAGTATTTTATCTGCGGCTTGAAACGAATGTTCAGGAGATTTCAGATTTATTACAGGCGTCGGATACGTTCTGCTATTATTTGGACATACAGAGTGTATTGGATCAGAAAAACATCTAGTATTTTCACAAGATCTTCCTCTGCCTACATAGGCTATGGTCTCTGACTGTCTTGCAGAGTTCCCTGATTCGGACACTTCATCTTGCTCATACTCGTCTGTTCCCAATCTTTCTTCATGAATACGCTCTATTTCTTTACGGATTTTTCGGCACATGGCTATTATACAATTTTGCTTATCGTGTCTCCCTTCTGATATATTCTGACTCCATCTTGTAAGAATAAGCATTGCATTCGGGTCTACCCCCGGACGATCTTGATTTCTGATTACACAGTTTATGAGGAAACGTAACAGTTCCCCCTGTATCTCTACTTTCTGGAATTCCATAGCTCTGTTAATACATCCTGGATCTCGTCCTGTTTGAACAAAATGATATATGTTATCTAGATGCGTAGTCATCCCTGGTAACCTTGCTAAATACTCTGCGGCTCGCCTGATACGTAATGATGCCAGGACCATTTCGTCCTCTTTACCGACCACGGGGTCATATCTACAATTTACAAGGAGTTCCTTAAGCGTACGTTCATTTACGAATTTAGGTGTACGTGAATGCGCTGACTCTTGAAAGACAAGTTTATTTATTCTAGGTGGTGTAAAAGTACTGCTAGCACCTCCCGTGGCCCCATCTGGGGCGTCGGGTGTGAATGGATTTGTTGAACGTGACACAGCAACTATGGGTGTCGATACCCCTATAGGATCGACTGCGGAGACAGATGCGGAAACAGATGTGCTTGCCGAAGCTTGTATCGGGACTTGCTGTTGCACGGGGACAGATACCTGATCCTGACGTTGAACCCCTCCGCCAGACGGTCTATGTGGTGTGGCGTTAGCATACTCGGGAGCTGCATCGTCTAGATATGAGGAAAGAAAAAACATCTTCTGCGGTTCTGGGATGCCCCTTTGGATGTACCTTAATTGGAAATAATGGGGGTGGCAAGTCTTTTGGCACCTCCGTAACAGCCTTAGGTAGTCCTTCGGCTAGAAGGGGATACATACCATTCATAAGAGCATTTCTTTGTCTATTCACTTGTTCTGATTTCACTCGGATACCTTCCTCAATTAATAGATTTTCTTGAACTTTATTTGAACTTTCTTTACTCCTCTCTTCTTGTCTACGTGCTTTTTCTGTTCGTCTATGAGATTCTTTACGCCATAACTCAACAGCGTCTTTCTGTGACTGTCTGACCTTTCTTTTCCATAACTCTTCCTCCACTTTCATGATGCACTCTGCATCCCAGGTTCCCGCTATGGGCCACCTTTGACTTTCCGGTAATCCTTTGGTATAATCTACCCATAGATCAAGAAACAATATGGCATCTAAGCCATGCTTATGGTACATGAAATGTCCTGGAGTGTCTCTAGGAGGAATAGGAACTGCTTCTTCAAGCACCCCTTTTCTGGTAGTAATCTGTCTTAACTTCGAGAAGAGCGGCATATTGACAACTGATCTGATACTTACTCTTGAACTTGCTTAATACGAGAAACACAATAATGAACAGTGAACAATGAACAATCATTCATACCACAATATGCAAGACATTTTCTGAATACTTTAAACATTAAACATTAAACATTATAACAATGATCGACAATGATGACAGTCTGCCTAACTAATCACCACGCTGAATTCTTGACAATAACTGAATACTTCGGAATACTTGATATACTGCTAAACAGTACATATACACTGCTAAACAGTGCAGACCGGATTTGTGTACCCAAATCCGTCTTGACCGGCACAACCTATGTGCGCGTCAACACGCCTCCCCGGCGATGGTACTCACCGAGTAGCTCCTTGAAACGGAAGGCCTCAGAGAATGGACAGGACTCGATAACTGCGGACATCGGACCCTCTGGACGTCGGGATTTCGGAAAACCTGGTGGGCCTCTGTATACCTCGGATCTTGCTCTCTCAGCTAGGCTCTGGTCGGGATACTTCGCACTTCTCACCGCCTCGTCTGGGTTGATCGCAGCCTCAGTCGCCCCCGCTTGACCGGAGGGAGCTTACAGGAAATCCTGCTGGTACGCGTTTATGGTCCGTCCAGCTGTGGCAGGAGACCGGGCCTGCAACGCACCGCCGGCGCGTGAGATGAGAAAGTGTCCCTGTTCGGGCGCCATTATGTGGTAAATAAAATAAATATTACCGGACTGAATTTCATACGGAATCTTAAAATAAAGTAAATAGCTCAAAATAACAAGAGGCAGAATCCGTGGTATAAGAGGTTTTCTAATGGGCTTTATTCCATTCAAAATGGCCGACTCGAGTCGCGGCCCTCAGGTTCCGTCACCACGAGGGTTCAGGAAGTGAAGTACAATAATTTATTAACAGACATGTATTTTTATAATAAGTACATTACAATGAAACGAATGTAGAAGGCGTAACATTTGATAAGAAAAGTGACAAAACAGTGACATAATCGAAACTAGGCGTAATAAGGAATAAAAGAAACATGATTGGTTAGGATTATCAGACATAGGTGGATCTATAAGATAATACTTGGCATAGATGCGCGCGCGGCAGCATGACGTGTAATTGACGTGCAACTAGGGGGTGAAGGGGACTTGACATTTAGCTCTACATGTGGAGACGAGAAGTCTGGGGTCAAGTCAACCTAATCCCAAATCATATCTAACATCCTATGTTTAAAGAACTATGTTATCCACAAGGAAGAGACTCTCGGACAGAATCTATTCTATACTGACTGTGTGCGTGTACAAGCGTCTAAGTGTCTATATGAGATGCGAGGGGCAGAAAACTTTCCATGGCAACAGGGCTATGAATCACTTGCAGGAGGACGGAAAGGCTGAGTCCCTTGCTTGTGAGCTAAAGGAAATGTTTACCTAAATCACTGGACAGGAATGCATCGGCTGGAGAGCAAAATAGATAATTCGAAGGTGAAATACAACTTCTTGGCAGACAGGCGAAAACTGGCCGAGGCAGGCACCGTTAGCTGCACAGGGAGTAGGACAAAGTTCATGGATACAGATGCGAGCTCAAGCTGAAGCTGTCAGAGACAGAAAGCAGGGAAAGGCTTGAGGACAGAATCGGGCCTACTTGCCTGAACTGTAAAAATGAAGTAACTTAGCCATATAAAGTCGGTGGCCTTTCATACTTAGGAATCGAATATCCAGCCCTGTGATGGCGGATCTGACAGAGAACATGTTGACGGTAGACACACATATGTTTGCGTCTTAGAAACTGGAACTGGAGGGAACATACATGTACTTGTAACATGCATATAGAACCGTTGGCGTCCAAGATAGGGGACATAACTGATCAGGAAAATCCACATTTCCACAAGCCAGTGCTCTTTCTCTTGCTACAGTGGTCTGAACTGCTGTCTGAATTTTCTCTGTTGATGTGATACGCATTTCTGCGTTTGTGTATAGCTGTAATTTATATGCGATTGGTACAGTTTCGCCTTCATTGAAGGTTAAGTGTGCCCGCATTGACCCGCTATCACTCAGATCACTAAGTTGTGTACATTTACGCGTGTCTGTAAGTGTTTGGAAGCAATCATGGCTTCTTGTAATGAATGTAGGAAGTTTGAGTGTTCCTGTGTCCAATGTCTAACTGAAAAAGTCAGGTTTTATTAAGTCGTAGAAAGGTTTTACTCTTTCTGTGTAATCCAAAATGTATGTCCTGCCAAAATGTAGGACTCCCAATATTTTTTTTTTTTTTTTTTTTTGAAACCGTTTATTACAATCTCAAATAGTTACAGGTATGGGCCTACAACCGTCTGGCCGGCCGCTAGAGTGGCAGAAGCATATGACATATATACAGAAAAATCTCTTGGCGGTGCAAAAAGGTAAATCAGGAGATATCAATAGTGCAGGCCACATAACTCCAAACCCACAATACGGTTTCCTTTTGTCAAAACACAACAACACAAAAAAAAAAAAAAAACCACACCCGCAAGGCAACCCGCAATCCCAAGTGACAGCACGCGCTCCTTAAGTGGGGGACCCCAACCAATCGCCAAACTCTGAAGAGGGGAATGAGAACAGATCAGGGACTGGGGAACCACGTGCCCGTGGCTGGGGGAGGGGGTCGGCTAGGGGGACGGAGCTGGTGAGGCAGCCGGCAGCAGTGGCGGCTCGCAAATACCCCCGCGATAGACGTTCCAGGGGCCCCAGATTTTCACCCACGCCCCAGGCTTACCCCTCGCAACATACACCACCTTTTCACGAAACATACACCAATCCATGTGTTCTTTCCAGGCCGACACCGCCGGGGGCCTCTGGGATCCCCACAATTGAGCAATGTCACGCTTAGCTATCATGTATCCCAGAGTCACCCACCGCGTCTGCGGAACCGAGTAGTCAGTTGGCTCCCACACATTCAGCAAACATCTCCTCGCTTCAGGCAACAGCGCGACACGCGTAACCACTCGCAGGACCTCGTGCACACCACGCCAGAATCGCTCCACCTTTGGGCATTCCCACAGAATATGCAAGAAAGTTGCCAAGACACCACAGCCACGCCTACACAGTCCATCCTCAGCAAAGCCCATACGTAGAAGCCTTGGCCCCGTCACGTAAACCCGGTGGAGGATCTTAAGCTGGACGAAGCGAAGGCGAGCCGGGATGGCCACCTCCTTCGGAGAGGCCACCGCGGAAATCCAGTCCTCGTCGTCCAATTCCAGCCCATCGGCAACCCAGGCCTCGCGGAGGCCAGTCAGCAGGCCCGATCGGTCGTTGATCAGTTTTTTATATATAAGGGAGATCGTGCTGTCTGGGACATGGCCATCCAGCACTCTGTCCTCCAGGGGGGAAGACTCCGGAATGGACGCGACATCCGGGAAGACGGAGCCCAGCGCGTGGCGGACTTGTAAGTACCGAAAGTACTCACTGCCTTGCAACTGAAACTCCGTCTGCAGCGTCTCGAAAGTTTTGAATCCCCCCCTCGTCCAGAGATCTCCCACTGTGCTGATGCCGATCGTGTCCCACTTCTCGAAGCCCTTCGAGGTCCACAGGGAGCCCAACCTCGCAGACGCATATAGCGGTGACGCCCGGGTCAAACGGTCCTTCCACCCCATAGCTGCGTTAGCCGCGTGCCATACACGCACCATGACACGCGTCGGTCCCGTCAGGCGAGGGTCCGGCGCGCCAGAGTAGAGCGCTCGATTGTAGTCGCCACCGGGCAGGAGCATCTTGTCCATTTCAAATGCCGGGTTCAGGGCGGGCCCGTAAAGGCCATGATTAATCGCAGCTAGCTGGGAGGCCCAGTAATACCGTTTAATATCCGGGAGGGCGACCCCCCCATCGTACCACGGGAGCGTCAATTTAGCCAAGGCAATACGCGGCCTCCCGTCCCAGAACAGGCGACGCTGCAAACTCTCCACCTCACGGAAGTAGCGCGCCGGGACCAAGTCCATAGTGTTCTGGAGAGCGTACAGAAAGCGCGGCAACGACATCATTGCCGAGCGGCGAAAGCGGCAGACGCCGCCAACGCACCACGTCCTCCTTCAAGCGCTGGAGGGGGGGCAGCAAATTCCGCTCGTAGCGGGCCTCCGGGTCCAGAGTAATATATATACCCAGGTACCGAAACCCCTGGGAGGCAATCTGGATCGGACAGTCCCGTGGTAGGACCGGAGCCTCCCCGGCAAGCACATATACACAGGATTTCGCCCAGTTGATGACGAGGCCTGAGTTGCGACCGAATGAGCGCAAAACATCAACTAGGACGATCAGTGATTTACGCGGGGAGGCGAGATATAGAAGGATATCATCAGCGTAGAGGGACACACGGTCCTCATGCTCGGGGGTCCAGCGGAGACCACGGATGGAAGGGTGCCACCGCAGCCACTCCGCCAGGGGCTCCAGGGCCAGTGCAAACAGGAGAGGCGACAGGGGGCAACCCTGTCGCGTGCCCCGTCCCAATGCGAATGGGGCCGAAACTCGTCCATTCACCACCACTTGCGCCAATGGGCCGGAATACAACAACTTGACCCAGCTGATGAAGCCCGGTCCGAAGCCAAACTTCGCCAGCATCGCCCAAATGTATGGCCACTCGAGCGTATCAAACGCCATGGTGGCGTCCAAGGACGCCAAGATGGCCGGTTCCCGCACGAATGAGACACGCGCGAGCACCCCGTGCAAGCGTCGCAGATTAAGGGCCGTGTTGCGATGGGGTATAAAGCCGGACTGGTCTTGGTGGACCAAATCGCCCACCACGCCGACCAGCCGGTTGGCCAGCACCTTGGCGAGGATTTTGGGCTCCGCGTTCAAGAGCGAGATAGGCCTATAGGATGTGACCCGCTCACGGGGTCTCCCCTCCTTGTGGATCACCACGATCGTGGCCAGACGCTGGTCCGGCGGAAGGGAACCCCGCGAGCGGGCCGCCAGGAACATCGCGCGCAGGTGGGGCGCCAGTACATCCGGTCGCAGCTTATACAGCTCGATAGGGATGCCATTGGGGCCCATGGCCTTGCCAGATGCGACCGAGCGGATAGCAAGGGCAATTTCGTCCGAAGTGGGAGGAGCGTCCAGCGAATCCCTGTCCTCCACCGAAAGGGAGGGCAGCGCGATGTCCCGAAGCAGGGCATGGGAATCCTCCTCCGAGCAGGGAGAAACCGGGGAATACACCTCGCGGAAATAATCCGCGAAGCAGGAGACAATGGCGTCCGGCTCGGTGACACACACACCATCCATCCTCTCGATCAACGGAACCACACGACTCGCTCTCTCCTTTTTGTCCAACCACGCAATCAATTTACCAGCCTTATCACCCACATCATACAGTCGCCCCTGTTGCTCTCTACTGAGGCCCCTGGCCGCCTCCGTGACGAGGGCCCTATAGGCCGCCTGCTTGAGGTGTAGAACATGCAATGTGGCATCCGTCACCCCGCTCCCCAGGTCACCCTCTAGTTCAGTAATTTCGGCCTCCACCCGGGTTACCTCCTCCCGCTCGCGCCTCCGGGCATGGGAGATAAAGGAGAGGGCCTCCCCTCTGAGAACTACCTTAAAAGCCTCCCACAGGGAGATAGCCGAAGGGACAGACCCCACATTCTCCTCAAAGTACCGCTGCAAGGATTTGATCAATTCGGCTCGAATAGTAGGGTCGCGCAGGTACCCGGCATTGATTGGGGCTACCCTGCCCTCCCCCCTCGGGAAGACATCAAAGTGCAACAATAGTGGGGAGTGATCTGAAATACCCCGCGCCAAATGGCGCACCTCTCCCACTCTCCCAGCATAGGCCGCAGGGACCAGGACATAATCAAGCCGCGAGAGGCTACCATGGGCACCCGAGTGGAAGGTGTATTGCAGCTGCGCGGGATGCTTTAGTCGCCAGCAATCCACCAATCCTAGTGTATCTAAGAGGCCGGACAGCCACGCCTGTGCCCGGGGGAGGTCCCTGGGGGGATGACGATCCATAGACCCAGAAGCCACCGCATTGAAGTCCCCCCCAACTACCAGAAGCCCACCCGGGAGGTCAAGGAGGAGGCGCCCCAGGTCCGCAAACGTGGTAGATTGCAACCCCGGCGGAACGTACACTGATACAAAAACGACCACTCTGCCCTCCATTCTACCCACCAAGACAGTGTAACGTCCCCTCTCATCATGGCGCACCTCAGCAATCTCCAATGGGAGCGAGTTCTTAATCATGATGCCCACCCCCCGCGAGCCCGAAGTGAAGCCCGAATGGGCCACCAAGCGATAGCCTCGCCGATTCATGGCATGAAAGGAGTTACCTATAAGGTGTGTCTCCTGCAGGAAGACCACATCTGGTGAAATTCGTTTCAGATACTGCAGGACCACACCACGCTTAATCCTATCCCCCAGTCCGTTAACGTTCCATGATAACACAGTCAAATCCCTACCCCCCATCATACATGGAAGCCATCAGTCGTCCCCCAAAGAGCATCTCAAAAACAACAATACAGTAAAGGGTTCGCCTTGCGGTGCAAACAAACAACACTCCACCCCCACCCACCCATCCCAACAGAACTCCCCCCTCCCTGCACCCCTGCATGAGCCCAGACAGCCCCCCCAAAGTGCAGTGTGCCTGTCGCCCCATAGACAAAAAACTAACTAGTCCCCCAGAGGAGGAGGGAAAGCCCCCAATGGACCCCGTACGACCTCCATAGGAGGGGAACATACACGATCAGTGAATGGTAGCCGGAATGTTGTCCAGAGCAAGGCCTACTATTCACCCCTCAGTTCTGATCCGGCAAGCCCTCCCCGCCAACCGCACCCCCCCCACCCCCCCGGCCCCGATCCCCAGGCAGAGTATCCAACCAGTCCCCAGCCGCCTCGGGACGGTCAAAAAAGTGCGTGCGACCATCCACCTCCACCCTCAGCTTAGCTGGAAAAAGCATTGAGTACTTAAGGTTCAGGTCCCGTAAGCGACGTTTAACTCCGAGAAAACTCAGTCTCTGCTTTTGGACCGTCGGAGTAAAGTCAGGGTAGAAATTCACGTCCATATTATCGAGCTTAACCGGTCCCTGTAGCCTGGAAGTCTGCAGGATAGCGTCTCTGTCCCGAAAGTTAAAAATCCGGGCAATGAGAGGCCGCGGCGGGGCTCCAGCCTTAGGTCTTCCTCCGGGGACCCTGTGAGCACGTTCCACCGCAAAAAGTTTACTCAGCCCCCGGGGCTGGAGACGGGTGAGGATCAGGTCTTCCACAAACAAATCTGCCGCCTCCTCCTCCCGTCCCTCCGGCACCCCGACAATGCGAACGTTGTTCCTCCGGGCCCGACCCTCGGAGTCCTCCAATCGACGGTCCATCAGGGCGCTCGCCTGGCCAAGCCGGTGCACCTCCTTTTGAAGGGCCGCCACGTCTGTAGTGAGACTCGAGGTAGTGTGGGCCAGGGAATCGACCCGGTCATTTGTTTTAGACAAGTCGGCTCTCACCAGGCCCACATCCACCAGGGCCGAGTCTATCTTCTGCGCCAGAGTATCAAAGCGCTGGTCCACCGAGGCCTTCATCTCGGCAATGGCGCCCATGACGTCCCGGAGGGTCGGATCCGCGGGCTGAGCAGACGCCTCAGCCGGGCCCGCGGGGGATGTGCGCGGTGACTCTGGAGATCCCTTCTGTAGGGTGTAGCGGTCCATGCTGTTAGACTGATGTGCCGGGCCACGGCGGGTCGATTTCACCTTTGCCCGGTCGCCATCTTGCTTTGTGGACATGTCGCACTCCCAAAGTCGTGCCAATCTCCTCGAAAGGGCCGATAAACCAGTTCACGGGCTCCGGGGGGGGTGACCACTGGACCGCAGGACAACTCACAGCCGGCGGGTCAGCCGGGCACCGGGACAAGGCCACACCACCGCAACCCTACCTCGCTTGAGGGCAAGGAGGGCGCAAAAGCGAAAGTGAAAGCGCGGGGTACGCGAGTCGCCCAGCCCTGCCCGCCGCTGTTGTTCGCTTTGTCCCCAGATCGCCCCACAACTCCAATCCGGGGGGCCGGCGCGGAGAAGGCCGCAATCTTCGATCGGTGCTCCCACCGGTGTCCGGGGTCCGATTCGAGAACGGAAAACGGGTGCCGCCTCAGCTCGGGTACACAGACACAGTCCCCTCATCAAAGACAGGATATAATCAGGATTAATTCAGGAGGTCGCGGAGGTCCTCGGGAGCTTCGCACCTACGCGGCCATCTTGGTTGCGCGCTAGGCTCCTCCTCTCAGGACTCCCAATATTGATTGTAGATTTTTTTATTGTTTTTGTAGGCTGGAGCAGCACACACTTTTCCAAAAAGTTAGCTGCCAGGCTTTTCTCTTCACTTGACAGCTCATATCCTAAAAACAGGATACAGAGATGGGCAATTTTTGATTTTTTAAAGTTAAATTTGTAGCCCTCAGAGGAGAATCCCATAATGATGGTGCTTAACCTGGTCAAGTGTCTCATGAAGTCATCGTCCGTCAGATAAATATCATCCACATAGGACAATACTTCCTAATCAAAATGTTATAACAACTCAGTTACTCTTGCTGAGAATACCCCTGGGCTGTTCTTATACCCCTAGGGGAGTCAACAAAATTGTCGCTGGGACCCTAACGCTGAGAAAGCGCTCAAATACCTGCTTTCAGGCGTTATATTTTTGCAGAAAAATCCATTTGAGATTTCAAGAGTTGTCTTGTATTTTTGTGCACAATGTTCATTGATGCAGCAGTGTGTGCATTTTGGACAGCGAATGTTTTTGTGCAAGTGTTTTTACATGTCTGTAATCTAAAACTAGACAATATGTACTGTCAGGTTTCATGACAGAAAACAAAGGATTGTTCATTGGTGAGGTGCAATTTTCGATCACCCATTGTTATTCAAGTTGATCTAAGATCTCCCTGACCTGTTTTTTAGCTTCTTGCTTTATTGGATATTGCCTCTGTGCATTTGGTGAGGTTTTTAACGGGATCACGTGGTGGGTTGAATTCTCATCCCATCCGGCATGATTTTTGTACCATGCTGGAGCAAGGGCAACTGCCCACTCCTGTGCGTATGCGTGTTTAAGATGTATGGGAACGAGGTGCGAGAAGGCTGGAAAAATTACAGTTTTCCCCCTAGGGCACTCCATAACAAATGCTGGCGGACAATCTTGTTCTGCTAATAGGACGTCATATTCAGATGACAGATTTTCCCAAAAGAGTCCTTTAACTTTCCTGGGCTTGTCCCCCTCCATTTGGAGTATTATTTTGTGTAACTTATGTGGGACACTAACCCTTGTGTCTGCTTTTTCGACCGTGATGTAAACATTCAAGACCGCTGTCAGGTTCTGGCGAGCTATTGGCCCTTCTGCCGCGCTGTCTAGCATCGTCTGAGCCCATTCCCCATACAGAAGTTGCGTCCTCAGAATTCTTGGCATGTCGGATTTTTAGACTTGCAACTTTCTTTTTCTTAAATTGAGGTTTAGATTTTGGCTTGTCTTCTTTTTTAGAAGTGTAGTCTTGAGCGTGGCGCTTGTCTCTGGACTTCTTACGCCTGTCTTTGTGTTCTGACTGGCCTTCCCTCTCAGAGTTTTTCTTCGAGCCCTGAAAGGAACGAGAGGAACGTGTATCAATATCCTGATACCGGTCAGGTTTCCTAATGCTATCCCTATTCCTGAGATTATACCTCTTTTCAGAGGGCTCCTGTGGAGGAGATCTACCTCGGGATTTGGATCTCTGATCTTTAAAGTTTTGTTGTTTTTCATTATCCCACTTCTTTTTAGATGAAGAAGATGTCTGCTTAGAAGTGGCCTTTTCAGGACTGCCCATTAGTTTGGGTTTTAACAGCAGTGGCCCATGGAGGGAGTGCCGCGGGGCGGGGCAGGGTGGGAAGTAGTAAACTCCGGCTCACGGCCGACCGGAGAACTGTAAAGAAATAAATAAATAAAACGAATAACATTGTGCGCGCTGAAACGCATTTGGTGTTTCAGCACGTGCAATGAAATTTGTTTTATTTATTTATTTCTTTACATAACTCCGGTCAGCCGTTATCTGGAGTTTACTATCCCCCACCGCCCCACGGCACTCCCTCCTTGGGCCGCTACTGGGTTTTTAAAGCTTTCCCACCCAAACTGTCTCTGCCTAATTCTTTATACGCAGTTTCAATTATATTGGGCAGTTCGTGTTCTTGAATCAAGGGACTGATCTCCCTTAGGCGTTGGCGGATTGCCACTGATGCTTCTTCCCCTTTAATATTAGCTAGAAATATGGCAGATACCCGGTCATAGTTATTTAGTAACTTCATCCCCAAGTTCAGAGCAGGCTCTGCTCCGTACTCATTTTGTATTTGTATTAATACATCTGGTATCACCGCTATAAAGGAATACCATGTGTCCTTGTATATATGGCAGCAAAATCTGTACCCCAAGGGGTATAATCCTCAACTTGTGCTCTTATCCCCATGTGCAAGCAGATTGTTAACATTCTGTGTTTTTCATACGTGGTAATATTTGGGAATACTGCCTCGAGCGGAGTTATTCTCTGAGCTACCTAGAATGGCATTTGTTCACGTTTCATGGGCATTTTGGCCATTACTGCGTGTAATGTTTGTGGTGTGATTTTAATTGCTGTACCCAGATATTGAGTTCCATTTGTTGCAACAGATATTGGTTTGATTTGATTTGATTTGAAGTGTTATTTGTAAAGCGCACGAATGCCGTGGCGTCTTGGCGCTAGGTGTGAGACGTGACGTTCCTCCAGGTGAGTTCATTAGTTTTTACCGAACAACCAGGTTTTTAAGTCCTTCCTGAAATTTAAACGGTTCGGTTGACAACGCAGAGGACATGGCATCTGGTTCCATAATTTTGCTGCACAGTAAGATAGTGTTCGACCTCCCCATCTGACCTTCCGCGTTTTTGGGATACAAACAAGACCTTCTGTAGATGATCTGAGTGTTCTGACAGGAAGATATCTAGTGAAGAGTTTCCCTACTTCCCTAGATATACCTCCATAAAGAGCCTTGTGTACTAGACATAGAGCTTTAAAGTTAACCCTATGCCGGACCGGGAGCCAGTGTAGAGTTTTAATGGCCTCTGAGGTGGGGCGGCCCTTAGGTATATTCATAAGCAACCTAGCTGCCGCATTTTGCAATGATTGGAGCTTCCTCTCCTGAGCCTTGCCAATTCCCACAAAAAGAGCATTACAGTAGTCTAATTTTGATAGAAAGAGTGAAACTACAATTGTCTTTTGAAATTCTGTTGTTATAAAAGGGAAAATTTTCCTTAAAGTTTTTAAAAGGAGGAAACAGGAAGAGGTTAGTTTATTAATATGGGCGGATAGGTTTAGCTGATTGTCCAGGGTTACCCCCAGGTTCTTTACCTTTGAAGCGGGGGTAGGGCAGAGTCCCGCCTCCTTGGGCCACCAGCTTGAATTCCATACTGATGGACCTTTGCCAAATTCAAGGACCTCGGTTTTGTCAGTGTTGATTTTTAGGAAATTTGAGCTCATCCAGTGCATAATGTCAGCTAGACATGCATGAAAACCAGTAGCTACAGTATCTAAGGGTTCTGTGACTGAGATGGTAAGCTGAGAGTCATCGGCATACATAATTAGTGAAAATCCATGTTTTCTAACCAAATTGGCCAACGGGGCGACATAAATATTGAAGAGAGTCGGGGAGAGAGCAGACCCCTGTGGAACCCCACAAGGGAGTTGAAACATTTCAGACCGCACATTCTCCCAGTGTATATTTTGTTGTCTGGTATCCATAAAAGAGGTAAGTAGATTAAGTGCGGTATCCTCTATCCCTGTCTCTTTAAGCCGTTGCGCCAACACCGTATGGTTTACGGTGTCGAACGCTGCCGACAAATCTAGTAGAACCAGAATAGCTTTATTGCCCCTGTCTACCGTCCTCCGAATCTCCTCAGTTGCCAACACCAATGCTGTCTCTGTCGAATGACAAGGCCTGAAACCATGTTGGATACAATCCAGCAGGGAGTTATCTTCTAGGTATAGGACCAGCTCCTTGTTCATGGCCTTTTCCAGAATCTTCGCAGGTAGAGGCAGTCGGGAGATAATTTGGACTGTGAAAGTCCTCATGACGAATTGTGTCACATTTCTGTAGATTCTAATTAAATCTTTGTGTTGTATGAGTAAGTCTGGCGTTGGCATTGTTTCAATGTCAGAATGCGGTGTTTCAGTCGCTAATATTGGCCATGTTGCCCAGTCTCCTCCGAGCGGGCCTAGTCTTACTCTGCTTCTTATGTGGGGTAGGGCGCCTTTAAACCATTAAAGAATTTCCTGGTACCTGAGTGAGTGGAATCTCTATGTCCTCAAACGGACCATATTCCCATGGTTCATTTTCTTCTGTGTAAGAGTGAAACGTCCGTGTTCTAGCATCTGCTTCTGGGAATGTAACTCACAAATAGAATACCTTTGTTTTGTTTGATTTGTGTGCCTCAATCACAAAAGCTACTAAGCCATATTCTTGTAGTTTCAGGGTGACAGTATGTCTAAAATCAACCTCTTCATCTCCTGTTTAGAGACGTCGAGCCACATCTTGGTTTTCTCCGCCCTCAGTCATTTTTGTAAAAGAGAGGTTTGTTTAAGGGAACTTTAAGATAAGGTTTTATTTTGCACAATTTTAGCATCACACTGTGTCCTTCAAGCTTGAAATAACCAACAGCCAATAAATAGGATTTTCAGCCTACTCAGCTGCGGCGGAGTTTGTGTCCACCCACTCCAGACGTCTCTTTTGTTTTGTGAGTAAGGGTCTCTGAGAATAGCACGACTGTACTACTCAGATTCTACTGTTAAATAAGTACCCAACCAACGTTGGTGGCAACATGTTCTGTAGTTCCTATAGTACCCTTGTAGGACCTGCGCGTTTGGATAACATAAACTGTGGGATAGGTGGCAGACTGATTCTGTACACCCCCACCGAAAATGTTAGCCTGTTTGCAAATAGCTAGCTCACAGTGCCACTAGTGTCTCCTCTTATCGGGGAGAGAATAGTTTCTGGCAACCTCAGAACATGACAACCCAGATCCCTCAGGATTGTGGAAACAATGTACCACTTTTCGCTCAGTCACTCGTGCTTACTGATTACCTCGCTGAAATTCACAGAATAAACAGTCTGGGCGTTTCAATAAGGATTTATTGAACAGTAGTTATTCTCGTGTAAAATATATGAGCTGCAACAACCATAAGACAATAGCAGAGATATATGATTAGCAGTACAGCGAATATTAAAGGATAGTACAATTCTACCATCGTGCAATAAGCATGAATAGATACATGAATATTAAATGCAGGATAAAAGTGAGCATACTCCTACGATGCCTATCTGGATGTACCTAAGTCTACCTAGCATATTGAGTAGGTGTGAAGCCAAGAATCCCACTAGGATTTAGTCGAACCCCATTCCCTGAAGTGTGAATGTAGGAGCCAGTCTTGGTCTCGAGTTGGACACCCTGTAAGGGATGTTCAGACCACTGTCCGCTGGAGCATCTGCAAGCAGGAGCCTCAGTGTCTCTGGTCAGTGTGTCGGCCTGGAAGTCTCTAGCAAGAGGTGCTGTATTTATACAGAAAGTATCTAGGTTTCCTTTGTCCCTTCTTTCTTGTATTAGCCATTGTTGGATATGAGGATGACGTCTGAGATGAACCGTGCACGTAGATATGGGGAGGAAGGTGGTGTAGCCCCAGCCCGGTTTCCAAGAACCCTCTTGAATATTTATTCATACTGTGTCCGTCTAAAGATGAAGTCATAGAACGCCATTGTCAGGGAAACCCTCCTTCTGCACCCGGGACTAAAACTAGGTAAAAGTTTCAGTCCTAATAAGGTTCGTGTACAGTGTAGTGTAGGGGAGGTAATGTAGGTGAAAGCGCATGATGCTACCTGGGCCTATATTAGGGTATCTATTCGAAACATAACACAATGTCCGCACACCACTTTCTTTCCTGACAAATTGGTTTGATCTTACATGTAATCCAATCCTCACCATTTGGACTGGCTGAACTTTTCCCTTGTCTAATGAGTTTACCTACACAAATTCATCCGCTGAGTATTGAATATGCTACTTACCAGTATGCATCTGTTCTTGGCATGTAGGGCTGCTGACATTCATATCTGTGCATAGATCGCCGCCTAGTGTTGGGTCCGGATGTTTGCACGTTGTTGTCCTGGAAGAGTCTTCGAAGTATCCTGAGATAGGTGACTCCTCCCCTGGACCACAGTGCGCATGGGCATCCTCTCCATCCTCAGATTGTTTTTCGCCATTGTGGCAGTGATGGAGTAGATATAGAAAGTGATGACCATGCTATACAGTAATTCTGAGAGCTGCAGCTGCTACAGGCGCCGGGGAGGAGGGTGGGCGATATGAATGTCAGCAGCCCTACATGCCAAGAACAGATGCATACTGGTAAGTAGCATATTCAGTTCGAGGCATGTGGGCTGCTGAATTCATATCTGTGCATAGAATACATAGCAGTACCTCCCATTAGCGGCGGCCACCAGTGCCAGCTGCAGCGGTCTGAAAAAGAGTTTTGAGAACAGCCTGTCCTACAGCTGCCTGCTGTTTTGAGTGTACATCTACACAATAGTGTTTGGTAAATGTATGTATAGTGGACCATGTGGCTGCTCTACATATATCATGTAAAGGAATGTTTCCCAGGAAAGCCATGGAGGCCCCTAACTTACGTGTTGAGTGGGCCCGTGGGGGAATCGTTAATGTGCGTTTAGCCTTTTGATAGCAAATTTGAATACATTTAACGATCCATCTGGCTATACCTGCTTTGGAGATTGCGTTGCCTTTGTGTTGTGGGGAAAAGGCGACGAAAAGTTGTTTTGTCTTCCTAAAGTTCTTAGTTCTGTCTATATAGTACATGAGGGCTCTTTTGACGTCTAGTGTATGGAGCATTCTTTCAGCGACATTTTGTGGATTCTGAAAGAAAACAGGCAGTTCAATGGTTTGATTCATGTGGAACTGCGATATTACTTTAGGCATGAATTTGGGGTTGGTACGTAGTACGACCCTGTTTGCGTGAACCTGTATGAATGGCTCTTGAATGGTTAGTGCCTGGAGTTCACTAACTCTTCTCAACGAAGTGATTGCTACTAGGAAAGCTACTTTCCAGGTGAGGAATTGAATCTCACATGAGTGGAGAGGTTCGAAGGGTGGACCCATCAGTCGGGTGAGGACCAAGTTGAGGTTCCACACTGGTGCTGGTGGGTGTCTTGGGGGAATTACTCGTTTAAGTCCCTCCAAGAAGGCTTTGATGGCAGGCACTCTGAATAAAGAGAGGTGCTGCCTGTTTTGGAGATAGGCTGCTATTGCGGTTAAATGGATACGTATTGAGGTGTATGCCAGATTGCATCGGTATAGGTGTAAGAGGTAACAGATTATGTTTTGAATGGATGCGTCTAGCGGGTTAATGTCATTGTTATTGCAATAAATGACAAACCTCTTCCATTTGGCTGCATAGCAAGCTCTGGTAGTGGGTCTCCTAGCTTCCTTAATGATCTCCATACAGTCAGGTGGCAGGTTTAGGTAGCCAAACTCTAGGACTTCAGGAGCAAGATTGCCAGGTTCAGCTGTTGCGGATCTGGGTGCTGAATTTCTCCATGGTTCTGCGTCAAAAGCGCGGGTTTGATCCGCAGCCTTTGATGCGGCACCACGGAAAGTTCCAGAAAGGTGGTGTACCATGGCTGGCGTGCCCATGTTGGAGCAACCAGGATGAGTGTCAGTGAGTGCTGTCGCAGTTTGCGTGCCACTAGCGGTATCAACGGCGCTGGGGGAAAAGCGTACGCAAATCTGCCGGACCAGTTCATCCATATCGCATTGCCCTGCGACTGTGGATGTGGGAACCTGGCGGCAAAGCTTTGGCATTTTGCGTTTTCCCTTGTGGCGAATAGGTCTATCTCTGGATGACCCCACTGCTGGAAGTATGGTTGGAGTACTGATGGGTGTAACTCCCACTCGTGCATCTGGTGGCTGTGTCTGCTGAGCAGATCCGCCATCTGGTTGTCCTTGCCGGAGAGGTGTTCCGCCATGAGGAATATGTTCCTCTGAATGGCCCACTTCCACATGCTCTGAGCCAGATGAGACAATTGTGGAGAGTGTGTTCCTCCCTGCTTCTGTATGTAGTACATGGCAGTCATGTTGTCCGTCCGGATCAACACAACTTTGTTGCACAGGTGTACTTTGAATGCTTTCATAGCCAGGAAGATTGCCATCAGTTCCAGAAGGTTGATGTGCATCTTCTTTTGTTGTGTAGTCCATAGTCCCTGCACTGTGTAATTGAGTACATGGGCTCCCCATCCCTGGAGAGACGCGTCCGCTGTCAGTATTATTTGTGGAACAGGCTCTTGGAACGGTCGGCCCTTGCAAAGGTTTTGTGGATTCCACCAATGCAGAGAGTTGTATGCCCGACCGCTCACCAACACTAGGTCTTTTAATTGCCTGTGAGCCTGATTCCATTGACGTGCTAAGCACTCCTGAAGCGGGCGCATATGTAGTCTCGCGTGTGGGACTATGAAAATGCAGGAGGCCATCATGCCTATCAACTGCATGAACACTCGCGCAAGAAGGGAGTGTTGGGGTTTGAACTTGGAAATCAGCATTTGCATGCTGTTGATCCTCACTAAATTTGGCTGAGCTGTGGCTGCCAGAGTGTCTATGGTCGCACCTAGGTACTGTTGTACGTGTGCGGGTTGGAGATGTGACTTTGGGTAATTTAGTGAGAATCCCAGACTGTGAAGAAGGTGAATGGTGCGGGACATGTGGCTGGCACATTGCTGGGCTGACTTTGCCTGAACAAGCCAGTCATCCAGGTAAGGGTAGACGTGAATGTGTTGCCTCCGTAGATGTGCAGCCACGGTAGCTAGGCACTTTGTGAAAACTCTGGGTGCTGTTGTCACTCCGAAGGGGAGGACTTTGAATTGATAGTGCTGCCCCTGAATGGTGAACCGGAGATATTTTCTGTGTGACGGGTGTATGGGTATGTGGAAATACGCATCTTTGAGGTCTAGCGTGGCTAGGAAATCTCCCTGTCTGAGGAGCGGGAGAACCTGCTGTAGGGTGAGCATGTGAAAATGCTCTGAGAGAATGTATTGGTTGAGGGGTCTCAGGTCTAGGATAGGTCTGAGGGACCCGTCCTTTTTTGGTATTAAGAAGTACAGAGAGTAAACCCCTGTTCCCTGCTGGTGTACGGGCACGACCTCTATTGCGCCTTTTTGCAGCATACTTAGCACCTCCTGCTGTAATAACGCTAAGTGCTCTGAGGACATAGGACGGTGCCTTGGCGGTATGGTGGGTGGAGTGGAGGTTAATTCGAGACAGTAACCGTGTTGGATAACATCTTTGACCCACCTGTCCGTGGTGATGGAATCCCACGTGGACAGGAACCGCTGGAGCCTTCCCCCGACAGGTGTTATGTGGGCAGGGGGAAGGGAGAGGGCGTCACTGTTTGTTCTTGGGGGAGGACCTGGTATTGCCGTAACCACGTCCTCTGCCCTTGGTGCTGGAGCCACGATATCCACCTCGGGTGTTTGTATCGTAGGAACTCTGTGTGCCCCCTTTATTGTAGGTTTGCTGTGCCCCTTGTCCTCTACCTGCACCTCTATTTCCGGGGCGACGAAAGGAGCCACTACGAAATGTCTGCGTTTGCAGAGCCCCCATTGACTTCGCAGTGTCTGTGTCTTTTTTTATCTTTTCTAAGGTGGTGTCAACCTCCGGTCCAAATAAGTAGTCGGGGTTGACCGGCTGATTGAGGATGTTATTTTGGACCTCAGGTTTGAATCCGGAGATTCGTAACCAGGCGTGTCGTCGTAGCATGACGCTGGTGTTTATTGCCCTTGCAGCAGTGTCTGCGGCATCCAGTGCACACTTGATGGATGCGTTTGTGAGCAGTTGTCCCTCCCTGATGAGGAGCTCCGCTGCCTCTTTGTACTCGTCTGGCAGGTGTTGGAGTAGGGTCTCTAACGTGTCATAGTGTGAGCGGTCGTAGCGAGCTAGGAGGGCCTGTGTATTGGCGATACGCCATATGTTTGCTGCCTGGGCTGCAATCCGTTTGCCGGAGGTCTCTAGAACCTTGGACTCTTTGTCCGGGGGAGGAGCATCACCAGTTGTCTGCGAGTGTGCCCGTTTGCGAGCATTGGCAACTACAATGGAGTCCAGAGGCAACTGGCTTCTAATGTACGTGGGGTCCCCAGGTGCGGGTTTGTACTTCTTCTCGATCCTGGGGTTTATTACCCGTGCCCTGGTGGTTTCCTTGAAAATGTCCTTTACTGGCTTGAGGACACCCTTTAACATGGGCAGAGTCTTTACAGTCCTCTCGGAGGACGCGAAAGTGTCCACCAAGAAATCATCCTCGATAGTGTCTGAGTGGAGTTGCACTCCATGATTGGCTGCGGCACGTTCAATGAGGGCGTTGAATGCAGCAGTGTCCTCTGTGGGGGACGTTTTTGTGCCATAAAGTTGCGTGTCCTGTGTATCCAGAGCGGCACCTGGGTCTACAGGGTCATCCCAGACTTGACCAGGGTCTTGCTGTCCCTCAGGGTCTATGTCTTCGGGGTAGGTGGTGTCGTCACCCATGTAGTCCTCCACTGCATCCGTGTCGGAGTGCGTTGGAGAGAATGATGGATCTGTGTAAGAGGTGTGGATGCGTTCATAAAGAACTGGCTCCGATTCCGCTGGCATTTTTTGTTTTAGCGGGATCCTATAAGAGTCCAAAGCTTGCCCTGAAGTGATCTTCCGCTTTCGGAGCATGAGCCTGCCGGTGTCAGCGTCGATGAAGTGGGACGGCGATGTCCCAGTAGTCCAGTGTTCGGTAGACGGGGACCTTGTCTGGGTAACGCGGGTTCTGATTTCGAACATTTTCGGCGCCGTGGATGGCGGCAAACCAAAGGTGATGTTGGCCGGTGCCGAAGGTGCCTTCTGTGCCCGTGTCGGTTCGGAGCCCGACGAGGTCTGGAGGGCTGCCTTTTCCCTGATGCGTTGCAAGGACGCTGCCACTTGTCGCACCTGGAACGCCAACGGTTCTTTGGCGCCGAGCGGTTCCGTAGAGGCAGGTGTGGACTTCTTCGAAGTGACTGGGTCATCGAGTCGAGGAGGGGTAGGAGCCGTCGACGGCGTCGATGAGTGTACCGTAGTCGCTGCCTTCGAGGTGGATAGCGATGCAGTGGCTATTTTCACCTTGGTGGTCGGTGCCGATTGCTCCGGTGCCGGGGGCCGAGGCGCTTTGACGGTACCGACGGCTTTTCTTTTTGGGTCGGCGCCGACATCGGCTGCAGCGAGTTCGGCACCGAAGTCCCTTTTGGTGCGGTCGGAGCCGACGGGTTTGGCTGGCGTCGAAGGTGTGGTGGTCCTCGAGCCGACCATTGTCAGTTTCACTTTCGGTTTCTGTTTAACCGGTGCGATGATTGGTTTCGGTTTCGTGGTAGGGAAACCAGTCTTTTTAGGTAACAATGGCTCTTGCTGTATGTCCGTGGCCGGGACAGAGGGCGGGGCCGAAGAACTGCGGGATTGGTCTTGGGTAAGGCCCGAAGGCGATCCCTCGACCGGAGCCGTCGACTGACACACTGGGATATCCTCAATTTGGACGGGTAGGCCTTGCTCCTCACCGGAGCTACCTTCTTCGGCCCCTAAGGCCTCATCGTAGTCTCCTACCTCGTCGTCGGCTTCTTCCCTGTGAAAAAGCTCTTCATCGACATCTTCCGATCGGGAACCGTGTTCGGAAGTGGGGCTGGAGGGTATATTTTCCACGCTTTCCACATCTTCGTCCTCGGTGCTGAAGATGTTGGTCGGGGCCGGTGCCGCTTGCTGCGCTTCCAGTCGCGCGGCTCGTCGATTCCGGAGAGTCTTCTTGGATCGGAATCGGGCACAGGCCATGCATTTCGATTCGTCATGATCCGGTGAGAGGCATTTGTTACAAACCGGGTGGACGTCGATATGGGGGTATTTTGCGTGGCAAACAGGACACCGCTTGAATGGGGTCCTCGATTCCATCGTCGAGGTTCGGTCGATGGTCGGATTTAACGGATCCGAAAAGTTGTTAAAGCCGTGAAACTAGCCTTTAAACTGTCGATACCGATCGGGAACAGTACCGTCGAAAACTAAAGGCCTTTTGGCCTGAAAACTAAATTTTCCTAACTTGAGTCAAGATAAGCACATCCGAACCCAATGGCGGAAAAAAACAATCTGAGGATGGAGAGGATGCCCATGCGCACTGTGGTCCAGGGGAGGAGTCACCTATCTCAGGATACTTCGAAGACTCTTCCAGGACAACAACGTGCAAACATCCGGACCCAACACTAGGCGGCGATCTATGCACAGATATGAATTCAGCAGCCCACATGCCTCGAACTTTCCTGCTCTGTTGATGCCCTAATCGTGCTCTCCCCAAAATCTTGGATGAGATACTAGTAGTGATCATCATACTAACCCGTTCATAAATATCAGTTCAGTGAAAGGAAGCCCTGAGAGAACCGCAGATGGAGACCACTCATGCCCACCTAACCTTTGCATGCCAAATCCAGTTCCATAGATGACCTGACCTATGTAGGTAATATTGACATTTACTAAGGTAGTATCTCTTCTTGTCAGTAAGGACCTCAGGAAGTCACACATTGCTTGATCCTTAGATTTTATCTTGCCGTTAATTTTGAGAAAGTCAAAAGAAAACATTAAATGCCTGGATCTAGCATCGTTATTGGGTAAATGCCCAGCAAGAATCTATCTTTTTCATGCAAGTTAATAATTTGTACATGAGAAATATACTAAATTGTATCACCCGATATCACTTGAAGCACCTGTTACCTGTCCTGCAGCAGTAGTTCCATAGTGCAAGTAGAAAACAAACAATTGAAGGAAATCGTCTGAGTTGTCTTTTTAATTGTTTGGGTTCTTCTAAGAAGTAAGGACCTAGTGTGCTGGGCTAGACCCCTTTATATCTTTGTTGCCAGTTGGCTTTAGAGGTACAGCCTTGGGCTCCTCCATCACATCTTGTTTAACATTTAAAGGAGTCCTTTTATGGACCTAGCCTGAGATTTGGGTATGTTGATGATACTTCGATTGATTTGTGTCTCATGGGCTGCCTCACACATGTTTGAGTTTTAATCCTTTAAGACGCTCATTGAGAACATGGAGTTTTATTTTATTTAATTTCAAAACATCTCCTTCAGAAAAGTCTTTTAAAAAGTCAGCTTGCATTGGCAACAAGAAAATGTTCAGAGTAAAATATCAATCTGCGGACATTGGACACGGTAGAGTAGAATGCACAAGGATTTAGGTGTGGCTCTTCTTAGCTGAAGCAAGCTCCTGTGTACGTTTGGCTCAATGGAACCTAATTTTCCATCATGGGTACATTTTTACCCATTGCTCTGATGCAAACAACACTGTCCATATGTCCTGTCTTAGTCTTGGTCCAATGTCAAAGCGCCAGGCTAGTGTGTCTTCAGGTCCTAAGGATCCACAAAGGCCTCCAGTGTGGTTACTTCTGGTGGGCCCGCCCTCTGCACACTCTGTGCCTCCTGCACCTTTCTCTGATTCCATTGGAACTTCAGGGCCGATGTCAAACCGGATACCAAGATTCACACCCTATCCCGTTGACACAGACACAGACCTTGACACCACTCATGCTAAAGGAAGACATTGTTCCAGGAGTCCTATCGGACACCGAACCACGTTCATCTTGGCCCAAACTGATGTCTTGTCCCGAAGCAATACTGAAGCGCCAAGTCCAATTTGACTGGAACAGAATCATGCCTTTACCTGGCTGCACACCCAGTGCTCTAACTGCTTTTCGGTTCTAACTCTGATCAGGGTCAACCAGCTGTCAGGAGATGGCAATGGAGATGATGATGGGGATCATTTCCCTCACACTGAACATAGATTTGCAGAATGCCAGTGGGTTGGCCAGTTAGCTGGTCACTTGGATGTGTTCTCCTCGACCATCAACAGAAAGAGTGCTACCTTTGCTGGGGTGATAAGGCATGCAGCGGAGGTATTAGACTTAAAGCTGCCATCTATGGAAGTTAAGTCTAATGTGTTTTACAACTTGGGCAGTCTTCTTAGTCTTTCCTGCCTACAGTCATTCAATGAAGCCCAGACTGATGCCTAGTTTGGCACCTTGTCTAAGCCTTGTTCTAGTCCACCAGAGAACAGGTAGTCCTGCACCAGTCGTCCCGGGCTTCATAATGCAGCACCCTATGCCAGAAAGTTTGGTGGCTTTGGCTTCCACAAGCAGGTTAAACACCAGTTAATCCCCTGCAACCCCTGCCCCTTTAGATTGAGTAGAAGAGAATTGAAATATTTGCAAAACTGATATTTTCATCTGCCAGACTAGCCCCCCAGTCTGTCAGTGGCAGCTGTTTGCTGGGGAGATTATCCCACACTACGGGATGTGGTTAGCTGTCTAACCTGGCAGTACCTGAGGGATTTCAGGCCAACTTGGCTCAAACCATCCAGGATGGTCAGGAATCTGTCAAATATATGATATTGTCTGTTCTGGCCTGGACACTGACTGCTTTGGCGTAGCAGTCAGCACTAGTGCAGTGCTTCTTTGGTGACGTACAGTCTTCACTGATGAATATGCAGTTTGACGGATCTTGCACTCCAGAGAACGCTGGGCCACATCATGTTCCTTAGGCCTTTTTACTCTGACAAGGCTGTACCCTTAGCAATTTTGCCTATTTTGAGGCTACTCCAGAGGTTTTGGGGTACTGGAAACGCCAAGGCCCACCATTTCCGCAAAAAGACACCCAGTCCATTTCAGGGTCAGGGGATTGGATCAAGCAGACAATGTCCAGGCGATAAGGGCCAGTAAATTTCCCAGTCCCCTGCCAAGTTGCATCAGTCTCAAAGCTGCTTTAGCTTGCCCTCAGTGGCACATGACTACCCGTGGAAGACAGGATCAGACATTTTCTCCATTGGTGGCAAAATAGAACATCCGATATGTGGGTCCTTCAGATTTTAATGGGGCTATTCACTGCAGTTCCTTTTCAACCTGCTGCATCTGCTGCCCACATCAAAGACTCTTTCAGAGGACGACCAATCCATTTTGCTCCAAGAGGTGCTGGCTCTTTTGGCCAAAAGATCCATGCAGAGAATTCTGGCCCTGGAAATATAGGGACC
Organism: Triturus cristatus; assembly: GCF_964204655.1. Classification (NCBI taxonomy): domain Eukaryota; kingdom Metazoa; phylum Chordata; class Amphibia; order Caudata; family Salamandridae; genus Triturus; species Triturus cristatus. The sequence goes on along the minus strand of NC_140579.1, from coordinate 92,361,961 downwards.
AGCTTTTGCTCCCTCTATTGCCTCGTACCGAAGAAGGAAGAAGCCCTTTTTCCAGTTCTAGATTTCTGCCCTCTGTAGATTTCTACCCTTTGTCCTTCCACAACAAGGCGTTCAAATTTAAGATGCTCACACTGGCCCACATTCTGCATTCCCGGATCCAGGCGACCAGGTGGCTTTGGACCTGCAAGATGCGTACTCTCATGTACTGGTCCTGCGGACGTTACTTGTGGTTCCAGGTAGGCCGGGAGCATTTTCAATTTGCAGTGCTCCCCTTCTTCCTCACCAGTGCCCTTCAGGTGTTCACAACAGCAGGGGCAGTGGTTCCAGCACACCTTCGGAGGTTGGGAGTTCCAGTTTTCCCCTACCTGAATGACTGAGTGTTACATAACACGTGTATTTGTAAAGCGCACGTTCACCACTACGGGTATCTTGGCGCTGAATAACAGATGTTTATTGTTACCCAACTCAATGGTACTCATTTTATCGACCTCAGATGGATGAAAGGCTGAGTGGACCCGCCGGGATTTGAACCTGTGACCATGAGGTCGAACACAGGCCCCTGCAGCAGACGCATTAGTCCACTGAGCCACCAGACCCGGTGTTGAAATCAGCTTGTCATTGTTGTAGACCACCTACATACTACAGGGAACCTCCTGCCCTAACTGGTGTTCACTATCAATGTGTTAGATATCCTATATGGTGCCTTCGCAAAAGCTCTTTCATCTGGGCCATTCTGGCTAGGGTGCTGTTTCAGGCCTTCACTCCGGCACAAGGAGCCCTGAACATATGGGCCATGATCCTGATGTTTCAGCCTTGATTCTGGATCTCTGTGAGAGTGGATCGGAGGCTTCTTGGCCTCCTTCATCCTGCTAGTCACCTATGCCAGGTGGCATATGCAAACTCTGCAGTGGAAACTAAAGTCTCAATGTGCCAAGTACCAGGAGAAACCCTCTGATTTCATCCAGATTTCGGTGGGGACTGTTAAAAACCTGCAGTGGTAGCTGCTTAACTGCAGTTGGACCAGCAGCAGGCCTCTCTTCATCATTGCTGGAATGGGAAGGCCATCTGAGGAGGTGGAGATCAGAGGCCTCTGGTCTTCGACAGAGACCCGTTTCCATATCAAACTCTTAATAGTTCCGAGTCATTGGACTAGAGCTGAAAGCCTTCCTATTGTTCATAAACAGGTGGCTGGATCAGGTTCTCAAGGACAACCCCACCGCAGTGTGGTACTGCTATAAACATGGCGGGATGGGGTCCAGGGTCCCATGCCAAGAGGCACTTTATCTCCGGAGTGTCTTGGCATTTCGCTGGTCGTAAATCACCTGGCGAGATCTTTGAACTCAAGGGTGGAGGAACTCACCTGCAGCATCTGACAGGTCATGAACGTAGATTACATCCTGAGGTGGCACAGGGCATCTTCCAGCAATGGACAGTACCCTTGCTAGGTCTTTTTGTTGCAGCTGAAAACATGGTGTCAAAACATTTGCGCACTATAGTTTCCAAGAACGCTGTCTCTCCAAGGGCACATTCTGGGCAGAGTGGAGCATTGGACTCACATACATCTTTCATCCGCTGCCTCTTCTTCCCAAAGTTCTGAAGATGATCAGGAATGCTATACATAGAAATGGATGAGAGGAATTCCAGTTCAGCACACATTCTACCTAACGAGGCTTGTCATTCCATAGAGATAGTCCAATTGCAAATCCTGGTAATAGGACCCGCTAAGGTCCTCAAAGTCGTCCTATATAGCAGAAGCTAGAAGAAAAATATCTCTGACAAAGAGACCCCTGAGGAGCCCTTCGGACATTGCAGCGCCAGCCCAGTGATGAAACATACCACTTTAGTTTGTGAGGGCTTGTGCTTTCACATAATTCCTGGACTTCAGCATTTTCCTTTAGAGAACCTTCATTGCCAAGAATGAGAATAAATATGGTCAACCTAAAGATGCTCTCGAAGAATGTATATTTGTTCTCATTCTTGACAGAGATAATTCTCTAATGAAAATGCTGCTGAAGTCCAGGGATTGCATGGTAGCCAGGGCCAGGAACACTGTTCTCATGATATGCCCGCTGGCCTGGTTGAAGCCATTGGAATTAAAGTAGCCCAGGACAAGCTCATTGACTCGCTCTTTGAGAAGAATTGTTGATTCCCCCCATAGGCAAGGCGCTGCAGGTATACGGGACTGTTAGGGCTATTGCCAAATATCTATTAAGCATCCAAGCAGTATCAAGAACACATGCCCTTTTTCCAGTTGGCCAAAGCTTTTTAGTTTTACAATCTTTCAAGGTAAGAGGCATTTTTCGCTCCAAGCTTCCAACCAGTGCATCCTCTTAATCAAATAGCTGTCCAAGAGTAGTTACCTCAGAGAGAAACCAAAGCCAGTATGCCCCATAGGCTGCACCAGAGGCCAAAAGGTCCCAATAACATTCAAATTCAGACACCTTCCTAACATTCCGGAATGAAATTTGATTCAGTGATGATCGGAGTTTCTACATTTTATCATAGAGGATAAGCATTGACTAATGTTGAGTAGAGTTCTTTAGACTCTGATGGCAGCATTACTAATTAAAGAATGACTTCGGTAGGTATCGCCATATCTCCGGCTGCATAGGTCCAATGTGGCCCTTACTTGGCCAGCCACTAGTTGAAGGTTTTTCCTCTCGAGAGCAGATTACATGCCTTCCCTTTTCTAGAAAGAGTCTCATTGCGATCTCTTCCTTCCTCTAGAAAGAGTGTAATTGTGATCTCTTCCTTCCTCTAGAAAGAGTCTTGTTGTGATCTATTCCTTTGTCTAGAGTCTCCTTGTGATCTCTTCCTTCCTCTAGAAAGAGTGTAATTGTGATCTCTTCCTTCCTCTAGATTCTCCTTGTGATCTCTTCCTTCCTCTAGAGTCTCATTGCGATCTCTTCCTTCCTCTAGAGTCTCATTGCGATCTCTTCCTTCCTCTAGAAAGTGTCTCATTGTGATTTCCTCCTTCCTCTAGAAAGAGTCTCATTGTGATCTCGTCCTTCCTCTAGAGTCTCATTGTGATTTCTTCCTTACTCTAGAAAGAGTATAATTGTGATCTCTTCCTTCCTCTAGAAAGATTCTCCTTGTGATCTCTTCCTTCCTCTAGTCTCATTGTGATCTCTTCCTTCCTCTAGAAAGTCTCATTGTGATCTCCTCCTTCCTCTAGAGTCTCATTGCGATCTCTTCCTTCCTCTAGTCTCATTGTGATCTCCTCCTTCCTCTAGAAAGTCTCATTGTGATCTCTTTCTTCCTCTAGAGTCTCACTGTGATCTCTTCCTTCCATTAGAAAGAGTCTAGAAAGTATCATTGTGATCTCTTCCTTCCTCTAGAAAGAGTGTAACTGTGATCTCTTCCTTCCTCTAGAAAGAGTCTCATTGGGATCTCTTACTTCCCCTAGAAAGAGTGTAATTGTGATCTTTTCCCAAGGTGCAGCGTCATGACGATATAGTTGTACAAGATGCTTGTTGGACTTCATGCTTGATGCACAGGGGTGGGTGCCCTTGCCAGGCTGCTTATGAGATCTCTCAAGCTTAGCAGGAGCAGCGAATCAGGTGCTCAAGAGCCAGTCCAAGAATCTCCCGGCCCATGCATCTGAAGTGGTGGATCCATATTGAAATATATGATGGTGGCCACTTTCATTTGCCTACTCAAAGACATGATTCACATACATTGTAATGAAAGAGCTCTTACTTTCTTTACAGCCTTCTTCCAGTGCTCCGGTCCAAGGCAGTGATTGTGTGTAATAAACACAACAGTTTCCTCTTGTATATAAAGAAACTGATGACTGCTCTCAGCATCAGAATGAGAGGTCCAGCCATTTCCCAGCACATGCTTCTCGTCTCCTATGGTAGAGCGGTGCTCAACCAGAGAACTCAGACTGATGTCACCCATGGTTGAGCAACTCAGACTGATGTCACCCATAACCAAGGTCCTAAACTCCAGCATTTGAGGCTTGGGAACGCCAAGATACACCGGTCTTAAACCAGAAATATCAGTTTTATCTCTTGAATGGGTAAGGATTCCAGATCCTCGGTGAAGAGTTTATGTTGAACAGTTCACGGTGACTTGTTTTTGTGTCTCCCTCCCCCTTCACCATCTTCCACCCATCCCGACTTCTTTGGTTCCGATAGTCCTCCAGAGTGGCAGACACTGCATGCACCCCAGCCCTCAGCAGGCTCTCTCATTTTTCTTTTCCATTTTCATTTTGGTAGCCGGTAGGGGGTGGGAATGAGTTTCTGTGTAAGCGGCCTCATGCTGTAAATTCTACTATCCTTGACAGTAGCTCTTAATGAAGAATTTATTTCCTTTGCCATTGATGTACTTAGCAGTGTTTATGGTGCTGTTTTCCTTGCCCACTAAAGTGTGTTTCTTGGAGGCCTAGTAAGTGAGGCAACTGTGTCTGTCAATAGGACCCACACCTGGAAATGTGCAGTATTCTCCATTATAAGTTTATTGGTGGTTTCACTTGTATGCTAACTCTATCTTCTAGTTAAGCCCTATTCATTTTTCTACAACAATCTGTTACTTTTCTTTTTCCGGGAAGCCTTTTTTATTTCCGCTTGTTTTTGACATTATTACAATATTATCTGACACAATATAGAGCAAAGCATGGACTGTTGGACTATATTTCAGCAGTAAACAACAATAAAACATGTTTTTTCATTTATGAACCCAAACGAAATGATGCGCTCCCTGGGGCTATTCACCCCGTCGCCCCCAGTGTCACAGGAGTCCTATTTGTGCCCCCTGGTGCAAGAACTTAGGTATTGCGCCAGTACGAATTAGAAATATGCTTGGACTGCAACCAATGCACAACCCACTGAGCAATACTGTGTAGGGAATGTTTCCTGGTAAAAAGTACCTCAAGATGAGCTCAGGGACACAGTGGAACTCCAAATCGCCTTTTGTTAATTAATAACACAATCAAAACCAGCACTAAAAAAGGGCGTGTTTTAAGCTTACATGGAATATGCAGAGCTTGGCAGCGAAGCATGTCAGGGTCAATGAAAACAACAAGAAAAACTTGACCATTGAGTTCTTGAATCCTAACGCTCTCATGCTATTTCCAGGCGCTATGCTATCTGCGTCTAAGGCAGTAATAGCAAGTCTCTTCTCGAGTTTCAAAGATGGCTCACATAGCATCCCTGTGTTTTTGTTCTGGAATAGCAAGTTGGCTGTTTCCTTTCGCAGCTTGTACGAGGCTGGAACTTAAAAAGCGACCGACTGAAGGCCGCTTCTCCCGCTTTCACCTCCAACTAAGGCCTGACGCTGCCTCGATGGACCGGACTCAAAGTTTCTCTGACATAGTCCTTTACCTGGGGTTTATGTAGGATCTTGTGATGTATTACCATATCTTGGTTATCTGAAATTAAGGAGACTAACAGACTCGATTCAGCAACAAGTCAAACCATCAATGAGTCAACTCGATTATCATATTGATAGGATTTATTTAGAGTTTATAAGCAATCCCAACTCTGAAAAGCAGGGGCATAGAGTGTGGGCATTTCTACACGTCTAAAACGTCACAATTTCTATGGAAGTGATAGAAGAGTCTGAAAAGGCAAAGAATTGAAATAGTGTCTGAAAGAACAAAATTAATCGAAATGGAAAAGTGTAAACGGGAACTGTCAATGTTTACGACAAAACTGTCACCTCCATTTTTTTTTTGTGCCTTGATGGGCCAATCTGATCCATTGGACTGTAGTGTACACTCAGTGTACGTCAATGTATGTTACAAATTGTTCCTCAAACAAATGCGGCTTCCATATAAGTATATGCAAAACGTATTTGTGAATGTAAACTGCATTCCTAATTCTGAGAATCAGGATTGGTGGATTGTAGGTTTTCGAGGTGCAATTGTGAATGTGAAAACTTCACCAAGATGGTCGTGAATTATATGCGTTTCTGGGTGGCCTACCATGCACAGGTAGGTGGACACCCACACACGTGGTTATATGTCACCAGTGCAAGTAGATTCTCAGCCTGGAAATGCACGTGGATTTGCTCTAGTCAGAAGAAAGAATGTGTTTCCAGGGTCTGGACGATGACCTCATTATTATTGGGACTACAGGCAGATTTGATTTGCTGCGGGGAAATGAACTGTACCTATGAACAATAGTATTGAACACAGATTTTCAGAATACTTGTGCAGGCAGAATTTACCACCATGCACACAATCTGCTCGGGGGTAAATTCTGCATTGAACAACCCCAGGGAATTGTGCCTTGAATTGTCTGGCGTGCTCAGTGTATCCTTTCCCAGTACTCTGGAATGTGCTGCAAGTTTAGAAGTAATTCCGTGGGAACAAAGGTGACTCTTCAGCGATGGACTGTGAACCGACAAGTGTGCTTGCTCTTTATATTGTATTTCATCTTTGCCACAAGATCTTAACCTGCTCGTTTACCGAGGGACAGTCTCCTATTCTAATCCTCTTTCTATGTTTCTTTTCTTAGGTTAAATTGTATTTCAGTAGAAGAGCCGTCCAATTCTGCGGCCAGCAGGTCAACTCCAGGAACGACTGATGTTTGCGACAATGAAGCAGATCAGTATAGGCCCTCGGACACCACTGACCCCGAAAATGACCCTTTTGATGGAGATCGGCAGACGCAGATAACAGACTGTTCTCTATCTGTGGGGGGAGGGGGGGGGCCCAAAGGAACGATAAACTTGAATACACTGAAACAACTTGAATACACTGAAACAACTAAGAACTTTTTCAAATGGCAGTGTGACGTGTCAGATTACCAGTTATAGGAACAATTATTTTCCTGCCCATCTTGTTTTGCCCTGACATCCGGTGGGTTCTGGCACTGTTGTCTAGCTTAACAGAAAGGTTGCCTCGCTGTTATGTGCATAGCTTAAACCTTTTGGTTTCAAGAGGACATTTAAATCTCAATTAAGAAATAACAAAGATGGCCCTTTCCTATAAAATTCCAGTTTTATAAAAGTGGAGACCGATGAGATGTGTAGACGCAGGAAATGTTTCCTCTGTGTTCTGGCGCCACCTGGAGTTCCTTTAGCGCTTTACATGTTCATGTGCTGCCTTCACACTGACTTGGCAACTGATACGTCTGATAAAATGTGTAATCAAGGAAATGTTCCTTGTGTTCTGGCGCCACCTGGAGTTGGTTTAGCGCTTTACAGGTTCATGTGCTGCCCCTTCACACTGACGTGGCCACGGATACGTCTGCAGTTGGCTGGGAGGTTTGGAAAGGGGTTTCTTAAGCTCTCCTGCATGCATTTCAGACAGTGATTGGAAAGAAAGGCTCACAGGAAGAGTTTCTCTGGATAAAGTACCGTCTCCAGCTCCTTTCGTGCACCTTTCCTGAGCATGCGCAATTGTTAATCCTGGACATTGGAAGAATCGGCCGCTGTCGCTGCTTGTTGTTTGTGCATTTTATGTTTTTTAAGCATAATGGTGCTAGAAAAGGCAGGTAGAAGGAGCGATTCTGTAAAGGGGTGCAGGAAAGAACTATCCACAGCGTTGTAAGATCTGCGAATGAAGGGATTCAAAATTAATTACAGGGTCATGAGTAACAGACAATGACCACCATATAAATGCGGAGGCTGTCAGTCCAAAAATGAGTGAAACAGTTGTTAAGAAGAAACCATATTTACAACGACACATGAACTGATGATTTTCTCAGTTGTAGAGGCCACTCCTGAAGGGGGCCTCGAGGGCCAGCGCCATAACAGAAGCCAGGGCCCTGCAAGGTGCCGATTCCACCACCTGAGGCGCCCCAAAGCAGAAGGGGCGCTTCCCTCGCGGCAAACTCACGCCAGAGAGGCACCCAGTCATCTGGCCAATGGGGAGGCCAGGTGATGCTTGAACCCCCCCATCACTATGCGACCCCAGTATCGGGGGAAATCGTGGGGGGGGGTATATAAGGCGCCGCTCCCCACACTATAGCTCACTACCACATGACTGCTTCATCTCCTGTGTAGTCCAGGCCAGGGCTGAAATTCGGATACTGTTGTTGCATCTACATCATTCAATACTTTACAATTATTTAATCTTTTCCATTCCTTTGCCTGCTCTGAATGCTTCATGTGCTGCCTGCAAGCTTTCTTCCTCATTTAATGTAAAGAAAATCTATAACAGTGTACAGGAAATGTTCAATTTGAGATTCTAACAGTAAGTTTGGGGTTTTTTAACATCAGTGATGCATTTATTCAATCAAAAGGCTGTCAGCAGTTCCACCCTTTTGACCTTACACATTCTATTACAATGAGTTTTGCACACTTTTTTTTAATGTCGTTAACTGTTAGGGTATTTTACTTGAAGAATGTTTAGTACCTGCAATGTAATTTTATGTACATTATACATGGTATAAAGAAAGCCAGTGTTGTAATAAATTCTCGACACTGCACATATATAAAGATTTGTATACGCTGCAATACATCTTGTCCCCAAGTATTCTTTCTCTTATGTTTGCTATTAAAGAATAGAATCCTACTGTGGCAGTGTTGTGTCGTTTGTTCCTGTAGACATTGCTAGGGCTCTGATGGAACCTTCACGTTTAGATCTCGTAAAAAGGATGTGGCCAGATTGCAAATCCGTGTACAACTGTTGTTGTACTCCATAGTAGACGAGGGTCAACGTTCACTTCCTTGCTTTTGAATTAATTTCAAAATAACCTCCTTTTATCTTTAATGCCTCTTTGGATTTATTTCCTTAATCTTCATCACTTGAGTGTGAAGTTCCTCAACTCTTTCTTGACAATGCTCTAATTCAGTAATAAGCTGACCCTCCTATGCAGCATTCATGAAGTGTGAGAGCTTTGTTTAGGTGGTGCAGAGAGGCAAGCAGGGTAATAATCCTAACATGTTAAAGGTGCCTTGCTCCTTCAACAGAATTCATTCAATTCCAGACCTTTGTGTAAACCGTTCCACTTTCTTATTTGTACATTTAAACATGTTTTACGGTATTTTCATTTACGCAGAACCAGTTCAGCTCCGAGTCTGGGTTATTTGTGTTACTGACTAATTGACAGGATATGTTCTTAAAGTGTGGCCCCTTTTTTCTGTCTTATTCGTTGCCAGCTTGTGAATTGTAACTTTGAGTCAATATTAAGGTCCTTACATTTAGGGAATGCCTCTAAAGCTGTCTGGGTGGAGTCATAATTGTGAAATCGTTCAGCAGAATATGCTTTTAAAATTTGGCACTTTTTAAAATCATTTTTCCTTTCACGTGAATGGTTGATATTTCTCCTTGTTTTCTTCCAAATAGATTAATGCTATCTGATATGTTTTTTTTTTTATCAGAGGAAAATGTACTTAAGGGCGGTTGTATTAATGGCATAAACATTATCTGCTGTGGCACTGGTTTTGGACTTACAGTACGTGGATTTCACAGGCAATATCGAGTGTTTCAGCTTTAAAATAAATAGGGTGGCAGTGTGCAAGTCCCATGTCTAGTTCTGGCAAATTGTACAATATGTAAACGATGCCTGTGGTTGCCACAAAGTGCCTGGTTTTCCTTAAAACACTCTTAAATAATGTGTCCTGCATGCTGATGAAGGGGTGGAACCGCGCACTAAAAAGGGGCTTTGGGCTGCAGTGTTTGGCAGACACATTTTCTGTCAGTCTGTTAGAAATGGGATTTCTGGCTGCCTAAGGCTTGCACCAAAGCCAGGCAGAAACCGCCACTCTAGTCAGGGCAAGGAAGTAACACGCCAAAGATAACCCCTGCTCACCCCCTTGGTAGCATGGCACGAGCAGTCAGGCTTATCCCGGAGGCAATGTGTAAAGCATGTGCACACGCACACAGCAACAACATCCCAGGCCCACTACAAAAGAAACTCCACACAAGGTTATATATAAAAATAGCCTTTGTATTATCGTAACACATTAGAATAGTAAGCACATATTATACATGGTGCCACCTAGCACTAGGTCATATTTACAAGGGATTATTTACACCTGACAGGGCCACCTGGATCACTGTCAGAAACATCACAAAGTGAACTTAGTAAATGCAGAACATATCATAATCATAGAACACAACCAGTAACTACTGGTAACCACTGTAGTTAGCATCAGCCTGTAACATAAACTACATTATGCACAGTATCACATCAGGCGCGAATTACATTCTGCGCCAACCTCACCAGCATAAACACATTATGCAATTCTCTCATAAGTCTAAAGGCATAAGACCCTAACCTCCTAAGCATAACTCACATTAGGGAATGAATCTCACTAGCATAAACCATAATATGCAGAACAACCTCATAGTCATAACACTACATTTAGAGGTATCAACACTGGGTGCGTAAGTCATTCTACATGAATCACATTTCCTAGCACCCAAAATCACAGTAGGGCCTGGCGCCCTATAAACCTAACAGTCCTGCTGGCCTACTGGCCATCTCAAACAGGGGCTCAAATGCCCTATGTCCACAGAGTCAGGGCTGCTGCCAATGCAGCGAAAGTCAAGGGTGCGCCACTGCGCAAACCTAAACGTGGCAGCTGGGAAGGTGTAGGGCAAAGGAGTGCATCTCACTCCTTACTCAAAACATGCCCCCAAAGAGCTGTACGCCTAAATGGTGCAGCTGGCACTAATTGCTGTGCAGCTGTAAATAATCAAATGAGGCATGGGCTCTCACTGGCTCTGGAACTAACTGTGCCCCAAGTTGGAGCCATCTGGCTCTGGAAAGAAGCACGTCCCCAAGCACTGGGGAAAGGACACAGGCCCCTCTGGCCCTGTAAACAATTATGTGTCCCCTTGGTTGGAGCCATCTGGGCTCTAAAACAAATCTGCGGAGTGGTGGAGCCATCTGGCTCTAAAACAAATACTGCGGAGCGTTGGAGCCATCTGGCTCTTGAAATAAATCTGCCCACGTGGAACGCACTGGCTCCGGAAATAATCCTGCCCATCACTAGGGCCACGTGGGCTCTAAAACCTAAAAGATGGCCCGCTGTCGGAGCGGCCTGCAAAGGAGTGCATCTCACTCCTTACTCAAAACATGCCCCCAAAGAGCTGTACGCCTAAATGGTGCAGCTGGCACTAATTGCTGTGCAGCTGTAAATAATCAAATGAGGCATGGGCTCTCACTGGCTCTGGAACTAACTGTGCCCCAAGTTGGAGCCATCTGGCTCTGGAAAGAAGCACGTCCCCAAGCACTGGGGAAAGGACACAGGCCCCTCTGGCCCTGTAAACAATTATGTGTCCCCTTGGTTGGAGCCATCTGGGCTCTAAAACAAATCTGCGGAGTGGTGGAGCCCTCTGGCTCTAAAACAAATACTGCGGAGCGTTGGAGCCATCTGGCTCTTGAAATAAATCTGCCCACGTGGAACGCACTGGCTCCGGAAATAATCCTGCCCATCACTAGGGCCACGCGGGCTCTAAAACCTAAAAGATGGCCCGCTGTCGGAGCGGCCTGCAACGGCGGGACCGCGCAGGCACCAACACTGTGCCTCACTACGCACTGGGGGCTTCTAAATCAAATTGGCCCCATCGCTGGAGCAGCCCCACTATCCAGCGGGGGCTGCTCGGAGAAAGAAGGGATTCAGCGCAGTGCCTCATCCGGCACACACCCGGGAGAGGCATGTTGGAGCGGCCCACTGTCAAACGGGGCCGCTCAGCACTGCATGGGTGCCTTGATCTGGCGCCCTCCCCTCCTCCAGGCAGTTCTACTCACCAGGCTGCTCTCCGGAGGCGGCGGGGGGACGCTGTCTTTCTTCGCGGTCTGTGCGACGCGGGGCTCTACCTCGAGCATGGGAGCCCCGCGCCACAAACTTACGCCGGCCTCTTCCGGCTTGGTTGCAGGCTCCGCCCACGTCACGGGCGGGCCTGCCTGACTTCCGGTTTTTGCGAGAGGGCCGCGACGGTGATTCTCTTGGCGGCAAGAGCGGTAGGCTCCCTCAAAAATAAATGTAGAAGCGGGGTGGGCACCTGCTGTAAAGATAGCACCATAAGCAGGGTGGGCACCCGCAATTCTGAAGCAGAGCGGCCATGTGGGGTGGGCAGCCACGAAGCCCCGGTAATTTTGAGGGAATCCCTACGCTGGGGATTCCCTCCAGGCGAGAGGCAGCTCGGCGCTACGAAGCCCACACTCTCCCTCAGCTGGGCAAGTTTAAAAAGCAGAATAAAGCGCTCCTCAGGCGCTAGAAGACTATAGCAAGCCTTGGCAAAAGCAAAAATAAAGAGCAACAGGTCCCAGCAGTCCTGGGCATCAAAGATGGAGCAAATCAGCTCCCAGCAAAGGAAAGTCCTCCAGGCATCCAGGGGCAGGGCAGGGCCCAGGGAGGCAAGCCTTCCCCTGGGCCCCAGCAACAGCACACCCCTGGCAGTTTCAAGTCCAAAAACAAGAACATCCTCATGGGGTCACAGCCCCTCCTTTTATACAGCATTTTCCTTTGTTCTGCAACTGTAGGGCAAGGGGAGAACCAGAAACAACTGGTTCAGGAGCACTTTGTTTTGCTCAGCTCCCCTCTGTATTCACAGGACAGGACAGGGACATCAGATGCACCACAGGAGGTGGAGCCAGCATTGTGGAAGGAAGGCCCAGCCCTATTCAGGTCCCAGGTGCAACTCCTCCCTCCCATCTACATATAGATCTCTCCATTCACCACCGGGCAGACTCACCCTGGCTCCTGGAATTCCCCAGCCCTCTCAGCTCCTGTCAATCACAAGCCAGACAAGCACTCCACATCAGGCAGGAAGACACACAGCACACAGAAATGCCAACTTCTAGAAGTGGCACTTCTCCACCAGTTACCATAAATCTGCGCACACCATTGAGCAGCATTTATTCTCACGAGTCCGCACATACTAAACTCAACCCTGCACTCCACTCACATCAGGAATTACCATGGACACACATATCCTCCATGCATTCCTATGGGAGGGCAGGCCAATCTCACCACACGCACTCAGGGAGCACATGCACTTTACACTGGGCCACAGTGCTAAAGTGCCCAGAGGCCTAAAACCACTACCACCATTAGGGCCAAGTCCAACACAGTCCAAATGTTTAATCTTTTTCATATGGTTTATGTATGTGTGTATATATATGTGTGTGCATACATGTTTATATACAAGCCTGTATGTAGATATGTATGTGTATACATAATTTAATCCGTCGTACAGCCTTATTCTGATCCAGGCTATTAAGATACAGTTGTGCTGTGCAGCAGGGACTCTGTGTGTAAAGCTCTGCACTGAGAATACATAGAAACCACTAAATGACTTCTACAGGATAATGCCTGATACAAATCAGATGTCCATTTGTTATTGTGTGTGTGTTAACCCTTTCTTAGTCTTATAAATTCCACTTAAAACGGATTAAAGTCTCATTATTGTCACTGTGTTGTGTATTACTAAAATGTGTACAGTGGGTTATTCTCAGGATAATGCCTTTAGCAGGATTACTAGTTTTTGTTTGTCTTAACTCTTAACCCATTTACTCTAATGTCCAGTTTTCCTTTTCTCATTACATTTTAATTTGCTTTGGCAAACACTCAACATCACACTTTCAAGAGCCCAGACTCACCAGTCCTGCATTACGGTCTCCACAATTAGGGGCCATTTGTTCTTCAGTATCAGTTCTTTTTGTTGACTCCTGCTTGTAACCCACTCCCATACATGGAGGGGGAAAAACACCAGCTTTAGGTTAGTCATTAAGCAGGAGACAAATTTGCAAATTAAACGTGTGCTTTCAAAAATGTTCTACAGACTTTAAAATCACATTGTGTTGTCAATCAAGGTTATTCTGTATGTTTATCTCGAACGCATTCAACCATTAATGTTTTGTAAGTGTCATATGGATAGCGGGCTCATTGTCGACATTGCTAAGTAAGCATTAGCTCTGCTGCCATGCTGCTGCTTTTCCGCATGTTACTACTTGACTTTATTTTGCAATACTCTGTTTGTTGTTTGTGCCTTTCACATGAGAACCGTCTGCTTTCTACGTTCTCTGCCTGTTCCTGGAGTTTAGTTTGAACACTTTCGAAGAACTGCAGGACTAGTGCTTACCAACTCCGCAATACTATCCTTATAAACTGATGTGCTGTGATGGGAGCAGACTGATTCGGCACTAATAATTGTTACTGGCTAACGCCGTTAACGCTCGTGGTGAGCATTGACTTGAATTGGATCCCCTACATGTAGGGAGAACGATATTTGAAATTACTGAGGTATTCTGTGGCTGTTAGAGGAGAGAGCAATTGATCGCCAGCACTATCCTGAGGAACTTTTAGAAAACTTTCCTGATATTATATCCGCCCTGAAGAAGTCCTTAGGGACGAAACGCGTTGGCTACGGTCGTGTGCTTTTTAAGAAGATTCAGAATAAAGAACCTTTATACAACGACCTGCTGAATGGATCTCAATCTTGTTGAAGTTGACTATTGTTTACTTTGAGTGGAGTGCTGGACCATTGTGTTGTATTTAGTTTGAACATGGTGTACAGGGTCGATAAACAATGGCCGTTCGTATTCTGTTCTGGTCAGTCCCTAGCTCCTAGACAAAACATGCCAACACAGCTACCGCGACTGAAGCCCTGTGCTTTGATATTGTAGGGATGCATGTTGTTCACACGCACTTGGAGAGAGAACTTTCCAGAGAGAAGAGCTATGCTGTTCCTATGATGTAGACATACCATCTAGGCACTAAGGTATAGGGTTTGCTGACAAAGCCCACATGTCTTCTATTATATTATAAAACTTTTATCCAAAGGGAGGGTGGTTAGGCCTAATAGTCCTTAATCCACTGTCTATATATAATGACATCCCCCTTCATACTCTATGGTATTGCACCAATGCTGTTTTAAGTTTATGCGTTTTGCTGCTGGTAGTGGCTCGTATTCTGCGATATAGAGCACTGTAGTTAAAATAAACATTTTGAACTATTACAGTGACTCTGACAATTGTTATTGTGGACAAGTACAAGTGAGGAGAGAAAGGGTATGTCTTGCTACCGCGATTCCTGAGAGAGTCGTGAGTGTTGTGTTCTGGGTTGTCTAATCATTTGTAGCTTCTTGATTGGAAGGGAGAACAAATGAGGCACTATAGCTAGTCGGTTTTGGGCTTTTGGGCACTGAGGTGGTACAAAGGCATAGCCCCTACACACCGAGGTCCTGTTTTCCTGCGCATAGTTCTGTGTATGTGCATAATACAGTATGGCCAATTTTGAACATTGAAACCATCTTTTTACTGCAGATTCCTCCCCCATTAAGCTCTCATAGGGACCAGAATGGATCTGGAAATGTTTAGTAGCTCTTCTGTGCTGTTAGAAAGCACCATGTCTTACAGTTAACTCCGATCCCTCTTTGGGTGTAACATCTCAGAGCCGTATATGGCGCTCAGAAATCGGTTCCTTTCTTCTCGTGCCATTTCTCGTGGATGGATCCGTTGTGTTCTTCTCTGAGGTTTTCTTCTGATTTTTAGGTTTTGCTGTGCTATTGATCCTACAGCTGGTGCCACTGCTTATCTGTGTGTCTACCTGTAAAGCCTGCGCCACCACAGAATCTGGTCTTTCCTGGCGGGAGGTAGGTATTCTCCAATTGGACTGATCATTACCTTCATCTTCCCCAGTGCTTAATTTGAACTAGTGGTTTCCGGTGCTCAGTACCGGCACTTAATTGTCAACACCGGCCTCTTAAGTTAGTCTGCCACATGGTGGCGCTGTTTGTCTAATTTAGAGATGAGCACAACAACAGTTGTTCATTGGTTCCATATACATTACAAGCATTGGCATAGCCAATTGGTCTTGCTTTTGGGACGTTATAAGTGTTTAGCCAGAGCTATCAGCATTGGCAATGTCTTTAAGCTATGTTGTAGAGCAGTGTGGGTGCTATGCAGCATGCTGAAAATTTATAATAAAAAAGCGTTACGAGGGAGACCTAAAAAATGAGGTACTACATTTTTTTCAGTGCTCGCATACATATCAAAATGTACTAAAAAATGCAGCAACATGGGCTGCTTCACAGTGGAAGGCCCTTCCCAAAGGCTGACTGGTCACCTTTCAGTAGTTTATTGCTGTATTTAAATGTTAAAGACTTACAAATAGGGTGAAATATTTGATATAACACTATTAACATGGGTGAAAATGTCAAATAATGTCGTGATGCTGTTACAATTTATGCTGCATAATTTACCTTTTCTTGCTGTATAATATTATTAACTCTGCCACATAATT
This sequence comes from Triturus cristatus, assembly GCF_964204655.1. Taxonomy (NCBI): domain Eukaryota; kingdom Metazoa; phylum Chordata; class Amphibia; order Caudata; family Salamandridae; genus Triturus; species Triturus cristatus. Next base: position 92,345,812 of record NC_140579.1, on the reverse strand, counting down.
TGGTCGTCTCCTGTCAGATAATTCCAGTGGTCCTGGGTATAAACAAATGCCACCTCTATTATGAGATTATGCTACTGCAGCATTTTGTATATAATAATGGATTAACCACATTTGCCACATAGCACTTGCCTTATCTTTTGAAGTACTCAGCAAAGCACATTTAATTTTAAATCGAAAGGGATCAAAAGTAACCACATGTGCTGAGCTTTGGCAGATGCTCCCTCAATTGAAAGAGAATGTGTTGTGGCACGAAGCCAGCATGGTCAGAGATAGACGTGGAGCCCATGGCGGACAGTAATACAGTCAGGGCGCAATCATGGGCTTAAATGCGCGAGGCATACTTTTTATGTAAGCAATAACAGAGACGAGACGACCACCCACTACCGATATGTGTACAGAACGTACCTCAAACTCTCAGGGTGCCACCCCCAACCTCAGCGCAGCATCCGTCAGTAAGAACAAGCTGATTGGCCATCAGCTGATGCTTGGGCACCTCCAAGTCTATTTTGTAATTGTAATGTCATTTACATAGCGCTTACTACACCTGATCAGGGATCAGGATGAAAACGAATGAAAATTTTCCTAGCTATCGTAACGGAAAGTTTCATTTCTATTAAGGACTCGGAGGCGAGGATTATGCCTTCTTTCTTCGCTTTATTAAACAGCAGCATTAGAAGAAACTTATAAAAACTACTTTTCCCATGAACCATTGGGAAAAATGTAGTCACAAAAACAGAGTGATAACAACCAATCAAGACAGAGACAGTGTCCAATCAGGGCTCTTCGGTAACTGTATAGTCCCTTGTTAGTGTCCTGTCCTCCTCTTTCGGAGCGCGAAGACAGCCCAATCCTCATGTTCAGGAATCCTGTTTGTGGGTCTCTGATCCTGAAACAAACAAGAGCGCATTACCAGAGGAAACAACAACCCTAGGTATCTTGTTTCAGGAAAGAAAATAATATCAACAATTCTTAAGTCATGCATGAGAAAGCAACACAATGTCCGCCAAAGGGGAAAACAACATACCTACCTCCATACGGGGAGGGTTCTCTTCCAAGAGCATAGGGCGGGATAATCCTCGCCTCTGAGTCCTTAATAGAAATGAAACTTTCCGTTACGATAGCTAGGAAAATTTTCATTCTATGTCAGGACTGGAGGCGAGGATTATGCTTGTTTAAAGCTTGCCCACAACCAAATGCGCCATATTTAGAATTGGCTTGAAATAAAACCGCTTGAAGGTAGAATCTGAGGACCAATCCGCAGCATTGAGGATGTCCTCCAAGCGAGCACCCAGACCGAACGCCTTAGATGCCATGGCCCCTCTTGCCGAGTGGGCTCCAAAAAGCCTGAGGCTGATGCCTGCTTCTTGCATCACCCAACGAACCCATCTGGCTATGGTGGGTGAGGATACCGCCTTAAAGGGTTTCCGGAGCGCAATGAGAAGCTGCCGTTCTCCCGGAGGACGGTACTCACTCGTCATTTCCTCATATGCTTTAAGACAGCGAACCACGCACAGCTTCGGTGAATCCGAAAATTCCGGGTAAGAAATGACCCTTGTGTGGCACTTTGTTCGTCGTGAAAGGGTAAACGTCACTCCCTCCGGAGTGAACATGCGACCGGAGATATCAAGAGCTCGTACATCAGAGACTCTCCGGCAAGACACCAGGCAAAGGAGCATTGCCAGCTTAGCCGACAACTCCTTACGGGATAAAAATCTGTTAGGCTGCCATGAAAGGAAAAGATTCAACACCTGATTAACATCCCATAAAGCCGAATATCTCGGCTCTGGTGGCAAAGAAAGACGGATACCTCTTAATAGTCTGCAGACCAACGGGTGCTCCCCCACCGAGGAACCCCCCACCGGGCTATGGCCAGAGGAAATAGCCGATCTGAAAGTGTTTATAGACCTGTAGGCCATACCGTCTGAAGCAAGCCTCGCCAAAAAATTCACGATGTGGACCACGTCCGCGACCAGGGGATCGAGACCCCTTCGCAAACACCAACGGGACCATCTGCCCCACGCGGACCTGTATCTCTTAATGGTACTGTCCGCCCATGCCTTGGAGATGAGCTCCTCAGCCGCTCGCGAAAGGCCTGGGGTTTGCCATCTGCCCCTGAAATCCTCCACGCCATGAGCCACAGCGAATTGGTGGACGCTAGGGGATGAGGAGCGCCGAACGGATCCTTGAGAAGATGAGGAAACCGGGGGAGTAGGATTGGAAAATCCCATGAAAGTTCCAGAAGAACTGGAAACCACACTTGAGACCTCCAAAGCGGGGTGATTAGGACTAAGTCCGCTCGCTGCCGGCGGACTTGTGCAGTTAAGCGGGTGATCATCGCAAACGGAGGGAACGCATAGCCCCGCTCTTTGCTCCAATCTTGGAGAAATGCATCCGTGGCTGCCGCCCGGGGATCGGGTCTCCAACTGAAAAACTTCGGGAGTTGATGGTCCAGACGGGACGCGAAAAGATCTACTGTGAACGGACCCCAAAGGTCGTCGAGGGACGCAAAGACTGAGACGTCCAGCTTCCACAGGCTGGTATCCCGAAAGTGGCGCGAGTGGAAATCTGCCTCCACGTTGTCGCGGCCCGGCAGGTATTCCGCTGTGACGGAAACGTGACTGTCTAGGCAGTATTGCCAGAAACTTGCTGCCAGATCCGACAGCGCCTTCGATTTGGTGCCACCTAGGTGGTTGATATACCGGACTGCTGAAATGTCCATTTTGAGGAGCACGCATGACCGCACCGACTCTCGCGTCCAGCATCTGACGGCAAACGAGCCCGCCAGCAGTTCGAGACAATTGATATGTAATCTCTGTTCTTCGGGAGACCACAAACCCCCCGTAGAAAGGTCTCCGCAACGCGCGCCCCAACCGAGTCTGCTTGCGTCCGACTCGATAACCAGATCCGGAACGGAGCCGAAGATTGCTCTCCCGTTCCATGCCTCCATGTGAGTTAACCACCACTGAATCTCCTCCCGAGCCTCGTTGGACAAGAGGACCTTGTGGGAGAATGGAAATCCCTTCCGCAGAAAGAAAGCCTTGAGGCGCTGAAGGGCCCTGTAGTGTAGAGGACCCGGGAAGATAGCCTGAATTGACGCTGACAGGAGACCTACCACCCGAGCCAACTGACGAAGGGAAACGCGGTGGCTGGCCAAAACCCTCCGCAACTCGTGGCGAATCTTCGCCAGTTTCTTGTTTGGCAGACTTAGAGTAGCGGAGGAGGAGTCGATGACGAACCCCAAGAAGGTGACGGTCCGAGCGGGATGAAGGAGAGACTTCTTCCCATTGATCACAAACCCAAGATCTTGCAACAGAGTTACTGTCATCTGAAGCTGCTCTGTCAAAAGACGAGGACACGCCGCCATCAAAAGAAGATCGTCTAGGTAAACAATCAGTCTTATCCCTCGAGCTCTCAGGAATTCCACCACTGGTTTGAGCACCTTGGTGAAGCACCAGGGAGCCGAAGAGAGACCGAAAGGAAGGACGTTGAATTCGTAAACCTGACGCCGCCAGGCAAACTGGAGAAACCGGCGATGTGGTTGAAAAATTGGGACCACCAGATAAGCGTCTTTCAAGTCCAGGCGGACCATCCAGTCGTGAGGTCGAAGGATGTCTCGAAGGAGATGAATGCCTTCCATCTTGAAATGGCGGTAAACCAACCACCCATTGAACTCGCTTAGGTTTATAACCGGACGCTTGCCCCCGTCGGTCTTGTCGACCAAAAAGATGTTGCTGAGGAAACCGTTCGGATGGGGCGACGTCCGGGAAATGGCGCCTTTGAGTAGAAGGGAGGACACTTCCTCGTCCACCAACTGAGTGTCGGGGAGTGAAAACTGAATGGGACGTGGAGGGACCTTCTGTACCGGAGTCCCTACGAATTCTATGTGGAACCCTCTCACCGTCTGAAGCACCCAGGCGTCGTGCGTGATAGACAGCCAAGCCTCGTAACAACCTGCCAGCCTCCCTCCTATGTTTTGTGGGGAAGAAAGGGAAACACTCACCAGAGTTTGAGTTAGACGCTCCTCCCCTGTATCCTCTGCCTTTGCCTCGGCGACCTCTTGTGGGGTAAAAGTTTCCGAACTTGGACTGATCTTGAAACTGGGCAGGGCCTCTCTGGTTGGATTGGTGATTCTGGCGACCGGTCGAGCGGCCCCTCCCTCGACCGGCCCCTCGAAAAACACGAGGAAACACTTTTTTGATTGTGGACTGAGCCCTGTCTAACGAGGTGAAGGTATTTACAAATTTACCTAGCTCCTTAATGAATGGTTCACCAAACAGACCACCCTGGGCAATGGCCCCCGCCTCCGAATCAGCAAGGTCTCCGAGCTTTGGGTCGATCTTGATAAGAAGGGACCTGCGTCTCTCGGTGGACAAGGCGCAGTTAGCATTGCCCAAAAAGACTACTACCCGCTGAGCCCAGCCGGATAGTGTCTCAGGTGAAATCATGGAGCCGGAAGCTTTGGCTTCCTCCGCCATGTCCAAAATTTTTGTGGCGGGCCCAAGGGCGTCCAAGAGCTTATCCTGACACGCTCTCCAAGATCTATCAATTCCCTTCTTGGGGTCTCTAACAAATTTTTGCAAAAACGTCGACATTCTAGGGTCGATTTCAGGGGTGAGGGCCACCTTACCCTCCAAAGAAGGACGGGGGCATTCCGCCCTGAGACAATTGCGGGCCTCTTTCTCAAGTGGTCTCCGAATATGTTCTGCGACATACGTCGCAACTTTTTCAGCAGGGGTCCAGTCCGAAGACCGTGGGTGTACTATGTCGTTAGGGTCTAACATGTCAGAAAGCAGTGGTGGAGGCTGTGGATCAGAGGGAACCACAGGAACCTGAAGGGGCTGGGAGGGTCGTGAAGGAAGCCAGGGACGGGACGGGCTTGCATCAGGATCCGTTGAAGGACCTGGCTGAGGGGAAAGAGCCGGAGCCGGAGGTAGGGAGTCCCCTAAACCCTGAAGAGGTTGACTTTCAATAAAAGCCTGTTTGAGGCGTTCAAATGCGTCTATATCTACCCCTTTTGAACAAGGACGTTTAGCAGGGGGCGAGCCAGGGCTACCCTGAGATGCTGGGGCCGGTTGAGACCCAAATCTACGCTCTAGGCGAGAAAACGCCTGCTCGATCTTATGCGTAAGTCTGTCCTCCAAAGGCGATATAGCTTGATCCACAGCCTTGTAAATGGAGGTATCCACTGCCTCATAAAAGGCATCCCCCCATGGCACCTCCGCCAAAGGGTCTTCCTCTTCCTCCTGATATTCATCATAGTATTCCATTTTAAGGGAGGAATAGAGGACGCAATTCTTAAGGCCACAACAGCAATAAAACAGAGCTGGGTGTCAGCTACTAAAATTTTTTGCGTGGAAGAACCACCAAGCAAGAGGGTGACTGACCCAAAAGGGGATAGGGGCTGGTGAACCAAATCTAAATCGTAAACCTGGGCAGGCAATCCCCTTTTTATGCAGAGACAAAAGGCTCAAAGGCCAATACTAGACCTCCCTGACAGGAGGCGTCAGCGCTATTGAAGCGTTACCTGACTCAATCCCCTCTCTCTTGGGGATCGAGCGTCAAGAAAGGAAAGCTGCGAGCAGTTTGATAACTCTCGCGCGCTAGTACGGACCACACAGGCGTTAATCGCTGCCCAGGAGCACCGCTACACTTCAACGCGCGCGCGTCTCTGACAGACGGTTGAAACCGTCGAGACGCGTCGCGCTCACCTCAGCCTCCCGCGCCCCCAGGCGGCGGGAGGAGCGGAGCAACACACCAGCATCAACAGCCGCGTAGGAGTGACAAAAAAATTATTCCCGCGGCGATAAATGTGAAGAATTATAAACGCGCAACACGATACTCAACAAATGAAGCTAGCGCTAGCAAGAACACTTCATAAATCAATGTGACAGGCAAATCGCTACTCAGCGCCGCATCACGCATAAACAAACGCGCTGCTAACAACGTACATTATGCACCAAAACCAAGCACATATAATATTAAAATGAAACCAAGTCCCCCCACATAAGAGAACTGAGGAGAACTTAACTGGCTGCGCAGCAGCGAAGAAAGAGGAGGACAGGACACTAACAAGGGACTATACAGTTACCGAAGAGCCCTGATTGGACACTGTCTCTGTCTTGATTGGTTGTTATCACTCTGTTTTTGTGACTACATTTTTCCCAATGGTTCATGGGAAAAGTAGTTTTTATAAGTTTCTTCTAATGCTGCTGTTTAATAAAGCGAAGAAAGAAGGCATAATCCTCGCCTCCAGTCCTGACATAGAACTCTCTTTCTCTACCTACCTTGGAAGGGGAGTTACAATAGCTCTATGCTGGAGAAAACTTTGGGCCATTCTCAAAGTGGAAGTAGAGAAGCTTGTGAATGCTGACAAAAAGCCATATGTGTCGGTGTTCCCAAACTTCCAAGTCAAACTGTGCCTTGAAATGGCTACTACCCACCTCTTGTGTGAGATTCATGGGCGTAGAGAACATTAGACCTTTGCTGGAGATCTCCGCACACTCCTAAATGGGCATAAACCTGCTAGTAATCCTTTTGTGAATTATTGGCAGGTGCATGTAAGACAAATGAGGTCTTATAGATATGTTTACAACCAAATTTACTGTGTGAAACTTGAGCCTGGGTCTTACACGAGTGCTGGAAGGAGTACTGACAGATAGCACTTCCTTACATTCCCAACGCCTAACCTCATTTGCGAACAAAATCAAGCCAGGGCTATGGCGAGGTTGTTGCAATGTGGAAACCATTCTGAGCACCCTAAAGCGCTGCCCACCCAGCCGTGGGACTTACGGGCTGTTCGGTGGCACTGGTGTGGCCAATCTGCAGAAATTGGAAGAAGAGAGATGGGCCAGAGAGCGAGAGGATATGAAGGAAGAGTGAGGTGAAAGAAAACCAGTGTGACCAGATATATTGTACTAGCGAGAGGGGGATACTCACAGAGAGACACAGAAAAAGTCAAACACTGAAAGAGAAGCTATGAACCGAGCAAGAGAGACAGACATTTTAAGAGTGGGAGACTTCACCAGCGGAACAGGTAGCCCCTTCATTTCCTACTGGGGCTTGATCCTTTCTTTAGCAGTCAAAGGTATAACCTCTGCTGTAATGACAGCTAAATAAACTGCAGCTGGTGAAATAAAACCTGTTCTGTACGCGTACAATATTCTGCTCTTACTTTACAGATGCAGACACCTCTGTACCTCATCTTCTAGATACTATAACTCTATTTGGCGAATTCCCGGACACCAAAATTAATTGGAGCAAAAGTAGGGCGTGGACCCTGAACCCCACAACACCTTATTTTTAATGCCAGAGTACCGGCACTTCTCAGGAGCAAACAGGGACTGTAAAGAGTGAGTACCTGCACTTTTATATTTTTATTTAAAGTGCTGCAAGTTAGTAAAAAAAACATCTACCATTCAAGTTTCAGATCACTTTGAAGGACAAACCCAAAGGTTTTTACCTGGTCAGACAGCCCAATATTAGTAGCCGTTATAGCCAACAATTTGTAGGTTATACTCAACTTTCGAACCAGAACCTTACAACCCACTAGATGGTTTGCTTAACATTTTTTCGAGATAAAATAATTCATTCCTACTGATGCCATGTGTGCCTTTTCTCGCATTCTAAGGAAGTGCGGACCATGTAAAACGCGTGCCAGGGCTAGAGTTTATTCTCAAAATGCTACTTGGCTTTCCCCTCACACCGCATTCACTATGAAACATAAATTCCATGCTGTACAAATGTGCTGACAGCTTGCTGCAGGAAATCTGCAAGCTATGCATCTGCCGGAGGAGCAGGCCGCCAGACTGAGCTCTGGAGATGCAGCAGATGTAGCCACGGCCCATCCTGCTATCAATACTGCGGGCTCCAAAGTACGAACCTATTCAAGGCTTTCACCATCACACTACCGTAGCAGCCAAGTTTTCCGATTCTTTACCCATGGCTGGTCAGCTGAGCCTCGCCTTTTCAACCGGCGCAGGGCAAGCATGTACCAGAAAAGGGACTGGTTGGTGGGGTCGACAGGTCTTGCATGCTTCATCCAGAGCAAGACGAAGAGGCGGCGGCGCGACAAGGACAACCAAAGCTGCTGCGCACCACCTCAGGGGTCTATCACGGCATGGCATAGGTCACAGTGGGATGTCGCCGTGCCTGGTGTTCAAAAGAACAACAGGAAAGGCGCCATCGACAGAGTGAGGGCCCTTGCTCCAGTGACTACATAGCACAGTCTTTAAGGTGCCATTTCCCAGGATAACAAGCGAGGTTCTCTCGCTTCTTAATCAATCCCTGGAAGCAGGGCACGTCCCTAATGACTTCAAGGAGGCCCACGTCATCCCGCTCCTAAAAAAAACCTGGGGCAGATACGAAGAATCTAAAAATGTTCAGGCCGATCTCCCAACTCCCATTCCTTGCAAAAGTACTGGAACAGCATGTGCTACACTCCCTGTCACACCATCTACAGGATAACCACCTCTTACAATTTAACCAGGCTGGGTTTAGGGCCCACCACAGCACGGAACTGGTTATGCTGTCGGTGGTAGATGAACTAAGACTGAGGGCCGACAAGAAAAAGCCATGTGCCCTGGTTTTGCTGGACCTATCCGCAGCATTTGACACGGTCAATCATGACCAACTTTTGTCGTGGATCTCAGAGTTGGGCATCCAGGGCACGGCCCTTGCGTGGCTTACATCCTTTCTTAGGGGTCGATCCCAGAGAGTACAGTTGACTTATCACGTGCCCGACCCAGGCATACTCTTGTGCGGGGTACCACAGGGCTCGGCGCTGTCACCCCTCCTTTTGAACACCTACATCCAGCCCCTGATAGCTGCACTGAACAATATGGAGTGCCGGATCTATAACTATGCTGACGACACTCAAATTATCATCCAGATTGACAACTCCCCGACTGCCCACTCAAGAATTCAAAACATTCTGAAATTCACTGTTAACTTGATGACGGCCAATGCCCTCAAAATTAATCCAGACAAGACTGTGGTATTGGCTGTCAATACGGACGCTAATCCCTGGAACGATCTATTTTGGCCACAAGAGCTTGGCACCTATCCGGAGCCGGCCTTGGCTGTAAAAAGCCTGGGCATCAAAATTGATGCCAAGCTTTCCATGACCCAGTAGGTGTCGGCAGTAGTGGGCACATGTGTCAGCTTGTTGAGACAGCTGCGAAAACATGCCCCCCTTCTCTCCTTCGCCACACTCAGACTGGCTGTATAAGCCATGATATTGTCGCGATTGGACTATGGCAACTCCCTGTATATCGGCCTTCCAGGAAAACTGATGGCCAGATTATAGGTCACTATGAATGATGCGGCCAGATTAATTTTCAGAGTGCATAGAAGAGCTCACGCCCCCCCCCCCTTCTACGTCAGCTGCACTGGCTTCCGGTCAGGCAGAGAAAATAGTTTAAAGGCCTCTGCATTGCACATAAAGCCATCTATGGCCAAGCCCCGCGGTATATCAAAGACCGCTTAGTCAACTACACCCTTAGTAGGATACTACGGTCCTCGGAGGCCAGCCTGCTGGCCTGCCCTTGATACAGCATGTCTTCCAAAGGAGGAAGAGTTTTTTCAAACTCTATCCCCCAATTTTGGAACAACTTGCCGGAGAATATACGTAAGGAACATGCCCTTCTCCCTTTTAGGAAGAAGTTAAAGACAGTACTTTTTTCGGAAGCCTGGGGCACAGTCTAACTTGCCACCTTCCCATGTGCTAAAGTAGGGCTCTCTCTCATAGCGCTTAGAGACCTGAAGGTGATTTATAAATGGCAATTAAAATTACAGTAAAAAAGAACAAGCAATACGCGAACAGGACCGGCAACCAGAGTCACAGAGGTAACAAGAGCAGCCTCGACTCCGCCCACTCAGGCGTCATGAATAAATTAATCTCAGCACGCCTACCAAAAATGTATGTGTTCATCTATAATGTATGTAGCTTGCATGTAAAGCGCTCCAATATCTACAGATCGAGTTTGAGCTAATAAAAAACAAGCATTTGCAATGCAATAGGACTCGCATTTATGCAAGACCTATTGCATTGGCAACGGGAGTGCGGGTGCGCAAGAATTCACGAACGAGGGTGAAGGGCGGTGAGAAGTCACGGACTGCTGGAGGGGAGGGTGGGGGGAGACAGGGAAGAAAATAGTGTTTGGAGTAAAGGGGCCAGTAGCCGTGGAAGGATACAAATGAAGACATGGTTGTCATTAGGAGGGACTAACAAGCCTAAAACCAATCAGGCATTTAGGACCTAAGCCAATGAAAAAGATGGGTAGAGAGTGGGCAGAGCTTCCACGAAGCTTCCACACTATACTGAATAGTGCATGCCTCGCAAAGTGAGCAGCACTAGGCTGGACCTATAAAAGGACTAATACCTGCTGCCCAAGCCATTCTTATTGCTTTTGGGGCCTTTAATAGCCTGAATAGTTAATTTTGCAGGAGTGGGACAGTCAGTAGTCATGTTGCTACTGTCATTGGCAGCGTTGGCAGGGGCAATGGGCGGTGCAAGCTGCAGTGGCTTCCTAATGAGGGTCCTGGCACTTACTTTGTTACAAATTAAGCACTGATCTTCCCCATCGGATGGGTAGTATGGAAGCGGTTTGATTGGGGAAAAAATGTTCTCTTTGGGTGCTATGGCTTTATGCTCTTTTTATGCTGCCTGTCTTTTGTCCTGCAACTCTGATGTTTGGTGTTTGGCACAGAAGGTAGTCCTGTTGCTTCCAGATTATGGTAGTGGTTGCTGGGGTGGTTCATTGCGGGCTTGGGACTGCTGAACATCCTCTTATGTCTGACATCAACAAAATGAACTCAGTGGCTATATGAATGGGCTCCTCTATCAATCCTGTTTTACATGAGGTGTTCAGGCAGACTTGCCTTTTTAGGTTTTGCCTAGGCAGCGCTTGCGCTGTGTCTTCGAGACATGCTGCATTCAGTATATTTGCATTAAGCAACACCCATCTTTCTAATTGGCTCCTTTTACTGTCATCTGTGAATGTCTGCTTTTCATTGGTTAATATGGTTACTAGTCTTTTTTTTTACTTTTGTAACCTCCATTGAGGAATGGCCCTCTTACATGTGGTGTTACACGTCATGTTATTTATTACTGTCTGAGCACTCTTTTTCGTTTTTGCTTTTTAAGGCTCAGGAACTCTCTTGCGCCCTTGCTTGCTCCCTTCTCCTCTTTATTCTGAACAGCTGCTGTTCATATTTGCTAACACTCGCTCCCCGACCTTGGCTCGCTTTTTTTTTTTACAATTTACTATGAACGGGCACTTATGTGGGTGCTTGTGCGTCCGCTTTATATTTACAAAAAGTGCTCGCAGTGATATTGCGCTTTTACTTTCAATATGGTGGCAGCACCTCTCTTGTGCTGCCACTTTATATTTACAAAAAGCGCTTGTTGCGATGTCTCGCTTTACCTTTAAATATGGTGGCAGCACCGCTGTTGTGCGGCCGCGTCATATTTACAAAAAGCGCTCATTGCGATATCGCGCTTTTACTTTAAATATGGTGGCAGCACCTCTCTTGTGCGGCCGCTTTATATTTACAAAAAGTGCTCGCCGCGATATCATGCTTTAACTTTAAATATGGTCGCAGCACCTCTCTTGTGGCCCCTTTATATTTACAAAAAGCGAATACAGAATATCACGCTTGAACTTTAAATATTATGGGTCTTTTAGAATGCCTTACACCGCGCTTCAGCTTTAACATGGCAGCCGCGTGCCTTACTTTTGTGCTGCACCACTCCTCTACCTCAACTTTTAAAACATTCTTATTTATTTTTTCTACAGCACGCCATGCCACGTTTTAACTTTAACAATGGCGGGCGTGCGCCTTTTGTCAGCAGCTCACTGTCCCTTTAACATGCGTGCTATTCTCCCGGCCCGCTCCTCCGATTGGTCAGTGCCTGCACCTTTAAATCCTAAGCTACGTCCTGTCGCAAACACTACCCACAGCACATACTGCACCGGCTTCGAGCAGCCTGCAACAGTGAAAGCTTGAAGAAAGTGGTGTGAAGGGGAGAACAGCAGTATGGAAGGCACTCATTTAAGCACTTTAAATTCTTATTGTTCCAGACAAGCAGCTGTATGAAATGAATAATTGATGTTCTGCTTTCGTTGTATGGCGTGGCTGCATGCATTCACAAAACCCAATTACTGGTCATATGGCAAAGTGCTAAAAGTTTGAGCTTGGTGTACATATTTAAAGCCATACCCTTAAATCGTACTGTTATTTTCAATGCCAACTGCTCTAACTTTCACAAGTACAAGACCAATTGCATTGCAAATGGTTGTTATGACTCCCGTCATTATGGATTGGGAGGCTAGCCAGATTTTCTGCAGGTTCAGATTGAAACATTCTCTTCCCCATCCTAAGTAGCTGAATTATCCTGTGAAAGGATGGTGGATACAGCATGAGCGGGCTAATGGTTTTCATGGATTTTGCTATAGGGGTGGCACTGATGTTTGCCTTTCTGCACCATCCTTCCATGTTCCTTAGTGCTGGAGAGTCCTGTTCGGTCTTTGGGGGTTCTCTGCATGGTTCAGAGACCTTCTACTGAACTTTACCCTCCCATTTGCACCCGTCTCGTGCATTCAAGGATATTCATATCATACATTCGCACTTAGGACAGTTAGCGTGTTACTATTGTGCCTTGTGTGATGGTCAATTTCCTCCTTGAGGGCAGCGTGTTAAGTTTGGCCTACAAGGTTGTAGTGTCCTGTTTTGGGAAATATGTGCAGTAGTACCGGGACCATATTGTACCCATGTTAGATGAGTCCTTTTTGAGGTTGCTCATATGTCGTCTTTTTGTCCTGTGGGCTGCAATCCTTGGTGCTGTGGCTGTGCCCAGTTCCTGTGTTCTTCCTTTCGTAGAGTTGTTGACCTTTTCAGTTATATGGAAGTCGAGCTTGCCATACGGCACAGCTGTCTTGTTGCAAAAGGCTTCTTGTGTGCTTACCAAGAGCTTACAGTCTGCCCATTGCTTAACATTGGTTGGCTTTGTCCCTCATTTGCTTTGTTCTCATTTGATGGCTTTCCATTTCCCAGCTTGTCCATCTTATGTTTGCCCCTACCTCTTTACAATCCCTCTGACTGGCTGGTTTCTGACCTTCCACTGCTGACTTTTAAGGAGCTACCTTTTTTCTCTTTGGATTAGCACTGCGTGAATGTGCAGGTATTTTCCACTCATTCTTGTGCTTCTAGCCCCTCCCCACCTCCCGATATCTCCCCCTGTGTTGCTGTCTCCCTCATGTACTGCAAGCTGTCTTGTTTGCTTCTTTCCTTCACAAACTCCACATGTTTCGTGTTTTTCTCCCTTCTGTATCTCCCCCACCCGCCTTCAGTGTTGGTTTTCCCTCGTGTGCTGCTTTTCCCCTCCCCCAAACACTCTACCTTGCTTCCCACCCCGACCAGCTCCCAGTTACTTCCCTCCCATCCTATCTGCTAGGTCCAATTTTAGGTCTCGCCTGACCCAGCGCATGCGCTGGTCTGGTGAGACTTATTGAGAGGGCTCCAAAAAGTGCTACCAGGCCAGCCTAGAGCTACAGTGCATGTGTGCGGGCGCGCGCGCCGCGTTTTACCGCGATTACTTTCACTTTCGGCCGCTTTGATGTTTGATCGCGATCACAATCACTTTCACTTTCGCGGCCGCAGGGCCGCTTTGCATAGCCAATAGGTCTCGCTTTTGAGACCTTATAAGTATTTAGTTACGCAACTGTTGCATGGCTAAACACTTATAAGGTCCCAAAGGCGAGACCTATTGGCTATGCCAATGCTTGTTTGTGTGTGCTTCCACTTCGGTCCCAAAGAGAGGAGGGAGGTGTTTATGTTGACTTGAAGATACATCACATCTGCATTGTGGTCATAAATCTTTGACCTTGTGGCTGCTTTTTATTTTTGTTTCTCTCTCATTCACATTTTGAAATCTTTCCTTTATGGGGCCTAAATCTGAAATGCATGTGTGAACCACGCTCGGCTCACTGGAGGGCATAAAATTCAATAGGTATGTCACGAACTACATAGTACCCCCAGGGGCACCCCGCTGTCCCCCCTCCCCCAAATAGGTTACCCAATGAAACACACGAAACAGTTGTAGGTGGGTAACAATTGCTGCAGGTTTATTACATAATTCCAAGATATGTAATGGGTGGGTTATCTTACGGGCGATCCAAGGGCAGGCAACCATCTGGGTCGCCTGCCCGCCTGATGAGCCGGGCAGCGCGGGAGCGATGCCCGCCGGTGCTGCCCTCCAGGTGATTCTTTCTACGATCACGTGCCGTTGGTAATTCTACTCACGCCCCCCCTCTCGGGGCGGAGCGTCGCATAGCAAGCCCCCGGTTGTTCAGGCCCACAACCGCCCGCAGGACTAGCGGGGCGCCGACACGGCTTCCGGGACCTCTCTGGAGGCTCCTCAATTTGGCTCAGGCACCCCCTTTGGTGCCGCGCAGAGGTACTCTTTGTACCGGCCTGCTTCCAGATCGCCCTGTAACTCCGCCACAGCCCTGGAGGCGGCTAACCGTCGCAGCCAGGGCCCCCCACCAACCCGCTCTAGTCTTACCTGCACCTCTCCTATCTAGGGCTTCCTGCAACTAGCTGGAAGGGAACCATCCCTGCAGACAGAAGAGTTTTACATTCTGCCACCTCATGACAGTTTGACAGTGCTAGCGGGACTCAAACCCTGTGAGATCCCTTATAACCACAGGCCCAAGACTTACCAGTGAGCTATAGCTCCTGGAGTTGTAGATGGCCCCATCTATGTCCCCAATCCCTAGACGCTATCCTAATCGGATAGGGTCTGTTGAAATAAAGGGGCCTGTGAAGATGTGCAATAACTATTCGCCCCCCAGCGGGAAGGTTACACCTATTCACAATCCTGGGCCTGCCCGCTTTGGCTATTATGACGAGAAGGGTTTTACTTAACATTTGTACAGTCCCCTCAGATAGTTAACCTGGGGAACGGGAGTGCACCTAACTGCCAGCGCGTGACCATGGGCACGGGGCGACTCTTGCCCCTGCCCACCATCCCTTATACCTTATAGGAATTATGCCCCTACGGATCCCTCAGTGATGATCCCTTAGGCATACCAGCTTCGGGAATCTGTTTGGCTTAAGCATTGCGTGCTGTCATAATGTCCCCTTGTGTTTGCCCCGCTGACACCCCAGTTATTGGGACAGCAGCACCCATAGCGCATAAAAGTGTCCGTAAACCAGGATCCCAGTCTCCTGCAGCTGCAGTACGCGACCAGTGATTCCGGTGGGGAGTGCCACCAACCGCAATGGTCCTCCAAGCATTACGGAAAGCCCATTTTTACCTGGGCCTATAAAACAGAGGCAGAGATTTCAAAACATGAATATGAGGGAGAAACCAAACTAAAGTAATACCTCTCGCAAGAACAATTATAAATTGCACTGGCCCTTGAATCACTTTAGCACCTTTTGTTTGCTATTTGCAAAGAGCACGATGAACAAAACCCCTCCACTGAGGATTCAGTGAAATTTTATTACCAAACTGCTAGGGAAAACACGGAAGTGATGATTGCGCAATAGAGAGAACAAACAGAGGTGATGGACAGAATGATTTTATCCCGCGATCAAGGTCCAGGAGGACCGAAACGCATCGGGAGGTAGTGCCGCCGTATGGTGACGAAACAGGGAGAAGTATATCTATATATCTATCTATAGCTATCTATCTATCTCTCTCTATATATGTATATATCCTTTTTTGTTTTTTGGGAGGGGGCAGAGGAGGGTCAGGCAGCAAATTGCTGCGGGCACCTCCGCCATAAAAAAGCACTTTCACACTACTTCAATTTCATATTTTTATTTACCGATCCATCTTGTATCAGTAAGCTGGGGGGAAAAAAGACACCTACGCCATTTCAAAGGTACCAATGCATGGTGATGCACCTACAAAATGACGTGGCCGGACTCATCATCTCTCCTCTATTTCAACTTTTAGCCATACTGCACGGCATCTTGCCGATACTTTACATCATTGCCAAAAGACACCGACAAACCCAATATGTCCTAAAGCTGAGAGTTATTGGCTTTCGCAACGCTGTTTTGAGGTTCCTGTCATATTGAACTTCACAAGTCCATGCTCAGCAGTTGTTAACCTTTTGACATCTGATGAACTCCACTGATTCATTACTGGAATCTGGGGACCTCCACTGAACCATTATTGGAAGCCGGGACCTCCACTGATTCATTACTGGAATCTGGGGACCTCCACTGAACCATTATTGGAAGCCGGGGACCTCCACTGATTCATTACTGGAATCTGGGGACCTCCACTGAACCATTATTGGAAGCCGGGGACCCCCACTGATTCATTACTGGAATCTGGGGACCTCCACTGAACCATTATTGGAAGCCGGGGACCTCCACTGATTCATTACTCGAATCTGGGGACCTCCACTGAACCATTATTGGAAGCCGGAACCTCCTGGCCTAAGCAATTTTTATGATTAGCCTCAAAACAATACACACACACAAAATGAAATCGAGTACACACCATACAGATGCTCAAATACTGAAATATTTTAATTCAAGTTTTTACATAATCAATTTTGCTTCTTTATCTGTATATACTTTGTTAATTTTAATTTATTAATTGTAATACTATTTAATTTCCAAAACGGTCGTAGACCCCCTGAGTAGGCCTCGCAAAATCCCAGGGAGCTTCAGACCACAGGTTAAGAACCACTGTCCTAATTCATTGCAGGGGCGTTGAACACTAGTGTTTTTATGTCCAGGGTTTTTAGGAATCACTGCCGATGCTTGGTTGATTTGTGCGTGTCTTACAGCCTTTGCCTACAAGCATTGATGCCTGTGGTACGCTGGCATTTGCTGATCGGATGGGAGTCAATATCTGATGTTTTTCCTGGTGGTGATGGCATGATTTCCCCTTGTGACCTATGCTCTTTCTATGTCATTATTTTCCACTGCATTTGCTGGGACGGTTTCCTTGGTTGTCAACTGGCTAGGACGCTATGGTGCATTGTTGCTGCATTACCTCTGTTCCCATTTACTAGCGCTGGGATGCTTCCGGGTAGCCATGCGCTCTACAAATGCTTTTCCATTCCATTCCATTCCATTCCATGAAGTGTCCTCCC
Source organism: Triturus cristatus (assembly GCF_964204655.1). Taxonomy (NCBI): domain Eukaryota; kingdom Metazoa; phylum Chordata; class Amphibia; order Caudata; family Salamandridae; genus Triturus; species Triturus cristatus. Next base: position 92,328,692 of record NC_140579.1, on the reverse strand, counting down.
AGTGTAGAAAAGAGCTTGTTTTGTGCACTGCATTGCCTTCTCTTAGCTTTGTATCTGTCTCTAAGCATCTGCAATGCAATAGGTCTCGCATTTACGTGAGTTTGAGCTATTGGCATTGTAAATGACAATGCCTTTTATTTATGTTTTGGTTCTTAAAACATAAATAAAAGGCATTGTCATTTACAATGTCAATAGCTTATACTCTTGCAAATGCGAGACCTATTGAATTCCAAATGCTTGAAGGCATTGCTGAGTTGCCCCCTTCTGTCTCCCATGGCCCCTGGAGAGAACCCTGTTTGCTATGAGTTAAATGAACAAGCCAATGGTCACAACTGCGCATGAGAGACCCTCCTGCAGTAAGAGAAACTCATTAAAGAAAACAGTGCTTACAGTCTAAAGAAGATGTACTGTGCAACAACTGAAGTAAATGGGCCAGTCCTCATGGGAGGTGACAAATGAAGAGAAGGCAGTACTAAGGAGGGACTAACAAGCCTATTCACGAATCAGAAGCCAGCATTTACAAGGACAATGACACAAGCCAATGAAAAATATGGCAGAGAGTGGGCAGAGCTTCAAGTACATACTCCAATACAGCATGGCTCGCAGAGCAGCACATGCGCTGTCCAGGCTCGACCTAATAAAAAAAGAACTAGAACTGAAGTCGCCGAGGGTGCCAACTGGCGCTCGGACATCGCACTCTGGGAGGAGTCAGTTGTCTGGAACCATGACTCCATGGTGCCTGGGCGCATTCATGTGGGAATGAATGTGCAGTTACAAAGAGGATCCACCTGATAGATAGTTACTGAAGATGGATACCTTTTTTTTTTTATTATTAAAATCCTCTTTTTAGGTCGAGCCTAGCGCAACGCTCATGCGCCGTCTAGATGACCTCTTGGAATCACTCCAGCTTTTCAGTAAACTTGTGCGTGTGGCTTTTTTTTTGTTGCACACATTGTATTGGCCATTTTGTGTGGCTTTCAAAAATTAAAGCACTTGGCCAAAGGGGGGTGCATGTCCCACATTTCCCAGTAAATGTTTCCTCCCACAGCATCCACCTTGCGGGAGCGAGCAGAGGCACGCAGGGTGCCATCTGTTCTGGGTCGCTTTTACTTTCGCGGGCACGCTTGTTTGTTGTTGTTTGCAGACTCCTAATAGCTCCTCTGGAGCCTCTCCTCGCTCCAGCCCCCTCTCCACCCCGAGACCTCTCCAGTTTCGCAGCGCATGTTTCCTGATCTTTCAACGCTTACAAAGGCTCAGAAGCTGCATGCTGTAAGGGGCCATTGTGTAAGTACAACTTTTATTTAACTTTCAAATTACATACAGACACTCGCGTATCGCCCTTTTAGATTAACAACACGGGCGCACAGCCAATTCTTAAACTTTAATTAAAGCACGGCGGGAGGGGGCTGCCGCCACCATTGTTCACTGTGCGCCCGTGTTGTTAATCTACAAGGGTGACCATATGTTGTCTTTCGGAAAACAACTGCTGGTGTTTAGTCTTGCAGGGCATTCAGTCAATGCATTAGTAGTGCTTGTTTGTTTTTTATACTCGCTCCCTCGCTTTGTATTCCCTTCTCCAGCCTCCTTTTCTTTCTGGACTCGCAAACTCTCTCCAGTTTTTTTCGTGCTCTCCTCATCTCTTTTATTCCTTCCCTCCTCTTTCCTTCCAACTCTCCAACACCATCTGCACTTTCTTCTGGAATGATCCACAACTCAAAAACGTCTCGAACTCGCCAGCCACGTGACAGCGCCTAGAAGTCACTTGACAATACTGCGCTGTTCAAAAACAATGTCAAATATAAACTTTCACAATATTGACAACACCAAGCGTGCTGCTAATAGTGAACTGTAGAGTGTATATTTTCAATTCCTTTTCTTTCTAAACCCAGCCATCGATAAATAAATGATCGTGATTTTAGAAATTAATTGAACTTACATTTTCTATGTGCCCATCACATCTGTACAACCTCCAGATATGTGTGTGTTTGTGACAGGGCGGCGAGGGGTGGGCCTGGCTGTTCAGAGAGGCCTCTTTAAGCCTCGAGCTTTTAGTCTGTATTTAAATTATTCTCAGATGAAAGCAGGTCGGCTTCTTTCATCCGATGGTGGTTGCTTCTGGGGTGACTTCTGCTGCTGGAGGTATGCTCTGTGTCAATCAGAGAACCCTCTGCCCCTGCGAAGTCCACCTGTGAACGGCCATGTGCTGCCTCACGCACAACTGTGCCGCTGCCCTCCTCTGCTCCAAAGACCCTCCCATTCCCCCCGGGTTCAATTCGCCCTTCTTGGCTTCTCCCTCCGCCTGCTACCACCCGGCGGATCATATCGAGCATGAAATGAAGCACTGTCATTCATTTCCTGAACAGAGCCTTGCCCCATTACGAACAGTTCAGCCTCTTCCAAACACCCCCTCCTCATTTTTAGGTCTCGCTGAGACAGCGGAAGCTGTCTCTTTGAGACATTTTGTAAGTGGGTTTTCAAAAGTGCTACCCACATGGTTTTGCTGGCCTAGAGCTTGAGTGCACGATGTCTGGCGTGCACGTGCACAGCTGCTCCTCTGCTCCTTGCATTCCCCCCTCCCTTCTCACCCAGCCCTTTGATGCTCTGCTCGCATCTCCCTCCTCCCTTCTCCTCCTCCTTTTTTCGTCACTTGTATTCAGGCTCCTCGCATTCCCCCCCTCCCTTCTCGCCCAGCCCTTTGATGCTCTGCTCGCATCTCCCTCCTCCCTTCTCCTCCTCCTTTTTTCGTCACTTGTATTCAGGCTTCTCACATCCCCCCCCCCTTCTCCCCCTCCCTTTTCGTTAGTTTCATTTGCCTGTTCTTCTCACTAGACACTTACCAGGTCTTGCTTCCTATTAATGTCACCTTGCTCATTATTTTATTAGTTTATCTCTACAATACTCTCTCTACCGCTTACACTCCATCTATCACGACCATTGTTTTCATCTCTCTTCCTATCTCATTGACTATTACCGTTCAATCTCTGCTTACATCTCACTCGTTTAATACATCGGTCTTCCCTCTATCTCTCTCTCTCAAATTCTACATTCTATACGTCTCCCTCGCCCATCCTCTGTATTACACTCATCTCTCTACCTCATCTTCACCTCTTCTCTCTCTACTTCTCATAACTTCGAATTTTAATCCCACCGGTTCTGCCTGCCTCTCTGCCTCGCTACTTAGGTTAAAAACACCTGTCATTCTGTGCTTCCTTCACCTTTCTATTTGTGCTATCTCATTATAACTCACCTCTCTTACTAACTTATTTCTATATAGTCCTTGCCCCTCAGCTTGGCAACTTTCTTTCTAGCCTACATTTAAAAATGCATGTCAGCCCTCTTAAAACAAGCATTGGCATAGCCAATAGGTCTCACATTTGGGATCTTATATGCTTTTAGCCATGCAAGAGTAACGCTATTGCACCAAGGATATTGTGATGCATAACTAAATACTTATAAGGTCCCAAAAGCGAGACCTATTGGCTATGCCAATGCTTGTTTAAACAGTTTTCTATAGCGCCAACTCGACCTGCAGATACTGGAGTGCTTTACATGAGAACCAGTTACATCACACCAGATCGCAAATTAAGTGATCTGCCCAGAATCACATGACATTCAGCTGACGCCAAGACACAAACCTGGTCCTCTCCCCTTTTCAATTCTGCCAAGACCCCGATTAACGTTCTAGTGCCCAGAACGCGTGAAATGTACTCAGACTACCTCACCATCACTCCCTAAGCCTCCAAAAGAGTTCCTAATTTCACCCCTCGCTCCCGTTCAGCCTCCCCAGACTCCAAGAATGGTGTGTTACTGCGTACAACAGGTGCCCACCCCGCCTCCCTACTCCGACCTTGACAGACCATCTCCTTGGAGGTCTCTGACCAGGCCCCCATACCACAAGACCACCTTAGTAACCCACCTCTATTTACACCACCTATTGATTTGCACACCCTTACTCTTCAGTGAGATATATCACTCCTTTTGCAACTTTAAAGGGGCCCTACCACGTCACCATGAAAACAATACTCTTTCACATAAACAGAAAGACAAACAAAGCCCCCGATGACTGGAGTCACTGCTCGGCTGCTATGTGAGTAATGCATCACCTCACTACGCGCCCCTTCCACATCCGTTTATATTTCCAGACACTCCATAGGTCCAGTGTACTTGTTCGACATACTACCTCAGGCATTGAAAATGAAACATGCAAATGCAGATGCTAATTCACACCAGACGCATGGGCTCTTTACAGCTCAATAGAGTTAGGCAGTGCCCATTCTTACTCAACACAAGCAACAACACTCAACCTCAGTCCAATAGGTCTCTCTTTAGGAACCTTAGAAGTATTTAGTTATCAAGCACAATATCCTTGGTGCAACAACATCAACTGTTGCATGGCGAAACCTATTGGCTATGCCAATGCTTGTTTCTTTGAGCCACTAAGCTTAAGGTGCCAAATATACATTGTACTTTTAGTTGTGAAGCTTGTCCCAATTATTTTGGATAACTCGCCAACTTTTTACTAAAACAGCTGTTAGAAATGGGATTTACGGTAGGCAAGGGCTAAAGCCAGGCAAAAATCTCCACTCTAGTCAGGATAAGGGAGTTACACTCCTAAAATAACCCCTGCTCACTTCCTTGGTAGCTTGGCACGAGCAGTCAGGCTTATCTTAGAGGCAGTGTGTAAAGCATTTGCACATAACCCACAGAAATACAGTGTACGCACTACAAAAGGACACCACACCGGTTTAGAAAAATTTCCAATATTTTTATATAATTAAAACAAGACCAAAAACGACAAAAATCCACAATACTAAATGTAAAAAAAAAGTCTGTAGTTATCAAAATAAGTTTAAAACAAAGTCCCTCGATGTTGGTAGCTTCGTCCGGGGCAACCACGGCGTTGTGAACAACAAATCTCACAGTTATGGCTGGCTCTGGGGTCGCGGGCCAGTTACGGTGTCGGGAAGACCCGCAAACAGTACGTGTGAGAAATGCAGGGTGATGAGACACTTGAAGTCACTCGCGTTGCAGGTCGAGCTCCTCTCTGATGGAATCAGGAGCGCTGGCGTCGGCAGGCATCGGGTGCTGCGGTGCGAAGTGCAGCGTGCAGTGCCCCTAGGTTGCGGTGCAAGCAGCATCTAGGTGGCAGCATCAGATGACATCGTCAGTGAGACCAAGGTCGCGGTGTGAGATGAAGGCGGCGCTCGTCATGGTGCTGGCAGGTCACGGTGTAAGCAGCGGCGGCGTTGTTGCTGAAGCGCTGTCGGGAGTCGATGGATGGTGCCGGCGTCGGTGGGCCAAGGCTGCGGTGCGGGATGAGGGCGGTGCTTCGAGTGACTTACGAGCGGTGCCCTCAAACCACGGTGCAAGCAGTGGCGTCGATTTGGGTGTGGAGTGGCGGTGTCGGGGAGGCCAAGGCGTCCTTGTGAAGCAAGGCAGTGCGGAGTGCGGTGCCCACAGGTTGCAGTGCGAGCAGCGGCTCGGTGGCGGCGTCAGCAGGCGGCGTCAGTGAGCCCAAGGTTGCGGTGCGGTGTTGTGGCGGTGCTCTCTGTGGTGCCAAGGCTTCGGCTTGAAGCGAGGCGGTGCGGAGTGCGGTGCCCACAGGTCGCGGTGCAAGCTGAGGCTCGGTGGCGGCATCAACAGGCATTGTCGGTGAGACCAAGGTTGCGGTGTAGCGGTACCCTCTGCGGTGCCTTCAGGGCACGGAGTCGGCAGTGGCGTCGTAGATGTCGTCGAGTTGCTTTTCCTCTGATACAGCACAAAACACACAGTCCCCAGTGCTGTGGGCAGAAGAGCTTGAAGTCTTTGCTGTTCCTGAGACTTCGTGAACAGGGGGCAAGCTCTACCTCAAGCCCTTGGAGAGACTCACAAATTAGGTTGCAGAAAGTCCAGTCCAGGCCTTTCACTGCCCAAGACAGAAGCAGCCACTGCAGGTCAGCCCAGTGAAGCACACAGCAAAGTGGTAGTTCCTCCTCACAGCTTCTCCAGCTCTTCTTCTTGGCAGTCTTCTTGATCCAGGTGAGTTCTAAAGTTCAGGGGTCTGGGCTCCAGTATTTATACACAAAAATCCTTTGATCTTGCAGGCAGAGGGTGTCTGTGCCCGGCCAGAACCAGTTCGGTCTTCTCTGGTGTGATTTCCAGGCAGGAGGTGGAGACGGCATTGTCAGAGGCAGACCAGACCCTTTGAGGTGCAAGGAAATCTCCTTCCCCTTCCCCCATCGCAGCCCAGGCCTATTCAGCCCTTTCCCCCTGCCTAGACTATCTGGAGCCCATCTGGCTCCCCAGCCTTCTGTCATCCAAAACCCAGGCAGGCAATCCACATTCCAGCAGAGGCACACAGGATGACTGAGCAAGAAAATACCTACTTTCTAAAAGTGGTATTTTCAAACACAGAATGTAAAAATCACCTTCACTAAAAGATGCATCTTTAGATTCTGAGTTCAGACATACTATACTTCATTTTCCTACCTAATTCCCTGGGCCAGTTACGTTTAAAAGATGTTATAAACAAACCTCCCATTCCTTCCTATGGGGAACCAGTAGCCTTGCAATAGTGAAAAACAAAATAGGCTGTAATTCACTATTGGGACATGCCACACACACCGGGGCATGTCCCACCTTTCACTTACAATCCACCCTGCCAACAGGTGTACCTTGGGCCTACCTTAGAGGTGCCTGACATGTAAGAAAAGGGAAGGTTAGGGACTGTCAAGTGTGTGCACTGGCCAAGTCGACATGGCAGTTACAAACTGCACGCAGACTCTGCAATGGCAGGTCTGAGGTACCTTTTCAGGGCTACTCACATGGGTGGCATAATCACTGCTGCAGGCCCACGAGTAGCATTTGATCACATGCCCTGGCACACTCCGTGCACTTTACTAGGGACTAACAAGTAAATCAAATATCCATTCATGGAAACACCAATCCATAACACAATTTACACAAGAGAGCGCCTGCACTTTACCACTGATCAGCAGTGCGAAAAGTGAGCAGAAAGGTTTTGCCAGCAAAAACAGAGTCAAAACCTGGCAGGTCAGAAAGCAAAAACTCAGGGGAAACACGCCAACTGATACCAAGTCTAAAAACTGCCTTTAGATATGCAACGCAAATGTTTTTATATATTTTTGGTGGATTGGGCTTTCGTCTCTGCAAAGTCACAGAAAGGAGCTCAGCTAGCCGTCTGTGAAGAGGTGGGTGCTTCTGAAGAGGGAGCTCAGCTAGCCGTCTGTGAAGAGGTGGGTGCTTCTGAAGAGGGAGCTCAGCTAGCCGTCTGTGAAGAGGTGGGTGCTTCTGAAGAGGGAGCTCAGCTAGCCGTCTGTGAAGAGGTGGGTGCTTCTGAAGAGGGAGCTCAGCTAGCCGTCTGTGAAGAGGTGGGTGCTTCTGAAGAGGGAGCTCAGCTAGCCGTCTGTGAAGAGGTAGGTGCTTCTGAAGAGGGAGCTCAGCTAGCCGTCTGTGAAGAGGTGGGTGTTTCTAAAGAGGGAGCTCAGCTAGCCGTCTGTGAAGAGGTGGGTGCTTCTAAAGAGGGAGCTCAGCTAGTAGTCGGTGAAGAGGTGGGTGCTTCTGAAGAGGGACCTCAGCTAGCAGTCGGTGAAGAGGTGGGTGCTTCTGAAGAGGGAGCTCAGCTAGCCGTCTGTGAAGAGGTGGGTGCTTCTGAAGAGGGAGCTCAGCTAGCCATCTGCGAAGAGGCGGGTGCTTCTGAAGAGTGAGCTCAGCTAGCCGTCTGTGAAGAGGTGGGTGCTTCTAAAGAGGGAGCTCAGCTAGTAGTCGGTGAAGAGGTGGGTGCTTCTGAAGAGGGACCTCAGCTAGCAGTCGGTGAAGAGGTGGGTGCTTCTGAAGAGGGAGCTCAGCTAGCCGTCGGTGAAGAGGTTGGTGCTTCTGAAGAGTGAGCTCAGCTAGCCGTCTGTGAAGAGGTGGGTGCTTCTGAAGAGGGAGCTCAGCTAGCCGTCTGTGAAGAGGTGGGTGCTTCTGAAGAGGGAGCTCAGCTAGCAGTCGGTGAAGAGGTGGGTGTTTCTGAAGATGGAGCTCAGCTAGCAGTCGGTGAAGAGGTGGGTGCTTCTGAAGATGGAGCTCAGCTAGCAGTCGGTGAAGAGGTGGGTGCTTCTGAAGGTGGAGCTCAGCTAGCCGTCTGCGAAGAGGCGGGTGCTTCTGAAGAGTGAGCTCCGTTAGCCGTCTGTGAAGAGGCGGGTGCTTCTGAAGAGGAAGAATGCAGGTTTTTTATCCCTTCGTCTTTTAGGGAGGAGACCGCTCCTGCAAAGCTTCCTACTTTCGGAGGGTGGAAGGAGCATGTGCTAATTGTGTTATTATCTCTCCCCCCCCTTGTTATGCCCTCTTACTTACCACTAAGGCCCATCATTGTGGGGAGGGTAATTACCAGTGGGGAGGGTAATTACCAGTGGTTACTGCCAGCAAGTGCAGCCATTAATGCTTGTGTGTATAAAATTAGATTTTTACTCCGTGGTCGTCATTACGCGTTTCGGCTTTTGCGAGCCTTGTTCACGTGACATAATGGGGTATTTTCTGTGCTCTTTTAAAGTGACAGTGCAATGATTAAAAACGTCACATGACCAGCAAAACGATGGATATAAAGAAAATCCATTACAAATATAAACTGTATAAAGGTCAAATACTTATACGATGACATTAAAGATTGAAATTAACACGTAGGCATAGATGACATTTACCTGTGTTTAACAATATTTTAAATTACTAAAGTGCATTGTATATGATGACAATGTTACATATATATGGTAAAAGGAAATGGAACTTCGTGAACCACCTCTAGTCTATCGAATTGAATTTTTAACAAGGCACTTAAATAGACAATAAATTCAATGAAGGGAAAAATTGCCCCAGAAGTTTCTAGTGTGCTTGAAAGCACAGTGGTCCTTAATTGATGTTTTCTTTTACAAAGTGTATACAGTGGATTTCATCCTGCAAGCTCTAATTTTCTTTTGTGGGGATGCACACGCTTCCCTCCGATATGCCCAGTTTAATCTCTTCGGTATATTCTGCTTTCTTTTTGTTTTTAATCGCTATACACTACCTTAAATGTGATACCCATATGCTCTCTCTTTCTGTGTGATTGGTTCCCCTCAGTATACTTTATTCCCTTGTGTGTAATCGATCGGGATAAGTGAGCTCTCCAAATACATGTGTTTTATTGATGAGGCTCTTCCGGTCTCCTCTTCCAGCTGGCAATTCCAGTTTTAGTGCCAAGATGCCTCGAGGTGAACGTGGCTTTCTTTAAGTAAATCACTCACTCACCCACCTCCAGATGGGAGTTGGTGGGTGTGGGTGATCTAGGAGCCCTTACCCCGGGCGCCTTCGGCAAGTAGTATGGCAGTAACCACAAAGGGGGTAGTTGGCTGCCAGGTGGGCGGGGCTAGGACTTCGAAGGAGTGGGCAGTTATAACTGACACCTCATTTTCTTGTGGCCGTGTGGCTCGCCGGTCAGGGATTAGCGAGTTTTTGGCTTATCAAGCTGGTTAGTGGTCAGGAGCCGAAGGGAACGGCCCCAGGAAATATATGATCTTGTTGCTAAAGGGGGACTTCCCTGAACTGCACAAGATGACATTGGGAAACGGGCACTAAAGTGGAAAGAGGAAATTGGGGTTTCGGAAGACCTATTTTTTCACTCATGTAAACTGGCACAGAACATTTTAATTCCGGCCCGGTTACAGGCACAATACTACAAAACTTGCTTTTCACTATACTAAACTACAAAACAAACTGCCAAATGGGGTACTGGGAAAGGAACATAATGCCCCAGGTGTGCATTATTTCAGGCAGACCTGATCCATATTTTTGCCTCCTGTAGCATGCTTAGCAAGTTGAAACTGGAGATCACCAACTTTCTTAAGGAGGTATTAGGAGTGGAATGTTCCCTCTCCCCGTCCCTGATAGGGCTTGGGGTAGCACAGGATACACGGGGGAAAATCGGAGAGGAATTAGTGTTTATTGGAATGGCGTTTCTCCATCTATACATAGCATCGACATGGTTAGATACCAACCCCCCCCCCCCCCCCCCCCCCCGTATGGTGGCTCAGTGGACTAATGCGTCTACTGCAGGGGCCTGTGTTTGACCTCATGTTCACAGGTTCAAATCCCGGCGGGTCCACTCAGCCTTTCATCCATCTGAGGTCGATAAAATGAGTACCATTGCGTTGGGTAACAACAAACATCGGTATTCAGCGCAAAGATACCCGTAGTGGTGAACGTGCGCTTTACAAATACACGTGTAATGTTATTACAGCAATGGCTTTCTCGCCTGCTGGCAAATTATAATCTGGATAAGGCTATTTATGCAAGGAGGGGAATATGCTCTCAAATGAAAGGCTTAAAAATCTGGGAACCAGTGACTAGATGGATAGAGGAAAATGGGAAGTTTATAAAGAGGAAGCCAACCCGGTAATGATATGACAGTCTCATTGAGGTTCATGTGTAAGCGAAGTTGATGAATAACGCATGAACATGACTGACTGGCTCTAACTGGCAACTTTGGTTAAATTTGTACTAGCAAACTGTAAAGGAACTAGCACATGATTGTGTGTCAAACAGAGGATAACAGAATGTAAGACAATGGCCAATTCCACGGGGTGGGTGGGTAGGTACTGGATGGGTGGGGGCCAGATACAAAATTCAAAAATGCTTAATTGCCCTGTGATAATGAATTTCAATGTATGCTTACACTGTCATACAAAATGTCAAAGAAATAAAAATGAAAGGGAATAATGGCCAACGTGCAGAATAATGCCAGTGGCGCACTTCTGGAGGAGGCAAGGAGAACTGATCTTTGGGAGAGAGAGCCGCAGCACAAACCACTGACCACTTTATTTTGCATTAAAAAGGCAGCTTTATTTTGAACAGGTGAACATCACAAAACATTTTCCTGGCATTCTGCCTTACAAAACTAAAATTGCACAATACAAAACATGAACTATCCATTTTCCTACCCCCCCACCCCTGTTCCCCACCATACCTAACTCGATAACCATCTACTACCTATTGTACTTCAGTTCTACAGTTTCAAACCTTAACTTTCCCCTACAGGCTATGACTTTCTCCATTAATATCTAACCCCTTAAACTCCTATAAGTAACCTATAACTTCCTGCCTATTCCAGGTGAGAGGTTGTTCGTCCCCTCCATTTCAGCGTGGTATGCTTATGGCAAGGCCAATAAAACGTATGTAAACGCAAGCAAAACTTTCCAGGCCACCACCAATCAGATAAAGGCCCAATTGTGGACTTTTCTTGCCCCCTTCCTTGCACCCTACTGTCTTCCCGTATCCAAATCACCGTCTAATATTCAATGTCCGCGCTAGTACCTCTCTCAATTCCAGCAAGTATAAGTCAGTCCCATACCTGGAGAGATGCTCCCCATCTCCCCGAAAAAACTCCCTATTTTCAAATCTGAGGTCTGCATGCTCAATTCGCCCAAAGCCCTCCTTCCTGCAAAAACGTCTCATCTCAGCGTTTAATTTCCTGCGAGCCCTGTCAATCGCCCCCTGCCTGTGGGCCCCTCTCCAGTTCCGCCGAGGAATAAATTCAGTCCATATCACGAAGCATCCTGCCCACTGTCTCTTGATTTCCAATAAATCCTGCTTCATTGTGCGCATGAGTGTCAGACCCGTCTCCACCACCAGGTCATTTTCCCCAAGGTGAATAACTAAAACATCCGGGCATCTCCTGCCTGCTAACATACTGTTCAATCGACTAAATAACTCTTTCCACCGCATGTCCTCTTTACCACACCATTGAACCAAGAACAGGTGTCTGTCAAAGCCCAGGTTCTCTCCATGTCCCCTCTGTGCTGCTTGTCTCGCTGCCCATTTTATGACCGAATGGCCCACGACCCAGATGGATTTCTCCTCAGCTGCCGGGACCGGAACGGAACCTGAAACAGATGAGCACAATCAATAGCGTTAAACAATGACTCCCCGTCTCAACAATCCAACCATTCCAGCCTCACTCATCTCTGAAAGCAGCCCGTAGTCCATCTTTCCAGCTGCATAATGTCCTCCCTAGACTATCCCCTAGTGCCCACCTACTTTGCTGCCCCAATGCAGAATGAATGGATCCCATACTCTGCCTCTGGAACCCCCAAACTCCGTAAGGCTTTGTGTAGAACTGACAGCAGTCGAACCGGGGCATCTCACACATGCCTGAACACCTCCCCACGTGTAGCTCTCAACTTGTTGCCCCAAAATACCAGGCACAGGGAAGGTACTGGGTATATTGGAAGAGCCACGCTCCTGCCTTTCGACCTCTGAACCATTTTAGGATTGCGCAGCAATATTCCAACCTCTCTTCTCGGCGAGCAACGGCCTCCCAGCACAACCCCTTCCGTCCCCTCCCAACACTCAGAATGCGCCAAAAAACAATCAGGACATGAGCGTAGTGAACAAAAATGCCTCCTCATGCCCAGCGCAAACTACTGGCAGCATGTGTAACACCTTGCTGAACAACTGCCATGACAAGGGCGGCCTCTTCCGTCCCTCCCGACCCTGCTCCCAAGCCAAGCCTTTGAGCATTCTCTTCCCCAGTTCCCCTGCTGATGAGGCAGAGCCCCATGCTAATTTGCCCATGAATGCAATTCTCACTAACTTCCCGGCTACAGTCTCCCTTTCATCATAGTCAGTATAAATTGCAGCACATCTTCCATCTGTCTCCAACCCAATGGTCTGCGCTGCGCCTCAGGATCCAGAAATTCGGACCATGCCTGACCATATGCACTCCTGGTGGACTCAGCCAAAATTCCTACCACCAGTTGTAGCATCTTTTTAGGTCTCGCGTGTGGCAGCGCATGCGCTGCATGCGCTGTCTCAGCGAGACTTAAAGTAATTTATATATTGGCTTCACCTCCGTGTAATTTCTCCTGCCCCTCGTGATTGGTTTAAATTTAGCATTGCTGTTGTTTTCTTGATTTCTGTTGGCTGTTGGCCCTATTGTCACTTCCGTGTAGTCCCGAGGCAGCGGCGCCTAACTACAGTTTTCTTCCGCTTCTGCTCGCACTTAATTGCCTGCAGTGTGCCATCTGGTTGGGGGAGGGGTGCCTACTCTCCCTCGTTCCGGCCGCTTGTCTTTGCAGCCTACTGTTTCTTTGTATCAGAAGATACTTCACTTCCATTCAGCCTGCCTAAGATTCTTACCTCGTGGATGCGCATTTCCTTTCACTTTGTCCTACCTTTTAACTTATATTGGGCAAACTGCAGGTTTGTTCTTTGCTTCCTGCCGCAATTACATATTCACTGCTGAAGCCACACAGGAGGCTGCTCAGAGGATTTACAGTGCAAAACCTTTCGTATTATTCAAAATAGCCAGCTATTTACATTGCAAATGCAAATTTTTATTTCATTTCAAAGTATGCCAGTATTAGCATAAACAAAGAAATTATTTTCACGAAGAAAAGGGTGCAGTACCACAGGCTGTCCCTAGGTGTCCCTGGTCCTGCACCCTTTCCTTCGTGAAAGACATTTCTTTGCGTACTGGTGGCATACTTTGAAATGGAAACCAGCTATTGACATTGCAAATGCTAATTTTTATTTCATTTCAAAGTATGCCAGGATTAGCATAAACAAAGAAATTATTTTCACGAAGAAAAGGGTGCCATACCACAGGCTGTCCCTAGGTGTCCCTGGTCCTGCACCCTTTCCTTCGCCAGAGAAATTTCATTGCGTACTGCTGGCATACTTTGAAATGGAAACCAGCTATTGACATTGCAAATGCTAATTTTTATTTCATTTCAAAGTATACCAGTATTAGCATAAACAAAGAAATTATTTTCACGAAGAAAAGGGTGCAGTACCACAGGCTGTCCCTAGGTGTCCCTGGTCCTGCACCCTTTCCTTCGTGAAAGAAATTTCTTTGCGTACTGCTGGCATACTTTGAAATGGAAAACAACTAATTAGCATCTGCAACGCCAATCGCTCACATTTACACAATGCTTCATTTAGGATTCATCTCCACCGAGGGAGCATGTCTTTCTCTCCACTAATTAACCTCTGGAGTTCCATTATTTTACGATTATTTCCCGTTGTCTGCATGTTGGGATCTCTGATCACACAAGCCATCCATCTGCTCCCTATGTTTGCGGTTTCCTTTTCTTCCCTGGATTATCTAAATGTATTTGATCATAACCGCTAATCCTAAAAAAAAAAATAATGATACGCAAAGAAATTCCTTTCACGAAGAAATGGGCGCAGTACCACAGGTTGTCCCTAGGTGTCCCTGGTCCCGCACCCTTTCCTTCGCCAAAGAAATTTCATTGCGTACTGCTGGCATACTTTGAAATGGAAACCAGCTATTGACATTGCAAATGCTAATTTTTATTTCATTTCAAAGTATGCCAGTATTAGCATAAACAAAGAAATTATTTTCACGAAGAAAAGGGTGCAGTACCACAGGCTGTCCCTAGGTGTCCCTGGTCCTGCACCCTTTCCTTCGTGAAAGAAATTTCTTTGCGTACTGCTGGCATACTTTGAAATGGAAAACAACTAATTAGCATCTGCAACGCCAATCGCTCACATTTACACAATGCTTCATTTAGGATTCATCTCCACTGAGGGAGCATGTCTTTCTCTCCGCTAATTAACCTCTGGAGTTCCATTATTTTACGATTATTTCCCGTTGTCTGCATGTTGGGATCTCTGATCACACAAGCCATCCATCTGCTCCCTATGTTTGCGGTTTCCTTTTCCTCCCTGGATTATCTAAACGTATTTGATCATAACCGCTAATCCTAAAAAAAAAAAAAAATAATACGCAAAGAAATTCCTTTCACGAAGAAATGGGCGCAGTACCACAGGCTGTTACTAGGTGTCCCTGGTCCTGCACCCTTCCTTCGTGAAAGAAATATCTTTGTGTACTGCTGGCATACTTTGAAACGGAAACAAGCATTTGCAATGCAAAAGGTCTCGCAATTACCCTAGTTTGAGCAATTGGCATTGTAAATCACAATGCCTTTTATTTATGTTTTGGTTTTTGAAACATAAATGAAACACAAAGCCATTTACAATACCAATAGCTTAAACTTGCATAAATGCGAGACCTATTGCATTGCAAATGCTTGTTTTTATTCCTACTTGCTACAGTTCCTCAGGCATGAGTGTCTTGTGTCTGTCCGCTCTATGGCCAGTCCATGGATTTTCTCCCACTGTGAATGCAACAAAGCATCCACAATGTCACTGTCCACTCCTGGCACATGCCTTGCCTTAGAATCTCTTGCCTCAGACATCAAAGCACAAATACCTGCAATAAATTCAACACCTGTTTGTCCCCGGCCGACTGACTGTTCACGATCTAGACCACCGTCATGTTATCCACCCTGAAGCACACCCTTCGATGTGCCAGTCCCGCACCCCACAATGGGATCGCTACCACTAATGATGTCAGGCACCGGTCGAAGCTGAGCAGCAAAAGAAACGACAAAAGAATGCATGTGCCACTCTAGGTTTTAGTAAGACGTATTGGCCTGTAATGCTTCATAAACAATAACAATTCCTGGAAACCATAGAATGGAGCAGCAAGATCGCTGACAATTTTGTTCGGAGGAGCCTAAAATAAGTTATAATACCATACTTACAGGCATGGTTGAAAGGCGTATAAATAAACAAGAAATGTCCAGAACTGAGAGAACGTAGGCAACCAGGATCACACCTTGCTTTCGGCTCACATGTTCAGCCTCTCTTTCTTTCTGGTTTAGCTCCTGATACTTGTTACTGTTTCGTAAACTTGCCCCTTCATTTATACTGTCGGAGAGGGTGTAGTTCGATGCTAAGCATTTGCAATGCAATAGGACTCGCATTTACGCGAGACCTATTGTTTTACAAACGGTAGGCATTACGACAAGAGGGGGGGGGGGGGGCAGCACAGATCACGTGAGTGCGAAGGCACATAAGGCATCACAACAATAAGAGGTAGGGTGGAGGGTGGGGTTATTTGAAGCCCTGAAACTGCAGTAGGTACCCCCTGATCTCTTTGCTGGTACGCTGGTTAGACATTAAACATCAAAGTGCAGCCTCGGAGGCCCTCAAATTGTAGTCCTAAACAGGCAAGAGGCATGTGTCTGAGGACTAAAACCCCCATCCATGCAGAGGAGCCTGCATCACTGCACGCCTCCACACAGAGAACAGTCCCTAGTGACGTCAGTCTTACTTTTTTGACACGCCCAATATAAACGCATTGGCAAAGGCATCGCCCAGACAAGCCTGCGTTTTATCATTTTTTTTGTAAACATGTAACAGGCATTAAAAGGCATCACAACAACGTGAGAGACGGCGGGGGAGGGGTGGTTATTTGAAGACACGGACATCACTTGATCTCAAACAGTACAAAAAAACAAGAAGGGGGGCAGCATAGATAACGGTAGTGCGAAGGCACGGTAGGCATCACAACAACAGGAAAGATGGGTGGGGGGGGGGGGGTTTGAGAACAGTGCCCCCGCATGCCCGCAACTGTGGTCAGCGTTGGGGTGGGGTACTCAGAGGAAGCATTTCCGATGTAGCAAGGGAGAGTCGCCGTAATGAATTGGTGCTCAGTGTAGCGCTTTCTTACCTAGGCAATGTTTGGCTGCGTCGGTTACACCGAGGTGCCCGCGACAGAACGCGGTGTGGGCGCTCCGTTTAATTGGAGACCCCAATCCTCAAGCTGTGCAGTTGCAGATAAAGTACGTGGTTATCCAGGCAGAAGTGAGTTAAGTCAGTAGAGGACGTTATTGGTTACTGCAAGTCACTGGTGGCCCATTGATGGATAGGGGTATTTAGCAGAGGGTCCTGTGAAATGGGTCCGAGTACTTGCACAGATGACCAAATTAACTGTACACATTAGCTGCAATGGCATAGCACATGTTGCTTATGCCGACTACCTCTGTTTGGTTGGGGTACCGTAAATGGTAGTATTGATGTAGTCACAGCTGCACCGCTGCCTTGTAGATAGATTCACATGCTTGATTTAACGAAGTGTGGCAATATTTTTCTTGACACCACAACAAATCTTGAAACACTAACATTTCCCAAGTTTCTCATTCGAAGTACATTGCCCTTTAACCTGCGTTGTTATTTGATTTGGAAATTGTATGTAAATAAATGCCATGGCTGCAGAATATCCCGACCTCTGACCAGGGTTGATCTTTCTTGGTTAAGGTTGTTGTAAGTGGCTTTGTTCGAGGGCTGTTTGTCTCCTCAAATACAGCCGAGCTTGAAACTACGGACTTCCTCGATGCCTGCCGTGTCCATACCGTTATACCTTACATCCACACACACACACACATCTTACCATAGCTGTGGCTGGTTTGCTTCCCTCTGTCACTTTCCCTTTTCCTCTCTCGCAGTGCACACCGATAGTCTCTTGCGACGCAGACAGTTTGTTATTGGGTCTCCACGGTAACTGTAGTAAACTACTTCTCTGCTATTCCCCACTGTACTGCTCTGTTGGAATGTATCATGACATCATAGAATGCCAGAGTGCCTCTCTGTGTTTAGAGCGTCAGTTGATCATCTCAGGCTGAGCTGCTAGGAGCCTGCTCCTGGTGGGGCTGCGTCTGTACCTTCTATCTTCTCTTACTCACATATCTTAGAACCAAGCTACAATAAAGGATTAATCAATTATACAGATGGACTCTGTATCTTCCTTTACCACAATTTGGCGACGATTTTGAACCTACGCATGGTGTATGGAGTAAGGACAACTATGGAACTGAAGGACAAGGAGCCAAGGACATTAAAGACTTTCAACACGTCAATTGAAACTTGAGAATTCAGCTGTGTCAACCTGTAAAACGCCCTGAACAGCCCCACCAGTGTCCTGTACCATCCGGACAGCCTGCAGCCTGGGCGTTTGTCTACTGTTGTGTAACTAAGAAACTAAAGAAAGAAACTAAGAAAAGAAACGAAGAAGCAAGTACTCTACAAGTAACTCGCCACAACCGTGAGTCAACTGCTGGTCTGTCTGTGTTCCTCACTGCATGCGTCATATGAAATGTTGCCCACAAGATGGTGTATCTACACTGTGTAAGTGCCGAGCGAGAGCAAAGTCTACCCCAACGCTAAATAATCCTGGTTGCAGTGACAATGACATTATTAAAGGAGTTAATTTGGAGCTAAGTTCGGGCCCCAGTGTGAAGGTCAAACTTCGTGAAAACTCGCACCTGAAATTTATGGATCGCGGGCAAAATTCGAGCCCTGGTGGTGTTTGAGACTGTTTGGCAATTTTGGCGTATGTCGAGAGGAGAGCGGAAACCCTCAAAAGGAACTCCTGACCTCACCACCAAAATCGTGATTCAGTTCAGGGTGCGCATGCTTTCTCTTGCATGCGCGATCTCGGCATGTTTGAAACGTTGCCAGGCGGTGGTGTCACACGCTTCCTTGCGTCACTCCTGCACGCTCTGGTGTTGTCAAAAGCGGCGTTGCCATGGAGCGACATTGATGCAGTGTGGGCCCGTCAACGTAAGTGTCAACTTTCACTGCACTGATATCATTCCTTGCAGTTGAATTTTAGTGAGTGATCACGCTGAATGAAGCTGAGGTGCAACCGAGACAGATATGCGACTTTTCAGGACGGTAAGAACGCGCATCCACTGCTAGTCTCGTGCCAACCATTAAAACGAGCCTCGTTGGATTTTTCTTCTTTCAAAAGTTAATTGCATACCTATCCAAAGGAGACTTGAGCAGGCGGCTTACTCATAAGCCGAAGAGACAATAAGTGCACTTTCAAAGGGTAGCGATTAACGCCAAGGACAAAGCAATCACAACAGACGAGTAAAATCGAGACAAGACAAGAGACAAGTATGTCCTCAATGTTCCCACTGGTGATCTAAGTTTGGAGAAATTCAAAGCAGAACATGGAAAACTTGTCACTGCATTAAAGTTGTTTCTTGATGATCAAACGACAATCTCTTCACTGTAAAGAGAGCTTGAAAACATGCGGAGGATAGTGGATTGTGCGCACCAGAACAAACAGAAAGCAAAGGTAACAATCCAATAGGTAGTAAATAATCTAACAAAACTGGTGCACCAGGAATCCGGCTGCGCAATGTAATCCCCTTTGCAACAAAATATGCATGAATCTATCAGATCTAGTTCTGACCACAGTGACCAGTGACAGGAATCAAGACAGACAAGCGCAAACGGGTCAATGGGCTGTAAGGCTGTGAATTCATTGACAAGATTGCCACCTGGTGGATTTTGGAAGTATTTTTTGTTTTCGCTTCACTATATGGATCTCTAACTGAAAGACATCCTTATCAATCTGCAGAGTCCGTAAGATGTTGCTGGTCGAATTTCATTTATTCCCACACCCGCTACTGTAAATCACGTCACTCACAACAACATCTGAGAACGACTCGCAGAACTGGGTCAACGAGTCCAAAGGAGCCCAATACCAGGAACAGATAGTTCTGAACCCGGTCAATGAGCCCAGTAATGGCACAGTCGATCTTAACCTCGACAGAGAGCCCACAACAGGGACAAAGGTCTAGGACAGAGAGACCAGAGCTGAACCGTAGCGGAGAACCCAAGAACTGGCACATAGAGCCCAGAACCGGGACACCGAGGCCAGCGTGTCAGAGGACCGCGCTGGACCGTGACAGATCACTCCCCGGAACCTTAAGGGGACAAAGGTCCGTCACAGTACCAGGAGGAGACAAATATCGTCCCAAGGTCCAAGAACCAGGAGGGGCCAAAAGTTGTCTCAGCTCATTTGCTCTCACTGTTTTTACCATACTAACAGTCATTTATAGCAGAGGGGAGATACCCCAAGACTGTGATGCGGAACCCAGATCTATTAGACAGAGTCCAATATCAGGAAAGCATAGTACCAGAACAAGGAGTGGACAAAGGTCATCTCAGAACTAGGAGTGGACGAAGGTTGTGTGGAACATTTTGTTATTTGAGGAACAGTCTCTCTGGCGAGCAGTTGCACACTTTTGAAAGGGCAGGCACTGTGGCTGTGTGACTTTCGGTGAGTACTATCACCTTACTTTGTCTGTTTGCGGACTCATACAGTCATCGCTGTTCCATGGCAGTTTAACCGCTGCCTTTCAAACAGCCCACGAGCCTCCACAGTGCGCATGCACTTGACACGCGCAGCCTTACCGGTCTCGTGATGACTGCAACCTATCTTCTGTGACGTCTGCCTCCTCTTCGAGCTACTTGCTGCGGTGGCAATTTGGTGCACGCTCCTGCCACAAGTCACCCTGCACTATGTCAGGGATGTGTGTCGCCATTTTGAGTTTGGAAGTTTTCTTTCTTCTTGGCAACTCTCATTGCGGTGTACACCTTTTGGCCAACCGTGTTGCCAATAAAGTTTTGCAGATATCAAAATCACCTGGTCGGCTCCAGTAAGTTTCCTTACATAGTGAGTCACACATTTCTCTCCAGTAGTCAACGGCCGGGGTGGCAAGAAAAGGGGAGGACGTTGCGAGATTGATGTAGAGGTAATGGAACTTTTGAACGTTGTGGCACTTCATTTCACTGGTGGAGTTCAGCGATTGCACACTGAAGGAACCCTAGTGTTCTACTTTGTATGCCGGTAGCTGCGGGAAGCCTTGCGTGGAGACCTCGGGTGAAAGATCGTTCACCGGAGCCTAACATTTCTTCCTTGATCATAATGCCTATAATTATTGCATTTCCTGTTTTGGTGTGTAAGGGATGGGGCACTCGGTACCTAAATTCACTTTATAAGATAGTGTCTGGAGCGGGCGGTTAGTCCCCCAGTGCTCCTATTCAATTTTCATGATAAGTGTGTTGTGTGACTAAACATTGAGTGTACCATTTCCTTTGGGGGAGGTTGTGGGGGGTGTTTAATGTCTAATTTCAGACATGGTGTTGTTTTAAGGGTTAGTACCCTCCGGTGTACCCTATTGTGGGGAGGTTGTAGCTTTCATCTTTTCAGGGGGAGTATCCTCTGAGTACCCTAATTAGGGGAGGTTGGGTGGTTTTCCAGGGCGAGCACCCGGTGATGTTCAATGGTGATTCTTTTTTTAAGGGTTAGTACCCTCCGGTGTACCCTATTGTGGGGAGGTTGTAGCTTTCATCTTTTCAGGGGGAGTATCCTCTGAGTACCCTAATTAGGGGAGGTTGGGTGGTTTTCCAGGGCGAGCACCCGGTGATGTTCAATGGTGATTCTTTTTTTAAGGGTTAGTACCCTCCGGTCTACCCTATTGTGGGGAGGTTGTAGCTTTCATCTTTTCAGGGGGAGTATCCTCTGAGTACCCTAATTAGGGGAGGTTGGGTGGTTTTCCAGGGCGAGCACCCTGTGGTGTTCAATGGTGATTATTCTGTGGTGTATCTTACCTAAGGGAGGTTGTGTAGATTTCCACGGTTAGTACCGTGTGGTGTACCCTACTTCGGGGAGGTTGTGTAGTTTTCCATGGTTAGTACTCTGTGTACCCTACTTGAGGGGTGTGGTGTGGTTTTTCACAGTTAGTACACTGTGGTGTACCCTACCTAAGGCAGGTTGTGTAGTTTTCTAAGGCGGTTATCCTGTGGTGTACCCTATTTAGGGGAGGTTATGTCATTTTCCAAGGTGAGTACTCTGTGTTGTTCTCTATTTTTGGTGACGGCTGTTTTGTCAGTTTCAAGGGTTACTACCCATGGGACTTTCTTTCATGATGGCACTATGCTCCTGTCAATGTCTTCCTGCTTGGATCTCGAGGCCAAGGGTTTCACGTTCATAGGATTTTGAGTGAGAAGTTTCTCTCTAGTGTTTAGACCTTTTTCGTTACTCTTAACGGATTGTAAGTGTCAGCATGCTGCCTACCCTAATCAGGGGAAGTTTTGTCCCTTTCCCAGAGCGTTTACTCTCTGGTGTATTCTTCTTTGGGAGGTTCCACTCTTCCTGTTATCTAGAGTGACTTATACCCCCTGGGGTACCCTTCTATTGGAGATGTTGTAAGGGCGGTTTTTCCCTTGTTTGCCAGGGTGACTGCCCGGTGGTGTACCCGTTTACGGGGAGACTGTGGGGGTGACCACCCTTCTCTGTTGCTTTGGTTTTTCCACCAAAGTCTTGCCTTGTTCTTTATTTTTACCCAAGGGAGGGGGATGGGGCGTGTAGTATTGACTTTGCAACTGGCGTGTAGTATTGACAATTGCCATTTTAATGTATTCAAAGATGTTTTGCATTTTAATGCATTTCTTTTCATGCCAGATTTATTCCCGCTACCTCATGTACTACACCATTAGGTATTTGCATCTCAATGTTTTCAATTTATGCCAATGTTATTTTTGAGGTATCCAACTCGTCTTTCTCTTTATTTCTGCTGTTGTTCCCCAAGGAAGGAGGATGTGTAGTAAACTACTTCTTTGCTATTCCCCACTGTTCTGCTCTGTTGGAATGTATCATGACATCATAGAATGCCAGAGTGCCTCTCTGTGTTTAGAGCGTCAGTTGATCATCTCAGGCTGAGCTGCTAGGAGCCTGCTCCTGGGGGGGCTGTGTCTGTACCTTCTATCTTCTCTTACTCACATATCTTAGAACCAAGCTACAATAAAGGATTAATCAATTATACAGATGGACTCTGTATCTTCCTTTACCACAGTAACCATGCAGCAAGCGCCATAGAAACAGCGGAACTGAAAGAGCACAAGCGAGGTGAGGTAGTGCTGGACTGAGAGAAATGACTGCCATGTTGAAACGTAGCGTATTCAATCTCCAATTAACGGAGTGGAAAGATAGATTGCAAATTTTCTATAAGATCGACAATGGTGCTATCTAAGTCCGAAGTTCAAGAGAGATAATTATTGATATGCAGTCTGAGAAAATACACCTGTATGTATATAGCTATGTGGAAGTGTATATGTATGAAAATGTGTCTTTTTTGTGAGAGAAAGATAAAACAAGCATTACGTAAACACATGAACCGGGCGCCATTAGTAATTTAAAAAAGCGCATGCCATGTGGTAAATTAATTAAACAAACAAACGTGCGGCCCCAAAAAGTGAAAGCGGCAAATCGTGATGCAAATTAATAGCGCACGTCGAGCGTACACGCAGATAAACTCATTAATAAATAAAAATGTGCACATAGACGTAACAAGCGCAGCCGAAGAGGACCGCCCAGAAAATGAAAAAAAGTGTGTGTAATACCGCACCAGCTGCCTCCTCGGACATCAACATGGCGGCAGGTGAAGAACAAAGAGAAATGAAGGTCAGCGTACCAGCATTCGCGGTACGTAAACCGGAAGTGGAGCCCAGCGCGACGGCTTCAGAGGAGGGACGAACTCCGGGACAGGAGATTACGGAGCACGGAACGCCAGGGAGGGATCAGAAGAGCCTGAGAGAGAGACCGAGAGTGACGAGACTGCCATGATTTGCAAAACTCCTCACCGCTATCCCACAGGATACACAGACCGTGGACTGGTAAGAAGCCCCCTTCTCTATGGTAGACATAGATACCTCCACTCCCAAGACCCCAAAAACTAGGAGAGAGAAAAGAGAAGAACAAAAGAACCACCAAAAAGCATCCTCCGCCTCTTACTCCTCTCCTCTTTGAACACAGATACGGTTCCATCACAAAGCTTTCGAGCCGCTCAAAGAGACGATAGCACTTTGCAGTTCGCGTGGGAAAGAGCAAGGGAAGAAGATGACTCCAAGCAGGTGGGCCCCTACTTTTGTGTTAGACGAGGGCTGTTAAACAGGGTAAACAGAAATGCTGATCAGACTGTCAAACAACTCCTGGTACCCTTAGCCTTTCGGGAACACGTTATGTACCTTGCTCATAAAAAGGCGGAAGGAGGCCACTACGGCCAAGAATACACACTAAAATACATATTAAATCGATTCTATTGCCCTGGTGTATATCGTGAGGTGGTTAGGTTCTGTTCCTCGTGTCCAAGATGCTAGGTAATCAACACTCCACATATAAACAAAGCGCCACTACAACTCCTCCCAATTATTGATATACCCTTTCAAAGAGTAGGAATGGACATAGTGGGTCCTCTAAAACCCTACGCTAGAGGCCAGCAGTATATCTTGGTCATTGTCAACTATTCAACCCGCTATCCCGAAGCCTTTCTGTGAGAAAGTGCCATCGTTCTTGCATGGTATGCCCCCACTTTTTGCTGAATGTACTTTGACTGAGTGTGCCCTGGACTCCTACCAATCAGGTGCCCAGGGCCTATGTCCCTTCCCTAAAACCCAAATTGGCAAATCCTTGCCACCTGTCAGCCCCTTTTAAATGGTACCATAGGTACCCAGGGCCTTGTGACCAGGGAAGGCCTCTAAGGGCTGCAGCACTATTTGTGCCACCCTTAGAGACCCTGTACCCTAACACACACACACACTACCCTTGCAGGCTGAGTGTCTGGGTACAAGACAAAACAAAGAGTCGACATGGCACACATCCCTGTGTGCCATGCCCACAACCTACACTGCCCTGGCATACATCAGCCACCTCTCTAGCTGGGTGCCCTATGCCAGTGGTGTGGGCACAGGATCATGAGCCCTGTGCCCCTACAGTACCCAGGTCCATTCCTGGGCACTGTAAGTGCAGTGCTGCCATTTAAGAGTACATGGCGCTGAGAGCTCGTCAAACACGAACTCCACAGCACCATAATGGCAACACTGAAGACTGAGAAGTTTTGTATCAAAGTTCTCAGCACATTAAACCAGCACTGATGCCATTGTGGGATTTAATGTACCAAGTACCCCAGAGCGCATCTTAGAGATGCCCCCTGAAACCTAGCCTACAATCCACGTCTGGTCTGGGAGGCTGCCTAGGCTGCCACACAGCAGACATGTTGCTGGACCCCTGGGTAGGAGAGCCCCTGCTCTCCTGGGCCTGCAACAATGCACATCTTGGGCGAGGTGCTAGATCTCCTCCCCCAGGATGGGCAGGGGGAAGCTTCAAAGCCTCTGTGAGCTTCCCCAGGCCACTGGCAGCCCCCACTCTGGCGGGAAGCCTGGCCAGAAACCCCAAATAAGGACAGGGGATGTGCCAGCGTGCCAACCCCACCCCTCAGGTGGGGGAGGCGAGGTGAAGCACATCTCCGGGCACTCGCCATCTTGAAGATGGGAGGCCCTACCCAATCAGGACTAAGCTACTGCTAAGCTACTGCCCCCCTCCACAGGAGAGAGGCAGGATAGGGGGTGTACCCACCCCAGGACAGGCACCCATTGGTCCCTGCCCTTCACCTACTGTAACGCCCCTAAATCTAGTATTTAGGGACACGCTGAACCTTCCTTCCC
This sequence comes from Triturus cristatus, assembly GCF_964204655.1. Lineage (NCBI taxonomy): Eukaryota > Metazoa > Chordata > Amphibia > Caudata > Salamandridae > Triturus > Triturus cristatus. Next base: position 92,303,513 of record NC_140579.1, on the reverse strand, counting down.
CAGATTCCAGATTCCGAAATACAAAGAAGAGCAAGAAGAAAGAAGACCTGCCCTGCAGCTGCTAAGAAGAGGAAGACACCAACTGCTTTGGCCCCAGCCCTACAGGCCTGTCGACCCTCGAACCTGCTCCTGCTACAACCCGGCATCTCTTGTGGCCAGCAACCTCACAAAACCCGGAGGACCTGGCTACCTTTTGGCTCTAAGCACCTGGGACTCCATGAGTAGAGGCTTTACTCAAAATCAGCTTCTAATCCCTGGCTTCAGCCCGGAACCGCAAACCCTGCACACTCTGCACCCGCCAAGCCTGGCCTGTGCCGGAGAGAACAAAGACCACGAGGACGACCCCCGGCGACTGTGACCCCGAGTCCGGCACCCAAGGACTTCCCTCGATGCTCCTGACGACGCCTGCAGCCTCAGAACCAGGTGCCCCCCCAACCGGGATCAACAGAGGGTAAGATTTCCCGACACCAAAAGGCACCCCTTCACCCGGCGCCCTGCAGCCCCCTGTGCCCAACTCTGGGGTACCTACCTATCCTCCAACTACCCAACTTACCTCTCAAAGTGGTGGTGGCACCTGAAGAATCTTCGTCCCCGAGCTTGCAGTCTTTTTCTAAACCGGAGATTTCCCATTGAAACCAATTGAGCGCCCGAAGGCTCAAAAGCACCCTGCACACAGCCGCCCGAGTGGCCCTGGCAGTGTAACCTTTGCACCTATCTACTACCCCATTTGCCCTGAGCAAGTGACCACGAGCCCAGCTCCCACAGCCGTGTGACCTGCTAGTCAGCAGCCACCAACCAAGGCCCCCCTGCCTCCCATAGGATAACATTGGGCCTAACTCACTCTGCACCCGGCTGCCCCTATGCCGCTGAGGGTGTAACAACTGTACCTACCTGACCCTGGGAGACCCCTGAGTCTGTGCCCAGATCCTTAACTTTGCCAGTCGAGTACTTCCCTGAAAGCCGACAACTCAATTTTCTCCATAGGGCAACATTGACCGGTTTCTTCTGAAATTTCTTCTAAGCGTGGAGTTTTCAAAATTTAAAATATTCACAAAAAATCAGCCGAGTAACGAAAACGAAAATACTCACCTGCTATTAGGTGAGCTCCCAGTGCTGGATCATGGTGCCCGGCACTGACCCTGAAAAATATTCATAACCGTACTTACCAGTAACCCAATTTTCTCCCATAGGGAATCATTGTCTGTTTTTCTGTGAAATTTCTTCTAAGTGTCGATTTTTGCAAACTTCAAATATTCTTTAAAAATCGTACAAACTGTCAAAACGTAATCACTTACCTGCTTTAGATAGAGGTCCCAGTACTAAGTCTAGGCACCCAGTACTGGATTAGAAAAGTAACGAGAACATACTATACCTGCAACTTGAATTTTCTTCTATAGGGAATCATTTACTGTTTTCTATGAAATATTTTTTAAGTGTCAACTTTTAAAATAGCAAAATATTACTTAAAATTCCTAGTAGTAACTAAGTTGACTTTCATCACTTGTTTCTAAGTACTGTCCCAGGACTGAATCTAGGATCCAGTCCTGGAATCACAAAAGTAATCCTGAAAGTAATCTATTGCAAATAACTTGAAACTTCCATTGAACTCAATGCATTATTGTGTTTAAAATTGTGTTGCCTATTGCAACAACTTGTAACTGTCTACAAAAGCCAATTACATATTGCAAAAGTATTTATACAAAGCATCTCATTCTGAGAAGGAATATGCTACTTACCAGTATGCATCTGTTCTTGGCATGTAGAGCTGCAGATCTATACACTGTGCATATATCGCCATCTGGTGTTGGGCCCGGATGTTTGCAGTTTGTTTTTCTTCTTGGAAAGTCTTTGGTTCGGTGACTCCTCCTTCGGTCTGTACTGCGCATGGGCTTCGGCTCCATCCTCAGATTGTTTTTCGCCAGCAGGGAAAGATGGAGCGTAGTGATAACAGTAAGGAAACCCATGCGTGTTGTATCTAAATAAGATAGACTGGAACGGATACAGGTAGCCGGGGAGGCGGGTGGGCGTGTATAGATCTGCAGCTCTACATGCCAAGAACAGATGCATACTGGTAAGTAGCATATTCCGTTCGAGGCATATGAGCTGCAGATTATACACTGTGCATAGATTATATAGCAGTACCCAATCCTAGCGGCGACCACCGGTATCCGTTGCAGTGGTTTGAAACAATGTTTTTAGTACAGCCTGGCCCACACTAGCTTGTTGTTTGGTTTGCACATCTACACAGTCATGTTTTGTGAAAGTGTGCGGTGTTGACCATGTGGCTGCTTTGCAGATGTCATCTAAGGGTATGTTCCCTAGAAAAGCCATAGAAGCCCCTATCTTTCTTGTAGACTGGGCTTTAGGTGGAACAGATAATGTTCTTTTTGCTTTGTGGTAGCAAATTTGTATGCATTTTACAATCCACCTAGCTATCCCTGATTGTGAGATGGGGTTGCCTTTATGTGGTGGAGAGAACGAGACAAACAGCTGTTTAGTCTTTCTGAAAGATTGCGTTCTTTGTATATAATAAAGCAAAGCTCTTTTAACATCAAGTGTATGTAAAGCTCTTTCTGCAACCGTTTGAGGTTGTGAGAAAAAAACTGGTAATTCCACCGATTGATTGAGATGAAATGGGGAAATGACTTTGGGCATTTGGGCAGAAATTTTGGGTTTGTGCGAAGCACAACTTTGTTCTGATGCATCTGTAGAAAAGGTTCTTGTATAGTGAACGCTTGTATTTCACTAACCCTTCTAAGGGAAGTGATAGCTACCAGAAAGGCTGTTTTCCATGTAAGGAATTGTATCTCACATTTATGCAGTGGTTCGAAAGGCGGTCCCATGAGCCTTGTAAGAACTATGTTTAGATTCCACACAGGTGAGGGCGGTACTCTGGGTGGAATTACTCTTTTGAGGCCTTCCATGAAAGCTTTAATTGCAGGTACTCTGAAAAGTGATAAATGCTGCCTGTTTTGCAGGTAAACAGCAATTGCTGCGAGGTGTAACCGGATGGATGTGTATGCTAGGTTACACCTTTGTAGATGGAGCAGGTAACATATGATGTGCTGTATGGATACAACTAAAGGGTTGATTGTGTTGGTACGGCAGTAAATAACAAATCTCTTCCACTTTGCGGCATAGCATGCTCGAGTGGTAGGGCGTCTGGCTTCCCTGATAATGTCCATGCAATCAGGGGGAAGGTTAAGATATCCAAATTCTAAGACTTCAGGAGCCAGATCGCAAGGTTTAGCTGAGCTGGGTCCGGGTGCCTGATCTCTCCATGGTTCTGAGTTAGGAGGCATGGAGAGAGGTGTAATTTTTGGTGTGGTACCACTGAGAGTTGTAGTAGCGTGGTGTACCACGGCTGCCTGGCCCATGTTGGAGCTACTAGAATGAGTGTGAGGGAGTGTTGTTGTAGCTTCCTTACCACTAATGGAATTAGCGGGAGAGGCGGAAAGGCGTAAGCAAATTTGCCTGACTAGTTCATCCATATCGCATTGCCCTTGGACAATGGGTGTGGATATCTGGCGGCGAAGCTTGGGCATTTTTTGTTTTCATGGGTGGCGAAGAGGTCTATCTGAGGATACCCCCACTTGTGAAAGAATGGGTGAAGAACTTGTGGATGAAGTTCCCATTCGTGCATTTGTTGCATCTGTCTGCTGAGCAGATCTGCCATGGTGTTTTGTATCCCTGGGACATGTTGGGCCAGGAGAAAGATTTTTTGTGGGATTGCCCATCTCCATATGCTCTGTGCTAGTCGAGAGAGCTGTAGAGAGTGTGTCCCCCCCTGTTTTTGAATGTAGTACATAGCAGTCATATTGTCTGTGCGAATGAGGACTGCTTTGGCTGAAATTTGCCTTTGAAATGATTTCAGGGCTAGAAAGATTGACAATAACTCCAGATGGTTTATGTGGAGTAATTTTTGTTGTGGTGTCCATATACCTTGTACTGTGAGGTGTAGTAGATGAGCTCCCCAGCCGGAGAGCGATTCGTCCGTTGTTAGGATTACCTGTGGAACTGGGTCCAGGAACGGTCGACCTTTGGAAAGGTTTTTGGTGTTCCACCACTGCAGAGAGCGATGGGTGCGACCGTCTACCAACACCAGATCCGTCAGTTGCCCCTGGGCCTGGTTCCACTGGCGTGCTAGGCACTCTTGGAGTGGACGCATCTGGAGTCTTGCATGAGGCACTATGAAAATGCACGAGGCCATCACCCCTATGAGCTGCATAAACACTCTTGCTGGGAGAGAGTGTTGGCATAGGAATTTTTGACAGAGAGCCTGTATCTTTGCAATCCTGGCAGGATTGGGGTAGGCTATGGCTTTTGAGGTGTCTATAGTGGCTCCGAGATATTGTTTTGTGTGTGATGGTATCAGGTGGGATTTTTGGTGGTTCACCGTGAAACCTAGCTGGTGAAGTAGTTGGACCGTGGCAGCGGTATGTTGCACACATTGTTGGTAAGACGTGGCTTTTATCAGCCAGTCGTCCAGAAAGGGGAGGACGTGGATGTGCTGTCTTCTGAGGTGTGCAGCCACTACTGCTAGGCACTTGGTGAAAACCCTTGGTGCTGTTGTTACTCCGAACGGGAGCACCTTGAACTGGTAGTGTTGTTTGTTTACCACAAACCTGAGGTACTTTCTGTGAGACTGGTGTACTGGGATGTGAAAGTACGCGTCTTTTAAATCGAGGGTGGTGAGAAAATCTTTGTGGGAAAGGAGTGGAAGAACCTGTTGAAGGGTTACCATGTGAAAATGGTCTGAGTGAATGTAAGTGTTTAGAGGCCTGAGATCTAAAATACGTCGTAAGATCTCGTCCGTCTTTGGAATTAGAAAGTACAGGGAGTAGACCCCTAAATTTTGTTGATTTACGGGGACCTGCTCTATTGCTCCTTTTTGCAGGAGGGAGGCTACTTCTTGCGTTAGTAGCGCAGTATGTTCTTGAGACATAGGGCGGTGCCTGGGTGGAATGTTGGGAGGTGTAGATGTTAATTCTAGGCAATACCCTGACTGAATAATTTGTGTCACCCATCTGTCTGAGGTGATTGTCTCCCAGACGTGAAGGAAAAGTTGTAGTCTGCCTCCGACCGGAGTGGAATGGTCTGGAGGGAGCGGGGGAAAGTCATTGGGCAGGAGGTGTGGCAGAGCGGGTGGTATTTGTTTTGCCTCTGCCCTTATTATTATTGCCTCTGTATCCGCCTCTTTGATAACCTTTTGTGAAGGTAGATTGCAGAGGGGATTTATATGACGTGGATGCACTATCTGAGGAGTAGCCTCTGCCCGTGCCTCGAAAGGAAGAGCGGCGAAAAGAGCGCCTGGGAGTGTGCGACTGCAGGGCTCCCATGGATTTTGCCGTGTCTGTGTCTTTCTTCATCTTTTCGAGGGCTTCGTCTACTTTGGGACCAAATAGATGGTCTTGGTCGAATGGGTGGTTTAATATAGAGGCTTGAACTTCAGGTTTAAACCCTGATATCCTGAGCCAGGCATGGCGACGGAGAAGGACACTTGTGTTTATAGCCCTGGAGGCCGTATCTGCTACATCTAGGGCACATCTTATTGAGGTATTGGTTATTGTTTTTCCTTCCTGAATAAGTTCATTGGCCCTAGTCTTGTACTTTCAGGGAGATGGTGCATGATTGCCTCTAGCTCATCATAGTGTGCTCTGTCGTATCGAGCCAACAATGCTTGCGTATTGGCTATACGCCATATATTGGCAGCTTGTGATGCAGTGCGTTTCCCTGACGCATCTAGGAGCTTGGACTCCTTATCAGGTGGGGGTACTTCGCCTGACGCCTGAGAATTTGAGCGTTTCCTAGCTGTAGATACCACTAGGGAATCCAATGGTGCAGGGCCTTTAATGTAAGAAGGGTCTGTGGGTGCGGCCTTATATTTTTTCGCTATCCAAGGGTTTATGACCCTGGCCCTGACTGGGTCCTTAAAAACCTCAGGGGCATGTTTAATTACGCCCTTTAACATAGGTAGAATGGCAGTGGACCTATGTGTATCCTCAAAGGTGTCTAGGAGAAAATCTTCTTCCACTGGGTCGGAATGTAGCTCCACCCCATGGTAGTGTGCCGCCCTTTGTAACGAATGATGAAACCCCAGGGAGTCTTCAGGTGGGGATGGCCTAGATGGGTAAAGGTCATCCTGTGGGACATCTGGGATGTCCGGATTGTTATAGTCATCCCATGGGTCTGGAGATCCAGTAGGGGTGGGATCTTGTGGCACATCTGCTGGATCATTATACGGGTCTCCCAAATCGTCTGGGACAGGAGACAAGGTGGGGGAACGCTGGGGTGGAGGGGGTGGTGGAGAGGGTGGAGGAGGTGGAGGAGGTGGGGAAGGCATTCTTAAGGGAGAGGTAGCAATGTCCTTCCTCTTTGGAGGTGGAGGCGGAGCCGGCTTGTCCAAATGTCTCTTTTTGGAAGACAAAGTCAAGTGTCCAGTGTTTGGATCCTTTGTGAGGGTTTTTTGCAAAGGATCTGGTGTGAAAAGCTCCTGCGACCCTGGTTGTTCGGTCGGTGCCGAAGGTTTCGGGGCCGACGGCTTTTTAGGTTTGTCGGAGCCGTGTTTCCTTGGAACCTCTGGTTTTTTGGTGGGCGTCGAAGAAGGCTTCGGCACGGGAGTGTCGGTGCCGGGGGCCTTGTGATGTTTTACAGGCGCCGAAGGAGCAGGTTTCGACACCGAAGGCTTCGGTGCCGGGGTTGGAGCGGAGGTGGAGGCCGATTTTTTCTTCGGTGCCGAAGGGTGTTTCTTGGCACCGGGGGTTGGCTGGCTCAAGCCCGAGCTGCCGAAAGGCTTAAAAGGCTTCTTTACCGGGCCCGAAGGTGAGGTATGAGAAGCAGTGTCCTAGGTCTTGCCTAGGCCCAGAGGCGAAGGTGTGACCGAAGCCTTTTTCGGAATGGACGAGGGCGTGGGAGGGGGGATTGTACTCACGACCCTCTGCGCCGGAGTGATGTCCTCCACATCTGAGTCGTCGGCCTCTGAAGCGCTGACGAGGTCGTCATCCTCCTGTTCGATGTTCTGCTGTCCCGAAGTTTCGACGTCGTCTCCGAAGATGTCGACTGGAGCGGAGGTCGAGGAGTGCGCCATGTTGCGTCGAGCCCGTCGATCTCGAATGGTCTTTTTTGATCGAAAAGACCTGCAGGCGGGACAGTCTCGGGCCTCGTGTTCTGGGGAGAGGCAGAGGTTGCACACCTCATGAAGATCCGTGTGGGGAAACTTGGACCCACATCGAGGGCACTTCTTGAAGGGAGTTCTTTCCATCAGCCGAGATCGGCGCAAGAATAAGCCCGTAGGCCGCCGTCGACGACCGGAATCGAAGAAGTGCCGAAGAGAAGATGAATAAGATGATTTCTTATTGAAGAAGCTTGATGAGCGAGGATTTTCTTGTCGATCGGTGAACTGGAAAGTTCGGGACCGGAGCGCGAAGTATTACATCCGAGCCCGATGGCGGAAAAAAACAATCTGAGGATGGAGCCGAAGCCCATGCGCAGTACAGACCGAAGGAGGAGTCACCGAACTCGTGACTTCCAAAGACTTTCCAAGAAGAAAAACAAACTGCAAACATCCGGGCCCAACACCAGATGGCGATATATGCACAGTGTATAATCTGCAGCTCATATGCCTCGAACAGTATATTTTAATACCTATTGTTGGTTCTAAAATAAAACAAACATATTTTTTTATATAAACTATTAGACTAGAGTTCAGTTATTGCTGACTGAGTGTGTGCAACAAATGCTTTACAATGTCCTCTGATACTGCCTTACTGCTCGACCAAGCTACCACTTTAGAGAGTAAGGTTATATCTAACTTTAGCCTCTGCCAAACCTCTGGGGGCTGTGGACTCTGTACACAATGTACCTATTTGGGAAAAGTATATACAGAGCCACTTTCTCACACTTACTGCTCGACCAAGCTACCACTTTAGAGAGTAAGGTTATATCTAACTTTAGCCTCTGCCAAACTTATGGGGACTGTGGACTCTGTACACACTGTACCTATATGGGAACAGAATATACAGAGCCACTTTCTCACACTTTCCTTTAACAACAACCTCTTCATCCGTCGCACAGGCTATGATAACATTTTTTTCGCGAATTGGTTTTCCACGTGAAATACTTACCGATCAGGGAACCCATTTTGTTTCCCAACTGATGAAACAGGTATGCAACCTTCTGGGGATAAAACACATACGCACCGCTGTTTATCCCCCACAGACTGTTGGTCTTGTAGAACGGTACAACCGGACTATCAAGACAATCCTAAGAAAAGTAGTGCACGATACAGGGAGGGACTGGGATAAAAAAAACACCATTAGTCTCATTCGCCATCCGATCCCATGAACAGAAATCCATGGGTTTTTCCCCGTTTGAGTTAGTCTTCGGGTGTAAACCACGTTCACTTTTGAGCTTTTGAGCAATGGGTGGAGGAAGAAGACGATGGGAAATCGTTGTTAACTTATACCTCTTCCCTTAAAGAAACCCTCACCACTTTATGGGATACTGTACTCCAGAATATGGACAGAGCCATAGAAAGGCAGAAAAAGGGGTGGGATCGAGGAACCAAAATAAGAGAATTTTCTATAGGTGAAAAGGTCCTTATCCTTCTACCTACCGCTACCTCAACATTCCTAGCCATTTGGCAGAGGCCTTATTGCATCCTGGCTAAAGTAACCCACATCACTTATAGGGTAGCAGTACCTACAAAACGTGGTAGAGGACAAATCTATCACGTAAACCTCTTGAAGAAATGGGAAGAGCCACAAACCAAAAAGAGAACCCCGATAGTAGCGAATATCACTCTTATCCAACAACCCGATAACCTTCCCAAGGTATTCAACGAAGACCTCCCTGAAGAGGTACAGATCGGTCACATGTTACATCCCTCCCAAAAACTTCAGATAGAAAAGTTGCTAAAGAAATACTCTAAGGTAGTGTCAAAAAGTCCTGGACGCACTACTCTTGTAGAACATGACATTATTACAGAATAAGGGAAAATAGTACGCCTAAAACTATATCGAGTACCCGCAGATAGAAGGCAGGCTATTGAGAAGGAAGTAGAGGACATGCTTAAGGCGGACATAATTGAGCCGTCACAAAGCGCCTGGTGTTCCCCAGTCATTCTCATACCTAAACCAGACGGAAGCCTCCTTTTTTGTGTCGACTTCCGTCAACTAAATGCCATATCCAACTTCGACTCTTATCCTATGCCCAGGGTTGATGAACTAATAGAAAAAGTGGGAAAAGCAAAGAATTTGTCTATCATCGACCTTACTGAAGGATACTGGCAGATACCCCTGACACAGACAGCAAGGAACAATTGATTTCTCCACCTCATCAGGACTATACCATTTCAAGGTCCTTCCTTTCGGGCTCCATGGCGCCCCTGCTAGCTTCCAACACTTGATGGACATCATACTAAAAACATCAACAATACGCAGCTGCTTATTTAGACGACATTGTTGTATTCAGTCCCAACTGGGAAACACATCTGGTACACCTGGAAGGAATCCTAGCTACACTCTCACAAGCCGGCCTGACCCTCAATCCAAAGAAAACCCTTCTCGCAACAAACCACATCAATTATCTAGGATATTCGATCACACAAGGGCGTATCCTACCCCAAATAGATAAAGTGGAGGCTATACGTAAAATTCCTCAACCCGCTACTAAAAAAAGAAATCAGATCCTTCCTCGGTTTAGTTGGTTTTTACCGTCGATTCATCCCCCATTTCTGCGAACTTGCATGCCCCTCACCGACTCATTAACAAACCATCACAAAAATAACAACATTCAATGGTCTGAAGAACAAGCTTAAAAAACGCCCTTTGTAGACACCCTGTGCTCCATCGTCCATAGGATTAGGGGCCGTCTTGTCCCAACCCAATCACCATAGTTACCTCCGTCCTATTTTATATCTCAGTAGGAAACTGTTCCAGAGAGAACGCCCCAATTCCACAATAGAAAAAGAATGTCTAGCCATTAAGTGGGCTATAGAAGCACTCTAATACTACCTGTTAGTACGTATCTTTATATTGTTAACCGACCACGCTCCTCTTACTTGGTTTTAAACTAATAAATACTCAAATGCTCCAATATTGCGCTGATTTCTAGCCCTTCAACCTTTTTCCTTCCAGACGTACCATGTTCCTGGAAAACTCCAAGGCAACGTCGATTTCCTTTTCAGATGTCCAGTCTCAGTCTGGCCCGAGCGGCCATACCTAACCGAGGAGCAGTGTAATACCTCAGCGGCCGCCTCCTCGGACATCTACATGGCGGCCGCTGAAGAACAAAGAGAAACGAAGGTCTGCGTACCAGTGTTTGTGGTACGTACACCAGAAGTGGAGCCCAGCGTGGCGTCTTCAGAGGAGGGATAAACTCCGGTACAGGAGAATACGGAGCACGGAACGCCAGAGTGAGTCGACCCAGTTCCGGAGGGATCAGAAGAGACCGAGAGCGACGACACTTCAGCGGAGGAGCCCAGAAGAACAAAAGTTACTTACCTGTAAACTGTGGTTCTCCAGTATTGGTGTCTTTCATAGATTCACATGCTTGAATATTCCCCGTCGTGGAAGTGGGAGTCCCACAGTACATAACATAGCAATATAGCAATAACATAAGCCTAATAGGCATAAAAGAAAGTAAAACCATAGAGTTTTTATGGATAGACCACTTGTCACATCTATAACATATCACTGTCATTATGTTTTAGTCCAAAATCCAGCCAATCAGGCGTCCGCACCCTCTAGAACCCTCTCCTCAGAGGCTCAGGCCCTCAGATTTTCGTAGCACAAGTGTGACATAAAAGTCAAATATATGATGGGAGCCTCTGAGGGGAGGTGGGTAAGTCGCATGTGAATCTATGAAAGACACCAATACTGGAGAACCACAGTTTACAGGTAAGTAACTTTTGTTCTTCTCCAGTATTGGGGTGTCTTTCATAGATTCACATGCTTGAATAAGAGTAGAGAGCAGTAGTATCAGAATAATACAAGTTACATAGGAAAACAACGCAATAGCAATACCCAGTGCAAGAGACTATAGGCATATACATAATATAATAAATATAAATTATATATATATATATATATATATATAAACAATAAATGTACCTTGTATACAGGAGGAGGGAAGCATCAGAGGCTCACCTTATTTAAAAAGATTACGAAGGACTGCCTGTCCCACAGCTGTGTCCATGTTGTCTGCAGCATCCAGACAGTAGTGTTTCGTAAAGGTATGTCTGCTGGACCACGTTGCAGCTCTGCAGATGTATTGAAGAGGCACCCCAGCAAATAGCGCAGTAGAAGAGGACACCTTCCTGGTAGAATGCGCTTGAATGGTTGATGTAAGTGGTTTTCCCACTTGCTGATGGCAAAAGGCAATAGTAGAAGATATCCAGCGTGCTATAGTTTGTTTGGTGACCGGATGACCCTTCCGCATCCGTCCGTAAGCCACAAAGAGCTGGTCATTCTTATGAATTTTGACTGTTCTTTGAAGGTAAAATTTGAGACATCTCTTGACATCCAAAGAATGAAGCATTTTCTCTGCGTGAGTTTGAGGATTTGGAAAAAATTTCTTTAAAACAACCGGCTCATTAAGGTGGAAGTCTGATGGCACCTTGGGGATAAAGGCCGGATTTGTGCGGAGCAGGACAGAGTCTTTAGTAAATTGAAGGAAGGGTGGTTTAGTAGTAAACGCCTGCAAGTCACTAAATCGGCGGGAGGAAGTGAGAGCCAGGAGTAGAGAAGTCTTCCAAGTTACATATTTGAGACTGACCTTATGGATTGGCTCAAAAGGTGGTTTCATGAGCTGCGCCAATACAATGTTCAGATGCCAAGGTGGAGGTGGCCGATGTATCGGAGGAAACATTCGAAAAAGACCCTTGAAAAATTGTTGGATTACTCTTGACGAGTAAAGTGAACTAGATCCATCTTGACAGAAACGTGAGATTGCTGCTAGGAAAACCTTAAGGGTAGAGTATGAGAGGCCTGATTTTGCTAGGTGCAAAAAGAAAGGCAAAGGTTGTTCCGGCTTGGAATGTATAGGATGTACTTGAGCTTCATTGCACCAAAGACAGAATCTTTTCCATTTTAGTTTATATGTTTTTACAGTGGAAGGTGCTCTAGCCTTAGCTAAGACTTCTCTGCACTCTGAAGGAATGTCCAAATTTACAAATTCATAGTGCTCAGGTTCCAAGCCGCTAACCGTAGAGATGCAGGATCGGGATGACAAATCTGGCCGTGTTCCATAGTCAAAAGATTCGGAAGAGGGCGAAGAATGATCGGGTCGCACTGAGACAGGAGCAGTAGTTCCGTGAACCAAATTTGTCGAGGCCACCGGGGGGCTATGAGAATAATGTGACAGGGTTCTTTCCTCATTTTCCGCAGAACCTTGGGGACTAGAGGTATTGGTGTAAAGGTGTAAGCATATATCTTTGACCAGTTCATCAAAAAGGCATTCCCGCATGACTTTGGTTGGGGAAGCCAACTTGCGTAGAACAGGCATTTTCGGTTTCGATTTGTCGCGAACAGATCCAGATTTGGGGGACCCCATAGTCGAAAAATTTGATCTAGAATAGGTTGGTGTAACTCCCATTCGTGATTGGTCGTGGACGGTCTGCTTAGGGAATCTGCGAGATTGTTCGACACCTCCGGAACATGGACTGCTGAGAGGACGATGTGATGCTGAATCGCCCAATTCCAAATTTGTTGAGCCTGACGGGACAACAAGACAGACCTTGTGCCTCCCTGTTTGTTGATGTAGTGCATGCATGTTGTGTTGTCCGTACGGATCAACACCGTGCTTTCTTGGATGATGGTTCGGAAAGCTTTCAGAGCCAGAAAAATGGCCAGTAACTCTAAAAGGTTGATGTGTCTTATTTTTTGATGAGCGGTCCACTTGTCTACTTGCCTTTCACAGTCAGCCCTTGTAAGTGGGCGCCCCAACCCTCGAGAGACACATCGGTCGTGAGGGTGAAAAGTGGAGTGTCCGCCAGAAACGGACCTCCTGAGGAGATATTTTGTTCGTGAGTCCACCATACAAGAGCTCATTTTAGTCGATGTGTGACTCTGACTAAGTCGTTGAAAGTTCCTGAGACTTGAGCCCATTGTTTGCCCAATTCCTCCTGAACAGGTCTCATTTTCAGGCGGCAGTGAGGGACTAGAGGAATGCACGAGGACAACATCCCTAGGAAAGATTTCAACTGTTGGACAGAGACAAACTTTTTTAGATGGATAGAGGTCGCTAGATTGCGAAGGCGTTGACGTCTTTCGTGTGACACAAAAGCTTTCCCTTGCCTGGTATCTAGAATGGCTCCCAAGAGCAGTCTGTTTTGAGCTGGGTGAAACTGAGATTTTTCCATGTTTAATGTGAGGCCCAGAGATTGGAAGAGGGACCTGCATAAAAGAGTTTGTTTGGATGCCAGATCGAACGAATGGCAGAACCCTGAATTGGAAATCCTTTCAGGCCACTCTGAATCGGAAAAATTTCCTGTGTCTTGGTAGTATGGGAAGATGAAAATAAGCATCTTGAAGATCCAAAGTTGCCATAAACTCTTCCTGGGATAGAAAAGGAAGTACTTCCTGAAGGGACAACATGCGAAAAGTTTGTGTGTTGATATATTTGTTCAGAGCACGTAGATCCAAAATGGGACGCCATTCTCCCGACTTTTTCTGTATGAGGAAGTACCTTGAATAGAACCCCCTGCCTTTCTGTAGTCTTGGCACCACTTCGATCGCGCCCTTTCGTTATAACATTTTTAGCTGGTTCAAGAGTTCTTTTAGGTGAGCAGGAGGGGGACCTCTTGGTGGAGTATTGGGAGGAATCTTTACGAATTCCAATGCGTGTCCCCTGCGCACAATATCTAGAACCCATTGATCGGTAGTAATTTGCGACCATTCGACCTCCAAGTTTTGAAAAGGCAGGAGAATCCTGTGACGATTTGCGGCGAGAGTCATTGTTTTTTAGAGGAATCCTTTCCTCTATAAGCGGGCCTTCCTCTGTATTGCCTGTAGGTGGAGGACTGTTGTTGCCGATACAGCTGCTGATTCTGAGAGGAGTAGCGGTTTTGACCCTGTCTGTACTGGTTCGAATTCCCACGAAAGGAGGAAGAAGAACCGCGACCTCTTGCGCCTCGAAAAAGCGGCTTTTTGAATTGTAAGGATCCAAGAGCGCGAGCAGTGTCAGTGTCCTTTTTGATTGATTGAAGGGCATCGTCTATATGCTGGCCAAACAAAGATTCACCGTCGTAAGGCATGTCCAGTATTTTTGTCTGAACCTCTTGACGGAAAGACGTGGCCCGTAACCAGCCCTGACGCCTGAGGACTGCTGCACCAGCCAGAAGACGGAAGCCAGTAGAGGAAACGTCAATAGCACAGTCAATTTCTGATTAGATTCTTTCCCCTTCTTGGAGAATTTTTAATGCCTCATGCCTAGAAGCTTCAGGGATAAGTTCAATAAGAGACGAAATGTCTGACCACATTTGGCGGTAGTAGCGACCCAGGATCGCTAAAGAATTGGCCGCCCGTACTGTAGTCGCAGCCATAGTGGAAAATTTCTTTCCTATACCATCCAGGCGTCGACCTTCTAAATCCGGTGGTGCAGACAATGGGTTTCTGGATCAACATTAAGCTGCCCGAGTAATGATGGAATCCGGCTTTGTTTGCGAAATTAGACAAGCAGGAGAATTTGGAGGGGCTTTGTATTTTCTATCTATCCTAGGAAGGACAGCTGGAATGGAGTTAGGAGTGTGCATCAGCTTGAGGTCCTCTTGCCATATAAAGTCGATAATTGGAATCGAACGGACCTGTTTTTGAGGTTGATCCTTAAAATCATATAGAAAACAGTCCTCCTCCCTGGTGGTCATAGGAAGGTGAAATCTTTTAGCTGCTCTTTCCATGAGCAAATGAAAACCACCAATGTCTACCGGTGGAGAATCCAGATGAGCTGGATCTGAAGGACACGGCGTCTGTATTTAATAGTTGTCCTATTCAGAAAGAAGGGAAACGTCATCCAGCTTGTAGGAAGGTGAATATCTGACTATGGTTACCCCCAACTTTTTGCCTAGTGTCTAGCTGGTTTTTCGACTTAGTTGGCCTGAGATCCTGCCATTCAGGGTCTCAGGCTGTCTGCTCTCTCTTTAAAATGGACTCCATGTACCCTAGGTACATACACAATTGGGAGGGATCACCTTATCAGCCCCTGTACAGTGTACCATAGGTACCCAGGGCATAGGTGTACCCTAGGCCTACCAGGGGCTGCAGCATGTATTATGCCACCCCTGGCCTGGCCTTCCAATCAGACACAACTGGCTGATCATTCAGCTGGGGCAGGGTTGTGTAATCACTCCTTGCTTAGATATAGTATACCTATATCTACACTTACAATAGACACATGTGTACCTATCAGTCACTCCTATGGCAAGCCTTAACAATCCTGGAGGCAGAGTGCTTGGTAACATGTGAGATGGTGCTCTAGCATGAGCTTGCCTGTCTGCAGCTTTCGGAACCATGTCCTTATAGCTGTTCTATGATATCGCCTACCATATACTCTTAAGTGCCTTATAATCTTAAACGGTTATGGTAACTATGGTTTGGCTTTATCGAAACATGTCGTGTAAGGTGTCTAACACTTTGGAATAATACCCCCATACCATTTCTGTGGATGAGGATATTATTCCTCCCTTCTAGAGGGAGAAGACATGTTAAAATCCTACTACCCGGTTAAAGTTAACCAGAGCCCCAGCATCACAAAATGGATGCTGCTGCCACAGACACAAGTCTGACCTCCTGCTGCTGGGAGTCCTTCCAGCAAGGGAGGCTTGGACAATAGGTTTCCTGCCTAGGGAGGTGCTAGCACCACCCCAGACAGGACTTAGTGTATTGGGGCAGGGAGGGTTGAATGAAACGAGACACTGCCTGGGGCACACAAGGTGTCCCATGCATAGTCCAGTTCAAACCGGTGCTGGGCCACTCCAGCCCCAGTCCTGGCGCAAAACTGGACAAAGGGAAGGGGGTGTAACCACCCCCTCCCTGGTCCCACCCATAGGAGGGACCTAGCAGGTAAACCAGCCCCCCAGATTAGTATAAGAGTGGGAGCTGGGTCCTTAGGACTTTAGATTATCCTGAAGCCTGCATCTTGAACAGAAACTCTGGACCTTCGACATTTGATGACAAGAAGACTGAAGAATCTCCCTTGTGGCCAAGGAGTGGCCACCCTGTGCAAACAGGCATCATCAAGCGACCTGCTGTTTGCTTTGCCTACGTTCTACGAGGAACCGACTGCAGAGCCTGACCAGCGCCGAGACTTCCAGACTTCTCCGACCCTGATCCACATCCACAGCCAAGCTGAGACCCGTGGAGGCGACGAGAGACGTGGGACCGGCTACCTGGGAAAATTGGAGAGTAGCTTCCAGCGCAGCTTCTGAGGCACCCTCGAAGTTGTGCTCTGGGGATTGAGGAGCCCCACTCCCGAGCACCATCTGCACCGAAGATCAGCCCTCCACACTCCACGAGTTCTGAGTGGGGCCCTTCTGCATTTTCCTGCTCGACGCGTCTGTCCGGTTGCTTGCCCGTTGGCTGGTGACCTCTGTGACGACGACCCTGAAACTTTGCATCACTGGTTTGGCTCCTCCAGACTGGCCCTTGCTTCCCTGTAAAAGAGAAGCACCCCAGACCCTCCTGGTCTGCACCAGAAGCAAGTCCCGCATCCCGCGTGGGTTACGCTTGCCAAGGCTTGTTGAGTCCTGACCCGACATCGACGACGCCGACAGCAAGAGCCTTCGTGTGACAGCTCGCCTCCTGGTCCTGATCGACATCGACGCCTCCTGGTACCCGTGGCTGCTGTGACAAGTTTCACCTCTTCACCTGCACCTCCACGACATCACCTGGTTCCTTCCTGGCTCCTGGCTGGTGACCTAGACTCTGTCCCTTCTGCTTGCAGGTCTCCTTCTTCCTGATCCCGGCCTTGGGATCCACCGGACACTCTTCACTGACTGCCTGTCAGCATCTTTCTTCAGGCATCCATAGGAGTCGACGACGAAACCCGACACAAGTTCACACCTATGCACGCGCAGCCCGTGGGCTAGGTAAACTGAGTACTTCGGTGCTCCTGTGGGTATTGACTATCCTAGGGTCTAGTTTTCAAGTCTCTAACTCCTAGTAGCTTCCGAAGTGTCCTAAAACTCTTTATTTCTAAAAACTACATTTCTATCGACTTTTACGCATTACGTGTGAGTGTTTCCACTCTGCACCTGAATCCCGTGTGCCTCCTACTTCCTAACTCTTGGTAGTGTAGTGTAGCCCCAGCGATTCCCTAGGCCTAGGCCTATCCTGTGTTCGTGACAGTGGTTCTTATACCACTTACTTAGTATATGGTTTGCGTGGCCCCTAGGGCCTAACTGTATTACTTACCTGTGTAACTTATGTATGCTTGATTAAGATTGTGTTTTACTTACCTCTAATCTCATAAAGAGTGCTGAGGGTATTTTTGACTAGAATAAATACACTTTATTTTATATATATCTGTTGTGGTTTGATATTCAAGGGGTTACAAATGGTATAACAGCTGGCTTCACATGCCATTCAGAGTTTAGCCTAAGACTGCTCTTGTCCATGCTACCACTAGGATAGCTGGTCTATAAGGTTGACTTCACAACCAATCACCATAAGGGTTGTTTGGACTGATACAGGGTGTACACTAGAACTAGTGACATCATATATCAGGCCAACTTCTCACACAGCTCACCTTCCTCTTTGTCACCGTCATCATCATGTTCGTCGACAACGTCTTCCTCTATGATTTAAGGAACTGGCAGAGGTTGAACTCTTGTCGCTGACGTGGGTGTGACCACTGTCTCTTTATTTGAAAAAGGCTGTGGAGGTAACTGCGGTAATGGAGAAGTCTGCACAGAGCGAGGAAAACGGCGATTGTAATTATCCAACATATATTAAAGATTGGAAATAAGACTTAACAGCAGTTGCGCCATAGGAAGTTCCGGAGCCGGGTGTGTGTCACAAGTAGAGAAATCGTCCTCTTGAAAGTCATCATCATCATCAGATTCTTGACACTTTATTAAAAGTTCAGAGGGACTGCGAGCAGCCCGAAATCTATCATCCTCGGATTCCTCATCATCAGATGAAAATAGTACCTCAGGAGGCTGAGAAGGAGCTTTAATTGGTATGAGGGTATCCAAAGAAGAATGTCGTCATTGAAGCAAAGAGCTCGAAGCCCTTAGAGGTAAAAGATCCTGAGATGGAGCCGTTGTCGTTGTTGCTGACTATGAAAATCGTTGTTGAGCCACCGTCGACGACGAAGCCACCGTCGACGACGAGGCCACCGTCGACTACGAAGCCACCGTCGACGACGAAGCCACCGTCGACGACGAAGCCACCGTCGACGACGTATGCTTCTTCTTATGCTTGCTTGCCGTCGTCGAAGAAGTTAAAGGCACTGTAGACGAAATGGGTCTCACCTTCACAGAAACCAGCGTCGACGGTGAAGACGCCGACGACAGGATCATAGCCGGATTCATAGACATAGAAGTCGAAGTCGTCGACGTAGATGTGACTACGGAAGCTCTCGTCGACGGAGGAATCGTTGATGTGCTCGTCGACAAGAGAGGCAGTTTCTGAGGTAAAAACTGCGCAGATGGAGTCTTTGACGCCTGAGAATCAGATCTCGGGGGCGTAACGGATTTAGATAGACTCTTGGCGGGGGAAATCACTCCTTTTGAAGTAGAAGGTTGGGTAGTTGACTTATCAACATGATGTTTCTTCACCACTTTAGGTCTCGGAGAAACCTTCTGAGAGTCACTTGATCTCTTCAAGGAGGGAGCAGTTCTGACTGAATATATACTCTCCACATCTGAAAGAGGCTTTTCTGAAGTCTTCAACTTCTGTAGCCACAGAAGGAGACGACCTTCTCTATCCTTTAAAGTTTTCTGAGAGAAGGTTCTACAAATTTTACAATCCTTAACTTGATGTTCAGGATATAAGCAATAAATACATTTTTTGTGAGGGTCTTCAGAATGAAGCCTCAATTTACCACAACTTCCACAAGGTCTGAAGAGGGATTTCTTGGATGTAGACATCATAGAAGTAATCTTCTGAGGAGATATGAGAAGAAAAAACTGAGCAAGCTCAGGGAGACTCGCTTCACACGACGTGCGGTAGAAAATGTGAGGGCCTGAGCCTCTGGGGAGAGGGTTCTAGAGGGTGCGGACGCCTGATTGGCTGGATTTTGGACTAAAACATAATGACAGTGATATGTTATAGATGTGACAAGTGGTCCATAACAATTCTATGGTTTTACTTTCTTTTATGCCTATTAGGCTTATGTTATTGCTACATTGCTATGTTATGTACTGTGGGACTCCCACTTCGATGACGGGGAATATTCAAGCATGTGAATCTATGAAAGACACCCCAATACAGGAGAAGCACGTCTTCGCCGCCCTGTGAGAAGGGGACACTGAGAGGCGCTCCAGTTATCGTCGAGGCTGCTGAGAAGGAACTTGCCAGTACACCCTCTGCCGCGTCCCAGGTGGGACGTGGCTACAGACAAGTCTCCCTTTTCACTCTCTTAGCGAAACACGGCTGGTGGAGGGGAGTGTAATAGAGCACCAGAATAGCCCTAACAGCACTAGAGTGAAGGGTGCGGTGGCAGTGGCACTAGCTTACGTACCAGAGAAACAGCCCACTCAACCCCTGTTATTTTTTTTCTGTTGTTTATTTTGTTCCAGCATATCCGCTAGGATCACCATTTTGGAGGCCTCTTTCCCATATATGCAACAACTCGTGCCAGAGAAGGACCAGGGACGATCCAGGGAACTGGGGACAATACCAGAGGACGTTTTGCAAGGGAGAAGCACACGCAGTCCCATAAAACTGTATTCCATAGAAGTGTTTTAACCCCTTATTTAGGAGTCAGTCAGACGAGTTACTTTGCTTTCCTTTTCTTTGTTGTTATTACTTTGATAATCATTAAAGACTCTCCTTTACTTCCATACCTCCACGTTGAATTCCTTGTGTTACAAGACTTCTGTACACGACATAGGTTTTGTTCCCCTCTACAACAGAGTGCCAACAGACTTACGAAGGAGAGCGTGTAACTCCGCAAGTAAACGATCCAGTCCGGGTGGGCGGGGCCAAAAGTGGACAGGGCGGCAACAAGGAGGGACTAAGAAGCCTCCTTTACAATACAACGCCAGCGTTTAGCCTGAACTATGACGCAAGCCAATGGGAAGAAGGGGCGTGGCTTCAAGTCCCCTTCGGAAAGTGCATTGATGACAATAAGCCCACGCAGAGCGAGGAGCGCATGCAAGACCTAAAAAGAAACCCCACATACGGAGATCTTCTTTAACCCCTTGCCGGCCAACAAACATGGTGATGTGGCAACGACAAACCCAACAAAGCCATGCCCAACCGTCTGCAAAATCTCCTCGAACCACTCTGTACGCAAAATTCAAAGGTCATCACCTGCACCTCTCACTCTCACCTTCTCTCTCAGCAACATTTCATGCAACATTTACTGCATTTTCTGTTTCTTGTCATGTGGCAGCCACGCTTGCATCTTCTGTGAGTCCACCTCAATCCCTAGAAACGATAACAGCGTACTGGTATCCACTGTCTTTTCTGGTGCCAAAGGGATTTCTACGTCATCCATGTGCTCATGAAAACTTACCAGCAGCCGCTGGCAGTCTGCTGAGCCAGGTAGACCAACAATGAAAAAAACGTCCAAGTAGTGGGTCACAAATTTTGTACATCTCACCGGCAGAGCCTTGTTAACGTACCACTGCCCCTCAAATTGCATACCAAGCAATTGAAAGTCATTCGGGTGAACTGGTAGCAGCCAAAAGGCTTACTTAACGTAACACTTTGCCTTTTCAGATCCCTTGCCTGCCCTTTCAACCAGGGAAATCACCATGTCCACCTAGGAGTTAGACACAGACGCCATTCATGAGAGATTAAGTTGTTTACTGACCCTCCTTTCAGGCCACGACAAATGCTGAATTGGCCAAAACTGCCTTTTTTCTTTCTGGGTGTGAGTGTTTGATTGGTTCTGATGCTCCGTCCATCACCACCCCCTTTTGTACCGCTTTGTTCGCCATAAGTTGGAAGGGTATGCTCAGACATGAGTCCCTTGCTCACTTTGCCACTGGATTCAAGTAAGCCTGGCTGAAGACTGCTGAAATGCCAGAAACCGGTCCTAGTTAGCTTGTTTCCGGTCCAGGGGAGGCATGGCTTGGCAGTTCGGGCTGGACTGTTCCCATGAGGCACAGGGTCAGACTGATTTGCATATGGCCATGTCTGAACTGGGGTGGCAGAGTGGGCTAAAGAACGGTGATGGATTAAACCCAGATCTGTTGACTGGGTGTGAGTGTTTGATTGGTTCTGATGCTCCGTCCATCACCACCCCCTTTTGTACCGCTTTGTTCGCCATAAGTTGGCAGGGTATGCTCAGACGTGAGTCCCTTGCTCACTTTTGCCACTGGATTCAAGCGAGCCTGGCTGAAGACAGCTGAAATGCCAGAAACCGGTCCTAGGAAGCTTGTTTCCGGTCCAGGGAAGGCATGGCTTGGCAGTTCGGGCTGGACTGTTCCCATGAGGCACAGGGTCAGACTGATTTGCATATGGCCATGTCTGAACTGGGGTGGCAGAGTGGGCTAAAGAACAGTGATGGATCAAACCCAGATCTGTTGACTGGGTGTGAGTGTTTGATTGGTTCTGATGCTCCGTCCATCACCACCCCCTTTTGTACCGCTTTGTTTGCCATAAGTTGGCAGGATATGCTCAGACGTGAGTCCCTTGCTCACTTTGACACTGGATTCAAGCAAGCCTGGCTGAAGACGGCTGAAATGCCAGAAACCGGTCCTAGGAAGCTTGTTTCCGGTCCAGGGAAGGCATGGCTTGGCAGTTCGGGCTGGACTGTTCCCATGAGACACAGGGTCAGACTGATTTGCATATGGCCATGTCTGAACTGGGGTGGCAGAGTGGGCTAAAGAACGGTGATGGATCAAACCCAGATCTGTTGACTGGGTGTGAGTGTTTGATTGGTTCTGATGCTCCGTCCATCACCACCCCCTTTTGTACCGCTTTGTTCGCCATAAGTTGGCAGGGTATGCTCAGACGTGAGTCCCTTGCTCACTTTGCCACTGGATTCAAGCAAGCCTGGCTGAAGACGGCTGAAATGCCAGAGACCGGTCCTAGGAAGCTTGTTTCCGGTCCAGGGAAGGCATGGCTTGGCAGTTCGGGCTGGACTGTTCCCATGAGGCACAGGGTCAGACTGATTTGCATATGGCCATGTCTGAACTGGGGTGGCAGAGTGGGCTAAAGAACGGTGATGGATCAAACCCAGATCTGTTGACTGGGTGTGAGTGTTTGATTGGTTCGGATGCTCCGTCCATCACCACCCCCTTTTGTACCGCTTTTTTCTTTCTTAGGCACGACCCCAATTGGTGACACAAAGTGGCCATTGGCCAGTTCGCAAATGGACCTCACAATTTTACTCTTCTGAATTTCATTCTGCAGTTTGTCCTGCACCTACTGCTTATGCTCCGCGGCTGACCTCAGATTATCTGCCCATCTCTGCTCCAGCGGTCCCTCGTACCCCAGTCAGAAAACATCCCTGCATCCTCCTAACGGTTGTAGAATTGCAGCCAAAATTAGAGTCTGTCCAGCTTAACCAGCATACAAACCTTTTGCCCCGGATCCTGTGCCGCCCCGCTTCTTTGCCGAATGATTGCTGTGGACTGGGACCACCTAGATATTGCTGCCACTGCCCGGTTGTCTACCTTTGGTGTCCCTGTGCCGATCCGAAGCAGTGTATGAGCACATACCACCCCAGCATTAGTGCTGAAACTTTCAATACTCCTGTGTGCACAACCCTTTGTTTTAATCCCAGCACACTCCCCAAGTACTGCTCTGTCCCTTTGCAGTTGTCGCAACTCCTCCCCGGATGGGGCGTCCCTGAAAGAGGCAGTATACGATTGGTAGTCGGCTTCCCTAAAATAGTTTTTCTGAATTTGTTGGGCCCATTGTGTGTTGCCACAGGTCCAAGTTGAGTTCGCACCACTGCACCTCGGGATCCAGCGCCATCATCAAATTGTGCCCAGGCATAACCCCACATATATGATCTGAGCTTTGCGAATGACGTCCAAGTACTTAAACAGTGCTATATAACGCTCTGGAAGATTCTTGTAGTAGACGCTGGCGTATATGAGGAATGCTACCGTCCAGTTCTCTATTGTCAGGGGAACCCGTACTCTTCCTCTTTGGACCCTTCCTTGGAGCGCAACTCTCTGTGTAACAACTTAAACATATCCACATGCTTTCCCTTTTTTTCATTTGTAGCCAGCATCAAGTGTGCCTCAAAGGGCTTTGTTAGTCCCATAGAGGGCAACTTTAAAATGTTCAGCTCTTTGCTCTCTAGCCCCTCCGTTTTCTCACCCTTTTGCTATTTTGGTCCTGTATCGTCCACTTGCCTCCCTTACCTGTGCTCGCACTTATGTCCTTGGGCTTACCCTGCGCCTCTATGCATTCATTTTATTCCTCCTCTGTACTAACCCCTACATCTGTGACGTATTTTCCTTTTCTCAACCGAGCACCCTCCACACCCTCAACCCCCAGTGGATATCATCGCAGGACCTGAGCTCGCTTCCCCATGGCGCTTACCTGGCCTCAAGGTCGGTGCCCGCTCTGAAGCTCGCTGCCTCACCTGCTGATTCTGTTTCTCCACCACCGCATCCTGTTGCGTGTCACCTGCTGCCTGTAACACACCAGACATTGAGATATTAACACGTCACCCCGCCCGTTTTACACCTTTATTCTCCCATGGCTCCTCCGCCTCCTTATCCATCACCTTGCCGTCCTCCAGGCTGTTTTCATCGCAGTCCATCTGATTATCTTCCGCAATATCAGCTACCTCTACCCAACTCGGGCCTGCGTTTTCGCTTTGCTGTGTTACCCCCGCCTTCCTCTGTGTAGGGGCCTGGCGGTAGATATCCAGGGGGGCCGTGACAACCCCTCCATACTGATCCACCGACGCTGCCTGACCAATCCGGTTGCCGCTGGGGCCTACCATGAACCTTCCAGCCGGTGGTGGCGACGAGGCCATGCCGGACCTTCTTCCGTCGGTTGGTGTTTGGGACTCTGCTGCCTTCTGGCAGACCGCACCGGGCCCAGCAATCTCTTCCGCTCGGGGCACATGAGTCGCACAGGACTCTCCCGAGTCTGTCCACCTGCTGCTCCCTGCGACCTGTAATGAAGACAGGACTAGTGTATTGACTACCTGTGCCCTGGGGGTTTCCGCACGATCCCGAGTCTGGTACCCACAACCACCAGCTCTGCTCTACCTCAGAGCTCCTCTGCTCAGCCCTTCACCATCGACCACCTTCTACCCCTGCTGTTCTGCTCCTGCCCACTTGGCCCTGCTGGCCACGCCCCAAACTTCAGCCCCTTCTGCCAATAGTACCCCACTTCACTGGCGCCCCTCTCCAAATCCTAGCCCGCCCAACTTGGGCTCTAACCCATATCTCCCTGGCTCGTGGGCCTCACTCTCATCGCCCACCCCGCTGTCCTCTGCGCCGCTCTATTTGAGGAACACCGCTTGCAGAGCTGAAGCTAGCCCCCGGGCCTCTGTTGACCCTATCCACTGGAGACTCTGTGCCCCTCGCCTCTGCCTTTTTTGTTGCATGGGACCGGGCAAGCTTCTTCTGACTGCCAGTCCCCCCAAGGCCCACCTTATGGGCCCTGTCTAACCAGCCATGCTCAGCCATCAGGTAAGCCTGCTCTGGTGCTAACCACTTCCACCAACTAAAATAAGCCCCCCTGTGCCTAGCCATCCTCCCCCCTCTGCGCACTTGCATAACTAGGGGGGAGGGAGAGAGAGACAGACTGGGGGAGGGAGAGAGAGACAAACTGGGGGAGGGAGACAGAGGCAGACTGGGGGAGGGAGACAGAGGCAGACGGAGGGAGGGAGACAGAGACAGACCGAGGGAGGGAGACAGAGACAGACCGAGGGAGGGAGACAGAGACAGACCGAGGGAGGGAGACAGAGACAGACCGAGGGAGGGAGACAGAAACAGACCGAGGAAGGGAGACAGAAACAGACCGAGGAAGGGAGACAGACCGAGGGAGGGAGACAGAGACAGACCGAGGGAGGGAGACAGAGGCAGACCGAGGGAGGGAGACAGAGGCAGACCGAGGGAGGGAGACAGAGATAGGGAGACCGATAGAGGGAGACCGATAGAGGGAGACAGACAGAAGGAGGGAGACAGACAGAAGGAGGGAGACAGACAGAGGGAGGGAGACAGACAGAGGGAGGGAGACAGACAGAGGGAGGGAGGAAGACAGACAGAGGGAGGGAGGGAGGGAGACAGACAGAGGGAGGGAGGGAGGGAGACAGACAGAGGGAGGGAGAGACACAGAGGGAGAGAGAGACTGAGACACACAGAGGGAGACACACAGAGGGAGACGCAAAGAGGGAGAGACACACAGAGGGAGACACACAGAGGGAGACAGAAGGAGGGAGGCAGAAGGAGGGAGACAAAGGAAGGGAGACAGAGGACGGGTGTCGTTTTTTTTGCTCTAGCCCCGCCCCCTCTCTCACTGACCCCGCACCCACCGGTGCGGCCCTCGGCCACAAACCACACTGTAAACTTGGCCACTGAGAGAAAGCTTGTGAGTACCCATGACGTAAGGCATGTGTCAAGAAAGGTCGAAAGTCAGCGGGGAAATTCAAATGCAAATCAAAAACCACACTCCGAAGACAGAGCTCAGGCCTCTACAGTTGGTTCTGGGACAGCATTGTGTTGTACTCTCACATGAAGTAGACGCTGTCAGCCATGTAAGATCTTTTAGTACCTTTATTCCAGTTGTACAGCAAGTAGGTTCACAGGTACATCAAACAGGTAGAACAAGTAACTGGATAAGGTAAGTAGGGTAGCCCAGTGGTCAGTCCTTGGTACTATGCCACAGCAAACACCTTTGATGTATCAAACCCCCTTGGTAGTATCTAACCCCACCAGGAGCAGCCTGCCTGCTGCTCAGCCCATCTGTAACTGTCATCTGTCACCCAGTCAGACTCCCAACGTTCTATGCATCACAGCATCCTCAACATTCTACTCCAAACACACACTGTGGCTGAACAGCAGGAGAACTGGGAAACAGCAAGATATCAAATTACTATGCAGGGCATAACATATCCCCCTTCTTTTAAAATGAAAAACAAAAGTGACATTTATACTATGGAAATGCAACAATGCAATTAGAGCAAGCCATACACAAAAGAGAATACACTTGTAATTAAATAAATACAATAGATTGTGACAATAGGAAGCGTATAGCAAAAGGGGAACAAACCCGAATAAAGCACAAATTGCCAAGTCTCAAACATAGCAAAATTTCCCCAAGAAAAGAATGAATCAAAACCAGGGATGTGCAAATAAGAACATCACGAGAGATAAAGAACCATTCAAAGTAGAGAACAGATAAAATACAACAATTATAAAAATACAACAATTATAAAAATTGAGTACAACAACCCATCCTCTCCCAAAAACAAAAATGAGAAAGTGTCATCGCGTTAGACAAAAGGTAACCACCTTGCCACTGTATTTGAGTCTAACTCCCATGCATGCACATCCTGAGTAGGAATGACCTAGAAAAGCATGGGACCCATCCGACACATACCAACTCTATAGTACAATCCCTAAAGAAAGGAAACAAGTAAAAAAAACACAGTTCCTAGCATAAGGAAACTCACCTACGTTGTGAAGATGACTAAAAGCAAACCTTCACTCCTCTTGTGAGGTACAAAAACTCGGGATTATGACCCTAAAGTCCACCCTAATGCAAGGGCCTAAGACTTTAACAATGAATATGGGACCACACAACAAAAAGATACACCCTGTGTAGGGGAACCGTACCCATAAATCAAAACCAACCCAGAGAGGGTAAAATATTATGTTAACTGGTGAGAACCAAGAAAACATGACCCGCGTCCGGGTTACCGTAAGAAACTAATCTCTAAACCTTTAATGGGAACAATACCCATAACTCACCTTAGTAAAGGCTGCGTGTTACGCACTATGGAAAGGGGCTCGTACCCAGACCATGACCATCCCTATAAAATGGGAACTGTGAGTAGAAATCACACTCACCAACTCGCCTCAATAAAAAAAGCCGCGTGTACCGCTTAATGTGTAACATGACCACATACCCACCCCAGAGCAGGGGTTCCAATAACTCTAAATGGGAAGGAACTAGAACCAAACCCATACCCATCCCTAAAATAAGGGAACGTGTAACCACTGCCCATTAACAACTCTAATAGGGCATCCCTTGCGTAAGGGCACTAAACCTGTGGTAATTGAACCACTGAGGACAAAACACCTCAAACTTACTCTCACTAACCAAACCAGGCATAGAAAACACTGACTGTAAACACATCCATTGTGAAAACACTTTGAGGAACAAGACATGTTCAAAACACAAGACATGTTAAAATTTTGACATTGCCCCCAACACATTGCACAGAAGATTAAGGCACACTGCTTGAATGAAATTACAAAATCAAAACATGGCAGCTTGAAAACAATTTAGAAACAGCATGTAAAAAAAAACAAGACCTAAACTCCAGGAGACCACCATGGAAGATTACACCAGAGTGAAAAGCATCGTCGCGCAACGGTGGTCCAGTCAGCATGACTCCTTCAATAAATTTTAGTGAAAATAAACCAACAGACAGCGACGTGGTTGGAGATATGCGTGGTTGGCAATCGATGATCACAGACTGAGGAAAAGTACCTATCTCAAGATGGCGGCACGTTTTTTCACGCCGCACCGGGTGGCTCCCGGCTTCAGCATGCACCAAAACATGTCGAGCTAACATTCAGGCTGGAGCAGGCGTTACAGAGGATCGCGCAGAGCAGGAGTCGTCACGAAGCAGGTAAATGGCAGTTATGCGCTGAAAGAGGCTCGCGCAAACATGTTTAAACCGTACCATGGTTTAACTGACAATGTCCAAAGTAGGGCCTCACACGACGAATAAAATAATAAATTAAAATGTCTCACCGCCCCAAGCCAAAGCGATGCCTCCGTCCAAGAAAAGTGGATGGCTGGAAACACAATAAATGTCAATATAGCCCCCACACGCAGCAACCTCCATTTGAAATGCCCAAATACAAAATGTTGACCGCAGAACTGGGACATGAACCTTCAAGCAACCATTCTTGTGAGAGTCCCAAAGCTCCAGAGAAAGAGACACGCATCTCTTTGTGGCTGTGCAGACGCCACTAAAAACCTTGTGCAAACTCCTAACTTAGAGTCACTGTGCCATGCTCACCTTCGTGAGGAGTTACGACGTTGACAACAGCCCTAGCTGACCATTTGCTGCATAGAGACCAAGTTGTGAAGATGATTAAAACCAAATCGTTGTGAGAGGACACAACTGACCCACATGTATACACACCTTGTAACTCCATGAGGCATGTATAAATCGTTTTTTCAGATACCTCTAAAGCACCTCCACATATAAGACTTGACTTGCGCTGCTTCCAAAGTGAACAGTAAATTTAAAGTCAGTCTTTAAGCACCTCCAAAGTAGCGCCAGCACCAGGCATCATCAAAATAAGGCGCTAAACAGCAGTCCTTGTTTGTCTTAATCTTTGCTGCGCCTAAGTACTTGTAGACATATACTTCCAAGCCATTAACTTTCCATTTAGGCGCAGAACTTGAGGGTGTACGAATAACCACACAGTACAGCACTCTGTTGCTTGGGCTGTCCGATGTACAGGACACTGGTGGGGTTGCGAAGAGTGCTGTGCGACTTTCTTCTGTTGCTAGTGACATCTTGAGTTACTTCTTTAGTTGCGCTGTTAGAAAATTCTTCTTCTTTCTTCTTCTTGTTACTGTACCATCTCCCAGGGCATTGAGTACGTTTCCAACTCTCGCTCGTCGCCAAAAATATGTTGTACTCTCACATGAAGTAGACGCTGTCAGCCATGTAAGATCTTTTAGTACCTTTATTCCAGTTGTACAGCAAGTAGGTTCACAGGTACATCAAACAGGTAGAACAAGTAACTGGATAAGGTAAGTAGGGTAGCCCAGTGGTCAGTCCTTGGTACTATGCCACAGCAAACACCTTTGATGTATCAAACCCCCTTGGTAGTATCTAACCCCACCAGGAGCAGCCTGCCTGCTGCTCAGCCCATCTGTAACTGTCATCTGTCACCCAGTCAGACTCCCAACGTTCTATGCATCACAGCATCCTCAACATTCTACTCCAAACACACACTGTGGCTGAACAGCAGGAGAACTGGGAAACAGCAATATATCAAATTACTATGCAGGACATAACACATTGCTCATTGCCTACTTTCAGAAAAAGATGTGCACTCTTGACATTAATGATGATTTTGGTGACAGTGGTGTAGGTGATGAAAGTTTCCAGAGGTTGGCATCTAATAACAAGCATTGGAAATGCAATAGGTCTCACATTTTTTGGAGTTGGAGCTATTGGCATTGTAAATGGCAATGTTTTTTACTTATGAAATAGGTTTTGTATTTGTTTGAGCTATTGGCTTTGTAAATGGCAATGTTTTTTACTTATGTTTTTAGGTTTACTTAACGGGTGGAAAAACAGTATCTGGGTTGAAAAAGGTGGTAATGCACAGGTTGATGTGCAATAACATGCAAAGAGAAACTTGTACATAAACTATGTGACACACAGTATTTGGTTATGTGAACTTTTAGTGTGGGATAGACTGACTGGCGCTGCTCGTGGACTTTATACTGTTTTGTTTTCCCCTCTGTATGTTGTCCATTTTCTGTGTGTAGACGGGAATGTGCAGTGGTGCAAAGCCGTAACCTATAAGTACACCAAGCGAGCTTGCAGCTTTCACGTGCCCCAACACACTTCCTGCAATGGCTCTCCCACGCCATGCGAAATTGAAACTGTCCATCGGAAAGAAAGAAATATAACTAAAACCAAGGAGTCACTGTGAAAATGATCGAGTGAGGGTTTGTAAGTGACGTTCTGAGGCTCAAGAGCCACTTATGCATAAGGAATATGCTACTTATCAGTATGCATCTGTTCTTGGCATGTAGAGCTGCAGATCTACACACTGTGCATAGATCGCCATCTGGTGTTGGGCCCGGATGTTTGCAGTTTGTTTTTCTTCTTGGAAAGTCTTTGGAAGTCACGAGGTCGGTGACTCCTCCTTTGGTTCGTATTGCGCATCGGCTTCAGCTCCATCCTCAGATTGTTTTTCGCCAGCAGGGAATAAGATAGACTGGAACGGATACAGGTAGCCGGGGAGGCGGGTGTGCGTGTGTAGATCTGCAGCTCTACATGCCAAGAACAGATGCATACTGGTAAGTAGCATATTCCGTTCGAGGCATATGAGCTGCAGATTACACACTGTGCATAGACTATATAGCAGTACCCAACGCTAGCGGCGACCACCGGTATCCGTTGCAGTGGTTTGAAACAGTGTTTTTAGTACAGCCTGGCCCACACTAGCTTGTTGCTTGGTTTGCACATCTACACAGTAATGTTTTGTGAAAGTGTGCGGTGTTGACCATGTGGCTGCTTTGCAGATGTCATCTAAGGGTATGTTCCCTAGAAAAGCTATAGAAGCCCCCATCTTTCTTGTAGAGTGGGCTTTAGGGGGAACAGACAGCGTTCGTTTTGCTTTGTGGTAGCAAATCTGTATGCATTTTACAATCCACCTAGCTATCCCTGATTTGGAGATGGGGTTGCCTTTATGTGGTGGAGAGAACGAGACAAATAGCTGTTTGGTCTTTCTGAAAGGTTGCGTTCTTTGGATATAGTAAAGCAAGGCCCTTTTAACATCTAGTGTATGTAGAGCCCTTTCTGCAACTTTTTGAGGTTGCGAGAAAAAAACCGGTAATTCTACCGATTGGTTCAGATGGAAGGGGGAAATGACTTTGGGTAGGAATTTTGGGTTGGTGCGAAGTACAACCTTGTTCTCATGCATCTGTAGAAAAGGTTCTTGTATAGTGAACGCTTGTATTTCACTGACTCTTCTAAGGGAAGTGATAGCCATTAGAAAGGCTGTTTTCCATGTAAGGAATTGCAGCTCACATTTATGCAGAGGTTCGAAAGGCGGCCCCATTAGCCTTGTGAGAACTATATTTAAGTTCCACACAGGTGAGGGCGGTACTCTGGGTGGAATTACTCTTTTGAGGCCTTCCATGAAGGCTTTAATGGCAGGCACCCTGAAAAGTGATAGGTCTGTTTTGTAGGTAAGCAGCAATCATGCGAGGTGTAACCGAATGGATGTGTATGCTAGGTTACACCTTTGTAGATGGAGCAGGTAACATATGATGTGCTGTATGGATACATCTAGAGGGTTGATTGTGTTGTTATGGCAGTAAATAACCAATCTTTTCCACTTTGCGGCGTAGCATGCCCTAGTAGTAGGGCGTCTAGCCTCCCTGATAATGTTCATGCAATCAGGGGGAAGGTTAAGGTATCCGAATTCTAAGATTTCAGGAGCCAGATCGCAAAGTTGAGCTGAGCTGGGTCCGGGTGCCTGATCTCTCCATGGTTCTGGGTTAGGAGGCATGGTGAGAGGTATAACGTTTAGTGTGGTACTACCGAGAGTTGTAGCAGTGTGGTGTACCACGGTTGTCTGGCTCATGTTGGAGCTACCAGGATGAGCGTGAGGGAGTGCTGTTGTAGCTTTAGCACCACTAATGGAATTAGTGGGAGAGGTGGAAAAGGGTATGCAAATTTGCCTGACCAGTTCATCCATATCGCATTGCCTTTGGACAATGGGTGTGGGTATCTGGCGGCAAAGCCTGGGCATTTTTTGTTTTCGTGGGTGGCGAAGAGGTCTATCTGAGGGTGCCCCCACTTCTGAAAGAATGGGTGAAGAACTTGTGGGTGAAGTTCCCATTCGTGCATTTGTTGCGTTTGTCTGCTGAGCAGATCTGCCATGGTGTTTTGGATTCCTGGGACGTGTTGGGCCAGGAGAAAGATTTTTTGCGGAATTGCCCATCTCCATATGCTCTGTGCTAGTTGAGAGAGCTGTGGAGAGTGTGTGCCCCCCTGTTTTTGAATGTAGTACATGGCAGTCATGTTGTCTGTGCGAATGAGGACTGCCTTGCCTGAAATCTGTCTCTGAAAGGATTTTAGGGCTAGAAAGATTGCCAATAACTCCAGATGGTTGATGTGGAGTAATTTTTGTTGTGGCGTCCATGTGCCCTGCACTGTGAGGTGTAACAGATGAGCTCCCCAGCCGGAGAGCGATGCGTCTGTTAGGATTATTTGTGGAACCGGGTCCAGGAACGGTCGACCTTTGGAAAGGTTTGTGGTGTTCCACCACTGCAGAGAGCGATGGGTTCGACCGTCTACCAACACCAGATCTGTCAGTTGCCCCTGGGCCTGGTTCCACTGACGTGCTAAGCACTCCTGAAGTGGACGCATCTGGAGTCTTGCGTGAGGCACTATGAAAATGCAAGAGGCCATCACCCCTATAAGTTGCATAAACATTCTTGCTGGGAGAGAGTGTTGAAGTATGAACCTTTGACGCAAAGCTTGAATGCTTGCAATCCTGGCAGTATTGGGATAGGCTATAGCTTTTGAGGTGTCTATAGTGGCACCGAGGTATTGCTTTGTGTGGGACGGTATCAGCTGGGACTTTTGGTGGTTCACTGTGAAACCTAGCTGGTGAAGTAGTTGGATTGTAGTGGCGGTGTGTTGTACACATTGATTGTAGGACGTGGCTTTTATTAGCCAGTCGTCTAAGTATGGGAAGACGTGAATGAGTTGTCTTCTGAGGTGTGCCGCCACTACTGCTAAGCACTTGGTGAATACCCTTGGTGCTGTTGTGACCCCGAAGGGGAGAACTTTGAACTGGTAGTGTTGGCCGTCCACTACAAATCTGAGGTACTTTCTGTGAGCAGGGTGTACTGGAATATGAAAGTATGCGTCTTTCAAGTCCAGAGTGGTGAGAAAATCATTCTGGGAGAGGAGTGGAAGAACTTGTTGAAGGGTTACCATGTGAAAATGGTCTGAATCTATGTAAGTGTTAAGAGGCCGGAGATCTAGAATAGGTCGTAGAGTCTCGTCTCTGTTTGGTATCAGAAAGTACAGGGAGTAGACCCCTAAATTTTGTTGATTGATGGGGACTTGCTCTATGACTTGTTTTTGCAGGAGGGAGATTACCTCTTGTTTTAGTAATGTGGCATGTTCTTGCGACATTGGGCGGTGCCTGGGTGGAATATTTGGGGGGGTAGATGTTAACTCGAGACAGTACCCTGAACAAATAATTTGGGTCACCCATCTGTCTGAGGTTATGGTCTCCCAGACGTGAAGGAAATTTTGTAGTCTGCCCCCGACCGGAGTGGAATGGTCTGGGGGGAGCGGGAGGAAGTCATTGGGTAGGCGGTGTGGCAGAGCGGGCGGTGTTGGTTTTGCCTCTGCCTTTGTTAATATTTCCTCTATATCCGCCTCTTTGATAACCCCTTGTGAAGGTGGACTGAGGAGGGGATTTGTAGGATGTGGAGGCGCTATCCGAGGAGTAGCCTCTGCCAGTGCCCCGAAAGGACGAGCGACGAAAGGAGCGTCTAGGAGGATGTGACTGTAGGGCTCCCATAGATTTCGCCGTATCTGTATCTTTTTTCATCTTCTCGAGGGCCTCGTCTACTTTTGTACCAAATAAATGTTGCTGATCAAATGGGTGGTTTAATATGGAGGCTTGTACCTCAGGTTTAAAGCCTGAAACTCTGAGCCAGGCGAGGCGACGAAGTAGTACACTAGTGTTTATGGCCCTGGAGGCTGTGTCTGCTGCATCCAGTGCACAGCGTATAGAGGTGTTGGTTATGGTTTTTCCCTCTTGAATTAGTTCATTAGCCCTATTTTTGTATTTTTCTGGGAGATGGTGCATGATGGTCTCCAGCTCATCATAGTGCGCTCTGTCGTATCTGGCCAACAGCGCTTGTGTGTTGGCGATACGCCATATATTGGCAGCTTGTGAGGCAGTGCGTTTCCCTGACGCGTCTAGGAGCTTGGACTCTTTGTCAGGTGGTGGATCTTCGCCTGACGCCTGAGAATTTGATCTCTTTCTAGCTGTGGATACCACTAAGGAATCCAGTGGTGCAGGTCCTTTAATGTAGGCAGGTTCTGTGGGGGCGGCTTTATATTTTTTCTCTATTCGTGGGTTTAGGACCCTAGCCCTGACTGGGTCTTTAAAAACCTCTGGCGCATGTTTGATTACCCCTTTGAGCATCGGTAGTATGCAGTAGATTTATCTGCAATATCAAAGGTGTCTAGTAGGAAGTCTTCCTCTACTGGGTCAGTGTGTAACTCCACCCCATGATATTGTGCCGCCCTCTGGAGTAGGTGGTGAAAGCCTAAGGAGTCCTCTGGTGGGGATGGCCTGGATGGATAAAGGTCATCCTGTGGGACATCTGGGATGTCTGGATTGTGATAATCATCCCATGGGTCTGGGGATCCAGGAGGGGTGGGGTCTTGTGGAACATCTGTTGGATCGTAGTATGGGTCCCCTTGATCATCATGGTCTGGAGACGGGGTTGGAGAGCGATGAGGCAAGGGTGGAGAAGGTGGAGGGGGTGGAGGAGGTGGAGGAGGTGGGGAAGGCACTCTGAAAGGGGAGGTAGCACAGTCCTTCCTCTTTGGAGGTGGAGGTGGAGCTGGTTTTTTCAAATGTCTCTTCTTTGAAGACAGTGACAAATGTCCAGTTTTTGGATCTTTAGTAAGGGTCTTTTGCAAAGGATCCGGTGTGAATAGTTCCTGCGGCACCGATTGATCGGTCGACGCCGATGTTTTCGGGGTCGACGGCTTTTTAGGCTTGTCTGTGCCGTGCTTTTTTGGAACCTCCGATTTTTTGCTCGGTGCCGAGATAGGCTTCGGCACGAAAGTGTCGGTGCCGAGGGCTTTATGGTGTTTGGTCGGCACCGAGAGGCCGGCTTTCGACACCGAGGGCTTCGGTACGGAGCTAGGTGTGGAGGTGGAGGCCGATGTCTTCTTTGGTGCCGAAGGGTGTTTTTTGGCACCGCTAGTAGGCTGGCTCGAGCCCGAGCCGCCGGAAGGCTTATGAGACTTCTTCACCGGGCCCGAAGGTGGGGTGATAGAAGCAGTTTGTTTGGTCTTGCCTAGGCTCGAAGGCGTGACCAAAGCCTTTTTGGGTGTGGGCGCGGGTGTGGGAGGGGGTAGAGTACTCACGACCCTCTGCGCCGGGGTGATGTCCTCCACATCGGAGTCGTCGGCTTCGGAAGCACTGACGAGGTCGTCTTCTTGTTCGGTGTGCTGCTGCCCCGGAGCTTCGACGTCGTCCCCGAAGATGTCGAGTGGAGCCGAGTTCGAGGAGTGCGCCATGCTGCGTCTAGCCCTTCGATCTCGAATGGTCTTTTTCGACCTAAAAGACTTGCAGGCGGGATAGTCTCGAGCCTCGTGTTCAGGGGAGAGGCAGAGGTTGCACACCTGATGTAGATCGGTGTGGGGAAACTTAGACCCACATTTAGGGCACTTCTTGAAGGGAGTTCTTTCCATCAGCTGAGACCGGAGTCGGGATAGGCCCGAAGGCCGCCGTCGACACCTGGAATCGAAGAAGTGCCGAGGAGAAAGGTGATGAAGAAGATTTGTATCTGAAGGATCTCGATGAACGAGGATTTTTCGTCGATGGTTGAACTGGAAAAGTTCGGAACCGGAGCACGAAGTATTACATCCGAGCCCGATGGCAGAAAAAAACAATCTGAGGATGAAGCCGAAGCCCATGCGCAATACGAACCAAAGGAGGAGTCACCGACCTCGTGACTTCCAAAGACTTTCCAAGAAGAAAAACAAACTGCAAACATCCGGGCCCAACACCAGATGGCGATCTATGCACAGTGTGTAATCTGCAGCTCATATGCCTTGAACATATAATTATTTCTGTCTTTTTTTTAAAATAAGACTCTAGCAAATGTAAGATGAAAGTAACATTATAAAAGTTTTTTTCCTCATAAAACAACAGAAAATCGATGCTCACATTTATCGAAGGTACGGGTGCAGTGCAAATGTTTTTGAATGTTCGTC
Organism: Triturus cristatus; assembly: GCF_964204655.1. Lineage (NCBI taxonomy): Eukaryota > Metazoa > Chordata > Amphibia > Caudata > Salamandridae > Triturus > Triturus cristatus. The sequence goes on along the minus strand of NC_140579.1, from coordinate 92,267,450 downwards.
TCATCGTGTGAGCTTCAGCCTTCCGAGAGTTAACATTCCAGTGGCAAAATAAAGGCTTACAGAGCGCCAACGTGCCCAAGTGTGGGAGCAAGTAAAAGAAACACCAGACTTTACTGACACGAAGACATTTGCAACAAAAGTACTTTAAATGCTCGGTCTGGCTTTACAATCTATATCCATAGTATGAGATCTACAGTTATGTAAAATACATGTTAAATTAAATCACTCTCTCAGCCGACTGCTGGCATAGAAGGGTCAATATTCAGAACGCATCTATGTTTATTTTTTTGGGGGGGGGGGGTGCATAAAAGGCTGATAAAAAAATGGCACTTGGTTGGAAATCGCTTTTTGTGCTGGGATAAGTTCTCAAATGTCTGCTTGTTTTATAACATCCCCCATTGTTGCCCCTCCACCCCATTGTTTTTTTCACAGAGCCCCTCGATGTTTAATGCCTGGGCCCGTGGACTGTCCCGAATTGATTAGAGTCAAGTGGTCATGTTGCGGGCCCAACAAGCCCAAATGTAATTCTGTCCCCCACAGCAGCCCCCCCAGGGTGCGGCAGAGCACAAGCAGTGTCTGGATGCAATACTTTCAATATGAGAGCGCCTGCACTTCTTAGGAGGGACGCAATACTTTCAAAATGCACGGTCTTGGACCAATGTGTATCAGGAAGCGTTTGCTTTCTATGTCCCCAGCAGATCTTTGCGCTCAGCCACCCAACGACGGATGGCGATCCCCCGATTCCGCAGGATGCGGCTGGGGGGTCAGTCCCTCTCCGTTAAAGCAGCTATAGCATGGAATTCCCTTCCCTTGGAATTACTGTATATTCAGGACTTCAGACTTTTTCAAAAAACAACTTAAAACCTTCCTTTTTAATCAGCCGACTTAAATTTCTTGCTCCACTAGGTCACGGTAACTTTGCGCCAGGACACTCTTGAGTGTTTGTCCGCGGTATAAATCCACTAATATGAGCGGTGGAGAGGCAGCTGACGGGTCACACGTGGGGGCGGGGGGGCTTCTCTTCTCCTTGCTGCTTGATGCCTGTTCATGGGGGTGGAGAGTGGCTCGCGGCCGCTCCCACGGCCAATCACGAGACGGACTTATCACGGTACCTGCGACTATGGCACACTGACATGCGGGTGGGGGGAGGGGGTATTAGTATTTGGGGAGTGTTGGGGGGTAATGCGTTGATAGTTGGAAGTGGTCTGCACTGTACTATGCACTGGAGTATGTTACTAGGAGAAGACCAATGTTATGCTGGTCATTGCAGATGGCTATTGTACTTGAATTATGCAATAAAAATTGTTTTTGCAAAAAAAAAAAAAAAATCCAAAAATCCACTAATATGAGAGCGCCTGCACTTCTTAGGAGGGATGCAGTATTTCAAATGAGAGTACCTGCACTTTTCAGTAGCAAGCATTGACTCTGGGATAATGAGTCTCTACACTTTTAATCTCCAAATAAACCACTAAGTGCAGTTCTGCCAATGCATCTCAATCCAGACATCCCACTTCACTGCCGACGCCCTCGTGGAGCCCCATTGTGCCGCTTCCTCTTAGTGCCTCAGCGTCTTTCCTTGGCGCCTCTGAGCACTACAGAACGTTTGCCCTACAAACATATCATTTTACGCTTGCGTTGCCTTCCTCATAGTGCCTCTGCGTATTTCCTTGAGCTTCGAGCGCTACACGGCCTCTACCCTGCATACACAAACACATCATTCCACTTGTTTTCAAGGCAATGCACAGCTACAACGTAACATCGCCGAGCTCGTTCCAGTCCCGGGAAAGGGCAAAAAGTTACTGTACAGACTTCCGCTTGCTGGGGCGCTCCCGGCAGGCCTACCCCAGCCCTCCCCGGCATGTCCTAGGCAGCGTTGCCAAGCCAGCACAAGCAGGCACAAAAAGAAGGCATGGAACAAAACCTCGCATTCCGCTTCCTTTTACAAACACACAAAATGCAGGGCAGCCAAGACCGACCTCGGAGCGAGAGACGCAGTATGTAAACAGTGAAAGAAAATGTCTCCGCCAGCGCGATATTTTGTAAATTTGTGAGTTCGCACCAAAGCCTTAACAGAACAGAAAGTGCAACATGATAGTAAAAAGTAAATAAAGCACTAAATTGTCAAATGCAGGCTGCTGGGATGAGCGCGGTGTCCCTGAAATGGACGCCACGAAAATCTAAATAAATAAAGTGAGCGCGGTGCCCCCAGCGGGTGCCGCGCTCATTAAATAAAAAAATATATATATATATACAATTTAAAGTAGTAACAAGCTGTCAGAAACATGATCCGGCAGTACACACCTAAAGATAAGATATTGCTTCACGACAGCCGATAAGCAGACGATCCAGTCCGGATTGGGCCAGACGAAAAGGGAAAGGGCTGAAACCAAAAAGCCTCAACTTCAATCAGAGGCCACCGTTTTACACAAACGATGATGCCAGCTAATGAAAATGAGGGGCGGGGCTACAAGTCCCCTTCTGAAATCTCCTCATCCACAATATGTCTCGCAGAGCGAGCAGCGCATGCGCGCTGCAACACTAGGTGAGACCTAAAAATGAACATTAACCAGTGACAGCGGCTTAAAGTGCCGCTCAAAGTGGTCAGTAAAATCTGCTGGTGTTTGTTGCAAGGTGGAATGTAAGGGAGTGCAGCTTTTAAAAGGCAAGATGCATACAGGATTAGGATGGGAGAAGCGAACATGCAGGAAAGAAAGAGGCGTCCAAAAAGGCATCGGTAGGAGGCGACTACAAACAGGACGTGGGTGACAAGGAAGGTGGTACTCAGGAATATAGCGAGGCAAAGATCAAAATATTACCCTATGTGGGCATTACAAACACTTTGGAGGGACATTTAATGGCTTCCACAGAAAAGCACATATGGAAGGGTGAGTATATGCCAGTTTTTTAAATTATTGCACCAGGAGGCATGGGTGAAGGACCAAGGGGAAAGAATGCAAACTTACTAGGAGACCTACAGTTCTGGTTACCAGAGACCTGGATAGCCGCACACAGTGTATATTGATAAAAATATCCAGAATGCTGCATGGCCCTTTTTAAATATATTGATGTAGTGAGGAAGACTCATCTGACATTTGGGGATTACGTTTGTGTGTTCAATATGATGAGGAATTTCAGGCTAGTTTGGTAGAGGATGAGGAGGGTATACATGGGGACAGCTGAACAAACTAGTTTTGTGGTAAGATGCGTCTTCCAGCTTGGGTCTTCAGACATACACAGCCAGTTGGTGGCCTTTAGTTTCTAAGCCCGTTTTGAGGAGATTTAAAAAAAAAAAAAAAAAAATTCTGTTTATTGCATTTCAAAAATAATAATCATCAATACTACTATACAGAATTACATCTGCGTCAAGCTAGCCATTTACAAACTGTGATCGATCAACACCACAAGGAATATATATGACATATCAAATTGTTAAGTCCAGTGCACTCCGAGTGTGCCAAGGCACTTTCATGTATAATGTTCACTCTGTCTCAGCCTGTGAATCAGCCATGGATTGCCGTTGAAGGAACTGACGCAGTGGCTCCCATATGTCCCTGGGTTTGTATGGTATCGGCAGTTCCTCTGCATATAATTCCAGGTTTTCTGTGGTGGACATGGAGGTGGACATGGTGGTGGACGTGGTGGTAGTGGACGTGGTGGATGTGGTGGTGGACGTGGTGGTGGCTGTGATGTGGACGTGGTGGTGGTGGACGTGGTGGTGGTGGTGGATGTGGTTGTGGTGGACATTGTGGTGGTGGACATGGTGGTGGACGTGGTGGTGGTGGAGGTAGTGGACGTGGTGGTGGTGGACGTGGTGGTGGTGGACGTGGTGGTGGTAGACATGGTGGTGATTGATGTAGTGGTAAACATGGTGGTGGACATGGTGATGGACGTGGTGGTGGTGATGGACGTGGTGGTAGACGTGGTGGTGGTGGACTTGGTGGTCATGTTGGAGATGGTGGTGGTGGAGGATGTGGTGGTGGTGGACGTGGTGGTGAAGGACGTGGTGGTGGACATGGTGGTTGATGTGGTGGTGGACGTGGTGGTGGTGGACATGGTGGTGGTGGACGTGGTGGTGGTCGTGGAGCTGGTGGTGGACGTGGAGCTGGTGGTGGACGTGGAGCTGATGGTGGACGTGGAGCTGGTGGTGGACATGATGGTGGTGGACATGGTGGTGGTGGTGGTGGATGTGGTGGTGGTGGATGTGGTGGTGGTGGACGTGGTGGTCGTGAACGTGGTGGTGGTGGTGGAGGACATGGTGGATGTGGTGGTGGTGGATGTGGTGTGGACGTGGTGGTGGTGGACATGGTGGTGAAGGACGTGATGGTGGTGGACGTGATGGTGGTGGTGGACGTGGTGGTGAAGAACGTGGTGCACATGGTGGTGTTGGACGTGATGGTGCTGGATGTGGTGGTGGACATGGTGATGTTGGACGTGGCGGATGTGGTGGTGGGTGTGGTGGTGGTGCTGGACGTGGTGGTGAACGTGGTGGTGGACGAGGTGGTGGTGCTGGATGTGGTGAACGTGGTGGTGGACATGGTGGTGGATGTGGTGGTGGATGTGGTGGTGGTGGACGTTGTGGTGGTGGTGGACATGGTGGTGGACATGGTGGTGGTAGAGGACATGGTGGTAGTGGTGGTGGACATGGTGGTAGTGGTGGTGGACGTATTGGACGTGGTGGTGGTGGACGTGGTGGTGGTGGATGTGGTGGTGGTGGACGTGATGGTGTTGGATGTGGTGGTGGACGTGATGGTGTTGGATGTGGTGGTGGACATGGTGATGTTGAACGTGGTGGATGTGGTGGTAGGTGTGGTGGTGGTGCTGGATGTGGTGGACATGGTGGTGGTGGACGTGGTGCTGGTGGCGGTAGACATGGTGATGGTGGATGTGGTGATATGTGGAGGAGGATGAGGTGGTGGTGCTGGATGTGGTGGACAAGGTGGTGGTGCTGGATGTGGTGGACATGGTGGTGGACGTGGTGATGGTGTACGTGGTGGTGGACGTGGGGGTGGACGTGAGGGTGGTGGTGGCCTTGGGGGTTGTGGACGTAGTGGTGGAGGGCGTGGTGGTCTTGGATGTGGTGGTGGACGTGGTGTTGTTGGACGTGGTGGTCTTGGATGTGGTGGTGGACATGGTGGTGGTGGACGTAGGGGTGGTGGACGAGCTGGAGGTGCTGGATGTGGTGGACATGGTGGTGGTGGACATGGTGGTGGAGGACGTGGCTGTGATGGTGGACGTGGTGGTGGACATGGTGATGGTGGACGTGGGGGTGGTGGATGTGGTGGTGGATGTGGTGGTAGACGTGGTGGTGGTGGACGTGGTGGTTGTGGTGGTGGTAGACAAGGTGATGGTGGACGTGCTGATATGTGGAGGAGGACGAGGTGGTGGCGCTGGATGTGGTGGACGAGGTGGTGGTGCTGGATGTGGTGGACATGGTGGTGGATGTGGTGATGGTGTACGTGGTGGTGGTGGTGGACTTGGGGGTGGTGGTGAACGTGGGGGTTGTGGACGTAGTGGTGGAGGGCGTGGTGGTCTTGGATGTGGTGGTGGACGTGGTGTTGTTGGACGTGGTGGTGTTGGATGTGGTGGTGGTGGACGTGGTGGTGGTGGACATGCTGGAGGTGCTGGATGTGGTGGACATGGTGGTGGTGGACATGGTGGTGGAGGACGTGGCTGTGATGGTGGACATGGTGATGGTGGACGTGGGGGTGATGGATGTGGTGGTAGACGTGGTGGTAGACGTGGTGGTGGTGGACGTGGTGGTTGTGGTGGTGGTGGACATGATGGTGGTGGAAATGATGGTGGTGGTGGTGGACTTGGTGGTGGTTGACATGGTGGTGGACATGGTGGTGGTGGACGTGGTGCTGGTGGCGGTAGACATGGTGATGGTGGATGTGGTGATATGTGGAGGAGGACGAGGTGGTGGTGCTGGATGTGGTGGACAAGGTGGTGGTGCTGGATGTGGTGGACATGGTGGTGGACGTGGTGATGGTGTACGTGGTGGTGGACGTGGGGGTGGACGTGAGGGTGGTGGTGGCCTTGGGGGTTGTGGACGTAGTGGTGGAGGGCGTGGTGGTCTTGGATGTGGTGGTGGACGTGGTGTTGTTGGACGTGGTGGTGTTGGATGTGGTGGTGGACATGGTGGTGGTGGACGTAGGGGTGGTGGACGAGCTGGAGGTGCTGGATGTGGTGGACATGGTGGTGGTGGACATGGTGGTGGAGGACGTGGCTGTGATGGTGGACGTGGTGGTGGACATGGTGATGGTGGACGTGGGGGTGGTGGATGTGGTGGTGGATGTGGTGGTAGACGTGGTGGTGGTGGACGTGGTGGTTGTGGTGGTGGTAGACAAGGTGATGGTGGACGTGCTGATATGTGGAGGAGGACGAGGTGGTGGCGCTGGATGTGGTGGACGAGGTGGTGGTGCTGGATGTGGTGGACATGGTGGTGGATGTGGTGATGGTGTACGTGGTGGTGGTGGTGGACTTGGGGGTGGTGGTGAACGTGGGGGTTGTGGACGTAGTGGTGGAGAGCGTGGTGGTCTTGGATGTGGTGGTGGACGTGGTGTTGTTGGACGTGGTGGTGTTGGATGTGGTGGTGGTGGACGTGGTGGTGGTGGACATGCTGGAGGTGCTGGATGTGGTGGACATGGTGGTGGTGGACATGGTGGTGGAGGACGTGGCTGTGATGGTGGACATGGTGATGGTGGACGTGGGGGTGATGGATGTGGTGGTAGACGTGGTGGTAGACGTGGTGGTGGTGGACGTGGTGGTTGTGGTGGTGGTGGACATGATGGTGGTGGAAATGATGGTGGTGGTGGTGGACTTGGTGGTGGTTGACATGGTGGTGGACATGGTGGTGGACATGGTGGTGGATGAGGTGGTGGACATGGTGGTGCTGGACATGGTGGTGGTGGTAAAAGGTGGTGGTGGACGTGGTGGTAGTGGATGTGGTGGTGGATATGGTGCTGGATGTGGCGAAGGTGCACGTGGTGCTGGTGGACGTGGTGGACATAGTGGTTGTGAGAAAGTGCCATCTTTCTTGCATGGTATGCCCCCACTTTTTGCTGAATGTACTTTGACTGAGTGTGCCCTGGACTCCTGCCAATCAGGTGCCCAGGGCCTATGTTCCTTCCCTAAAAAAAAACTAAAACCCAAATTGGCAAACCCTGGCCGCATGTCAGCCCCTGGTAAATGGTACCCTAGGTACCCAGGGCCTTGTGACCAGGGAAGGCCTCTAAGGGCTGCAGCACTCATTGTGCCACCCTTAGAGGCCCTGTACCCTAACACACACACACTGCCCTTGCAGGCTGAGTGTCTGGGTACAAGACAAAACAAAGAGTCGACATGGCACACATCCCTGTGTGCCATGCCCACACCTACACTGCCATGGCATACATCAGCCACCCCTCCAGCTGGGTGCCCTATGTCAATGGTGTGGGCACAGGAGCAGGAGCCCTGTGCCCCTACAGTACCCAGGTCCATTCCTGGGCCCTGTAAGTGCAGTGCTGCCATTTAAGAGTACATGGTGCTGGGAGCTTGTCAAACACGAACTCCACAGCACCATAATGGCAGCACTGAAGTCTGAGAAGTTTGGTATCAAACTGCTCAGCACATTAAATCCACACTGATGCCAGTGTGGGATTTAATGTACCAAGCACTCCAGAGGGCATCTGTGAGACGTTAGCCTGGCATATGCTGGTCACTAGTTATAGTGGCCATCTTGCACCAGTCCAATTCGACTCTTATGGTAGATAGGTTTAAAACAACCTTTTAAGGAAAGCTATCGTAGTGGTAGCTGTGGAGAGCAGTCTTCAGGCTAAGTCTCAGAGGAATGTAAAGCAGCTTGTTTTACCTTATAATCTCTTGAATTAACAAATGAAAGGACACCACACAGGTATATATATAAAATATATATGTATTTATTTCTAGACACACTCTAATAATCTCTTTATGAGATTAGAAGTCAGGAACATATGCACAAATCAATGTTTTCACAACAAATTAAGCACTTATATGGCTGGGGCCCTAGGAGCGTACCAGACCATATACTAAAAGGAATATGCTACTTACCAGTATGCATCTGTTCTTGGCATGTAGAGCTACAGATCTATACACTGTGCATATATCGCCATCTGGTGTTGGGCCCGGATGTTTGCAGTTTGTTTTTGTTCTTGGAAAGTCTTTGGAAGTCACGAGTTCGGTGACTCCTCCTTCGGTCCGTACTGCGCATGGGCTTCGGCTCCATCCTTAGATTGTTTTTCGCCAGCAGGGAAAGATGGAGCGTAGTGATAACAGTAAAGAAACCCATATGTGTTGTATCAAGATAAGATAGACTGGAAGGATACAGGCAGCCGGGGAGGTGGGTGGGCGTGTATAGATCTGCAGCTCTACATGCCAAGAACAGATGCATACTGGTAAGTAGCATATTCCGTTCGAGGCATATGAGCTGCAGATTATACACTGTGCATAGATTATATAGCAGTACCCAACCCTAGAGGCGACCACCAGTATCCGTTGCAGTGGTTTGAAACAATGTTTTTAGTACAGCCTGGCCCACACTAGCTTGTTGTTTGGTTTGCACATCTACACAGTAATGTTTTGTGAAAGTGTGTGGTGTTGACCATGTGGCTGCTTTGCAGATGTCATCTAAGGGTATGTTCCCTAGAAAAGCCATAGAAGCCCCTATCTTTCTTGTAGAGTGGGATTTAGGTGGAATAGATAATGTTCTTTTTGCTTTGTGGTAGCAAATTTGTATGCATTTTACAATCCACCTAGCTATCCCTGATTTTGAGATGGGGTTGCCTTTATGTGGTGGAGAGAACGAGACAAACAGCTGTTTAATCTTGCTGAAAGATTGGGTTCTTTGTATATAATAAAGTAAAGCTCTTTTAACATCAAGTGTATGTAAAGCTCTTTCTGCAACCGTTTGAGGTTGCGAGAAAAAAAACGGTAATTCCACCGATTGATTGAGATGAAAGGGGGAAATGACTTTGGGCAGAAATTTTGGGTTTGTGCGAAGTATAACCTTGTTCTGATGCATCTGTAGAAAAGGTTCTTGTATAGTGAACGCTTGTATTTCACTAACCCTTCTAAGGGAAGTGATAGCTACCAGAAAGGCTGTTTTCCATGTAAGGAACTGTAGCTCACATTTATGCAGTGGTTCGAAAGGCGGTCCCATGAGCCTTGTAAGAACTATGTTTAGATTCCACACAGGTGAGGGCGGTACTCTGGGTGGAATTACTCTTTTGAGGCCTTCCATGAAAGCTTTAATGGCAGGTACTCTGAAGAGTGATAAATGTTGCCTATTTTGCAGGTAAGCAGCAATTGCTGCGAGGTGTAACCGGATGGATGTGTATGCTAGGTTACACCTTTGTAGATGGAGCAGGTAACATATGATGTGCTGTATGGATACATCTAAAGGGTTGATTGTGTTGTTACGGCAGTTTCCACTTTGCGGCATAGCATGCTCGAGTGGTAGGGCGTCTGGCCTCCCTGATAATGTCTATGCAATCAGGGGGATGGTAGGTATCCAAATTCTAAGATTTCAGGAGCCAGATCGCAAGGTTGAGCTGAGCTGGGTCCGGGTGCCTGATCTCTCCATGGTTCTGAGTTAGGAGGCATGGAGAGAGGTGTAATTTTTGGTGTGGTACCACTGAGAGTTGTAGTAGTGTGGTGTACCACGGCTGCCTGGCCCATGTTGGAGCTACTAGAATGAGTGTGAGGGAGTGCTGTTGTAGCTTCCTTACCACTAATGGAATTAGCGGGAGAGGCGGAAAGGCGTAAGCAAATTTGACTGACCAGTTCATCCATATCGCATTGCCTTTGGACAATGGGTGTGGGTATTGGCGGCGAAGCGTGGACATTTTTTGTTTTCGTGGGTGGCGAAGAGGTCTATCTGAGGATACCCCCACTTGTGAAAGAATGGGTGAAGAACTTGTGGATGAAGTTCCCATTCGTGCATTTGTTGCGTTTGTCTGCTGAGCAGATCTGCCATGGTGTTTTGTATCCCTGGGACATGTTGGGCCAGGAGAAAGATTTTTTGCGGGATTGCCCATCTCCATATGCTCTGTGCTAGTCGAGAGAGCTGTGGAGAGTGTGTCCCCCCCTGTTTTTGAATATAGTACATTGCAGTCATATTGTCTGTGCAAATGAGGACTGCTTTGGCTGAAATTTGCCTTTGAAATGATTTCAGGGCTAGAAAGATTGCCAATAACTCCAGATGGTCTATGTGGAGTAATTTTTGTTGTGGTGTCCATATACCTTGCACTGTGAGGTGTAATAGATGAGCTCCCCAGCCAGAGAGCGATGTGTTCGTTGTTAGGATTACCTGTGGAACTGGGTCCAGGAACGGTCGACCTTTGGAAAGGTTTGTGGTGTTCCACCACTGCAGAGAGCGATGGGTGCGACCGTCTACCAACACCAGATCCGTCAGTTGTCCCTGGGCCTGGTTTCACTGGCATGCTAGGCACTCTTGGAGTGGACGCATCTGGAGTCTTGCATGAGACACTATGAAAATGCAAGAGGCCATCATCCCTATGAGCTGCATAAACACTCTTGCTGGGAGAGAGTGTTGGCATAGGAATTTTTGACGGAGAGCCTGTATCTTTGCAATCCTGGCAGGATTGGGGTAGGCTATGGCTTTTGAGGTGTCTATAGTGGCTCCGAGATATTGTTTTGTGTGTGATGGTATCAGGTGGGATTTTTGGTGGTTCACCGTGAAACCTAGCTGGTGAAGTAGTTGGACCGTGGCGGCGGTATGTTGCACACATTGTTGGTGAGTCGTGGCTTTTATCAGCCAATCGTCCGGATAGGGGAAGACGTGAATGTGCTGTCTTCTGAGGTGTGCACTTGGTGAAAACCCTTGGTGCTGTTGTTACCCCGAACGGGAGCACCTTGAACTGGTAGTGTTGTTTGTCTACCACAAACCTGAGGTACTTCCTGTGAGACTGGTGTACTGGGATGTGAAAGTAGGCGTCTTTTAAATCGAGGGTGGTGAGAAAATCTTCGTGGGAGAGGAGTGGAAGAACCTGTTGAAGGGTTACTGTGAGAAGTTGGCCTGATATATGATGTCACTAGTTCTAGTGTACACCCTGTATCAGTCCAAAGAACCCTTATGGTGATTGGTTGTAAAGTCAACCTTATAGACCAGCTATCCTAGTGGTAGCATGGACAAGAGCAGTCTTAGGATAAACTCTGAATGGCATGTGACGCCAGCTGTGATACCATATATAATCCCTTGAATACCAAATGAAAGGACACCACAACAGATATATATATAAAATAAAGTGTATTTATTCTAGTCAAACCCTCAGCACTCTTTATGAGATTCGAGGTAAGTACAACACAGTCTTATTCAAGCATACATTAAGTCACACAGGTAAGTAATACAGTTAGGCCCTAGGGGCCACGCAAACCATATACTAAAGAAGTGGTATAAGGACCACTGTCACGGAAATAGGATAGGCCTAGGCCTAGGGAATCGCTGGGGCTACACTACACTACCAACTGTTAGGAAGTGGGAGGCCCACGGGATTCAGGTGCAGAGTGGAAACACTCACGCGTAATGCGTATAATCGATAGAAATAGTACAGTTTAGAATTATTAAGATTGAGGACACTTCTGGAGTAACTAGGAAGTCGAGACTTGAAACTTAGACACTAGGATAGTCAACACCCTGATGAGCACCGGAGTACCCAAGTTACCTAGTCCACGGGCTGCGGGTGCATAGGTGTGAACTTGTGTCGGGTTTCGTCGTGGACTCCTATGGATGCCTGAAGGAAAGGTGCTGACAGGCAGTCAGTGAAGAGTGTCCGGTGGATCCCAAGGCCGGGATCAAGAAGGAAGGATACCTGCAAGCAGAAGGGACAGAGTCTGGGTCCCTAGCCAGTGACCACGTGGAACCAGGAAGGAACCAGGCGATGTCGTGAAGATTGCAGGTGAGAGGTGAAGCTTGTCGCAGCAGCCACGGGTACCAGGAGACGTCGAGGACGACCAGGAGGCGAGCTGTCCCACGAAGGCTCTTGCTGTCGGCGGCGTCGAAGTCGAACTAGGACTCACCAAGCCTTGGCAAGCGGAACCCACGAAGAAAGGAGGACTTGCTTCTGTTGCAGACCAGGAAGGTCTGGGGTGCTTTTTTTTTTGCAGAGGAGCAAGAGCCAGTCTGGAGGAGCCAAACCAGCAGTGGAAATTCAAAGGTGTGTCGTCACAAAGGCCGCTAGCCAACGGGCAAGCAACCGGACAGACGCGGCAAGCAGGAAAATGCAGAAGGGCCCCACGCAGGACTCGTGGAGTGTGAGGGGCTGATCTTCGGTGCAGATGGTGCTTGGGGTTGGGGCTTCTCAATCCCCGGTGCACAACTTCGAAGGTGCCTCAGAAGCTGCGCTGGAAGATACTCGCCACTTTTCCCAGGTAGCCGGTCCCACGTCTCTCGTCGCCTCAAGGGATCTCAGCTCGGCTGTGGATGTGGATCAGGGTCGGAGAAGTCTGGAAGTCAAGGCTCTGGTCGGGCTCTGCAGTCGGTCCCTCGTCGAACTTCAGCAAAGCAAAGGGTAAGTCTCTTGATGGTGCCTGTTTGCACAGGGTAGCCACTCCTTGGCTACAAGGGAGATTCTTCAGTCTTCTTCTTTCGTTGAATGTCGAAGGTCCAGAGTTTCTGTTCAAGATGCAGGTTCAGGATAATCTAATCTCCTGGGGCCCAGCTACCACTCTTATACTACTCTGGGGGGCTGGGTTGCCTGCTGGGTCACGCCTTATGGGTGGGACCTGGGAGGGGGGTGGTTACACCCCCTTCCCTTTGTCCAGTTTCACGCCAGGACTGGGGCTGGAGTGCCCCAGCACCGGTTTGAACTGGACTATGCATGGGACACCTTGTGTGCCCCAGGCAGTGTCTCGTTTCTTTCATCCCTCTCTGTCCCAATACACTAAGGCCTGTCTGGGGTGGTGCTCGCACCTCCCAAGGCAGGAAACCTATTGTCCAAGTCTCCCGTGCCGGGATCACTCCCAGCAGCAGGAGGTCAGACTTGTGTCGTGGCAGCAGCATCCATTTTGTGATGCTGGGGCTCTGGTTAACTTTAACCGGGTAAGTAGGTTTCAACATGTCTTCTCCCTCTAGAAGGAAGGGATAATATCCTCATCTCCAGAAATGGGATGGGGGTATTATTCCAAAGTGTTAGACACCTTACACGACATGTTTTGATAAAGCCAAACCATAGTTACCATAACCGTTTAAGATTATAAGGCACTTTAAGAGTATATGGTAGGCTATATCATAGAACAGCTATAAGGACATGGTTCCGAAAGCTGCAGACAGGCTTAGCTCATGCTAGAGCACCATCTCACATGTTACCAAGCACTCTGCCTCCAGGATTGTTAAGGCCAGCCATAGGAGTGGCTGATAGGTACACATGTGTCTATATATAAGGTAGGTATAGGAATACTACACCTAAGCAAGGGGTGATTACACGACCTTGCCCCAGCTGAGTGATCAGCCAGTTGTGTCATAATGGAAGGCCAGGCCAGGGGTGGCATAATACATGCTGCAGCCCCTGGTAGGCCTACGGTACACCTATGCCCTGGGTACCTAAGGTACACTGTACAGGGGCCAATAAGGTGACCCTATCCAATTGGGTTATGCACCTAAAGTACATAGTATTAATTTAGAGAGAGAACAGCAGGGCTGTGGGTCTGATTAGCAGGCCCACAGCCACATCTAAGTCGAAAACCAGTAAAGCAAAAAGCAAAAAGTGGGGGTGAACATAGAAAGCAGACCCTACTCTCCTACACAACCCCCCCCCCAAACTTAGGGACATTAAACTAACCTTGACCAGTTGAGTCTTCATGCTCTAAGTGGAAATATCTGGAGAGTCCATCTGCATTGGCATGGTCAGTCCCAGGTCTATGTTCCACTGTGAAGTCCATCCCCTGTAGGGAAATGGACCACCTAAGAAGTTTGGGATTTTCACCCTTCATCTGATTTAGCCACAAGAGGGGCTTATGGTCTGTCTGAATCTTGAAGTGAGTGCCAAACAAGTATGGCCTCAGCTTCTTCAGGGCCCAAACCACAGCAAAGGCCTCCCTCTCAATGGCTGACCAACGTTTCTCTCTAGGGGTCAGCCTTCTACTTATAAAAGCAATGGGCTGGTCTTGACCATCTACATTCAGTTGTGAAAGAACAGCTCCCACACCCAAGCATCTGTCTGGACAATAAACTCTTTGGAGTAGTCTGGACTTTTCAGAATAGGTGCACTGCACATGGCCTGCTTCAGGTCATCAAATGCTTTTTGACAGCTCACTGTCCACTGAACTTTCTTTGGCATCTTCTTGGAGGTCAAGTCATTAAGTGGTGTCACAATGGACCCATAGTTCTTAACAAACTTTCTGTAGTACCCAGTCAGGCCCAAGAAAGCTCTGACCTGAGTCTGGGTAGTTGGAGGAGTCCAGTCCTTTATGGTCTGGATCTTGCTCTCCAGTGGTTGAACCTGACCCCCACCGACTAGGTAGCCCAGGTACACAACCTTGCTCTGCCCTATCTGGCACTTAGTGGCCTTGATAGTGAGGCCTGCCTTTTGCAGGGCCTTTAAAACATTCCTCAGGTGGACCAGGTGATCCTCCCAGGTGGAGCTAAAGACTGCAATATCATCAAGATAAGCTGCACAGTAGTCATCCAACCCAGTAAGGACTTGATTCAACAACCTTTGGAAAGTGGCAGGTGCATTCTTCAAACCAAAGGGCATTACCACAAATTGGTAATGTCCTCCTGGGGTCGAGAAAGCAGTTTTGGCCTTTGCATTCTCAGCTAGTCTGATCTGCCAGTAGCCTGCTGTCAGGTCAAATGTGCTCAAAAACTTAGCAGCTGCCAGTCTGTCAATGAGCTCATCTGCCCTAGGTATTGGGTGGGCATCTGTCCTAGTGACAGCATTGAGACCTCTGTAGGCCACGCAAAACCTCATCTCTCTCTTACCATCTTGGGTGTGAGGTTTTGGTATCAGAACTACAGGACTAGCCCAAGGGCTCTCTGAAGGTCCAATGACTCCCAGCTCCAACATCTTTTGTACCTCAACTTTTATGCAGTCCCTGACATGGTCAGGTTGCCTGTAGATTTTACTCTTCACAGGCAGACTGTCGCCAGTGTCCACCTCATGGGTGCACCAGTTTGTCTGACTTGGGGTCAGAGAGAACATATGTCTGTAGGATTGCAGAACCTGTCTGCAGTCCTGTTGCTGATGGATAGTGAGGCTGTCAGAAAAGACCACACCATCAACTGAGCCATCATCAGGGTTCTGAGTCAACAGGTCTGGGAGAGGGTCACTCTCTTCCTCCTGCCCCTCATCTGTAGCCATGAGTAAGCCCATGTCTGCCCTGTCAACATATGCCTTCAATCTGTTGACATGAAGCACCCTGTGGGGGCTTCTGGGAGTCCCAAGGTCCACCAAGTAGGTGACTTCTCCCTTTTTCTCAACAATAGTGTGGGGTCCAGACCATTTGACTTGGAGTGCTGCTGGGGCCACTGGCTCCAACACCCACACTTTCTGCCCTGGCTGGTAAACAGTCAGCACAGCCTTTTGGTCATGCCAAGCTTTTTGGAGTTCTTGGCTTGCCTCAAGGTTTTTAGAAGCCTTCTTCATATACTCTGCCATCCTGGAGCGGAGACCAAGTACATAATCCACCATGTCAAGTTTGGGTTGTCTGAGAGGTCTCTCCCATCCTTCCCTTACCAAACACAGGGGTCCTCTTACAGGATGCCCAAACAAAAGCTCAAAAGGGCTGTAGCCAACCACCTTTTGTGGGACCTCTCTGTAAGCAAACAGAAGGCAGGGTAAAAGGATGTCCCATATTCGCCTAAGCTTGTCTGGTAATCCTTTTATCATTCCCTTTAGGGTCTTGTTGAATCTCTCAACAAGCCCATTGCACTGTGGGTGATAGGGTGTGGTGAACTTGTAGTTCACACCACACTCCTTCCACATTGCAGTAAAATATCCTGACATGAAGTTGGCACCTCTGTCAGAAACGACCTCCTTTGGAAAGCCCACTCTGGAGAATACTCCAAGTAGGGCCCTTGCCAAAACAGGAGCTGTTGTGGTCCTCAGGGGAATAGCTTCTGGATACCTGGTGGCATGGTCCACTATCACCAGTATGAATCTGTGCCCAGATGCTGTTTGTGGGTCCATTGGTCCTACAATATCTATGCCCACTATTTCAAAGGGAACCCCCACCACAGGTAGTGGTATGAGGGGGGCCTTTGTGGTGCCACCTGATTTGCCACTGGCTTGGCAGGTGACACAGGAGCGACAAAACTCCTTGGTATCTTCTGACATATGAGGCCAGTGAAAGTGAGGGACAAGCCTGTCCCAAGTCTTGTTCTGGCCTAAGTGTCCTGCAAAGGGAATATCATGGGCCAAGGTAAGAAGGAAGCCTCTGAACTTCAGTGGTATGACCAACCTCCTGGATGCACCAGCTTGGGGTCTCTAGCCTCTGAATACAGCAGCCCTTCATCCCAATACACTCTATGGGTACCTTGAGCATTCCCTGCAGCCTCAGCAGCAGCCTGCTGTTTGAGGGGTTCAAGAGAGGGGCAGTCTAATTGTGCCTGCCTCAGATCTGCCCTTGAAGGTCCCCCTGTCCCAAGAAACTCAACCTGATCAGGTTCAAGTTCTTCTAGGACAGTTCCTTCAGGGCTCTCAGAATCATCCTCCTGTGAGGGTTGATCCATTACCTGAGGCAGGGGGGAAGGCACAGCCTTTACCCTACTGCTCTTTCTCTTGGCTTGTGACTGGTCCATTGTCCCAGGATCCAGCACTTGTTCAGTGGTGCACTTTTTGGCCTGTGACCTAGTCACAGCAAGGACATGTGCATCTATCCCTAGCATTTCTGCATGGGTCCTATACTCCACTTCAGACCAAACTGAAGTTTCAAGATCATTGCCCAGTAAACACTCCACAGGAAGGCCTGAACTAACAACAACTTTCTTGAGGCCAGTTACCCCTCCCCAGGAGAAGGTAACAATTGCCACACTATGGGAGGTAGTGGCATTGCTAGCGTTGGTCACTAGGTAGTTCTCACCTAGTATGATCTGTCCAGGATCCACAAAGGCAGGTGTCACCATTGTGACACTAGCCCCAGTGTCCCTGTAGGCCTGAGCCATCTTATCATTGATAAAAGGTGTCTGTCTGTACTTGTCCAGGTTACTGGGGCCTATAATAGAGGACAAAGCTATGTCCCCATCACAGATCAGAACAGCCTGAGTAGGTATCCTGACTAGGCCAGAATCCTCCTCAGTTCCCAGGGTCAACCCTACTACACCCTTTTGCTGGGAACCACCACTTACAGCTGGACTAGGGGGTACAGTTGCCTTAGGGGCAATGGTGGCTGGGGGCTTGTCCTTTTTGGTGCACTCACTAAACCAATGTGAGTTGGACTTACAATAGTTGCACCATGGTTTCTTCTGGCCATCTTTCTTCTTATCCTTTTTGGGACCACCCTCCCCCTGAGCCTTTTGGGGGCCTGGTGAAGACTTCTGGTCTTTTTGTTTCCGATCATTACCCTTCTGGTCTGCCTTTTTCTGATCACCGCCCTGGTTCTGGTTTTTCTGCTTAACTCTAGTCCTGACCCATCTATCTGCCTTCTTTCCCAATTCTTGGGGAGAAGTCAGATCAGAATCAATCAGGTGTTGATGCAGTAGCTGGTTTTGACAGTTGTTAAGTATTTGCTCTCTCATGATCAAATTATACAATCCTGTATAGTCCTTAACCTTACTTCCCAATAGCCAGCCTTCCAGAGCCTTAGTGGCACAATCTACAAAGTCAGTCCAGTCCTGAGTCTGTGTCTTCTGGGTATCCCTGAACAACAACCTGTATTGTTCAGTGGTTAGGCCAAACCCATCAATCAGAGCACTCTTCAGGACAGTGTAATTGTCTGCATCCTCATCACTAACTGTGAGGAGCTTGTCTCTACCTTTCTCAGAGAAGGAGAGCCACAAGATAGCTGCCCACTGACTTTGGGGTACCTGCTGTACTTTGCAAGCCCTCTCCAAAGCAGTTATCCATTTGTGGATGTCATCCCCACACTTGTAGGGAGGGACAATCTTGCTCAGGTTTCTATTATCATAGGTCCTGTCTCTATCCTTAGGGATATTGCTGCCACCAGTGGGTTCTAACCCACTTAACTTCTGCTCTCTAGCCAGAGCAAGCTTCTCCTTGGCAAGGGCAAGTTCTTGCCTATCAATCCTCAGATTAGCTTCCATCATTCTGGCTTCATGCTCTTTTCTCTGGGGGGAAGTCATTCCCCTGTGAGAGGAGGCATTAGAGATGCTAGAGACATGGGAGTGGATGGATTCCCTTGAAGGGGATCTGTCTCTCCTGCTTCTCTGGTTAAGCCTACTTGGGGGTCTGGATGGGGGAAGCCCATGCAGACTCCCATGTAAGCTTAAGTTAGCCTGGCTAAGTTTTCCTACTTTGCTCTGGCTGTCTACCTCCTCATCTGAAGTCCCATCAGACTCATCTGTAGTGGGTAGACCCTCACCTGTACCTAGGGTACCAGACTGGGAGGCCCTACGAGTTTCATACTCCACTAGGATCTCTACTAGCTGAATGAGGGTAGGGTTTGAACCCTGTTTTAACTTTCTGGAGGTACACAATTGTCTCATCTCCTGAAAAGTTAGGGTATCATATCTAGAGGGGATCCTTCTAGGATCTACCCCTCCTGAGAGAGAATCAGCTTGATCTCCTCCCAGAGACATGATCTAGTGAGGGTGTGGTGTGTGCACCTACCTACACTAGTTGTATCTACTAAACCTTACTAGTAGTTGTAGTCAGGGTGTGCTAGTCCCTTCAACCTACAACTACTAAGTCCAGTAGGACTTAAGTATTTATAAACTATGTTATATGTACCTAAACAATATCTGTGTGATCTTTCAATTTAGTATCTCAAGATTACAATGGTATTACAACAGCAAGCTCAGATCCCAACCGCTGCTCACCAATGTGAGAAGTTGGCCTGATATATGATGTCACTAGTTCTAGTGTACACCCTGTATCAGTCCAAACAACCCTTATGGTGATTGGTTGTAAAGTCAACCTTATAGACCAGCTATCCTAGTGGTAGCATGGACAAGAGCAGTATTAGGCTAAACTCTGAATGGCATGTGAAGCCAGCTGTGATACCATATATAAGCCCTTGAATACCAAATGAAAGGACACCACAACAGATATATATATAAAATAAAGTGTATTTATTCTAGTCAAACCCTCAGCACTCTTTATGAGATTCGAGGTAAGTACAACACAGTCTTATTCAAGCATACATTAAGTCACACAGGTAAGTAATACAGTTAGGCCCTAGGGGCCACGCAAACCATATACTAAAGAAGTGGTATAAGGACCACTGTCACGGAAATAGGATAGACCTAGGCCTAGGGAATCGCTGGGGCTACACTACACTACCAACTGTTAGGAAGTGGGAGGCCCACGGGATTCAGGTGCAGAGTGGAAACACTCACGCGTAATGCGTATAATCGATAGAAATAGTACAGTTTAGAATTATTAAGATTGAGGACACTTCTGGAGTAACTAGGAAGTCGAGACTTGAAACTTAGACACTAGGATAGTCAACACCCTGATGAGCACCAGAGTACCCAAGTTACCTAGCCCACGGGCTGCGGGAGCATAGGTGTGAACTTGCGTCGGGTTTCGTCGTGGACTCCTATGGATGCCTGAAGGAAAGGTGCTGACAGGCAGTCAGTGAAGAGTGTCCGGTGGATCCCAAGGCCGGGATCAAGAAGGAAGGATACCTGCAAGCAGAAGGGACAGAGTCTGGGTCACTAGCCAGTGACCACGTGGAACCAGGAAGGAACCAGGCGATGTCGTGAAGATTGCAGGTGAGAGGTGAAGCTTTTCGCCGCAGCCACGGGTACCAGGAGATGTCGAGGACGACCAGGACCAGGAGGCGAGCTGTCCCACGAAGGCTCTTGCTGTCGGCGGCGTCGAAGTCGAACTAGGACTCACCAAGCCTTGGCAAGCGGAACCCACGAAGAAAGGAGGACGTGCTTCTGTTGCAGACCAGGAAGGTCTGGGGTGCTTCTCTTTTGCAGAGGAGCAAGAGCCAGTCTGGAGGAGCCAAACCAGCAGCAGAAATTCAAAGGTGTGTCGTCACAAAGGCCGCTAGCCAACGGGCAAGCAACCGGACAGACGCGGCAAGCAGGAAAATGCAGAAGGGCCCCACGCAGGACTCGTGGAGTGTGAGGGGCTGATCTTCGGTACAGATGGTGCTTGGGGTTGGGGCTTCTCAATCCCCGGTGCACAACTTCGAGGGTGCCTCAGAAGCAGCGCTGGAAGATACTTGCCACTTTTCCCAGGTAGCCGGTCCCACGTCTCTCGTCGCCTCCACGGATCTCAGCTCGGCTGTGGATGTGGATCAGGGTCGGAGAAGTCTGGAAGTCAAGGCTCTGGTCGGGCTCTGCAGTCGGTCCCTCGTCGAACTTCAGCAAAGCAAAGGGTAAGTCTCTTGATGGTGCCTGTTTGCCCAGGGTAGCCACTGCTTGGCTACAAGGGAGATTCTTCAGTCTTCTTCTTTTGTTGAATGTCGAAGGTCCAGAGTTTCTGTTCAAGATGCAGGTTCAGGATAATCTAATCTCCTGGGGCCCAGCTACCACTCTTTTATACTAATCCGGGGGGCTGGGTTGCCTGCTAGGTCACGCCTTATGGGTGGGACCTGGGAGGGGGGTGGTTACACCCCCTTCCCTTTGTCCAGTTTCGCGCCAGGACTGGGGCTGGAGTGCCCCAGCACCGGTTTGAACTGGACTATGCATGGGACACCTTGTGTGCCCCAGGCAGTGTCTCGTTTCTTTCATCCCTCTCTGCCCCAATACACTAAGGCCTGTCTGGGGTGGTGCTCGCACCTCCCAAGGCAGGAAACCTATTGTCCAAGTCTCCCGTGCCGGGATCACTCCCAGCAGCAGGAGGTCAGACTTGTGTCGTGGCAGCAGCATCCATTTTGTGATGCTGGGGCTCTGGTTAACTTTAACCGGGTACAGTGGCGTAACGAAACTTGAGGGGGCCCCCCTGCAAAGTACATGGAGGGGGCCCCCCATTCTCCGTGCCAGTCAAGTGCTCTCAGGCCAGCGACCCGCCATACTGCCCATAAAACCCATAAAAAACGTGCCTTCCTATGTCTTTAGTCGACCCTCTCTGAAAACCAGGACATGTGTTAAAATTGTTGAAATCTAATGGGACAGCTGGTGAAAAATCTGGGCTGTTCTGGTGAATCCAGGACACCTCGTCATCCTAGGCCCTCCAGAGGTTGGTGGCTTGTACTCTTCTCTAGTAGTCAGTGCTAGCTGCGAGGCAGGAGCCAATGAAAAGTACCAAGAGGATGCAGCCATGGACTATCATTTAGAAGTCGCAAGGAATTGCACCTGCGTCACCTTGCTACCAATGGCACTCCCCTTGCAGCCCATGGCACTCCCCTTGCTACTCATGGCAGGTAGATCAAAATAAAGAGCAGAAGGCAAACAAGATGCCAATAAGAACTGTTTACTTTCAGAAACTTCCTGTGTCAGCCGCTTTCTGTTTTGCGAAATAAATATAATCAACCTGGCAATGTACGCTCTGAAAAACTTTCCTCGGTTGTCTTGATTGCAAAGATTAATACAACATACGATCCATAAAATGTAAAGCCTTATTTATGTATTCTGGCCAGATAGATAGATTACAAATTACAATGCTTTGTAAAAGGAATAGATGGCCCTGAATAGGGTGCCCCTGGTGACATGGCCTATCTGGTAAACATACTATACATTAATACCAGCCTAAGGGCCTGATGAAGAGGAGATTGTATAGCTGATAGATATTGAGAACAGAGCCAAACTTTGCAATTATAAAAACCTTTAAAAAATAAATGATGTGACACCCCTGCCAAGTCAGCTATACCAGGTTAGACAAACTCCAGACAGTCCTGACCTTCGAGCCAATAGCATGTTGCATTTTTGGAGATGTTATTCATCTCCCTCATGTATGCGGTTGGAAATCCCACCATTCAGTGTGCTTAGCTGAAGAGCTGGAAATGGCAGAGGGTATCACACTTGCTATATATCAATCTCACATAGATGCACATATTCACTCCCTGCCGCTCTCTAGAGTACGCACACACAGCCTGGCCATTTGGAACTTCATGATTCTGATTGTGCGGAGTCAAGGGATGCCTACCCGGGCTTGAGACTAGGCTACTATGCTTCACAGGTAGGAAAAGACAATGAGGAGACAGTGAGGCAAGGAGGAGGGCAAACACGTGCGGCAAATAAAGAGCATAAGGGAGAAGCTGAGTGAGACAGAGACAGAAGGACAAAGAATGAAATAGACAGGCAAAGAGAAAAAAATAGACTTATAGAGGGATATTGAGGAGAAAGAGAAAGTGAGTCAGACAACTAAAGAGAGAGCCAGAGAGAGTATGAGAGAGATAGAGGAATATATATGGAAAGACAGAGAGGGCAAAGCAGAGCACGAAAGTGAGCCTGGGCTAAAGAACAAGAAAGTGGAAAAGATAGAAAAGGAACACAAGCATGAGAGAGGGGTTCACGCATACAGTTTCTAAGCGCTGTTATTAAGGTTCCAACTCAATGCCAGTATTTTTGATTCAGTTTTTTTAACTCTTTTGTTACAGTGCTGGCATTTCTAGGTGAAATAAGTGCATAACCTTTAGATGAGCAACAAGAACAAGCACACTGATACACATAAGAGGGTGTGTTTTCATTCTGGGCAATGAGGACCTACGTGCTTTGTACATGACTGCAATCCCTTCCTTATTTTATGTTCATTGAGACCCTCAGCTCTCTCCGGCTGTGCACCTGATAACACTTAAATTAAGTGCCCACATGCTGCTTTCACGCTGAACAAGTTGAATCAAAAGAACTGGACACTCTGACAAGTCTGAATCAGAGCTTTGAGTACCAAGACATTAGTAAAGGAAAAGCCAATAGAGCACATTGTATGTGGGAGCTATTCTATCGCTGAAATCTACCATGCATCTGCAGAAGCGGTCAATAAAACCTTATTGATAATATTGTCCAAACTTGGACCCCGTGGACTCCTCAAGTCTGAAACAGACTCACGCATCCATGATGGCACCAGCAGGTGGTTAGCCAAAGCAGAAGTGCACAACGATCTTAGGAGCATCTGGTGACAGTGAGCTCATCCAATCATGTTGGACTTGTCCCTCGGGCGTGTGCTGAGATAGACGTCACAGGGGATTGACTCACGAGTGGCACGAGGTCTTGCTAGTGAAACTGCTCTTCAACACTTGCTTACATGCTTTCATTACTGACCACAGGGCAATGACTTCTAAAAGAGTTCCTGCTGTTATTATTTGTTTTGTAAATCATTTATAGGTGTGGGTTTTTAACGTGGTGTGAAGTAAGCTTTTAGTTCTATTTACAATCATATATTGAAAACTGAATTTTAAAAAAACTAACTGGTCGAACATCTAATTTGGCTGGTAGGAGCCAGAACCCTGCCTGCTCGATGGTATGTCCCCCTATTGTCCTTCTTCTATTTCTCTACACAGTCCTTCCGTCCCCACTCTTCAGTTTCCCCCTCTGCCTGACCCCTTCCCTTCCATCAGGTCTCTTGCATCTTCTGTTCCTAACCCTCCTGGCCTCTTGGTCCACTAGTGAGAGGGGGTCACCGGCCCTGGCACAAAGATGTGCCCTTTGGTCCATGAGCCCTGCAGGAGAGGCCTTACTGAGACACCCCCCGCTCACCCTTCTCTAGTGACCCTCGTTTCAGGATCAACTGCTTACTCCTGTGTTTACATTTAGCCCGACAAAAGCCGTTTAATGAAAAGTTCGAATTTGACCAGAATTGCATTATCAGGCAGCATGATAATACAGCTCTTCCTGCCTCAGTTCGGGTGTTCCTAAACGCTGTAAATAATGAGTGATGGCATTATCCAATGTCATGATTCTCAATTTGCGGGCCTCGGAAGGATGTAGAGACAAGTGGGTCTCGCAAGGATTCAGGCTATGAACTACAGGTCACTGAAGTACCATTGAGAAAGTTCTTTTAAAAGTAGATATAATAAAACTTTGTTATAAAAATTGATACTTTTTAATTATTTTTGAACTTGTAGTCGGCTGTATGATCTTTTAATTAAAAAATAAAGCTAAAAAAACATGGACAATGCCTCGGAAATATGACAAACAAGCGTTTTCACTCTGGGTTTGTATGTGTCGTTTCCGAACTTTCAACATTTAGGCCTTGAATACGAATGCGTCATTATTTTGCGATCCCTGCGCAAACACCTGTTTGCAAACATTGAAGATACAAGAAATTTACCTCCGTTATGTTTCAGCAAATAAGACTTGTGGAAATGCAGCGGGTGGAAACAACACAGTGAATAACCACATGTGCAGATTTTGGTGCAGAAAGCTTTAAAATCCAGTTATTTCCTTTTATTGGGGGAGAACTTTTAATCAGTGCTGTTTGTCACAGCTGCTAAAATCAATCTTCAGGACCCAGTGGCTGTACTCACAGGTTGCCACTAGCACTCTCCCATTGCCATTGGGGTACTCACAGGATGCAGGCAGCACCCCTTCCCTCCCTGTCCCCTAGCGGAAGCTGCACCCACAGTAGACCCACAGGACACCTTCCTTTATCCCCTGTCTGGGCCGTACTCACATGGCCCCTGCCTTCAGTCCCTCAGCCCGGGCAAAGCTTCTGTCTGTAACCGCGTCGGAGCCAAAGTAGGGTTGTTGTGGGTACTCACAGGCAGGCAGTGTGCGTCCTCCTGGGCCCATGCCCCTATGTCCTGCTATGGAGCGGAGTACAAGACTGAGCGCACAGGTGCTCTCCAACAGGGGAAGAGAGGGCAGAGACTAATGCCTGGCATCGTGCAGAGTCTTGACGCAGAACGGAGTGAAACCATCCGCATAATCAGTCTTCCACTGCAACATAATTCTGGTCCCCCCAAACCCTCCCCACCACACGCATGAAGATCACTGGGTTAACATGCCTACTTACAGAGATCCCTTAGAGCAAACCTCTCACAGCGCTCTGCAGATGAGCTGAGGAGGCCCCCTTCATGTACTGAAGACTGGGGACCCGCATCACCGCCGGGGCTGCGGGGGTGTTTGTTACGCCCCTGCCTCTCACACATGCATTTCAATGGTTTAATATCAATACTCATACCAGCGTAGGATATCGGAGCACTTTACATCACATATATGTACAGGGACAATGAACCAAACGTGTGTAAATCAGTCTATAGGAAATGTTAAATAAAACACTGAGGATTAAAAAGTGTAGGACTCACGTCATCGATACTAGAAAGCAGTATATTTTAAGATTGTTTGGTCTGGAGAAGCACAAACTCAGGATTTATAATCTACCACATTGGTTTGGGGTTGGCTTTACTAATAAGAATTTATTTCTACCCAAACGAACCATTTTTAGCTACATTAGGATAATTAAAGACTGGGGGAAAACATAACATTTTAACCCATGCCATCCAGTTTGAAGGCAGCTCGGTTATGACAGTTAATAGGTCACTGTGCTATATTAGGACTGCAACTTCTGAACTGCAAATAACATAAGGATCTCTGTGATAAAAGCAGTAACCCACTGAGCTATCCACATCAAATACAGCTCTGTGATCTGCATAGTACGTGTTCTTTCCAGCAGGCACATTAACCCTCTTCACTACTTTATGATGAGTCAAAACTGCCACTAGAGTAAAAATTCGGATCACTCTAATCACCAGAGTTATTTTGACATTTGCCTGAAAACTGCTCCACACACCATGAACTCTGCAGCAGGTGTTTTTAAACCCCTGTTATTTCTTAACACAGGCCCCCATCCACAGCTCAGTGCCAGGTGCAGCTGCACCAGTCGCTCTGCCTTAAAGTTGGCCCTGGTGCCAGCGCATGCCACTCAGTAGCCACTGTATTTGGGCTCACCGCTTTATAACTGGCGCGAAGTCCTAGTAACCGAAGTGAGTAGCCCTGAGTGCAGCAAGTGTGGGTCCTAATGTCACTGTGCTGTAGGGCTGGGACTATTCATCACCGATGAGGCTCACCCGGGCAGCACCGGATGTGAGCGTCACCACTGAGTGACATCCTGCTGGTTTAAACATCCCTAGGCCTTCGGACTCAGCCGGACCCCGCCTCGCGCCCAAGATGCCCCTGTACAGTTCTTGACATTAAACACCATGTAAAGACCCCCCCTCTTGTTAGACCATGTTCATCACACCCCGGGACGGAACATCCGAACAACGGCGGGTATGAGTGCGTCACCCAGCAGTATATAGGGCTCATGATAGTTCGTCAGTAGGGCCGGGTTCTCGTATCTGCTTCTCGACAAACACCTTCTTCGTGAAGAACAAAAATTACAGCCCTACTGAGAGAGTCTGCATTTCTGTGCGCCCCCAGACCTCGTCTGCGTCATCCTGCCCACACCCCCCCTCTAAAGCAGCACCCCACTAGGGCAGACACTCAGAACACTCCGCAGCCGCACTTTGCCGATACCTCGCTGGGCTCAGGCACCTGCTGGACTAAACCTCTAAACCTTGCTAACGTGTCTGGTTTTCTAACACTTTCTGCAGACCTGACCCACTCCTGGAGAACTGCAATAGTTGTCATATCTTGTTGAACATATCTTCGAACTCACAGGTCTCTTGGCAGCTTGCTGTCTGGCAGATGGTATGGGAAAATAGTTTTGTGTTTAGCTTTTGGCT
Source organism: Triturus cristatus (assembly GCF_964204655.1). NCBI lineage: Eukaryota > Metazoa > Chordata > Amphibia > Caudata > Salamandridae > Triturus > Triturus cristatus. The sequence goes on along the minus strand of NC_140579.1, from coordinate 92,240,738 downwards.
GTTTTTTGTTTAATCAAACATCAGCCTACGGGTGAAAGGTAAGTGCTATTGCACTGAGTATCGTGTTTCAACACACCAGTGACGTTGTAAATGATAACAAAAATATATAATGCTACTGCATTACTACAATAACGCTTCTATATCATGTCCGAAGATCAAGGTGGCTTTTCGCTTACCTGGGGGTCTGAAAACAGCAGCCCTGTGTCCTCGTGGGCTGCAGCGACTCCGGGGATGTTCCTCGCCAGCACGGGCACCCCTAGATCCATGGCATACACATGAGGTGGAGCAGACACAGAGATGAGAGATGTGTGCAAGCAGCGTGTCACACGTGTCACTTCTCTACATAGAGGAACCCCGCAGACATGCTTTCTGCGGCGAAGTCCTCCTGTGATGTATGTAGTCAGAAAGACCCATCTCCGTCTCATGCATATTTCCTCTCAAACCAACTGACAAAATTGGGGATGCACATTGGCACCAGGGCCCCCACCCCTCCCTTTTCCGGCCGGGCTCTGACTGAAGAGAAACAATGTAACTTGTTACTTTGTTTCTCTTCAGTCCTGGGTCCCGCTAGGAGCTCAGGGCAGGCTGCAGCTGCTTTAGTGAGTGAGACACACAGCTCCCGACCGAAGAGCTGAGGGGGCCCCCTTCACCTACTGAAGACAGGGGGCCCCCCGCACTGCGGGGGCTGCGGGGGTGTTTGTTACGCCCCTGACCGGGTAAGTAGGTTTCAACATGTCTTCTCCCTCTAGAAGGAAGGGATAATATCCTCATCTCCAGAAATGGGATTGAATATGCTACTTACCAGTATGCATCTGTTCTTGGCATGTAGGGCTGCTGACATTCATATCTGTGCATAGATCGCCGCCTAGTGTTGGGTCCGGATGTTTGCACGTTGTTGTCCTGGAAGAGTCTTCGAAGTATCCTTGGATAGGTGACTCCTCCCCTGGACTACAGTGCGCATGGGCATCCTCTCCATCCTCAGATTGTTTTTCGCCATTGTGGCAGTGATGGAGTAGATACAGAAAGTGATGACCATGCTTATAGTAATTCTGAGAGCTGCAGCTGCTACAGGCGCCGGGGAGGAGGGAGGGCGATATGAATGTCAGCAGCCCTACATGCCAAGAACAGATGCATACTTGTAAGTAGCATATTCAGTTCGAGGCATGTGGGCTGCTGAATTCATATCTGTGCATAGAATGTATAGCAGTGCCCTCTATTAGCGGCGGCTACCAGTGCCAGCTGCAGCGGTCTGAAAAAGGGTTTTGAGAACAGCCTGTCCTACAGCTGCCTGCTGTTTAGATTGCACATCTACACAATAGTGTTTGGTAAATGTGTGTGTAGTGGACCAGGTGGCTGCTCTACATATATCATGCAGGGGAATATTTCCTAGAAAAGCCATGGAGGCCCCTAACTTACGTGTTGAGTGGGCTCGTGGGGGAATAGTTAATGTGCGTTTTGCCTTTTGATAACAAATTTGGATACACTTAACTATCCATCTGGCTATCCCTGCTTTGGAGATGGCGTTACCTTTGTGGTGTGGGGCAAAGGCAACGAACAGTTGGTTTGTCTTCCTAAAGGGTTTGGTCCTGTCGATGTAATACATGAGGGCCCTTTTGACATCTAGTGTGTGGAGTGCCCTTTCCGCGACAGTTTGTGGATTTTGGAAGAAAACGGGCAGTTCGATAGTTTGATTCATGTGGAACTGCGATATTACCTTGGGCATGAATTTGGGGTTGGTACGTAGTACGACCCTGTTGGCATGAACCTAAATAAATGGCTCTTGGACTGTTAGTGCCTGGAGTTCACTAACTCTTCTTAAAGAAGTGATCGCTACCAGGAAGGCTACTTTCCAGGTGAGGAATTGAATCTCGCATGAGTGGAGAGGTTCAAAGGGTGGACCCATCAGGCGTGTGAGGACCAGGTTGAGGTTCCACATTGGAGCTGGTGGGTGGCTTGGTGGAATGACTCGTTTGAGTCCTTCCAAGAATGCTTTGATGGCAGGCACTCTGAATAGAGAGAGGTGCTGCCTGGTTTGTAGATAGGCTGATATTGCGGTCAAATGGACACGTATAGAGGTGTACGCCAGATTGCATCGGTATAGGTGTAGGAGGTAACAAATGATGTTTTGGATGGATGCGTCCAGCGGGTTAATGTTATTATTACCGCAGTAAATAACAAACCTTTTCCATTTGGCTGCATAGCAAGCTCTTGTAGTGGGTCTTCTGGCCTCCTTGATGATGTCCATACAGTCAGGTGGCAGGTTGAGGTAGCCAAACTCTAGGACTTCAGGAGCCAGATCGCCAGGTTTAGCTGTTGCGGATCTGGGTGCTGAATCTCTCCATGGTTCTGCGTCAAATGCGCGGGTTTGATCCGCAGCCTTTGATGCGGCACCACGGAAAGTTCGAGAAAGGTGGTGTACCATGGCTGGCGTGCCCACGTAGGAGCAACTAGGACGAGTGTCAGGGAGTGTTGTCTGAGTTTGCGAGCCACCAGCGGTATCAACGGTGCTGGGGGAAAAGCGTACGCAAATCTGCCGGACCAGTTCATCCATATCGCATTGCCCTGCGACTGCGGATGTGGGAACCTGGCGGCAAAGCTTTGGCATTTTGCGTTTTCGCTTGTGGCGAACAGGTCTATCTCTGGATGACCCCACTGCTGGAAGTACGGCTGGAGTACTGATGGGTGTAACTCCCACTCGTGCATCTGGTGGCTGTGTCTGCTGAGCAGATCCGCCATTTGGTTGTCCTTGCCGGGGAGGTGTTCCGCCATGAGGAACATGTTCCTCTGAATGGCCCACTTCCACATGCTCTGAGCCAGATGAGACAACTGTGGAGAGTGCGTCCCTCCCTGCTTCTGTATGTAGTACATTGCGGTCATGTTGTTCGTCCGGATCAACACGACCTTGTTGCACAGATGTACTTTGAATGCCTTCATGGCTAGGAAGATTGCCATCAGTTCCAGAAGGTTGATGTGCATTTTCTTCTGTTGTGTCGTCCATAGTCCCTGCACTGTGTAGTGGAGTACATGAGCTCCCCATCCCTGGAGAGACGCGTCTGCTGTCAGTACTATTTGTGGAACAGGCTCTTGGAACGGTCGGCCCTTGCAAAGGTTTTGTGGATTCCACCAATGCAGAGAGTTGTATGCCCGACCGCTCACCAACACTAGGTCTTTCAATTGTCCTTGAGCCTGATTCCACTGACGTGCCAAGCACTCCTGAAGCGGGCGCATATGTAGTCTCGCGTGTGGGACTATGAAGATGCAGGAGGCCATCATGCCTATCAACTGCATGAACACTCGCGCCGGAAGGGAGTGTTGAGGTTTGAACTTTGAAATCAGCATTTGCATGCTGTTGATTCTCACCAAATTGGGCTGAGCCGTGGCCGCCAGAGTGTCTATAGTCGCACCTAGGTACTGTTGTACGTGTGCGGGCTGTAGATGGGATTTTGGGTAATTTAGTGAGAACCCCAGACTGTGAAGGAGGTGAATGGTGCGGGACATGTGGCTGGCACATTGCTGGGCTGACTTTGCTTGAACGAGCCAGTCGTCCAGGTAAGGGTAGACGTGTATGTGCTGCCTCCGTAGATGTGCCGCCACAGTAGCTAGGCACTTTGTAAACACCCTTGGTGCCGTTGTCACGCCGAAGGGAAGGACTCTGAACTGGTAGTGCTGCCCTTGAACAGTGAACCTGAGGTATTTTTTGTGTGGTGGGTGAATGGGTATGTGGAAATACGCATCCCTGAGGTCCAGTGTGGCTAGAAAGTCTCCCTGCTTGAGCAGCGGGAGGACTTGCTGTAGAGTGAGCATGTGAAAATGCTCGGAAAGAATGTATCTGTTTAGGGGTCTCAGGTCTAATATAGGTCTGAGTGACCCGTCCTTTTTCGGTATTAAAAAGTACAGGGAGTACACCCCCGTACCTTGCTCGTGGACGGGTACGACCTCTATTGCGCCTTTTAGAAGCATACTTTGCACCTCCTGCTGTAAGAGCGTTAAGTGCTCTGAGGACATAGGACGGTTTTTTGGAGGTATTGTGGGTGGAGTGGAGGTTAGTTCTAGACAGTAACCGTATTTGATAATATCTTTGACCCACCTGTCCGTGGTGATGGAGTTCCACGTGGACAGGAACCTTTGTAGCCTTCCCCCAACAGGTGTTATGTGGTCGGGAGGAAGGGAGAGGGCGTCACTGCTTGTTCTTGGGGGAGGACCTGGTGTTGCCGTAGCCGCGTCCTCTGCCCTTTGTACTGGAGCCACGATATCCACCCCGGGTGTTTTTATCGTAGGTGGTTTGGGTATTGCCTTTGTTGTATGTTGGCTGTGACCCCTGTCCTCTACCTGCTCCCCTATTTCCGGGGCGACGAAAGGAGCTGCTCCGAAAGGACTGAGTCTGGAGAGCCCCCATGGACTTTGCAGTGTCCGTGTCCTTTTTTATTTTCTCAAGGGCTGTGTCAACCTCCGGCCCGAATAAATAGTCGGGGTTGACAGGTTGGTTCAGTATATTATTTTGCACCTCAGGTTTGAACCCGGAGATTCGCAACCAGGCATGTCGTCGCAGCATGACGCTTGTGTTTATGGCCCTGGCCGCCGTGTCCGCGGCATCTAGTGCACACTTGATGGAAGCATTTGTGAGTAGCTGTCCCTCTCTGATAAGAATTTCTGCACCTTCTTTGAACTGGTCAGGGAGATGTTGGAGTAGTTGCTCCATTGTATCATAGTGCGCTCTATCGTAGCGAGCGAGGAGCGCTTGAGTGTTGGCTATGCGCCATATGTTGGCAGCCTGGGCGGCAACTCGCTTGACAGAGGTCTCTAAAACCTTGGACTCTTTGTCCGGGGGAGGACCGTCACCTGTCGTTTGCGAGTGTGCCCTCTTGCGAGCATTCGCAACGACAATGGAGTCGAGAGGTAATTGGCCTCTGATGTAAGTAGGGTCCCCAGGTGCTGATCTGTACTTTTTGTCGATCCTGGGGTTTATCACCCGTGCCCTGGTGGGTTCCTTGAAGATGTCCTTGGCTGGTTTGAGGACTCCTTTCAGCATGGGCAGAGTCTTTACATGCCTTTCCGAGGAAGCGAAAGTGTCCATAAGGAAGTCGTCTTCCACGGTGTCAGAGTGAAGCTGCACTCCATGATTATTTGCAGCACGTTCAATAAGAGCGTTGAACGCTGCAGTGTCCTCTGTCGGAGATGTTTTCGTTCCATAGAGTTGTGGGTCCTGTGCATCTAGAGGTGCACTGGGGTCTGCAGGGTCGCCCCAAGTCTGATCAGGGTCCTGTTGGTCATCAGGGTCCATGTCTCCGTGGTAAGGGACTTGGTCATCCATATAGTCTGCCAACGCATCCGTGTCGGAGTGTGTGGGAGAGAATGATAGTGGGTCCTGGTAGGGCGAGTCGAAAGATTCGCAAAGCACAGGTTCTGAGTCCACAGGCAGCTTTCTTTTTAGTGGGATCCTGAAAGGGTCCAAGGGTGGCTCCGAAGTTATCCTCCGGTCCTGGATAATCATCCTGCCGGTGTTGGCGTCGATGTAACGTGACGGAGACGTCTCAGCAGGTGTAACCGTGGTGTGGGTGACCCGTGTCCTGAGTTGGAACATTTTCGGGATCGTGGATGGCGGCAGGCCAAAAGTTATGTTGGCTGGCGCCGAAGAGGCTGTTTGAGCTTTTAGTGGGCCGGAGCCCGATGTGTCCTGGAGGACCGCTTGGGTTTTGCTGCTTTGTGCTGCAACGGTTCGCACTTGAAGCGCTTTCGAGGCCTTAGTGCCCACCAGGTTTGTAGAGGCGACCGTGGACTTTTTCGGCGCCGGTGGGTCATCGGGTCGAGGGGCGGAAATGGCCGTCGACGTCTTCGATGCAGGAGGCTTCGGTGTTGCCGCAGAAGCGACGTGAGGCGCAGCAGGTGGTATGACCTTCGGTTTAGGAGTCGATGGCGTCGGCGCCGAGAGCCGAGCAGGTTTGATGGCACCGAGGGCCTTTTTCCGAATGCCGACTCCGGCGTCGGCCGCTTCAAGTTCAGCACCGAAGTCTCGTTTAGTGCGCTCGGTGCCGATGCGTGTCGCTGACGTCGAAGGTGTGGAAGGCCTCGACCCGACTAGCGCCACTTTCGGTTTCGGTTTCATTTGCACCGGTGCAGCTTTCGGTTTCGTAGAAGGGAAACCAGCCGTTTTAGGTAATAATGGCTGCCGCTGAACGTCCGAGGCCGGGCCCGAGGGCGGGGCCGAAGATGCGCGGGATAGGTCTCGGGTAAGGCCCGAAGGCGATCCCTCGACCGGAGCCATAGACTGTGGCACTGGGCCCTCGTCAGTCTGAACGGGTAGGCCTTGCTCGTCATTGGAGCTACTCTCTTCGGCCCCTAAGGCCTCATCGTCGTCTCCTACCTCGGCGTTGTCTTCATCTCTGCGAAAGAGTGATTCGTCGACGTCGTCCGAACCGGAGTCATGTTCGGAACCGGGATTGGAGGGTAGGATTTCCAACTCCTCGACATCTTCGGCGTTGAAGATGTCCGCCGGGGCCGGTGCCGCGTGCTGCGCTTCGAGTCTCGCCGCTCGTCGATTCCGTAGAGTTTTCTTGGAACGGAACCGGGCACAGGCCATGCATGTCGATTCGTCGTGGTCCGGCGACAAGCATTTGTTGCACACCGGGTGGACATCGATATGGGGATATTTCGCATTGCATAGCGGGCACCTCTTGAATGGTGTCCTCGACTCCATCGTCGGTGTCGTCGATGGTCAGGTAAAAAGCGAAAAGTTGTTTCCGAAGTTAGTAAGCTAACAGGTAGTGTCGAAACCGATCGAGTGAACAGTACCGACGCGAACTAAAGGCCTTTTGGCCTCGACAAAGTTTTTTCCTAACTAGAGTTAAGATAGCACATCCGAACCCAATGGCGGAAAAAAACAATCTGAGGATGGAGAGGATGCCCATGCGCACTGTAGTCCAGGGGAGGAGTCACCTATCCAAGGATACTTCGAAGACTCTTCCAGGACAACAACGTGCAAACATCCGGACCCAACACTAGGCGGCGATCTATGCACAGATATGAATTCAGCAGCCCACATGCCTCGAACAGGGGTATTATTCCAAAGTGTTAGACACCTTACACAACATGTTTTGATAAAGCCAAACCATAGTTACCATAACCGTTTAAGATTATAAGGCACTTTAAGAGTATATGGTAGGGGGAACAACCTTTACAACGCAACTTTTACAACGCACTACCATTACAACGCATTTTTTACAACGCATAATCCATTACAACGCATGACATTACAACGCATGACACTACAACGCATTTTTAAAAACTACCTTTACAACGCATTCCATTACAACGCATACTACCATTACAACGCATACCATTACAACGCATAATATTACACTATACTATCCAACACTTACCCTACTGATGCACCCCCTGGAGTTAGAATAGTAATTTTTACCCCTACACTATCCAACACTTACCCTACTGTTGCACCCCCTGGAGTTAGAATAGTAATTTTTACCCCTACACTATCCAACACTTACCCTACTGTTGCACCCCCTGGAGTTAGAATAGTAATTTTTACCCCTACACTATCCAACACTTACCCTACTGTTGCACCCCCTGGAGTTAGAATAGTAATTTTTACCCCTACACTATCCAACATTTACCCTACTGTTGCACCCCCTGGAGTCAGAATAGTAATTTTTACCCCTATACTATCCAACACTTACCCTACTGATGCACCCCCTGGAGTTAGAATAGTAATTTTTACCCCTATACTATCCAACACTTACCCTACTGATGCACCCCCTGGAGTTAGAATAGTAATTTTTACCCCTATACTATCCAACACTTACCCTACTGATGCACCCCCTGGAGTTAGAATAGTAATTTTTACCCCTATACTATCCAACACTTACCCTACTGATGCACCCCCTGGAGTTAGAATAGTAATTTTTACCCCTATACTATCCAACACTTACCCTACTGATGCACCCCCTGGAGTTAGAATAGGAATTTTTACCCCTATACTATCCAACACTTACCCTACTGATGCACCCCCTGGAGTTAGAATAGTAATTTTTACCCCTATACTATCCAACACTTACCCTACTGATGCACCCCCTGGAGTTAGAATAGTAATTTTTACCCCTACACTATCCAACACTTACCCTACTGTTGCACCCCCTGGAGTTAGAATAGTAATTTTTACCCCTACACTATCCAACACTTACCCTACTGTTGCACCCCCTGGAGTTAGAATAGTAATTTTTACCCCTACACTATCCAACACTTACCCTACTGTTGCACCCCCTGGAGTTAGAATAGTAATTTTTACCCCTATACTATCTAATACTTACCTTAAATGTAATTTAATATTATGCGTTGTAATGGTATGCGTTGTAAAGGTAGTATGCGTTGTAATGGTAATGCGTTGTAAAGGTATTTTTTAAAAATGCGTTGTAGTGTCCTGCGTTGTAATGTCATGCGTTGTAATGGATTATGCGTTGTAAAAAATGCGTTGTAAGTGCATGCGTTGTAAAAGTGTGCGTTGTAACGTCATACATCCTATGGTAGGCTATATCATAGAACAGCTATAAGGACATGGTTCCGAAAGCTGCAGACAGGCTCAGCTCATGCTAGAGCACCATCTCACATGTTACCAAGCACTCTGCCTCTAGGATTGTTAAGGCCAGCCATAGGAGTGGCTGATAGGTACACATGTGTCTATATATAAGGTAGGTATAGGAATACTACACCTAAGCAAGGGGTGATTACACGACCTTGCCCCAGCTGAGTGATCAGCCAGTTGTGTCAAAATGGAAGGCCAGGCCAGGGGTGGCATAATACATGCTGCAGCCCCTGGTAGGCCTACGGTACACCTATGCCCTGGGTACCTAAGGTACACTGTACAGGGGCCAATAAGGTGACCCTATCCAATTGGGTTATGCACCTAAAGTACATAGTATTAATTTAGAGAGAACACAGCAGGGCTGTGGGTCTGATTAGCAGGCCCACAGCACATCTAAGTCGAAAACCAGTAAAGCAAAAAGCAAAAAGTGGGGATGAACATAGAAAGCAGACCCTACTCTCCAACAGTTACCATGTGAAAATGGTCTGAGTGAATGTAAGTGTTTAGAGGCCTGAGATCTAAAATAGGTCGTAAGGTCTCGTCCGTCTTTGGAATTAGAAAGTAGAGGGAGTAGACCCCTACATTTTGTTGATTTATGGGGACCTGCTCTATTGCTGCTTTTTGCAGGAGGGAGCTTACCTCTAGCGTTAGAAGCGCAGTATGCTCTTGAGACATAGGGCGGTGCCTGGGTGGAATGTTGGGGGGTGTAGATGTTAATTCTAGGCAATACCCTGACTGAATAATTTGTGTCACCCATCTGTCTGAGGTAATTGTCTCCCAGACGTGAAAGAAATGTTGTAGTCTGCCTCCGACCGGAGTGGAATTGTCTGGAGGGAGCGGGGGAAAGTCATTGGGCAGGAGGTGTGGCAGAGCGGGCGGTATTTGTTTTGCCTCTGCCCTTATTATTATTGCCTCTGTATCCGCCTCTTTGATAACCTTTCGTGAAGGTAGATTGCGGAGGGGATTTATAGGACGTGGATGCACTATCTGAGGAGTAGCCTCTGCCTGTACTTCGAAAGGAAGAGCGGCGAAAAGAGCGCCTGGGAGTGTGGGACTGCAGGGCTCCCATGGATTTTGCCGTGTCTGTATCTTTCTTCATCTTTTCGAGGGCTTCGTCTACTTTGGGACCAAATAGATGGTCCTGGTCGAATGGGTGGTTTAATATAGAGGCTTGGACCTCTGGTTTAAAACCTGAAATCCTGAGCCAGGCATGGCGACGGAGAAGGACACTGGTGTTTATGGCCCTGGAGGCCGTATCTGCTGCATCTAGGGCACATCGTATTGAGGTATTGGTTATTGTTTTTCCCTCTTGAATAAGTTCATTGGCCCTAGTCTTGTACATTTCAGGGAGATGGTGCATGATGGCCTCTAGCTCATCATAATGCGCTCTGTCGTATCGCGCCAACAGTGCTTGCGTATCAGCTATACGCCATATATTGGCAGCTTGTGACGCAGTGCGCTTCCCTGACGCATCTAGGAGCTTGGACTCTTTGTCAGGTGGGGGTGCTTCGCCTGACGTCTGAGAATTTGAGTGTTTCCTAGCTGTAGATACCAATAGGGAATCCAATGGTGCAGGGCCATTAATGTAAGAAGGGTCTGTGGGTGCGGCCTTATATTTTTTCTCTATCCGAGGGTTTATGGCCCTGGCCCTGACTGGGTCCTTAAAAACCTCAGGGGCATGTTTAATTAAGCCCTTTAACATAGGTAGAATGGCAGTGGATCTATGTGTATCCTCAAAGGTGTCCAGGAGAAAATCTTCCTCCACTGGGTCGGAATGTAGCTCCACCCCATGGTAGTGTGCCGCCCTTTGTAACAAATGATGAAACCCCAGGGAGTCTTCAGGTGGGGATGGCCTAGATGGGTAAAGGTCATCCTGTGGGACATCTGGGATGTCCGGATTGTTATAGTCATCCCATGGGTCTGGAGATCCAGTAGGGGTGGGATCTTGTGGCACATCTGCTGGATCATTATAAGGGTCTCCCAAATCGTCTGGGACAGGAGACAAGGTGGGGGAACGTTGGGGTGGAGGGGGTGTAGGCGGAGAGGGTGGAGGAGGTGGAGGAGGTGGGGAAGGCATTCTTAAGGGAGAGGTAGCAATGTCCTTCCTCTTTGGAGGTGGAGGCAGAGCCGGCTTGTCCAAATGTCTCTTTTTCGAAGACAAAGTCAAGTGTCCAGTGTTTGGATCCTTTGTGAGGGTTTTTTGCAAAGGATCTGGTGTGAAAAGCTCCTGCGACCCTGGTTGTTCGGTCGGTACCGAAGGTTTCGGGGCCGACGGCTTTTTAGGTTTTTGGTGGGCGCCGAAGAAGGCTTCGGCACAGGAGTGTCGCTGCCGGGGGCCTTGTGATGTTTTACAGGCGCTGAAGGAGCAGGTTTCGACACCGAAGGCTTCCGTGCCGGGGTTGGTGCGGAGGTGGAGGCCGATTTTTTCTTCGGTGCCGAAGGGTGTTTCTCGGCACCGGGGGTTGGCTGGCTCGAGCCCGAGCTGCCGGAAGGCTTAAGAGGCTTCTTTACCGGGCCCGAAGGTGGGGTATGAGAAGCAGTGTCCTTGGTCTTGCCTAGGCCCGGAGGCGAAGGTGTGACCGAAGCCTTTTTCGGAATCGGTGTGGGAGGGGGCATTGTACTCACGACCCTCTGCGCCGGAGTGATGTCCTCCACATCTGAGTCGTCGGCCTCTGAAGCGCTGACGAGGTCGTCATCCTCCTGTTCGATGTTCTGCTGTCCCGAAGTTTTGACGTCGTCTCCGAAGATGCCGACTGGAGCGGAGGTCGAAGAGTGCGCCATGTTGCGTCGAGCCCGTCGATCTCGAATGGTCTTTTTTGAGCGAAAAGACCTGCAGGCGGGACAATTTCGGGCCTCGTGTTCTGGGGAGAGGCAGAGGTTGCACACCTCATGAAGATCCGTGTGGGGAAACTTGGACCCACATCGAGGGCACTTCTTGAAGGGAGTTCTTTCCATCAGCCGAGACCGGTGCCGGAATAGGCCCGAAGGCCGCCGTCGACGACCGGAATCAAAGAGGTGCCAAAGAGAAGATGAATAAGATGATTCCTTATATTGAAGAAGCTCGATGAGCGAGGATTTTTCGTCGATCGGTGAACTAGAAAGTTCGGGACCGGAGCACGAAGTATTACATCCGAGCCCGATGGCGGAAAAAAACGGACCGAAGGAGGAGTCACCGAACTCGTGACTTCCAAAGACCAAAAACAAACTGCAAACATCCGGGCCCAACACCAGATGGCGATATATGCACAGTGTATAATCTGCAGCTCATATGCCTCGAACAAGAGGTTTAGGAATGTCGACGTGCAAGGGGACAAGGCCTAGGGCCTTTAGAATCGCTGGGGCTGGGGCCACACTAATCCACCCAAGGCAGGTAAGTAAAGGACCCACGGGAGACGCGTGCAGTGTGAGAACACAGCCGCGGGATCCCTATTGATTTCAATGGAGCAAGTCGCGGTTGGATTTTTAAAGTTTTAGGGTACTTCGGGAGAGTCTACAAGCAAGCCACTTACAAGGTAAGTACTTCGAGGGCCAACACCCACAGGAGCACCGGAGTGCACGAGTTACCTCACCCAGTGAAGCCGGGTGCATAGGTGTCTTTTGGTGTCGGGTCGCGGCGTCGTTTTCAATGGAAGCCGAAGAAGATTTGCTGCTTGTGAAGACTAGAGAAGTGTCCGGTGCAATCCAAGGCTGGATTCAGAAGAAGGAAGACCTGAAAGCAGAAGGGACAGTGTTCACTGTCACTTGCCAGTGACCCGGGGGCAGGAAGATGGATGCCCATGGAAGTCGGGTGATTTCAGGTGATCAAGGGTGTTTTGACTCTTCAGCCACGAGGTCCAGGAGGAGTCGACGACGACCAGGAGCTGGATTCGGGGTGTCCCATGATGTCTGCAGCTTACTGAGGAGTCGGCAACCGGATTGGAGCCAACAAGCCTTGGCAACAGCAAGTCTCGTGGAAAGTGAAGAGAGTCAGCGGTGCAGACCAGCAAGGTCTGAGGGACTCACCCAGTGAGGGTAAGTCAGGGCAGGCCTGGAGCAACCAGGGAAGCCCTTTGGTTTGATGAGAAAGTCTTCAGGGGACCCACAAGCCAGCCGGCAAGGGATCGCGAAGACGCCTCGTGAGGATTCCCTTCACAGGAGCCCACGGTCACTCGGGACGAGGTAGGCCTCTGATTTTCGAGGGAAATCCTGCTGGAGGCTTGGACCACAGGTGGTCCAATGCACAAGTTCGTAGAATGTCGTGAAGGGGTTGCACTCGAATAGCGCACGGTACCCGGGTATTGCGGTTCCTCGTCACTCGTGGGGTCCACTCACCTCAGGTTTGCTGGGGACTCACAATGGCCGTCGAGAAGTCAGGAAATCCACTTCCGGGGCTGCAGGGACTTCAGACTCCGGCGGGAGCGGGAAAGTTTGCGACCGTTGATTCAAAGTTTTGGTGCCTGCCAAGCAGGGGAGTCACTCCTTGACTCCAAGGGAGATTCTTCAGTCTTCCAAAGGTAGTGGAACGTCGAAGGTCCAGGATTCTTCTTGTAGAGCGTCGTCCAGGGATATCTAGTTTGCAATGGCAAGGGTTCCCGATCTTATACTAAAGGAAAGGGAGGGACTAGCTCTATGACCACTCCTCTGGGAGGGTCAGGGGAGTGGGTGGTTACACCCATTTCCCTTTGTCTAGTTTCGTGCCAGAGCAGGGGCAGGTAGCCCCTGAACTGGTTTGAGCTGGCATATGCACAGAGGGGCCTACTGCTCCCCCAGTGCAGGACGTCAAAGCACTCTAGGAGTGCACCCACCCAGCCCCAAAACACTAAATCCTGTCTGGAAGCTGGTGACACCTCCCTGTGACAGGATGCCTATTGTTGGGCCTCCTCCACTGCGAGTTTCAGTCAGCAGCAGGAGGGCAGCCCAGTGTCTGTGCTGTTGGCATCCATTTTGTGATGCCAGGCTCTTTCAGACTTCTACCGTCTGTCCACAGTAGGTACATGTCTATCCCTCTAGAAGGGTGGGATCATACTCCCACACCAGTTACTGGTGTGGGGGTATGATTCCAAGGCGTTTGACACCAAACACAACATGTTTTGATGCAGCCATCCCAAAGTTAGCATTTACCGCTAGGTTATAATGCACTTAAGAGTATATGGTTTGACCACATCCACAAACAGCCACAGAGAATAGACTATGCCAGCTGCAGAGGGGCCCTGCTCATGCAGAGGCACCCCCTCACATGTAAACCAAGCACCCTGCCCTCAGGATTGATAGGGCCTGCCTTAGGGGTGACTGATGGGTTTATCTGTGTGTGTAAGGTGAGATATAGGGAACCTATACCTCAGTGAGGAGTGCTAACACTACCTCACCCAGGCTGCAGTAGCAGGCCTGTAGTGTCAGATTTAGTTTGCTTCTCAGGGGTGGCATAATACATGCTTCAGCCCCTGGTAGGCCTGTGAAGTACCTATGCCCTTGGTACCTAAGGTACCATATACTAGGGGCTCATAAGGTACCACAGTATCCAATCACTAGTGCATCTAATATGCACTCCAAGCTGTTTCGAGAGAACAGAGAGACAGGCGCCCTGATTAGCAGGGACCCAGCCAGACTACAGCCAAAAACCAGTGTTAACATCAGAAAAAAAGTGGGGGCAACATAAGTGCAGATCCTACTCTCCTACAGCATCTTAGAGATGCCCCCTGAAACCTAACCTACAATCCACGTCTGGTCTGAGAGGCTGCCACACAGCAGACATGTTGCTGGACCCCTGGGTAGGAGAGCCCCTGTTCTCCTGGGCCTGCAACAATGCACATCCTGGGCGAGGGGTTAGATCTCCTCCCCCAGGATGGGCAGGGGGAAGCTTCAAAGGCATGCCGCCTCTGTGAGCTTCCCTGGGCCACTGCAACCCCCTACTCTGGCGGGAAGCTTGGACTGAAACCCCAAATAAGGACATGGGATGTGCCAGCCTGCCAACCCCACCCCTCAGGTGGGGGAGGCGAGGTGAAGCCCATCTCCGGGCGCTCGCCATCTTGAAGATGGAGGCCCTACCCAATCAGGACTAGGCTACTGCCCCCCTCCCACAGGAGAGTGGCAGAATAGGGGGTGTACCGACCCCAGGACAGGGACACCTTGGTCCCTGCCCTTTAACTACCTGTAACGCCCCTAAATCTACTATTTAGGGGCACCCTGAACCTTCCTTCCCCAGATTCCGAAATACAAAGAAGAGCAAGAAGAAAGAAGACCTGCCCTGCAGCTGCTAAGAAGAGTAAGACACCAACTGCTTTGGCCCCAGCCCTACCGGCCTGTCGACCCTCGATCCTGCTCTTTCTACAACCCGGCACCTCTTGTGGCCAGCAACCTCACAAACCCCGGAGGACCTGGCTACCTTTTGGCTCTAAGCACCTGGGACTCCCATGAGTAGAGGCTCTACTCAAAAACTGCTTCTAATCCCTGGCATCAGCCCGGAACCGCGAACCCTTCACACTGCACCCGCCAAGCCTGGCCTGTGCCGGAGTGAACAAAGACCACGAGGATGGCCCCACAGAGACTGTGACCCCGAGTCTGGCACCCAAGGACTTCCCTCAACGCTCCTGACGACGCCTGCAGCCTCAGAACCAGGTGCCCCCCCAACCGCAATCAACAGAAGGCACCCCTGCACCCGGTGCCCTGCGGCCCCCTGTGCCCAACTCCGGGGTATCTACCTATCCTCCAACTACCCAACTTACCTCTCGAAGTGGTGGTGGCACCTGAAGAATCTTCGTCCCAGAGCTTGCAGTCTTTTTCTAAACCGGAGCATTCCCTTTGAAATCAATTGAGCACCCGAAGGCTCAAAAGCACCCTGCACCCAGCCGCCCGAGTGGCCCTGGCAGTGTAACCTCTACACCTATCTACTTCTCCATTTGGCCTGAGCAAGTGACCAGGAGCCCAGCTCCCACAGCCGCTAGTCAGCAGCCACCAACCAAGGTCCCCCTGCCTCCCCTGGGGTAACATTGGGCCTAACTCTCTCTGCACCCGGCTGCCCCTGTGCCCTGTGCCACTGAGGGTGTAACAACTGTACCTACCTGACCCTGGGAGACCCCTGAGTCTATGCCCAGAAAATTAACTCTGCCAGTTGAGTATTTACCTTAAAGCCGATAACTCAATTTTCTCCATAGGGTAACATTGACTGGTTTTTCCTGAAATTTCTTCTAAGTGTAGACTTCTCAAAATTTAAAATATTCACCAAAAATCAGCCGAGTAACGAAAACGAAAATACTCACCTGCTATTAGGTGAGCTCCCAGTGCTGGATCTTGGTACTCAGCACTGACTCTGAAAAATATTCACAACCGTACTTACCAGTAACCCAAATTTCTTCCATAGGAAACCATTGACTGTTTTTCTGTGAAATTTCTTCTGTCGATTTCTGCAAACTTTAAATATTATTTAAAAATCGTATAAATTGAGAAAACGTAATTACTTACCTGTTTTGGATAAAGGTCTCAGTACTGAGTCTAGGCACCCAGTACTGGATTACAAAAGTAACGAGAACATACTATACCTGCAACTTGAATTTCTTCCATAGGGAATCATTGTCTGTTTTCTATGAAATTTCTCCTGTGTCAACTTTTAAAATAGCTAAATATTGTCTGAAAATCATAACAGTAACTAGGTCGACTTTTATCACTTGTTTCTAAGTACTGACACAAGACTGAATCTAGGATCCAGTCCTGGAATCCCAAAAGTAATCCTAAACGTAATCTATTGCAAATAACTTGAAACTTCCATCGAACTCAATGCACGATTGTGTTTAAAATTGTGTTGCCTATTGCAACCACTTGTAACTTTCTACAAAAGTCAATTGCATATTGCAAAAGTATTTATATAAAGCATCTCATTCTGAGAAAGTATATTGTAATACCAATTGTTGGTTCTAAAATAAAACAAGCATATATTTTTATATATAAACCATTGGCCTAGAGTTCAGTTATTGAGTGTGTGAGACCATTTGCTGACTGAGTGTGTGCAACAAATGCTTTACACTGTCCTCTGATACTGCCTGTGAGAAAGTGGCTCTGTATATACTGTTCCTAAATAGGTACAGGGTGTACAGAGTCCACAGTCCCCAGAGGTTTGGCAGAGGCTAAGGAATATTCTACTTACCAGTATGCATCTGTTCTTGGCATGTAGAGCTGCAGATCTACACACTTTTGCATAGATCGCCATCTGGTGTTGGGCCCGGATGTTTGCAGTTTGTTTTTCCCTTTGGAAAGTCTTTGGAAGTCACGAGGTTGGTGACTCCTCCCTTGGATCGTATTGCGCATGGGCTTCGGCTCCATACTCAGATTGTTTTTCACCAGCAGGGAAAGATGGAGCGTAGTAATAACAGTGAAGAAACCCATGTGTGTGTATCTAAATAAGATGAACTGGAAGAGATAGAGGTAGCCGGGGAGGCGGGTGGGCGTGTGTAGATCTGCAGCTCTACATGCCAAGAACAGATGCATACTGGTAAGTAGCATATTCCGTTCGAGGCATATGAGCTGCAGATTACACACTTTTGCATAGACTATATAGCAGTACCCACCTTAGCGGCGACCACCGGTATCTGATGCATTGGTTTGAAATAATGTTTTGAGTACAGCCTGGCCCACACTAGCTTGTTGCTTAGTCTGCACATCTACACAATAGTGTTTCGTGAAAGTGTGCGGTGTTGACCATGTAGCTGCTTTGCAGATATCATCTAATGAGATGTTCCCTAAAAATGCCATGGAAGCCCCTATGTTTGAGGCATATGAGCTGCAGATCACACACTTAGGATAAGATCGCCATCTGGTGTTGGGCTCGGATGATTGCAGGTTGTTGTTGTCTTTGGAAGAAGCCTTTTGGTCACGAGATAGGTGACTCCTCCTCTGAACAACAGTGCGCATGGGCATCCACTCCATCGTCAGATTGTTTTTTTCCGCCATTGGGTTCGGATGAACTTTTTTCCGCTCCAGCAGAAAACTTCTAGCAATCGAAACAACTCTCGAAATATTTACTACTCGACGTCGAAATCCACTCGGACCGGTTCCGGACGCGGCTGATGGAAAGGACACCCTTTAAAAAATGCCCCCAATGTGGAGCAAAGTTCCCCCACAGTGATCACCACGAGGTTTGTAACCTGTGCCTGTCGCCGGAACAGAACGAATCCAGCTGTCCAGCCTGCGCCGCATTCCGTTCGAAGAAAACCATCCGGGACCGAAGAGCTCGACGTCATATCATGGCCAGGCCAGCTCCAGAACCAGACGACATCTTTGCCCAGGATGTCCCTGAAGACGATTCCGAAGACCTCCAAATCGTATCCGAGGCAGACGATTCCGATGACCTCATCACTCCAGGGCAGCGTGTGAGTACCAGCTCCCCTACCCCAACCCCACCAAAAAAGACATTGGTCAAGACTCTGCCAGCTGGCCCCAGTCGCGACCGAAAATCATCTTCAGAAGCCCCGCCCTCGGGCCCGGCTCCGAAGAAAAATAAGCCTGCAGGTGGCTCGGGCTCGAGCAAACCTCATATTATTGTGCCCACAATACCTTCGGCACCGAAGATTCCACTCTCTGCACCGAAGCAGGCTCCAAGGCCAAAATCTCCATCGGCACCAAAACGTTCCTCGGCACCGAAGTCTCCACCGGCACCGAAACGTTCTTCGGCACCGAAAGGTTCTTCGGCACTGAAAGGTTCTTCGGCACCGAAAATTCCACCGGCACCGAAAGGTTCTTCGGCACCTAAATCTCCGCCGGCACCAAAAGGTTCTTCGGCACCAAAACCATCCTCGGTGCCCAAAAAAGTCCACAAAGACTGCCGATCTCTCAAAAAACAGATCGGAACCGAAACGGTCGACGCCACAGCCACTTTCGGACACTGAGGAACTTTTTCGACCAGATCCTACTCAAAAACGGATCTACATCAATCCGAAAACCGGACATGTCACAGCGATGTCATACAAGAAAAGGAAGCTGGACATACCACCACCTCCAGCTCCCGTAAAGAAGAAGGACTGTGCCACTTCACCCATTCGTCGTTCCTCTACTATATTACCTCCCATCCCATTCCCCCTGTCCCCACCTCCTTCTCCTCTACCATCTCCTTCTCATACACCACCCCCACAGGATGATGATGATGATTTAGGGGGAGGGGGAGACCCGGATTACCTTAATGATCCTACTAATCCTAATGATCCCTTTACACTCCCAGACACAGCACCCTTAGATGACTGGCCTTACCCTGTACCTGATCCCACTACATACCCCTCCAAACCCTCCCCTCCTGATGACCATTTGGGGTTTGGTCAGCTTATAAATAGGGTGGCACTGTTCCATGGCGTCACTATGCACACAGACACACCTGAAGAGGACTTTCTCCTCGACACCTTTGAGCAGTCGCAAAAAACCGTTCACTTTCTGCCCATGATTAAGGGAGTGATAAAGCATGCCACTGAGGTTTTTAAAGACCCTGTTAGAGCTAGGGTTCTTAACCCCCAGATAGAAAAAAATATATAGACCGGCCCCACAGGATCCCGCGTACATTAAAGCGCAGCTCCCTTTAGACTCCTTAGTCGTGTCAAATGCCAGGAAGCGTGCTAACTCACAAACAACTGGAGACACACCGCCCCCGGACAAGGAGTCTAAACTTTTAGAGGCCTCGGGCAAAAGGGTTGCCGCACAAGCTGCTAACCACTGGCGTATTGCCAATACACAAGCCCTTTTGGCTCGATATGATAGGGCTCATTATGATCAGCTTGAGGACCTTTTGCAACACCTGCCTGATCAGTACAAATCCCAGGCCAATTACCTCATTCAAGAAGGCAAACTAATATCAAATGCCTCCAGTGCATTAGACGCAGCAGACACCGCCTCTAGGGCAGTCAACACAAGCGTATTACTTAGACGCCACGCATGGCTCCGTATTTCCGGCTTTAAGCCTAAAGTATAAACAACCATCCTTGCTCATCCCTTTAATCAGGAGCAACTATTTGGACCTGCAGTAGACACTGCATTAGAAACAAGCATTGGCATAGCCAATCGGTCTCATAAGTATTTAGTTATGCAGCACAATATCCTTGGTGCAACAACATTAACTGTTGCATGGTTAAACACTTATAAGGCCCCAAAGGCGAGACCTATTGGCTATGCCAATGTTGTTGTTTTTTTTTTAAAGGACAAGCAGTGCTATCAGGCTCCGGCTGCCACTTAGAGGTAGAGAGAGAGAGAGGTGTGTAGAGAGAGGTGGGTAGAGGGAGGTGTGTAGAGAGAGTCTTGACTGGCTCACTGAAAGCACTGCAAATATAGATAGACCAGACACACTCATGCACAGGAAAGAGGACACATACACATGAACACAAAGTAGCACACACAAAGACACACACACACACATGCAGACAAGCATTCAAGCGCAGACAAAAATACACTCAATAAAATATGGGCAAATTGACAGGCACTCAAAAACACCCTCTCACATGCACATAAGCTCACACAAGCAAGGACAGTGCTGCCCATGAACACACACACAACCGTGCATAAAACATGCAGAGATACACATATCACACAGAAAAGCACACAGACATGGCGTGTGAAATAGAGAAAGATGAAAATGATCAAAACTCCCTTGGAGATCCTGAACACGGCACTTAGCATTCACATGCTAGATAACCGCAGACAGTCACACGCATGCAGCAAAAGAAACTCATACACTTGCCCTCACGTGAACACACAAAAGTGTTTAGCCATGCACATACTGCCACACATACATGAACGCATTCACCCACAAACGTAAGCAAACACAGAAAGTCGTGCACGCACAGTAAAACATATGCACAAAGAAGGATAGGCAGTCAAACGTGTGCACAAACATACTTACACATACAAGTAAGATCTCACTCATTTGAATGGAGAATGCGCAAAACCCATCAGAGAGGATGTAGCCTAATGGCTAGGGCTGTCGATCTCAAATCTGGGGAACCGGGTTAGAGTCTCGGCAATGACGCTTAACATCCTGTGGTTCTGGGCAAATCACTTAACCTCACCGTGCCTAACAAAAATGAATGTGTCCTTGTGTAACGCAACTGGTGCTCATGTAAAGCGCTCTGATACTTCGGGTCAAGTTTGCACTATATAAAACTATGATGGAAAAAAATAATTAAATACAGCATTCAATTCAGAACCTATTATCCAGAACACCACACATATAAACAATAAAGCACAGAGATGTATTATGGCTGATTGGAAATGTGCTCACATCAAAACCCACCAAGATAAACAAAACACCACCATACCCAAGCATGCATTAAAAAATAACTCTGAACACAGGCCTAGAGAACGCCCAAAAATGCAATTAAGTAGCTATTGTGGTTACCTATTGGTCAAACAGTTGCCAGGCAATAAGTGCTTGTACCAACAAGGAACTACACAAGCCATTTAGTACTGCCGCCAGCTTTATCAACTATCAAAAAAAGTCACCACCTCTTGAAACATAGTCTACTAACCAGACAGCTACACAAATACAAATAAAAGTAAGGTCCAATATGGAAACATTGAAAAACTCATCCGGAGTAACTAAAAGCTCTGGAATGCCATACGAATGGGGAATTGAGTGCCACGGAAGTGCTATTTAACAATAAGCTCTTGTTTGATAGTCTGAGATCTAATCACCCTGACGAAGACACTATAGCGGTTGACGCAGCGCTTCAGATGTTAAGCGCCGATCTCCAAAATATTTGTGAAGTATAGCATTTACTTTCTAAAATCTATGCCTCTTAGACCTGGCACAGTTTGCATGTAGGGTTTATGTGCCTTCAGATTCCGGGTTTTTGAGACAAACAAAACCCACCTGCTTTAATTTGAGTTTGTCTGCAGATAAAATACTTTGGATTTTTGTGTATTTGATTAAGTACAATGTTTGTGATGGTAATTATAATGTGTACATATAGTTGTGTAACAGTCTCCATGTAGGCAAAATATGTATAATTTAATTAAAAAAATAAGGCTAGTATTACATAAAAATTCTAATTTCTTCGAAAATCACTCATGAAACTACGTTTTGACCAAAAGATATTGCGTTCCATAACCATCTTTAATTTACTCCTACACAAATTAATTTGAATAGTATCAAATTATTTAACTGCAAATCTAGTCCGCAAGTTAAAACGAAAATGTATGAATAAGTTCCTTTTTTGGGCTCCATATTACCACTTGTTCCACAGGGTAACTGGGAACTCGCTACAAGTAATAAACTAACATGAGGATGGGACAGCAGTCTGAAACACAGATTTACAATATTAAGTCATGTCGAAGGTTGAAAGTACTCTCATGGATGGGAAGTATGAGCTAACTATTGCTAATGTTTTACCCACTCAGGCCTGCCCTGTTTGCTGCCCTGTCATGCCATGTGTAACACCACCCACAGTCTAGGGAGTTAACTGCCATCTTTTGCAAGCTATAGACATCAGCAACAGATTTTTGTTTAGTGATACAGGCCTTTTACTTGTAAGGGTAAGTTATCCACCAGCCCACCCTGAAAAATATGAGTGGCCATCCAGTACTTGGGTTTTGGACTCCCATTTCAGAATGCAGAAGCAAGTCCCGTTCACCTTTTTTGCCTGGGAGGCCAACAGTCTGAGTGATCAAAGGTTTCCAACGACGAAGGGCAAGATGAGGGTCACAGCTGTGGGCCGTTACCCTGATTTTGCAAGGAACATGTTATTGAGCATTTAAACTAGAATTTATTGAGATGATGTCCCTCTCCTGTCTTTGCTGGCAGCACTGGAAGTTCCTGGATACTAGACAGCTGGTTTGGTTTCTCTGGAAGGGAGAGGGAGGGGCCACGTCCTGGAGGCAGTTTTCGATCAATCTGGAAACGCTTCTAAACTGGATTTCTTTTTCAAGAGTGGTTCTGGCAGATTATTTTTTAGCCAAAGGAACTCGTTCTAGGCAGGAATTACCTCATGATGTACCAAGGACAGGAGTATCTTGGAACGTATGCCTGGTTATTGCCTGGATTATTCCTATTCTGTCATGTTTTTCTCTGTTTGATAATTGAACGGAACTAAAAAGGCAATCTGCAGAGGAGCTGCGGAAAAGGGAGGTACATAGAATCAGACCAATCTCCTGTTCCATATGAGGGGCGGAATGCTGGAAAATGTTAAAACATGAAACTACTGTCCACAAATGCAGGATAACCAACACGAAAGGTTCAAGTTACAATAAAGAACCAGTAAACGTGAAGTAGATGCAAAAGTCATGAAAAGTGTGTAAAATTATAAACTATTGACAACAAGAAAGTGTCCACTTGCACTCCAAGACTATTTGAACTAAAAGACGACTTTCAAAGAAAACCTGAAATTGTTTTGTTGCTAGCAGAACATGCAATAAATCATGCATGGGGCTGGTTAAATTCAGTCCGATAGACGGAAGAAGCTTGCACGGCAAAGTACTGCTTTCTAAAAGTACTTGTAAAGATGTTGAGGTGAATCTGCATATTTAACCAAGCATTGGCTAACAAAGAACATCAAAGCGGCCGTGCGGCCGCAAAAGTGAAAGTAATCCCGGTCGAGCGCGGCGCGCGCGCCCGCGCACATGCACTGTAGCTCTAGGCTGGCCTGGTAGCACTTTTTGGAGCCCTCTCAATAAGTCTTGCCAGACCAGCGCATGCGCTGGGTCAGGCGAGACCTAAAAATGAAGAAGGATAATGAGACTGCCAAATCAATGGGAGCATTGCAGTCTCCTCAACCCCGGGGCTCCTTTCGTCGCTCCTTTTATATAGGAGCCTCCAAAAATGTGGGAACAGACACCTCTTCCACTTTAAAACTTCTGGACAAACATCCCCTAACAGAGGATATTTTAGAGGGGGTTACAGGGGAAACAATGCCAAAGGCCGAGGGCGGGGCAACACCAACACCCGCACCTCTCCAGCCACTAAACAGTGACTTACCTCCACTCCCCCCAGACCATCCCACTCCAGTCGGGGGGACGGATCCAACAGTTCCTACCTGTCTGGAATTTCATCACCACAGACAGGTGGGTAAGACAAATTATCCAGTTTGGCTACTGCCTCAAACTCATTAACACCCCCCCCCAAACATACCACCCACACACCGTTCAATGTCGTCACACCATCTCACGCTCCTCAAACAAGAAATGCGGTCCTTGCTCCATAAACACGCAATAGAACCAGTCCCACTTCAACATCAGGGCACAGGAGTATATTCTCTATACTTCCTCATTCCCAAAAAGGACAAGACCTTAAGGCCCATACTGGACCCATACTGGACCTCAGACCACTAAACCAGTATATACAATCAGATCACTTGCACATGATCACCCTCCAACAAGTCCTCCCGCTACTTCAACAAGGCGACTTCCTTGCCACATTGGACCTCAATGTGACTGTGATGGTGGACATGGTGGTGGACGTGGTGATGGTGGACGTGCGGGTGTGTTTCTAATTAGTAATACATGGCCCCATATAGATAAGAAACTGCTTTGCGACAGCAGCAAAGCAGGCGAGTCAGTCCGGCTCGGAGGCCAAAGGGCGTCTACAGAAAACCCTTATTTCCAATGGCAGGACACCGTTTAGCATAAACTGGGACGCCAGCCAATGGAAATGAGGGGCGGGGCTTGAAGCCCTCTTCTGAAAATCCCTATAAGCAATAAATCTTGCCGCGCGAGCTCCGCATGTGCGCAGCAACGCTAGGCTAGACCTAAAAAGAAAGAAGGCAGCTTTACAGAGAGGGTGATTGATAGGGAACAAACATTTTTCAAACGCTTCGCAAACACATGCTCACATTACGACGTAACAAAAATAAAAGGAGATTCATGATGCCTTTAAGCTGCCACGCAGAACCCACCAAAAGGGAAGCTTCGACAAGGACGAACATGAAACTAAGAAGAAAATAGTGCCTTTGACACAAACAAACAAGTTACTTACCTTCCGTAACAATGTATCTGTAAGAAACATTAGTTAGTTAGATCCCTCACCTTAGAATATCCCCAGGCGTCAGGCTGGATCCGGAAAGATTTTTGTAGCAATACCCCTTGCGCGTCGCTAGGCGTCGTCTGTGGCTCCGCGTCTGTCGTCGGCGTCGTGATTGCCGGGATGACATCGACGGAGTACTTAGACACCGCCCTCGCGCGCTGACGTCAGTTCTTGTACATAGCTTTCCGCGCCAGGAACGCAGAGCCATGCAAGAGACCGACACTGGTGCCAAAAAAGTCTAGGGGCCTGAAAAGGATAACCTTAACCCTAGATATCAGTTCGCAAAACGGGGAGGATGGGTGGGTCGGTGAGGAATCTAACTAACTAATGTTTCTTACAGATACATCGTTACCGAAGGTAAGTAACTTGTTCATCTGAAAGAAACAAGTTAGTTAAATTCCTCACCTTAGAATAGATACCCCAGCAATACCAACCCCGGTGGTGGGTCTGCGAACCACGATCACACCAGAAAGTCCTGGAGAACAGAACGGCCTAAGTAGCCATCTCTCCGGACTTGGCTATCTAGACAATAATGACTGGCAAACGTGTGCAGTGAAGCCCACGTCGCCGCCTGACAGATGTCCTGCAAGGGTACTCCCCGTCCCAGGGCAGTAGTAGTCGCTGTGGCCCGGGTGGAATGGGCTCTCTGCCCAACAGGAGGGTCCTTTTTTGCCAAAGAGTAACAAACCTTTATACACAAAACGACCCACCGTGAGATGGTCTGCTTGTGTACAGCTCTCCCCTTCTTAGCACCTACGTATCCAACGAAAAGTTGGTAGTCCACCCGGAACTGTCTGGTGCAGTCCAAATAAAAGGAGAGTGCACGTTTTGGGTCCAGACGGTGGAGCCTCTCTTCCTCTTTGGAAGGATGCGAAGGCCGAAAGAATTTGAATTTAAAATTATTTATAAAGTGTACGTTCATCAGCGATTTCATGGCGCTGCAACTAACAGATATCTGGGCGAGGGAAGCCGAAGCTGAGTTAAAAGGAAACAGAAACTGCTAATGAACTAGTTAAAAAATTTAGTAAACAAATGAGCTTTGAGCTGTTTCCGGAATTGCGGATAAAGAGTTAAGGCTCTAAGCTCAAGAGGCAGGGAGTTCCAGAAGAGTGGAGCAAGGGTCGCAAATTTCGATCCTCCCCATTTCTTCCTCCGAAACCGCGGGACTGTGAGAAGGGATTGAGTGGATGAACGCAGTTCCCTGGAGGGAACATAGGGAAATATCTCAGATGAGATAAAAGCCGGGGCCGTGCCCAGTCGTGCTTGGAAGGTGATGGAAGCAAGCTTAAACTGGACACGCGCGCGGACAGGGAGCCAATGTAGGGACTTGAGGAGGGGAGTGACGTGGTGAGACTTTGGTAGTTTAAACACCAGGCGCGCCGCCTGGTTTTGGATCTGCTGCAGACGCCTTAAGCTATATGCAGGTATACTTGCATATAAGGCGTTGCCGTAATCCAGGCGGGAGATGACCATTGCCAGGGTGATCAGTTTCAAAGCATCAAAAGAAAAAAAACGGGACACTTTGCGTATAGTGCGCAGTGAAAGAAAAGAAGAAGAAACCACAGAACTAGCCTGGAAGTGAAGGGTGAGTTGAGAATTGAGATTAATGCCTAATGTTTTTACTGAGGTAGAGGGGACAGGTGGAGAGCCTAGGGAAGGGGGCCAAAACAAGGAAGACCAGGGGCTGGACGAACCACCCGTCAACACCAGCTCAGTCTTGTCTGGGTTGAGTTTCAGATGGTTGTGGTTCATCCAGTCCCGGATATGAATCATGATAGATTGGAAGTTAAGAACAGAGGCAGGGGAAGAAGACAGATTAAAGACAAGTTGGAGGTCATCCGCATAATTAAATACGGTGACCTCCATTTGCTGCAGTGAGAAAATAAGAGGGGCGATGTAAAGATTAAACAAAAGAGGTGAAAGGGAGGAGCCTTGGGGGACCCCGCACTGAACTTTCCGAAAGTCCGCAGACAAATCACCCAGGCGAACTGCCTGGGTGCGGTCCCTCAGGAAGGAGGATAACCATACCAGCGCGGTGCCCCCGATCCCCGCCGCCCTGACACAGGAAAGCAAGATGGTATGATCAACCGTGTCAAAAGCGGCTGAGAGATCGAGGAGAACCAAGGCCTGGGTCTGGTTAGTGTCCATTCCCTCCCTGAGGTTGTCGAGGACCGAGAGGACTACGGACTCCGTAGAGTGTGCAGGGCGGAATCCGGCCTGGCGGGGGCAAGAACCCCGTACTTCTCTACAAAAGAGCTCAGAGCGCAGGTGACATGGCGCTCGAGCACTTTCGCCAAGAAAGGCAGGAGAGAGATGGGGCGAAAATTGGCAGGGACTGAGGGGTCTGCGCCCGGCTTCTTCAGGATGGGAACAATGACTGCTGTTTTGAGTGGATTGGGTACCACGCCCTGGGAGAGAGAACTATTGAGGAGGTGAAGGGGGGGGTCTGGACAAGTAGTAAAGATGTGACGGAGGATGTGGGCAGGGCAGGGATCTAACGGAGAGCCGGATTTGACAAGGGGAATTATGGAGGTCAGGGATTCCTTGGTCAAGGAAGGGAGAGTAGTGAGTTGTCCCTTGGGGGGAGGACACTGGGGATCCATAAAGGTAGGAGAGGGGAGAGGGATATTGGCTTTAATAGTGGCTATTTTCTGAATGAAGAAATTGTTTAGGGAGTGACAGAGTTCCTGGGAAGGGGTGGGCTTCAGAGTGGTTCTGTCGGAGAATGCCAGGTTGTGCACAATCGAGAAGATTTCCCTCGATTGGTTCTCAGCTGCGAGGATTTTTGAAGAAAAATAGGTTGTTTTGGCCGCCAAGATAGCCTTTTTATATTGAGTCAGGATGTTAATGAACTACAATCGCAGTGAGGGGCAGTAGTTTCTCCTCCAGGCCCGCTCCGCTCGACGTACCGCTAGTTTGGTGGCCTTAAGATCTTCATTAAACCACAGGTTGGCATCCTTCTCCCGCTTTGAGGTGACCCGTTTCAAAGGGGCAATAGAGTCGCAGCCTGAGGAGAGCCACTGTTCAATGGCCGTGAACTGGGAAAGGGTGGATAGACCTTGTAGGGAGGGGTAGGAGGTGGTGAGTAGGGTGGATAAATTTTCAGGGTCTACTCGCCCCCAAGCGCGGACCCAGATGTTCTTAGGAACTGGGGGCTTGGCCGGAGGATGTGTGGGAAGGGCAAATGAGATCAAATGATGGTCTGACCACGTACAAGGTGAGATGGATAGGGACTCTACGGGACAGTTCAAGGACCAAATCTGGTCTAGGATATGACCCTTGACATGGGTAGGAGAGTGAATATGAGATGTGAAGTTAAGAGATTGAAGGGTGTCTGAAAATTCTTTTGAGGATGGGCATTCTGCGGGGTCTGAGGGCCAAAAATTAAAGCCACCCAGGAGCAAAATGGAGGAGTTGTTAACTGTGATCGTGGCCAAAACTTCCAGCAAATCGGGGAGAAACAATAAAGGGGATTGAGGGGGACGATAGGTAAGCATGCAAGTGAGGGGAGGTGTAATAGAGGTGGTACGGATAGCCAGGTACTCCGTAGTGGCAATATCTGGCAAGGAAAGAGTTTGAAAGGGGAGGTCAGTTCGGGCGATGACCGCAACGCCGCCCCCAGCTCTACCATTATGGCGATCCGCACGTAGAGCGTAATATGGGGCTGGGAGATTGGCCAATAGAACGGGGAGGGAGTCAACGCAAAACCATGTTTCTGTTAAAAAAAGAAGATCTGGTGCATGAAGGTCTAGCAGCACCGATAGTTCATGCGAGTGGGCTACTGCAGACCGGGTGTTTAAGTAGTATACCGAGAGGGTTTTAGAGGATCCAGGGTTAACATCACCCACGGGGGGGTGAGGGGGAATGTGTTGAAGGGGAAGGATGGCGGGAGAAGGAGCAGGAGACAGGCCGAGAGAAGAAATGCGGGAACAGGTAGTGGCTGGTAAAGACCATGGGCCCTGGAGGCTGCGGAGTTGGGCGGGGGAATAGGTGATAAATTGGGCAGAGTGACGTGCCCCTAGCCCCGGACAGCCGCGGACGGGCGCAGACGGGCTTGCCTTAGGCGCCCCTTCGGCGCGCAATCGTCGCGCCCGCTGCGCCCGTCCGCTGCGCTTCCGGCCCATACACATTGTTTTATAGGGGCGTTTTAGAGGCAGTGGAGTAAAGAAAAGGGGGCGTGGCCGGCGAAGTGGGCGGAGCTAGCTCGCTCGCTGTTGATGGCGGCAGCGAGGGAGGATTCCCCGTGACAGCGTCAAGATCGGCTGTCTGGGGGTCAAGAGTCAGGCTGGAATCCTAGCTTTAGTGCAGGTAAGTAAAAACACAGAATTACACAAGTTTTAAAATTCAATTAGCAGCGCTCCCGGCTTTCCGCCTCAGGAGAATGTTAGAGTGGGCAAGGTGACAGATTGCCCGATGTGAAAGGGGGTCACCACTTTCGGGAGAAAAGAAGGACGAGTCCGGAGGACAACCTTGTCCGGATGAACAGACAGAAAAGGAGGCTGAGAAGAGTGAGAAGACGAAGGGTACAATTGTGAAGAGGCTCAAAGGGAGCGCACATCAGAAAGGTCAAGACAAGATTCAAGTCCCACTGAGGCATTACGAAAGGGACAGGAGGGAACATGTGGGTAATGCCTATAAGAAAATGTGAAACAACAGGGGACTTGAAAAGAGAGGGCTGATCAGGAAGCCTCAAGAATGCAGAGACTGCAGAAAGATAACATTTCAAGGTGCCCAGAGCAGAGCCCTGCTGGGCCAAAGAAAGAAGAAAGAGAAGAACCTCAGAAAGAGGGGCAGAGAGGGGGTCCACAGCCTTTGCTGTGCACCATGCCACAAATTTGTTCCACCTGCAGGCGTACACCGTTTTGTGGAGGGACGCCTGGCTACCAGAATGATATCACAGACTTCAGGAGGCAAGTCGCTCAATCTCCACGCATGGAGGTGGAGGCTGGACAGGTTCGGGTGGAGGACCGTCCCCGGTTGCTGCAACAGAAGGTCCTCCTGAAGAGGCAGACGTATCGGAGGATCGATTAACATACTGAGTAGCTCGGGATACCAGTACCTTCGTGCCCAATCCGGAGCCACTAAGATGACTTGGGCCCGGTCGTGCCTGATCTTCTTCAGCACACTGGGCAGAAGTGGTATAGGCGGAAAGGCGTACAACAGACCGCAAAACCACTCGCGACGAAAAGCGTCTCCGAGCGAGTGCCGCCTTGGAAATTCCAACGCGCAGAACTGCTGACATTGCGCGTTCTCTTCAGTGGCGAATAGATCTAACCAAGGCTCTCCCCACTGCCGAAAGAGGCCTTGCGCCACGTCCCAGTTGAGACGCCATTCGTGATCCGTCATGCACCGGCGGCTGAGTTCGACTGCTCTGGCGTTCAGAGAGCCCGCCAGATGGTGAACCACCAGGAATATGCCCTGGTGTTCCAGCCATGTCCAGAGGCGCAGAGCCTCCTGACAAAGGGTCCACGACCCCACCCCGCCCTGTTTGTTGCAGTGCCACATGGCGGTGGTGTTGTCCGTGAACACCTGCACGACACTTCCCTGGACAGTGGGAAGGAAGGCTTTCAGTGCAAGTCGGATCGCTCTCAGCTCCAGCAAGTTGATATGGAGTTGAGACTCCGCCGGAGACCAGAGGCCTCTGATCTTCGCTTCTCCCATCCGTCACTACTACATGCTCCGGTTGGGGTAGGGAGAGGCATCTGCCCTTGACCCAATCGCGGTCCGTGAGCCACCACTGCAACTGTTTCGCAGTGCCCTCCGAGATCAAGACATGGTCGGACAGGTTGCCTCGATGCTGGGCCCACTGAAACTTCAGGTCCCACTGCAGAGCCCGCATGCGCCACCTGGCGTAATGCACCAACAGGATGCAGGAGGCCATCAGCCCCAGAAGCCGCAGCACCAACCTGACCGAAACCCAGGATAGAGGCTGAAAGATGGGAATCAGAGCCTGAATATCCCGGACCCGCTGTTCCGGAGGATAGACCCGGAACTGTGCCGAATCGAGAACCGCTCCGATGAAAAGGAGCTTCTGGGAGGTACTCAGATGCGACTTCGGCACATTGATGGAGAACCCCAGCGAATGCAGGAGGTCGGCCGTAGTCTGGAGGTGGGAGACGACTTGCTGGGGCGAGCCCGCCTTCAACAGCCAGTCGTCGAGATAGGGGAAGACTGGAACTCCTAATCTGCGCAGATGAGCTGCGACCACCGCCATCACCTTCGTGAACACCTGAGGGGCACTGGTGAGACCGGAGGGGAGCACGGGGATATGAAAGTGCTCCTGACCCACCGTGAACCGCAGGTAACGCCGGTGGGCCGGCAGGACGGGGATGTGAAAGTAAGCGTCCTGCAAGTCCAACGCTACCATCCAGTCTCCAGGATCGAGGGCAGCCAGAACCTGAGCATCCTGAACCGCTCCTTCCGAAGGAAGGCATTGACGCTCCTGAGGTCCAAGATAGGGCGTAGGTCCCCTTTGCCCTTCTTGGGAACCAGAAAGTAGTGGGAATAGCAACCACGACCTACTTCTGGCCCAGGAACGCGCTCGACGGCCTCTTTGGCCAAGAGGGCCGTAACTTCCTCCTGCAGCAGATTCAAGTGATCCTCTGACATACGGTGGTACTGTGGTGGCATGGTTGGAGGGGTCGTCTCGAAGGGGAGGGAGTAGCCCCTTCGGACGATCTGCAGCACCCACCTGTCCGAAGTGATGGACTGCCAGTGGAGCAGGTGATGGCGAACTCTTCCGCCCACTGGGGTGGGATGGACCTGAGAGCTCGGACTAGGAGGGCTTTGAGGCGGATGCTGCCGGGGTGGATGTGGACTGACCGGCACATTGTCCTCCAATACCGCCTCGGCGGAAGCCACGTCCGCGACCGCGTGCAGGTTGGTTTTGCGGCCGGTGGCTAGGCGGACGTGAGGAGGCGCCCCTTCCTTGGCCACGAAAGGGGCGGAAGTTTGCGGCCGTGGGGCCGAGAGACCCAAGGACTTGGCCGTAGCCCGGGAGTCCTTGAAACGAGCCAGCGCACTATCCGCCTTCTCACCAAAAAGGCGACTGCGATCAAAGGGCATGTGAGAAGTTGGCCTGATGTATGATGTCACTAGTTCTAGTGTACACCTTATATCAGTCCAAATACCCTTATGGTGATTGGTTGTAAAGTCAACCTTATAGACCAGCTATCCTAGTGGTAGCATGGACAAGAGCAGTCTTAGGCTAAACTCTGAATGGCATGTGAAGCCAGCTGTGATACCATATATAATCCCTTGAATACCAAATGAAAGGACACCACAACAGATATATATATAAAATAAAGTGTATTTATTCTAGACAAACCCTCAGCACTCTTTATGAGATTAGAGGTAAGTACAACACAGTCTTATTTATGCATACATTAAGTCACACAGGTAAGTAATACAGTTAGGCCCTAGGGGCCACGCAAACCATATACTAAGTAAGTGGTATAAGGACCACTGTCACGGAAATAGGATAGGCCTAGGGAATCGCTGGGGCTACCCTATACTACCAAAGATTAGGAAGTGGGAGGCCCACGGGATTCAGGTGCAGAGTGGAAACACTCACGCGTAATGCGTATAATCGATAGAAATAGTACAGTTTTGAATTAGATAGATTTAGGACACTTCCGGAGTAGCTAGGAAGTCGAGACTGGAAAACTAGACACTAGGATAGTCACTATCCTGATGAGCACCGGAGTACCCAAGTTACCTAGCCCACAGGCTGCGGGTGCATAGGGGTGAAGTTGCGTCGGGTTTCGTCGTCGACTCCTATGGATGCCTGAAGAAAGATGCTGACAGGCAGTCAGTGAAGAGTGTCCGGTGGATCCCAAGGCTGGGATCAGGAAGAAAGGATACCTGCAAGCAGAGGGGACAGAGTCAAGGTCACTAGCCAGTGACCACGTGGAACCAGGAAGGAACCAGGCGATGTCGTGAAGATTTGCAGGTGAAGGTGAAGCTTGTCGCTGCAGCCCAGAGGACCAGGGAACGTCGAGGACGACCAGGACCAGGAGGCGAGCTGTCCCACGAAGGCTCTCGCTGTCGGCGGCGTCGAAGTTGGACTAGGACTCACCAAGCCTTGGCAAGCGGAACCCACGAAGAACGGAGGATTTGCTTCTGGTGCAGACCAGGAAGGTCTGGGGTGCTTCTTCTTTGCAGAGAAGCGGGAGCCAGTCTGGAGGAGCCAAACCAGCGCTGAAGAGTTCAGGGTGCGTCGTCTCAAAGGCCACTAGCCAGCGGGCAAGCAACCGGACAGACGCGGCAAGCAGGAAAATGCAGAAGGGCTCCACGCAGGACTCGTGGAGTGTGGAGGGCTGATCTTCGGTGCAGATGGTGCTTGGGGTTGGGGCTTCTCAATCCCCGGTGCACAACTTCGAGGGTGCCTCAGAAGCTGCGCTTGAAGATACTAGCCACTTTTCCCAGGTAGCCGGTCCCACGTCTCTCGTCGCCTCCACGAATCTCAGCACGGCTGTGGATGTGGATCAGGGTCGGAGAAGTCGGGAAGTCAAGGCTCTGGTCAGGATCTGCAGTCGGTCCCTCGTAGAACTGGAGCAAAGCAAAGGGTAGTCTCTTGATGGTGCCTGTTTGCACAGGGTAGCCACTCCTTGGCCACAAGGGAGATTCTTCAGTCTTCTTCTTTCGTCGAATGTCGAAGGTCCAGAGTTTCTGTTCAAGTTGCAGGTTCAGGATAATCTCAAGTCTTGAGGCCCAACTCCCACTCTTATACTAATCTGGGGGGCTGGGATACCTGCTAGGTCACGCCTTATGGGTGGGACCTGGGAGGGGGGTGGTTACACCCCCTTCCCTTTGTCCAGTTTCGCGCCAGGACTGGGGCTGGAGTGCCCCAGCACCGGTTTGAACTGTACTAGGCACGGGACACCTTGTGTGCCCCAGGCCTGTCTCATTCTATTCATCCCTCCCTGCCCCAATACACTAAGGCCTGTCTGGGGTGGGGCTAGCACCTCCCAAGGCAGGAAACCTATTGTCCAAGCCTCCCTGGCCGGGAACACTCCCAGCAGCAGGAGGTCAGACTCGTGTCTGTGGCAGCAGCATCCATTTTGTGATGCTGGGGCTCTGGTTAACTTTAACCGGGTAAGTAGGTTACAACATGTCTTCTCCCTCTAGAAGGGAGGGATAATATCCTCATCCCCAGAAATGGGATGGGGGTATTATTCCATAGTGTTAGACACCTTACACGACATGCTTTGATAAAGCCAAACCATAGTTACCATAACCGTTTAAGATTATAAGGCACTTTAAGAGTATATGGTAGGCTATATCATAGAACAGCTATAAGGACATGGTTCCGAAAGCTGCAGACAGGCTCAGCTCATGCTAGAGCACCATCTCACATGTTACCAAGCACTCTTCCTCCAGGATTGTTAAGGCCTGCCATAGGAGTGACTGATAGGTACACATGTGTCTATACATAAGGTAGGTATAGGAATACTACACCTAAGCAAGGGGTGATTACACGACCTTGCCCCAGCTGTGTGATCAGCCAGTTGTGTCATAATGGAAGGCCAGGCCAGGGGTGGCATAATACATGCTGCAGCCCCTGGTAGGCCTAGGGTATACCCATGCCCTGGGTACCTAAGGTACACTGTACAGGGGCCAATAAGGTGATCCTTACCAATTGTGTATGCACCTAGGGTACATGGAGTCCATTTTAAGGAGAGAGCAGACAGCCTGAGACCCTGAATGGCAGGATCTCAGGCCAACTAAGTCGAAAAACCAGCTAGACACTAGGCAAAAAGTTGGGGGTAACCATAGTCAGATATCCACCTTCCTACAGGGCATGTCCATGAGAGAACTCTGGACGTCCCCCGAGAAAGACGTGGACCGCAGCCAGGCGTGGCGCCGGAGCGCCACTGTGGTGGAAATCGCCCTACCCAGCGAGTCCGTGGTGTCCTGTCCACACCGAATAGCATGCCGTGCTGCATCTCGCCCGTCAGCAAGTGCTTGAGCGAGTCGTGACCGGACCTCCACCGGACACTGGGGCAGCACGTCCTCCATCGTATCCCACAGAGAGTGGGAGTAACGGTCCAAGAGGCAAGCGGTGTTCAAAGACCGCAGCCCCAAACTTAGGGAAGAGAACAGTTTCTTCCCGAACTGTTCCAACCTCTTGGATTCCCTATCCGGAGGAGCGGACGGGAAGGAGGACTGGGAAGTTGAGGCCTGGATAACCAGACTCTCGGGGGTGGGGTGTTGGGACAGGAAACTGGGGTCGCCCGGAGCAGGGCGGTGGCGCCGGGCCACGTTCCGATCCACAGGAGGGACTGTGAAGGACTTGGACCAAGTGCCCTGGAGAACGTCGACGAGGGCCTCATTGAACCGCAGCAGAGGCTCAGTGGAGCTTGCTGTCGGTTGAAGCACTTCTGTGAGGACGTTAGTCCTCACGGCCACAGCAGGCAACTCTAGCCCAAGGGCTTCGGCCGCCTTGCGCAGCAGCACTGAAAAAGCTGCACCCTCCTCCGAGGCGGCCACAGTCGGAGGAGAGATGAAACCAGCGTCCGGAGAGGTGTCCAGACCACTGGCATCCCCCAGTTCGTCTACCCAGTCCTGGGAAAGATGGGCCTGTCTGGCCAGAGGATCCTCAGATCCCTCCCAATCGCCCCCGTCATCCGAGTCCTGATAAACAGGAGGAATATTCGGAGCCGGGCGGTAGATGACTTGCTCATCCATCGGCGCCGGCTGCAGCGTCGAGCGGCGCCGTGCCGGCATCGGACCCGGAACGGAGCTAAACCGGGGAATGGCGTCGTCCGGGGACGGCGCCGGAGGTGGAACCGGTGTCGGCGCCGGCGGAGGAGGCGTTATGAGGTTGACCGGCGCCGGCAGAGATCCAGGGCTGGATCCCTCGGGGACCTGCGGCGCCGGAGCCGCCGGCACGCGAGGTCGCCCAGTCGAGCCTGCGGGGCCCGAAGGCGCGACGGCAGGCGTCGACGGCGGAGCCAGGCGGTAGATGACTTGCTCATCCATCGGCGCCGGCTGCGGCGTCGAGCGCCGCCGCGCCGGCATCGGGCCCGGAACGGGGCTAAACCGGGGAATGGCGTCGTCCGGGGACGGCGCCGGAGGTGGAACCGGTGTCGGCGCCGGCGGAGGAGGCGTTATGAGGTCGACCGGCACAGGGACCTGCGGCGTCGGGGCCGGAGCCGCCGGCACGCGAGGTCGCCCAGTCGAGCCTGCGGGGCCCGAAGGCACAGACGGCGGAGCCAGGCCTCTCATGGCCGAGAGGAAGGCACTGACTTCCGCCGGAGTCGCGTCAGTCCCAGGGACCAGTGGGTATGGGGACAGACACGGCTCCTGCGGCTCCGACAGAGCCGCGGGGGTGGGACCACCTTGACCCTCGGCCGAGTCGCGCGACCGACGAGGGGAGTCCGAAGAGCGGTGTCGCCTCTTGGACTTCTTGGAGCGCTTAGACTTACCCGAAGAGCCCGACGAGCGATGATGGTGACTGCAGCTCCGCGACCGGTCCTTGGACCTCCTCCTGGACCGGGACCTCGAGCGGCGCGGAGCCGAGTGGCGAAGCTCGAGAAGCTTGCGGGACCGCTCCCGCCTAGCCTTCGAGGTCAAGGCCTGACAATCGAGGCACGACTCTGCGTCGTGGTCGGCCCCCA
Organism: Triturus cristatus; assembly: GCF_964204655.1. NCBI lineage: Eukaryota > Metazoa > Chordata > Amphibia > Caudata > Salamandridae > Triturus > Triturus cristatus. The sequence continues at coordinate 92,204,566 of NC_140579.1, read as the reverse complement.
GGCAGTAAAGGCACCAGCGATGGTGATCCGTCACTGACATCAGTCGATGACAGACGTCACAGGCTTTAAACCCAGGCATCCTACCGGCACCAACAGTCGAGTCGACCAAAACGAGTCAAAAAAGTTAGTCAAAAAGTGACTAGGGGTAAGCACTTCCCGGATCGGCGCTTACTGGCGCGAAAAAAAGAAGAACTGACGTCAGCGCGCGAGGGCCGCGTCTAAGTACTCCGACGACGTCATCCCAGCGATCACGATGCCGACGACGGACGCGGAGCCGCAGACGACGCCTAGCGACGCGCAAGGGGTATTGCTACAAAAATCTTTCCGATCCAGCCTGACGCCTGGGGATATTCTAAGGTGAGGAATCTAACTAACGTGTTACTTTCAGATATATAAGCACCAAATTGGAAGGATACCAGTAGTGAGGTGCAGCTCCGTGGGAGTACAAGTGTCAGTACAAGTGTCCAGGAAAGCCCTTTTTAAAAATGTGCTGGACACTGGTGAAAACTAGTTAGCCAGCTATATGATGGCTTCACTGGAAATAGGGATGTTTGGTATCAAACATCTCATATTGGTAAACTCATACTGGAGCCAGTGTTGTATTTCCCAATACATGCACCCAGACGGCACCTTAGAGGTGCTCCCTGAAAACCGACCAGCTTCTGGTATGCTTGCTGACTGGTTTCAGCCAGCCTGCCATCAGAGATGCTGTTCTGACCTCCTAGGGGTGAGAGCCTTTACTCTTAGGAGATCCAAAACAAAAGCCTGTCCGGAAGATGGTGTAACACCCCTTCCCACAGAATGACCTTCTGATTAGCCTCCTTGGGCCAGTGAGCCTCGAAGAAGCTGCCTCCTTTGGATTGTGAAACTGGCTTCCCCCAAAGGAGAGGAAGCCACCCTCCCCTTTTCCTGAGCCCCTCTGGCACCAGGACAGGCAGGAAAATAAGCTAGTCAAGTAGGCGTGCCACCTCCAGGCTAGTACCACCCCTAAGTTGGGCTACTGTTAGGCGGACATGATTTTTTTCCGAAGTAGCCATCTTTGTGATGGCATACTTAGGAATTCTGGGACAGTGTTATGCCCACTTCCAACATGAAGTGGTCATATAGGGGGCGTAGTGACGTCATGAGTCAGTAACCCATTGGCTACTACCCTACACTCCCCTAACGCCCCTAAATTCAGTATTTACGGGAGTCCCTGGCAGCAAAGAGGCAAATCCTGATGACTTATGAAGAGAGCGGACACCTAAGAGTCACACAAGTAGAGAGAAGAAGCAGCTGACCTTGTACCAACCTAGCCGGTCTGTCTGCATCACTTGTTGAAAACTGTGCCAAAGTCGACTCATCCTGCAGCTGTTGACTCCAAAACCCTGGGAGGCTTGACTGCCTCTGAAAAAGACTCAAGACCTCCTGTGAAGAGCGGACCTGTTCTGAAGAAACTCAAAGAAAGACTCTGAGACCTCTAGAACCACCAAAATCTGACACCAGAAGTCACCAATGCACCAATCACCTGCAGCTAGAGTTGAAGTGGGCCATCAGTGACAATAAGGTCGCCCAGCCCTTCAGTAATAGAGTAGATCGCAGTTTCACCGGTACTGGACTTCCTGACGTTGCCGGCAGCCTCTGTACGAAGGCCCTCTCAACTGCGACTGCTCTGGTAAAGAAAAACCCGACACCTTAGGACACCCCTGCATCCGTCGCCCCGGAGTCTTGGAGAAGAAGACCAAAGGTATCCCCGAGCATCGCATGGCCAAGCCAACTTGGTGGTTTAGTCAGATTGGTCTCCTGACCAGAGCCTGCAGCCTCTTTCCGCAGTGAACGATCTCCATTGAAATACATTGGGCTCCCGATGCTGTTTTACACCCTGCACCAGGCCAACCCGCTACCGCTGGTGGTATACTGTTTGTGTTGCCTTGGACCTTGCCCACTACTCACCTTAACTCCTGGAGACTGGTTTACTAAGTCGCTGTGCAGAACTTGTTCTTCCTTCGATAGAATAACATTGCAGAACTCAGAAATTGCAGTGTCCACTTTTTAAACTGAAAACAATTCATATTTAAAAACGTGCTTACCCGAACGATTTTATTCTGATGTCTAAACATGTATAAAGATACTTGCTATTTTTATAAATTGGTGGGGATCTCCTTTATGAGTCGTGTGTGTCATTTATTGATCATTGTGTTTATTTGCAAATGTGTTGCACTCCTCTACGTTAAGCTTAAGGCTACTCAACCACACTACCCCCCCTAATGGTGCACTTCGGGATAGCACAGCAAGTTCCTGTCCACTCATTAGGAAACCCTGGATTCTTTACACAGTACATCAAAACATCGGTAGATCACATAAGGAGCCAACTTCCTACACCCAGGACACAGAATGGGTAAAAAAAAAATATATATATATATATAGGCTTTGCAAACACTGGAAAAACACCAATTTTAGCAATGTTGGGGGTTAAGTGCCTGAATAAACAGTGATAAGCATGCCTTTTAAAAGGTTTGGAAAACAAAGAGAAAACACTACTGAAAGCCACAAAAAATAAACACTGAAAAGAGGACAGCCTACAATACCACTGACATATCACAGAGAGTGGATATACCTCTTCTCGCGTTCAAAAGATTTGAAATGCTGACGCCACAAACAGCATAGCTAGCCCTCAGGCTACGTATAGGGCACAAGATGAAATAACTTCTCTTCAATGTCAGACCACAGAGGCCTTAAACGTTTAGACACTAGACATCAGACAAATCTTTCAGGTTTCAAATACAGTTAATCTTGGGCAAGAAAGGAAGCTTTCACGTTAAAGAGACTTGGAGATTCTTTCATGTCATCACACAGCAGAGGAATCACTCAAGGCACAAAGATCTAAGACCAGCACTGCATCTCACTTGAGATACGCCTTGCAGCTTCAAGCAGCACAGATGCTGCTTTGGGTACAATGGCCATACAAGCGTGGACCTTTTGCGCACAGTATATTTCCAGGCTGGTTTTTCTTGAGATTGGAGCCTGCGCATCCTATTCTTACCCGAATCATGCTGATGAGTTTGGCACCGTCATCTCGGAGCTTCTGCTGTCCACTGAACTCCTGCTTCCCACTGACCACATCTGGATGGCCAGGCTGGTTGCCAATCTTCAGCTCCTCTTCTTGTTGAGCTATGGTGGGCAAAGCAGGTGTCTGGTTGTTGTCACCATGTGCTCTGGTGCGATTACACAGTTCACAAACACTACTTGGCGTAGTGTTCCAGAAAGTGCAGTGTTCACAGTCCCAGCCATACATCTGCAGGTCAGGAATAAAGGGTTATAGAACAAACAGTCAGGTGCAGATCTAAAAAACCAGCAGGTACTACAGCACAAGCAAAGATTCGCCACAACTCTCTCACCTCCTTGTCTGCAGTCACCAATAGACTGGACTCCAGAGGCTGTGGTTGCGGCACCGGCACCATTAAGCTCGGCTTCCCTGCCAAGCGTAGCCTCTCACACACTACACACAATACAGCAGTACCCTCGTTTTCAAACGTGCAAGCCTGGCAACACCAGCTAGCACGGCCTAGCTTCTTCCCCTCCGGCTCTGGCGCTGGGGCAGTCTTACATCCCATTAGTGTTCTGGGACTGAAAAACAAAAAATAAGGAAAGGGGAGGGTGAAAGAGAAGGATGAGAGAAGGGGAGAAAAGAGGGCAACAGGATGAAAACAAGCATTGGCATAGCCAATAGGTCTCGCCTTTTGGACCTTATAAGTGTTTAGCCATGCAGCTCATTATCCTGGGTGCTGTGCCACTAGATTGGCATGGTAACTGACAATGCCTTTTATTTATGTTTTTGTTTCTAAAATATAAATAAAAGCATTGTCATTTTCAATGGCCAGCCTCTTGGACACTGGCTGATTGTTCTGTAGGCCAGGCTGACCTTGAACCGCAGTCAACAGTTCATCTGGGGGAAAAAGATATTAGATAAGACAAAGATACGCTTGGCTATTACTTTACAGGCTGCATAAAGATACACAGATCTCTAGCTCTTTATCTGCAAAGGATATGCTGGCTTATCTGTGTTTTCTAGGAATGTCAATATAACAAGTAATATCACCTCATACAACAAGCCTGAACTATTGGCTTTGTCAATGGTTGTTAGCTGCATAAGGTAAGTAAGCAATAACAATGGCTTCCTTTGTATTTTAAAATGATTCAGTTCTAATATGACGAGACTGTGAAAGAACTATAATAAGTTTCTTTGAAGTTACATCAAAGGCAGTGAAGAGTGGTACAGCTGCAGAGTGTATTTTTCAATCTAATAGGCAGAGCAGCACACCAGAATAAAGTCATACAATACGTTATCCTGATTCATATAGCGATATTCCACTTGATAAGATTGTGTCCATTTAACTGTGTCAAATAACACAGAAAATGTACAAATAATGATCCAATTCCATGTCGAGATGTCAATGATTGAGTTTTTATTCCAAAATCACGTAACAGCCGACGCGCGTTTCGCCCGCAGGGCTTTTTCAAGGCTCCAAAGTCCATTTTTCTTTCATGTACATAGTATTCCTCACGAAGAAAAAAACTCTCTTCATTGTAATCCTGTCTCACAAATTCCAATATAGGCTATCAAATGCGTAATAATGAATCCAAACACCATCGGTCTGGGCTTTAAAGTTCCAAATTGTTTACAATGTCAGGGACCATATTACGTCCTCACTGTCGACTGTGCTGTATTCCTGCAGCTTATCTCCCTATTCTCTTCAACTTATTGGACACAGTTAAATGGACAAAATCTTATCAAGTGGAATATCGCTATATGAATCAGGATTACGTATTGTATGACTTTATTCTGGTGTGCTGCTCTGCCTATTAGATTGATTCAAAACATTTTTGGACTAGATTGTAGTGACAAAGAATATTTTAATACTTTTGATGGTTAAGTATTCAGCACTGTATTTGCACCCAATACTATTGTTCAGATTATTACAATTGAAATTCTACGATATACGTACATTTGATGATGTGCAGATCAATATAGCATATCCATCCATTTTCTTTATGTAACCAGAGTGTATTTTTCACCCTGATGGTGAGGGCGATAATGGAGAGCCTAATAGGGACCCGTTTCAGCACCTGCCTTTTAGAACTGCTGCAAGACCCGGCCCACTTAAAGCCCAGTGTACAATATACTGAGCGTAAACTCGACACATTTTGAATCTTCACTAGATCCATCACAGAGAAATGACTTTATTTTAGACCCATTTTTGGTCTGGCATAGAGACAGCTTTAGCTGGTTTGCCAGCCTCATATTGTCCACAGCGTCATAAAAAATGCTTCAATATATACAAACATACGTAGGCTTTTTATTAGCTGCTGTACCTTGGCAGCTGAGTCACCTCTATATTTGTGTAAGGTTTTACGTCTATTGCATATGTCTGCAGAACAAGCCCAGGCTGCGAGCCGGCTACCAGTGCGGAACATGAACAGGAATGAATAGCATTCCTGCTCTCTTTGGGCTGCAAAATGGCGGCCATCATGCTGCTGCCGTGTTTCAGTTTCGCTTTAGTGAACTGGGCGCACCACTCCCGAGTGACCAGAAACCATCCAGTCATTGTCTCGGGATCCGCAGAAGCAAATGCTAAGGAAGAGGATTTGTGTCGATCCGCCGTATGTTTGCTCCTTCGGCGGGTGGGGCGCTCGCAGACGTGAATGTGCACGAGGAGTACGCACTAGTGTATGGATGAGTGTTTACATGTGCCTCGCTTCCCTTTTTTGGCTATTTTATTTCGCTCGGTGCACTTTGTTTGAAAAGTATGGAGTATGTATGTGTTCCTCTACGGTCCCGAGACAACACGAGTGCACTGGCTGGTCCCATTTAGATCTTCCCCTGTAGCTAAGTGTCGCGCTGCCACAACGCAGGCATTACATGAAAGTTTCATTAGTTTAATGAATGGGCTAGTGATACAGAGGCACACAGCTACACACTAACTACCCCGTCAGTGGCCTCATGTCGATACCATAATGCCGCACGCTTTGAAGGCTGGCAGCACCTTAAAACCATTTATTTTCAATGTATTTTTATTTGCGCCCATGCCAATCATTTCGTGTGAATGGTTTTCAGAAGCGTAAGACCATCTCACTTTAACCCAGGCCCGGTTCTAGCCAAACAGGAGCCTTGGCCCTCGCAGTGAGGGCTTGAAGGCAGGCGCGCAACGCCATGGGGCTCAAAGTGCTTCACTCGTGTGTCAGCCCGGACCGAGACAGCCTCCCGGGCGCGCACACACAGACAGTTTTAGAGATTATTAAAAGACCATTTACATGTGAACGAGGCTTTGTTTTTTTTCACCCCTTCATCACCACATGGCGAAAGGGTCAAATCCTTTCTTTGACAGGGTAACCGTTGCCTACCGTTCTGCTGGGTGGCTATTTCGTTTCCTATGCAGCCCAGGAGAAAAGAAGTTTGTTTATTCGTATCACCTTTCCTGACCCCTGCAGCTGCTTATCACATCAGGCTGTGACACAAAGTTTGACTAATGGAGTAGGTAAGGGGGCTCTTTCTGCAGCTAACTAGAGATACAACCTTACCTGCTGGGCGTAGCTGGACCGTCTGCTTGACCGGCGCTGCTTCCCTGCGGCCACCGCCATTACCGCTGTTCCCGCCGCACTGGCACCGGCAGAAACAGGGACTACACTACCCACAGTGCTTTGCGGCAGGAAGCCGTTCACGCCTCTTCCGCGCCCGGGGGCGCTATAAGACGGAGGGGAGCCCCGGTGGAGCGGGGGCTCTTTCTGCAGCTAACTAGAGATACAACCTTACCTGCTGGGCGTAGCTGGACCGTCTGCTTGACCGGCGCTGCTTCCCTGCGGCCACCGCCATTACCGCTGTTCCCGCCGCACCGGCAGAAACAGGGACTACACTACCCACAGTGCTTTGCGGCAGGAAGCCGTTCACGCCTCTTCCGCGCCCGGGGGCGCTTTAAGACGGAGGAGAGCCCCGGTGGAGCGGGGGCTCTTTCTGCAGCTAACTAGAGATACAACCTTACCTGCTGGGCGTAGCTGGACCGTCTGCTTGACCGGCGCTGCTTCCCTGCGGCCACCGCCATTACCGCTGTTCCCGCCGCACCGGCACCGGCAGAAACAGGGACTACACTACCCACAGTGCTTTGCGGCAGGAAGCCGTTCACGCCTCTTCCGCGCCCAGGGGCGCTTTAAGACGGAGGAGAGCCCCGGTGGAGCGGGGGATCTTTCTGCAGCTAACTAGAGATACAACCTTACCTGCTGGGCGTAGCTGGACCGTCTGCTTGACCGGCACTGCTTCCCTGCGGCCACCGCCATTACCGCTGTTCCCGCCGCACCGGCAGAAACAGGGACTACACTACCCACAGTGCTTTGCGGCAGGAAGCCGTTCACGCCTCTTCCGCGCCCGGGGGCGCTTTAAGACGGAGGAGAGCCCCGGTGGAGCGGGGGCTCTTTCTGCAGCTAACTAGAGACACAACCTTACCTGCTGGGCGTAGCTGAACCGTCTGCTTGACCGGCGCTGCTTCCCTGCGGCCACCGCCATTACCGCTTTTCCCGCCGCACCGGCACCGGCAGAAACAGGGACTACACTACCCACAGTGCTTTGCGGCAGGAAGCCGTTCACGCCTCTTCCGCGCCCGGGGGCACTTTAAGACGGAGGAGAGCCCCGGTGGAGCGGGGGCTCTTTCTGCAGCTAACTAGAGATACAACCTTACCTGCTGGGCGTAGCTGGACCGTCTGCTTGACCGGCGCTGCTTCCCTGCGGCCACCGCCATTACCGCTGTTCCCGCCGCACCGGCAGAAACAGGGACTACACTACCCACAGTGATTTGCGGCAGGAAGCCGTTCACGCCTCTTCCGCGCCCGGGGGCGCTTTAAGACGGAGGAGAGCCCCGGTGGAGCGGGGGCTCCTTCTGCAGCTAACTAGAGATACAACCTTACCTGCTGGGCGTAGCTGGACCGTCTGCTTGACCGGCGCTGCTTCCCTGCGGCCACCGCCATTACCGCTGTTCCCGCCGCACCGGCAGAAACAGGGACTACACTACCCACAGTGCTTTGCGGCAGGAAGCCGTTCACGCCTCTTCCGCGCCCGGGGGCGCTTTAAGACGGAGGAGAGCCCCGGTGGAGCAGGGGCTCTTTCTGCAGCTAACTAGAGATACAACCTTACCTGCTGGGCGTAGCTGGACCGTCTGCTTCCCTGCGGCCACCGCCATTACCGCTGTTCCCGCTGCACCGGCACCGGCAGAAACAGGGACTACACTACCCACAGTGCTTTGCGGCAGGAAGCCGTTCACGCCTCTTCCACGCCCGGGGGCGCTTTAAGACGGAGGAGAGCCCCGGTGGAGCGGGGGCTCTTTCTGCAGCTAACTAGAGATACAACCTTACCTGCTGGGCGTAGCTGGACCGTCTGCTTGACCGGCGCTGCTTCCCTGCGGCCACCGCCATTACCGCTGTTCCCGCCGCACCGGCACCGCCAGAAACAGGGACTACATTACCCACAGTGCTTTGCGTCAGGAAGCCGTTCACGCCTCTTCCGCGCCCGGGGGCGCTTTAAGACGGACGAGAGCCCCGGTGGAGCTGGGGCTCTTTCTGCAGCTAACTAGAGATACAACCTTACCTGCTGGGCGTAGCTGGACCGTCTGCTTGACCAGCGCTGCTTCCCTGCGGCCACCGCCATTACCGCCGCACCGGCAGAAACAGGGACTACACTACCCACAGTGCTTTGCGGCAGGAAGCCGTTCACGCCTCTTCCGTGCCCGGGGGCGCTTTAAGACGGAGGAGAGCCCCCGCGTCGCGGGACGCGCGCGGGCGTCGCCGGGCTAAGCCCGGGCAAAGGGCGGGCCGTTGTGTGGCCGTTAGGGGCTCGGAAGAGGTCGGGTCGGGCCACCCCCCTAAGCCTCGAGGAGATAACCAAAGCAGCAAGTACTTGTATAACGACTTTTGTAGATAAATCGTGGTTTTATATATTGGTTGTGTCAACTAAATTTCCATGTTGCACATCCTAGTTCAAATTGTGATATTGTTTGTTTATATTATTTAGGAGTATATGTGAGGCTGATAAATTCTAAATATTCTCTTGTGCTTTACTAGCCCTGTGTTGGGCCACTATTGCTAGTTAGCATCACCGGTTACCCCTAATATTTTCCTGTGGTCGATAAATACGTTACTGTTAGCATAATATGGCCAAAAAGAAAACAACCATGGATAACTACCTGGTTAAAATGGTGAGCAAGATTAATAATGAAAGAAGAAAATCACTAGGAAAGGAGCCTCTCTTAGAAACCTTGCCTTCCCCCATAGATGTTGATAGTGGTCCTATTACGCTGGATCCTCCTAGTACTGAAGCCCCCCATTTGGAGAACTCAGTAACTTCACCTTCAGACCATGATGCACTAAGCCAAGTCTTATTGGAGAACCCTAGAGAGTCTGTATTACTTCACTCTCCAGCTAAGAGAGCTGTTAGAAAATGTAGGAAAATTCAGAATAAGCGGGGGACTGCATACCATAAGCCAACGTTGGAGCAAGGTCAGAGAAGTATTGTGGTTCACAACGAGACCTTGACTATTAATGACGATGTGAACTCTGTTTTCTTGGGTCATATTGCAAAGCTGTTTGAGGCAAAATTATAACTTATGATCAAACCACTCGTGGAAAAAATTGATATGTTATCTGTTGAGGTATCTAGGTTGGGTGGTCTCTTAGCTAAGATTAATAAGGAACAGATCCTAAAACCGCCTGAGATACTGGTACAACCTGGTCACCCTGCACAGTCGGCCGTAATAGAGGGAGCAAGTTCCCCTAAACCTAGGGAGATACTGCGAAAAGTTGGCAGTACTATCCAGTCCAAAGCAGCCCCACCCAGTAGTGTGAGGTCTACTGCCCTTGCAAGAAAACCACAGTATACTAATCTTCCGCCAGACTGTGAACCTTATGTCATTGTCCTTTCAAATGTTCCACCCCTAGACCCCGTAGCACCTAATTTCCGAGAGGAATCACATGACTCACTCAAACGGAAATCAGTCGCTTGGCTGAATAAAAACTGTGGATTCCCCACAAATTTTTCTGACCAAATACTGTCTACCAGACGGGTCTCTTGGATTGGCAATGCAAGGAAAACTTGCAAGGGGGACTGTGTGATTATAAATTTTAGACACCCCCAACATGTCGCAACCGTCCTACTTAGAGCAGCATCACTGGTCGTGGGGGAGAACGATGTGGGTGTGCACCCCTTGGGTTACTTTTATAGCCACTTAGATAGGACACCCCAATTCATCAACAAAAGTAGGCCCCTGAGTACCAGTAGAAGCCCAACTTTTTATATCCCAATTGAAAATAGATATTCGGCATTGAGCTCATTGGACCAAAATGATTGACTTCCTCAGGTTGGGAAAAATATCACAGAGATATCAGCAGATACCCAGATGTGGGGGCCTAACCAGAGCATTGAAGATTCTGACTCTAAATCCTTAATAACACCGAGTCCCATAGACGTGCTGCCAAATGAGTTGCCAATTAGCGACGAATTTGTTAATGCTCGGCTGCGCGAGGTAGCCAGATTGGACGTGGTGGTTCAGTGTCACTTAGAGAGTTTGGAGGTAAAGGAAAATAATAAAGATGACAATCAAGTGGAAGAGGTAAATTCTTTATTCACACTTGAGGATGACATAGTTAGTGATGATATATCAATAGGAACAGAGGAAAACTCAAGCATTAGACTGATATCCTGGAATATAGCTGGATTATCTAGGAACTTGAAGGATGCGATATGGTGTTCTTATATTGAGAACTACGATATCATACTTTTACAGGAAACTTGGTTGATAGAAACTCCCCATAGGCTAGGGTACAAAACATTTAGCTCTGATGCAACTCCGTCAATTAGAGGAAGAGCATCAGGGGGATTGGTCATTTGGGTTAAAGTCACTCTGGAAATAGATGTCATCCAGATACCTATCCCCTCTCCTGATCTATTAGGCCTCAAATGTGTGGCAAGAGAAAAAGAAGTTATATATTTAATAAATATATACAATAGACCGTATCCATCAAACAAGGAATCAAAGGTGGTAGAACTCTTGGATTCCACTTTAGATGCATTAGGACAAAATGTACAGGTGGTAGTTGGCGGGGATTTTAATTGTAAATATGAACCAATTTTGGGCATGGAAACACTATTTGATGAGCAAGACGCTGCCAATGATATCTTGCCCTTAGACTTCACAGGATCAGTTAAAAGTACAATAGCCGCTACACAGATTCTACAGTTGACTGTGTCGCATGACTTAAGGGCATGCAATGGCCACTTTCGATCTGATAGACCACCAGTTTCAACTTTTTCTAAGAGAAATTGTAGGTCACACATAGACTTTGTAATGGTTTCCCGGAACCTATGGGATCTAATAATTGACTTCAAGATAGACCCCAGGACGGAGAGTGACCATTTCCCTCTTCAACTATGGCTAGACCCCCAACCTTTCATTACTTGATCAGATGGAGAGGCTCTATTAAATAATTCGGTTGGGGAGATACAGATATCAAACAACAGGAGAGCTCTAAGATGGTCATATATCTTGGGAACAGAAAAGGCGTTGACAAACATCTATAATACATTTACTGAGACTGTTGGAGCATCCCAGTTGCCCCTATTGGGTACACAGGGCGTTCTTGATCTACATTACAAATTGGTAGATGCACTAACTCCCCTTTTGAGTAAAACTTATTAAAAGGATAAAAATCGGAAAGGGAACTACCTTGAGCTAGCGAACCCATGGTACAATAAAGAATGTCGAATAGCAAAGTCCAATCTGATCCAGGCAGTAAAATCCAGGAACCAATTGGACATAAAAAATGGAAGACAGGCTTATAATAATACTATGGCCCAAGCAAAAAAAGCTTGGGATGTATCTATATGGGAGGACCTCCTGAGTGCGGCCAAGTTACGTGATCAGAGCACGTTCTGAAATTTAATCTCCAAGGGAAATAAGAAGGGTAGATCACCAAAGGATATCTTCTTAGATGAAAATACATGGTGCGATCACTTTTCTAAGCTTTACGCCAATAACAAGGAGGCTTTGATCCCTGGGGACAAAGAGATTAATTTATAATTGAGAACTGCTCCTCTACATTTCAGCCTAGAAGAAACCATCCAGGCACTGCAAGCTGTTACAATGGGTAAAGCTCCAGGCCCTGACAAAATTCCCGGCGATTTATTAAAACATGACGTGGAAGTGTGGGGGCCATATATAAATTTCCTGAGTAATTCGATTGTGGCAGGTACACCGATCCCCGAATCATGGAAAGGGGCAGAAATTATAACAATTTTTAAAAAAGGTGATCGCTATGATCCGAGTAATTACCGCCCAATAAGTTTAATAGATATTTTACAAAAGGTTTTTGCCAGACACATTTTAAATAGGCTTTTAGATTGGATTGAGGAGTCTAAGATACTTACCAAATACCAAGCAGGATTTAGATCGAAAATTAGTACGGTCGATCAGGTGTTTAGGTTTATGTGCATCTGTTGGAAGTATATTAACATAACGAAGGGTAGCCTCTATGTGGCGTTTGTGGATTTGAGGGCCGCCTTCGACCTCGTTCCGCGCAACTTGTTGTGGAATACATTAAGGATCATGGCGATTCCAGGCGAGCTACTTAAAGAACTTATTAAGCTACACACAGGGAACTATGCTAAAATTAGATGGGGGAAGGGAGGAGAAATTTCAAGGGCCATACCTGTGGACCGTGGTGTGCGCCAAGGTTGTGTGTTAGCACCCACACTCTTCTCGCTATATGTTAATGATATTCCGAGCTTGAGGATGACATAGTTAGTGATGATATATCAATAGGAACAGAGGAAAACTCAAGCATTAGACTGATATCCTGGAATATAGCTGGATTATCTAGGAACTTGAAGGATGCGATATGGTGTTCTTATATTGAGAACTACGATATCATACTTTTACAGGAAACTTGGTTGATAGAAACTCCCCATAGGCTAGGGTACAAAACATTTAGCTCTGATGCAACTCCGTCAATTAGAGGAAGAGCATCAGGGGGGTTGGTCATTTGGGTTAAAGTCACTCTGGAAATAGATGTCATCCAGATACCTATCCCCTCTCCTGATCTATTAGGCCTCAAATGTGTGGCAAGAGAAAAAGAAGTTATATATTTAATAAATATATACAATAGACCGTATCCATCAAACAAGGAATCAAAGGTGGTAGAACTCTTGGATTCCACTTTAGATGCATTAGGACAAAATGTACAGGTGGTAGTTGGCGGGGATTTTAATTGTAAATATGAACCAATTTTGGGCATGGAAACACTATTTGATGAGCAAGACGCTGCCAATGATATCTTGCCCTTAGACTTCACAGGATCAGTTAAAAGTACAATAGCCGCTACACAGATTCTACAGTTGACTGTGTCGCATGACTTAAGGGCATGCAATGGCCACTTTCGATCTGATAGACCACCAGTTTCAACTTTTTCTAAGAGAAATTGTAGGTCACACATAGACTTTGTAATGGTTTCCCGGAACCTATGGGATCTAATAATTGACCTCAAGATAGACCCCAGGACGGAGAGTGACCATTTCCCTCTTCAACTATGGCTAGACCCCCAACCTTTCATTACTTGATCAGATGGAGAGGCTCTATTAAATAATTCGGTTGGGGAGATACAGATATCAAACAACAGGAGAGCTCTAAGATGGTCATATATCTTGGGAACAGAAAAGGCGTTGACAAACATCTATAATACATTTACTGAGACTGTTGGAGCATCCCAGTTGCCCCTATTGGGTACACAGGGCGTTCTTGATCTACATTACAAATTGGTAGATGCACTAACTCCCCTTTTGAGTAAAACTTATTAAAAGGATAAAAATCGGAAAGGGAACTACCTTGAGCTAGCGAACCCATGGTACAATAAAGAATGTCGAATAGCAAAGTCCAATCTGATCCAGGCAGTAAAATCCAGGAACCAATTGGACATAAAAAATGGAAGACAGGCTTATAATAATACTATGGCCCAAGCAAAAAAAGCTTGGGATGTATCTATATGGGAGGACCTCCTGAGTGCGGCCAAGTTACGTGATCAGAGCACGTTCTGAAATTTAATCTCCAAGGGAAATAAGAAGGGTAGATCACCAAAGGATATCTTCTTAGATGAAAATACATGGTGCGATCACTTTTCTAAGCTTTACGCCAATAACAAGGAGGCTTTGATCCCTGGGGACAAAGAGATTAATTTATAATTGAGAACTGCTCCTCTACATTTCAGCCTAGAAGAAACCATCCAGGCACTGCAAGCTGTTACAATGGGTAAAGCTCCAGGCCCTGACAAAATTCCCGGCGATTTATTAAAACATGACGTGGAAGTGTGGGGGCCATATATAAATTTCCTGAGTAATTCGATTGTGGCAGGTACACCGATCCCCGAATCATGGAAAGGGGCAGAAATTATAACAATTTTTAAAAAAGGTGATCGCTATGATCCGAGTAATTACCGCCCAATAAGTTTAATAGATATTTTACAAAAGGTTTTTGCCAGACACATTTTAAATAGGCTTTTAGATTGGATTGAGGAGTCTAAGATACTTACCAAATACCAAGCAGGATTTAGATCGAAAATTAGTACGGTCGATCAGGTGTTTAGGTTTATGTGCATCTGTTGGAAGTATATTAACATAACGAAGGGTAGCCTCTATGTGGCGTTTGTGGATTTGAGGGCCGCCTTCGACCTCGTTCCGCGCAACTTGTTGTGGAATACATTAAGGATCATGGCGATTCCAGGCGAGCTACTTAAAGAACTTATTAAGCTACACACAGGGAACTATGCTAAAATTAGATGGGGGAAGGGAGGAGAAATTTCAAGGGCCATACCTGTGGACCGTGGTGTGCGCCAAGGTTGTGTGTTAGCACCCACACTCTTCTCGCTATATGTTAATGATATTCCGAGCTATTTAAGGAACTGTGTACATGACTCCCCAAAGTTAGGCGGTGAGACGATCACGGCATTACTTTTTGCTGATGATACCATTCTTATTTCCCAGACTACGAGGGGTTTACAAAATTTGGTTGACTCCTTCCAAAAGTATTGTGTGGGGAAGGGGTTAGAAATAAACCCAACCAAAACCAAATACATGTCTATAAACCCCAAGAAATCTTTTAGGAATAATCTGTTTTTAGAGAACCAAAAACTGGATCATGTAGAGAGCATCAACTATTTAGGATTAATGTTGGATAACAACCTTCCTTTGAAAGGGCAGCTGGAAAAAAGCACGTTATCCCTCAAACAAAACTCAATGTCTATCTTAAAGTGCACGGCGCTAGTTATTCTAAAGCAATCTCGCCGGCACTTGAGGTTTTTAAAGCGTAGGCTCAATCAGCTGCTCTCTACGGTGCTGAGATTTGGGGTTACTGCTGTAAAAGCAACTTTGGAAAAGTGGAAAACCACTTTGTACGTAGGCTGCTCAAAATACCGACTAGAACCCCTCTAGTCCCAGTTTTTCTTGATATTAACCTTAAAAGAACAGATTATCAAGCCACACTAAGACCACTGTTGTATTGGGTTAGGCTATGGACAACCCCGGAGTTGAGCGATTATAAGAGTGGATTGACTGAATTAATCCAGATTGATGGACACATGAAAACCCCATGGTTAAAGTATATATTCAAGTGGTATGAGAGACTAGGGCTTTCTCATTTATGGGAGGTTCCCCAGAATATGACATTGTCTTCTAAAAAACTTGTAAAGGATACTTTCTGGTCTTATGTCAATGGTGAGTTAGTGCATAGTTCTACGATTGGCATATTGACCCAGAAATTCCTGATTTTAAAAGACATACCCATCTTTGAACAATTCATGGATGAGATTGGTCCACCACTAGCAAAAACACTATATTTGCAATTCAGGTATGGGGTCTTACAGATTAGTGCATACACGTGTAGGTGGGGCGGGAAAAATGGTACTGATTTGTGTACTCTCTGCTCTCTAGGGGCTAAGGAAGACGATGTTCATCTACTCTTCTTTTGCCCGGCATATAAGAAACCGAGGGTTCATTGGATCAAACCCCTATGCATATACATGGGGGCCAGATCCTACAAAGAAGCAGAGCGCATAATCAAGTCTAATACCTCACAACTAGTGGTGTTTGGCACTAGTAGATTCTTATTTAATGCGTACCTCATCAGGAAACGATTTGGTCATGAACTGTAATGTACGGATGGGAGCCCTTTTTATCTTTTGTATAGAAACATGATGCACTGTTCTCTTTAGTCCAAACTGTTTTTAACTTCTAGCTTTTAATTAATTTAAAAATGCTATTTATATTTTTATTAGCGGTATTGCTCAATCATGGAGATAACTAAAATATATCTTGCCCAATTGTATATATTAACTTTAGTATTGATATTTATGGTCATGTATATATATGTGTTTTGTCTTTATTCTCTTGTACTTGGCTTTTAAGGCTATATTAGCCGAAATAAAGTTTAAACAAACAAACAAACAAACAAAATGTACCAAGGCAACTATTGTACCGCGCTGTGATGTTCTACGGCTACGTTTGCACTCTATACGCCCACTTACAAAACATACATCGCTAATTAAATTGTGCCTCGGGGCTTAGATAATAGGTCAATATTACTCAACACAAAGGCTCTCCTTTTTAACTTGGAAAGATAAAAGGCTGAGTAGACTGTGCAAATATTTCAATTTGTGACCAGCTTACACTGCAGATCTCTGCAGCAAGCAGTTAACCTACTCAGCTGTTTTGCCATGTGCTCTTTGATTGTTGGTGTTACTTATACTCCGGGCCACTTGAAATTAAGCCGCAGGGGGAACCAAATTATGCGGAGAGTTGGCTAAATTATGCATCAAAAAAGGCAAATTATGCGGCATAACGTGGCACATTTTGTGATCTAATCCATTAATTCTTCTAGCTGTATGACAGGGGGAGAGAGTGATGCTAGTAAAAGGGAGGGGGCGGCATTTTTCAATTCTCGCCTAGGGCGGCAAAACACCTAGAAACGGCCCTGTCTTCACCTCTATATTTGTGTAAGGTTTTACGTCTATTGCATATGTCTGCAGAACAAGCCGCAGGCTGCTAGCCGGCTACCAGTGCGGAACATGAACAGGAATGAATAGCATTCCTGCTCTCTTCTGGCTGCATAATGGCGGCCATCATGCTGCTGCCGTGTTTCAGTTTCGCTTTAGTGAACTGGGCGCACCACTCCCGAGTGACCAGAAACCATCCAGTCATTGTCTCGGGATCCGCATAAGCAAATGCTAAGGAAGAGGATTTGTGTCGAACCAGCGTATGTTTGCTCCTTCGGCGGGTGGGGCGCTCGCAGACGTGAATGTGCACGAGGAGTACGTACTAGTGTATGGATGAGTGTTTGCATGTGCCTCGCTTCCCTTTTTTGGCTATTTTATTTCGCTCGGTGCACTTTGTTTGAAAAGTATGGAGTATGTGTTCCTCTACGGTCCCAAGACAACACAAGTGCACTGGCTGGTCCCATTTAGATCTTCCCCTGTAGCCAAGTGTCGCGCTGCCACAACGCAGGCATTGAATGGAAAGTATCATTCGTTTAATGAATGGGCTAGTGATACAGAGGCACACAGCTACACAATAACTACCCCGTCAGTGGCCTCATGTCGATACCATAATGCCGCACGCTTTGAAGGCTGGCAGCACCTTAAAACCATTTATTTTCAATGTATTTTTATTTGCGCCCATGCCAATCATTTCGTGTGAATGGTTTTCAGAAGCGTAAGACCATCTCACTTTAACCCAGGCCCGGTTCTAGAGGGTGGGCCAGGCCCACCCAAAAAGGAGCCTTGGCCCTCGCAGTGAGGGCTTGAAGGCAGGCGCGCAACGCCATGGGGCTCAAAGTGCTTCACTCGTGTGTCAGCCCGGGCCAAGACAGCCTCCCGGGCGCACACACACAGACAGTTTTAGAGATTATTAAAAGACCATTTACATGTGAACGAGGCTTTGTTTTTTTTCACCCCTTCATCACCACATGGCGAAAGGGTCAAATCCTTTCTTTGACAGGGTAACCGTTGCCTACCGTTCTGCTGGGTGGCTATTTCGTTTCCTATGCAGCGCAGGAGAAAAGAAGTTTGTTTATTCCTATCACCTTTCCTGATCCCTGCAGCTGCTTATCACATCAGGCTGTGACACAAAGTTTGACTAATGGAGTAGGTAAGAGAATGTGTCACTATTTGTTCTTCTTTTTTAAATCTGCGCAGGCCCAGCAGGACACATACTTCGTGTGTGCTTCATTTAAACAGTTTTTATCATTATCATGGCCGATGCAGGACGACAATAAGACGATAAAAGATGCCCCAATAACGCTGGTGATTAGTGATCCTGCTGGAGAGCAATCATTTGTCTGTTAGTAGTTTTTAAATGCAGATGAACTGTATTTTATGTGGAAGCTCGGTGGGTTTCAGACTTTGTCACAGAGATCCTTGTGCTACTTGCAGTTCAGAAGTTACAATCCTAACATAGGACAGTGACCAATGAACTGTCACCAAAGAGCTGCAGACAAACATGAACGGTATGGTTAGAACTTCTCTTTTTTTGTTTTTTGATATAGTTAGAACTTCCCCAGTCTTCCATTATTCTAATGCTGCTAAAATGAGTATAATTGGGCAGATATACATTTTTATCAGTAAAGCTGACCCCCGTGAGGGAGTCTGAGGAGGAGGTCAAGAGGGGAAGGGGCTACAGAGAGAGGAGGGACACTGCTGGAGGGTGGCAATGAGGGAATCCAAGGAGGAGGTAGTGGAAGGGGCTATGGAGCGATGAGGGGCATTGTTGGAGGGTGACAATGAGGGAATCCAAAGAACAGGTCATGGGGTGGAGGGGGAGCTAGGGAGAGATGAGGGGCACTGGTGGAGGGTGGTAGTGAGGGAATCCGAGGAGGAGGTCATGAGGGGAAGGGGCTATGGGGAGATGAGGGGCACTTGTGGTGTGTGGCAGTGAGGGAATCCGAGGAGGAGGTCATGGGGTGGAGTGGGGAGCTAGGGAGAGATGAGGGGCACTGCTGGAGGTTGGCAGTGAGGGTGTCTGCGGAGGAGGTCATGAGGGGGATGGGCTACAGAGAGATGAGGGGCACTAGTGGAGGGTGGCAGTTAGGGAATCCGAGGAGGAAGTCATGAGGGGGAGGGGCTATGGAGAGATGAGGGGCACTTGTGGCGTGAGGCAGTGAGGGAATCCGAGGAGGAGGTCAATAGGGGGGGTGCATGGAGGGATGAGGGGCACTGTTGGAAGGTGGCAGTAAAGGTTATTGGTGTGGCGCCCAAAAAGACTTTCGCATCAGCGCTGAAGCCAGCCTTGTTATGGCCTTTCGGTTTTTGTTTATTTAATTAGCAGTCGGGTCATAAGGGTACTGTGGAACATACTTTAAAGCGCGTGCTAATTATATGTACTGCTATATTCAATGTTTTAAGTTTGAAGGTAATTTTACTAATGTTTTTACCGGGAAAAATGAAAGTGGAGCCCGATGGTGGCTGATATGGGGCTGGGGCCCAAGGTCAGCTGTGAGATAAGGTGCACTGGAGAGGAGTAGTGGATAATCAAGCCTGTAAGGGAGTGCGTTGCAGAGTCCGGGGTCAGGTGGAGGTAGTAATGAAGAGGGATTCTCTCCGAAGGCTCGCACAGAGGGAGCCTGTAAGGGAGTGTGTTGCAGAGTCTGGGGTCAGGTGGAGGTAGTAATGAAGAGGGATTCTCACTGAAGGCTCACAGAAAGGGAACCAGAGAAGTGTCACTTGCCTGATACTACCACCTCAGAAACCTCCTCTTCCCATCAAAGGGACATTACATGGAAAAAACACTTTTTGTGAGTGATAACATTGAGAAAGAGACCTGGAAAAGAGTGCGTTTTACTGGGCCTTGTAAGACTAAGAAGAGATAAAGGAGGGCCCTGAAGCAGGCCTGCCCAGACATATATGCGACAAATCGAGCCTACAGCGGCTCACCCAAATGCACCCTTGGCCCACCCAAATAAAAATTCCTGGAGCCGGGCCTGCTTTAACCCATAACACATGTGTCTGACGAAGCTTGGCAGGCATGTTTAACTCTAGTAGGCACTGGCATAGAAGCGATGAACAATGTTGTGGGCCAGCTCAAGGCACATGTGCGTACGCTTGTGACAACCGTGGTCTGTCTGTTTTGGACCAGTTGGGTGCACGAGCCCCTGTTCCCAGAGCGCCTCCATGTCCTCGCGGATGTGCTCACCCGCTAGAGCCCTGCCATCCTGTGAGCGCGGTCTCGTGACACTTGTAACAAGTAGAACTGTCAGCATTCGCAACAATGCTGGTTATATCGACTTCGAAGGATGAAGGGCCGTAGCAGCAACTATGTGCATTTGTCGTCTGAGCAATCTCTATCAGAAGTGTTCGGGCGCTTACTTGATCGAGTCTGTGGGTTTAATGGAAGCTTCTGGAATTATTGGTGAATAAATCCTTTCAAACGTATTGTTTGTAAAAGCATCCAACCTGCTATGTGTGTCCACGAGGGTTGTATTAACCACACCCATCAAATGGCGCCTTCGCCCTAATACAGCGTCTAACACTGCACATTGATTACCCTCTGCTGTTTACTCCCAGCCGATACAATTTTAGAAAAGGACTCGTGTGTATATGGCTGCACAAGATGTCTGTGTGATTACACCTGTAATTCTGCATACGTCTTTGTGCATGGACATGCTGCATGTTCACGTGTCTGTTTGCAATTATGGTGTCGCTATCGGCTTACAAGTGGTTTCTTGTGCGTGTTCTTGCGTTGGAGACACATGTGCATCTTTTTCAAGAGTGTTTACGTGCACGCCGGTACCTGTTAATAATTCTGTCGACGCCTCGGTGAATAAGAGTGTCTTGATATTCAGTCAGTCAAGAAAAACTTGATTTGGTTATCACAACCATAAAGCATAGTACTAAAATTATTAAAAGTCAGTTACAAAGATTTAAAACAGAATTTCATATGAAAATTATTTATACATTTTTTTTGCTATTTCCAACTCATTTATGGCCTAATTCATTTAGTTCATTTAATTCATTTAGTATTATCCACTGTTTGTAAGAGTTTGTCAATCAAGTTAAGAAACTTAGTCCTTCGTCAGATTAAAATGGTTGATGTTCCCCCCAGGCAGCAAGTTACAGTTTGTCTACAGGTGCGAATGTTAAGTTCTTTTGAAATTGGTTTTAATAGTTTCCTTCTCGCTTCTTTCACTATAGGGCAGACGCACATAAGGTGACAAAGATTTGTTGTGATATCCACATAAAAGGCAATTTTGCATTTGGGAATTTTCCTTTCCATGTTTGTTGCAAGTCCTTGATTTCGTATTCTCCAAACCGATACAGCATAAAATTATTTTTTAAAACTAGTCAAAAATGTGCCGCTAAATAAGCTTGCGGTTTTGATTTAACATAAGAATTTATGACTGTCCAAGAGTGTTTGCGTTTTACCAGTAATGTTTTATTTTTGTGAAAGGACAGATTTTTTGCAGCACTGTTACACACTCTATTAAATGCTGCCCATTCCATCTTACTATCCCATGCCTCTTGTAAGTCTAGAGCTGCCAATGCGGATCGTAAGTATTCGCCCCAGGAGTACGATTTTTTCAGGACAAACTGAGCCTTCATTTCGGTCCAACATAGGTTGTTCAAAGACCCAGGTTCTGAGGAACGGAGTTTCCAGCACAGTTTCACAAAAACAGATTGACGCTGGAATTCCAGATTTTATAGACGGAGCTGTGCTGGTGATGCACTTTTTGGAAGGTGTAAAACGGATTTGTACACCTTTGTCTGAAGTTCGTTTAAAACATTAAGTTCCTGGCCATGCCATATTTCCAAACCATATGCGAGTGCAGGAAGGAATTGAGAGGCCATTACTTTCAATAAATGACTGTAAAATGGACAACTCCGCTTTTGTTTCAATTGACTGTAGGCAAAGATTAGTGTTTGGGCCTTTGCTCTTATTTCTCTTTTCTGTTCAGTAAAGGACATAACTCGATCCAAATTCATCCCCAGAGACTTATATGTGCAAACTTGCTCTATCTGTTGATTTTTGGCAAACCACATGAATTTTCCTGAACTAGGTCCTACTAATTGCAGAACTTTTTTTTTCTTTTTCTTATTTATCTCTAGCCCTTGCTGATCAAAGTATGTTATCAGGTGGTTTGCAAGCCAACCGGTGTTTGGCTTAGGACCACTATATCGTCCGCGTATTGCAGGTCTCCGTGGTTTGTGTACATCTGCGCCAGGTGCGCTGGGCAGGCAGTATGTGTGCACGCGCCTCTGTTTCTATGGACACAATATGGATGAACGAGTGCGTGCATCTGTGGAAGAGGGACACGTCGACCACATGTATCAATGGCTTGTTTTGGACATGTACTTTTGAAGTCTGCTGTGATGTGCGACACGGACAACATCTCTTGGGGGGGGGGGGTGTCCCGTTCCCCGTAGCTCTAGGGGCTGTGAGTATGTAGGGGCGGATGTAACAGGGTACGGGGAATGGGGAGAGTGCAAAAACCATCCACACTCAGTTGCTGTAGTCGGAAGCCCTGCCCCCGAGCGGGCTGCCTCCTTTTATTGGCTCCCCGCAGGCCACGCCTGGCCTGCGGATGTAGGGGTGTGTGTTCGATGTCGCTACAAATGTGGAAATATGGATTTTTCTGGTCAGTTATGTCCCCTATCTTGGACCCCAACGGTTCTATGTGCATGTCACAAGTACATGTATGTTCCCTCCAGTTCCAGTTATGAAGACGCAAATACATGTGCGTCCACCGTCAACATGTCCTCTGTCAGATCCGCCATGAATAGGCCGGATATTCCATTCCTAAATATGAAAGGCCACCGGCTTTGTATGGTTCACTTATGCCATTTTACAGTCCAGGCAAGTAGGCCCTGATTCTGTCATCAAACTCCTTTTGCCTTCTGCCTCTGAAAACTCGAGTCTGAGCCTGCATCTGTGACCATGAACTTTGTCTCATTCTCTGCGCGGCTCACGAAGCCTGACATCAGCCTATTCTCTGCCAAGAACTGTATTTCACCTTCGAATTATCTGCTTCACTCCTTAGCCGATGCATTCCTGTCTAGCAAATTAAGTAAACATTCTTCCAGCTACTGAGCAAAGGCTCGGCTTCTCTGTCCTCATGCAAGTAATTCATAGCCCTGTTACCATGGAATATTCCTACCCCCTCGCATTCAGTGTAGACACTTAGACGCTTGTACACGCACGCACAGTCAGTATAGAATAGATTCTGTCCGAGAGTCCTTCTTTTGTGGATAACATAGTTCTTTAAACATAGGATGTTAGATATGATTCGGGATTAGGTTGACTTGACCCCCCAGACTTTTCGTCTCCACATGTAGAGCTAAATGTCAAGTCCCCTTCACCCCCTAGTTGCACGTCAATTACACGTCATGCTGCTGCGCGCGCATCTATGCCAAGTATTATCTTATAGATCCACCTATATGTGACATCATAACCAATTATGTTCCTTTTTACTCCTTATTACACCCATTTTCGGTTACGCATATGAATCGTCATTTTCCTTATCAATTGTTACGCCTACTGCATTTGCTTCATTGTAATGTATGTGCTATAAAAATCATTTCTTGTCAATAAAGTATGTACTTCACTTCCTGAACCCCCGTGGTGATGGAACTTGGAGCAACCGATTATAATCGACCATTGGAATAAAGCCCATTCCGAACCTCTAATACCACGGATTCTGCCTCTCATTTTACTGAGCTATTTTATTATGTTTCTGTATCAAATTAAGTCCCGGTAAAGGAATTTTATTTACCACATGAATGGCGCCCGAATAGGGACACTTTCTCATCTCACGCGCCGGCGGTGAGTGGCTGGCCCGGTCTCCTGCCACAGCTGGACGGACAATAACGCGTACCAGCAGGATTTCCTGTATCTCCCTCCGGTCAAGCGGGGGCGACTGAGGCTGCGATCAACACCCAGACGAGGCGGTGAGAAGTGCGAAGTATCCCGACCAGAGCCTAGCTGAGAGAGCAAGATCCGAGGTATACAGAGGCCCACCAGTTCGAAGTCGAGTCCAGTTTCCGACGAGTCGAGTCGAGTCCAGTCCGGTTCAAGTTCAGTTTGCCGAGGCCTTCCGTTTCCGAAGCTACCCGGTGAGTACCATTACTGGGGAGGCATTTCTGACGTGCACATAGGTTGTGCCGGTCAAGACGGGTTTGGGTACACAAATCCGGTCTACACTGTTTTAGCAGTGTATATGTACTGTTTAGCAGTATATCAAGTATTCCGAAGTATCTAGTTATTGTCAAGAATTATGCTGGGTGATTAGTTATGCAGACGATCATCATTGTTGGTTATTTTAAAGGTTAAAAAAATGTTTAATGTTTAATGTTTAATGTGTTAAACGTCCTGCATATTGTGGTATGAATGGTTGTTCATTATTGTGCTTTTGTATTAAGTGTGTTCAAGATTAAGTATCGGATCAGTTGTCAATATGCCGCTCTTTTCGAAATTAAGACAGATCACTACTAGAAAAGGGGTACTCGAAGAAGCCGTCCCTATTCCTCCTAGGGACACTCCAGGGCACTTCATGTATCACAAACATGGCTTAGACGCTATATTATTCCTTGATTTATGGGTAGACTATACCAAGGAATTACCAGAAAGTCAGAGGTGGCCCGCAGCGGGGACCTGGGATGCAGAGTGCATCATGAAAGTCGAGGAAGAGTTATGGAAAAGGAAAGTCAGACAGTCACAGAAAGACGCCGTTGAGTTATGGCGTAAAGAATCTCATAGACGCACAGAAAAAGCACTCCGACAGGAAGAAAAGAATAAAGAGAGTTCAAATAAAGTTCGAGAAAAGCTATTAATTGAGGAAGGTATCCGAGTGAAATCAGAACAAGTAGATAGACAAAGAAATGCCCTTATGAATGGTATGTATCCCCTTCTAGCCGAAGGATTACCTAAGGCTACTCCAGAGATACCGAAAGACTTGCCACCCCCGTTATTCCCAATAAAAGTACATCCTAAGGGGCATCCTAGAACCGCAGAAGATGTTTTTCTTTTCACGTATTTAGATGACGCAGCTCCCGAATATGCTAATTCCGCCCAACATAGACCGCATGCCAGGGAGGTCCAACGCCAAGATCCAGCACCCGTATCCCTACAGCAACAGATCGAGTCACAAGTTCCGGCAAGCACATCTGTTTCTGCATCTGTTCCTACAGCTACTTCTATAGCTGTGTCCACACCTATAGTTGCTGTGTCACGTTCAACGAATCCTTTCACACCCGACACCCCAGATGGGGCTACGGGAGGTGCTACCAATATTTTTTCTACGCCACCCAGAATAAATAAACTTACTTTTCAAGAGTCAGCACATTCACGTACACCCAAACTCATAAATGCCCGTACGCTTAAGGAACTTCTTATAGATTGTAGATATGACCCTGTGCCCGGTAAAGAGGGCGAAATGACCCTGGCATCATTGCGTATCAGACGAGCCGCAGTGTATTTAGGGAAGTTACCAGGAATGACTGCGCATCTAGATAAAATATATCATTTTGTCCAAACAGGGCGAGATCCAGAATGTATTAACAGAGCTATGGAATACCAGAAAGTGGAGATACAGGGGGAACTGTTACGTTTCCTCATAAATTGTGTGATCAGAAATCAAGACCGACCGGGGGTAGACCCGGAAGCAATGCAAATTTTTACCAGATGGAGCCAGAATATATCAGAAGGTAGACATGATAAGAAAAATTGTATAATAGCCATGTGCCGAAAGATCCGTAAAGAAATAGAACGCCTACACGAAGAAAGATTAGAGGTAGACGAGTTCGAACAAAGCGAGGAAGAAGGGTCAGGACTGCCCGCGAGACAGTCGGACACCATAGCCTATGTAGGTAGAGGAAGATCTTGTAATAGTAATAGATGCCTTACTGACTCGATACGTCCGATATGTCCAGATAATAACAGGAATTTCCAAATACCTATAATTAATATAAGGTCTAACGAGCATTCGTTCCAAACCGCCGACAAACTACTCCGAGAACGAAGGGGTTATCATTTTCTCGATTCTATGGATGAACAAGATTTAGCCAGGGCAGCTGTCCATTGGGTGGACAGTCCCGGAAAATATAGTGATGATACAGTAGCACGCACATTTTTGAATCTCACCCCAGATGAACAGAGGTTAGCTGGGATTTATATGATTCAACAACTCATTATACTATATCGGAGTCAGCATTCGGACCCTGGTCCCTTACCTGACATATTGACTGAATTGCTTATGAA
Organism: Triturus cristatus; assembly: GCF_964204655.1. NCBI lineage: Eukaryota > Metazoa > Chordata > Amphibia > Caudata > Salamandridae > Triturus > Triturus cristatus. Next base: position 92,178,270 of record NC_140579.1, on the reverse strand, counting down.
TAAATGGAGAGGTTCAGGTACTAAATTAATTAAAGAAATTCTAGAATCAAGAAAGCAGTATATTCTTTTTGTATGCTCAGAGCATGTCTCATTGCCCGTCAAGGAAAGAACCACGTATTACATGGATAGACAGAATCCCTTACGAGAAGTGCACCCAATAAAAGGCGAGGACAACGAGTTTAAGCGCGTATTTGTATATACGCCCATATCGAAAATAGAATTGTTACAAATGAAGAAAGTGGTACCCAGTCATGACAAAGATCCAGCGGGTTTTCACCGAGAAATTAAAGACATGTTACTCATGGGAGAGTATACCTATCCCGACATTATGACAATATTAAAGGTATTGATGCCTGCTGGTATTTATGAGAAACTCAAGGAAAAAGAGTGGGAGGTAGGAGACCAAAAGATAGAATGGTCAGTGTTAGAAGCGGAAGAAAAGGCCCGAACTGCAGGAGCAGGACTTGGGGATAAAACTAAAGCACTACCAGGTCTACTAGTACAGGTACTGCCACGTTTATTGACTACGAAAAAGGAAGATTGGGGTACAATTTCAGCCTGTAAGCAGAAGCAAGATGAAGACACTAGTGATTACTATGCCCGATTTGAAAAATGTTTTGGTATAAATAGTGGCATAAAAGCAAGTAGCGAATCATACCCGCATCTGTTTGTAACAAAATTAGTAGAAAATGCCCTGCCCCAAGTAAAGAATAGAGTATTAAAATTCGAGAGTACCTGGCAAGGTAACACTCCATCACAAATGTTACAAATGTTACAGTACCATCACAATAGAATTAGAGAGGAACAAGAACATGAACACAGACGCATGAAAGACACGAAAATGAAAATGCTAGTTTCCCAGACAGTTCCAGCTGAAGGACATAAAAAGGGTATGACACATTCCGATTCAGCAGGACCTGTAAAAGGGACATGCAATTATTGCAAAAAGCCAGGTCATTACGTACACGATTGTCCAGTTTTAAAACATAATATCGCCATAGGTAAAACACAAGAAAGACCACGGCCACTCAGACAAGATCAGAATGAACAAGGAGCTCCGCAGCATGCACAGGCCATGCCAGCCGCACAACAGCCAATACAGTTTGTGCCAGCTGCACCAGCGCTACCTGCTGCTGCCACACAAACCACAACACGACAAATGTATCAGACCGCACAGTATGAATATCCTGAGTATCAGCGTTACGCATGAAAAAGCCTAGAGAGGGAAATTGACTTTCCCCTTATTGAAATCCCAGTAGATCAAGAAGGACCTTATGTACATAGTGAATTATTAGGCCAAGATAGAAAATTTTTACTTGATACAGGGGCAAGTCGAACAACTATAAAACGTAGTGAAGTTCCAGGGGCACCCCTCTCAGGCTCTCAGAATATTTCCCTTGGTTTTTCAGGAAAACCTATTGTTAATGAAGTATCACAGCCACTTCCACTTACGATAGGACCTCTGACCCGAACTACAGATTTATTGCTTACTAAATCATGTCCAGAAAACTTGTTAGGAATAAAAACACTGAAAGCTCTAGGAGCCATAATATGTTGTTCTCCGGAAGGAGTAAGGTTGTTTTTACGTGATTTTAAAGGTCACTATATGTCTAGAGACATGGATCCCCGACTGCAGACTTTACCTACACATCTATGGGCACAAGGCCCTACTGATGTTGGTTGCATGAATATTACACCATATCGAGTCACATTAAAGGCAGGAGTGGTGCTACCACGAATGCGACAATACAAGTTACCACCAGATGCTGTAGTGGCTTTACTACAAATCATTGACGAGCTCATTGCCCAAGGAGTAGTTGTGGAAACAGACTCCAATGTATGTAATTCACCGATAATTCCGATTCTTAAACGAACAGATCCAAAGGCCCCGCCAGTATACCGATTGGTTATTGATCTGCGCGAGTTAAACAAATGCATTGTGCCACAATTTCCTGTGGTCCCAGATATCTCGTCATTACTGACAGCTATTGATTCCGAAGCAACATTCTTTACTGTAATTGATCTCAAGAATGCCTTTTTCAGCGTCCCAATAGATCCGGAAAGCCAATATTTGTTCGGATTTAGTTTAAATGGGCGTAGCTTTAAATTCTCACGCGCACCTCAAGGATTTACAGAAAGCCCCAGCATCTATAGCCAAGCACTGAAACGAGAACTCAACAGTATCCACATGCCAGTTAACACTGCCTTGCTTCAATATGTCGATGATCTGCTGATCACCGCGAGAAGCGAACCCGAATGTGAGAAAGCATCACTGACAGTTTTACAATTTCTAGCCGAAAAGGGGCACAAGGTGTCCCCTTCTAAGCTGCAATTCTGTGTCCAGCGAGTTGTTTATCTTGGACACTCGCTGTCCAAGGAGGGAAGGCAGCTTACACCCGACCGCATTCAGTTAATAGCTAACATGCCAATACCCAAGACACAAAAGGAGGTGCGGGCTTTCATAGGCCTCACGTCATATTGCAGGCAGTGGATCCCTCAGTACGCATTTCTAGCAAAACCACTCATTCAGTTAACAACACAGGAGGCAGCCACATCGACTGTTCTCCCTTGGACTCAGGAACATACACAAGCTTTTGAAAGCCTAAAGAAAGCTTTATGTCAAGCACCTGTTTTAGCAACACCATGTTACAGAAAACAGTTTACACTTTTTGTTACAGAACGCGAAGGTACTGCCTTGTCAGTACTCACACAGGAACAAGCAGGAGCACACAAACCATGTGCTTATTTTTCTAGTACATTAGATCCCGTAGCTCAGGCTTTGCCTGCGTGCCTAAAATCAGTAGCAGCGACAGCTTTAGCAATAAGACAGAGCGACGCCATAGTGTTAGGACATCCATTGACAGTTCAAGTACCACACGCAGTAGAGGTTCTTGTAAATAGAACGCAAACACAACACTTGACTATAGCGCGACTTACAGGGTACGAACTTACATTGTTTCAGCCACATATAGAAATCAGACGCTGTAACACATTAAATCCTGCCACACTGTTGCCAGTAACCGGAACAGACCCACTAGCTCATGACTGTATTGAAGTTATTACAATAACGACGAAACCCAGACAAGACTTAACCGATGTCCCATTGTCAGATCCAGACCTGACGTTGTATGTAGATGGTTCATGTATGAGAACAAGTACAGGAGAGTTAGTGGCCGCTTATGCAGTCACAACAGACACTGAAATCATTGAAACTAATCGTATAAATACCTTGTCAGCTCAAGCCGCAGAGCTCATCGCTCTGACACAAGCCTGTATTCAAGCCACGAATAAAAAAGTCAACATATACACTGATTCACGTTATGCATTCGGAGTTGTACATGACTTCGGCGTGCTGTGGCGAGAGAGAGGTTATTTAACTTCCCACGGTGCCCACATTCAGCACGGACCCCTCATTCATGCCTTATTAGATGCAATACATCTACCCACTGCAATATCAATTATGAAATGTAAGGCTCATACGAAGGTTACTGATATCATTTCCCAAGGCAATGATCTAGCCGACAGAACAGCTAAACAGACTGCTCAAACTCAAACCTCCGACATGACAAAAACAATAGTCCCGATGCCGACACATTGTATGACAGTTAAAGATCCTACTCTTGACGTAATTGACATACAGACACATGCTACACCAGACGAAATAAAGAAATGGACTGAATTAGGAGGGATCCAAACGGACCAAGGATGGATGATGAAGGAAAAGTCTGTGTGGTTCCTTCCTGATTCAATGGTCCAAGTTATAATTAACACTACACATAGTCCAGCACATCTCGGAGAAAAAGCTATGCTAGACAGCATTCAACACATTTGGTTCAATAAACATTTACGAGCAGCAGCCAAACAAAAGGTCCGTACCTGTATGATTTGTTGCCAGTTTAACCCAGGAAAAAGCGTTCCCGTAGAACAGGGTGGATTTCATCCTCCTAATCACCCTTTTGAAGTACTCCAGATGGACTATATCCAGATGGAACGATGTCGAGGATTCAAATATGTTCTCGTAGTTGTCTGCGCTCTGTCCCGTTGGACAGAGGCATACCCGGTTTCAGATTACACTGCCCCGACTACTGCCAAACAGTTGGTTCGAGAATTCTTCCCACGATACGGTTTACCACGTGTTGTTCACTCAGATAACGGCCAGCCGTTCTCATCCGAATTAATGAAACATGTTTCACTCCTGTTAGGATATCAGTGGAAATTCCACTGTGTCCGACACCCCGAGGCAGCAGGTCTCGTAGAAAGACATAACCAGATACTGAAAATCAGATTGTCCAAAATATGCAGAGAGAAAGGTGTCGACTGGGTAGTAGCCTTACCCGTTGCACTCTTTTACATGAGAATGGTAGCACACTCTCGAACAGGGCTATCCCCGTATGAGGTGATCTTCGGCAGACCACCAAATATGTGGGGGACGCCTATACCTCGCAAAATAACTGATGTTGACTGTAATATGCTGACAGATTACTTGGCTTCCTTGATGTCTGCACTACAATCTTGTCGTTCACAGGTAGCTGCAGCCTTTCCCGACAACACTGAGGTGAAACCCCATGACGTAGTTCCGGGGGACCTCGTACTTGTGAGGAATTTCGACCGAAAAACTCAGCTGGAGCCCAGGTGGAAGTCACCCAAGTTGGTCCTGCTGACCACAAGAACAGCCGTGAAGATTGAAGGCAGGAAAGGCTGGATTAATTCAAGTCATATCAAGAAATTTCATGGACTTCCTGCAGATGTAAACAGCCCACCTCGTGTGTCTTCACCCATTGACTCAAAACTTCCTTTTGTTGAACAGAGTAACTCTGAACACTATAAACTAAAGCTTAGGCCCAACCAGTCGAGCAATTTGATTGTTTAAGTCCTCTCCAAGGTGAAGCGGTTGAATTGTCTCTGACATGTATCCCTTGGACCTGAGTAGAGAAAACACCCGGAAAATGTTGAAACGACAGGCGTATTGTAAATCACTGCGTAGCCACTGCATAGTGACATTATTAATCTTGTTTTTCTTGAGTCTTTTAATAATTACTGCAAGTATATTGTTGCACATATATTACCCTATTTCTAGACATGTTTACAATGTTACTACTGAACATTCTTTTAGTGATTTACCTCCGCATGAATTGTCTTATAGACTTGCGCTGCGCAATAACACTTTCATTAGTATGTTACATCATTCCCATCAGACTAGTAATGCCACTAATTGTTGGGTGTGTGGCCGGCTCCCTCCCTATCAGAATTATGAAGGAGTCCTGCCTTTCTTTCCACATCCGTTTACACATAATGGCTCCTGTGGAGCATGGTTTAGTTTAATCAATTCCATAGACTCAGACACAGCAGTTTACCAAGATCATTGGGTATGGGGAAACCTGAACCTAGTTTTACTCAAGGTCTGCTACCCTGACAAGGAGGGTCGCCCCAAAAGAACAGGAACTGATCTAGAAAATGAAGTATATGGATTAGGTAATTTTACACCTAATCTCATGATTCTAAATGTCGAATCCGAAGTTGAACTAGTCTTACCCACCATGTCAGTATTCCCAGCGAAGGGTGAATTGTGTGTAAGAAAGGTTGGTTCCATACATATGGGCCATAGTAAATGCACTACTACAGTAGAATTCAGTGATCAAGGCAAATCTTCATTTAGAGCTTATCGCCACTCCTACTTTATATGTGGTCAGACTGCATATATGCGTCTACCTCTAGATTGGGATGGTACCTGCTACATTGCATTCCTTTTGCCACCTGTTTTCCTAGCTCCTCCTGATTATTACAGAAATATTCATTTAGTACACAATAGAGAGCGGAGAGATCTCCCCATTGTCGATTACACTGAGACGGCATGGGACAAGTATGTAGATTTTAATAAAGGCATCTTTCCCTATATAGGTACTGTTACTAATAGTAAGCTGATACGTAGATTAACTAGAACCCTTGAAGCAGTAGTGAATGAGACTATTTCCGCCTTAGGCAATTTAACAGAAGAGCAGTCTGCTATGCGGATTGTTGTGCTTCAAAATCGTCTTGTCCTTGACGTCATCCTAGCTGATAGGGGCGGAGCTTGTAGGGTCATCGGATCAAGCTGCTGCGTATTCGTACCAGAAAATTCGCCATCAGTATATAAAGCCATCACTCGCCTTCATAAGATTGTAAACCAGATACACCAGAACCCAGGCACTTGGACTTGGTCTAGTTGGTTTTGGAGTGTGATATCAGCCTGGGGATGGAGAGTTTTATCCTTCCTAGGTATTGGCCTTCTCATACTATTCAGTTGCTGTCTATGTCTACAATGTGGACCAGCGATTTGTGGTCTGTGTGCCACATCGTGTATTCCACCACCAAGATTTCATTCATCACGGAAGAAGAAAGAAGAACAAATGATGTTATATGAACAGATCAATGGATTGATGAAGATTGATATCTCTTAACGGGCAAGTAGGGGACAAGGAGGGAATGTGGAAATATGGATTTTTCTGGTCAGTTATGTCCCCTATCTTGGACCCCAACGGTTCTATGTGCATGTCACAAGTACATGTATGTTCCCTCCAGTTCCAGTTATGAAGACGCAAATACATGTGCGTCCACCGTCAACATGTCCTCTGTCAGATCCGCCATGAATAGGCCGGATATTCCATTCCTAAATATGAAAGGCCACCGGCTTTGTATGGTTCACTTATGCCATTTTACAGTCCAGGCAAGTAGGCCCTGATTCTGTCATCAAACTCCTTTTGCCTTCTGCCTCTGAAAACTCGAGTCTGAGCCTGCATCTGTGACCATGAACTTTGTCTCATTCTCTGCGCGGCTCACGAAGCCTGACATCAGCCTATTCTCTGCCAAGAACTGTATTTCACCTTCGAATTATCTGCTTCACTCCTTAGCCGATGCATTCCTGTCTAGCAAATTAAGTAAACATTCTTCCAGCTACTGAGCAAAGGCTCGGCTTCTCTGTCCTCATGCAAGTAATTCATAGCCCTGTTACCATGGAATATTCCTACCCCCTCGCATTCAGTGTAGACACTTAGACGCTTGTACACGCACGCACAGTCAGTATAGAATAGATTCTGTCCGAGAGTCCTTCTTTTGTGGATAACATAGTTCTTTAAACATAGGATGTTAGATATGATTCGGGATTAGGTTGACTTGACCCCCCAGACTTTTCGTCTCCACATGTAGAGCTAAATGTCAAGTCCCCTTCACCCCCTAGTTGCACGTCAATTACACGTCATGCTGCTGCGCGCGCATCTATGCCAAGTATTATCTTATAGATCCACCTATATGTGACATCATAACCAATTATGTTCCTTTTTACTCCTTATTACACCCATTTTCGGTTACGCATATGAATCGTCATTTTCCTTATCAATTGTTACGCCTACTACATTTGCTTCATTGTAATGTATGTGCTATAAAAATCATTTCTTGTCAATAAAGTATGTACTTCACTTCCTGAACCCCCGTGGTGATGGAACTTGGAGCAACCGATTATAATCGACCATTGGAATAAAGCCCATTCCGAACCTCTAATACCACGGATTCTGCCTCTCATTTTACTGAGCTATTTTATTATGTTTCTGTATCAAATTAAGTCCCGGTAAAGGAATTTTATTTACCACACAACAACTAGACCGCAGTCATTACATCCCTACCAAACTCCGGGGTCTTCTTTTCCTTCCTTCCCCCCCCCCCCAACAATACTCTGAAACATGTATAATAGTCACCTTACACATTTTGTTGTGGTTTTGATACTTGCGCTTTCCCCTGATGTCGGTGGTTGGGTCTCAGCCGGCATGCAAAGTCTCTCAGTCTTTGGCTGGGCTGGGGATTTGGCCTCAATCCATACCTCCCCGAGCGGGGTCCCTCGCTCGGCGTCATAGCCCGAGGGCTACCAGTGGCTGCCACGGGCATGGGAACTGCCACAGCCCCCCCTGGTGTGGCTGGCGTACGTTCCACGGTGGCCTCCTCTTCCTCTTCCAGCACAGCATTCTCTAGGGGCAGCCCTTCCTCGGTGGCCCCTCCGCCGTCCACCGGTGACATTGCTCTGAACCAGGAAGCGTTTCTTGTCACTGTCTCCCCTCCCTTCCTGGCGGTGACCATGGTCCCTTTTACGGCCTCGACAGTCCAGAGGCCGGGTTCGAAACGGGTTTGAAATTTTCCCCCGGGCCGCCTATTTTTAATGATCACCTGCGTTCCCAGCGAGGGTATCTTGGATGCGGCCCTCCGGCGGTGACTGGCTCGTCTATTGCTTTGTTCGCGTCTCTCCTGGGTCCCTTCCTGGTCGACGGGCACCGGTGCCCACTCCCGGCTACTGGGGAGGAGGTCCCTCCTGGTCCCTTGGAACATGAGGCTCCACGGGCTCCTTTGGGTGGTACAATGTGGCGTGCTCCTATATTCCCTCAGGAATTCATGAAGTCGTTGCTCTGGGTCAGCCTGTTCCACCATGGCTATGCGGAATGTCTTGTTTAGGGTGCGCATAAAGCGTTCCACCTCCCCGTTGGCTTGAGGCCATTGGGGTGTGATGCGCCTGTGCCGGATCCCTCTTTGGCTGAGATAGGTGGCAAATTCCGCGCCCTGAAACGGTGGCCCATTGTCACTGCGGAGTTCTTTGGGGTAACCAAACATGGAGAATATCTTCTCAAGGGCGGGCCCCACCTGTCCAAAAGCCGTGGACCTCACCTTCTCTGCCACGGGGTATTTGGAGTACGCATCTACCACCACTAGAGTGTGCCCCTCGCCGGGGAAACTCCCAAAGTCCACGCTAACTTTTTCCCAGGGTACTAGGCTGGCATCCTCCGTGATGATGGGTTGGGGTCGGTCCGGCTCGCCCGTGAGCTGGCAGGCCAGGCAGCTCCGGACATGTTCCTCGACCATCTGCTCCAGCCCCGGGAACCACATTTTCTCTCGGATTCTGGCCTTCATTTTGGTGGTCCCTTGATGTCCCCCGTGGGCAAGTTGGATCGCCCGCTGTCTCAGGGACGACGGGATGACTAGCCATGGGCCGCATAGCAGTATGCCATCTTCTGTAGCACTTAGTTCGTGCCGGATGCGCCACATCCGGGTGAGTGATTCTCTGTCTTCTTGCGCCCATGTGTTTGCTTGGTGTAGGTATCCCGTCCATGACCCATCTTGGACTGCTTTCAAGGTCTGCATGTACACTGAATCCATCTCAGCCCCCTCTTTGATGTCATCCAGTGTCATGTTCTGGGGGCATGCAGTGAGGGCAACCCACTGAGCAAATTCATCGCATGCTTCATCTGTCCCCGTCTGATCCGGGGCCGGTGGGTGACGGGATAGATGGGTGACGGGATAGAAAATCCGCCGGGTTTCTGGCCCCCGGGCGATACACTACTTCCATCTCGTACGGCTGCAGCTGGACCGCCCATCTCTCTATCCGCGGGGGCGGATGGGGTGAGGTTCCTTTGAATAGGGGCACTAGTGGCTGGTGGTCGGTGACCATTACAAACGGATGACCTCGTAGGTATAGATGGAAGTGGTTGCAAGCCCATTTTATGGCGAGCGCCTCACGTTCAATTTGGGCGTACCTTGCCTCGGTTGGGGTGAGGGCTTTGCTGGCAAAGCTTAGTGCCGTCCACTGGCCCGGCCCTTGTTCTTGGGTAAGTACCGCACCCAGCCCTGCGGGGCTCGCGTCAACCAGTACTTTTGTCCGCTTCTTGGGGTCGAAGTAGGCCAGCGTGGCCTTTTCCAGTAGTGCCGTCTTAATCCCCTGGAAAGCATCCTCCTCTTTCGGTCCCCACTTCCACGGGGTGTCTGTTCTCGTCAAGGCGCGAAGCGGTTCGCTCCACGTTGCCAACCCCGGGATGACCCTGCCGCAATAAGTGGCCATGCCAAGAAAACTCCTGACTTCCGTGGGTGACGTTGGGGCTGGAGCGTCCTTGATAGCTTTGGATTTTCGAGGATCCACCTGAATCCCTTCCTGACTAAACACGTAGCCGAAGAATTCGATCTTTGGCTGAAAGAACTGGCACTTGTCTTTGTGTAATGTCGCACCATGAGCACTCAGTCTCCCAAGGGTATCTCGCAGGTGTTTGTGATGTTCGGCCGCCGTTGCCGAGTGAATGAGGATGTCATCGCTGACATTGATGACTCCCGGCAATCCAGACAGCAGCTCCCGGATGGTATTTTGAAACACCTCGGCCGCTGAGGAGATCCCAAAGTTAAGTCTTTTGTACCGCCGGAGCCCTATGTGGGTGCTGAATGTGGTTATGAACCTGCTGTCCTCAGCCAGGGGCAGCTGGTGGTAGCCGGCGTTCAGGTCAATCTTCGAAAACCATCGTGACCCGTTTACATTGGCAATGATATCGTCCATTGTTGGGGTCAGGTGGCGTTCCCTCTTGATGGCACGATTTGGCAGTCTCATGTCTATGCACAACCTAATGGCTCCGGGTTGGCGCGGTTTCTCTACAATCACCATGGGTGACACCCACGGGGTGGGACCCGAGACTTTTTCGATAACTCCCAGGTTTTCCAGGTTCTCCAGTTCTTTTTCCATCACGGGCCTCAAGTGAAACGGGATTCTGCGATGCCTCAACGCAGTCGGCTTGATCGTCTTGTCGATGTGCAATCATATCGGGTCACACTTGATGCATCCCAGGCCCTTGAAGAGTTCTGGAAATTGAGCCAGTAGTTCATCCACCTGGTGTGTTCGGACCCGGTGTGCGAAGGCTATCAGCTTCAGATCCTCTGCCGTGTGGCTACTCAGCAGTGTTTCTGCCTCCCTGTCGATGATGTGGACTGTTGCTGTTACTTCGACTTCATCAGCTTTGATGGGTACAATCATCTTCCCTTTCAGTGGGAGAGGGGTGTGGGCCGAATACGCAAAGATCCTTGTCCTGGACGGTATTATCTATGGCCTGGGTCGTAGTTGATTGAATTGCTGCAGTCCCATCACATTCACTGTGGCCCCGGTGTCGATTATGGCCTTTATCTCATTCCCTCCCAACTGAACAGTGCACGTCGATTGTGGCCTCCTCCTACGCTTCAGCTCCTGTGCGAAAGATATAATGTGCACCTCTTCGTCCTCGGAGTCGGAGTAGTCGTCCACAGTTGGCAGGTATTTTTCTTCGGCAACCCTGGCTCCTTCCGGGGGCATCGGGTCATCTAGAGATAGTTGTTGCACCGCTTTCGGCAATGATTTGGGTTTCCACTGTCCTTTGGTGTGGTTTCGCCGTCGACAGACAGATGCGAAGTGGTTCGGGACCCCACAATTCGTGCATGTTTTTCCCTGTGCGGGGCATTCTTTGGCTGCATGTGGTTCATATCCGCAGTATCCGCATTTTGCTCGTGAACCTTCCTTCCGAGCGCCCCTGTGGTTCCTGTTCTTGGCCGTCGTCTTTACCGCATCCACCTTTTCCGTCTTGATGTTGTCGCACTTTCCCGAGTGTTTGTTCAGGGCTTAGTCCATGGCGGTGGCCCTCACCGCTGATAGGTCGTGCGACCGAGCTAATATGAGTATGTCCTCAAGCGAGATGCCTGGTTTTCTTAGGATCAAACCCCTTAGCGTCTTATCCCTGCATCCTTGGATAATCTGTCTTCGTATGGCTCTGGGTTGGTCTTCATTGGTGCATGTACTTGCGAGTTCCCTCACCCGCGCGTAGAATCGGTCCATAGATTCACCTTCCCGCTGCCGTGCCTGCCCCAGTTTAAATACCTCAAAATCCAGATTCAACTGAGGGTCAAAGTAACCATTGATAGCCTGGACAGCCGCATCGTAGTCGTTCACCCTGCCAGTATCAGGTAAGTGCTTGAAAAGTTTGAAGATTTCCTCCCCTGCATAGTGGAGTAACAACGACCTCTTGATCGCCCCATCCGTCTCCCTAGATGCCATGAAGTAGTTCTCTAGGCGCTCCAGCCAGAGTTTCCACCTGGGGGACGCGGTTGACGGGTCCTCGACCTCGCTAAAAGGTGGCAGGACTCCCGATGCGGCGTGCTGGTATGGGATGTGGGCAGGAGTCGCCGGTTCGTCGTCGGCCATGGCTTGACTCCCTCTGGTATGGGTCGTCGAGTTTGCTGTGCTTCCCCCACTTGGCTCCCTGCTCCTCCGTGTCCCGATGTGATGGTCGTATCACCCCGCCCGGGTGTGACAACTCTCAGCGTTTGGCTGTGGTACCTCCTGCTTGTGGGGTGATTTGGCAAAATCAGGGAGTGGCAGCGATGATTTACTTTGGCCCCTGCTTGTTGGTGACCGGCTGGTGTTGGCCAATATTCGTCGTTGTTGTATCTTGTGGGGTGATTTGGCAAAATCAGGGAGTGGCAGCGACGATTTACTTTGGCCCCTGCTTGTTGGTGACCGGCTGGTGTTGGCCAATATTCGTCGTTGTTGTATATATTTTTTTTGTTCCTCCGGGCCCTCCTGGGGTTGTCCTCGCTGTCGCGCGCGCCTCCCTCCTTCCTTTCGCGCCTTCCCCTGCCACGTGCTGGCCGGGCCTCCTGTTCGCGCTGCCCGCGTGTGTACTGGTAGGCCGTTTGTTACTGCGCATGCGCGCAGGGCTCCTTATCGTGTGGGTCGCGTTCCGCGCGGCGGTTCCGCTCCTTCCCGCTTTGTTGCGCCTTGCTCGCGCCTCGCCTGCCCTTCTGGACCCTCCACTGCTCACAGGGGTTGGGCCGTGTGATCTTCGGGCCCGCTCACCTCTCGATCGTGCTTTGGGGTCGTGGGAGTCCCCGGTGCCACCCCGACCTTCTCAGCTTGTCGTTGTCGGGTGGGTGTGCGTGGGACCGGATCCCATCCTCGTCGCCAGTGTCCCGTTCTCCGTAGCTCTAGGGGCTGTGAGTATGTAGGGGCGGATGTAACAGGGTACGGGGAATGGGGAGAGTGCAAAAACCATCCACACTCAGTTGCTGTAGTCGGAAGCCCTGCCCCCGAGCGGGCTGCCTCCTTTTATTGGCTCCCCGCAGGCCACGCCTGGCCTGCGGATGTAGGGGTGTGTGTTCGATGTCGCTACAACAACTAGACCGCAGTCATTACAGGGGGCAGTGTACAGCACACTGGAAGTGCAAAAGTGAGGACGCATGCTCCACAATCAGCCCTTTCTTTGCGATTCATAAAAAATGCACAGCCTGGCCCACGTCAGCCTGTGATTATCTCCGGTCGGTGGCGTGGCATGTGCCCGACCCTCCCGGGTCAACCTCCGCCTGGCGTCCGAGGTGCTGAACATGCAGCAGACTTGAGCAGCACCCCTCCCTCCTCTGCAGGATACTCTCCACGGTTGCGGAAGGGGCGGGGCTGCAGCGTGAGCTGGGAATAATAGGTCTTATCAAGGAGGAGGCGGAGCGCGCTCAGGAGGCAAGCAAAGACATGGATTTACTAGGGAGACAGCCACCGTCCACGCCCAGGGAGATGCGCCGGTGGCCCGTTCATGGACGGTGACTTGGTTCCTGGAGACCTCGGAGGATGCACGGGCGTCCCCTCGGGGAGGAGATGGGTCCCCCTCCCAGGCACGGGTGGCTGTTGTTCATCACCACCTTGAGCGTCCTTGCTCTGCGCCTGGCTGCTCAGCAGATAGACAAGCACAAGATTAGAATAGTTAACGGACTGGTTCCAAAGCTAAACATCCATTTAGTATAAATCCTACAACCTGATTTTCATTGCACAAATCACAACTGGAGGACCTTAAAGTAAGACACACAAGAGAAAAGTAACATTAATACGCGGTAGATGTTAAACACCACATACTTAGGGTATGTGTTTACTGAGATTATTGAAAGAGTTGACCAGCCGTTTCTTGTCAGATTTTCGAGAATTTCTATTAGCCTTATCTAAAAGCTATCAATAAACATGAACATCATAACTTTTCTACTCTCAAGAACGGCGGAAATCACACTCCACAGGTTCCTGCTGCAGATCAACATTCAACTCTGAGCCAACTGTTCGCACTGTTCGCATGTGAACTGGCAAGGAAGTGAATAATGTACATCAGAGTCGCCATGTTTCCTGGGAATCATGCTTCACTGGAGGGGCTATGGGGAAGAAAGCTCACAGAGAGCACTCCTGTTAGATGCCACCCACGCTCACCACTTCCTGTAAGCAAATGTTGATTCAGAAATGAAGAGGGACCGCAGGACTGCCCATCAAGAAGATGCAACACTCAATAAAAAGGCTGGCCGAGTGTGATTTGTCAGTGTACAATCACATCTGATGAAGATCGGCAGACAGAAAGAACTTTCCTCTCCCTAATGCTGCTAAAAACCAAGACAATATTATTCTAGACACAGGAAAACTAAAAACAATGACATAATGTGCCCAGCAACTCTGTTGCTAAAAACTCATAAAAACTGTTGAACATCTAGATTGAATTCTCCTTTTACCCCAAAAGAGGGAGGTCTCTTCAGTGCATGCGAGGAGACTCCTAGGGCTCAAAGGGGAAGGTGTCTGCTGAGGAAGGGAGGAGAAAGAAGAACACTACCTCATGCTCGAAAGTCCGGGAGATGCGACCTCCACCCTCTGGTGGCTGGCCCGTGATGGGTGCTTGTGGAACCTTCCATCACATTCAACGCAGAGCGCCAGTTGACAGGTGGGACAATGTATTGAGGTGTCCTGCTCCCCACAGAGCCCACAAGAGCTCAGGGACCCTGTGGAAGAGAAGAGCTTACTAACAGCTTATACCAGCACTCCTACCATGTGTAGCATGCGTTCCACTACTGCCCAATGCGCACTGTTCCTACATCTGTCCCTATGACTTACCACCAGCACTCCAAATGCCCCTGCATTTCAATAGAACCAGTGACCATTCCTTACAAAGCTTCCGGTATTGCATTACCTAGTTTGCAGCTCCTACGCGCCAAATAGCATTCCTGCACTATTCACCTACAGCTCCCACACCTAGCAATCCTACAATGTTCCTTACAACCCCCCACAGCCAGCGTTCTACATCATATCAACGTTATAACTCCCAGTCACTGTAACTACATCATTCCCAACAGTTTACCCATAACCAGCATTCCACGGTTTTTCGAATAACATTTCCCTCAGCTCCTAGATACCTCTCTGCAATGCTCATACAACCAAGAACTTCACTCCCTTCTGTAACATTCCTACACCATTTCCTACAGCCGGCGCTTCTAAGCCATTCCCAAGAGCTCTACTATCATTCTTTGCAGTCTCCTGCAGCTGGTGCCCCTTCACTGTTCCGAACAGCACTCTCAAATCATTCCCTAAGGTTCATCTCACTGCCAGGTCTCCTCCATTATCCTCTACATGACCTGATATTTGGGAAGGTGCAGTGGGCCAGCAGCGGCATCAGAGGGACTTTACCTGCAGACTGAGGGTTATGTTGATCGCTGGGAATTTGCTGGTCAGCCTGTCTGGGTTTATCTCGAGTCTGAAATGGATCCACAGCAGGAGTAGACTAAAGGGCAGAGAAACAGAGCAAGTCTATTATTCAAGAGTCAAGCTACACGCCTTGCCCTCCATGACTTTCTCCCCTTTCGTTGGGGCTCTCCCCTTCCAACTCCATCATTTCTCTCTGCTGCGTCCCCCCTAAACACGGCTCTCTTTTTGGACACAATTCTAAACACCTTTGGATGAGCAGGGATGGGATATTCACTCTGTGGAAACAATCACAGTTTCAGGTTTACGACCTAGAACATGTGCAGTCCTTATAAAGTGGCCACAGAGAGAAATCTGGGATTCAGTTCTTCTGGGGTTTGAGCAAAATCATTTCAGTACAAAGTAGTACTCAATGCCTCCTCCTATTAACGCACACAGGATCAGATGCCGCAGGTTAACCGGCACATTTGTGTGATTCCCGGAAGTAAATTTCCTCAACCAAGATAATGGCAGGCAGAGCAAAATGAAAGCTTGTTCTTCTCCACACATGCAAGCACAAAGGTAAACATATTACATGCCTTTGAAATACTGGAGGACATTTAAATATAGAGTGAAGCACATTCTCGATTCCTGCAGGCAGTTCAAACAATCGCCAATCAATCGGTTCTGTTTAACGACTTTACTTATCTCCTCGGCGTGAAAACTCAGCTTGTCCCGCCCTTCTCAATTCCGCTCTATTTGATTCACACACTCCCATTTATTACTCATTATATAGTTCAATATCTCTTTTACTGCCAAACTAGACGAGTCCATCTCACCTTCTAGTAACTATTCTTCTTTACCAGCTCCTTTCTCTCACTCCTGTCCCTCTGAGACCTTACATTTGCTATCTTCCTCTAGGTCCTATGTCACTGCTCTCTCCACCCAAACCATCTCCCACTGTCATCCTGTTTCACGACTTCTTTCTTCAATACTCAAGTCCTTGCAGCCTCTCGCATTTGCATTCCCTGGGCCCATTTTACCTCTGAAGAAGAACTCTCATGCAGCAGTTCCCGAAAGATCTCTGGGTGAGGATGTGTGCCCTGAAAAGAGAAAACAATCATGGGTGCCGAGAATCGAGCGGCACCTTGAAATAGAAAGGAACCTCCTAGAGTAGGACAGCTGAAATAAGAGAGGCACAGGGATGGATGCCACAGCATGTGGCAGATTAAATCCCAACTCCCTCTCTGTCCCTGGCTTTTTGAACCTCATCTCCAAGGTTTCGTTTTATGGTTTTACATGTATTCCTGCAGCTTTCCTGCAGCAGCCCTCCTACAAACGCTCAATTATCTTTAGCGACTGCTGAAAGGCGAAGAAAATGAATTGCTGCTGAAGTCCAATTTAGTCTTTCCTGCCTGAATTACGACATAACCATTGGTGTCAGGTTTTTTTGTGCTTCGGTTTGCATTTCATTTCTCAGAGTTTAAACCAGCAGGTTTTTGTTGTGTTAAAAGCAAGTATTAGCGGTTCTACTTGTAAACAACTTTAAGTAAGGTATTGTTTGCTAACATGAATGTACTAGCTGTATCCTGATACATTAACATATGTATGAGTGATAGGCTTTGTGGCCCACCTTGGGTGATGGTTCAAAACCACAGTACAAACCATATTCATTGGTATTGCGTCTTGAACTTCTTACCCTGGTTGTATGTAGGTGACTACTGTCACCAAATGCACTCAATTGGAAGTGTGCATTGCCGTTTGCTGTATGTAAGTAAATATTGAATGATTGTCCTCAGGTGAAACCCGCAAAAGAACACTATATAAGTTAATGCATTTAACTGATAAACCGTATCCATTTTGCAGCATTACATGTGTGGTGTAGGTCACCCAGCCATCTTGGTATGTCCATTTATTTCTGAGGTAACTGAATACCCAATCTCTACGATGTCAGGAGCACGAGCCAGACCTGGAAGCTGAGAATATGCGATCTAGAGCAGTGATTCCCAAACTATTTAGAACACCGACCCTCTTTCTAGAACGGCTAACTCACATCCCATCTACCTTAACGGGCTTGAGCAGTGGTGCTTTTTTCAGTACCTAAAGCATAGTGTTGCAGGGCATTGTCTCTTATAGACAGCACATTTTCCATTGATTTGCCCACTCATTTTGCACAGACATACAGTTTTACTAATAAAACTATCTAGCACACAAATGAGGTGTGGAAATCGGCTTTCTGCGAATATTTATCATTTGTGCATCACCAAGTAAAGTATCTTGGGTCGTTGTGATCCTATTAAAATCTGTTTCCAGCACACTTCAGAATTACAAATTAAATGTCATTAAGTTTTGCTTTCCTAACTGCTGAATGCATACAGTTTATTTACAGGTATTAGTATTTTGTTTTGTGTTGCCTTTCCTTTCACAATCCCTGTTCTCCATCAAGATTGTCACATAATTCAACTTAAAAACTCCTCTCACTTTGCAGTCAAGTAAAGATAAGTAAACATCAATCCCCAAGTTAGAAGTATAACCATCAATTTGTCCGAAGACATAGACTGACTTTTGACCTCTGTCTTTGAAGCACCAGCAAATGTGACTAGATAAACACATCATTTAAAGGCATCTTTATTAATTGCTCTGACTTTCGTGACTTACCAAAAACCGGCTCGTGGCTGTCCCACAGTTTGGGAGACTTTGGTTTGCCATGCGACATGTGAGAGCATTTAGTAAGCCCGTACATCTCTTGGATTTGAGAGTCTGTAATGTTGGTGAACTGACATTTGTAGGATGCTTCGGAAGGGTTGCCAGGGTGAAGTAGGCTGCTTTCCCCGTAAGAGAGGTGGGAAGATTCCTTTGGTGCATATAGACAAGGAGAGGTATTAGTGGTGGTGAAGCAGTTGAGGAGACTGTGGTCGTGGTGGAGGCAGTGGCCTGGGAGGCGGCAGTGGCCGCGGAGGAGGCGGCAGTGGCCATGGAAGAGGCGGCAGTGGCCCTGGAGGAGGAGGCAGTGGCCCTGGAGGAGGCGGCAGTGGCCCTGGAGGAGGCGGCAGGGGCCCTAGAGGAGGAGGAAGTGGCCCTGGAGGAGGAGGAAGTGGCCGTGGAGGAGGCAGAGGAAGTGGTCATAGATGAGGAGGTGGAGGTGTTGGTGCAACAGGGAGAGGGCTGGTGCCCTTGTATCTCTTGTGTTTGGGAGCTGAAGGATACTCTAAAGCAATTTTGTCCTTCAAGGTGAGCTTCCGCTTTCATGGCAAAGTCTCTGCTGGCTTTGGAGGCAGCATAATAAAGAGCTTGTCTTTCTGAACAGGGGTGAAGAGGTGTTGCTACCATGCACCCAACTCCTCCTGCAGCTGTTGGAGAAAGGGATATTTCAACTCCTCAGAGACGTTCGTAAAGGGTTTTTATTTTTGCGCTAAATGCCCTCCCTGAGACAAAGGAGTTCTCAAAGTCGAGGATGGTTTTGGGGCCTGTGAGAAAGTGGCTCTGTATATACAGTTCCCAAATAGGTACAGGGTGTACAGAGTCCACAGTCCCCAGAGGTTTGGCAGAGGCTAAAGTTAGATATAACCTTACTCTCTAAAGTGGTAGCTTGGTCGAGCAGTAAGGCAGTATCAGAGGACAGTGTAAAGCATTTGTTGCACACACTCAGCCAGCAAATGGTCTCAAACACTCAATAACTGAACTCTAGGCCAATGGTTTATATATAAAAAATATATGCTTGTTTTATTTTAGAACCAACAATAGGTATTAAAATATACTTTCTCAGAATGAGATGCTTTATATAAATACTTTTGTAATATGCAATTGACTTTTGTAGAAAGTTACAATTGGTTGCAATAGGCAACACAATTTTAAACACAATCATGCATTGAGTTCAATGGAAGTTTCAAGTTATTTGCCACAGATTACTTTTAGGATTACTTTTGGAATTCCAGGACTGGATCCTAGATTCAGTCCTGGGCCAGTACTTGGAATCAAGTGATAAAAGTCGACTTAATTACTGTGATGATTTTTAGACAATATTTTGCTATTTTAAAAGTTGACACTTAGAAAATATTTCATAGAAAACAGTCAATGATTCCCTATGGCAGAAAATTCAAGTTGCAGGTATAGTAGGTTCTCGTTACTTTTGTAATCCAGTACTGGGTGCCTAGACTCAGTACCGGGACCTTTATCCAAAACAGGTAAGTAATTACGTTTTCAGATATTATACGATTTTTAAAGAATATTTAAAGATTGCAGAAATTGACACTTTGAAGAAATTTCACAGAAAAACAGTCAATGATTTCCTATGGAAGAAAATTGGGTTACTGGTAAGTACAGTTGTAAGTATTTTTCAAAAGTCAGTGCTGGGCACCAAGATCCAGCACTCGGAGCTCACCTAAGAGCAGGTGAGTATTTTCGTTTTCGTTACTCGGCTGATTTTTGGTGAATATTTTAAGTTTTGAAGTCCACACTTCGAAGAAATTTCAGGAAAAGCCAGTCAATGTTACCCTATGGAGAAAATTTAGTTATCGGTTTAAAGGTAGGTACTCGACTGGCAGAGTTAACGTTCTGGGCATAGACTCAGGGGTCTCCCAGGGTCAGGTAGGTACAGTTGGTTCACCCTCAGTTGCACAAGGGTGGCCGGGTGCAGAGAGAGTTAGGCCCAATGTTATCCTATGAGAGGTAGGGGGGCCTTGGTTGGTGGCTGCTGACTAGCAGGCCACGCGGCTGTGGGAGCTGGGCTCCTGGTCACTTACTCAGGGCAAGTGGGGAAGTAGATAGGTGTAGAGGTTGCACTGCCAGGGCCACTCGGGCGGCTGGGTGCAGGGTGCTTTTGAGCCTTCAGGCGCTCAACTGATTTCAAAGGGAAATCTCCGGTTTAGAAAAAGACTGCAAGCTCGGGGATGAAGATTCTTCAGGTGCCACCACCACTTCGAGAGGTAAGTTGGGTAGTTGGAGGATAGGTAGGTACCCCGGGATTGGGCACAGGGGGCCGCGGGGCGCCGGGTGCAGGGGTGCCGTTAGGTGTCGGGAACTCTTACCCTCTGTTGATCGCAGTTGGGGGGCACCTTGTTCTGAGGCTGCAGGCTTCTTCAGGAGTGTCGAGGGAGGTCCTTGGGTGCCGGACTCGGGGTCACAGTCGCCGTGGGGTCGTCCTCATGGTCTTTGTTCACTCTGGCACAGGCCAGGCTTGGCTGGTGCACTGTGTGCTGGGTTCGCGGGTCCGGGCTGCTGCCAGGGATTAGAAGTAGATTTTGAGTAGAGCCTCTACATCATGGGAGTCCCAGGGGTTTAGAGTCAAAAGGTAGCCAGGTCCTCCGGGGTTTGTGAGGTTGCTGGCCACAAGAGATGCCGGGTTGGAGCAGTTTCGAGGGTCGACAGGCCGGTAGGGCTGGGGACAAAGCAGTTGGTGTCTTCCGCTTCTTAGCAGCTGCAGGGCAGATCTTCTTTCTTCTAGCTCTTCTTCGGATTTTGGAATCTGGAATCTAGGGAAGGAAGGTTCAGGGTGCCCCTAAATACTAGATTTAGGGGCGTTACAGGTAGGTGAAGGGCAGGGACCAATGGGTCCCTGTCCTGGGGTGGGTACACCACCTATCCTGCCTCTCTCCTGTGGGAGGGGGGCAGTAGCCTAATCCTGATTGGGCAGGGCTCCCCATCTTCAAGATGGCGAGAGCCCGGGGATGTGCTTCACCTCGCCTCCCCCACCCGAGGGGTGGGGTGGGCAGGCTGGCACATCCCCTGTCCTTATTTGGGGATTCCGGACAAGCTTCCCGCCAGAGTGGGGGGTTGCAGTGGCCTGGGTAAGCTCACAGAGGCGGCATACCTTTGAAGCTTCCCCTGCCCATCCTGGGGGAGGAGATTTAGCACCTCGCCCAGGATGTGCATTGTTCCAGACCCAGGAGAGCAGGGGCTCTCCTACCCAGGGGTCCAGCAACATGTCTGCTGTGTGGCAGCCTAGGCAGCCTCAGAACAGACGTGGATTGTAGGTTAGGTTTCAGGGGACCTCTCTAAGATGCCCTCTGTGGTGCTTGGTACATTAAATCCCACACTGGCATCAGTGTGGATTTAATGTGCTGAGCAGTTTGATACCAAACTTCTCAGTCTTCAGTGCTGCCATTATGGTGCTGTGGAGTTCGTGTTTGACAAGCTCCCAGCACCATGTACTCTTAAATGGCAGCACTGCACTTACAGTGCCCAGGAATGGACCTGGGTACTGTAGGGGCACAGGGCTCCTGTCTCTGTGCCCACACCACTGGCATAGGGCACCCAGCTAGAGGGGTGGCTGATGTATGCCAAGGCAGTGTAGGTTGTGGGCATGGCACACAGGGATGTGTGTCATGTTGTCTCTCCGTTTTGTCTTGTACCCAGACACTCAGCTTGCCAGGGCAGTGTGTGTGTGTGTTAGGGTACAGGGCCTCTAAGGGTGGCACAATGAGTGCTGCAGCCCTTAAGAGGCCTTCTCTGGTCACAAGGCCCTGGGTACCTAGGGTACCATTTACCAGGGACTGACATGTGGCCAGGGTTTGCCAATTTGGGATTCTAGGTTTTTAGGGAAGGAACATAGGCCCTGGGCACCTGATTGGCAGGAGTCCAGGGCACACTCAGTCAAAGTACATTCAGCAATTCAGCAAAAAGTGGGGGCATACCATGCAAGAAAGAGGACACTTTCTCACAGGGCTCACATGGGGTTCGGTGCTGATGGGGGCTCCAGTGCCAGCACCGAGGAGCCCCCCAGCTTCAAAGTGACCCAAAGCTTGTGCAAGATCTTTGGACTCGATGGACAAGCTGGATTTGTGCCCAAAGAAGAGAGCATTGTTGGCTCCAAAGGCTTTGAACACTACCTACCAGGGCCCGAAGGCAGTGCGGGTTCGGCTGTCACATACAGAAAATCTGGTGCAATACTTACCCATGTTAAAAGGTTTGTTTATATCATATAGTTCTGTAGATACACATGCTCTGCAAACTCCTTCCATCTAGTGTTGAGCTTGGACATGTGCATGGTGATTCTCTCCGAAAGAGTTTTCCAAGTTACAAAGTATAGTGACTCCTTCCTAAGCTAGCAATGCACATGGGCATCGACTCGATATTAGATTGTGTTATTTCCGCAATCAGGTTTGGACGTGTACCAACAGGGCAAGGTGTTCACGACTTCCAGCCCTTTCTTCGGACCCAAGCGGTAGTTTCCACTACTGTAGAAACAGAAGAAACTTGAATGAGCAACACATGTGCAGTTTTGTTTTCCAGACGGCGTTCTCCTAAAACCAGGCCTCCTTTCGATGCCTCACTGCCAGGGTTGCGGGCCCTTACAGGAGCTCAGCGCACCTCGCCTCAAAGTCTTAGTCAACAACAATGCACATACATTGATGGAAAGGGTACCTTTCCAGTACTACCCACAATGCCACTCCAAATTCATGTGGATTAATCACCACAAGGTCTGCCTCCAGATTTGGTCTGGTCTGACATTAGTCATGTCAGACAAGAACAAGAAAGCACCACGTGCAAGGCCTGCCTCAGCTTCCGGGAGAAGAAGACCCTTCAGTGCTAACACAAGTAGAGGTAGACACATCGGAAGAAGCAGGAATCGGACGACACCCTCAACATATTAGGGGAGCACAACATCAAAGAAGAGGAAGAAGCCGGCCCCAGTCAGAGGCGCAGTCCCTCCAATCATCACCCAACTCAGAGGAGCCATTCTCCTCCAACTCGAGCGAACATGTAAATGCTCCGAGCGCCATTTGCATTTCTGTAGGTTCTAGAAACATGATGAGTCTTCCTTTGTTCGCCCATTCTGGTACCCTGAACAGTCAACATGGTAGCTATTTGCTGACCTGCCCATAAGTGAGGCATCTGTGGTAATAGTTACCTCAGCGGCTCTAGCTGAGACTGTTTGAAGTCATACCCCTGAAGGTCAAACCTTGGATGGTGGTTGAGGTATGGTAAGCAAGTGTAATCTTTGTTCTGTATTAACGTTTTTCTGGCAGCGCAGAAGGTGTCCCTTCCTCAACATCAGAGACTAAGATGGGCCTTTGTCTTCATAGCAGGCTCCTTTGGTAAACTCGGAGCCAAAAAAAATAGGCGCTTTGGGTGTGGTCTTGGTGCTGCATTCTGAAACGTGTCCAGAGACACACTCCCCCTGACAGCGAATTGTCTTCTTTGTTTTGAAAGCCTTAAAGGCCAAACATTTCAATTCCTTATGGTCTTGAGGGAGGCATAGGTTGCAGACCAGATGCTGCCCTCAGTGCTTACTTTGAGCCTGTGATTTCCAGTGCTTGGCACCAGCACTTGATTATCAACACCGGCACTTACAAGAGTCCGCCACATGTGGGCACAGTCTGTAATTTAAAATGAGCACAACAGGTGGTGGGGTGGGGGGGAGGTTCGTGGCCAACCGCCGAGCAGCATGGCCGCTTTCTGAAGCAGCTCCGAAAAAGCACGCCCGTTCCGGCATGCATCCGTCCATCAATCCACAGTGAATAGTGTCAAACCTCAAAGAATCGAACTCCGGAATGCATTGTGAGTCGATCAAGCCGTGAAACTGCCGATTCCAACTAGTTGTGCCGGTGACTGACTCGCTGACGTACTTCGCTTGCTGAAGCGGGTTTGGCGTGGAGGGAGGGGCGCGCAGGCCCTGATCGCCAGCATCCACTCAGCCCCGTATTGTCGACCCCTGAGAAGGTCGCCGTGTCTGCACCCATCCGCTGTGCCGGGGGGACGGGACGATCGACAGCTCCTAAAAGCCGCGGGCGTTGTTTCTTGCCTGCCCAGATGGGGCACGCACAGTGCAAGGACCGGTGGCCGCTCGGGCCCCCGGCACCCAGGTGAGGAGGTCTTGCCGTAGCCTGCGCCCTACAGAAGGGCGTACCGCAGCTTTCTCCAGCGCTGGGACTGTCCAGACCCCCTGGTGCCGTTGGTGCCATAGTTGACTGTGTTTGGGACCCCCTGTGTGCACCAGGAACAAGAGCGCCCAGGTCTCGGCCACATTGGAGGCACAGTGGGAAAAAAGTGACCTTGGGGCTCGCGGATGGGCTCAGCTGCGTGCAGCCTTTCTCCTGTGTCTAGCCCAATGGCTGGATTACTCTTTGCCTGTCTTGGAGCTGCCTGTGCAGTGGGGGTGGTGTGATCCCTTGGTTTTCCTGGCTTTGGGCCGCCGCTGCCCTGTCGCATTGATGTCCGCTTCTCCAGCACTCGCCAGTACTGAGTCAAGTATTGTGGCCCTCATTTTTATCACCTACCAGCTGCATTAAGTTGTGGCCTCCCCGTGCGTGGAGATAGAGGCGCCCAGCGCATCCTTCCTCAGTCTGGTGGACTGTTATTTACCTGGGCGCTGAGTATGGAGGCTGTTTGTGTTCCATACTTGTTGTATTGGACTTGGGGCTTGAGCGCAGAGGGGCATCTTGAACTCCAGCATTCCTTGACCCTGGTCATCCTCCCCTTGATACCGTCGGCATAGTCCCCACCGGACCAAGCTGTCCAGCCGGGGCAAAGGGAGTGGGTCAGCTCCTAGATTCATCACATTGCAGTAAGGAGGGGTGAGCGTGACATTATCGCCGCGGTCGGTGGCTACTTGGGGGCCAGTTGCCTGATCGCAATCCAGAGTTTTGCGGTCGGTCTGCCCCATGTTCTCCGGTGCACGGGCCTTCTGACACAGCAACGTTTGGTCTGCTTGTACTAAATACAGCCCTGAGGAAGGGCCCCATCGAGCTGTGCTGCGCAACACAATACTTGCTACCCACCTGCTTGCCCCTTGCCTCCCTGCTCGCTCCCCACCTGGTGCAGTCTGGTTATAGCTGTGGTTCGCAACTCCAAGGCCACAGTGCAGGCTAAGCTGGAGAAGTTTGCCTGGGACAAGGGCCCCGGCAGAGTCCAAAAAGGTGGCAATGCTCAGTCGGAGAGTCAATCATCGGAGGAGGGGGCAAAAGAACAGATGCTGCTAGACATCCTCACAGCTATCACCACGGTCTGTACGTCGCTGGAATCCAGGATTGATTACGTATCCTCAGAGGTGTACCTCATCAGAGCGGACATGCGCTCCATGAACACTAGATTGAAAGTTGTGTAAACGAAAGCAAGCTCGTTGGTCACCGACACTTCTGACCCGCAGCGACGGGTGGACGACCTTCAAACTACAACTACTAAACTGGAGATGCAGCTGGATGAATACAAAGGGCGCTCTAGGCGCAACAACGTTCGAATACTGGGGGTGCCGGAAAAAGCAGAGGAGCCGGCAGTGGACTTATTTCTTGAGGAGCTTGTCACTACTTACTTGAAACTGACGAAGTTGTCCAATGTATTCTCCGTCGAGATGGCACACCCAGTACCAGGGGGCAGACCGACGCCCGGAGCCCACCCCCGCAGCCAATAGTTGCCAGGATTTTCAACTATAGGGACAGAGACATTATCCTGCAGACAGCTCGGGTTGCGCCCCCACTTGAATTCCAGAACAGCACGGTAACTTTCTTTCCCGACTTCACCCTCAAGGTGCAACAACAGCGGAGCAGCTTCTTGGATGTCAAACGTGCGCTCCGGGAGAAAAATATTAAATACGCCATGCTGTTCCCGGCTAAGTTGAGGGTTGAGTCGGAGGGGAAGGCCTGGTTCTTCGCTACCCCTGAGGCGGCGTGGGACTGGTTGGATGGCTGGGGCTTGGTAGGGCGAAAAATCACCGCACTCAATAGCCTGGCAAGGAACGGGTCGTGAACAGCCCAAGCAGCATGACGCGCTGAGCTCCTCTCCCAAAACTTTCCAATTATGAACTGGGAGTGACTTTAACTAAACTTATTGGCAGCAAATCATTAAGCGCAATTCATACAGCTGACCCTGCCTTTCAAGTTTACACACACGTGATATTCTCACGCTCGTACTTTCAGCGAATTAATCTGGGTGAACTCGTCTACCCTCAGTTGTTTTCGGAAGCCCTCAATTGCTCTTCCTTGCGCTACGAATAATTGCATCAATTCAGCTTGCTCACCCGTTATATGTCCTGATGATGATCTCGAACAGTTGAGATCGAAACGCCGTTGACCCTTTACAACAAAACTCTTCCTATTCTATTGTGACGGAACGAGCAGCGAATACCGTCAGGAGTGCCCCGGGGGTACTGAGCCAACGCGACTGGTGTGGACTCTAGCGACGGCCAGGGGGCGGAGTCCTAGGGAGCACGTAAACCCGGAAGAAGGAACAGCCGGCGTGGTATGCCAAGAAAACGAGGAGTTCCACAGAGACCGAGAGGAGGAAGTCGAGAAAGGGTCGGGAGAGACGAAGGAGGCCGGTCGGACAAAGGCTCGAGGCGACGACGAGAGGGCCCAGACAAAAACCGGGACGGACCCTGAGGAAGGCGCCACGGACGAGACGGCCGGGACCTTGTCATCGGGTCCCGGTTTCAGGCAAGTGGTGGGAAAGACCGGGCGCTCGCTGATAGGGTGGTGGCAAGCGCAATCCGGCTTCTCTGGTTTATAAAGGGGAGTGGGCAGAACACCGGAACGACAGGGGAATAGAGTACTGCACCTCTCTCTTACGTTTTGTTTCAAAAGCGGGCGCAGCCAAGGCCAGGGACCGTCCTCATTTACCTCCAACGGGATTTCCCCCGGAAGAAAGGGCCCGGGGACGGGAGAGGGAGGGATTCACCCCGAAAGGCAGCTTAGGCTCCGCTGGGAGTCTGGGAAAATAAGAAATAGTGAAAAGCCTGCGCGCGTAGGAGTAATAAGGGAAAGGAGGAACCCTGACCGGCTCTTCTTTTTTTACCGAGGGGGACGCCTGGCGGGACAACTTACGGAGGCAGCACCCTAGCAGAGACCGACAACCGTGCGGACCCTACGGAGCTCCAGACATAGGAACTACGACGAAGAGCCAGCCTCAAGCGCGAACAAAGTCCACGATTGTTCATTGTAAACCACCAATAAAAACTTATATACCCAGCACCTCTGCCTCGTCCAGTTTGTGGGGCGTGACATCTATAAAGTTGCTTTAGGAGTTTTACACTATTGTTGTCAATGCGATGCCTTTATTTTAAACTTCATCATCACTCTGCATGTCACGCTTCTTTCACTTATTGTGCAAGCACCTGAATTCTATTGTTGTGGAAATAAAGGTTTCACATGAACTGACTTATGTCCTTATGTACATTATTAATGTTTGTGCTCCTTTAAAATAATTAATCTTCAACTCTCTAACCATAAGTGCTCTCCTTAGGGTCACTTTATTATTGGACCTTTTGGCCACACCCGAACCATTGTTTTTTTACCACATATTTCACCCCAGGTTCACGTATTGGGGTACCCTTGTTTTTCTTAAAACATGGAACGTGAATGGGCTGGGGGATAAGATCAAACGGGGCATAGTGCTCCAATTCTTAAAGCAACACTCCCCCGACGGGATCCTGTTACAGGAATTGCACCTGCTTGGGAATGCCTGTAGGGCCATGTCAAAATGGGGATTTAAATTGGTGGCGCAGTCGGCTTTTGGGTCTGGCTCCCGGGGAAAGGGTATAATGGTACGGAAATCGTTCCCTATGTCAATTGACATTGTCCGCAGATGGCCTAGGTAGGTTCGTAGCTACTTCCGGGACCTGGGAGGGAAGTAAATTAAACCTCCTCTCGGTTTATGTGCCACCTGGCCTACATGCCCAGGCCTTCGCAGATCTCCTCTTGGGGTTACCGGAAGGTAGAGTATTAATCGGAGGCGACTTTAACTCCATTGCCTCTGACTCCCTTGATCGTTGGCCCCAGAGAGTCCTGCCCCCTTCCCGTGTGCAGATTCACAGCTTCCTGGGAGCATTGGGCCTGGTAGATGTTTGGAGGAAATTGCACCCAGTTGAGAAGCAGTATACATACTATTCTGGAGCACATCGCAATATGTCCCGTATTGACTATGCCTTGACGCTAGCACACCAGATCGATAGTCTCAAAGAAATACAGCACTTAGCCAGGGGCATTTCTGATCATTCTCCGATCCTGTGTCGCCTGGAGGTGGGGGAGCTCATCACAGGCCGTACGGCCCTGATTAACCCCTGGTATCTCAAGATTCCTCAGATCAGTGATAGGATCTTGGGCGACTGTCCTCTATTTCAGGACAACGAGGGGTCGGTTGAATTACCAGTGACGCTGTGGGAGGCCTACAAGACAGTTATTCAGGGTGGCTCTGGCTCAAATCGCGAGACTGTGGAAGGAGAGGCATGCGGACATGACCCACTTGGAGGGGGACATTGTACGGCTTGAAGGTACACTTAGAGTGCAGCATTCGGAGGAGACGCGACAGGAACTGCAAATCAAAACTAAGGAATACACTGACTTAGCTACTGATCCCGCCAAATTACATTACAGAGCTACACTCAGTAGGATTTACGAAGTAGGTCACAAAGCTGGTAAACTGCTGGCTTGGCTAGACCGTAGCGATTAGGCCCACAGTGTGGTGGTTGAAATAGAGACGGACAGCGGTCCCCACCTCAACGCCCCACAGGACATAGCCGATGTCTTTGGCCAGTACTACCAGGCCATTTACACACCCCAAACCCCGCATACGGAGGACGAGGCATCCTCCATTCTGCAGTCATCTTGTTACAATCGCTTACCGAGGACTAGCGCCTTGACTTAGACATCACTGAGACGGAGGTTGAGAAAGCTATCCATGACTTACGTGGGGGGAAAGCCTGTTGTGCCGAGCTGCTACCATACGGGAAAATGTAGTAGTGGTGTCTCGACGCGGCTGCAGCATTTGACACCATCGAGTGGCCCTACATGTTCGAGGTGCTCCATAAACTAGGTCTTGGCCCTGAACACATCAGATGGGTTAGGTTCCCCTACCAGAAACCACTAGCCCAAATAGTGGTCAATAACAGGAAATCTTCCACGTTTGTACTTGTAAAGTGTACTAGGCAGGGTTGCCCCTTGTCCCCGCTTCTCTTTGCCCTGACCCTCGAGCCATTGGCGATGTAGGTCCGTAGAGACCCTAATATCAGGGCCCTCAAGTGGACCTCTGGTTGGGAGAACCGTATATCGTTATACGTGGATGATATCTTGCATCGCCGGCTGCATCCCTAAATAGAGTACTGAATATCTTTTGGGTGTTCGGAAGATTTACTGGTAATAAAATGAACTGGACTAAGTCTGAGCGCTATATGCTCAGTGGGGCGATGCCCCAGTTCCCCCGGGGATTTCAACTAGTGGAAGCCACAGATGGCTTCAAGTACCTGGGGATCTGGGTCTCTAGGGACCCATCCCGGTTCTATGAGAGTAATATTCTACCGCCCCTGCAGCGCCTTAAGTCTGATGTCTGACATTGGAAATCACTCCCTCTGTCTCTCTTAGGGTGCACGGCCCTATTTAAGATGATATCCCTTCCGCAATTTATATACGTTTTGCAAAACACTCCTCACTGTGTTGACTCCTCGTACTTTAAGGAAATAGACTGTCTTCTACGGGACCTGCTCTGGGAGGGTAGACCCTTCCCCCCCCCCGATTGCCACACACAAGCTCACGCTGGGGTGGTTCGATGGGGGAATTGAATTACCAAACATTAGGAAATACAATTGGGCATCACACCTTGCAGCGATCAACTAGTGCACATATAGACCTCCGGGCGACCCCGCCTTCCAGATCAATAGGTGGCCCTTGCCGGGTGGGAGCTTTGATGGGGCACTGTACATGCGCACGTTGAAGCCAGCCTTGACCCGCCCCACCGGACATGTGGTGCAGGTGTGGAAAGCAGCTACGAAGAGCTTGGGGTGGGCGGGCACGATTACACAGGCCACAAAACTCTGGAACAGCGAGCAACTTGGTAGGCTGATCCTCTCGAAGGGCTTCGATCGCTGGGATCTTATTGGTCTATCCAAGGTGGGGGACATGTGGAAGTCAGTTGCTGTTATTCCCTTTACGCAGCTGCAGTAGGAATTTGAACTGGCGCGTTCCAAATATTTTCGGTATTTGCAAATTAGGCATGCTCTGCTCGCCGTGCTCCCCAGAGGAGAATCACTCCCGGAGTCCTTCCCGATCGAGGATAGGGTGCTAGATGGTAACTTGCCGGAGAAGGCCATATCGATAATCTACAAGAAGCTGATCAATAAATGCCCGACTGCCTAGTCCAGCTAAGGGCAAAATGGGATCACGATGTTGCAGGTTTGGATGATGAGGAGTGGCTGGCAGCAGTGGCCTCTCCTCGTGAGGTGGCCATTTCCTTGAAGCTCCGCCTAATACAGCTAAAGCTCCTGCATAGATCCTACCTGTCTGCTCCACTACTGGTTTGTATGGGGTAGAGTACAGATGGTGGTTGCTCCAGGCAATGTGGGCAAGAAGGTCCCTTTATCCATACACTCTGGGAATGCACGACTATTCAAAGGTATTGGGCGGCATGTGTGAGACTCATGGAGGGGGTCCTGGGACAGAAGATAGACTGTAATATAAAGCTGGCTATCCTAAATGCCTGGGGCCCAACTGACCTGAATTCCAAAGAGCGTACTTGAGTAACTTTGGGCTTGATGGTGGAAAAGCGGAATATTGCAAGATTGTGGAAGGCCCACATCCCGCCAAACCTTGCGGACTGGAGTAATGATATGGACTGGTGTATGGTCCCTGAAAAGACTGTATATGAAGCTAGGGGGTGCCCGACCAAGTGGTCTCCGGTCTGGGACAAGTGGAACACCCACAGGGGAGGAATAAGACGAGAGAAGAAAGCGTCCCAAGAGATCTTAACATGCTACAATTGTGATTATAGTCATGTTGCCATTATTTTGCTATGTATCTCCCTTTATTATAACTGTTGCCATTTCTTGTAATTAATACCTTTTTCAAATGTAATACCTTATTTTCAATAAAAAGAACCGTTACAAAAAATGAAATGAGCACAACAGCAGTTGTGTTATAATTAACTATTCAAAAAAATTGACTGATACCTGCTGCTGAAGCCATTTCTATAGCTTTGGGTGGCCTGGAATAGTTTGAATTGTCACACTTGTAGGCATGTGATGGTTATTCCTTGTGTTGGTTCTGTAATTGGCGGGGCTGGCAAGGAGCAACCTGCAGTGCAAGCAGCAGAGGCCTCCGGAGAAGGACCCTGCCACTTACGTTTTTACAAATTAAGCGCTGGCTGGCCCACGCACAAAATTTTGAATTACACTTCAGACAGAAATGGAATGGTGTTTCATCCATACCTCACCCCCAAAAGAGTGTCTTATAAAACCAGATTTCGAAAACCATTCCAATGTAGGCAGACTTCGTAGTGGCGAGGTAAATGATAAATCTTTCAACACTGTATCAGGACCAATCAATGGCTTGATATGCTGCAATCCCTGTTTGAAGGCATAATAACACTTTTGTATAAGCAGAAAGGATCGAGAGAAGACCTCAAGAACTATGGGTCAATCTCGCTCATCAATGTGGACCACAAAATCCTAGCAAAGGTAAGGGCCAACTATTTGGAGAAGGTAATAGCAAAGATAGTCCACCCTGACCAGTCATGCGGGATACGAGGTCAAGCGATGGCAGACACTCTTGGCCTAGTTTGGAATACGGTCGAGTACGTCAAGTGCTGAAAGGTTCAAGCGGCCTTGGCCAGACCAGGAAAAGGCATTTGACCGAGTCTTCAGTGAGTTCATGGGCCAGAAACTCAAGGCACCGAGACTGGGTGACTTCTTCTGCGACGCGGTGACCACAATATCTCTAGCACAGCATTGGTTAACGGATGGAAAACCGTCTAGTCCCTGTCCTATCCTGTGTTGAGCAGGGCTGTCCTCTTCTGTTCATTTGTGTTTTAGAGCTCCTAGGTCAACGCATCAGACAGAACAGGAACATCAGAAGTGTGACAGTACCAGGTAGCACCAAGAAGGGCGAAGTGAAAGGCTACCTTTATATGGACGACATCTCGCAGAGGAGGTAAGCACCGTCCCCTACAACCAAGATTCTCAGTGGTTCTACAGAGAAGTGGAGAAATTCGTCAAGGAGCTTGGCCTGAAGGCTGTCGTCCCAAATCAGTGGACTTCAAAGACTGTTGAATAACTGATCTGTGCAAGAAACACCAGCTAATAGAGAGGCGCCTTCCTTTCTGCAACAGCAGACCATGTGCGGAAGAACGTCATCTCCAAAAGCCTGACCAACCAGACCAAAGGCATCATCTGGATGGCCATTCAAAGAGGTCTGCAAGTGAGACTAGATGACCTACCATCTCTTCTGGGAATGACCTGCCGAGGGCCCTAATCACAGAGTTTGGAGCCTAGACACCCACAACATGCATCATCAAAGACTCGTCAATGTATGGTTTGTTCCCAGGGACACATGCACTGAGATATCCAGGACTGCTAAAGACTCCAGTGCTGTTTTAAAGATGTTCTTATGTTTTACGGAAACGGCCTGGTAGTAGAGAAGAAGGAAACATCGACCGTCGTCTGCCGAAAGATGTCCACACTCTCCTGCAGATCTACATAGTAATCAATGGATCAGACACTGTTAACACCAAGGGACCCAAAGTGGCCCCTCCGCCCTGCTAGGGAGGGGCTGGAGGGACTACTCATACTGTTTTCTCTTACCTCCAAGAATCGAATGGTGATCAGGGAGAGGAGAGGACAGATGAAGACAGGCAAAGTAAATGTAATGTATTGTTTTTTCTAACGCGACCTTTTCCCTTCACTAGTAAACGGTCAAAGGAAAAGTTTGTACACATGATTACATGGATCTGAACAGAACACAAATTCTTGACAAGGGATCAAAGCAGTGGGGTAACAAAACTTGAGGGGCCCCCCTGCAAAGTACATGGAGGAGGGCCCTCTCTCCAGTCCACCACCTACCACTTTAATGAGGGGCCCCTGGAGATTGCCCCCCACCACCACAGTGCCTGCGGGGGCTTAAGTTTCGCCACAGCATCACAGCAGTCTTGCTTAAAGCTCTGGTTTCCCTATGTGTGAGTAAACAATAAGTCCTAATAACACATTATAATCTCATGGAGTTGCTAAATTCCCCATGTCACAGCTCAGTTTACCAACCCATGGTGTTGTCAAAACAGTTAATTCCTTTACTCTAACTAGTGACTTGCAATAAATCACATGACATTTACTTCACATTATAAGAAATATATGACTTCCTTAGTTTGCCCTTTTTGCCATATTCAATTTTCTCTCCGACTACAGTTACAGAATGTCCAAAAGATCAAATGCCTGAAGAGCATAATCGGCTCAGGCAAAGGCAGTGACATGTCAGGCTCCCAGACATATGACTGACTACACTCCAAAAAGACAAAGACTGAAGTTTTCAAAATGTCTTTAAAAACTCAAGATATCGTAAACTGGCCAGTTGGGAGCAGAACTGTTTTCTGTAACGCCTTGAACAGATAGATCGCAGGGGCTTCAGAAGCAGCAGCCACAAGCACTTCCTGGAATAAGGGAGGGCGGGGGGGGGGGGGAAGCTGCACTAGTCAGCTGGCCACGGTACTGCTATGAACTGCAGGAAGAATGGGTGCAGGTATCACCCACAGATCAGGCAGGCAAGCACAGAGAGGAACATGATATGCTATTTCCTTCAAGTTAAGTGTTCTAGGCAGTCTCTAAGTGCTTTTTCAAACTCAGGTCTGTAACCCCTAAGGAATGTGTCCCTACCCATGCGATAGCTGAACCCGGTGTTCACCCATGCTACCCCCCCTCCTCCCCTGACTCCCCATGCTCTGAACATATCCCCACAGCTCTCCATGCATTTCCTAGAATACTGCTGCTAGCAGTGTTGCCTCTGTTGGTCCTGCACCTTCTTACCGCAATAAGGAGGTTGAGCTCCAACCGCAGAAGTGTCGCTTCCAGCGTCACTGAGGCCACTTTATATGTGTCTGGCTCTTTCACCTCATCGCAGAAGCTCATGCCGTCCGTCTGCTCCTCCGTGTAGCCGTAGAGCCGCAGGATATCACGCCCTCCCTGTAGGAACATGCACTATTAGAATACCACAAAGCCAGAGACGCATGATCTCACGCTCTCCCTACAGGAAAATGCACTATTCAAATACCACTAAATCAGAGCAGCAAAGTCTCATGCACTCTCTGCAGGAACAAGTATTATTAGAATACCACCAAGTCAGAGCTGCAGGATCTCACGCCATACTTGCAGAAACATTCACTATTAGATTACCACCACGTCAGAGACACAAGACCTCACGCCCTGCCTGCAGAAGATGCGCTATTCGAATACCACCAAGTCAGTGTTGCATGATCTTACGCCACACCTGAAGGGAGATGTACGATTAGAATACCAAGTCAGAGCTGCAGGATCTCTCACACCATCCCTGCAAAAACATGCACTAATAGAAAACCACCAAGTCGGAGCGCAGGATCTTAAGCCCTGGCTGCAGGAACATGCACCAACAGAATACCACCAAGTCAGATAAGGGATTCTAGCAGACATGTTTTGGAAAGGACCTCAAGGTAAAAATACACTGGAATTGAATTTTCATTGCCTATTATTTATCAGACATCTAATGTTGTGCCCAGATGCATACAAGTTGTTTTTCTTCAAAGACGTTTTTCAAATCACAAGGTACTGTGACTTCTCTTGATGATAATGCGCATGGTCATCGTCTCCATTGTTAGATTGTTCTCCCGCACAGCGCTGCGAGTGAGTATAGAATCTGAAGCGAAGCGATAGATTGAGATATATATACACAGAGAGAGATGGAGAAAGAGAGAGAGAGAGATGTGCATGCATAAGAGGAAAAAGAGGAAGTGAAAGATACTGCAACAGCCACCAGGGACCGTGGAGGAGGGTGGGCGCATGTGAATCTACAGCACTGCATGCCACGAACAGATGCTTACAGGGTAAGATTTTCCATTCGAGGCATGTGTGGCTGTAGATACAAATGTGGGCATAGGCTGTAGAGCAGTCCTCCCAAAAAGGGAGAGGCTAGCCAGTGTAAGTTTCAGGAGAATGAAAGAGTGTACGGAGCACAGCCTAACCAATATTAGTTTGTTGGTAGGCTAGTACATGCACAGAGTAGTGTTTAGTAAAAGTGTGTGGTGTGGACCAGGTAGCTGCTATGCATACATCAGTTATAGGGATGTTCCCCAGGAAGGCCATAGAGCAGTGGTCTTCAATCTGTGGGGCGCGACCCCCACGGGGGCCGTGGAGTCCTGGGAAGGGGGTTGCACATTTCCAGGCCTCACTTCTGCCTGGAATTTAAAACATGTGCTCTTCCTTTTGAAAAACGGACGCAGTCGTTAAAATGATGCAGCTTAAGTTAATTGTCTTCTGTGCTGTGAAATGAAGAGGCTGGGCTGGGCCTGAAACAATGCTTGGGGCCAGGGTGCCTGCTTACCTGAATGAAATGTAAATGTGAGTTTTGAAGTAATCTGCAAATGTAAATGGTGCTTGGGAGCGGTTCTGGCTTTAATTGCTTTTTGTTGGCAAAGATTTTTATTTTTTGTTGTAGTAAGAATACTTAGCTACTGGTCTGTGAAGTGCATGCTTTTAATTGCTTAGTACCTCTGAGGAGGTGTTAAGGGGACAGTTATGCAAAAAAAATGCATTACTTATGTTCTGGTATTACTAAAATACACACTTTTGAAACTCCATTATATCCTAAAACTATTTGCACAGTTTGTAGCAGACTACCTTATAATGTGTGTAATACAAGAATAAAATAATGACTTGCACTCTCATAGTGCTTTCTGTCACAGGCTGTGACCTCGTAGCACTAAAAATCCACAAGTCAGTATTCCCCGCTGCACCAACCAAATTTAGGGGCAGATTTACAAGGAACTGACAGATCTGCATAGATGCGTCAGTTTCCTTGCGCCAGTGCCAAATGTCTTTGCGCCAACATGGATGCGCTGTATTTACAATACAGTTCTCCATGGCACAAGGATTAACAGATGCGTCAGAAATACTGATGCATCGGTTGGCACAAAAGTGACGCATCGCTGGAAATGCTCATGAAAGTGATGCAACTCCAGCAATGTGCCACAACAGATAGGTGAGTCTCTCACAAAAAGCCCTGCGTCATACTTACGCCTGGTCTGAGCAGGCGTAGGGATTTTGAAGCAGTGAAGGCGTAGAGTGACTTAGTGAAATGTTGTAAATTTTACTGCGTTAATTCTACATGGCTTTTTGCGCGGAAATGCCTAGCCTGCATACATTATACCTGGTGCAGGTATAATGTGACGCAGGGCTTTACAAAGTGACGCATCTCCCTAGATGCGTCATGTTGTAAATTGGCTGAATTGTTTGCGCCGCCGTTGCGTCAAAAAAAGTGACGCAATGGCGGCGCAAGGATGTGCACAGGGCTTGTAAATCTGCCCCAAAATTCTGTGGCTCTCTTGTTACAGACACAGACCTCTGCAGTGCATTAACTAATAGAGGTTTCCTAATGTACTACAGTGCATTTCCTACTTTTTTGTATTTTTCATTTAAGATACCCATTATTTAATATGTAGCTACCTGATGGTGAAAAACCTAAAAAAACAAGCAAAATATTTTGTGGCTGATTTACGAGAGGCTTGAGCCACCAGAGCTTCATTTACGATTCAGATACGATTGCGACGCACAAGCGTCGCAATCGTATCTATGAGGCGACGCAAAGTCACTCTGCGCGGCTATGAGTGCCCTCATACATATGGAGTAAGACAAAGCAGCGCAGGTCGCTGCCTTGCCTCAGTCTGTCAAGTAGGAGTTCCATGGGCATTGCGGTGGGTGTTCCCACACAACACCCATGGATGTTACACTGCCCCTGATTTACCAAACCATGTAAACCTGGGGCAGCGCCAAAACCTTATGCCTCCCCACACACAGCAGGCGTAATGAGGAGGAATGTTTTCATGTCTCCTTGTATTTTCTCCTCTTTCCATGTGTGCTGCATTCTGTAGCTCACATAGAAAGAGGAAAACCCCTCTCGGGGCACCTAGGCAGCAATTTGTGCGGCAACGTAGAGGGAAAGGACAGGAATGCATCATATTTCATAAATAAGGTGCATTCCTTCCCTTTCACATTGGCATAGGGCAGCGCAGCAAGAAGACGTGCGGCGCTGCCCTAGGCCAATTCCTCATAAATGAGGCCTTTTGATTTTAGCCACACCTTTGACCACGCCCCCACGCTCACTGATCTTTCATTTGATAAACACTGTTTAATATTATTTCCCCACTGTAAAAATGATTTGCCTTTGGAATTGGGGTGTTTACGGTTGTCGATAGTTGTCAATGTTGAGGAGTACCAAGTTCTAGACATTTTTGTCAGGAGGGAGTCCTTGCACCTAAAACATTTGACAGGGGGGGTCTTGGCATCAAAAAGTTTGAAGACCTCTACCATAGAGGCTCCTTTCTTTGGAGTAATATGCGCTCTAGGAGGAGTGGGCAGAGTCCTCCAACCTTTAGCAAAGCATGTCTGGATGCATTCAACTATTTATCTGGCAATGCCTGACTTGGCTAGAGGCATGTTTTTGTGCGATTGGAAGAAAGCAACAAAAAAAATTGTTGTGTCTCTCTAAATAACCTGGTTCTATCAATGTAGCGCAGGGTGGCACGTTTTACATTCAAAACATGAAGAGGCCATTCTGCAACTGAATCAGGTTGTGGGGGGGGGGGGAAACAGGAAGGTCAATAGACTGATTAAGGTGGAAGTGAGACACTACTTTAAAAAGGAATTTGGGGGTGGGGCGGAGGTCAACCCTTACCCTATGAATTTGGAAGAAAGGTTCTTCCAGGGTCAATGTCTGAAGCTCAAATTTATGCCTGAATTATGTGATAGTAACCAGAAATGCCATCTTCCAAGAGAGGAACTGACGGGGGAAGGAATGGAGGGGCTCAAATAGAGGGCCCTTGAGTCGTGAGAGTACAATGTTGATATTCCAGGAGGGTGCCGGTGGGACCTGGGAAGGAATGACTTTTAAAAATAATAATAACAGGTATCAATGGGAGAGAGAGGAACAGAAAATGGCTAGTTCTCTTACCCTAGTATATGTATGAAAATCAAAAAGACCTAGCTATTGAGTAGAAGCTCAAGATGTGTGTTTCAAGAATAGGGAAAAAAATATTTGTTTTTTATGAAAGCCCTCACCCACCAACCTAGTTGGTGGCATGCTTCATCATCAGGCCCCACCCAAGGCACCCAGCGTGCCTTGGGTGTGCTACGATGCCTGGCTACAGCAGAGCAGGTATCGTGTAGTGAGTATGCAGTGATGGTGTTGAGAGTGTAGGTTTAAAACTGTCCTAATGTCCCAGTATCCACAGGGGTTATTTTAATGATAGGCCCTTGGCAGTATTAAAAGTAAGGCAGCGGATGTGAGTGGAGTCAACGTGTTTCAGCCAGGCCTCTAGTTAAATATGGCTTTCATCAGGACCTTATGTGAGAAGTGAACTAAAAAGGTGATCTACAGAGTATGTGTGACCAGCTATGTGACGCACTCGCTAAGGTGCGATATATGCGAGAGGAAAATTTCCTCTAGCGGTTTTGTACTCTGGTATTATCAGAAAAACAACTCATGAATTCCGG
Organism: Triturus cristatus; assembly: GCF_964204655.1. Lineage (NCBI taxonomy): Eukaryota > Metazoa > Chordata > Amphibia > Caudata > Salamandridae > Triturus > Triturus cristatus. The sequence goes on along the minus strand of NC_140579.1, from coordinate 92,139,580 downwards.
GAGGGGGTCAGGCTTTTAGTCACAAATTCGTCAAAGCACGAGACCTGTGTATCAACCTTCTTGGCCTGCATCGGAACTCCGTCGGGATTTCATAAAAAACAAATGTTGTTTTCCCTATTCTTGAAACACACATCTTGAGCTTCTACTCAATAGCTAGTTCTTTTTGATTTTCATACAAGGAATGACTTTTGACACCCTCCATGAAAGCTTAAATGGTTGGTATCCTGAAAAGAGAGATGTGCTGTCTATTCTTAAGATAGGCAGCCATGGCGGCCTGGTGCAATCATATGGAAGTAAAAGCTTACCAGAAACTTGCAAGTAAAGTAAGTAACAATGTCCTGTATTGCGGTTTCATAGGGTCAATAGCTTTTGAGGGACAGTAGAAGACAAATCTGTTCCACATAGCAGTCACAGGTGGTAGGCCTGCGTGCTTACTTGAGAATGCACATGCATTCATGTGGAAAATTAAGGTATCCAAATTCTATGACCTCAGGAGCCAGATCGCAAGGTTGAGGGATCTGGGTGCCATGGTTCTGGGCAAGAAGGTCTGGCGTGTTAGGGAGCCTCTTGTGCCGAACCATAGAGAGTTCAAGCAGACTTGTGAACCAATACTGGAGGGCCGATGAGGGTGCCACCAGGATGAGTGCGAGGGACATCTGCCGAAGCATTCACACCACAAACGGAAGAGAGAGGAGGAAAAGCATAGGCAAATATCCCTGACCAGCTCATCAATAGTGCATTGCAGCTGGATTGGGAGTGTGGGAACCTGGAGGTGAAGTTTGGGCATTTGGCCTTTTCTGCTATTGCTAACAGGAACTCCCACCCTTCCCATCTGTGAAAGTAGTGGAGGAGAACTTGCAGGTGGAGATACTACTCTTGGACTTGTTGCCGAATTCTGCTGAAGTTGGCAAAATCGTTGTCCATTCCCGGAAGATACTGCACTAGCAAATACATTTTGTGACAGAGAGCCAAATACTCTCGGACAGCTGAGACAGAGTGTGGAGAGTATGTCCCCCCTGCTCCAGAAGGTAATATATGGCTCTTATATTGTCCGTCCGGACAAGAACAACCTTGCCTATCAGGTGAGGTAGGAACGTCTTCAGCACTAGGTGAACGGCTAGAAGTTCCAGGTAGTTGATGTGGAGGCCTTGGAATCTGGCTTCAAAATGACCCTGGACAGTCAGATCTTGAACGTGGGCACCCAAACCCGTAAGGGAGGCATCCATTGTAAGAATCCTCCGCGGAACTGGGTCAACGAACAGCCGCCCCCTTGCCATGCAAGTGAGGAGTGAGCTGGGAAGGCGGCATCTCCCTGCGGTGAGGACTGGACACTTATTTTTGACCGCACACCGCCCGGCTTGTGGAAGATTGAAAGCCCTTGATCCACGCTGGTGCCGAAAAGCTGAACTGGACCACAGTAGGGGACTATGGTTGACTGTAGGGTCTAGTCCTCGGTGGTGGCAGCCCTGTGGCCGGGTGGTCCACGAGCGCTGGGCCTTCTTCCATGGCGCGAACAGATACGACTGGCACCTGGAACACCGCCTGGTTGCTACGTGGCAGAGGAGGTGATCCGAGACCAATGCGAGCCCCAGGCTCCGCTCGGTGCGACCTGGGAGAGGTGTGCCTCCCCAAGGAAGCCTTCGACCATGGAGAAGACTGGGCAAGATCGACTGCTGGCAGCCCGGAAGCCTCAGGGAAGATAGGCCTGGCGATTGGGGCCCATCTTTGTCAGCTGCAACGGATACAGCCGGCGAGTGGGCCAGGGGCTCCAACAGATGCACGACCTGGCGGGGCATGGTCCCCACAAATCATTGAGAAGTGAACTGTGGGGGCAGTGGCGTCCCGCTGTGGGGCTCGGAGGTGGAAAGAGTCCACAAGCAGTCAGGAGGCCTAATTTCTTAACACCCAGGCCGCAGGACTGACTGACTTGGAGCTGGCCGGCCAGCGAGTGTGGGCGCGGCGTTCTGATGTGTGGGCTGCAGCAATACACAGGGCCCAAATCCCTAGTCCCTGATCAGTGCATGTCAACGGGGATGAAGTGACCCGCCTTGGCGCCCGATATTAGGACCTAACCACTGTGGATCATAGGACACGCTTGGAGAGGTCATATAAATACGAGACACCCTCACAGTCAAAAACAAATAGACTGCAGACGCCTCAGGGTCCAGGCTCCATAAAGGCAAAGATCCAGCAGTAGCGGCTCAGACGAGATTAACCACAGGGAAAACTCCCAAAATCAGTGCTCAGAATGAATGCGGGACCAGCAAACAGATAAAGATGTGCAGAATGGAGCCCAAACAAGCTAAACTACCGTTTGAACCCCAGAGGCTGGCCCAAACTCAAGGATACAGTGATCAGCAAGCCATGGACCAACTCTCCGAAGCCTCAAAATTCCTTGATGAAGACCTCAAATCCCTCTTGACAACTATGAAATACAGCCTCACCTCAATAGAAACACAAATGGACTCCATGTGCAGCCGAATAGACTTCATGTCCCAAAAATTAGAGAAACATGACGGCCGAACAGGTAAAGCGGAACAGAGAATATCTGACTTGGAGGATACATCCGCAGCCAGGAAAGCACAACTTACTCAAACGGATCGCTTGTTAAAAGTTATTGCACTAAAAATGAAGACTTAGAAGAGCGCTCCAGGCACAGCAACATTTGTATCCACGGAGTGCTGGAAAACGGCAATTCTGGGAGGATGGAGGACTATGTCAAGCACATGTTACGGACCACCTTTGGAGCATATGCCTTCTCTGTACAAGTTGTGGTGGAGAGGGCACACTGATCGTTGGGGCCTCGACCGCCCCCAGCAATTACTCCCAGACTCATCATCACCAGTTGCTCAATTTTTGAGACCGCGATACAGCCCTCCGGCTAACCAGGGCATAACAGCAAATCACGTTTGACGGACACGCTGTTGCATTATACCCGGATTTTACTATGGCAGTTCAAGAGGCCAGGAGGAAATTCGTACTGGTGAAAAAGAAGCTTCAGCAGGCGCAAATTTTGATGCAATGATGTATCCGGCATGCCTTTGAGTTACCCATCAGGTACCAACATTTCTTCACCATACCACAGCAGGCGGAGGACTTCCTAAAATGCACAAAGAGAAACCCAGCCAGTAGGGAGGTGGGCGGTCAGGGTGACGACTAGCCATCATCGATGTAAGAGATCGAGTAACTGAACTCCTAAGGGATTGGTCGTGAGCATCTCAGAGAGTCGTACAAACGATACCGCCACTAAATTACCAGGGCCAGAATGCCACCTGAAAAGCGTACTGTTGCTGATGCGACTGATTTAATCATTATCGCATTTCTACTCTTTCTTTTGCAGCTTAATGAGCAAATATCTCTACTCTTCCCAAGCACACCCCTCCCTCTATTCCCGTCAACAGGTGGGGAAGGGACGGGTTGCGGTACCCTCTGGTGTTACCTCGAAAGGTGATACCTCACTACTCTATTACCCTTCTATCGGATTAAGTTCCTTCACCTTCTTTTCCTTCTGTGTCTTTCCCTTTCTCTGACCCAGTTAGCTGCATCACCTATCATAGCACAACTAGGTAATACAAAAGAGAACCCACTTGACTGTACAAGATACGTGGCGCTGGGATTGTTGTTGGACAAACGTAGGGTGGCGTGTAGACGGGGTAGAGGGCCGGCACCTAAATTTAAAGACTGGATACAAGATCTCCTCTTTTGGCAAGAACAAACAATGACTTCTGCAGAGCTACTTCCCTTATCCTCCAGACCAAAGGACATTTGGGACCCCTGCGTGCCTACCTGATGGCCCATTGTGATATTATGAGGGGGCATGACGCACCTCCTGGAAGGGATGCATGAAAGATCTGTCATTACTTAGTTGGGACATGTCTCCCGAGAAACAGTGAAGGTCTGCTAACTATTTCAGATGTAGTGCAGAAGATATTTTTGGATGAGAGAGATATACTCAAACCCGGTCGAGAATACGAGCCGAGAGAACATCGTGGGTGTTACATCCTGTATTTATGCATTGTAACCCAGCATGTATAATATATATGTATTGTTTCCCTTTTCATGCTGTAGGTTTTCATGGGTATGAGCACTGTATATCTTTGTGTGAGATTCCACATTCTATATGGATTGTAGTCATCTGTGTTCCACACTGTTGGACCAGTTCCCTTTGGAGATCAACCTGGGAAGATGGATTAGCCGTGCTGCCAATAAATCTACTTATCTACAATTTGGACTTATTACTTTCCAACAGTGGCGACGAGTTGAACATCACAGATTCACTCTAGTCTACACTGCAACACGGGAACAGAGTGTCTCTCGAACCTACCAATTTTGGAATTTATTTTTATGGTTTACCCCGGAATTATTCTTATTCAGCAGTTTGGATGACTGGTGAATTTCTCGTATACATCCTGCAAGTGGCGCATTTGGAATTTTTGTGATTTGATCGGCGTTTCCTCAATATTTTTACATTCCGATATCCCTGGCGCAGTAAGTGTTTAAAAAATAATAATAAAGTCAACAGAATCCTACCTTTCACGAGACTTCGTCACGGCTATTCGAGCTCAGGAGATTCTACATTCTCCTCTTCTCCTCCGTAAGAACACGCATCCAGGCGAGCAGTCCCTTGTCATCACACTGCCAGTGCGTGCAACATACATGTCGGCCATTTTGTGGTTGCCTAGACTACACTTCACCACGTTTCAACTAAAGTACTCATTCCTCATTAAACACGCTGAGGTGCGTGTTCTGCACATCGCGTCATCGGAGATCATCATCTGTGAAGAACTTTATAGTTCACCGTTACTGAGAGTGAGTTATTTACATTATCCATACTACTTTTGTTGCAAATCTCCACAAATTTAGACATTTCATCCGAGCAGACTTTCTATGGGCACACTTACATCGAGATATCGTTTTATTTAACAATATAAATTTTCCTGTCATAGTCCACATAATTTATACAACACAATGCAGTTTGAACCTCCTGCCAAATTCTTACAAAACAAAGGTGATCCACCCATGCCATGGTCCAAATGGAAAGAAGAATTCATTACTTATATGAAAGCAAGAGATGGTGAACGCATGGGTGCTGAAAGACAAAAAAAGTATATTTCTACATTGTTTAGGTTCGGAGGGGCAGGAAATGTTTAGAACACTTCCTCAAATTGTTACACAAAGTGGGACAGGTGAAGGAGGAGACAACATGAATGTATACGTTGAGGCATTAACCAGGATGGAAAAGACATTCAAGTCCGTTACAAATATTGCTTTAAATAGATTTAAATTCTACACTAGGGCGCAGAAGGAAGAAGAATCATTCGATGTTTTAACTGTTCTAAGATCTTTGAGTCTACATTGCAATTTTGGTACCATTACGGATGAAATGATAGGTGATCAATTATCGTACACGGGGCGGGCTCTGCAGAAAAGCTTTAGACCTCAACACTAATTTGTTTATGCATAAATTAAGACCACATCTACAGTAGCTTATTACTAGTATACCTAAGATAAAAGGACCTTTTTGGTCCTGTGCACGATTCTTTACTCTGCACCAGTGGCATGAGTTCACTGAAGAGTAATATTGACAGGAGTAGTATTAATGATAATTTCTTGTTATATACAACGCTATTACAGTTACTAAGCGCTATAAATAATAGCTGCCGTGCCTCTGACCCAAGTTAAAGATACTCAATACCACAAACAACTCTAAAAGGTAAGTCCTTCACTGCAGCTAGCGTTTTTCTGGCAGCCTGCTAGCACGCATCAACTCCGCTCAAGAAGGAGCACAGCATAGACTAAGTGCTCATTCATTACTTGGCCTCTCGCTGACACTTAGCTGATCAACTCAACAGAGCGGGCTTGACTCTGGGATTGAGTCCTATGTTGCACAAGAGAGCAGGGATTAACTCTAAATGAAATGATACTGCGTCCGCCGCAGATCTGTGAGCTCGCTTTCCTATGAAGGTTAATCAAAGACTTGTTACTTAAAGGCTGTCAGACAGATCTGTTTATGATGAGGGAGTGCTAAGAGACTGTCGGTTTGCCTGGGGAGCGCTTAGGTCTCCTCGGTCGCAGTTCCTGACCCTACCCGCTTAGGCGCTTACCTCCTTTGAGGGGTCCCCTTGTAGGTGCGTGTCCGATCTGCTATGGGTCAGCGAGAAATTAACTGCTAGACGCCACTCACGATGACTGAAGTGCTGTGCTCGGACTAGTCAGTAAGAGATGCTGAGGCTGATTATGGGGAGATGGGGAGCAGTGTTCATAAGTGATGAGAAAGGGGGTGCATATCTAATCAGGTAGTGGTGAAAGTCGCTGATAGAGTACAGTGTACTTGAAATGAGTGTACAACTCCTGGTGATTTGCTATCGAGAGACTACTAACAAAAGCAAATTTTAGCAGAGGGCACAGTGTCCTACTAATATAATAAGTGCAAATCCATAAGTGACTAAATATGTTGTGGTCTTTGTGTCCAGTACCACATGAGCATTTGCGCGGGGGCCACCGTAGCACATTAATGAGCTAGTGCTCGGAAGGCATTGCAACAGTCATGAGCGGAAAAATAAATCAGATTAAAAGAAAAGAAAGTAAATGTTTCATCTGATCTATTAGTGTAAATGAAAAAAAAAATAGAAAAGCACATTTTTATTTTAAAAAATGTCTGGAGATGCCGGGGCCTCATACATGAGAAGCATGCGCTCTACCACCCGGCTACATAACTGTCCTTATACTACATCCTTGAAGACAGAAGGCATACATGCTCGTCAGTGTTTGACGTAGTATGTATCAAAAGCGAATTCTAACGTAAAATTTGTACGATAGTACCAACCCCTAAATTTTTATGTTGTCTCACTGCATGTTCTCACAGTTTGTTTTTGACTGTATTTTTATGCACTGCCTCTCAATTTCCATATTTTTGAAGTTTCCATATTTTATAGATTTTGGAATTTAAAAAAAATATAGAAACTGAGTTGTCTAACATTATTGTGCTGGTGATTGAGAAACTGTGAAACCAGACATGGTAGTGTCTTTCTATCCGGCCAGCGATCGTTATTCAATTCTACTAATTTCTTTAGCCATTATCAGCCCCAATTCAGCTCTATGGATATCAGTTTCGGTCTATACATCTATGAATATTATTATTATCAATAATACATTTAGTAATAATAATACATGGCTATGGGCTATGTAGACCGTCACCCAGAAATATACATAAATCATAATCCATTTTACGTAGCAAAAGAAGCGAAGATGCCGGGAAATCGAACGCAGGGTCTCATGCATGAACAGCATGCACTCTACCACTGAGCTACAGCCCCTCAGATAAATAGCTGTTGTACAGGAGAAGATCATCTGTCTCACCCACATCTTCCGCTGTGAGTGGTGTGAAAGATTGTAAGTGATCGTCATCGTGCCCTCACATAGGCCCCTCACTGCCAACAGCATTTCCACCGCACTTTATCTCTTTTTTATTGTAACACAAACAGGTATTTAGCAAAGAGCATGCAGTGTGTTGGGCCATTTTGGGAAACTTAACAAAATATTTTAAATGTGAAGGCACTGTCTATCTTTTACCAATTTCGGCGCCTCATCAGGGGTAGTAAGCGCAATATAAATGCAATTACAAATGAATCATTATAGTCTACCCCCACTCACACTTCAGTTTTCTACAAAAGCCAGACCTACTGAGTTTGTCAGTACTTGTTTCCGAATCTGCGCAGCAACGCGAGGTTGAGACCAACCTGTTGATGGCGGGCTAATTCCTCCACTCTCATTTCCCATTCACTCCTACTCTCATTTGAATGCGACCTCTGGGCATCTCATTGTAGGGTGTAAACACACAAGTGACCAGCTCTGCTCCTTCGTCCTGCAGCGCGCAGCCTGCTTTCAGTGCATCTGTCATGCTCAGGATCGAACGAAGCAGCACTGAAAACTCGCTGTGAATTTCCGCCAAGTTTATGTGTGTGGGAGGTGGGAAAGTTGAAGGGTCAGGATGCTGATAGTCATCAGCCGAACAACTGACTGAGATGTATGTAATAAGGACAGGTGACGGCTATGAATAGTCCTTTGGACTGCAAGGCGTTGTAATACTCGGGCTCTCCCTATTCAAATGGAGAGGCGGACTTGGGGAGGGCCCTGATTGCCAGCAGTAATCTCTCCTCCCCCACACACACTCCTCACCTCCCTTGGCAGTCACTTCTATAGCTTTCTATTAACATGTGAATCCCGGCGCCCTGCTTGGAAAGACCGGGCCTGACCTACTTAAAGAAGGTCTCCGAGTTTTCCAATCATTTGATTCTGCATAACAGCTAAATAATGCCACTGTGCTTAAATGTAAATTGCTTGAGCGCCGAGAAGAAAGGGCAGATGGCACGCGCTCTCAAGGGTGCTTCTGCTGCTGCCGAAAGCCACATCGCCGACATTTCCAAATTCCAGAACAAATTTGCGCATGAACTTGTAAATATATGGAAATATCCAAACATTATGACACGCACCAGACTTTGTACGAGAGCCTTGCTAGGGGCAGACCAGGCTTGAAAGTAGCATGCTGGGCTGGAGGAATGCCGCCGTTCTATTGCGAACACGGGGAGCGCGTCTTATATAAATAAACAAACGCGGCGTGAGAAACAGATGGCACATTGCAGTTAATTAAACCAAGTGCGAGTTGCGGACGAAAACTGTACATAGGCGCCGCTGCTTTGGAACTACACGGAAGTAACTGGAGGATCAACAGCCAACAGAAAGCACGAACACAACACAAAGCCTCAGGTAAGGCGGAAAAACAAATTAGACTAAATTTCAGCCAACATATAGATTACTTTAGGTCTCGCTGAGACAGCGCATGCAGCGCATGCGCTGCCAAACACGAGACCTAAAAATGAGTCCAAAAACAATACCTCGCAAAGGAAGTTTATTCCAAAATGTAATAACAGTCACACCTACAGGAGAAATGACACTTTCAATAACCACAACTCATGTTACAGGTGTGGAAGCAAATTCCACATGGCGTCTTTTCCAGGATGCCCGCAATTAACAAAGAATGTAGAAATTGTGGTAGAGTGGGACATTTCAGAATGGTGTGCAGGGACAATAGACATCATCCCAACCAGATGCAGAGTAACACTTCTAGTACTTTTGAAGGAAACAAAGTTACTAGTTTCCAAGAAATACCAGAATCCAACAAGGGATTTGTTGTTTCCATTTTAAACAGAGAACCTGATAAAGACTTAAGATCTCCTTAGGAATATGCTACTTACCAGTATGCATCTGTTCTTGGCATGTAGAGCTGCAGAGCCACACACTTAGGATAGTAGATCGCCATCTGGTGTTGGGCTCGGATGCATGCAGGTTGTTGTTGTCTTCGGAAGAAGTCTTTGGTCACGAGATAGGTGACTCCTCCCTTGGACGACAGTGCGCATGAGCATCAACTCCATCGTTAGATTGTTTTTCACCATGATGGGAAATGGTGGAGTTTGTAGAAAAGAGAGAGATGTCCATGTGTGATGTCTAAGTAAGACAATTGCTGGAACAGATACAGGTCCCGGGGAGGTGGGTGGGCGTGTGTGGCTCTGCAGCTCTACATGCCAAGAACAGATGCATACTGGTAAGTAGCATATTCCGTTCGAGGCATATGAGCTGCAGATCACACACTTAGGATAGACTATATAGCAGTATCTCCCCTAGTGGTGGTCACCTGTATCGGTTGCAGCAGTTTGAAATAAAGTTTTAACGACAGCCTGACCCACAGAAGCTTGTTGCTTTGCTTGTACATCAACACAAGTGAAGGTGTGTGTTGTAGACCATGTGGCTGCCTTACAAATATCTTCTAAGGGAATGTTTCCTAAGAATGCCATGGAAGCCCCTAATTTGAGCGTGGAATGCGCTCTAGGGGGAAACGGTAGTGTGCGTTTAGCCTTTTGGTAGCATATTTGGATACATTTAACTATCCACCTAGCTATCCCAGATTTGGAAATGGGGTTGCCTTTATGTGGTGGAGAGAAAGCAACAAACAATTGTTTTGTTTTACGGAATGATTTTGTTCTGTCAATGTAGTAAAGAAGTGCTCTTTTAACGTCTAAGGTATGAAGAGCTCTTTCAGCTACCGAGTCTGGATTTGGAAAGAACACCGGTAACTCTACCGATTGGTTAAGGTGGAACGGAGATATGACTTTTGGAAGGAATTTGGGATTTGTTCTAAGAACCACTTTGTTACGGTGTAATTGTAGGAATGGTTCTTGTATGGTTAAAGCCTGGATCTCACTTACCCTTCTGAGGGATGTGATAGCGATAAGGAAAGCTACTTTCCATGTGAGGAACTGTAGTTCGCATTTATGCAGAGGTTCAAATGGGGGTCCCATGAGCCTTGTAAGAACAATGTTTAGATTACAGGAGAGGGTAGTAATCTGGGAGGAATAATCCTTTTTAGTCCTTCCATGAAGGCTTTGATCGCTGGTACTCTGAAGAGTGACAAGTATTGTCTATTTTGTAAGTAGGCTGCTAATGCTGCTAGGTGGAGTCGGATGGAGGAGTATGCCAAATTACATCTTTGCAAGTGTAGTAAGTAGCAAATGATGTCCTGGATGGATGCATCCAGTGGGTTTATATGATTATTAGTGCAGTAAATGGAAAATCTTTTCCATTTTGCCGCATAGCAGTCTCTAGTGGTAGGTCTTCTGGCTTCTCTTATAATATTCATGCAGTCTGGTGGTAGGTTAAGGTAACCGAACTCTAGGACTTCAGGAGCCAGATCGCTAGGTTTAGTTGACTTGGATCTGGGTGTGTGATTTCTCCATGGTTCTGGGTTAATAAGGACGGGGAGAGATGCAGTTTTTGGTGTGGAACTAGGGAGAGTTCCAGTAGTGTTGGGAACCAGGGCTGGCGTGCCCATGTGGGAGCTACTAGGATCAGTTTGAGAGACTGTTGCCTGAGTTTGCGTACCACTAATGGAATGAGTGGGAGAGGCGGAAAAGCGTACGCCAATCTGCCGGACCAGTTCATCCATATCGCATTGCCCTTTGACTCCGGGTGGGGAAACCTGGCGGCGAAGGTTGGGCATTTTGCGTTTTCGTGTGTGGCGAACAGATCTATGTCTGGTTGGCCCCATTGTTGGAAAAAAGGCAGTAGGACTTGAAGATGTAGTTCCCATTCGTGGATCCGTTGAGTTTGTCGACTCAACAGATCGGCAATCTGATTGTGAATCTGTGAGAAGTTGGCCTGGTATATGCTGTTCACTAGTTCTAGTGACCACCTTGTACCATGCCAAGCAACCCTTATGGTGTGGTTGTAAGTCAACCTTTTCGGACTAGCTGCCCTAGTGGTAGCGTAGGCTAAGCAGTCTTTGAGGCTAAACTCGTGAAGCGTGTTAAGCAGGCTGTTTTACCAATAGTAACCCCCTTTTATACCAATGAAAGGACACCACACAGATATATATTCAAAATATATATGTATTTATTTCTCAAAGTAACCCCTAGTCTCTTTATGAGCACAGGAGCACAAATCGTCAAACAAGATTATAACAGAATACACAGAAGTTGCACTTTATATGGATAGGCCCTGGTGGCCACTCGAACCATATACTAAAATAGTGGTATAAGTACCACGAACAGAAAAGGGAAAAGGCCTAAGGCCTCTAGAATCGCTGGGCCTACAAGGAGCTAACGTCAGTTAGTGACCAGGAGGTCCACGGGTGGCGTGTGCAGAGCAAATAGTCACACGCGTGCTCCCATAGGTTTCAATGGGTGCGTAAAAAGTACAAAGTTACTGCAAAAGGAATCTTCCGGATGGACTAGGAACTCAAGATTTGGAACACAGGCACTAGAGATGTATTACTACACATGGGCACCGGAGTACCAGCTTTACCTCACCCACAGGAAGCGGGTGCATAGGCCTCAAAGTGCGTCGGGTTTCTTCTATCTGTTCCGTTGAGCCTGGGACAAAGATGCTGCAGGCGGTCGGTCGGGAAGAGATGCAGTGGATCCAAGAGTGGATCGGAGATGTTGAAGACCTGTAAGCAGAGGGGACAGTGTTCACAGTCACTAGCCAGTGACCAGCGTGGCACCAGATGGGTACCAGGCGATGTCGGGTGCAAACAGGTGATGAGGGGTAGCTTGTCTCCGCAGCCACGTGGTCCCTGAAGGTCGACGACGTCCAGGAGTCGGCTCACGAGCTGTCCCACGCAGGCTCTCGCTGTCGGCGGTGTCGGCGACTTGATCGAAGCAAACAAGCCTTGGCAAAAGCAATTGTAGGAGGATTCGGAAATCAGCTGTTGGTTCTGACCAGCAAGGTCAGAGGGATTGCTCCTTTGGAGGGGAGCAAGGGCCAGTCTGGAGCAACCAGACCAGCGGTGTTTGTCGTAGATTTCGTCGCCAAGATGGCCACTAGCCAGCGGGCCAGCAACCGGTTAGGCGCGTCGAGTGGCAAAATGCAGAAGGGCCCCACGCAGATCGTGGAGATGCTGGAGGGCTCACCTTTGGTGCAGATGCTGCTCGAGGGTTGGGCTTCTCAGGACCCAAAGCACAACTTGGAGGGAGCCTCGGTTGTTGCACTGGTCAGCTTGTCGTAGTCGTTCCAAGATGGCTGGCTCCACGTGTCTCGGTGCCTCCACGGGTCTCCTCTCTGCAGGGACTGTGGATCGGGCGGTGAGAGGTCTGGAGGTCCAGGTCTTGTCAGTCTCTGGGCTCGGGCTCCGGCGGGAGGCGGCGGCAAAGCAGACGGTGATTCGCTGGATGGTGCTTGCGTTAGCAAGGTGGTCACTCCCTGACCACAGGGGAGATTTTCTTCAGTCTTCTGTGCAGCAGAATGTCGAAGTTCCCGTCTTCTTCTTAGTTTCAAGTTGATTCCAGGATGTCTGAAGTCTTAGGACACAGCTCCTACCTTTAAGCGGATTCTAGGGGCCGGACTACCTGCTAGGTCCCTCCCTATGGGTGGGACCAGGAAGGGGGGTGGTTACACCCCCAATCCTTTGTCCAGCTCGCCCCAGGCCCGGGACTGGTGTGCCCCAGGACCGGTTTGAACTGGCATATGCACCGAGGCTCCTTGTGAGCCACAGGCATGTCTGGTTTCTTTCAAGCCCTACCTGACCAATACACAAAATCCTGTCTGGGGTGGTGCACGCACCTCCCCTGGCAGGAAACCCTTTGTCCACACCTCCCAAGCTGGAAGGACTCCCAGCAGCAGGAGGGCAGACTTGTGTCTGTGGTGGCAGCATCCATTTTGTGGAGCTGAGGCTATGTCTGATTTTACCCGGGTTTCAGGCACTGTACATGTCGTGTCCCTCTAGAAGGGTGGAATGCTAACCCCGTCGCCAGAATTGGCGAGGGGTTAGTATTCCAATTCGTATGACACCTTACTCGACATGTTTTGATAAAGCCAAACCAAAGATAGCATTTAACCGCGAGGTTCATAATGCACTTAAGAGTATATGGTATGACGATATCTGGAAACAGTAGAAGGAAGTTGTTCCGACCACTGCAGACAGGCTCAGCTCATGCCAGAGCACCATCTCACATGGAACCAAGCACTCTGCCTTCAGGATTGTTAAGGCCTGCCATAGGAGTGACTTATAGGTTACCAGGTGTCCCATTTAAGTTTAGGTATAGGTATACTACACCTAAGTAAGAGGTGATTACACCAACTTACCCCAGCTGAGTGATCAGCCAGTTGTGTCAGATTGTTAGGCCAAGCCTGGGGTGGCATAATACATGCTGCAGCCCCTGGCAGGCCTTGGGTACACCAATGCCCTGGGTACCTAGTGTACACTGGTACAGGGGCTGACAGGGTGATCCACTTCCAATTGGTTATGCACCTAGGGTGCATAGTTTTAATTTAGTAGAGAGAACAGCAGGCTGGGGGTCTGATTGGCAGGCCCACAGCCTCAATATGTCAAAAACCAGTGAAGCAAAAAGCAAAAATTTGGGGTGACCATAGGATAGCAGACCCTACTCTCCTACACAACCCCCCCCCAAACGCTGGGACATTAAACTAGCCTTGACCAGTCTCGTCTTCATGTCCTAAGTGGAAGTACCTGGAGAGACCATCTGCATTCCCATGGTCAGTACCTGGCCGGTGCTCCACTGTAAAGTCCATCCCCTGTAGGGAAATGGACCACCTAAGCAGTTTGGGGTTTTCACCCTTCATCTGATTTAGCCACAAGAGGGGCTTATGGTCGGTCTGAATCTTGAAGTGAGTGCCAAACAAGTATGGCCTCAGCTTCTTCAGGGCCCACACCACAGCAAAGGCCTCCCTCTCAATAGCTGACCAATTCTTCTCTCTGGGGGTCAACCTTCTGCTAATAAAAGCAATGGGTTGGTCTTGACCATCTACATTAAGTTGTGACAGCACAGCTCCCACACCCAACTCAGAAGCATCTGTTTGGACAATAAACTCTTTAGAGTAGTCAGGACTTTTCAGGATAGGTGCAGAGCACATGGCCTCCTTCAGGTCATCAAATGCCTTTTGACAGTTTACTGTCCACTGAACCTTTTTGGGCATCTTCTTGGATGTCAGATCATTAAGAGGAGTCACAATGGACCCATAGTTCTTAACAAACTTCCTGTAATACCCAGTCAAGCCCAAGAAAGCTCGAACTTGAGTCTGGGTGGTTGGAGGGGACCAATCCTTGATGGACTGTATCTTACTCTCCAGTGGTTGAACTTGGCCCCCACCTACAAGGTGGCCCAAATACACAACCTTACTCTGCCCTATCTGGCACTTAGTAGCCTTGATAGTGAGGCCTGCCCTTTGCAGAGCCTCAAGAGCCTTCTTCAGGTGGATCAGGTGATCCTCCCAGGTGGAACTAAAGACAGCAATGTCATCAAGATATGCTGCGCAAAAGTCATCCAACCCAGTAAGGACTTGGTTCACCAGCCTTTGGAAGGTGGCAGGTGCATTCTTCAGACCAAAGGGCATCACCACAAACTGATAATGCCCACCTGGGGTTGAGAATGCTGTTTTGGCCTTAGACTCCTCAGCTAACCTGATTTGCCAATAGCCAGCTGTTAAGTCAAATGTGCTCAAAAACTTTGCAGAAGCTAGTTTGTCTATGAGCTCATCTGCCCTTGGAATAGGGTGTGCATCTGTCCTGGTGACAGCATTGAGTCCTCTGTAATCCACACAGAACCTCATCTCTCTCTTGCCATCTTTGGTGTGAGGTTTGGGGACCAGAACCACTGGGCTAGCCCAGGGGCTCTCTGAGGGTTCAATGACACCTAATTCCAGCATTTTATGTACCTCAGCCTTTATACAGTCCCTGACGTGGTCAGGTTGTCTGTAAAGTTTGTTCTTTACAGGCAGACTGTCACCAGTGTCCACAACATGGGTACACCAGTCAGTTTGACTAGGTATCAAGGAAAACATATGTGAAAATGATTGTAGAACCTGTCTACATTCAGTCTGCTGATGGGCAGTGAGGTTGCCTCCAAGGGTCACTCCTTCAACTGAGCCATCTTCAGGGTTCTGAGACAACAGGTCTGGGAGAGGGTCACTCTCTTCCTCCTGTCCCTCATCTGTAGCCATGAGCAAGCCCATGTCTGCCCTGTCAACATATGCTTTAAGCCTGTTAACATGGAGTACCCTGTGGGGACTCCTGGGAGTTCCTAGGTCCACCAAGTAGGTGACCTCTCCCTTCTTTTCCAGGATTGTATGGGGTCCAGACCATTTGTCTTGGAGTGCTGCTGGGGCCACTGGCTCCAACACCCATACCTTCTGTCCTGGCTGATACTCAACCAAGACAGCCTTTTGGTCATGCCAAGCTTTCTGTAAGGCCTGGCTTGCCTCAAGGTTTTTAGATGCCTTCTCCATATACTCAGCCATCCTGGAGCGGAGACCAAGTACATAGTCCACTATGTCTAGCTTAGGCTTTTTGAGAGGTAACTCCCATCCTTCCTTCACCAAACACAGTGGGCCTCTCACAGGGTGCCCAAACAACAATTCAAAGGGGCTGTAGCCAACTCCTTTTTGTGGGACCTCTCTGTAAGCAAACAGAAGGCAGGGTAGAAGGATATCCCATCTTCGCCTGAGCTTTTCAGGTAATCCTTTGATCATACCCTTTAGGGTCTTGTTGAATCTCTCAACAAGCCCATTGCATTGTGGGTGATAAGGGGTGGTGAACTTGTAGTTGACACCACATTCCTTCCACATAGCTGTCAAGTATCCTGACATAAAGTTGGTACCTCTGTCAGATACTACCTCCTTAGGAAACCCCACTCTGGAGAATACTCCCAGCAGGGCCCTGGCCACAACAGGAGCTGTAGTGGTCCTAAGGGGAATTGCCTCTGGATACCTGGTGGCATGATCCACTACCACCAGTATAAATCTGTGCCCAGATGCAGTGGGAGGATCCATGGGACCCACTATGTCTATTCCCACTCTTTCAAAGGGAACCCCCACCACAGGTAGTGGTATCAGGGGGGCCTTTGTTGTGCCACCTGATTTGCCACTGGCTTGGCAGGTAACACAGGAGCGACAAAACTCCTTTGTATCTTCATTCATATGAGGCCAGTGAAAGTGAGGGACAAGTCTGTCCCAGGTCTTGTTCTGGCCTAGGTGTCCTGCTAAAGGAATATCATGGGCCAAGGTAAGAAGGAAGCCCCTAAATTGCAGAGGTATAACCAACCTCCTGGTTGCACCAGGCTTGGGGTCTCTAGCCTCTGAATAAAGGAGCCCTTCATCCCAATACACTTTATGGGTACCTTGAGCATTCCCAGCAGCCTCAGCAGCAGCCAGCTGTCTGAGGGGTTCAAGAGAGGGACAGGATAACTGAGCCTGCCTCAAGTCAGCCCTTGAAGGTCCCCCTGTCCCCAGAAACTCAACCTGATCAGGTTCAAGCTCTTCAGGGACAGTTCCTTCAGGGTCCTCTAGATCAGCTTCCTGGGAAGGCTGATCATCACTCTGAGGCAGGGGGGAAGGCACAGCCTTGACCCTCCTGTTCTTCTTCTTGGTAGGTACTTGGTCCATTGTTCCAGGATCCAAGACCTGAGGTTCAGTGAGGCACTTTTTGGCCTGTGACCTGGTCACAGCAAGGACATGTGATGATATACCTAACATCTCTGCATGAGTCCTGTACTCCACTTCTGACCATAGAGAACTCTCTAGGTCATTGCCCAACAAACATTCTACTGGGAGGTCTGCACTAACCACAACCCTTTTGAGGCCAGTTACCCCTCCCCATGAGAAGTTAACAACTGCCACACTATGTGAAGTAGTGGCATTGCTGGCATTGGTCACCAGGTAGTTCTCACCTGGTATGTACTGTCCAGGATCCACAAAGCCTGGTGTCACCATAGTGACACTGGCACATGTGTCCCTGTAGGCTTGAGCCACTTTGTCATTAATTAAAGGAGTCTGTCTGTACTTGCCCAGGTTACTGGGGCTCACAGTCAGGGACAAATCAATGTCCCCATCACAGATCAAGACTGCCTGTGTAAGGGTTCTGTCTAAGTCAGAATCTCCTTCAGTTCCCATAGTGATTCCCACTACACCCTTTGTCTGGGGACCAACACTGCTAACAGTAGTACTGGGAGCAGGTGCCTTAGGGGCAACAGTGTTGGGGGCTCCACCCTTTTTGCAATCACTAGTCCAGTGAGTTGTATTTTTACAATGATTGCACCAGGGTTTCTTCTGACCTTCTTTCTTCTTCTTGGACTGTTGGGACCCACCCTCCTTAGCAGTAGTTTGGGGCCCTGTTGAAGACTTCTGGTCTTTAGGTTTCTGATCTCCACCCTTTTGGTCTGTTTTCTTCTGATCACCCCCTTGGCCCTGGTTCTGGTTCTTTTGCTTAACCCTGGTTCTGACCCATTTGTCTGCCTTCTTTCCCAATTCTTGGGGAGAGGTCAGATCAGAGTCAACCAAGTGTTGATGCAGTTGCTGGTTTTGACAGTTATTTAAAATCTGTTCTCTCATCATCAAATTATACAATCCTGTAAAATCAGATACCTTACTTCCCAGCAACCAACCCTCCAAAGCCTTAGTGGCACATTCAATGTATTCAGACCAGTCCTGAGTCTGTGTCTTTTGGGTGTCTCTGAACATTAACCTGTACTGTTCAGTGGTTAAGCCTAACCCATCAACTAGAACACTCTTCAGGACTCTGTAGTTTCTGACATCCTCTTCTCTAACAGTGAGGAGTCTGTCTCTGCCTCTTCCCTCAAAGGAGAGCCAGAGGATTGCTGCCCACTGATCTTCAGGAACCTGCTGTACTTTGCAGGCTCTCTCAAGAGCAGTTATCCACTTGTGGATGTCATCCCCACTTTTGTAGGGGGGCACAACCTTAGACAGGTTTCTATTATCGAAAACCCTATCTTTGTCCTTAGGGACAATGCTGCCACCAGTGGGTATAGACCCACTCTCTCTATGCTGTCTAGCCTTGCTAAGTTTCTCTTCCATCAGGGCTACTTCTAGCTCCTGCTTCCTGATCCTCAGCTGAGCCTCTTGCATCTTGGCCTCATGTTCCCTCCTCTGAGGGGTGGTCATCCTTCTCCTGGAGTGACCTTGAGAGCCTCTAGAGCCATGGGAAGCATTGGAGTCACCTGAGCGATTCCTTTGCCTTCCCAGCCCTGTGTTAAGTCCACTGGGGAGATCCAGTGGGTTGAACCCACTGTCAGTCCCCAATAGCCTTGGTTTAGCTGGGCCAAGTTTAACACTTGGCACTGGGCTAGTTCTCCCTTCATCCTCACTACTGTCAGTATCCTTTTCACTCTCATCCTCTGTGGTAGGCATCCCATCTAAGGGGTGACTATTGGGAAGGGGTACTTCAGTGGCATCTTCAGAAGGGGGGCCTCCTGTTCCTGTCCCTAAGGGGGCTAACTGGGAAGCTTTCTTGAGTGCTCTCTGATTCTCATCATTCTGTAAGAGCTCTCTGAGCTCAGCAGAGTTTGGGTTCTTGGGCTGTTTAAGGCCTCTAAGAGTTGCCAAATGCCTGAGCTCATTCTGATTAAGGGTAGCAAAGCTGGATGGTGCCCTCTGGGGGTCACTCTCAACAGAGATGGGTACAGTGGACCCCTCTGCCCCGGCCATTGCTCTTAAGTGTGGGTGGATGTGTTGCAATCTACCTACACTTGGGTTTACCTACTAAACCTATCTAGTAGTTGTAGTCAGGGTGTGCTACTCCCTTTGCTCTACAACAACTAAGTTCAGTAGAACTTAAGTATATCTAATCTTGTTTTATATGTACCTACAGGTACCTATGTGATCTTTCAATTGGTAACCAAGAGATTACAATGGTAAAACACAGCAAGCTCAAATCCAACCGCTGCTCACCAATGTGAGAAGTTGGCCTGGTATATGCTGTTCACTAGTTCTAGTGACCACCTTGTACCATGCCAAGCAACCCTTATGGTGTGGTTGTAAGTCAACCTTTTCGGACTAGCTGCCCTAGTGGTAGCGTAGGCTAAGCAGTCTTTGAGGCTAAACTCGTGAAGCGTGTTAAGCAGGCTGTTTTACCAATAGTAACCCCCTTTTATACCAATGAAAGGACACCACACAGATATATATTCAAAATATATATGTATTTATTTCTCAAAGTAACCCCTAGTCTCTTTATGAGCACAGGAGCACAAATCGTCAAACAAGATTATAACAGAATACACAGAAGTTGCACTTTATATGGATAGGCCCTGGTGGCCACTCGAACCATATACTAAAATAGTGGTATAAGTACCACGAACAGAAAAGGGAAAAGGCCTAAGGCCTCTAGAATCGCTGGGCCTACAAGGAGCTAACGTCAGTTAGTGACCAGGAGGTCCACGGGTGGCGTGTGCAGAGCAAATAGTCACACGCGTGCTCCCATAGGTTTCAATGGGTGCGTAAAAAGTACAAAGTTACTGCAAAAGGAATCTTCCGGATGGACTAGGAACTCAAGATTTGGAACACAGGCACTAGAGATGTATTACTACACATGGGCACCGGAGTACCAGCTTTACCTCACCCACAGGAAGCGGGTGCATAGGCCTCAAAGTGCGTCGGGTTTCTTCTATCTGTTCCGTTGAGCCTGGGACAAAGATGCTGCAGGCGGTCGGTCGGGAAGAGATGCAGTGGATCCAAGAGTGGATCGGAGATGTTGAAGACCTGTAAGCAGAGGGGACAGTGTTCACAGTCACTAGCCAGTGACCAGCGTGGCACCAGATGGGTACCAGGCGATGTCGGGTGCAAACAGGTGATGAGGGGTAGCTTGTCTCCGCAGCCACGTGGTCCCTGAAGGTCGACGACGTCCAGGAGTCGGCTCACGAGCTGTCCCACGCAGGCTCTCGCTGTCGGCGGTGTCGGCGACTTGATCGAAGCAAACAAGCCTTGGCAAAAGCAATTGTAGGAGGATTCGGAAATCAGCTGTTGGTTCTGACCAGCAAGGTCAGAGGGATTGCTCCTTTGGAGGGGAGCAAGGGCCAGTCTGGAGCAACCAGACCAGCGGTGTTTGTCGTAGATTTCGTCGCCAAGATGGCCACTAGCCAGCGGGCCAGCAACCGGTTAGGCGCGTCGAGTGGCAAAATGCAGAAGGGCCCCACGCAGATCGTGGAGATGCTGGAGGGCTCACCTTTGGTGCAGATGCTGCTCGAGGGTTGGGCTTCTCAGGACCCAAAGCACAACTTGGAGGGAGCCTCGGTTGTTGCACTGGTCAGCTTGTCGTAGTCGTTCCAAGATGGCTGGCTCCACGTGTCTCGGTGCCTCCACGGGTCTCCTCTCTGCAGGGACTGTGGATCGGGCGGTGAGAGGTCTGGAGGTCCAGGTCTTGTCAGTCTCTGGGCTCGGGCTCCGGCGGGAGGCGGCGGCAAAGCAGACGGTGATTCGCTGGATGGTGCTTGCGTTAGCAAGGTGGTCACTCCCTGACCACAGGGGAGATTTTCTTCAGTCTTCTGTGCAGCAGAATGTCGAAGTTCCCGTCTTCTTCTTAGTTTCAAGTTGATTCCAGGATGTCTGAAGTCTTAGGACACAGCTCCTACCTTTAAGCGGATTCTAGGGGCCGGACTACCTGCTAGGTCCCTCCCTATGGGTGGGACCAGGAAGGGGGGTGGTTACACCCCCAATCCTTTGTCCAGCTCGCCCCAGGCCCGGGACTGGTGTGCCCCAGGACCGGTTTGAACTGGCATATGCACCGAGGCTCCTTGTGAGCCACAGGCATGTCTGGTTTCTTTCAAGCCCTACCTGACCAATACACAAAATCCTGTCTGGGGTGGTGCACGCACCTCCCCTGGCAGGAAACCCTTTGTCCACACCTCCCAAGCTGGAAGGACTCCCAGCAGCAGGAGGGCAGACTTGTGTCTGTGGTGGCAGCATCCATTTTGTGGAGCTGAGGCTATGTCTGATTTTACCCGGGTTTCAGGCACTGTACATGTCGTGTCCCTCTAGAAGGGTGGAATGCTAACCCCGTCGCCAGAATTGGCGAGGGGTTAGTATTCCAATTCGTATGACACCTTACTCGACATGTTTTGATAAAGCCAAACCAAAGATAGCATTTAACCGCGAGGTTCATAATGCACTTAAGAGTATATGGTATGACGATATCTGGAAACAGTAGAAGGAAGTTGTTCCGACCACTGCAGACAGGCTCAGCTCATGCCAGAGCACCATCTCACATGGAACCAAGCACTCTGCCTTCAGGATTGTTAAGGCCTGCCATAGGAGTGACTTATAGGTTACCAGGTGTCCCATTTAAGTTTAGGTATAGGTATACTACACCTAAGTAAGAGGTGATTACACCAACTTACCCCAGCTGAGTGATCAGCCAGTTGTGTCAGATTGTTAGGCCAAGCCTGGGGTGGCATAATACATGCTGCAGCCCCTGGCAGGCCTTGGGTACACCAATGCCCTGGGTACCTAGTGTACACTGGTACAGGGGCTGACAGGGTGATCCACTTCCAATTGGTTATGCACCTAGGGTGCATAGTTTTAATTTAGTAGAGAGAACAGCAGGCTGGGGGTCTGATTGGCAGGCCCACAGCCTCAATATGTCAAAAACCAGTGAAGCAAAAAGCAAAAATTTGGGGTGACCATAGGATAGCAGACCCTACTCTCCTACAGAATCCCTGGAAGGTGTTCTGCAAGTAGATATATCTTCTGGGGAATGGCCCATCTCCAAATGTTCTGTGCGAGCTGGGACAGCTGGAGAGAATGTGTGCCTCCTTGTTTCAGTATGTAATACATGGCTGTCATGTTGTCTGTCCGTATGAGGACAGTTTTGTTCTAGAGATGTAGTTGGAATGATTTTAGTGCTAGGAACACTGCTAGCAGTTCCAGGTAATTGATATGGAGCATTTTCTGTGGAGAGGTCCATTTTCCCTGAGTGGTGTGGCCGAGGAGATGGGCTCCCCATCCTATGAGCGATGCGTCCGTTGTCAGCGCTATCTGTGGAAGAGGCTCTAGGAACGGCCGCCCTTTGGAGAGGTTTGTTATATTCCACCATTTGAGAGAGCGATATGTGCGGCTGTCCACCAACACCAGATCTGCGAGTTGTCCGTGAGCCTCGTTCCACTGACGTGCTAGACATTCTTGCAAGGGACGCATTTGAAGTCTTGCATAAGGCACAATGAAGATGCATGACGCCATCATGCCTATGAGTTGCATGAACACTCTTGCTGGAAGAGAGTGTTGGAGTTGGAACTTTGCGATAAGAGCTTGTATATTGGCTAACCTGGCTGGGCTGGGATATGCCAGGGGTGTTTATGGTGGCCCCTAGATACTGATGTATGTGAGAGGGTTGGAGATGAGATTTGGGATAGTTTATTGTGAATCCCAAGTTGTGTAAGATTTGGATGGTTTGGTGAGTGTGTAGAACACATCTGTTGAATGAATTGGCTTTTATTAGCCAGTCGTCTAGATATGGGAAGACATGAATTTGTTGTCTTCTGAGATGTGCTGCTACAACTGCTAGGCATTTTGTGAACACTCTGGATGCAGTTGTTACTCCGAATGGAAGGACTGTAAACTGGTAGTGTTGTCCGTCCACCACAAACCTTAAATACTTCCTGTGGGCAGGGTGTATGGGAATGTGGAAGTAGGCATCCTTGAGATCTAGTGTGGCAAGGAAATCGCCTTGTTGCAGTAGTGGGAGCACTTGTTGAAGAGTGATCATGTGGAAATGATCGGAGTTGATATACAGATTTAGGGGTCTGAGGTTGAGTATTGGTCTTAGAGTCCCGTCCTTTTTGGGGATTAGGAAGTAGAGGGAGTATACCCCTGTACCCTGATGTTCTAAGGGAACTGGTTCTATTGCGTGTTTTTGAAGCAATGAAAGGATCTCTTGTTTGAGAGGTGTTAGATGGTCTGGTGACATGGAACGCTGTTTGGGCGGTATGTGGGGTGGGGTAGTTGTGAGTTCCAGGCAGTAACCATACTGGATAATCTGTCTTACCCACTTGTCTGTTGTGATGGAGTTCCAGACAGGTAGGAACTATTTTAGTCTTCCCCCGACCGGAGTGGAATGGTCTGGGGGGAGTGGAGGAAAGTCACTGTTTTGTGGCAGGGGAGGTGCAAGGGTTGTTATTACCTCGACCTCTCCCCTTGTTGTTGTTTCCTCTGTATCCACCTCCAAAATATCCTCTACTGGGGGATGTTTGTGTAGTGGTTCTGAATGTAGAGAAGGTGTCCGTACCCATATTTTTGGAGGCTCCTCTATAGAAGAAGCGGCGAAAGGAGCCACGTGGTTGGGGAGACTGTAATGCTCCCATGGACTTAGCCGTCTCCGTGTCCTTCTTCATTTTTTCAAGGGCAGTGTCTACTGCTGGCCCAAAGAGCTGTTTCTGATTGATCGGCTGACTAAGTATGACCGTTTGCACCTCTGGCTTAAAGCCTGAAATGCGTAGCCAGGCATGTCGTCGAAGGAGCACACTTGTGTTAATTGCTCTAGAGGCGGTGTCTGCAGCGTCAAGCGCATATTTAATTGCTGCATTTGAAATGAGTTTTCCCTCCTGAATAAGGTCATTTGCCTGGGCTTTATATTGGTCTGGCAGATGTTGCAAGAGAGTCTCTAATTGATCGTAGTGGGCCCTGTCATAGCGTGCTAGAAGGGCTTGGGTGTTGGCAATACGCCAATGATTAGCAGCTTGTGCTGCTACTCTTTTGCCAGAGGCTTCTAACAGTTTGGATTCTTTGTCTGGGGGTGGTGTATCTCCTGTGGTTTGGGAGTTGGCGCGTTTCCGGGCATTGGAAACGACCAAAGAATCCAAGGGGAGCTGCCCTTTGATGTAATTAGGGTCTTCAGGGGCAGGCCTATATTTCTTTTCTATCCGTGGGTTGAGAACCCTGGCACGAACGGGGTCTTTAAAGACTTCGGGGGCGTGTTTTATGACTCCCTTAATCATAGGCAGAATTTGGACAGACTTTTGAGATTGTTTGAAAGTTTCTAATAGGAAGTCTTCCTCTGGTGCGTCTGAGTGCATTGTGACGCCGTGGTATAGTGCCGCTCTATTTAATAATTGGCCAAATCCCAGGTGATCGTCAGGGGGCAATGGTTTTGAGGGATATGGCTGAGGGTCCGGCATATCTGGTAAAGGGAATGCCCAATCATCCAATGGTGAGGTGTCTGGATCCGTGAATGGGTCATGAGGGTCACCCCCACCCCCTAGGTCATCATCATCCTGAGGAAGTGGTGTATGTGATGGAGAGGGTATGGGTAAAGGTGGTGTAGGCAGAGGGGCTGGGATAGAAGGCAGTATAGGAGAGGAAGGAGGGATAGGGGATGTTGCAGAGTCCTTCCTGTTTACATGAACTGGGGCAGGTGGTGTGTCCAGTTTCCGTTTTTTACATGGCACTGTGGTGACATGTCCAGTCTTGGGGTTGATATAGATCTTTTTCTGCCTGGGATCTGGGTGAAAAAGTTCTTGTTCTTCAGGAACAGTCATTGGTACCGATTTTTTCGGTTCTGATCAAGGTTTTGTCTGATCGGTGGATTGTTTGGCTTTAGGAGGCGTATGAGAGTCCTTAGCCGTTGTTTTCGGTACCAATGAGGTTTTCGGTGCCGATGTCGGTTTCAGAGCCGAAGGGGTATCTATAGGCTTGGGAACCTTCGGTGCCGGTTTGTCGATTGGCCTTGGTGTTTTCGGGGCCGAATGCGTTGGAGTCGATTTCGGTGCTGAGTGGTCTTTTGTCTTCGGTGCCGAGGGTGCCGGTTGGACAATGACATGCGGTTTGCTCGGTCCCGAGCTACCGGAAGGCTTATATTTCTTCGGAGCCGAGCCCGGAGGCGGTGCTTCTGAAGGGTGTTTTCGGTCTCGACTGGGGCCCGCAGGCAAAATGTTGACCAATGCCTTTGGTTTTGGTGGGGTCGGGGCAGGGGCAGTGGTACTCACACGTTGCCCAGGAGTGATGGGGTCATATGAGTCGGCTGCTTCGGAAATTATTTGCAGATCTTCGGAATCTCTTTCCGGGACATCAGGGCCTTCATCAAAGATGTCCTCTGGTTCCGGAGCTGGTCTCTGTGCCATGATGTGTCTTCGGGCCCTTCGATCTCGAATGGTCTTTTTGGATCGAAAGGATGCGCAGGATGGACAGCTGGACTCGTCGTGTTCCGGTGATAGGCACAGGTTGTAGACTTTGTGGTGGTCACTGTGCGGAAATTTTGCTCCACACTGGGGGCATTTTTTGAACGGCATCCTTCCCATGACCCGTAGGCCTCACGGCGTGGATAGGCCCAGCGGCCCGCGTCGACGTCCGGAATCGAGCCAAAGGAATCGATGTTGAGAATAAAGGTGCTTCGATGTTTTGTGTGAAGTTTTGCGCGTCGAAAAGTTGCATCCGAACCCAATGGCGGAAAAAAACAATCTAACGATGGAGTTGATGCCCATGCGCACTGTCGTCCAAGGGAGGAGCCACCTATCTCGTGACCAAAGACTTCTTCCGAAGACAACAACAACCTGCAAGCATCCGAGCCCAACACCAGATGGCGATCTACTATCCTAAGTGTGTGATCTGCAGCTCATATGCCTGAAACATGTATTTTCCAGGTTATGGGTACTGATGTAGAACTGATGGTAGATTATGGGTCACCTTGGACAATTATCACTACACAATACTTTAAGGAAAAATTACTCAATATGTGTAATTATGATAATTTACAACAATCAGATATATGTGCTGAAAGCTTTGATGGATCAAGTATTGATATAGAAGGTTTTTTCGAAGTACCATTAAGTTTTAAAGGGAGATGTGTGCAGATAAAGTTATATATTGCTGTGAGAGGAGTGAATGTACTAGGTTGGCGTGACCTGTGGAAATTAGGAATAATTCTTAACCCACGGTATAAAGAACCTGTGTCCTTAAGTGAAGAACTAATGGAGAGTATTGCAGCTATTAATCTTAATGGTCATTGTTTGGATGAGGAAGCACAACTCATCAACACTTATAACAATGTATTTTGTGACAAATTGGGTAAATTGAGGGATTGTACACATAAAATTGTGTTGAAGGAAAATGCATGCCCTGTCAAACAAAAGTTAAGGGGGGTACCTATAAACATAAGAGATGAACTAAGAGATATGTTAAAAGATTTATCAGATGAAGGCATTATTGAACCCATTGAGTCTTCTGAGTGGGTTTCGCCCATCGTTTTAGTACGCAAACCGGATCAAAAACTTAGGGTGTGTGGACTTAAGGGCATTAAATTTCAACAGTGTAATAGATTGTCACCCACTACCCAATATTTATGAAGTTGTTTCTATATTGGAAGGTGCTAAAGTATTTTCAACATTAGATTTGAGATCGGCTTACCACCAGATAGAGCTCACATAGGAATATAAAAAATACACAGCCTTTATTACCCCACAAGGGCTTTTCCAGTATACTAGGATGCCTTTCGGCCGGGAGTCAGTATTTCAGAGAGTGATGTTTCAGAATTTTAGAGACATTGATTTCTATGTTAAATGCATCTAGGATGACATATTAATATTTTCAAAAAATGAAGAGGAACATGAAATACATTTGAATGAAGTATGTAAGAGATTAGATAGTCATGGCCTCACAAGTGTAAATTATTCAAATGCTCTGTAGAATACTTAGGACACACATTGTCTGAAGACGGCGTAGTACCTAAAAAGTCCAATGTTGATGCCATAATCAATGCTCCTACCCCCAGCAACAAGGAGCAGCTGTTATCGTTTGCAGGCATGTGTGAGTACTACAGCAAATTTATAGAAAATGTTGCCACTAAAATGGAACCCCTAAGAAAATTAATAAGGCAGAATGCTGTTTCTGATTGGAAAGAAGAACAACAAAAGGCTTTTGAGAGCATAAAAAAGGATGTGGTCAATGCACCCACCTTGAAACCTTTTCGCATGAAGAAAGAATGTATTACAACAGTTGATGCCTTGGAAGTGTTTTATCACAAAGGGAAGGAATGGATGAGTGGAATGTTGCTTTTCCATCTAGGACTCTCAGTGAAACAGAACTCAAGTATGCGGTATTTGAGAGAGCTTCTTGCCTGTGTTTGGGCTGTGGAACATTACAGGATTTATGTTTGGGGTAGCAAGTTCATTCTCAGGACGGACCACAAACCGTTAGATAATATACTCTCCACAGGAGGAGGGTGGAATTCCACAGCCAGAATTTCAAGTTTAGAGTCGAGGCTCCAAAAATATAATTTTAAAACAGACTATGGGGCCCATTAGGATGGCGGACTTCAGTCCGCCCACCACGCTAGCGGTGCTGGGACCAGCCGCCAGTGGTGCGGCGGCCCCGCACCTGCAATTAGGATGCCACCGCAGCATCCTCCATTCCCAGCATTGTGGCGGGCGGTGCTCACAGCACTGCCCACCACAAGGCTGGGAATGCACTGTGTGCATTGTCATGCACAAGGTGACAGGCACTGCGAGGTGCCTGCCACCATGTCCATGACAATGCAGGGGGGTACCATAGGTACCCCCCATGTGCACCCCCCACACCCCCTACCCTGGGGGCCCTCAATGGGCCCCCGACAGTAAACCCCGCATGCCAAGGCACGTCTCCGCCTGCATCCAAATATGGATGGAGGTGTCATGCAGACACCGCCACCATATTGAGCACCTTTTCCGCCCGGTCGACTAGTCGACCGGCAGAAAACCAGCGGACGGTCTTTCCGTCCGCCGGGGTCCCCCCGCCATACTAATATGGCGGGGGGAAATGGGTGGCGGGCGGGGAAGGATGTAGGGTGGATCGCCACCGCCATGTGGGCGGTGGCGATCCGCCCTACATCCTAATGGACCCCTATGTTCCAGGGAAGAAAAATGCCACTGCAGAATTTCTTTCACGCTTACCTTGTAGTCATGATGAGGTTAGTTTAGTTAAGGAAGTTGATTTTGTTATAAGCATTAATGATGTAGTCCCTTCACAGTACCAAGAAATCAAAGAGCAATTCTGGGTGTAAAGTGAACAGAGTGATGACAGGTGGAGTGACCTCAAAACATTTGTTATGGAGGGATGGCCAAACAAAAATAACGTGAGGTCAGAATTGTTACCTTTTTATAATGTTTCAGAGCAGTTAGAAATTGAAGGCAATTTAATCCTCAAATCTGGGAAATGTATTCCTCCAAGCGGAGTACAAGAGGTTATTCTAAGGATATCCCACAAGCCACATCCAGGTATTTCTGCTATGAAACAGCTAATCATACATTTTTTTGGGTGGCTGTGTATGGATAGGTTCATTGACAGAGTAGTCAGAGAATGTAATGAGTGTGTTTCTAGTGAAAAGATGCTAAGGGTACACACTCCTCCCCTAAAAATAGTGAAATGGCCTGAGGAGCCTTGGCAGAAAGTTGCTTTCGACATATCTGGACCCTTTAACATTTTGCCTGAGAATTCCCGTTTCGCTTTGGTCATTATTGACTATCACTCTAAATGGCCTGAAGTGAAGTTGTCCCTAAAGCTACCATTAGTGCTGTTATTGTTTTTTTTAAAGAAGTTTTTGCGTGTGAAGGATGTCCCTCTACATTAATTTCTGATAATGGTGTGCAACTTATATCATCGGAGATGAGTGTTTTCTCAAGAATTGTGGTATTAAGCATAAGTTTACTTCCCTTTATGAACCACATGAGAATGGACAAGTTGAGCGCTTCAATAGAGTTCTAATAAAATTTGTTTCTGATTCACTCAAACAAGGTAGCAATTGGTTGAGTGCGTTGAGGGAATGGCTGTGGATATATCGGATCACTCCACACTCCACCACCAAAGTTAGTCCCTTTAAATTACTTAAAGGGAGAGATCCTGCATCCAGCGTATGCCCATGGTGGTTCAGGAAAAAATGTAAGGAGATTGTGCACGAGAAGTAAGGTATACATGATACTGCTAAGAGGGTAGAAGTGAAACAACATAAAACAAAAAAATGGTATGACAACAAATGGAAATGCACGATTTCAAAGTTGGTGATTGGATTAAAGTCCTAAAACCTGGTTTGGTTAATAAGGGATCTAAAAAATTTGGCAAAGCTATGCAAGTCAAGAAATTTTTTAGCAATAGTGTAAGATGGGAAAGTATGGAACACCAGAAAGATAGCAAAATGTCCCGTCTATGTGCTTCCACAAACTTATGATTGTTGGAATGATGACCACAGTTCTGATAATCAGCTTATGGGGCAAAATGATGAAACAGTTGCCTCAAGGGTTAAAATTAACCCTGGGCGTCGTGCTCCGCTTCGCCCACGGAGTGCACGTAGCGCTGCCTGCTTCGCCGTTTACAAAGTAGGCGTAGCAGGCAGCGCTACGCACACACCGTAGCGAAGCAGAGCTGCCCGCCCTAATTTTTAAATAATTTAAAGAAGGTTAAAGGTAAATAAACCACCTTACCTTCAGCGCGGCGTCCCGGGGCTCCCTCTTCTTGCTGACGGTAACTTCTTCATGCAAATGCGCATGCGCGGACGCACGCGCATGCGCTTTTCTCACAGTCCACAGTCCCCGACAATTAGTCAGGTCCACTGCCTTGCAGCTCCCCCATCCTCCTGATGCCGCAGACGATCAGGAGAAGGTACTTGTGCTCTGGAAGGTCAGGTCTGTCTCCCCACTGAGTAGGAAGACACCAGGACCAATCAGAGCCGTGCAGCACCAGCCCCGGGTACTGGACACCCTGCACCAAACACCAACAGTGAGAGTCCAGTCCGGATTCTCATGGCACCAGGACCAAGCAGCCGTCGAAGGACATCAGCATCACTGAGACCCATTTCGTGAATGGCCCAGCTGCCTTGACTGTGCCCTGCCAGTTGTTTGTCCCGGACCGCAAGGAGCATCTTTGCGCACCCAGCCCAGCTGACCCAACCACACTGCACCCGAGCCGCCTGGCCTGGGTCCTGACAAACCGTCTGTGCCGCATTGCTCCAAGACACCTGGCAAACCAAGCCCCTGTTTGGGAGCCCTTGCACTTGTCCCCAATGTAGCCTGTCTTTAGGTGGCCCGGCTTCTGCGTAGCGCCAGTTACCAACCTCACCAGCACCCTGTTTCCAGCAGAACCCAGGCAGTTCTCCGGTGTTAGAAATGGGGTTTCTGGTTGCGTAGGTTATGCACATACCGGGCAGGCAGAACCCACCACTTTAGTCAGGGTAAGGGAATTACCAACCCAAGATAACCCCTGCTCAACTACTTGGTAGCTTGGCATAGCAGTCAAGCTTATCCAAGAAGCAATGCGTAAAACATTTTCACAACACACACCAGTGATACACCAGGTACACCACTATAGAGACGCCACACAAAATTATATAAAAAAATCTCATAGATTGTATATAAAACACATACAACACAATCACTTAAAAACACAATTATTTGGTTTAGTAAGCTGGCTCTGTATATACTATACCAAAGTCAGGTACAGTGTGCACGAAGTCAAGTGGATCCCCAGAGGTATAGCAGAGGCTAAAGTAGATGATATCTTACTCTCTTTTGTGGTAGTCAGGCTTATCCGAGGGTAGTCACTCAAAAAGAGGGGGGCCCCCTAAATCACATATAGGTAGAGAACAGCAGGGGAAATCAAAAGTACAATCAAAGAAGATCTCTACCTGTATAAATCTATTCGTGCAAATAGTCACTGATATCTAGAACACTAACAACTCAGGACAAAATAGTGATCAAAGACACACTTACATAGGGTTTATCAAAAAGCTTACTATTGTCAATTGTTAATAATCACTGTATCCAATGAACTTTCTTAAGACACATATATAGATAAAATATTCACAAAGCACATTCCATAGCACATTCACTCATCCACATCATGCATCCTGATTCATAAACACACACTCACACGTCAAGCAATATCAGACATCCAGCAATGAAGTATTTGTATACAGATGAGCGAGTCCCCCAAAGTTTCAAGAGTTGCACAAGAGGTATTGTCCACTTTGCATGAGAAATGATGAAACACATTAGACAATAAGGATTTAAGAACATGAAAAAGACAACTAATCAATCAAATAATAAATACAGTTTATATGAGTGAGAAGATG
This sequence comes from Triturus cristatus, assembly GCF_964204655.1. Classification (NCBI taxonomy): domain Eukaryota; kingdom Metazoa; phylum Chordata; class Amphibia; order Caudata; family Salamandridae; genus Triturus; species Triturus cristatus. Next base: position 92,108,202 of record NC_140579.1, on the reverse strand, counting down.
AACTTTTCTCGTAATTTGGGGGATTTTTCAGTCAAAAAGCTCCAATTTGCTCATCCAGTTGTTACTTTGTTATTTTTATTACTAGAACCAAATTAAACTTACCTGCTTACAAATTACTTTGCAGTCGGACAAATGGATTGTGAGCACTTTGTAGTTCAGGGATGTGGAATTTAATAAAATATCGACTTGTCCATGGGGCAGGTTGCTACATTTATCTACTTGCACTGTAACAAAATCCACTTGCCCCTTTGGTGCCATGTAGTGCAGCGACAAATTATGGCAGCAGTCTCATTATATAAGAGCTTTGACATAGCCTCTCGGATTATGCCAGCGCTCATACCATAGTAGTGTTTGAATACTTGCAATCCCCTTATGTTGCCACGTTTCCGCAGATTTACATACAAACCAGAAGGTAGTGGTAAGCAATAGTTCCAGGGTTAGAATGCCCTTTTGAGTCTGTGAAAACCTACTAACTTGCATGTTTTAAGGGTTTTCAACAACTCTTCTCTAATCTTTTCCCATACTGAGAAATGCTGGAAATTTACTCCTGACTAAAGCAGATGTAAACCTTCTTCCAGAGTTGGGAAAAAAGTGGTTGGAGGGAAAGTGAACTTGCACACACTGAGATTTTCGCATGAGCAAATCTACACACGCATAATTGCTCATGCTAAAATGCAGTTCACAGATATTTTCTAGGAGTACTATTTCTTGTCCTATTTCTGTAAATTCTTGGGAATTCACGAAAGCCGTATAACTGCACTTAATGCGAGGACATAAACCATGGGTGCACTTTTGAGGCGCTCTTTAATAAGTAGGCCCCTAATTTGGTCTGGCGTTGACCGTGACCTTTTGTGTTTGTTAAAATTCTGTCTCTCTCTCTGTATCGGCTTGCTTCACTGTGAGTGACGCCATCCTGCTCTTTCACAAGGAGCATGACCGCACACAATGTAGTTTTGGTTCAGTGCCAGTAGCTACTATGGCAGTGTGTGCTTTTTGAGACCAAAAAACACATTTTGCTTTTGCCAATGTTTGTTATAATAGTGAGGGCCCGGCAGCTCCCACACCAATAAGGTTTTGCAAAAACCATGCCAAAAAAAAACACACATTGACAAAACTAAAAAGCTGACCACCAATTCCAGACCTACTGGCTTTGCCAATGCTTCTTTATTTTTGTTTCCCATAATCTCATTAAAACTGGTTACACTGATTTTCCATTATGAAGATTTTTGGGAAATACTAGCATGCATCAACACGTTACTAAATGATGCGGCAAAGAAAGGATACCTGAAATTTTACAGCAGTTTAGCTAAATGTTTTTTTCCTGCGTTCATTTTTTTATGAACATTTTATTTCGAAAAGAAAGAATCATCAATCTTGCTTTCAAGCTTCTGCAAATATTTGCATAAAATCAGAGAGCATTCTGGGAGCATTATACATAGCCTCATATTGCTAAACTTTAAAAACGTGTGTACACATTTTTATACTGGAACCACTGTTAGTAGTGCAGTCAGAGCTTAGAACATTTACATAGAGCGCTCACCCAAATAATACAGACTTTCAATTAATGAACCATAAATACAAGTTTGAACAGCATTAATATATGGGCAAAAATAATACCTTAACTGCAGGCAGTGCCCTTCCCTGATCCATAATGTGGTACTCCCAATTGGCAACCAAAGGGTTTGTACTGCAGGGGGGTTGGCCCTACTTGTCCCAAGGACAAAATATACATGAAAACTTGTTGCCCTTGACCCCAAACAATATGTCCTGGGCGTCGGGCTATAGAAATTCTACATCCCTGGAAGTTACTTTTCAGTTACATACCTACTATTGCATGACACAAACTAAACACACAGTTTGGGCATTGTAGTACATTAGCAAGAAGGTTAACTCGTGAAGACTAAGCTACTTTTGTTGCAGTACAAGACAGGATCAAAACTTAGAACAATTTTGGGAAAACAAAAACGATACAATCCTGCGGTGGAAAAAGAAGGGTAAAGTTTACAGGTGAGTAAACAGCCTTGGTAACTGAGTTTGGGGGGGTAGAACCAAGGTTCCCCAAGGTTTAGGCAAGAACTAAAGGTGCACCACCAGCTGCACCAGGGCATCTGGGTGCAAACTGCAGGGGTGCCAATGTTATCCAATGGGGCTAATTGGCACCTCGGTTGGTGGCTGCTCACGGGCAGACCATGCGGTTTTGGGAGGCAAGCTGTCTGGGTTAAGGGAAGGATAAAGGGGGTACCATACAGCACCAAGTCCACACCGCCAGCAGCACTGGGGAGGCCAGGTGCAGACTGCTTAGGTGGTGTCGGGAGCCCAATGCTTTCCTACTGCAGGCTGGAGTAAGAAGACTGGAAGAAGGGAGCCCAACGATTGGAGGATGATGTTGAGTTGCTGGACACCATGACGCCGTTGGTCGGGCACCTCATGACTCAGGGACTATGGGTGCAAGGGTGTCTTTTCGTGGCGGTTTCTTCTCACCAGTTCCGGTCGCAGTGAGGGGGAACCTTCAGGATGAGGCTGCAGGCGTCGGAGAAGGTTAGAGAAGGTCATGCAATGCTGCATTTCAGGTCAGGCTTGCCAGGAAGACAACAATGGGATCTTGGGCCACTCAGACCATAGGCATCAGATGCAGACTGGTGGGGACTTATGGATCCAGCCGAATCTGCAGTCCTGGCTTGGGTTGCTGTTGGAAATCCGGTGTCCACAGGAGATCAGAGTCTATTTGGAAGGCAGGACAGGTCCCCAGGGGTCTTGAAAGCTGCTGGCTGCAGGACTCGGCAGTTTCAACTTGCAGGGGTTCCGAAGCAGGAGACTGACTAGTAGGGCTGGGATTGAAGCAGTTGTCCTTCTCTGCAGCACAGCTCTGCGGTCCTTCTTGTAGAATTGAATCTGAGGAGGCAAGGTACAGGGATGCCCCTAAATAATAGATTTAGAGGCGTTACAGGGGTGTGCCGGTCGGGACAAAGGAGTCCCCTACCTGGGGTGTCTACACCCCCCTATTGTGGGAGGAGAGCATAGGCCTGTTCCTGATTGGGTGTGTTTCCCCATCTTCAAGATAGAGGGAACTGAGATCTGTGTTTCACTTCGCCTCCCCCAACTGAGATATTCAGGCAAAAAATATTGAATAAAAAAATATTGCCTGACAAGAATATCTTGTGTTTGAAACATTGTGGTATGTAATATCGAAGTCCAGAATATTAACATTAGGGGGCCGATTCCGATCTCGGTCGGAAGGGCACCTAATCGGTTTCGGCCAGAAAAACTACGAGCCGTACGTGTGTTTTCCAGCCGACTCGTACAGCTGTATGAGCGAGCAAGTACGATGCGAGCTATATGAAATTCACCGAGTGAGTCGTTTCCGGGTCCGAACCGCTCCGTACGTCTCGGTCGGAAGCTAACCGCGGCGTGCAATGGATGCGATTTACAACCGAGCCAGTACGATGCACGTGTCGGACAGCCTGTGAAAGCCGGAGTGTCCGGCTCGCAAAAGCTCCCGGACTCGGACTTTGGGGGTCCACGTCAGACCCCGACACCCGCAGCCCTACGACTCGGTCACAGGGGGAGAGCTATGGGTCTCTCCAACACAGGCATGTACGGTGCGGGTGGCACCGACGCGTACCCACTGTAGGGGGCGCACTTGTTCAAGACGTACCCATTCAGTCAATGGGAGCCCAGGTACGCGTCGTACGACCGGTTCCCATTGACTTCTATGGGAGTCCGACCGAACCGAGTCCGACAGCATACGTGCGCATCGTACTCGCTCGGTCGGACTGTAGGGGTCCGGCTCGGTCGGCAAACACTCCGGATCCGACTCGGTTGGAGTGCTTTCCGACCCGGATCTGAATTGGCCCCTAGGTGTTGTATTTAACAGAGAAAATGTTGTGTTTAATAATTTTTTAGGTGCAGGACTTTGGGTTTGTGGGGCATTATGCTGGGGAGTAATTTAACAAAAAAAGTGTTATAACATTGTATAATATTTAATTTTTTAAATAATATAGATTTTTAAAGGATTTAGGAGCGGGATGTTATGTTTATAGGGAGAAGGGTGTGAAGCAAATGAATAAAATTCGTAACATTTGTGTAGTAAAATATTGAAAAAATTTAAAGATACATTTAAATTGTAATTAGTTTGTTGATAAAGATTGTGGGATGTTGGTATTTTAGTGGATAGGAGTGATAGATTATTTTAAAATTCATTAAAAAAAAAAAAACATTTTTTACTTTTAAATAAAAAAAGATGAATGTATTTAAGATTGGAAAGTTGGTATAGTAGGTGATCAGAATGGGTATTAATTTAAAGTTGTTGAAAATTTTAGAATAATTTTTACCAAAAAAATAATGTAAAAAAATAAAATTTTAGGATGGGGTGCTGGGTTTTTAGTTAATATGGGATTTAAAGGTTGTTAAATTTTGTAATAAAATCAAACTTTTTTAATATTTTTAATAAAACATTAATAATATATTTTTGTAAAGTTTTTTATATTTTGTACTAAAATTTAATTTGTGAAAAAAATGTAAAAATACATTATTTGTGTCTTCTTTGGTTAAGATTAGTTGGTATTTTTAAATATTTTTAAATTTAAATACTTAAAAAATACTATAAAATAATTTACATTTGTATTTAGTTGACATTTAATTTCTATATTTTTTTAAGGCTTTCATTTATTGTATCATGCTACTTTTATTTATATTTTTTGGGGGTTATTGATTTATTTTTTTGTATTTAACAAAAATATTAACAAGTTTTGAATGTTATTTTGCTATTTAATTTTGTGTTGTTTCAAGTATTTATTTTAAAAATAATATTAAATTATTGATATGAAATGAATTTGTAACAAATAGGTGATTATGAAAGGAGTTTAAATATTTTTAATACAAATAAAATTCAATTATTACAATACTTTATACTTTTTGTTTAATACGTTGTGTAAAAAGTTTATGTTTTACATTTTTTATAAATTTTAAAATTTGGACTAAGTTAATTTTAAAAATTGAAAATATTTGTACCAAATTTAGTTTGAAAATGTTTTCTTAAATTTATGGACTGTTGTGTAGTATTTTAATTAAGTTACATTGTGTTTTAATATAAAAAAAATGTTGCTTTGTGTTAATATATTTTTTGTTGTAATGAAGGGGGAACATTGTTTTTGGTTTATAATGTTTAGCATTTTTTATGAATTAATTTATGTTTGGAGAGAGAATAGTATATTTTTTAAGTTTAGTGTTCTGCACCTTTTCTACGTTAAGTTACATTGGAGTGGGAATAGTAAACTATGTATGTATATTGATCAGCACCTTGTTTGACCTAACTTAGGGGCTCATTATGATGGCGGAGAGACCGCCGTCGCCGGGCTGGCTGTGGCGGTCCCTCCGCCATCTGGCTCCCATTTCCCCCCGCCACATTAGGATGGCGGGGGGGGAATCGTGCCACGCTTCCGCCACAGGCAATCGTTGCGATTGCCTTGCGGAGCGGATGTGACCGGGGTTATGGCACCGCCCGCCCGATCACAATGCTGGCGTCAGCCAGCCTTTCTATGGTGGTTGAACCGCCATGGAAAGGCTGGCGGAGGCTGGCTTCGGGGGGGTTGTTACGGGCCCCCTCTGGGGGGGAGGAGGGAGGCAGTTGTGCACTGGGGGGGTTCCATGCACAAGGTGGCAGACACCGCGCGGTGCCTGCCACGTTGTGCAGGGAAACGCACAACATGCTGTCACAATATAAGGAAGGTACTCTGATCCTCGGAAAAGGGATGGGTATATATCAACATAAGAGCAAATGTTCCCTTTTCCCAAGTCTGAAGAGAAGACCCTAAGACTAGTGAATCAGATAAAATAAATCCGTGATCTAAATGTATAAGGAAAACAACAAATTTCCAAGTTGCTAAAGTACAAAATCACGTGTGAAGAGAAACAAATGTAAATATATAAAATCAAACAATATTCAAAAGGAATGCTTATAAAAATGAGTTTATTAAAAAGTTTTAACAATGATACCACAAAAATTCATTATAAGTGATTAGCTAGAGCACACTGTTTTTACATTATTAAAAAACATTTGTCAATTTACAAATATTACAAAAAAGAAAAACAAACTGTCGACGCGGAGTTTCTGTCATAAAGTATTTCGTCACCTTCTTCAGGACAATAGAGCAATTTAAAAATCTTTGGTCGTGACTCTGTAGCCTCTAGATTATCATATTTGGTTATCAGGGGGAATCAATTTCCCATGTGTCGTCCTTAACGACCTTGAGGACACTGTTACTGCTCCTGAAAGGGTATGATAACACCAAAATCATAACCTCTTCTCAGTCTGTTTTATACAAAAACGTTTTACAAGCGAACACTGAATTAGTTCACCCATCTGTATAGTCTGTATTTCTTTAAAAACCCGTATTATTGGGGGGAGGAGCCAAGATGGCGATCGGGACGGCAGCGTAGGCTCCCGGCTCCGTGAACCTCCGCACCCCGCACAGATATCCTGCACGAGATCCTTAGCCTGCGCCATCTACCCGTGTTGGTGAACGCGAGCGGCAACCGGCCGTGTGACCCCGAAGTTTCTGGCAGCGGTACCGCCGGAGAAATGTCCGTCTGAAGTTTGCGGCCTGTGCAGCCCCGGAGCCGGGACCTCGAGTGAACGCCGTGGCCGGGCGGCAGTGCAACAACAACGGCCTTTGGTGACTGGGTGTGGTCGGACTGCCGGAGTGGTGCGAATGTCGGACTGCGCTTCGCCGTGGTCGCTCCTACCACTAAGCGTAGCTGAACGAGTGCGTGCCCGTGGTGGCAACTCCAAGACTCTCCGGTGATTGCTTCAGCCTTCGCCGGTGAGCCGCCCGGACGCCGCCCGTAACTTGTCCCGATTCTTGCGGGCTGCTCCCGGATTTTCGCGGGCGCTGGTCCGTGGTGGGGACGACCGTGGCCCGTGACCACGCACCGGACACATTGTTTGCCTGCCCTCGGAACCCAGTTACCAGTGCCATGGAACCCGAGGCGCTTGTGTCTGAGCCCCGGCCCCGATCTGGGATGGACCTACCCAGCGGCCATTTTGGTATGCCTGAGTCCACCATCCTGTACACCGGGTTGCAGCAGGATTGGGAGGGTGCGACACTGAGGAGCGTAGCGGAGCGAGCGCCGGGAGCTGTACTGGGGTACGGTGACCTTCTCGAGGCTCTCGGTGCCCTTCACTCCACCCTGATTCACGGAGCCTGGGTGTTGGGGAGCAAGCTCGATGGAGTGACATCAGCGTCGGAACAGTTGCCGCCTGCCTATCCCCAGGTACACTGGGACTTCTCACGCCGCGCACGGGGGGACAGTGTCGTGGCCGCCCCTGTGAATAGTGCACGCCTGGACTCTCCGGACAGTATATTAACGTACGATCAGCTGGCTGTGGATTTGGTCTGTCCCGGAGGTTTCGGACCTGAGTGGGGGGTGGTGGCCTTGTCCCGTGCGCGGTCTCCGACGACCCAGGCAACGTCCAAGCAACGGTCGCCCGCCCTGGCTGATTCCGCCTTCCTGGGCCTGGTGTGCAGTGTAAATCCTGGCTCGGCATCGGGAAAGACGATCCTCCCTAGAGCTGACTGTGTCGATCTTCAGAGCCCTCTACCCTACCTGTGTGTGTCGCTTCCTGAGTTTTATTGGACACTTCTCTTCCTGGTAACATTGGACATGGCACTGGGATGAGGGGTATGCATGGGTGGGTTTGCAAAGAGTGGCCAAGGATGATGCTGACCCTTCCGAGGTGGTCACCTACTAGGCGGGCGGGCTCGGGAGTTGTGTGCTCTCACGGCATAACTGTTAGTGTACCAAGTGCGTAATGCTCCTTACTCCTCTTTGACAGGGTCGATTTTGTGTTCTTTATTGTGTGCTTTATGGGAAACTGTGTGGTGCGGGAGGGAGAAGCCGGGGGCGTGTTTTGCAGGCCCTCCTCCAGTTTATTAATACTCTCTCTACCCCCCCGTCTGGTGGGGGCTCTTTTCCCACTTCTTTTCTCGGTTTCTTCTATATTTCGGGTCTGGTTCCGGGGCGACAGGCACACTGCTGGGGGGGGGGGCCGTACTCATCTGCAGAGGTGCAGGGTGGGGGCTTGGGGGGGGGGATCCTCTAGTCTTTCATCTCCTTTTTCTATGGCCTCCTTTTCTTCTCTTATTCTTCTTTGTCTTTTTCTGGGATCAGCATGGTAGTACTCCTTTGTTGTTAATCACTGCTGTTTCCGGAGTGCCATAATTTCCGTGGAGTTTCCTGGGTCTTGGGGCAGGGGGTTGCAGGCGCAAATGGCCGTGTCATTCCTCTACATCCTGAACTTCCTGTTTCAGCGCCATTGCTTAGATAGACTGCTGTGTATTGTTTACGTTCATCGTTCTGCCTGCCATTTTTCGCTGCTGGGAAACTGTTTGGCACCTGATCCTTCCATCCTTTTCTATTATAAAATGTAAACCTTTATTATCCTGGTCTCCTACTTGGGCTGTTCAGAGACTGAGAGAATGCTAGCGTCGAGATTCTGCTCCCCGAGGTACTGACTGTGATAGACCTGCTTTCTGTTATTCTGATTGTTTAGCGGCCGGCCCCGGGGGTTGTAGGCCCATATGTGTAATTGATTGAAATGTCAATAAAGGTTTTCAAAAAAAAAAAAAAACCCGTATTATTAAATTATGGGTCTCCTTTTCAGTGTATTACACCGTAAATAGCTGTATAATCCACTATTTCTTTGCAGTCTTGGACTGTTGATGGTCCCCTTTATTTAAAAAATAGTTCAGTTCACCTATTCAATTTGTGAGATTCGTAGAATATATTAATTGGCAGAATCCAGGAAAGTGGATCTCTGGACAACAAGTTGATCACTTGACAGCAGGATCGCGACACGGACGATCATTTCCCACTCTATATTCATAAGAGTCAATCGTAGATATTTGCGGTTGTCTCACTCTTTGGGGACTGCAGACTCCACATACAAAGGCTTGAATTTAAAAACGCCTGGCCTGGCAGGCAAAAGGTTGGTGCAGAGAGCACCGCCAGCCGCAATGCCACAAAGGCAGCCTGTGCCTTTCAATGCACAAAGTGACAGGCACCGCGTGGTGCCTGCCACGTTGTACATTGAAATGCAGGGGGGTGCCATAGGTACCCTGCATGTGCACCCCCAGAATCCCTGGGGGCCCACTACGGGCCCCCAATGTCAAAAACCGCCTGCCTTTCCATGGCGGCGTTGCAGCCACGGAAAGGCAAGTCCCCGCCTGCATAGTAATATGGATGGCGGTGTCTACCAGACACCGCCAACATATAAACTGCTTTTCCGCCCGGTAGGCAATCGGGCGGATTGCCTACCAGTGGAAAACTGGCGGACGGTCTTCCCATCTGCCGGGGTCCCCCCGCCATGGTAATGTGGTGGGGGGGAAATTGGCAGCGGGTGGAGGTTTTTAGCGGGCGGGTGCATGACTATGTTGGGCTGTGTTATTTGATTATGAAAGAACATCCGTTAAGTAAGAATGTATGACGTTACCATGCATACATTTACAAAGAGGTACTTTACATCGCATTTGTTACAACGCAAGTCATTAAAACGACTTGCGCTGGACTTACTATTCCAACTCCAGTCTACATACAGTAGGGAAGGTGTTGGAATAGTCAATCATACTATTCGTTGGGTTAGGGCGCCATCCAGCGCAAGTCGTAACGGCTTGCGTTGTAATGCCCACGATGTAAAGGCATTTTGATGCAATGCCCGCGTTGTGAAGGATGTTTCCCGTTGAGTAACTGTGTTTCGGAAAAGTTTCACCAATACTTGGTGGACCAAAATTGGGAAAGAAGGATTACCACGGGGTCAAGACTAGGGTGACCAAAACTATCACTTGTGGGGGTGACCAAACAAAAGTGGTTACTAAGCCTCCCCAGGGGAAAGTGTGAGAACATCCTAAGGATAATAGTAAAGAGTCTTCTAAAGGCCCCCTATAAACCTGCAAAGGAGGGTGGGCACCAAAACGTTTCACAACCAAAAACTGGGTACTAAGGTAAGAATTGGTGTCCCAAAGAGGCATGGTATCACAAATGTAAACAGACTGGTCACCAAACTGGAGATTTGCTGGTCCCAGAAAGAATCACCCTAGCACTGCTCCAGTTAGCATTGGAATAGCAAGTCTCCAGCTGGGATCCCTAGTGTGCCCTGAGCAAATCAGAGTGCACACAGAATTATCGCTAGTCTCGGAGGGAGGAGTGGACCTTGCAACCGTAGCTGTTTGGCCAACTAATATGCAAAAATACAAACAGCAGCCCTAGATTAATGGAATTAGGGTAGAAGCCCTGTGAGATACAGGTGCAAGAGTCACAATGGTGACTGAAAAACCGGTATTTCCAGGACAGTACCTGACTGGACAGACTTATTCAGTCACCAACACTACTAATGTAACAAAGGTCCATTTTGTGGCGATGGTGACCATAGAATGGGGAAGGGTTGCTAGCCTGAAACAGATAGTGGTCTCTTCTGCAATTCCAGTTGAATGTCTGCTAGGGAATGATCTGGAATCCTCAGCGTGGGCAAAGAACGAGCTTACTTACCATGCAGCCATGCTTGGAACCCTAAATGGTTGCGTAAAAAACCGAGCACCGATCAAGGCCCAGGGTAAAAAGATTGGTTGGAGCCTGAAAGGATGGACCAACCCTTAAGAGGAAAGGTTAGAAGACTGGGAAATCAGCTTCTGATCAGCCACAAGCTCTGGTCCCCTCGCCCCAGGGAGAAGACCCGTCAGCCCCAGAGGGCTCTGAGGCCCAGGAGCTTGGGCCTTACACGGCAGAGCTCCTGGGCCCAGGAGGACCTTCGAGGGAAGAGCTATGCCAATGGCAGAGAATCTGCCCTACTCTTGAAAGCCTGAGACATAAGTTCTCTACCCCATATCACCCACAAACTAATGGCCTGGTAGAAAGATTCAACAAGACCATTAAAGGCATGATCTTGGGACTCCCTGAAAAACTCAGTAGATGGAATGTCCTTTTTGCCATGCCTGCTTTTCGCTTACAGAGATGTGTGCCACAGAAGGGAGGAGGTTCTCCCCGACCTCTTTGAACTTCTGTTTGGCCATTCTGTCAGGGTTTGTCTGGTTAAGGAAGACTGGGAGAGACATCTCAAAGAGCCTAAAGAAGATATTGTGGGCTAAATACCAGGCCTATGTTCCAAGATGACAGAGTACATAGGTAAAGCAACTAAAACCCTAAAACCCTAGAGGCCAGCCAAGAGCTTCAAAAACTCTGGTATGACCAAAAGGCTGCCATGGTGGTGTTCCAACCAGGGCAGAAGGTATGGGTGTAAACCCTAGAGGCCAGCCAAGAGCTTCAAAAACTCTGGTATGACCAAAAGGCTGCCATGGTGGTGTTCCAACCAGGGCAGAAGGTATGGGTGTTGGAGCCTGTGGCAATTAGGGCCCCTTCAGGAGAAATGGAACGGTCCCCACTCTATCATTCAAAGAAAAGGAGAAGTCACCAATCTGGTTGACCTTGGCACTAGCAGGAACCCCAAGAGGGTCATCCATGTTAACCGCCTAAAACGTTTCTATGACAGGAATGAAGTGACTGAGGCTAAGGGTCACTGATGAGGATCCGGAAGCAGAGAGTGAACCTCTTCCTACCTCCTCTCCAGAAGCCTCTAAGATGGGGTAGTAGATGGAGTTGTCTACTCAGACACCCTCTCTACCCAACAGCAAACAGGTCCTGGAGCAGTATGGTGGGTTCTTCTTCTTAACCCCTAGACAAACACACTGGTGTACCCATGATGTGGACGCTGAACACAGCCTACCTATTAAAAACAAGATCTATAGACAGTCTGACCATGTTAAGGCGAGCATCAAAGTTGAAGTCAGCAAGATGTTGGAGTTAGGGGTTAATGAACCCTCAAACAGTCTCTTGGCTAGCTCAGTGGTTTTAGTCACCAAGCCTCACTCCAAGGGTGGGAAACCAGGAATGAGGTTTTGTTTGGACTACAGAGGTCTCAATGCTGTCACCAAGACAGATGCTTACCCAATACCCAGAGCTGATGAGTTGACAGACTAATTAGGAGTAGATACATTTCTCAGCACCTTTCATCTAACATCAGGGTACTGGCTGATTGGCCAGACTCCAGCAGCAAAAGATGGCATTCTCTACTCTAGATTGGCATTGTTAGTTCACTTTTATGCCCTTTGGATTAAGAGGATGCCCCTGCCACATTTCAAAGGTTGGTGAACCAAGTCCTTGCTGGGCTGGAAGCTTTTAGTGCAGCTTCTCTTGATGATATTGCGGTCTATAGCTCCACCTGGCAGGATCACCTGATCCACATTGGCAAGGTTTACAGGCGGAAGGCCTCACTATCACAGCATCCAAATGGCAGATAGTAGAGGAGGAGGGCACCGTTGTATACTTGGGCTATCTTGTAGGTGGAGTCCAAGTTCAACCCTTACAACCCAAAATTCAGACCATTCTGGATTTGGAAGCTCCGACCACTCAGACTCCTGTCGGTGAATTCCTTGGCTTGACTGGGGATTACAGGAGGGTTGTGAGAGGGTACCGCACCATTGTGCCACCCCTCATTGAACTCATCTCCAAGAAAATGCCTAAAAAGTTAAACTGGACAGTTAGCTATCAAAAGGCTTTTGACACCCTGAAAGAGGCAATGCGCTGAGCACCCATTCTCCAAGCTTCAAATACAAATAGGCAGTCCATTGTGAAGAGTGATGCCTCTGAACAAGGGATAGGGGCGGTCCTATCTCACACCAACGATGATGGCCATGACCAGCCTGTTGCTTTTATAGGCAAGAGAATACTCACCAGAGAATAGCATTGAAGTGCCATTGAGAGGAAAGCATTTGATGTGGTTTGGTCCCGAATAAAACTGAGGCCATACCTGTTTGGCACTCACTTCCTTGTCCAAACAGACCACAGACCTCTCAGATGCCTTATGCAGATGAAAGGTGAAAACCCAAAACGTGGACTTTACATTGGAACACAGACCTGGGACTGACCAATGCAGATTGCCTTTCGAGGTAGTTTCACTTACGTAATGACAACTCTCTTGGGAAAAGTTAGTCTCCTCCTTTTTTATTTGGGTGTGTGTAGGAAAGTGCCCCTTTTGACATGGTTACCCTCCACTTTTTGACTGTTAACCAGGTCCACAGTACCAGTGTTCTTTCCCTAAACTGTACCATTGTTCCACAATTGCCACCCTTTAGGATCCCTGTACGTCCCTAGGGAGTGGTATCTCTGACTAGAAACACAGATATTACAAGTGCACAGGGAAGCCATGAGGAGTACATGGACTGGACACTAGTGATTACAAGTTCCTCAGCTCCATGATGGCTTCACTGTATTCCCAGATGTTTGGTACTAAACAGCTCATCTTGATAACTCCCTCATGATGCCAGTGGCTAATTCATTAAGCAATGCACACAGAGGGCATCTCAGAGGTGTCCCCCGAAAACCTACCAACTACTAGTGTGTCGACTGACTCTTCTCGACCAACGAGCCACAACAGGCAGGTTTCTGACCTCCCGAGGTGAAAGCCTTCACTTTCAGAGGCCATGAACAATGCCTGCTCTGGGCAGAAGTATTCATACTTCCTACACGCAGGAGAAACTTCAAAGGGCCGTCGTCTTTCTTTTTTTTTTGTTGAAACATTTTTTATTGTTTTCATAGCAACAGCACAGTACAAACCCGCTTCCTCCACGGCCAAAGAATGTTTAGTACACATAAAGTTACCAGCCAACAACCGGGAGAATGAGCTTCCGGCCCATACCGGCCCTCCCCCCTCCCTCCCCACCCCATGTCAGTGTGCCTCCTGTCTTTCACCTCGCTCCCGATGTGCCCCCTCCCTGCCATAAATCAGATATGGGTACTCGCCTTCCACTAGAGATCCGTGACTTTCCCTTACGCTTAGCCACAGCCTCGTTGCCAGCGATCACTACTACTCCCCTTCTACTCCCCATTCACCACCTCCTCCTGCCCGCCAGATGTGTCCCCCTCTACCCCGTTGTCAGCCATCAGCCCCTGAAGTTCCACCACCAGCGCCTCCCACGCCCGGGCCGTCGCCAACGCCTTTTCGTCATCCCGCCGAAGAGCTAATTGCAACCGGAGCGCACCCTCAGCCCCCGCCCAACGCACAAAGGCCGCCCTCCATCGCAAGAAGCTAGGCCCCGTCCTGGACTTCCAGTGCATAGTCAGTTCCCTCTTGGCCATTATCAATCCTAAGTCGTAAAACTTGCTAGTGACCTTCGTCCGGCGGGTGTGCGGGAACCAAAGCAGCAAACAGGCCCCCAGGTCCGGGTCAATAACTCGGTCCGTCACCTGATTTAGGCAATCCATGACCTCTGCCCAATAATCACCCAGCTGGACGCAGGACCAAAACATGTGACGAAAATCAGCGCCCTCTCTTCCGCACCGCGGGCACTGTGAGTGCGCCCCCCCAAAAAATTGCAATATTTTAACCGGTGTCAAATACGCCCTGTGCAACGTGAAAAATTGCACCAACTGGAACCGGGCATTGCGCGTTCCCTTCCAGGCCCGCCGCATCAGCGTGGACCAGGTAGTCTCGGGGATCGGTTTCTCAAGGTCCAACTCCCACTTGCCCCTCAAGGCGGCAAGGGGCGGCAAGCCTTCCGTCGACAGCCTGCGGTATAGGCAAGTAATGGCCTTGGACGTCCCCGCCGCCATCACTACATATTGGCAACCCGCAGCGACCGGTGGCTCCGAGAGCCCTGCATTCCAGTGCCGCTGAAGGCTCGCTACCAGGGCCGCGTGAAGTAAGAAGTCCCCACGTGGGAGCCCATAGGAGTCCTGCAACTCCTGGAACGGCAGCAGCACCCCCTCCCGGAATAAGTCACCCACCATCTGCACACCCAACTCCTCCCAAACAGCCAGCCCAGACCAATCGCCTCCATGCGGGAACGCCGTACACATCCCCAAAGGAATCTCCGGGGCGTAGGGGCGAGTTATCGCCGCCCTCCTCTGGCATCGGTTCCAACACAGCCGGAGTGTACGCTCTTCCAACGTGAGCAGGTCAAGGTCCAGCCTCTGCTGTAAGACTATGAAGGCTAGCACATGTCGCGGAATCAGCCTGCCCTGTGGGCCCTCCGGGCCCCGGTATTCTCTGGCAACCGCCTGCGTAAGCCACTGGAGTTGGGCCGCCAGATAGTACCACTCGAAGTCTGGGACTGCCAGGACCCCTTCCGCCCTCGGCCACCGCAGGGTGGTCAACGCCACCCGCCTTCTCCCGGAGCCCCAAATGAAGCCCGTGGACATCGCCCTAAGCCGTTGGAAGTACGACGCCGGCACCCATATAGGTAGGGTGCGAAAGTAATAGAGGAGTCGTGGCAACGCCACCATCTTCAACAGCGCCACCCTCCCGGCACACGAAAGCGGGAGCGTACTCCAGAAACTCATGCTGCCCCGCAATCCGCGAATGGCTCTGCCAATGTTCCCCTCCAGCAAGTCCTGCTGGGTGTGGTAGATATTAACCCCCAGATACCGCAGGCAGCCCCCCTCCCATCGGAAGGCCCGTCGTCTTTCTTATGCGACCCTGGCCTCTCCAGATAGTGACAGCCAGACAGGCAGGAAAATTATCAAGGATCAGCAGTTGTGCCCACATTCAGCCAGCACCACCACTAGAGCGGACCAGCTGATGTCGACACCACTTTTGAGATTCCTCCATCTTGCTCTGGACGGAATTCACATTCTAGGGTCAGGGCTATGCCAACTTCCCACAGGAAGTGGTCACATAGAGGGTGTAGACACCCTAAAGTAACGTAGCCCATTGGCAACTGCCCGTCACTACCCTTAAATGCCCCTAAATTGAGTATTTAGGTAGCACCTAAGACCTGGGATTCGAAAGATCAAGATAAGACGGACAAAGAAGAGTAATTGTCTGGCGAGAACTATAGCAGACCTGTGAACTTTTGGCGTGAAACCCTGCCCGTCCTCAGCCCTCTCTCTGCAATTGCAACAGAATGACTCCTCCTGCGAGCTGGAGAACTACCAGAACCTTTGGTAGCCTGCCAACACTTCGGAAATTGCCTGCAATCTCGCTTGGAGTAAAGAAGCTACTCCACAGCAACCCGTAAGACCGACAAGCAGAATCAAGTCCACCAACTTGCCCCTGCCCAACTGACACCACAGACGACTGGGAGAAGGTACTCGTGCTCTGGAAGGTCAGATCTGTTTCCTCACCAAGTGTCAAAACACCAGGACCAACAGGAGTCATGCAGAATCAACCCCCAGGGTACCAGATGATCTGCACCACACACCAACAGTAAGTCCAGTCTGGATTCTCACTGCACCAGGCAGGATCAAGCCGCCAGTTAGGGACGTCAGCTTCACTGAGAACCACTTTGTGAGTGGCTCAGCTGCCTTGATTTTGCCACTGAGAGCTGCTTGTCCCTCACCGCAAGGAGCATCTTTGTGCACAAAGCCCAGCCAACGTAACCACTCTGCACCTGAGCTACCTGGCCTGGGCACCGCAAACCAGCTAGGCTCCCTTACTCCAAGACCTCTTGCGACCTAAGCCCCGTTTGAGAGCTCTCTGACTTGTCCACAAGACCACTTGTGCAGCCTGTTTTTGAGTCCGCAGTGCACCAGCTATCAATCTCACCAGCACACTACTACTGGCAGAACCCGGGCAGTCTCCAAAGAACTGCTGGTAGGACTGTGGACCTTGGCCCACTACAACTCCGAATCCTGAAGGTGAACCCCTGAAACAGACTGTGCCTACCTTTTATACATCCCTGACTTTAACTTCCATAGGATTGTACTGTGCGTAAAGTATTTAGGTGGCCCCCTGACACCAGCAACTCAGATTAGTCTACTGAGAAAAGAAGGAGCAAGAACAGCTAAAAACGTAAGAACTGTGGACCGCACTAGAACTGGTGCCAAACCCTGCCTGCTGCTTCCCGACAATTGCAAAGACCCGACTCGTCCAGCAGCTGTGCATCCTCCTACAGCCTTATAGTGTTGCCAGCACTTTGACAAACAGCCAGCAACTCCCTTGAAGTGAAGAAGCCACTTTCTTGCAGCCTGCAGGCACCGCCCACATCTGACAGGTTTACAGATCTGCGGACCACCAGGTTCACCGAGTGAGCAGCACCTCAAGAAAGGGTTTTCAAGGCTCCCTGAGGTCAACCCCGTCTCTCCAGCAAGTTTAAAGACACTAGACCCTCGAGGAGCGCTCCAGCCCCAATACCCTGGTTTCCAGAGCACTTAAAGCAGCCAAATCTTGTTTCATGTCCAGTCCAGACACAAACACCGCCAAGAACGACCTACCGACAAGGCACATCAGCATCACAGAGGCCAGCATCGAGAGTGGACATGCTGTCCTGTTTTGTCCACATCTCCAGGTCAATGCCAAGAAGTGAGAGCCTCCAACGCAAGCGACCTGCTGGACAAAACACCCCTGCACCCAAGCCCCACAGCCAAAGTCCAAGCCAAACATTGGTCCTCCCCACCTTTCCCCAGAGACTTTCAAGAGCCGAGTTTCCCTTAGGGTTCTGTCGGACTTGTCCCCAGGTCCCCACTTGCAGCCTTTTTCTGTTACAGGTTTTTCCATTGAATTCAACAGTAGCGTTAGAGGCTACCACTGCGACCAAGCACCTCTGCAGCCGGACTGACCAAGGCAGGTAAAACTTAATTGCTGGTGGTTCTAAGGACCTTGCCCCTGGGTACCTTAAGTCTAGGAGATCAACTCCGACGAATATTTACAAGTGTACCTATGTAGTGAATGTTTCTCCCATGGGATAACATTACCGCATTTAATGCTCATGCCTCAAATCTGACATAAATTTTAGAAATACAGTAAAATACAGCTAACTCGAAAAGTACTTATCCAATTACAATAATCTTGGTTTCTAAATTAGTACAAAAATCTGTTATTTTTTTTAATTGGTCTCGAATTTCTTCATTGAGTTTGTGTCTCATTTATTGACTATGTGTGTACAACAAATGCTCAACCTCTGATAAGCCTAAAGCTGCTCCACCACAAGAACACAAAATGGAACACCCTTGGATTGTTAAAGCAAGCCCCTGTAAAGTAATAAGTGTCGTCTGGACTTCCTGCACAGTGTACCTCATTTTTGTACACTATATAGGAAGTCAGATTCCTATAAGAAGTACATATCCAAACCAGATGCCGGGAAGAAAACAACATAACAATGGAGTCAATGACCATGGGCATTATCACCAAGAGTAGGAGTCGCAGCCCCTGGTGACTCGAAAGACTTCTTTGAAGAAAAACAACTTGCATACATCCAGGCCCAACACTAGATGGCAGGAGCACGCACAGCACGTGTATATACAACCACACAAACCTCGAACAATACATTTCCACTTCATTCACCAAAGTGAGCTGGAAGTAGCAGAGGAAGCTAGGAAATATTCGAGAAAACGAAAAGGTAAACGGGGAAGGGTGATTAGGAGTGCACTGAAGGCAGGGGCTGCATGTAGACAGCAATGGGTACATCCCCCGCAATTATATAAATTATGTTCTCTTAGATAATAAAATGTAAACCCGAAATTAATATAAACTAGTCTTTTCCTTGAAAAACCATATCCTTGGTGTCCATTTCAAGCACAACTTCCAAAACAAAATACAACACACAGGTACCTAGTAGTCATTAGCCTGTAAGACATGGATTACATTTCTCTCCTATCTTGTCATAACTATTCCAGGCATCTCAACTTTAGAGGCCTCTCTCCTGTATTTTCCATACTCTCTCTGAATCCCCTTCCCCCCCTGTGATGGTGTCCCACTCGAGAGCGGCGCCGACCAACCCAACATGGCCGCCGCCGAAGCAGAAACAGCTAGTGGGGTTGACGCTCTAGCGTCTGAAACAGGACCAGCGCCCGAGACGGCTGAAAAGCTCAGGAGGCGTCCGGAACGTGGTTCAGCTGGGACGGAGCGGGAAGAGGAGGAGGACGCGACTTAAGCCGTACCGGAGGACAGGCAGAGAAACACGACCTAGAGGAGAGCTGAGGAGGACGCCGAGGAGGTGCACGCCGGAGGAGCAGAGCAGGAGCCACGCACCAGCAAAGAGGAGACAGCGAGGGAAAACAGCTCCAGGAGCGCTACCCTCGGGACCATTGCACTCCCCGAAGATAAGGAGGCTTGGTCTCCCAACACCACGGCCCAGGAGGGTCGTGGAAGCAGGCAAGTACCCGCTGCACACTCGGGGCTTGTTCAGGGGCTGTGGGCTCGTATAAGGGGATATCACTAAAGTCACCTGTAACGCCCTGAACGTCTCAGGATCGTTTAACAGACACGACAATGAGGACGCAACCACTAGTGAAGGGTTAGTTGTTTTAATGAAGGCAAATATAATACAAAGAATAAACAAGTTATAGTCACTGGAATCCTCCAGGCTAAGTACGTTACCAGCCCACAGCACGGATGGTCCTAACCGTCCTCTGCATATACGCCGGTCCCGGCGTATGCCAACAGAGGGCAGAAATGAAATGGCCGACAATGCCAATCGGTAGGCTGTGAGGGGCACGAAGAGTGTTGGGGAGAATCGAGGAGTCAGGGAAACACCCAGCCGGGGTCTCTACCTGAAGGGAGCAGCCGCTCAACCTCTTCCTCAGACTGCACCGGGACGCGGAGTCACCTCCTGGTGATGCGTCACCGATACCCCAATCACAAGCAAGAAGACTGAACCGAGAGCAGCCGCTCGATCGATCCTGTGGACTTCCGAGTCTGTAACGCGGCAAACACCTCCTGGTGTGCGTTACAGCTGGCAGTCCCTGTGTCTCTGGTCGGGCTGGGAGTTACGACTCCAACCAGCAAAAGCGCCACTGCGCTTGGACTCAGCCGAGTCAAAAAGCGAAGCTCAATGGTTGACCGGTAGAGCTTCCGGGTCCTTCACAGGTGACTATGGGGCAAGACACGGCCCAGGGAGTAACGACTCGACCTACCTCCGTTCTTGCCTTACTGGAGCACCACTCTGGAACACTGCTCTTCACGAAGCAGGTACGTCGGTGTGAACACAATATCCGACAGCGTTGTACCTCCCGGTTCCTCCCTTTATAGGGCGTGTTTTCCTTGAGTTATGTAACAGCTCTCCTGTTTACATAAGGGCGTGTTTCCTTGAGTTATGTAACAGCTCTCCTGTTTACATAAGGGCGTGTTTCCCTTGAGTTATGTAACAGCTCTCCTGTTTACATAAGGGCGTGTTTCCCTTGAGTTATGTAACAGCTCTCCTGTTTACATAAGGGCGTGTTTTCCTTGAGTTATGTAACAGCTCTCCTGTTTACATAAGGGCGTGTTTCCCTTGTATGACAGGAATTCTTGACAGTACATCCTCCCTCTCAGCGGCTCCCCACGGGTCCAGCGCTGGCAGGAAAACGCCGATGGAACAAGGAGACCAAGCGCGGAGCATGAACCCCTTCAGCCGGTTCCCATGAATGCTCCTCCGGGCCATAGCCTTTCCACGCAACCAGGTACCACAGCTTCCCCCTGCGCCATTTGGACGCCCGTATGCCCGACACTTCATACTCCACCTCCGACTCCACGCATACCGGCCGAGGTGTCCCAGACGGCTTGGAGGGTGCTGGTTTGAGCAATGATACATGAAAGACAGGGTGTATCCGCAATGACTGGGGCAAGCACACCTTCACGTTCACGGGACCCATACACTTGGTAATTCGATAGGGGCCCATGTACTTGGGATGGAACACACTGTTCTTTCGAAACCTCATGTTTCTTGTGGATATCCAGACGTAGTCTCCAGTGCGGTACAGTGGCCCGGGCCTTCTCTTCCTATCTGCCGCAGCCTTGTATCTTCTCTTGGCCTCTATTAGGACAGCCCTTGAGCGCATCAATGTGTCTTTTATGTGTGCCACCCTGTCCGCTGTGGCGGGAATCCTGTCCTCTCTGAACGGATGTAGAAATGGCAAGAACCTGGGATGTTGGCCATAGTTGCTATAGAACGGAGATGACTGTGTGGAGCTGTGAGTGGCGTTGTTATAGGCTATCTCTGCAACCCATAGCAAGTCGACCCATTCTTCCCTGCCCTGGTCCACAAAACATCGCAGATACTGTTTGAGCGTTTGGTTCAGGCGCTCAGTTTGGCCATCCGTTTGAGGGTGGTAGCTGGTGGACAGGGCGGTCTTAACATGCAGCGCAGTGCACCAAGTCTTCCAGAATTGCGCAGTAAACTGCGACCCCCGGTCCGACACGATCACCCCAGGTAATCCATGCAGTCGTACCACATTCTTTAGGAGTAGTGACGCCAATTCCCCGGCCGTAGGGACTCTCTTGCAGGGGATGAAGTGCCCCATTTTCGTCAAGTAATCCACCACCACCAGTATTGCCGTCATCCCCTGGTCTACCGGTAGGCCCACCACGAAGTCCAGTGATATGCTATCCCATGGTCTATCCGGGGTTGGAAGTGGATGTAAGAGCCCTTGGGTTCGGCCATGGTCGGCCTTCATGGTAGCACACGTAGGACACTCCTGTCCCCACCTCCTGACATCCACTCTCATGGTTGGCCACCAGAAATGCCGTCCCATGCTAGCCACCGTTTTTTCAAAGCCCAAATGACCTGCGCATGGAGAGTCATGGCACCAGATGAATGCTTGTTTCCTTAGCCTAGGCGTGGGTATCAATAGGCACCTGCCCTTCAGGGGTATCCCGTCCTTCAGCTGCCATTCTCTGTGACTGAGGAGCCACCTCCGCCATGCGAATGACCTGATCCCTCTCTTTATTCCCCTCAGGAAAGTATCCGGTTGGATAACCCCCAATACCATCCTCGGGGAAATGATGGAACGCTCGGTCGCAGGCAATGGTTCCTTAACTGCAGATTGACGGGACAGGGCGTCCGCCTTTCGGTTTTCCGTCCCCGGCCGATATGTGATGCGGAAGTTGAACCCCGCAAAGAAGATCATCCACCGCAGCTGCCTGGGAGAAAGGTGTCTAGTGGCAGTCATGAACTGGAGGTTCCGATGGTCCGTGTACACCGATACCACATGTCTTGCCCCCATCAACCAATGCCTCCATTCGGTGAAGGCGTCCTTGATTGCGAGAAGCTCCTTCTCCGCAATATGGTAGTTGCGTTCGGCGTCGTTGAGTTTGCGGGACATGTACGCAACGGGATGAAGCACCCCTGTGTCGTGGTTGCGTTGGGACAAGATAGCCCCCAGCGCCACATCCGACGCGTCCGCTTCCACCACGTAGGGGAGATCCGGATCGGGGTGAGCCAACACCGGCGCCTTACCAAAGGCGCTTTTCAGGGCCTCAAAGGCTTTGTTCGCTTCAGGGGACCAGACAAACTCCTTGGACTTCCTCAGTAGCTGTGTGATTGGGGCCACCACTCCTGAAAATCCATCTATGAACCGCCTGTAAAAGTTGGCGAAGCCAATGAAACTTTGGACGTCCTTCACGCTTTGGGGCACCGGCCATTCTTTCACCGCCTTGATCTTTCGTTCTGCCATCTCCTGTCCCTCTGGACTCAGCATCACTCCGAGGAATTCCACGGATGTGACGTGGAAGTCACACTTGCTGAGTTTACAAAACAGCATGTTTTCCCTCAGCTTTTGGAGCACAGCTTTGACGTGGTGTACGTGCTCCTCCACACTGGACGAATAGATGAGGATGTCGTCGATATATACGACCACGTAGATATCCAACTCCTCTCTGAATACCTCATTCAAAAAGTACTGAAAGGCTGCCGGGGCGTTGCACAGACCAAACGGCATGACGAGGTACTCAAAAAGGCCGAACCTGGTCTTAAAGGCGGTCTTCCACTCGTCTCCGTCCCTCATGCGCACCAGATGGTATGCCCCTTTCAAATCCAACTTGGTGTAGATACGAGCTTTCTTGACCTGTTCCAGAAGTACACTGATGAGAGGCAAGGGGTACCGATTTTTTATGGTTATCGCATTCAATGCCCTAAAGTCCACACAGGCTCTCAGCTCCCCATTAGCCTTCGGGATGAAGAAGAGTGGCGAGGCGGCCGGAGACTTGGACGGGCGGATGAATCCTAGCTTGAGGAGTTTATCCAGGTACCCCCGGAGATGCACGTTTTCAGGCTCCGTCAGGGCATACAGCCTGCCGCTGGGAACGCTGGCCCCTGGCACCAGGTCGATCTGGCAGTCAAACTGTCTATGTGGTGGTAGCACTTCCGCCTTCACCTCATCAAATACATCCTCAAAACTGTGATAAGCCTGGGGGAGAGCCACATCTTTTTCTGCCGCTGTAGCCACCGTCTGACTCCCGCTCTCATCTGCGTCAAGGGATTCCGTTCTTATTCCACAATGCAGGATGCAATACGGTGACGTCATTTCGATGCGATGTGTTGGCCAATCCACAAAGGGGTTGTGTTTCTGTAGCCACGGCAATCCCAATATGACGCCATATTGGGGCGCTCGGATGATGTTAAAATCGATTTGTTCCAAATGGTTCCACCCATATCTCATCGGAAGGACCCCCGTGTGCTGCCCGATGGGCCCCGTCACCAATCGCCTTCCGTCTACAGCATAGACGTCTTCGGGTACAGCTTTGGGAAGAAGCACTAGCCCTAGCCTGCATGCCTCGTTGTGGTCCATAAACATGCCAGTGGCCCCTGAATCCACCATGGCCACAACGGGTATCCACTGGTCATGCACTCCCACGTGCACCGTGATAAACAGGTGTCGTTGTCCCTTAGTGACCGAGTTGGAAAGTGAAGGGATGGATGAGTGACTCCGAGATGTCCCTTCTCTGGTCTTGGAGTCCTCTAGTTTTCCGCCGGTATGTCCACCACGGCTGTTACCGACCGGTTGGCCCGATAACGTGACGTCTTCGGTTTGGCAGGGCATTCACGTACGTAGTGGCCTTTTTTGCCACAATATAGGCACAATCCTTGTTTACGGCGTGACTCTTTCTCCGTGGCTGTGAGGCTCGCTCGTATTGCGCCGATGTCCATGGGTTCTCCCTTGGATGCGGTGGAAGTTTCAGGACTTCCCACCGTCACATAGGATGGAAGGGATTTTCCTTTTCTCCCATGATCCCCCTTTCTTTCACTTAGCCTATGTTCCAGCCGTAATACCAGGTTGATAAGGCCCTCACATGTCTTGGGTTGAGGGTCAATATGAGCCACGGCGTCCTTGAGCTCATCGCACAGCCCTTGATGGAAGAGCGCCGTCTGTTTAGCAACAGGCCACTTGGTTTCCGCAACCAGCCTTCGGAACGCGTTGAGATACTGCACCAGGTCGTTGGATCCCTGTCTCAACTCAAGCATTTCACGGTCCGCTGTGTACGAGTCAGCCCTTCAGGAATTCCTCGCGAAAAGCACCCCAATCACATAAGAGGGGGTCGTCCCTGCTCACCAGAGGTACGGCCCATTGTGCCGCGTTTCCAGCCAAATAGGATATAAGGAAAGCCACACGAGCCTGACTCGTGGGGAACGCCTTTGGTTTGCACGATAAATGTAGCGCCACTTGTGTGAGGAATACCTGCACTGTGTTAGGATCCCCACTGTACCTCTCTGGTGTCGCCAAGGGGATGGCTACCGGCATTTCCACTACTACCGCAGGGGTCTGATTCGTGAGGGAGGTGCTGGGCGTGAGCGGGTCCAATTGGATAGCATCCAGTCTGGCTTTTACATCGGCTGTTTCTTGCCTAGAGGCAGCCACTTCAACTTGCATGGCCGCTAAAGCAGCCAGCACATCATCAAGTGTTGCCATGTCTGTTATCGACCGGGAGACAGTTAGTGTTATTAAGGTCGGATATTTTGTAACGCCCTGAACGTCTCAGGATCGTTTAACAGACACGACAATGAGGACGCAACCACTAGTGAAGGGTTAGTTGTTTTAATGAAGGCAAATATAATACAAAGAATAAACAAGTTATAGTCACTGGAATCCTCCAGGCTAAGTACGTTACCAGCCCACAGCACGGATGGTCCTAACCGTCCTCTGCATATACGCCGGTCCCGGCGTATGCCAACAGAGGGCAGAAATGAAATGGCCGACAATGCCAATCGGTAGGCTGTGAGGGGCACGAAGAGTGTTGGGGAGAATCGAGGAGTCAGGGAAACACCCAGCCGGGGTCTCTACCTGAAGGGAGCAGCCGCTCAACCTCTTCCTCAGACTGCACCGGGACGCGGAGTCACCTCCTGGTGATGCGTCACCGATACCCCAATCACAAGCAAGAAGACTGAACCGAGAGCAGCCGCTCGATCGATCCTGTGGACTTCCGAGTCTGTAACGCGGCAAACACCTCCTGGTGTGCGTTACAGCTGGCAGTCCCTGTGTCTCTGGTCGGGCTGGGAGTTACGACTCCAACCAGCAAAAGCGCCACTGCGCTTGGACTCAGCCGAGTCAAAAAGCGAAGCTCAATGGTTGACCGGTAGAGCTTCCGGGTCCTTCACAGGTGACTATGGGGCAAGACACGGCCCAGGGAGTAACGACTCGACCTACCTCCGTTCTTGCCTTACTGGAGCACCACTCTGGAACACTGCTCTTCACGAAGCAGGTACGTCGGTGTGAACACAATATCCGACAGCGTTGTACCTCCCGGTTCCTCCCTTTATAGGGCGTGTTTTCCTTGAGTTATGTAACAGCTCTCCTGTTTACATAAGGGCGTGTTTCCTTGAGTTATGTAACAGCTCTCCTGTTTACATAAGGGCGTGTTTCCCTTGAGTTATGTAACAGCTCTCCTGTTTACATAAGGGCGTGTTTCCCTTGAGTTATGTAACAGCTCTCCTGTTTACATAAGGGCGTGTTTTCCTTGAGTTATGTAACAGCTCTCCTGTTTACATAAGGGCGTGTTTCCCTTGTATGACAGGAATTCTTGACATCACCACTTGTTTTCCCCCACATTAGGCACAACACACTAGGGACTGGTGACGGTGCACTTACCCTCCCCCATGTGCTTCATTATTTAAATAGAAGCCTAAGCCGGTGTGGTTTTCTTTGGGTTTTTTTGGGTCCACGCTCACCTACCACGAAACGGAGCTGGGAGCAGAGAGACGAGGAGTCTGACGTGAAGGGCCCCACACCTGCGTTATATTCATCCTATATTGACTGCCTATTACTATTGCTCATACGTGTGTCAATGAGTAAAACCCTGAATCTTTCAAAATAAACCAGAACGACAAACCTATATAGTTTGGGACTAATTTAGATTGGGACTACTTTAGCACCGGAGAAGGAAGGGGGTGACTGACTGCTGAGAACTTCCCGATCACACCCCCCTTATGAGGTATTTCTCCCATATTGTATATTTTTATAAAGGAGTGTTCTGTGGGAGACAAGAAAACCTTAATAGTTCATTTGAAACAGAAATATGTACTATGCTTCAGAGTCTGAAAGCATAGGGCAGGATGCTCCTTGGAATCGACCACTGATTTCTGAAGCAATGTCAATCCTGCCTACAAATGTATCCCAATAGATAGCTAGATGTCACCCTGCTCCCTACTCACCTTCATGGCATCCACTGTGGTCTTAAAAACTGGGTTGTTAAATTTCACAGAGCGCCAGTACTTGGGCTTCTTCGGGTTCAGCAAGTTCCGCCCATACTTCTCCAAGATGTTGAAGGCTGTCGAGATCTTGCGCAGATAGATATTGGGCTGCAAGTTGGATCAGAGGGCAAGAAAGAGGTGAGGAGTCAGACAGGAATGTGGAGGAAAGTGGTGAAATGAGAGAAAAATGAACAAGAGACAAGGAGAAACAATTTTAATCTGGGGCTTTATGCAACACTTTGTGCAAAGCAAAACTTATTTAAGGTACAAATTATGGGAATTTTTTTGTAAAGTATGAGGCACACCCACTGCAGTAGACAATCATGTTTTTCAGCACTCTTAACACTTCTTGAGACTTAAAGAATGGAATAGACATACAGTGTCAGGTCCATTTACTTTCCAGGTAAAGCGACTGTGGTCATCTAAAAAGGAGACTGGGTTTTAAAACAAAAAATCCTGGAGATGATCTTATGTTTGATTTAATCTCCAACTCCCACTACCCGGATAAGACGTTGATCCAAAGCCATTCAACATTACACTGGCTGGGGGAGGAGCCTAGCGCGCAACCAAGATGGCCGCGTAGGTGCGAGGCTCCCGAGGACCTCCGCGACCTCCTGAATAAATCCTGGAAATATCCTGTCCTTGTTAAGGGGACTGTGTCGGGGAACCCGAGCTGAGGCATTACCCGTTTTTTGGGCTCGAATCGGACCCGGAACACCGGTGGGAACATCGACTGAAGGTTGCGGCCTTCTCCTCGCCGGCCCCCCGGATTGGAGTAGTGGCGCGATCCGGGGACAAGGTGAATAACAGCGGCGAGCGGGGCTGGGCGACTCGCGTGCCCCGCACTTTCACTTTCGCTTTTGCGCCCTCCTTGCTCTCCGGCGAGGTCGGGCTGCGGAGCGGGGTGCGGTGGTGTGGCCTTGTCCTGGTGCCCAGCTGACCCGCCGACGGTGGGTCGACCCGCAGCTTTGTGGTCGCCCCCTTGACACCCGTGATCTGGTGTGACGGCCCGTTTGGAGATCTTGGCACGACGGTGGAAGGGCCAGCATGGCCACCAAACAAGATGGCGACCGGGCGAAGGTGAAGACGACCCGCCGTGGTACGGCGCACCAGGCCAATAGTATGGACCGCTACACGCTCCAAAAGGGTTCTCCGGAGACAGCGCGGTCATCCCCGGTGGGCCCGACGGAGGCACCCGCCCATCCAGTGGATCTAACCCTCCGGGACGTCATGGGCGCCATCGCTGAACTGAAGGCCTCAGTGGACCAGCGTTTTGACACCTTGTCGCAAAAAATTGACTCGGTCCTGGTGGATGTGGGACTTGTGAGGGCGGACTTGTCAAAAACGAACGACCGAGTCGACTCCCTGACCCACACCACTACGAGCCTCACGACTGACGTGGTGGCCCTCCGGGAGGAGGTGCGCCGGCTTGGCCAGGCGAGTGCCCTGATGGACCGGCGACTGGAGGATTCCGAGGGTCGCGCCCGGAGGAATAATATCCGCATTATTGGTGTGCCGGAGGGACGTGAGGCGGAGGCGGCGGACCTCTTCGTGGAAGACTTGATCCTGACCCACCTCCAGCCCCGGGGGCTGAGTAAGTTTTTTGCGGTGGAACGTGCCCACCGGGTCCCCGGGGGCCGCCCTAAGACCGGTGCCCCGCCACGGCCCCTTATTGCCCGAATCTTTAATTTTCGGGACCGAGATGCCATCCTCCAGACCTCCAGGCAACAGGGACCGGTCAGGTTGGACAACATGGACGTAAACTTCTACCCAGACTTTACCCCGGCGGTCCAGAAGCAGCGGCAGAGCTTTATTGGCGTCAAACGTCGCTTAAGGGACCTAAATCTTAAGTACTCAATGCTCTTCCCGGCAAAGCTGCGGGTGGAGGTGGATGGTCGCACGCACTTCTTCGACCGGCCCGAGGCGGCTGGGGACTGGTTGGACACCTTGCCTGGGGACCGGGGCCGGGGGGGTGGGGGGAGCGCGGCTGGCGAGGAGGGCCCGCTGGATCAGAATTGAGGGATGACTGTATTGCCTTGCTCGGGACATTGTTCCTTCACCACATACTGCCCCTGTAGGTTCCCCTCCCATGGAGGTCATGTGGGGCCTGCTGGGGGCTTCCCTCCTCCTCTGGGGGACTAGTTAGTATTTAGCTATGGGGCGACAGGCACACTGCACTTTGGGGGGGCTGTCTGGGCTCATGCAGGGGTGCAGGGAGGGGGGAGTTTTGTTGGGACCGGGGGGTGGGGGGGGTGTGTTGTTTGTTTGTACCGCAAGGCAATCCTGCAGCTGTTTTGTTGTCTTTAGACTGCTCGGTGGGGGACGACCGATTGTTTCGACGTATGATGGGGGGTAGGGACTTGACGGTGTTGTCATGGAATGTTAACGGTCTGGGGGATAGGATTAAGCGTGGTGTGGTCCTGCAGTATTTAAAACGTATTTCACCAGATGTTGTCTTTCTGCAAGAGACGCACCTTATAGGTAACACCTTTCATGCAATGAATCGGAGGGGATATCGTTTGGCGGCCCACTCTGGCTTCACCTCGGGCTCGCGGGGGGTGGGTATTATGGTTAGGAACTCGCTCCCGCTGGAGATTGATGAGGTGCACCACGATGAGAGGGGACGTTACACAGCTCTGGCGGGACGTATGGAGGGTAGAGTGTTCAGTTTTGTGTCGGTGTACGTCCCGCCTGGGCTACAGGCCACTACATTTGCGGACCTGGGGCGCCTCCTTCTGGAACTTCCGAGTGGCCTCTTGGTGGTGGGAGGGGACTTTAATGCGGTGGTTTCTGGATCTATGGATCGCCATCCCCCTAGGGACCTCCCCCGGGCACAGGCGTGGCTGCCTGGCCTTTTAGATACACTGGGCCTGGTGGATTGTTGGCGCCTAAAGCATCCCGTATTGCAACAATACACCTTCCACTCGGGGGCCCATGGTAGTCTCTCGCGGCTTGATTACATCCTTGTCCCAGCAGCCCATGCGGGGAGGGTGGGAGAGGTGCGCCATCTGGCACGGGGTATTTCAGACCACTCCCCATTGTTGTTGCATTTCGATGTCATCCCGAGGGGGGATGGCAGGGTGGCCCCGATTAACGCCTGGTATCTGCGCGACCCCACCATTCGTGCCGACTTGATCACATCCTTGCAGCGCTATTTTGAGGAGAATGTGGGGTCGGTCCCATCTGCCCTCTCCCTATGGGAGGCTTTTAAAGTGGTTCTTAGAGGGGAGGCCCTCTCCTTTATTGCCAACGCCCGGCGGCGCGAGCGGGAGGAGGTGACCCGGGTGGAGGCCGAGATTGCGGAATTGGAGGGTGACATGGGGAACGGGGTAACGGACGCCAAGTTACATGTTCTGCAGTTAAAGCAGGCGGCCTACCGGGCCCTCGTTACGGAGGCGGCCAGGGGCCTTGGTAGAGAGCAGCAGGGGCGCTTGTACGATGTGGGTGATAAGGCCGGTAAATTGATTGCGTGGTTGGATAAGAGAGAGAGAGCGAGCCGCGTGGTGCCTTTGATTGAGAGCGTGGATGGTGCGTGTGCCACGGAGCCGGAAGCCATTGTCTCCTGTTTCGCGGATTATTTCCGCGGAGTCTACTCCCCTGTTTCTCCCTGTTCGGAGGCGGACTCCTGTGCCCTGCTTCGGGATATTGCACTCCCCTCCCTTACGGCGGAAGACAGAGACTCGCTGGACGTTCCTCCCACCTCGGACGAAATTGCCTCAGCTATTCGCTCGATTTCATCTGGCAAGGCCATGGGCCCCAATGGCATTCCCATTGAGCTATATAAGCTACGCCCGGATGTGCTGGCGCCCCACCTGCGTGCGATGTTCCTCGCGGCTCACTCGCAGGGCTCCCTCCCGCCGGACCAGCGTCTGGCTACAATTGTGGTAATCCATAAGGAGGGAAAGCCCCGTGAACGGGTCACATCCTATCGGCCGATTTCGCTTTTGAACGCGGAGCCCAAAATCCTCGCCAAGGTGTTGGCTAACCGGTTGGTTGGCGTGGTGGGCGATTTGGTCCACCAAGACCAATCGGGCTTTATCCCGCACCGCAACACGGCGCTTAATCTACGGCGCTTGCACGGCGTGCTTGCGCGTGTTCCATTTGTGCGGGAGCCAGCCATCTTGGCGTCCTTGGACGCCACCATGGCGTTTGATACGCTCGAATGGCCATATCTCTGGGCGATGCTCGCGAAGTTTGGGTTTGGCCCGGGTTTCATCAGCTGGGTCAAATTACTATATTCGGGCCCAATGGCGCAGGTAGTGGTGAACGGGCGTGTGTCGACCCCGTTCGCGCTGGGACGGGGCACGCGACAGGGTTGTCCCCTGTCGCCTCTTCTGTTCGCCCTGGCCCTGGAGCCCCTGGCGGAGTGGCTGCGGTGGCACCCTTCCATCCGTGGTCTCCGCTGGACCCCCGAGCACGAGGACCGTGTGTCCCTCTACGCGGACGATATCCTTTTGTATCTCGCCTCCCCGCGCAAGTCCCTGATCGTCCTAGTTGATGTGTTGCGCTCCTTCGGTCGCAACTCAGGCCTAGTCATTAACTGGGCGAAATCCTGTGTCTACGTACTTTCCGGGGAGGCTCCGGTCCTGCCGCGGGACTGCCCGATCCAGATTGCCTCCCAGGGTTTCCGGTACTTGGGTATATATATCACTCTTGACCCGGAGGCCCGCTATGAGCGGAATCTGCTGCCCCCTCTCCAGCGTTTGAAGGAGGATGTGGTGCGCTGGCGGCGTCTCCCGCTCTCGCCGCTCGGTCGAGCGGCCTTGTTTAAAATGATGTCCTTGCCGCGCTTCCTCTATGCCCTCCAGAACACTATGGACATGGTCCCGGCAAGCTACTTTCGTGAGGTGGAGGGCCTTCAGCGGCGCCTGTTCTGGGACGGGAGGCCGCGTATTGCTCTTGCTAAACTGACGCTCCCGTGGTACGATGGAGGGGTCGCCCTCCCGGACATTAAACGGTATTACTGGGCCTCCCAGCTAGCTGCAATTAATCATGGCCTTTACGGGCCCGCCCTGAACCCGGCATTCGAGATGGACAAGATGCTCCTTCCCGGTGGCGATTACAATCGAGCACTGTACTCTGGCGCGCCCGACTCCCGTCTGACGGGACCGACGCGTGTCATGGTGCGGGTTTGGCACGCGGCTAATGCAGCTATGGGGTGGAAGGACCGTTTGACCCGGGCGTCTCCACTGTATGCCTCCGAGAGGCTGGGCTCCCTGTGGACATCAAAGGGCTTCGAGAAGTGGGACACGATCGGAATCAGCACAGTGGGGGATCTCTGGACGAGGGGGGGATTCAAAACTTTTGAGACGCTGCAGGCGGAGTTCCAGCTGCAGGGCAGTGAGTACTTTCGGTACCTACAGGTCCGCCATGCGCTGGGCTCCGTCTTCCCGGATGTTGCATCCATTCCGGAGTCTTCCCCCCTGGAGGACAGAGTGCTGGATGGCCATGTCCCGGACAGCACGATCTCCCTCATATATAAGAAGCTGATTAATGATAGATCGTGCCTGTTAACTAGTTTACGCGAGGCTTGGGTGGCCGACGGGCTGGAGCTGGACGACGAGGATTGGATGTCCGCGGTGGCCTCTCCAAAAGAGGTGGCCATCCCGGCTCGCCTTCGTTTCGTCCAGCTCAAGATCCTTCACCGGGTCTACGTGACGGGGCCACGGCTTCTACGTATGGGTTTTGCCGTGGACGGACTGTGTAAGCGTGGCTGTGGTGCGTTGGCGACTTTTATGCATATACTGTGGGAGTGCCCGAAGGTGGAGCGATTCTGGCGTGGTGTGCATGAGGTCCTGCGTGTGGTCACGCGTGTAGCGCTGCTGCCTGAAGCGAGGAGGTGCTTGTTGAATGTATGGGAACCGAATGACTATTCGGCTCCGCAGACGCGGTGGGTGACTCTGGGATACATGATAGCGAAACGTGATATTGCTCAATTGTGGGGATCCCAGAGGCCCCCTGCGGTGTCGGCCTGGAAAGAGCACATGGATTGGTGTATGTTCCGTGAAAAGGTGGTGTATGTGGCGAGGGGTAAGCCTGGGGCGTGGGTGAAAATCTGGGGCCCCTGGAACGCCTACCGTGGGGGCATTTGTGAGCCGCCACAGCTGCCGGCTGCCTCGCCTGCTCCGTCTCCCTAGCTGGACCCCCTTGCTTGGCCGCGGGCACGCGGCCCCCCAGTCCTTGATCTCCTCCCATCCCCCTCTTCAGATCTTTCCTGCCAATCTGGATCCCCCACTATGGAGCAAGTGTTGTCACCTTGAATCTTGGGTTGCCTTGCGGTTGTGGTTTTTGTTGTTGTTGTTAGTCTTTAAAATGAAACCGTACTCTGTGGCAGGACGCCGTGAGGCCTGCACCGTTGATTACCCCTGTGTTTCTACTGTGCACCGCTGAGAGACTTTTACTGTCTGTATGTACTATATTTGTGATGCTCTAGCGGCCGGCCGTGCGGTTGTAGGCCCATAACTGTAACCTTTTTATGGATGTAATAAACGGTTTCAAAAAAAAAAAAAAAAAAAAAAAAAAAAAACATTACACTGGCTAACATCTATGAGATGAAGTTGAGGGATCAGTTACAGATCTAAGAGGATTGTTGGGAAACATATTTATTCCAGAAATTAATGGAGTCACCCTTTTGGACCATTTGGTTGTCACCACCACTGGCACCCAACATCAAGTTCTGCTTGTCAGTACCCTGTTCCCTGCTGAGATAGCTCACCTCTCCAATGGCATTAATTAGAATAATGCCTACAGCATTTAGCTCCTGGTACTTCTCTTCTAGAGGCAACGCGATCTCCAACAGGGCACGTAGGGCATCAGTATCAACTTCAGCTGGATTTACGCACAGGGTGCTCAAAAGGCTCACTCTCTTCTCCAAAAACAGGGTTCTTGCATCCATGTTGCACAGCTACAGCGCCTCTATAGAAACAGGCTTACACTCATAATTTGGGACCTGTAGTAAAGATGAAAGAAAGATCAGCCTACATAAAAAGTAAGAAACACCACCAGAAACAGTGTTATTGGAAGGGAGATGAGAGACTTCCTTCTGTGGGCTAGAGAGATGCGGCAGAACCACCCGTGACTACCACCCCTGAATGAGAGTGATCGACCGTGATCAAATCAGAAGACATTTTAATTTTATATTTATTAATTTTTGTTTATAACATTTTATGAACAATTACATGAGAAAGTATACATTAAATCTCAGGCACAGCAATAATGAAACACAGCTTTCATTTTACTTAACTATGCAAATAAATGAATGAATGAATGTCAGGATTTCTAAAGCATGCGGCTACTCCAACAGAGTGTCTCGCTGCTAATTTCAGAAAGTAAGAGAAGGCGAGGGGACAGAATTAGAAACTGAAAAGCCAAGTTTTCAGTTTCTGTCTGCAAGACCATACATTATTCATTCAGTGTAACTCTACAGGTATGCTGTTCCAAGCTTGCGGGACCAGGAGGGAGAAGGATCTGCCTCCGGTTTTTGCTCGTTTAACGGCTGAGGGAAGAGCACAGAGTTCTTAGGAGAGAGCAGAATTGAATCCGGGAGGATAGATATGTCGGTCCAGACTGGTGCAGAGCCCTGTGCACAAGGGTCAGGATCTTAACCTGGATCCTTTTTTTTTAGACAGGAAGCCAGTGTTGGTTCTTCAGCTGAGAAGAGATAGAAGCTCGTCTGGGTAATTGAAGAGCCAGACAGGCTGCTGCGTTCTGCACCATTTGTAATTTCTGCAGCAGATATTGTGGCAGTCCAGCATAAAGGATATTGGCACAGTTCAACCTGGTCACCACAAGGGCCAAAAGAACAGTGATCCTTGCAGAAAGGGAGAGTATTTGCAGGAATTTTGTGACCGTCCGCAACAGACCAAAACATGTGCCAACCACTGTATTAATTTGAGAACGTAGCATCAGCTGATTATCAATCTACATACCCAGGTTTTTCACTACTTCTTCCCGGGCGTTAGGTGGAGGAGTCTTGTCCAGCCAATGGGCCTGTAGATCAAAAATACAATTATATCCAAAGCGGAGAATCTCAGTTTTATCGGTGTTACATTTGAGCTGATTAAAGCCCATCCATCAAAATACTGCTAATAAGCAGGGTTGATGGCATTGTTTACGATATCCAATTGCAGGGGTAGAGGACTGGACTTTGTCGTTATCAATGTGTACGGTCCCAATTATGACAATCCTGACTTCTATACAAGTCTGTTCGGCAGAGTACAGGCGCTGGCGAGCGGACAGCAGCTGTGGGGGGGAGATTTTAACTTGACCTTGGATCCGGATTGTGACTGCTCAGGAGGTCCACCTAGACGCGCTACAGCTTCGGCCCGCACCCTTGCTGTAGCTATGACACAGGCGGACTTACGTGATGTCTGAGGCAGCGATTTCTAGACAAGGGGGGGGTGTTCACTCACTATTCGGCCTTCCATGGCCTACATACTCATATTGACTACTGGTTGCTCTCCAGGCAGCTATACAACCAGGTGCGGACTTGCGAGGTGCTTCCACGCACATACTCAGACCATTCCCCGGTTTTGGTCGTAATCGCCATTCTCACTCGAAGACTTCCTCCTCATACCTGGAGGTTTCCCCCGTTTTCGCTTCTGGACGAAGTGTTCCGGGCTGAACTATCAGACGCAATTGAGATATACTTCAATAAAAATGTGGGCTCAGTGGAGAGCTTCCAGGTGGTGTGGGAGGCGTTCGTATATATTAGGGGGATTGAGATATCTAAACACTCGGGAGTTCTTAAAGCCCTACCTAAAAGACTGACTGACTTGGAGGCCTCGCTGACTGCCTTGGAGATGCGACTGCAACTTAGTGCAACTGATGAGATGCAGGTGGAATTCAAGGCCCAATTGGAAGAATTCCACGAGACTTACGATCCTGAAATTAAAAATCTCTGCAAATACGCCACGGCCCGCATCTACGGGGAGGGTGAGAGATCTGGCAGTGTGCTTGCGCAGTTGCTGCATGGTCGCCGCAATTATTCAGAGGTTGCAGTGCTGAACTCAGCGTAAGGTGAGGCACTAACGGAGGAACGAGACATAGCAGAACGATTTCGCCAATTCTACTCAGCATTATATGCGACGCGTGGTACTAGCACTGAGGCGGAAATGGTTGATTACTTGTCCCATATTAAACTACCATGGTTGACGGACACGCATCGTGAGTTTTTGATGCGGCCCATAAAACGAGAGGAAATTCTTCTAGCGTTATCGGATATGAGAGCGGGTAGTGCACCCGGGAATGACGGTTTAACGGTAGCATTTTACAGGGCGTTTTTAGATCTCTTACTACCTCAGCTGACTACTCTGTTTGAGGATATGTGCGTGTCAGGCACGATGCCGCCCTCCCGAGAGAGGCGGAAATAGTTGCTATTATAAAGGCAGGGAAGTCCCCTGAGGAATGCTCGTCATACCGCCCTCTCTCGCTACTCAATGTAGATACGAAGATTTTTGCAAAGATTCTGGCCAACCGCCTGGTGCCACTGGTTCCTCTTCTAGTGGCACTAGAACAGGAGCATTTCTAGAGGCACAAGACAGGGCTGCCCGCTGTCCCCGCTTCTCTATGCGCTGGTCGCGGAGCCATTGGCCTGTGCGCTGCGTGAATATCATGGACATAAGGGTATACATATTCCTGGCTATAATCTCATCATCTCAGCCTATGCTGATGATACACTTCTAAATGTAAATGTATTTGTACTTATATAGCGCACTTTTACCCAGAGGTCTCGTAGCGCTGTATTCATACCGCTGTCGAACCCTTCCTGGTTTTCCTGTGAGATGTCCACTCCTGGGCACCCCCAAGGTGAAGCCAGGCATCCTAGTGCTGTGGGGGCCGTTGTGGAGATTAAGCAAGCTATTGCCCAGAGTTGCACAGTGGGACCCATGATTAGAATAGGCACCGAGGCGAGAATTATCAGGTCCGGAGAAATTGTATCCAAGAGCCGCCGAGGCGGGAATTGAACCCTGGTCCCGGGCCAGACCTCTGCATCAGGGTCTGCCGCTCAAACCATTGAGCCACACTTCTCCACTTCTATATGTAAGGGATCCTGAACGCCATCTTTCCTCAGTGCTACGGGAGGTAGTACTTTATGGGGGACTCTCGGGACTGCAGGTCAATTGGTCCAAATCTCTTGTGTTCCCCCTTACGCCAACTACGTCCCAATTTGACATGGACTACCCACTGCAATGGACGACGGACTCAGTTAGATATCTGGGTATCCAAGCACATTCTGACTCGGAGACAATCTTTAGAGACAACTACCGAGTAATAATGAGAAAACGAAGATGATGTAGATCGTTGGATTTGCCTACCATTGACGCTGTTAGGCAGAATTTCAATAATGAAAATGGTTATCCTCCCACGTCTGCTGTACCTTTTCACCAACATTCCGATGGTCCTCCCGGGCATATTTTTTAAGAAGCTTAATACCTTGATGGTCAAGCTGTCTTGGGCAGGCAAACTGCCAAGAGTCTATGGCGGATCCTCACCTTGCCCTATCACATGGTGGGGTTGGGGACACCGGACTTTGACCTCTATTACAGGGCTGCACAATGCGCCCATGCACATCTCTGGATACATGGCTCTACTGACATTCCCCACCTGCGCATACAGCGGGAGGTAGCAGCTCCGAGTCCATTGCCCATGCTGCTTTTTGCGCCTGCTGACTGCAGGACGGGCATAGTGGATTCGATCAATGCCACTAACCACGCCTGGCATCATCTCTTGAAGCTGCAAGCCGGAGCCCTTCTGAACTCGCCTTTGGCGTCCATAGATTGGTGCCAATGGCTACCTCCCTGTCGAGATAGGGGTGTTATTCGCGCACTCAATTCCCTTGGGATACACACAATGGGCAACTTGTTTGAGAACGGGGTTCTGAAAGACTGGTGCTCGGTTGCGACGGGAGATGCTGAGCCCTCCCTCTAAAAGCAAGTTCCAATATCATAGAATTCGTCACGCACTTCAACACCTTGGAGACGATCTAGTGGAACCGCCGGAGATGACTGAACTTATCCTGACCATAAAAACACAAGCCACAACAGGGATGGTATCTAAGATATATAAACAAGCTATGTCATATAGAGCGAACCACTATACTAAAGCCCGTCTGGCCTGGCAATCTGATATAAATAAGGAGATAGATCACGCCATGTGGCTGTACTGCTGCCTTAGCACAAAACGAGTCTCTCTCAACGGTAGACACCGTCTTATACATTTTGAGTTTCTAAATAGGGTATATTACACCCCAGAGCGATTATGCAGATATGGGCTCTGAGAAAGCTTGTGCTGTGAGCGATGCAATGAGACTGTGGCGGACTTTGCACATCTGGCATGGCTTTGCCCGGGAGTGGCTAAGTTTTGCAAGTTAGTGTTTCTGGAATTGACAGCAATAACTGGGAAGGAGCTTACACCTGACCCAGCGCTAGCGCTTTTGGGTTTCTCCAAACATTTGCCTAAGGGGTTGCGAAGGTTAGTAGATATGGGATTACTAATAGCAAAACGCAGGGTAGCTATTTGCTGGTCTAGAGGCTGCTTACCTACATTGGCTCAATGGGCTTCAGATATGATATATTGCTCTACACAAACAGAGAACTTTAGTGGCCTTATGCCCCCTCGCAATCGCAAAACTTCTGGACACTATACAACACCTACAAAGCTAACAAAAGCAGCGAAGGGGGCGGGGGGATCAGTTGAGAGATGTACAGCAATGACGGACTTGGCCAGCTCCCTTTAACACTAAGACACAATCTGGAAGAAGGGAGGGGTACTTGGTCCACTAAGTGGGCGTAAATGGGGAAACTGTATTAAACTTGTGGTGATACTGCCGATATGTGAGCCTTGAACCTGCTCCTCAGTTGTTTGTTTATAGGTATATCAATTAAGTATTGATTGTGTTATGATCACGGACTGGAGGGTAACCCTATTGTGCATCGCTCCTTCAATTTTCTTTTTACGATTTCGCCTATCTATGTATACAGTGACTAATGTGAATCCATGCCATGTGTATTAAAATTGCTGCCTGATTGGATTGCTTGGCTTGGGCGCTTCCCTGTGTTTTGTTCAATGTAAACTTTTGCAATAAAATACATTTTAAAAAATGTTTACAAAAATAAAAACACTAGTGTCCAGGCTGAGTGGCTGCTCACTAGCTGCCACCACCAGATATGTTTCTGGATTCCTAAGTAGAGAGCCTGATGCTCTTGGGGGTCTGAAACAATGCACATCCTGGGACGAGGTGCCCAGCCTCCTCCCCCAGGGTGGGCAGGGTCCATGAACGGGAAGCTTCAACGGCTTGTCGCCTTTGTGAGCTACTGCAGCCATTGACTGCATCCAGCAACTGTCTCCCACCGGTTCTGACCCCACTTTGGGCGGGAGAATCAGTGGGAAAACCAAGTGAGGAAGGGAGGTGTGTCCACCTTTGCCAACCCCACCCCTCACGTGGTGGAGGGGAGGTAAAGCACAACTCTTGGTCCCAGCCATTTTGCAGATGGGGGGACCCAGCCAACCAGAGTGAGGCATATGCCCCCTTCCCACTGGAGGGTGGCATAATAGGGGGTACACCCACCCCAAGGAAGGGACCCATTGGTCCCAACCTTTTCTTACCTGTGACGCCCTTAAATTATTTAGGGGCAACCCTGAACCTTGCCTCCTCAGACAAGAAAAGAAGAAGGACCGAAGAAGCTGTGCTGAACGAAGAAGAGAACGACGCCCACTGACCTAGCCCCAGACCTACCGACCTGTCCCCACCTCAAATCTGCTCCAGCAAAATCCCGCTGTGTCCTGCAGCCAGCAACCTCAAGAACCCGGAGCATCTGCCCTGCCTTCCAAGTCAAAGACTTTGTCTCCC
This sequence comes from Triturus cristatus, assembly GCF_964204655.1. NCBI lineage: Eukaryota > Metazoa > Chordata > Amphibia > Caudata > Salamandridae > Triturus > Triturus cristatus. The sequence goes on along the minus strand of NC_140579.1, from coordinate 92,068,926 downwards.
GTGGGCATCGGATTTGCTCACCCACAGACTCAAGCCCCAGCCAAGACCACAAGTCTGCACCACTCTGCACCCGAAACCTACGCCCGAGTGGCCCAACACCACGAGGAGGGCTCCCCAGCGATCCCAACCAGAGATCTGGTGATCTCTGACCTGCCTCGAATCTCCAAGCAAAGCCTGCAGTCTCTTTCTGGTGGATCCCCCCGACCGTGACCGGAGCTGATAAGAAAGCCCGATGCCTAAAAACACCCATGCACCTGAAGTCCCACGGCCTTGGTTGGCCCAACCAACGGTGTCCCAGCATCCCAATTTACCTTTCCAACCATTGGTCATCTCCAGAAGATCTTCGTCCTGGAGCCTGCAGTCTTTATTGCAACTGGAGAATACCCATAGAAAACATGGCACCCAATGGTAAAATAGTACCCTACACCCAGCAGCCGCTGCGGATGTACTTTGGATCCCCCTCTGCCCTGAGCCTAACACCAGGAGCTTTGCTCCCACAGTCCTGTGACCTGCTCGTGAGCAGCCACCAACCGGAGGCCCCCTATCCCTCTTTGGATAACATTGGGCCTCAGCACTCTGCACCCAGCCGCCCTAGTACCACGGAGGGTGCTTTGAGAGTGCATTCTTGACCCTGGGGGAACCCTGGTTCTAATCCCAGAATATCAACTCCCACAAACTTGTGCTTACCTGCAAACCGTTGACTTCATTTTTTTCCAGAGGAATACATTGACCGTTTTTCCTTGAAAATTGTGGACTTGGTTTGTGGGGAACATTGAAAAACTGTCTATGTACTAAAAGTGAATTACTTACCTTTTATCTGGGAAATGTCACAGTGTGATATCATACTGATTAGCAAAACTAATCTGAAAAGTAATCCAAAATGAAACGTACATAGTAATCTGAAAAGTAATTTCGAAACATTGACTTATGTACAATTCAATCAACTGCATTTGAACCTGCATTGAGCATGAAAACATTGCATACGATTCTGCAAAGCATTTTTTGCGCTTACCTCCATCATGCTTGGCTCTGAGAAATAAAATAACTTAATTTCTTTTATACAAACAAATTGGTCTGAGTTCAGTCTTTGAGTGTGACATCATTTGCTGCCTGAGTGTGTACAACAAATGTTTAACACTGCCCTCTAATTTATCCTTACTGCTCGCGCACACAACCACAAATAGGGAGTAAGGTGCGATCTACTTTTACTTCTGCCTACCTTTGGGGTTACCCTGAACTCTGTGCACACTATACCTCATTTTGGTATAGTATAAACAGAGCCAGCTTCCTACAAAGACCAACTCGGATCTTAATTCCCTGGAGATTTCACTTGCATCGGGCAAGGTACCAGCCCCAATCCCCGCATGGTGGCTACAGCCTGGCCTCTTGGAAAGACACCGTCTTTCCCGACACCCTGGCGACTGCCATAAATACATATTTAACGACTAACACGGTACTACTTCCTCTCCCATTATAGAATGGGAAGCACTTAATATAATAATTCATGTCCCCATATCTTCCAATCTCCCATTGCGAAGCTCCAGGCAGGGTTGCCCCCTTTTTCCCGCTCCTCTTTACCCATCGCACAAAGAAGACAGGATGCAGGACATGGGGGATTTCAGTGGGCACACAGTCCATACCATTTGGCTGTGTGCCAACTACATGATCTTGTATTTCAAAGATGTCCGAGAAGTGCAGATAGAAATGGCCCAATTGTTTTCCACCTTTGGGGCCCTTTCTGGCCTTCACATCAATGCGGATAAATCTTGTGTGTACTTCTTCAGTGGCATGTATGCGAAACCCGCTATGTACTTTGGGGAGTGCACGATCACAGTAGCCACTTCCACCCTCCGGTACTTTGGGATTCAAATACTCAGAGGGCCCTAATATTTAGAAGGCAACCTCTAACGCACAATTGCAGCGCTCAAATCACAGGTGGCCTTTTGGACTATGTTGCTCATGTCTGTGGCTGGACAGTTGGCACTGACCAAAATGATGATGCTGCAGCGCTTTTTATACCATTTTATGAACCTACCAATCATGATTCCTATTGGGCTCTTCCGACAACTCAACACTCTACTGGCTGATCGAATATGGAGGCAGGGACATCATAGAGTCAGCTTCGTATAGCTCCAAATTACAATGAATAAAGGAGGACTAGGGGCTCCCGATGTTAAGGTATACTGTATAGCCAGACAACTGCAATGGTTGTTATACTCGCTTGTTGTCCATAATCTGTTGGACATAGACTTTACCAAGGCACAATTAGAACACGGCCAGCAGCACCACCTGCTATGCCTTGGCACCCAGACATTGCCAACACCTACGTTACTATTACGCATCACATTGTCGTACTGGAAAATGGCGATGAAGAATTACTCGGTTCAGGTATTTTATGCACCCAACATATCCCTGCAAAGCCTCCCCACTGCCTCAGGCACCTTAAAGGGTAAGAGGCTTATACCCTGGGAACGGGAAGGAGTCACCACAGTGGATGGCCTGAAAACTACCTCATGACACACGAGTACTTGACACACACAACCCCCCAGACACCCTTTTCCTAACTCATGACAGTCTTCTGCTTTATGTGCATAAACATTGGGCAGCAGCTGACCTGACAAGGAATGGGTATGGCTGCTGGAATACCCCAAGTGTCTTGTAATTCAAGATTAAAATTTATTCAATTTGCCATTCTACACCGGGCATACTTAATGCCACATAAAATCAACCAGATATACCCTGCTGCGTCCTCAAAGTGCCCCCATTGAGGGGGTGAACTTGCTCCACATGCTATCGGCCTGCCCACAGCTATCAAACTACTGGGCATGGGTAACCAGAGTGCTGGATGAGTACACTGGTCAGGCCCAATGGGATACTATGGAGCGCTGTGTACTGGTGTTACCCGCAGGTCCTAGGGGATCCAAGTTGGAGAGTGCGATTCGCAAACCTGGCACTATTACTGGCGAAGCGCCTTCTCACTTGGCATTGGAAGTCCCCTAGGGCCCCAAGACTAACAGACTGGCAGGAAGAACTGAATCAGTTGGTGTGAGAAGTTGGCCTGGTATATGCTGGTCACTAGTTAAAGTGGCCACCTTGCACCAGTACAATTCGACTCTTATGGTAGATAGGTTTAAGAAAACCTTTTAAAGAAAGTTATCCTAGTGGTAGCTGTGGAGAGCAGCCTTCAGGCTAAGTCTCAGAGGACTGTAAAGCAGCTTGTTTTACCTTATAATCTCTTGAATCACTAAATGAAAGGACACCACACAGGTATATATGTAAAATATATATGTATTTATTACTAGACACACTCTACTAATCTCTGTATGAGATTAGAAGTCAAAGACATATGCACAAATCAACATTTCACAACAAATTAAGCACTTTTATGGCTGTGGCCCTAGGGGCGTACCAGACCATATACTAAAAAAGAGGTATAAGAAGAACGACTTGAGAAGGGAGAATGCCTAAGGTCTTCAGAAGCGCAGGGGCCTCACCAAGGCAGGTAAGTCAAGGACCCACGGGAGACGCATGCAGTGTGGGAACACAGCCGCGGTTCCCAATAGACTTCAACGGAGCAAGTCGCGGTTGGAATTTTAAAGTTTTAGGATACTTCGGGAGAGTCTACAAGCAAGTCACTTACAGGGTTAGTAGTTCTAGAGCCAACACACACAGGAGCACCGGAGTACTCGAGTTACCTCACCCAGGGAAGCCGGGTGCATAGGTGTCTTTTGGCGTCGGGTCGCGGCGTCGTTTTCAATGGGAGCCAAAGAAGACTTGCTGCTTGTGAAGACAGGAGAAGTGTCCGGTGGAATCCAAGGCTGGATTCTGAAGACAGAAGAGCTGAAAGCAGTGGAGACAGTGTTCAAAGTCACTTGCCAGTGACCCGGGGCCAGGAAGCTGGATGCCCACAGAAGTCGGGTGTTTTCAGGTGATCACAGGTGTCTTGACTCTTCAGCCACGAGGTCCAGGAGGCGTCGACGACGACGAGGAGCTGGATTCGGAGTGTCCCACGAAGTCACCAGCTTACTGAGGTGTTGGCAACCGGACTGGAGCCAACAAGCCTTGGCAACAGCAAGTCTTGTGGAATGTGAAGAAAGTCAGCGGTGCAGACCAGCAAGGTCTGAGGGACTCGCCCAGCTAGGGTAAGTCAGGGCAGGCCTGGAGCAACCACGGGAGCCCTTTGGTTCGGTAGAAAAGTCTTCAGGGGACCCACAAGCCAACCAACAAGGGATTGGAAAGACGCCTCGTGAGGATTCACTTCACAGGAGCCCACGGTCACTCGGGACGAGGTAGGCCACTGATTTTCGGTGCAAATCCTGCTGGTGGGTTGGACCACACCTGGTCCAATGCACAAGTTCGTATAACGTCGTGAAGGGGTTGCACTCGACACTAGTGCACGGTACCCGGGTATTGCTGTTCCTCGTCACTCGTGGGGTCCACTCGCCTCAGGTTTGCTGGGAACTCACAATGGCCGTCGAGAAGTCAGAAAATACACTTCCGGGCTGCAGGGACTTCGGACTCTGGCAGGAGCGAGAAAGTTTGCGATCGTTGATGCAAAGTTTTGCTGCCTGCCAAGCAGGGGGGTCACTCCTTGACTCCAAGGGAGATTCTTCAGTCTTCCAAAGGTAGTGGAACGTCGAAGGTCCAGGATTCTTCTTCAGGGCGTCGTCCAGGGATATCTAGTTTGCAATGGTAAGGGTTCCCTACCTTATACTAAAAGAAAGGGAGGGACTAGCTCTATGACCACTCCTATGGGAGGGTCAGGGGAGTGGGTGGCTACTAGGCCTGGGTGGCAAATTCCGTTCCGCTCGCGGAATTTGCGGAATTTCGGTAATTTCGCGTTCCGCGGAGAACGCGAAATTGCCTAAAATTCTGCTTTCCGCGACTACGCAAAATTTTTTCTTGTTCGCGTTCTCAAAATGCATGTTCGCAAGATATTTCTCCCCGAGCACGCAAACAGCAACTCTGAACAGGAAAAAAGCATCGCGAACAAGCAATTCCGCGTGTTCGCGGAATATCTGCGTGTTCGCGGAGATTTTTTACCGTTTCGCGGAGATTTGCGTAACGCGATTACGCAAATTCCGCCCACCCCTAGTGGCTACACCCACTTTCCTTTGTCCAGTTTCGCGCCAGAGTAGGGGCTGGTAGCCCCTGAACCGGTTTGAGCTGGCATATGCACAGAGGAGCCTACTGCTCCCCCAGTGCAGGACTTCAAAGCACTCTAGGAGTGCACCCACCCAGCCCCAATACACTAAATCCTGTCTGGAAGGTGGTTACACCTCCCTGTGACAGGATGCCTATTGTTGGGCCTCCTCCACTGCGAGATTCGGTCAGCAGCAGGAGGGCAGCCCAGTGTCTGGGCTGGTGGCATCCATTTTGTGATGCCAGGGCTCTCCAGGATTCTACTGTGTTTCCACAGTAGGTACATGTCTTACCCTCTAGAAGGGTGGGATCATACTCCCACACCAGTTACTGGTGTGGGGGTATGATTCCAAAGCGTTTGACACCCAACACGACATGTTTCGATGCAGCCATCCCAAAGTTAGCATTTACCGCTAGGTTATAATGCTCTTAAGAGTATATGGTTTAACCGCATCCATAAGCAGCTACAGAGAATGGACTCTGAGAGCTGCAGAGGGGCCCTGCTCAGGCAGAGGCACCCCCTCACATGGAAACCAAGCACCCTTCCCTCAGGATTGTTAGAGCCTGCCTTAGGGGTGACTGAAAGGTTTATATGTGTGTGTAAGGTGAGATATAGGGAACCTATACCTCAGTGAGGAGTGCTAACACTACCTCACCCAGGCCTGTGGTGTCAGATTTAGTCTGCTTCCCGGGGGTGGCATAATAAATGCTTCAGCCCCTGGTAGGCCTGTGAAGTACCTATGCTCTTGGTATGTAAGGTACCATATACTAGGGGCTCATAGGGTACCACAGTATCCAATCACTAGTGCATCTAATATGCACTCCAAGTTGTTTAGAGAGAACAGAGAGGCTGGGGCCCTGATTAGCTGGGTCCCAGCCAGACTATAGCCAGAAACCAGTGTAAACATCAGAAAAAAAGTGGGGGCAACATAAGTGCAGATCCTACTCCCCTACAGTGGGGCCTTGCTGCAAGCTTAGCCCTTAGGCGGGAGGAATATAGGAGGCTTCGAAAATCACCAATTTCATTGGAATTGGACAGCTTTAAGGCACAGGATTCAGTTGCAGGCTCCCAGTGAACAGGTATCTATTGGTCTAGAACTGATAATATCCCAGGGATTAAATGTAAATCTACATCGTCACCGGGTCCATAAATATACTGTATTACACACGCCCCCCCAAAACTCTCTCTTTCAGTAGTGATGGCTCTCCGGTGGAACATATACCGGCCACTGGGAGCAAACGCTTCTGGAAATGGGAGTATATTAAAATAAAGAATTGATCATGTTCTCATGCTCCAAGCATGGACTTTTATTTAAGAGTTAAATACTTCAGTTCTTCACCTCTGTGACCCAGCATGGCCCATAAATCTGACTTAGCACTGTTCATTAGCAGGCTCTGTTATCTGCAGCCTGATGATGATGTAAACGAAACACAGCCTTCCTTTAACTTTTAAAGAAAAATCTGACCTTGAGTGATATTTGTAAATGAACTCGAGGCTGCGAGTTACTTTTAGCTACTGGCAGCTTGCAATTAGCTGGTTGGAGACACTTGTTACAGGAGAATTCCAAGTGCCTGTTGCAAAGGTCTTGCGGAAGAGGAGATGTTGCTGGAGGTTCGTTGAAATCTTTGATGATCATGAAGAATTCTTTGCTGCTGTTTGTGCCGGCGTCGATGCGGTCTGCAAGTGCTGTGAACCAGGTGTTCTGTATCTCCTGTTGGTCGCATTTTGAGGCAGATCGAAGATGTCTTTATCTGTGGTGTCTTGACTTGTTCTTCATTTGCACTTCAGTTACTTGCAGTGGTGTTTAATCAACCTGAGTTCCTCTGTGTACCAGCTGGCCTGTGACCAGGCTTTTGCCATTGGGTTGCACTTTAGGGGAGTCAGAGTGTTGGCGTGAGTGGGAAACCAGCTATTTAGGTTCTTGATGGCTTTTTGCAGAATTTCTGGTGTGCTGAGGCAGGTGCGCAGAGACAGTGGAAGTCTGATCCTCCTCTCTGATGCTTTTTCAGTTTCTGATGGGTGGCTCCAGTGGTGGTAGGTCTGTGGGGGTGGGGGACAGAGACGGTGAAACTGACAAGGGCATGGTCTGTGCAGGCTTTTTGACTATGATGTTGCTCATTGCCAAATACCAAAGAGGCTGAATGCTCTCCCACTTTAAGACTGGCGAGTGGGCATGGCGTAATTGTTAGCATCCCATCCCATCCTCCTCACACATCCATCCTTCCATCACACAGCAACGAACCCCTCCCCCACGATAAACACCACATTTACTTTGCACCCAGAGCGCTGTCCAGGTAACTCCAATCAGACCCTCCAGCAATTTGCAAAATAATCGCAAAATCAGCTAAATAGAGCGATGACCGTGACATTTATGTTTTTGCCCACAAAAAAAAGGTCTTGGCAGACAACAAACAAAATGGTGACCTACAATTGGCTGTATGGGCACACGTCACTACGTCGTGCCGTACTAGCGAACTTAGAGGTGGTGAGTAATTGAACATGCCTTATGGAATAGGGTGGCCTGGACAGCTCATGGCTCCAGCGAGACTTTCTCCTGTGAGTGGGGACATTGACAAAGGGGGGCCCTGTAGTAATGTGCATGTTATTTATATATTTATCTTGTACATAGTAGTAGTTCTCCTTTAAGGATTAGGTACTGGAGAGGTTGTTGTTATTGAAGTACCTCCATAGTGATGGAATACTGTGGTGTGGAGATTGGTCATTTGCACCTGACAGATTGAACATGATGGATGGGTTCTTATTTCCTCTACAATAAACTTACTTCATTTTCATCTCAACCTGTACCAGCAATTTTTATTTGATATCTTTACACTGGCGACGAGGATGGGATACATCTGTGCAGATGAGAAAAGTTTTAATTTTTCTTTCTGAGGAATTTCAAGATTTAAAGAAGATCTCAACATCTAATACAAGAAAGTCCAGTAAAAAATAAAATGTGTTTTCCTATTTTTTACCTAGAGTCACTTTCTCTTTATTTGATAAAATAAAATATATAAACCTAAAGCTTTCGCCACATTTCTTGCCCTTGAACTTAAACAGATTTATTAGAGGGTTGGAGAAAGTCGATGTAGGCTTCATGTGATCCTGGAAACTTTGTTGGGAGCCTAACGCCTTACTATTTGATTTGGCAAATGTTAATTTGTGCTCACAAAGTAAGGATTCACAAGGTTTAACACTAAAGTGACTTCTAGATAACCATATAACTTGCAGGAAAACATGGAACAATTTTATTAACATACTCATGAGGTTGGTAAATCCACTGTTTAAAAACATTTTTTTTTTTTTTTGATTGGAGACTTTGTGGGAAACGTCAAAATTAAGCTTTCATTAAGCAAAACTGACTGTTGGTGTTCCTTGCTGCAATCTACGTATTTGCCTGGTGTACTGCTCGATTTTCCCGGCCTTTTTGTGTTAAAGGGTGACTAGTGTGACTTCAGTCTCTTACCATCCAAGTCTAAGGGTTATAGTAGTGAATGGAGCCTATTTACTAGGTACTTCGACATGATCCTGTGTTCTTCCCCATAGATCAGGGCTTGCACACATAGCCCAGGGGATAGATTCGTTAGTATTAGGGATAACCTGTCCTGTAGTGAGGGTATTTCATGGAGCCGTGCTGAATTCAGGCCTGGTAGGCCTCAAACGGGAGAGACTCCATCTTTCTTTCTGCTCCGGCAGCTTGAGATGCTTCTAGGTTAAGGGTAATGTTTTAGTTATGAGGTGTTATTCACTTGGAGAGAACCGGTTCAGGCCGGCCCTTATCGAAGGATTGTATTTTTCTTCATGCCGAAGACACTACATCAGGCCGGCCGGCTGGGAACGTGTCCTTGGTACGGGGAGGTACAAGAATTTGGTGGGCGGCAGGTTACGGGCCGGAATTTTCCATGAGGAAATGCACCTTTATATTAGTGAAAGTCTGAGGCAGATACTGGCACTTGGTTCAGTCCGTAGGCGGCATCTAGCCGTTAGCAGTAAAGCTACTACTTATTCCAGGGAAGACAGATGACAAACTTGAAGGCGGAGAAAAACTGAGAGACAGATACTCTTCTAGCAGAATAGCCAGAGAGAAGAGAGTAGCCGATGAGGAAGAGGTCCCAGTGACTCGGAGAAGAGAGAAGGGAGTAGATCCGTGACTGCGGAGGTGTGACTTCCAGGCGAGCCGAGGCACAGACGAGAAGGGAACCTAGATGACCATTGAGTACAGGCTACATACGACTAAGGTGATGTCGACCCCTTTTTATTAGAGTGTACAACCTAATCTTTCACTTTTCTTTGCAGGATATGTGTTATATAGTAATGTTATGTGATTGCGTATGTAATGAGTAATAAAGTACCCAGTTTGTAGTGAATCAATATGTGCTGCGTGTTCTTGTATAAGAGGGTAGCCTATTCTTCTAGTCAGCTGTAACTTGACATGAACAGATGTTAACCCTGATCAGGTAAGTGGTAACTGAATAAGGGAGAGAGGAGCCCCTTGAACCAGAGAACAGGTTGTGCTCGAACTGGCAGTCCTTGTGTGATCTGATAAATAGTAAAACTGATTCCCTTGTTGTATGTTATGGTAATCATAGGATGAACTTGTGCTGAGGCTGCCGTCTGGGTAGGAAGTCCTGGGTCCGTCTGGGACCGCGAGGCTGAGGCTGCCGTCTGGGTAGGAAGTCCTGGGTCCGTCTGGGACCGCGAGGCTGAGGCTGCCGTCTGGGTAGGAAGTCCTGGGTCCGTCTGGGACCGCGAGGCTGAGGCTGCCGTCTGGGTAGGAAGTCCTGGGTCCGTCTGGGACCGCGAGGCTGAGGCTGCCGTCTGGGTAGGAAGTCCTGGGTCCGTCTGGGACCGTGAGGCTGAGGCTGCCGTCTGGGTAGGAAGTCCTGGGTCCGTCTGGGACCGCGAGGCTGAGGCTGCCGTCTGGGTAGGAAGTCCTGGGTCCGTCTGGGACCGCGAGGCCGCCGATTATAAAAGGTCTTGGTTTATATAGTAGGAATTCCCTGTCCTTAGGTGGTATATATGCATGTGGTTACTTATTGTGAATAGGCCCTAGGGAGGGGGTAACGTTCTGGCTGGGTTAGAGAGGCTCTGATGAGCGGGTTCTATCTGATCCGAAAACCCAAGCAGAACATTTGGCGTCACGAACCGTTTTCGAAACCTGTGTGCGTCGTGTTGTCTCGTGTTTGCTTTCGGCGTGTGCGTGGTTTTGTTTGTATATTCTTTGTGGTATATTTGTGTGTCTAGCTTTTCTTTTTCTTTCTTTTCTTCTTTCTTTTTCACGATGTTTTCTAGAAAATCTAAATCTACTTTTAAGTTGCCCGTTGATATTCCCGGATGGGATTCAACGCCTTATGAAGCCTTAGCCCGTGAGTGGGCTGATTCTACTGGTTTGAGTGAGAATTGGAATTCTTCTTTGGAGCTGGCGGAGCCGGCTAATGTGATTACTTGTTTACAGAAGGCACCCGTATCGAAGGGTGAGGAGATTCCCGTTTTGGGGCACAGAGGTTGGATTGTTCTGTCTGCGTACAGGATTCTACATGAGAGGTTGTTGAAGTTACAGATATCTCTTAAGGATGTGGAAGCGCACTTTGTTGAGATTCAGAATTCTCATACTTTGTTACGGTGTCAAAATAAGTTGCTTGCTGACAAACTTGAGACTTACCAAACTATTGCCGAGAGGGCGGCTGTGCGAATTGCTCGTTATAAATACAAGAATCGGCGCGGTCGGGTTTCGACGCGAAAGGTGCGTCTGGTCGTGGCGAAAGCCGGACTAGATTGGAATCCTGATGAATGGGATGGTAATATCTGGAACTCGAGTGATTCTTGTTCCTCGGGTGAGGAGTTTGTCAAGCGCGAGTCCTCTCGCTCCCGCCATGATTGTAAGCCTGCTTCTCGCACCTCTGATGGTGCACCCCGTGATTGTGCTCGTTCTTCGAGTGGGGTCGATGCCTCGTACACTGATTGTCCCTCTACGAGTACTGATCGGGCTCCTTGTGATGCTCGTCCCGCGGTCTCAGCGCATCCAGTTTTTCGTCGGAAGTTGCAGCAGTCTCCCACTGCTCCGCAGGGTGTTTCTTTAGACTCTTTAGAAGACTTTACTCAACAGGAAATTAGTGATATTTTGCAGCGATTTCGACAGCGAGCTGGTGAGACCTTGCTCACATGGATGGTGCGCCTTTATGAACTGGGCGCTGCTGGCATTATGTTAGATAATGGCGATTGTTTGAAGTTTTGTTCCTTGAGTTCGGATTCTACTGTACAGGATCATTTTCGTAACTATAATGGTGCTGGTCAAATTTCTTTACTTCAATTGGCGACTGAGGGTTGTAATCAAAAGTATCCTACTGAGTCTGATTGGCCTGTGAATGACAAACCGTGGTATACTTTGCGCGACGCTGCACAACGTCTCAAAGAGGAGGTGATGAAAACGGCAATTTTTCTGGGTACTGCTGACAGGTTGCTTGATGGTTCGTTGACATCTTCTGTGCGGAATCGTATTATTCGTTCTTCCCCTGTTGCCTATAAGCAGGTCATGATGACTTTATTGATTAATCAGACTGGTAACGTGTTATCTACGGTACTGGAATCGGTACGCCAACTCGGTGAGTTGGGTGAGTGGTTTAAACCTGAACGTCAGTCCCGGCCTGACACTCGTACTCCTGGTGACAATAAACTTACTAGACGTGATATCTTTTCTGGTCTTTTGGCTGATGGTGTGCGGAGGGAGGACATTGACGGTGAGACTACTGCTCGTTTGTGGGAAATGTTTCGCAAACGTGGCTTGGATCGAAAGGAGGGTGCCCGGCGTGTTCGGACGACTGAGTGTGATCGTGGTTGTTCTGACGGGAGCGGTGATGACGACCGCCGTGGGCGCTCTGATCGTCGTGATGATCGACGTTATGTACGTGATTTGTCCCCCCGTCGTGAAAGAGACAGAGAGAGAGAGGGGGAAAGAGAGAGGGGGAGAGAAGATTATGTTAACAGTAGACGTAGAGATGATAGGGATCAATCCCCTGAGTTGAGAAGGAGAGAGGATCGACACAGATTGGCCGATCGAAACTTGCAGTACAATGCAGAAAACACGAATCCATTTCGTACTGGGAATGGATATGAACAGGAGGTATCGCTCCCTAAGAAACGTGAGAGTCTTTATCCTGATTTATCCTGGTACACGGAATGCGGTAAAAATGACTAGGAAATAGGTCAAGCTCCAGTACACAGATGGGCTCACAGAGATAATAGACCCTATGTAGATATTGATATTTATTGGAGACATCGTAATATTCAAAGGGCCCGAGCATTGGTAGATACAGGAGCGGAGGCCACTCTTATTCATGGAAAATCAAAGAAGTTTAAAGGTCAGCCTTTTACAATTACCGGATTAGGTGGAAAGGAAACTCCCGCAGTTCAAACTTTACTTGAAATGAGAATAGGTAGAATTCCTAGAAAAGAATACTCTGTATTAGTGGTGCCACTCTTAGAATTCATAATTGGAATTGATATTTTGAAAGGAATGACTTTGCATTTAGATGATGGATGTTACCAATTTGGAACTACGCATTATATATCGTCCAGGCCTATACGGGTTGGTCGTTTAAGAATGCCCCCCATAAAAGTTCCTCAGGCGACAAAAGTGGTTTGTCAGAAGCAGTATCGTATTCCAGGTGGTCATGAGGAGATTAGTACCACTATTCAGGAGTTGGTGGATGCAGGAGTTATAACCCCAGTTACTTCTGCTTGGAATAATCCTGTTTGGCCTGTACGTAAGAGTGATAATTCTTGGCGCATGACTGTTGATTATCGAGAATTGAATAGACACACACCCTCTTTGACTGTTGCAGTACCGGATGTCATTACTTTAGTTGAAAGAATCCAAAAGCATCCAGGTACATGGGATGCGTCCATTGATATTGCTAACGCTTTCTTTTCGATTCCGATTGCCCCAGAGTGTCAGGAACAATTCAGTTTTACGTGGAATGGGCGTCAGATGACGTTTAGAAGTCTTCCTCAGGGCTATGTGCATAGTCCTACGATATGTCACCGGCTGGTGGCAGAGCATTTGGCTGAGGTACCGGTTCATCCACAAATTCAGATGTGTCATTATATTGATGATGTTTTGATCCAAGGCGAAACACAAGAGGAAGTTCAGACCCAATTGGACAGAGTCATTGAGTGCCTGCGTGAGACAGGTTGGGAAATCAACCCGGATAAATTACAAGGCCCGTCCCAGGCTGTAAAATTTTTGGGTATTAATTGGCATGAAGGGCACCGTGAAGTGATCCCTCAGGTTAAACAGAAAATTCTTGATTTTGCAGTTCCGAGGAATAGGAAAGAAGCCCAAAGCTTCATTGGTTTGTTTGGTTTTTGGCGTCAGCATATTCCTCATTTGAGTCAAATATTGGCCCCCTTGTACCGTGTCACTCGTAAAAAGAATGCATTTGAATGGGATAAACCACAGCAAGATGCGTTCAACCTAGCAAAAGAGGCAATTCAGCATGCTTTGGATTTATGGCCCGTACGTGATGGTGATGTGGATTTAAATGTGTCTGTACAGGGCCTTTATGCGAATTGGAGTTTGTGGCAGAAGCAAGGCAGGAGTAGAGTACCGTTAGGTTTCTGGACCAAAAAGTTACCTGATGCTGGTGAGCGTTATACGCCTTTTGAAAAACAGTTACTTGCATGTTATTGGGCTCTGGTGGATACCGAGCAATTGACTTTGGGACATGATATAGTTTTGCGACCTGAAATTCCTATCATGCAGTGGGTTATGTGTTCGCCGAAAACTCACCGAATTGGACATGCTCAAGAGGCAAGTGTGATTAAATGGAAATGGTATATACAAGACAGGGCACGTGTGGGACAAAAAGGAGTTGCATCTTTACATGAGCAGGTGGCGCGAGGGCCATCGACTGAGACTGAATGTTCCGTACTTTAGTACAGGAGTCTCCTGTCAAGTGGGGTAGACCTTTTGATGATTTGTCCGCAGAGGACAGAAACCATGTCTGGTTTACGGATGGTTCAGCAAGGTTCATAGGGACGAAACGGCACTGGAAGGCGGTGTCCTATAATCCGATCACACAAAAACTGCTGAGCACAACTGGTGAAGGTAGGAGCAGTCAATTTGCTGAACTTTATGCTGTTTATCAAGTTCTGAAACAAGAGTTACCTGGCACATGTCATATTTTCACCGATTCTTGGTCTACTGCCAATGGACTGGCAGTTTGGTTACCGACTTGGCATTCCCATAATTGGAAATTGCATTCAAAAGAATTGTGGGGAAAAGAATTATGGCAGGAGATTTGGGAGATGCTCCCACAGAGTACTGTTACAATCTTCCATGTGGATGCTCACACCCCGATAGATTCTCTTGACAAATTTTTTCATAACATTGCAGATGAGAAATCTAAAATTGCTGAGGCAGTGGTGGACAGGCAAGATTCTGATATTGCGGGATTGGCGAAATGGGCCCACCAGAAGGCAGGACATTTTGGAGAGAAAGCCACTAGCAGGTGGGCTGCTGATCGAGGAATTTATATTCCCCTAGATTTAATCAAAAATGTTATTTTACATTGTCCCGTTTGTCAGCATATCAGACAGCGCAAAGTGCCCCAAATTGTTAAAGGTCATTTACATCGCGGGAAACTGCCCGCTCAAATTTGGCAGGTTGATTACATCGGTCCACTTCCCATGAGTAGGAATTGTCAATATGTTTGCACTATTGTTGATACATACAGTGGCCTGTTGGTAGCCCTTCCCTGTAAGCAAGCTACCCAATTGAATACCATTAAGACATTGGAATTGATTATGATGTATTATGGTGTGCCATTCCAAATTCAATCTGATAATGCATCCCATTTTCGTGGAAGATTGGTACAGGAATTCTGTGTGGAAAACAATATTGAATGGGTATTTCATATCCCATACTATCCACAGGCCTCGGGTCTTGTGGAGAGGTTGAATGGCCTGCTGAAGGAGCAACTGCGCAAATTGACAGATGACAAGTATAAGAATTGGCGAGACTTTTTGCCCCAAGCGCTATTAATTTTGAATAACCGTCCTTTTCTAAATGCTGAATCTCCACTTATGCGTTTGTTTCCTCCGAACGTTAATGCTCAGCCCAATGAAATCAGAGAGACTGTGATGTACTGGGAAATTACTCCCGGAGCTTTGGCTCCATGTAGAGCGACCCCAGGGTCGGCAGGTTTAGACTTGCATGCCATGGATGACACCGTTATAAAAGGTAAAGATCGGGTCATCATTGCAACCGGTGTTGGTGTTCATATACCACCTGGGAATTTCGGATTAATCGCCCCTAGATCGGGGCTGGCTGTAAAAGGCATTCAGGTGCTTGGAGGAATCATTGACAGTAATTATCAGGGAGAGATTAAGGTGCTCCTGCTGAATAGCAGTGAGGTGGACTTACTGATACATCAAACTGACCGAGTGGCTCAATTACTCATAATGCCTGTTTTCAGTGGTACAATAACGAAAGGCACTGCCCCAACTTTGCTAACTGTACGAGGCCAGAAAGGTTTTGGCTCCACAGATAACCCTGGGGCCAGGGTTTGGGTGCAGTCGCCTAAGAATCCCCCTGAACAAGCAGAGGTCATTGCCACCGGTCACGACAATACCATTTTAGTTATGAGACCAGGGAAAGATAGCTGGGAAGCGGTCCCGGCTGACAAATGTTACTTACGAGAATGAATAATGCCTGTATTTGATTCTCTTTCAGATCATTCTTTGGACTATTGCTGCAGGATGTGTCGGCGTCGGACTATTTTTGGGTTGGTTCGACGAGAGAGGAGGGATCCCGTCAACCCGGGATGAGTTACGAACCCGAGTGTCGCGTTCCTTCGCTGCGTGGGATTCGTCATCGAACTTTTGGAGCTCACTGGCAAAAAGGGTGACTGATGCCCCTCACTTCTGTTTGACACCGATGAGATCTGTGCATGACATCTTGGCAACCTGTCTGGTTGCTGTCCCTGCTTCGCTAGAAACTTTGACTCATATTTTCAATATTTCAAAGGCTCGCCCCAATGTTCTTCTGGGCGATTTCGCTACCCATGTGTATTGCCCCTTGTGTACTGAAATACCAGACCAGATACCCCCCATCCAGTCCCAAATAATTACCTATAATATCACACAAGGAGATTTGTGTTTTTTCCTTACGTGTAATCCTAGTGCAATTTCTGAATGTCTGCGTCTAAAATTGAAAGGTGCTACTTCCTTTACCTTTCATGAGCGAACTTTGTGCTTTCAAAGGACACCGAAAACATGTGCTTCTGTCCAGAACAATATGACTTGCAAGAGTTTGGTAGTTACCCCCAGTCATTATCGCACGATGTTACTACCTGCCGGATGGCTTTTCTCATGTGGTAATACTTCCTGGCCATATGTCCCTGCAAATATTTCTGGAGGCCCTTGTGCCATTACGAGACTCAGTTTACTGATGTTCTCGTCACATCCGAATGCCAATTCTCGTGTGATTCGAGATACAGTGATGTTACAAGAGGATTGTGACTCGTCTTTGCATTTATATTCCAAGTCTGAATACCTTAGCCTGGCTATTTCAATTATTGGTGTTCCTGCTTTGGCGGTTTATAATGCCAAATCTATTGGGAAAATGGCCTGCTGGATGGTAAAATCCATTAATCATACTTCTACAGTCCTGTCTGACATGCTGTTAGACGCCCAGGGTGAACGTAGAGCTATCTTGCAAAATCGAGCGGCCATTGATTATCTTTTGCTTAAACATGGACACGATTGCTCTGACTTTGAGGGTCTTTGTTGTTTTAACTTGTCTGATCATACACAATCCATTCGCGCTCATATTGACAAGTTACATGACTTGACGGAAGAAGTTAGAAAACACATTGACCAGGGCTGGTTTGACTGGCTCTTTAATTGGTTGCCTGATTTGTATCTGTTACGTCAAATATTAGGAGGTATTCTGATTACTATCGCTGTTTTGATTTCTATCTGTTGCTTTATTCAGTGTATTCCTTCACTACTTCAATTCTGCACACTTGGTACTAGACATAGATCAGTTAGTTTTGTTTCATATTATTCTTCCACCGATGTTAGTTCTGTTTAATGAATGTATAATAGACTGAAGTCAAGGGTGAAATGTACTGCTCGATTTTCCCGGCCTTTTTGTGTTAAAGGGTGACTAGTGTGACTTCAGTCTCTTACCATCCAAGCCTAAGGGTTAGAGTAGTGAATGGAGCCTATTTACTAGGTACTTCGATATGATCCTGTGTTCTTCCCCATAGATCAGGGCTTGCACACATAGCCCAGGGGATAGATTCGTTAGTATTAGGGATAACCTGTCCTGTAGTGAGGGTATTTCATGGAGCCGTGCTGAATTCAGGCCTGGTAGGCCTCAAACGGGAGAGACTCCATCTTTCTTTCTGCTCCGGCAGCTTGAGATGCTTCTAGGTTAAGGGTAATGTTTTAGTTATGAGGTGTTATTCGCTTGGAGAGAACCGGTTCAGGCCGGCCCTTATCGAAGGATTGTATTTTTCTTCATGCCGAAGACACTACATCAGGCCGGCCGGCTGGGAACGTGTCCTTGGTACGGGGAGGTACAAGAATTTGGTGGGCGGCAGGTTACGGGCCGGAATTTTCCATGAGGAAATGCACCTTTATATTAGTGAAAGTCTGAGGCAGATACTGGCACTTGCTTCAGTCCGTAGGCGGCATCTAGCCGTTAGCAGTAAAGCTACTACTTATTCCAGGGAAGACAGATGACAAACTTGAAGGCGGAGAAAAACCGAGAGACAGATACTCTTCTAGCAGAATAGCCAGAGAGAAGAGAGTAGCCGATGAGGAAGAGGTCCCAGTGACTCGGAGAAGAGAGAAGGGAGTAGATCCGTGACTGCGGAGGTGTGACTTCCAGGCGAGCCGAGGCACAGACGAGAAGGGAACCTAGATGACCATTGAGTTCAGGCCACATACGACTAAGGTGATGTCGACCCCTTTTTATTAGAGTGTACAACCTAATCTTTCACTTTTCTTTGCAGGATATGTGTTATATAGTAATGTTATGTGATTGCGTATGTAATGAGTAATAAAGTACCCAGTTTGTAGTGAATCAATATGTGCTGCGTGTTCTTGTATAAGAGGGTAGCCTATTCTTCTAGTCAGCTGTAACTTGACATGAACAGATGTTAACCCTGATCAGGTAAGTGGTAACTGAATAAGGGAGAGAGGAGCCCCTTGAACCAGAGAACAGCTTGTGCTCGAACTGGCAGTCCTTGTGTGATCTGATAAATAGTAAAACTGATTCCCTTGTTGTATGTTATGGTAATCATAGGATGAACTTGTGCTGAGGCTGCCGTCTGGGTAGGAAGTCCTGGGTCCGTCTGGGACCGCGAGGCTGAGGCTGCCGTCTGGGTAGGAAGTCCTGGGTCCGTCTGGGACCGCGAGGCTGAGGCTGCCGTCTGGTTAGGAAGTCCTGGGTCCGTCTGGGACCGCGAGGCTGAGGCTGCCGTCTGGGTAGGAAGTCCTGGGTCCGTCTGGGACCGCGAGGCTGAGGCTGCCGTCTGGGTAGGAAGTCCTGGGTCCGTCTGGGACCGCGAGGCTGAGGCTGCCGTCTGGGTAGGAAGTCCTGGGTCCGTCTGGGACCGCGAGGCTGAGGCTGCCGTCTGGGTAGGAAGTCCTGGGTCCGTCTGGGACCGCGAGGCCGCCGATTATAAAAGGTCTTGGTATATATAGTAGGAATTCCCTGTCCTTAGGTGGTATATATGCATGTGGTTACTTATTGTGAATAGGCCCTAGGGAGGGGGTAACGTTCTGGCTGGGTTAGAGAGGCTCTGATGAGCGGGTTCTATCTGATCCGAAAACCCAAGCAGAACACCTGGTTAAACTGCCTATCTAAGCCTCGGAAACCATACATGCCAACCAAAGTTTTCAATCTGCTGGGAAACAAGTCATTAATCAAAATTAACTGTTGGTGTTTGTTAGACCTGTCAGCCCTAGGGTGGTCTCCCCTTCTATTTTTGATCGTGCCTCATTTTTTCCACCCTCATTTTTATGTTGGACTTAGGTCTCCGGGCACCTTTTCATTGCCAATCAGTGTTAAGGTGCAGGTGCTCCCTTCTCCCAAGATGGCTGCCACAGGCCCCTGCTACTGCAGAGTGGTCTTCATTAGTAGCACCCTAGCTCCTGGAATGTGCTGGAACCTTCTAGAAGGGAGGTGTGGTTTTTACTTTTGCCGCCTTGGCTAGAGGTCACCTGACCTAGGGCTACTTAAGTGAGGGAGGGAACTTTTTCTACTTAGTTGGCCAGTTGCGGTAAAGCAGAGCTGGAGAATCCACGCAGGAGTTTTAGGCGGTAGGGCCTAGCCAGGGACTTATGCCTCTGAGAGTGACAGGATTTAGGTGCTGCCTCTTAAGTGAGTGAGGGATCCTGTAAAGCCCACTGATCTAGCCCAGCAGTAGGAGGACCCGGGGAACCTCTGCCCAGCCTGACTGGAAGGAACTAGTCGCCAACTCAATCCCTACCCCCCAGGAACAGAACTCCCCAAGGGCGCCAGAGACATCTGCGCCATCAGGACTTCATGTAATAACTGAATGCTGAACCTGAATGCTGAAACTTCATGTCACAACTGAATGCTGAAACTGAATGCTGAAACTTCACGTCAAAACTGAATGCTGAACCTGAATGCGGAAACTTCATGCCAAAGCTGAATGCGGGACGGCTGAGGATCAACCAGGTACTAGCGCTGTGACCCCTGCGCTCCCTGACCCGGCCTGGGATCCCCTGCCTCAATCCACGTTGAGCGCTGAGCTCTCCCGCTTAATTTGACCCACCCCCCTGGCGCGGGGACCAGAGCGCGCTCACCGCCGCGGCCCGGAGACCGGAAGCTTGCACCATCATCACGTCGAGGCCCGCGGAGAAGCCCGGGGCCCCGTCGCAGCTGCTGGCGGAGGTGTGAGAGGCCGTGACCTGCCCCCGTCGCGGAGGTATCGACTGCGGAGTCCGGAGCTGTGTCGGACGCCCCAGGACGCCGAGATCAAGGTAACCCCCGGGGGCTGGGAGGTAGCGTGGCCGAATGGAGGCCGGGGACTTACCCCCCCTGCTCCCCGGGAGGCTTGGGACGGACCCGGTGCGCCCCCTACAGATCGGGAGCGGCACCGCACCCTGAGACACTGGTTTCCCTCCGTGGGAGTTCCACCCGTTCACCGGAGACTCTGACACCCCTCCGAGGGATTACCCCTTCCTCAGAGACTGCCGCGTATCAGTGGACCGCCTACTTGAGGCTTGTCAAGTACGAGTAGCGCTGTGCTTTCCCGAACGGCTCCAAAGGGTTCAATGCTTACTTATTACGAGTAGCGCTGTGTTTGTAGGCTCTGCTTGGAAGTGTTCTATGCCCGATTATTACGAGTAACGCTGTGTTCATAGGCTCTGCTCAAAAGGGTTCCATTCTTACTTATTACGAGTAGCGCTGTGGTTGTAGGCTCTGCTCGGAAGTGTTCTATGCCCGATTATTACGAGTAACGCTGTGTTCATAGGCTCTGCTCAAAAGTGTTCAATGCTTACTTATTACGAGTAGCGCTGTGGTTGTAGGCTCTGCTCGGAAGTGTCCAATGCGTGTTTATTACGAGTAGCGCTGTGTTCATACGCTCTGCTCCAAAGTGTTCAATGCCTGAGTATTACAAGTAGCGCTGTGATCTCGCACGGAAGCGCTAGTGGTGCCATGAGTAGCGGTAAGCCCGCGAAGCCTGCCCTGAGTCACTACTAGTTCCCAGGTGTGGCGCTACGATTCCCAGTACTATCTTTCACCGCGCTGATCATTAGACGCTACGTGGGGTGCCCACGGCAGAATGCAATACTAGAGTTGGGAGGGGCAAAGCGCTAGGATTAACCGCTGTGTTTACCGCTCCCCCAGGTTCACCAGATATTACCCATGAAACTATGACGGAGTGCTCCTGCAACTGGTGCTAAGGTATACAAGTGTGACCTATTGCCCCATTGTAAATCGCTGGTGAATATAACGCTGATGTAATCAGGTACTGCCTAGGGCACCATTATGAGATGCTGGTGAATCAAATGCTATCCTATGTAAATAATGCCATTGCCATCTAATGAACTGCATTTGCATCTAACTGCTTAGATAAACTTGAGTTATTTGCATAAATTCTACTGTGTGGCATCCCTTATTGTGTGCGTTCCCTGTTTCAGAGGATGTGTGTGTTGTATGGTCGCTTTGCACATAAGCCTTTGGGTGCCCAGCCGCTCGAGCCACGTTACCCCCTTAGGGCTTGGTGACCCCAGGTTTTACAGTGTTTCTTGCTGTAATCTACGCATCTGGCTTATTAAACTGTCTATCTAAGCTTAAGAAACTCTTCTTATCAACCAAAGTCCTTAACCTGCTTAAAAACGTCATTCACAACGTACGTTTGAGTTTTACAAGCGTTTTAAGGAGGTGTTGGAGAGGTTTAGATTACACAATCTCACTGTTAGAATTGATAAATGCAAGTTTAGGAAATCTTCTATTGATTACCTGGGACACACAATATCTGGTAAGGGAATTGAACCTAAGAGTGACTTGGTTAAATCAATAGAAAATGTATCATCACCTAAAAGTAAAGAAGACCTCATGAAATATTTGGGGATGGCTGAGTATTACAGCTAGTTTGTTAAAGGTTTTGCTGAAAAGTGTGTTCACATGCGTACCCTTCTTTGCAAAGGTGTAGAGTTTATATGGAGCAAGGAATGTGAGGCAGAATTTGTCAAGATTAAAGAGTATCTAAAAGAGACACCTAGATTAGGGAGTTTTGAACCTGCAGCCAAATCGGTTTTAGTTACCGATGCAAGTATGAAAGGTTTGGGTGCTGTACTACAACAAGAGAGTGAGGGTAAAACAGATGTCATTCTTTTCCTGTCAAGCAGTCTTAGGGGAGCTGAATCTCGTTACTCAGTGATAGAAAAGGAGGTGTTAGCCGTCCATTGGTCCATGAAGAAGTTAAAGAATTTATTGTGGGGTACCAAATTTGTGGTTCGAACTGATCACAAACCCTTAGATGAAGTTTTTAATAGGAAAGGAACGGATGCCATCTCGAGCAGGATTTCAAGATGGGTTGTTGACCTACAAGGATAGAGTTTGAATGTGGAATATTTACCTGGAGAACGTAATTATACAGCTGATGCTTTGTCCAGACTGGTCACACAAGATGATGGTTGCTTTGACCAAGAAGAAGAGGAGGAGTTTGAATGGGTGTGTGCAATTGAGTGCGGTGGCATAAAAGATGATAAATGGAGGGAAGAGTTGAGAACTGATGAGGAACTTTTAGAGTTATCTTCCCTTTCAAAAATTGATAGGTTAAGAGATGTCAAGGTGTTTCAGAGGAGTATTAGAATGTGAGGGGCGAGTTATCCATGTCTGATGGTTTGATGTTTCGTGGTACCAGATTAATTCCCCCTAGGTGTCTTCGTGAAGAGTTGATTACTTTAGCCCATCAAGGAATTTCTAAAACCAAAGAAAGCGTTAGGCTTAACTATTGGTGGGCTGGGATGGATTTAGACATTGAAAGATTAGTGCGAGAGTGTATTCCTTGCACATTAAGTGAGAAATGTTTTAAACCAAGAGTCCATACAACGGTCATAAGGGATAGACCGAATGCGCCTTGGGAGGAATTAGCTCTTGATATATTGGGCCCTGATAAATGTAAAGATGGTGAGGTTTATTTGTTTGTTCTTATAGATTTGTATTCAAGGTGGCCCGAAATTAAGATCACAAAATGTATCGACACTAAACATGTCATCTCATTTCTCATGGATGTTTTCACTAGAGAAGGTCTCCCTGGATATCTCCTTACAGATAATGGAATGCAATTTGTTTCTAAAGAAATGGGGGAGTTTTTAGAGAAATGTTCTATTAAGCATAAGCGTTGTTCTTTATACCATCTGGAAAGTAATGGAATGGTGGAAAGGTTTGTCCGAGTTCTTAAAGAATCTATTTCACTATCCAAACAAAATAACGTGGATTGGAAGGAGGGGGTTAATAAAATTGTAGAAATGTATAGAGTTACGCCTCATACAACCACTGGTTGTACACCATTTCTTCTTTTTAAAAACAGACATCCCAATACTTTCATCACGCCTTTCTGGGTGAATGAAAAGGTGGTCAAGAGAAATAGAGGTAAGTCTTTCCTTGGGTCATGGGGGAAAAGAGAGGCTGACAAAGTTATTGATCTCAAGTTCAGGTTTGACAAAAGGAAAGCTGTAAAGAAAACACTTGTTAATGTAGGAGATTTGGTAATGATTAGGGCACCACCTGGACGGAAGTCTTCTGAGTTATTCAAAATGATTCATAAAGTTAAAAAGGTTTTTACAAATGCAATCAAAACTGAAGATTCTAGGATTTGGAATCTTAATAGGGTGGTTGTTGGTAATAAATCATTGGTAAACAGTGAATTGGATAAAACCACTGTCAAGTCGGGTAACAAGTGTCTTTCAAGCTCTTTGAGAGAAAAAAGTAAAAGGATTATAAAACTTCCAGCAAAATTCAATGACTTTGTTAGAGAATAATATTTTTGATATCTTGTGTCTTTCTTCCATATTCTTGTTCCTTTATTATGTGGGAGGAAGATGTGTAGTAATGTGCATGTTATTTATATATTTATCTTGTACATAGTAGTAGTTCTCCTTTAAGAAATAGGTACTGGAGAGGTTGTTGTTATTGAAGTAGCTCCATGGTGATGGAATACTGTGGTGTGGAGATTGGTCAGTTGCACCTGACAGATTGAACTTGATGGATGGGATCTTATTTCCTTTACAATAAACTTACTTCATTTTCATCTCAACCTGTACCAGCAATTTTTATTTGATAACTTTAAAGGTCCCTTACACCAGGCCTGAGAGCGTAAACTTGTTTGAGTTCAGCCACTGCGACCTGGGAGGTACTAAACACCAATATAGCGAGATGAGGCCCTGGGCTCTCAGCACACATATTTGTATTACTGCGTTACAGCAATCACAACCAACAATGTGCTTTCAGTATAGCACTCACGTCAGTCTTACAGCTTTGAGGCGCTGTATTTAACACGCACAATTGAAAAGATGAAAGGCGAGTCACACCTAAAGATTGATTGCAGCAGCCTGCACACATCTCTGAGGCAGGTGGATCCCGTCGGTGCAAAGTGTGACTCGCCTGTAAATCCACTCATTGCGGTTTCAATGAGGTCCTCGGGCTCCAGTAATATGCAAGTATTTCTGCACTTAGGACTATCCATCAGGCTCCTGACATACCATGATAGCCGTTAAAACTACAGCACAGCCAGCGTAGGTAAAACAAATGCATCAGAACAGTCTGAGACACTGGCATCCAAGAAAGCTTCTCTTCTACATGCAAAACATGTTTTCAAAGTTGACACAAACAGACTCGTAAAATGTGTAAAACAGAGTATAGTCATAACTGCTTCCTCTTGAATCGAGGCAGCCTGACTTTGCTCTCGCCTTCCGATGTGTATACTGGGGCTGAGCCGGTCACAGGTTTGGACAGTACAGGAGAAACAGGTCTGTATGTGGCCAGATTTTACTGTGAGCTGTCCAGCTCACTCTTTCATCCTTCCAAGGGCGATAATACAACTGAGTTTCAATTAGTTGATAGGGGCAGACCTCAAGCAAGCACCAAAATACACGTGAGTAACATTACAAGTCATTTTAGAGATGAAGATGAGGGACTAAAGGATTGATGGGTACCCATTTAGGGGGGAGATTTTGGGGGGCAGAAGAGGGACAATTGTGTTCTGTGTTTTAGAAAGGGAGTAAGCAAGGATTAAGTCAAAATATCAACTTTTCCAGTGAAAGTGGTTTATCTCTTTCCTGCATAGGACTTATCAGCGTGGAAATCCATCTTTCTATTTTGAAATTTTAAGAGTTTCCGTTTACCAGAGCAGTATTTGCGTTTCAAATTTAATTGAGTGCATGGCCTCAACAATCGTGTACGGACCAGCAAAGTAATTGAAATTTTGCCACAATTCAAGGTTGAATGCAGTGGTTATATTCTTTTGCTTGCCATGGTTTTATTTATTCTGTAGATTTTTTGGTTTGTGTTTGATAAATTAGTAGTGTGTAAATCGCTGTTAGAAGGGTAACATTTGCTCTAATTGTAATATTAATCCTGTTCAATTGGGTTATTAGACTTTTTCCAAAGGTGGCTGCAATCTTTTTTGCACGTTCTATTGTATTTGTTTTTGGGGGTCCCATTTTTAAATGAGCACTGCGAATCACGTACTTCCTTACAGAATGCCATGTAATATTTAGGGGCATGATGTTAATTTGCCGCAAATGTTCCCTTGTGGCAGGAGTTTGGAGAGGCAGAATATGATTAGTTAAGGATGGCACATTTGCAAGATAATTTACATGGGAAAAAGTTACTAGGAGCTTTGGTGTCTTTCACCAAAATAAAACAAATGTTTTTCAAGTTCTCCAGGTGCTGTGTTGTGCTGAGCTTATTTTCAAGTACTGCTATACACATATTAATGCCATATAAACAAGTTCTAAACCCTTCCCTCGTATCCCTCCTAGACTCATCCAATACCTCATCTTTCTCCGTAATACAATTCTAGAAACTCTTCCCCCTCTACCTTTCCTTATCCCAAACCTCCTCCTACTGCTATGATCTCCAAATAAATACTTTTTAGACCCTTCCCTCTACTATTCCTCCACTATCCTTTTCAATCCAACTAACAGACTCACATGTCCACAGCTCAAATTAATTTTGTATTTCCCTATACTAACTCACCACTAATCCTTTTTGGGTTCCGGAGTAGCGTGCTACTCACTGAAAAGCACCTTGACAGGGTAGTAAGCACTATATCAATGCAAATACAAATCAAGGGTCCCTTCCAGTGACTATTCCCCCTACCCCCTACTGCCACCATCTAAAGCCCATGCTCTGCATGCACCATGCGTTGATGGGCCCTTCATGCCCAAGTCAAAGGTCCCTCCCATCTGTCCCACTTCCACCCTCAATCACCCACATCCCATGCGAGGCTTCCCTCCGAGGAGTCTGTAGACGTGCTCTACATGTACCAAGCGTCCACATACCACCTCTTTCCCTCAGAGGCTTGGAACTGCTAGCCCCAAGTCAGCACAGTGCCACAGAAAGCAGGATGACTAGCAACCCTGGGCTATTGAGCTTGGCTTAACCTATTGTTGTAATCTTCCGTGTTCCTTGCCTTTTTCCCCCTCTCCTGTCCTGGGTATTGGTACTGCCCAGGTTGTAGAACCTTGGATTTGGAGTTCGCTTTAGAATGTTGGGTGTGTAGGCGGTTGTGAGCAGGATGTGGGATCCTATTGGAATAAACGCTACTTTTTCTTCACTTCTCCTGGCGTTATATTCATTCATTCCTAACATTTTGGCGACGAATTCAACTTACCGTGCTGGGGACGGTGAGGATCCTTTCCCCAGTGTTCTTGCTGCCTGCTCGCTAACACCTTCACCGGAGGACTTGGTGTCGATCTGCCCCGTTTTCCTTCGTCTTCCTGTGGAGCCTCTTTCCATCGTAGCGGACTCCCTGGCTACTGGAACTGTCCCTCACGGTGGGTGAGTTTGTTTCTTCCGCACTGGGGCATTTCCACCGTTCCAACTCCTCTCGCCATTATCGTTGTGTCGATGACGTTCTTGGAGGGAGGTTCTTCTCGTCTCTTCAGATGATATATGCGTTTGGTTAGAGGCTGGCTTCCAGTTACCGGTCTTTTTCCCCACCTCCGTGAGAGTGCCCCGCTTCCTCGCTGGAGTTCTCTTTGGTCTGTGTGGCGCAGTGTTGCTCCAGTGGTTCTCTTTCCAGGGAAGCCTACGGTCTAGGTTCCCGCCTCTTCCCGGGGACGTCATCTCCTTCGTTGTTTTCCCCGCAGACTCTGCCCTGAGACACTGCTTTATTTTCCTGCCTACTTCATTGGTCTCAGCCTGCATTTTTTTTCTTTGGAGGTGGTCCACGCTATGAATGTTCCGCCTTTCACATGTGACAGGATTACTCATTTTTTCGAGCGGTGATTGGCCTTCCTCAGCAGACACTACCTATCAGACACTACTCCAAGGTTTTCAGCCTGCATGCTACTTTCGCTGACAGGCTCAGCTTACACTTCGTGTGTGGTTTTATTAGAGGTTTTTAACCCAGTCTATGATCCGGTACTGTTGAAGTTATCTTTCTCATTCATTTGCCTGCATATTTCTACCCGCTGACAGGCACAGCTTATTATTGGATGTTGTTTGTTCATTGTACATTCTCTTTTTGACTGGCACAGCTCATTTTGATGTTGTTTGTTTTTCGCACATCCTCTTTCTTTTTTTCTTTTCTCTTCTTTATATTTCCGGTTCTTTCTTTTTCTTCTTTCCTCATTTTATTCCATCACCTGTTGCTCTCTTATTTCTCCTCCTTTATTTTTCTTTCCTTTCTGCCTCCAGCATGTCTGCGTTTGCTATGTCTCAACCTCCTTCATTTCTTGATGAAGCTGGAGATCCTCTCATTCCATGGAAAAAGTGAGTGAATCTCTTTGAATCATATCTTATTGCTATAGGTGGTGACAGGTTTTCCGCTGTGCGCAAACAACATATCCTCCTGCACAACCTGGGGAAGCAGGGTAGGGACATTTTTGATGACCTTCCTGATTCTATTGTTGAAAATGTGAATATTGATGTTGATGGTGAGGGTGATGTCCAACAAGATGTGTATCAATTAACCTTAAAAAAATTGGAGGCGCAATTTGGGGAAAAAATTAATATTGTACTAGAGCGTCACAAGTTTTTTTTGCGTGCTCAAGGAAAAAATGAAAAAGTGATCAATTATATTGCAGTTCTGAGGGGTTTAGCCTCTATGTGTGAGTTTGGAAATTTAACTGAGTCTCTTATTAGGGATCAGCTGGTAAGATGTACTAGTGATAAGAAAATTCAGGAAAGACTTTTAGCTGAAGCCCCAGATTTGAAACACGCCATTGCCATTGACAAGAGCATTGAACACACTGCATATTGTATGAACGAGATGAAAGATGATGTTGATGTTAAGCTTGTCTCAGAAAACAATGTAAACAAGATTTCTAGCAAAGATTCTAAACATAAATCCCTACCTACAATTCCTGAGATACATACTACTTCTGGGAACAAGTTAAGATGCTACAGGTGTGGTAATCCTAATCATTTAGCTAACAATGTGAAATGTCCCGCCAGAAGCGTAATGTGTAGCAAATGTAGAAAAGAGGTAATTTCTCTAAAGTGTGTCACGATTTAAAGAAAGGTATAACTCACATGATATCAAGTGAACCTATTCCTCAGCTTCCCGAAGAGGATATTGTTTCCAAGTATTTAATTGTTCTGAAAGTTGTAGCAATTCGTACCCAAAGTGTGAAATTTTTCTAGACAGTGTCAAGTATGTAACAACAAAAACCACAGTGGTAGGGACAATTTGCGCTGAGAAATGAATTGTTAGTACTGTCTATGAATATGAACCCTTGCTACTAGGTTAACAATACGACGACCACCAACATCGTAATATAGGCAAACAAAGTTAACCTCAAACATTAACAAATTTGGAAACCGAGCAAGAGGGTTTCAAAGTAAACGATCATGTAATAATGCAAATGCACATCAAAATTAAAGATCTCAGATTAAATTCCAGATGTTCGTATCTTGTCTTTATTTCTCGAAAAAACTTCTTCGCTGCAAGCCCACTGCCAGCCAACACGTGTTTCGTCCTGACATTAATAGGTCATGGACTTCATCAGGGCTGAAGACAAAGAAATAACCGAATTTCATAAAGTATTTGCTAAATGTAACAACAGAATATGTACAAATATTCAAACATCAAGAACTAAAAAGCAAAATATGCAACTTGTTAAGCTGCTCTAACCTGATAGATAAACATGATGGTTGGAGCAAGAAATATGAAGTATAATATCACCGAAAAATTTGAAATTGTAGATAATGTGTATAAAAGAAAGGGGGAAACTGCAGGGAGGGAGTGAAGATTGTAAAGAGAAAGAAAAGACCCTGTGAACATCAATAGATTAAGAGTTCAATAAAAGTCATCAGAAGATATGTATAGTCTAGTGAAATCAAGATAGGTTAAATGAACTAAGAAAAGGTGAAGGACAAGTTAAACTAAACACTTGTGCCCAATAAAGGGGCAAGATAGAAAAAGAATATTATCTTAAACCAAGGAGAGCCAGGTCAAAGTGACCTGCCAGTGTTGTTAGGCTATTCACTATTGTGATGTACTGTCAATAAATACGAATTGGTCTGAAAATAGGACATATAATTCAGAGAACTCACCAATACTTGGTGTTATCAATAAACGTATCTTATAGGTCCAGGAGTCAAGGAAATAACGTTCGCAACCTGCGAGTAAAAATTAATATTGCTAATATTCTGTCCAAGTAACTAAAACAATAATGAGCCAGTAGTAGTTGATATTAAAAGCGTACCAATCAAATTGCGGGCTGATGGCTCCAATCCAAAGGTATTCAAATTATGTCGATCTGATATTATCAGTTCTAGATATCATTCATATAACCTAAAACAAAAAGTAAACTGAACTTCACCATGCAGTCAACAACGATAAACGAAAATTTAAGAGCTGCCTTTCTCAACAGAAGTAGTTGTAAAGGAAACACTATTTAGTAACACTATCTAATTGTGTCCATAAACAAACTAGCAAAGCACCAGAGGACCATATCGCTTAATAGTCTGAGGTAGGGCCAAAACAAGAATCTAGATACCCGTGGAATATATAAATATATATATGCTGCTTCTCTAAATAGTAAATGGTGTCAGTAATAATAGTCTGAAATGTACCACCTTGATAACGCGCTGTAACGCGAGATAACGAAATTCATCATCACTTAGTAAGCCCACAGTGTTCCACTCTTTAAGTTGTTCATTAATCACTGTCTTGATAGATAAAATAGGGTTGTTAGAAAGTTTCTTGTACCAAGCTGTATTGTTTAATTGACTAAGGGCCTCCTGTACATAGTATTCTGTAGACATTATTACAATGTTGCCTCCCTTGTCGGCTTCTCTTATTGTAATTGATGTATCCGCCCTCAGCTGTTTCAATGCAAGTCTTTCTTTAGATGTTAGATTATCCACATGGGGGAAAGGTTTCCGATGGTTAATGCTTTTTTCTAGGGCATCTAAGTCCTTCTCAACCACAGGGTCTTTTCTTTCTCTTTACAATCTTCACTCCCTCCCTGCAGTTTCCCCTTTTATTTTATACACATTATCTACAATTTCAAATTTTTCGGTGATATTATACTTCATATTTCTTGCTCCAACCATCATGTTTATCTATCAGGTTAGAGCAGCTTAACAAGTTGCATATTTTGCTTTTTAGTTCTTGATGTTTGAATATTTGTACATATTCTGTTGTTACATTTAGCAAATACTTTATGAAATTCGGTTATTTCTTTGTCTTCAGCCCTGATGAAGTCCATGACCTATTAATGTCAGGACGAAACACGTGTTGGCTGGCAGTGGGCTTGCAGCGAAGAAGTTTTTTCGAGAAATAAAGACAAGATACGAACATCTGGAATTTAATCTGAGATCTTTAATTTTGATGTGCATTTGCATTATTACATGATCGTTTACTTTGAAACCCTCTTGCTCGGTTTCCAAAAGTGTCAAGTATGTAGTATATGCAGACTCTTGTTCCCCATATACCCTCATCAACTAAGCTACTTTACATGCCAATTCAGGTACAGAAAAGTATAGTCTATTGCCTCCTGACATCCGGCCGGGTGGATACAATCAGGATCCCATACCTCTGGTGGGGATGCTGCTTATGCATATAGACTTCAAGGACAGATTGACTGTTGGAAAAGTCTACATTACTAAAAATGGTTCTAATTTACTTGGTTGGAAACATCAAAAAGATCTAAGAATAAAGCTGGACCCGAATGCACCCGAACCAGTTTACCTGGTGGATAGATC